>NC_142284.1:42115354-44615354 GCF_965620075.1 Prunus avium | reverse complement strand
CGGATGGACCATATTGGTACATTATGAAAGTTTAAGGACGTTTGAATTGAAAATTTTAGTTAGTGGACCAAAATGATACTGGGGCAATAGTTTGTGGACCATTTAGGTCATTAACCCGAAGAAGATGAAATAGATGCAGAGAAGAAGAAGATGAAATGGATGCATAGAGAAAGAAGATGAAAGAGAATTAGAGAGAAAGACGAGGAAGAAGAGGAAGAAGGGGAAAGAGAGAGAAGAAAAGTCAAAAAAATATTTTAAAAACTTACTTGTCACTAAAAAAAACTTACTTTTCGAAAAAATATTTTTTTAAAAATTTAGTCATAGTCCAATCAAACATACATCAAAAGTAATACAAGTGTTATCCAACTTATAACAGGCCAAGCCAATCCATGACAGTCCCAGTATTTAGTCAAGTTCATGACAATCTGCCGTACTAAACGATTCCTTAATGCCTCAATCCAAAATTAATGATAATTATTAGATAATACTACTACCTATGGCTATGAGCCTATGACTAATCCTCTCTCCCTTATTAGCTGTTAGGCCACCGACTTTTGTGCTTTAGCAATCATCTTATTTTATCGGTTTTCTTCTGACAGCTATCAAGAGTTGTTTTATGCTTAAAGAAAAATCCATTATATTGAAAGCAATCTTTCTTTCTTTCTTTCTTTCTTTCTCTTGTCTTCTAAATTGTATAACAATTCAACACATCCATCAGAGACGCAGGCATCAAATACAAAACAAAGAAAGAATACAATACAAGGCAACTCCAAGACAGTATAAACAAACACTCACTTTTTTATGTACTTACAGATGGATACATGTAATATACAACTAGTAACTCAACTTCTTTGTCCCTCAAAACATAATAAACAAATCCCATATGATCAAATGATGCAAAAGTTGAGAAAGATATAGGGATTAGTCATCCCCTACCTTTCCTTTCCCACAAACAGAACTTACCATAAAGAAAGAAAAAAAGTGTCCTAAGTAATTCTAACTGTCTAATAAACTAATGCTCTATGTACCTGGCACTGGAATCTCTGTTGGATCTTGCCAGCTTTGCAAGCCAGGCCTTTTCTCATATCATCACAACATACAATTGACAGGGTGGCTTCACCTCACTATCCTACACACACATAGGCTTATCATCCCCCTTTTTCCTTCAAAAGGTCTTGATGGGCGCAGCCCACAAAAAATTTGGGCCTACTTTGACACAAAACCAGTAAAAAATAAAAATAAAAATAAAAATTGGCAGACTTGAATTTGAAGTCCACCATGATCACCAAACAGACCATGCTATTGCCAGGAGCCTCCCTCTCCATCCAGGGAATTTCCCCCCTTGAAATTGTTGAAACTGCATAATTATATTTGCCTTCTGTATCAAGTAACATCAGAACACCATGGCATTGGTATTCTTCCTATATCTGCAGCTGTTTTAACCCGAACGGAACACCTGCATTTCCAAAGCACACAGAATATAAACTATAACAAATGCAGTTCCAGTCAAATTCTAGTAGAAACTTTCAAACTTTAGAGCTGAAGGCTTGTGATTTTACCTATGAAGTCTTGGATGCATAGATAGCCATTATAGGATGCTGTCTCCCGTTGTCCTCAGACGGAGTTCCACACTTCTCAGATCACGAAGATGTTCCAAAATCTCTTGGAGAAGAACTAATCCCTTATCTCCTTTCCTCAAGGAGCTAATGCAATGCTTTAGAAACTCCCTATCTGCTTCAAGCGCTTGCAGTCTCTCATACACATGACCAACCTCCTCCTCAATGGCAAATTTCTTGTTTTCTTCTTCAAATTTTATGACAAAGTCTTGTGATGCAAAAGAATCATACCCTCCTGTATCTCCATTCAATTCCAATTCCCCATCTTCAGCTTCTGCTTCAATGGCATCAAAAAGTGGAAGAAGTCTCTTTCCCTTTGAGCCCTTGATGTTATGCTTTCCATTCATTTCTTTGGAATGGCCATTTGCAACGCCGTTTTCTTCACTGCTAACATCTAATTTTTCATGGTAGCCATTTCCATTCTCTGAAAGGAAATGCTTGATTGGTTTAATATTCTGAAAATGTTCTTCCTCTTCATCACTTAAGGTCAAAAGTTTCTCTTCCAATTCCTTGAGCTGGTCTAGAATGGATAACTTCTCTTCCTCAAAGCTAGCCAAAGATTCCTCCAGATACAGAACTGCATCAGTCGGGGTGTTTTGATTGCTTCCTTCTTCACGGCTATCTTCTTCCTTGGATTCATTATTCAAATCAATAGATAGCCCATCACTATCCTCAGCATTGCTACAAGGATCCGATGAACTCCTACTTCTTGTGCTGCCATCTTTCATTCTCCTCAAAATCATCATTTTCTCTTTGGCCTCATAATCCTGGACCTTCTTTCGACATATTTCCAGCTCCCTTTCAACTTCTTGCTTTTCTTTTTCCCTTTTTACCATAAGTTCATTCAAGAGCTGCATAGCTTCCTGGTCGTACTCAGACTGCTCTTCCATCATTCTCTGGTACTGCAGAGCTTCCATCTGCATTGCTGCTTTTTCTTCCTGTAGCCTATTTATCATTGCCATTGTCTGGCTGGCTGCCACTGCAGAAGCACTCCTCTCTTCTTCAAGTTCTGCATATAGTTCATTCAAAGCCTTCCGTTCAGCTCTCAACACTGTTTTTAATTTCTCAATAGTCATGACTCCATCACCACCTTCAATATCGCTTAGGACACTTCCATCCAATGACTCTTCTGTTCCCACTTCTCTTCTCTCAAAGAGTAGCAATTCCTTATGCAACTGATGGAGACTGTCTACAGAAGTAGGTGTATCGGGGACTTTCTCTTCCTCAATCTCATTAAATTCTGAACCTAATGAGAAATGATTTTCTTTTGCTTCCTCGCCCGTTTCAGCTGAAAAGGTTTTAAATTCTAGTAACTCTTCCTCTGCTTGCCCAGAATCTAATAATGAAAGAAAGTAAAAGATTATCAGACATGATTAGGATTCAAGATTGGGAATGTGGTGCGGAAAGAAGGTGAGGCTTACCATGATGATCACAAGCATGAAGATTGGCACAACTTGTAGAAGGGTCTTCCTGTGCACATGGATAGGAGGAATGCAGAAATTCTTGAGCTAATTGAATTTCATCAATCGGTTCCTGATCAGGAATTTCTGTCCCTATTGAGACCTCCGCATCAATCTCGTCGTTATGCCTATAGACATCATCCTCAAAAGCTGCATACGTGGGGCAACATTAAGATTTTCTCATCCAAATTCAAGAAACAAACAGAAACAAACACTGAATATAAATTAATTTGAACAGGAGCACAAAATTATAAGTGAAACAAATTTGGCATGTGTACCTTGATGAACATCTGAATCAATGTCATCTCTTGCTATAGCTGCAGTAGATTGGCCATCATCATCATCATCATCATCATTATTCTCATGAGATGAGGTTTGTGTTGCTTGAGTAGTAGCAACTGGTTCATTTTCCTCCTTTGCTATACCTCCTTCTCCTTGAAGGACCGAGGAGGAGCTCCTATTCTCACCCAAATCCTCTGAATCAAGAACTGAAGCCCTGCTCTCCTCCTTACTCTCATGGAATGAAAGCAATGTCACTGACTCTTCTGAACTGCGCCAACTCTCCACGACCGGTTTGGCTTGTGCCTCGAAACACGTGCCAAAATCCAGTATAACATCTTCATAACTACCGTTTCCTTGGTCTTCCACCTTGTACTTTTTGTGACTTTGGTTTTCAGTGGTGGTGGGAGAATCACTCAAATCAACCAGAACCAGTCGACAATCATCTTGATCAATGTAGAACTCCAGATGCTGAGGCAGAATTTCAGGAGATAAACCCTTATCACAACTGGCCTGAATGAAAGTCTGGTGATCACGTGGTTGATCATCCATTGAAACATTCAAGTTAGCCTCTTTGATGGGTTCTTGTTCTTCTATAACCCTGTCCACTTTGTCATCTTCATTGGCAACAATTTCCTTGCAGCCATAGTCACATACAGAACAAGCAGAATGCTCCTCTGCCTCGTCTTCTCTTCTTTTACAGCCTCCATCAACATCAAAAATCGTATTGTCTTCCCTGTTTTCTTCAATAGCCTCTTCATCTTCATGTTGATCGATTATGAAATCCGATCTGCTTTGATCTGAGTGATCACCTTCTTCAGTTTGAGCATCAACCCCTGCTTCCATAGTCAAACTCTGTTTTTGGGTGTAATCCAAAACCTCCCAAGAAGGCTTAATTAGAATACACGGAGGGTAGAATTTATTCAACTTCATGCCACAGCAGGAACAGTTCAAATTTTCATCCCCATTCTCAATGACTTTTTCATCGCCACCCTGAATCACACCAATTTGCTTCATCCATGGAAAGAAAGCGAACTTCTTTGACCATTCTTCACAATCTGGCTGCGATGAGCAATCTTCACACATGTCTTGCGATTCAGCTAGTTTCTGATGATTTGAGCAATAACCCAGTTTGGATATTTCATTGGCGTGTGTTTCACACACAAGATCTCTATGAGAATTCTTGTTCTTTCCGGGTTCTAAGATATGATCAAGCCTAGAACACCAGAGGCAGGGTGTTTTAAGGCCAAAGTAATCAGCGAATTTTTTAATTAGATAAGAAAACAGTGAATTGAGAAGAAGAAGGATGATCAGAATCCATTCAAGGAGTGTATAGACGAGAATAAGAGTGATCTTGTTGGTGTTTCTGTGCAACATGGTCGCAAACTTGTTGGCAGCCATTGATGAGGCTCTGTTCTTGGTATATACACAGAGAGAGAGAGAGAGAGAGAGAGAGAACAAAAAGAAATATGGAGAATCAGATATGGAGCTCTTCAGTGGGAGAGAGAGAGAGAGAGAGAGAGAGAGAGAGATCAAATAGGAAATAGTAGTAGATGAGGAAGTGGTTTTTATTTAGACTGTGGGAAGGCGGTTTGAAATGGAATTTGGAAATGGCAACCAACAAGAGAAGACTCAGAGCAGATAAAAAGGGAAAATAAAATAAAAAATGGATTGAGTCGAAGAAAATTAAAGAATGTTTTTGAAGTATTTTATCTATATAAAATACTTTTTTGACAGAATTAAGCAAAGCATTGGCAATTAGGCATTCAACAAGTAATAGATTACACAAAACGAATGATAAATGTCACTGATACTAATACTACTAGTCTTGGATAGATTGCTCTAGAAATGAAATGAGATATGGTTTCTACTTTGCATTAAAATATGCAAGCTTTCTTTCATTTCTTTATCATAATTTGGGGTTTTGCAGTAAAATTCTCACTTGGTATGAAATGAATCCCAGCAGCACCGATATCTTTCTTAGGCGCCTTCCCCTTGACAGCTCCTCCCATTTCTTTTGTATTTAGAATTAGGGCAACAAAAATGGGGTGGCCCATCAACCACACCATTGAGTTGAGTTGGTGGACCACTCTCAAAGTAAGGTGTGGGTCACATTATGGATCCAGATGCTCCACTTCATAATGCAACTCTTATCTCCCACAATGACCCTTTTTCCTACAAAAACTCTTCATTTTTTGTGTACCTGCAAGCTATTTTTTTTGAAAGTATTTTAAGTAAAAGTACTTGCCTTGCAAGTTGCAAGTTGGCACTGCTTTCCAATTCCGCTCCATTTCATTTCATTTCTTCTCATTCTATAAAAGAATAATTTCTTTTTGAAATAGATTTTCTTATCAGTATTAATTCGATACTTACCCAAAAAGAAAAAATGAAAACTAGTTTCTGTACTGTACGTAATAAAAATATCAACAGTGATGCAGTGTATCAATTCCATCTTTTTGAAAGGAAGGAACCAAAACCAAGCTTGTGATTGTGAAACAGTCCAAATTGCTTTTGCTTTGGTCAAGTTTATATCGTGAATTCTTAATGTTTCATCTTTGGCCCTACCAATGATATTCAGTCGATCCCGATGCTGCCAGCTACCTGCCTGCCACATGATAATATGAGAGACCCGGTTTAACCTAGCTAGCTAGTTGCCTTTTTACTGTGGTTCTTGCAGAGTTTGTATATAGCCTTTATATTAGAAGGCGAAAAGAATGCATGCAATTGCAAACTGTCAACTTCACATAGGATTTAAAAACTTGAGCATAATTATACGTTTCTTTAATATGACTTACGATACAAGTGCAACCATACGATACTAAACTGTCATTAATCATAACTAATATGAATATAACTATATATACCATTCTAATTGACAGTGGTTTGTTGTTAAGAATAAAATGATTTGTTATTACAATTACAAACAAATTATAAAGCAAAAGTTAGGTTTCTTGGTAATACTGCAAAGTCAAACTTTGTTTCAAAAGTTGATTACAAGCTTCCCTTTTCCTTTATTACTCTTTAAATTTTTGACCAAAAGGACAAATATTAATCTAAGACCCACAAAAGTAATTACCACAACGTATATAGTGTCAGTATAAACAGGAAAAATACAATGTATAGAATACGTAGATAGAAGCTCAAGATTTACATATTTGATTCTTTAAATTCTCAAACCAATAATTAAAGTTGTTCCATAAATTCAAATCCCATAATCACATTTGTTTAGGAAGTAATTAAAATTAGTTGAAAAAGAAAATAATGCGCCAAGATAGCTCCTAATGAATTCTTATATCATCAAAGAATTCAAATTTGACGACTTAGGCAGGCAATTAGGTCAGCCAGCCACACATCCCTATGTTGAAATATTTAGAGGAGGGACCCGTGGGCATCATGTACATAACTTGCGTGGTTACAAAGACATCATCTAACGTTACGGAAAGATCTAATTATATATATTAATTGACAAAGTATTTTGCTTAATCTTTTACATTAATTATACAAGGGGCCCTAAGTGCAATAATATATTGCCCATTGGCCATTGCCAATGATATCTCTTAAACCTCAATTTTAATGAGCAATACAGCATTGACTTGTAGACAAGTCGTCTCAGGTTTCGAACTCCATGATATCATTTGTGTGTGTGTCCCAATAATTCCCTATACAGAGAGAATTTACAAAACCTGCTGTTTCTTTGGTTCCCGTACTTTATTGTGGATTGATTAACAATTGTAATTTGTTCGTGGTGGTGGAATTAAAAGAAATTAAATTAAAGGCATCTTTAAGTTTGGGTTTTTAGATCCACATAGATCTAAGAGTGATCAGCTTTTGCATTGAATGAAAGAATGATCAACAAAGAGAAAGAGGTTTGTATGTGTATGTCATCATTTGGCCCCCCAAAACTATGGCCCTACACGAAGTGGCAGAATTTGACTCTGCACTGCATCATGTGCTTTCATTTACAAAACCAACACGGGTGCTGAAAAAACATCATACATATGATATATGTATGTGTTCATACTCTGTTAGCCTCCAACAGGCATATGAATGATCTTTCCAAGATTTCCAAGATTATATGCCTTTTCTGTTTACACGCACAATTACTTGATCACTTTATAAGTTTCTGTTAATTATTCTTAGGAATATGTTGTCTGTCTGAATGAACCGGCCATGAGAATGTTGGTTTGGTTTGGTTCCTTTGTTCATGTTCCAACCAAACCACACATTTGAAACATCACATAATCTTTCTTATTAAGTTTGAGCAAACATTCCAGACTTATATATATATTCTTGGTTAATTAACCAAAGCTAAAGGTACGTACGGTGCGATGAGAATGATATGAGTTGTAGGGTTTGTGGTTAATTAGGGCCTCGGATCCTATGATTAACAACACAAGAAAGCAAATAATAATTTAGATAGGTAAAACACAACAGCTGTGCACACACAAATCATGGGATACCACTCGCAAGTGTTAAACAAAGAAGAAAAGAAGATGGAAAAGAAAAGAAAGGGAATCAACATAAATGGGAGTGTATTTTATTGTGTTTGGGGTTGTGATGGTAATGATGGTGTGTTTGAGTGTGTTTCAAAATGTGGGACAGTTTGTATGGCCCCCTACCCTACCCTTCTCTATTTTTTCTTTTGCTTTTGTGCAGCCTGCTCTGCTGCAAGCTCTCTTTCACCCTCTCCCTTCCCTTAATTTCTTTCTCCTTTATAACTTTCTGCCCTTAAGTTCTTTGGCTTTTATTAATTCCCCACACGCGGCGCACATAATGCAGAATCCAAATCAAACTATAATGCTAAGTGGTGGGTTAACTTATGCCCCTGCTGCTTGCCCTTATAGTATTAAGCATGCAAATGCACAAGAAGAACTGATGAGATATATGATATGTCAAGCCACTTCCTTTACGCACGTTTCATCTTTCATGCGCACTACTAAGTCATCGTAGACATCGTGAGCCTGCCTGCCCAAAATTTACATATCTTGGAGGACTACTTACTTGAGCCAAAAGTAAACATCAACTGGTTTTGATAATGTTCGTTACCCGAAAAAGTAAAAAACAAAACAAAACCAAGTTCATTGAATTATGATTCTTTAATTTGGACACTATTTGCATAGTCAGTCATCAGGGTCAGCCAGCAGCATCAGGAGTCAGGACCAACCATGAATCTGCTAAATTGTGAATAAAGAAATTCAAAAGGATTCAAGGGGACATAACATTAGGTATCCAACCAAAACCAAAACCAAAACCAAAAGCCAAAAGTAAGTAGACCAATTAATACATTGAAAGCCGCCCGGTAAGATACCACCCTCCCCTCTGTCCCTCTCTGCTAACTTGTTTTACAACAAATTCCAAGCAGCCCCCATTTCCCATGGACCCTACCTATTGTAGTTGTAGGGTTTCTTGACCCATCAAAACTTAAATTTAAATCAAATCCAAATTGTGTCATTGGTTTTGCTTTTCCTTCTTCCATGGAAATGGAATGGAATGAACATGCAAAGGAGCCCTATTATGCCCGTTTGCACAAACGGAGCAAAAGTATGGGTCAAGTTGTTCCCTGGCCACCTGATGATTATTAAATACAAGGATATGGATGGCCTGTTTGATAAATATTTATCTCTTTTCTTATCCAAGTTTCCATTCCAGAAATTGTTAAAGCATCACATACATACACTATCCCATGCACGAGAGAGGAGAATTTCAAAAATTACATAACTTTTTCTTTTGATAAAACAAAATTACAAGAATTTCTAAAACGTATCAACTAATTATTACATTCTTCGCTATTCACTCGCCGACTTTTACACCAAACTTATGTTCATTCCGAACAATACCAAAACCCAAAACCCACTTTGCTATACTCACCAAAATACACCAAAACCAACCAACTTCATCGCGTGGATCAACACTTTCTTTTCTTCTTATATATATAAATCATCAAGCGCATGTGTCAATCACAGCAGGCCCGTGCTTCCAAATGGGTTGCTAGTTTGTGGGTGAGGAGCAGGAGGATGTGCAGGAAATGCCCCAAACCCGGTATCACCAAAAGGATTTGTTGGCCCCATCATCACATTCTGCTGCTGCGGCTGGTAGGTTGGTTGGAAAGGACCAAAGGGGTTGGACTGTTGTTGAGCCATTGCAGCCATTTGAACTCCAGGTGGGGGAGCAACATTGTTTGACAAAGCAAATGGGTCTTGGACCTCAAACGGATTCGGGGCCGGTGCTCCATAAACAGGTTGCTGAGCAGCCCTATATGCTCCTTCATCGTATAAGCTGTTCAGAGTAAGTGAGTCTAACCCACCAGCCTGACAGACGGAAAACATGAATTAATCAGATTGCAAGCCATTATCAAATAGTGAGAAGATATCTGTACTTCATACGGTTAGTGACATGTATTTTTTTTATTACAATGATCATGGACAACAGAAATAATGAAGGATAAAAACTGAAAATTTTAAATGCATGGTTAACTGATGATCATGGGCCTACCAATTGCCTCTCGTTAACTGATGAAATGTTGTTACTTGGAGTGGTAACCAGGGCAAGTTCCCAACCAGTAGGATCAAAATCTTTTGGCTGCACAGCACTAGAATTGAATGTTGGAGCTGCATCTGCAAATAAAAGTGGGAGAAAATACAAGCCACCAGAGTCAGATGTCAGGGTGGCATTATTTGAAAAGTGAAGAGAAATAATGAAACAAAATGTTACCAGTTTCGGATGAAACTATGGCTAAAGCCAAAGCATTTCTTTCCTCCATCACAGATACATCAGCTGCAGTATAATCCAAACCCTGAACCCACAAAAGGAGATTTATTGGGGCGAACAAATTGGAAAAACAGATATAGAGTAAGAAGCTTTGTAGAATAAAAAGAAACAAAAACAGAGTAAAAGCTTAAAAGAAAGAACTGATAATGTACCAGTAAATCTCCTGTGTCCTGGCTACTTTGAGGAGGAGGAGGTGGAGGTGGGGAAGGAGTTGCAGTCTCAACATTTGACACAGGTACAATGTCTAGAGGTGCTGGCTCAGATTCATCACTAGATAACTTTGTGTCTTCAGAAGGCTCTTCTGGTCTATATGTCAACTGAAGCTGTTCACAACGACCAGATATTAATTATCTATATCAAAAGAAATTTCCATTGATAAACGAACTTAAGTGGTCAAAACTCAGAACGCTAGAAAATCTACGTAAGTGGTCAAAACTTAAGTCAAAGATGACAAATTTGAAATAGATTTTGGCGACAAGGTATCTCGGATCAAGAAAAGAAGAAAAAAGAAAAAGAAAGAATACCAACCAATGGCTCATGTGGAACTGTAACAGCCCGTGGTGCCTCTCTTATATACTCTTCCATTGTTGTGAGGAAGGATTGTGGAGGCTGAAAAAGTGACAACAAAGTAATTAGTATAAACTGAGAAACTTGCAAAAAAGGAATTAAAACAAATACATTGGATCCCTGTAAGACCTCTCTCAAAACGGGAAACTGGAAATTCCTAGCAAGTTCCAATCTTTTGCAAACTTCATAAAAATCAGAGAGACCTGCAGCCTGCATCAAAGACCAAAGATGTCTTTAATAGAGCAGCATTAGCCTAAGCCACTTGACCTTAGATCATCAATAACTGATGCTGCTAATGCAATCAATAAAAATAATCAATTCATAAGTGAGACCAAAATTATTGCAGATCTTAACCTGCTGACCAGCTCGTTTATAAACATCAAGGGCTTTAACTGCTTCATGTCTTGGCATCTCAAAAAACTGCAACAAAAGCAGACTTCTTACAGCAGGCAAATTCGAGAAACAAATAGCAATTGTTAACATAGTATTTGCATGAATGATATAACTGATTTACCTTATCAACAAGATTTATAATTCCATCATTGACAGCACAATAAATTTTAAAGCTCTCTTTCAGTACCTGAAAATACAGGGTAAAAAAGGTAAGATATAAAATCAAATATAGCCCTTTGTCTGTTATTTGTTAAACTGGCTTTAACAGCTTAATGACTAAAGCTCTCTTTTTGATACTCCATTAACAATCTAAATAACATTTTCATATCTGGGAGAAAATAAAACAAAACTGGACTTGCAGGTCATACCAGGGCCAGCGCATACTGTATAACGTAGTTGACGCCAGCTACTCCTTCTGGCTGTAAAGTCAGAAAGCAACATAAATTATTTTGCACAAATATATTACTAGGATAAAAACAAGATTTGTACACATGTTTGGATGAAAAAGATAAATAGCAAGTTCCCGATATGCTACCCGGCAACCAATAAGGCGATACAGCAGCTGTTGTAGAGCAGGCAACTGCTCCAAGAGTTCCTCGCTATCCAATTCCCGGGTTCTACTGTAACCCTGTAAGTATATAAGAAAAGAAAAGGAAATATATGGTGAATCGTAAGAAATAATGATCATTTTGTAAGGAAAAAGAAAGCATCTGAACCTAGGAGTCATCATCTAATCCATATTAGTAATGGACTGTGGAAAAAATAAAGGTTTATGAGACAACTTAAAAGTTGATAATTAATAAACAGAGATCAATCTGAAGGTAATGCAAAATCATGTTCTACTTTTGAATTCATATTTGTCACTCAGTTGTTCTTTCTATAAAAAAATGCTGCTATAGTGCTTTGTCCTTATTATCCAGAAAAAGGTATGACGAATTATTTGGTAAGTACCTTCTCCTGCCCCTGGGCAGGCCTTGGAAGACGTTCAGCTTCAATGTCATACTTCAGAACCCTAAAGCATTCAAGTCGTTCCTCCAAAAACAATGCATAAGTACGCACCCAGGCAGAGCAATCCCAAGCTGCAGAGGAGGAAAAGCAATGCCATAATCATCAATTAGTTATTGTTGAGCTATAGATGTGTTTGTGTTCAAAATCATCATGTTCTAGTAAAAGATGTGTTTGTGTTTCTTCAATTTGGAGTTCAAAAGCAACGTCATAATTTCAAGTACTGCAACTCATAGCTCATAATGACACGCAGATGAGAAGGACAAAGAATGAGAGAGATTTAAGGCATTTAAAATTCACCAATAGGACTGGAATCGTCTTTGAAATTAGAAAGCTGGAGAATTCGTCCTCTCTGAGAGAAATTTAGAAGTTCTTCTCTGAAAGTAGGATCACCCTCCCGCAAAGTCCTATGGATAACTATCAATGTTTTTAAAGCCACCTGCCAATGCCAAACACAGAAATGATACATGCAAGTTTAGCAGGGAAGAATAAATATATACACGCACATAAGCATATTTATCCATAAGAAAATGATGAGCCATATACTGCTAAAAGGAAAACGTCAAATAAGAGTTATTTCATCTCATGCAGTTGGCTTCACGATGCTAATGCTGAGAAGAATTTAGTTTTTGAGACAGAATTGAACCAGATGAGTAGAAGACCATGATAGAGTTCACAAATGCTTAAACAAAACTTCAGATCTTTCATAAATCGCAACTATGCACACACAAAACGCAGTACTTATGAACTTTGTCTCCTCAATTAGTCTAGTGAAAGTAATGGAAACTAAGGAGAGGATCAACAACTGGTAAATATGTCAGAGCCTAAGGTCAGTCTTCAACTGTAATGTCATTGTCTAACACTACAATAGCATGCATTGAGTAACTTAGGCACATCTACGTGGTTTAAGAAAGCAACCAAGTACGAGTCCGAGCAAATCCAAATGATATCAACAGAAACGTGCACACACACAGAGAACCTCATATAGTATGGCATGTTAAACAATAGTATTAAGCAAAACCCAATTGAAATTCAAAAGAAGAAAAAAAAATCATTTAAGTCCAATAAACGTCCAATACAAAATTGAAAAGTATCGCATTGCAATTGAATGGATAAGCGGCATACCGTCCAATTATGGGTCTTGTTTAATCTTCTTGAAAGAGCATGAATGCAATAAGCAACATCCGCTCGTGGCCTAATTGCCGATGTGGCAATCAGGATTTCTGCATCCAATACACCCCCAAAAAAAGAATCAATATTTCGCTAAAAAATCAACGACCCATTTGATAAATGAAACGAACAAAAGAATGGATCTGAAAATCAGAAATAGAAAAGAAAAGAAAGAACTGACTTCTGAGATGTCTCTCCTTGGGCGGGCACTCGACGTGGTTAGTGGCTTTGACTATAGCAACATCCAAATCCTATTCTTAGAACACAGAATCCAAAATCAAAATCCAATTTAGATATCAAAAATCTAAGTTTTTTAAAAATAAATTAGATAAAAAGAAAGGAATGTTACCGCGTAATCGCTGTTGACGTGGGCAAGGCCGACTTTGGTGGTGTCTTTGAGAGCCCCGTAGGCTTTTCTCCACGTCTGAAGCGTCCCCATTTCTCTACTACTATACCTAAACTGCTTCGCCGCTCAGATCGCGGTCTTTCTTTTTTTCTCTCTCTCTCTAGAAGAATGCACTGACCTGGCTTTCAGACCTTGTTTCTCTCTTTTTCTCTCTCTCCCTGTGGCTCCGATGCTTTGGGGAAGAGAGAGGATAGCAAAGGACTTGATGGAATGCGAAGAAAGAATTCAAGAAAGACAGGCTGCAAAGTAGAAGAGAAGAGACGCACTCATACGGCGTCGTCTTTTATTCGAGTTTTTCCGTTTTATTCTTGGCCTTATTTTTTGAGGAGATGAGTGTTTTTTCCATTTTTTTTTCTTTTTTCGGTTCGGTGCGTGCGTCATCATTCACATATAATATAATTAGTGTCCCACTTTCACCACAATTACAAGTAACGAATATATACTTTCGTTATAATTAATGTCTCCTTATTATATAATATTCATATAAATTTTTGTTTATCTCAGTGCACATTTACCACAATTTTATTTTTATCATAGGCTTTCTATTATTAAGTAGTTCCAACTTTTATCTGATTCAGTCAACTTGTATCAAGTCGTGAATGCGCCTTTTATTTATTTAATAAGAATGAACGCATGAATGATGAGACCTGGACTGAGTGCATATGATCCAACTCATATATTATATTGTAATTTGTAACAAATTATTAAAAAAATATTCAGACAGTAGTTTCTGAGAAGCTGGTGATGAAGAAGAAGCAGAGCTTTAGCTTTAGGCATAGCTGGACCAAGAAAAATGAGAGCCTCTGAAATGAAAGATGCTGCAGAGCGTCTGCACGTGCATCTTGCTCTCTTCCTGCCACATGCCACCCAGCTTGGTTTAATCCTTCCATAACAGGATCCCTTCCGCACACCACGGGAATAGACTGTTTTGTTCCCAAAGATTTTGCATCTAGAACAACTGTTGAACATAAATTTTCCAACACTCAAAAGAAAATATTTGACCAAAGAAAATTCGTAGGTGGTGCGCTCACCAACAAATTGATTTAATCAATCAATCCTTGAGCTAGATCAACGAAGAACAACTGTTCCAGTCTCTTGAACTATCTGGTCGGTTGGACTATATGCAATCAAAGCCTTTTAATCTTGTGGTGCAAGTCAGAGATTATGAGCTTGGTGAATTATAATTCATTCATTGAGAAGAAAAGATGCTGTAAAACAGCTGAGAGCTCTCCTCCTACCAATCTACACACAGAGCATTTATATTGACTGTTGAAAATTTGAAGTAAAATTTATTCACATAATGAGGTCATTAATAAATGGAGAGTTTAGCTTGATGGTCCCAGAGGCCACTAGGAGTGAGAAACTCCAAATCGGTAGCAACCACAGAAACACAAACTTCAGAATTTTCTTGCCTGCAAAAACAAAAAACAAAGAGATAACTCCAGTTAGTAGCTGACAATCCCAGATTCAGCATCATTCATTCATTGGTATTTTTCAATACCTACGTCCATTGATTTAATGATTCTAACATTGTCTCTCTAATTTAAAGGGTAACTCACTTGCAACATTATGGTTTTGTGGTTTTGTGAGCTTAGTAATTCGAAGGAGAAGAACACAATCAATGGTTCCACCATTGTTGACTTTCTGAAAAGGATCAACTTAAGTGCGGCTTTGCCAAAACTTGAATGATTAGACTGTTTGATACTGAAATTTCAACAAGTGCGTGTAGAAGCAGTGTCATCTTCATCATCAAGTAGAAAACCTTTCATATAATTACCTTAAACATCCTTCATTGGTGATAGATTTTAACAAAAACAAGCTGAAAAGAAAATGATTACCGGACAAACGGAAGCCTCTTTCAGTTTTATTAGTTATCCACTCTCCTGTCTCGCGAAGCTTCTTCTCCACTGGCCCTTCAAACTTGCTAGGAAAGTTCATCATTGACATGTCGAATTTAGCATTCTTCTGTTCTTCCAAATCCCTGAATATGTACATCAGAAACCTCAAAATTTCAGAACCACAAACTCATGATATACCCCCAAACTTAGCTCAACACATTTTTAAATAAAACGAGCAAAACCCCTTTTCATTTTATCATCATAAATCTCAATCAATAAACGGAATTCAAAACTAAAAGTACAGTGGAAGTATACATATATGAACAAGACCAGCAGGGTCACCGTCACATTTCACACTTGGATGATGATGTTGATACTGAGATTCAAAATTGTAAGAGCAGGGAACAGCAAACCTGGGGTCGGCATCACGAAATCTGCCGGCACCAATAGCACGTTCGATTTCGTTGACAGAAGGCTGCCTTGGCTTGCGTTGTGGTTGGTTTTGCTGCTTCTTTCTTGGTAGAATTGTTGGGGTCTGGTTTCTGCTGCGCAATGGAGGTTTGGTGGGATTGGCTTGGAGAGGTGGTGGAGGTGGTGGTGAGCCATTGTTGTTGTTGTTGTTGTTGGGAAGGGAAGCATGAACAACGTTTTTGGTTAGGGAAAGGCAAGAGGATAAGCTAGACATGGTGGGTGGTGGTCTGGTATTCTCACCGTTATGTCAGCTAGCCTGGTCCAACTGATAAATATCTTCAGAAAATTAAAATAATGTAAACATGAGAATGACACGACAACACAAAGTTTTATAAACATTTGTTTATAAACTGACGTAGTTGTCAGACCAAAGGAAAAGCCAGCAATTCTTCAAAATGAGTGAGAGTTTTAGCCTAATATTTAAGCTTGGCGACATTTTTTAGTGGGGAGAATTTAATGGACCAGCCTCAATTGGCTCAAAACAAATCATCTCATCATCATCTGGGGTGTAAATTAACAAACAAAACTTTTCATTCATCTGCTCAGTATACCATGTACAAGAAGTTGAATTCCAATCTAGGCATATGAAGGGGCATCATCAGCTGCCCTGGTACTAAAACAATTAGATTAGTTTTAGTGAGTCAACCTTACCCATCAATTTAAGGGTAGATTCATTCAGATCTATGAAACTTTTGAGCGCAAACATATCACTATGAAGTATGCACTCTTCAGTGGCTTCAGAACAGTGCAAAAATGGAAAATTCTAAGCAAAAAATCATGTCGTAAGTACAGAGTTTGACACTGCCTCCTCATGTAGGTAGAGTAAGTACAGAGTTTGACACTGCCTCCTCATGTAGGTAGAGTCCTCAGCAAACGAAGTGCCCGGGTCCACTGTGGTCTTTGTGATAGAACAATTCTCCTCAAAACCGGCACTGCTCCAGCAGCTACAATAGCCGAATGATTCTCACTGTCCATGCTCAGATTATACAATATTGCCAAACATGCATCAATGGCCCTCTCACTCCCTTCTTCAATCAGTTTCACCAACGGAAATATGCCTCCCTCGGAAGCAATGGCTCGAGTGGAATCAACCACCCCTTCGGAGATTATTCTGTTGAGTTCTACAACAGCAGCTTCCTTTGCTTCCGGAGAGAAAGAGGTTTTGATCTGCTCCATGAGTCTTGGAATGGTCTCGTAAAGAGTTACTTCCATGTTGATTGGGTCCTCGAAACCTAGCCTGGGACCAGAAAGAGAACCAAGTTTCACCAAACAAGCAGCAACCCAATCTTTGTTGTTAAGGGGGATATTAGACTCCAGGATATCGCAGAGCAATTTGGTGAAATGGGCGGAATCTATTTTTTGGCAGAAGTTCTCAGAGTCGAGCAGTTTAGTAAATAACCGGGATGCTGCTGATATAGCAAGACCAGCTTCTTCAACTTCAAGGGCATATTTTTCTGGCTGCTGATTAACTACTTCAGATTCCATGTCTGCTAAATACCGCATGCCAAAAAAAAGAAGGTATAGTTAATCAAATCTGAAAACAAGCACTATTCTTACTTCTTCGTACCATATGACAAACAATATTTCAGCTTTTACACGCAATCTTTTATGAAAATCAAATATTCAATTTCAAGTTTATTTAAAAACAACTGTAATCATATCTCAATGGAGGCATTTGTGCCTACAAGCTGAAGAAGCAATACATTAGTGCTTTTCAAGCCCATTGCTAAATTCTAAATGAAATTCATTAAAAAACTTCCAATACCTTCAAGAATCTTTTGTTGGAAAACGACATCCAAACCAGATTCTACATCCACTGAAATGATGGTTTCCATCCTTGGGTCAATAACTGTACAGAACTCGAGGATTGAAGTAGCTTTTCTTTGTAATCTTGGGGTTGGGGTCTTCAATATCTCAACCAGGTGAGCAATCACCCCAAAGTCGAGCACACTTTCCCTATACAGACAGAATTGTAACTTTACTTGGTCTTTTTTTCAAGAAGGATAAGGAAAGCAGGGCCTCAAAACAATGAACCACACAGAGAATTTGGTGATATGGAAGGCAAACATTTGCATTCTGCTCATTTTATTCTTCCTAGGTTTATCATGGAGTACACGAAGCTATAATAGCAAACTTTCACCTTTAACATATAATATAATGGAGAAAAGGAAAAGTTCCAATAATTTTAAGCAACAAAATAGAACACAGAAAATACAAAGGAGGGGAGATGGAACCTGGGATTTGTTTTTGATACACATTTATGAGCTGCATCTGCAGTCATCGCTGCAGCCGACCCCTCTTTTGATCCATTTACTGGTCCATCATAAAACTGGAATGAATGAACATATCTGGTAAGTCAATTGATAACTAAATCTAAAAGGTTTCAAAGATCTTATCAAGAAACCATTGGCCAACCTTTGACTTCATTTCTTTACTTGGATCTAAGATCCGGGCAAGAATATCAAGGGTCTGCATTACAGCAATTATTCACATGATCAGCTTAAACTAGAATCATTTCCCAGAAGATTTGTGGATAGACTAGAAGTAACATAATGAATGACCTTTTCCATCAAGATTTCAGGGATCTTTGGTTGCTTTAAAACATTAATCAAAGGATCTATAACACCTTCAGCTTCAATTATCTGGCAAACACCGTTGCTGCATCAAGCAAAACAAGATCCTATTAGCATGAAGTATGGTGTCAAACATTAATTGTTCTGTATAATTTTGAAAGACTGTTCACCCTGTTAATTTAGGTTTTAAAAATATTTGAGTTTCATTCAAAAAAACCCAGAATCAGAGACTTGAAAACTGTGAATGATTTATTACCTGACAGACAACTTCTCTAGAGCTCGAGTTACTGCCAGTATGACAGCATCATTCTTACTGTCTAGAAGCTGTACTAAAGGCTTAACTGCCCCAGCTTCCTTGAATGCAATCCGTATATGTTCATTGATAGATGTGTCAGCAATTGACTCTGCAGCTCTTGCTATTGCTGACTCATCTTCAAGTCCAAGAATCAAAACTAATCTAGCCACACCATCCATCCATGGCAAAAGTGTGAGTTGTTTACCAGTGGTTACTTCAGATTGATTCTTTTCATCTTCCAGCTCAATGGCCCCAATACGAGCAAGAAACTGCTGCTGCGTCCGTCCAACAATTGCATTCATCTTGGCTTCCTCTATGTTTACATTCTTGTCATCAACATTTAATCCAAGGAGTAATTCAGAGGCACCAAACCTGGAAGGAGTTTTAGAAGTCTGTTCAATCTCCGTACCATCTGGTAATCTCGGCCATGAATACAAACCGGGTCTGAAGGACTTATAAGCAGCTGCACCAATCATGGGGACTGGAACCAGACCTTCCTCTACAATAAGGATTCTGTAATATTCATCCTTACATAGTTCCAACAGAGCATTTCTTGCCTCCTTTCTAATTACTTTAGATCCTTCAATGTCAGTCCTTAAGAGCTTTGCCTGCATTAATAAAGAAAATTATATCATAATCAAGCAATAAAAAAAAGGGGGCATCCCTAACTATGATTTATAGATTGAATTGCTTAATCTTTGTTTAACACGTGATGCATACAAGACAATCCCAAATTGACTACTACATATCAAGTACCATTGACAACGAAAACCATCATACTTACCTAAAGCCATTCGATCCAACTTGAAAACTAAATCATACTAGCAACAAAGAATGGTAGAGGAAGTCTCACCAATTTTGGTATAACACCTGCTTCAACCATAATGCTGTGATTAACGTGGCTTAATGCCAAATTGGCCAGCACCCCGCCTGCTGCTTCCTTCAACTTTATGTCCTCATCATCCATGGACTTCACAAGCAACGGCAAGACATCACTGTTTGCAATTTTTAATCTGAACTTCTCATCCACAGACAAGTTCCACAGAGCACTTATAGCTTGCTCCTTCACCTGCAGAAATGTTATAACAACCAACCTCACTTTTCTACATCAAGAAAAATGAGGAAAGCAATTCCACTGGTGAAATACCCCATCCTATACCTCAGGAGACAAAGAAGGTCGATTTAGCAACCCAGTGATCTCTTCAATTGCTCCACTTTGTGCTACCACATCTCTATACACGTTAACTAGAGATATTGATCTCAAAAGACCAGCAGCAGCTTCACATGTAGAACTGGTGTCTGACCTTAGTAAGTTTACAATGAGATTTATGCAGCCAGGAAACTGCATAATGGCATCAACATACTTCTTTCCTCCAAGTGAATATTTCCAGAGTGCCACTATTGCCTGTTCTCTATCAAGAGAATCATGGTCCAGCCCAAGCATCCGAATAAACAAGGCAACATAACCATCACCCAAAGAACTAGATTTTATTTCTTCGGTATCCTTAAAATAAAAAGTGGCAAGAATCAGATTAACAATTTTTCCTCCTCATGAAATATGTTAATCACCAAAAATACAATTACTGATAATAATGAAAGTATAAGAATGAGAACTTACAGTGGGAGTATACTGTTGTGGGGTGGCATCAGCCGCACCACCACCACCACTACCACTGACCCTCGTGAGGACTGTACGAAAAGAGCGTGATTTGGGGTTAAGGCTTTGGAAATGGTTTGAAGAAAAGAAGGGTCTTGGCCTTCTGTTTCTGGGTTTTGTGGTTTCAGCTGAAATGACTTCCATATGGGTGTTTGAGATTGAGGGTAAGGGTTGGAGGAGATGAGGTAGTTTGACTGCCAAGGATGCTTGGGCTGCTGATGCCAACATTTTGGCCGATTGAAACAGAAATTTGAAGTTGCAGTCAGTTTTCGGGTTTTCGAAGAGGTTTTCCAGTTGGTTCCATTCAAGACTCAATCTTTAGATGGTCTGGTTTTTGGGGTTTTCCATTTTTTTTATTTTTGGATTGGGGGTTTCTAATGATTTTTAGCCTTATTTGCCAAAAAAAATATATTATGCAATTTGTGCGAATGGACTTGAGTGAATCTGACTGGACACGTGGCACTAATAAATATATATAATTATCTTATTTGTTCCTTTTTTCAATTTTATTCGTTAAGAAATTCCATGCATTTTCTGCCATGAAACTGAATTCGTAAAGATAAGAACACGCACACAGAAAGCTCTAAAATGAGCTGCTCATTCACCTTCCAAATTCCCCAGGCTTTGCCTTCTCTTAGCCATCCACGACGTACTTCTGTCACAATCACTTCTCAGCAAAGACGGTCCTATGATTCTAAGCCTGAAAAGGTATGCTTTTTTTTTTTTAATTTGTAAATTCCATTCAACTTTTTCCCAGTATAGTTTCATAAGTTTTATTGAGCTGATTAAAGATCCCAACTTTTTCTATTTCAGACAGTCATCACAAGCATCTTTCAAAACCCAACTGACTACTTTCACCTAAAGAAGTCTAGTCTGGCAATTCAAGTTGGAGCAGTTTTGGCCACTGTAAGACACTCATCATCTCTGCTTCTAATCTGCTTACCCTTTTGAAATTATTAAGGTAATAATAAACTCCATGAGAACTCTCTCTGTTAGCAGATTGAACAGCCTGCATTTGCTGTCACTGGTGTCAACTTTGAGGAAGATTTGACATGGGTTTTGATACAATCGGGAGTTATTGCCTTCTGGTACTTCCTTCTCATGCCAGTAAGTATATTTCCTTATCTTCATGCTTTCTTTCTTTGCGAGATCGAGCTATTTTGCGCTTTCTATTTGTTGATGAACTCTCAGAGGAACGCTTTTCTGTGATTGCAGCCAATCATCATGAACTGGCTTCGGATAAGGTGGTATAAGAGAAATCTCTTAGAGATGTATTTGCAGTTCATGTGTGTCTTCTTGTTCTTTCCAGGGTAAGTGGCTGTCTCTTTTTTTTTCTTTTTTTTTGGGTACAATTTAATTGCCATCGGAATCTTAGTCTGTCTTGTTTCTCCAATTGTGCAGTGTACTTCTCTGGGCACCATTTCTGAACGTCAGGAAGTTCCCAAGGGATCCATCCATGAAGTACCCCTGGTCAACGCCGGAAGATCCTGACCAAGTTAAAGCTGGGTTTTTAAAATACCCATTTGCTGAACCCGAAGATTATTCATGAAAATGTAAAGACATCCTACGACAGGACACGTACAATTTAATAATCCTATGCGTGGCAACGACCAACACATGTAAACTACTTTGTTAAGGTTTATGCATCCGTTTATATGACCAGTTTTTGCAATCTTACACCCGTTTGTGAAAAGCTGAGATTTAGAAAAAGACACAAGAAAAGCATGAAGATGTGATATTCCCTCGCATGACATAATAAATAATCAAATTTAAAACTTGAATGAATATAATAAATAATGCAACTTTATCTTCAAAATTCCTTTTGAATTGAAACACTAATCCGAGAATACAAATGTATCCATCTCAGCTCTCATTAACATATTGCTGGTATTGTAGATGTTAGAGGTGAATAACTTTTAAAAAAAAAGATCTAAATAGACATGAAAAGTTACACCAAAAACAAAAAGCCCGAAACAGCTTAAACCAACCAAATTAAACCTTCAAGCAGAACCTCCAACTACTACTAGTTTCGTATCCCTTTGAGACAAAAAGTATAAATAGAATTTCCCATCTGTTGCCACCTTATTATGGAGTAAATTAGATTACTTTCCTCATAACAAATTGATGCTTTGCACCATCAGCTTCTAAACTGCTTCACCCATCCTGCTAACCAAGGCCTTCAGTCAAAAAAAGAGCTGATAGTCACTCTTAGTTTCTCCAAATCCCAATCCCAAGACTCCATGTTTGGTGACATGACAGCGGCACCAACAGCCAAGGCAACGACGGCAAAGGCAACACTTTTCTTGCACCCGCTGCCCCGTGACGACTTCCCCAGTAATGTCTTACAATACTTGTCTGCATCCTTGATGAGTTTTTCCTGGTGGGCCTCATCCTCCCCACTGGCCAACATCTTCTCATTCTACAAGCAATAGTAGCATCCAAAGGGCATAAACAAGTTAAATACTTATATATAACTAAATCATCTATAAGTTTGGTAAGATAACGAAATCCGCATAATAGAATTTGTGATGGTAAGTACTTTGATGGATAAGATTGCATATAATTATAGTGCAACTGGGGAAAAAACTACTCACGGACTCCAAACAATAAGAAAAAAAGGGTTACCTTGTGCCTAAAACTTTTGAGAGTTTCCCTCATAGGATCAAAAGGAGCGAGTTTTGCAGAATGCTCTTTCCATTGATCAGAAAGCTTCTTCAGAACAGCAACACTCGCTTCTAAGTTTTCCTGGTAAACCTTGTCCTGTGAACATTTAATGCATGACACAAAAATCAGATTGTTAAATTTACAAAATAAAGGCATAAAAGTGTGTTAGTTTTTCTCTAGAATAGTCTTTGGGAAGAATGCAATTATGTCGATGAGAGGTAGAAAAGCTCACCCACTGCTTGAAGCAATCAGCATGTTGGGTCAAACACCAAATAAAAATTCCAGTTGCTTCGTTGGACAATGCAGGTATACCTGTAAGAAACAGCTACATGTTAATCCCATTTTAAGAACCCATGATTTTTCCTACCACTTAGAAAATAAACTACAATACAAAGGAAGTCAAATTTGCTTACTTTCTCCTGCTGCTTTAACAGCAAAACTCAATATTTGCTGTGAAAGTGGTTTCATCGCTTTGCTTCTAGGAGAGCCAGCTAGAGCCACTGCTTTTAGGGTCGGATATATAGCCTCAAACCTTTCGGTGGCCTATACAAAACATCATATTTAATAAGAAGGAAACAACTAAATATTTCTATGAATAACTCACAATACAGTGAATTTCTGATTACCATTACCTTAACTCTAGCTGAAGGTGCAGGAAAGGTAACTCCAATAAGTATCTCAAATGCAGAAGGTGGTACCAAACGCTCTCCCTTCCTGACAGCACCATTTACTAAAATAGTACGAGCTTTTGGTGTAGACAAAATTCTGCAACCAAATTAGCAGATTTTAAAGTTAAATAATGTAAAAGGAAAGTATGAATTCAAAAAATAAGCATCTTTTAATACCTTTCCGCTAGCTGCAAAATAAGATCCCGGGACTGTGGATTACTACCCTTTCCACTTACTAGGGGCAAAACAATGTGTGCCCATGCAAGCAACCCAACAGCCAGGTCTCCTTGACTAGCCTGCATACAACATTTTTGACATCCAGTAACACTTTTATAAGAAGCATAATAAGAGGGGCAAACCTATAATTTTCTTTTATGAACAAAGATCAATACAAAAACTGTGTTATATTCTTATCCACTTACCTGAGATATTGCCCATACGATTACTGGAAGCTTATCTTGTCCTTGATACTTTGAATTTTCTCTCAATGTTGGCAATATACTAATCAATACATCAGGTTTTTTTCGCAATACCATCGCAACAACCACAAATATTGCAACCTGGGATTTGAATAAAGGTCAATTTTGCATAAGAAGTTCCATTTCACAAAACAAAGGCCAAAGTGGAGCTCAAGCAAGACATTGAACTATGTGATGGATGGACTTATTGAGTGCAAAAGAACACTTTCCAAATCACATGATAAGGAAATACATAAACTATTCAAGAAAACCCATCATCTTATGGAACAAACTCAACCTCTGGACATCAGCTTTCAACTTAAGAACATAAAATATCAAAGAATTCATGGACAAGTAAAAGACAAAAGAGGGAGAGGGGAATTACCTGAGATTTTGATGAAACATTCTGCACACTCTTCTTGGAGCCCTTGGCACCAGCTACCTGACTCGCGAGGTCTGCAAGAATGCTGTCTAAAGACCATAATATAAAGGATCCAAGGGCCTCAAGGGAACGTTGGCTGATCCAGTCGACTGATGTGTTGTAAACGGCTTCAGAAATATGGGAAAGGGGGATCTGTTAAAGAATATACTAAGTGGTTAGGTTTTCCAGGCATATATATATGCACAAAATTACTCCTACCAATAAGTTACTAAGCCCTAGAAAAGTGGGGGTCATAAGCAAGAGAATGTTAGAAACATCATTTTTGCAAACCAGATAAAATGAAACTGGTAGGAAGATATATATGTAATTATGAAAAAGGCAATTGATTTTGACCTCTTTATTATGTCAGTCAATGTCCCAAGCCAATAATGTCCTCAATAATATTAAGTTACTTTAGCTACCAATTTTCAATCGCAGGTATCATCTTTATCATCACATATGTCTTTTAGATTGATAGGTTCTGCATTCAACATGTGACAATAAAAAGTCATCGATGAGTACACAGAGAAGTGATGGAAAAATGTTGCACAATATTAAAATATACATAGAGGACTAGACGTACTGCAACAATAATAAAGGTATTGCTACCATATCCACCAACTTATTCGCCTTCAAGGCACAAATACCACCTCATTATCAGAAACGATATGTACAAAATTGTTCTCTGGAAGAAAAGGAAAAATATTTATAAGGAAGCATGCTGCTCAACATAGGGACTACAACGGAGAAGCCCCAGTTTAAAAAAAATAAATAAACAAACAAACAGCCAATTGAACAAATCCCAACTAAAAAAATCCAGCAAGATCAAACAAAGGATCAAATTTGTGCATAAATATCCGAAGAGAAAAGAGAAAAGAACCTAAAGGAAGCTACTCCTCCCAAAAATTATCCATGAAAAAGGAAACAGGTCACGGATAATTCGTCAACCTTAATCAAGATCCAAAAGAAATTTACTTTTTACACTTGAATGACCAAATTCCATTAGGATTGAATAAATAAATGTTGCTTTCCATGAAAATTGATGTCCTTGGTTTTTTTGTTTGTTTGTTTTTTTACATTTGAAAAATAGAATGGAAAAGAGCATAAAGCAAATACCTTTTAATCAATCAGGTATAGATATAAACCACTATGCCTGTTAATAATAAAACATGATTCTAAAAAATTGAGAAAAACTTACATCGGCAAGCTTGGCCACCGTTGATTCCCTGAACATCTTCACCCATGGAAACTGCGCAGCAGTCACTGCAGAGAATGCACGGCCAAAATAATCCGCAAACCGCATTAGCTGTATGTCCTCCTTCGACTCGTACGAAGCCTATTGCAAGCCGAAATTCAAATTAATTAAAAAGTTTTAGAAACTTAGATAGAATTATTTACAAATGAATAGATCAAGCTAGATCAGAATCAAAACTCACCGAAATGTCAATGAGGAAGGCCGAGAGATCGTTTGCATCGTCGATCTTAGCTGCCGCCTCAGCGACCGTGACCTTAGGCTTTTTCGGCTTCTTAGGCTTCAACTTTTTCGCCTCCTCGGCCTTCACGTTCTGCGCCACAGATTCATCATCGCTGTCCTCCCCATCCTCGTCGTCGGACCGGAGCTTCGATCTCACCGGAGCAAGACTGTCGGCGTCGGCATTGGCCGCCCTCTGGGCTTCGAGAATCCGGCGGCGTCGATCCTCCGATTGCTTCTCCAGGGAACGGAAAACGCCTTCTCCGCCAGCGATCGTGACGCCGGGGACGAGCTTATTGAGATTGTTGATTGAATCTGCCTTGGAGGGTTTGGTCTTCCTCTGGCGCTTTGCAGTAACCTTCTGCCAGCCATGGTCGTTGTTGGTATGGGTATGGGTATTAAAATCGTTGGTGGTGGTTGCAGCTTCGTGGTCTCCGTTTGGGATTGATTCCAAAGCTGGGGCGTGATTTTCCTCCATGACTAATGCTGCTTTTGGCTTGAATTTTCTCTCACTTTCTAGGGAGAGAAATTGAAAGAAAGGAAAACGAAACTGAAACACGAGAGAGAGTAAGAGAAAGGAATTGAACTCCGGTTGTTGGGAACGAATTTAAGGCTTTGACTCGGTGAATTTGACCCTTGTTTTACCACAGAATTACATCAATGCCAAGACTTGGAGAAATGCGTTCCCCATTCCCAATTCGTAACTCTGTCCCCGTTTGTATGATATCTCATCATCCAACCATCGGTTGATATTTACATTAATGACATGTTTTCTAATACGTAATTAGATTACAAGGAATTAAATTGAGGATGAATTGAATTGAGTAGAAGTTGAATTGAAGAAAATTAGATTGCAAATTTTTATTGAAGTTTTATTAAATCATATGGATTGAATGAAATTGGGATAAAAGCGGTGCTAATTACTAAAATATTCTCATTGTTGAGTTAAAGTAGATGGCAAATTTGGAATTTTTAAAATTGTGTGTGGATATATTTGGTAAAAAGGATGAATTCATAATGGGTTAGTTCTCTCATCCAAGAATTGAATTCCAATTCCTTGATGTGAAGTAAACATAGTAATCCTACACTACATAGGTGGAATTCAATTCCTAATGAGAATTCTAATTCATAATTAGTAAACATACCATAATTAATTAATTCGTTGCTCACTAGTATTTTAGAATAACTCTCAACTCTGAATCCTAATCCTATTTATTTTAAGATCGTATATTCCTAATTTTGTGTTATACCCAAAGTATAATAAAAGTTCATAAAAATTCATGAATGTATTACTCTTTTTATAGAAATCCATAAAATTCATCCTTTAATAAAAGTTTTTCAAATTTCTCTAAAATACCAATTAACTACACTCCTTAGATTGTATAATCCCATTTATATTTTATGACACTTTCTTCTTTTCCTTTTTTCAAAATGTTATGATAGTTTTCATAAGTATATAACCTTTGCTTTAAGGCTAAAAGTCACTTTTTTTTTGTCTGAACCACGAGGTGGGCTAAAAGTCACTTTTGGTTTCTATGGTTTACCACTTTTACCACTTAAGTCTATATAGTTTCAATTTGATAATTTTTGCCCCTATGGTTTTTAATTTAAGCAATTCAAAGACAATTTATAATTTCTGTCAAATTAGAGTAATTGTTGTTACTTGTTAAGGGGCATTTTGGTCGACAACCCCGTGAGCAATTTCCGCAATCCTCTACTCCTCAATATCATCGTCCTAGGAGAAAGGAGGTGGTTTGTAAAGGCGGAGCTGTTGGACCAGGGCCAAAAGTCTCTATGGCTAAGGATTTCTATCTCCCTTCTCTTTTTTCTATTTCTTTTTTTTTTCCAGGCTTTATTTTTGGACTGAAATGCCCCTCAACAAGTAACAACAGTTACTCTAATTTGACAGAAATTAGAGATTGTCCTTCAATTGCTTAAATTGAAAACCACAGGGGCAAAAATGATCAAATTGAAACTACAGGGACCTAAGTGGTAAAAGTGGTAAACCACATAAACCGAAAGTGACTTTTTGCCTTCTTTTTATAAGCGATATTTGGAAATAAATGACCTCTCGAAGTATGATTAATAAAGGCAAGTAAAAGGATTGTTTAGAGCATTAGTAATGGTTAGGATTAATATTGCATGAAATTGAACTAAAACAGTCAAATCTCACTTGCAATGGTATGATTTAGTTCATTGCAATAGATGCAATTGTAATAGAAGGTGCTATGTGATGAACCCTGTTTGTGCAAATAATCTCGCGGGAGAATATTCGCTTCTAGATCCTTCAACCTTCGATCTTCCTTCTCTCTCTTCCTCGATTCCTGTAAAAAAGATTGGAGTAAATAGGCCACACCCGGGGGGTGTTGGCCAAAGGCCCTCCGATGCCTAAGTTAGTTCGATTGTTTGTAGGAAAACAATAGCTAAGCAAAGGGTACGGAGTTTGTATGTATGGTGTGAACCGGGCGGCCGGAGCCGTGTGTGGTGGCCGGAGCCATGTGGAGAAAATATGGAGAGTGGAGAGTGGAGAGGGAGAGAGAAGAGAGCTTCGGTATTTTCTCGGGTATCAGGAGTAGGTTTAGATGTAGGGTTTTTGAAGTACCTTGAATGATGACTGAAGTCATCTATTTATAGGAGCCTCGGGGCTAGGGTTTCGAAGAGATCGAGTCGGACTTTGATAATATCTGAATTATCTCGTTAATTATAAGATAATATCCTATAATTAGGATATTATCCCTTTGATAAGATAATACCCGAATTATTGATATTATCTCATTAATTATAAGATAATACCCCTTTATTATGATAATATCCCAATTAATGATATTATCTTTATTAATTATGAGATAATACCATATAATTAAGATATTATCCAAATTAATTAATTATCCCAATAAATGGTTTAATTAATTAATTTAAGGGATAATCTTCTTTTCCACATGGCATGCTCTGATTGGAGACGAAAATATTTGCTCCCACAAATGCCCCCCCAGCTTCTGCATGGCGCTTGCGTGGCATGTAGGAGATGAAATTATTTTTCGGGCTCTCCAACTGTATCTGGGCTTTCTTCTGCGAGTTGGACTCCTTTTGCAGATCGGTTTTCCAATTGGAGTAGGCTTCTGACTGTTCTTGGAGTTGGATTCCTTTTGCGGATCAGATTCTCAATTGGAGTAGGCTTCTAACTGTTCTTGGAGTTGGATTCCCAGTAGGAATGAGCTTGCGATTCCTTCTTGACCTGGGTTGTCCAACTTGTATAAATACAGGGCTTCTCTTCACTCTTTCTCACATCGCAAATTTAACTTCTCTACTTTCTAGCTTGAGAAAGATCTTGGAGAATTTGTACTGTTTGTCGAAGAGAGGAGTTGCCGTGCATCCCAAGGTAAGTCGAGCACGTATATTTTTTCTTCATCTTCTATTTTTCGCTGCAAGGACCAGCTAGGTAGGACTAGGCTGGTTGTCGTCGTGACTGGTGGCCGAAGACGGTTGGAGAGGCGGTGGCCGTTGGTGGCTGCTGAGCGAGTATCGGGAGGAAGTTGGTGGTCTGCCCCTGCCCAAGATGTTGAGAGATGGAAGCATAACGGTCTAGACTCTGATGATCTGCCGGTTGGGCAGGATGAGTGTTCTGCCGAATCCCCCGTTGATGAAGAGGCCAAGGATCCCTTTTACTGAGAAGACTCAAGTAAGAGTTGGTCCTTCGTCATCTGCTCGGGTGAAGGGTTCTTCTACAACGTCATCGGCTGATCCAAAGGTGGATAAGTGCAGCCCTGCAGGGGATGTAGGCGTGTTTGATCTGCTGAAGACAAACTTTCTGTCAAGCCTATCCACTTATGTTGAGCTAGTTGATCAAATCTGTCAGACTGGCTATGGTGGCAAACTTCATGGATCAGGCATGTGAAGCTGCTGAGATCGTGGCTGATCATGTGGATGCTAAACAAGCTGCGGATCAGGGATCCCCTGCTGGCGTCTCGGAGTAGATGACGACTCATTTATTTCTTTTCAGCTTTTGTAGTCTGCTTTCTTATTTAGAATAATTTGTCTGGTTTGACCATCTTCTTTTTGTTGAACTCCCAGTTGGTCAGTTTGCAATGGAAATTTCAGTTGTTTTTTCAACTACAATTTGCATATTGTCTTGTGAACTACTTGAGTGTCTCTGGGTTGTGGCATGTTTAGCCTACGTCCGGAGACGTGTCAATGAGTGTGTGGGGCCCGTTCGGCCTATGTTCGGAGACTTGTCAATGAGAGTGGCCCGTTTGGCCTACGTCCGGAGACATGTCGATGAGAGTGGCCCGTTTGGCCTACGTCCGGAGACGTGTCGATGAGTGTATGGCCCGTTTGGCCTACATCCAGAGACGTGTCGATGAGTGTGGCCCGTTTGGCCTACGTCCGGAGACGTGTCGATGAGAGTGGCCCGTTTGGCCTACGTCCGGAGACGTGTCGATGAGAGTGGCCCGTTTGGCCTACGTCCGGAGACGTGTCGATGAGAGTGGCCCGTTTGGCCTAAGTCCGGAGACGTGTCGTTGTGAGTGACCCGTTTGGCCGACGTCCGGAGACGTGTCGATGAGAGTGGCTCGTTTAGCCTACGTCCGGAGACGTGTCGTTGAGAGTGGCCCGTTTGGCCTACGTTCGGAGACGTGTCGATGAGTGTGGCCCGTTTGGCCGACGTCCGGAGACGTGTCGATGAGAGTAGCCCGTTTGGCTGACGTCCGGAGACGTGTCGATGTGAGTGGCCCGTTTGGCCGACGTCCGGAGACGTGTCGATGTGAGTGGCCCGTTTGGCCGACGTCCGGAGACGTGTCGTTGAGAGTGGCCTGTTTGGCCTACGTCCGGAGACGTGTCGTTGAGAGTGGCCCGTTTGGCCTACGTCCGGAGACATGTCGATGAGAGTGGCCTGTTTGGCCGACGTCCGGAGACGTGTCGATGAGTGTGACCCGTCTGGCCTACGTCCGGAGACGTGTCGATGAGTGTGACCCGTTTGGCCTACGTCCGAAGACGTGTCGATGAGTGTGGCCCGTTTGGCCTACGTCCGGAGACGTATTGATTGCTTTTGCGAACACTTCATTGGAAAGAAATGCTTGAACTTGTATTGATGTCGATGCCACTACATTGCGTTATTGAACAAAAGAGATGAGTTGCACGGGTAATATCAAAAGTAACTTGGCTTCAATGAAGGTGAGGGAGGCTCGGCCGCCTATTTGGAGGCGAGTCGATAGGTGAAGAGCTTCGTGGATAATACCCTTGGGGGTGATGGGCATTCCATTGTCTTGGAACTTCCTTCTCTTAAAAGATGATGCCAGGATTATCTTCCATGACTGGGTAGCTGGTGACGACTTGGGAGATGAAAGTTGCTTGCTTGATCTTTCTCTTCTACTCCCTGGTGGTCAGCCCGGACTCTTGGAGTCGGTTAGAATTGTGTTGATCCGTATGACTTTTTTCGTGAAGGCTCATTGGCAGCTGCATCACAATCCTTGATTTGCTGGATAGACCCCCTTGCAATGAATTCCGTGCAATGGCCATCTCTAACCAGCTCTTCGAGGTGCCTTTTCCAAGCGAAGCAGTCGTTTGTGTAATGACCGTGCCCTTCATGGAATGCGCAATATCTACTGGTATATTTCTTGGTTGGGTTTCCTTTCAAAGGCGATGGTTTATTCAACCAAGGCATGTCCCTTACTTGGGCCAGGATCTGGTGAATCGGGATAGTGAACCTTGTGTAGCTCTCAGTTGCTGGAGTACCTCCTTCAGGTTGTGATTTGCGCTTGCCTTCATCCTTGTTGTTGCCATTCCTTCATCCTTGGTGATCGACTTGCTTGGCAGCCTTCTTTGCCGCAATCCGGTCGTCGTCCCAAAGTGCGTAGCGCTCTGCTGTGGTGAAGACTTCTACCAGTGTTTGGTAGGGAGAGATGGTTAACTCGCGATACAACTCGCACTCAGTTGGCAAGCCCCTCTTGAAGGCAGAGGACGCAAATTGGTCATCACATCCTACAATTTTTGCTTTCTCCGCCTTGAACCTCTTGATGTAGTCTCGAAGGGATTCGTCGGACTTCTTGTGCAAGTTGAACAGATGGTCAGGATTCTTCTTAATCGTCCGGTAAGAAGTGTATTCCTTGGTGAAGACATAAGCAAGCTCCTTGAAGCTGCTGATCGACCCGGATGGCAGGGTGTAGAACCAGTCCTGAGCTGCTCCTAGCAAAGTCATTGCAAACACTTTGCACATTAATGCGTCTTCAACCTTGTGGAGGATCATAACGCTTTTGAAATGCTTCAGATGATTTTCAGGATCGGAATCCCCTTTGAAGCATGTGAAAGAGGGCGTTGAGAATCGTTTCGGAGTAGCAGCTTGCTCTATTTCGGCGGTAAAAGGTGAGGAGTTTGCTCGGTCTACCTCCATGCGTAATGCATCTTCGAAATTTCCGTCAATCCTTAAATCTCGAAGTCGGTTATTTACAAGCTTCTAAACATCTTCCGCACACATAGTTAGTTGGTCACGTTGGTGACCTTCGCGATTTGGGCGACGTTGATTGACTTCTTCGTTGGTTTGCAAGAGTCGACCTTCTCGGCTGTGCTGCCTAGGCGGCGTGTTGGTGGACTGCGCTTGTGAGGAATTTCCTATAGCTTGTCGACGGGAATTAGTTCTTCGGGAGCGGGCAGCGGAGCGCTTTTCTTCACGATCCTCACTGTAGGGGTCGTTAGGTTGACCTCCTTGGGGACCTAGCCTTTCGTGAACATTGGTCCTTGAACTCAATCTAGATGAGAGACTTCGTCTGCTCTAAGTGTATGCTTGCGACATGTCGGCAAGCCGACCGTGTTGTTGTCCCTCTCCTTGTCTGCTTACTCTTGCTCGACCTACTTGATACACATCGAACTGCCTATCAGCGCGTTCGTCCATCATTCTCTCTTCGCCCTGTTGTCCAAGGCCAAGATTTTGAGCCAAGTTTATTTGGTTGAGGAGCTGCCTCATCAAATTGTTTTGGTCGTCCATTCTCTGAGTTAGCTGGTCAACTCTCATATTGAGGTCTACTTGACTTCGTGGATCGGGAGAAGAGAATTGTGTTGAGCCCAATTGCACACGGGCTAGGGTTTAATTGGAGGTGTACGCAAGAGTGTACGTCGAGCGCGGAGGCAATGGAGGGAATGCTTGAAGTTGCTCCAAGATCGGGCCTAAGTCGGCGGTGGTCGTGAGCCCACCTTGATGGGAGGTTCCTCCATGTTCGGCGGCAGCGCTATGAAGGTGGCTAGATCCAGCCACGGGGCCTTGAGATGGTACGACGATGGCAGAGGCCGGTGCGATGGTCCCAGCTGTGGGTCCGACAGGAAGCACGGTGGTTCCAGCCACACGGGGTGGCTGCAGTGGTGCAACAACAAGGGTTTACTGCGGGTTCACGGCAGCGAGAGGTGGAGGTGTAACCATGTCGATCGTGGGATCGTGGGAGGAGTGACTTTGGGCAGTCACAAATCGAGCCATCGTGGCAGTCTTGCTCCTCGTGCGCTTGCTTGCAACCATGGTTGCTTGGAAGGCTTCAATGGATTGGAAAATAGGAGGAACGGATTCCTTGAGCACGCGTTGAGTATAACTCGCGCTCTCAATGAAAGCACCAAATGTTTGTGCAAATAATCTCGCGGGAGAATATTCGCTTCTAGATCCTTCAACCTTCGATCTTCCTTCTCTCTCTTCCTCGATTCCTGTAAAAAAGATTGGAGTAAATAGACCACACCCGGGGGGTGTTGGCCAAAGGCCCTCCGATGCCTAAGTTAGTTCGATTGTTTGTAGGAAAACAATAGCTAAGCAAAGGGTACGGAGTTTGTATGTATGGTGTGAACCGGGCGGCCGGAGCCATGTGGAGAAAATATGGAGAGTGGAGAGTGGAGAGGGAGAGGGAAGAGAGCTTCGGTATTTTCTCGGGTATCAGGAGTAGGTTTAGATGTAGGGTTTTTGAAGTACCTTGAATGATGACTGAAGTCATCTATTTATAGGAGCCTCGGGGCTAGGGTTTCGAAGAGATCGAGTCGGACTTTGATAATATCTGAATTATCTCGTTAATTATAAGATAATATCCTATAATTAGGATATTATCCCTTTGATAAGATAATACCCGAATTATTGATATTATCTCATTAATTATAAGATAATACCCCTTTATTATGATAATATCCCAATTAATGATATTATTTTTATTAATTATGAGATAATACCATATAATTAAGATATTATCCAAATTAATTAATTATCCTAATAAATGGTTTAATTAATTAATTTAAGGGATAATCTTCTTTTCCACATGGCATGCTCTGATTGGAGACGAAAATATTTGCTCCCACAAACCTTTTATTGAATTGCAATAGGCTAACCATGGGACTTACATGCCAAAAAATTTAAACTATTGAGATGTACCATGGTAAGTAAAATTACATTTCAATTCAATAAATGCCAAAATAATTCATTTTATTGAACTATTGAACAACCATTGTGGATACTCTTATAGTAAAAAAAAGATTTTTTTAAGTGAGAAAGTAGTTTGTTGTTTTGCACAAAGGTGATGAAATATCTTCATAAAAAAAAAAACAAGGTGATGAAATATCTGGAGGTCCAAAAGAGAACGATGGATTAGATGGAGGGAGCTTCTATAATGATGAGCTAATTTGAGGAGGTTATGTGAGGAGGCCCATCTCACCATCAAAAGGGGTGTGGACCCCCCAATGCACCCCCCCCATGTACTTTGTTTTTGGTTATTGATGGTGAGATTTCACCTCCTCAAATTAGCTCCTCATTCTAGCTTTTCCGTTAGATGGAAGCGTGGGGTAGTTGGAGCTTGAAAAATGGAAGACCGGAGGGAGCCCATTCCATGGCTGTTTCTGTATGGGGCCCAATGCTTGTATAGTAACTCATACTCATGTACATGATTATGACAGACTGTCACGTGATTAAATTGGGAAAATGAAAAAAATACAAATGGTATGGGTTGTTTGGTAATGGAGGTTACGTGCCAGATTTGGTATCCAGTTACATGCCTAGGGAATACATATCTAAATAAATAAGTTTCCTTTTTAAGTCATGTATATCTTTTTGGACGGGGCACAATTATTGTTCCAAAATGTGAACAATTTCTTAAATTTTATTTTCATGGATTGGTTTGGTTGTATCCTTAAATGGTTGGTTGTGTTGGATTATATAGTTGGATTTGATTTATAATTTTAATTAAATATTTATTGAATTAAAATAAATATGGATTGGTGGATGTCTAATTTTATTAGGGCTAAATGTAGTAGGGTTATGAATCCTACTAAAATGTTGGGATTAAATTGGATTGGATTATACATAATCCTTCTAGCCATGTAAATACTAATAGCACCTTTCTATTAATCCAATCCCTTAATCATGTGTAGTATCAACCAAACACATTATTGAATTAGTGTTATCATTTCCAATCAAATAAATGTAATAAAATAAAATCCAATAGTCACCAAATATAGCCAAAAACTTTGGGCTTGTTTAGAAGTAATTATAGGAGGGCCAAAATCACGTATGAGAAGAATCACTTACGAGGAGAAGCACCTCCCACGTGTTTCTTCATATAATCACTTTAAGTGATTTTAAGTTATTCTCACTTTAAATCACTTAAACGAGCCTGAATCACCTATCACTTTAGGTGATTTTAACATTGCTAGGGATCCGGAGAAGTGTTTCTACATAAAATCACTTAAAGTCATTATAGCATCTCTAATGCACAAGTTGTAAATTGGATGTGTAAAGCCACATTTACATCTCGCACATTCAGAGGATGTAATGGTCATTTGGGACTATTTTGGATAGGCAAAAAAACACTTATATAGAGAATCTCTTTAGATGATTTTAAGTGAGAAGAGGAGATGGGAGAAGGGCAGAGCAGGGGATGAGAGGAGAAGGGGAGAGGGGAGGAAGAGATGAGGGGAGTAAATTTACATACCTTGTATAAATTCGTTTTTGTGTTAATTTGTGTTTTGTATGAATTTACCAAAACAAAATTTTCACCAATTAATTAAAACACAAAACTTGTAGTAATTAACCAAAACAAAAACTCACACTAACCAACCAAAAATTTTTTTTAAAAAAAAAACAATTAGGGTTGTGGATTGAAACCAATGTTTTAAAAGGCAAACATTTAGGGTTGTGGATTGAAACCAATGTTTTAAAAGGCAAGAGAGATTTTTTATGCCTCGTAAGATGAGACGTAAGCCTTAAAATTTGAAGGCGTAAACGTTTTGAACGTAAATTATTGCAATTAAAAATATATTTTCAATTATAATATGTTTCAAGCATAATTATAAACTAGCATCTCCGCATGCTCTCCCGCGCATGTGAGATGCTTTTTAAAAAAATAAAAAAATAAATTTTAGAATTAAAAAAGATAATGGGTGGTTGTGTTCCATAAAAATAAGATTTATTATTTAATTTTTCTTTTAATTTCAAAATTTTTTAATATGAAAAAGTGTGAATTTACCATATTATCCTATTTTAATTAATAATTTCAATTCTTAATATTTTCATTAACTAATAGCATTTTCTTATAATATTTTACCATTCTCTGTCTTTCAGTTCAAATTTAAAAGTTTATATATCTACACGACGTCGTTACTGTGCGAGGTTATATAAAATAAAAAATGGGTCGGATGCGGCGTTTTCTTCCGCGCGTTTGCCTCTGCAACATAGTAGCCGTCGGCTGCAAGGCGCACCGTTTAGTAAAAAGATAAAAGAACCCAGCAGCACCTGCTGAGTCCTGCGCGCGAGTCGCCAATTAATCTTTTCGACATCTGGATTCCGCCGCGGCGTCGCCGAGTTTGGGTCCTCATCTCCACTCGGTTTAATTCCTTACCAGTACGGTGTAAGTTTTTCGTTCGCATTATAATCCTTGCTTCTCAGACTCCTATTTATGTTCTGTTTCATCAAAAAGTAATTGTTCTCTGTATGTTTGTTTGCTTATGTTTTGTGAAGAAATTGAATAACCTACTTACTCAACGAAGCAATTCTATTTTCTGGGTTTCTATTTTTCATTTAAATTGTTGTTTTGTTATATTTTTATCGATAAGTGAATCATCCAGTTTTTTGTAAGCCGTGCAGCTCCTTGTTTAGTTCGTTGAAATCATTTGGTTTATATTATTTTGGGATTCTTCGTGATATTTAGAGCTTAGCTGAACTAAGCCAAATTGTTCGGTTAGGCAGCCCAGTTGAGTTGTAAACTGTTTGTTTCTGGCCCCAACAACAGTGAGAATATGAAATTATAGCTGCATATTAGTAATTGATAAACTTCTGTAGGTCATTATGTTTTAGTAGATTTTGTGTGCTTATTTTCGTTTTTTGTTGTTGTGAATTTTCAGTATTTGTAAGATGTTGCAGTGTATGAGAGAGTCAAGAAAATTATGGTATGATGCTGTTAAAACCGATCAATGTTTACTCAGATTCTAAATTAGACGGTCCATCTCGCATCACCAACCCTCAGTCTCAGGTAATATGACGCCCTGCCTTTGCTTTTTTCATATTTGAACTGTTTCCTCTATAAGGGTTAGTTAGATTATTCACTTGCATATATTCAGCTTAGCATTCCAAGTGTTTGCTAAAATGCCAAAGTTGATTTTAGTTTGAACACTTTGTTGGTCAGATTTATTTTGTATTATCTAATTTAGCTTTGTAAATAAGAATTGGGAAATGAAGAGAAATGAGAAAAGCTTAGTTCTTTATAATAAAACTAATTTCAATGAATGCAACAACTCCATAATGAGGGTGAAAATGAAATTAGAAGTGAGAACAGTGAAGAGATTTGGTGAAATTTGTAAGATTTTTTAGTGTTGGTGAAATTTTGTCTTTTTAGTTCTTTTTCTTTGTTGTATTGACTTTTTGAATAATAGTTTCATGTACTAGTATGCCATGCTTCAAGATGCCAAGTATGGTCAAGTTTTCATGTGTTTAGGCTTGCACAAAACTCAAGTATTTCTTCCTAGGATTCATGTTATAATATTATCCTCTCACCCTGTGCTTTGCATGCTTGAGGCCTTTTCAACAGAACCGAAGTTTGAGAAAACTGTTGGAATCAGTGGAGTGGGGAATAAATTTTAAAACTCAAAGTGTGTGTAAGTTTGATTTCACTATTATGTTTTTGGCCGCCTTTATATTATTGTATGGTTTCTGAGAAAAGGGATCGAATGAAAAAAACAATTTTTAGTTTTAGTTATCTGATAATCATTTCTCTTTCTCTTTAGTTTTAATTCGTATAGGGGAGCAGCTCCTTTCAGTTTTTTTACGCTCTCATCTTCTTATTCTTCACTTTTCGGGGTCCAGTCATTAGTTCAAGAACTCGAAGTCCAGAATTGCTTCAATGACTCCGGTTCCATGCTTTCTATTTAATAATCTTCAATCTGCAGAGCATCAATTCTTTAAATGGTATGAATCTCTCTCTCACACAAAGCTAACCCTAATTTATGTTTGATTGACTGAAACTTTGGCTAGGGTCTAGGTCTGTGTTTATGTTTGTGTTTGTAATTATTTATGTGTTTGACTTATGAAATTAAAAAGTCTTTGGAATTTTATCTCAACAGATGGAATCGCCTCTCACCTCACACTCTCTGATGCATAAGGGTTCCATAAGAAGCAGAGGAAACTATATTTAAGGTTAATGATTCTTCATTTCGTTATATTTTGTATTTTAAGTTTCCAATCAACATACATTAGTTTAGTTGGAAGATGATTTTTTCCTATTGGGTTCTCTCAAAAGTTGTCCATTATTATACAATCCCTTTTTTCCCCCAAAATTGGACTTTTTAATATTGGCTCTACTGTAACTAGGTGTTCTGTTTTCTGCTGATAATTTGGGCCTCCAAATGTGCCTAACAAAGCCATGGCTTTATTTCTCTACGTTTATGTGTTAGTGAGAATCCACGATTGCTATTTTTGTCTTTCTGGAATACGCAGGTGACAAAGGAAAAAGAAAGCAAACAAATCACCCTTTGGGATACTTTTGGGTTGTTTCTGACTGGAATTGGGTATTGGTTTACATTGCTTATTTGTTTAAACTAACACTATTAGTTTCTTCTTTCTTTATGTTTATTTTTTGTTAAGTGTCCACGTCATTCTAGATCCAGATTCAGTTTCATATTGATGTAAAGTGTCCAGTTCAGGCATCAACTTCTATTTTTTATGTTACGAATAAAGCCATGCAACATTAATCACGAGTACTATATTCAATTGGAATGAGTGATAGGGTACAATACTAGCCTCATCAATAGTACAGGCTAGGATGGACGTCTAGAAAAATAAAATGCTAAGATGGACGTCTAGAAAAATACAGACGATAAAGGAAAACTTTTAAGATGACGATTTATCACACGTGCATGATTAAAATATGAAACTGTTGATACGGACATCTAAATAAATATAATTGAGAAAAAATATTTACGAAACTTTGTAAGTCGCACGTAGCGCGCGTGATTAAGAAAAAGCCTCTCGCATGAGCGGAAGTGCGTGCAGGTCTAGTATATATATATGTAAAATTAGCATTTTGGGCCTTTTTGTTTTCCTGGTTCCTTATGTTTTTCTAGGCTATATATGGCTTGTTTCAGTTCTTGGGCTGGGCCCAAATGAATGCATCAGACTTAAAAAAGGTATAAAACAATTTTTTTTAACATTGGCCACCTATGCAACTAAAACGGTGTGTATTGTAATTAGGGCACCTGACATCATCTTCTTCACTTGTTAACCGCGCCTCTTCTTCGCACAGCCGCTGTCTGCAACTGCAGATTCGCAGCAGCTGCAAGCGCAAGTAAGTTCTTTTCTTCTTCATTCTTCCTTCGTCTTCTTCTTGTCTTTTGGTTGCCGTCAAAGTTACCCCTCGATGTATCGGCACAGTATCGCGAGCGTATCGTGACCGTATCAATGGAGTATCGGAGCCGTATCGTAAGGTCAACATCTTAGAAAAGTCTACGATACGCCAAGTGTCGTATCGGTGCCGTATCGTATCGGCTCCGTATAAGCTCCGAGCAACAGAGTGCCTTACTATCTCAGTTACGTATAGATATGGGTTTCCTTCAATCTCAATGACCGGAACCTTACTCGGCCATTTATTGCAACAGATAATCAAAGATGCCCCGTAAACCGGTGAGGCATCGCCGATTGATGAAATATCAACCTCTGACTTTTTCCCCATTTGCTCGTCAAGTCGCTCGGGTTGCCTCCAGCTGCATGTCCAGCCGCCAAATGCACGGCCCAGACCTCCCGAAAAAATCTCAACCTAACTCCGCAGGTATTAATATCATCATCATCTGAATAGCCCTTTTCCTTAAGATAAGGCATCACTTCATAATTAATATTGCTATCTGTTAACTCTTTCAGAATGGGCGTGCTAATGACTCCTTATCTTTCTTTTTAGGTAATGGATCGAGAAAGAACACTTTAAAAGTCAAGAATGAACACTCCGAGTCTTCTGATGAAGAAGAGTTTGATGTAAGCACATTCTTCTGGTACTATTTCTTTTAAGGGATAGAAAATTCTGATAGTATTCGTTGTCCATATAGTTGCATTTGTGTATCAGGATAGCTGAAATACAAAAGTAATTACTCTTTCATATTGTATCTACTAGCAATTTTATGAGAATTTGGTTCATACTTTGAAGGGAACTGTGCAAGCAGATTTTGCTTTCTTTGATCCAAAACCTGATGACTTTCACGGATTGAAGACCTTGCTACAGACCTACCTTGATGATACAGAATGGGATTTGAGTGGTTTTGTAGACTTAATTTTGGAACAGACCACTGTAGGAACTGTTGTTAAAATAGAGGATGATGAAGACAATGGAATTTTTGCTCTTGCTACTGCCCTTAACTTGGGCAGATATAAGGCAAGTAATCTATACTTTTGTATTCCAGTTATTCACATGGCTACATCTTTCTAACATTTATCTGTTGGTAGGCATTTTCTTAGCTTTACATAGCTTTTTCCTACTATTTAGATCCTTGATTGCGTTTCTTTAATTCTAAATAGGACCACAAATGTTTTATGGAGGTTAAGGAGTTTCTCCTTAAGGTATCTCAAGAGAAGGATGTAATAGATGACCTGCGATCACTTTTGGGAAAGGAAGCAGAGAGTGTCGGTCTCTTGGTCTCTCAACGGGTGATGAATTTACCTCCACAGCTCTTGCCACCTCTTTATGATGCGCTCTTTGATGAAGTCTCTTGGGCTACAGAAGATGAGGTTAGATTCAGATTATATGGGATTGAGGTTATGTATATTTCCATACCTGCCGGGAACAAATTCTTTTACTTAAATAACATTTGTTGTTTCACTTTTTGTAGCCAACAGAGGAGCTCCGCAATTTCTTTCGTTTTAAGTTTTACATAATAGTCAGTAAAGTTTACAAGGTATGCCATTTAAGCATTCTCCGTGCCTATTGAACCCTCTTCCCCTCTCTCTGCCATATATTTATTTTGTTTTCGGATGGAAAAATATAGCACAAAAATGCACACCAGAAAAAGGGCACGAGTGCTAGTGACGAGGAAATAATATATATAAAGCCAGAAGATGAAATTTTTCACGAGGTACTGATCATTTGACATAAATAATATTTCATGTCTCTCGTGCTTCATTTACTAATTGTTTCCTTAAACGCATTTCAGCTAAGCTCCTGGTCGTTTGAATTTTCTTTGCACACTCAGCAGCTTGCAACTCATGAGGCAAGTATTAAAGATATCGGCAGCCTGCCCTGATTTCTCGTATTGATTCCTATTCAACTTCAAACTCTTGTCTTGGCCCTAATCCACTAACGTACTTATGAGTAGTTCACCTCCAAAGAAAGAAAGGGATGGAAAATTTGAAAATCTCTTCTTAAGTTACTATTTGATTTGTGAATGAGGATTGGAAAAAACAAATAAACAAAAACAGTTTGGGAAATTACACGGAACCTTGCTATTAAGTCCAGTTCCCACACTCTTTCTCAAATAGTTCATAGCATTTTTCACCTGGACAATTTCTCAAGATCGCAGCAATACCAATTAGCTCAAAAGGTCCTTATGCTGAAGACATTCAAACTCTATCACGAATGTCTAATTTTAAGTTGATTGTGCCTATGGCTTAATTATTGCAATTTAATTGCCTTTATGACAATATCGATTTCTTCTCTGTTTTTTGTTTTAAATTTTGCAGCTGAGAGACTATCGGCAAATGGGGTTAGTCATGGCGGTTAAAGCAGACAAGATCCCTGCATTTCGACAGCAGTTAAAATCTTTCGTAGAGGGATCATGATGCTAATCGAAAGGTTTAGGAAATTCTTTACTCAAGTAGCTTAATTACTATCTTTAAACTTGTCTGCAACGGATGTTGTAGTTACCAACTCATCGGTAGCTGTCCGCAGGTGTTGCAGGTGCCAAATTTTGATTTATATTTGAAGGCATTAGGACATTCACGTGGTGAAGGTTTTGGAAGCGCTCGTTGGTCCCAAATGGTCCCTCAAAAGATTCATCGAAAAAGCAGAGCAAGGAAAGGTACAGAAATATTGTATTGAGGAACGTGTCATGGACCATCATAAGCTATTATCTCCCAGATTCTATGTGAACCAGAAGGGAAAATAGAGAGAGAGTTTGAAACCATCCAAAAGAAGTGGAACTTTACGTATGAGGCCAAAGAAGAGCACCATTATCTTATAATATTTGTGATTTTAAATTTTGTGTGGCGATAAGAACAATACACATGGAATATTTGCTTCAACTTGTTTGCACACAGATAGCGCATAATTACACACACAATATAGTCGATGCCTTCTGTCCAAACCAAACCCCCCACTGCCACTTCCTTTTGTTATCTTTTAATGATGGAGAAAGCTCCAGTAAAAGTTAATTAAAAAAAAAGTTCAAGTAAAAGTTGACTAGGCTATAATATGAAAGCAGTCTCATCAAATTATGAGTACTTGAATGCTGGAGTTATAGTACTAGTGCATATTGTATGGTTCACATGAGAGGATTTCGATCTTATCTATCTAATTGTGGAAGTTGGCAAAGAAAGGGGCAGTGGATTTGTGTTAAGTGACGATGTCAATTTTGATCATGAATGAGAGTAATCTTTCATGAGTATAATTAATAATACCATTAGCTGGTAATCATATTTTTAATAGTGAATGATTGTGTTTTTGTTTTTGTTTTTTTTTAAAAAAGGAATATTTGATTTTCAATTATCGCCTGCATTATGTGAGCACATGTGTCGTCGTTTCTTCTTGTTTTAGGACTGTATTTAAAGTGAAATATATAATTTCCATGTGCTTCTTACACAATAATTGTAATTGACCATTGGAGGTTAAAGAATTCCTGATTTCTGAAATTTTCTCTCTTCCTGGGTGTGAGAATTTTTACGAGGTTTTACTTTTCTGTCTTTTTGGTGATCAGAGTTTGAGAGAAATAGTGATAAGTTTTTACTACAAGGAAGTGAAGGTACAAAAATAATAAGATCTAGAGAATTAAGTGAGTATATCTACGCATCAGTACACAAGATGAGTTTTTACTACAAGAAAGTGAAGGTACAAAAATAATAAGATCTAGAGAATTAAGCGAGCATCTCTACACATCAGTCGACAAAAGAGTTGTGAGACCTGAGAATTGGCGGTTGCATTGCATAGGACTTGCTCGTTGCATTAATTTCCATATGAATGAAACTTTGCCATACATAAAAGCAAAGGAAAAAAAAGATTGGATAAGTTCACATTAATTAGAGAGAAGCTGCTCAACTTCAAAGCTCGACAACTTTTAATGATCTGGCTCGAGCATTATTTTATTGTAAATTTACCTAAATTGTTGTACAATGCATCTGACCACATCCGATTCCCCCCAATGAAATGGATGGAAATCATTAAATTAACAGCAAATCACGACCATAATAATATGCATTAACTTTCCTACGCTGCAATCACTTATCTTAAACCACATATGCCCCTGAAACCCAAATTCAATTAATTAAGTGAACATCAAGCCACCAAATAAATAATGATCAATAATAATTATAATTAATGGATGTGTCGCTATTAACGGAACAGTGTCCTTTTCTTTTCCCTTGACTAAGTAAAAAGTAAAACCTAGTAACTGAAGATCAGATTCAGAACATGGTCTTCCAACCTCGGCTCAATTTTTTTTACTTAAACTAAACCCCAAATCAGATTCAAATCACGTGCCATTAAAAAGTGAAAAAGAAGAAGAGAGAGAATGGGAATCAAATGAACGAGGAGGTCTATACAATAATAATATGAGGCTGCACCCTGCAGAGCCTGTGACCATTTTTTTAATTTTCCCAAAAAAAAAGAGAGAGGAAAATAGAGGGTAAAATGTAAATAATTTCATGTTTATCTGTTTGTGTTTGAGCTGTAGTAGTTGTTGCTGTTTGCCTGATACTTCATTGGAGGTCGCGCCCCCATCACGAGTTCATATATATATACATATGTTATTTTTGCAGTTTTTATTTATTTATTTGTAAAATAATAAATAAATGGAAATAAAAATACTAAAACTGGCAAAGACTCAAGAGAGGCATCATTAATATTCTTATTTCCTCAGCTGAGGGAAAGAGAGAGAGAGAGATGGAACAAGTAGTGGTGGTAGTGAAAAACCAAGCAAACGCCCCCCAATCCCCAATGCTCAGATTCTTCAACCATTCATAACCCGCTTTGGTTTCTGAGTACACACCTCCCCATGCCCAAATCCAAACCAAACCATTTCACAATTCACAATTAATCACAAACCCAAAATCAACCCAACCCAGAAAAAGAGAAATGAAAAGAGAGCATCAGAGTTATCGTCAATATACCTATCCAGACCCATCATCCATGGCTTCCACCTCCGCCGGCGACTGTGGCAAAGCCTCCAATAAGATGTGGGAAGAAGACGCCCAACGAATCGACGGTGGGATGGACGAGCTTCTGGCCGTGTTGGGGTACAAGGTACGGTCCTCTGACATGGCAGATGTGGCCCAGAAGCTCGAACAGCTTGAAGAATTCATGGGCAGTGTTCAGGAAGATGGCCTTTCGCAGCTTGCTTCTGATACCGTTCACTATAACCCGTCGGATCTATCGACGTGGCTAGAGAGCATGATCTCCGAGATCAACCCACCACCCAATTTCGACCCTTTAATGGCTGCTGCCGCTGCACCGCTTCCTAATCAGCAGCAACAAGTCCAACTCGGCGACGACTCGTTCTTAGCTCCGGCCGAGTCCTCCACCATCACCTCCATCGATTTCCGAGATCAACAGATGAGCAAATCCCTGAGCCCGCCTCCTCCACAAACTCAAAATCATCATCCTCATCATCAGGTAGTGTTCGACGACTGTAATTCCTCTTCCAACTACTACGACCTCAAAGCTACCATGTTCGCCCAAACCCACCACGATTCTTCGTCCCGGGAGGCCAAGCGACTCAAACCCTCATCTGGGTCTTCTGCCTCTGACCTCGTCTTCAACCGGCGCACCGCCTCTTCTCTTCCGCAACCACAACCCCTCTCCATCCCCACCACCGAGTCATCAACTCGCCCTGCCCTCCTGGTCGACTCACAAGAGAACGGGGTCCGACTCGTTCACGGCCTCATGGCCTGCGCGGAAGCCGTACAGAAAAACAACCTCAACCTGGCCAAAGCTCTGGTGACCCAGATCGGCTACTTGGCAATTTCTCAAGCAGGTGCTATGCGAAAAGTTGCAACCTACTTCGCCGAAGCTCTAGCTCAAAGAATCTTCAGAGTCTACCCTCAGTCCCCAATCGACCACTCATTCTCCGATATGTTGCAGATGCACTTCTACGAGACCTGCCCGTACTTGAAATTCGCTCACTTTACGGCCAATCAAGCCATCCTCGAAGCCCTCCAAGGCAAAACTCGAGTTCATGTCATCGATTTTTCGATGAACCAAGGGATGCAGTGGCCGGCGCTGATGCAAGCCCTGGCGCTCCGACCCGGCGGTCCACCCGCCTTTCGGCTTACGGGTATCGGGCCGCCGGCGTCCGACAACTCCGACCATCTCCAAGAAGTGGGCTGGAAGCTGGCCCAATTGGCTGAAACCATCCATGTGGAGTTTGAATACAGAGGGTTTGTGGCGAACAGCTTGGCTGATCTGGACGCGTCCATGCTGGAACTCAGACCGAGTGAGGTCGAATCGGTAGCTGTTAACTCGGTCTTCGAGTTACACAAGTTATTGGCTCGCCCTGGCGCGATTGAGAAGGTCCTGTCTGTGGTTAAGCAAATGAAGCCGGAGATTGTCACCGTGGTGGAGCAAGAGGCAAACCACAACGGTCCGGTTTTCATGGACCGGTTCAACGAGTCGCTGCACTATTACTCGACTCTTTTTGACTCGCTGGAGGGGTCGGTGAACAGTCAGGATAAGGCGATGTCAGAGCTGTATTTGGGGAAGCAAATCTGCAACGTGGTGGCTTGCGAAGGGGTGGATCGGGTTGAGAGGCACGAGACTTTGACTCAGTGGCGAACCCGGTTGGACTCGGCCGGTTTTGTGCCGGTCCACCTTGGGTCGAACGCGTTCAAGCAAGCGAGTATGCTGTTGGCTTTGTTTGCCGGCGGGGATGGGTATCGAGTGGAAGAGAACAATGGGTGTTTGATGTTGGGTTGGCACACTCGCCCGCTCATCGCCACTTCGGCTTGGAAACCCGGTTGCGACTCGGTGATGGCTCACTGAGTCGAGTAGCGAGTTGGGTCAACTTTAAGTAGCCTTTTTTTATTTATAAAAAATTTGAATCATCTTTTTGCTGCCAACCAAACACACCCTAGTGGTGTTGTGGTGGGGTATGAAATGAAATGTGTGTCTCTGTGCATTTGTGAGCTGGGTGCGATAATGAGATTGAGATTGAGACACCCCCACCAAAAAGCCCCACCATTTAGGTCCATTACCAAATGTGTCTGTCTGAACACCGTCACTCTATCTCTATTTCTTTTTACCTGTTCTTTTGCTTTCTATCATTTTCAATTTGCCCTTTTTACTTAATTTTGTTACTAGGGGTTACTTTTGTGAACCAAGAGGTGGATGTGTACTCATGTTTATATTTTTATATATATTGGTGGTGATAATAAAAAAGAAATGGAAACCTTTTTGACTACTATTTGATGTGACAGATTTATATTTATACTGATTAATGGGACTTGGTGATGTGTAATTAAAAACTAAAATTACTTCCAGACGCGAGTTAGGGTAGTTGGGTCAGGGTAATAACTTTACGTTCATATTTGAGTTTCCCTCATTTAGAGATATTTGAGTTTCCCTCATTTAGAGTGATGTGGTTTAAACTATCGCTTATAAATTAAAAAAAGACAGTAGACTTTGGTAGTTGTATTGTGTTGTGGTGGCATGGCATGAATCATGAATCAAGAATCATTAATAATCATGAATCATGATGATGGAACTGAATTGGGAAAAAGTAAGAGGGCACAAGTGTTACTAAAATTGAACCTGGATGGATGGATGGATGGATTCCACTAGTTTAGTGTTGGGCAGCTTTGGTTGGGTTGGTTGTGGGGTAGGATATTACCAGAAATGTCAAATGTGCTTGAATTTAGTACCAGTGGGAGTGGGAGGGATGGGATACTTACTGTTGCATATTATAAACATGGAGAATAATTTACTAATGAACAATTCTGGTGAAAGAAAGAAAGAAATTAAATACAAATATTGCATCTCTACGAGGAGTCAGGAGGAGGAGTCAGGAGGAGTCGTCAAACACAAGCACGATCATAATTCATGAGAAAGAAAGGGAAAAGGATCACTTATTATTATTATGTCAAAGTGTTCTCTTTTCTGATACTTTCTTGAAAAAGTTGGCTTTTAATATTATCTTCTTTAGCGCCATCTATCTCACTTCTCTCCAGCTTTGTGAATTAATTAATCCCCACAGGCCACATGATCAATTATTTTCTTTCTTTTTCAGTTTTCCTGAAATATCAAAGTGCAATTATTCTTTTCGTTCCCTTCCATCGGAGGAAAAGAGACACACAGACTTATAACATACGCATGGCCCATGGGTACGTAGCTACTAGTTAAGGGTATAAATGTAATATTGCATGGAATCACTTATTTTTAATCTACATGTACATGGGGTGAAAACCACACTCCCATTATCCCGGATTATTTATCGATATAGGCTCTACCTAGAAATTGTGGAAACAAATATTGCAAATGCAACATATATTAATTGTTTACTAGATCTGGCATGGTTTGGATTGGATCGGTTATCACGGCCAAATGAAATACAATATAACACTTTGGTTTGGTTTGATTTGATTTAATTGGGTTCAGTTTTACAGTAGAATTTGTCATTTATACATACTTTAACCAAAACCCTTGAAGTTGAAGGAGTTTTAGATCACTGTTCAATTATCAGATTCTAAACTTATTGGTCTTGATTTTTGTCTGTGATGACCAGGCCAGGTCAACTAATAGTATATGCGGTAGGTAGAGTGCCTTGGAATCTCAGATGAAACGACAGAAATTCAAATTTAAATTGCATCTATATTTCTCATCCAGGATAATAATACACATTCAGGATTCATTCATCAGTGCAGGTTTTGTGTGCCTCTCGATCGAACCCCACCAATTCTCCTCTCTAAAATGAGAAACAAACAAATAAAATAGCACCTAATTTTCTTTTCATTTCTGCAGCAGATATATTATTTTAGCCACCACCACCACCACCTAGATATATCATATACATGCCTTCAAAATTGAGTCATTATTATATGTTATGTGTCAACTTTCTTTCGTTTGGATATAAGAATTCATGACCAAAACCAATACGTAGCAGCTGAAAGAAACCAAATATCCCCTGCCCTATCAATCATTTAGGGTCATCGTCACCGTCACTCACAATATATATTAATCAAAATCAAAGGCAATATTATTAATTATTAATCTTGGGTCGTCAATCAGTATTGTTCTTTATTATTGGCCTGCCCCATATTTTAGGAAATTAATATATTATATATATATATAAGCATTTCTTAAGGGAAGGAACAAAAACTTTAATTAGGGTTTCAGAGAGCAGCATAGATGAGCATAAGTAAGTGAGTGAAAGGGAAGAGAAGCACTGAGGGGAGGGCCGCCCGAGCCATCTTAGTCTTAGAGCATTGGACCACCATTTATATATTATGTGACAAACACAATTACACATTTAATAATCTATAATGTCGAATTTACACCTATTAACATTATGTTTATTCAGTACGAACAAGGCCAAAATGATAATTTTTTGTTTAATATCAACTTGACCCCCCACAAGCTTTAGTTTTACTTGGAGATCACATCACATCAGGCTCCATTTGAAACTTCCCATGCCCTATTCTCCAACCCATTACCCTTTGTCCCCATTCCACAAATTGAAAGTGCAAAAAATTAAAATAAATTTCAAGCAAAAAGCAGACGTGAGACTCTAGCAACTTCTTCCAACTTCTTCTTTTTCTTTTCTTTTATTCCTTTTAAGGTCCGTTTGGAAGTGATTTTGATAAGGATAAAAATAAAATTCAAGCAAAAAGCAGACGTGTAACTTTAGCAACTTGTTTCTTTTTCTTTTCTTTTATTCATTTTAATAAATCAAATTGGTCGTTTTCGTTGTTAATTATTTTAAATGGAAAGCCAAGTCAGACTGAACTAGCTAACAATTTAGGGTCGAGAAGCGACTGCAACTAGTGATCTGATGACATCTTGTTAATAATAAGAAAGTGAACGGAGGTGGAAGAAAATGAAAGGGAAAAAAAGGGGGCGTTGGGTTTGGGTGGCCGCACTGCATCTTCTTCAACAGTCGACAGAAAACTGCTCATATGGATAATGAATAAATTTAGGGTTTTACTGAGAAAAGAAAAAGGCGGTGATTAATAATTAATGATGAGGAGTCAGAATCACTCGTGTGTTTTTGGAACAGTTGTTGCAACTTGCATGTCCGGATAACTTGAATATGACATGATGTCTTAGTTACAGCCTTTTTAAGGCTCTAAAAAACCTTTGACCACTGCTTTGCTCTGCTCTCTATCGACATCTCTCCTTCCTTCCTTCCCCAACTTGGCCAATTTCTTCACGTTTTCCTTCTTTTCTTTTCTCACAACATATCTCGTCGCACCACTTGGCCGCTGTGAATTGATCGAGACCGAGTAAATGCTACAAATATTAAGTAATTCTTACTCCATTCCATATATAAATCTTTTCATAAAAGGAAGGAAGCAACTAGGAACCTATGAGAATTCAAATGCCAACACCTGACGACTTTTTTATTTATTGTGTCCACGTCAAGCTTCCTCGAGATGTCAATAAAGCGATAGGCTTTCGCCTAAGTAACTCTGGCTTCTCTTTTTTATATGGAAAATGCTTGTATTATTTTAGATTTTCTTAGTTGAGTAAATACACTTACAACAGTTAAGCTGTGTTGACGGGTTGTTATTGTCCATCGTTGGCCTCTATGGTAGAATCAGTCGGGGGCTTGAGAGGCGATAGTTTATCTCGTGACGGATGTCAGCGGTTCGAGTCTGCTTATCTCCAACTCGCGAGTTTAGTATTTAGTGAAAAGAACTTCAAAATCGAACTGTTAATGTCAAGTGCGATAATAGTTGGATTCATCAAAATAGTGCTTGGAGTGTTTTTTTGGGAAACAGATGCTAGAGAAAAAAAAAAGTTACTTCAAGTGAAGCAGATGGTAGTGGCCTTGCCTACTGCTTATTTTATCATCTCAATACTATATTGAGATTCAGATTTAATATAGTGGGCCGGGTTTTGTATGATTATAAGTTGTAGCCCAAATTGAATTTCTTGGGCTGAGCACCATTTTAGATGTACAGAAATAAGTGGGCATGGTTGCAACAAGTGTTCAAAGTCGAAGCAGAAAAAACGAAACTTGAGATTAAGACCTACCTTGTTTCATTGATTCTTGTAAATTAAGACCCAATGAACAAAAAGAAAAAGATTTTAAGGAGAAATTGCAAATCAATTATATGCGAAAAGACTACAAAAGAAAGAACGGCAGGGAGGATGATGCAGACAGACAGTTGATGCACCCAGACACCCAAAAAAGGAGAGAGATTCGTGGCTTTAAACGAGACGAGGGAATACATGAATGGTGATAAAGGACAATATAGGAGACGAGACACATTGTGATGGTGCCACGTACGTTTGTGGTACCGTACATACACACAGTTGACAGTTGTACCACATGCATGTTTGAGGATAGGATCATCATAGGACAAGCAATGTCGCTCTCAGAATTTAGCAAAACCTGATGCCCTTTGGGTTGTGGCTGTGAACTTGTGATGGTGGACGGTCACAACACAACACAAGCAATGACTTAACAAAAATCAGACGGGTGGACCATCACCGGCGCATTTTATCTTTGACTAAACCATTAGAAATGAAAAATATGCGAGGAAGCATTACTAAATTTTTATATTGGGTATTCGTAGGTTTAATTGATTCTGATGGCAAGCGCAAGTTCATACGTAACACTTTGGTTGGTAAGAAGCATATTCTTCCAATAATGAGATGCTGCTCTCTCTCTCTCTCCAGTCTGCGCCACCACCGAGAAAGAAACAGATGGCATCTCATCTATTCAGAAAAGGATGGGAATGGCATATTTATTTCCCATGCCTAGATGGCAATTCTACTTATACACAACGGCTGGCAAAAATTAATAATAAATAAATTTGTGGTATGCATAAAACTAGCTATTTATTAGTTCCCAAATGAAAAAGGACATAATTTTTTAACAATTCGAAAATGTGGTATTCACGGTTGGAAAATAAGCATGTATAAGAGTAAATGCCCTTAACCACTTGAGCTGCGAGTCCTCACACTAGCAACATGAACTGTACTAATTTTAAAGCTTCTACAACTTAAGTGTTGGCAAACCGTACTGATTCAATAATTGATTGACCAGAAGCCTAACTACTTACTAAAATTAATGTCAGAAACTAAAAAAAATTCCCACCTTGAACACATAATATCAGAAAATTCAAACCTGCAACTTCCATTTAATCATGAAAGAAGTAATCCACTTAATTACGCAACTAAACCGAATCAAAGGTACAGTGCAATTTCCACCATTGCACAACAAATGCAAGCAAACTCCCGAGTTCCAACTATCACTAGAAGATCCTCAAAAGCCATTGGCAAAAATGCCATGGAAAGAAATAACAAACAAACCAATCTGTAATTTATTCGAAAACAAAATACTTGAAAATATTACAGCCCAAAGGATATGGCTGGCTCTATAACTAATGAACCAAACACCAATAACTCAAACAAAACTCTCTCATTCCCCATTAATTTAATGGGAGGAGATCTTGAGATTGAGGGACTTATTGATCCATGCCTTCCAACTCCCACTACCCTTGCGAGTAATTACAGCCGCTGGTATTTCATCGCTATCCATTTTCACTGGCTGAGGCTTCTTGCATAGCATAAAGTTACGAGCTCCTTGTGCTCCAATTGTGTCCCACGGACTCAGAGCTGCAATGAAATCCAAAAACACCGTCAATAAGCAAGCCTAGAGATATATACATTCAAGAAATGCATAAAAACAGAAGCTGGGTATTTCAATATAATGAACCAATTTCGCATAACCAACACCAAAACAGTATTCAATTTCACAAATTTATGTCCAAACTGAGATGGGTTGTTTCAGTCATGAGAATATAAAAAGGGGTAAGGCTTCAACTCTTAAATTTGATTCAGAAACAAGATTGAATTTTTATGAAATAAGATTATAACGATTTTTGAGAATTCATTACCATCAGGTCCTGCGTTAGGGCAGTAGAGCAGGAAGTCATTAAGATCGGAGCCAAGAACCGGAAGGCGACCCTCACGCGCATAAGATTTCAAGGCGGTATCGATGACGGCAGCGACAAGCTCCTCCTCGTTGACAACGAAGCGGATCGGGCCGGCGCTGCCGAGCACAGTGATGCTGATCAAGAGCCTGTTGCCCTTGGCGCTGTTCGGATTCTTCTTCTGCTTGTACAGCAACATCTTCGTCGTTTCGTAATCGAATTCAAATCAATTAATCAACAGCAAAAAAGGCAGCCAACACAAAAAAAAATCTAAAAAATTTCCGAGTCCCTCTTTCCCAACAAGTTATTGATCTCAATCAAATAATCAAAAAACCGACGGACGGCGATTAATGAAAATCCGGTGCGATAATCAAAAAGGTTGATGAGAAAGAGGAAATATAGAGATATATGGGACGAAGGGGGTTCAGGGGTCGACGCCGAGGCAGCGGTAGTACCAGCCTTCCTTGCAGGAGCCGAAAGCGAAAGCAGACGCAGCAGAGATCGGGAGAAAAGCGCTCGCCCTTGATTGTAAAAGGGAGCGCATGAAATTACTGATGCTTAAGATTTCCACCATTCACAACTTGCTGGCTTCGAATCAAGAAACAAATTTGAGAAGAGAAGAATTTTGTGGGTTTCTGGGGGGGATCAATCGAAACAGAACGAAAGCGAAAGGAAATTTGGGAATTAGGGTTAGGGTTAGGGTTTGGTTGGGAGCGGAGGCGGCTCTTTCTTCTCTCCAAGAATCAAATCCTGAGTGTATTTGTGAAGGGATGTAATTCTGGGGAGAAGAGCCTGTCGGGGGTTGCTTGCCTTTTATATTTACATTCCGGTTTCCTTCTTTCGTTTGGAATTGTGAGTCGGTTGGGGGTACATTTTACTACCACCGACTTTCCAAATTTACCGCTTCCTTCCTTCTTGTTACCGTTATTCTTGCTGGCGCGTACTCCTTATCGTGTCAGTTTTGACTGCGGCTAAATCAGTAAATAATTAGTGACTAATTCTTTAATATTTTAGGGCATGTTTACGTATCAGTAATGGGTATGGGAGGAAAGGGAATGATTTCCATTCCCGACTTCCCCTGCGTTTACTTGCAATCAGGAATGAAAAAATAAGTGGGCCCCACCTCCACCTCAAAATCCGTAATCACATCCCCTCAAAACTGGGTATCAGATCACCTAGGGGAGAGTAGTCGATACGATTCCCAATCCTGTTTTCTCTTAATAACTTTCAAAAATACCTTTACTACTTTACCATAATTCCAAAAAACCCCAAACCCTAAAAAAAATAAAAACTCACGCCAAGAAGTTCCAAGACGCTCCAACTTCTTTTTCACATTATTGTTGCAGACACAACCTCCCATAAACAGCAGCAACGCCTTGTGCTATGTAAATCATTCTATTTATCTATCTTTTTCTTCTATCTTCTGTCTTCACATTTATCACAAAACATAATACGGTCATAGATAAAGACTTTTGTGGAGATTATATATCTCTTTTTTTGGTAGTATGAAGATTATGCAGGTCATTATTATTTGATTGTTTACTAGTTACATAGGTGAAAGATATATATTTATTGGAGTTTATTTTTTCGTTTGAAATTGGCTCTTGACAAAGGTGTTATTAACATTATCATTGAGCTGGCCTCTTGCTGTTCATCTTGTTCAACATATTGATTCCTCATGTTTACACCGCCTTACTAGTTTGCTACCGGATTAGTTTGGTCTCCTTAGCCAATTTGAGAATTACATATGTGCTGTGTCGAAAATGTGCAGGGCATTTTAGTAATCAAATTAATTTGGATTCTGATATATGAAAATTAGTAAACAATAACAATGGGAATCAACCTCATTCCTTTGCTAATTCCATATGTTTAGTAAACAGCTTAATGGGAATGATTCTTCCCATACCGATTCAATAGTTCCCCGATTCCTAAATTCTTTGATTCCTTACTTTCTCCATTACTGATACGTAAACATGCCCTTAATGGATTAACTACACTTTAGTCCCTGTAGGTTTAGTGTCAGTATCGAAATGGGCCCCAAGGATTCAATTCAATCAATTTCATACCCGACATTTCAAAGTATTACCAATTTACACCCGCCGTTACATTGACCGTTAAAGTCAGACGTTAAATGCTGACGTGGCAGTCGTGGGACCCACCTCATAACCAAACAGCAGTTAGAAAGAGACTAATATAGGACAAATAATATTAAAAAATTCTTTATTTTTAAAGTTAATTAAAATCAAAAATTTTTTTTATAACATAATTAAAATGACAATAATAATAATATTGATTTTAAAAATATTGTCGGATTGGCAAAATCAATGAAACTATTGTTAAAATCAATAATACATAATATTGATTGTAAATACATGTATTATTGGGTTTGGATTTAGGTAAATACATGTCATTTTTAAAAAAATCAATAATATTGTTAAAATCAATAATAATAATACATAATATTGATTTTAAAAAACCCTATTGTCAAACCTAAATCCAAACCCAGATCTTCACCACTCATCCCTCTTCCTCTTCCTTCTTCTCTCCACCCATCAAACCCTAAATCCAAACCCAACATCTCCACCACCCATCCTTCTTCTTCCTCCTTCTCTTCCAACATCCCCACCTTTGTTCCTCACCCACCACCCACCACCTCATTCTCCCTCAGTCCTCTCCTCCTAGCCCCAACCAATACCAGAGCCCTAGCCAATAGATCTGAGGAGGAGATCTGCGCGTCGTCGGAGACGTATGGCAGATTCGGCATATGGGTTCGCGACGACGTCGCTTAGTTTTCAAGGTTGACGATGACCCAACCACTTGGGTTTTCGAGGTCGACAAAGACCTCTCGATTGCCCGGAAATTCGCACCTCCTGATTGCCCCTCCCGATTGCCCATCGCACCTCCCAATCACCCGGAAATTTCTAGCCACTTGCAGATTTGGGTATGGGGCTTGGTGGTGGGAATATGGGTGTATTAGCATAACTGGATCGAACCATATGTAAGAGAGAGAGAGAGAGAGAGGGAGAGAGAGAGAGAGAGAGAGAGAGAGAGAGAGAGAGAGAGAGAGAGAGAGAGAGAGAGAGAGAGAGAGAGAGAGAGAGAGAGAGACTAAGAGGGGAGGAGATATTTCAGAGGAGGAGGGAAAGGGGATGGGGCTGGGGCGGGGTTGCGTGGAGAGTAAATTCCCAGAGCAGAGTTACAACCCCGAGGCATATGAAGAGATGATGGAATTTTTGAGTAAAAACTCGTTGAACGATGGAGACCAATTCTGAGCCAACTTGATGCGTGAATCTTCCAAGCATAACGCTCTGGGTATATTCATTTCATTTTATTAAATTATTTTTTTGAAAGATAAGGAGGAGGAAGAAGAAGGGTGGGTGGTGGAGATGCTGGGTTTGGATTTAGGGTTTGATGGGTGGAGAGAAGAAGGAAGAAGGATGGTGGTGGAGATGCTGGGTTTGGATTTAGGTTTGATGGGTGGAGAGAAGAAGGAAGAAGGAGACGGGTGGGGAATTTGAAGGGTTTTTTAATTATGTTTTTTATTTATTTAAAATAATTGATTTTAATTAACTTTAAAAATAAATAATTTTTTAATATTATTTGTCCCATATTGGTCTCTTTCTAACTACTGTTTGGTTATGAGGTGGGTCCCACGACTGCCACATCAGCATTTAACGTCTGACTTTAACGGTCAATGTAACGGTGGGTGTAAATTGGTAATACTTGGAAATGTCGGGTATGAAATTGATTGAATTGAAACTTTGGGGCCCATTTCGATACTGACACTAAACCTCTAGGGACTAAAGTGTAGTTAATCCTATTTTAATTTCAGTTATTTTTCTTCTTATTTTTTCTCACTTGTTTTGACTAGTTACGCTCTTACTTGGAGAGGAAGTTTTAGCATCCAACTGGTTTTACACTCCATTTTATTTGTGGAGGCACCAAATTCCTTATCTTTAGGGTTTTCTAGACATATTCATTCTTTTTAAAAATTAAATATCCTAAAATTAATGCATTCTTCTTTGATCTTCATAGCGTGGGTTTGTTTGTTATTGTCTTTAAATGGTCACTGAAACTACAAGGGTTTTCCATTTTATTTAAAATAAAATTATATATGAAGGTTAGATTAGAGCAGTTGGGCAAGACAGTGTGTCCGCCATTGCACTTGAGCTCCATTTCCTTTCCTTTTGATTCATTAGAGTAGTTCGAATATTATTTTGTTAAAAGAAAAAAAAAAGATATGTAAAGCTCTAAATTAACAAAAAATGACTTTATAATAAAAATGACAGAGTGTTAATATAATAAGAGGGACTAAATCCGTTAGTTTAACTACCCATAACTAGAGAATTAGGGTCTTTGAACATATGTTTGTCTTTATTATGTTAACGTAAGAATGACATTATAATACTCCCTCCCGTAGAAAGAGAGGTAAATAGAAAATATGATTAAAGTTGCTTTTCCTGGTCAAGAATGATATATTCTCTGAATGTGCGGGATACAAGTTGACGTTCCCAAACCCACCAACCTTGTCTTGGTGGTCAAGAGAGAGAGGCTGATTTAATTAAGTTTTAACACTAATTTGTTTTGGTAATTAGGTGTGAACCTTTGACAAAAGAAAGAATAATAGGATTTAGAGCAATGAAATTAATCAAGACTTAAGAAGATAATCAAGTGGTATTTGTTTATTTATAAATAATATCACAATTTTCTTGGAGTGCATGACACATCCAAATCCAGTCATATCATATCAGCCAAAAAGTAGAGGCTTAAATTTTCTCATATAATATAATAATATATCAATGAATTATTTAATTAGTTGTTGGTAGGCTTGGGAGGAAAAAACGAAACCCGCCGAACGCTATGTGATGAAGAATCATATACCACTGGATATGCTGGTGCTGCTGTACCAGGATGTCAACCACATGTACCATGAGATCACGCACATTCATGGTTCATGGTTCATGGTTCATGGACAATATACTCATACATAAGCAGGGCATGTGTAACATGATATTGATATATATATATATATATAAAGTGAGAGTGAGAGAGAGAGAGATGATCCTTTGCAAATTCCCTTTGAACCTTTTCCAGCTATGAGTGAGATGTATGAAAGGACATAAAGCTCAAAAGGGTCCATTAAAAATGATAACTTTGGGTCCCTTCCCTTCTCTTCGTACAAGTGAATACAAAAAGCAAGCAAGCTTAGCAAACAAATTGTGTGTATAATATTTGGCATTTCGTGCATTTGGATTGGAATTTGGATGCGTGGATTCAGGAAAAAGCAATCCTAAATTAAAATATATGAAACCATATAATTAGTCTCAAGCATATGGTATGAGGATATTGGCCCCCCAGAAACAAAGGTGAATGATATTGCTGAACAAAGGTAAGACAGCCAAATCACAAGTCTTCTCATAGGATATGCCTATGGTAGTAAAGGCATTGTGGATGTGTATACAAATTACTATACAAAAATTATATATAATATAAGTGCTCCCTCTCCCATTTTACCATACATTGAAAGCAATTTCCATGTCACGCTCCTATGAATGAATCTCATAAAAAAAAGCCAGCTTTCATGTTCTACATTTTCTACCTTATTAAGCAAAGCCCATTCCAACACTTCTCTAAATCGTTGGATCAAATTAGTTAGCCGTTGAATCAAATTCGTTAAAATGATCCAATGATTAAGAGATAGGACCTTACTTAAGAGCCATATATAAGATCCTCATTATAGAATGACTCTTGTGTACACAAACAATTCATGAACTGGACGTACGCATTGGGTGGTACCCAAACACAAAATTTGATAGTCCAACCCAGACCAAAATGTACCCCAACAAATTTGATAAGCCCTACCCAAAACACATAACTCAAATGATAAGCCCTACCCATAGCCCATAATGTCCATAACCCAATAACCCTGTAACCCAATAAGCCTTGGAGTCTATTGAAAAGGAGTGACTCATAATAATAGGGTTGGTAAAGCGGTAAGGTCGGTGGACCACTTCCAAATTTCCAATTGGCAAACACAAAAAGTGATCGGTTGTTATGAGTGAGTGGTCTGTCCATGAATGGTTGCCGTATTGACATTTGCCACGACTTTCAAGCGCTGCACAGTGACTGTGTTGGCATTTTATATACCTGAGTTCCTGAGCACACATTTCCATCAACGCCAGGCCTCGTATCATATCTCATTCACAACCACAAACAACAAAAGAAACTGGAAAACCAGAAAGAAACTAAGCTAATTTTTAGGATTTTGCAAGCAAGCAAATAAAGATGAACAATATCCTGGGACTTCTGAGGCTTCGGATCAAGCGAGGCATCAACCTTGCTGTTCGTGATACCAAGACCAGTGATCCTTACGTGGTGGTCACCATGGGTTCCTCCCAGAAACTGAAGACAAAAGTGATAAAGAAGAATTGCAACCCTCAGTGGAACGAGGAGCTGACGCTTTCCATTACAAATTTGGAAGAAAACATCCATCTAGAAGTGTACGACAAGGACACGTTAACTGTGGACGACAAGATGGGAGATGCAGACATAGACATCAAACCCTACGTTGAGTGCCTCAAGATGGGATTGGACGTCCTCCCGAAGGGCTGCGCCGTCAAGAAAGTTCAGCCCAACAGGACCAACTGCCTGTCCTCTGAGAGCTGCTGCGTTTGGGAAAATGGCAAAATTGTTCAGGACATGATTCTCAAACTGAGAAACGTCGAGTGCGGCGAAATTGTGCTTCAAATTGAGTGGATCCACCTTCCTGGTTCTAAGGGTTTAGCAGGTGCCTAGGCACAACCCAAATTTCTTTTTGCTCTGTTCTGCTCTGTAACTTTTGTTTTGTCCCTTAATGTATATAATCTGTTTCAAGCAAACATCATGTCTTCTGCTTGGAATGACTACTTTATTGTATCTTCTTCATCTCAAAGTATGAATCATATAACTACTTTTAACTTTTGTTTTGTCCCTTGATATTATATATATAAACACACTACTTCTCTGTTGGGATGAGAGTATTATTTCTTGATCACAAAAAAAAAGAAAAAAGCACAGACACACACACACACACACACACACACTACTTTAATGTGTTGGTTGGATATTGTTATTAAATCTACTGTGAGGGCTCTTTCAGTGGTTGTAGGCATGAAGGCAGATAGTAGATGAATGTAGAGGGAAAGAGGACTGGTGAAAGAACAAATGAAAAAGTGAGTGAGTTGCTGGATGAAGAGAAGATGAAGAGAAGGCAAGGGGAAGGGGGGCTGGGAGGGACGCTAGGTGAGATGAGGACAGTGTAAAATGAAATGATCTTTGAAATTACTTAAAAATGGCTTATAAATTGCAAATAATTTCACAACATGTTAAAGTAACGCGTTAACTCTTTCGTTCTCGCTTGGGGAATGTTTTAAACGTGAAAGCATCCAATGGTATGCAAGAATATGCCATTCCTTCTCATGGACTTGGAGATTATCACATAGCACATTAAGACAATAGAAGAAACTTTGCCTGACATAAAACAAGAAAAAAAATCTGGGCACTTGGCATTTTGTTCAAAGATATTTCTTCCAGTGTTGTATAGATATTGAAATGAAGGGTTATAGTTAACTGAGATATCTTATCCTCCAAACTTGTTTGTTTGGTCTAAAAATCCCCCCTTCAAAAGCTTTTGAAAAACAGCTAAAGGGCGCCAAATTGAACAGAACCAGAATTAATTAATGGCTTCCACTTCAACTTCTTCAATATCTTTGCAAACCAATGCTCAAAAGCCATGCCTCCCTTCAAAGTCAGCACCCAAACTATCCCACACAAACCTTAGTTTTCCATGTTCATTGCCACTAAGTACTAAATTTGTATGTGTGAAGTCTTCTAGCACTGCCAAGTACTACAATGAAGTTGTGGTGGATGAAGAGATGGATAGAATTCGAAGGCTCCAGAACGGGTCTGATGTTCGTGGGGTGGCCTTGGAAGGCGAGAAGGGACGGGCAGTGGACCTAACCCCGCCGGCTGTGGAGGCCATTGCAGAGAGTTTTGGCGAATGGGTCATCAATGGCTTGGAGAAGGAGCGAGGACATCCTGTGGAGAATGTTGGAGTGTCCCTTGGCAGAGACCCAAGAATATCAGGAGCATCTTTGAGTGTAGCTGTATTTTCAGGCCTGGCTCGTGCAGGTTGTTTGGTCTTTGATATGGGACTTGCAACTACGCCTGCCTGCTTCATGAGTACAATTTTGCCTCCATTCGCCTATGACGCTTCAATCATGGTAGCATATACAGAGCAACATCTATATTGGCCTTAATATCACATATGTACTTGAAATCACACTTTTATTAAGTCAATTTCCAGAAGATTATGAAGGGCATCTAACATTAGATGTTATAAACTGAGTTCATCATTTGATAGTTTGAATGTTGCTATACAGATGACCGCATCTCACTTGCCCTACACCCGAAATGGTCTCAAATTTTTCACCAAGAAAGGAGGACTAAGCTCCCCGGATGTGGAAGACATATGCGACAAAGCTGCCCGGAAGTATGCCAATAGGCTCACCAAAGTTTCAATATTGCTTAATATTCCTCTATCAAGAGTTGATGTCATGAGCACTTATGCAAAGCACCTCCGAGACATTATCAAGGAGAGAGTTAACCATCCACTGCATTATGAAACTCCACTCCAAGGATTTCAGGTTTCCAAACTTAATTAGCCTTCTTAGTCCTTCAAAATGTCATATACTTAAAGGCCTTTATTCAAATTCAGAACAATATGCCTTTGACATATCACTAATTGCTCCTTAATGCAGATAATAGTGAATGCAGGTAATGGATCAGGAGGTTTCTTCACATGGGATGTCTTAGACAAGCTTGGGGCAGACACCTTTGGCTCTCTACACCTTAAACCAGATGGGATGTTTCCCAACCACATTCCCAATCCAGAGGACAAAACTGCCATGGCAGTAACCAGAGCTGCAGTGCTAGAAAACTCTGCTGATCTTGGTATTGTGTTTGACACTGATGTGGACCGCAGTGGTGTTGTAGATAACAAGGGCAACCCCATTAATGGTGACAAGCTCATTGCTCTAATTTCTGCTATTGTATTAAGGGAACACCCCGGAACAACCATAGTGACCGATGCTCGTACAAGTATGGCACTTACAAGGTTCATCACCAATAGAGGGGGGCACCATTGCTTATATCGGGTTGGTTACCGAAATGTCATTGATAAGGGAGTCCAGCTTAACAAGGAGGGCATTGAAACTCATCTCATGATGGAAACATCTGGACATGGTGCTCTTAAAGAGAACCATTTCCTAGATGATGGTTAGCATTATGGTTTCTGCATGTTATGTTTTTGCTTTGTTCAATTAGAATTACAATTATGTGCGTGCATAAATGGTTATTTCATTTTACAGGGGCTTACATGGTGGTAAAGATCATCATTGAGATGGTGCGCATGAAGCTTGCAGGATCGGATGAAGGGGTTGGTGATATCATCAAAGACCTTGAAGAACCAGCAGAGTCTATAGAGCTAAGGATAAACGTGGTCTCTGAGCCAAGATATGCAAAAGAAAAAGCGATTGAGGCCATTGACACGTTCCGAGAGTACGTTGAGGTACTTGCATGTACAAGCCGCTTCTACTGGAGATAAATTAGTAGTGCTGATTTTGGTTGATTATAACAAAACATACATTGACTTGTAGGAGGGGAGACTTGAAGGGTGGGAATTAGATTCATGTGGAGATTGTTGGGTCAGTGAAGGCTGCCTTGTAGACTCAAGTGATACCTCAGCTGCTGCCGTTGACGCTCGCATGTACAGGTGCTATATAAAACAAGAGTTAAATTTGACAATTGATGGATTGCAATTTGGATCATATATATTTCTTAAGCTTAATTATAATTAAAACTTGAACATCTCAGAGCAAAAGTATCAGATGAGGAACATGGACAACATGGTTGGGTACACATCCGGCAGAGCATTCACAACCCAAATATTGCAGTAAACATGCAATCCTCTGTGCCTGGCTGCTGCCAAACGATGACAAGAGTTCTTCTAGATAAGTAAGTCCCATGTATCCAAATTCATACCATAGTAAGTAAATAGTAATAATGTTCTTAAATGATTCATTGATCAAGTTGGCTGGTTCTGTGCAGATTTATCATAGCAAATGGAATGGATAAAAGCCTCGACATTAGTCAGATCGAAAAGTATGCCAAAAGTGGAATTGTAGGCTGAGCTGCTATAATCTGTGGAAGTATAGCGTAGGTATAAAACTAGAAGAAGCATCATACTGTATCCAACATATAATTTAAGTGCCAGTATACATAGTTGTAGAGTGGACGTGGATACATTTTATACCTAAGAACAAAAATATGTGTGCCATGTCGATTTAATGTGTAGTATACACTATTATATATATTACATGCCAATCTATAAATTTTAAAAACGTTACATTACACAGCAAAATGAAGCTGTTTTTTTGGTTTTAGTTTTCCCCTCCACATTGCCTTGTATCCATTTAAAGACACAAGTGGAGCAGAAGTAGTAGTGTCCGGAATTGCTGATGGAGATTTCACTGCTGGACGCGTGTAATGCAGCCCTTGCTTATTATAATCTGGTGAGATTGGTAGTTCTTGATTATCATCTTCCTCTTGCGTGGACAAGGAATTCGCATTGCTGCTACGTGAGGAAATCGACCTGGTAATCGTGTGATCCTGATCCATCACTTCCTTACCCTTGCATATGATCCGAATTTCGCAGCTTGTTTCAGGTGCATTTCGTAGAATCTGACTAGCAATCCCACTTCCTTTCTTAGACCTCAATTTCCTTAATTACACAAAACCGTAACAAAATTAGTTGTGCTTTTAACTTGGAAATGTGAAACTTCTTGAAACAGAGTTCTAGTAGTGGCATATACAAGCGAAGTGATTGTACCTCATACTGGAATTGGTGGTTCCAACAACTAGTGTTTTGATGTTTTGAGTTGGAATTAGGTCTAGGATAGCCTTGGAAACCGTATCACTCTCAATAAGCATAACATCCACCTTGACCTGTTCCATTGTTGTAAAAGTTAATCAACTTGTAAATAGCAGCATGGAGGGCCTGAAACTTTGAAATCTGGTGTACCTTGGCAGCTGAACAGGCATCAACGTATTTCTGAAGGAGTTTTCTCCTTCTGTCTCTTTCTTGGACCATGTACTTGTCCACTATCTTTGGGCTCACTTTACTTTTTGGAAGCATTCCTACTGTATTACACAAATAATGATGTTAGCTTGTTATAACGTTTGAGACCAGTACTTAATATAGGTATCTATAAGTTCTGGCTTATTATATATAATATATATCCATTTGCATATCCCAAGCTGGGATATAAGCATACAGCTAGACTTTAATTATAAAACAAGGGTACTGTAAGATATTATCTATATATGTCAAACCTGGTATCATTTTCAGCTTTGAAATTTCTACGGAACTAATTAAAAACAAAAGGAAAAAATGGAAATTTTACAGTAAACTAATGAATATATGGGATTGAAGGTGACATGTATGACCTAGACCATACAGTGAGTGCAGGTTCATTGTATGACACGCTTCCTCATTTGACTTCACTCGGCTAGACCAGCATAAGCAGAGAGTTTAAGACACAGAGAGAGAGAGAGAGAGAATATGAATAAATTGAAGGAGCTTACATGGAGAAGGAATGAATTGAAGAGGTGGAAAGACGTGGACGATGACTACATTGACTAGTGAAGTGGAAGATGATTGATGAGTAGCTGCGTGGTTAACCGTCCAGAGAAGGGCATCCATGCTAGACTCGCTCTTCCTCCCAACTGCTACATAATAATAATAATAATAACAAACTTCCCTATCATCATCCTCCTCCTCCTTATAACTATTATGCATATTATTATGACTCAAATTAAAATCAATGGAGAAAAGACTTTCTGCATCATCATCATCATCATCAGAGACAGAGATTGTAGACTCTTCTTCTTCTTCTTCGATGGATGACAAGGGTAGGGGCATGCTATAACTGCTGCTGTTCTCAAACAAGTTGCTTGAACTTGTCATCATCATCATCTCTTCCGTCGTCATCGTCGTGCTTATAAAAGAGTCGTTAAACTGGTCTCAGGCGACGTCGTATCCACCACCAATGCTACTTCCAATCAATCAACCCCAGTTGCTCCATCCCCGACACCATCGATTCAATAATAATGACATGGCAGCAGAAGAAACGAGAAAGAAAGTGAAACAGCAAAAGGCAAAAGGAAACTGTCCGCTAATTTATGTGCGTGCGTGTTTTCTGAGGCTGACTATAACAAGAAGCTAAGCCAAGTAAGCTGCACGTTGCTGTCTGCACTGCACCCCCCCAACATCATGAACTTCATCCTCATCATACCCTCTCTGCTACTTGAACATAATAAGAGATTGGATTAATTGGGTTTTGTATTTTGTGAAAGAAAGGTAGTTTCCATGCCTCTTGTCTTGCCTCTGCTTGTATGCCGGCCTCTAGGAATTTTCTGCGTTGTGACCACACCAAACATACACCCCTTCCCATATATTTTTCTTCTTTTATTTGCTATGAAAGGTGATTTTTAATAAACAATTACATAAGAAAGAGACTGAAACAGAATACAAAAGGGATCAAATTGGAACCTATGAATATTTAGTTACAACAAGCCACATCTGAAGGGTGAGATTAATCCTCGCTCGGGGTTCGGCTTGCCCTTGACCATAAAGTGTTTCCAACGGATTTCGAACCCCGCCATTGAGGCACCAGGTAGCTCGCCAATTGGAGGTGACAGTTTGCCAACCGCACCACACCTTGTGGTTTAAGTCTTTAGTTTTTGTATAAACTAATCTCTACCCTTTTCCCCTGCATCTGAAATTAATTGACATATATTATTATTTTCTATAATTACTTTCAGGTATGCCTTAACTATTGAGGAGCAAGTTTGTTAAACTTCTATACATATTTGAAGATTGAGACGAGAGTTGAAAAGTCTTCAACTTACATAATTAATGGCGCAACATTACTTTTCCCGGTTAGCCCAGTTCCTCCTTCAGAGACTCGATATATAATTGCTGGCCCAGGTTTACTGGTCTTCTTATTATTGGGCTAATTTTATTGTCCATCTAAAAAGTGGGCTTCAAAATTTTTTGCTCGCTCAAAAATCGTTGGTCTAGTCCATTACTGTGTGTATGTGTGTACTCGAGTCATTCTATAGTAAGAGTCTTATATATGGCCATTAGGTGATGTCATATCTCTTCACAGTTGGATCATGCTAACTAATTTGATTCAATGGTTAAGAGATAGAGCCTCATCTAAGGGCTATATATAAGGCCCTCACTATAGAATTCTTGGTGTGTACTCTCTAAATTTGCAAAAATGGAAAAAAAATATATATATTTTTTAAATACAAACGATATTCTACTTTAATCTAATCTAGATTACGGGGAGGGCGATCGAACTCGAGTGCAAAGTGGGAATCAACACATCCGTTCTAACCAACTTGGCTAAGCTCATAGTGATCAAGTATTGGATGACAATTTATGAGGGACTATGAAGATTAATACATAATTCTGTCTTGATAACTTACTCATATATTTATAAGATCTTTCTTATCTTGTCTCCATAACCTAACTCTATTTTTCATTTGGTTTGTGGGAGGTGTGGGTTCCCATTCTCTCATATTAGATAGATATCTTACATAAAATCGCACAACTTATGTCTTGCCCCATGATGAGTGGATGAGAGATGTTGCATATATTTATTTTTAAATTAACAAGAGAAGAAAAATTTGAACTTGAGTGGCTAGATCAATTGAGGACATTAGAGATGTAGAAACACATTTCAAGAGTATGTAGAAATATGGCTTTATATGGGTAAAGCCCCAACTTGGAATTAATAAAAGATACATAGCCCATATCATATAAGATAAGGACGGCAAACACAAGTAAATGAAAGTTTCGGGTAGCCCAGTGCCCACACAGACTTAAGATACAAACATTGATTGAAGGCGTTTATTTCTGCAAGCAAGAAAGCAAATGGATAGTAGATATATACGCAGCACACAGAATCACAGATGATTCTATAAGCCCGCCTCAATCAGGCCTTCGATTATAATTAATTATGCCTGGGCACTTGTAAGATGAGCATCGATATCTTTGGACACATCCACTGCAAACTGGAGCAAGGTATGCGGGTCCTCAATATCACCATGATGCTTCTCATACTCCATAGTGCAATGGACGATGCTGCCCTGACCATGAGCTTTTGGAGTGGCGTGAATGGTGATCTTGAAGCTCTTGTAATGCTCCAGCAGATCTCCTTCGATCACTTTGAAAGTGATCAGATTCTTTTCAGCGTCTAGCGCTTCAATCAACTGCTTGGAAACTTTAGCTTTCCCATCTGCATAACAATTAATAATAGTTGAAGAAAGAAATTAACATCAAACGACATGAACATAATATATAATCTAATTGATGTTAATTGAAGCTATAGGGAGGCTTACTTACCATGGAAATAATTCCAGTAGACCACAGAGCCGACGGTGCCCCATTCACCTTCATGTAAATCACAACCCTGAATGTTGTTAGGGCTGACATTGGATATGTGGTGTGGTCTGTGTGCTAACACTTCATGGAACTTGGTAGCGGGAGCCTTGATTTCAACATCAGTCTCTACCTTACCATGATTGCTAGACATTTTCACAAAAAGAAGTAAACGTAAATAATAGGATAGGAGGATGGAGTGTACTTAGTGCTAGACTGCAAATTGATGTTGAAAAAACTACTTAGGTCCTTACACTTATATAGAAGAGAGAGTGAGCTGATGAAATCATCGCATCCTGGGTAATATGATATATTTGAAGGCTGAGATAATATAAGAGCATCTCCAAGGGAGATGTCAAATACCAAACATCAAATTTAAATTTGATGGCTGATGTGGCAATTTGACATCTTACACAGCTTTACACTCCACCTGATATGTCAAATTAAATTATTATTTTATTACATTTTAGTGTTGATTTATTTTTAATTAAAAATAAAGAATAGAAAAGAAAAAATAATAAAATATTCATTTGACATCTTGCTTTTGGGATGTCAAAAATAACATCTCAATCTTCAGCCTTCATTCCACATCAGCTTTAACACATCGGTTGGAGTGTGGGAGATGTTATTTCTAGTTGTTAAATGTCTATTTGGCACTTTTGACATATCGGTTGGAGATGCTCTAATTCGAGTGGGGAGACAACAATCGTGACAGACAAACAACTCTCCAAATCCCTGATGTAGAACATATGGCCGAGTTGATTGAGAAACAGCTAGACAGACGCGCACGTCGTCCCGCCAACAAAGCCCTATCTGTGCAAGTATGGGCTCCGAGCTCATAATTGGGCCCATGACCTATCATTTCAAATAGAACGGTGTGACAAATGCAACTCACTACTTTATTGTGATGTATGAGCTATTTTAGCCAAATTCTATCGTTTACTTGGACTTTTCAGCGTTTAAAGTTTTTAGAATATTTTGGGAAACTTTTATTATTTTCCTTTTTGGTTTCTAATTAGATTTCCAAGCAAGTCTAGGATTTCTCTTGTATAAAAGGAATGTGTTGGAGCATCCTGAATCATTCATCTTATTTTTCAATCAATATATTTGAGGTTTACTCAATTTCTCTAGTGGATTCCAGTTTGTTGGTGAATTCCGACATTGTTATTTGTAGGGTTATTGTTCGATCTCCCTATCCCTTATATCTCGCTGCATTAGTTGGTATCAGAGCAAGTTTTTGCCTGACTTGAAGTGCCTCTAATGGCTCGTCCAAATGGAGAAGATATGACCCATGGAGATGAGGAACCAATCACTCGTGATGAATTCAATACAACAATCGAGGGTCTACGTAAGATGATCTTGACCTTGGGAAACCAAGCACGGCCAAATGAAGACAGAGGAGAAGACCGACGTAAGGAACGACGTCCCCCATGGCGCCCTCGTCAAGAAGATAGCGATGCGGAGTCGGAGGAAGAAATTCACGATGATCATGCCCAACCCAATAACCAACGCCAAGAAGACTATCACATGAAGACTGAAATTCCATATTTTAATGGGCACTGACAAGTTAAAGATTTCTTGGATTGACTTGTTCAAGTGGAGAGGATGTTTGAACTTATGGAAGTCCTCGAGGCGAAGATGGTGAAGCTAACAACTTTTCGTCTCAAAGGAAGTGCTGCATTATGATGATGGGATCAATTATAGAAGACGCGCCAAAGGCAAGCAAAGATCCTGTGTGGACTTGGCGACAAATGAAGCAATTGAGGATGGACAAATTCCTTCATGTAGACTTTGAGCAATATTTGTATTGCCTTTACCAGAATTGCATCCAAGGTTATAGGATGGTGGTAGAGTATACATCTGAATTCTTGCACCTCGTAGAATGTAATAGCTTATATGAAACCGATAGTTAACACGTGGCAAGGTATATGAATGGGCTTAAACCTTCCATCCAAGATCGTATTAGGTTGCAGACTTTCTAAACCGTGCAAGAGGCCAATAACATGGCTCTCAAGGTGGAACTTATAGAGAATGAGAGATGATCGGGTTCTGGCAATTTTTAGACGAAATCTGTCAATTCACTTGTCCCTGCAAAAAACAAAGGTAAAAAAGTTGCACAAGTTCATGGGAATAATAATACTAACAAATGGGTACAAAGGGAGCAGTAGAAGACAGTAGCTGCACTGAGGATAAGGGTCGTTTCCAGAGATCGAATCCTTATGCAAAACCTTATGAAGATCACTGTTATCGTTGAGGCAAACCGGGCCATAAATCCAACGATTGTCCCAATCATCGGCAAGTTAACTTGGCTGAAGTGAATGAGGATAACAATGAGGATCATGGTGCTGATGAAGAGTATGAAGGAGCTGATTTCGCCTATGAGGAAGGCGACGAAGTAATTAACCTAGTCTTGCAGCGGGTGTTACTCGTACCAAGACAAGAGGAAGGGCAGCAGCATAAGATCTTTCAATCTTTTTGTATCGTCAACAACACAAGGTGTGCAATTTAATTATTGATGGTGGCAGCTGCGAGAATCGCATATCCAAAAAGTTGTGGATTATTTAAAGTTGACAATAGAGAAGCATGAATCACCTTATTCCTTGAGATGGGTGAAGAGAGGCCCTTCAGTTCAGGTGACAGAAGTTTGCAAGGTATCGTTGTCCATTGATAAGCATTACAAGTTTGAGGTTATTTATGATATCATTGATATGGATGCTAGTCACATTTTTTTGGGTAGACCTTGGCATTTTGATACAGATGCTACTCATAAGGGACGTGATAATGTGTATGTTTTCAATTGGGGATCTCATAAAAGTGCTATGGCTCCCGTGAACGACTCTGGTAAATCTGAGAAACCAGCCGTGAATTCCAGTTTCTTCACCATAACTAGCAATGAACATGACTGTTTAGAAGCCGTTAAAGATGCAGAAATTTTTTATCCCATGATGATGAAAGGGTTGTTAGCCGTCGTACCTGAGAAAGTTGAAATCCCAAAAGAAGTGTAGAAAATTTTGCAAGGGTTCAAGGAGTTAATTGCTGACAACCTACCCAACTAGCTAGCTCCCATGAGGGATATCTAACATCAAATTAATTTGGTGCATGGAGCAAGTCTCCCCAATCTGCCACATTACCGCATGAGTCCCAAGGAGAATGACATTCTACGAGAGAAGATAGAAGAGTTACTGAAAAAAGAGTTTATCCATGAAAGCATGAGTCTTTGTGCAGTCCCAGTATTGCTGGTGCCCAAGAAATACAAAACATGGCGTATGTGTGTTGATAGTAGGGCGATCAACAAAATTACTATCAAATATAGATTTTCAATGCCACGGTTGGAAGACATGCTAAATGTGTGGGAGGGTTCTAAAGTGTTTTCGAAGATAGACCTTCGAAGTGGTAACATCAGATTCGTATCAAGCCGGGTAATGAGTAGAAAACTGCGTTCAAAAGCAAGGATGGCTTGTACGAGTGGATGATGATGCCTTTTGGTTTATCAAATGCACTAAGCACTTTTATGCGCCTTATGAACTAGGTTCTTCGTCCTTTTATTGGTTCTTTCGTTATGGTGTATTTTAATGATATTTTGATTTACAGTCGAACTAAGGAAAAACATTTGGAGCATTTAAAACAGATCCTTCGAGGTTTGGAGGAAAACCAACTTTTCATCAACTTGAAAAAGTTTAGTTTTTGCATCAATAAATTACTCTTTCTGGGTTATGTTGTTGGCGAGGATGGCATTCAGGTGGATGATGAGAAGGTGTAAGCTATTAGTGACTGGCCTATCCCGAGAACAGTAAGTGAGTTTAGAAGCTTTCATAGGTTGGCTACCTTTTATCGAAGGTTTGTTCGTGATTTTAGCATCATTACTGCACCCATCATTGAGTGTTTGAAGCAGGGAAAGTTTCAGTGGGGTTATGAGCAACATAAGAGTTTCGCCCTCATTAAGCACAAGCTGTGCACCACCCGGTCCTAGCCCTTCCCAATTTTGAGAAGATATTCGAGGTCGAATGTAATGCAAGTAGGGTGGGAGTAGGTGCAGTCTTGTCTCAAGAGAAGAAACTAGTTGCCTTTTTCAGTGTGAAACTTAGTGAAGCTCGCCAAAAATAGAGTACTTACGATGAAGAATTTTATGCAGTGGTTTGTGCTTTGAAACAGTGGGAGCACTACTTGGTGCAACGTGAATTTGTACTCTATACAGATCACCAGGCCTTGAAGTTCCGCAACAGTCAGAAATCTTTAAGCAAGATGCATATAAGGTGGAGTACCTTCCTACAGAAATTCCCTTTTGTAATTAAACATAAATCAGGTACCCTTAATAATGCGGCGGATGATTTAAGTCGAAGAGCAAACATGCTAGTTACCATGGCTCAAGAGGTTGTGGTATTTGAGTTCTTGAAGGAGTTGTATGACTTTAAGGAGATTTGATCCAAGTGTGTTTGCAACCAACTTGTTACAGATTTCCACCCCACTGATGGTTATTTGTTTAAGGGCAACAAACTCTGTATTCTTGAGACATCCTTGAGGGAGAATCTAATTCGAGATTTACATGGAGGCGGCCTAAGTGGACACTTGGGAAGAGACAAAACAATTGCTGGCATGGAGGATCGATATTATTGGCCACAATTGAAAAAAGACGTGAGAAAAATTGTGCAAAAGTGCTACACTTGTCAGGTGTCTAAGGGTCAGTCTCAAAACACTGGTCTTTACATGCCTTTGCCTGCGCTTATGATATTTTGCAGGACCTTTCTATGGACTTTGTGTTGGGACTCCCCTGTACACAAAGGGGAGTAGATTCTATTTTTGTTGTTGTTGACAGGTTCTCCAATATGGCACACTTCATCTCTTGCAAGAAGACGAATGATGCTGCTAACTAGCATAGCCAAATTGTTTTTCTGGGTTACTTTTCGGAAGATGTTTGGAACCGCCCTTAATTGCAGCAGTACCACACATCCCTAAACTGATGGCCAGACAAAATTTACTAACAGAACTTTGGGTAACATGATTCGTAGCATCTGTGGAGACAAACCCAAACAGTGGGACAATGCACTGCCTCAAGTGGAGTTTGCTTATAACAGTGCTGTTCAAAGTGCCACAGGAAAATCACCTTTCGTTTTGGTTTACACTTCAGTTCCTAACCATGTGGTTGATTTTGTGAAGCTACCCAAGGCCCATGGTGTAAGTACCGTAGCTGAGCATATGACAGAAAATGTCCATGCCGTGAAGAATGAGGTCAATGAGAGGTTGGAGAAAACCAATGCTAAATATAAAGTCGCCACAGAAAAACATATGCGAGTTAAGGTGTTCAATGAAGGCGACTCCATCATGGTCTATCTGAAGAATGATAGGTTTTTAGTGGGTGTTTATTGCAAGTTACAACCCCACAAATATGGTCCTCTACAAGATTCTAAAGATGATCAACGACAATGTTTATGTTGTGGACTTGCCCCCATCCATGGAGATTTCAAGCACTTTCAATGTTGCTAACCTGTATGCATTCTATGAATATGATCCGCTCTATCCTGAAGATAACTCGGGGTTGAGTTCTTTCGAAGTGGAAGGGACTGATGCAGAACATATGGCCGAGTTGATCGAGGAACAACTGGATAGGTGCGCACGTCGTCGCAGCAGCAAAGCCCAATCTATGCAAGTATGGGCCCTGAGCTCAGAATTGGGCTTATGACCTATCGTTTCGAAGAGAACGGTTTGAAAAATGCAACCCACTGCTTTACTGTGACGTATGAGATATTTTAGCCAAATTCTGTCGTTTACTTTGACTTTTCAGCGTTTAAAGCTTTTAGAATATTTTGGGAAACTTTTATTATTTCCCTTTTTGTTTTCTAATTAGCTTTCCAAGCGAGTTTAGGGTTTCTCATTAACTTTCCAAACAAGTTTAGGGTTTCTCTTGTATAAAAGGAATGCGTTGGAGCATCTTGAATCATTCATCTTATTTTTCAATCAATATATTTGAGGTTTACTCAATTTCTCTAGTAAATTCCAATTTATTGATGAATTTTGACATTTTTATTTGTAGAGTTATCATTTGTTCTCCTATCTTTTATATCTTGCTGCGTCAATCCCCAAGAATTGAATTTTATAAATAGAGTAGATCCAACTAAAATGCAATTGTCAATAATTGATCAGAACAATACATAAGAAGGTGTCCCAGTCCCAGTCTCAGCCAGTAGTCATGCATGAGGTGTCCTATCCAGTATCCCAGTACTGATGAGAACAATAAATGAGGTAGTTTGGAAATTAAATTAAATTAAATTATTGGGGCGCAGAATTTTAATACAAGGTCAGAGAACAGCCTGGTTGTGGCCTATCTGATCAGTTCAATTATTTCAAGGCTGAAACTAATTATAATTAACTTGACCCGGAGTGTAAATGCTCTTTTTTCTATGGCCTAAAATTAAACATAAGTCGTAAATGGAGTATTAATCCAATTAGTCAGAATATCTGAAAGAATAAACGGCTTCCATTTTTTATGTCAATGCTTTAATTAATGGTTTTTTAATGGATTTTCATAAAAAAAATATATTTATTTATTTATTTAATCCACATGTCACGATGTGATTGTACATGTGGGCTCCACTTATCTTCAACATCATACACTTAACAGAATTTTTGACGGCAGGGATCATTTGTGATAAAAAGTCCAAACGTTAAGAACTATTAGTGTCACAAAAAAACCTCAAGAACCATTCGTGATAATTTCGTAAACGTCAAGGACCATTTGTGATAAAAAGCCATAATACAATACAAAAAATTGACCTGCAATTATAAAGATTTTCTATAACTTTCTGACATATTGTCGAATGACAGCACGATCTTTTGATCGCCAATCTGCAAAGAAACACATGTATCACATGACAAGGTCTGAGATTAGCTTTCCTTCATAATGTTATAGTTTCCTGTGAGTCTATGACCGACATCTTCGAGCAGGTTCATATTTTACTTTCATCAACCTTGGAATTTTTTTGAACATAATAAGATCATCAGTCTTTCGTTCTGATGATATATACTATATTTGACTGTTGTTTTGATGATCAGTAATTAAATCTTTTTCATTTTTAATTTTTTATAGTTTACTATCATTCTACGTGGAGAACTTCCAGCTTCATCATCCTGCAAAATTGAGAGAACACTTCCTAGAAGCTCAATCTATAGTTGAAAATCAACATATCTTCCAAATTCTAATTTAGCCACAGTATCAGCAGAAATTTTTCCCTCTCATGTACATCGGTAATACAACATTGCCAATTTGATTAATCTACCTGCGGCAATCTTCAATTAAATTAAGCCAAGAAATGGATGAATGGAAGCGAATTCTCCCAAAACTCACTACAAGAAAAGATATCTGTGGGAGTGATTTTTCTCCCTAGAGAATATTCGTCTCGGGATCCCTTCTTCCTCTAAGATCTCTCTTAAGTTAAGAAAATAGATAAGTTAAGTTTGCGATGTGAAGAAAAGTGAAGAGAAGCTCTGCATTTATATAGGTTGGGTATCCTAGGTCAAGAAGGAATCGTAAGCCTATTCTTATTAGGAACCCAACTATAAGAAAAGTCAAAAGCCCACTCCAATTGGGAATCCAATCTGAAAAAGGAGTCTAACTCATTGAAGAAATCCCAGACGTGGTTGGAGAACCCAAAAAATAATTTCATCTTTCATCTCCTACATGCCACTTCACACAAGTGTCATGCAGAAGTCGGGGGTCATTTGTGGGAGCAAACATTTTCGTCCCCAATCACAAGACGCCACGTGGATAAGAAAAATATCCCTTAGGTTAATTAATTGAGTCCATTTATTTAACCAATTAATTAATACTAAAAATAAGGATAATATCTTAAATATGAGATATTATCTTTATTTAATAAGATAATACCACCAATTTAGATATGATCCTAATTAAGAGATACTAGCCCCACCAATTGGTTTTATTTTATTCTTAGAATTAATAAAAGATAATATGGGTAGTTATGTTCCATAATGACCTATTATTTGATTTTGTTTTTAATTTTAATTTTTTTAATATGAAAAAAATGTGAATTTACTGTATTATCATCATTTAATTAATAATTTCAATTCTTAATGTTTGAATTAACCAAGAGCATTTTCTGATATTTTGAATGTTTCACCATTCTCTGCCTATTGCTTTATATATATAGATTATCATCATCAAATTAAGAGATTTGATCTCAATCAAAGCTCTAATGGACTCAATCTCTACAATTTGGGGAAAGAATAAACTCCTTCCAAATAAGAGTTTATTCTCTATGAAACCCTAGCCTTCGAGGCTCCTATAAATACATGGCTTTATTCAACACTCGAGCTAACTTTAAACCTAGCTCTGTAACCATGCAAAAACACCCAAAATCTCTCTCCCTCTCTCTCTCCGCTAGATCAATGGAGGACATTAGAGATGTAGAAACACAAGAGTATGTAGAAATATGGCTTTATATGGGTAAAGCCCCAACTTGGAATTAATAAAAGATACATAGCCCATATCATATAAGATAAGGACGGCAAACACAAGTAAATGAAAGTTTCAGGTAGCCCAGTGCCCACACAGACTTAAGATACAAACATTGATTGAAGGCGTTTATTTTTGCAAGCAAGAAAGCAAATGGATAGTAGATATATATATATATATATATATATATATATATATATATATATATATATATATATATATATATATATATATATATATATATATGCAGCACACAGAATCACAGATGATCCTATAAGCCCGCCTCAATCAAGCCTTCGATTATAATTAATTATGCCTGGGCACTTGTAAGATGAGCATCGACATCTTTGGACACATCCACTGCAAACTGGAGCAAGGTATGCGGGTCCTCAATATCACCATGATGCTTCTCATACTCCATAGTCCAATGGACGATGCTGCCCTGACCATGAGCTTTTGGAGTGGCGTGAATGGTGATCTTGAAGCTCTTGTAATGCTCCAGCAGATCTCCTTCGATCACTTTGAAAGTGATCAGATTCTTTTCAGCGTCTATGGCTTCAATCAACTCCTTGGCAACTTTAGCTTTCCCATCTGCATAACAATTAATTAATTTTTTCACCCAAAAAACAGAAACAATCAACCAGTTTAGTTGAAGAAAGAAATTAACATCAAACGACATGAACATAATATATAATATAATTGATGTTAATTGAAGCTATAGGGAGGCTTACTTACCATGGAAATAATTCCAGTAGACCACAGAGCCGACGGTTCCCCATTCACCTTCATGTAAATCACAACCCTGAATGTTGTTAGAGCTGACATTGGATATGTGGTGTGGTCTGTGTGTGAAAACTTCATGGAACTTGGTAGCAGGAGCCTTGATTTCAACATCAGTCTCTACCTTACCATGATTGCTAGACATTTTCACAAAATGAAGTTAACGTAAATAATAGGATAGAAGGATGGAGTGTACTTAGTGCTAGACTGCAAATTGATGTTGTAAAAAACTACTTAGATCCTTACACTTATATAGAAGAGAGGGTGAGCGCATGACAGCACCAGCCAATTGTTATATCATTTTTAAAGTATTTGTTCAAAACACACAAATCTCGCTTACATTAATTTATGTTTTTTTTGGGAGTCCCATTCCAATACGAACTTTAAAGAAACCATCTTTCCTGTATGAGTGTGATTTAATCTATATGTTTACACGAATCTGAAAAATTATACTTATTGAAAAACTATTAACGTGGTGTTTACTTCCCACCAACTAAGAGTGGCGAGCAAAAATATTCTCAATTTTAAATAGTTTTCCAAATATTTTAGATATAATGAGTGAGCTGATGAAATCATCGCATCCTGGGTACTATTGATATATTTGAAGGCTGAGATAATATAATTCGAGTGGGGAGACAACAATCGTGACGGGCAAACAACTCTTCAAATCCCCTTGAATTGAATTTGATAAATAGAGTAGATTCAACTAAAACGCAATATTGTTAGTAATTGACAAGAAGAATATATAAGAAGGTGTCCCAGTCCCAGGCAGTAGTCATGCATGAGGTGTCCTATCCAGTATCCCAGTACTGATGAGAGCAATACATGAGGTAGTTCGGATATTAAATTAAATTATTGGGGCGCAGAATTTTAATACAAGGTCAGAGAACAGCCTGGTGGTGGCTCATCTGATCAGTTCAATTAATTCAAGGATGAAACAAATTATAATTAACTAGACTCGGAGAGTAAATGCTCTTTTTTCTATGGCCTAAAATTAAATATTGCTTAATCTTTTACTTTATTTTATTAAATACAAACGATAGTGTAAACGCCATTTCTGTAGAGGGGGGGGATTGTTGACGAGTCCTATTCTATTTGGGTTTTATTTATTTTTCCTTTGTGTAGATATTATGTAATTAGGATTCCACTTATTTCCTAATTAAACCCTACTAGGGTTTGTAACCTGTATTATAAATACCTCCTTTCGGAGAATGAAATATATATGAAAATATTCTACCATATTGTTTGACTTGGTATCAGAGCCAGGTTTCTGGTGACCTGTGTGTGTTGTGCCCACCCGTGTTCTACTCTGTGCCATAATTTCTTTTTAGGGTTCTTGTGCCGTGTTCTACTCTGTGCCCTAATTTCTTTTTAGGGTTCTTGTGCCCGTGCCTGTGCTGTGTTTATCGTATCTGCTTTGTGTTGTATTTGTTTCCGCTGCTATCTATCATGGGTGATGATTCCATAGTTGTGACTGGTACTAGTGCATCTACACCGAAGGAGGCACGTCCCTCGCGTGATTACTCTACCCTGATTACATCTGACAAATTGGATGGCTCCAATTATGCCTCTTGGTCTCGTGGTGTGCGTATTACGATTACTAGTCGTCGTATGGCAAGTTGGATCAATGGGAAGAAGCCTTCTCCATCTCAAGACTCCGCTGACTATACCGAATGGGAAGAAGATAATTGTCTGGTGCAGTCATGGCTTCTAAATTCCATGACTAAACCAGTTCGTGCCTTGTTCGAACATGGTGATACTGCTTTTGATATATGGGAGGTGATCGGTTCATAATTGTATATTATTTCTTACCCTTCTAGCTTATGATTTGGTTATGTTTTTGAGTTAAACTTGTGCTTTTAATCCTTTTTGTGTTTATCTTTCAGTTAATTGAGCTTTAGGTAACAATGATGGCTTTGGAGAACATAATTCATGCAATTCAAGCATGTTAAGGCCTAATTTGGATGAATTGATGAAGAGCTTAAAGACAAATTCATTATGGCTACAGCCCCCTGCCAATCCAGTTCCGTAGGTCATATTGCAAGCTTTGTTTCAGCAACCTACATAGCTCGGATGAGGCCACATTCTTCATGAAAGTTGCTCCAATTGGTGTGTACTATAACATATCCAAAATTCAGCCCCATTGGATAAATCTGGAGTCTGTTACCTAGCAAACACAGAACCATGCTCAGGATGGATCTTATCAGCGCGGAAAATGAGTTAGCAATTTGTTTCGGCCTTAACTTCTTCCTCCGACCTTGGATTGGCCCAAATAACATATGGCTGGAAAGAAGACATTCGGAACTTCAATTTAGAGTGCTTAAAGTCCTAATTTGATTAAGAGAAGCCCAAGTTGTAAGCCCTTGAAGTTGCTGGTCATGCTGACCTCAGCATGTGCTGGTTGGATGCTTGGTCATGATGAGCTAGGGCTGCTGGTGGGATTTAGTGGTGAAGTGCATCAACCAATTCAAGATTTTCTAATACAAGTGCATCACCCATTTCAGATTTTCTAATACAAGTGCATCAACCATTTCAGATTTTATAATTCAAGTGTTGTATGCATTAGTCTTATTGAATTCTGATTTTCACTTCCCCTAGGCCTATAAATAGGGAAGTTCTCTAAGCTTGTAATAACACCCCAAGGGGGGGAGCTCTCAAACACTTCTCTAGAGCTCCCTTCCCTTCTCTCCCTCAAATTCTCTTAGTTTCCTTTGTAGTTCTCAATTGTTGTAATAAGATCATTCTACTAAATTTTCTTCTCCAAATCTCTCAAACACTTCTCCCATCTCTAAAGTTCTCCAAACACTTCTCCTCCCTTCTCCAAATTTCCCAAACACATTTCCCTTCTCTTCCAAAAGTCTCCATGTCTCAAACACTTCACAAACACCTTTCTCTCCACTCCCTAAGTTCCCAAAGTCTCCAAGTTCACAAACATTCTCCATGTTCTCCAAACACTTTCTCAAACAACTCTCTACTTCTACTTTCTTCTCCAAAAAGCCTCCATGTCCTCAAACACTTTTCCCAAACACTTCTCCTTTCTTCCTCAAAGTTCTCTTAGTCTCTCTTTAATGTTTTCTTAGTTGTAATTTATTTTTCTTGTAATGTACATTCTTTCTTAAGTATTCAAGTTTGATAAGTTTCCAAGTTTCAATTATGGTTTTTGTTCTTATTCATTATGCTTATAAGTTAATATGCTAGTTTGAATGATTGATCACCATTTAGGCTTGCATGTTAGCTATCTTGGTTTGAATTAAGAGTAGACACCATGCTTTAATTCGAATTGAACTATGAATAGGAAGAGTATGTATGGACATTCGACAACAGGGATTAGATACATGCTTGGTTGTTTAAATTGTTCTTCTATGCTTAATGGGTTCCTAATGCTTAATTTTAGGTTAGACAACAAATGATCAAATTAGGGAATTAGGAACACAAGGTTATGACCACACACCATGGCTTAATCATACTTTAGCTAGAATCAATCCATTAATCTAATTGAACTTGGGAACTTATCTACTTGAGTTAGTTATTTTCTTTCTTCCTTGTTTTATTTATTTCCTTTTTTTTTCATTTCTGTTTTGTGTAGGGAAAATGAATTGGATCATTCAATCACCAATCCTCGTGGGATCGACCTCGCACTTACATATGCTATACTACCAAACGGCTCGTGCACTTGCGAGTATCACAAGTTGAGGATGCAACTGAATCCATTTTGGTGCAGCTGAAATCCACACAACAAGTTTTTGGCGCCGTTGCCGGGGATTGGCAACATAGTTTGGTTCTATTTCTTTTCCCTACTTGTTTTATTTTTATTTTTCATTTTCATGTTTTTCTAGACAATTTCAAGTTTTAAAGTTAATGACGTTAATGGACAAGTTGTGTTTGTAGTCCAACAGAAAAGGACAATTGCCCAACAAGCAAGAGAACTGGGTTTAAGTCCCAGCTTACACAACCCATTGGTGCTTGTTGCTTTGAAGCATGGAATTGGATGTGTGTTGATTTTCCTTTTCATTTTAGTTTTTATTTCTTAATCCTTTTAATTCCATTTCAAGTTTGTGTGTTTGTTTTAGCAATTTATGATAGCTTAATAAAAATGGAGAGAGATGGCAACCTCAATCATAAGAATGGGAAGTGTGGAGCAATGGGAGAAGTCGCGACCTCCAAGTGCATCACATTCGACCTAATCGCTTCAAGGGGGAGCATTTCAATCCTTTCTCTTCTTTGAATTATGTTTCTTTCCGTCATTGTTTTTACCTTTTGGTCCGCGTTGAGTTCTTTGTTTTTCTGTGCTGAATCCAACCATATAAAGAACGTAAAATTTGGACTTACGGTTGGAAAGTTATAGCCTAAAAACTGAACAGAGGTCGAAGCTGAAAAACATAGAAACGAATCTGTCCAAATGGTGATAAACGGGTGATAGAAAGTGCTGTTTGTGTTTTTCTTTGGTTTATTGGTTTGTTTCTTTTAGTACAACAATTTATGTTGTTTGTTTGAATTTGTTTAGAGTACTTAGTTCATTTTCGTTTATGGTTTGTTGTTCCATTTTATCTTAATTTGTTTTTGTTTCTTATCTTAAAAATTTTAAAAAGATTTTTCATATGAGCTGACTTATGGTAACTCCAGTGAGCACTTCCGTCAATACAGTGTCTAGGAGTTCTATAGGCGACACCTTCGGTGTCTAAGAAGTTTGGGTTTTAAGCGGGACCATTGTGACCCCTCCAACCTTCCCGGATCCCCTGGCTGTGTTTTCTGAGGCCCTTAACTGGTCATCCATGAGTTGCTTGTATATTCGTGTGTTTTTAAATTAATTAATTTTTTTTTTTTTTTTTTTAAATTTTCTTTGTTTTCTTTTCTGTTAAGTCTTTGTTTTTGTTTTGTTAAGTTAGTTTATGTATTTATTTACGTGGTATGGTTAGTTAGTTAGTTTTTTTTCTCTGAGTGTTAAAAACAAACTTTATTTCAATTCAAACATTGCATAAAAAAAAAAAAAAAAAAAAAACAAAAAAACAAAAAAAAAAAAAAAAAAAAACAAAATAACAACATCATCATCATCTTCATCATCATCTTCTTCATCTTCTTCATCTCCATCATCATCATGGCTTGCCTCTATTTTCTCGCACTTGTAGAATCTGCAGCAACTCCACATGGTCCTCATTTTTTCTCTGCAGTGCTTCCACGTGCTGATTGGCACAGTAGAGCCGCTTCTGCAAGTCCGCCACCATAGCCTTCAAGGAAACTATTTCCTCGCTCATCGCGGCACACTCCCTTGTCCTCGCCAGTAATCGCATGCCCAAATTGGTAGCGGAGACCGCGTGGAGCACAGTTAAATTGTGGGACTCCTCTACCGCTGCCTTATCAGACCTCTGTGCCACATGCAGATGATCTGTCGGAGTGAGCTTGCTGCTAATCATGCCTCCTAGCAGCACTGCTTTGTTCGACAGTGCCTCAGAAAAGTTCGGTATTGCCTCAGCAAAGTTTGAGGCCGTGCCGTGATGATATGAAGAGTTTGGAAAGACAGTGTTTGGAGGAGCCCTTGTTTGGGCATTCGGTGGTGCAAGTGAGAGCTCAAGGTTGAGATCATCAAGGTGAGTGCATGAGGATGCCATTTGTTTTGCTTCTGAATTTTTTGATGTTTTTCCTTGAGTTTGCAGGAAGAAATGCTGGGTATCATCCGCTTGCAGAGGTGTGGTTTAAATAGACATATGCTGATGAGAGAGAGCCAACACCATTTCGGATTTCCCGGGCATGCTCGACCTAATCGCTTCAAGGGGGAGCACCTTTACTTTACTTTTCTTTTTTTTTCCTCCGTGTTTTCTGGTGTTTAATGTTTTTGCCCGTTACTTTCATTTTCTAGAGCTTTGTGTTTTTGCTTTTCCCTTTCGGCTATCATCTTTAGTTTATTTTAGTTAGGGAAATGTGTTTTCTTTTCCGTTTGTCGTCTTTGTTTTATTTTAGTTGGGAAGTGTGTTTTCTTTTTCTTTTTCTTTCTGCAACCTTACTCTTTTATTTCCGAAACAAAATAACGAAAATACAAAAACAACAAAATAAAATAAAAACAACAATAATGCAGTAGGAAATCATTTCTTCTCGGTGCTTGGTGTCTCGACCATTGGAGCTTTGAGTTTGGCCCTCTGGCTGTCCTCTTCCGGGGCTTCACGCACAGCTTCTTGGGGCTCATCACTTGAGCTCCCAAAGATCGCAATCTTAGCTTGAGCGTAACTACTCTCGCGATCTGCTTGTTTGCGTTTACCCGGTCGGTCTAGGTCCTCCAGCTGTTTTCGCATGTCGCGAGAGTACAACTCTACCATTTTTGATAGGTTTTTATTCTCGTCTCGCAATACTTCTAGCTGGTGTCGATTCACCTCCACAATCCTTGACCTCTCCCTTTTCAAGCTTTTTATAGCACTCTGACAGTCTTCAACCAAACTTCGCTCCGCCGCCAACTGAGCTTTAAGCACCTCTACCTCATGGGACTTCGCAAGTAGGCGATGACCCAAACTTGCGACACATGCTGTACTCTGCACGCTCAGTGCCAGGGCATCACTCGTGACCCGGTTGTCATCCCTTGTCCCGAACACACGTATATCTTTGGGAGTCACTAAATTTCTGCAAACTCCAATGGCAACATCGTTGTCCAGGAGTATTGAGTCATTGACAGTCACAGGCCCCCGTGCAGAGGCAAAGTAGGGCATCCATACTGGTGCTACTGCTTGGCCTCGTGTCTGAGTCGGTGGAGCTAGGTTGAGATCTAACGAAAAGGGGTAGGAAGAAGCCATTTGATTTCTCACTTCTTTTTTTTTTTCTTTTTCTTGCTTCTTTTCTCTTTTGTGTTTCTGAGTTTGTGTGTTTTTTGTTTTTTGTTTTTTTTCCCTTCTTTTTCCTTCTTATAGATGTAGTCTTTGACAAACAAACCCTAGCCGTTGCAGCGTCTAAGCGTTTTCTGAATATCCAGCGTTCCTCGAGTCCCACAACCTTCTCACTTTCCAACCGTTTCCAACACATTTGTCACGACTTGCTTTGTCTGAACGGACGCGTTCAGCAAAGTTGTCGCGCCTTTCCATGAGCCCGTAATTTTCGCTTGTGGATCTGCGGCGCCTCTATGCGTCGACACGTGGCTCCTGCTTTCTGCCCGTGACTATCCATGAAACGACATCAGGGACCACATTCCCTCTTTTTAGAAATCCCGCTTTGCGCTCATAATTCACGTTTTATCTTTTTAAGAAAAAAATTAAATTTAAACGTGTGGGCTTCAGATTTTATGTTGGGTCGGGTTTTACCGTTGTTGGGTTAATTTCATTTTGGGTTGGGCTTTCAATTGTTTGGGTTTCAGTTTGTGTAAGACTATCTGTTAGGGCTTACTGTTTTGAGTGTTTTACTGTTTCGTGTTTTTTTTATTTATTTATTTTATTTTATTTTATTTGATTGTTTGTTTTGTAATTTTTATTTTGTAATTGTTTTATTTTATTTTTGTATGTTTTGTGATTTTTATTTGCTTTAATACCCTTCATTTGTTGTTATGACATTGGTTGTGGCTAATTTTTAAACATTGAGGACAATGTTCATTTCTAGGTTTGGGGGTATTGGAGTTTAGCAAGTAAATTTGGTTTTTCTTAAAATTAAAAAAAATAATAATTGAAAAAAAAAAAAAATTATTTATTTTTTTGCTTGTTTTTATTTTAAGTATTGTTTTGTTTTGTTTTTGTTTTGAGTCACTTTCCGAACACTTATGATGAGATAGTGATAAATGTTTGCATGACTTAAATAAAAATTGGATTTCATTTTATTTTAGTGTTTTTTTTTCTTTATTAAAAAATAAAAAAAAATTTGGCATTGTTCTAGCATGATATGTTTGAAACCTTCTTTACACTTGCCATTTGTTTCATAATTTTCCAATTAAAGGATTTGCATGACCCAAAGAATTGTATCAAGCACAAATTAGACTTATATAACCATATAAAGTGAGCTTTTGAGCCTTGTACTTCAATTCATGAGTGTTATATACATACTCTTATTTTCTTGTCATCAAAGTTGTTGTTTGATCTCATTATTTATTGATTTGGTTGAACACTTAAAAGTCATTCATTCTTATGCAATTTGACTTCACGACATTTAAGAAGTGATATTAAGGCCCTCTTTGGATCGTTTGTGCCTTTCAAGCTAACCTTATGCATGCTTAAGCATGATTTTCCATTGTTAACCATTTTGAGCCTACATGTAAACCTTTTCTTTCATTTAACCAATTATATTTCCTCGCCTTAGCCTGAAAAACAAATATTTACCTTTCTAAAGAACTCATGAGCTTTAATTGGGATGTGTTTTTCATACTAAGTTTGGGAATTTCGAAGAAAAAAAAAAATCACACAATTGGTGAAAGAAAAGAGAAAAGTTGTGATTAAGTGGTGGTTGAATGAAATTTCATTTTTGGGCCTTCAAAATAAATTGGTGGTTGTTCAGGAAAGGAGTGAATCAATGTAAATGAAGGGTATAAGGAGTTTTGATCAGGTAAAAGAAAAAAATCTAATCGTGATGATTCGAAGTCTTGTAAACAATTATTTTATGCTCTTGCATTGCGAGTTCCTTGGACTTTGTATTATCCATATCCTTCATTTCTTACTCACCTTACACCCTTGGCCCCATTACAACCCATGTTAAAGACCTAAATTGATATTAAATGTCATGTGGTTGAATTGCATTCATTTTTCTACTTTTAAGTGTTTGACATCCTTCTTGAGATCATATTAATGCAAGTTCTTCATATTTCTATTGCGAGTTAAGTCCCTTATGGTTTAACTCTATTCTCATGTTTATAACTGAGTGTGCATTATAGCCCTCTTCTGAGTGATTCATTTGTGAGAGGACAACTTTGGTGAGATTTGAAGTTGAACTTATGCTTTGTATGATTTTTGAAATTGTGTGAAAACTAAGATTGGGGAATTTGTTGCATTTGGCTATCACACTACTACACTTTGAGCATATTGTGTTTAGAACTTTGCCGCTTTGTAAATAATGTCTAAAAATTGAGCTTTTATTGTTAAAACGTTTAAGTCATGTGCATGAGTCATTTCTCTTCAGAAAATGTTCGGAAAAATTGTTTTAAGTTCTTTGTGTTTTTGTGTTTGTTTTTGTTTTTGGTTTTGCTTAAGGACTAACAATCTTTAAGTTTTCTAATTACTTTGTTTTACAGAGTCAGTAAAACGTTTGTGGGTATCGTATCTGTTAAACCCTCAGGAGACACAACTCCTCCTACTAGGGATGCCTAGAGGTTTAAAGGCTTGTTGCATATGCTAAATGCAATCGAGTTACCTACGAAAGTGGTTTAGTTAACTTCTAGTTTTGTTTTTAACTTTGTTTTGTGTTGTTTTGCTCGAGGACTAGCAAAATCTAGGTTTGGGGGTATTTGATCGGTTCATAATTGTATATTATTTCTTACCCTTCTAGCTTATGATTTGGTTATGTTTTTGAGTTAAACTTGTGCTTTTAATCCTTTTTGTGTTTATCTTTCAGTTAATTGAGCTTTAGGTAACAATGATGGCTTTGGAGAACATAATTCATGCAATTCAAGCATGTTAAGGCCTAATTTGGATGAATTGATGAAGAGCTTAAAGACAAATTCATTATGGCTACAGCCCCCTGCCAATCCAGTTCCGTAGGTCATATTGCAAGCTTTGTTTCAGCAACCTACATAGCTCGGATGAGGCCACATTCTTCATGAAAGTTGCTCCAATTGGTGTGTACTATAACATATCCAAAATTCAGCCCCATTGGATAAATCTGGAGTCCGTTACCTAGCAAACACAGAACCATGCTCAGGATGGATCTTATCAGCGCGGAAAATGAGTTAGCAATTTGTTTCGGCCTTAACTTCTTCCTCCGACCTTGGATTGGCCCAAATAACATATGGCTGGAAAGAAGACATTCGGAACTTCAATTTAGAGTGCTTAAAGTCCTAATTTGATTAAGAGAAGCCCAAGTTGTAAGCCCTTGAAGTTGCTGGTCATGCTGACCTCAGCATGTGCTGGTTGGATGCTTGGTCATGATGAGCTAGGGCTGCTGGTGGGATTTAGTGGTGAAGTGCATCAACCAATTCAAGATTTTCTAATACAAGTGCATCACCCATTTCAGATTTTCTAATACAAGTGCATCAACCATTTCAGATTTTATAATTCAAGTGTTGTATGCATTAGTCTTATTGAATTCTGATTTTCACTTCCCCTAGGCCTATAAATAGGGAAGTTCTCTAAGCTTGTAATAACACCCCAAGGGGGGGAGCTCTCAAACACTTCTCTAGAGCTCCCTTCCCTTCTCTCCCTCAAATTCTCTTAGTTTCCTTTGTAGTTCTCAATTGTTGTAATAAGATCATTCTACTAAATTTTCTTCTCCAAATCTCTCAAACACTTCTCCCATCTCTAAAGTTCTCCAAACACTTCTCCTCCCTTCTCCAAATTTCCCAAACACATTTCCCTTCTCTTCCAAAAGTCTCCATGTCTCAAACACTTCACAAACACCTTTCTCTCCACTCCCTAAGTTCCCAAAGTCTCCAAGTTCACAAACATTCTCCATGTTCTCCAAACACTTTCTCAAACAACTCTCTACTTCTACTTTCTTCTCCAAAAAGCCTCCATGTCCTCAAACACTTTTCCCAAACACTTCTCCTTTCTTCCTCAAAGTTCTCTTAGTCTCTCTTTAATGTTTTCTTAGTTGTAATTTATTTTTCTTGTAATGTACATTCTTTCTTAAGTATTCAAGTTTGATAAGTTTCCAAGTTTCAATTATGGTTTTTGTTCTTATTCATTATGCTTATAAGTTAATATGCTAGTTTGAATGATTGATCACCATTTAGGCTTGCATGTTAGCTATCTTGGTTTGAATTAAGAGTAGACACCATGCTTTAATTCGAATTGAACTATGAATAGGAAGAGTATGTATGGACATTCGACAACAGGGATTAGATACATGCTTGGTTGTTTAAATTGTTCTTCTATGCTTAATGGGTTCCTAATGCTTAATTTTAGGTTAGACAACAAATGATCAAATTAGGGAATTAGGAACACAAGGTTATGACCACACACCATGGCTTAATCATACTTTAGCTAGAATCAATCCATTAATCTAATTGAACTTGGGAACTTATCTACTTGAGTTAGTTATTTTCTTTCTTCCTTGTTTTATTTATTTCCTTTTTTTTTCATTTCTGTTTTGTGTAGGGAAAATGAATTGGATCATTCAATCACCAATCCTCGTGGGATCGACCTCGCACTTACATATGCTATACTACCAAACGGCTCGTGCACTTGCGAGTATCACAAGTTGAGGATGCAACTGAATCCATTTTGGTGCAGCTGAAATCCACACAACAGGAGGCTGCTCGGAAGACCTATACTGTGACTCAGAATAGTTCTCGTTTGTTTCAACTCCGACGGCAATCCATACTTATAGGTCAGAATGGTGAATCTGTGAAAGTGTTCTATGAAAAACTTCATGCTATCTGGCAAGAGATTGATTGTCTGCGTCCGCATGAGTTTAATTGTTCTACTGATGGGGCTCGTCGTCTGAAAGAAATTGAAGCCGATCGAGTTTATGATTTTCTTGGTGGGCTAGATCCACCGTATGATGGTGTTCGTAGCCGTATTCTTGCTCTTAGTCCTATTCCACCCCCTCTCGAAGCCTATGCCATGGTCATGGAGGAAGATACCCGTCAGTCCGCTATGCTTGGAGGAGGATCGCTGGCTCTTAAGGTGGATCCAGCACGTCACCGACCGGTCGCCCCGCAAGTAGCGACCGGTCGCCCGCCGCAAAAAAAGTTTGGATCTTCTGCTGGGTTTCGTCCTTCTGCCTCCACCTCTCTTGAAGGTCCGCTTAAGTGCCGCCATTGTAATGGGGATTATTACTCTGAAAAGTGTTTTAAGGAGCATGGTTACCCTGATTGGTTTGCTGACTACAAAGCTCGTATGTATGGTCCCAAGGCCACTTACACTGTGACTCCTGATGAGGCCCGTCCTCCAACTCCATCTGCAAATCTATGTGCTTCTGATACTATGCCAGGTATGGGTTCTACTACTTGGATAATTGACACTGGTGCTTCTGATCATATGACTTATAATGATAAAATGTTTGATGAGTTGTTGCATAACCCTCGTGACCCATATATTACTAGTGCTAATGGTTTACCTTCCCCAGTTACCGGTGAAGGTACCATCCATCTTACTCCTTCTTTACCCATGTCTCATACACTCTTGGTTCCCAATATTCATTGCAATTTGTTATCTGTTGGGCGTTTACTTGATACACTTAACGCTTCTGCTACCTTCTATTCTACCCATTGTTTTTTCCAGGATCTCAGGACTCACGAGAAGATTGGGTATGGTAAACGGATAGGGGGGGTTATATTACTTACAGTTGCCGGCTGCAGCAGTTCGTGATTGTGTCGCTAATAAAGCTCTGAGTGGCAGTGTCAAGGACAAGCACCAACTTTGGTTATGGCATCGTCGCTTAGGACATCCGTCGTTTGGTTATCTTAGACATTTGTTTCCTTCATTATTTAGTTCATGTGATGAGTCTAGTTTCAAATGTGAGACTTGTGTAATGGCCAAGAGCCACCGTACTGTTTTTCCCTTAAGTAATAATAAAGCTGCTTTGCCTTTTGAGTTAGTACATTCTGATGTCTGGGGTCCTGCTCGTGTGACTTCTCATGAGTTCCGTTGGTTTGTGACTTTTATTGATGACTGCACTCGTTTAACATGGGTGTATTTGATGAAGACTAAACATGATGTTGTCTCTATTCTTCCTGACTTTTGTGCCATGGTGTCTACTCAGTTCCATGCTCGTGTTAAAGTATTTCGCACTGATAGAAGCGCTTTTCGCTGCTCCAAAAGCACTCCCAAACGAGCCCTAAATACTCTTTTTTCTATGGCCTAAAATTAAACATTGCTTAATCTTTTACTTTATTTTATTAAATACAAACGATAGTGTAAACGCCATTTCTGTAGAGGGGGGGATTAGACCTATTTTTTTTTTGGTTTGATTAGATAATAAGATAATACTACCTGCAATATAAAATTACAATTATAAAGATTTTCTATAACTTTCTGACATATTGTCGAATGACAGCACGATCTTTTGATTGCCAATCTGTAAAGAAACACATGTATCACATGACAAGGTCTAAGATTAGCTTTCCTTCATAATGTTAAAGTTTCCTGTGAGTCTATGACCAACATCTTCGAGCAGGTTCATATTTTACTTTCATCAACCTTAGAATTCTTTTGAACATAATTAGATCATCAGTCTTTCGTTCTGATGATATATGTTGAAGTGAGTCTCCTAATTAATCAAGGAGATTTATTTCCTTGATTAATTAAGGGATTTACTTTCCTATTTTATAGATTTATTTCCTTGATTAATTAAGGGATTTACTTTCCTATTTTATATAGTTGTCAAATCATTGTATAATCAGGAGATACTTTCCTAATTCTTTACTGGATCTAATTCCTTGTAAAGTACTCATGTAAACTCTTATATATACCTCCTTATGGAGAAGAATAAAAATAAGAAGCTAACATATTCAAACCCATATTCATATTTTAGCATGGTATTAGAGCAATTGATCCTCGGTTGTCTCTAAATTCTCATATCAAAATTTCTCCTCCCCTCCTCTTCAAGGGGGGGAGGGGGAGTGAAAAATGATCTGTTTCTCTTTCTCATGGAGATTTTGCCTCTTTCTTGACTCCGACATACCCTTCTCTTTAGGGAGAGAAGAGGATTGAAGAGAAGTTTCTATGTTCTTAAGCCGTGTTCATAGGGTTTTTGTGTCCTTAGCCGTGTTCACAGGGTTTCTGTGTCCTTAGCCGTGTCCACATGGTTTCTGTGTTCTTAGCCGTGTTCACAGGTTTTCTGTGTTCTTTAAACTCCTCATATCAAATTTCCCATATTTTTTTTCCCAAATCAAATCCCTCATCTCGTATTCCTCATATTTCCAGATCTAAATCCTTGTACCGAATTTTTTTGAAACACAAACCCTAAATCGGATTCCTCGTATCATATTCCTCATATTCCTCATATCCTCGTATCGTATCCTCGTATCCTAAATCAAATTCCTCATATCCTCGTATCGTATTCCTCATACCGCCTTGTTCAGATTCAGATCTTCATACCCACATCCTCATCTACTCTTATCCCGAAACCCTAAACATATCTTTTTTCTCTTATTCTTAAATCCTTCCGCTGCCATGGATATCGTTTCAAATCCGAATCCGAATCCGAATCCCAACCTTCCAACCTGAATCCGAATCCAAATCTGAATCCGAATCCAAATCCAAATCCGAATCCGAATCCGAATCCCAACCTTCCAACCTGAATCCGAATCCAAATCCAAATCCAAATCCAAATCCGAATCCCAACTTCCAACCTGAATCCAAATCCAAATCCAATTCTTACATCAAATTCATACATCAAATTCCTCAAATCAAACGGTCGGTCGCCAGTGGAAAGCGACTGGCCCCCCCTTAGTTCTTCGAACACGGAGAATCTGCTTCAAAACTTCCAATCGCCAGTGGAAAACGACTGGTAGTCAGAGAAGCTGTTTCAAACCGACCGGTCGCCAAAATCCAGCGACCGGTCATCAGAGGTAAACGATCAGTTTTCTCCACGTTGTTAAAATCAGGAGGAGGAAATTGACCCGTCTTATGAGATTTTGCCCGCTTCAGCTCCAGTGCCACACCAATCACCTGCTGAGGAAGTCATTTAGTGTGCTGGCTGACACACCCATTGAGATGAATCACAAGTTGTGTGAAGACATAGACCAAGAACCAACTAATAAGGAACAGTATTAAACGCCTTGTTGGAAGGTTGATATACCTGGCACACACAAGACCAAATAGTGCATATGCTGTGAGTGTGGTTAGTCAGTTTATGCATTCACCCAGTGTTTCTCATATGAATGTTGTTGATCGAATCTTAAGATACTTAAAGTTAGCCCTTGCAAAGGTTTTAATGTTCTCAAAACATGAAGATCTTGAAGTTTTTCGGACATACATATGCTAATTGGGCTGGGTCCATTACAGATAGACGCTCTACTTCTGGTTACTTTACATTCGTGAGAGGTAACCTAGTCACTTGGCGGAGTAAAAAATAAAATTTGGTTTCTCGGTCTAGTGCAGAAGCAGAGTATAGAGGAATGACTCAAAGAGGTTGTGAATTATTGTGAATCAGAAGACTCTTGACAGAATTGGGTTTCAATCGAGAAAAGCCAATGGAGTTACATTGTGATAACAAGTCAGCCATTGATATTGCCCATAATCCATCAACATGATCGAACCAAACATGTTGAGGTGGATAGACATTTTATCAAAGAAAAAATTGAAAAGAAGATCATCCGCCTACCATTCATAAAATCAGAAGATATCTTAACCAAAGCTGTTTGTGGCACCAACTTGAGGAGGAGTGTTGAAGTGAGTCTCCTAATTAATCAAGGAGATTTATTTCCTTGATTAATTAAGGGATTTACTTTCTTATTTTATAGATTTATTTCCTTGATTAATTAAGGGATTTACTTTCCTATTTTATATAGTTGTCAAATCATTGTATAATCAGGAGATACTTTCCTAATTCTTTACTGGATCTAATTCCTTGTAAAGTATTCATGTAAACTCTTATATATACCTCCTTATGGAGAAGAATAAAAATAAGAAGCTAACATATTCAAACCCATATTCATATTTTAGCAATATATACTATATTTGACTTTTGCTTTGATGATCAGAAATTAAATCTTTTTCATTTTTATTTTTTATAGTTTACTATCATTCTTCGTGGAGAGCTTCCAGCCTCATCATCCTGCCAAATTGAGAGAACACTCCTAGAAGCTCAATTTATAGTTGAAAATCAACATATCACCAGCAGAAAAAATTCCCTCTCATGTACATGGGTAATACTGTTGGAAAAGTGGCTCACCTAAAAGGATACAAAGGTTTTGGCGCTCAAAGGAGGATTTTGAGTCTGCCCAAAAGCGACCGGTCGCTAGGAATGTGCAACCGGTCGTTTAGAAGCAGATTCGAAGTCTCGAGCGAAATCAATGAGCGACCGGTCGCAGGAAGCACAAGCGACCGGTCGCGTGACATTTGCGACCGGTCATCCTGGAGCAGATTCAAAGTCTAGAGGGAAAACTTCTGGCGACCGGTCGCCAGTTCCTGTCGACCGGTCATCCCAGTCGTGCTGTGATGTTTTGCTTACGTATTTTCAACTGTCTTTTCAAGGGCTATCGCTTTCCACAAGTTTGCAGGTGCTTAATGGAGGGTTGACTACCTGCTGGATAGTTGGGAGAGCACTCATGGCTAATTGGTTATCTTATTTTGAATAATCTCCTCTCCATTTTCTGGTTTAATGGAGGTGGCTGAGTGGGATTGTATTACCTACCTGATCTGACCCTTAGTCTAAGTGGTGACTAAAAGGAAATAACGTGGAGGACAATCAGATATCCTATCTCTTGTCCATTGGCTTGTGTAGGTAATGGGATGAAGTAAGATAACACAAGGGAGAAAACAAGTTGAATAATTGTAAGTGGTAGAAGCTGGAATTCTGAGTTGAGAGAGTTAGAGTTTTCAGTTTTGTCAAGATAGCCAAGGGGAGAGCAAGAGAGTTCTCCAAGTGTATCAAGGTGTTGAGCAAGGGTGTGAGAGAAACAGATTGTGAGGGTAGTGTTCTAAGGGGGTTTCCTTTGTAAACCAAAGTTGTAACCTATCTCCATTAGTGAAATTTCTCAAGGTGATCACCAAAGAGGATGTGGGCAATTTGCTGAACCTCTATAAACACTTGTGTCATTTGTGCTTGGTTAATTTCTGTGTGTGTGTTCGGTTCATTTTTACACATGATTTTTCATGTTATTCACCCACTATTTTGAGTTAGTTCTTGACATTTTATAGCTTTTTACTTCCTTTTTGTGTTTTCTTAGATTTTACCTTGGTTGGAATGAAAATGAGCTAAAAGTGCACTATTTGTTATAATTTCTGTTTTTGTTCATTTTCGTAGGTCAACTTCTTGGCCTGGGATCAACATGCTCCGGTGCTCGGATGAGGTCATGATCTTCACGAGACTTGTTCCAATGGATGTTAACTACAACATATCCAAATTTGAGCTCCATTGGACAAGTATTGCCCATCCAACCAATCCAGCATGTTACCACAGCTCTGAAAATCCGAACTTGGCCAGCTTTTACCTCCTTTGTGTTATTTTGATTTTCTTGTTACCATAACTCTTGGTAACAAGAAGTTACCTTAGCTTTGAGATAATTTCTGAAGCAATTGGCATCTTTGTGAGGACAAAGCTTCATGATGGCAAGGGGACAATGGGCTAAGGCTTTATCAAAGGTGGTAGTTTTATATTAAAAGGTAAAAGCTGGAAAGGAGGAGAGAGGGAGAAGAAGTCAAAGGGCAATCTGATTTGGGGGAGCTTTGCAACGGGAGAGAGAGGCTATTCCATCATTCTACACATTGAGAGCAGATTTTGGAGAGCTTGGAGCTAAGAGAAAGCCAAGGTGCAGCCAAGAAAAGTGGAGAAGAAGACTTCCACCATTGATGATCTTGAAGCTTTCATCATTTTCTGAAAATCTGTAAACTCTTTCTAATTTTATTTTGAGTTTGTATTTGGAATAAGTATGAGCAACTAAACTCCATAGCTAGGGCTTAGGTTGAAGCCCTAAACATGAATACCTTATTGTTTTGATGCTTGAGTGTATGAATTTCTAGATATTGTTGATGAATTCCAATTCACCAAATTAATCTATCCTTGATGTATGTTCTTCTTTGATTGATCACCTTTGAAAGCATGCTTCTTGAGATTGTTGGGATTATGTGTATCCTCATGTTATCCTAAGCAATAAATGGATGAAGTAAGAATCATCCATGTGAATTGGTTTCTTGAATACCTAATGTAAACATCATGCTATTAGGATTCTTGTGATGTTCATATTCTCTTTGAACTTAATGGGTTCTCCTTGTAATTGAATCGAAGTACGAACCATACCTAGGTTCGGTTATGAGGAGGGCACAAGTATTGTAGCACGAACCATGCACTTTACGTATATTAGAGAGAATCAATGCGTCTTGAGCCACGACCCATGGTCTTGATTGCGAACATCTTCATCAACACGTTTAGAGTTCATCACTTGAGTATTCATGAACTTGGGTAGAATTGTTTAGGGTGGATTCCGAAACCCTAGTGTTTGTTACATTTTGATTTCACATCTTGATAATTCATCTCTTCCATTCTCATTTAAATTCGAAGTCCATTTACTTACATGCAATAGAAATAGATCACTTGAACCAAATCAAAACCCCCCCCAATGTGTGTGTGAGTTGCGTGTTTGACACGTTACGTGTCTTTGTTACTGAATTTTATTTCTTTCTGTAATTATTTTGGACTTTTGGTCTGCGTTGTGTTCTTCCATTTTCTGTGCTGAATCCAACCGTGTAAAGAACGTGAATTTTGGACGTACGGTTGGAAAGTTATAGGCAAAACACTGGACAGAGGTCGAAACTGAAAAACAGAGAAACGAATCTGCCCAAAAACGACCGGTCGTTACTGTTCACGACCGGTCGCTCATCACACGTTTATTGAAATTTCGACTCTGCCGAAAAACGACCGGTCTTCACTGTTCACGCGACCGGTCGTCACTGTTCACTGTTCACGGCACTGTTCATGTCACTGTTCACTGTTCACGGCACTGTTCACAGGTGATAAACAGGTGATAAAATGGCGATAGAAAATGCTGTTTGTGTTTTTGTTTAGTTTTCTTGTGTTGTTTCATTTCTTTTACACTTCTTTACTCATTTTTAGTTTCCATTTTGCATTTGTGCATTTGTGGTGTGTCAATTAAGTGTTCTTTACGTACTCAAATTAGAACTTATAGGAAGCCGACAAGTTCTTCGTGGGATCGACCCCGTACTTACATAATCTATATTTCAATAGATTCGTGCACTTGCGGGTATTTTTAATTGGTTGTTTGCACATTAATTTGTGTCCTTTTAGGAATGCAACAGTGTGTGTGTAAGACTCATCCATCATTGAGTTCTTTGTCTAAAGTCCATCAACAACAAGATCTTTAAGGGCAGTGAGTTAGTCATTAATTCACAACAAGTGGTATCAGAGCTGTGTTTGGCAGCTGGAGCTAGTTCTTCTCTTGGAGTGCTAGTGTGTTGAAGATGGCAAGTGACATGGAAGCTGAGAGTGGTAGCAGTTCACAGCATATGAAGCAACCACAAGTAGCAAGCATGAAGGTGGAGTTAAAGCCTTTCACAGGGAAGGAGAACTTCACTCTTTGGCAACGAAGGATGAAGTCAGCTCTTACACAACAACAGCTCCATGTTGTGTTGGTTGGCAAGGAGAAGAAGCCAGCAAGCATGACGGATGATGAGTGGGGAGTTCTTGACGAGTTAGCCAGAGGAGCCATCGAAAACTATCTCTCCGATGAGGTGCTCATCAACGTGATAAAGGATACAGCGAAGCAAACATGGGAGAAGCTCGAAGAGATGTTCGCAGGGAAATCGTTGTCCAACAAACTCTTCCTCAAGGAAGAACTCCTGAATCTTAAGATGGAGGAGGGAGGAAATCTAATGGAACATCTAAGTAGTTTCAATAGATGTGTTGCTGACTTGCAGAGAATGGATGTGAATTATAGTCCGGAGGATAAGGCTCTTATGTTGTTGACATCCTTACCTTCGTCCTATAAACACTTTCGAACCACTCTTATGTTCGGAAAGGTTACTCTTGATTTTGAGCTTGTGGTGCAAGACATCATGACACACCATAGGATGACTCAACGTTCGGGAGAAAACTCTCAAGGCGAAGGTCTAGTTGCAAAGACCGGAGAGAGTGGCCGTTCAAAGAAGCGTGAAGGCAAGAAAGGCAATAGAGGAAGGTCCAAATCCAAGGCGAAAGATGGTTGTTTCGAATGTGGGTCAAAGGAGCATTGGAAAAAGAATTGCCCCATATGGAAGGAGAAGAAGAACAAAGGGAAGAATGTAGCAAACACAGCTGAGGATGTCACAGAAAGTGATGGTGAGCTTTTGTGTGTTAATAGCAATGTTAAAACAAATGCATTGGCTAATTCTTCAAGGTGTTCCTCTTCCGATTGGATTTTGGATTCCGGATGCTCATATCATATGTGCTCAAACAAGGAGTGGTTTGACACGTATGAGAAAGAAGATAGCAGTGAAGTGATGATGGGGGATGGCTCAATGTGTAGAGTCAAAGACACCGGTACAATCAAGGTGAAGATGCATGATGGGGCTGTTAGGACGCTTGGAATGGTAAGGCACATTCCAAAGTTGCGTAAGAATCTCATTTCCCTTGGAACTCTTGATAAGAATGGTTATTCATTCAAAGCAAATGGAGGGAAACTCATAATCTCAAAAGGTTCACTTGTGATTATGAAGGGAGAAATTCAACCTAACTGTCTATATAGGTTGTGTGGTACAACAATCATAGGTGGAGCAGCTGTATCTACAAGCAAGGACTCGGAAGATGAAACTCAGTTTTGGCATTTGAGGCTAGGGCATATGAGTGAGAGGGGCATGCAGGAACTACACAACAGAAAATTGTTGAAAGGTGTTCAAAGTTGCAAGCTTGAGTTATGCAGATTTTGTACCATGGGAAAGCAATCAAAGATAGCTTTCAAGCAGCGAAACAAAGAGGAAGAAAGCACAGGTGTGCTAGATTATATTCACACGGATGTATGGGGGCCATCACCGGTTAAATCGAAGGGTGGAGCTCGCTATTTCGTGACTTTCTTGGATGATTTTTCAAGAAAGGTTTGGGTCTACTTCATGAAGGAGAAATCTGAGGTCTTCACCAAATTCAAAGAGTGGAAGGCGGAAGTAGAGAACCTAACCGGAAGAAAGATCAAGATCCTAAAGAGTGACAATGGTGGTGAATATAAGGACAGCAAGTTCCTTGAGTTTTGCAAAAGTGAAGGCATTAAAAGGCACTTTACCGTGAAGAAGACACCCCAACAAAATGGAGCTGCGGAGAGGATGAACCGAACTCTCATGGAGCGTGAGAGATGTATGAGAATTCATGCAGGGTTGCCCGAATCTTTTTGGGCAGAAACGGTTAACCACGCTGCCTATTTGGTTAACCGATCGCCTTCAAGAAATCTTGAGTTCAAATGTGCAGAGGAGGTATGGTCTAATAAGTCAATTGATTATTCGAATCTTAAGGTGTTTGGGTGCAGTGCATATGCACTTATTCCTAGTGATGAAAGATCCAAGTTGAAGCCAAAGTCTCTTGAATGTATTTTCATCGGATTTGAAAGTGGTGTGAAGGGCTACAAGCTGTGGGATCCAGTGAACCACAAGAAGATACTCAGCAGAAATGTTGTGTTTGATGAGAAGACCATACCTATGAACAAAGTCAAGAATTCAGAGGCAAATGAGGATGTTGTTGAGAAAGAAACAACCATTAATTGAAGTTCCACTCAAGAAGGTGTCAAGAATGACTTCACGGAAACAGCCAACTGAAGACGTTCAGGAGGAGGTGGAGTCCGACATTGAAGAGGAAGAAGCTGGGCAGCATCAACAACACACTCAAGAAGAAGAAGAGGCTCAAGAACAGGTGGAGCCATCATCTATAGCTCGGTCCAGGCCCAAGAGAACCATCAAACCACCTCAAAGGTTTGGATGGGAAAAGGATGCAGTTCACTATGCCCTAAATGCTAGTGAAGAAGAACCAACCACGTTCCAAGAAGCTGTTGAGAACAAGGAACGGGAAAGTTGGATGGAAGCTATGATGCAAGAGATGGAATCTCTACACCAAAACTCAGTTTGGGAGTTAGTTCCTAAACCCAAAGGTCGCAAGGTTATTGGCTGCAAATGGGTGTTTAGGAAGAAAGAAGAAATGCATGAGAAGGGTGCCACCTTATTCAAAGCTCGGTTGGTGGCAAAAGGATTCTTGCAAAAGGAGGGAGTTGATTATGATGAAATCTTCTCTCCGGTGGTGAAACATACTTCTATACGACTACTACTCTCCATAGTAGCACAAGAGGACATGGAGGTGGAGCAAATGGATGTGAAGACTGCTTTCCTTCATGGTGAATTGGAGGAAGACATCTACATGAGCCAACCTCAAGGGTTCATTGAAGCAGGGAAGGAAAATCTGGTTTGTAGGTTGAAGAAGTCTCTATATGGGCTGAAGCAATCTCCAAGACAGTGGAATAAATGCTTTGATTCTTACATGATGAAGATTGGGTATAGAAGATGTGAATCTGATTGTTGTGTTTACTCTCATGCATTCAAGGATGGTAACTTCATCCTTTTGCTTCTTTATGTTGATGACATGCTAATTGCATGTAAGGACATGTCAAAAATCCAGAATTTGAAGACATTGCTTGGAAGGGAGTTTGACATGAAGGATCTTGGTGCTGCACAAAAGATCCTAGGAATGGAGATAAGGAGAGACAGAAATGAAGGCAAGTTGTGGCTGTCACAAAGCAAGTACATTTCCAAGGTACTTGAAAGGTTCAATATGATGGATTGCAAGCCGGTGTCTACTCCTTTGGCGGAGCATTTTAAGTTAAGTGCAAAAGAATGTCCTTCCACGAATGTGGAGAAGGAAGAAATGAGTAAAGTTCCATATGCAAGCTTGGTAGGGTGTCTCATGTATGCAATGGTGTGCACACGCCCCGACTTAGCCCAAGCCGTTAGTGTGGTGTCAAGGTATATGGCGAATCCTGGAAGGCAACATTGGACAGCAGCAAAATGGATTCTCAGGTACTTGAAGGGCACCAAAAGGCTTGGGATATTGTTTGAAAGACAACAAGGAAAGGCATGTGTGTCGGGGTATGTAGATTCTGATTATGCAGGAGATTTAGACAAGAGGAGATCCACCACAGGATATGTCTTCACTTGTGGTGGAGGACCGATTAGTTGGAGAGCGGTGTTACAATCGGTTAGTGCCTTGTCTACTACTGAAGCGGAGTATATGGCGCTAACGGAAGCTTCAAAAGAGGCGGTATGGCTGAAGAGATTGGCAAAGGAATTCGGGATAGCTCAAGACTTGGTGGTGATTCTAAGTGACAGTCAAAGTGCTATTTGCTTAGTGAAGAATCAAGTGTTCCATGGGAGGTCCAAACACATTGATGTGAGATACCACCGGATAAGGGATTGGGTGAATGATGGAGACATCACAATAATGAAGGTTCATACAAATGAGAACGCTTCAGATTGCCTAACAAAGCCAGTCACAGCAGCAAAGTTCAAGCATTGTTTGAGCTTGCTCAATCTTGTTACATGCTAAAGATTGAGGTGGAGTTCTTGAGAGTTATCAGGACGATTCTCAAGACATTACAGATGTCCTGGAAGGCAATGATGTCCACAAGGAGTATTAGGCTTGCTATGGTGGAGATTGTTGGAAAAATGGCTCACCTAAAAGGATACAAAGGTTTTGGCGCTCAAAGGAGGATTTTGAGTCTGCCCAAAAGAGACCGGTCGCTAGGAATTTGCGACCGGTCGTTTTGAAGCAGATTCGAAGTCTGGAGTAACATCAACGAGCGACCGGTCGCCAGTTCTTTGCGACCGGTCGCAGGAAGCATAAGCGACCGGTCGCGTGACATTTGCGACCGGTCGTCCTGGAGCAGATTCAAAGTCTGGAGGGAAAACTTCTGGCGACCGGTCGTCCCAGTCGTGCTATGATGTTTTGCTTACGTATTTTCAACTGTCTTTTCAAGGGCTATCGCTTTCCACAAGTTTGTAGGTGCTTAATGGATCACTTCTGAGGTAAAAGAGGGTTGACTACCTGCTGGATAGTTGGGAGAGCACTCATGGCTAATTGGTTATCTTATTTTGAATAATCTCCTCTCCATTTTCTGGTTTAATGGAGGTGGCTGAGTGGGATTGTATTACCTACCTGATCTGACCCTTAGTCTAAGTGGTGACTAAAAGGAAAGAACGTGGAGGACAATCAGATATCCTATCTCTTGTCCATTGGCTTGTGTAGGTAATGGGATGAAGTAAGATAACACAAGGGAGAAAAACAAGTTGGATAATTAGGAAGTGGCTGAAGCAGAAGATAGAGTTTTCTGGTGAGAGTTTCAGAAAAACCAAGGAGAGAGCAAGAGAGTTCTCTAAGTGTATCAAGGTGTTGAGCAAGGGTGTGAGAGAAACAGATTGTGAGGGTAGTGTTCTAAGGGGGTTTCCTTTGTAAACCAAAGTTGTAACCTATCTTCATTAGGGAAATTTCTCAAGGTGATCACCAAAGAGGATGTAGGCAATTTGCTGAACCTCTATAAACACTTGTGTCATTTGTGCTTGGTTAATTTCTGTGTGTGTGTAAGACTCATCCATCATTGAGTTCTTTGTCTAAAGTCCATCAACAACAAGATCTTAAAAGGGCAGTGAGTTAGTCATTAATTCACAACAGGATAGATTCCCCAAGGAAAAAAGTTTTCACGTTCTTCCATTCCATAAGCAACACTGAAAAATGCCCTAATAATGTACGGACGAAACTCTCATGACAACTAATCCGAAGCAAACACAACTCAACCCAGCCGGCAGTGCAATAAGCACCCTCGCTCTCAAAACCCACGACGTAACATAATTAAATGCATCGTTAAAGTTCATGAATTATATTATCGTGTTAATTAATGCGTGCTTTGTTTAATTACAAGTAATTAAAAAATGCTTTGCTATGTATTTGTGTCAAGGGCTGTGATATGTGATATTGTGATGTATTAACTATATGGTTATCACATATATAAAATAAAATGAGTGGTGTGCTGATGTGTCCAGTTTTTGCTCATCATTCGTTATATCAACTACAAATAGCCTTAATACTTAACAATTATAACAAGTTAAAACCCAACTGGTTTGGACGAAAATGTTCAATTAACTATTTACCCACAAAGACAAAGACAAAATCAGACAATAACATCAATCAATCTTTTCTTTTGTTGAAACATCAATTGTATCACATTAAATATTTTTAGTTTTTGTGTCCAGTTTTTGCTCACCAATTGTATCACATTAAATATACTACGGTTATCACATATACAAAATAACATGAGTGGTGTGATGTGTCCAGTTTTTGCTCACCAGTCGTTATATCAACTACAAAACAATTGAAAAACATTGACAAAAAAAATTGGGGATAATTATTGGACAAAGCCAAAGATGAATTGCGGAGAAGTCTTCCAATTTTAGTTTGCAGTTTCCATCTAACGCATTATTTATTTGCTTCATGGTGTGACTGCTGTCAAGCCTCCACAAGTTCTAAGATTCGGTTGAAATATCGCATTTTGCATGTAATGCCTAAAATACACTGTGGCTGGCTGCCGACGGTTCAGGTGTCCTTTAGTCTAATCTTGTGAGTAGTGACTTCAAGTACAATATTGGTGGAGTCTAAATACGAAGGTTAGATATATATGCAGTGTTAGTTGGATTGGCTAAGGTTTTTGGTGTGCTCTTAAGTGGTCATGGATCTAAATCCTCATGGTAGTCGTGTGCCCCTCCCCTTCCTAACTTTGACCAAAATATATATATATACAATGTTAAATTCTACGTTCTTAAAGTGGATTAGCTCCATTAATCAAGTTCACTGATATACTCTAACTAAATTAAGAAATTAAATTTGGTAGGGTTTTGTTTGGGGTCCAAAATTTAAATTTGATAGGTACAGATAGTACAGGTATATGTCTACCATGTTAACCATTCTTAACCAAATTAATAAATCTGAGGACTCAAATTATGAGTCTGTATGGTTGGAGGAAAAAACATTTTGAGTCCGGACAATACATGAATAATTGTATTTTAGAGAGTGAAAATTTGAATTTAGCCCCATTATGGTTGGAGATGACCTTACTTGTCTTCCCCGCACCTATTGTGATCATTAGTAAATGTGTTTCATGTGTTTCGTGAGATTCATGATGTGAAGCAAGCACCTGGTACAGCTTAAAGTTATAATATAAAATACCAGGCAATTTAACTGTAATAACTTGTATTTCAGGAGAAGCCAAGTTATACGTTGTTTAACATTCTGCCTTATACATATCAAATTTCAAAACTGATAAGCGTAAGCATGGCTCTGCACGGTTTTATTGGGACTCAAATAGAACTCAAGTCACCTGCTGATAAGTTCTACAAAGTCTTCAAGGGTCAAGCCCACCTCATCCCAAATGTTTCTTCTGGCCATATCAAAGGCATTCAGGTGCATGAAGGAGATTGGGAAACGCACGGCTCTGTTAAGATCTGGAATTATCATCTAGGTAATTAAGTAACTATATGGTGAACCCACTTAGGACAAGTTTAATTATTTTCTGTTTCGTTGTTAACTATATCATATGGGTATGAAAAAAACATCATAAGATGAGCTTATATATATTTTGTTGTTGTGAAATAAACGTGATAGGGGACGAAGTTGGGACACTCAAGGAAAAAGTCGAGTACGACGACGAGAACAAGGCGGCAACTCTGATTGGATTGGACGGAGAAATGTTCAAGTATTACAAGAGCATTAAGGGCATCTTTCAGTTCGCTCAAAAGGGTGATGTTAGCGTTGCCAACCTGACAATTCACTATGAGAAACGGAATGCGGATGTTGAAGCTCCAGATAGATATGTTGGTCTCATGGTTACCCTCGTCAGGGATCTTGATGCTCACTTTGCCAAGGCATAATCGAATATCAAAAGCACCTATATATATATATGTATGTATGTATGTTAATGCGTGCTTTGTCTGGTTAATATTATAAGTAATGCTTTGTTTTATGTAAGTTTTTCTTTGTGGCAAGTGCATGAAGGGATTTCATATGTGATATATTGTGATGTATTAGCTATGTGGGTTATCACATATATAAAATAAAATGCGTGGTGTTCTATATATATGTCCAGTTCTTGCTCATCATTCATATATCAAGTACAAAATAGACTTAAAAATCAACAATATCCAACTGGTATATGTTGCGAGCTTGGATTCGAAGTCTTAAAAGATCAAAAAATTTGAAGTATGTTGCGTGCTTGGATTCGAATTTCACATTGAACACTTAGCCTTGTAGATGAAAAAGACACAAGCTAAAAGTGGTAAAAAAGTAGTAGAAGCAGCTGGAAGCTCTTTCCTTCATCATTTGCGCTCTCCTTTTCCCACTTCGTCTCTCTCTCTTTCTTTATCTCTCTGCCCTTCTTCCCTGAAATTGCTGGTTTACTTTAATATTAACAATCGACATAGAGAAAAGAAAGTGTTGCTGGATGCGACGAATGAAGGATAGATTCCACAAAGAAAAAAGTTTTCACGTTCTTCCATTCCATAAGCAACACTGAAAAATGCTCTAATAATGTATGGACGAAACTCTCATGACAACTAATCCGAAGCAAACACAACTCAACCCAGCCGGCAGTGCAATAAGCATCCTCGCTCTCAAAACCCACGACGTAACATAATTAAATTCATCGTTAAAGTTCATGAATTATATTATCGTGTTAATTAATGCATGCTTTGTTTAATTACAAGTAATTAAAAAATGTTTTGCTATGTATTTGTGTCAAGGGATGTCATATGTGATATTGTGATGTATTAACTATGGTTATCACATATATAAAATAAAACGAGTGGTGTGCTGATGTGTCCAGTTTTTGCTCATCATTCGTTATATATCAACTACAAATAGCCTTAATACTTAACAATTATAACAAGTTAAAACCCAACAGGTTTGGACGAAAATGTTCAATTAACTATTTACCCACAAAGACAAAAACTAAAAATATTTAATGTGATAGGAACTTCCAGTACTTCGGTTTGCCAAAATACAATTGATGTTTCAACAAAAGCAAAGATTGATTGATGTTATAGTCTGATAACTATATAAAATAAAATGAGTGGTGTGGATGTGTCCAGTTTTTGTCATTCGTTATATCAACTACAAATAGCCTTAATACTTAACAATTGAAAAACGTTGAAAAAAAAAATCAATAAAAAAAAAAAAAAATTGGGGATAATTATTGGACAAAGCCAAAGCTGAATGAGAGTATTTTTGCTCACCACTTTAATCTAAAGTGTATCCTCATTACCCTTCTGAACACTTGACACTTGTCTATTGACATAACCATGGTTCCATAAATACAAAGTAAAGAGTTAACTATGATTATGTCGTCAGGCAATTTAACTGTAATGAAATGCTTGAAATAAATTATAAATAAAATATGAAGTCTGGTGGCAACAATGTAAAAACATAGGAATACTATCTTATATCCTACTGGTCATTTAAATTTGAAATTTGGTTTTACACATATATTTATAGAGTAATAGATATACGTCTAAAAAATAAAAAATGTAGAGATCTATATTTGACAAACCCTAAATTTATCACTCAAATTTGCTACGAAGGCAAAGCTGAATTATTGATGCATTTCCAATATGGCCCGCTTGGTTTGCAGTACTTTTCATCTAGTGCATTTATTTGCTCTACCCTGCTGCTGGCATCGAGAAGACCACAACTTTTGAGAATTGTTTGACATATTTTGCACACCGACATGTCAAGTTTTGCATGAAAATCTCATGGCACCCGCGGATCATTAACCACTGGGGATTTGGCTGGTCGGATAGGAATGCCCCACCAGGTGTTTCTTGAAATTGACTGAACAAAGGATGGGCAGTAGACTCTGTTGGGAAAATGGCTCACCTAAGGATACAAGGTTGGTTTTGGCGCTGAAAGGAAGATTTTGAATCTGCCTAAAAGCGACCGGTCGCTAGGCATTTGCGACCGGTCGTTTTGAAGCAGATTCGAAGTCTGGAGCAACATCAACGAGCGACCGGTCGCCAGTTCTTTGCGACCGGTCGCAGGAAGCTAGCGACCGGTCGCTTAGCATTTGCGACCGGTCGTTTAGAAGCAGATTCAAGGTCTGGAGGAAAAAACCAAAAGCGACCGGTCGCCAGTTCCTGGCGACCGGTCGTCCCAATCGTGCTGTGACGATTTCTTACGCGTTTTCAACAGTGTTTTCAATGGCTATCGCTTTCCACAAGATTTCAGAGGCTTAGTGGGTCACTTCTGAGTTAAATGAACGTTGACTACCTGCTGGATAGTTGGGAGAGCACTCATGGCTAATTGGTTATCTTATTTCAAAGATATCACTCTCCATTTTCTGGTGTAAGTGGGAGGTGGCTGAGTTGGATTCTATTTACCTACTTGATCTGACATTTAGTCTAAGTGGTGACTAAAGGGAAGAACGTGGAGGACAAGCTGATATCTTATCTCTTGTCTATTGGCTTGTGTAGGAAATGGGGTGAAGTAAGATAACACAAGAGGAGAAAACAAGTTGAATAATTGTAAGTGGAAGAAGCTGGTATTCCAAGTTGAGTTAGAGCTGAAGTTTCAGTTGTGTGTTCAGAAAAACTAAGGGGAGAGCAAGAGAGTTCTCTAAGTGTATCAAGGTGTTGAGCAAGGGTGTGAGAGAAACAGATTGTGAGGGTAGTGTTCTAAGGGGGTTTCCTTTGTAAACCAAAGTTGTAACCTATCTTCATTAGTGAAATTTCTCAAGGTGATCACCAAAGAGGATGTAGGCAATTTGCTGAACCTCTATAAACACTTGTGTCATTTGTGCTTGGTTAATTTCTGTGTGTGTGTGTAAGACTCATCCATCTTTGAGTTCTTTGTCCAAAGTCCATCAACAACAAGATCTTAAAAGGGCAGTGAGTTAGTCATTAATTCTCAACAAGTGGTATCAGAGCTGTGTTTGGCAGCTGGAGCTAGTTCTTCTCTTGGAGTGCTAGTGTGTTGAAGATGGCAAGTGACATGGAAGCTGAGAGTGGTAGCAGTTCACAGCATATGAAGCCACCACAGGCAGCAAGTATGAAGGTGGAGTTAAAGCCTTTCACAGGGAAGGAGAACTTCACTCTTTGGCAACGAAGGATGAAGTCAGCTCTTACACAACAACAACTCCATGTTGTGTTGGTTGGCAAGGAGAAGAAGCCAGCAAGCATGACGGATGATGAGTGGGGAGTTCTTGACGAGTTAGCCAGAGGAGCTATCGAAAACTATCTCTCCGATGAGGTGCTCATCAACGTGATAAAGGATACAGCGAAGCAAACATGGGAGAAGCTCGAAGAGATGTTTGCAGGGAAATCGTTGTCCAACAAACTCTTCCTCAAGGAAGAACTCCTGAATCTTAAGATGGAGGAGGGAGGAAATCTAATGGAACATCTAAGTAGTTTCAATAGATGTGTTGCTGACTTGCAGAGAATGGATGTGAATTATAGTCCGGAGGATAAGGCTCTCATGTTGTTGACATCCTTACCTTCGTCCTATAAACACTTCCGAACCACTCTTATGTTCGGAAAGGTTACTCTTGATTTTGAGCCTGTGGTGCAAGACATCATGACACACCATAGGATGACTCAACGTTCGGGAGAAAACTCTCAAGGTGAAGGTCTAGTTGCAAAGACCGGAGAGAGAGGTCGTTCAAAGAGGCGTGAAGGCAAGAAAGGCAATAGAGGAAGGTCCAAATCCAAGGCGAAAGATGGTTGTTTCGAGTGTGGGTCAAAGGAGCATTGGAAAAAGAATTGCCCCATATGGAAGGAGAAGAAGAACAAAGGGAAGAATGCAGCAAACACAGCGGAGGATGTCACGGAAAGTGATGGTGAGCTTTTGTGTGTTAATAGCAATGTTAAAACAAATGCATTGGCTAATTCTTCAAGGTGTTCCTCTTCCGATTGGATTTTGGATTCCGGATGCTCATATCATATGTGCTCAAACAAGGAGTGGTTTGACACGTATGAGAAAGAAGATAGCAGTGAAGTGATGATGGGGGATGGCTCAATGTGTAGAGTCAAAGGAACCGGTACAATCAAGGTAAAGATGCATGATGGGGCTGTTAGGACGCTTGGAATGGTAAGGCACATTCCAAAGTTGCGTAAGAATCTCATTTCCCTTGGAACTCTTGATAAGAATGGTTATTCATTCAAAGCAAATGGAGGGAAACTCATAGTCTCAAAAGGTTCACTTGTGATTATGAAGGGTGAGATTCAACCTAATTGTCTATATAGGTTGTGTGGTACAACAATCATAGGTGGAGCAGCTGTATCTACAAGCAAGGACTCGGAAGATGAAACTCAGCTTTGGCATTTGAGGCTAGGGCACATGAGTGAGAGGGGCATGCAGGAACTACACAACAGAAAATTGTTGAAAGGTGTTCAAAGTTGCAAGCTTGAGTTCTGCAGATTTTGTACCATGGGAAAGCAATCAAAAATAGCTTTCAAGCAGCGAAACAAAGAGGAAGAAAGCACGGGTGTGCTAGATTATATTCACACGGATGTATGGGGGCCATCACCGGTTAAATCGAAGGGTGGAGCTCGCTATTTTGTGACTTTCTTGGATGATTTTTCCAGGAAGGTTTGGGTCTACTTCATGAAGGAGAAATCTGAGGTCTTCACCAAATTCAAAGAGTGGAAGGCGGAAGTAGAGAACCTAACCGGAAGAAAGATCAAGATCCTAAAGAGTGACAATGGTGGTGAATATAAGGACAGCAAGTTCCTTGAGTTTTGCAAAAGTGAAGGCATTAAGAGGCACTTTACCGTGAAGAAGACACCCCAACAAAATGGAGCTGCGGAGAGGATGAACCGAACTCTCATGGAGCGTGAGAGATGTATGAGAATTCATGCAGGGTTGCCCGAATCTTTTTGGGCAGAAACGGTTAACCACGCTGCCTATTTGGTTAACCGATCGCCTTCAAGAAATCTTGAGTTCAAGTGTGCAGAGGAGGTATGGTCTAAAAGGTCAATCGATTATTCGAATCTTAAGGTGTTTGGGTGCAGTGCATATGCACTTATTCCTAGTGATGAAAGATCCAAGTTGAAGCCAAAGTCTCTTGAATGTATTTTCATTGGATTTGAGAGTGGTGTGAAGGGCTACAAGCTGTGGGATCCAGTGAACCACAAGAAGATACTCAGCAGAAATGTTGTGTTTGATGAGAAGACCATACCTATGAACAAAGTCAAGAATTCAGAGGCAAAGGAGGATGTTGTTGAGAAAGAAACAACCTTTGAAGTTCCACTCAAGAAGGTGTCAAGAAAGACTACTCAGAAACCGCCAACTGAAGACGTTCAGGAGGAGGTGGAGTCCGACATTGAAGAGGAAGAAGCTGGGCAGCATCAACAACACACTCAAGAAGAAGAAGAGGCTCAAGAACAGGTGGAGCCATCATCTATAGCTCGGTCCAGGACCAAGAGAACCATCAAACCACCTCAAAGGTTTGGATGGGAGATGGATGCAGTTCACTATGCCCTAAATGCTAGTGAAGAAGAACCAACCACGTTCCAAGAAGCTGTTGAGAACAAGGAACGGGAAAGTTGGATGGAAGCTATGATGCAAGAGATGGAATCTCTACACCAAAACTCAGTTTGGGAGTTAGTTCCTAAACCCAAAGGTCGCAAGGTTATTGGCTGCAAATGGGTGTTTAGGAAGAAAGAAGAAATGCATGAGAAGGGTGCCACCTTATTCAAAGCTCGGTTGGTGGCAAAAGGATTCTTGCAAAAGGAGGGAGTTGATTATGATGAAATCTTCTCTCCGGTGGTGAAACATACTTCTATACGACTACTACTCTCCATAGTAGCACAAGAGGACATGGAGGTGGAGCAAATGGATGTGAAGACTGCTTTCCTTCATGGTGAATTGGAGGAAGACATCTACATGAGCCAACCTCAAGGGTTCATTGAAGCAGGGAAGGAAAATCTGGTTTGCAGGTTGAAGAAGTCTTTGTATGGACTGAAGCAATCTCCAAGGCAGTGGAACAAGTGCTTCGATTCTTACATGATGAAGATTGGGTATAGAAGATGTGAATCTGATTGTTGTGTGTACTCTCATGCATTCAAGGATGGTAACTTCATCCTTTTGCTTCTTTATGTTGATGACATGCTAATTGCATGTAAGGACATGTCAAAAATCCAGAATTTGAAGACATTACTTGGAAGGGAGTTTGACATGAAGGATCTTGGTGCTGCACAAAAGATCCTAGGAATGGAGATAAGGAGAGACAGAAAGGAAGGCAAGTTGTGGCTGTCACAAAGCAAGTATATTTCCAAGGTACTTGAAAGGTTTAATATGATGGATTGCAAACCGGTGTCTACTCCTTTGGCGGAGCATTTTAAGTTAAGTGCAAAAGAATGTCCTTCTACGAATGTGGAGAAGGAGGAAATGAGTAAAGTTCCATATGCAAGCTTGGTAGGGTGTCTCATGTATGCAATGGTGTGCACACGCCCCGACTTAGCCCAAGCCGTTAGTGTGGTGTCAAGGTATATGGCGAATCCTGGAAGGCAACATTGGACAGCAGCAAAATGGATTCTCAGGTACTTGAAGGGCACCAAAAGGCTTGGGATATTGTTTGAAAGACAACAAGGAAAGGCATGTGTGTCGGGGTATGTAGATTCTGATTATGCAGGAGATCTAGACAAGAGGAGATCCACCACAGGATATGTCTTCACTTGTGGTGGAGGACCGATTAGTTGGAGAGCAGTGTTACAATCGGTTAGTGCCTTGTCTACTACGGAAGCGGAGTATATGGCTTTAACGGAAGCTTCAAAAGAAGCGGTATGGCTGAAGAGATTGGCAAAGGAATTCGGGATAGCTCAAGACTTGGTGGTGATTCTAAGTGACAGTCAAAGTGCTATTTGCTTAGTGAAGAATCAAGTGTTCCATGGGAGGTCCAAACACATTGATGTGAGATACCACCGGATAAGGGATTGGGTGAATGATGGAGACATCACAATAATGAAGGTTCATACAAATGAGAACGCTTCAGATTGCCTAACAAAGCCAGTCACAACAGCTAAGTTCAAGCATTGTTTGAGCTTGCTCAATCTTGTTACATGCTAAAGATTGAGGTGGAGTTCTTGAGAGTTATTAGGACGATTCTCAAGACATTACAGATGTCCTAGAAGGCAATGATGTCCACAAGGAGTATTAGGCTCGCCATGGTGGAGATTGTTGGGAAAATGGCTCACCTAAGGATACAAGGTTGGTTTTGGCGCTGAAAGGAAGATTTTGAATCTGCCTAAAAGCGACCGGTCGCTAGGCATTTGCGACGGGTCGTTTTGAAGCAGATTCGAAGTCTGGAGCAACATCAACGAGCGACCGGTCGCCAGTTCTTTGCGACCGGTCGCAGGAAGCTAGCGACCGGTCGCTTAGCATTTGCGACCGGTCGTTTAGAAGCAGATTCAAGGTCTGGAGGAAAAAACCAAAAGCGACCGGTCGCCAGTTCCTGGCGACCGGTCGTCCCAATCGTGCTGTGACGATTTCTTACGCGTTTTCAACAGTGTTTTCAATGGCTATCGCTTTCCACAAGATTTCAGAGGCTTAGTGGGTCACTTCTGAGTTAAATGAACGTTGACTACCTACTGGATAGTTGGGAGAGCACTCATGGCTAATTGGTTATCTTATTTCAAAGATATCACTCTCCATTTTCTGGTGTAAGTGGGAGGTGGCTGAGTTGGATTCTATTTACCTACTTGATCTGACATTTAGTCTAAGTGGTGACTAAAGGGAAGAACGTGGAGGACAAGCTGATATCTTATCTCTTGTCTATTGGCTTGTGTAGGAAATGGGGTGAAGTAAGATAACACAAGAGGAGAAAACAAGTTGAATAATTGTAAGTGGAAGAAGCTGGTATTCCAAGTTGAGTTAGAGCTGAAGTTTCAGTTGTGTGTTCAGAAAAACTAAGGGGAGAGCAAGAGAGTTCTCTAAGTGTATCAAGGTGTTGAGCAAGGGTGTGAGAGAAACAGATTGTGAGGGTAGTGTTCTAAGGGGGTTTCCTTTGTAAACCAAAGTTGTAACCTATCTTCATTAGTGAAATTTCTCAAGGTGATCACCAAAGAGGATGTAGGCAATTTGCTGAACCTCTATAAACACTTGTGTCATTTGTGCTTGGTTAATTTCTGTGTGTGTGTGTAAGACTCATCCATCTTTGAGTTCTTTGTCCAAAGTCCATCAACAACAAGATCTTAAAAGGGCAGTGAGTTAGTCATTAATTCTCAACAGACTCGACTCGATCATGACCCGATTCAAGTTCATTAGTGGAGTACTCACTCTGTGTTTGGTTCACTTCCGTGAATTAATGAGAAATTAATATCTATATAGTTTTTTATGAGAAGGGAAATCGAATATTCATTTCCCATATTTACTAATACTGGAAAAATTACTAGAAAATATCATTTTATTTCCTTTCCTATGTGTGGTTAGTGTATGGATTGAAAATACATTTTGTTTAGTTTTCCAATTATATCCCAAAATAAAAAATCATATATATTAAAAAAAGTGTAATTAATGTTTGCCATGGTATTTTTAATTGTTAATAGTGGTAAATTGGTCATAAAAAGTTGTAATTAATTCTTGTCTTGGTTTCCCATGAGGATGGATAATGAAACCTGTTAATAATCGTTAATATATATTCGGAATAAGGTACTGCATACCTTGCGGAAGATTCCAAGTGAAAAACCGCTTGCAATTACTAGCCCGCCGAGATGCTTCCACGTCACGAACACGCCAACAAGATTCTACACGTTCCTCGTCTCCAAGGTCGTTGGATTGGCTATGAAAGTTACTCCATTGATTCCACGTACCCAAGACCAAGGCTCTTGGTGAATTGCCTAAAGGAGAGTGTTTAGGGAGATATGAGGTTTCTCTCTTTGTGGGTGTAAAACTCACTACAACTCTTTGATATGCACTCACACTTCTTGTCTCACACACACCAACTTAGAGAGTATGCACTAATGCTTCTCATCATCTCTTCACTTGCACACACTCCATCTATTTATAGGAGTTGTTTTAGCTCATCTCAAGAGAGCATAAAACATGCACTAGTGCTTAGGTTGGTAGTGCACTAAAACAAGGTTTAGTGCCTTAAAACAAGGATTAGTGTAGTGCCATAAAACAAGGCCAAGTGCCTTAATTTGTGTAGTGCCATAAAACAAGGCTAAGTGCCTTAATTTGTGTAGTGCCATAAAACAAGGATTAGTGCATAATCATTGTTTTATTACATCTCCCACTCACCCACATAGGGTGTGATGACCTTGTTTTATTACATCTCCCACTCACCCACATAGGGTGTGATAACCTTGTTTTATTACATCTCCCACTCACCCACATAGGGTGTGATAACCTCATAATCATCTTAAACCTCTTGTATACACTCTTCTTCTCATACAGGAAATGGGTCGTGCGACCTTGCGAGAAAAAACGTACAGCTACAAGAGCACATTTTATTAAGTCATCACCAAACTAATAAAAGTGCATCATTTGAAATCATCTCGTACATACCCCAGACTTATTCAGACTACACCAGTATCAGCACTCTTAACCCCTCATAAAAGCAGTGCTTCACCCCAAATATGTATTGTACTCATGACATGTCATCAACAAATATGACATAGACGCTGGCCAGCTATGAGTCACAAAAACATGGTGTATTGTCGAACAGTCTTCCTTAAGCGCTTATATCAATCCAACTAGACTTAACTGCTTTCTTAGACATGCCCCTTGAGACCTTATAATCGATCCTAGGGAAACAAGCTAAAGTAGCAACATCAAGCATCCTCTTCATGACATAGGCTAAAGTCAACTAAGGGTACATTTTTAGGATCTTAATTAATGATCCAAGTGGCTCACATAGTGATGAAGCAGGGATTCATTCATCGCTCCCACTGTCGATCGCATCTAGCACATACAGTATAAAATGTATGCTATGACGTATTCTCATAAAATGAGCATGTCACTTGTCCAAGAATTGGACATACGTCATACGAATCTTAGTCTAGACATTACACAAATGTCTAACTTGAGTTCTAGTCTCAGTCACCCTCTCGGTGCCTGTCTGGAATCTCACATTCGGCTCAATACAGGCTTCATAGATTTTATGGCAATTTTCTATTATCGACCTCTTTCCTTTTTCAAGGTCTCATCTTAGCTCCAACTAAGGCGACATTTAGAGAAGTGTTTTATCTTGCTGCCTACTTGGGCGCAGATATACATATATGTCATAATATGTTGTCTAAGCTTTTTAGAACATAACACAAATGTCTCATCTTGCTCGCTATCTCAGCGCCAAGGCGAATCTCCCATGTGAGTGGGCTGACTCAAGCCTGGTGACAAATCTTTGTGCAAAAACCATATTAATCATTCTAGAACAAGTACCATGGAAAAAACGATTAACATTGCATTAATAATAAAGTCAATTACAAAAATAGGTATATTAAAACCTTCGTAGTCCCATACTCCTAATATGAGAAAGGAACACATCTCTAGCAATGGGTTTAGTGAGAGGATCAGCAACCATATTGCCACTTGAGATATGCTTTAATATAACCTCTCCTTGTGCTACCCTCTGTCTGATATAGTGATATCTGACATCTATGTGTTTGGATTTTCCATGGTATTTCGGATCCTTTACATATGCCAAAGCAGATGTACTATCTGAGTAAACAAGTACTGCCTCACAAGTTTTGGCTGTATAGTTTAGTCGTTGCAAGAATCTTCTTAACCAAACAGCTTCCTGAACTGCTGCTGAGCAAGCAACATATTCCGACTCCATTGTGGATAGGGCTATGCAAGACTGTTTCTTGCTACACCAAGAGATAGCTCCACCTCCAAGTATAAAAGCATAACCAGAGGTGGATTTGCGTTCATCTCTGTCATTGGCCCAATCTGTATCGCTGTAACCTCTAAGTCTCAAATCGCCACCATGGTAGCATAAGACAAGATCAGCGGTACCTTGCAGATATCGAAAAATTCTCTTTACTGCTTTCCAATGAGCAGGTCCAGGATTACTTTGATAACGGCTCACCATACCAACTGCATGACAGATGTCTGGCCGTGTACACAACATAGCGTACATTAGACTTCCTATCGCAGATGCATAAGGAACTTTGGTCATTTGGTTTCTTTCCTCATCATTTTTAGGACATTGGTCAAGGGTTAGGACACATCCTTTTTCCATTGGCGTGTCTATGGGTTTGGAGTGATGCATACGAAAACGTTCAAGTATCTTCTTAATGTAAGTCTCTTGAGACAAACCAAGAAGTCCTTTTGAACGGTCTCTTATGATTTTCACTCCTAGCACATAATTTGCTTCACCCATGTCCTTCATTTCAAACTTTGCGGACAACCACTTCTTAGTGGCGACAATGGAATCCATGTCATTTCCTGCTATGAGAATGTCATCAACATACAATGAAAGAATCTGAACATTTTCCTTGGATCGTTTTAGATACACACAGTGGTCTTCTTCAACCATCTCAAAACCAAAGGAGATGATTGAGGTATGAAATCTAATGTTCCACTGTCTAGACGCTTGTTTGAGGCCATAAATAGAACGTTTGAGACGGCAAACTTTGCGCTCTTGTCCTTTGACCTCAAAACCCATTGGTTGATCCATATAGATCTCTTCGTCTAGATCTCCATTGAGAAATGCAGTCTTAACATCCATTTGAAAAAGGTTCAAATCCTTTTGTGCGACAATAGCGAGGATTAGGCGAATAGATGCAAATCTCACCACAGGGGAGAAAGTATCATCATAGTCTATACCCTCTCTTTGAGTATAGCCTTTCGCCACAAGACGTGCCTTGTATTTGTCAATTGAACCGTCCGCTTTGCGTTTGATTTTCAAGACCCATTTGTTTCCAACGGTCTTGCGCCCAGGCGGAAGGTCAACTAACTCCCAGACCTTGTTTTTGTCCATTGAGCTTATCTCATCTTGCATAGCAGTCATCCACTCTTTACTAGCTAAAGATGATAGCGCTTCCTTATAAGAAGCAGGCTCTTCTTCATCTATTGGAGTACACAAGAAAGTTTCCCCTTCAATTTCAAAAAATCGACGGGGAATATTTCCTCGTTTGCTCTTGCGCACCATTAAATCTTGAGTTTCTAGTGGTGTACCATCCTTTGGTATACTCCCACTAGGTTGCAGATCATTGTCACTTTCTTTAGCGATTACTGGATTAGGAATCAATTCCCCATCCTCGCTTAAAGATTGTGAAATATCTTCACTTCCTTCCAACTCATGGAGGTCAAGATTCTTTTGGGCATCACCAATGCTAGGAAAATCATTCTCTATGAAATTCACATTTCGGGAATCTATTTCAGTCATTCCTCCATCAGCATGTTCACCATACATCACATAGCCTTTCGAGTGCTCGCAATACCTTATGAAGATATGTTTTTTACCTCGAGGGCCAAGCTTTCCATGCTTGTGGAAAGTATTATGAACAAAACCAGCTGATCCCCAAGGGCGCAAATGCCCCAAATTGGGCTTTTCGCCTTTCCATAATTCGTAAGGGGTTGAAGTGACTGATTGGGAAGGCACTCGGTTAAGAATGTAGGCAGCAGTTAATATTGCATCTCCCCAAAACGAAATTGGGAGATTAGCTTGCGCCATCATAGACCTAACCATGTCTAATAAAGTTCTATTCCTTCTTTCCGCAACACCATTTTGTTGCGGTGTATAAGGAACAGTAAGTTGTCTGCGTATCCCCTTATTTTCACATAGTTCTTTAAACTGTTCAGATAAGTACTCGCGTCCGCGGTCTGTGCGAAGAGCCTTTAAACTCTTCTCTGTCTGATTCTCAACCTCAGCTATAAAACGCTTGAAACAATCCAAGGCTTCATAGCGGTGAGCGATTAGATAGACATAACCATATCGCGTGTAATCATCAATAAATGTGAGAAAATAAGAGGCGCCATGACGTGCCTTCACACTCATAGGTCCACAAATGTCCGAGTGAACTAACTCTAGCGGTTGAGTAGCTCTCTTAGCCTTACCAAAAGGCTTTCTTATAGCTTTACCAGCCAGACAACATTCACATATAGGTAGGTCAACTTTAGCGAGTGAGCCTAAAAGACCTTCTCTAGCTAACCTTGTCATCCTGTCACGTCCTATATGTCCTAGTCTAGCATGCCAAGTTGCAGAATCAACATGTACATCAGCATAAGCTATATAAGAAGATGAGTAATCAGAATCATTCAAATCCAAATAAAAGAAGTTACTCCTTAAAAAACCATGACCAACAATTGTACCATCCAATAACACATCCAAACCAAAAGCAGAAAACTTAAAACAATATCCATCACGCAAACACTCTAAAACTGAAAATAGATTATGCTGAATTCCAGGAACGTAGAGCACATTATTGAGGAGCAATGTGCGCCCATTGCGCATCTGAAGTTGATATGAACCAACTCCCAAAGCTTCTATACGGCTTCCATCACCCATGAACACACCAGAGGTGCCCTTTGGAATTCGTCGATAATCCAAAAAACCTTCTCGATCTCGAGTCACATGTTTGGTTGCTCCCGTATCTACAATCCACCCAGAGGACGTATTAGCAACTAAAACATGCTCACATACATATATGTGGGAAGGTTTAGTCAAGAAAGATACCTTCTTCGGCTCAGTACAATCACGAGCGAAGTGACCCTTCTTATCACAGTTATAGCATTTGACTTTGGACAAGTCTTTCTTCCCACCACGCTTGCCCCGACGGCGCTTGGTTTTGTTGTCATCCTTTGGTGCAAGCTTGTTTGCCCCATCCTGCTTATCTGTCTTTCCTTTTCCTTTACGCTTAGACCATTTAGTCTTAGACGTGCCACCCTGGGCGAAAAGGACAGTAGCATTGGTCGCCTCTTGGCGCTCCGATTCTAGCTCAACATGACGAGAAATATCAGAAAAGTTCTTGATATTCTCATTATGTGTCATGATTTGTTTCATGGAGCTCCATGAATCTGGCAGGGATCTGATGACTGCCTGCACTTGCTGCTCATCAGTGAGGGTATTTCCAGCAGCTTTTAAGTCACGTATCATGCTAGAAAGCACCCTTAAGTGCTCATGAATCGTGTGCTTAGGATTTTTGCGGTATACCTCAAACTTCAGGACCAAACTTCTAAGTCGAGTGGTGGACGTACCACCAAAATCAAACTTTAGTTGATCCCATAAAGCCTTGGCAGTAGGGTAGCTTTCATATCCCCCAATAAGATCATTGTGCATGCTGCTTAGCATAGTAAAGCGCGCACAACGATCCTTTTTGAACCAAGTCTGATAAGCTTCAAGATCACGGCGATGTTGGGCCGTTTGCCCAACCTCAGGTTCGACCATTGAATTGGTTAATGTTTCCAATAACTCCTGCTCATTCAAGAGATATTGAATTTTCCTATGCCAAATATCATAGTTGGTACCCTCAAGCTTGTCTCCCTTATTTAGGTCAGCAACAACATTTTTGGTGGCCATTATCTATACAACACAAGGATTGACTTTAGTATTAGCGTTTTGCACATTTCTATTTGTTTCAAAAATAAATTGAAAAGAATTATCCTTCCTTACAAATTTGGACTCGAAAATTTGCTATGCTTATAATCATCACCCAAAAAAGCAAGTCAAAATAAACATTTTCAATTACTTTTAAACAAATTTCTACTTAGAAAACACAAAGTTTCCAACCAAACAAATGTTTGCGCAGTTTCATAAAAGCGCATGGGCCTCTCATAGATCTAAAATTGGGAATCCATTTAATAGGTTAACCAATGAAAGTCCACCGAAAAAATGTGACCAGGTAAGTTTCGGGAGTAGTGGTGGAGATGAACTCGCTTAAATACCATTTCCTCTTAAACACCAAAGGTGTTTCCTAAATAACTTGCCTAGACATCACACATTTTTGGGTAGTCAATTCCACTAGTATGACCCATAAATTAACTCAACCAATCTTAAGTCCATATTTGGCATGCTAAATATGACCAACTTAATAACATATTTAGTTTCTAAATGACATGTCATTATGTTGCAACTTCATAAACAAACAATTATTCATTTATTCCAAGTGATACTTAGCCAAATGATTTTTAGAAAAATAGACGGAAGGAGTCCACGATTGGATTCCGTATGTCTAAGATGAAGCTCTACAAAGGGCATACGTGCTCTCACGCGCCTTCAAAGAGGATGTGTTCACAAAGAACACTGTTCACGAAGAACACTATTCATCTTGCTGAAATTTCCAGAAAAAATTTCCAGATTTTCATGATCATTTGGCCATCTTTGGAGACCTCTATCTCCTTCGTTATGCATCCAAATGACGCATACGATATATCATTGGAAAGCTCATGCAACAGAGAATATGCTAAGGCAAAGAAACAGCATTGAAAAACAATTTAACAGCATACAAACATGCTCTAAAAAACTCGAAAACAAACTGTTTTTCATGCTCTTTGGTTTCAATTTTTCTCCTAAACCACTTCTTTAAATTGTACGAAAATTTAAAGGTAAGTTCTCATCACATAGAGGAACATACTTCATGGAAAGAAAACATCAAAAAACAATCAAACAAAAACGAAGTTTCTTGGTTCATGCTTTCATGGTAGTTCTTGCGGAAGAAAAAAAAAAAAAACACATTCTCATGCATCATAACATGGCGAAAAGCAAGCATACAAGCTCTGATACCACTGTTAATAATCGTTAATATATATTCGGAATAAGGTACTGCATACCTTGCGGAAGATTCCAAGTGAAAAACCGCTTGCAATTACTAGCCCGCCGAGATGCTTCCACGTCACGAACACGCCAACAAGATTCTACACGTTCCTCGTCTCCAAGGTCGTTGGATTGGCTATGAAAGTTACTCCATTGATTCCACGTACCCAAGACCAAGGCTCTTGGTGAATTGCCTAAAGGAGAGTGTTTAGGGAGATATGAGGTTTCTCTCTTTGTGGGTGTAAAACTCACTACAACTCTTTGATATGCACTCACACTTCTTGTCTCACACACACCAACTTAGAGAGTATGCACTAATGCTTCTCATCATCTCTTCACTTGCACACACTCCATCTATTTATAGGAGTTGTTTTAGCTCATCTCAAGAGAGCATAAAACATGCACTAGTGCTTAGGTTGGTAGTGCACTAAAACAAGGTTTAGTGCCTTAAAACAAGGATTAGTGTAGTGCCATAAAACAAGGCCAAGTGCCTTAATTTGTGTAGTGCCATAAAACAAGGCTAAGTGCCTTAATTTGTGTAGTGCCATAAAACAAGGATTAGTGCATAATCATTGTTTTATTACATCTCCCACTCACCCACATAGGGTGTGATGACCTTGTTTTATTACATCTCCCACTCACCCACATAGGGTGTGATAACCTTGTTTTATTACAAAACCCAAAGTGGATGGAAGGTTTCATTTTCTCCCTATTTTCCCATGAAATAGGAAATCATTTCCCAAGTCTGGACTTAACAAACATGGGGAAACAAATAATTTATCATTCACAAGCTCCTTTTCCCATGAACCAAACGCAATAAATATGAAGGTTTCTACTTTCTAAAAGTTCATTAGCTCGAACCTACCAGAAAAACCTAATTGAGAAAACCCAATCCTCCCTTCTCTCTCTCAAACCTCTTTTGATGTGTTCCGGGGAGGGGGGAGGAGGTCACTCCTCCTCCTCTCTCCCCCTCTCTCTCTTTTCCTTACCTCCATACTTATTTTCCCTTTCCCCATCTACTGGATTTGGGGTTTTAATTGTGGGGAAGTTACTTGTGTCTAGAGATCTGCTTAAATTTGTGGTTTTGTTGGTTGGTGTTTTAGTTGTAAGGTGACTAGCTGCAATCTCGGTGGTGTTCTCTATCTCCAAGATTTTCTCTATAAAAAAAAAAAGTTCATTAGCTTGAATATTAATTGACTGGTATACTATTATAGATAAATTAATAATATTATTAAATTTGCAAGAGGCTTGTAGTTTAAGCGGTTAAAAGTTTCTACGCTCGAGGTCATAGATTCAATTCCTCATGTTTCAATATCGCTTGTATAATAAATAAAAATAATATTATTGGTAGATTTGCCATGTGCAAGATGCATATACACACATGTGCATCCTTACTTTTGACACATGTGATTATCATTTCAAAACGTTGTTGCTATACTGGGTTTTATTAATGTTTAATAAAAAATAGTATAGCCGTGCGGCTATACCTGTTTTGACACGTGGTACCTAGGCGCTGTGCGGCTACCTTGGTTTTTTTTTCAAATAAAGGCTATACTCTATTTTTTAATTTTTTTTTTTGAAAAATAGTATAGTCACGCGACTTTAGTCGGTTTTTTGTTTGTTTTAATTGCCTTTAATAAATAGTATATTGTCGGCTGCGCAGATCTCACGGCCTGGGGTTCCGGGCCGAGGGGATGTGCGTTAACATGTGGCTTCCTGCTTTTGGATGCGGTACGGTTGTGCGCGAGTGTCACGACCCGATTCGAAAATAAGGAATATTCCCGAATCATGGTGTGAGTCATACCATAGTCATAAGAATAAAATCCTACAGCCATGATATGATGAGAAATAGAGCCACAAAAATAATACAAATTTACTTAACACTACAAAATCAGAGTCGCAGTAGCTTGTAAATAACTACACACTAAGATCTTTAACAAACGGTTGACTACTTACAAATATTAATTACACAAATCAACAATAAAAGCCCAGCAGCTTAGTTGAATCCGCTTCCTCAAACTTCTTCTTTAATCCTGCACAATCTATTAGGGTATGAGCATTCTAATGCCCAGTAGAGTACCGTCAAACCCCTCAGGGTCAGCTATCACAGTTAATCAAAGTGTCATGCATCAAACAACACAAGATATACAAATTATGCAATCATAACAGATAAATAAATTTGCATATGCGGTGATGCCATGAACTCACTCCCTTCTAATCCCACTAATTCATATCCTAGGGCAACAAGCCTGCATGTCCCATACCATGCGTTTTACCACTGTGGCTCCGAATACCCTAAAATATGAACTAGTGCCCATCCGTCCCTTAACCCATTTGTCTTTTGTTTTCGAATTTCTCAACTTTCACTTATCATTAGAGGCCCTGCTCCCATCACCTTAATATATTCAAGCTCTGCTCCCGTCACCTGAATATATTCCACATTTTATTCAGATATATCTAAAGCCTTCTCCCACCCCTTAGATATATCTCAAACGACACACACACACACACACCCCAAATACCACTGTCTTTATGATGCATATGTAATGCGGCGCAAACATCATTTATTTCTGCAGAATAATAATATAGATAATAACAATAATATTCCAGGCTTAATCACATGCATAATAACATTCACTCAATGTCAAATAATATCCATGGAGAAACATCAACAATAATATTCACATAACATCAAATAGTATTCACCGATCAACACAAGAACAATATTTATAGTACTATATATATAATCACCAAGATTAAAAGTGACATAGCCCAATCATCGGGAAATCAGGAAACCCTACCTCAAGTCCAGCTAGCTTAACCTTGTGCGGTTTCGTCCTCGAAAGTACGCAGAGTAGAACACCTAGTTAAGATAATTTACTGATTAAAATTTATTGGAAATAAGGAAACAAATTTGAGTGTCCTACTAGCGCACGTAGACCTAAAACCCCACAAAACACTTGACAAGTTGTTTGACCCGATTGTTGCTCCCTTAACCTCACATCCAAGCAAGCATAGAACCAAGCGTTAAGGAAAAACTAATCTATTCCCCTCCTATAATAGTTCTACTCTTTGGGGATGTTTAAAATCATGTGGCTCGGCTCTAGACTCATAAAGAAAATTTAAAACATCAATTTAAAACTAAAATTTCAGTTTTGCTAAACATTTGGGTTGGAACACGTTAACTTTGAAAATTCACTAAATATTGAGTTTAAATCAAAATAATGTAAAACTTTCCAGATCACAACTAGACATAGAAACATTAAAGATGTCAAAATTTGATAAAAATTAGGGTTAAGGAAGCATGTCAAAATAGAAACCAAAACAGACTAGGCTGCGTAACGTTCTTTTTTTTTCTTCAGGTTTGTACACTTTATTTTGAAAAATCACCAAAATTACAATTTACAAGCAAACTGGATAAAACTTTCCAGATCTGAAGAAAATACGAGAAAGTAAAACATACTAAAATTTCATGAAAATCCAAGTTTAGGAAGTTTTCAAACACTTACTTCAAAACATGGTATGCAGCAGAATCAAAACAATTCCAGCAGGATAGTCTCTACTTTGAAATTTCACAAAAAAATCAATTTAAATTCAAATGGCACAAAACCAACTTTGAAATAACCCTTGAGATATTCATTTTGATGTACCAAAACCCCAAAATGAAAATGGAACAAAAATCACATCAAAATAATCTAGAACGTCATAAAAACACACTTCGAAAGATATATATATATATACTTGAGGCATTCTAACCAACACTTGGTTTAAAACTAGTACTCAAAGAGACAATAAAAAGAAGAGCTTCAAGCCTTTAAAGAACCATTTACTTGAGATGATAGTGACTAATTTGAGCAATTGAATGATAAGGAACAAGCCATTTGAGAGAAAGTACACATATCTATAACAAGAGATTCAACATAATCAATTGAACAAGTTTTGTTCATACCAATTTTTAGAGAGTTATAATGATTGCGTTTGGATGATCTTAGGATATGTTATAAAGGGGAGAAGTTGGAGTAACTATCATGAAGAAACCATAGTGTTTTAAGCTTTTGAAATGAGTGTTTTGGACTGAAAACGAGGGAAGGACCTAAGGTTGAAGACTATAAACAAGTTCCACTCTAAACATTCCCAAGGTGGCTAGAGAAGTCCGATCAATCTGAAATTTTGATATGTTATAATAGACATCATTTCAAACAACTTTGATGAAGGAACCAAAGTCATTTGAATACAGGAAATCACAGAAACAACTGAAACCGAGCATACTGCTGTGAAATCAGGAAATGATAAACTCATTGTGATCATACCAACGTTTCAGAGCCTATACTAATCGGATTGAGCTGAAATTTGAGTATGTTATAGGAATCACGTAAATGAACAACTTTTATGAAGAAAGTTTTCTCATTTGAGCTTCCTAAATTTGAGTTCTCGGCTGCTCTAAGGAAGCGATGAATTTTGGATTTTGAAGAGGAACAAAAGAAAAATGAGGATGAAGATAAGTGAATGAGGAAGAAAGGATGATACAATGAATGATGAGGATAAGAGTGAATTTATGATTGAAAAGCCTTAGGCTAGGTGAGTCATCAAGTTAAGAAAGAGTGATGATTCAATGAATGGGGAGGAAGAGAATAATTTCAAGATTTAAGAATCTTAATTAGGCTAGGTGACTCACCACTATAGGTTTACAACTCATCCCAAAATCAGATTTTTTTGAAGACAAAGTAAGTGGGAAGGGGGGAAGAATGAAGGAGGGAAGAAAGCTTTGGCTTACACGTTGCTTTCTCTTCTTTTCTTTTCTTTGCCTACAAGGGTATTTTGGTAATCTATCACACATCTAGGGGTATTTTGGTCATGTTTGTCCAACTTAAAATTAAACACACTTAATTTAATAATCTCAATCCAAAATCTCTTGATAAACACCCATAATCATTCTCCACAATTATTTTATTATTTTTCACTAAAATATGAAAATCCACCTTGAATTTTTTGGGGTATTACAGCGGGCGTGCCAGTACGGTCTACCGTGCGTCGAGATGTTGATGTGGATAGAATGGTCAAGTGGTGCGCCTGTTTGAACTCGTCTTCTAATCAAACGATTGTAGCCGAGAGAGGAACTGATCTCGGCTGTAAGGTTCACGGCCTGAGCTACAAGGCCGTTTAGGGGTGGTGCTGATGGTGGGTTTTGGGCGGTACTCCGGCGCGTTGCTCAGTGAGCGGCGGTCGTATGATATATGAGGTGAATGAATGAGTAACAGAGATGGTGCTCCGGCGCCTTGAAAATCAAGGGTCGTATGATATATTGATGAATGGATTTTCCTTACAAACTAGCACTACTCCTAGGAAAGCAAGTAAAGATATTGAAAGTGCACTACAGGAAAATATAATTTGCTCCGTGGGAGGCTTTTGTTTGGTGTTTGAACCCTGTGAATGTAGCTTGAGCCTTGTATTTATAGGAAGAGTTCTTGGAGAAGTAATCGAGGCTAAAAATCTGCATGGTGGAGCCTGATTAGAGCAAGTGGGTAGTCCAATCGACATTTGGGATCGTGAAGTATGGTGGTGTGACCCCATAAATCCCGGTGAATCTCGGCCGCCGCCCTGATCGTGGGTTCTGCGCTTCTGGCCGTGAAGACGCATTTATTGTTTCTGATAGTTGGTGACCCAATCTCTCAAACTGCAAGAATTCTTGTGAGAATGTCTGCGTCTAATCACTCTGATTCCTGACTTCAATCACTTCCCACCTTCCCTCGTGCATTAAATGTTTATTCGTGGTCTGCGGGTTTGCTACCATAAACAGAGGCATTGCTTCATTAAATGAAGCGTGGAACCCTACTGCCACTTGATGATCTGACCTTAGTGCCTTTGGCCGTGAATTTGTTCGGCTTCGGCCTCGGCCTATAATCAAGGCCGAGATGATCATGCCTTCACAGCTTTTCCTTTGCTTTTTTAGGAAGGCCAGACATCTTGGCGAAACGCCGCGTTTTATCCTCACGAGCAAGTGTTAGGGTCGAGAAAAGGGGCTCCCTCGGTCAGTTCTTGGCCGTGATTTATTAGGCACAAACATTGCCCCCACATCCCCGGATTCTTCGGTCTCGGTATGGGTAGGGGCCGAATGGATTCCAGGGGATGGACCCTTTGCATTCCTTCAGAAGTGATTGACAACTGTTGCATTAAATGCGCAGGCTAGTTGGCGCATTTAATGCCCAAGCACGTCGTGCAGGCCATCATTGCCCAGACTTACGCGAGGCGTCGCTTCGCCTCGTCAAATGAAACGACGGCCTCTGGGCTTCTGACACGTCATCGCGCTTTCGATTTGTGCGAGCCATCATTTTACCTCGCCAGCCAAAACGTCGGCTCCCAGGTCTCAGACGCACCCTCGCGTGCCCCGAGTGCGTTGTCAGGCCATTTCGTCTTTCGAGAATCACATCGCCTGTTCTGAATTCCAGTGCTAGTATAAAATCCCTGCCTTCCTTCATTTTTCTTTCAACGCCTCCTGCTCTGAAGCTCTCCACTTGCTTAGTGATTTCTGGGCCTCTTTCCTCCTCTACTCATTTTCCCCTTCATTTTAACCTGCTCCAATGGCCCCCATTGTAGCCCTTCCAAAAACCGGGGAGCCATATCTGCTGAACCTCGCAATTCGGCTGTTTGGCCATAGTCAGATGGCTCTTTCTCCCCTGCTGCCCCCCGTTTGCCCTTCGCCTCGGAAAGTCGACGTGAGCCAGAACCAAAGTGTGGTTGAGATTCTCTCCCAGCCCTGGAGGAAGATGACCTTCCTCCCTATGAGGCCGAGGAGAAATTGCAATGCGATTGATGAAGATGGGAGGGTCTGGTACGATGATTCCAACGTGGCCGTGGCCGTGTTTATTCGGTCGGGCACTCGGGTTGCACCCATGTCCAGAGTGACGCCCCTTCCCTCGGCCGGAATGACGGCCCCGGTTTCGCCTGGTCGTACTCGTGTCCTGAGTGCCGCCCCTTCCCTTGACCAGAATGATGGCCCTGGGCTCACCTGGTCATACCCGTGTCCTGAGTGCCGCCCCTTCCCTTGGCCGGAATGACGGCCCTGGGCTCACCTGGTCATACCCGTGTCCTGAGTGACGCCCCCAGTCTCGGGAAGAAACATCTACCTGTCCAGCGAGGGGACCATGAAGCTGATGTTCGTAGACTTAGGATGTAATCTTTCCTTATGCATATCTATATGTTGTAATCGGCCATGAGCTGGCCGTTCCTTTGTAAACGTGACCCCTTTTTAAAATAAATGAAGTATGATTCCTCTTTCCTTCTGTCTGAAAGCATGCCTTGTCTTTTATCTTTGTTGTGTTGTTTACTTCCAGTTGTAAGAACCTCATAATCCATTCTCAGCCGTCTCCCATAATGACGGGGTATACTTTTTTAAATACTGGCCGTTTATTGGTAGGTTGTGTCATTCTCCATCCCTATCCTTTAATTGGAATGCGCCTCGGCCCAGGGTTCGTTCGATAACAAATGGCCCCTCCCAGTTATGTGAGAATTTGCCGAACCGAGGGTCCTTAGTTCCGATAGGAAGCACGGCTCGTCATACCAAGTCGCCTTCGGCGAAAGTCTTTTGCTTGACCTTTCGGTTATAGGCCCTTGCCGCGATTTGCTTCTGTGCCTGCATTAGGTTATAAGCATCGAGTCTGGACTGCTTCAAGTCTTCTGACTCTTGAGCCATAGCTTGCGCATAGTCCTTCCTTTCTTTACCAGGCTGCTCAGTCACACGGAGAGACCAAACCATTAACTCCATTGGAACGATGGCGTCATGACCGTAGGTTAAGGCATAAGGAGATGTGCCCGTGGCCGATCGCTTTGTGACCCGGTAAGCCCAAAGGGCTTCAGAGAGTAAGTCGTGCCATGCCCTTGGTTTTTCCTCAATCATCTTCTCAAGGATGCCCTTGATTATCTTGTTGCTCGCCTCGGTCTGTCCGTTAGACTGGGGGTAGTAAGGTGTTGAGTGAACCAATTTGATCCCCATTTTTTCGGTGTACTCCCGGGTTTCAGCCGATGCGAAAACTGGGCCGTTGTCGGCCGTGATAGTTTCAGGTATACCAAACCTGTGGACGATGTGTTTCTCGAAGAATTTGACCACCTGCGCGCTGGAAATTGACCGATAGGACTCCGCCTCGACCCATTTAGTAAAATAGTCGGTTACCACCAAAATCTATGCGTGTTGGTTGGACGCGGCCGGATAGATTTTGCCGATGATGTCCACGGCCCAACCTCTGAACGGCCATGGTTTAGTAACCGGGTGGAGGGCCTCGGCTGGTACCCTTTGTATAGGGCCGTAGATTTGACATTTGATACACCCCTTCGCATACTCTATGCAATCTTTTAAAATGGTCGGCCAGTAATAGCCGTGCGTCTGAACCAACCATCTCGTCTTGACGCCAGACTGATGAGCGCCGCAAATCCCCTCGTGGGATTCGGTCATGATGACCTTGATGTCTTCGGCGCTGGGACATAGGAGCAATAAGCTGTCTGATCCCATTCGATATAGCTCGTTCTGGTAAATTAAATAACACCGGGCTCGGAAACGTGTAGTCCTCTCATGGCTGCCGGAGGGGTCGCGCAAATACCTTACTATAGGGTAGCGCCAATCGACCTCGACCGTGTTGATTTCGTCGGTGATCTCGGCCGATGACACTTGCGTTGTCATTCCCCGTTCAGCCAAAGCTGGCAAGGTGCGCCTCTCGATTCTTATCACACGATCGTGGTCACTGTCCGGAATATTCACACCTGACGCCACTTGGGCCATCTCATTGGCCTCATGATTTTCGGCGCGCAGTACGTGGACAAAGGAAATCCTGGAGAAATCGTCGGCCGTATTGAGGGCCTCTACGTAATACATAGATAAATTCTCGCTCGTGCACTGGTATTCCCCGGTCAGTTGGTTAATTACCAGCTGAGAATCACCGTAGACCAAGACACGGGTCGCCTTCATTTCTTTCAGAATTTCGAGGCCGATGATGAGTGCTTCGTATTCGGCCTGATTGTTGGTGCATTTGAAATCAAGCTGGAACACAAATTGCCACCTTTGTCCTTGAGGGGATTCGATCACGACTCCGGCTCTGGACCTGGCCTCGGTACTGGAGCCGTCGAAGTACATAGTCCAGTAGTTCTTCTCCATGCGGGCCATGCCGATCTCGACCTCCAACTCCTCTTCTTGCCCCTGAACCGGGTGGTGAGCCAAGAAGTCGGCCAATGCCTGACCCTTGACCGATTTCTGAGCCACATATTGGAAGGTGAATTTGGACAATGCCATCGTCCATTTCCTGATTCGGCCGCGTATGATCGGCCGAGTGAGCATATATTTGATGAGATCGGTCTTGGAGATGATCTGAACGATCGAGGGGAGCATATAATGGCGCAACTTGGTAGCCGCGAAGTAGAGCGCTAAGCATAGTTTTTCGATCGGCGAATAGTTTAGTTCGGCCATGTTAAGGGTACGGCTCAGGTAGTGCACTACTTGCTCTCGTTCTGATTCATTATTTTGAGCCAGCAGACAGCCGATAGAGCTCTCCGAAGCCGAAATGTAAAGTCTCAAGGGTTTCCCTTTTTTCGACAGCATAAGGACCGGTGGTTGAGATAAATATTTCTTGATATCGTCGAGGGCCGCTTGATGTTCTGCTCCCCATACGAACTATTCCGTGTCTTTCAGTTTGAGCAGAGGGGTCAATGGCCGGATTTTCCTTGCCAAATTGGATATGAACCGCCTTAAAAAGTTGACCTTATCGAGGAAGGACTGGAGCTCCTTCTTGGTCCTTGGCGGAGGGGCCGCCATGATGGCCGTAGCTTTATTTTTATCTACCTCGATTCCTCGTTGCTGAACTAAGAAACCGAGGAAATTCCCGGCGGTGACGCCGAAAGCACACTTCTTCGGGTTCATCTTTAGGCCGTGCGCTCGCATTCGGTTGAAAGCCTGTCGGAGATGTTCTACGTGGTTGGCTTTGGACGGGGACTTTACAACCACGTCGTCGATGTAGACTTCAACGGTCCGGCCCATAAGGTCGTGGAAAATAAGGTTCATAGCTCGCTGGTATGTCGCGCCGGCATTCTTTAGGCCGAACGGCATGACCACCCACTCATAGGTTCCGATTGCGCCTGGGCATCAGAATGCCGTTTTGTGGACATCTTCCTCGGCTATGAAAATTTGGTTGTAACTAGCATGGCCGTCTATGAAAGACAAGAGTTCGTGCTTTGCGGCTCCGTCTACCAGGAGGTCTGACATAGGCATGGGGTACTTGTCCTTTGGGGTTGCAAGATTCAAATTTCTGTAATCGGTGCAAACCCTCAAGGCCCCAGTCTTCTTCAAAACTGGTACGATGTTGGCCAACCACTCAACGTATCGGGCCGTTCGGATGAAGCCGACTTTAAGGAGCCGTTCAATTTCTTCCTTGACTTTAAGTTGCACTTCGGTCGAGAACCGCCTCGGCGATTGTTGGAAAGGCCTAAACCCCTCCTTGATTTTTAATTCGTGCTCAACCAAACTTCTCGGCAACCCGGGCATCTCATGGTAATCCCAAGCAAAACAATCCTTATATTCAAGGAGCAGGCCGATAATATCGGCCGCTAACTCAGGGTCCAAAAGCTGGTTTACAAAAAGAGGCCGTGGCTCGGCCTCCGACCCTACATTGATTTCTAATAAAGGGTCCTGGACCTCAGGGTAGTCATCCTCCATCTTGGCGGGCGCCGTTTCTAGGTCGTCAAACGTCAAAGCGTCCGTCTCGTCTGATTCATGGAGGAATTCGATCAGGTTGATTGGTGAGTTTGGTCGCAAGGATTCCTCCGCCCAATGTTCCAGCAGTCTTTCCAGCAGGTCGGTCACGGCCGCCGCTCCTTCTTCTTTAGTGGTTTTGTCTGTCATCTAAAGGCTGGTGAGGTCGATCAATACTTCGCGCGCCGAATCCTGTCGGATATTCTCGGCGCCTAACTCCAGTACTTTCTGGGCTATTGTCCTGGTCGGTCGGCTGCTTGCATCGTGGCCGGTGAGGACAACCCATCCAACGTCGTCGTCGTAAATCCGCGCTTGCACGACGTTGGTTTCGAAGGGTCTTCGTCGGCCGGGTGTATGGACACTCTCTGGCCGTCCCAAAAGAAAAGTAGTTAGAAGAGGGAGGACGGTATGCATCTGGCCGTCCTTACGTAGAAGGCTGCGACCCTTTTCTAGTCGGCCACGGTGATTTTTAACGGCAATACCCCGATGGTTTTAGATTTATCGCCGACAAAACTGCTCATGACCACGTCGCTGGGGATGAGGTCCTCCTTTGATTTGTCCAGCTTCCTCATCAAGGAATAAGGAAGGATATTGATCGTGGCCCCACAGTCGACGAAGACCTTGGACACGGGCACACCCTCTACATGAGCCGAAATATACAACGGCTTGAGATGTCGATATTTGTTCGGCTCGTCTCTGGGTATTACCTCGTTAAAAGCTATGGCCAACAATTCTTCCTTTGTCTTTGGCCTCTGATCTAGCTGCTCCTCGGCCATGTCATTAACCAAGCCGTTAGTCTGCCCCCTTGGGGCTGAGAACTCAGACGGTAGTACCAGGACCATGTTCACGCTGGCCTCCCTCGGCTCCTGCTGGTCTTCCTTACCAGCTTCCTCCTCGGCCTCATAGCCGTTCCCGACGAGGGTTTTCTCTTCAACCATCCCGAGGATCCCGTCGTATTCTTCATCGGATATTCCCAAGGTGGGGTCGTCTTCGGCCTCATGCCTGAAGAAAGGGTCGCCGGGGCCCTCGATCACAGGCCTCGCAGTCCCGAGAATGTCGTCTGTGGATGCTTCGATCTTGGGGGGGGGTCTGAGCTCTCAACCTTCTCCTCGAGGGCTCGTCTAGCCTTGGCCAACGTATCCCTAGCTATTAAGTAGTCGTTCAGACGGCTAACCTCGGCCCTTTCCTCGGTCGTCAGACCAAAGATAGTGTCAGCCGGAGTCACGGTGAAATACTGGCGAAGATACTCCAAGTCGCCCTTGCTGAAGGGGGCCTTAGCCTCCAATCCTGCTAGGTCGGGCTGGTATCCTGGCATCCCTCTCGCTCTGGCTTCCCTGTTCGCCTGGTATACGGCCTTAATGGGGGAGTCGGATCCGTTGGTAATGAGGAGTCCCTCCGCCTTCGCGTTTTTGAGGGCCAACTCCACGATTTCACGGTTCTCAGGGGTCATGCCGTACAGGTCGGTGGCTGAATAGTCTTTATGGAATTCCATGAGAAAGGACAAACCGTTGGCCGAGAAAGGGGGATCTCTTCGGTGGTAGACGTCGATGATGCCCTCGTCTGATTTCTCCAGGAGCACAGCCTTTGGCTGGACCGAAACGACTGCCGTTCTACGGGGGTTCTCGCCCTGCTTAGGGCGCCACGCCCTTGGAGGCTTGATGCTGGCCGTCATTGTCGTAGAGGGGACAATCGGTGGTGATGATGGCTCGTTTGTAGTCGCTATTTTCTGTTTGTGCCTGATAAATCACGGCCATAAGCTGGCCGAAGGAGCCCTTTCTCTCGGCCCTGGCACTTGTTTGCAGAAGCTGAAACGCAGCGTTTCGCCAGGGTATTTCGCCTTCCTAAAGATAAAAGAAGAAATGCTAAGGCATGATCATCTCGGCCTCAAGCGTAGGCTGAGGCCGAGGACGAACAAAATTGCGGCCAAGGCATTAAAGGCAAATCATCAAGTGACAGCAGGGTCCCATGCTTCATTTAATGAAGTAGTGCCTGTTTAATGCAGCAAACCCATTAGCCACAAAGAAGCATTTAATGCATGAGGGAAGGTGGGAAGTGACTGAAGTCAGGATTTGGTGATGAGAATCAGAGTGATTAGACGTGGACATTCTCACAAGAATTCTGACAGCCTGAGATTTTGGTTCACCAGCTATCCAGGCCATAAATGCGTCTCCACGGCCAGAGGCTCAGAACCCACGATCAAGAGCGGCGGCCGAGATTCACCGGGATTTCTGGGGTCTCACCACCATACTTCACGATCCCAAATGTCGATTGGACACCCACTTGCGCTAATCAGACTCCACTACGCGTAAATTCAGCCTCGATTACTCATCCAGGGACTCTTCCTATAAATACAAGACTCGAGCTACATTCAAAGGGTTCAACACCAAAACAAAGCCTCCCACAGAGCAACTTATTTTTTCCTGTAATGCACTTTCAATATCTTTACTTGCTTTCCTAGGAGTAGTGTTAGATTGTAAGGAAAATCCATTCATCAATATATCATACGACCCTTGATTTTCAAGGCGCTGGAGCACCATCCTTGTTGTTCGTTCACTCACCCCATATATCACACGACCGTCGCTCCCTGAGCAGCGCGCCGGAGCACCGCCCAAAACCCACCACCAACACCATCACTCAACGGCCTTGTAGTTCAGGCCGTGAACCTAACAGCCGAGACCAGTTCCTCTCTCGGCTACAATCGTTTGATTAGGAAGACGAGTTCAAGCAGGCGCACCACTTATTCATCCAACATTCATCAACACATCGACGCACGGTAGACCGTGCTGGCACGCCCGCGCACAACCGCACCACACCCAAAAGCAGGAAACCCCGTGTTAACGCACATCCCCTCGGCCCGGAACTCCAGGCCGTGAGATTTGCACGGCAGACATTTTCTTCTGCCGCTTGGAACTCTCGGCCTGGATCGTCTGTATCCTGGCCTGCTGGACCTGCCTCTGCATCCTTCTCAGCTGGATTTTTGTCAATGGTTCTGCCCTGCCCCCAGGTCGAGCATGGTACTAACGGTCGTCCCGCATGACCGGCGGTTTGAAAGTCTTTACTGGCCTAAAGGGGCCTCGTCTTCGTGGCCCACCGAGATACTGGGGGGTCTATGCTCCCAGTCGGTCGAAAACAGCCCTGCTGGCATGCCGACGATCGTTCTGACCACCGAATTTCTTCTCGATCGGTTGAGATGGCTCGGTGCCCTTCCTCTTGTTCTCCTGTAGCCTGGGCTGACCGACCTCACACCTACATCGCTCACAAAGCACTGGGTCTGATTCGGCCGACGGTTCCTTTTCCTTCGCCGGTCGACAAATTTCCCCATATTCAGCTCGGAGTTGGGCATCGACCATGTTGACGACATGCAGAGGGAATGGCTTGGAGTCAACCTGCATGGTCGCCTTCTCTGGGAACTGGAGCTTCTTTTTGTCTATCAACTTCTGGATGACGTCTCGCAGGACAACGCAGTTGTTGGTGTTGTGGGACCAAGAACTGTGGTATTTGCAAAATGTCTTCCCTTTGAGCTCGTCGGGCTTCGGAATTTTATGGCCGAATGACAACTTGACCTTTTTCTCGGCCAATAGCAGGTCAAAGATAGCTTCGGCCCTCTTTAAGTCAAAAGTGTAGGCCTTCGTTTCCCGAGTTGCAAACTTGGCGTCGGAAAATTTTGTACGGCTATTGTCGGCCTTGATAAGTCCTTTGCAGACGAATGGTTTGTCTATGCTGACTTCGGCTGATCAAGTCATGCATATCTCTGAATTCGATCCCTTGGAATTTTTTCCAGTACTCGAACTCCAACCTTTCTTCGGCCATCTTGACAAATTCCCTCTCTGGTAGGTTCGTGCGGCACCAGTTCCTGCATGTTTTGAACCGCTGCAAGTAGTCGCGAGGTGATTCGTCTGACGCCTGGCTCATCCTTGCTAGCTCGGCGACCGTTATTTCTCGGTTGGTCTGATAGAAATGTTTGTGGAATATTCTTTCCATATCAGACCAATCCCTTACCGAATTCGGCGGAAGGTTTATGAACCATGAGAACGCCGCGCCGGTCAGGGAGTGAACAAATAAACGGAGCTTCTGTGCGTCTGAATCGGCCTCTCCACACTGGGCCGTGAAGCGGCCTATGTGTTCAATGAAGGAGGTCTGCCCATCCCCGGAGAACAGCATGCATTCTGGCAATCGATAGTTCTGGGGAAGAGGGGTTCGGTCAATTTTCGGCGGGTACGGCTTTGTATACCTTGGCGCCTCCGGTCGCCTCTGAGCGAGGCCGTCCTCGAACATCTTCGAATCGGAGCTCTTGAGGGGGTGCTTCTTGCTGGGCCGCATACGGCCGCGGGACCTGCTGCACATCATTCTGCGGCCTTATCTTATGTGCCATTTGAACAGGGGGCTCGGCTAGTACGGCCGAGCTGGCTGGCGCCAGGTGAGCGCTATGGGTTTGGCCAGGGTGCGTGTATGCTACCGTCGGAATGGCCGAACCGTAATGAAGGTGGGAGCCCAACGGGAATAACGACGCCTGCAAAGGGGGCGAAACGGTCGGATTGCTCTGACCGTAACCTGACGCTTGGGTTCGGCCAGAGATGTCAAGGCTGCTGCTTTCGCCGTAGGGCTCGATCCTTTCGCGCTCTTGGCCTCTCTGTCCGGCTCTAAGAGGTGTTGCGGGCGAGGTCGCCGGCGTCCTCTCCTAGAAAAGCGTCCGTAGTTTCGAGAAAAATCTGTCCATCACGGGCATAAAGGATGTCTCTATCCTGTGGGCCTGCTTAGACATCAAATCTTCCACCACGGCTTGCTCTTGCATGGACTCGGCCGTGCGATTCGTCATTACTGGGACGCTGGCCGAGATTCTGACCGCGTGTTTGGTCTCGGTGACAGTGATTGGTGAGGTGGACTCAGGAGTCTCAGAAGTCATTTCGACTGCTTTGTTTTTGAGCTTTGCTTGTGCCCTAGTTTCCACCATGAGTTTTTGACAAGTATCCCACCGGGCGTGCCAAAAGTGTCGGCTGCGCAGATCTCACGGTCTGGGGTTCCTGGCCGAGGGGATGTGCGTTAACACGTGGCTTCCTGCTTTTGGATGCGGTGCGGTTGTGCGCGAGCGTGCCAGCACGGTCTACCGTGCGTCGAGATGTTGATGTGGATAGAATGGTCAAGTGGTGCGCCTGTTTGAACTCGTCTTCTAATCAAACGATTGTAGCCGAGAGAGGAACTGATCTCGGCTGCAAGGTTCACGGCCTGAGCTACAAGGCTGTTTAGGGGTGGTGCTGATGGTTGGTTTTGGGCAGTACTCCGGCGCGCTGCTCAGTGAGCGGCGGTCGTATGATATATGGGGTGAATGAATGAGTAACAGAGATGGTGCTCCGGCGCCTTGAAAATCAAGGGTCGTATGATATATTGATGAATGGATTTTCCTTACAAACTAACACTACTCCTAGGAAAACAAGTAAATATATTGAAAGTGCACTACAGGAAAATATAATTTGCTTCGTGGGAGGCTTTTGTTTGGTGTTTGAACCCTGTGAATGTAGCTTGAGCCTTGTATCTAAAAAAATTCCTATTTTTGGTGCCCGCCCAAATTTTTAAGGTTTTGCGCGACCAAAATATTCCCACGTCCTATTTTTGGTACCCGCCCAAATTTTTAGAGTATACTTTCCGTGACAAAAGACTATATATTGGTCATGCAAAGTCTTTAAAAAAATTTCAAAAAAAATTCCCATTTTTGGTACCTGCCCAAATTTTTAGAGTATACTTTGCGTGATGAAATATTATATTGGTCGCACAAAGTCTTAAAAAAAAATAAAATTTAAATCCCATTTTTGCATGACGAATTATTAGTCTTGCAAAGTTTTGCGCGACCAAAAAAATCCCGCGTCCCATTTTTGGTACCCGCCCGAATTTTTAGAGTATACTTTGCGCGACGAATTATTGTATTGGTCGCACAAAGTTTTAAAAAAATAAAATAAAATAAATTCCCATTTTTGGTGCCCGCCAAATTTTTAGAGTTTTGCGCGACGAATTATTGGTCTTGCAAAGTTTTGCGTGACCAAAAAAATCCCGCGTCCCATTTTTGGTACACGCCCAAATTTTTAGAGTTTTACACGACGAATTGTTGGTCGTGCAAAGTTTTGAGAGACGAAAAATTGGTTCGTAGCACAATATTTATAAAAATAATTGTTATGAATAATAAAAAATAAAATTATTTTATTTTATGATTGAAAATATTAAAAAATAAAGAAATAATTTAGTTTAACAATATAAAATATAAAAATAAATAAATAAGGGTTAGGCGACGAAATATTGATATTCGTTGAGCAAAGTTTTCAAAAAATAAAAAAAACTTATGAAAACAACTATATCTTAAAATTTATAATGTATAATTAAATAAAAAAATAATTGGTTTGCCCGATGCATGTTTACATTATGACGTAGTGCTATTGGTTTTTGCACAACAACCCCATTGTTATATTTAAAAAAAAAAAAATATATATATATATATATTATTAGAAAGTTTACTGAAAATGTGACTTTACTCCTTTCAAATTCAAATTTTTTTTTTCATAAAGCCCACAATAATATATTTTTCTAACAAAAACCCAATCCTAACTACAATAATAAATTTAAAGCTACAATAAATATATATACTATTCAATTTCTTAAGTGTTATACGTACAAAATAAATAAATTTAAGCTACTTAATAAATATGAATAAATAAATATATATATTTATTTATTTATTTATATATACACACACCATTCAACGATCCAACCGTCAAACTTGTTTGTATATACTTCGAGATCGTATACCCCAAAAATCGCAAAAAACAAACAATCAGAGATCTAGTAACGAGACAAAACTTTTCGACGGTTATAAATGAAAAATCACAATTTAACGGTTATTTTAACTTTGATTTTGATGATTTTTTTACAGCTACACTCCTTGACCCTATGTGAATACAATGACTGAATTTGATCTTCAATTTAAAATATTTACACTAGTGGATACCACAAAATCTTATGTTATATTTAATAAAAGTATAAATAAACTCTTAATTGTTAGTGAATATATTGTTTTGATGACATGCGCATTCTACGAAACTAGTTTCAACGATCCAACCTTCAAACTTGTTTGTTTATACTTCGAGATCATATATGCCAAAAATCGGAAAAAATAAACATTCAGAGATCAAGTAATGGGACAAAACATTTCGACGGTTATAAATGAAAAATCACGATTTAACGGTTCTTTCAACTCTGATTTTGATGATTTTTTACAGCTACACTCCTTGACCCTATATGAATACAATGACTGAATTTGATCTTCAATTTAAAATATTTACACTAGTGGATACCACAAAATCTTATGTTATATTTAACAAAAGTATAAATAAACTCTTAATTGTTAGTAAATATATTGTTTTGATGGCATACGCATTCTACGAAACTAGTTTCAACGATCCAACCATCAAACTTGTTTGTTTATACTTCGAGATCATATACGCCAAAAATCAGAAAAAATAAACATTCAGAGATCAAGTAATGAGACAAAATATTTCAACGGTTATAAATGAAAAATCACGATTTAACGGTTATTTCAATTTCAATTTTGATGATTTTTTACAGCTACATTCCTTGACCCTATATGAATACAATGAACTAATTCGATCGTCAATTTAAAATATATATTTTCTAACAAAAACCCAATCCGAACTACAATAATATATTTTTCTAACAAAAATCCGATCCGAACTAAAATAATAAATTTAAAGCTATGTAATAAATATATATACCGTTTAATTTCTTAAGTGTTATGCATACAAATATTTTTTAAGAAAAGCAAAAATAAATTTGCTTAGGCAACAAAATATTTGGATTACGTCATGCAAAGATTTTAAAAAATAATTTTTTTTATTTTTGTAAAGACTTTGCGCGACGAAACACACTTGGTAGCGCAATACTTTGTACAACGAAGTTTAGTAATTGGTCGCGCAAAAATTTTTAAAAATAATTTTTTAATTTTATTTATTTTTATAAAGACTTTGTGCTACAAACCCACTTGGTAGCGCAATACTTTGTGCAACGAAGTTTAGTTATTCGTCGCGCAAAGTCATGCAAAGATTTTTAAAAATAATTTTTTTATTTTATTTATTTTTACTAGTGGGTATTTTTACAAGGTTTTGGGGTTGAGCTTGTTTTAAAAAATTGATGGCAGCTTTGTAATTTATAAGAAGTTAAAAGTCTCTTTGTTATGTTATAAATGGGCTTTGAGTGTATTTCTAAAATCCATTTTATATAGGGTTTTTTTTATAATTTGAGCCCCTATATTGGATATAATAGTGAATCTCTCTACAATTTATCACTCAAATTTGCTACGAAGGCAAAGCCGAATTATTGATGTATCTTCCAATATGGCCCGCTTGGTTTGTACTTTTCATCTAATGCATTTATTTGCTCCACCCATGCTGCTGGCATCGAGAAGACCACAACTTTTGAGAATTGTTTGATATATTTTGCACACCGCCATGTCAAGTTTTTCATGAAAATCTCATGGCAGCCCCTTGGGGATTTGGCTGGTTGGATAGGAATGCCCCACCAGGTGTTTCTTGAAATTGACTGAACAAAGGATGGGCAGTAGACTCGATCATGACCCGATTCAAGTTCATTAGTGGAGTACTCACTCTGTGTTTGGTTCACGAATATGAATTGATAGAGAAATCAATCTCTATGTAGTTTCTCATGAAAAGAGAAATTGAAGATTCATTTCCTATATTGGTAACGTTGAAAATAGGTTAGTGTATAGATTGAAAATACATTTTGTTTAGTTTTCTAATTGTATCCCTAAATCAAAAATTATATATATTAAAAAGTGTAATTAATGTTTGTCATGGTATTTTTAATTGTTAATAGTGGTAAATTGGTCATAAAAAAATTGTAATTAATGTTTGTCTTGGTTTCCCATGATGAGGGAAAATGAAAGCCAATGTGGATGGAAGGTTTCATTTATCCCCTATTTTCCCATGAAACAGGAAATCATTTCCCAAGCCTGGACTTACCAAACATGGAAAAGCAAATAATTTCTCATTCCGAAGCTCCTTTTCCCATGAACTAAATACAAAGGTTTCTACTTTCTTAAAGTTCATTAGCTCGAACCTACCAGAAAAACCTAATTGAGAAAACCCTAGCCTCCCTTCTTTTTCTCAAACCTCTTTTGTTGTGTTCCGAGGAGGGGGGAGGAGGCCACTCCTCCTCCTCTCTCCCTCTCTCTCTTTTCCTTACCTCCCCACTTATTTTCCCCTTCCCCATCTACTAGATTTGGGGTTTTAATTGTGGGGAGGTTACTTGTGTCTAGATCTGCTTGGATTTGTGGTTTTGTTGGTTGGTGTTTTAGTTGTAAGGTGACTGGCTGCAATTTCGGTGGTGTTCTATGTCTCCAAAGTGGTGACGGCGTTGTGGTGGCGGTGGCAACAACGGCGGTTGTTGGTTTTTGGTTGTTTATTTGCAGTTTTCTTATTTTGTAATAATTGCATCAACTCCTTGTGAGTTGGGTGCATGATTGTTTTCTAGTCTCTACTTGTATTTTGTACTTGTGAGAGTTAAAAGTTGTAGTTGTATTGGTAGCACATGCCTAGTTTGTTCAGGCATATGCGGCTTTTATGCCGAAATTTCTCTAACCTTTTGTTGTCTGTATCTAGATTAACCCTATGTGGTTACTATGCTTCCATATTTGTATTACCCCTTTGTGGGCATTTGTATTTGCCCTTGTGGCTGATGGTCTTTGTGCCTACTTTATGAATACAATTATCATTTTTTCTCTAAAAAAGAAAGTTCATTAACTCGAATATTAATTGATTGGTATACTATTATAAATAAATTAATAATAATATTAAATTTGCAAGAGGCTTGTAACTCAAGTGGTTAAGAGTTCCTATGCCCGAGGTCCTAGATTCGATTTCCCATATTTCAATATCGCTCGTATAATAAAATAAAAAAATATTATTGGTAGATATGCCATGTGCAAGATGCATATACACATGTGCGTAATTACTTTCACCACACGTGATTATCATTTCAAAACGTTGTTATAATGCTAGCCATATCAAGTTGGTGGCAATTAATTCCATCCAATTGCCTTCGTAGAGACAGTGTGTTAGAGCACTTCCAGTAGTTTGCCTCTTGCCATGGCAAGGGGGGGCCTAGGGCAGCTACTATTCACATGAATAGTGGCTGCTCTTGCCATATTAAGCTATGTGTGTTTTCAGCAGTTGCCCTTTGCCATGGCAACTACTATTCACTTTTTTGTTTTTTTCACAACTTTTTTTACTTAAACAATTATTTTGGATAATATTTTTGAGTAAGATTTTTGGGTTTCTACGTGTCAATACTATTCATATCGGATAAGATTTTCGGTTTCACATTTCAAATAAATTTCGAATTTCAAATTTCATATACATTTCAAAATCCAAATTTCAGATAAATTTCAAATTTCAAATTTCAGATACATTTCAAAATTCAAATTTTAGATACATTTCAAATTTCAAATTTCAGATACATTTCAAAATTCAAATTTCAGATAAATGTCAAATTTCAAATTTCAAATGAATTTCAAATTTCAGATAAGATTTTCACCCTCTAAAATTGCGCCACGTGTCATCTCTATCTGCCTAAATTATTCTATAAAACCAGAGGCTCAGCTCATACCTCCCACACCATATCTTCTCTACATTTCCATTTCTCAGATTTTAGATTTCAATCTCTATTCTCAATGGCAGACATGGAAGAGGTTTTGGAGAGACAAGAGCGAGAAACTAGAGAAACAATGCGTAGAAGAGGTGCAAGCAAGAGGGTGCAGAGAGAACTAGATGAGCAACTTGGCATAGCAGTGGCTTTGCTTGAGGAAGAAAATCAGAGCCGCTATGGTTCACGTGAAGGCCGTCGCCCGAATGTGGACAGACATAGACATTCTCGGGGTAAGAATCTTCTAGAAGATTATTTTATCCCACAATCTCTGTACTATGATGTTCATTTTCAGGCAAGATATAGAATGCAACCCCATTTGTTCAATAAAGTCATGCATGATATTTGCAATTATGGTGAATGCTTTGTTCAAAAGAAAAATGCTGCTGGAAATTTGGGACTTCTTCCCAAGCAAAAGTTCATAGCAGTGATACGAATGTTGGCGTATGGGTCATTTGCTGATCAGGTGGATGAGATTGTCCGTATGGGGAAGTCCACTATTTTGGAGACCTTGGTGCGATTCTGTGATGCAGTGGAAACTCTGTACACCAGGGACTACTTGCGCAGACCTACGCCCAGGGACCTGCAACGGCTTCTACAAAAAGCTGAGATTCGAGGATTTCCTGTAATGATTGGCAGCATTGACTGCATGCACTGGCAATGGAAAAAATTTCCAACTGCTTGGCAAGGGGATTACAAAAACAGGAAAGGGCAGAAATCAATCATCCTTGAAGCAGTTGCTAGATTCGATACATGGGTTTGGCATGCCTTCTTCGGAGTTGCCGAATCTCAAAACGATTTGAACGTACTGGGTCAATCCCCGGTGTTTAATGATGTATTGAGAGGTGAAGCCCCAAATGTCACATATGAAATCAACAATACTGTCTACCAAAATGGGTATTATCTAGCTGACGGCATCTACCCAAGGTGGACCGCATTTGTGAAATCAATTCCACATCCTCGATCTCATAAGCAAAAATTATTTGCTGCCTATCAAGAGGGTTACAACAAAGATGTGGAGAGGTGCTTTGGTATCCTCCAAGCGTGGTGGGCTATTATTAGGGGTGCGGCGCGTCTATTTGACGAAGAGGTGCTTAGGAGCATAATGATAACTTGTATCATCCTCCACAACATGATTGTGGAGGATGAGTATGATTATCTAGCTGATGAAGTGTATGAACCAGATCCCATGAATACGCCCTTGACACGAATTTATGAAAAACCCTTGGGGCCAAATGGAGAACCAGTGCAGCATGAACCGTTGGTTCGAGACGGTAGTTTCATGCCCCGTATGATTGATCGCTACACGGAGATGCAATCGTCGTATATTCATGAATGACGTCAAGTTGACTTGATTGAGCATTTATGGGCGGTGTAAGGCAATGAAGGTGAATGAAGTGAAGTGAAGACGTTTTTTTAATTTATTATGTTGATGTTGTATTTTTAGTTATGCTTTGGTTGTGGTTTGTTTTTTATGTATGGAATGTTTTGAATAAAAAGAAATTTTGTTGAATATTTTCTTTATTCACTAAAAGAAAATCAATACAACTAAGAAAATAAAATACATGAATTACCACTAATTTATTAAACAAAAAAAACAATACAATGAAATGAAAGGCAAGCAAACTAACTTAATGGTTTTGATCATTTAACCAATCCGTGTTGCTAGGTCCATCGTCACGAAAAAGGTTTCGTCTCATAACCTCCCTTCGTTCTAGCTTCCAAAATTTTTGTGTTTCAGGGGACATATGGCTTGTATTCATGGCCATGGTTTCCCGATCCTTTTTTTCAATGTTTTCTTGGCGTACATACTCCCTTTCTTTGCATATATACTCCCTTTCTTTTGCATATTCTAGTTGAATTGCCCTATTGTGCTTGTTGTGAATTTATTGCAAGCGCACAATTCGCACAAGTAATACAGTGATAAGTGAAGTGTCGTTCCCACGAAGAGTGATTTAATTTACTAAGTACCGATTGTGATTAGCCCAAGACTTTATTTGAACAATTGAATGATGAGATTTGGTTGATTAATTAACTAAAACAATGAATAAAAGCAAGCATAGAAAAATAAAGTAGTAAGATTCAAGTTATGAGAGCACTAGAGCTTCCGATTTCACAATAGCCAATTCTACCCAATTCCCTTAGCATGTTAATCCTAATTATTCTCCACGTTGACAGTCGATTTTCCCTACTTTATTCGATACTCTATCCTTGGTTATATCAAAAGTATTCTTATTACCAACCCACTCTATCCCTAGTGATGGAATTAAGATAATAAGAACCCATTAAACTCCTTGGAAAATCTGCAAAACAACCACATAAGTCATAACAAACATCCCTGTCTAATCATGTAACTCATGGCATCTATTACAAGAAGCAACCCTAAATTGGATATCCCTATCGTCAATTTAGCATCAAAACAATTAAATGTTGGCCAAACATTCAAAAGCATTAAGCATGGTAATAGATACTCAACATGGAAAAATACTTGGAATTAACATTGACTAAAGTAATGTAGCCCTAGCATGAGAAATTAGTTCATGACAACTTTGATAAAAACCATGATAAACAGTGTCATAGGAAAGAAAAAACCAATTGAAGATTTAATCTCCGCACAGCAGCAACTCTAGCTCCAGGTCTTGTTCTTCTTCTCTTTAAAACTCTCTCTCGTGCCTTTGTAGTCTATGGTCTCCCAATAATCCTCCCCCAGCCTTAGGTTAAGGCTAAGTATTTATAGGTCAAAGGAATTCTCCAAAGATAAAGAAAAAATAATAATTAATTAGGAAGTAGATGAATAATAGGAAAGTCCAAAAATAAAACCCAAACTGAAAAGGAAAAACAGAGATAGCTGGCAGCTGAGGAGACTTGGGACTTAACCAAGTCAAATAAGGAATCTGACTTTGTGGAGAGAAAAAATGCGGCTTCAAGTAAAAGATGCAATTGGTTGGCTTTGTGAGAAGAAAGCGGCTGAGACATGAAATTAACATCTCCAGTTCAAAGGAAAGTGCGGCTTAGATAACATTTTGCAATTCAAAGGAGACCAGCCCATTAACACACTTTTCTCAAAAAGCAAGTGACGGTGGCAGCTTAGGTGATCAGCAATTGTCTCAACAATTGCAAAGTCAATTAGCTTTCAATGTTGACAATATTTCAATCTCATGCATAATGCTTTCTTTCCTTTCAGACCATCTCTTTATTTTGTCATCTAATGTCTCAGCAAATGCTCAACTGACGCAAACCACGTTGTCTTCCATATCAGCAATTGGCATCGGGTTATTCTTCAAGCGGCAGGAAACACGGCAATCGTAAATCTTCTAACTCAATCTCTCTGGCACTGGTCACTGAGACCAGTTGTGGGTATAAATTGACACTTGCACAGATGCACTCCAGGTGTTTGATAAAATGACAGAATGAGTTTATGAGATTTTGTTGAGTTGATAATTCTATCCATTTTGGTCCCTTAGGCTTCAAAAATCGTAGTTTTAGCTCCAGAGCCTTGCTAGGAACAAAGGCCTACAAAATCTTCACTAAACACATTAAACTAACCAATTTCACATGAAAACAATGCAAAATAGAGATAGATTATATATGCAAAATATTAATCTATCAGTGCTCTTGTTGTTTCATATCCATTTCAATTCTCATGGCTTGGTGCTTTGAAATGTTCTCCAAAAATTTAGATGCAATCTTGGTAGAATTACTCCCTCTCTTCGCCTTCGCCGCTTTCCTCCCAATAGGCCTAGGCTCATTTTTGATAGGTGAGTCTTGACTCATCGGGGAATCCATAGGTGAATCCGATGTCAGTGTCTCATGGAGTGTCGTCTAGTTCAACACCACCTGTGGACCCGTTAGAATAATTTGGAATCTCTTACAATTCTTCATTGCCTCCCAACATTGGTTATGATTGAAACTTTTTTTGCCTTGCCCAGTAGCACCAAACCACATTTGTGCTTGCATAATCTAAAAAAAAAAATAATGGAAATGCAACAAACTTTAAAATATATTGGCAATGCAACATGTATAAAAAAAAAATGGAAATGTAAGAAATTTTAACAATTTATTAGAAATGCAATAAATATTAACAAAATATAAATATTGCAAGAAACATTTAAATAAATATTGGAAATACAAGAAATATTAATAAAATATATAAATTGCAAGAAACATTTAAATAAAAATTAGGGTATACTGGTGAAATACCCCCTGAACTTGTACCTCGCTTTCAATTAGCCTCCTATCCTTTTTTTTTTAGAAAATTAAGGATATGAACTCTTTTTTTTCGTCAATTTCCCCCCTACCGTCTAAATCATCAACATTTCATCCAATTTTCTGTTAAATCATTAAAAATAAATATTTTTTTTGGGAAAAAATTATAGAAAAAAGAAAACAAAAAAAAAACCCTCCCAACAACCATCACCTTTCTTCTCACCATCACCACCACACCTCTCCCCACCATTGCATCACCAAACCTCTTACCCAACCCCAGATCCAAGGCCACCCGCTTCCTCACTGCCACCTCCCCTCTTAGCAGCCCACCCTCCTACAGCCACCACACACACACACACACACTCTCTCTCTCTCTCTCTCTCTCTCTCTCTCTCTCTCTCTCTCTCTCTCTCTCTCTCTCTCTCTCTCTCTCTCTTCCCCCAAAAAATTTACTCTACACACCCAATCACCACAACCAACCACTCATCTCACTGACACAAAACAACTCCTCCCTATCCCTCAACTTAACTAGTCCAATGCCATCACAGCAGCCAATGATCCACCCCCTTCCCCACCTGCAATCAACCCCCACATCCAAAAAACCCAAAATGAAAACCTTATCCCCACCCACAAACCCAAACCCATTTCGCACCGTCCTCCTCCTCCAATTGTAGCTTCTTCACGCACTCGGAGGTCGGGTCCCACGTAGGAGCAGAGGTTGGTCTTCCATTCACGGTGTATGTGTCTGTGGCTGTGGTTGATTTGGGGAAGAAGGGATTGTAGAGAGTGGAAGAGACAGAGAGAGACAGAGAGATATGGAAGGTGAGGTTTTTATTTATTTATAAACTTTATTTCTATTATTATTATTTCAAATTTCAAATTATTTTATTTTATTTTCATATGGAAATGACCAATTTGCCCTCATATTTAACGAAAAATTGGATGAAATGTTGTGGATTTAGACGGAGGGGGGAAATTGGCCAAAAAAAAGAGTTCATATCCTTAATTTTCTAAAAAAAAAAGAATAGGGGGTTAATTAAAAATTAGGTACAAGTTTAGGGGGCAAATCACTAGTATACCCTAAAAATTAATATGACATATAAATTAATAAAATGAAAATTACAAATAATTTACCTCATTGCTAAGATTTTCCCCACTTCTATGGTTGTCCATCACTTTTGGCAAGGCATCTCTCCATTTCGCCAACTCGTTATTAAGAATTTTCCACCTACTAGATAATGCCATTTCAGTACGGGTTGAACCAATTGCCCTTTCACAAAATTCCTGATGAATTTTTTTTCACATATGACAGAATTTCATCTCATTGCCCGTTACGGGACAATGACTAATTTGGACCCAACACTCACACAACAAAACATCTTCCATCGTGCTCCATGCCCCTCCGGTTTCATTAGAAGAACCCATAATATGATAGAGAAAAATACAACTTGAAAGTGAAAAAAAATATTGAGTAGAAGGAGAAGAAAATGTATGAGGATTTGGTGTTAAAAGTGAAGAGTATTGGTTGGTATTTATAGAAAACAAATTCAGTATTTATTTTAAAAAAATTTCGATTTTTTTTCAATTTTTATTGCACAAAAATTGATTGCCGTTGGATTGCTGGAAAACATCAGATCGGAGAGCCCAGCGCGCGCCACGTTGAAGCTAGCCGTTGGGGAACTGTAGCGGGCGCGTCAAATTTTTTTTAACGTTGGCGTGTGTGCTACACGTGCCAATGTTAAAAAAATTTGAACGCCTGGGCTGACATCATCTCCAAAACTCGGGTTGGCGCTCGGGCTAGCCCAGTTCGCTGGGTCCAACTCCTTGCCCGGGCCACTTTTTGTTGCTGGAAACAGCATTTTGGGCTTGCCCCACCCCCCCCCCCCCCCCCTAGGTCCCCTTGCTGGAAATGCTCTTATAATTGGCTCAGGCACTCTACACAAGAAATGGAAGCCAAACCTAGCTAATAGTAGCACACCACCGGTCCACCGGCATATACAGACAGAGAGCATATATGATAATAGTTTGATTGGAGGTGGTAATAATAATAATTACAAGCTGGAAACTGTACAGTGACGAAAGTTGTGGTGACCAAAATGCATGTTTTGGTGACCAAATTGTAAGCACTTTAGTGACCAAAGTTGTGGTCCCTAATAGCATTTTTATTAGTGACCAGACAGGAATAGCCACTAATTCTTTGTGTTGTAATGACCAATAGTTGACATTGGCCACTAAATAGAATTTGTGACGAGCCTCTAGTGACCACCCGGTGACCACCAATATTTGGACACTGATTGCATTCAGTGACCAACAAGGGTTGTTTCTGTGACCAAGTGGGTGGCCACTAATACCTGTTTTTCTTGTAGTGTGTGGAGGCTGAGGTACAGATCAAATCCAACGCTGACAAATTGTACAAGGTCTTCAGCAACCAGCACCACGCCTTTCCCAAGGCCTCCTCTGATCATGTACACGATGTTGTAGTTTAAGAAGGTGACTAGGAAACTTCTGGTTCTGTCAAGCTTTGGACATACACCGCAGGTAATAAGTCCAACCGCGATGTAATGACGCCAACACATATGTTGATTGTTAGTCAAGACATAGAAGACAACTTACCTCAAACAAGGAAAAGCTTGTCTGCCACCTAGAGACACATTTCCCTATTTTCCTTTCCATGTTTTAGGGATGGAAACTCTCTATGTTTCCCTCCATGTTTTGTGCATTGTTTGTAACTAATAATCAGCCATGTACAATTGTATATATCACTCTCTCCAAGTTAGTAATTCAATTGGCAGATTTGAATTCTCTGCAAAACCTATCTTGTTATACATTCTCAACTCTCTCAATTACACTATCTTTGGCATGGTATCAGAGCAATCGATTTTGGTTGCCTCTGCATAACCTTGTTCTTGCCTAATCTCTACCTATCCTTACCCATAATTTGCTGTTATATCATTCTTATCTCATACTTTGCCTTGCCTCAAAATTGGTCTTGATCCCAAGTCCTATTTGTGCTCTTGTTTGCTGAAGTTCTAAGCTATTTTTTTTTTTCTCTTAATCTATTTACATCATGGGTGACACCAAAGACACCATCAACTCCACGGCCGACACCTCTAAGATCGACTCCACCAAGATTGACTCCGCAACTCCACCACTCCGGTCCTCTCATGACTTCTCTCAAATTACTCTTGATAAGTTGGATGGGTCCAACTACCCTGCATGGTCTCGTAGTGTTCGCTTGGCCATTACTGCTCGTCGTATGGCTGGTTTCATTAATGGTAAAAAGATTGCCCATGCGATTGATGATCCTAGCTATGAAGCTTGGGATGAAGACAACTGTTTGGTGCAATCATGGCTCCTCAACTCCATGACCAAAAATGTACGAGCCTTATTTGATCATTGCTCAACGGCTTATGCGGTGTGGGACGCAGCTCGGAAGACATACACTGTTACTCAGAATAGCTCCAAGTTGTACCAACTCCGTTGTCATTCCGTCACCACCTCTCAAAGTGGTGAACCTGTGAATGTCTTCTATGAAAAATTACATGTAATATGGCAGGAAATTCACAGCCTCCGTCCCTGCAAACATACCAATCCGGATGATGTGGGTCTTCTCCAACAAGCACTTGAAGTTGAACGTGTGTACGATTTTTTGGGAGGACTCAATCCCAACTTTGATTCCGTTCGTAGTCGAATTCTTGCTATGAACCCACTTCCAGCCGTCATTGAAGCCTATGCACTTGTGGTAGAAGAAGATAATCGCCAATCTTCCATGCTTGGCGGTGGAAGTGCAATGGCGGTCAAGCCATATCGGCCACCACACCGTACGTCCTCCGGACTTCCTCCCCGGGGTCCCAAAACTGACGATGCAAAGGGAACTCAGAAGTGCCCTCATTGTGGTGGTAATCATCTTGTTGAGAAGTGCTTTAAGCTTCATGGTTATTCTGAGTGGTGGGATGCTCTCAAGTCCCGCAACAAAACACCCAAGGCAACATGTGTTATAACTACCGATGCTTCTCCATCTTCCACCCTACTCTCCGACTCCGAATCAGGTACACGACCCACTACATGGATAATTGACACAGGTGCCACTGATCATATGACTTTTGACTATACTATATTTTCCACATTATCTTCTAAGTCTCGTCATCCTTACATCACTAGTGCCAATGGAGTTCCTTCTAATGTTGCTGGTGAAGGAACTATATCACTTTCCCCTTCCTTATCTTTATCTTATACATTACTTGTTCCCTCCATCAATTGCAATTTGCTGTTGGTTGGAAAATTACTTGACTCACATAATTGTTATGCCACATTCTATCCTTCCCATTGTCTTTTTCAGGACCTCACGACTCACGCGACGATTGGGCATGGTAAACGAAGATGGGGGTTGTATTCCTTGACGGTCTCTTCACCACCAAGGGCAGCTCATACTCATGGTTCCAGCTCACAAGCTCGCAATCAACACCAGATTTGGCTTTGGCATCGTCGCCTAGGACATCCATCATTTGGCTATCTTCAACGTTTGTTTCCGTCTTTGTTTCGTGGCTTAGATAATCATCAGTTTCAGTGTGAAACCTGTATATTGGCCAAAAGCCATCGAACTGTTTTTCCCTTAAGTGATAATACAACGGAATTCCCTTTTGATTTGGTTCATTTTGATGTTTGGGGTCCTGCTAAAGTTTCTTCCAATGGCAAAAGATGGTTTGTTACATTTATTGATGATTGCACTCGCATGACTTGGGTATATTTACTAGCTCATAAAAGTGACGTTTCCGCTGCAATCCGTGAATTTCATGCTATGATTACCACACAGTTCCAAGCCTCCATCAAAGTATTCCGGTTTAATAATGGTGGGGAATATGTGAACAATGTATTGGCACAATTCTTCCGAGACCACGGCATCATTCATCAAACCTCCACATCTTATACTCCACAACAAAATGGTGTCGCAGAGCGAAAGAATCGACAATTACTTGAGGTTACTCGTGCATACATGCTAGATAAATCGGTCCCTCACTACTTATGGGGACATGCCCTTCTTTCTGCAGTCTATGTAATTAATCGAGTGCCTAGTAGTGTTTTGAAGTTTGACACTCCACTGAACACCTTGGCTCGTCATGTCTCTCTTCCTACAGTCCTCAAGTTGCCTCCTCGCATATTTGGTTGTGTTGTGTATGCTCATGTTCCATCTCATCAAAGAAGTAAACTGGACCCTTGTGCCATTCGTTGTGTGTTCGTTGGGTATGGATCAAATAAAAAAGGATACAAATGTTACCATCCTCCTACTCGTAAGCTCTTTGTCACCATGGATGCTGATGAGCACAAAATTAATACAAGTTTTATCCTTAAATTTATATTTGTTAGTATTTTCTTTTGTATTATGTAAATCTATTAGAGTATTTATATTGTTTTCTTTCCAATCTTGTTTTATATTTAATGAGTGGTTATTTGTAGATATTAAGTGTTTTCCACCAAATGCCAAATGAAAAGAAGAAGCAATCAATTTCATCTATGCTCTAGGACATGCATGCAAGCTTCCATCATTGAAAAAATAAAGAAAGAATGAATAAACAATGAAGGAGAAGTTCAAATTGACTACTTGCAACCAATGAATGCAAAGAAGAATGATGATGCTTGAGTTGTTATCTAGCTACAATTTGAACTAAGTTGCTGCAGTTTTTTTATAAGATACGAGAGATGAGATGGAGCAAGTGGAGCAAGTGGAGCAATTGATAAGAAGACTCAAAGATCTTTGTGAAACCAAAGTAAAGGAAGTAGGCTAAAGATGAGAAAGATATTTGGAAAAGTAAGCTACTTGATTATTATATAATTCAAGACTCCCTTTCTTTGGCTATAAATACAAGTTTTGAGCAAAGATCAAAAGATATAGAGATATAGAGGAAGAAACACACGGCAAGAGATAGAGAGAAAGAGTGGGGAAGAAAGAGAACAATGATGGAAAGGAAAGAACCAAGAGCTAATAACTCTTTTAAACTTGTTCTTCCTTTCCTAGTTCTCATTTAATTTATGTATTTTAGTTTCTTTGTTTTGTTTTAAATATTATTTATGTCTATTTAAATTACCTAACTAAGGTTGGATGAAACACCATTATTAAATAAAGTTCTAGTTTTTATTTTCAATTCTCAATTATTGTGGTGTTCAATGATTATAATTTTCACTTCACATGATTAATAGATTAAAATTCTTTTCACCACTTCTATCATGTATTGTGAGATATAACATGTATTTGTGGTAGTTAAGAGTTTGGATTAATCTATTAATTCATCCTTGGTTTATATTTCTAATTTACAAATTTCTTTGATATTTTGTTATTCAAATGAACTTTTTCACATAGGACGCTTAGGAAACTTTGATCCTTTGTAGTTAAATAATTTTGTTTACATATTATGCTTAGAATTTGTACTTATGAAGGGAAGGAAAATTTACTTATGATCTAAATTACAAGCTTAAATGATAAATCTTGAGAAAGCATTAGATTGATTTCTAGATTGCTACTCCATGGGAATTGAAAGATAAATAATTAGAATCTTATGGAATGATGGTGTGGATTCTAATACCTCATGGTTCCGTAGGCTAGCTTTTAATATAAGTGTGTAATTTTTATTAGTTTGATCCAAACTTAAGCTTTAATGTGAATTTGTAGTATTTGTTCAAATGGAATTTGTAGTTTTCTTTTTAATTAATTGATGAAAGTTTGATAATCTATTTCATGGGTTCAATCATGTTTTTCCCATAGTGTAGTAAAAACTTTCATGCTTTTAAAAGAGAAGAGAATTACTAAAGATTAATAGAATTTTGATGAAGATTATTTTTTGATAGTTTGTTGCCAATGGTACAAGTTATGCTTAGAATACTTCTAAAGGAAATTAAAAAGAGCTTTAATTATTTTGAACAACTACAATGGAAAATATTTTGTGGATCAAATTATTAAGAGTTGCATGTTTATGTTAAAAGTGGAAACCTAATACCTTAGTTATTTTTCTCATAAATGTAAATCTTAATTTCAGTTTATTGTCATTTCTATATTTGTTTTATGCTTTATCTTATTTTATTTTCTTTTTGAACAAACAAATCACCATATGAATCAACTAGGTTGGCAATGAAATTAACTTGGGTGAAATTGGTTTTCTATCTTTACATGCAATCCCTTGGGTACGATCTCGCTCTTACACGCTTATGCTATATTCGATTCGTGCGCTTGCGAGTTTATAAATTTTAAAACACCTCTTTTGAGGCACAACAGATGCCACATTCCATGAAGCTTCTACATCCCCTTCTCTTCAGGGGGAGAGGAGGAATGAAGAGAATGAAGAAAAAGTTCAAGAAAAAGTTCAAGAAGAAATTCAAGTCTGTCCAGAAACGACCGGTTGCTTTTGCACAGATTCGGAAACGACCGGTCGCACGGACCTCAGCGACCGGTCGCATGGCTCCAGCGATGAAATACCAATCTGTCCGAAAGAGACTAGTCGCTCAGAACCGTGCGACCGGTCGCCGATCCCCTGTGAACTTGAAGGTGGCTATTTGGATAGAGATGAAGGTACTGAAAAATTGTCGTTCTTATTTGGTGACGATCCCGAAGGAGATAATCCAAATGTTTCCTGTGATCAACTACAAAATACAACCCCTCCGTCTCAACCATCGGACCAATCATCTCGTGAGGAAGAAACACTCGAGGTAATTCTCGAACCACCTAATGTTATACCATACACTCTCCCACCTAGGACCACTAGAGGAAAACCTAAACCTCAATATTGTCCTGACCTTACTGCCAAATCAAAATATCCCATTAATAACCATGTTTCAACTCATAGATTGTCAAAGTCATATGCATCGTTTGTGAATCAATTATCTACTATATGTGTTCCAAATAAGTGGCAGGATGCTATAACTGATTCTAGAGGGGCTGAAGCAATGGCAATTGAAATGGAAGCTCTGGAAAAGAATTCTACATGGGAAATGGTTCAATTACCACAAGGGAAGAAACCAGTTGGATGTCGGTGGATATACACTGTTAAATACAAAGCTGATGGATCCATAGACCGATACAAAGCTCGATTAGTGGCCAAAGGGTATACACAAACATATGAAATTGACTACCAGGAGACATTTGCACCTGTTGCCAAGATCAACACGGTACGTGTTCTTATGTCATTGGCTGCAAACCTTGACTGGCCACTATTGCAGTATGATGTAAAGAATGCATTTCTTCACGGGGACTTACAAGAAGAAGTGTATATGGAACCACCACCAGGGATCTCTATGACACGCAGTCCCAACATCGTTTGCAAGCTGAGAAAATCATTATATGGGTTAAAGCAATCACCACGAGCCTGGTTTGGAAGATTCACCGATTCCATGAAGCGCGTCGTGGTGGCAAACTTACGGCCCTTATCATCTATGTTGATGATATGGTGGTTACCGGTAATGACAATGAAGAAATGAAGAATCTGCAGAAACTCCTTGCTAGTGAATTTGAGATGAAGGAATTAGGTGAGTTACAATATTTTCTTGGCATAGAAGTTGCTAGATCAAAACATGGCATATTTCTATCCCAACGAAAATATGTGTTAGATTTGTTAACAGAAACTGGAATGCTTGATTGCAAGCCAGCTGACACACCTATTGAGCAGAACCGCAAGTTAGGAATGTATCCAGATCAAGTACCCACAGACAAAGAAAGGTATCAAAGGTTAGTTGGGCGACTGATCTCTCTATCACACACATGCCCCGATATAGCTTATGTTGTGAGTATGATGAGTCAGTTTATGCACCGACCAAGTGAGGCACACATGAATGGAGTAACACGGATTATGAGGTACTTGAAGGCTGCCCCCGCAAAAGGGTTGATGTTATCCAAACATACACATATGGACCTAGAAGGATACACAGATGCGGATTGGGCAGGATCCATCACAGATAGACGTTCTACTTCTGGATATTTTACATTTGTAGGGGCAACTTACTCACTTGGAGAAGAAAGAAGCAAAAAGTTGTGGCTAGATCAAGTGCTGAAGCAGAATTTAGGGGAATGGCTCAAGGAGTTTGTGAATTGCTCTGGTTACGGAGATTACTGAAGGATCTGGGAGTTAAACCATTAAAAGCTACAAACTTGTACTGTGACAATAAATCTGCTATCGAGATAGCACATAACCTAGTACAACACGACCGTACCAAACATGTGGAAGTCGATCGACACTTCATCAAAGAGAAACTAGAAAGGGGTATAATCAAGTTTCCATTTGTAAACTCGGAAAACCAACTTTGCTGACATCCTGACGAAGGCCGTATCAAGTAAAGTTTTCCATGACTCACTGGACAAGTTGGGCATGCGTGATATCTTTGCACCAACTTGAGGGGGAGTGTTAGTCAAGACATAGAAGACAACTTACCTCAAACAAGGAAAAGCTTGTCTGCCACCTAGAGACACATTTCCCTGTTTTCATTTCCATGTTTTAGGGATGGAAACTCTCCATGTTTCCCTCCATGTTTTGTGCATTGTTTGTAACTAATAATCAGCCATGTACAATTGTATATATCACTCTCTCCAAGTTAGTAATTCAATTGGCAGATTTGAATTCTCTGCAAAACCTATCTTGTTATACATTCTCAACTCTCTCAATTACACTATCTTTGGCATTGATTTTACTTTTTAATTCTCAATTTTTCAAATTGTATAACTTTTACTGTGTTTACTCGTTGCAAATGATAATGTTTAGTTTGGAATGAGTTTTTTTTTCTTTGCATATATTCATGGTTTGACATTAGGGGTGGATATGGTCTAGATTTGGATCAGTTTCACTTCAAAACCACGGCTGAACTAATTACAATATAACATTTTGTTTTGATTTGGTTTTAACAAAAATCATGAAGAAAACCCAACACTATGTACTTACTTTCTCTTCTGCGTGGCATAATGTGTAGATGGAAAAATGTTAGATCTTCAAGGAAAAGGTGGAAATAGATGAAGCAAACAAGTGGGTAAGTCTTACCGCTTTGGAGGGACATGTGCTGGAGCAATACAGAAGCTATAAGATCATTTTTCAGTTCACTCCAAAAAGTGAAGGAGGAGGTCCGGTGAAAATTACTGTACATTATGGAAAACTTAATGACAACGATCCACCTCCTCATAAGTATCTTCGCTTTGCGATCAATGTTGTTCATGATATGGATGCCCATCTTCTTAAAGAATAAACGTACCAACCAAGATTAATATATATTATATATATAGAAGAATCCGTGTGTGTCTTTAATTTTATGGGCAAGCATGAATTGGATGTAATATTGTTATCTTGCTTGTGTGAGCAAGTTTCACATGGATAACCTTCCAAATTAATAAATTGCTCTATTGTATTGTGTTAGTACTCCTAAATACGCGTAGTTACTAACATGGGGTTCATGATTGAAATGGAGCTGGGCTGAATTGAAGTTTTAAACTAACCTCCCTAGACACTAATTAAATCTTACTTTAATGCTTGAATTAGAGCAAAATTAAATTGTAATTTAAAAACCTGAAATATAAATAAAATTAGAAGAAAAAGACGAGGGATGAATATAAACAAAACAAACAAAAAAAGGCCCCATTAAAGAAAGAAAAAAGAAAAGAAAAGAATGAGAGTGGGACCCCACAATGAAAGGGAATGAATTTGAAGTTTGTAAGATTTGGGAATTAATGCTTTTGTTAAAAGTTACAACAAGGTTTAGTATCCGTTTAGATGAAGGAATTGAAAGTTATACGGAATTCTAAAATGACGAAATTTAGATTTCCATAATTTCAATTGAGTGTTTGGATTTATGTATGTCGAATTTTGTAAATATCACTATAGAAATTGTGAAATAACGTCTATTTTGGTAGAAATTAAACTCGGGAATTTGATGCCCTCAATTTTCACATTTTTTTCTACACGTCATTGTTCGTACCACTTTGCAAAACCCAAGGGAAGGTATCGTATAGTAGTGTAGCTCGGAAGTCCGAGTGTCGTATCCATAGAGAGCAGTGTAAAGAAAATAACAGAGATGAAAAAGAACAAGTGTGATTGAGAGGTAGATTTATGCAAGATTTGATTTAAAGAAAATTTAATTGATTAAAACACTAAGGCATTGGGGTTCCACTTTTAACATAAGCATGCAACTCTTATTAATTTGATCCACAAAATAATTTCCATTGTAGTTGTTCAAAATAATTAAAGCTCTTTTTAAATTTCTTTAGAAGTATTCTAAGCATAACTTGTACCATTGGCAACAAACTATCAAAAAATAATCTTCATCAAAATTCTATTAATCTAAGTAATTCTCTTTTCTTTTAAAAGCATGAAAGTTTTTTACTACACAATGGGAAAAACATGATTGAACCCATGAAATAGATAATCAAACATTCATCAATTAATAAAAAAAGAAAACTACAAATTCCATTTGAACAAAAACTACAAAATCACATTAAAGCTTAAGTTTGGATCAAACTAATAAAAATTACATACTCATATTAAAAGCTTTCCCCTTAGCCTTAGCTAGGGAGTTAGTTCCCCATAAAATAAAACTAAAACAGAAATTTAGAACTAGAAGAATTGGAGGAAGGAGAGAAAGCTCAAGAGTTGTGGAGCTTGGTGTGTGTTGAATGCTGTGGAGGATCTCTCTATTTATAGGAGAAGCTCATGTTGCAACCTTGCAATATGTCTTGAATAAATTGTTATCCCATCATGCCATTCCCGCATCTTTCTTCTTTAATTCTTCAATTGATGCTCCACTTCCATTGTTTATTGCTATCATGATTCCATTTCCTTATCTCTTTCCTTTTATTTCTCACTTTCTCATTCTTTATATTTCCTTTTGGTTGGCTGGGCAATACCTAATTTTCCTTTGCTATTCTTTTCCTTTGGTGTCCAACCATCTCTCTCTTTGCATTCCTTTGGCATGTGCAAACCTCCAAAAGGTAGCCTTTCATCATCTTGTTGCCAACCCACGTGAATGCCCATGACATGTTTATTGTCCAAGTTGAATAAGCCATCCTTGTAACAACAACACCTCACATGTGACATACCCATGTATCAAAGCAATTAGTCCAAAATTAAACAAATAAGATACTAACAAATATCATTTAAGGGATATTACATGTAATAATTATGTGCTCATCAGTCATTTAATAAATTTCGTGCTTAAGTTGCCAAACAAGAGAATAGTCAATTTCTCCTCTTAAATTTCCAACTTTTAGCTAAATTCCGAGTTATTTTCCCTCATTCAAACGGAGGGTTAGGGTTTAGGGTTTATAATGTTGATGGGTTTGCATGTCTTGTTGTGCTTGTGTGTACAATATCAAGCTCCTCTTCTTGGAAGCGTAGTAGGCTAGTCGATAGTAATGGTGGATGATGCCGTACAGGCAATCCCGCTGCCCCACCATGTCAAACGTCTCAATAAATCTCAAATCGGTTGTCCTAGACTTCGCCCCCGCGAATCTCTGGTACTCCTCAAACACCGAAGCCAAGCACCAATTCTGAAATTTCCTCAGCACACCCACGAGACAACCCGTCCGATGCTTGCCACGTTTGCAGTGGATCAACACTGGATGGTTCCTCACGTCGATCAACACCTTCAGAGCCTCCAAGATCGTCTGCTTGGGGATCGACGACGCAGCCGAAGAAGAAGCCTCCTTCTTCCCCTCGATTCCGAATTGGAACAGCTGGATGTTTTGAGACCGAAGAAACTCCAGATTCTCCTCCGGGTAGGGCTCGGGGCACAGATATATGATTGATCGGAGTTGAAGGGTTTTGAGGAATGGGAAATTGGGCGGCTGAGGGAAGCCTGATCTGAAAATGCCCTCGTCCACCATCGAGAAATTGATCGGCGGCTCCAAAACGTCGTTGTCGTCCTGGATCATCATCTGTTTCGCTGCGGTTTCTTTCTTAAATTGCAAGTAAGCGATATTATTTGCTTGATTTGACGGAGTGATTGCACAGTTTAAATGTATTTATATGCGAACTAACTATCTAACCGAATCCAACAATGAGCAAATTTAGTTTCTAAACGAACTAACTAAATCCCTAACTGATTAGAATTCCTAGAACTCGAACGTTGTCGTACTGTTTTATTATGCTTCTAGTAGAGGAAGGAGCTCTTGGAATTTGTTTTATTTTTATTTTTTAACTTTAAACTTTTAAATTTCAAAATTCGTGTTTGTTGTAAAAACGGAGATACGGTAAAAAATGAAGTGGATTTGGATAACGAGTTTTTCCCAAGCCGAAGGAGGAAGAAAGGTTAATCAATATGTAATTTATTAGTAGGTGTAGCCAGTGGCGGATGCAGGAATTGCCACTCATGGGGTCATAGCGTAAACTACTCAATAATTTTTTAAGATGAAAAAAATATTGAGATGGTGGTTGGTGGAGGTCTTGGGGAGATTGGGGATAGGGTTGTTGTTGAGGAGAAATGGGATTTTGGAGATCTATTTTAGGGTCTGTGCTATTAAGAAGCTGTAGCCCCCTTTTTTATATTTTTATTCCTCAAGTCTTAACCCAAAACGACGTCGTTTTGGCTAAGTCATTTAAAAAAAATTGCCTTTGCCAAAACGACATCGTTTTGCCAAGCAGTTTTTACAAAAAAATAAACCAAAAGAACCCTGGCTGCCCACCAAAGCTTCTTCTTCTCCATGGGGTCATTTCCATGGCTGCCAAGGGCAAAAGCCAGTCCCTACCACTAAAATCCAGATCTGTCATGGGGTCGTCTGACCCCATTGACCCCATGGTGGATCCGCCACTGGGTGTAGCAGGGCATTTTTGAAAAAGTCAAAATAATATAAATAAACAAACAACAAAGTATATCTTATATTAGGATGAGCATCACAAAAATAAGATGCCCATCCTAAACCAAACAAAAGTGAACTACCTGTACCTAATAGATTAGGGCATACAATACAAACAGAGAAACCAACAAACTCAAAAAACAAGGAGCAAGGGATTGTAGCAGATGCTTTACAAGGAATCTTGAGAACAATTAATATGATGACAGCAATATGATACCTGATTAATGTGTTTTTTTAGTGGAATAAGTACAATTAATTTTAACCTAGAGCTGATGAGAGGATGGATGCGATGTTCTCATCTTATCAAGAGGCATGTTGCCTATATATAGGTACAAGGGCCAAACTGGTTTCCTCAAATCCTATATGTCTTAGCTATATTATTACTATTATCATTGTTATTTCAGTTAATAAACTGGTTTTTTATTTTTATTTTGTGTGGGAAGAATGGCCAAGTCTGGTAAGTTGGAGACGAATGTTGAAATCAAGTCTCATGCCGATAGGTTCCACGAATTCTTCGCACAAACGCCATATGAAATATGAAATATCAGTCCTGACAAAGTTCCGAGTCATAAATTACTTGAAGGTGAATGGGGTAAAGTGGGTTGTGTCTTCTTGTGGAATTATATAGAAGGTAATTAAGCTTGCTCCAAAGATTGTTTGACCACCATGTCATGTCACAAATATGCATATGGATTAAACCATGTTGTCAAATGATGAGCAACATGTATGCTTTTTGGATGAACTAATTATTGCTTTTGCCAAATACACAGATGGGAAACCTACCTTTTCCAAGGAGTTAACTGAAGCCATAGACGACGAAACTCATTCGGTGACTTTTACAGTCCTTGAAGGAAACCCTCTGGATCGTTACAAGAGCTTCAAGATTACTCTTCAAGTTAGTCCAAAATCAGGCGACATTGACAATATTGCTGATGAAGGCAGCATGGTGCATTTGGTGCTTCAATATGAAAAGCTGAACGACAGTGTTCCAGACCCACATCTCCAGCTCCAGTTGGCAGTTATTCTCGTCAAAGAGACTGATAATTTCCTTAACCAAGCATAATCCAATTGACCACGAAGGGTTATCTAGTGTGGTATTTATTTACCGTCTCCGTATGCAATAATAAAAAGTTCAAGTTCAAGTTAATCATGCTTGCATGTGTTTTTTTCCTTCTCTGTTTTGTATAATATGTTTGTGTACACGTGTGTTGTTACAACTGTGAAATCTTGATCATTAGCAGCAAATGCAAAATGAAAGAAAATTCAAGCTGAGAAATCTTGATCAACTTCCCAATTGGAGTGTGTTCAATTGTTTCTTATAATATTTAATTTCTCAACGACCACTCAGACAGTTGACACTGTATGATTCACTTGCAAGGATTTAAAGCAAAAAGAAATTGTAAATAAAGGATTTAAGCTTTCCAAATAATATACCTAAACGTCACTAAAGATTTTGTACATCCTGAGACAATTGACATTTAGTCCTCTACCACTTCCAAGAAGCCTGCCCATAATTTTTAAACTCCTCCCCACACAATGATAGGACCCGCTCCGAATTCCTCGGAACCTGTTGTGTAGATTTAGCTCCATCAAAATGGATTAAGCTGCATCCTCAACTTGTGATACTCGCAAGTGCACGAACCGTTGGTAGTATAGCATATGTAAGTGCGAGGTCGATTCCACGAGGATTGGTGATTGAATGATTCAATTCATTTCTCCTACACAAAACAGAAATAAAAAAAGAAAATAAATAAAACAAGAAAAAGGAAATACCTCAAGCAAATAAGTTCCCAAGTTCAATTTAGATTAATGGATTGATTCTAGCTAAAGTATGATTAAGCCATGGTGTGTGGTCATAACCTTGTGTTCCTAATTCCTTAATTTGATCATTTGTTGTCTAACCTAAAATTAAGCATTAGGAACCCATTAAGCATAGAAGAACATTTTAAACAACCAAGCATGTATCTAATCCCTGTTGTCGAATGTCCATACATACTCTTCCTATTCATAGTTCAATTCGAATTAAAGCATGGTGTATACTCTTAATTCAAACCAAGATAGCTAACATGCAAGCCTAAATGGTGATCAATCATTCAAACTAGCATATTAACTTATAAGCATAATGAATAAGAACAAAAACCATAATTGAAACTTGGAAACTAATTAAACTTGAATACTTAAGAAAGAATGTACATTACAAGAAAAATAAATTACAACTAAGAAAACATTAAAGAAAGCTAGAATTGAGAACTAGAAAGCAAAACTAAGAGAATTTGAGGGAGAGAAGGGAAGGGAGCTCTAGAGAAGTGTTTGAGAGCTCCCCCCCCTTGGGGTGTGTTTACAAGCTTAGAGAACTTCCCTATTTATAGGCCTAGGGGAAGTGAAAATCTGAATTCAATATGGCTAATGCATACAACACTTGTTTTATAAAATCTGAAATGGTTGATGCACTTGTATTAGAAAATCTAAATTGGGTGATGCACTTGTATTAGAAAATCTTGAATTGGTTGATGCACTTCACCAATAGATCCCACCAGCAGCCCTAGCTCATCTTCATGTCACCATGACCAAGCTTTCAACCAGAAATGATAGCTCATACCTAGCTCACCATGACCAAGCATCCAACCAGCACATGCTGAGGTCAGCATGACCAGCAACTTCAAGGGCTTACAACTTGGGCTTCTCTTAATCAAATTAGGACTTTAAGCACTCGAAATTGAAGTTCAGAATGTCTTCTTTCCAGCCATACAAGTATTGGCCCAATCCAAGCTCGGAGGAGGAAGTTAAGGCCAAAACAAATTGCTAACTCGTTTTGCTCGCTGACAAAAATCCATCCTGAGCATGGTTCTGTGTTTGCTAGGTAACGGACTCCAGATTTATCCAATGGGGCTGAATTTTGGATATGTTATAGTACACACCAATTGGAACAACTTTCATGAAGAATGTGGCCTCATTCGAGCTATGTAGGTTGTTGAAACAAAGTTTGCAATATGACCTACGGAACTGGACTGGCAGGGGGCTGTAGCCAAAATGAGTTTGTCTTTAAGCTCTTCATCCATTCATCCAAATTAGGCCTTAACATGCTTGAATTGCATGAATTATGCTCTCTAAAGCCATCATTATTACCTAAAGCTCAATGAACTGAAAGATAAACACAAAAAGGATTAAAAGCACAAGTTTAACTCAAAAACATAACCAAATCATAAGCTAGAAGGGTACAAAATGATATACAATTATGAACCGATCAAATACCCCCAAACCTAGATTTTGCTAGTCCTCGAGCAAAACAACACAAAACAAAGTTAAAAACAAAACAAGAAGTTAACTAGACCACTTTCGTAGGTAACTCGATTGCATTGAGCGAATGCAACAAGCCTTTAAACCTCTAGGCATCCCTAGTAGGAGGAGTTGTGTCTCTTGAGGGTTTAACAGATACGATACCCACAAACGTTTTTCTAACTCTACAAAACAAAATGGTTAGAAAACTTATTAGATTTGTTAGTCCTTAAGCAAAACCAAAAACAAAAACAAACATAAATACATTAACAAAAACAAAAAAAAATAAAACAAAAAGAAAAATAATTAAAAAAATAAAAAGAACTCAAAACAATCTTTCCGAACATTTTCTGAAGAGAAATGACTCATGCACATGACTCAAAAGTTTTTCACAATAAAAGCTCAATTTTGGACATTATTCACAAAGCGGCAAAGTTCAAAACATAATATGCTCAAAGTGTGGTAGTGTGATAGCCAAATGCAACAAATTCCCCAATCTTAGTTTTCACATAATTTCAAAAATCATACAAAGCACAAATTCAACTTCAAATCTCACCAAAATTGTCCTCTCACAAATGAATCACTCGGAAGAGGGCTAGAATGCAACACTCAGTTATAAACATGAGATTAGAGTTAAACCATAAGGGACTTAACTCACAATAGAAAGATGAAGAACTTGCATTAATATGATCTCAAGAAGGATGCCAAACACTTAAAAGTAGAAAAATAAATGCAATTCAACCACATGACATTTAAGATCAATTTAGGTCTTTAGCATAGGTTGTAATGGGGCCAAGGGTGTAAGGTGAGTAAGAAATGAAGGGTATGGATAAAACAAAGTCCAAGAAACTCAAAATATAAGAGCATAAAACAATTGTTTGCAAGACTTCGAATCATCACGATTAGATTTTTTCTTTTACACGATCAAAACTCCTTATACCTTCATTTACAATTATTCATACTCCTTTCCTTGAATTGAACAAACACCAATTTATTTAGAAGGCCCAAAAATGAAACCCAAAAATGAAATTTCATTCAACCACCACTTAATCACAATTTTTCTCTTTTCTTTTCTTTTCTTTCACCAATTGAGTGAATTTTTTTTTTTTTTTCTCTTTATGTAATATCCCTTCCCAAACTTAGCATGAAAAACACATCCGAATTAGAGCTCATGAATTCCTTAGAAAGGTAAATATTTGTTTTTCGGGCTAAGGCGAGGAAATATAATTGGTAAAATGAAAGAAAAGGTTTACATGTAGGCTCAAAATGGTAAACAATGGAAAATCATGCTTAAGCATGCATAAGGTTAGCTTGAAAGGCACAAACGATCCAAAGAAGGCCTTAATATCACTTCTTAAAATGTCATGAAGTCAAATTGCATAAGAATGAATGACTTTTAAGTGTTCAACCAAATCAATGAATAATGAGATCAAACAACAACTTTGATGACAAGAAAATAAGAGTATGTGTATAACACTCATGAAATGAAGCACAAGGCTCAAAAGCTCACATTATATGGTTATATAAGTCTAATTTATGCTTGATACAATTCTTTAGATCATGCAAATCCTTTAATTGGAAAATTATGAAACAAATGGCAAGTGCAAAGAAGGTTTCGAACATGTCATGCTAGAACGATGCCAAATTAATTAATTAATTAATTATTATTTTTTACAATAAAAATAAATAATAAATAAAATTCAATTTTTTATTTAAGTCATGCAACATTTATCACAATCTCATCAAATGTGTTCGGAAAGTGACTAAACAAAACAAGATTCAAAACAAGAAAGAAATTTAAAATTTTAAAATTTTTTTTTTTTAAGAAAAACCAAGTTTACTTGCTAAACTCCAATACCCCCAAACCTAGAAATGAGCATTGTCCTCAATGTTTAAAAATTAGCCACAAACAATGTCATAACAACAAATGAAAGGTATTAAAGCAAATAAAAAAAAAATCACAAAATCACAAAAGAAAACAAAAACAAAATAATTATAAAATAAAAATTACAACACAAACAAACAAACAAACAAAAAAAATGAAACAGTAAACCCTAATCACACAATTCCGAAACCCAAAAAAATTTTGAAGCCCAAAGCCCACAATTTCGAAACACAAACCACGGTGAATTTAACCCACTTTGAAACCCAAACTAAAGTGAAACCCGACCCACAATTTGTTTTCATTTCCGGCTTTTTATTATTATTTAGTTTTGTAAAAACAAACTATCGAACCGTGAATAGCAACACAAAAAGCGGGATTTTAACATGGGTCATGATGTCTCGGTTCAGTGTAAGGGACCAACAGACAGGGTGAGACACGTGTCGACACATAGAGGCGCCGCAGACTCCACAAGCAAAAATTACGGGCTCATGGAAAGGCGCGAAGACTTTACTGAACGCGTTCGTTCAGAAAAGACACGTCGTGATAAATGAGTTGGGTATGGTTGGAAGGCGAGAAGGTTGTGGGACTCAAGGAATGCTGGAGATTCAGAAAATGCTCAGATGCTGCAATGGCTAGGGTTTGTCAAAGACTAAGTCTATAAGAAAGGGTGAAAAAAAACGCAAACTCAGAAACACACAAAAGAGAAAAGAAAGAAAGAAGAAAAGAGAGTGAGAAATCAAATGGCCTCTAACTACCCATTTTCATTGGATCTCAACCTAGCTCCACCGACTCAGACACGAGGCCAAGCAGCGGCACCAGTATGGATGCCCTACTTTGCTTCCGCACGGGGGCCTGTGACAGTAACTGACTCAATACTCCTGGACAACGATGTTGCCATTGGAGTGGCTAGAAATTTAGTGACTCCTAAAGATATACGTGTTCTGGGGACAAGGGATGACAACCGGGTCGTGAGCGATGCCCTGGCACTGAGCGTGCAGAGTACGGCAACAGTCGCAAGTTTGGGTCATCGCCTACTTGCGAAGTCCCATGAGGTAGAGGTGCTAAAGGGTCAGTTGGCGGCGGAGCGAAGTATGGTTGAAGAGTGTCAGACTGCTATAAAAAGCTTGAAAAGGGAGAGGTCAAGGATAGTGGAGGTGAATCGACACCAGCTAGAAGTATTGCGGGACGAGAATAAAAACCTATCAAAAATGGTAGAGTTGTACTCTCGCGACATGCGAAAACAGCTGGATGACCTAGACCGACCGGGTAAACGCAAACAAGCAGATCGCGAGAGTAGTTACGCTCAAGCTAAGATTGCGATCTTTGGGAGCTCAAGTGATGAGCCCCAAGAAGCTGTGCGTGAAACCCCGGAAGAGGACAGCCAGAGGGCCAAACTCAAAGCTCCAATGGTCGAGACACCAAGCACCGAGAAGAAATGATTTCCTACTGCATTATTGTTGTTTTTATTTTATTTTGTTGTTTTTGTATTTTCGTTATTTTGTTTTGAAAATAAAATAGTAAAGTTGCAGAAGAAAAAAAAAGAAAACGGAAAAGAAAGCACACTTCCCAAACTTAAATCAAATAAAGACGACAAACGGAAAAGAAAGCACAGTTCCCTAACTAAAATAAAATAAAGATGACAGCCGAAAGGAAAAAGCAAAAACACAAAGCTCTAGAAAACGATAGTAACGGGCAAAAACATAAAACACCAGAAAACACGGAAAAAAGAAAAGTAAAGTGAAAGTAAAGGTGCTCCCCCTTGAAGCGATTAGGTCGAGCATGCCCGGGAAATCCGAAATGGTGTTGGCTCTCTCTCATCAGCATATGTCTATTTAAACCACACCTCTGCAAGCGGATGATACCCGGCATTTCTTCCTGCAAACTCAAGGAAAAACATCAAAAAATTCAGAAGCAAAACAAATGGCATCATCATGCACTCACCTTGATGATCTCAACCTTGAGCTCTCACTTGCACCACCGAATGCCCAGACAAGGGCTCCTCCAAACACTGTCTTTCCAAACTCTTCATATCATCACGGCACGGCCTCAAACTTTGCTGAGGCAATACCGAACTTTTCTGAGGCACTGTCGAACAGAGCAGTGTTGCTAGGAGGCATGATTAGCAGCAAGCTCACTCCGACAGATCATCTGCATGTGGCACAAAGATCTGATAAGGCAGCAGTAGAGGAGTCCCACAATTTAACTGTGCTCCACGCGGTCTCCGCTACCAATTTGGGCATGCGATTACTGGCGAGGACAAGGGAGTGTGCCGCGATGAGCGAGGAAATAGCTTCCTTGAAGGCTATGGTGGCGGACTTGCAGAAGCGGCTCTACTGTGCCAATCAGCACGTGGAAGCACTGCAGAGGAAAAATGAGGACCATGTCGAGCTGCTGCAGATTCTGCAAGTAAGAGAAAATAGAGGCAAGCCATGATGATGATGAAGATGAAGAAGAAGAAGAAGAAGAAGAAGTTTTTTGTTTTTTTTTTGTTTTTTTTGTTTTGTTTTTGTTTTGTTTTTAATGCAGCGTTTGAAATAAAAATGTGTTTTAACACTCAGAAATAAACTAACTAACCATACAACGTAAATAAATAAATAAACTAACTTAACAAAACAAAAACAAAGACTATACAGAAAAGAAAACAAAGAAAATAAATAAATAAATAAAACTTAATTTAAAAACACACGAATATACAAGCAACTCACGGATGACCAGTTAAGGGCCTCAGAAAACACAGCCAGGGGATCCGGGAAGGTTGGAGGGGTCACAATGGTCCCGCTTAAAACCCAAACTTCTTAGACACCGAAGGTGTCGCCTAAAGAACTCCTAGACACTGTATTGACGGAAGTGCTTACTGGAGTTACCAAAAGTTAGCTCATATGAAAAATAATTTTTTTTTTATAATAAATTTTTTAAAGATATTCTCGTAAGAAAAAGAAACAAAAACAAATTAAGATAAATGAAACAACAAACCATAAACGAAAATGAACTAAGTACTCTAAACAAACTCAAACAAACTCAATAAATTGTTGTACTAAAAGAAACAAACCAAGAAACCAAAGAAAAAAAACAAACAGCACTTTCTATCACCTATTTATCACCATTTGGACAGATTCGTTTCTATGTTTTTCAGCTTCGACCTCTGTTCAGTTTTTAGGCTATAACTTTCCAACCGTAAGTTCAAATTTTACGTTTGTTAAGGCCCAAAAAAATCTCAAGAAAAGCCCATGCATATTTTAAAGCCCAATGCATTATCAGGTTATAAAAGCAGCATGCCATGACATGCCAAGCAAGGCTACAATTTGACACGTGGGGGTGGTGGTACGAGTTTACCACTTTTTACATGCAAACTTGTAAGAATTACAAGGTTTCACAAGCCCAAGCCACTGCAATACAGCAAAGCCCAAAGCCACTGCAATACAACATAGCCCAAGCATAAGCATGCAATAACACGCGATGCCAAGCAACCCCCTGTTTAGTGTCAAATTACACAACAAGCTTAAGTGGGCCCAAGCCACATACATGCTCTGGGGCTTGCTGAGCGGGTTGTGGTGTGGATGGTTACAAGGATCCATGAGGCCCATTAAAGGTTCAAGAGAATGCAGGTTTTGGGCTGCTTGGGAGCCCCAAAATCCAAGCCCATTTTCTTGAGCCCACTAAATGGGTAAGCAGAGAGAAAGAAAAGCCCAGCACCAGCACGTTCTGTGCGACCGGTCGCCAGAACTGGGCGACCGGTCGCTTTTGCACAGAATCGAAAATCCAAAACAACACAGCTGCGGCGACCGGTCGCTTGCACCTTACGACCGGTCGCTGGTCTCGATTTCCAGCTTCTTCTAATCTGCTTCAAAACGACCGGTCGCTCATCCCTTGTGACCGGTCGCTTCCCCCAACACCTACCCATATGTGCAGCACCTTTCCCATACGACCCTAAACCAACCATACGACACCTAAACCTTATCTTTTCTCCCAAAAACCAACCACCCGGCACCTACATAGAATAAAGAAGCCTTGTCATCTCAACTGGGAGACAAGGGTGCATAGCCGGAGTAGCATGCGCGACCACCTCGATGCCGGAGTAGCATGCGCGACCACCTCGATGTCGGAGTAGCATGCGTGCATAGAGAAGTGAACTCCCAAGGCCTATAAGAGGGAGAGGAGACACAGCCAGAAGGGGCATCCATGGCGGGGGGGCCCGGAGGAGACAACCGGGGGAACACCCAAAACGCCCAAGCTCTAGCCATTCTAAACCCAGAAACAACAACCATTCTTGCTACCATACTCTTGCTGCGGGCTCACTCCAAAATACTCCAAGGTTTAACCCAGAAACAACCTTCATTTTGCTGCCGTAACCTTTCTTTTGTTGCCGTACTCTAGCAAACCATGCTTCCATTTTGCTGCCGTATTCTAGCAAACTTCCATTTTGCTGCCGTACTCTAGCAAACCATGTTTGCTGCCGTAACCTTCATTTTGCTGCCGTAACCTTTCTTTTGCTGCCGTACTCTAGCAAACCATGCTTCCATTTTGCTGCCGTATTCTAGCAAACTTCCATTTTGCTGCCGTACTCTAGCAAACCATGTTTGCTGCCGTAACCTTCATTTTGCTGCCGTAACCTTCATTTTGCTGCCGTAACCTTTCTTTTGCTGCCGTGCTCTAGCAAACCATGCTTCCATTTTGCTGCCGTATTCTAGCAAACCTCCATTTTGCTGCCGTACTCTAGCAAACCATGCTTCCATTTTGCTGCCGTACTCTAGCAAACCATGTTTGCTGCCGTAACCTTCATTTTGCTGCCGTAACCTTTCTTTCGCTGCCGTACTCTACCAAACCATGCTTCCATTTTGCTGCCGTACTCTAGCAAACCATGTTTGCTGCCGTAACCTTCATTTTGCTGCCGTAACCTTTCTTTTGCTGCCGTGCTCTAGCCACAGTAAACAACCCAGCAGACCATGCACTGTCGTGCTCTAGATAAACACACAAAACCCAGGCATTAACCTCCCCATTCTCATTTTCTTCCATAATATCACCTTAAGCATTGAACACCATCCAATCATTCCACAATACACTGCCATAATCATTCGTTCCTCAAGCAAAATACTCTCTCCTGCTAAACTTATGGATTCTTAGCTCCCACACCACAAGCCTCTCATGCCAAGCTCATTATCTTAACTCATCAGAGGAAACTCCCATGCCAAACCTATCTCTGTGCAACACTAGCGCATCATCCTCAACTCTTTCCAGAGAAGCCGTACACCATCCAGCAGCAGTGTACACCGTTTAGAGCTGCCGTCCATCTATTCCACGTATTAGCATCAAAAGCCAGTCAAATATGGAGCTGTTGTAAGAATAACAGAGTACCCCTAGGGCTTGCCTTCCCTTCGGGATGCTTTGGGCCTAGTTCTCGCTAACTCAGAAACGGGGACTTGAAGGCTTCACTCAAGACTAGCGACCATCCGGCCCAGCTAAGCCTTCCAGCAGAAAAAGACCCCCACAACATTCTTTATATGGTTGGATTCAGCATAGAAAAACAAAGAACTTAACGCGGACCAAAAGGCAAAAACAACTACGGAAATAAACAGAATTCAAAGAAGAGAAAGGATTGAAATGCTCCCCCTTGAAGCGATTAGGTCGAGCATGGATGCACTTGGAGGTCGCGACTTCTCCCATTGCTCCACACTTCCCATTCTTATGATTGAGGTTGCCATCTCTCTCCATTTATTATTGAGCTATAATAAATTGCTAAAACAAACATAGAAAACTTGAAACGGAATTAAAGGATTACGAAATATAATAAAAAACTAAAAATGAAAAGGAAAAATCAATACAAGTCCAATTCCATGCTTCAAAGCAACAAGCACCAATGGGTTGTGTAAGCTGGGACTTAAACCCAGTTCTCTTGCTTGTTGGGCAATTGTCCTTTTTTGTTGGACTACAAACACAACTTGTCCATTAACGTCATTAACTTTAAAACTTGAAATTGTCTAGTTAAGAAAAAAAAAATAAAGTAGGAAAGCCAAATAGAATCAAACAATGTTACCGATCCCCGGCAACGGCGCCAAAAACTTGTCGTGTAGATTTAGCTCCACCAAAATGGATTAAGCTGCATCCTCAACTTGTGATACTCGCAAGTGCACGAACCGTTGGTAGTATAGCATATGTAAGTGCGAGGTCGATTCCACGAGGATTGGTGATTGAATGATTCAATTCATTTCTCTTACACAAAACAGAAATAAAAAAAGAAAATAAATAAAACAAGAAAAAGGAAATACCTCAAGCAAATAAGTTCCCAAGTTCAATTTAGATTAATGGATTGATTCTAGCTAAAGTATGATTAAGCCATGGTGTGTGGTCATAACCTTGTGTTCCTAATTCCCTAATTTGATCATTTGTTGTCTAACCTAAAATTAAGCATTAGGAACCCATTAAGCATAGAAGAACATTTTAAACAACCAAGCATGTATCTAATCCCTGTTGTCGAATGTCCATACATACTCTTCCTATTCATAGTTCAATTCGAATTAAAGCATGGTGTATACTCTTAATTCAAACCAAGATAGCTAACATGCAAGCCTAAATGGTGATCAATCATTCAAACTAGCATATTAACTTATAAGCATAATGAATAAGAACAAAAACCATAATTGAAACTTGGAAACTAATTAAACTTGAATACTTAAGAAAGAATGTACATTACAAGAAAAATAAATTACAACTAAGAAAACATTAAAGAAAGCTAGAATTGAGAACTAGAAAGCAAAACTAAGAGAATTTGAGGGAGAGAAGGGAAGGGAGCTCTAGAGAAGTGTTTGAGAGCTCCCCCCCCTTGGGGTGTGTTTACAAGCTTAGAGAACTTCCCTATTTATAGGCCTAGGGGAAGTGAAAATCTGAATTCAATATGGCTAATGCATACAACACTTGTTTTATAAAATCTGAAATGGTTGATGCACTTGTATTAGAAAATCTAAATTGGGTGATGCACTTGTATTAGAAAATCTTGAATTGGTTGATGCACTTCACCAATAGATCCCACCAGCAGCCCTAGCTCATCTTCATGTCACCATGACCAAGCTTCCAACCAGAAATGATAGCTCATACCTAGCTCACCATGACCAAGCATCCAACCAGCACATGCTGAGGTCAGCATGACCAGCAACTTCAAGGGCTTACAACTTAGGCTTCTCTTAATCAAATTAGGACTTTAAGCATTCGAAATTGAAGTTCAGAATGTCTTCTTTCCAGCCATACAAGTATTGGCCCAATCCAAGCTCGGAGGAGGAAGTTAAGGCCAAAACAAATTGCTAACTCGTTTTGCTCGCTGACAAAAATCCATCCTGAGCATGGTTCTGTGTTTGCTAGGTAACGGACTCCAGATTTATCCAATGGGGCTACATTTTGGATATGTTATAGTACACACCAATTGGAACAACTTTCATGAAGAATGTGGCCTCATTCGAGCTATGTAGGTTGTTGAAACAAAGCTTGCAATATGACCTACGGAACTGGACTGGCAGGGGGCTGTAGCCAAAATGAGTTTGTCTTTAAGCTCTTCATCCATTCATCCAAATTAGGCCTTAACATGCTTGAATTGCATGAATTATGCTCTCTAAAGCCATCATTATTACCTAAAGCTCAATGAACTGAAAGATAAACACAAAAAGGATTAAAAGCACAAGTTTAACTCAAAAACATAACCAAATCATAAGCTAGAAGGGTACAAAATGATATACAATTATGAACCGATCAGAACCCGAAACGAATCCTGTGGAAAATTTTCGACATCACAACGATGCCAGGCCCACTTACTAAGAACCAAGACTGTTTGCCGAAATTTCGGCAGAGTCTCCCCTGAAAATTGGACTTTCCCCAAATTTCAACCTGTTAAAAGATTCACAATTAAATCCCAACTGGCAGCATGCACAAGTTATCAACATGCAAACACATAATAGGCCTCCGGCCTTCAGATAATTCGAAACAAAACCAACAATGCTCCTAAGTCAAACAATACATAAACCATACAGTTAATGATCTCAAACAACTTTACAAATACCACCGAAAACATCAAACCGGATTCCAATCCAATAATCACAACAGCATCCAATCACATACTCAGAATCGATCAAACCTTTAAAACATAATATAATTTGCGGCTGCACCTAGGTGAGACCCCAGGCTGCCTACGTACCTTTGGACAAGGGATCAAGCCACACGCAGTTCTCGTCATCAACAGTCACAACTCCGATAATAGACAATTATTTACAACCGAACTAACTATACATTTCATATCTATTACAATTCTAAATCCAATAAAAACACATTGAAAACTATCACTTTCTTCCCAAGGCATCGTATTAAGAAGACATCACAGGCTTGGACTAACTCCGACGGGCCTGGGCAAAATAAATCATCCGAAAGGCTTGGACAAACTCCGACGGGCTTGGGCAAAATAAATCTCCGAAGGGCCTGGACAAACTCCGACGGGCCTGGGCAAAATAAATCATCCGAAGGGCCTGGACAAACTCCGACGGGCCTGGGCAAAATAAATCTCAAACATAAAACCCATAACCGGAGAGGTACCTAAGGTAGTGCTAATAACACTCAAATTAACATTCTAAGTACTCCACACAAAATCAACAAGATAACACTTTCTCAATTATTATATATAAACCCAAGACACTCGAATATGTCAAACCCCCATGTATCACAATTACTTTACAAAAATAAAGAATTCAACTATTAAATATAAAAAGCATTTAAATAAACCATTAAATTCAAAAGCATAAGATTTCCATCATAAAATCATACAATTAATCCCATAGACCCACATAATCAACATAAAACAAATGACGGTCGAGACTCATCCAAAAGGGTTGTTCTAGTACTCTTCGAAGAGTGGGACTACCCCGGAAGACTCACGGTCAATCGAGGGTCAAACTACCCAAACTTGGTCAATCGGGCCCGCGGGGCCCACGACCTCCATTTCACGATCCGAAAGTTCCTATGGGTTCCACAAGGTCTAGGATACACGTCCTGCAAGTTTGGTCCGGATTGGACGGTTAGATCGCTCGCGATCACACGATCGGACGGTAATCGTAAAACACAAACTTTAACTATTTAAATCGGAACATCCGGGGCTCCGATTCCCGATCCGCAAATTCCTACACGATCCTAGAAATACCAAGATCAATACATATTAAATTGGAAGTGATCCAACGGTTCCAACCTATCGAACCCGGAAATCACACAATAAGTAAAATTCGTTCGGGGTTCAAACGTTATCCGAATTGAGATCCATAAAATCCTACGCGCTCGTGACAACCAGGGGATTGCATTGGGACATAAAGCCCCTCTGCTCCAGTGCCCACGCGCCGCCACACGCTCTGGCAGCGCGTGGGTGTCCAAAGCGATCACCACTTGCTGGAAAAACGTAGAATCACAGGCCAAGACTCCTACCCTAGGTAATACACCTAATTTGGAGCCACTTTTGTTCTTGGACATACCCCAAAAAGTGGCCGGAAGTGGCCGGAAATTCAACCCGAAGTTCGGCCAAACCTAAATTCGAAAATCGAACTACCTACGCTCAAAATTGATGCAATCCTACCCAACCAGCAGCTAGATCAGGAAAAATAGGTGGAAATCCATACCTTACACGTCCAATTTGGTGGAGAAATGAGGGGGAACGAGCAGCTGGAAGTTCTGTCAAAAACTAGCGTGTTTTGGCAGTTTTCCGGCGAGATTCCGGCGTCTCCAAGGGCGAGGGCTGGCCGGGAAAGGAAGAAGGAGTGGTGGGGGTGCGATCCGGTCCGGTCCCGTGGCTGGTGGCTGCCGGAGTTGGCGCTGGCGACCGTGAAACCGTCGCTGCTGTAACAAACCAGGGGGGGCTCGCGACAGGGAGAGAGAGAGAGAGGGTTTTCTGCTTTTATTAAAAATAAACTTCGAAATAATTACGATTGTGCCACTGAGAGTTTTTAGATCGTATCTCTCTCGTTACAACTCCGATTCAAGCCCACCGCATGTCTACGGACTCGTCTCAGTACGACCTACGTAAAGGTACCATCCACTGCCCCGAAATCCTCCAGGATAAAAAATGACTAAATTACCCCTACTCCGAGGGCAAAATTGAAAATTCATAATTCTTGAAATTAATTAATTCACTATTCCTTTATTTTGGGTCAGGATGTTACACACAAAATTATTGTGGTGATTGTCGTCAGCCCTATTACTTAACTTTTATGTAGGCCAAGTTGTGGATTGTCACTAAGGGGGTTGTATCCAATTCTAACTTTTAAAGACTTTTTTTAAGTGAGTGACTTTCCTATAGTTGACATATTCTTAATGACTTTTACATACTTTATAGAGTTAAAGTGACAAACTTTCATATACTTTTGTCATAGAGTTTTATAGACTTTTAAATACTTATTTTTATATTTATTTTACGAATAGAATTTATCTTTTAATATGTTGAATTAACTAGTCGGCATGCATGGAACAAAAAACTAGAAAAAAAAAATGGATGCAATTACATGGAAGAATCTTTTTCTCAACTGTTTGCTTGCTTAGCATTCTATTACTATCACGCCATCCACAATTGGCGGCGTCAACCATGAGTTGTAGCAACTCATTGCTCTCTTCCAACGTCCACAATTTATAACCCCCATTAACTTTGCTATTTCCTTTGTCATTTCCCAGTTGTGATTCTTCTATTGATAATTACTATATCACACGTACAAATCCTTATTAATTGTGTATATTTTCATAATAGCATATTGGTAAAATGCATCCAATGCATCTTTAAATTTTTATTTATCAAATCTGATCACATAGATAAGTAACATACTCTTATCAAAAGAAATAAATAGTACTCAATCATCAATAATATTTCATAAACACTCACAAATCAACAATACTGGTCAGATTACAAGAGTCTATATTCCAGCAATTCTCTTAGCCCAATACGTGATCAAATTGAGAATATTATATGAAAAAATTATCCACACCTAACGAATTATGGGTAGAGAAACAGTTCCTAAATAATAAATTAATAGGTTTAGGGGCAAGCAAACATAGCATATGAGAAAATTAATATAATAAAATATTCATATGCAAACATATTGATAAGCTTTATGATGCAAATATGAGGAAAAGAATAGAAGAAATATTCATCAACAGAGGGAAAGTAACGTGTGGATGAGAAGAGAAGAAAAAAATTCAAGATTTTTTACTAACCTGGAGGAAGTGGAGACAAGATGGGATACCAGTGGAGACCTTTAGTTGAAGAAAATAGATATGTCTGCTTGCTGGTTTGATATAATGAGGGAGGAAAGAATTGGAGACGTATTGTTTCTATCTTCTCAGCTTCCCAATACGATATAAAGTCTGGTGTAAATTACCAAGACTTTTGGTAGTAAGAATTAGCTTTAAAAGTATTGACAAATCATTTATTTAACAAAGTCTTTAAAAGTCATTAACATTTTGGATACCTCAAAACTTTTAAATACTCTTTAAAACTCCCAATTGAATACCACTAAACTTTTAAAGACTATTTAAAGGTCACAATTGAATACCTTTAGACTTTTAAACTCATTAAAAGTCATTAAAAGTTAGAATTGGATACACCCCCTAAATAATGCACCCAATAACCTAAGACTATGGGCCCCTACTACAGGTAGCTTTAGTGAATAACTTCTCCTATTTAAGCTTATCTCAGGGTGTTTTCTTCCAATTCCATCTTTTAATCTTGGGCTTATTGTTCGGTTCATTTTTACACATGATTTTTCATGTTATTCACCCACTATTTTGAGTTAGTTCTTGACATTTTATAGCTTTTTATAGCTTGTCATGGTGAAGTTGAACCACTAGGTAATTGCATTTCACAACATTCAATTTGCCAACAGAAACTAGGTAGTTGCACACACAACATGCAATTGCATTCACAGTTTGCGAAAACCAACTTTCTGTTGTCAATTATGTTCGATTCCATTTCACCCACTATTTTGAGTTAGTTTTAACATTTTATAGCTTTTTACTTCCTTTTTGTGTTTTCTTAGATTTTACCTTGGTTGGGATGAAAATGAGCTAAAAGTGCATTATTAGTTATAAATTCTGTTTTTGTTCATTTTCGTAGGTCAACTTCTTGGCCTGGGATCAACATGCTCTGGTGCTCGGATGAGGTCATGATCTTCATGAGATTTGTTTCAATGGATGTTAACTACAACATATCCAAATTTGAGCTCCATTGGACAAGTATTGCCTATCCAACCAATCCAGCATGTTACCACAGCTCTGGAAATCCGGATTTGGCCAGCTTTTACCTCCTTTGTGTCATCTTAATTCCTTGTTACCATAACTCTTGGTAACAAGAAATTACCTTTGTAAAAGAGATATTTTCTGAAGTATTTGGCATCTTTGTGAGTCAATGCTTCATAATGGCAAGGGGACAATGGGCAAAAGCTTTAGAGAAAGAATGAGTTTTATATTAAAAGTGTGAGTAGGAAAAGATGGGAAAAGGAGCAAAAGCAATTGGCAATCAGATATGGAGGGAGCCTTTGAACGTGGAAAGCAATTCAATTCTTAATTCTACACATTGAGAGCAGATTTTGGAGAGTTTTTGGAGCTTGGAGAAAGCCAAGGTGCAGCCAAGAAAAGTGGAGAAGAAGACTTCCACCATTGATGATCTTGAAGCTTTCATCATTTTCTGAAAATCTGTAAACTCTTTCTAATTTCATTTTGAGTTTGTATTTGAAATAAGTATGAGCAACTAAACTCTATAGCTAGGGCTTAGGTTGAAGCTCTAAACATGATTACCTTATTGTTTTGATACTTGAGTGTATGAATTTCTAGATATTGTTGATGAATTCCAATTCACCAAATTAATCTATCCTTGATGTGTGTTTTTCCTTGGTTGGCCATCTTTGAAAGCATGCTTCTTGAGATTGTTGGGATTATGTGTATCTTCATGTTATCCTAAGCAATAAATGGATGAAGTAAGAATCATCCATGTGAATTGGTTTCTTGAATACCTAATGTAAACACCATGCTATTAGGATTCTTGTGATGTTCATATTCTCTTTGAACTTAATGGGTTCTCCTTGTAATTGAATCAAAGTACGAACCATACCTAGGTTCGGTTATGGGGAGGGCACAAGTATTGTAGCACGAACCATGCACTTTACGTATATTAGAGAGAATCAATGCGTCTTGAGCCACGACCCATGGCCTTGATTGCGAACATTTTCATCAACACGTTTAGAGTTCATCACTTGAGTATTCATGAACTTGGGTAGAATTGTTTAGGGTGGATTCCGAAACCCTAGTGTTTGTTACTTTTTAATTCCACTCTTTGATATTTCATCTCTGCAATTCTCATTTAAATTCAAAGTCCATTTACTTTCTTGCAATAGAAATAGGTCACTTGAAACAAATCAAACCCCCCCCCCCCCCCCCCCAATGTGTGTGTGAGTTGTGTGTTCGACACGTGGTGTGTCTTTGTTACTGAATTTTATTTGTTTCCGTAATTGTTTTGGACTTTTGGTCCGCGTTGTGTTCTTCCATTTTCTGTGCTGAATCCAACCGTATAAAGAACGTGAATTTTGGACGTACGGTTGGAAAGTTATAGGCAAAACACTGGACAGAGGTCGAAACTGGAAAAATAGAGAAACGAATCTGTCCAAATGGTGATAGAAAGTGCTGTTTGTGTTTTTCTTTAGTTTTCTTGTGTTGTTCCATTTCTTTTACACTTCTTTACTCATTTCTAGTTTCCATTTTGCATTTGTGCATTTGTGGTGTGTTAAATAAGTGTTCTTTACGTACTCAAATTAGAACTTATAGGAAGCCGACAAGTTCTTCGTGGGATCAACCCCGTACTTACATAATCTATACTTCGATAGATTCGTGCACTTGCGGGTATTTTTAATTGGTTGTTTGCACATTAATTTGTGTCCTTTTAGGAATGCAACACTTATCTCCTTAATCGATGCATGATATCATTGATAATGACAATATGTCTTTGGTATTGGTGATATTTGTATTAGCAATATTTGTGGATAATAATCAATCGTATTTTCTGTTTTCATTGATAACCATATTCATGCTTTATGACAATGTATAAATGGACTTTTTTCTATTGCAATTTCCAATAGGGATCTCTCAACTAAAATAAAAACAAAAACAAAAAGTGTTGTGTTGTGCGGAACACTCCAATACCTTGTGTACGAGTTGTCTGGAATCAAAACTTATCCAAAGTTTGCGATTTGAGTGAGTGATGTTGCATCTTAATTAAGTGCTGGGTTAGCATCGATTTCAATTTCAATCCTTAGGGGCTGGACGTGCGTGTACTTGCACTAACAGAAAGCAAAAATAAAAACAAAAACAAAAAGTTGGGTATATATCTCATCGGAAAAAGGATATATCTTTACCCAAAAAAAGGCTGGAAAAAGAATCCTCTTTCTGATCCACCATAAGATGAAGATAGTGGAGATAGGACATCAGTAGTTCTAGCTTGCCCTGCTGGAGGGCCCAGAAAACTGCATTCTTGCTTCGCAGAACCACAAACCAGGATCAGCTGGAAAATTGTGTCCTTAACAGAACCAACTTTTGAAATATATTCAATTTATACGCATACCGTAAATAATATTGGCAAAAGTAGTCAAGAGGATACATTATACATGTGATGTCTATAATTTCTTTCTTCTATATAGAGACCAAGTGAGAGAGAGAGAGTTATATATTTTTCACCAGACTCTAGCTAATTTCGTACAAATTACAAAGGTACGTTATACAACTCTCGATTGAACAATATATAATATATGGCTCAAATAGCAAACATAGAAGTCCAAGCCGAGATCAAAGCCAGTGCTGACAAGTTCTACGAAATCTTTCGTAGCAAAGGGTACCTTTTGCCCAAGATCTGCCCTAATATTATAAAGGATCTACAGGTGCTTAAAGGTGACGGGAGCTCTGTCGGCTCAATCAAGCAATGGACTTACGTTACTGCAGGTAACAAATATATTAATTAATACTCTATGATATAAGTTAATATGCATATATAATATACTGGAGAAATAAAATAATCATTATAAATGGCTCTTATATTGCCACATACATTCAATCATAACTGTCAATTTCATAGCTGGACTATTATTTATCATAAACCCAACCTCCACTTTAATTAATTGGTTGTCTAAAACCATGATAGGCAATTTTTCTGAGGTTTCGAAAGAGACAGTTGAAGCCATAGATGAGAAAAACAAAACAATCGCCTTCCGAACGGTGGAAGGAGAGGTCACGAAACACTACAAGAGTTTCAAGGCGACGGTTCAAGTTACACCAAGGGGTGATGGATGCAGCCGCAGCAGCAGCTCATCAGTGAAATGGAACATAGAATACGAGAAGCAGAATGAGGCTGTTCCGGCTCCTAATAAGTATCTGGACTTTGTGGTCATTCTCACTAACAATGTTGATGCCTACCTTCTCAATAATGCGTAACAGATGCTAGTACAATATTTTACCCACAGCTGGTACTATTAGCATATTATTGGCTTAATAAAGAAAAACAATATATATTGATCAGATCGATCTGATGTTAAAAAGTGTTGCAAGATGAAATTAGAAAATCAATAAAATTAAAGTAGCTCGCAAAATGAGGTACTAGAGAAATAGGAAATCTAATCATATAGACCCTTTCATTTCATTGCATGTGGAACAGAAAATACGATTGATTATTATCCTTACTATTTGATAATGAATAATGACATTTGATCGACAGCCAGTGCCCACCCAGTCACCGACCCCAAATAATGATAATATAATTAATTTGATAGGTACACGGCAAAAAAATTAGTATTATTGCTAAAACTTGCACGAAAAAGGAAAGTTTAAATGTTTAATAAACTTATCAGAAATCAGAATTATCCATCCACCAGCAGTTTATTAATTCCTTCTGACAGTGTGACTTGATGAGCAACTGTCGATGAGTCCGGTTGAATACGCCCGATTTCTCAGGCAGATCCCTATGAACAGTAAGTAGTAGGGTATGGGCTATAACTTGATCATGGGATATTGCAATCAAATTAATTAATTATAACCCCATTGGTTAAAGTTAATCACTAACGGCTAGAAATAACATCTCATTTCACTCCAACTGATGTGTCAAAGCTTATGTGGAATGAAGGCTAGAGATTGAGATGTTATTTTTGACATCCCAAAAGCAAGATGTGAAATGAATAATTTTTTTTTTCTTTTTAATTAAAAATAAATCAACACTAAAATGTAATAAAATAATAATTTAATTTGACATATCGGGTGGAGTGTATAGCTGTGTAAGATGTCAAATTGCCACATTAGCCATCAAATTTAAATTTGATGTTTGGTATTTGACATCTCCACTCTAATCACAAAGCCCCAAAGCTCCACGTATTTTGGTTCATAGAATTCAAAGGCATTTAGAAAGTTTTTCCCAAGCCGAAGGAGGAAGAAGGGTTAATCAATATGTAATTTATTAGTAGGTGTAGCAGGGCATTTTTGAAAAAGTCAAAATAATATAAATAAACAAACAACAAATCACTACTACAAAAAACACTTTGCGCAACGAATGATTTTTGGTCGCGCAAAGGAAAATTTCGTCGCGCAAAGTTTGCGCGACGAAATTTTGGTCGCGCAAAACTCGTAAAGAAAGGGTTTGCTCGACGACAAAAATTCTTCGTCACACAAAGCCACTTTGCACGACGAAGGATAACAACTTGCGCGACGAATCATGACGACTTTGCACGACAAAAATAACAATTTTGCGCGACGGAAAATAACAACTTTGCGCGACGAATACTAATTACTTTACGCGACGAATATTATCAACTTTGAGCGACGAAAGTTAATGTCGCGCAAATGTACTTTGCGCCTTTGCGCGACGAATTATTCATTTTTTTTTTATTTTTTTATTTTTTGAAAATTTTAAACTAAAATAAACTAATTTAATAGTTTGCGCGATGAAATATTTTGTCGCGCAAGGTTTTTAACATTTTTTATTATTATTTCTCTTATATCAATTTCATTATATTAATTTTTTAAATTTAATTTAATTGTATGATTTTATTTTTCTTAATTCCTTTAATTTAAATTGACATATTCAAAATAAAATTACATAAGAAAAATAGTGGTCAAATTATCCAATATACATAATATTCAAAATGTACACTTAAATTAACAAAGTACAATAATAAAATCTACAAGCATCTTATATCAAATCCTCAACTTTAGCCTCAACAATTCCCTACAAAGAAAAAAAACAAATATTGTCAAATAACAAAACAATAACATAAAATAATGACAAATAATTGGCATAAACTCAAAACTAACTCCAAAAACACATATTAATGAAAAAAATTAAAATTTACAGAGAAGTGAGTGTGCGAGAATTAGAGAAGATAGTGAGAGAGAGATGAGAGAGTGAGTGAGAGTGAGAGATGATGAAAAGAGAGATGAGAGAGAGAGAGAGAGAGAGAGAGAGAGAGAGAGAGAGAGAGAGAGAGTGAAGAGAGAGATGAGAGATTAAGTGAGAGGAGTGAGTGTGAGAGAAATGGTAGGATTTGGGGAGTGGGAAAGAGAGAGAAATGGTAAGATTTAGAAGACATTGAGAAAATGGTGGAGGAGTTATTTTGCTTTTAAAGAACGTATCACTTTGCGCGACGAAATAATATATTCGTCGCGCAAAGTGTTTAAAAATTTTTTTAAAAAAAAATTCCCATTTTCGGTGCCCGCCAAATTTTTTCAGTTTTGGGCGACGAATTTCTGGTCGCCCAAACTTTTGCGCGACCAAAATATTCCCGCATCCCATTTTTGGTGCCCGCCAATTTTTTAGAGAATACTTTGCGCGACGAATACTTATATATTGGTCGCGCAAAGTCAAAATTTTTTTTAAAAATCCTATTTTTTGTGCCCACCAAATTTTTAGAATATATACTTTGCGCGACGAATAATTATATATTGGTCGCGCAAAGTCGAAATTTTTTTTTTTTTAATTCCCATTTTTGGTACCCGCCCAAACTTTTAGAGCAAACTTTGCGCGACGAAAAACATATATTGGTCGCGCAAAGTCGTAAATTTTTAGAGTATACTTTGCGCAACGAAAAACATATATTGGTCACGCAAAGTCGTAATTTTTTTTTTTTTAATTTCCCATTTTTGGTACCCGCCAAATTTTTAGAGAATACTTTGCGCGACGAATAATTATATATTGGTCGCGCAAAGTCGAAATTTATTTTTTTTCATTCCCATTTTTGGTACCCGCCCAAATTTTTAAAGTATACTTTGCGCGACGAAACACTATATATTGGTCGCGCAAAGTCGTAAATTTTTTTTTTTAAAATTTCCCATTTTTGGTACCCGCCCAAATTTTTAGAGTACCCGCCCATTTTTTTGCCCGCCCAAATTTTTTAAAAAAATTTAAAGCTACTAATAAATATATATACTATTCAATTTCTTAAGTGTTATACGTTCAAAATAAACAAATTTAAAGCTACTCAACGATCCAACCGTCAAGCTTGTTTGTTTATACTTCGAGATCATATACGCCAAAATTCAGAAAAAATAAACATTAAGAGATCAATTAATGGGACAAAACATTTCGACGGTTATAAAAGAAAAATCAAGATTTAACGGTTATTTCAACTCTGATTTGGATGATTTTTTACAGCTACACTTCTTGACCCTATATGAATACAATGACTGCATTCGATCGTCAATTTAAAGTATTTACACTAGTAGATACCACAAAATCTTATGTTATATTTAATAAAAGTATAAATAAACTCTTAATTGTTAGTGAATATATTGTTTTGATGGGATATGTATTCTATGAAACTAGTTTCAACGATCCAACCGTCAAATTTGTTTGTTTATACTTCGAGATCGTATACCCCAAAAATCAGAAAAAATAAATATTCAGAGATCACGTAATGGGACAAAACTTTTCTATGGTTATATACAAAAATCACAATTTAACGGTTATTTTAACTCCGATTTTGATGATTTTTTACAACTACACTCCTTGACCCTATATGAATACAATGACTCAATTTGATCTTCAATTTAAAATATTTACACTAGTGGATACCACAAAATCTTATGTTGTATTTAATGAAAGTATAAATAAACTCTTAATTGTTAGTGAATATATTGTTTTGATGGCATACGCATTCTACGAAACTAGTTTCAACGATCCAACCGTCAAACTTGTTTGTTTACACTTTGAGATCATATACGCCAAAAATCGGAAAAAATAAACATTCAAAGATCAAGTAATAGGACAAAACTTTTCGATGGTTATAAACGAAAAATCATGATTTAACGGTTATTTCAACTCTGATTTTGATGATTTTTTATAGCTACACTCATTGACCCTATATGAATACAATGAATCAATTCGATCGTCAATTTAAAATATTTACACTAGTGGATACCACAAAATCTTATGTTACATTTAACAAAAGTATAAATAAACTCTTAATTGTTAGTGAATATATTGTTTTGATGGCATATGTATTCTATGAAACTATTTTCAATGATCCAACCGTCAAACTTGTTTGTTTATACTTCAAGATCATATACGCCAAAAATCGGAAAAAATCAACATTCAGAGATCAAGTAATAGGACAAAAAAAATTGACGGTTATAAACGAAAATTCACGATTTAACGGTTATTTCAATTTCGATTTTGATGATTTTTTACAGCTACACTCCTTGACCCTATATGAATACAATGAACCAATTCGATCGTCAATTTAAAATATATATTTTCTAACAAAAACTCAATCCGAACTACAATAATATATGTTTCTAACAAAATAATTTTTTTATTTTATTTATTTTTGTACAGACTTTGCGAGACGAAGATTATTATTTGTCGCGCAAAGTCATCCAAAATATTTTAAAAATAATTTTTTATTTTATTTATTTTTGTAAACACTTTGCGAGACGAAGATTATTATTTCGTCGCGCAAAGTTATCCAAAAATTTTTAAAAATAATTTTTTATTTTATTTATTTTTGTAAAGACTTTGCGAGACGAATGACACTTCGTCGCGCAAGACTTTGTGTACCGAATTATTGTCTTTCGTCAAGCAAAGTCATGCATAATTTTTAAAAATAATTTTTTATTTAATTTATTTTTGAAAAGACTTTACGAGACGAACCACACTTCGTCGCGCAAGACTTTGCGCGACGAATTTAAGTGTTTCGTCGCGCAAAGTTACTTTTCGCGACGATGCTTTGTCGTGGCGCAAAGTGACTTTGTGCGACGATTTGTATTTCGTTGCGCAAAATTTAGTCGCGTAAGACTTTACGTGACAAAGTTTAATTTTCGTCGCGCAAAGTCACTTTGTGCGACGAATTGTGTTTGGTCGCGCAAAGTTTGGTCGCGCAAGGGGTTTTTTTTACTAGTGAAAGTATATCTTATATTAGGATAAGCATCACAAAAATAAGATGCCCATCCTAAACCAAACAAAAGTGAACTACCTGTACCTAATAGATTAGGGCATACAACACAAACAGAGAAACCAACAAACTCAAAAAACAAGGAGCAAGGGATTGTAGCAGATGCTTTACAAGGAATCTTGAGAACAATTAATATGATGACAGCAATATGATACCTGATTAATGTGTTTTTTAGTGGAATAAGTACAATTAATTTTAACCTAGAGCTGATGAGAGGATGGATGCGATGTTCTCATCTTATCAAGAGGCATGTTGCCTATATATAGGTACAAGGGCCAAACTGGTTTCCTCAAATCCTATATGTCTTAGCTATATTATTACTATTATCATTGTTATTTCAGTTAATAAACTGGTTTTTTATTTTTATTTTGTGTGGGAAGAATGGCCAAGTCTGGTAAGTTGGAGACGAATGTTGAAATCAAGTCTCATGCCGATAGGTTCCACGAATTCTTCGCACAAACGCCATATGAAATATGCAATATCAGTCCTGACAAAGTTCCGAGTCATAAATTACTTGAAGGTGAATGGGGTAAAGTGGGTTGTGTCTTCTTGTGGAATTATATAGAAGGTAATTAAGCTTGCTCCAAAGATTGTTTGACCATCATGTCATGTCACAAATATGCATATGGATTAAACCATGTTTTCAAATGATGAGCAACATGTATGTTTTTTGGATGAACTAATTATTGCTTTTGCCAAATACACAGATGGGAAACCTACCTTTTCCAAGGAGTTAACTGAAGCCATAGACGACGAAACTCATTCGGTGACTTTTACAGTCCTTGAAGGAAACCCTCTGGATCGTTACAAGAGCTTCAAGATTACTCTTCAAGTTAGTCCAAAATCAGGCGACATTGACAATATTGCTGATGAAGGCAGCGTGGTGCATTTGGTGCTTCAATATGAAAAGCTGAACGACAGTGTTCCAGACCCACATCTCCAGCTCCAGTTGGCAGTTATTCTCGTCAAAGAGACTGATAATTTCCTTAACCAAGCATAATCCAATTGACCATGCAATAATAAAAAGTTCAAGTTCAAGTTAATCATGCTTGCATGTGTTTTTCTCCTTCTCTGTTTTGTATAATATGTTTGTGTACACGTGTGTTGTTACAATTGTGAAATCTTGATCATTACCAGCAAATGCAAAATGAAAGAAAATTCAAGCTGAGAAATCTTGATCAACTTCCCAATTGGAGTGTGTTCAATTGTTTCTTATAATATTTAATTTCTCAACGACCACTCAGACAGTTGACATATCTGTATGATTCACTTGCAAGGATTTAAAGCAAAAAGAAATTGTAAATAAAGCATTTAAGCTTTCCAAATAATATACCTAAACGTCACTAAAGATTTTGTACATCCTGAGACAATTGAAATTTAGTCCTCTACCACTTCCAAGAAGCCTGCCCATAATTTTTAAACTCCTCCCCACACAAAATTATTGTCGTGATTGTCGTCAGCCCTATTACTTAACTTTTATGTCGTCAGCCCTTAGGGGGTTGTATCCAATTCTAACTTTTAAAGACTTTTTTTAAGTGAGTGACTTTCCTATAGTTGACAGATTCTTAATGACTTTTACATACTTTATAGAGTTAAAGTGACAAACTTTCATATACTTTTGTCATAGAGTTTTATAGACTTTTAAATACTTATTTTTATATTTATTTTACGAATAGAATTTATCTTTTAATATGTTGAATTAACTAGTCGGCATGCATGGAACAAAAAACTAGAAAAAAAAAATGGATGCAATTACATGGAAGAATCTTTTTCTCAACTGTTTGCTTGCTTAGCATTCTATTACTATCACGCCATCCACGATTGGCGGCGTCAACCATGAGTTGTAGCAACTCATTGCTCTCTTCCAACGTCCACAATTTATAACCCCCATTAACTTTGCTATTTCCTTTGTCATTTCCCAGTTGTGATTCTTCCATTGATAATTACTATATCACACGTACAAATCCTTATTAATTGTGTATATTTTCATAATAGCATATTGGTAAAATGCATCCAATGCACCTTTAAATTTTTATTTATCAAATCTGATCACATAGATAAGTAACATATTCTTATCAAAAGAAATAAATAGTACTCAATCATCAATAATATTTCATAAACACTCACAAATCAACAATATTGGTCAGATTACAAGAGTCTATATTCCAGCAATTCTCTTAGCCCAATACGTGATCAAATTGAGAATATTATATAAAAAAAATTATCCACCTAACGAATTATGGGTAAAGAAACAGTTCCTAAATAATAAATTAATAGGTTTAGGGGCAAAAAATAATATAATAATATATTGTATGCAAACATAGCATATGAGAAAATCAATATAATAAAATATTCATATGCAAACATATTGATAAGCTTTATGATGCAAGTATGAGGAAAAGAATAGAAGAAATATTCATCAACAGAGGGAAAGTAATGTGTGGATGAGAAGAAAAGAAAAAAATTCAAGATTTTTTACTAACCTGGAGGAAGTGGAGACAAGATGGGATACCAGTGGAGCCCTTTAGTTGAAGAAAACAAATATGTCTGCTTGCTGGTTTGATATAATGAGGGAGGAAAGAATTGGAGACGTTTTGTTTATATCTTCTCAGCTTCCCAATACGATATAAAGTCTGGTGTAAATTACCAAGACTTTTGGTAGTAAGAATTAGCTTTAAAAGTATTGACAAGTCATTTATTTAACAAAGTCTTTAAAAGTCATTAACATTTTGGATACCTCAAAACTTTTAAATACTCTTTAAAACTCCCAATTGAATACCACTAAACTTTTAAAGACTATTTAAAAGTCACAATTGAATACCTTTAGACTTTTAAACTCATTAAAATTCATTAAAAGTTAGAATTGGATACATCCCCTAAATAATGCACCCAATAACCTAAGACTATGGGCCCCTACTACAGGTAGCTTTAGTGCCGGGCCTGGGGGTAGGCAAGAAGGGCCTTGGCCATGGGCCTCCAATGAAGGGGGCCCCAAATTTTTTTATATTATATGTATATGTATATATATATATATATTTTATTGTCCAACTAAAAAAAAATTTTAAAAATAAAAACAGAAAGTCAGCGTTGTAATTGACGAGGAAGGCTGTTCCTCTTCCCATTCAGAAACTCTTTGTTTCCTACGCCACACAGCCAGCCAAGAGCAACAACTCCTTTCCTAATTATTTCTCCATGGAGCTCTATTTAATCCATCAATCTCTTAATAATCCACCATTATAATTTTTCTCTGTTATTCCCATCTCCCTTCAATCCATTACCCATATCCTTTATTTTCAGTTTCTATCATCTTTCTCATATCAGATTCATATTATAACCCTAAGTTTCAATCTCACCCAAAAAGCTCACAAATTGTCTTTGAGATTGATGGTGACCAAGAGGGGAGGAGCATGAGAAACTGAAAAGGTAATCAGATTTATAATTTTTTCTTTATATTTGTTCCTACCCAGCAAACTATTGTTTCAATTCAATTTCCAATAGGAACAAAACACAGAGAGATACAGAGTGGTAATCAGATTATTGTTCAGATTTTATTCTTGTCTAACTTGTTTTTTGTCTCTACGAAACTCCGCAAAGGATAATTATAGATTCATACTGGCACTCTAATTTGACTTTTCTAGATATCAAGCCGCTAACTTACAACATACAGCTAGCTAACTTAATTTGGATTTGTTTCTAAGGCAAAACATCCTCTGCCTGGTGGAGATAATCTCCCAAGTCTCCTTATATAAGTCGCTATAAAACTGCACAATGACATCTACTAAACTTTTCTAACAAAATCTTGCATATATCTTATCATTGCAGATGTACATAAATCAGGTGGAGGTACGGAGTGGAGTTTCTCAAAGTGCTAGAAGATCAAGGATTTTTCAGTGATTGATTGTACTTTTAATGTTACAGTTTTTACTTTTTTGATTGTAAATGGTGCAGAGGAAATCAAGCAGCTATTTGATAAAGGGAAAGCATCATATATTTGCACATTGTAATGGGATGGATCTCTTATTGGCTGCCTGTTTGGGAGGAAGAAGGCTACAGGAAGATTTTGTACCCATCCAAATTTGCTGCAACCATTTCATATGTTCTTTTCAAAGCTGATTTTGCTAAACTCGTGTGATGAAGCTTGAAGCCAGAAGCTAATCTTAAGGGAAAGGGTTTAGTATTTTGAACAAACACTTAGTTTTAATGTATCTTGACATGTTCCCATTATTGGTTGTTGGAATGTTGGTTTGTAAATTTTTAATTTCCTTCATGATATTAAATATGTAATCAGAATTTTTTTTGTTTTATATGGAGATATGGCTGCACTCTACATAAAATCATTTTATTTGTTGTTTTTTTTGCAATTGTATATAAACTAAGGGAAGGGGCCTCATTCAGTTTATTGCCTAGGGCCACCGAAAAGTCAGGGCCGGCCCGGTTTGTATTAGCAATATTTGTGGATAATAATCAATCGTATTTTCTGTTTTCATTGATAACCAAATTCATGCTTTATGACAATGTATAAATGGACTTTTTTCTATTGCAATTTCCAATAGGGATCTCTCAACTAAAATATAAAAAAAAACAAAAAGTGTTGTGTTGTGCGGAACACTCCAATACCTTGTGTACGAGTTGTCTGGAATCAAAACTTATCCAAAGTTTGCGATTTGAGTGAGTGATGTTGCATCTTAATTAAGTGCTGGGTTAGCATCGATTTCAATTTCAATCCTTAGGGGCTGGACGTGCGTGTACTTGCACTAACAGAAAGCAAAAATAAAAACAAAAACAAAAAGTTGGGTATATATCTCATCGGAAAAAGGATATATCTTTACCCAAAAAAAGGCTGGAAAAAGAATCCTCTTTCTGATCCACCATAAGATGAAGATAGTGGAGATAGGACATCAGTGGTTCTAGCTTGCCCTGCTGGAGGGCCCAGAAAACTGCATTCTTGCTTCGCAGAACCACAAACCAGGATCAGCTGGATATATTATTGGCTTAATAAAGAAAAACAATATATATTGATCAGATCGATCTGATGTTAAAAAGTGTTGCAAGATGAAATTAGAAAATCAATAAAATTAAAGTAGCTCGCAAAATGAGGTACTAGAGAAATAGGAAATCTAATCATATAGACCCTTTCATTTCATTGCATGTGGAACAGAAAATACGATTGATTATTATCCTTACTATTTGATAATGAATAATGACATTTGATCGACAGTCAGTGCCCACCCAGTCACCGACCCCAACTAATGATAATATAATTAATTTGATAGGTACACGGCAAAAAAATTAGTATTATTGCTAAAACTTGCACGAAAAAGGAAAGTTTAAATGTTTAATAAACTTATCAGAAATCAGAATTATCCATCCACCAGCAGTTTATTAGTTCCTTCTGACAGTGTGACTTGATGAGCAACTGTCGATGAGTCCGGTTGAATACGCCCGATTTCTCAGGCAGATCCCTATGAACAGTAAGTAGTAGGGTATGGGCTATAACTTGATCATGGGATATTGCAATCAAATTAATTAATTATAACCCCGTTGGTTAAAGTTAATAACTAACGGCTAGAAATAACATCTCATATCACTCCAACCAATGTGTCAAAGTTTATGTGGAATGAAGGTTGGAGGTTGAGATGTTATTTTTGACATCTCAAAAGCAAGATGTCAAATGAATATTTTATTATTTTTTCTTTTCTTTTCTTTTTAATTAAAAATAAATCAACACTAAAATGTAATAAAATAATAATTTAATTTGACATATTGGTGTTTGTGCCTAATAAATCCCGGCCATGAACTGGCCGAATGAGCCCTTTTTCTCAGCCCAAGCACTTCCTCGAGAAGCTAAAGCGCAGCGTTTCGCCAAGGTGTTTTGCCTTCCTGAAAACAAAAGAAAAGTTGCCAAGGCATGATCATCTCGGTCTCGATTGTAAGCCGAGGCCGAGGCCGAGCAAAATCACGGCCAGAGATATCAGGATCAAATCATCACGTGATAGCAGGGTCCTATGCTTCATTTAATGAAGTAATGCCTCTGTTTATTGCAGCAAACCCACTGGCCACGAATAAGCATTTAATGCATGAGGGAAGGTGGGAAGTGACTGAAGTCAGGGTTTGGCGACAGGAAGCAGAGTGATTAGACGTGGACATTCTCACAAGAATTCTTGCAGCTTGAGAGAGTAGGTCACCAGCCATCAGAGCAATAAATGCGTCTCCACGGCCAGAGGCGCAGAACCCACGATCAGGGCGGCGGCCGAGATTTACTAAGATTTATGGAGTCACACCACCATGCTTCACGATCCCAAATGTCGATTAGACTACCCACTTGCTCTGATCAGGCTCCACCATGCAGGTTTTCAGCCTCGATTCCTCCTCCAGAGCCCTTCCTATAAATACAAGGCTCAAACTACGATCAAAAGGTTCAAACACCAAACCAAAGCCTCCCACGGAGCAACTTATATTTTCCTGTAATGCACTTTCAATATCTTTACTTGTTTTCCTAGGAGTAGTGTTAGACTATAAGGAAAATTCATTCATCAATATATCATACGACCCTTGATTTTCAAGGCGCCGGAGCATCATCCTTGTTATTCGCTCATTCACCCCATATATCATACGACCGTCGCTCCCTCATGAGCAGCACGCAGGAGCACCGCCCAAAATCCACCAACACCATCACTAAACGGCCTTGTAGCTCAGGCCGTGAACCTAACAGCCGAGATTAGTTCCTCTCTCGGTTACAATCGTTTGATTAGAAGACGAGTCCAAACAGGCGCACCACTTAACCATTCTATCCACATCAACCATCTCGACGCACGGTAGACCGTGCTGGCATGCCTGCGCACAACCGCACCGCACCCAAAAGCAGGAAGCCGCGTGTCAACGCATATCCCCTCGGCCCAGAAACCCAGGCCGTGAGATCTGCGCAGTAGACAATTGGGTGGAGTGTATAGCTGTGTAAGAGCATCTCCAACCGAAATGTCAATTTCAACGTGGCAAGTTTTAACCCCAAAAAAAGACATTTTAAGCCCTCCAACCGTGATGCCAAATCCTAGCTGGATTGACGTCCTTCACTTTTGCTGTCAAAAATGACAGCCCACATGTTGAGACGTCTTTTACTTTTTTTAATTATTTTAATGCTGGGCTCGCTTCCTTCTCTCCTCTTCCATGTACAATTTTTAACCCTATTTAATATTTTACTCTTAAATACCGAGCCCACTTACCTTTAAAAATAATAAAATAAAATGTATATTTGACATCTCGGTTGGATAAAGAGTTTTACAATATGTTAAATTGCCATATCAGCCATTAAATTTAAATTCATCTCCCTTGAAGATGCTCTAATCACAAAGCCCCAAAGCTCCACGTATTTTGGTTCATAGAATTCAAATGCATTTAGAAAGTTGTTTACCTGTCACGATCGCTGTCTCCCCCTAACAAATAACAATCACCTTCCAAACATTATATCTGAGATATGTCACAAATGATAACATATGCAATAAATGTTTTACCTGCTCTCTTTCTTAAATCGAAATAGGATCTTCTAGTGGTTTTTTGTGTGTTGGTATTTTGTTTCAACTTAAAAACAACACGGTAATGTTTTAGCTTTAGACTTGATTAGAATTTAGGGCAAACATTAGAATAATAATCAACTGAAGATCAAATGGAAGTTTGAAATAATGTAGTTTGTGGGCGCACATAAGCATCATATTCACAATAAAAAAATCTAGACTCCTTTTGGACGAAACAACTCTTGATTTCAGATGTCTAATTATATTTGAAATTAGTCACACACATTACCGACATGCTAAGATTAGTATTTTGTCTTTAATTATTATAGTGGGGTTTGACGGACCTCACTCACAACAACTAATACATAAATAATTGAAGTGAGATTCATGTGGTTTTTTTTTTTTTTTTTTTTTTTGGAGATAGAATAGAGATCCATGTGGTTTGAAAATGGAGAACAAATAGTAAAACTGAAAACAATGTGACCTGTATATTCATGATATGGCTCCATCACTACTATATAAGTGTAAGAGCCTAGGCAATGGCGGACTCAGACTTTTGTTCATCTGGGGGCGTAAAAAACAATTTCATAGCTGACTCCTACAAAGTCTAGGTTTTCATAGTAATACGATATATATTATAACACATAATCTATTTCAATAATTTTTTAATATATGATTTTGGGCCAAAATCTAAGGCTTTATATATTGGACCACATCTTATTAAGTCTTGGGCCTTGATATTTTCAATATAGGAGAGGTTTTGGGCTAAAACCTTGAAGGCTTTACTTATTTAGAGTGTTGAGTGGGGATTTTGCATGCAAAATATTAGCAAAGTGTCTTGTTTTTATTGGCAAAGTGTTTGGCTAGATGGGTGAAGAAAACACTTAAGTGTGGGCAGCTGCCCACAATAGGCATGTGCTGGGTCCGCCAGTGAGCCTAGGTGTTTCTTCACCACTGCGACGAAACTTCTTATTTTGTTGTCATTTATTTATTTCCTCATTTAATCCGGCTTGGACTTGGAGCATAACGTTTTTGTTCAAAAACGTCTTATTCTGGTAAGGTGGAGACTGATGTTGAAATCAAGGCTCCTGCTGTGAAGTTCCACGACTTCTTCACGCAGAGGCCACACGTTCCTACATGATCAATAAGACATACTCAAAGACTTTTCATTAAACCCAAAAAAACATATAACCAACTTACATTTCAATCAATTGCAGTATTTCTATGTACAAACCATTTTGCAGCTTAGTGCAGAACTTAATAAACAAGAACCATAAAAAGAAAAAAAAAAATTAATTGTTAAAATCTTGAATTGTTACAGAGTTTATCTTCATATCAACCAGAATATAAAAAAATACAATACCGAAAGGAAAAAGAAAGAGAGAATTGAGAGAAATAGAATGAGCTCTTCTGTTATCACTTCTCAATTGTTCATTACATAATGATACAAGAAAACCAACTTCTATTTTTAATCCTCTGTCTAGACTTAAGTAACTGAGAATAATTAATTATATAACAAATCAACTTATTGCTTGTTCTTGTTATTACAAAGTGTTCATTGGCTTACAAGAAGTGCATTATACTATCGACAAGTAGAAAAGCGAATCATCTCATTGCTATAAGCCTTTCCTGGGAAAGCTTTTGTCGCCAAATATTGTATTTGTTGGCAGAATTCTGCCTGAAGGTATCTTTTCTTGTAGTGAGTTTCGGGAGAATTCGCTTCCATTCATCCATTTCTTGGCTTAATTTAATTGAAGATTGCCGCAGGTGGATTAATCAAATTGGCAATGTTGTATTTGTTGTGAATTAATGACTAACTCACTGCCCTTAAAGATCTTGTTGTTGATGGACTTTAGACAAAGAACTCAATGATGGATGAGTCTTACACACACACACACAGAAATTAACCAAGCACAAATGACACAAGTGTTTATAGAGGTTCAGCAAATTGCCTACATCCTCTTTGGTGATCACCTTGAGAGAAATTTCACTAATGGAGATAGGTTACAACTTTGGTTTACAAAGGAAACCCCCTTAGAACACTACCCTCACAATCTGTTTCTCTCACACCCTTGCTCAACACCTTGATACACTTGGAGAACTCTCTTGCTCTCCCCTTGGCTATCTTGACAAAACTGAAAACTCTAACTCTCTCAACTCAGAATTCCAGCTTCTACCACTTACAATTATTCAACTTGTTTTCTCCCTTGTGTTATCTTACTTCATCCCATTACCTACACAAGCCAATGGACAAGAGATAGGATATCTGATTGTCCTCCACGTTCTTTCCTTTTAGTCACCACTTAGACTAAGGGTCATATCAGGTAGGTAATACAATCCCACTCAGCCACCTCCATTAAACCAGAAAATGGAGAGGAGATTATTCAAAATAAGATAACCAATTAGCCATAAGTGCTCTCCCAACTATCTAGCAGGTAGTCAACCCTCTTTTACCTCAGAAGTGATCCATTAAGCACCTGCAAACTTGTGGAAAGCGATAGCCCTTGAAAAGACAGTTGAAAATACGTAAGCAAAACATCACAGCACGACTGGGACGACCGGTCGCCAGAAGTTTTCCCTCCAGACTTTGAATCTGCTCCAGGACGACCGGTCGCAAATGTCACGCGACCGGTCGCTTGTGCTTCCTACGACCGGTCACAAAGAACTGGCGACCGGTCGCTCATTGATTTCGCTCGAGACTTCGAATCTGCTTCTAAACGACCGATCGCAAATTCCTAGCGACCGGTCGCTTTTGGGCAGACTCAAAATCCTCCTTTGAGCGCCAAAACCTTTGTATCCTTTTAGGTGAGCCATTTTTCCAACAATCTCCACCATGGCGAGCCTAATACTCCTTGTGGACATCATTGCCATCCAGGACATCTGTAATGTCTTGAGAATCGTCCTGATAACTCTCAAGAACTCCACCTCAATCTTTAGCATGTAACAAGATTGAGCAAGCTCAAACAATGCTTGAACTTTGCTGCTGTGACTGGCTTTGTTAGGCAATCTGAAGCGTTCTCATTTGTATGAACCTTCATTATTATGATGTCTCCATCATTCACCCAATCCCTTATCCGGTGGTATCTCACATCAATGTGTTTGGACCTCACATGGAACACTTGATTCTTCACTAAGCAAATAGCACTTTAACTGTCACTTAGAATCACCACCAAGTCTTGAGCTATCCCGAATTCCTTTGCCAATCTCTTCAGCCATACCGCTTCTTTTGAAGCTTCCGTTAAAGCCATATACTCCGCTTCCGTAGTAGACAAGGCACTAACCGATTGTAACACTGCTCTCCAACTAATCGGTCCTCCACCACAAGTGAAGACATATCCTGTGGTGGATCTCCTCTTGTCTAAATCTCCTGCATAATCAGAATCTACATACCCCGACACACATGCCTTTCCTTGTTGTCTTTCAAACAATATCCCAAGCCTTTTGGTACCCTTCAAGTACCTGAGAATCCATTTTGCTGCTGTCCAATGTTGCTTTCCAGGATTCGCCATATACCTTGACACCACACTTACGGCTTGGGCTAAGTCGGGGCGTGTGCAAACCATTGCATACATGAGACACCCTACCAAGCTTGCATATGGAACTTTACTCATTTCCTCCTTCTCCACATCCGTAGAAGGACATTCCTTCGCACTTAACTTAAAATGCTCCGCCAAAGGAGTAGACACCGGTTTGCAATCCATCATATTGAACCTTTCAAGTACCTTGGAAATGTACTTGCTTTGTGACAGCCACAACTTGCCTTCATTTCTGTCTCTCCTTATCTCCATTCCTAGGATCTTTTGTGCAGCACCAAGATCCTTCATGTCAAACTCCCTTCCAAGCAATGTCTTCAAATTCTGGATTTTTGACATGTCCTTACATGCAATTAGCATGTCATCAACATAAAGAAGCAAAAGGATGAAGTTACCATCCTTGAATGCATGAGAGTAAACACAACAATCAGATTCACATCTTCTATACCCAATCTTCATCATGTAAGAATCAAAGCATTTATTCCACTGTCTTGGAGATTGCTTCAGCCCATATAGAGACTTCTTCAACCTACAAACCAGATTTTCCTTCCCAGCTTCAATGAACCCTTGAGGTTGGCTCATGTAGATGTCTTCCTCCAATTCACCATGAAGGAAAGCAGTCTTCACATCCATTTGCTCCACCTCCATGTCCTCTTGTGCTACTATGGAGAGTAGTAGTCGTATAGAAGTATGTTTCACCACCGGAGAGAAGATTTCATCATAATCAACTCCCTCCTTTTGCAAGAATTCTTTTGCCACCAACCGAGCTTTGAATAAGGTGGCACCCTTCTCATGCATTTCTTCTTTCTTCCTAAACACCCATTTGCAGCCAATAACCTTGCGACCTTTGGGTTTAGGAACTAACTCCCAAACTGAGTTTTGGTGTAGAGATTCCATCTCTTGCATCATAGCTTCCATCCAACTTTCCCGTTCCTTGTTCTCAACAGCTTCTTGGAACGTGGTTGGTTCTTCTTCACTAGCATTTAGGGCATAGTGAACTGCATCCTTTTCCCATCCAAACCTTTGAGGTGGTTTGATGGTTCTCTTGGGCCTGGACCGAGCTATAGATGATGGCTCCACCTGTTCTTGAGCCTCTTCTTCTTCTTGAGTGTGTTGTTGATGCTGCCCAGCTTCTTCCTCTTCAATGTCAGACTCCACCTCCTCCTGAACGTCTTCAGTTGGCTATTTCCGTGAAGTCTTTCTTGACACCTTCTTGAGTGGAACTTCAATGGTTGTTTCTTTCTCAACAACATCCTCCTTTGCCTCTGAATTCTTGACTTTGTTCATAGGTATGGTCTTCTCATCAAACACAACATTTCTGCTGAGTATCTTCTTGTGGTTCACTGGATCCCACAGCTTGTAACCCTTCACACCACTCTCAAATCTGATGAAAATACATTCAAGAGACTTTGGCTTCAACTTGGATCTTTCATCACTAGGAATAAGTGCATATGCACTGCACCCAAACACCTTAAGATTCGAATAATCAATTGACTTATTAGACCATATCTCCTCTGCACATTTGAACTCAAGATTTCTTGAAGGCGATCGGTTAACCAAATAGGCAGCGTGGTTAACCGTTTCTGCCCAAAAAGATTCGGGCAACCCTGCATGAATTCTCATACATCTCTCACGCTCCATGAGAGTTCGGTTCATCCTCTCCGCAGCTCCATTTTGTTGGGGTGTCTTCTTCACGGTAAAGTGCCTTTTAATGCCTTCACTTTTGCAAAACTCAAGGAACTTGCTGTCCTTATATTCACCACCATTGTCACTCTTTAGGATCTTGATCTTTCTTCCGGTTAGGTTCTCTACTTCCGCCTTCCACTCTTTGAATTTGGTGAAGACCTCAGATTTCTCCTTCATGAAGTAGACCCAAACCTTCCTTGAAAAATCATCCAAGAAAGTCACGAAATAGCGAGCTCCACCCTTCGATTTAACCGGTGATGGCCCCCATACATCCGTGTGAATATAATCTAGCACACCTGTGCTTTCTTCCTCTTTGTTTCGTTGCTTGAAAGCTATCTTTGATTGCTTTCCCATGGTACAAAATCTGCAGAACTCAAGCTTGCAACTTTGAACACCTTTCAACAATTTTCTGTTGTGTAGTTCCTGCATGCCCCTCTCACTCATATGCCCTAGCCTCAAATGCCAAAGCTGAGTTTCATCTTCCGAGTCCTTGCTTGTAGATACAGCTGCTCCACCTATGATTGTTGTACCACACAACCTATATAGACAGTTAGGTTGAATTTCTCCCTTCATAATCACAAGTGAACCTTTTGAGATTATGAGTTTCCCTCCATTTGCTTTGAATGAATAACCATTCTTATCAAGAGTTCGAAGGGAAATGAGATTCTTACGCAACTTTGGAATGTGCCTTACCATTCCAAGAGTCCTAACAGCCCCATCATGCATCTTCACCTTGATTGTACCGGTGCCTTTGACTCTACACATTGAGCCATCCCCCATCATCACTTCACTGCTATCTTCTTTCTCATACGTGTCAAACCACTCCTTGTTTGAGCACATATGATATGAGCATCCGGAATCCAAAATCCAATCGGAAGAGGAACACCTTGAAGAATTAGCCAATGCATTTGTTTTAACATTGCTATTAACACACAAAAGCTCACCATCACTTTCCGTGACATCCTCCGCTGTATTTGCTGCATTCTTCCCTTTGTTCTTCTTCTCCTTCCATATGGGGCAATTCTTTTTCCAATGCTCCTTTGACCCACACTCGAAACAACCTTCCTTTGCCTTGGATTTGGACCTTCCTCTATTGCCTTTCTTGCCTTCACGCTTCTTTGAACGGCCTCTCTCTCCGGTCTTTGCAACTAGACCTTCGCCTTGAGAGTTTTCTCCCGAACGTTGAGTCATCCTATGGTGTGTCATGATGTCTTGCACCACAGGCTCAAAATCAAGAGTAACCTTTCCGAATATAAGAGTGGTTCGAAAGTGTTTATAGGACGAAGGTAAGGATGTCAACAACATAAGAGCCTTATCCTCCGGACTATAATTCACATCCATTCTCTGCAAGTCAGCAACACATCTATTGAAACTACTTAGATGTTCCATTAAATTTCCTCCCTCCTCCATCTTACGATTCAAGAGTTCTTCCTTGAGGAAGAGTTTGTTGGACAACGATTTCCCTGCAAACATCTCTTCGAGCTTCTCCCATGTTTGCTTCGCTGTATCCTTTATCACGTTGATGAGCACCTCATCGGAGAGATAGTTTTCGATGGCTCCTCTGGCTAACTCGTCAAGAACTCCCCACTCATCATCCGTCATGCTTGCTGGCTTCTTCTCCTTGCCAACCAACACAGCATGGAGTTGTTGTTGTGTAAGAGCTGACTTCATCCTTCGTTGCCAAAGAGTGAAGTTCTCCTTCCCTGTGAAAGGCTTTAACTCCACCTTCATGCTTGCTACTTGTGGTTGCTTCATATACTGTGAACTGCTACCACTCTCAGCTTCCATTTCACTTGCCATCTTCAACACACTAGCACTCCAAGAGAAGAACTAGCTCCAGCTGCCAAACATAGCTCTGATACCACTTGTTGTGAATTAATGACTAACTCACTGCCCTTTTAAGATCTTGTTGTTGATGGACTTTAGACAAAGAACTCAATGATGGATGAGTCTTACACACACACACACAGAAATTAACCAAGCACAAATGACACAAGTGTTTATAGAGGTTCAGCAAATTGCCTACATCCTCTTTGGTGATCACCTTGATAAATTTCACTAATGAAGATAGGTTACAACTTTGGTTTACAAAGGAAACCCCCTTAGAACACTACCCTCACAATCTGTTTCTCTCACACCCTTGCTCAACACCTTGATACACTTAGAGAACTCTCTTGCTCTCTCCTTGGTTTTTCTGAAACTCTCACCAGAAAACTCTATCTTCTGCTTCAGCCACTTCCTAATTATCCAACTTTTTTTCTCCCTTGTGTTATCTTACTTCATCCCATTACCTACACAAGCCAATGGACAAGAGATAGGATATCTGATTGTTCTCCACGTTCTTTCCTTTTAGTCACCACTTAGACTAAGGGTCAGATCAGGTAGGTAATACAATCCCACTCCGCCACCTCCATAAAACCAGAAAATGGAGAGGAGATTATTCAAAATAAGATAACCAATTAGCCATGAGTGCTCTCCCAACTATCCAGCAGGTAGTCAACCCTCTTTTACCTCAAAAGTGATCCATTAAGCACCTGCAAACTTGTGGAAAGCGATAGCCCTTGAAAAGACAGTTGAAAATACGTAAGCAAAACATCACAGCACGACTGGGATGACCAGTCGCCAGGAACTGGCGACCGGTCGCCAGAAGTTTTCCCTCCAGACTTTGAATCTGCTCCAGGACGACCGGTCGCAAATGTCACGCGACCGGTCGCTTGTGCTTCCTGCGACCGGTCGCAAAGAACTGGCGACCGGTCGCTCGTTGATGTTACTCCAGACTTCGAATCTGCTTCAAAACGACCGGTCGCAAATTCCTAGCGACCGGTCGCTTTTGGGCAGACTCAAAATCCTCCTTTGAGCGCCAAAACCTTTGTATCCTTTTAGGTGAGCCATTTTTCCAACATATCCTTCATTCGTCGCATCCAGCAACACTTTCTTTTCTTTATGCCGATTGTTAATATTAAAGTAAACCAGCAATTTCACAGGGAAGAAGGGCAGAGAGATAAAGAAAGAGAGAGAGAGACGAAGTGGGAAAAGGAGAGCGCAAATGATGAAGGAAAGAGCTTCCAGCTGCTTCTACTACTTTTTTACCACTTTTAGCTTGTGTCTTTTTCATCTACAAGGCTAAGTGTTCAATGTGAAATTCGAATCCAAGCACGCAACATAGTTCAAATTTTTTGATCTTTTAAGTACTTCGAATCCAAGCTCGCAACATATACCAGTTGGATATTGTTGATTTTTAAGTCTATTTTGTACTTGATATATGAATGATGAGCAAGAACTGGACATATATATAGAACACCACGCATTTTATTTTATATATGTGATAACCCACATAGCTAATACATCACAATATATCACAAATGAAATCCCTTCATGCACTTGCCACAAAGAAAAACTTACATAAAACAAAGCATTACTTATAATATTAACCAGACAAAGCACGCATTAACATACATATATATATATATATATATATATATATATATATATATATATAGGTGCTTTTGATATTCGATTATGCCTTGGCAAAGTGAGCATCAAGATCCCTGACGAGGGTAACCATGAGACCAACATATCTATCTGGAGCTTCAACATCCGCATTCCGTTTCTCATAGTGAATCGTCAGGTTGGCAACGCTAACATTACCCTTTTGAGCGAACTGATAGATGCCCTTATAGCTCTTGTAATACTTGAACACTTCTCCGTCCAATCCAGTTAGAGTTGCCGCCTTGTTGTCGTCGTCGTACTCGACCTTTTCCTTGAATGTCCCAACTTCGTCCCCTGCCACATTTATTTCACAACAAAAATATATATATAAGCTCATCTTATGATTATTTTTTCATACCATATGATATAGTTACTTAATTACCTAGATGATAATTCCAGATCTTAACAGAGCCGTGCGTTTCCCAATCTCCTTCATGCCAAATATAGTGTAATTGAGAGAGTTGAGAATGTATAATAAGAAGAACAAGATAGGTTTTGCAGAGAATTCAAATCTGCCAATTGAGTTTCTTACTTAGTGAAGGGTTAGATATACAAGTATACAAGGTGATTATTAGTTACAAACAATGCACAAGACATGGAGGGAAACATGGAGAGTTTCCATCCCTAAAACAAGGAATATGAAAACAAGGAAAAGTAACAAGGTGGTAGACAAGCCATTTAGGGATGTCTATGTTTTGTCTTTGACTTTACTAACACTCCCCCTCAAGTTGGTGCAAAGATATCACGCATGCCCAACTTGTCCAGTGAGTCATGGAAAACTTTACTTGATACGGCCTTCGTCAAGATGTCAGCAAGTTGGTTTTCCGAGTTTACAAATGGAAACTTGATTATACCCCTTTCTAGTTTCTCTTTGATGAAGTGTCGGTCGACTTCCACATGTTTGGTACGGTCGTGTTGTACTGGGTTATGTGCTATCTCGATAGCTGATTTATTGTCGCAGTACAAGTTTGTAGCTTTCAATGGTTTAATTCCCAGATCCTTCAGTAATTTCCGTAACCAGAGCAATTCACAAACTCCTTGAGCCATTCCCCTAAATTCTGCTTCAGCACTTGATCTAGCCACAACTTTTTGCTTCTTACTTCTCCAAGTGACTAAGTTGCTCCCCACAAATGTAAAGTATCCAGAAGTAGAACGTCTATCTGTGATGGATCCTGCCCAATCCGCATCTGTGTATCCTTCTGGGTTCATATGTGTATGTTTGGAGAATATCAACCCTTTGGCAGGGGCAGCCTTCAAGTACCTCATGATCCGAGTTACTGCATTCATGTGTGCCTCACTTGGTTGATGCATAAACTGACTCACCATACTCACAGCATAAGCTATGTCGGGGCGTGTGTGTGATAGATAAATCAGTCGCCCAACCAATCTTTGATACCTTTCTTTGTCAGTGGGTGCTTGGTCTGGATACATCCCTAACTTGTGGTTCTGCTCAATAGGTGTGTCAGCTGGCTTACAATCAAGCATTCCAGTTTCTGTTAACAAGTCTAACACATATTTTCGTTGGGATAGAAATATGCCATGTGTTGATCTAGCAACTTCTATGCCAAGAAAATATTGTAACTCACCTAATTCCTTCATCTCAAATTTACTAGCAAGGAGCTTCTGCAGATTCTTCATTTCTTCATTGTCATTACCGGTAACCACCATATCATCAACATAGATGATAAGGGCCGTAAGTTTGTCACCACGACGCTTTAAGAATAAAGTGTGATCCGAGTGGCTCTGAGTGTACCCAAAGCGCTTCATAGAATCTGTGAATTTTCCAAACCAGGCTCGTGGTGACTGCTTTAGCCCGTATAATGATTTTCTCAGCTTGCACACGGTGTTGGGACCAAGTGCCATGGAGATCCCTGGTGGTGGTTCCATATACACTTCTTCTTGCAATTCCCCGTGAAGAAATGCATTCTTTACATCATACTGCAATAGTGGCCAATCAAGGTTTGCAGCCAATGACATGAGAACACGTACGGTATTGATCTTGGCAACAGGTGCAAATGTCTCTTGGTAGTCAATTCCATATGTTTGTGTATACCCTTTGGCCACTAATCGAGCTTTGTATCGATCTATGGATCCATCAGCTTTGTATTTAATGGTGTATATCCACCGACATCCAACTGGTTTCTTCCCTTGTGGCAACTGGACCATTTCCCATGTAGAATTCTTTTCCAGAGCTTCCATTTCAATCGCCATTGCTTCAGCCCATCTAGAATCTGTTATAGCATCCTGCCACTTATTTGGAACACATACAGTAGATAATTGATTGACAAATGATGCATATGACTTTGACAATCTATGAGTTGAAACATGGTTATTAATGGGATATTTAGATTTGGCAGTAAGGTCAGGACAATATTGAGGCTTGGGTTTTCCTCTAGTGGTCCTAGGTGGGAGAGTGTATGGTATAGCATTAGGTGCTTCGGGAATTACCTCAAGTGTTTCCTCATCACGAGACGACTGGTCCGATGGTTGAGAAGAAGGGGTTGTATTTTGTTGTTGATCGCAGCAACCATTTGAATTGTCTCCTCCGGGATCTTCACCAAATAAGAACGACAAATTTCCAATACCTTCATCGCTGTCCAAATTTTGAAGTTCACTGGTGCTTGGCGACCGGTCGCTGGATTCTGTGCGACCGGTCGTTTTGTCACGACGACCGGTCGCTTCTGGATTACGACCGGTCGTTTTGTCACAGAGTCGATCTTCATCATCGCTGGAGCAAGGCGACCGGTCGCGGTCAGTGCGACCGGTCGTTTCAGGAAAGCGACCGGTCGCTTCTGGGTTGCGACCGGTCGTTTTGTCACAGAGTCGATCTTCATCATCGCTGGAGCAATGCGACCGGTCGCTGTGGTCAGTGCGACCGGTCGTTTCAGGAAAGCGACCGGTCGCTTCTGTGTTGCGACCGGTCGTTTTGTCACAGACTTGGATATTTTCTTCCTTTTCTTCCTTCTCTTCATTCCTTCTCTCCCCCTGAAGAGAAGGGGGCATAGCAGCTTTAAAGTAGGATAAATCTTCATGAAATGTGGCATCCATAGTGACAAAGAGCTTACGAGTAGGAGGATGGTAACACTTGTATCCCTTTTGAGTTGATCCATACCCAACGAACACACATCGAATGGCACAAGGGTCCAGCTTACTTCTTTGATGAGATGGAACATGAGCATATACAACACAACCAAATATGCGAGGAGGCAGCTTGAGGACTGTAGGAAGAGAGACATGACGAGCCAAGGTGTTCAGTGGAGTTTCAAACTTCAAAACACTACTCGGCACTCGATTAATTACATATACTGCAGAAAGAAGGGCATGTCCCCATAAGTAGTGAGGGACCGATTTATCCAGCATGTAAGCACGAGTAACCTCAAGTAATTGTCGATTCTTTCGCTCTGCGACACCATTTTGTTGCGGAGTGAAAGATGTGGAGGTTTGATGAATGATGCCTTAGTCTCGAAAGAAATGTGCCAAGACATTGTTCACATATTCCCCACCATTATCAGACCGGAATACTTTGATGGAAGCTTGGAACTGTGTGGTAATCATAGCATGAAATTCACGGATTGCAGCGGAAACGTCACTTTTATGAAATAGTAAATATACTCAAGTCATGCGAGTACAATCATCAATAAATGTAATAAACCATCTTTTGCCATTGGAAGAAACTTTAGCAGGACTCCAAACATCAGAGTGAACCAAATCAAAAGGGAATTCCGTTTTATTATCACTTAAGGGAAAAACAGTTCGATGGCTTTTGGCCAATACACAGGTTTCACACTGAAACTGAGAATGATCTAGGCCACGAAACAAAGACGGAAACAAACGTTGAAGATAGCCAAAGGATGGATGTCCTAGACGACGATGCCAAAGCCAAATCTGATGTTGATTGCGAGCTTGTGAGCTGGAACCTTGAGTATGAGCTGCCCTTGGTGGTGAAGAGACCGTCAAGGAATACAACCCCCCTCTTCGTTTACCATGCCCAATCGTCGCGTGAGTCGTGAGGTCCTGAAAAAGACAATGGGAAGGATATAATGTGGCATAACAGTTATGTGAGTCAAGTAATTTTCCAACAGACAGCAAATTGCAATTGATGGAGGGAACAAGTAGTGTATGAGATAAAGATAAGGAAGGGGAAAGTGATATAGTTCCTTCACCAGCAACATTAGAGGGGACTCCATTGGCACTAGTGATGTAAGGATGACGAGACTTAGAAGATATTGTGGAAAACATAGTAGAGTCAAAAGTCATATGATCAGTGGCACCTGTGTCAATTATCCATGTAGTGGGTTGTGTACCTGATTCGGAGTCGGAGAGTAGGGTGGAAGATGGAGAGGCATCGGTAGTTATAACACATGCTGCCTTGGGTGTTTTGTTGCGGGATTTGAAAGCATCCCACCACTCAGGATAACCATGAAGCTTGAAGCACTTCTCAACAAGATGATCACCACCACAATGAGTGCACTTCTCAGTTCCCTTTGCATTGTCAGTTTTGGGACCCCGGGGGGGAAGTCCGGAGGACGTACGGTGTGGTGGCCGATATGGCTTGACCGCCATTGCACTCCCACCGCCAAGCATGGAAGATTGGCGATTATCTTCTTCTACCACTAGTGCATAAGCTTCAATGACTGCTGGAAGCGGATTCATGGCAAGAATCCGACTACGAACGGAATCAAAGTTGGGATCGAGTCCTCCCAAAAAATCGTACACACGTTCCACCTCAAGTGCTTGTTGGTGAAGAGCCACATCATCGGGATTGGTATGTTTGCAGGGACGGAGGCTGTCAATTTCCTGCCATATTATGTGTAATTTTTCGTAGAATACATTCACAGGTTCACCACTTTGAGAGGTGGTGACTGACTGACGACGGAGTTGGTACAACTTGGAGCTATTCTGTGTGACAGTATATGTCTTCCGAGCTGCGTCCCACACCGCATAAGCCGTTGAGCAGTGATCAAATAAGGCACGTACATTTTTGGTCATGGAGTTGAGGAGCCATGACTGCACCAAACAGTTGTCTTCATCCCAAGCTTCATAGCTAGGATCATCAATGGCAGGGGCAATCTTTTTACCATTAATGAAACCAGCCATACGACGAGCAGTGATGGCCAAGCGAACACTACGAGACCATGCAGGATAGTTGGACCCATCCAACTTATCAGGAGTAATTGGAGAGTAGTCATGAGAGGACCGGGGTGGTGGTGGTGTTGTGGAGTCGATCTTGGTGGAGTCGATTTTAGAGGAGTCGTCCGTGGAGTCGTTGATGGAGTCGTTGGTGTCACCCATGAGGTAAGTATATAAAAGGATGTAGAGGAAGAAATAGCTTAAAAATTCAGCAAACAAGAGCACAAAAAGGGCTTGTGATCAAGACCAATTTTGAGGCAAGGCAAAGTATGAGGTAGGAATAATATAACAGCAAATTATGGGCAAGGATAGGTAGAGATTTAGGCAAGAACAAGGTTATGCAGAGGCAACCAAAATCGATTGCTCTGATACCATGCCAAATATAGTGTAATTGAGAGAGTTGAGAATGTATAATAAGAAGAACAAGATAGGTTTTGCAGAGAATTCAAATCTGCCAATTGAGTTTCTTACTTAGTGAAGGGTTAGATATACAAGTATACAAGGTGATTATTAGTTACAAACAATGCACAAGACATGGAGGGAAACATGGAGAGTTTCCATCCCTAAAACAAGGAATATGAAAACAAGGAAAAGTAACAAGGTGGTAGACAAGCCATTTAGGGATGTCTATGTTTTGTCTTTGACTTTACTAACACTTCATGTACCTGAACGCCTTTGATATGGCCAGAAGAAACATTTGGGATGAGGTGGGCTTGACCCTTGAAGATTTTGTAGAACTTATCAGCAGGTGACTTGAGTTCTATTTGAGTCCCAATAAAACCGTGCAGAGCCATGCTTATGCTTATCAGTTTTGAAATTTGATATGTATAAAGGCAGAATGTTAAACAACGTATAACTTGGCTTCTCCTTAAATACAAGTCATTACAGTTAAATTGCCTGATATTTTATATTATAACTTTAAGCTGTACCAGGTGCTTGCTTCACATCATGAAACTCACGAAACACATGAAACACATTTACTAATGATCACAATAGGTGCGGAGAAGACAAGTAAGGTCATCTCCAACCATAATGGGACTAAACTCAAATTTCCACTCTCTAAAATACAACTATTCATGTATTTTTCCTCCAACCATACAGACTCATAATTTGAGTCATCAGATTTATTAAATTGGTTAAGAATGGTTAACATGGTAGGTATACCTATACTATCTATACATCAAATTTAAATTTTGGACCCCAAACAAAACCCTACCAAATTTAATTTCTTAATTTAGTTAGAGTATATCAGTGAACTTGATTAATGGCTCTAATCCACTTTGATAACATAGAATTTAACATTCATATTTATTTTTTTGTCAAAGTTAGGAAGGAAAGGGGGAAACTCACACACACGATTATCTTGAGAATTTGGACTCATGACTGCTCAGGAGTATATAAAGACCTGGATTAATCCAACTAATTAACACCACAACGTTTTTTAGGCATTACATGCAAAATGGGATATTATTGTTCTCACCACTTTGCAAAACCCAAGGGAAGGTGTCGTATAGTAGTGTAGCTCGGAAGTCCGAGTGTCGTTTCCACAGAGAGCGGTGTAAAGAAAATAATAGAGATGAAAAAGAACAATTGTGATTGAGAGGTAGATTTATGCAAGATTTGATTTAAAGAAAATTCAATTGATTAAAACACTAAGGCATTGGGGTTCCACTTTTAACATAAGCATGCAACTCTTATTAATTTGATCCACAAAACATTTTCCATTGTAGTTGTTCAAAATAATTAAAGCTCTTTTTAATTTCCTTTAGAAGTATTCTAAGCATAACTTGTACCATTGGCAACAAACTATCAAAAAATAAACTTCATCAAAATTCTATTAATCTTTAGTAATTCTCTTCTCTTTTAAAAGTATGAAAGTTTTTACTACACAATGGGAAAAACTTGATTGAACCCATGAAATAGATTATCAAACATTCATCAATTAATTAAAAAAAGAAAACTACAAATTCCATTTGAACAAAAACTACAAAATCACATTAAAGCTCAAGTTTGGATCAAACTAATGAAAATTACATACTCATATTAAAAGCTTTCCCCCTAGCCTTAGCTAGGGAGTTAGTTCCCCATAAAATAAAACTAAAACAGAAATTTAGAACTAGAAGAATTGGAGGAAGGAGAGAGAGCTCAAGAGAAGATTGTGAGCTTGATGTGTGTTTTGAAGCTTGAAGACTTCTCTATTTATAGGGCTAAGAAGAAGGAACATCATGATGAATTCCAACACCACCATTCCTATTCCAATACAATCCATTACTCCCACTTCATCTTGTCTAAGTTAGTGTGGTTGGAATCAATTCCATCCCATACTTCTTTTGGCATGGGTGTGGCACTTCATGCATTCTTTTCAATTCTTTAGCTGCTGCATCTCAAGCTCTCTTCACATGGGTATTCAAAGGTGTTCAATTATGGCTGCCTTTTGCTGCCAATCCATGTGGGTTTTCTTTTGGTTGCTGGAAAAACGATTCTTCTGAACCAGGCTTGGTGTATGAAGACCTGAGATTTCAATATGTATCCAATGGGGCTCAAATTTGGATATGTCATAATAGACACCCATTGGAACAATTTTTATGAAGAATGCATTCCCATCTGAGCAGTACAAGTGTACGTTTTGGGCCTTGCAAGTTGACTGCCGAAAATAGACTGGAATTGGCTTCATTTCTTTTCTTTCTTTTCTTTTTGCTTCACATGCATGCATATTCTTTCTCCTTAATAGCTCCAACATGCACCTATATAAAATCATGATATTAGAATAGAATGTAACAATTATTGCCCAATTGATAAGAGTTTGGGTGCCACTTCAAAGAGAGAGCTACCAAATAGAGAATTCAAATGAATTAGCCTATATTTCAATGAAGTGCAAATGGATTCGTAAAATGCAATGAAACATTCTAATTGGTGCAAAAATCAATATAACAAAGTACTAACAAATATAGATTAGGGATAGAAATTGTAATAATTATGTGTTTATCAAATACCCCCAAACCTAAAATTTGCTAGTCCTCGAGCAAACTAAAATTGAAAACTAAGAATAAATGAAAACTAATTAAGCCACTTCCGCAGGGATCTCGATTGCATTTAGCGTATGCAATAAGCCTTTAAACCCCTAGGTTGCCCTAGTGGACGAGTTATAGTCTCGTGAGGGTTTTTAGGGATGATACCCACAAACATCTGAAATTTTAAGTAACTCTCCTGCCAAATTATCATCAAGAATGTCAAAAGCTCAAAAACAAAGATTCTCAATTCATGAACAAATTTAAAAGAGCGAACACAAATCCAAAACTTTAAGTTCTTCCAGTCTAAAGTCAAAGTCATTTATCACCATTAATAAACTTTTCATTTGCTTTCTTTGGTGTAAAGTGAACTAACACAATTGAGAAGACAAAAATTCAATCATAATCACACCATCCTTGCTATCTTAGATTTTTTTTTTTATATAATTATTTAATAATAAATATATACATGCTATTATGTGGACTGTGCAATGTTTAGCTCCCTTAAGCTTTCTAATTAACCCATGTAGCAAGTGTTAGGCCAATGACTCTCAAACACAAAGGCTTTAAGGCATTAGGTGTTGAAACACCCCGATGAGCTTAATAACTCGAGTTAAAAAGGCTACAAAGCTAAACAAGTCACACATGCATTTTTTTTTTTTTTAAAGAACTTCACGGTTTGATGCGAACACTCACTACTGATTAGGCAAGAGGCCCAGTTACTAAGTGAAAGTTATATTTTTATTCTTCTTCTTCTTCTTCTTTTTTTTTTTTTTCTTTTTTCAAGAAAACAAAGATAAATACAATCAATCTCAAACTCTATCTTCTCAAGCGCATTAGTGTGAGTGTGAATTTTTCAAAGCCTAACTCATAAATCATTCATTAAGTAGAAATAAATGAAAAAGACTAAAGACTGGATTAGTTATCGCTCAAGTGTTCTCAATTTTAAATTCATGCATGAATATCAAATCTCAATTTAATGCAAGTCTGTTTTGATGACAACAAGCGTGGAGGTTTTTTTTTTTTTTTTTTTTAAATGTGTGAAATAAAATTTACAAACTAACAAATTGTCAGAAATAATTCTACTTCCCCCCAACTTGAATGAAACATTGTCCTCAATGTGTTATAAAGGAAAAATATGAGAGACATGTTGGAACGAAATTATAACGAGTGGGATAGAAGTCACCTAAATGCTGAAAAGTCTTTGAATAATTTTCTCCCTGAAAATAATTGGGTTTAGAAATGGATACCATAGGAGAAGTGTCAACTTCACTGTTTGGCAAAGACTTAGGGAACAATTTCAATTTCACTTTAGGAGCCTCATTTACACTTGACATCATAGGCTCATCATATAAAGGTGGAAGTTTGTCAATTTTGGGTTTCCAGCCAATCCCTTAATGTACCTGTAAAGCATCAAATAATGAACCAATTTCAGTAATTTGTGAATTTCTTGTTAAATCAGAACCATTAGAATTTATTTGAAATTTTTCTGCACAAGAAACAACACTACTTTTCGCAAATTGATCATGCGATAAAGTTGAGATAGAATTCACAAATTCGGGTTCATCTTCCTCCCCAGATGACTGTTTATAAACATTAAAAACATTAACTTCCATAGTCATATTTCCAAAACAAAGTTTCATGACTCCACTTCTGCAATTAATGCTAGCATCACAAGTAGCCAAGAAAGGACGTCCTAAAATCACAGGAATTTGATTATCAGAATTTGAAACATGTGCAGTGTCCAAAACAATAAAATCAACAGGATAATAAAATTTGTCCACTTGGACCAACACATCTTCAATAATCCCTCGCAGTGTCCTTACTGATTGATTGGCCAATTGCAAATTTACCTTTGTAGGTTTAAGCTCACCAAGACCTAGCTGCAAGTACACTGAATAAGGCAATAAATTTACACTGGAGCCCAAATCAAGTAATGCACGATCAATAAAATTATTTCCAATTACACACAAAAGAGTAGGACTTCCAGGGTCTTTATATTTTGGAGGAATTTTATATTGTAACAATGCACTCACATGTTCAGTTAAAAAGGCCTTTTTCTTCACTTGATGCTTTCTTTTGATTGTGCACAAATCTTTCAAAAATTTAGCATAGGATGGAATATGTTTAATAGCAGCTAACAAAGGAATATTCACTTTGACCTCTTTAAAGACATCTAAAATTTCAAAATTTTGACTCAATTTCTTTGGAGGATTTAAAGCTTGGGGAAAAGGAGCAGGAAAATGATATTCATTTGATTCATTCAAGTTGGACATGTTAAGTTTATTAGTATTCTTAGATTTTTCAACTTCCTTATGTGAAGGTGTGTTGTTAATTAATTTACCACTTCTAAGAGTAATAACAGATTTTACATGCTCGAGTGAAGATTCACAAGAATTGGCCCCTTTTGGATTTGGTTGAGTGTTGGCAAGAAATTTTCCTTTTTCATTAACAGCCAAAAAGTTAGTCAACTTGGAAATTTGACTCTTAATTTCTTTATTTTCTTCAACCAATTGACCAAGCAAAGTATCATACCTTTGATTTTGCTTCTGTTGTTCATGCATAAATGTGTGAAGAGTGTCGCTCAAAGATGGCCTAGCATTGAATGCATTAGGTGCCTGAAACTGATTATTGGAAGAATTCATGTCACTTACCTGAGGTTGTGACTCATTGCTCCAACGAAAGTTTGGATGATTCCTTGTTGCTGGATTATAAGAATTGGAAAAAGGAGAATACTGTTGTTTGAAGTTTCCAATAGCAGCACAACGCTCCTCATTAGCTCCTTTCATTTCCTGAAAAATTGGGCAATTTTTAATAGTATGACCAATCTCATAACAAGAATCACATACTTGATTAACATCAGCTTGAAAAACAGATTGAGGCAAATTTGATTTTTCCATTTTCAAAGCAGCTATCTCTTTAGTTAAAACCTCAAATTTTAATTTCCAATCATCTTCTTCTTTTAATTGATAAATTCCTTTATTAGTAGAAGATGTGGTAATTCTTGACCGATCAGTGGTCTCAACTGGACTGGGGACAGTCCATTGATGAGCTTTTTCAGCAATTTCATCCAAAAATTCTAAGGCATCATCAGGGTCTTTTTGCATAAAATTTCCATTACACATTGACTCAACAAATTGGCGATCACGAGGGAGAAGTCCCTCATAGATATAATTAGCAAGACGCCAGTTTTCAAAGCCATGGTGTGGGCACAAATTCAAAAGCTCTTTAAATTTTTCCCAAGTTTGATATAAAGTTTCATTTTCTTTTTTAGAGAAATTTGAGATTCTTTTCTTTAGAGCAATTGTCTTGTGATTAGGAAAATATTTGTTACAAAAAACTTGAGTCATTTCCCCCCAAGAACCTATGGATCTAGCCCTTAATGAATACAACCAACTTTTAGCCTTTTCTTTTAAGGAAAAAGGAAAAAATTTCAACCTTATGAAATTAAGTCTATCAAGTTGAACATTGTAAAAAGTGCCAATAGCCTCTTCGAATTCCCTAACATGCACATAAGGATTTTCACTTTCCATGCCATGAAAAATAGGTAGTAATTGAATCATTCCAGGTTTGAAATCATAATTTGGCATGTTAGGTGGAAACATGATGCATGATGGATTTGGTGCACGAATAGGATGCAATAATGTCTCTAAAGTTCTAGGGGCAACTACTTCTTCTCTCATTTCATTATTCACAATCTAAGCATTAACCACACATTCATTATTCACAATTTCTTGTTCATTATTCACAATTTCAGCCATGGTTTCAGATTTGTTGGATGTTTCAGGTGAAGAAGTTGAAGCAGAATTAACAGTTTCAGACTTTTTGACAAATCTTCCTAGATGATCTCTAGGTCGCATAAAGAAAATAAATAAATAAACAAGAACAAAACAAAACAAAACAAAACAAATTAAAAAAAATTATTAACAATAAGATGAAAGTTGGAAATAGTGTACCAGATGTGAAGAATTTCACATAAACAGCAAACCTTCGACCAAGGGGATCTCTGTACTCTTTGACAAGCCGCTCCCCGGCAACGGCGCCAATTTGTTCGCACCACTTTGCAAAACCCAAGGGAAGGTGTCGTATAGTAGTGTAGCTCGGAAGTCCGAGTGTCGTTTCCACAGAGAGCGGTGTAAAGAAAATAACAGAGATGAAAAAGAACAATTGTGATTGAGAGGTAGATTTATGCAAGATTTGATTTAAAGAAAATTCAATTGATTAAAACACTAAGGCATTGGGGTTCCACTTTTAACATAAGCATGCAACTCTTATTAATTTGATCCACAAAACATTTTCCATTGTAGTTGTTCAAAATAATTAAAGCTCTTTTTAATTTCCTTTAGAAGTATTCTAAGCATAACTTGTACCCATTGGCAACAAACTATCAAAAAATAAACTTCATCAAAATTCTATTAATCTTTAGTAATTCTCTTCTCTTTTAAAAGCATGAAAAGTTTTTACTACACAATGGGAAAAACATGATTGAACCCATGAAATAGATTATCAAACATTCATCAATTAATTTAAAAAAGAAAACTACAAATTCCATTTGAACAAAAACTACAAAATCACATTAAAGCTTAAGTTTGGATCAAACTAATGAAAATTACATACTCATATTAAAAGCTTTCCCCCTAGCCTTAGCTAGGGAGTTAGTTCCCCATAACATAAAACTAAAATAGAAATTTAGAACTAGAAGAATTGGAGGAAGGAGAGAGAGCTCAAGAGAAGATTGTAAGCTTGGTGTGTGTTTTGAAGCTTGAAGACTTCTCTATTTATAGGGCTAAGAAGAAGGAACATCATGATGAATTCCAACACCACCATTCCTATTCCAATACAATCCATAACTCCCACTTCATCTTGACTAAGTTAGTGTGGTTGGAATCAATTCCATCCCATACTTCTTTTGGCATGGGTGTGGAACTTCATGCATTCTTTTCAATTCTTTAGCTGTTGCACCTCAAGCTTTCTTCACATGGGTATTCAAAGGTGTTCAATTATGGCTGCCTTTTGCTGCCAACCCATGTGGGTTTTCTTTTGGTTGCTGGAAAAACGATTCTTCTGAACCAGGCTTGGTGTAGGAAGGCCTGAGATTTCAATATGTATCCAATGGGGCTCAAATTTGGATATGTCATAATAGACACCCATTGGAACAACGTTTATGAAGAATGTATTCCCATCTGAGCAGTACAAGTGTACGTTTTGGGCCTTACAAGTTGACTGCCGAAAATAGACTGGAATTGGCTTCATTTCTTTTCTTTCTTTTCTTTTTGCTTCACATGCATGCATATTCTTTCTCCTTAATAGCTCCAACATGCACCTATATAAAATCATGATATTAGAATAGAATGTAACAATTATTGCCCAATTGATAAGAGTTTGGGTGCCACTTCAAAGAGAGAGCTACCAAATAGAGAATTCAAATGAATTAGCCTATATTTCAATGAAGTGCAAATGGATTCGTAAAATGCAATGGAACATTCTAATTGGTGCAAAAATCAATATAACAAAGTACTAACAAATATAGATTAGGGATAGAAATTGTAATAATTATGTGTTTATCAATTATAACCAAATCTTAGAACTTGTGGATATTTGAGTGCTAGTCACACCATGAAGCAAATAAATAATGCATTAGATGGAAACTGCAAATTAAAATTGGAAGACTTCTCCACAATTCAGCTTTGGAAATATTTTTGCTCACCACTTTAACCCAAGGTGTACCCTCACCACTCTTCTCAACACTTTACACGTGTCTATTGGCATAATCATAGTTAACTCTTTACTTTGTATTTATGGAACCATGGTTATGTTAATAAACATGTGTCAAGTGTTGAGAATGGCGGTGAGGATACACATTAGGTTAAAGTGGTGAGCAAAAATACTCCCATTCAACTTTGGCTTTGTCCAATAATTATCCCCAATCTTTTTTTTATTATTTTATTGATATATTTTTTTTCAATGTTTTTCAATTGTTAAGTATTAAGGCTATTTGTAGTTGATATAATGAATGGTGAGCAAAAACTGGACACATCACACCACTCATTTTATTTTAAGAAAAATTAGGTATTTGACATAAGTAACTTTACTAATTAGTATTTGAGACATTGGGTATTTTTATTTGGGTTTTAATACCTAGGAAAGAATTGTTGTTTTGGATTAGGCCAAAGAGGAGGCCCAAAGTCGTTGGGCCAGCTTAAAATAATAACTTAAAAGACAATGCTACCATTCTTCTTAAAAAGCCTGGCCTAACTTTAAAACTTACAAAGTAAATGACTTTTTTACCACTGTCTGTTTAAACTACGCTCAATTTGAACTTTTCTCTTTCGTTTTCATTCGGCTTGATGTTTTGGAGCTTTGGTTCGTTTAGCTATGATTGGAGCTTTGAATTTCGGGTAGGTTTTCATTCGATTTTCTGTTTTATTCTGATTATGTTTTGTATTATTTAGATTGATCTTTATGTTTTGGGTGTAATTTTTCTTTTGCATGCAGAATCAAGTTCAGTTTTGGCGTCCGATTTCTGTGCTTTGGTTCGATCTTAGTTCTTCTATTTCGAGCTCAGTTTTGTGGAGTGCCATTTTGTATCTTCTTCGTTTTGTGATTAGATTTGATTTTGAGCTGCTGTTTGGTTGGGGAGATTTTTGGCAGTCCTAGTTGTTGAGGTATGAGTACTTGAGAACCTTTTTTTGTTTGTATCGACTTATATGTTTTCGGAATTTAGTTTTAGTACTTTGATCGTGGCTTTTCCTTTTGGTTTCTATTCGAAGTTTTCTGATTTTCTGTCATAAACTGCATTGCCGTTTCTGTTTGTTGCCGTTTTTTATGCAGTTTCTTATTTCATAAACTACATTGCAAGTCTATGGGAATGTTACAACTGCTTATAGACTTAAATGTGTTTTGAACTTAGTTTTAGTACTTTGATCATGGCTTTTCCTTTTGGTTTCTATTCAAATTTGTGCATATATTTTCTCATAAACTGCACTACAGTTTCTATTTATTTCAGTTTGTTATCAGAAACTGCAGTGCAATTTCCTGTTCCATATTTCGATTTCAGAATAATTCATACTAGTCTATGGGAATGTTACAACTGCTTATGGACTTAATTGTGTTTTGAACTTAGTTTTAGTACTTTTATCATGGCTTTGCCTTTTGGTTTCTTTTCACACTTGAGCAGATTTGTTTTCTCATAAACTGCACTACAGTTTCTATTTATTTCAGTTTGTTATCAGAAACTGCAGTGCAGTTTCCTGTTCCATATTTCGATTCCAGAATAATTCATACTAGTATATGGGAATGTTACAACTGCTTATGGACTTAATTGTGTTTTGAACTTAGTTTTAGTACTTTTATCATTGCTTTGCCTTTTGGTTTCTTTTCACACTTGAGCAGATTTGTTTTCATAAACTGCACTGCAGTTTCCGTTTGTTGCAGTTTTTGACTAGGTGCAGTTTCTCGTTTCATAATTCGATTTTAGACTAATATTTGCAAGTCTATGGGAATGTTACAACTGCTCATCTACGTTATTTATTGATTTAAGTTGTGTTTGTGCCTAATAAATCACGGCCATGAGCTGGCCGAAGGAGCCCCCTTTCTCGGCCCTGGCACTTGCTCATAAAACTGAAACGCAGCGTTTCAACAAAGTGCTTTGCCTTCCTAAAGACAAAAGAAAAATGCCAAGGCATGATCATCTCGGCCTCGAGTGCAGGCCGAGGCCGAGGCCAAGCAAAATCGCGGCCAGAAATATTAAAGTCAGATCATCACGTGATAGCAGGGACCCATGCTTCATTTAATGAAGTAGCGCCTGTTTAATGCAGCAAACCCACTAGCCACAAATAAACATTTAATGCATGAGGGAAGGTGGGAAGTGACTGAAGTCAGGTTGTGGCGACAGAAGACAGAGTGATTAGACGTAGACATTCTCCCAAGAATTCTTGCAGCTTGAGAGATTATGTCACCAGCTATCAGAGCAATAAATGCATCTCCATGGCCAGCTGCGCAGAAACCACGATTAGGGCGGCAGCCGAGATTCACCAGGATTTATGGGGTCACACCACCATGCTTCACGATCCCAAATGTCGATTGGACACCCACTTGCGCTAATCAGACTCCACTATGCGTAAATTCAGCCTCGATTACTCATCCAGGAACTCTTCCTATAAATACAAGGCTCGAGCTACATTCAACGGGTTCAAACACCAAACCAAAGCCTCCCACGGAGCAACTTATTTTTTCCTGTAATGCACTTTCAATATCTTTACTTGCTTTCCTAGGAGTAGTGTTAGACTGTAAGGAAAATTCATTCATCAATATATCATACGACCCTTGATTTTCAAGGCGCCGGAGCACCATCTCTGTTGTTCGTTCCCTCACCCCATATATCATACGACCGTCGCTCCCTGAGCGACGCGCCGGAGCACCGCCCAAAACCCACCACCGACACCATCACTCAACGGCCTTGTAGTTCAGGCCGTGAACCTAACAGCCGAGACTAGTTCCTCTCTCGGCTACAATCGTTTGATTAGAAGACGAGTTCAAACAGGCGCACCACTTATCCATCCTACACTCATCAACATCTCGACGCACGGTAGACCGTGCTGGCACGCCCGCGCACAACCGCACCGCACCCAAAAGCAGGAAACCACGTGTCAACGCTCATCCCCTCGGCCCGGAACTCCAGGCCGTGAGATTTGCGCGGCAGACAAGTTGTTTTATGTTTTTGTTTGTTGTTTTGTTTGCATTTTCAAGGCTAATAAAGGTTTGTGTCAATGCCAAGTGCACATATAAGTCGGAATCCATTATGTTCATTTTCTTCTTTTGCTTTGCCTTGGCCTTTTCTTTCTTTGGTTGGTTTGCCAAGGCAATTGTCTTTTGTAATTCTTCTTCTACCATGCCTTTTGATGGTTTTGACTTTTCTCCAAAGTGCCTTGTTTTGAAGGTATCAATGTATCTATCAGTGCCAAGTTTGACAGATTTTCCTTCGTTTGGCAGTCCTAGAATCTCAGTCACTGCATTAGCTGTGATCTTGAATGATTTGGTGCCGAATTTGAAGGTCTTTGTATCTGGATCAAACTTCTTGAGCAGCTTTACTAAGTCGAGGTCCGACTTATTCATGTTCTTCATGTCAATTCTTTGGTTGTAAAACAGCTCAATCAAGTTCCAGAAATGCGTTTTCTTGAGCAGTTTCTTCTGCCTGTCATTGAGCTTGTCTTTAACGTATGTAATGATGTTGTTGAAGGCATTGACGTTGCACCGAAACATGACATAGTCCGGGGGCTTTGCTTTCCTATCATAGTTTGACTTTGTTTATCTCTTTTGAGCCATTGTTTTGATTCTTAGCTTTCGTTGGTTTTGAGCTTCATTCTTTTGTGGTGACATTTCTTGTGCCATTTGTGATCTGAAACAAGAAGGGATGAAAACACTATTAGACAAGTAGAGATAAACTACAATAAAGAAGTATAAATAGTTGAGTAGAAAATAGAAAATAGAAACTGCAATGCAGTTTGTGGTTCATTGCATTGCATTAACGAAAACTGCAGTTTCCGTTTTTTGCAATGCAGAAAACAGAAATATTTGATGATCTTCCTCTTTTAAAGGGAGCAATCCAAAACGCAAAACATCAAACATAATAGAAATATAATAGGAGCTATCCAAAACACAAAATATAACAGAAAATATACATCAACTTAACATGAAATGGAAAGATCAGCAAAGTCAAAACAAGAACTACAAACTAAACCAGATATATTTGACGCTCTTTCTCTTTCGCTGGTGATTTTTTGGTTTTTAAAGGTTTTGAAACCAAAACTAAACCCAAAACCTAAACTACATTGCAGAATGAAGAATGAACAGTAGGTAAAATCTCTAAAATCCTTAATCCTTATAAACGAAGGCAAAACCTAAACCAAGAGTATTTGTGAATCCAAAGAGTCATCCATTTTTTCAAAGGGAGCATGCATAATAAACAGTAGCTAAAATCTCTAAAATCCGTAATCCCTAAAAACGAAGGCAATTTTGTGTTAGAGTGTTGATTTTCTTACGGTTTTTTTTCGAGAGAGTGAGAATCGGCTTTGATCGTTGGTGGTCATCGTTGATGCGAATGGTTTAGCGTGGAACGATCATCTTTGAGATTTTTGGGAATAGTGTTAAGGAAACTGTGGAAAGGTGGTTTCTCGAGGTGACGGCAAATGGTCGCGCGAATGGCTTAGCGTTCAATTTGAGTAGATGTCGTTTCGGGTTAAGTTTTTGGTGTTGTGATGTCGTTTTGCTTATCCATATACAGCTGTAAGTTTTGGTTTAAAATTAAATATTGAAATTTGAAAATAATGGCATACTGGCATATTTTGTAATTTTGATGTCCTTTAATTATATTATAGTAAAAGTAGGTATTATATTTTGGCTTTTGGCTTTATCCTAATTAGTTGAAAATTGAATTCCTATTTACCTAAATAGTAAATTATATTGTGTGTGAAAACTAAAACTCCCTTTATTTTATATAGTTATCAAACTATAACATCAATCAATCTTTTCTTTTGTTGAAACATCAATTGTATTTTGGCAAACCGAAGTAATGGAAGTTCCTATCACATTAAATATTTTTAGTTTTTGTCTTTGTCTTTGTGGGTAAATAGTAAATTGAACATTTTCGTCCAAACCAGTTGGGTTGTAACTAGGGGCGGTCCTACCCTAAGGGCAGGGTAGGCAGCCGCCTACTCCATTTTTTGCCAAACCAAATATTACCCAATACTTAATACAATAATATCTCTTCTGCCTACTCAACCCCAACCCACTCAAATGTTTCCCCTTAAAAAAAAAACAATAGCCCAGCCCACTCAAACTTTCTCATTTAACAAAAACAATAAAAGCAATATCAACTCAAATGCTCCAGCCTAGCCGACATTCTCCACTCCAACCATGTGCCATGCCCACTTATATTATACTTCAAAAAAAACAAAAGATACCTTCTCCTTCCTTGTCAACAAGTATTTCTCATTCTCTCCTCTTTAATTATCTTCTCTTTTTGGGGTTTTCCTAAAATACATGTATGCATCTTAATTTTAATTTTAATTTGAAATTGAGTATTCTGAGGTTTAATTAGAAATGAATTATAATTTGGGATTTTGTTGAAATTAATTAGGTCTTTGAAACTGAGTATTGTCTCCTCTTTGTTGAGATGTTTGATTTGATGTTGGTATTATTGAGATGTTTGATTTGTTGTTGGTATGTTAATGTTTCATTAAAGACATTGATGTTATTATGAGAATTTGTTTGATTTTTGGCTGTGATATTTGATTAAATAGGTTATCTTTTATTATGTCGGATCACAATCGGAACCCTAAGAAAACAAAGAATTTGTTCTCTTTTTTTAAGAAAAAGAATGATGGGTCATCATTTAGTACAATGCTTTTGTTAAGCTTTTATTTATGTATAGATATGCATATTTGAGGGTAAGGCTCATTACGTCCCCCCCTACTAGGTGTATCTTTTTATTTTTATGAATAAAATTCACTCGTACAGTCGAGTTTTTAAAGTAAGTTTCGCCTACTTAGCTTTTGAATCCTGGATCCGCCACTTGTTGTAACTTGTTAGAATTGTTAACTATTAAGGCTATTTGTAGTTGATATAAACGAATGATGAGCAAAAACTGGACACATAAGCACACCACTCATTTTATTTTATATATGTGATAACCATAGTTAATACATCACAATATCACATATGACATCCCTCGACACAAATACATAGCAAAGCATTTTTTAATTACTTGTAATTAAACAAAGCACGCATTAATTAACACGACGATATAATTCATGAACTTTAACGATGAACCAGCAAGCAGTACGTAGCTCTTTTCACCGTTGCATGCTTTTCCTCATGCCTTGATAAAGTGAGCATCAAGATCCTTGACAATATTTACCATCAAACCAACGTATTTGTCTGGAGCTGCAACATTGTCATTCAATTTCTCATATGCAATCGACAAGGTCGCAGTGCTGCCTTCATCCTTTTGAGTGAATTGATAGACAGGCTTAAAGCTTTTGAAATACCTGAAGACATCTCCTTCCACCCCATTCAGAGTTATGGACTTGTTCTCATCGTTGTACTCCACCTTTTCCTTGAATACCCCTACTTCGTCCCCTATTTCACAAGACATAATTGTATTTTGTTAGGTAGGGAATTAAAGATATACACCCCACTACATGTAAGATGTATGTAGGTGACCTTACCTACTGAGTAATTCCAACTCTTAATAGAGCCATGTGTTTCCCAGTCTCCTTCATGCACCTGAACGCCTTGAATGCTGCCAGAAGAAATGTTTGGGACGTGGTGTGCCCGGCTCTTGAAGATGTTGTAGAACTTCTCAGCTGGTGCCTTAATTTCTATTTCAGTCTCAACCTTACCTTTCAGAGGCGCCATGTCTATCAGTTGTTGTTGTGATGATACTCAGAATTAAGTATAAGTAGTTATCGATGTGTGTACAAGGCAGAATGTTAATGAGCATAATTTGGGCTCCCCTTAAATACAAGTGAGAGTGTCGACACCTAAATGGTGCAATATTTATTAATTTATTGGATAACTTTAAAAATATAGTGCTTGAAACACGCATACATCATGAATCACATGAAACACATGAAACACATCAACACATTTATTTTATATCAATTATTGAAAATATATTTTATATGAATTCAGATTAACGTAATGATTGCAATATGTATATATGATTAAATAAAGGTTTGCCTATCGTTCTTTTACACGATATTTCAAGTTTTCAAGCAAACAAAAAAACGAAATAGACAACGGGATCCACTGTCGTTAAATCGACCAACATCAATTATGACGGCTTCTCACTATCGTTGTTTATTTGTAAAGACGACAGTTTTATTAAAAACCGTCGTTATTTTATTATAAAGATGAAGGTTTTTTTTTTGTAAAAACCGTCGTTGATTTTATATAAAGAGACTTTTTTTCTTTTTATAAATATTTTTGGTAAGAAGAGTGTTATTGCTAGCTCTCAACATCCATGAACAAGTGCAATTACCTTCGGTTCCGGCTGCAGGACAAATATTAGCCAAATCTTATATTAAGGAAAAATATTGTATTTGATATTGTTATATCTCAACAAATGATTTGAGCTTTTAGAATAAAAAATATTTACCTTTTCAATGATCATATCTTTTTCATTTGGATTTTACTAATCCCTGACTAGTTAAATTGAATGCTAGACAACTGTCTGAAGAAAAACTCTCTCAATTCATAGTTAGTGTACATGCATGCAATGCGAGATCTTCAATTCATATATACATCGTAAAATGTGTTGCATGCAATGCCAGATCTTCAAGCCTACGAAAGAAAGATACTTATGAGTTATAATACTTTATAAGATTCACATTTATGAAAGTGTAAAAACTACGAGAGATGAATAACCTTTCTGAGATGTAAAATCAACGAAAACCCAATTATTACTTTCATCCTCACCAAATCTAATTATGCAGACCAAACCCAGCCCATGCTTATAAACTATTTGGCAATAAGAAATTATCAAATGGGCAGGCAGGGATGATCCACACCTGTCAAATTCGACAAATCTTTAATAAAATAAACATTTTAGATCTTCGATTGATCAGTCACACAGCCATTATTTATGGTACGTATATAATAATGTATAACTTTTTCCCTTGGGCTTTCGTTCTTTAATCAAAAGTCACACCAACTCCCATTTCCAAAATTTAAAATTACCACCCTAATAAGGCAGGTGGCGTAAAAAACTTCGAGAATGATAGATACGAGTTAGTGTATCTGTAGTTCAGATCAGTTGATTGAAGCAACATTCGAGTTTGATCCCCTTCTTGTACATTAGAGTTAGAATATATTTTTGTAAAAAAAATAACAAAATAAAACAAAACTCTTGGCAAATAATTGAATAATTGAGAAATAAATAGCTAGATATCTAACTTGTATTTTTAAAATTGAAATGGTATAATTCTACCATGCATTTCTTAATTTTCCTGGAGCCACTGCCAAATTAAAAAAATCAGAATAAAAGAAAATAATTTTCCTGGATTTTATGGTCGTAATTAGGGATGCCTTGCTTGATTGAAACGAGTTACTGTATCTGTAGTTCTGCATTTATATTCTCATATGACAGAAACATGTTCAGGACTTTTGTTCTTTGATCTTATGGTGCCTTAAAGTTTGTATTTGTTTCGAGTTCGAAAGGAGCCTATGTTTTAATGGTGTGTGTGCCCTAGTGGGAGAATGTAAGCGTTATAAGGTCACACACTCGTTGAACTTGGCTGGGTGAGACAGATACCAAGATCAATTAGAATAAGTATTCTGAAGCTTATACATATGTGATTAAGATATTCTATTTAAGCATTGAAGTCCTAATAATATAATTAAAAGAGTTGGACATAGTCATCTGGTTAATTGGTGATTAAGTTGAATTCTAATAGGATTGTAATGGGAGAGTCCTATTAGAATTATACCAACTAAAGCTCATTATCAGAGATAGAGTGATATACAGAGCTTGTTAAAGAGGTGGAAGACTTGCCTACTGAAACAATGGTTTCTTCTGCAGGTATTTTGTGTATTATTTGTATGTCTGCTAAGATGTTATAAGATTAACAGTCACTACTCACAAGATTAGACTAAAGGACACCTGAACCGTCAGCAGCCAGCCACAGTGTATTTTAGGCATTACATGCAAAATGGGATATTTCAACTGAATCTTAGAACTTGTGGAGGCTATTTGAGTGCCAGTCACACCATGAAGCAAATAAATAATGCATTAGATGGAAACTGCAAACTAAAATTGAAAGACTTCTCCGCAATTCAGCTTTGGCTTTGTCCATAATTATCCCCAATCTTTTTTTTTTCAATGTTTTTCAATTGTTAAGTATTAAGGCTATCTGTAGTTGATATAACGAATGAGCAAAAACTGGACACATCCACACCACTCATTTTATTTTATATAGTTATCAGACTATAACATCAATCAATCTTTTCTTTTGTTGAAACATCAATTGTATTTTGGCAAACCGAAGTAATGGGAGTTCCTATCACATTAAATATTTTTAGTTTTTGTCTTTGTGGGTAAATAGTTAATTGAACATTTTCGTCCAAACCCGTTGGGTTGTAACTTGTCATAATTGTGAAGTATTAAGGCTATTTGTAGTTAATATAACGAATGATGAGGAAATACTGGACACATCAGCACACCACTCATTTTATTTTATTTATGTGATAACCATAGTTAATACATCACAAAAGCACGCATCAATTAACACGATAATATAAGAGATTTTCTATTTAAACCCCGCACTTCTCTTTGTTCACCCCAATACTTAAATCATTAAGCTGTAAGTTTTATTATTGTGTAAAAAGACAAAAAAGGTCATCCAACTTAATATTTAACTCTAGTATATCTATACACACACCCCAACTTCCTGTTTACAAACTCTCTCTCTCTCTCTCTCTCTCTCTCTCTCTCAACAATACCTAAGGGTTTAGGGTTCCATATGTTTGTGTTTTTTTTCTGCTGGGAACAAAGAAAATTGTGGGGTTTAAATAGAAAATCTCTTTTATTTCTCATTTTTTTCAGTTTAAATTTGGGGTGTATTTAAGGGTAGTTTGGGAAGACAGTGGGGTTTTCTTAGAAATTATGAAAATTTAAATTAAAAAATGGGGTGAACTTAGAACATGGGGTGAACTAAGAGAAGTGTGGGGTTTAAATAGAAAATCTCTAATATAATTCATGAACTTTAACGATGAACCAGCAAGCAGTGTGTAGCTCTTTTCACCGTTGCATGCTTTTCCTCATGCCTTGATAAAGTGAGCATCAAGATCCTTGATAACATTTACCATCAAACCAACGTATTTGTCTGGAGCTGCAACATTGTCATTCAATTTCTCATATGCAATCGACAAGGTCGCAGTGCTGCCTTCATCCTTTTGTGTGAATTGATAGACAGGCTTAAAGCTTTTGAAATACCTGAAGACATCTCCTTCCACCCCATTCAGAGTTATGGACTTGTTCTCATCGTTGTACTCCACCTTTTCCTTGAATACCCCTACTTCGTCCCCTATTTCACAAGACATAATTGTATTTTGTTAGGTAGGGAATTTAAGATATACACCCCACTACATGTAAGATGTATGTAGGTGACCTTACCTACTGAGTAATTCCAACTCTTAATAGAGCCATGTGTTTCCCAGTCTCCTTCATGCACCTGAACGCCTTGAATGCTGCCAGAAGAAATGTTTGGGACGTGGTGTGCCCGGCTCTTGAAGATGTTGTAGAACTTCTCAGCTGGTGCCTTAATTTCTATTTCAGTCTCAACCTTACCTTTCAGAGGCGCCATGTCTATCAGTTGTTGTTGTGATGATACTCAGAATTAGTATAAGTAGCGATCGATGTGTGTACAGGGCAGAATGTTAATGAACATAATTTGGGCTCCCCTTAAATACAAGTGAGAGTGACAACACCTAAATGGTGCAATATTTATTACTTTATTGGATAACTTTAAAAATATAGTGCTTGAAATATGCATACATCATGAATCACATGAAACACATCAACACATTTATTTTATATCAATTATATTGAAAATATATTTTATATGAATTCAGATTAACGTAATGTTTGCGATATGTATAAATGACGAAATAAAGGTTTGCCTATTGTTCTTTTACACGGTATTTCAAGTTTTCAAGGAAAAAAAACGAAAATAGACAAGGGGATCCACCCTCATTGTGATGCTTTGAAAACAGTCATTAAATCGACCGATATCAATTATGACAACTTTTAACTGTCATTTATTTGTAAAGACAACGGTTTTTAAAAACCGTCGTTGATTTTATATAAGTGCATTTACTTTCGGTACATCGCCATGTGCTGAACAAACATTAGCCAAATGAACTTTTAGAATAAAAAATATTTACCTTTTCAAGGATCACATCTTTTTCATTTGGATTTTACTAATCCCTCATTAGTTAAAGTGAATGCTGGACAACTGTCTCTCAATTCATAGTTAGTGTACATGCATGCAATGCGAGATCTTCAATTCATATATATATCGTAAGTGCGTTATGAGTTATAGTACTTTATAAGATTCACATTTATCAAAGTGCGACGAAAACCCAATTATTGCTTTCATCCTCACCAAATCTAATTTGCCAATAAGAAATGATCAAATGGGCAGGCAGGGATGATCCACACCTATCAAATTCGACAAATCTTTAATAAAATAAGGACAAACGTTTTAGATCTTCGATTGATCTTCGACAAATCTTTAATAATGTATAACTTTTTCCCCTTTGGGTTTTCGTTCTTTAATCAAAAGTCAAACCAACTACCATTTCCAAATTTTAAAATTGCCACCCTAATAAGGCAGGTGGCGTAGAATTGCCTTTATTTATTTTTTATATAAAAATAAATTAATGTATTTAAAAGATCAATAATTTAGTTTCCAAATTCACATTATCTGTCAAATTATTATTAATTTTTAAATTGGCTATTCAACTGAATAATGAAAAATGGTGTGTGTGTTGTTCCCATCCTCCAGCAAGACCTAGACTTCCCATTAATCAACAGAGATAAATTTAATTACGTTACTTACATCGTGGGTGCTGTGCTGGTTTAGGGTTTGACTAGTTGGGTTGGGTGCTTATTGCACTGCCGGCTGGGTTGAGTTGTGTTTGCTTTGGATTAGTTGTCATGAGAGTTTCGTCCATACATTATTAGGGCATTTTTTCAGTGTCGCTTATGGAATGGAAGAACGTGAAAACTTTGTTCTTTGTGGAATCTACCTTCATTCGTCGCATCCATCAACGCTTTCTTTTCTTTATGTCGATTCGTTAATATTAAAGTAAACCAGCAATTTCACAGGGAAGAAGGGCAAAGAGATAAAGAAAGAGAGAGACGAAGAGGGAAAAGGAGAGCGCAAATGATGAAGGAAAGAGCTTTTTTTTTTTTTGGTCAAGGATGAAGGAAAGAGCTTCCAGCTGCCTCTACTACTTTTTTACTACTTTTAGCTTGTGTTCCGTACAAGGCTAAGTGTTCAACGTGAAATTCGAATCCAAGCACGCAACATACTTCAAATTTTTTGATCTTTTAAGTACTTCGAATCCAAGCGCGCAACATATACCAATTGGATATTGTTGGTTTTTAAGTCTATTTTGTACTTGATATATGAATGATGAGCAAGAACTGGAGATGTATATATAGCACACCACGCATTTTATTTTATATATGTGATAACCCACATAGCCAATACATCACAATATATCACATATGAAATCCCTTCATGCACTTACCACAAAGAAAAACTTACACAAAACAAAGCATTACTTATACTATTAACCAGACAAAGCTCGCATTAACATACATATATATATGTATGCTTTTGATATTCGATTATGCCTTGGCAAAGTGAGCATCAAGATCCCTGACGAGGGTAACCATGAGACCAACAAATCTATCTGGAGCTTCAACATCCGCATTCCGTTTCTCATAGTGAATCGTCAGGTTGGCAACGCTAACATTACCCTTTTGAGCGAACTGATAGATGCCCTTAAAGCTCTTGTAATACTTGAACATTTCTCCGTCCAATCCAGTCAGAGTTGCCGCCTTGTTCTCGTCGTCGTACTCGACCTTTTCCTTGAATGTCCCAACTTCATCCCCTATCACATTTATTTCACAACAAAAATATATATATAAGCTCATCTTATGATGTTTTTTTCGTACCCATATGATACAGTTACTTAATTACCTAGATGATAATTCCAGATCTTAACAGAGCCGTGCGATTCCCAATCTCCTTCATGCACCTGAACGCCTTTGATATGGCCAGAAGAAACATTTGGGATGAGGTGGGCTTGGCCCTTGAAGATTTTGTAGAACTTATCAGCAGGTGACTTGAGTTCTATTTGAGTCCCAATAAAACCGTGCAGAGCCATGCTTATGCTTATCAGTTTTGAAATTTGATATGTATAAGGCAGAATGTTGAACAACGTATAACTTGGCTTCTCCTTAAATACAAGTCATTACAGTTGAATTGCCTGATATTTTGTATAATAACTTTAAGAGGTAGCAGGTGCATGCTTCACATCATGAAACTCACGAAACACATGAAACACATTTACTAATTTTCACAATATATGCGGAGGAGACAAGTAATAAAGGTTTTGTTTACAGTGTTTGTTTTATTTTTTCTAATTTTATTTTTGAGTTACAGTGGTGGTGGCCGACGCTCCAAGAAAGCAAAGACTGAGTCAAAACAGTTATTGGCCCAGAAAGGTCAGTCTCTGGCCCGTCATGTCATTGTCGTCCGCTAGACTGTCCAAAATGAGAAAGTAAATACGGAGTGAATTAATCTAAAAAAAAATGTGAATACCACATGTACATCTTATACTATAACACGTGTAGAAAATGTATTATAATTCTATAATCTCTCAATATAATGGGCCACATCTGCGTCAAATTTCATATCTTTATTGATTTTTTTAGAGGGCAGTATTTAAACATATTCACGTGAACGGCCCCACTACGACTAGTACCTCCCACCAAACCTGTACCCAAAAAGATCTGTATAATATGAGAAAGCATTGAGTAATGGCGAACGGCATGTACTGTATCAGCATGAATTGACAGTTGTGTAGTGAACTGTTAATATTGACATTCGATTAAATTAGAATTATCCTTTCATAATTATAAAATGTGACTCATGATACTCGTGAGTTCTTTTTAAATATTTTTAATTCGACAATCATGCTATAATGAGACTCATGAAAACTACTTCCACTTAATTAATTATAATTCACTTGATTTGTTTTCATCGTCACCAAAATCTGGGCAAACCCCACGGCTTAAGACAACTTGACAATAAGAAAATAGAGATAATCAAGTGGCCAGGCAGGGACGAATGATCTTACTCATCATCCATCACCAGCATTATTAACAAATACTAAATATTATTATAGGTACACACTTAAAATTTAAATTTTTTTTTTTTTTTTTGGGTTTTGGGCTAATTGGATGGTTCTTTATTTAATCAGAATATAAAAGTCATAACCAACTCCCATTTCCAGAATTTAAAATTAATATCTCGCAATAATGTGAAGAAAGAAGCAATATTGTCGAAAAAAAATTTCTAATTTCGAAGAAGCACCATATTTTGTCATTCCTTAAAATAATGTATGAAGTAATCTGTAATTGTGCATATCAGCATATCAGCATATGTATATACATATAAGGCTGAGACTGAGAGCCCTCAACCATCCACCCATCAGCTGTCCAAAATTGAAATCCAGTTAACAATTAAATAATTACAAGGAGAAGTAAAATGGATTATACAGAATTATCTTTGGAACACATGGGATCTTGCTCCTCACTTATTTAGCATATCCGGAATATCCTTTCTGGAACTAACAGTAACTGGAGAGGCAGAAAGGCGATTGTGTTTATCTGAAACCACAGGGTAATCGAGTTTCTTACTGTCCTTTTCCTCTTTGTAAGACTTTGCAGGAGATGTCGATCCAAAGATCTGTACTGTTAAGCTTCCACCTGCAGATAAACAAGAACCAGACATGTAAATGCATATGGAAAGCAACCACTAATAATTATAAACATCAACTAATCAGTATTTCCCTGTTCGAGTTTGAATATCGGTACGCATTAAGGTTAATTTGTCAAACTTTTAGCCAATAGAACATCTAGCTGACAAACCGACTAGTTGAGCACACTACCCTTCTCATTTCAAGCAACAACAGGCAGGTGCGGGGTTTCAGAAGCACATCTTTAAATCATTTAATAACACAAGAATTTAATTCTTCTATCCTGGGAAAGAGCACAATGAAGAGGATAGGTACGTTCCTATTCCAATAAAATCATTTAAACTTTAACTCACAGATTTTTAAATAACATACCGAACCTAATTCTTGAAATTCTTATTCTTCTCAAGCTTGAAATTTGACCAATTTAAGCTTTACTGAAATCCTACATAACCACGTAAATACTCAATTTTACTAAGATACAAGCTGGTTAGAAGGTGAGCAGCAGATGTATAGTCCGAAAGTAGATATGTTAAATCATAAGCATTGCACCTACTAATGGTAAGGTAATATTTGGTCATTGGTAGTTTGATAATAATAGCTGAATTTACTTTACCTAGCACCAGTGCAGCCCCAATCCAACCAGTAGTGCCCCACCTTTCCCCAAGGAGAAACCACGCAAAACCAGCACCCCAGACTGGCTCCAAGCCATAAATTATTGCTGTTTCTGTGGCTGATACATCACGCATTGCAGCCATCTGTAAGAGTAATTCTCTATTTAAAAATTTAAGCTAAAAAAATAATGCTTGCGAATTTATTTGGTTTAGCAAGAGCATAAGGAGTATCCTCAACCAGAGGTCATATAATTTACAAATGTTCATTTCGTATTGGACATAAGCTGTGTATCCAATGAATCCCAGGAAACACAGCAATGCAAGATCAAATGGTTGACACCCTCAGATGAGCATTTGCAAATACCTCTACCCATAAGCATAGACCAGTCGAGAATATGCCCGAGTACAGTGCAGGTATCCATGGAAACACCACCATCCACTCCCAGAATATCTTCCACGTCCACAATGATGGGTTACAATCTTGCAGGCCCCCGGACCCTGATCCAACGCAGTACCACATTGTTGACATGATAGCAACAACGCATACCTAAATGGAATCTTAGAACCTTAAAAGACCACCGATGAATATTAACAAGTAGAATTCATTCCATATCTAACAAACATGGACATAACGACAATATACTAACCTCATAACCGAGCAGAGGTAAGAAATTTTCTCTTTTTGTGTTTCTCGAAATGTGTTCAGTTCTTAACATATGGACACCAAAAAACACGGCGCTTAAGAAGTTCAACAAATCTCCAACCTGAAAAGGTTTGGTTGGATGCAATTTTACTAAGAGCAAGAGAGAGAAAGACCGATCACCAATTATATAAAAAATGACAGATGATTCTATAAACATCTTATCAAGTGTATGACAATTTACACTGGGTGGAGATCCGCTGGATTCCAGCATTGCAACTCCTATGATAGACATGAGAGCTCCGAACCAGGTACGAGTGGGGACTATTGCTCCTAACATACCATCAAGCAATGGAACTATAACTACCTGTTAAATTCACCCAGAAAATGCCAACATTGTACCTTTAGGTACGCCCAGCAAACAATCAATTTGCCCTCCTATATATGCATAGAAGGTTAATAAAGAGACTTACAGTGAACATGGATATAAATGATGCACGACCGGCATCTGATGTTAGCAATCCAAGAGCCTGCATGAGATACCCTAGACTGACCCAGAAACCCAACTCAATCCCTGCATTACGGGTATGAATATCACCTCGTGCTCGGAACACAAATGGGATGAATGGAATGGCCGACACAGCAAACCGAACAACAGTAAAGGCTGCTGGGTCCATGATCGCTTCCACCTCTTTCACAACCGAGAAGTTACTGGCTGCAACAAGTGAAAAAGATGAGTGGAACAAATTAAAATTGTGATTCGTGCACCTTCAATACAATACACCATACGAGCCTGGACTTCATAACCCAAATAGCTTTCACTTCCAGAGGGTTAAAAGGCTGCAGTTGGTTTGCATTATGGATCAGTGATTAAACATCTCTTGAATAATACAAAGTAAGTTCTGCCAACTCAATACCAATGCACGGTAAGCTCTTACTTCCTAGCGGGAAGACATCTATAATTTTCACTTCTGATTGAACAACGAGTTCTCTCAAGTTTCCACACTGACTTATTTGTGCTTTCCTATTGATTCTCCCACTAAAACTCTAAATCATCTCTCTGTTCAGTAACTTCACTTGCCCTTTACCCTATATTTTTCTTGAGCTACCATTACACATTGTTAAACGTAACAATTTTTTGTTCTTTTCTTTAATTTTATGAGCAACCAGACATAAGGCAGAGATTATTTATGGAAATATTACAATGTTAATAATGCTCAACTTTTAGGGAGAAAAAAAAGAAAGAAAAGGAAGAAACTTTACCATAAACGACGGTGATAACGTTGAGCAAAATGATGCTCCGAACTTTCTTAGAGGCGAAAAATATCCTTCGCCACAGAGATCGTTTCCCAAAGAAGGACTTGAAGCTTAGGGGCGTTATTCTATTTTCGTCTTCAGATCGATTTCCATTTGAACTTTTACCTAATTTGCTTGGATTCGGACTCGCACTATCCAATTTCAGGGGCTTTCTCAGTCCCTGCTTCGCAGTAGATTTAGAGCTACTAGAAGAAGGAGACGAAGAAGCCGTGAAACGAGGTCGTTTTTGTGGAGCTGAGTGGAAGGAAGAGAGACTTGAGGAGTTAGAAGAGCATTTAACTGTGGCGATGGCGTGGGTCGGTGAGTTCCATGACCATCCACATGGTGATTGGGCAGCCATGGCTCAGAGCCTGAGAGCGCTGAGCAGAGAGGAGGACCGAGAGAAACTTCTCGCTGTGGCTGAGAGAACATTTCACTCGCTAGACTCGAAATTACTGAAATGCCCTCGCATTGGCAGCCGGACAAAATATCTGCGGCTTTTTTTTTCTTTTTTGGTCAAGAAATATCTGCGGCTTATCGTTGAAATGTCAGTTTAGTCAAATGTCAGCTAAAAACGACAACGTTTGGGTCTTCCTCTGTTCCTCGTAAGAACAACCAACGACAATTCGGTTAGTTGAGAGAATGAGAAGAGTGATGCAAATACCATGGAGCTCCAGAAGAAGCCATTGCATGATGGGCATGACCAAGCTTTGGTTCAGTCTCTCACTTAAACCACTTGCCTCAATTCTCCAATTTTCTTCTCTCACCCAAACCCAAAACCCCACCAATCCACCAATTGCTCTGACCAAGAAAGTCTTCACCACCCTCTTACAGTCATGCTCTTCCTACCCAAACGAACTCAAGCAAATTCATGCCCTTATCCTCACCACAGGCCTCTCTATCAAGAACAGCCTCATCACCCAACTTCTCACCAATTTCACACTCTTAGGGGACATGTCCTATGCCCGCCAATTATTCGACCAAATGCATAAGCCACGCGTTTTTCTATGGAACACTCTTATCAAAGCCTATGTCAAAAATGGTATTTTTACGGAGGCGGCTTTTGTTTATAGACAAATGCACCTTCTGGGTGTTCGTCCTGACCAGTTTACTTACACGTTTGTGGTCAAGGCATGTGCTGAACTGCCCGAATTATGGGCTGGATCAGCTGTTCTTGCCCATGTGGTGAAATATGGGTTGGAATTCGTTGCTATGGTGAGGACTGAGCTGATACTAATGTTTGCGAAATTCGGAGAATTGGGTATGGCGGATTTTCTATTTGAAACTATGGTTGACAGGGATTTGATTGCTTGGAATGCTTTCATTGCGGCTTGTGTACAAAATGGCAATGCTGGTAAGGCTCTTGCATTGTTTCGCCAGATGGATGTAGCTGGAATTAAGCCTGATGCTGTTAGTGTTGTGAGTGCCTTTTCAGCTTGTGGTCAATTAGGGTGTTTGGAGAATGGGGAAGAAATCTATGGGATCATGAGAAAATATGGGATTGTTTGCAATATAATTGTTGCCAATGCACGGCTTGATATGTATGTGAAATGTGGTAGCATAGACATGGCTGAGGCGTTGTTTGAGGATATGCCTCAGAAAAATGTTATTTCCTGGAGCACTATGGTAATAGGGTATTCCATAAATGGGGAGAGTGAAAAGGCATTGAATATGTTTTCGAGGATGCAAAAACATGGAGTGCAACCAAACCATGTCACTTATCTCGGAGTTTTGTGTGCATGTAGCCATGCTGGGCTTGTAAATGAAGGCAAGGCTTATTTTAGTCACATGGTCCAATCTGGTAACAAGAATATTCGACCAAAAATAGAGCACTATGCATGTATCGTTGACCTTCTAGGCCGGTCAGGACATCTTGAAGAGGCCTATAATTTCATAAGAAGTATGCCAATTGAACCGGATTCTGGGGTGTGGGGAGCTTTATTGGGCGCCTGTACAATCCACCAAAATGTTGAACTGGGCCAGCGTGCAGCTGATTTACTTTTTGAAGTAGCTCCAGATATTGGTTCATATCATGTCTTAATGTCAAACATATATGCGGCTGCTGGAAGATGGGATTTTGTTGATAAGGTGAGGCTCAGAATGAGAAAAGGAGGTGTTAAGAAAATAGCTGCCTACAGCTCCGTTGAATGTAATGGGAAATTCCACATTTTCTATGGTGGAGACAGATTGCACCCAGAGTCATCAGAAATATATGAGAAGTTGGAGGACTTATTGAGACAAGTGAAGAGTATAGGTTACATTCCAAATACCAGCTCCGTGTTTCATGATGTAGACATGGGTGAAAAGGAAGCCACACTGAGCAGTCACAGTGAAAAGATTGCCGTTGCATTTAGTCTTATAAATCTAAGGCCTGAGAGATAAAATCCGTTTTCATCATTTTAGAAATGGTGATTGTTCATGCAACAACTTTTGGTGATCGCAAGAAATACTAATGACTGGCATATGGTGATTGAAGAAGAACCAAGGATGAGCTCATAATAGATACTAGCTATGGCTCAAAGGTAACTATTATATTGCCTACGTCAATGATACCTGAACTAGCTTGTGCACTTGTATTGACAAAGTATCAACGGCAACAGATATCTTATATCTGGCGATGCTGAAAAAGTGGACTTCCTACATGAACTTCTGCACAGCACTAAGAGGTTTGAGGAAAGCAATTTTTTTGGCTGAGAATGTTTAATTTCATACATCACCAAGGAATTTGACTCAGATTGTGAAACAGTGCGTAATGTTTGCCACAAAAATCTCAAGATCCTTGGCACTAGAATAAACGCCTAATGGGAGCCTTGAGAAATGGCTATACTACTCTCACAACTTTTTTCAAGATAGATTGCAGAGACTAAAGGTAGTGGTAGATGTTGCCTCAATATTTGCATATCTCCATCACGTTTGCAGTTATGGCATAATGTTAACAGAAATTTTCACTAGAATAAAGCCGAAAGATGAATATTTTGCAGGAGAACTGGGTTTGAGAGATTGGGTTGGTGACTCATTACATGGTTCAACAGTTAAGTTGGTGACACAAATTTGCTAGGCAATGAAGATGATCATTTTGTTGAACGAGAAGTGTATATCTTGTGTCTTTAGACATGGCATGCATCCAAGATTCACCTCTGGAGAGGATTGATATGAAATATGCAGTGACAAAATTTACGAGAATTAGAGGACGGTTTCTAGCAAATATTTGCTTTGAGGTAAAGAACCAAGCAATGCTTTTGGTATTTTCTTTTTTGTTTCCTCTATGTAAAGACCATGTATGCATCTGTACTTTGAGCACTTTCAATATACATGTCCATTAACAGGTGCAAGCTACCAATTCCCCTGCACAGGTTATGTTCATTTTATGTTGTTTTGTAGTGTTTGCAATGTTAGCTTTGTTGGTCTTTCCGTGCCTGCATTGTTGCCTCTCATCTGCTACGAGAGTCCTTTATCCTCTGTGAGTTCCCCAAGCCCCTTCTCAGTTTCCGCCCCTTTTTTTTTAACTCATCCCCAGCACCTGCTGGTTCTTTATTTTGTTTTTCCACCTGATCTTCGGTTACCTCTCAGACCCAAAATTTCATATAAGCATAAAAAATAAAAAATAAAAATCCTCTCCCAAGGAAATTTTGCGTGTGACACACATTTTCCAATAATGTTACACTCACAAACTTTGTTCAATTCAACTTTATATGTTATAAAGTTCTACCTTATTATAATCTGGCATATTTAAAAATAAATAAAAAAGTGTGCTAGTACTTTATAATTAGACTGCATCTTGTTGTCAAGGACTCAAGTGGGTGCAGTTACTGTTTTTAAGGAATAAAGATATTAAAGTCAATAAATCAATTCATGAGTAGAAAAGTGGGATTAGATGTTCCTCTATTGGTAAAAAAACAAATTGTAATTAATCGTTAAAGATTCAAGGGGAAAAACAATCAATGAAAAGTTGAGAGTTGTAAAAGCAATCTCATTCATTATTCTGCCATTCTGGTTTCTCCTGCGTATCTATCAATTTACGAGTCGACGACCCATATAATAATAAAGTCTCTTTTCAAGCTGCCCTGTCACAAAACAAAAGCTAAATTTATGCTCGTGGTGTGGTAATCGGATAACAAAATAATACTATTCCCGCTCATGCAACGCCATGCGAGCTTTCTAACTTCCAAGTTCCATATATTTACTACTCGAAGGGTAAAGGGACCAAATGCCTAGATATCATTCTTCCAAGAAACATGTCTTTGTCGTTAACCGAAAGGAAATACCAACAAAACCCTGCGCTGCTTTGGTCAATCAGTGCAAGCAATTTTCTCTCCATTTTAACTCCCAAGGTCACCATGCCCATTTCTTCCTAGTTGTTTTTTAGTGCATTATCTTATATTACTATGTTCCAACTTGGCTCTGACCCAAAACAAAACCATTGATGCTACTTGGCTTCTTTTTTTCCTTTTTTTTCCTTTTCTGTTGAAATTGATGCTACTTTGGTTGGCTTAAACAAAAACCCTAAACTTGTAATGATGAAGAAGGCGGTCTACATTGATAACATTATGTATGAAAGAAGAAGTATATTTTTGGTGGTTGATGATATTGTGATAAACTTGGCTTTCAGCCAGCTTGTCGACCAGCGTGGGGTCCTTCCTTGGTTATGATTTCTAAATTGGTGATAAAAAAAACATGACCATATTTATTCAATGAAGATGTTGATGGAAACAAATATTTAAATTAAAATTTCAAAACAAAACCCTAGCTCGCGATGGAATGCAAAATCTTGGGGTGGGTGGAAGCAATAAACGGGTTTTATGGGAGTTGACAAAGAGAGAGATGAGGTAGTTGCATTTCGATCAGACCCTCTTTAACTCACACATTTATGAATGATTCCAAGCAAACATTCATCTCATGGGGAAATACCACTTTCCACAAAAATAATAACCCTCGACATCTTTATTAGGTGAGAAGAGATAGCTAGAATCTTTTCATTTTTGAAGTAATCAAAAACTACTTAATTAGATTATTAATTAATTATAAGAAATTATTTTAAACTTTATTGTTTTCTGGCCAATTTTGATTTGGGGTGGAGAGCTGTTTCTATATATATATATATTTTTTATAGGTTTCACAGATTCAGCTTACACTACTCATTCCAAGGAAGTTTCTATGGGTTTCTTTAATTGTTGATCCAATCTTGAGAGGTTGAACTTTGTTTTGTCCACAGGTGACATTGAAGAACAACCAATATTATAATCTAAAGTGGAGCTGTGGCTGCCCTTAATAATTTAAGTCTAATAAGAGCACCCTCCTCCTGCCCCTGTAGTAAATGTAAAATAAAGGCAAGGACGACCAAGGACGAGATGGAATGGGTGGTGGTGGGTGGGGAAGTGAAGTGCCCGTAGGGCTCTGCTCCATGCAAAAACTTGAGCACCATTAATAACATGTTGGGGGAATAGAATAGAAACCCTAATAAGTCCTGACTGAGGTGAGGAAGCGTGTTGGCCCATAGAGACAGGCATCCTCATTGGAAGAAAAAAATGAAATGGGTGCATTTAAGTCTCCAAATACAGATGAGGACTTCTAGGAACAATCAATCAAAATAGTCCCACACCCCAGCCAATAAAATATCAACCCAGCCTAGCTAAGCTACCTAGTTTCAAAGCTTCAAGCCCTACTTGCCCCACGTGTCTCGTTATTAGACGTTGATATTTTTCTCCAATAGTGCAGTGAGGACCAATGATCAGGATCATTTGCTTTGAATCAGTGCTGGGTGATTATTTAGGTCTAATTATATTGCACGCCTCAGTAATAATGCACAATCATGGAGAAGTAGCATTAGTTGGACGGTCGGATCTGCGTAACCAAACTAGTATTCGACCCTGTAGTACTATTGATTTTCTGCAATGTTATATGTCTAGGGTTATGGGGGTGCTGGAAATGAACCATGGCATGAAAGAATTAAAGTAGGACAGCAGATGAAGAATAATAACTATACGTGCAGAAATGAATTGAAGCACAATTAAATGAATGGTAAAGAGAGAAGGTACAGAAAGCTGTAAGAAGATGACTGCAAAAAGAAACAAGAGCATTAACACTAGCCTCCCCATTTTCTTCCTCTTACCACTCTCAGCATTGCTGCCTGCCCTGCCCATAACCTCATCAAACACTACTGAAAAAGGCTAAAGCCATGCTCTCATTCTTTCTACCTAATGAAAACAAAAAAAACAAAACAAAAACTGATAACATAAAACATGTTACAGTCTTTTTTCACTTGATGAGAATTCTAGCTAACTATAGCTAAGCTAGTAGCATTCAACCCTAGCTAGTAGTACTGGAATACACAGGAGCAGCAAATCAAACCCCAACCAACCACTGATATTGAAATTTCAATATGATCAATTAGTTGTGAAGGGGATTTGGACCTGTATGAACTATTCTCTTGTCATCTCCATATAGCTTGTCCGGACCACCGTTGATCCCCACAAAATGATGAACATCATGAGATGGAGTACTTGAAGGTGCATAAAACGATACCTTGCCCAGGAAACGTGATTTCCTTGGCGGTGACCTCATGAACCGGCCACCACCCAACTCATCACCATGACTGGTACTGGTTCTACTGGCAGAAACCACCAAATTACTTGTTGAAACAAAAATTAAAATGACCCAGAAGAAGAAGATTGCAAAATTTCTAGCTTCTCCACCCCCATGTCTGCTTCCTCCTGTTGTTGTTGTTGTCGCACCGCTACTTTGTAGGCCTTCTCTAGCAGCAGCTCTCATTGCACCAACTAAAAATGGTAATGGCAGAGACTAATAAATACCATAAAAACCTTGATGTGAGCTCTAACTAGCTTCTACTGTGCACTCGTGGAAATGGAAGTGGGGTTTTTTCTTTTTTGGGTAGTGATTGTTGAGTGAAGGAGAGAAGAGAGGAAGCTTAAAAACCTCTGGTGGTGCAATTCTTCCTTGTCTGGCGGGTCTACCCTAGGCACATGATCTTGACCCTTGATTCCTGGAACCTTCTTATATTTCTTATTTCACTTCTTCTGAAAAACTTGGGAGTCTGCACCTTTTACTCACCACTGCTTTGTTTTTACTTGCTTTGCTTTGCTTTTCGGTATCTGTTTGGGTTTTTTTTGTGGGGTTTGATGTTGTTGTACATATATGTATATTTATAATGAATATCATATATATGCTGCTGGCTTGGAGTTGGAGAGGGTGTGGTGTGTGGGACTGTCCAGTATTAATAGCCGTTGTCCCCGGAATATTTTCAAATCTAATCCATATACGTTTGTGAAAAATGGAGCATTTCTAAACCAACTCGGTGGCCGTACCATCTTTTGCTTGTGCACAGAAACTCCATATAAATTATATATAGGGATTTTACTCTACTAGCTAGGTGAACAATAAGCACGTGCATTAATAACATATTATATTAGCATTAGTAAATTTTATTTATAGAGTATATAGTTTGGTAACGGTAGGTAGTAATTTTGGGTGTGTTGAGTAAAATTGATAAGGTCTTTATCCGAGTCATGATTGGAAGCGTGTGATATTTGATCAGTCACATTCATATTTAGTACTGTAGACCAGCGCATGCAGCTTATAGCTTTGCCATCACCAAAATTGAGAATGCCAGCTCACTCAACCACCACCATACAGGAACAGGAGGAGAGGAGAGGCCTACTTCATTAGCTGGGAAGGGAGACCAAGACTAGCTAGTCCACCATGATCAGATCTTGTTCATAATAATATAATATCAATTTTAACGGTATCAAGTCAAAGCAAGCATGATTGACTACATCAAAGATCAATCTGTGATCGTCAACAAAAATAAAATAAATCAATCAAAGGTCTTGATTTGAATCTTGTCTCACGTTCCTTAAAAATAAATGATAATAGTAAAGGCGGATGGATGGGTTAGACGAGTTGATTAGAGTGGTAAGTCCGGCCCTTACACCCATATTCGATGATTGTGGATCTCAATCTGATCTAAAAGACAAGAGCCCAACGGGCCTAGATAATCATATATGGGCCTTTGTCCAATTAATCTAGAATATTGGAAGGATAGATCATAGATATTATGAGATGGCACATTTTGATACGATTTTGGGAATATGCGAGAGCAGGGACGACGAACATTGGAGGAAGATTCCTCAGTCATGCGCATCTCCCTCTCTCTCTTTCTTTTTTCCAACTCAAACTGAAATAACCACCCTTTCAATCCAACCTTCCTTTGCTCTTTCTATTTATTTTAGCATTTCATTCCCTTCTATTTACACCCAACCCACCTCCTCTTCTTTCCTCAGCTCCACCAATCTTCCACATCTTCCCAGGTTCTCTCTCTCTCTCTCTCTCTCTCTCTCTCTCTCTCTTAGGATTCGCACAATTTGTTGTGATGTTTCTTTAAGGTCAATGTTGGTGGCTTGCTTGCTTGTTTTTTAATTAATGAGCCACTATGGATTTTTTTTTTTTTGGTTCGGAATTTGGGTGTTATTTATCGGTGGCGAATTTAATATTTGCATTCTCAAGAAAATCGGATAATGGGTTATGGTTGTGATTCGGGGTTTTGTTATGCACATGGATGTGCTTATAATCTGTTTGATAAAACACCGCTTCGTAATGTGAACTGCTTCTGGTTTGTCGTCCAGTTATGTTAGATTTTGAGCTCAAAATATCTGCTTTTTTTATAAATAAATAAATAATTAATTAATTTTTTTTCAAAAAAAAAAAAAAAGAGCTTTGGAGTTTGGAGTAAGGGTGTGTTATGCATTTTGATTAAAATTGTTTCTCTAATAGAAGCTGGTGGGGGTGTGTGTGTGTGTGTGTGTTGAGGAGGCTTTCTAAGAAGGGATCTTATAACTAGCCAAAGGGAATGCCTTGCAAATCTTAGGGGGCTGGTTGAAATGTAGAGGGTTCTTTTGAGTGTAGGACCTTTGTCGACCCCCTCCCTCCCTGTAGCATGGGATCTCACGCCATGAACTGTTCGATTGAAAGAAACCAAACCTCTCCATTTGGATTTCCCATGCTAATGGAGAGTTGCCTTTTCCAGTTTTCCTAGCCAAAGAGGGCTCTTTCAGTCAGAGAAAGAATTAAAACCATATATATAAAAAATCATTATCTATGGGATGCAAATTTCGTGGTTTTTTATATATATAAATTCCCTTAATTTCAAGCTTCAGTGGTTGCTCAACATTATCATGTGCTCTGCTCTTAATTTGTAAAATTATTGTTGTTGTTTTGTAGTGGTACACTTTTAAGAGGCATATTGGCTCGCAATTGGGACACTTCTTCCAACAATTGCCAGCAAGTGTTTGCTGGCAAAAGATTGCTTGCCTTATTACAGAAGAACTTATGAGTCCCCAGAGTACATTGAACCGACGTAGAGCCCTAGAGGGCATGCACGGGGTGCGTGTGGTGCCGTGTTCACTGTTTGAATCAGAGGAGACTACTCAAGATGGAGACCTTCCTCACTCAACTTGTGGAAGTTCGGCTGTTGGAGCAAATCAGCAACTTTTTATGCAGTGAGTGAGAAACCTGATTAATGAGACTTGTTTATCAGCATATGCTAATAATATTTTAGGGGACATGTGATTGCCATCAAAGAGACAAGATTAAGCTATGAGTACTAATTATTTAAAATAATTATAATGCATTTCCACAGTTTTGAAGTCATTATAGATTCAATTACACATTGAAGAACAAATGCAAGCAATTCCACAGCTATTAACTTTGTCTGCATTGTCTCCAGGCGAGTATGGCAGCAAAGACCGCCATGTTTGAAGCCCATCCAGGGCTGCATTCAAGGTATTATAAATATAAATGCATTTTTTATCTTTATCTGGCTTGCAATCCAATCTCTTGTATGGAAAATACATAGCTGTTGTTAACGCATTTTCCCATTTTGTTAGGCGATCACAGTGTTGCAGAAACAGTTGCTAATGTGCTCACTTCACTTCCTTTTATAGTTCTTGGAATCCATGCCCCCAGGTAATACTTTTATGTAAGACAGTTGATGGACATATACGTAATCTTATTGATACATCACTTTTAATTAACTTTTTCTTCCTTGGTGAAACAGGAAGAATCTAAATTCAAAGATATATGCTAATTCATTAATTGGAGTTGGAGTCGCCTCAAGTTTATATCATTCTTCAAGAGGAAAACTAAGGCAATATTTAAGATGGGCCGACTATACAATGATAGCCACAGCAACAGTAGTAAGTCAGAAAAATTCCTTGAATAAATAATAGTTGGTTTTATTATCAACATCCATGAAGTTGTTTCTGGATGATGCCAAATTGCTTTAGTCAAAATTAAATTCATTAAAAAGATTGTAATGGTGATTCTTCACTCAAACATGAATGTATGGAATGATGCATCTGAATTAGAATTGTTATCGCTTAAGAGGGCCTTTTTAATTTATAAACTGAAAATATTTCTCTTCTGAGTGTGAAGGTGATTTGGTCAATAGGAGTAACTACTGGATTTCAGAATTTTTCAGCATTTTTTGGTTTTCTGCATTACTCACTAAGAGTCTGAGATATGTTGCTTGTTCACCTCATCTCTGAACATTTATCTGGATTTTGTTCATCTGAAGAAGCTCTAGGATTAATTTGTACATACTCATACTCATCTTTGGCAAGTTTACATGGATTACACCTTGTCAGTGTCATGAGCCCCCCAACTCTTAATTATCTGCAACGTAACTTTTATTTTCCAATAGAATGAATTTGCTGCAAAAGCCTACTTATCATGATAATCAAGGAAAAAAAAATTCAAGGAACAAAAACCAATCAGACCACCAAACGAGGTTCAGAAACTAACACCCCAATATATGATTTCTTATATAGTTTTCCTACATGTTTAATTTGTTTCGTATCTTCCTGTACAAAGTATTAGTTATATCTGTGTATTTTCTTTCTTAAAAGTTACTCAGTTGCCCACTTGATATAATCAGAAATGGATCAACTCATATTTTTGCAGTGTCTCTCAAGAGCCATCAGAAATGAAAACCCAAAATTGCTGATGGCAGCTTCTGCCTTATTTCTACCAATCCAGCCTCTGATGGTTTCAGCCGTTCACACTGGAATAATGGAGGTAACCTTGTGACTTTCCTGTAATCTATTCAATCATATGAAAAAGTTCGTGTTAAGTAACTAGTCATAGCCATAGGCAACCTGAAAAATTTTATGTTAAGCACCTGGTTCTACTAAAATTGTACTTTACTCATCAATTCTCTTGTTTTGTTTTCCAGGTAGCATTTGCGAAAAGAGCATTGAAAGATCCAGAGCTAAGGACGGCCCACAATGTACATAAGATGTCATCACTAGTGGGAGGTGTGCTTTTTATTGCTGATGACATGTTCCCTCAGACTCCCTTCCTTCATGCTGCCTGGCATCTCGCTGCAGCTGTTGGCGTTAGCACCTGCAATAAGCTTCTGGAGTAGTAGTTAATCAGCCAAATAGAGCTACTACTGCATCCAAATTTCAATCCAATCCATCATTCTTTTGACTCAATTGGTGGGTTACCATGATTATTATGTAACTAAAATGGTAGAAGGGACAAGGTACTAGGAAGGTACAACTGTACAACTGTACGAGGGAGGGCGTTGTCTCAGAAGTCAGAGCAGCTTCGTGCATGGGCTCGACCCCTATTGGGGTAATTTTCAAAACGTCTTAAAGATGTAGTCAATCGTCTGTTCATTATGTTCACTCAAGTTTGCCTTGTAAATATGATACTGGCACCCATTATTTAGTAGCTTCTTTATGAACATATTTGCGATGCCTTCTCTATTTTTTCAAATACAAGCAATAGCTTAAAATTACTCTAAATTAACCTAATTTACGGGGAGAGGGATTCGAACTTGGGTGCACAAAGGATGACCTCACTGCTTTGACCAACTGACCTAACCAACTTTTGCACAATATTTTCTTTAAGAAGAGAAGAAAAAATAAAAAACAAAAGAGGTCTTGGGGTATTCTGTGGGTAAATTGATTGAGATACCATAAGAACATACTTTGATATGAGTTCGATGCCTCCAATTTAGGCTTATGAGTGATTCTGAAAGAAAAAATGAAATGTTTTGAGTTATAACTAGTCTTCCATCTTTTCTTTTCAAAGGAATATTCAGTTGGTGATGATAGATCCACTCTTCCTCACTAAATAAAAAAAAAATTGGGATCTGGACTGCAGTTGGATAGCTTAAATTAAATCTACCATTAACGAGATCTTCAAAATATCAATCTTTAAATTATAAATATTTAAAGAGGACAACCAAAAGGATACGAAATTAGAATCAGAAGTTGCATTTTCTAATCAGAGAGATCTGTTCACTTTAGGAGGTACTGTTTTGATACTAAATTTTCATACAAATAATATGCACCGGTAGAACAAGTCTAAACCGCAGTAAATGCCTATAAATACCAACTAAGAGAAGATTATAAGTTACAATGACAAATGGCTCAAGCTTTTTTCATCCAAAATAACAAATGGCTCAGCTTTTATCCACTTTCGTTTTTAGAATTCCTTGTAGATGTAATACACACTGCGGATACCTCAATTTTCCCAAAGTAGAAGATGGGTCTGCTTGAGAATTGAGATACACTAACAGATCTAGAGATCGAATTTCAGTTCCGAAGAAGATACATAGAGAGGCTCTGGCTCCACTTTTCGCCTGATCCTGGTTCATGACAAAACCATTTTCTTTAGAATAATTCAGTTTAAATGTATTAGATCTCAAGCAAATAAGAAAAATTATTTAAAACCACAAGTATTAAGTATCAGACTATTCTTCCTTTCAATGTAGACTGCACAAGTCACTCCTACAACAAGAGGTAAAGCTCAGTAATCCTCCAATGTAAGATGTAATTACCAATTATCTTGAGCCCATTTGCAGCCATCAGTATCCACCACATGCAAGCTATACGCATGCCTTGATTTTGAGGACTGATTCTCAAAACTGTAGTCCAAGCATTTGACAGGAAAAAAGGAAAAATTGGATTTTCAGACCACCCAACTAAGGCAAAATATTTGAAGGTCAACAGAAAGAGTTTAATTGAACTGACCTTTGATGAATAAGATCACCATGAATAACAACTAAAGACCCAGCTTTCACTTCAATAGGCACAAAATCCTTTTGATCATACTCAGGGGAAGGACGATCAAAGGTCACGCCCCCTTCACCTCTTATGAACCGTCTGACAAGGCCATCTGTAAAACAACAAAAAACAAATTACAAGAAAGTTTTAATACACCAAACAATTTCAAAGCCTTTCCAGCTCACAAAAACTTGAAATTGGCAAAAAATGTATTGGAAGGAAGAAACGGAAAAGGAAATAAGAGGTGGGAGAGGAGAATGGTACTCTTTTGAGAACCAGGTATAGCCCATAGGCAGCCATTCGTTATTGTTGCATCTTCTAGAGCCAGCCACAGCCCTGTGCAAGTTGGTGGTTCGGTATAAAGAAATGAGTTATCCTGATGTGGTACTACCTCACCTCCAATACCTGGTTGCTGCCAATAACATTCTTGTGCATTAGTTTGCAAATAAACTCAGGATAATTTGCATATCTGAAGAAAAACAACCAATATTGACATATTAACATAGCCAAACTCATGAACATACAAAACAATGTACCACAACAAATCATGAAATTTGAAATTATACAACTAAGATTTAGCAGGGCCGTCTACATTTTACTGTTTTAAATCATAACATTGCTAATTTCACAGTTCCGTAGACATAACTGAAACCATTCTAGACCCCATCCTAACAAAAGAACACAAAACTTGTTCTAACAGGGGTGGGGCAGGTATGCCGATCAAGTCTGTACCTCCTTCCTCCCCCTTTGAATGCGTGCATGCATATCTATGTGTAAATTGTTAAACACATATGTTCACATACATGTGTGTACATATGTTATACATAGTCTCCATTCCAATGTTAAATTGTATCTAGTCATTTTAAATGCATTGAATCCAATATTTTTAGGGTTCTTTCGGCCAATTAGCCCAATTGTCAAAAACCAATCCTTTCCTCAGCCAAATAGACCTCAGGTCTCGCATTTAATAGGTACTAGAGCCTCACAAGGAAATTATGTCACACCACTAGGCCTTAAACACAAGAAGATGTAATACCTTAAATATGTACATAGACTGAATGATGATGGGCCTTTTATAACCCAAGGAGGAGAACAAACTTGAAACTTTCTCAGAATAGGAGAAACCTTTAAATACTGGATCGAGCTCATGTAACGCTGCACCAAAGAGCATGTGCTTTACAAAATTAGTTTTAGTTTCAAATGCATGGAAAAAAACTAGACTTCATTTTTTCAAATTTTATTAATCCAGAGGTATTCAGAGCTTACCATGGCCAACTTTATTAATGGAAAGTTCCTTTGGCTGTTGTAGCTCTCCATCATTCCCAAAAGCTTTCTCTGCCAAAATCAAGAAATGCCAACAATTTAGCACAACACAAACTAGAGATTATGGATGAATCAAATTGCAAAAGTGTTCAATTTCACTATTTGGAACCAAATTCCACTTGTACAGAAGTGTTCAAAAGTGTACAAATCATCTTCTTTCTTTTTTCCGGAAAGAACAAAAAAAAAAAAAAGACATAAATACAGGAATTGAAGAAGTAAATGATTCAGGGTTGTTGAAAATTGAAACATATAGTCGTATACCTTCGAAGAAAAACGAAATCTTCTCGGCGCTTTCATAGAAGTAATTGTCCGTCGACTGTTGCTGCAAAATACAATTGAAAATGAAAAAGAAACGAGTTTAATTACAGATAAACATAAATAACTACATAATAAAAGGAAAAAAATTAAGACACCTGATTCTTGGTAGAGAAAATAGAGGCGGTGGCGGAGCAGTCGAAGTCGTGAAGCAATTGGTCCATTCTCTTCCTCATGGCATCGATGTCCTCCACACTGGCAAACGATTCTATAACAAAATAACCTGCAATCATAAAATTATATAACAAGTTAGCAACCCAACACACATGTTTCCAAGTCAAAAAAAGTCAAAAACAAAGCTTTCTTAGGACATTTAGGAGGAGTTAGTTGGTTGTGTTTACCTTGGGAGTTGAAGGAGTGGAGTTGGTCGGGACTGAGATTTCCGACGATGCCCATGGCTTCTGCTTCTGATTCTGATTATGAAAGGCAAAAGAGGTAATTTGTGTGTTTCTCCTCCGCGGTGTTTCTGTCTTCTCTTTAGAATTGAAACGTTGAAAGGTTAGATTAATAGGATCGGGATCCATATATTCTCGCGGGGTTGTCAAATTTACTCACATTTGACAAGGTCTCGGGGTGCAATGCCACGTTTCAGTTCCTTTTTTCCTTTTATTAATTTTTTTTTATTTATAAAAATTAGAAAAAAAAAAAAAAAAAAAAACCCTAATAACAGGGCAACGCAACCTGTTTGATTATTCGGTCAATTATAAAACTAACTTGAATCACATCTTTGTTGGTTTGCAGACGTGAATTAAGCAGTTGAATAAGATAGTGAGCTCTCTTATACATCAGTTTGAATCTCCTCATAAGTTAAATTATCATTTGTATTCAAAAACAAAAATTAAAATGAATTTATTCAAAGTAACTCTAATAAAACCATCAATAATCTTTTTTGGGTCGTGAAGCCTCAAAAATATAAATGATCATAATAATTTAAGTCAATTGTTTATAATTATAGTGTGCTTATCATATACATACATGATCATTTGTGTAGTGTATCAGGTCGACCTAAGCCATTTTTGGAACAGACGGACAACAAATAAATCTCAACCAAAGGCACAATTGGATCAAATCACGTTCGGCCCTAGGGAAAGCCCAATGATCGGGGTCTAAATATAGTGGATAGAGCCCCTTTTAGAGCTCAAAAGGAATATTCATGGTGTTAGGTTCTATATTTGAGCTCTAAATTTTTTTATGATGAAATTTGATTTATGTCCTTACTTTTTTTTTGGTTAACTTTTTTATTGTTCATGTATATTTATATTTTGTTAAATTTTTTTTCTTAAGAACATTTCAACTAAAAAAATTTAATATTTGGACGAGATTATGAAACTACATTTTGATTTATAGATATTGTTTGCAGAAGTGTTTATAGGGGAAAAAAAAGAGAGTTTAAATTTGAGTGAAATGAAAATAATGGTAAATTAGAAGGAAAGAAAGAAAAGTGGTTGACCCAAAGAAAAAAAAAACGATTAGGAGCAGCCAGTTATTTGCAAAACAATAAACTTAAATAAAAAAAAGTCTTTATTCAGCGAGTAATGGAGCAGCCGCAAGTCTTGCGTGATTGAGGATCAGCTTTTTATGTTCACGCGTGCTTATAGGCTATAGTCCAAAAATGAGTGGGTCCTGCAGGTTTCAGTGGCTTCTTCGACCGAGTTCCTATATATATGGGTGTGATTGCAACCCTCCGGTGGGCTGAGCCATTTAGAGCCCACTATTCATCATCATTGGTGTTCCTTTACCATCTGCAGCCTTGCGGCGGATAAAGCCCTCCATTTGGCTTGCTCTTAGAACAACCAAAACGCGCGCAGAATGTTAACACACAAGGCGAAGGCGGGACATAAATACAGCCAAGCCCAAGATAGAAAACAACGCAAAAGCTTTCTGGCCACGCCCACGCCCACTGAGACGAAACACCACAAATTATAATTTCAAAAACGTTGCAGCCAAACTATAATTACATTCATGCCCCCGCTAAATCACAAAAATTAATGAATATATTGGTGGATGTTATAAAAATAAAATAATTAGAGTAAGGAATTACCACTGAAAATTGATAGTGGAATTAAATCTTTTCTTGTGGTGTTTGCACAGTTGAAATTCCTCTCAAATAGAAACTCACTCACTAATACTTAAATTTCTCTCTCCTTTTCTTTCTTCTCTCTTCTGATGGTGTGTGTGTTACAAATGAATGAGCAAGCCTATTTATAGGCGCTTCTGAAGTTTTCTCGTGAGTGTACAGTGCAAATCTTCTACCTCAATTTCAAATCATCGCTTTCATCCGTGAGTGTACAGTGAAATCTTTGCCATATTTTCAAACTTCATAATTTCAATGTGGGCTCCACTTCCATTATTTATAACACTCCCCCTTGGAGACCACATGTCCCTTCATTAGTTGCCTCATTAAAACCTTGCCTGGAAAAACCCAGTGGGAAAAAACCGAAGCGAAGGAAAAAGAGTACAACCTTACTCGGGACATTAGAGTAATGTGGAGTGCGCACATGTTGCCTCGTTAAAACCTTGCTAGGAAAAACCCAGTGGGAAAAACCCTAGTCGAAGGAAAAAGAGTACAACGCGCTTATGTCCTGTGTTAGAGGACTCTTGAATGCTCCCCCTGATTTTGCATGCTCTAACTTGATTGCTTGCAGAGTTGTCGTAATCCGATGCCATGTACTAGCTTCTGGAATGTGCACTTGGGTAAAGACTTGGTGAAGAGATCTGCCAAGTTATCGCTTGAACGGATTTGTCTGACTTTGATTTCTTGATTCTTCTGAAGCTCATGCGTGTAGAAAAACTTTGGTGATATGTGCTTGGTCCGGTCACCCTTGATGTACCCTTCTGTGATTTGAGCAATACAAGCTGCATTGTCTTCATTTAGAATGGTTGGAGTGTCCGTTGCTGAGGGCAAAGCACAGGTGCTTCGAATGTAATGAATCATTGATCTTAACCAAACGCATTCACGACTGGCTTCATGGAGGGCAAGTATTTCTGAGTGATTGGAAGATGTGGCTACCAACGTTTGCTTTGTTGAGCGCCATGAGATTGCAGTTCCTCCACATGTAAATACATACCCAGTTTGTGAGCGTCCTTGATGTGGATCAGAGAGATATCCTGCATCAGCATACCCAACAAGACTCGGGGCATTGGTCAATTCACTGGAATAGAATAAGCCAATGTCGGTCGTTCCACGAAGATATCGTAAAATATGTTTAACACCGGTCCAATGTCGACTGGTTGGAGCAGAGCTGTATCTTGCTAACAAATTTACTGAAAATGCTATGTCAGGTCTGGTACATTGTGCTAAATACATTACAGCACCTATTGCACTAAGATATGGTACTTCTGAACCAAGTACCATTTCATCATCCCCTTTTGGACGATATGGATCTTTCTTAGTGTCGAGCGACCGAACGATCATCGGAGTGCTAAGTGGATGGGCTTTATCCATGCCAAACCTCTTTAATACTTTTTCAGTATAATTTGATTGATGCACCAAAATTCCATCAGCACTGTGCTCAATCTGTAGGCTAAGACAATATTTTGTCTTTCCAAGATCTTTCATCTCAAATTCGCGTTTGAGATAATCAGCAGTCTTTTGGAGCTCTTTAGGAGTTCCAATTAGATTCATATCATCAACATAGACTGCCACTATTGCAAATCCAGACTCTGATTTTTTAATAAACACACATGGGCAGACGGGATCATTTGTGTATCCTTCCTTCAGTAAATACTTGCTGAGACGATTATACCACATTCGCCCAGATTGTTTTAACCCATATAATGATCTTCTCAATTTGATTGAGAACATGGCCCGTGGTTTATTACTGGCTGCATTGGGCAGCTTAAGTCCTTCTGGGACTTTCATGTATATGTCTGTATCCAACTCTCCATACAGATATGCGGTAATGACATCCATAAGTCTCATTTCAAGTTTTTCTGAAACCGCTAAGCTTATCAAGTAACGGAACGTAATTGCGTCCATTACTGGGGAGTATGTTTCCACATAATCAATTCCAGGCCTTTGTGAAAAACCTTGCGCAACAAGTCGTGCTTTATACCTTGCAATCTCATTGTTCTCATTGCGCTTTCTTGTAAATACCCACTTGTAACCTACAGGGTTCACATTAAGTGGGGTTGGAACAATAGGTCCAAAAACACTCCTTTTTTCCAAAGAGTCTAATTCTGCCTGGATTGCATCTTTCCATTTAGGCCAATCCTGTCTCTGTGTGCATTCATCAATGGAACAAGGCTCAACATCATCAACTTTTATGATCTCAGTAGCCACTAAGAATGCAAATATATTATCGATGATTATCTCATTTCTGTTCCACAATTCATTAGTGGATGCATAATTTATGGAGATTTCTTGGCTTTCAGGTACAGCTACCACTTCAGGAGCACGTGTCTCATCAAGGACATTTTCCTTCTCAGGAAGTACCCGTCCCTCATGGGAGGAATTTGAAACATGAATTATGGGCTCTCCATTTATTTCATTTGCATTCATTTTGGCCATCAACTTCCTCTTTCGAGGAACTGAGTCCTTTGAGCCTAGTGGTCTGCCACGCTTCAAGCGTGCAACAGATGAGCCGGTTGCTGGCGCATTGCCTTCTTTATTATGAACATCAATCCTTGCAGGTGCATTTGCAGCTGGGATATGTGATTTCATCACTTTCGTTGCATCATTAAATGCATCTGGCATCTGATTCGCAATGCTTTGGAGGTGAACGATCCTTTTCACTTCGTTTTCGCATTGAGCGGTACGAGGATCGAGATGAAGCAAAGTGGGTACATCCCATGATAATTCACGTCGTTCTTCATGAACGAGTTTGCCTTGTTCTTTAGGAACAGATTTTTCTCCCCTAGTAATGGAAAAATTGTCTCATCAAAATGACAATCCACGAATCGTGCCCTAAAGATATCACCAGTCAGGGGCTCCAAATATCTGATGATAGATGGTGAATCAAAGCCAACATAAATTCCCAATCTGCGTTGAGGGCCCATCTTAGTACGTTGCGGTGGTGTAATAGGCACATAAACCGCACAACCAAAAACTCTTAAATGTGAAACATTTGGTTGATTACCCAACACAAGCTGTATTGGAGAATATTGATTGTTGGCGACGGGCCTCAACCGCACCAGAGATGCTGCATGTAAAATGGCATATCCCCAAGCAAAAACTGGCAACTTTGTTCTCATTAGCAATGTGCGTGCTATCAATTGAAGACGCTTAATCAAAGCTTCTGCCAAGCCATTTTGAGTATGTACATGGGGAACAGGATGTTCAATGTCAATGCCTAACGACATGCAGTAATCATCAAAAGTCTGAGATGTAAATTCACCAGCATTATCGAGTCTAATGGACTTGATGGGATAATCTGGGAATTGGGCTCGTAATTTAATTATCTGAGCCAAGAGCCTAGCAAATGCCATATTCCGAGTGGACAAAAGGCAAACATGTGACCATCGGGTAGATGCATCCACCAAAACCATAAAGTACCGAAATGGTCCACATGGAGGATGAATAGGCCCACAAATGTCCCCTTGAATTCTCTGTAAAAATGATGGGGATTCAATATCAACCTTTGGTTGTGATGGTCTGATTACCAACTTCCCTTGTGAACAAGCTTGACAAAAACTGTCATTTGATACCATAATATGTTTTGTCAATAAGGGATGTCCTTCAGAGTTGGTAATGATCCTATGCATCATGGTGGATCCAGGATGACCCAACCGGTCATGCCAAAGCTTGAAAGTATTTGAGTCAATGGACTTTTGATCCATGACACTATGTGCCTCAATTGTCCGTATGGTTGTATAGTACAACCCTGATGAGAGCGCACAAAGCTTTTCCAATATACGTTTCTGGGTATCATTGGAAGTAATACAAAGATATTCCATGTTTTTCTCATTCTTTGTTTCAACATGGTAACCATTCAAACGAATATCTTTGAAACTCAACAGATTTCTTCTGGAGTTAGATGAATACAAGGCATCTTGAATGGACAGTATTGTCCCATTTGGTAACATAACTTGGGCTATGCCTGAGCCTTCAATCAGATCTGTAGGTCCTGATATGGTTGTTACCTTTGCTTTTGTAAGCATCAATTTTAAGAAATACTTTCGATCTCGAAGGATTGTATGAGTAGTTGCACTGTCTGCAAGACAAATATCTTTGCTAGAGCTCTTGTTTTGGGGGCATCCATAATTTACATCCATGCCTTCAAATAAAATAAGTTGAATCAACAATCATTCAAAACATTGCCATTTTTATTGAAGGCAGAAAGGAAAATAAACAGTGCTTCAGATAATACAAATGGTACATGAAGGAATTTAATCCAGTTCGGACCCATAAATTTCATTCCCCATTTCAGTAACAAAATCGGAAACATCTAGATGCGTCTTGTCTAAACGACGCGATATTTCCGATGAGCCTTCTATGGCTGGCGGATCTGGTGCAACATAATTTGTCTCCACTTTTCTGTTTCTAAGTGAAGTTTGATAAAGATCCGCCAAGTGCCTCGGCGTACGACATGTACGCATCCAATGTCCATTTGCACCACATCTGTAACAAGCTCTTTCATCATTTCTAGGCACATAGCTTGTTTGTGTTTTTCCCTTATTTCTGGGTGCATTTTTGCCATTCATGGGTGGATTGTTTCTTGGCCCCAAGCTGTATGAGTGAGCACCACGATCTTTTCTACTCCCTTGCCATCGGCCACGTTTGCCTCCTCGCCAACATTTGTGGATACTGCCACGAGATGAGGTGGTATTCACTTCCCGAGATGCAACATTTATTTCAGGAAGTGGTGCTGAGCCTGTTGGGCGAGATTGGTGATTTTTCAATAAAAGCTCGTTGTTCTGCTCAGCAAGCAAGAGGCAAGATACAAGTTCTGAGTACTTTGTGAAACCACTATGCCTATATTGCTGTTGCAGAAGCACATTTGAGGCATGAAATGTACTCAGAGTTTTTTCGAGCATATCTTCCTCAGATATATTTTCACCACATAATTTCATAAGGGAGGTGATCCTGTGCATAGCTGAGTTGTATTCGGACACTGTCTTGAAGTCTTGAAATCTCAAGTGTGTCCATTCATATCTAGCTTTTGGGAGAGTCACCGTCTTCTGATGATTGTATCTTTCCATAGGACCAATGGTTCATCAATCACCACATATTCGCTCTTCAGCGCTTCATGAATGTGGCGGCGAAGGAAAATCATGGCCTTCGCATTTTCCTCAGGTGATGCATCACTTCCATCTTCAATGGCTTTGCCAAGGCCATTAGCACGCAGATGGATCTTGGCATCCAGGACCCATGATAGGTAATTGTCCCCAGAAAGCTCTAGGGCAGCGAATTCCAATTTAGCCAGATTTGCCATCTTCAAAAGAAGAATGAGATGCATTAGAATTCGCAATAATCTTCATGCTTAATATATTTTTGAACTTCATGTCAAAAATATTTTACTCAAAATTTCAGATTCGGGATCTGGGACATTAAGCCATTTATTAATAGGAACTCCAGGCCCTATAATTGTTTGAGGAACTCCAGGCCCTTATTTTAGTTGGTTATAAAAATAAAGTGCTATAAATTTGCTGGTATGGACGATAAACCCGCACCATACTTTGAATGAAAGTAAATGTGCAGTAAAGTAAATTCATAAAGTAAATTGCTTGCTGTATGGACGTTAATCCCGCACCATACTTTAAATAAAAGTAAATGTACGGTAAAGTAAACGTGCGATAAAGTAAATGCATAAAATAAATTGCTTGCTGTATGGACGTTAATCCCGCACCATACTTTAAATAAAAGTAAATGTGCTGATATGGGCACTAATCCTGCTCCATACTTTTAAGAAATAAAAGGCAGTTGTGTGGACGATAAACCCGCTCCACACTTTAAATAAATACTGTCATATGGGTAATAAACCTACACCATACAGTAAATAAAATAAGTGTGGGAATAAAACCACCACTAAAAATATAGGAAGTACATATTATATTTTGTGGGCAATATAACTGCACCACTATATAGTAGATGGGTTTTAAGATCACACCATAATTTTATTATGATAATTTGTGTTACAACGTGATGGGTAATGAAAATTACACCACCATAAAACAACAGAATGGGGTATAAAACCGTGCCATTCCAAATTATATTACAAAGAAATAAATTAAGCAAACATGGATGAAACAACACAAAAATTGTGAGAACACAAAAAAAAAAGTTTGCATGTCATCGTAGTAGTAGAGTGAGAGGAGACATATGACGGAGAGGAGAAAGAGGAATAACCACATAGTGTTGAGCTGAGAAAATTTAACAGTGGAGAGACTATCGTGCTGATAACGTGTTATAAAAATAAAATAATTAGAGTAAGGAATTACCACTGAAAATTGATAGTGGAATTAAATCTTTTCTTGTGGTGTTTGCACAGTTGAAATTCCTCTCAAATAGAAACTCACTCACTAATACTTAAATTTCTCTCTCCTTTTCTTTCTTCTCTCTTCTGATGGTGTGTGTGTTACAAATGAATGAGCAAGCCTATTTATAGGCGCTTCTGAAGTTTTCTCGTGAGTGTACAGTGCAAATCTTCTGCCTCAATTTCAAATCATCGCTTTCATCCGTGAGTGTACAGTGAAATCTTTGCCATATTTTCAAACTTCATAATTTCAATGTGGGCTCCACTTCCATTATTTATAATGGTGGAGTATTAAAGATATCCTGTGAGCTTCAGTAACTAAGGTAACCTCTTTGTAAGGTGGGGATAAAGAGCACGAAAAGATAAATGAAACCGGAAAGAACCCAGAAAAGAAAAAATGAAATTTGAGTACCATGGCCTTTGGATAAATGTACAAAAAATTCAACCTGATCCTATTTGCACTTGCAGATCAAACTCTAACTAATCTACAAACATGGCAAAAGCAGGCAGGCTGTGAAGGAATGCGATCTGTCAGTACACAGCTTGTTAAATACAGCAGCTGCAGATATGAAACAATGCCTCAGTCAACGCCCGGGAAACTCCTGTGATGGAAGGATTGATGTATCACCGTCTTCTCTTCTGGCATCATATAAAAACTATGCAACTTCGTCACGATCCAATCCCGGGAAAATAATTAGGTAACTGTGACCTCCAACAAATTCCTTGTAGCTCCCAAAATTGGTGTATATGCCCTCTCCACACCCGGACAGGGACAGAAAAAAAATGAAAGAATAGCAACACAAAAGGGGGGTCAGCAGTAAAGTTTCCTCGCAAAATCAAGGGTATGGGGAACACCCATCACAACGTTTTCATTCAAAATCACGTAGCTGACGATGCTCTTGAATCCTCTGTCTTGTTTGAGCGGCACATGCAATCTGGGCATGGGAAGGTATATATCGAGTCATTTGGTCTCTTCAGCTCAAAGCCCTTTGAATCACCATGGGACCTCATACCCAGCAGTTGACGCTTGAAAGTCTTCCATCTGGGAATAAACAACAAAACCAAGAGATGTTACTGCTATGGTAGTTTGGTAGTGCTCAAGAAATTTGCATCACAATGGGTAGTTTGGTGTCCCAGACATTTTTGTTCATATTAACTCAAATACACGACAATACATAATATGGTATTTTCTTCTGTTCTTCTTCTCTAGCCAAAACCATAAAAGGCGTTGCTCATTTCCTGCCTATTCCAGCCACACACCCATAAAAGAAAGGACTGTAATTTAGTTCTGACACAAATATCATCAAATGTAACCTCCTTCCAGCCATTTCAATACATGTAAAAATGCATTTTTCAATGAGACTAAACTAGCCATAAAGATCATGTATACCTACCCAATTTTGGGATTATCAAAGAGTAACGCTAACTTCCGCTTGTCGGGCCTGATAGTCTTGGAGTGTCCACCATACAAGTATCTTCTGTGTCCCATGAGAAAATGGGGAAAGTTTCCTCCTTGAGTTGTCACAAATACCTCACTGTGAAGACAAACAGTGTAATCTGTCGCAGCCATCCTGGAAGAAAAATTCTAGCAATAGTAACTCAAGTCAGAGCAATGGTATTATACCAAACCTCAAAGATTGAAGAAAAAAAACAGAACTAAGACTATTAAGACCTTGAAAGGAGCAAGCTCCTCATCTGATGCTAACATCTCTTTTGTCTGCAAATTAGGAAACATTTCCAGTAATGGGGCCATTGTCTTCTCAGCATTGTATATCTTTCCCGATGCCAAATAGATAAATGTGTTCTTATCAAATCCCATTCCCCTAAGCATCAAGCCAACCTGATTAGATGACACAGAAAAAGAAATAATCAAATATTCATATTCTAGAATTTTAAAGAAATTTAAAGAAATTTAAAAACTCATAAAGTCTTTCTTAAAGTGAAAGAAACAATTGAAGATAAGGATAGAAACAATGGTCACAGTTAGAATAGTGTTGCAAAACAGCAATTTAGAGGACCCCAGCTGGCAGATGGCACAATGGGACAGTGGCATAGGCTGCCTTGCAATGCAAGTGCCTCATATGCTGGGTTCAAACACAGAAATGACACAACAGGCAAAGGACTAGGGAGGGGAGGGTTAACCCTCCGTTCTGAGGCCATAAGTTTACCTATTCAACTAATATATATATATATATAATTATATATTATGAATCCTTGGGAATAAATATTTTCAAACAGAAAAATAATTTGTGCTAGACCAGTTGTCTTTTGAAGGTATGATCATTTGTTTTATCAGGAAATGAAATGACAAACAGATGAAGATGCTGGCTACCTGATGAAACTTCTAGCAATATGGAGTTTATACTGCTAAACTTTAATTCATGCAAAACCTAAAATAGCTTAACTGGAATTCGTGCAAAACTTACAGCTCTTTCATTGTTTGTGAATGAATAGTCACTACGTAATTAAATACTCGGGAAGGAACTACACAAAAGCAAAAGATATACCTCTAAAGGAGTGAGAGGACATTTTCCATTAATCCTGATTGCTCCAGGACGTATAACCCTACCAGGTTTGCTAAATTTCCCTCTCCAACCTCTTTCCCTTGCTGCTTTCATGTCTTCATTTTCTTGCTCTCCACCATCAAAAACACAACAAGAGAACGCAACCATGTCCTACACTTGGGAGATCAGTAAATTCCACTTGTCAAAGGAAGATGATATTTTCTTCATGGAGGTTAAATAGAAGTTAATTATACTACACCAACAGCTGATCAAGACAAACCTCCTCAAACCGAAGATGCACCGAAATATATTTGCCACCATAATTTGCACTGCGTTCTTTCATTCTTGCAACCAAAGTTTCTCCCAAAGTTAATATAGGACTTGAAAACCTTAAAGCTTCATAATTTGCCAAGCATCTTAGCCGTTGAACAGCGGGAGGAGAATCAAATGACAATCGATTTGCAAAAGGAGAAATCCTTATAACCCTGTTTTGTCCATAAATATAACCAACATTAAGCATCATTTTGTACAAGAATTGCATGAATCATGCCACACCCATTTTCACAAAATTGATGCAACAATAAGTATCTCCAGAATCTGCACTGGATACAACAATAACAAAGTTCAATTCTTGCGAAAGCTGTATAACAGTCCATATTAGTTCAGTTCCATATACCATAATTTTTTTAAGTATTTAACACTATTTTTAGCAATGCTTATTCAAATTTTATTACCGAATAAAACAGAACATATAGTTACTGGATCTCATTTTAAATAGTTATAAAACAATATAAAGAATTAATCAATAATCGATGAACAGTAATGAGGTCACATTGACAAGTTTAATCAAACTCATCTACCAAGCAGAATTTGGATTGGATAGAAAACAGCCAAGAAGTATCAATCCCAAATTCATCAGATTCAGGTGGGTCGGTAGGTTGAGGTCAAAATTTACAACCTCTACTTGCACACAAGTAGTGTCGATACCTAAGGCAACTCTTTAACAGATTAAATGACTAGGATGAGCAACACAACAGATTTTACAGACCCTATATTTTTTCCTCCATATTCTCCCTCCCCCCTCTCCCCCCTTTTTTTGACTAATACACCATTTGTGCAATAGAAACTATTAAACCATACCTCATATAGAAGCAAAGTTTCACTGTTTAGCACAACATGTACCACGACAACATAATGAAAGCAACTTTAAATAAATAAATAAAAGGACCAACTGAAGTTAAATTTTCTCACTCACTTTTCTTCAAGTAACCTTGGGAGAACTGCATCCTTATAATACAGAATGGGAGACCATGCTTTTATTCTGAAGTTGTATACGTTGCTCAAATTGTGGTCAAATCGTTCCATTAAATATTCAGGAACCTTGTTAACTACGCGTACATCATTTTCCAACATACTGATGAAATAATCTTCATCATAGATGTCTCTGAATTTACTGAAAAGAAAAGAAGAAGAAAATCAGAGTCCAGTTTATGTGAGAATGAAATCGTGAATATAATATTCGTATCAGTTCAACAGAAAACTCCTGATAAAGCTACGAGGTTTTAAGCAAGGTACAACCATACAAACAGAATATATGTGAGGCAGCGTTCATGCCAACCCAAAAGAAAATAAAATGCTGTATTAGCACCTTATGTCACTTTATTCCTTCTATCTTATAATGTATCTTTACACTTTTATCCATTTGTCTGCTTTCTTCTTTTTGAGTTTAAGGGTTGACTGAGTCAAGTCAAATCTTCAGATAAGTCAAGATGCATAGACGACACTGCCAAAATTCACATACTGTTTTCTATGTACCTCAGATTTGTTTGCTATTATGTACCTCATATTTTAGTTGCAAATTTCAATACCCTGGGAGGGTTCATAGATATGGATATTCATTGTTAGGCACCCTGATCCTACAAACACAACATCAAAATGATAAGTGTTGACAAACCTTGGATCTCTCCAGATGCTATGATAATGAAAATTGGGAATTACAAGTGTTGCATTAAGATATCCTGCAACAGCAACTGCATTGCATATCTAGAAAGAATCAACAACAACCATGTATCAAGGAGTCAAGAAAGTTGTTACAAATAATAATATTCAGAACAGAAGCACAAACACAAACAAGAAAAGAAATACGCAACCAAACGAGGAATTAAACTCACTGAAGTCCTCTGCTGATTTAAACCACCATTTGCCTCAATGTATATATAACCATTTGACTCTGCTAAACCTACGAAAAAGCAACCAAATGATCAAGTTCGGAACTCATATGAAGATGGAAACCAACATATAAATGTGCCTATCTAAAAAGTAAATGAAATGATATTATGTTACAGTATGGAAATATCAAAAGGGAAGGGGGAGTATGAATTAAGAAAGCAGTTTCCAGCGTAGGAAAAAAAAGGTATACCAGCAGCCATTATCATATAAAACTGCAAGAACTAGTTGAGGTAACTCGTACCTCCAGAGGACTTGTTTACACACGGTCTCCACTCAGCACCTTTATAGGAATGTTTCCATACAGTTGAGATCTGCATAGAATTTGATAGATTGTCAGCAAGTTGGATAGGATGCATAGGAGGGGCAGATAATTCTAAGCCATAACTACATCGAGAAATTCCAAGATCTCTAAGAGTAGCCTAACTAGGGAGAGAAACAACGGAAGATTCAAAAAGAAAAATAAGAAACAATTTTTTCAAATCCCACTTGTATGCAATGCTTACCATGTAATAGCTCAGTATCCCACAGTTTTTTTTAAAAAAAAATCTTTTTAACTGTCATTTTATCTCAATGATGAATTACTTATTTGTTGTATAAATAGCAATAAGTCAAATTTCGGCACAAAGAAAGAAAATGAGTATGTCCAAGTAATAATGATAGGATTGATTAAAAGACAATAGGTTGATTATCTGAAAATTAGAAGATTGATTGTTCACATTCATAGTCGTTTACGCAAAGATTTCAAATCTCCAGGTTAAAGCATAAGCAGGAGGATGGCCGATATAGTACTAATTACTAAACAAGGTAGGAACGCCAAGCAATCCTATGTAGTCTAAATCAGAATAACTTTGCCATGATTGATTTTCGTCCTGAAATTATGTCAAATGAAAAACAAAACGAAAAACAAAACAAAAAACAAAAAAACAGATTGATTGAAATTCAGAAATCATGTAATGCTGGAAAACAATTATTGGAAAAGATCTCAAACAGTAAATCGGGCAACAAAAGGGAAGTAATGACGGGACGAAACGCACCGCATCGGCGGAGGAGTTATCGGCATCCATTTCCGGTCGGAGCTTGGCGTAGAGTTGGGGACTGCGGTAAACGGAGCCGGGAGCAGGACGATGTGAAATGACGGGAACGACCTCGAAGGAAACGGAGCCCATGTAGAGGAGCATGCCGGAGATGTAGAGGAGAGGGGCGAAGAGAAAGAACCCCTGGCGGCGGATGAGAACGGAGAGAAGGTGCCAGACGATGCGCTGGATTAGGGTCCGACCCGGCTGGTTGAACCGGCCACCTGCTTTGGACCGGCTGTGTCTGAACCGGGGCGAGCGGAGCGGCGAAGGCGGCGGCGATGGGCTGTTGTGTCCGCTACTCGGTAGCCGATTGTATGGGTGCATTGGGATTTGTGCTGCGCTCTCTCTCTCTCTCCCTCTCTCTATGTACTACGTCATGTGGCCTTCTCTCTCTGTCTTTTTTTTCTTTTCTTTTCTTTTCTCTGTGTGTGTTTGTGTTTCTTGTGAATTGGGTCTCTTCTGAGAAAATGTTGGGGGAGAGAAAAGGTGGACAAAGAAAAGAAGAGAGAGAGAGAGAAGAGAAGAAGTGTTTGTATTGAATTGAAATTGATTCGAACAAGAATGAGTTGGGCGTGCACGTGCTTCTCTTCTCAGGGATGACAAGGGCTTCCTTTTTTTTTCTTTTTTTTTTGGCTTTGAAATGGGGATGACTTGTTTGCAAAAATAATGCCTAGAAGACCAAAGCCAATTGATTTTTTTTTTTTTTTTTTTCGAAACTATGTCAAGTGTTGTCAAATATATTTAGCATAAATAAATGCAATGAGAAGATTATGCTAATCAATGTTGAATGCGTTGACATGATGGTTTTTGGTGAAAGATGGTGGGAGGCAGAAAAAAAAAGAGACCATTTCACGTGACCCACTTATCAAAATGGGAAATTCGGCTGATGATTATCAGGAAAATGGCAAAAAGACTGCACCACAAATTACTTATATATGTGGAATGGTCTAGAGATTCTTTAGAGATACGTTTCTCTGAATATCACAAATGTAAATATCCATCCATGCTATATGTTTCTGCTTTTTGGGTAAACACATTAGATTAGAGGAATATATCCTAATGTGAAATATCAACATTCTTTATCGGATACGGTGAACATTTATTATCATTGTATTTATTTATATCAATAGACGCGTATCAAGTGTTAAGAAGAATGGTAATGATACACCTTGGTTAAAGTAGTGAGCAAAAATACTCCATTTAGAGAATTATGAAATAAAAATTATTTCTATTTTTCATTGTTTTATTATTTTATTAACCATGGATAACTTTACAATAGCAAATTACTTTGTATTAAAAAAAAAGTTTATTCGATTCTTTAAGGGGGAAACTGCAAAATAGTAAACATAAAAAGAGATATCGTGCCTCCCGGTACAAGTAATTGTGTGCTGTAGAAGCGTTGTCCTATTATTTTTCTCTAATTATTTTATGTTAAAATAAGATCTACCTTTGGTTGGGGAGGGGCACGTGGCATAATGAGGTGCTATTGTCATTTTTTATTCGGATATGATATTACCCATTCACTCTTAGTAGTACCATTATCATAGTTTAATAACAAATGGCCATAGGCAAAATTTAAGGGATCCTGTCAAGAAAAAAGATTTTCCAAAATATAATGGAGTTGGGGCTTCCCAACCAACAAACGAGATCTCTAGAAATGGATGGATGAGTTAGCTACTTACCTGTTGTACTCGTCCTTATATATTGGGATCCAACTCATGACCCCCTCCCCTCCCTAAATCCCCTTCATTGCCAGCTTTTAATTTCTAACATTCAAGCTTCTGTCTGGCTTGTGGTGTTCAACATTCACGTTTACAGATGGAAATTGGAAAGTGACAAGTGCAGGAAACGTTTGATATTTTTTGCGGGCATTTCTTTTGTAATTTTGTTTTTATACAAGTAATAATCTAAATTCTCAATCTAGTTTACGAGAAGGGGAACTTGAACTTGGATTCAAGAGCACAAACTCAATGTCCTAGCCAACTGGTCTAACCAAATTTGCTGATATTTTTCATTCAAATGAGTGATGGAGATACAAATAAGAGGGGTGAAAAGGATGGAACATTATAAGACAAACTACAACGATTTTCAGTTCAACTTGGAAATGATAATTGAAATATATCTTAAAGACTAAAACCCCTCGCAAACGCATTTTCCACTTGCATAAAAGACATTTTAAACGTTTTAATCAACTCCTAATAGAGTAGCAGTTGGAACTTCGAGGTAAGAGCCATCACTAATTAACCTTGTTAGATAAGGAACTAGAAAAAGACGAGAACTAATTTTCATGGATGAGGAGGCTTGAGAGAAACTAAAGGAGAAAACGGTGCTATGAGAATCAGAATACAACTACAGAAATCCCACAAGACAAGGCTACCATAAATCAGCAAGTCAGAATTGATATTGAAAGAAAGCTACTGCTCTCTCTCTCTCTCTGAATTGGGCTCACTAAACAGAAGCATTGAGAACATTTCAGTGGGCCATAACATGCGATTTTAACACACATGCCAAAGCAAATTCAAAGGCCCATTTGATTTTTAGATTGCAAATCCAATCCAGAACATAAAGGAGGGTAAATAAGAATATGAAATCAAGGGCGCTTCTATAATAAGGGGATTTGGTGAGGGGGTTCAATATGGGGTTCCATCCATCCCACCATTCATTTCATTTAAAAAGTTTGACTCCAACACTCTCTCATGTTGGATGGTGGGATGGACCCCAAATTGAACCCCTCACCAATAACCCCCCTCATAATAACATTTCCGTGAAAATAAAAGGAAAGGGCAAGGAATTATGTAATCCAGTTCAGATCACAACGTAATAAGAAAATTATAGTGTTTGCTTGCACATTGAAAATCAACACTCCTCATGCATGCAAGACATAGATGCAGAATCTTATTTGTACATACATAGGGTCACCATGATGCGGATGGAAACAGAGTAAACAGAATAGACCAGGTAAACACAGTACGTACGCAGAATTAGGAGAATTAATATGCATCAATTATCAGCACGCAGATTTCCTAGTAAATCATTTGACTGAAAACGCAACACATTTGAAACAATTGCGGAAATCAAATCACATTATATAAAAGAAAGAGGTCAAGGACATGAAAGCAAGAAGAAGTTTCAAAATCCAATCACAATCTAAGCTACTTTATAAATCACATTTTGGTTATAATTGTGGCATGAGTTGGGTGAATCCCTTGAGTTTAGCACAATTGACAAATTCACAGACTAGTATGCAACAAATAAGATACAAAATTATTTCTAAATTTGGCCCATAATTTCCAGTGCAAAAATCCAAACCTAACAGAAGATAGAAATAAATAGATTGATAGGGGCTTCCATTAGTTCATTTCAAAGAAAACTAACACCCATGATAAATTCCAATCCGCTAATTAATCAGTTACATCTGACCCTCAAATTGAATAGCAATATCCTTTAAAAAAAAACATACTACCCAATCCAATGACTCATTCATGGAGAGTGCCCAAGATGTCCTCATCCCTGTATAAATGGAGCCTGCACAACACCAACCCACCAAAAACCCAAACCAAAAGTCATAAATGGAAGAGACCCCTAAAACATACAATGGCAAAACAGAGCAAATATAGAACAAAAAGACTTACTCCTTGTCACCAAGCTTGACTTGGGTGCCCCCATACTCAGGCAAAAGAACTGTATCACCTTCTTTCACAGCCACTGGAATCACATTCCCAGCCTTATCCTTGGCTCCTGGTCCCACAGCAACCACCTTCCCTGAGTTTAGCTGCACACACCCATAAAAATTAAAATCCACACAAAGTCATCAATCATTGACAATTTACTCAGAGACACATTTTAAGAAGAAAATGGTAGTATTTACCTTGGTGGATGACTCGGGGAGGAGAATGCCGGCGGTGGTTTTAGATGGTGGGATGATTTTCTCAATCAGGACACGGTTGAGGGTTGGGATCAAACGCCTAGCCATTTGTGCCTCTGTTTCTGAGACTGCTACTGTTGTTGGCTCAGATTGGATTTGAGTTTTTCTTTGGGGAAGAGGGCGATTGCTGATCTTTCTTTTAAAAGATGTGGGTTTGGGGAGGATGGGAACTACTTGGCGATCAAGTTCTAGTAGACGATAGAAGGTTCTAGGTCTTAGGGTTTTGGGGGTTTTAGGGTATATTTGTAAATTATGTTGATGTTGGATGGTGTGGGCTTGTGGGCATAGGTCTGAAGGTTTGGTAATATAAAAAGCCCAATGCATAACGTTGTTTGCTTGGGCTTACCTTCATTGTCATTACCTTTCCTTAAGAATTCTATAGTGAGGGCCTTATATATGGCCCTTGGCGAAACAATATCTCTTAACCGTTTGATCAAATTGGTTAGCCCGATCCAAAGGTTAAGAAATAGGACTTCACCTAAGGACTATATATAAGACCCTCACTATAGAATGACTCTACCTTTCCTTTCCTTTCCTACAATGGGTTTTTGAGTTTGGGTCATCAAGTACTTGTAGATGTTTCTTTTATTTTGGAAATTTGGATTTGATATGTTATGTTGGATTAAGAATTCTATAGTGAGGACTTTATATATGGCTCTTAAGTAAGACCCTATCTCTTAACTGTTGGATCAAATTGGTTAGTCTGATTTAACAGTTAAGAGATTGGACATCACCTAAAAACCATACATAAAGCCCTCAAAATACTTCAGCCCACTGGAAGGTTGCAACTAATTCATAAATGTATTGAAGCCCATGAAACCCTACTGCGTCCCACTTGAGAAAAAGCAGCGAACCACATGCAGTTAGAGTTAAGTCCAAAACAACTGCGCTTTAATGACCAACAATCAAAGTTCGAAAATGGGCCTAGGCTGGTCTGGGCAGGTTGGGTTTTTTTTTTTCCTGGGCGGGTCTGGCATATCTACAAATACGTCAAGCTAGAGACTCACTCTTTCTCACAGTTTATCAATGTAAAGGTTAGCTCTTCCCCACAATTCACTCTTTTTTATTGTGCATTCTTTATGCTGTGACTTAGAGTGCATTCGTTTGAAATTTCTCAAATTGTCGATAGCTCTGAACAAGTTGTTGAGTTGTTAAAATTGGAGCTTTGTGACAAATATTGGGCTCTTTCTATTGAATAAGTCCATGTTTCACCTGAATTTCGTCTCTTTGAAAATTCAAACCCTACAAGTTGAGAAATTGCAATTGAAAATCAATATTTTTCCATTTTCTATTTTGGTTTATGTTATGTTTGGTTGCTCGGAAGCTAATGATGAACAAATATTCTCTTACCTAAATATTCAGTTTCATATTTCTTTTGTTGTATTGATTAATTAGTTACAAATTGAGTTGGTCTGGTTAACTAACCCAAAAGGAGTATGCTGCTTTCTGGGGCTCCAATTGTTGAGTCATCTGTTCTTTTGAAAGTTCCCATTCCATTTTTTCTTTTTAAATTTCATTTTTGTCAATTCTCGGTAATGTAATCTAAGTGAAATGCAGCTTTTGGATTCATAAGATGGGAAAAAAGAGTATATAAAAAACTCAGAGAGAGATGCAAGATAATACAGCTGCTGTAGAAGGGAAAAAAAATTGTTGAATCATTGGTTGAGATTCAGTTCAGGTTTACCATGTATTTTGGTGTTAATTTATGTTTCAATTACTAGGCGTATGAAGCCTCATCTAATCCTACTTTCTGCAACAGGAACACCTAGAGAGCAATGAGGGTGTCCTGAGTTACTTGTTTACATTCCGTGAGTATCCACTTTTGTTGTTTTATGTGTTATCTTCAGGACATGAGTTAAAGAATGCATAAACATGAAATTGATGGGGACAGGGAGATCCATTGGTTGAGTAGTTGTACCCATTTTTCCATATTTTCATTCAGTTTCAATGGTAACACCTTTTGTTAGATATCCTTAGTCGGATCTGTATGAGTTTGAGTATTGGATTCAACCTTAAGCCTTCTCCAACCTATGAGGGGGCTAAACCCAAATTTTCCCCTCCAAAAAGTAACTATTTGGGTTTTGCCCTGACTCAAATCCTTTTTTCTCCTAACCCTACGGACTCAAATTTTAAGTTTGCAACTTTTTAAATAGCGTCATAATTTAATTTTTTGAACAATTTGACCTAAAAAAAAAAATTGAAATTCCACAATTATAATTTTATTCCAAAAGAAAACACACAAGATAATTGAAACACAAAAGGAGGCTTCATTCTCCAGTGAAGTATGGTGGACAATGGCTTGTATCACTCTCTGATGATGTTCCTCATCATCTGAATCATCATCAAACATAAAGGAAAAGATGGCATTGCCACAGTTATCCATTGAAAGCTTGAAATGATATGAAAAGTATGAGAATGAAGAAGATGATGTGCTTGAAATGATATCAAAAGTATGAGAATGAAAGGAGATTGATGAAATTGACAAAGGAAAAATAAATTGAGAAATAGAAAAAATATTTTTTTGTAGATTAATTGAGAAATGGGTGAGTATTTATAGAGTTTGGAGTGAGTTTTGGGGTTGGATCTGATTTAGATTAATTTAAAATATTATTTTGACCGTTGGATTTAAATTTCAGCCGTTGGATCTTTCTTTTTTTACCGTTAAAATAGCTTAGATTTAATATATGTCGTTGATTTAAAGTTACTATTATAATTTTTTTTTATAAAAAAAAAAAGAAATTTGAATTGCAACGGACACTTAAGCTGGGGTCAACACGTGGCATCCGCTGCGTCAGGCCAACAGACAAAGCCAGCAGCGCAGGCCCCAATCTCTTTTCTGATGTACATGGGCTATGCCAGCTGTAAGTGGGCTTCACTGAACAGTTTGGGTCTAGGCAATAGTTGGACTGGTATTTGGATCCAAATTTGAGTTTTTCCAAATTTTGGCATCTTCATTTTCTTGGGTTGGGAGAGATTTGGGGTTATAATTCAGGATATTTTGGGTTTAGCCCCTTGGGCTGGAGATGGCCTTAATAGCATTTCCAGGATCACCTAAAACAAACATAACACATAACTTGTGTGTCATTTATAATTATCTTTTATTCTTGTGCTCATATGCTATATATGATGTTAAACATAGCTTATTTTTGAAACATTTGTGTTGCATCTTGAGAAATTTTATTAAAACCCACCATTCTAAGACCAACTTATTAGATGAAGTTATCTATGATGTCGTTACTTTACATTTTGATTGAGTTATATTTTGTTCATTTATTTCTGATAGATTTACATCAGATGTCAAGATCAAGAGCATTTCAATTACTGGTTGTGCTGATGGAACTAGTCCTTCCAAGGTGAGGGCGTAGGTTCGAACTTCAATATTTTCTACCTAAGGCCTGGATTTCTTATATTGGTGTAGTTCGAGATGGCATTGACTTTCAGATGTTCAAGGAATGCAAGCCATTCAGGTATTGCTTTCATATTAGCTTGTCCCAGAGTTACTTGAAAAATTCAACGTTTCAGCCTTGAAACACGTCTTCTTGTTGTTTTAAGGAGTGGCATTTGGTCGAAAATTTTCAAGGAGTGTTGGAGTACCAGACAAGGTATTTATTACAGCCCTAAACCCTTTTGTACTGCTTCAAAAACCATGTTGTTTAATTTTCTAGAACATGACAACTATAAAAATTGAGCAGAATGAAGGAAACCTTATTCTTTTTCAAATTGAACAGTGAAGGTAATCACTTTCAATTGCCACTGAAATGAGTTCTTTTGTTGTTTTTATTTAACCATCTGCTATCCCTCTGATATTGCATTTCTCCATATAATTAGGTATTCCAAGTTTCAAAACATGGCCAGCATCACATTGCATTTTCCTGATAGTTTTGGTGGTAATTCCATTCCATATGAGAAGATTTGTAGAGTTAGTTGTGCAAAATAACACTTTTTTTTTTCTATGATGAACAGTTGAAGAGGGATGTTGTGGCAACAATTGTTTATGAACTCACAGGCAAATCCTTCTGATCACAAGTAAGCTTTCATTAACCTAGTGGAATGGAAAAATTGGTCTTTTTCAAAGAAATGTGGGTTGGGTTACTCCTTGTGGGTTTATCAGTAAAACTCTGTAGAATTTCTTGTCTTGTCGAATGAATTCGAGGCTATTTGCCAGTGGAGAAAATAACTGATGTTATGCTGTTTGCAGGACAAAGGCTGAAGGTGGGGGTCTTTCACATGTGGAATGAGGAAACTCAAGCCATGCTAGCAGTTCAAAGGCTGAAATGAACAAGTTATGCTAACTGTGACCTGCTGTGCTTCTTAAGAATGGAACACTCTTTGTATATCGATAATTAAAACACCAAGGAAATTACTTGAATTGTTGTCACAATCCTTTTATTTGTGGCTCTTTTTCTGTGTTATCTTTCTTTCGCTTTGTTTTTTATTTCTTATGGTTGCACAATGCTCTACTTAGTTTGCAATGGAAGATGTTGGTTTAGTTGAGGCTCATTAGTCTCTCTTATGGGTCTTTAACTCAAATGGTGCTCAAATTTATACTCGAGTTGCATTTTGGTCCTTCAACTAAATTATTCGTTCAAATAGTCCATGAACTCTTTATTATTCGGCACATTGATCCTACCGTTACATTTTCTATGAGTTTTAATCAAGTCAACACTACAGGTGGGGTATAGTATGGGTATATGGATTTTTACTATCACATAATTAAGTTAATGAACGACAGAAATTAAACATGAAATTTGTCATAGTTTATCTGGTACTTTGGTTGAAGACCTTTTTGTTCTGATTTTGAAGTATCGAAATTCAAGTTGAGGTCTACTTCATCTAACCAAGTCCCATCCCTAAAAGGAAATTTACAGATAACTACAAGTAAGTGCAAGTGCCGATCAGTGTGTCTTTTATTGAAAAACAATACGTAGGGAACCTTCAAGTCTGTCCTTGCAAAAAGTATACTTTTTTTAGGCTCGACAAGCAGCTAAAGTTAAAAGCCCTAACTGGATCAAGTCATGACAAAACTCCAGACTCGTACGATACAAGAATTCCAGACCACTCCTCGTGCTAGGTTAATCATGATAAAAGTCATGCATATTGCTGTCTATTTTGTGCAAAAAAGAAAATAAAAAGGACCATAAACTTTTTGAAATAATTTATATATATGGTTGACATACTTAGGACCAAAATCTTTTTGCAACCCAATTGAGGATTGGCCATAACTTCGTCATCCCTTCCAATAGCATGTGATGGGTTTTTGCGGTTCAGATGGTTCCCACTAAAAGGATCACTTATAGTTTCCTACCTTTGTAGCTTTATAGCCTTTAAGGACCATCACATTTTTTCCAGAAAATCGGATTCTCGTTATCTTTCAAAGACATGTCCAAATTACAATACCTTTGCTTACAATTTCATGCAGAATCTAGCTTTAGAAAAATTATCTCAAGAACCTTTGCGATGATAAGTTGCGTGTATAGTTTTTTATTTTTTCATACACATATATGGATGAAAACCAGTCAATATTTGCTTTGAGAATATAGAAAGCCAAACCCATCATTGCTTGCCACATAAATAGCTAGCTGGACATGTCACATATGAAATATACCCTAATTGATGGTGCAAACATTCAAAACACTCTAACAAGGGAGAAAAACTTACATATATACTAAACTTGTGTCACGATGAGCGATGCATATACAACTGTTGTCCTATCACTCCGTAACATGCAATTTTTTCACCTAATTAGAACCGAACATAAACAGAACTCAGGACCATTCATTATAAACACAAAACACACATTTGCTCATAGTCAGAGATTTAATCATTCCTGGGTTTCCCTCTTTTTCCTTATTTGTGAACTTATGACAATTTCCATATGACATTGAACCGTGGGATCGAAGTAACACATATGGCTGTGAATTAGCTGTGTATGTATGACGAATGCATAATCGAATATGTTATAAAATTGGAGCATATTTGTTGTGTAATTATCAACTGTGAACTGTGTGTTCCAATAACTTTGGTGGCTCTTCATAATTTCTGCGTTTGACTTTGGTGTTGATGATGATCCAACTAATAACTATGTATGTATATATCAAATCTGTAATTCTGGCTGTCTCGCTCAACTGATGCTACTTTGTTAAGGCTAATCTTTTATTTGCAAATTGCAAGGGTTGGCTGAGAATCAACGAAAGGTCGTAGAACCGGAAGGCATTAGTGGGGGGTTGTGGTAACATATGGAATATTTCCGATGCAGTCCGCCACATGTCATAAGAAGAAATGTAGTAAGTTGGATAATAATTCCACATGTTCTATGTTTATTGGATGGTACACCAGACACGTGGTGTACCTGGAACATTTAAAAATTTCTCCATATGGCGTGTCTCATGAATTGAAGCATAATTATAATTTATAATAATGAGTTCCACGATTGAAAACAAAACTGGATGATAGGGACTCACTTGATACGTGGAGCTTATTCACTGGCCTTCTCTTGATCATGAGTTTTGTAATCCATTTTCAAATGGAGCAGTTTCATTTTGAACATGTGTATTGAGAAGCAAATATAATCGCGGATTTGTTAGTTAATTTAAAAATAAATTACACTTAACTTTCGTAATATGACTATTAAGATTTGTTTTGATGTTTGGAATATTGAAATCCCACCTTCCTTGGAATTTTGTTCTTTCATTAAAACAAAATTTCAGTGATCCATGAATGTTGTAGAAATTTCCTTTCTTTTGGAAAGGCTAGAATTTCCGAATATGCCTAGTGGGATGTCACCATTGTGCAGCCCTCCTAGATCCTGCACATTCTTTTGAGATATCAGTGGGGTCCTCCCTCTCGTATACCGGAATCTCCTTTACAAGTCCAAAGATGTGGTGCAGCCAGCTACAAGTAAACTATTCTGTTAAATAATAATGATCAAAGAATCTGAACATCGTCAAGTGGGCGTGCCGGAGTGGTTATCGGGCATGACTAGAAATCATGTGGGCTTTGCCCGCGCAGGTTCGAATCCTGCCGCCCACGTTTTGACTCTCTAATCTAAAACATTAACATTTTTTATTTTTATTTTTAATAATAATTTTATGGACAGCAGCAATCATACACAAGTAACAGAAGGAGCACAACATCCAACTTTTAATGGTTGCTATACTGATCAAGAACAATGGAGGGTGGATGCCCATCCAACTTTTAATGGTTGCACCTCAATGTTACCTCATTTTCCACTTCATGTCTTACATTGACATTTATTTCCAAAGCAAATGAAATGACTTCTCCTTTTTTTCATATTCTAAGATAGTATCTTCTTTTTCATCTCATCATTCAAAAATGTTGGGTAGGAAGAAAAAGTAGTAGGGTTCAGTGTCTGAGGAAAACTCCAAGATTCTTCTCCAAGTTAGTGCCACTTGAATCTCCAATATATATTCGAAAGGGCCTACTTATCTCTTTCCACCATCATCATTGTTAATGGTGGTTGTGGTTGTGGAGGGTTGAGCTTCAGTGGCCTGGCCTGCCCTGGCCGGCCTTTCCTGATTGTTAAGCTAATAAGCTCTCCAAGTTGCTTACAAATTATGCGGTAATTGTTAAGCTAACTTTCCAAGCCACACACATACGTATCATTAACTAGGGGTTCAGGCCTGATATTTACTATGTGATGCACCAATTATCGTGGGGGATGAATTTTGGACTTTACTATTTTTGCTTCTGAAATTTATTCGACTGAGTTTGTTTTTTATTTCTAAAGTCTTTTCCCTTTTTAAAAAAATTATTTTGGATTTATGGGTATTGTTGTGGTTTATCCCTTGTATAAACTCGTTGTTTAATCTTCTGAAATTAAGAAGAGTCTTCTGAGTTTTGTTCTACTTTGATCATATACATTCATTATTCTCGTTGAACAATCAACGAATCCCTTAGAAAAACTTTGCTCCCCTGGAAAAGTTTGCTTCGAGTATATATATATAGATACAGATTGATTAATCTGCCTCTATATCAACAAGATATAGAGGATGATTCTTGAATTGGAATCGGTTCCTCGTATGTTCATGGAAAACTCAACAACTTCTAAACTAGGTTGTAGATTGTTTGAATTGGAAGGCGAACTACATCCAACCTAATTATGGATGATCAACTTTGGTATGTTTTTTCTTTTTCCTTTTTTTTTCAATTAAAAATAAATAATTTTTCCCGTATTTAATTCATTGCTTTTATTTTAGATTTAACATTGTTGTTAAGATTGTCTTTTGAGAACTAAAGAAAGTGTTCACTTTTATTTGTTTGTGGTTCCTGGAAATCTTGATCTCTTTTATGGATGTGATATTGTGGAAGTTCATCTTTTGTCTTCTTCTTCCGTATGCTGTTAATTACTTAAGAAAAGTTTAGTGATGAAGAGCCATCAATATTACGCTTAACATTCATTATAATCTGAATTAATTTGAATGAACTCGTAACACTATCTCGACATACCATTTGGTATTAGGAACAATATTTTTTCTTTCTAAAAGAGATGCAGATAACCAAGACCAAACCCTATTGTGATGCGGATTCAGACATAATATTAGCAGGCATGGCTCATATTCGGTTCCATGCACATTTTATGAAACGACGTAGTCTGATCTGTACAATATTTATACACATACCAACACCATATATATTAAAAGTAGTAACTTTACGTATATATGCGCACATTTCTCTACCCTAGACATTGAAAACAAAAATACAATAACATATGGTTATGTTTCATTTGGTCTTTTTAGGGGCACAAAGTTGGCGCAGCAGCACCTCCGTCCTCCTCGTAGCTAGAGTTAACTGCTCACTAAAATATTGTACATGCCAAAGTTGTAAATAAATTATGCTTGTCCTAAAGTAGAAACCAAAATTAAAGGTGATTGATGTTTTTTAAACTTTTTGGTTTCTGGGTACAACAAATCCAACAAAAGTATAGCTAATTTTTGATTGCAGAAGGAAGATGCGAATGAATATGGATTTTGTGGCATTATATTGTGGCACGTCACCTGGACTGGACATATGTGCTCACACTGGCTTCCTATCATTTTGCTTAATGCATGACAAACAATTTAACAATATGGTGCTTGCTAGGCTGCTAGCTTCTTATAGCTTATAGCTCACCTCCTCCTCCTCATCCTCATCAAAACAAGGGTACCGACCCAAACCGAATACACCACCGATCGACTATCTTTCTTCTTCTTCTTCTTCTTCTACTCTGATCAGTTGTAAACTTGTAACAATTGTGTTGCTGTATTTAACATGTCTAGCAACTGTCCATATAAAATTCCTACAGAGTTTAGACCATTTATTTACAGCTTGGATGAACACAGAGAATATACCTCAGAATATTACCTCCCGCGGTGATCAGCTTCAGCCAATTACAAACCCAACCCATTTGCATGGCACACTAGTTTATGTACCTTCTTCAATGTTTCAACCATCTTTTCCGGGTCTAGTACCTTTCAACAAAATTTTCTACTTGTAAGCTTTCCTTTTATCATCTCCCTCCACATTTAATATTTTACAGATTCCCCCTTTTGAACTTTTCATTTTATTCTTTGAGCACCCCTTTTAGCCTAACTAGCTTAGCTAATTGTACATATACAGATAGAGAGCTAGAGATAAACCAATTCACTTTGTGTCATTTCGTGAGTAATTAGCAAAAGTAGCGGGCTCAACGACCCCTACTCAATTAGTAATAGTATAGTAGCTAGCAAGACTTGTAGTAGTAGTACTAATTTGGTTTTAGCGGTCCCCTGGAGAAGTTGATTGATGGGAGAAGCCTCACACGATAAAATAGAGGGCTCCTCACCCTCAAAGTTAAATAACCAGCATCCCACCATAAACACACCAAGTAACAACAACAACAACATGCACCACTGCATGGACATACCAATGGGGGGATTGGAGGTTCACAAGGTTGTTCCTCCACCCCATAGAAGCACCTTGCAGAAGCTCATGGCCAGGCTCAAAGAAACCTTCTTCCCAGATGATCCCTTGCACCAGTTCAAAGGACAGCCACCAAAGAAGCAATGGATTCTTGGAGCTCAGTATGTCTTCCCTATCCTTGAATGGGGTCCTACTTACAGCTTCAAGCTCCTCAAGTCTGACATTATTTCTGGTGTCACCATTGCTAGTTTAGCCATCCCACAGGTACAAAGCTTGATCTTCAACTTTGATTTCTCAATTTCATGATTGAAATTTGAAAACAACATATACCCTGTTCTTAATTGAACTCTGTTATTTTATTTTATTTTATTTGGTCTGAATTTATTTCTTCTTCTTCTTCTTCTTCTTCTTCTTCTTCTTCTTCAGGGAATCAGTTATGCTAAGCTTGCTAATCTACCTGCAATTGTGGGTCTATGTGAGTAATTTGTTTCTGGAACTTGTTTACAATTTTGAATGTGTTGCATTTTTTGATTTTAGTATTATTGATCTTTTTTGGACCTGTAGATTCCAGCTTTGTTCCTCCTTTAGTGTATGCTGTTCTTGGAAGCTCAAAAGACCTGGCAGTAGGACCTGTATCCATTGCTTCTCTTATAATGGGATCAATGCTTATGCAAGAAGTGTCTCCAACAAAAGATCCAGACTTGTTTCTTCAACTTGCCTTTACTTCAACCTTCTTTAGCGGTATCTTCCAAGCTTCTCTGGGATTATTGAGGTAAGTGGCCCCACCTTCACTTCCCAGCTTAATTTGCTGTAGTTTTGCCGCCTTCTTATCTAAAACTTGAAAGGACAAAAAACAATATTATAAGAAACAAAATTGATCAATGTTTTGGTATTGGTGGGTGCAGGCTTGGATTTATCATTGATTTCCTTTCAAAGGCCACTCTTATTGGTTTCATGGCTGGAGCTGCTGTGATAGTCTCCCTGCAACAGCTTAAGAGCCTCCTTGGAATACAAAATTTCACCAAAAAAATGGCTATAGTCCCTGTTTTGAGCTCTGTTTTTGAGGAACGAAGGGAGGTAATGAAACAGAGAGAAGCCCATTAAAATATTCAAACAGTGATATATTACTCTGCTAATAAAGCTTTTAGCTTTTCTTAGCAATCATAAACTAAGCTACAGACATAGTACTAGAGATAACTATCAACTAGATATCATTTGGAATCTCAGATATTGTATTTTAATATTAGTTCCTTTTCATTTTCCTCTCTTTTTCAAGTAATAATTTGACTGTTTTTCTTTATTTTCTGAAGTGGTCATGGCAGACTATATTAATGGGAGTTTGCTTCCTTCTGTTGCTCCTAATCGCAAGACACGTCGTATGTTATCTTGTCCCCTGCCTTCACTTTCTGATGGATTACTTTTTTCATTAATGAACTCACTCACATCAATCTCTGACTGATGGTTATAAATATGTTGTCTTTATCCACTAATTACAAACACACATAGTCGCCCCAACTAAAGGCCAAATGTGGTCCTCCAACTTTGATTAAATGTGGTTGAAGATGAGTTTTGCATTATTTTAGAGTGCCTTATTTTAGAGTTACGTTGAAGATGAGTTTTGCATTATTTTATAGCTACATTTAGCCTATGGCCATAGCTGGAAATGGACTAAGAATTCAGTTCAAAGTCAATGATGCAATTTGACTAATCCATATTGGGCTGCGTGCCATGTACATACATGCAGAGCATGAGAAAGCCAAAGCTATTTTGGGTCTCAGCTGGAGCCCCTCTTGCGTCTGTCATCCTCTCCACCGTAATTGTTTTCGCATTCAAAGCCAATCGCCATGGCATCAGTGTGGTAAGTTCTTGGGGCCCACACCATGCTTAGTTAGTTTGCTTCCCCTCAAAACTCTCTCCTCCATGTCCATCCACTATGCATCATTTCTAGAGACGTTGATTTTTGGTCTGCTTTTATATTTTATATGGCAGATTGGAGATTTACAGAAAGGATTGAACCCACCTTCATGGAACATGTTGATTTTCAGTGGGACCCACCTAGGACTTGTAATTAAGACTGGGATTATCACTGGCATCATTGCTCTCACAGTAAGTTGATTCTTTTAAGCAGGGGTTTTATAATATAAAAAATTAGAAATTTTGATTAAGCGATTGGTTTGGCTGATTAGTTTTGCATCAAATTAATAGGAAGGCATTGCAGTAGGAAGGACTTTTGCTGCTCTGAGAGAATACAGGGTGGATGGAAACAAGGAGATGATAGCAATTGGGCTCATGAACATTATTGGCTCCATCACTTCCTGTTATATCACAACAGGTTCGCATTTCACTATCAACTTAATTAAAAAATAATAATATTGGTGACCCAAAAATCAATTATTAGCAAGGATGAGGAATTGATATAAAAGTTTTGATCTTGATGATGGATCAGGTTCTTTCTCACGGTCAGCTGTGAACCACAATGCCGGAGCAAAAACCGCCTTGTCCAACATAGTAATGTCGGTGACAGTTATGGTGACCCTCCTGTTTCTAATGCCTCTGTTCCACTACACACCCAATGTTATTTTGGGTGCCATTATAGTGACTGCAGTGATTGGCCTCATCGATGTTCCAGCTGCTTATCACGTTTGGAAGATTGACAAATATGACTTCATTGTCTTGGTGTGTGCTTTTCTGGGTGTCATTTTTATCTCTGTTCAACAGGGCCTGGCCATTGCGGTAAGAAATAATTTATCATCCACAACTCAACCTCAACTTTTTTATTTTATTTTAAAATTTGTATGCATGACATGGGAATTTGATGATATAAAATAAATAGGTTGGAATATCGGTTTTCAAGATTCTGCTGCAAGTGACAAGGCCGAGGACAGTGGTGTTGGGAAATATACCTGGGACAGATGTGTTTAGAGACCTACACCATTACAGTGAATCAGCAGTGAGTGTCCCTGGTTTCCTCATTATCAGCATAGAAGCTGCGATCAACTTTGCCAACACCACTTATCTGAATGAAAGGTTGGTTGTGGATTGTTTCTTTGACAGCATTTTGGGCCTTTTTTGTGTGTACTTTTTCAGTTTATTTGAACAATTGCCATTGTTATATGTAAATGTATATGAAGGATTTTGAGATGGATAGAAGAAGAAGACGATGGAAACAAACATCCAAACATTCGATTTGTCATTATAGATATGTCAGGTGAGTTTAATTATCTTGAGCATCAACTGTTTATTTTATTGGGTATCTCATTTTTTGTTGGTTGGCTGACAACTTGTGTTATGTTTTAAGCTGTGAGCACCATAGACACAACTGGGATCACACTCTTTGGAGATTTAAGGAAAGCAATTCGAAAAAAGGGTGTTGAGGCAAGTTGGTAGAAATACGTGTACATTTGTTTGTTTAATATCAAGTTTAGCAAGTTAGTTTTAATTATTGAGTTGCTAATTGAAATTAATTACAGCTGGTGTTGGTGAACCCATTGGCTGAGGTTGTGGAGAAATTGCAGAAGGTGGATAAAGACAATGAGCTGATGAGACCAGATCATCTTTACCTGTCAGTTGGAGAGGCTATATCTTCACTGTCAATGGCAATGAAGAATCAAGCATCAAACATGTACGATGAGGAGTTGCAGACGAATGCTCCCCCCCCAAAGCTAACCACAACTTAAAAAGACAGGACACGCCAGGACAGCAACCCAAAATAATCAAAAAGTTGCAGATATACAATTATGGTAATTCAGGGTCCTACTGATTGTCACATGCTTTTCTTCTGTGTCTTTGGTTAACATGTTCCTAAAATCCTAACGGATATAATATTTGAAGTTGCCTTGTAATTTTACTCGCATCTAGTACTAGTTGGTAGGTCATTCATTCCCTTTCTGTAATTAACAAATTTTGTTTGGAGAATGTAGTATGGAAGCTCAAATAAACCAGTACGCATCTTAGGAAACCAACAAGAAACTAGCTCGACCAAACGAAGAAACTAGGTCTAAAATAAAGATTTAATGTATTGAACATTTTAGAAAAGAAAAGTAAGTTATAAAGGAACTAGAAATACAAAAAAAATATATATGAAAACGGTTGAATAAAAAAATGAAAATTTATGGATAGAACAATTATTTTCACAAAGAGAATCAGAAAATTGATTTACACATCCAAAAGTAAACTATATATTATAAAGACAACGCCGAAAAAGGCAATCTCACGCTAATAGGCTTATAGATGAGTTGGCTTTCAAGCCCAACTAGTCAGTGTCCTATTATCGTATAACAGGCTGTCAAAGCCACGATCCTATCATATTACTATCACAAGCACCAAGCTGATCTCTTCGAATTTAAAATCCTTTCAACGCCAGGAGAGGTCAAATTTTTACATTTAAGAATTAAACGACGGCAACTTCTCAGGATTGTTCAAGAAATATGCAGCAATGGCGACTAGAATGATGAATATCACGATCCATATGTTCAATCCTCCTGCAACCAAACCGATAGCGTGTCTCATTTCTAAATGAACTATAGTTGCAACAGAGTGAGGTACCAATTAGAGCAATTAGGTGTTTTCTAGTAGACAAAATAGATTCATAGAAAGTTCGACATTCATCCTAATCATCCTAATGTCATATGGTTGAAATCCGAATTGATTGTTGTTTGAACTTAACTTTTTCTCAGGAAAGCCTGTGACGCTCCAACAGTAAAACCCAATCATTAAAAATGCCAACAAAACACTAGAGGAAACGATTAAATAGAGCTCAAGAAGGTCCCCCAAACAGTGATGGTGTTCTACTTGCTATGTTCAGTGATAGTAAAAACTGAATTGCAATTTGGCTGCTTATATTACTTGAGACCTTGACAATCGAAAAGGCCTCCAATCATAGGCAAGGTTTTCTAGCATGATGGTTTAACTAGGCTGTCAAGGGAAGTCCAACAATTACCATGAAAAGTTCGGAGGGATACAACTGAATTATCCAACCAAAAATTGTTGGCAAGAACTTACCAGTTTTCTTCTCATCCTCAAGTGTGGACACCCTTGCACTTGAGTCCAGGGATGCGGAAGCCAAAGCTCTGCATTTTAGAATCACATGCTTCACAAACAGTTCATAGAAGGCGAAAATGGATTGCTGCATAATCATAACCATAGAAGAAACATAATGTTGATATGTTGGTTTACCTTGAATCACGAGAGAAACTCAATGCAGTTACAAAGCCAAGGTGTGCTTTCTTAACCACTTTTTGAATCCGCATTCTGGTTGAATTTACTATCACAAGATCTCCTTGAGTAGTCCCACTGTGTTTTCATGATAAGATGTGTTAGTTTAGTTTTCTCCTTTTCAAGACACAGAGGAGATATTTTTACCAAAGGATGGAAAGCAGTGAAAGCAATTGCTTCATGCTAGATTGCAATTGGATGTAAATAGTGTTAAAAATGGTGATTTCAAATGACACCATATGTTGTTACCCAAAAAAATACAACAACATATGCAATCATTTGACACATTGTGTAGTGTGAAAAGCATCTAAAAAAACTGTTAATAGTACGGATCCAAGATAATATTACCAAGCAAGGAGCTTTCCATCAGCTGAAACATCAAAGGCACAAATAATGTCACGTGCAATAGTCTTTGATCCAATCCTCTTCCAAGTGGTTGTGTTCCATGTCACAATGCTTCCAGATTTATCTGTATTATATAATACAGAGGTTGAAACGGTTAACTCATGGAAAAGTAAGTAGAAAGAGAGCAGTTCTCTAAGAAACAGATGAATTGCTTTTTCCACACGGAATATTTACCTGCAATATATAGAATGTAATTCCCATCACTAATCAAAGAAAATCTGCATGCACAAAAAACCTCGTCCTGCATGTATTATAATTTATAATTATCCTCATTAGTTAGAAACCCACTTGTAGAAGTGTAGTGACTTATAATAGTACAAAAGCACGAGGATCCTCTAATTCATATAGTATGACCAGGAGGTAAAATCAGAAAAGTAGGTTAAATGATTCACAACAGTATAGGGATATCGGTGTCAATAGTTTGATCTACTTTTTTTTTGTTAACGTGTTCAATAAGCATACAATTAAGTACACAAACCATTGTATGTATGTACCAGTAAAAATCAACAAAATCTCCTTGAAAGGGGTATGTCAATCTACAAAGTCAAGGATCATTTGAATCCGCATAAATTTGAAACTCATAATAATTTTATTTATAGAAGAATTTTCAGCAGTTACTCACCTTTTCTGGTGGTAGAGAAGCTGCAACAGTAGACGAAGTTATGTCCCACACCCTACCAGGGCCACTACTTCCCAACGAGACAAGAAATTTCCCATCAGGACTGCAAGACAACCGGCCCAGACCATCAGCAACAACATTACAAATAAAAGAGGTTGATAGATTTTTTTTTTTTAAATGCCACGACTCTTGCAAACCTGAAATCTAATTGCTTCACTGTAGTATGAGCTTGAGCTTCATTGAGAATAATTTCCATGCTAGGCCACTTGAAAACCCTTAATTTGCCATCCTGTACTGCACCAAATGAGAGCATTATTATACAGTGTGCTACTACTTCTGGAGAAAAGAAAATTTTGCATCCGACATTGATGTCATGTCTAAAAACAATCTATAATATAAAACTGTAACATATAGTGATACATAATGTATAACAAATGTATTTGAATCCAAAAAGAAAAAGTGAAGGGACGGGCTGTACCTCGCCTCCAGCAGCAAGCACGGAACCTTCTTTGTTAAATGCCAAGGCCAACTGTTGTCCAACATCTACCAACTGGTCGAGCACTCTGTCCGACTGCTTCAAACCCAGTTTAGGATCTTCACTGCTTTCTTCGTCCCATTCAAACCATCTGCAGAAGAAAATGGAAATCTACAATTAATATATGCATATGTACGTGAATATAATATAAGAGCATCCCACTGCTCATAAACGTAAAATCAAAATGTGCAGCCTTTCATTCTTTCATGTAAATCTGGTTGGGTTTCAGTTTTCTCAGAGTCAAGGGAATTGAGAGATAAAGATATTGTCTAAGATAAAGAAATGGAAAATTTTGAATGAAAAAGACCTGCAACTATTAGGAAAAGAGCAAATGAGACCGTCACCACCGGGGTGAACCGCCATTCTATAAGGCAAATCCGAGCCAGTGTCCAGCTTAGCCACCTGATAATCAAACAACAAATTCCAAACATGACACCAATTACAATTACAAGGCAGGCAAATTAGGTAATAATCTGTAAAAATTAAGAAGGATGGGATTGGGGTTGGAGTATTACGGGCTGATGAGAGAGAGAAACGGAGGCGGGATCGAATTGGGCGACAAGGATGGCGTTTGGGACGCCGCTGCGACCCTCGCCACCACCGCCGGCCAAAACGACGTGGTTTTGGTTGGGATGTGATTGGGCTGATTCAGTCTCAGTCTGAGATTTGCTTTGATCGTCGTCGTCATCGTCTTGGTCGCGTGGTTGGGATTTGCGGACGTCGGGAGCCCAAGCGGCGACGTAGAAAGGGACGCCGTACTTCTGGTAGTTGCTGGGAGGCTCCATTGCCATTCGGGATTTCAGATCTCTCTTCTGTCTGTGTGAGCGTCGAGTGATGGCGGGTGTAGAGGCAGTCAAAATAGATCGATCCTAGCTTATTACAATTTACAACAAGAAGCAGTCACTTTTTCGTTGTTTAAGTTAACCAGAAAATAGAAAGTGAATAATCTTTATTAACCTCGTCCAGGAATTTGTCTATAACCAAAAAGGTATATTCAATCACAACTTTAAAAGACTTCATAAAAATTTATTAAAAAAATCATTGATTTTAAAAGGAAATGCAAAAAGTGTGGATTTCATTTTAATATACACTAATTAGACCATGAAAAATCTTTGCTACCCCCATAGATTTTGATAGATAGTATTTCTTTTCTCAAGATATGATTTAGCAACTTCTACTACCACCATCTTATCATGGCTATCAACAATGTCGCCACCACCAGCACCACAACAGTCATCATCGTCGCCACCCTCACTAGCAACCCCACCACAACCTCCACAATCACCACTACCACTGTCAGCACCATCACTGCCACCGCCGCCACCACAGCCACCACCACCACCACTACAACCCCACTATCAGCCCCACCATCATCACCATCACTACAACCACCACCATCATCATCACCATCACTACAACCACCACCAGCATCATCACCACCACGCCGCCAGCACCTCCGCCACCACTACCTCCCCCACCATCACCACCACCGTCATCACCCTTAAATTCTTTGTTTTTTGAGTGTTATAAACTCCATTAAAGTCAATAATAAAACTCTAACAAACTCAGTTAAAATCTATACATGAATTTAGTCAAAATCTATTTGGAGTTTGTAGAATTCAGTCAAACTCAATTAAATTCAATTCAACTTTATAACTCTTTTAAAATCATTTAAAATCTAAATTGAATACAACCCCAAAGCAAATATTGTTTCCTTTTTTTCATTCTTATTTTAAAACCAACGCAAATATTGTAATTTATGAATCTTTTAAATGGTTTACCTAAGCCTAAGCTTCTTTTTTTAACGGGGAAATTAACCATAATTTGTCGATTACTCTAATTTTAACTGGGGCTACAGAGAACGAGTCACATCAGCTGAGGCTGTGGGGGTTCAAAGCAAAACGTATATTCTGATATTTTAATGGAATGGGGGGCAGAGCAAGAGCAGCAAACAACTCATCAATAATCTTTCATTGAGTAAATTATAACTTCTAACAAAAAGAGAAAAAATAAACGGAGGAGGAGTGAGTGTATTCTTCTCTGAGTCTCAGCCTGTATGTACTTTTCATTTTCTTTCTTTTCACCATAGTGTAAGAGAATGATCACTTTGATACAATAAATGGCTCTCAAGTTGTGCGTATCACTGTTATGAGTCACATAAAACGCAACTGTGGACTGTAGTTAGGAAGTTACTGTTTTGACTCTGTATAATCAGCAATTGACTTGAACCTGCGGAAGGAGATGAGACAGCCGCAGTAAAAATGATGATATGATCAATGCAACAATAAAGTCTCTTTCTTGCAATGGTAAACAGAAAACAACCGGGACGGCATCACTGACGCTTCCTTTGGTAGAGTGAATAACCAACAAGCGCAGACATCAAAAATGTCCATAGTACCTGCCCACACAAACACCAATGGATGAGCACAACTATTCTATACAGCTCCAGTCCAGTACAACTCTTTGGGGGAAAAGGTATCGTAAGCACCGTGTTGATTGTATGCCACCGCTCAAGTCTTCTAATCCTTGACTGCATGTCTTCGATAACCCCTTCAACCGGAGAAACTTCTCTAATTGGTGAAGATTCAGAAGCTGAACTGCTGCCCTGTTTATGACACCATTACATTTTCAATCAATGTTAGAAATGCAGCATGCACTGAAAAAATTCTTTAGTTTTAGATGCAAAAATTGCAAGACTTCGAGACCTGCAAACATGTGATATGTCATATCCATTAACTTGATAGAAAAATACCTGAGATTGAATAAATTCCACAAGTTCCTGCAACCTTGCAGCTTGCTGAGTGTGAATTCCACCTGAGCCTCTTCCTGATGCTGGCAATCTTTCCAGCACTATTTGAAGATAGCTCTACAACAAACAAACAAATCAACTACCAACTCAGATGAAATTGAATCAAAACAAACAAACAAACAAACCAGAAAGAAGAAAGTGATTTTGGGTTGGGATTAAGAATGGGAAACAGCATAGAATAATTAAAGGAAAAACCTTTGTAGTATATGAACCATCCAATTTAAGCATTGATCCTGCAGCTGCTACAGCTTCTTTATCAACCCCCTTGATTTGCAGGTAAGGGTTCGGGGCATCTTGTAGATGATCAACCTCAATCAAAATCTAAAGAGGCATGAAAACTTAAGCTAATATTGCTACCACAATTGAAGTACTTTCCAAATAGAATACATGTTCAAGAAGAAATAAATCTCATAGAATTTGATCTGACCTTTCCATCTTGATAGATGAAAGCAGATGCTTCAATATAAGCTACAGCTTGATACCTGACATAAACAAAAGATAAGAAAGTAATGATAAAAACAATTCTAATAATAATAACAACAACAACAATACAACATAATTCATCATCCAACATGAAGAAAATGTGTCCACCCATGAATTTTATAATTCAAATATGTTGCTTACCCAAGGTTAAGAAGCCCAGCAACTGTACTAATGCTAATATCAAAATCCACTTTAGGTTGGATGATGAAGTTTCCTTCTCTTATAGGCTAAGCAAACAAATTCAGGAAACAGAAACAAAGAATGGAATGTACACTGTGGTTAGAGAGAACGAGCACTGTATTTATTAATAATAAAAAGCAACTTATAACCAGGTCACATTACAAACCTCCCGTATCAGCAACGCGAATCTGCCCTCACATATTCTGACCCGAATGCAGTCACCCTCTGTTAACTGCCCATTAGTAGGAAGTCCAGGAAGCTTCAAGTATATATCAATGAAATTCTGGACAGAGCTGCAGAACTTTGCAGGATCCAGTATTTTCAAAATATCTTGATAAGCCACCTATGACCAAATGGAAATAGTGTAAGTATGTAAGGTGAAAATCATATTTTATGAGTTCAAGACACAGGCAAGATGATACCCTTACTTGCTTGTTACTCTTCAATACAAACAATGAACTCTCGGGGGAAAGCACGGGATCAAAGTCATTTCGAATTTTGAGCTGTATTGAGATAAGAAGAAATTGAAGCACCAAAAATAGCCCTTGAAAGTCGCAACCAAATTTCAGCAGTAAAATAAGTTTCATAATGGATTAGTCTAGATCAAGGGTTCGATTCCCTCCATTGTAACAAAAGAAACAATAAGTTTCATAATGGAAGTGCCATAGATTGGTTCCAAAATCCAATTGAACTTAAGAAGGTTAAAGTCCACTAACGTGTGCATGAACAAGATGAGGTTCAATGAACTGCTGGAACATTGGAAACACTGTCATCATGATCTCATTCTGGGACATAAAACACCCCACTCTACTTTTGTCCCTTTGAACTCTAGAAATGAGATGTGAATGAACACCTCCAACCTGACAGCCAAAAAACAAGAATGAACACTTCCTGGCCAGTCTTTCTCAGAAACACCTGAAACTGACTTAGAAACACAGATTCATGGATATTAAAGCTTTAAAGGTGCAACAGGGGTTATACTTACAACAGCAATCCACAAGTCAAGTGATTTTCGGATATCTGGATGCAAAGCATAAACTCCTTCAAAAATAATCTGCTTGTATATAAAAAATAAAAAAAAATTAAAGCATAAACTAATCGAATTGTTTTGTCAAAAGCAGGGAAAAATAGAATATTATTCCAAAAGGAGCAAGCCAAATTGTGAAAGCACTAGTAGATCTGTCTGATAACTGACCACTCCACAGTCTTCAGAAACTTCAAGTTCCTTGAAGCCACTCTGAACACCAGTTTCCAAATCAAATATGGGTACTTTTGTCCTTTGACCATTCCTTATGTCATCAATGTTCTGCACATGGTAATGTAATAACGTTAAGTACTACAACAACAAAGGCAGCCACTAAATCAATGGAATTGTATCTTAATTATTGCAATCATATTTTGTCAGTTAAGATGTGATTCAGCAAAGGTCAAATGATATTTCACAATAGCAAGCCAACGAATTGGCACAGTTGTTGGCAACTGGGAAAACAAATTAGAAAAGTATGATTTTCGATAGGCCTTCAAGGCTTCAACAACCTGAAGGCCTATCGAAAATGGGGCATATGAGAGAAACTAACATGGAAAGAGGCATCTTTTCTGTTTTTTTTCTTGGGGTTGCATTTCATTGTCTAGCATAACCATAGCAATCATCTGATTGGCCACCCCATATGGCCCAAAGTTACAACTCAAAGAAGAATGCCAAACTAGTCAAAATGAGCTAATCATCAAACCTTACTTTTGAAAGCAAAGATAGATCGAGCGAGCTGAAGTCGTCATACTTGAAATCCTTTACTTGTTCAGATTTATAATAGCTTTCAAGGGAAACAACTTCACAACCAACTATGTTTGCCATTTTATGAGCCAAACTAGTTTTTCCAGAACCACTTGGACCTCCTACAAGAACAATCAGGAACAACATAAGAACATACCTCATGCTCAATTAATTTCGGATGCTAACAGGCAATAAGAAATAACAATTTTTAAAAAAAAAATAGGACTGTATTCTACTGTTTTCAGACTTGAATAGCATAACAAGAACAATGGCCATCCCTGACAAGCAAAAGCTCAAAACATGAGAGATGGAGAGAGAGTTAAATAAAGCCTGTATTACCAATTCCAACTATAACTGGAAAACCTTTATTCTCCAACAGTGCCTGAAAAAGTAAACACTAATACATGAAGTTCCCATCCAAGTAAAACATATTAATACATATTTTAAATATTTCTATTCATATAAACTTTGTAAATATATTATTCTAATGAATTTCTTATACATGAAGTTTTCATTATGGAGTTTCTCAAACAATTCTGTATTAACTTCACCTTACCTGTATTGCTTGCACAGCAAGAAGCAATCCTCTATCCAAGTCATACGAATCAGGCATTGGAGCAAGTTTCACGGTGTCCCTGAAAGAGGAAGGATCTGTGGTTGCTTCATGAGAGAAGTCGAAACACAGAGAGAGGTAACAATACATCCAAGAAATAGCTACTTACAAAATTGACTGTCAAGTGAAGAAATACATCTCTAAGTCAAAGTAACTTACCTATGGTTGAGCTATCAGCTTGAGGAGGATCCGATGAGATGAAATGCCATGTTGCTACTATAGGTTCCATCTTAGATTTTGTTGGAGATCTAGTCCATGGCTGAGATAGATCCTCAAGCCGAGTAACAAGGTTAGGAGGAACGCGAATTGGTCTTGGTGCAGCAATCATTCTGTCCTGACTAGTGGTCAGAGATGTATTTGGCAAGAGGGGTGGTGTATTGAGGCGAGGTACGCCTGCATCATGAAAAACCATGACCTACATTACACACATAAAGTACAAACAAAGAGAGAGAACATGCTCAAAGCAAGGAAAGAACTTGGTATTTTAATAAATGCATAAAGAAGGAAAGAACTAATATTAGGCCTAGCTTGCCACCTTTTCTCTCAAGAATCAATTCCAGATATGATTTAGTGATCCAAGGCTCACTAATACCCATCTTCAATGCTTCAGTTCCAACTGTCTACACAAGACCACTAGTATGTATCAATATCAGACCTCATGTTAAAACATTGGCATATATCCAAAAACAAATGCTATAACCACTCTAGTAAAAATGCAAAGTTCATACTTTTCTATTTGTGCCCCTCAGCACCATGAATGTCTCACCAAGGGTATCAATGGTTTCAAGCGACAATGAAACATTTCCATTATCAACCGATTTAGATGCTCGTTTGTAACTAACAACCACAGCATATCCCAAAGCCAGTAACCCACCTAAAGTCATCCTTCCAACCTGCTTCCAATGTTAAACAGTAGCAAACAGGTAAGAGTTACTGAACATCTAGAAACTCTACAGTAGTATTACATAAAGAGTAGTCCTTTACAAAAATTAAACATAGAAATAGGCATCTCCTGTAAAAATTCCAACCAATGACCCTTCTATTTGCTCATCACTGACCAGAAGGCTTCATAAGAACCATTAGTCAAGCATGTAGAATACACGTAAAACAGAACGCAGAGAGATGAAGAACTGACCCAATGTATATCCAAATTATCAAGTGGCTTTATTTATTATAATGTCTATACTATGGTCAAAACCTATGAAAATACTTCTTACCTCAAATTCAGCTTTTGGCCTGATAATGAAATTTTTGTCAACAATCCTCTGGTCCCCAAGTGACAGATAATATCTTATACCCGATTGGCGCACCTTGATCCAATCATTTATCCGTGCTTCTTCACTTGCTGAAGGAGGCCTAAGATACATCTCAATGAAACTGAGAGAAAATAAATTATGTAGAACTTTTAGTTGCTATAGAACTAAAAAGTTTAGGAAGGAAAGCAATTCACTTTCTTTAGTTCCATATTATTATTTAAAAAAAATAGCCAAGAGATAATCGAATTTCCAACCAGACTCACTTATCTATTTGAGCTTCATTTCCTTGAAAGGCATAAGCAAAATGTTCTTCTGCTGCCTGTAACAAAACTTTGAAATTTTAGTCAAATTAGTAAAATCCCTATCCAAAACAAAAAAATGAAAAGAAATAAGATGGAGCAACAGTCGGTAAAAGCCACGAGCTACAAAGAAAAAATAACATGGCAATTGACAAATACAGTTCTTAGCACAACTTGAAGTAACATGTAAGCCTCACTGTTGCCATCAAAGAAACTAATGTTCATAGAAATACACATTACAAAGTACAGAAGTTCAGTTAAAAGATTTGATAAGGTGTATCATCATGAAAATTCACTCAATTCAACTAGAACTTTATCTTAAAAAGCTTGGGCCAGTTTGTTCCCCACCAAAACAAAAGAAAAAAACTTGGGCTAGCACAAAAATCATTTTTTTCAAATCATATAGCTACAAGAGCAATATAAATGAGGAAGGCCCATTTCCTATGCATAAATATATGCCCAACATCACTTGAAAATAAACTAGCAACGCATACAGACCTCACTCCTGCATTTCAGCTTGTAGATTGCCTCCCTAAATGATGAGACAAAGCTGTTGTTAATCCTAATCTGCAAAATAAATGCAATACATTGAGAATCGGCAATAAAATTTCAAGGGTAACAGCAGTCAATTACCAACCTGTGCATGATGAAGGTCTGGTTCAATGTGCTTCCTAAACAATGGGAAAATGCTGTCAATAAGGTAATCCAGTGAACAAGAATCTCCGATATCATATTGAACTTTGGAAAGAAGGCTAAAATGAACACCACCAACCTGATATACCAAAAATACATATAAAATGTCATGTCAACTTTCTGTAACACAGTCTTGGCCAACAAAATAGGATTTAGAAGATTACCACTGCAACTCGAATATCTAGCAAAGAGCGCAATTTTGCATGCAAAGCATAGGTTCCATCAACTATTACCTAAAAACAAGGAGAGAATAAGAATCTGGGATTTGAGGTTAACCATACAAATTGAATGCTAAACATTCTTACCACCCCAGATGAAGCACTCTTTATTGTTTTTGAACCAACACGTTTCTTTTGTTGATAGTCAAATACTGGAATCAATGTATCTTCACCCTTTGTCAAATCCTATTTTAAACATAAAATGTAATGACATAATCACTCAGAAAACACGGATTTGAATATAACAAATCAGCCAGGATTTGACTTCGGAACATCATATATACTAGGAAACTCTTCTTCTTTATATAAAAAATCATTTGAATGTTTGAAGGTTTATATGGCTATCCCAAGTATTCAAGCATGAATCACAAATCAATACAATCAATTTATATGAATAAAGAGCATGACAAGAAACAAGTAGATGCAAACCTCAAGATTTCTGACCAGCATATCAAAATCTATTGAACCCAGATCATTCCCTTCATCAAATCCATCACGATAGTTCTCCATTGATACAACAGTACAACCAATAACAGATGCCACCTTTTCTGCTAAGCTTCAGGAAACATTAAAATTACAATAAAAATTAACAATGCAACAAACAAGAGTAAGGAATGCTTATAGCCTACAGAAAACTATATATACCTTGATTTACCAGAACCACTTGGACCGCCAATGCCAACTGTTACAATGCCCTCTTTTTTCTCTCTAAGTTCTTGGATAGATTTTACTAGCAAATAATACCCGTGATCAAAAGACTGCACCATTTCAACACGAGCAGTAATTAGGTATCTCATATAAGTTCAGAGAGCATTGTTACAGACTTAAAGTCATGATGGGAAGAGCACAGATGAAAGAAAAGCATTCAATTCCAATTTGGTCAGTTCCATAATTCTTATGTCCTACACCGTAAAAGGATCAGCAAACGAGAATCTAAACATGCATACAATCCCAGCTAATCAACACAAGTAGAAAAACAAATTACAGCTCCAACACAGAAATCCCAATTCCAAGAGAACCCAATATTCACTCTAACAATTCAACTAAACAAGCAACAAAATGGGAAAATCTTGACCTGCAATGCAAAGTACAAATAACCCAATAAACCCATAAACCAAAAAAGTATGTGTACTAGTGTGTGTCGATACCACATGGAGAGGAAGTGACTGGAGAATAGAGGAAGAGGAAGAGGAAGTTGAGGGTTGCTGTTGGAAATAGTCGCGGCCTCCTTCTTGGAAGACTCGCTTTACAACATCGTCGTCCATTTTGGGGGGCCGCAAAGGCCTGTAGTCTCAGCAAAGACGAGGAAATGGAGGGTTGCTGTATAAATCTCAATCCCCCAAAACCAGCTCTGCACCTAATCTTTCTTCTTTTCTTTCTTGGATTGTTTGCTTGAGAGAGGAATCTTTGCTCCAATTAAAGAAGAGAAAGAATCTTTATACCTTTCTTTATAGATATCAGATATGATAAATAACTGATAATATGGATGACGGGTTTCAATGAGCTGCTGTTTGCTTTCATCCGCCTGCCTTTATGTGTACACTTTGCTTACCTCTACCTTCCTCGTCCCGCTTGTTTTTTGTTTCATCTTTCACTCAATTTTGTTGGACGGCCTTTGAAAAATTCAGGACATTTTTTCATATTTTAACAAATGCGAATCTCTATTTTCTCTTGGTGGAAAAGATTTAACCTCAAACTCAAAGAATGTAATATTGTTGATCACTAATTAGCTAGTTTTGTGTCGTGTCGTACGAGCGTGAGTGTGGTGTTTTTTCTTCTTTTTAAAAAAAGATAGTTTTCTTAATTAAATGCACATTTCATATAAATATAAATATAAATATATACATCCCCTCCTTTCATTAAGTGATTTCTCAAATAATTTTTATTTGAGCAAGACCCTCTAGGGTACCCTACGAATATTTTTTCAACGATCCAAACCGTCTATTTTTCAAGCATTTATAGATCATTTTTGCAAAAAATCAGATAAATTGAAAATCATTAAGGCATCTAATTGAGACCAACAAAATCAATGAAGACGGTGCTTTAAGAAGGTACTTAAATTTCAATAATTTAATTGAATGGTTAAATAATATCGGACTCAAGTGATTTTTTTATATAAATTATCTTTGAATAAATATCTACAAAATAGACAGTTTGGATTAGTGAAATACAATGCGGAGTATGCCCTACAAGAATGTCTTATTTGAGGGATCCCTCAACAGAAGCTCTATAGAATGATAAAACATTCAAAATACCAGAAAATGCCCTTGGTTAATACAAACATTAAGAATTGAAATTATTAATTAAATGAGGATAATATGATAAATTCACACCTTTTCATATTTTTAAAAAATTATAATTTAAAGAAAATTCAGATAATGGATCATATTTTTATGGAACACAACTACCCATTATCCTTTTTAATTCTAAAATAAATTTTAAGTTTTTTATATAAAAAAAACCCTCTAGCAGGCGCAGAAGCGCGTGTAGAGAGACTAGTATCTACTATATATATATAAAGCAAAATGGAGAGAATGGTAAAACATTCAAAATACCAGAAAATGCCCTTGATTAATGCAAACATTAAGAATTGGAATTATTAATTAAATGAGGATAATATGGTAAATTCACACTTTTTCATATTAAAAAAAAGAAAATAAAAAGAAAAATCAGATAATGGATCCTATTTTTATGGAACACAACTACCTATTATCTTTTTTAATCTAAAATAAATTTAATATTTTTAAAAAAGGGCATATCGCAATCACAGAAACGCGTGCGAAGAAGCTAATATCTATCTATATATATAAAGCAAAAGGCAGAGAATGATGAAACATTCAAAATGCCAGAAAATATCCTTGGTTAATGCAAACATTAAGAATTGAAATTATTAATTAAATGAGGATAATATGGTAAATTCACACTTTTTCATATTAATTAAAAGAAAAATCAAATAATGGATCCTATTTTTATGGAACACAACTACCCATTATCTTTTTTAATTCTAAAATAAATTTAAATTTTTTTAAAAAAAACCTCTCGCAGGCGCGGAAGCGCATGCGGAGAGGCTAGTATATATAAAGTAAAAGGCAGAGAATGGTGAAACATTCAAAATACCATAAAATGCCCTTGGTTACATTAAGAATTGAAATTATTATTTAAATGAGGATACTATGGTAAATTTACAATATTTCATATTAAAAAAATTAAAATTAAAAACAAATCAAATAATAGATCCTATTTGTTTGGAACACAACTACCCATTATTTATTTTAATTTTAAAATAAAATAAATTTAAAAAAACAAACAATTGGCACACGTGTGAGGGGCTAGTTATATATATATATATAACCAAAGTAAAAGAATAGGAAAACATTCAAAATACCAGAAAATATCCTTAGTTAATGGCAAACATTAAGAATTGAAATTATTATTTAAATGAGGATAATATGATAAATTCACAAGGTTTCATATTAAAAAAATTAAAATTAAAACAAAATCAAATCATGGATCCTATTTTTATAAAACACAACTATCTATTATTTTTTTAAATTCTAAAATAAAATAAAATAAAATAAAATAAATTGGCACACGTGTAGGGGCTAGTATATTTATTGGCTGGAAGATAACCAATTCGACCTCAAGTTCAAGTTTGACAATTTCTCAATTACGTATGGAAATAAAAACTGAAGATTTAAAGATATAGTTTTAAAATCAATGGCCCAAATGCCACTTCCAAAGAAGACAATAGAACCCAAAAAAGATGACGAAAGTCCAGTCCTAAAAAACATTTCCTCATCTTGAAATGCGCCTTCTTTAACTTTTTCGACTCTTGTTCGCATTGGGTTGGCAAATGAAAATCCACAAAGTCCCCAGTTTCCTTCCAATAATTTGGGCCACTGAATTTGAAGCTTTGGTCAGTTGATATAATTGGCCCATAAAATATTGTTCTAAACAAAAAACAAAAGAAAATTATCAATAAGCTCCTCTTCTCAGGAGGCCAATATTCCCAACATCATACGAGAGTTTAATAACAATTGAAGAAGGAAAATTACAAAACCAAATATAAAAGTAATCTACATCTTGTTCAAAATTTGCTAACGCATTTGCATCCATATTAGCTTCTCGATAAATATGCCAAACATACTAAGGATAGAGATCTTGAGTAATTGCCAAGTATATGTGACAATTGAAGATATTCGCCAAGGAGTAGTAGTCTTGCATTTTAAAATGTTGATTAAAACTTGTGAGTCTCCTTTAATACACAAAGAAGAAATACCTGATCATTTTTGCTCAAATGAGTCCATATTTTAAAGCCATTGCTTCAACTTGCAAGATGAGAGTAATATCTAAAGGAAAAGAACCATCCATTTTAACCTTTGTACGAGCTTTTTTGTTCCAGCGGCTACAGATGGGTCTGGGCTGCTATAAAGAGCACATGGGTGGAGTTGCCCATGTGTCTGAGTAAAATAATCAAACTCCAATAGTGCTTCAAAAGGTTCGTGGAGCCTTAGGAAGCACATTGGTTTTTTTCACCAACAAAACAAACAGTTGCTTACAGATAAATATTTTGGCTTAACTTGAGAAGCTTGTAGCATGGGAGCTGAGCATTCACGAGTTTAGCATTAGAAAGAGAAGACTTGGATTTCCTATGAGAAACAAAGGTTCAAAGTAATGGGAGAGGGAATTTTGAGAGGATTTGTTGAGGGAAGAGAGGAAAAGATGAGGGTGGAAGAATATGTGGTTTTAACAAATTTCCGGCAGCTTGACGAAAACTTCAACAGGCTTTTGAGCGTTTTGCCAGAAGAGACAAGTGGAAGAAATGGAAGAACATGGCTCTAAATTGAAAGGTTCCAGTAGTGAGAAGGGATGTTTGCTCTCTCTCTCTCTCTGGATGTGGTTATTTGCTAGGTAGGAGATGCCCCCTTTTATAGGCGCTGGAAGCTCCTTCTTCCCAAGAAACCCTAGCTGGTTCCCCCCAAATTTATCAAGTCTTCTCCTCTATTTCCCTTCTCTTCCTTTGATTCATCTTCATTTTGTGAAATCCCCCTAATCCAAACATACAGAGACAAGATTTTTGGGAGCTCTAGAGTCTTCCCGCAGCTGTCCTTGTGGCACTTTCCTATCTCTAGCAACACTCTCTCATTCTTTCCTCCCTTATTTTATAACAAGACCTGGTGGGGGAAAGAAGTGGGTAAAGGTGTTGGTCTGAAGAGTGTTCTACACCCAGCAGCCTGCACATACAAGTATCCTTCAGTTTTACAAATGGTCTGTCTTGGATTTAGCTTTGGCCATGTGCTAGAGGCTTCATGAGATATTTTTCTAAGTTGTTGGGCCACTTCCTAAGGTGATGAGTTAACTTACTAAGGTGATGGGCTAATTTTCTCTCTTTCATGCTTACTCACATATTTGGGCTCAAGAAATGGGATCGAGTTTTGGGGTTTCCAAATAGCCCAAAACTTCCACTTCTTGGCTCATTAATGGGCCTCGTGAATGCTCGTAACCATCCATACGACAACCTACTCAGCAAGCCTCGAGCATTTGTGTGACTTGGCCCACTTAAGCTTGTGGCGTGGCTAGGTGCAAAATAAAGGTTTTCTGCTTGGCATTGCATGTTGTTTGGCATGCTCGTGCTCAAGTTTTATCGCATTGTAAAGGGCTATGGTCATGCCAAAATGACATTTGACGAGATAATAAGCATGGGTTCATAAAGTCGATACATTTTACGGGCTTGTTACGACTTTTGAGGTGATGAGTTATATATTTGCTTGGCATGGCACGTGGATCATGACTCGTGTGAGTGCGTACGACAAACTATCGTGTACCCAAATAGGGTTTCTTCTCAGTAAGGTGTCGTACTAGGCTGAAAATATACTTGGGCCAAGCCTTGGATTTTTTGGGCCTCAACAACCTTCCCATTACAATCTCAAATTGCATACCCAACTAGTGCAACATCAATAATTTTTATCATTATAATATAAGCGATACTACAAGAGGAACAATATTAATATATCGTGGGGGTTCGAGCTTGAGACTACTAATCTGCAAGTTAATGTCATTTTTTCATTGGACTAGACCCTATAAGCGCAATAGCCATCAAAGTTTAATTTCCAAACATTTTCATTTGGTAGCTCCCATTTAATATAAGGAAAATGTTAGGGGCACCAACTTTGGGCACCAACTCTCTAATAGAGCATGAGACCCGTTGTATTGGCGGGCTCCACCTCTATTAGAGAGTTGGTGCCCAAGTTGATGCCCAAAGTTGGTGCCTCTAGCACCACCCTTAATATTAGGCGTGGGCACGGTCCGGTTTGGTCCGGTTTCACCCTCAAACCACAGCTGAACCAATTAAACTTTCACGGTCCGGTGTGGTTCGGTTTGAGCTAAAATCAAAATGAAAACCAAACCAAACCAAACCATTCATATCCGGTTTGGTGCGGTTTGGTTCGGCCGGTTTAGGCATAAAAGAAAACGTCTTACAATAACAAAGAACCTATTAACAAACATCCTAAAATAGAAACTGATACAGCTACAAACATCAACATTTTCATGAAATAATCCGAATCTCCAATACATCAAACATGGAAAGTTAACCAAATTTCCAGTAAAACAAAGTTCAACATACAATCCCACATTTGCATACAAATAGAAATAAACTTCAATATCCAACTAATTAATACAAATCAAACTAGAATTTTCAAACACCAAAAAACGAAAAAACAATAAGCAGCATGTCTTCATTTCCATTCTCAATCACAAGAAATATGTAAAGGCCCCATAGCATTTGATTTCTTCATCTCTACATAAGAAACACAATAAGAGATTTAGTTTCAACATAATAAACACACAAGTTATTATATAATAAACACACAATTGAAAAAAAAAACAAACTTAAACCATATTTCCCCTATTTTATTATTATTGTTTCTATTTTTCTTAAAGTTCTTTTGGTTTCAGGTTTATACAAGATTCAAAAGGAAGATAATTTTCCCTTGAATTGACAAACCAACAAAAGAAGTCTCCAGTCAACCAAAAAGACAAACCAGTGAAAAGAAAAAAAAGGAAAAAAAAAGGAGTAAAGCCAAGAGAAAAAAACACAGCCAACCAAACTTGAAGAAGAGAACTCCTTCGCACAGCCAAGCCAACAAAAGGGAAGTCACGAAAAAAAAAGGGAAAGCAAAAGTCAAAAGCAAGCCAAATCTCTTCAAATACCCCATCTTCTTTTTTAACTTTCTGCAAATCCCACCCCACCCCACCCCATTGCACCCACACATCACCATAGCAGAACCCACTAATTTCACCAGAAAAAAAGACAAAATGAAGACCCATATGTATCTAAATCATCAAAAGCCATGAGAGATATGAACCCAAATCAGAAACTTGAACAAGAAAACCATCAAATCTACAGAATGAGAGTTATTGAGTGAGTGTGAGTGTGTGTGTGTGTGTGTGAGAGAGAGAGAGAGAGAGAGAGAGAGAGAGAGAGAGAGAGAGAGAGGTTACACTGGAGAGACGAAGAGGCCAAAGGTGATGACCTTGTCTGCCAAAGGTGATGAAGATGGAGATGAATGATGTGATGAGATGAGAGTAGTGAGTGAGTGTTGTGTGCGGCTAGGGTTAGGAAATGAAGGAGAGGCTGAGAGAAATGTGAGAGAGGTTGAGAAAGACTAGATCCGTGAGTTTTAGTTTTGGATGAATTTTTCAGGCTTTTGGAATCCAATCATGTGCGGTATGGTGCATGATAACAATTACAAAGAACCACTCAAGCCTTGCCACATGTAAAATATATTTAACAAATAATAAATTTATTTTTAATCAGTCCGGTTCGGTTTAGGACAGTTTACAAAATGCTCAAACCGCAGCCGAACCAAACCAAACCGGTTCGGATCGGTTTTTGAAACTGTTGATTTTTTCTTTGGTCAAACTCAAACCAAACCAAACCAATATAATCGGTTCGGCCGGTGTAACCGGATCGGCCGGATTGATGCCCACCCCTACTTAATATAATGTAGAACATGACCGTTCGTTCTTTTTTGGCTATTGTCTTTATACTTATTATACTCACAATTACCTTATTTTAAATAAATAACAAATAGTACTACATTCTCACTATTTGTATAGAAAAAATACTAATACATTATTTGGTAAACAAATTTGATAAGGTGTCATGTTTTATTTTGTTTTTGTGAGAAATGTAAAATTAAAAAATATTATATTTTAATATCAATCACACCATTTGAAGTGGAAAACTGTGACCAAGGTGGTTGGTGTGAGTGGTTCGGCACTCTCATTCCTTAAGAGAGGTCTGGGGTTCGATCCCTGCTCTCGTACGGAGTCACCACTTTGGCCAACACTTTACCCCTTACGGGCCGACCCGGTGTGGGTGGGGATTAGTCTGAGTTGTGGTTAAGGCTTAAAGATGCCATTCATAAATGGGGCCCATCCATGACCACCTCATGGTTCAGACAAAAAAAAAAGAAAAAAAAAAGGAAAATGCTAGGGATACCAACTTGGGATACCAACTCTCTAATAGAGCGTGGGACCCATTGTATTGGTGGGCTCCACCTCTATTAGAGAGTTGGTACCCAAGTTGGTCTCCCAAGTTGATCTCCCTAGCATGACCCAAAAAAAAAGGAAAAGTGCGCGTTGGAGGAGACGTGGAGCTGTGTGCAGTGGCTTTCATGTAGATTGGCGACTACAGCTCGGTTGGTAATAAAATAATAATTTAAAAAGTAATGATGATAAATATTTAAAAAGAAAGATGCACTTCCTGACTCTGAGGTACTGAAAGTCAACGCCCCTCCCTCGCCCACTACTTTTTGTTGGCTTTGTCTTTTTAGCGATGCTCTTTTCTATCCGCATGTTCGTCCATTGACTTAAACTGTACGTCACCATCACATTCTGATCACGCGCCAGTTTCTCCCTCCTCCGAAGGCCGTGCTACTCCGTGGGCGCCCTCATATACTCACCATAAACTCTACTTGGCTCTTTCTTTCATTTTTCTTTCTACTTTTCTATTTTTAGGTTTAGGAAGGCCATGCTCTAGAGAACATTCATTGTAAATTCGGAAAAATAAAAATATTGAAATTCAATTATTTTCCAACCTAATAGAATAGACCATTTATTATTTTTATTTTTATTTGGACGAAATCTCTATTAAATCTCTTGTCAACTTGTTTGAAATCTAGGGAGGTTGACCATATTCATACAAATTTATAAACTTAACTATCAAAACATCCACGAGCTTCCTTATCATAAAATCCTTGTAATTTTCTTTGGGTGAATCTTGCACCAAGCATTGATAAAGACACGTGTCTAATTATGACACATCCTAGAAGGGCGCTCATGACAAGGAAAGTGAGGACAGCCGCAGCATACCGTGGCGTCGACCTGGAAGGAAGAGTGTCACTTGATTGATTGGAATGGAAGGAAACCTGGGTGGAAGGGTGCGCAGGATAAGAGTGGGAAACTCTATGCTCTGAGTCACCCTTTTGTCATGGTCAGCGTCACCAATTCCCACAAAGCCCACTTTATTTCTTAGTTTTACACTTATTATTATTGTGTTGTGATTTTCTGAGAGAGTCATCGATCCAACGGGAGAGCTTTTCTGGGTCTCAAACTCTGAGCAGCAGAGAAGAAAGAAGCAGAGCAAATTGAGCAATGGAGGATCTGCCCTCTGGTTACCGACCCAACGTTGGCGTTTGCCTCATTAACTCTGATAACCTGGTATTCACGTTCACCCACCATCTTCTCCATCCATCTCTCCTCTAAATTTATCATATAAAAAAACTCACTTGTTCTCTTCTTTGCTTTGTCATCTTTCTGTATTTGGTAGGGTCTCGTTAATTATGGATTTAGATTGTGATCCAATTTTGTTGCTGTCACTAAGTTATGCTAACTCTGACAAAACCCAGTAGATTCAAATCGGTTTTGTGAATAACAGAGTCCAATTTAAGACCCTTTTCCTTGAAAAAGTGTACATATTTGCGGGAAGAAATTGTATTATAACTGTCTGGATTTTATTGCAGGTTTTCGTTGGATCAAGATTGAATGTTCCGGGAGCATGGCAGATGCCTCAGGTAGTACCGCACTAGATGCTTTTTTTGTTTTCAACCACTTTTAAAAGGTGTTATTAATTGGTAACAAATAAGAGATTGCTTTAATCACCTGGGGATATGGCTAATTGTTGTAGACTATGTGAAGATTAATGACTTATTTAATTCAAACCATTATTTGTTGATGAATTCTGTTCAAATAGTTACTGATGTAGAATCAGAGATGTGCAATCTGAACACTTGTTGCTTCCTCGCATTTGCAAAACATCCATAGTGGATGTGGATTTAGTGTTTTTATGGCTAAATGATAGAAATCCATTCCACATGGTTAACTTTTTTGCCCAATATCTCTGTACAAATTTTCCTTATACTAGTATCGGATTCTCTTCAAGGTCAAAATTTTCCTTCAATCATTGTAAAGGTTGAACTTTCTCTGTAATTCTCTGGATTTCTGCTGTTTTGTACAATTCATTCGGTTAAGCTTCACTTTTGTATTAATTTTTGGATCCTCAATCTCAGGGGGGTATTGAAGATGGTGAAGAACCTAAAAATGCAGCTATTAGGGAACTACGAGAAGAGACTGGGATAGAATCTGCTGAAATCATTGCTGAGGTTAGTTTGGAAATCTGGCAAAAACCCCATAATCACCACTATAAAAATACTGAATTTGTAAAACTCCAGTGCATCATGAAGTAATGGCTTGGATGGTGTTCAAAACTTCTAAATTATAGTCAAAATATGCTGCATGCTTCATAACCATGCTGAGCAGCTGAATTTTCATGGCAGTCAATTTTTCACACTTACGACTGAGGTTGTGTGTATTGACAGGTTCCGCATTGGTTGACATATGACTTTCCGCCTGCTGTGAAGACCAAAGTAAATCGTCTCTGGGGAGGTGAATGGCACGGGCAAGCACAAAAATGGCATGTCCTTCTTCCTTCACATGCACACACTTCATGAATTAAAAACAATATCAATTCTTCTAAAACCTGCCTTCTTAAGCTTGCAAGTATGTAATGTTCAATTCTCAGCACATTAAGAGACTTTTTCCTCATTGTGATTGCAGATCTTTATTAATGTCATTGTCATCGCATGTACTCTGCTGTTTCTCCTTATATGATCATTTTATTGAGGATGTGTATACTCTGTTTTTCTACGAATTCCCGACATGTTTAGTAGCTCACTCTGGTGCCTGGGGCATAAACACACGTGCTTTGAGCCATCTGGGGACTTATGGGACATGAAAATGAAATGTCTTTGTATGGTTCAACTGAATTATAGAATTGATATTGAGCTTGCTTACCATGTATATTCAGTTATATCAGGCTTCCTCTCTCAGTGAAAAATTAATGTGTTTCCTTTGCTTATATAGTTCTGTAATTTTTCTCCGAATGGATGGAAATAAGAGATGCAAAAGTTTCTGCTGCTGCTTAACAATGAATTTGGGCACTTGACAGGTTTCTTATGAGATTCACAAAAGATGAGAGTGAGATCAACTTAGCCAATGGGGCAGCTGATCCAGAATTTGCAGAGTGGAAATGGGCGAGCCCTGAAGAAGTTATTGAGCAGGTGTGCTGAAAAATAATCCTTCTGGTTAATTTAATTGAATCATTGTGTTTTGTGGACGTAATCAGATATGAGTGGTTACTAATCACAGGCAGTGGACTACAAGAGGCCAACATATGAGGAAGTTATCAGGACCTTCCAGTCTTACTTCGACGGCAGTGCTTTATCGACAAAGTGTAAATCCACAAAATGGTGAATGTTGTTGTTGGTGTGCTTCTTGTGTAGTTATGTTCATCTTCTTAACTCATTTCACCGATTGAATTTGGATCGAGTAGGACTGCTGCTTATTGTAAATGATAATGACAACTTCAAATTAGATCTTTGCGTTGTTATGACAATAAAATATATGTGGAATTACTTAGTTGCTTGCTTCCAATGGCTTTGCCTGGCTACAACTATCAATAACAAGTGGGGGAAAAGCCAAAAAGGGTTAAGGACTCGAATTTCTTTGTGTTTACTTCCCCAATTTGAGAGCTCTTTTTGGTATTGAAAGGGGCCCAAGCCCAGAAAAACAAAAGTGGGTAAGGATGGCCTTATATGGTCCTTAAGTGGGGGTTCAAGAGTTCTTTAATGAGGGATATATGGTCCTTAAGCGAGGTCATATCTCTTAACTGTTGGATTAAATTGGTTAGTCTAATTTAATGATTAAGACATAAGACCTCACATAAGGGCCATAGATAAATCCCTCACTAAAGAATGACTCGTGAAAGGTTATAATAAGGGGGTCCTTAATAGCCATCCAAGCAGGTACATAGTTATTATTGGACTATTATAGAAGCTCCCCTACTTTCATACTACTCTCCCTAGCCCAAAGAAAACCAATGGGTGGTTATGGGTTCAAACTCCTGGATACCCATGTGTGTGAGTTTTCCTCATTTCCCTTCTAATGCAAAAACAAAAAACCCTCAAAACAAAAGCAATTGACTTTCTTTGGTCAAAAAAAAAAAAGGAAAGAAGTAAGTACACCAGTAAAGTAAAGGAAGTAACAGAAAGAAAGAAAAGAAAAAAAAAATAAAAATTGAGCGGCACCGGAACCGGCACAGATAAAGCCGGATGGAGTTTGAGTCACAATACGATCCTAAATGCATGTCCATTTCTGCTCACTCACTCTTAAACCCCAAACGATGGCAACCTTAAAACCTCACCAACCCCTTCATCATCAAAACATCAAAGATCAAAGGCAAAAACGCATCATCTGCAAACTCAGAGACGCCCTTTTGACCCGTATTGCCGCTTCATCAGAACCCTCCAAACCCATCATCAACTCCGAGGGCCTCAAGTCCAACATCGACCGCCGCCTCCGAGAGCTCATCCCCACCGTCCACACCCCAACTCACCCTCCTTATGCCTCGGTAAGTTTGAATTTGGTTAACTACTAATTTCTTTTTATTTTGCAAGTTCAAAGTGATTAGCTTTTAGAAGCAAGAAAACTACTTTTTTGTGTGCATATTGTTTTATAAGGGATATTGTGAGTGTCTTGGTTTTGTTGATCTCCTGTGCATTGTATTTGTTTGTTTTTTGTGAATGTAGATGATACAGAGGGCAATAGAGGAGTTGGATGAGGAAGGTGGGCTGAGTGAGGTGGCCATATCGGAGTTTATCAAAAGGGAATATGAGGATTTGCCAGTGGCGCATGAGGGATTTCTGAGGCATCATCTGAGGAAACTTTGTGAGAGTGGGGTGGTTGTGAATTTGGAAGGTGGGAGGTACAATCTTGTGGTTGAGGAGGGTGATGATGGTGTGGTGGACAGAGAGTCTACGAGCGAAAGGTGGCCGGGGCGGGAGGATAGAGGCGAAATTGAAAGGATGGAGGAAAAAATGAAAGGGCAAGAATGGCAAAGTGAGGTGATGAGAAGACTTGATGTACAAAAGCAGGAGCATTTTGAGGTGATTGAAAACAAATGTGAAGCCCAAGGAAAGCAGATGGAAGTGAATAAGGGACAACTTGAGGTACTATTTTTGACACCTGGTTTCTGCATTTGGCTCCTTTTACATTCTCAATTGCTTGCCTAGTAAATCTTTGTTGTTGGTGGCGCTGATTTTACTTTGTGCTTGAAGTTTGTTGAGCAATGCTGTTCTCATGTCATCTTAACTTGATATTAGCTAGTCGTATCTTGTTTGTGCTTTTCCAGTAGGTTTTTGCTCTTGGCAACATTCTCTGTGTGGGTCTAATTCCGTTTGACAATGCAGATGGCAAGCATGGAGTTGGATGTGGAAGGGAGTTCGAATAAAGAAGCAATACTGGGAGATATTGAATCTGAGGTGTATGAAAATGAAGTGATACAAGGAAATCATCATAGAGAAGAACAACAAAGTGGGGAAGTATATAAGCAAAACGAACCACAAGCTCAAGAAATTGAGGTAATTGAAAATCATTTTCAACCGCAAGCTGGGAAAGTTAGCGAGATTGGAGAGGGAGTCCAAGGGCAAGATATTGAAGTCAGAACTAAGATATTAGAATTATGTTGCCATGCTGATGAGAACTTGAGAACCCAAGGTGATGTGCCTCTTGCTGATCGGCTCCAGCAATCACTACTTCAAGGCCAAGAAAAGCGACGTCCAGGGAGGCCTCGTAAGCCTAGAAAAGGTATAGAAAGTACTAGTAGGGCATTGTTACTCTTGGCTCCTGAAATTCATCATGAGGAAGAGCCACCAAGGCGTCGAGGGATGCCTCGTAAAGCTAAAAAAGATATGGATGCAAGTACTAGGGCATTGATGCCATGTGGTGGTCCTCAACATCATGATGAGGAGCAGCCACCAAGGCTTGGAGACAGGCCTCCTAAAGCTAAAAAGAATATGGATGTAAGCATTTCGGCATTGCTACCCTCTGATCCTGAACATCATGATGAGGAGCAGCCACCAAGGCGCCGAGGAAGGCGTCCTAAACCAAAGCCAGATTCAGAAACAAGTTTGGCAGTTGTATCATGCTCAGATAAGCAACAGCAGCAGCAACCACAGTACAGAGGCAGAGGGAGGCCTCCTAAACCAAAACCAAATTCAGAAACAAGTCTGGCAGTTGTATCATGCTCAGATAAGCAACAGCAGCAGCAACCACAGTACAGAGGCAGAGGGAGGCCTCCTAAACCAAAACCAAAGTCAGAAACAAGTCTGGCAGTTGTATCGTGCTCAGATACAAAATTAGATGCAGAAAATGCTAAAAACCCACCACAGAATCCTCAGATTGAGCAGTTGCAACAAAAGCGTCGAGGTCGGGGAAGGCCTTCAAAATTGCAATGAGGACCAGAAACAGAAGGCTTGTTACAGAAGTGTTTGATTTTATGTTTGTATATATTCTGGTATATATCTTTTTGGGTTTAAAAGGCAGTTGCATCAGTTGTTTTGTCTGCCAGGATGATCTCACTACTAACAGTAGTTTAAGAAAGGTATATATGAACCACCAGCCAGTGGACCTTTTAATGCTTATTTCGCAAAGTGAATGTTGGATGGCAATTTGATTTTCATCAGTAAACCTTCTTGGCCTTTACTAATTTGCAAACAAACAACAGTGTCATAAGGCTAGTTTGGGGAATCTCTAGGATTTGATGATTTTCAGATAAATAAACCAATGAACGTTTTTTCTCTCTTTCATAAACTAATCACTATTGTAATAAACATGTGAAATTCCTCAAGAGTTCTTGATATGATTGCACCTAATATGTTTGTGATGTCAATTTATAACGAAAGAAAGGCATAAATAATCTAAAATAACTAGTAACAAAAAACGGATAGATAGAACCGAAAGCCAAAAACCAGACAAAGACAGAGTCTTTAACGTATCGGACAGGTCCCAAACAAAAAACGGAGTGTAAAACAAAAAACGGAGTGTAAAAGAAGCTCCGCTAATAGCGGACAAAAGATTTAGTCATCGGTCATCGGTCATCGGTCTCACTACTCACATATGATATGGAAGCCATTCTTCGCTGGTTTCAAGGTCTCTCTTCATCATCTTCTTCTTCTTCAGCTGATCACCGTGCTATTTCACAAAGCGACGTCGTTCAGCAGCCACAATCATCGCCAAGTACTGATGAGCAGCAGGAGGAGGAGTTGATGATCACGGTGGAGTTGGACATGAGTGGGTTGAAGCCCATCAAGGTGCCTGAAAGGACCAATCACAGACTGGCATCTATGGGCCATCATAAGGTCAGCCACACACTCTCTCTGTCTGTAACCCAGCTGTTGAATTTTAATAATATTCTTCCTTTGCGTCTCTCCGTCTCTGTATGATCTGATGACTGATAAGATAAGGTCCGCATTTTGAGGATTTAGAGCTGAGTCGGTTGCCACAACTTGTCCTTTTTCTCAACTGAAATGTATGCGAGTCAAATTTAATGGTTTTTCTTTCGGATTCATTCTTCCCCTCATCTCTCTCTTTTTCCCCTATACTTTTAATCAAACACTTTTTCACATTTTTGACTTTTTTTTTCCTTCTAATTAATTATTAATGTCGTTGGTGATCACGAATAAGAGCAATTCGGTTGACAAGTTCAAATCTGCACCGCTGTACATACATACATATGTATATATATATTTCACATACTCTTATCTGATGGGTTCATATCCTTGATCAAATCATACCTGTCATATCCTTTTGTGGGTTTTTTGGTGTTCCCTGAGAGGATCAGGCAATCTCGTACTCTGGCTGGTCTAATTGTTATCAGAAATTCAACAAGGTTTTTGAAAGTCACTGTTTTTCTTTTTTAAAGATAATTGTGTGTACATACCTTCTAGTTTTCTGTTCATTTTTTTAACTGCCTAGCTGCTTGATCATTTCTTTTGTCTTTGCTCTGGCTCATATCATATCAAGGGTCCAACAAGTTTCTTGAACTGCGATTTCAAGTCGTAAACTTTTTCGATTCTCATGTTATGCAATTTGTAACTTGAGACTTAAGAGTGTGTGAAAGAAAGACAACTTTTCTGTCAGATTTTGTTCAGCTTAATGACAAGTGATGATCTCTTCAGGCTTTGATATTCCAATGAAGTGTGATAATCGAACTGCAGGATTTGAAAAAGTCCCATCTGAAGAGTACTGCACTATTGATCTTTAAAATTATTTAAAACTGTATCCATCTGTCCATGACTACACATATATTCTTTTGCCTTCTATGAACAACAATTTACCCATTGGAAGGAGTCGCAGAAAGTAAGCTAGTGAAAATTGCAAAAGATTAGGATAGTTTAATTTTCTTTATTGATTAGCTAATATACCAATACGATTTAAATGAACCAAGTGACTTATTGCAAATTGAAAATTGGTTTGTGAATCATTGTTTAGGATTTGTTACTAAATTGAAAATTGATTTGTGATACTTATTGCAATGTTTGATTTATTTATTGTTCTCTCGCTCTCTCTAGATTCTCTATGTAGGTTAGATTAACTTCTAAGTTTTGCTCCCATATTTCCTAATAACCGCATCAATATAATTGAGCTGAATAAGATGTTCCTTATCTGTGGTTTACGTTGGATGATGACAGTGGTTGTACACTTCTGTTTTATCATATTAATTTTATATGCAGTCGTATACTTTAGAATTGTCAGTTCAAGTTTGCATTTACCATCCATTTTTTGTTTATTCTTCTATTCACAATTTTCCCTCTGCCCTTATTTTACTTTTGAAGGATTACTAATTATTTCTTAATTTAAATTCAGAACATGCTTGACAAAGAATTTTTCACAGAATATGGTGAGGCAAGTCAATATGAAATTCAAGAAGTGATTGGGAAAGGTAGCTATGGTGTTGTTGCATCTGCAGTTGATACTCACACTGGTGAGAAAGTAGCTATTAAGAAGATCAATGATGTCTTTGAGCATGTCTCCGATGCCACAAGAATTTTAAGAGAAATTAAGCTCCTTCGGCTGCTACATCACCCTGATATTGTAGAAATAAAGCATATAATGCTACCCCCTTGCAGACGAGAATTTAAGGATATATACGTTGTATTTGAGTTGATGGAATCTGACCTTCATCAAGTTATAAAGGCAAATGATGATCTCAGTCCCGAGCATTACCAATTTTTCTTGTACCAGCTTCTTCGAGCTCTGAAGTATATACATACAGGTTTGATACCCTTTTATTGTACCACCATAGAATTTCCTTCGGTTTCACATATTCTATGGCGCTGATGGATTCTTTTTTTCTTTTTGCAGCAAATGTTTTCCATCGAGATTTAAAGCCAAAAAATATACTTGCTAATTCAGACTGCAAACTGAAAATTTGTGACTTTGGGCTTGCTCGTGCAGCATTTAGTGACGCTCCATCTACCATTTTTTGGACTGTATGTGTAATTATATGGGAAAAATAGAAGTTGTGGATTGCCATTCTAGTAATCGTTAGCTTTTTTAGCTTCCTTTTCTTTGTTAATGCTGAATTCTTTTTTCTACCTTTTTCAAGGATTATGTGGCAACTCGATGGTACCGTGCTCCTGAACTCTGTGGTTCCTTTTTCTCCAAGGTGAGAGTGTAAAGATTATATTACGAGATTTTCAGCTTACAGTGATATATGAATAAGTAGTGATATGATTACATGATTTAGGCATATGAGAAACAAGTGTATAAAATTTATGATAGAACTAAACCCTTTGAGATTGTGGCTAAGCATTTTGTGACCTGTATTTTGCAGTACACCCCTGCTATTGATATCTGGAGCATAGGGTGCATATTTGCAGAAATGCTAACAGGAAAACCGTTGTTTCCTGGGAAAAATGTTGTACATCAATTGGATCTCATTACCGATTTACTCGGCACTCCTCCTGCTGAATCTATTTCAAGGGTTTGTTACCTCTTTCTGTCAATTTCATTTGTTATTAGGTTACTATTATAAAAACTTAATCAAAGTCAAGTGGTTGCGTCTTTGGACTTGGTTAAGATCTTGATCACCAATCGTGTGGGATATCTTAATGACTGCAGATTCGGAACGAGAAGGCCAGAAGGTATTTAAGTAGCATTAAGAAAAAGAAACCAGTTCCTCTCTCGCAAAAAATCCCGAATGCAGATCCATTGGCTCTTCGTTTACTTGAGCGTTTGCTTGCATTTGATCCTAGAGATCGTCTTTCTGCTGAAGAGGTAAGATTTTAGTGAAAACAACTGTTTGCCATAATTTCATTTCTTATGTTTCCCAATAAAGGTCATTGCTTTCTTTTCAGGCACTAGCAGACCCATATTTTCATGGATTGGCAAATGTGAACCAGGAACCATCTAAACAACCCATTTCAAAGCTCGAGTTTGAGTTTGAAAGGAGTAAATTGACAAAAGATGATGTAAGAGAGCTAATTTACAGAGAGGTATGACTATAGTTAGTGATGCTTTGCTTCAGTGCATTATTCTTCACTTCTTGTTGTTGGTAGTTTTCTTTCCTTACCATCTACTCATGGTGAACGTTCTAAAGCATTCAGATTTTAGAGTATCATCCGAAGATGCTGCAAGATTACCTTCAAGGGTCAGATAATATTGGCTTCATGTATCCAAGGTCAGCCTTTGTTCCTAGATCTGTGATTTCTAGAAGGCGCATACGGCACGTGCACATCATATTATGTGATTTATTTTGCTTTAAAAAAAATTAGTAATACTTCTGTTAAGTGTCCATATGAAAATGCATAATGGAAATTCATCTCATGTCCACCAGTGGGGTTGATCGGTTTAGACGACAATTTGCCCATCTTGAGGCACACTACAGTAAAGGTGAAAGTAGCACTGCACTTCAAAGGAAGCATGCTTCGTTACCAAGGTAAAATTGGTTTTTTCTTTGGATTCTACTCGTTTTTTATTTTATCATCTTTATTCATGAGATTGATGGCTTTCCATTCTTTTGCACAGGGAACGAGTATGCATGTCCCAGGATGAGGCTGCGGAGCAAAATGGTAATGCTAAAAAGAGTGCTACAGCTTCAGTGGGTCGTGCAGCTATTCACAGCCCTCCAAGGTCCAAGGGGTTTGAAGTAGCAGAATCTGTTTGTGAAAATGGATCAACCATACTGAATGGCCTCAGTAAGCCAAACTATAGTCCCAACAGTCTGTTGAAGAGTGCTAGCATTAGTGCCTCTAAGTGCGTGGCTGCAAACGGACAGTACTGTGAGGTAAGGGTTCCTAGATTTTTCAGTATGTTCGGCACCTCTCAGTTTTCATAGTACTATCTGTAAGTAATCTGTGCTTGTATAACCCGGCAGGAAGATAGAACGGCAGAACGAAATGACGAGATGATCAATGTCGTTTCATAGAGGATAGCAGCAGCAGCATGTCACTGGTATTATACTACTGTTAAGATAGCCTACAAGGGCATGGCTTCATTTTGTTGCTGGGCCTAAAGCCACATTGTGGATGTGTGGATAATTTATGACATTTACCACCGAATGTTGGTTGTTCTTTTTGGCTTAAGGCGAGAAGGCATATACCACTCACTTTGTCTGTTATACTCTTTGTAAACCTTTATCATGATTTGTTCTTAAACCTATATTATTTTATATCTGAGAGCGGTTAACTACCTCGACTTTGCTTCATCCTATGCATTCTCAGTTTTACACCATTTCCTTTCTCAAGGAAAGTAACATAATTTGATTGGACTTGCTGGCATTTGGCTAACATGCTAAACATAGAACATGTTAATAAGTTTAAGAAACTAACACAAGCAGCTATAGATTCTGAACAATGATTTGGAGAGCACAAATAGCCATTATTCATCAATGCACTCTCATTCAACAAACGATAGGAAAGAATAACAGAAAACAGAAATCTATAGAGTTTTTGGTGCCCCATGATGAAAACCAAGTAATATAACAACAAAGTTTATCAAAGTTCAGACATCGCACATTCATCTGCTAGTACATCCTCGCATTTCTATGGTTGGCATCATATTTACTTCAAATATCACCACGGGCAACTTTAAGTTTCAAGAGATAAGGTATGAGATTTTCAACTCATAATCTGGAAACCAACAGGAAATATATCTTCTATCCACTTCCATCAAGCTGTCCATGAGATAGAAGGTGTGCCATGTATTGCTGCAAACAAGTTAATAAAAATGAACAAGTTAAAGAACACTCTACGAATGAACTTTCTATGCAACCCAATAAACATGAGATGCTGAAAGCAGATGGATACTCGGAAGACACTAATCAGATGTATAACCATGTACTCCGAAGAGCACAAAACACCAACAACAGAAACTGTGTGCATCAACATAGCAAATGATACAAGAAAAACAGAATATCGAACTGTAATTAGCAATTCAAATTTCATGAAAAAACAAACCATACCCTCATTCAAAGAAACAAAAGCAAGCAAATGCAATCCAAACTATTCACTTGGGAAAGTGAGCTATAATTGATTAAGTAAAGTTGAGTAACTTACGGCATGGTACGCATAGGGTGTTTTACCCTGTCGCTCAAAGTGTTTGGCCATGATACAATACTCAATGGGACCCCATTCTTCGTTTTCGAAACAATTACCAAGCGCAGCTTTATACAACTAGCAAAACCCCAAGAATTCAAGTATCATATCGAAGACGAAACAAATACGAATCAAATCAAACATATTGAAAACTTAAAAAGTATAAGCCTTTCATGTTCTGATAATCAGAGTTCTCACGTACCTTTGCTGTGTCCGTCAAGAGCTCGGTTCCAGCTGGGTAAGACGCATAGAATTGGTCGCCTCTGGAAAACCCAGCTCTGGTTCTGCAACACCAAACACAACAACGGAAAAAACCATGGATGGAAAATGTTAAGAACAGCATGGGGTTCAAAGCCCAGATAAGTGTTTCCATTTCATATGCGTTTAAGGTTGTAAGTGACTCACGTATTGCTTGTGTAAGCGTAGCTCAAGACTGCTGTGAAGCAGTAGAATCCAGCATATGACACAATTCGCCTGAACTTCTGAATCTTTAGAATTTCTTTGACGCCATCGTACAGCCTCATCATGATTTGTGACTATAAATTGAGTACTTGAAAGCCAAAACGTTTGGGCAATTTCAGCTAGACAGTTGATCAAACAGGTGGTGTGGCTTTCGGGCGTCGCTGGAACATCGGGCATATGGAAAAATGGGGAAATATTAAAGAAACTTGGGCTTAGCCCACGTGTGTTTCTTTCCAGGGTTCAAACCCACCTGGGCCTAGACCAGTTCCCAAATTACTGCGAATGTTTATGTGTAAAAGAAGAAGAAAAGTTAGGAAATAAAAAAGTAAGGCTTAATTACGTAAAAGTACCCAATCTTTGAAAAATTAATACCCAACTTTAAAAATCTTGCACGTAAATACCTAAACTCACAGAAATATACAAATTACTGTTATTAAAATATTACAATAAGACACGTGAGTTAGAAGAACATCCTCCCATTCTACTAATTAGTCTGTTTGTCTTCTTGTACTTAGATTCGAATTATCCTCCTATAAATTATAGAATGGTTCTAAATAATTTAGACTACAGTTTCTATCAAAAAATAAAAAATATTGCAACGCGTTAAGCCCGATGTAGCTAGTCCTAATACTAATATATTGGGCATGACATTGACAATAATGTATCACATACAGATGTGATATCACGGCTCTAATGGAGTCAACGACCCCCAAACTCCTCTTGAAGCTTATTCTCCTCCTCTCCGTTTCTGGGTTCTTATTGTTTCAACTGCTCCCTCTAGCCTTCCTTCTTCACATCCCACCCTTATCATCACCAGCCTCCATTATTAATTCTAATCCAAGCTCTCTATTTCCCAAAGAAGCTTATCCCACCAAGTCAGGCTACCTCCCAGTCAATTCCACCACAGCTTCTTCTATTTTCTACACTTTTTATGAAGCTCAGAGCCTCCTCTTACCCGATCTCTCACAAACCCCACTCATCATTTGGCTCCAAGGTGGCCCTGGCTGCTCCTCCTTGTTTGGTAACTTCATGGAGATGGGTCCTTGGCACGTCAACCTTCACAATCATCATAATCATCGTCAGCTACCATCTTTTGTGCTCGAACCCAACCCCGGTGCTTGGAACAGAGTTTTTGGCCTTCTTTTCCTTGACAATCCAATAGGAAGCGGATTTAGCATCGCCTCAGAAGCTGAAGAAATCCCAAGAGACCAACTTGCAATTGCCAAACACCTCTACATTGCCATCACCAAGTTTATTGAACTTGACCCAATATTGTTCAAATCTCGTCCTGTTTATATTGCAGGCGAGAGCTATGCTGGCAAGTTTGTGCCAGCAATTGGGTACTATATATTGAAGAAGAATGATGAGTTAATGATGCCTGATCATGATCATGATCAGTCTCAGATTTTAATTCATTTAGGTGGTGTTGCTATTGGAAACGGGTTGATAGACCCAGTGACTCAAGTGGCCACTCATGCTGACAATGCTTACTTCTCAGGCTTGATCAATGAGAGGCAGAGGATTGAATTGGAGTGGCATCAGCAGGAGGCAATCAGGCTGGCCAAAATGAGGCATTGGAGACAGGCAACAACTGCAAGACATCAGGTGGTGGATATGTTGCGTTACATGACAGGGCTGCCCACTCTGTACGACTATTCAAAGAAAGCTCCTTATCACAAAACCCAATGGGTTACTGACTTTTTGCACAATCAAAGGGTCAAGAAAGTTTTGGGGGTGAAGGAATCAGCTGTGTTTAGAAACTGTAGCCATGTGGTGAAGGTTGCATTGTATGAAGACAATATGAAGAGTGTGAAATACATGGTGGAATTGTTGGTGAAGAGGAGCAAGGTTTTGTTGTACCAGGGGCAGTTTGACTTGTGGGATGGTGTATATTCGACTGAGGCTTGGGTGAAGACCTTGCAATGGGAGGAGATTGGAAATTTTCTATCGGCGGATCGAAAGGTTTGGAAAGTGAATGGGGATGAGCTTTCTGGGTATGTGCAGAAATGGGAGAGTTTGAGCCATGTTGTGATTTCAAGGGCAGGGCATCTTGTGCCTGCTGATCAGCCATTGAATTCTCAGGCAATGATAGAAGGCTGGATTTTGGAAACAGGGTTGTTTAGCAATGTGCAATCTTGGTTTCCCTGATGGATGATATATTATTGTAAAAATTCAGAGGTTATTATAGTACGCTTGCTCAAATATTTCTGGCCAAATGTACATGAGAAGTTGAGGAATTTTTAGTAAATAATCACCTCAGTTTTATTTATGGATCTTCATTAAGCAATTAAATTAAAATCCCAGCTAATAACCACAACAAATGGATGGAGCCCAAGGAAAATTCTATGTTAATTTGTATTTTGTACAGTTGTACGGTACAACTTGTAACCAAACGATGATTAACTTGTTGAGGAGGATCAGAATCCAAAGCAACGTTAACTACTAAAGAACAACATACGATATATATTTGTTTGGCATCATGTATTTTGAAGATACCCAAGCATTACAAAAACACAATATTCGTTTTACTGTTCTCACTAGTCGCCACGTGTGATGTAGACCTACTCATTTATATGATTAATCCGTCGGTGTGTCTCAACACTACTACTCTTCAATCATCAATGGAGTCAACAAAGCTCCTCATCCTCTTCTTCTTCTTCCTCCACCTCATCACAGCTTCATCATCATCACAACCTCTGTTCCCCAAACAAGCTCATCCCACCAAATCAGGCTACCTCCCAGTCAATCTCACCACAGGCTCTGCAATTTTCTACACTTTCTATGAAGCTCAGAACCTCACAATCTCACCCAATCTCTCTCAAACCCCACTGCTCATTTGGCTCCAAGGCGGCCCTGGTTGCTCCTCCATGATCGGCAACTTCTTCGAGCTCGGCCCATGGCGTGTAAATTTTAACAAACACCCTTCTGAGCCCCTCGCTCTGGAGCCCAATTCTGGTTCCTGGAACCGAATCTTTGGCCTGGTGTTTCTTGACAATCCAATTGGAACTGGATTCAGTATAGCTGCGAAGCCAGAAGAGATCCCAAGAGACCAGCTTTCAGTTGCCAGAGACCTCTTTGTTGCAATTACCAAGTTTATTGAGCTTGACCCTGTGTTTAAGTCACGGCCTCTTTACATAACCGGTGAGAGCTATGCAGGCAAGTATGTTCCGGCTATTGGATACTACATTTTGAAGAGGAATGCTGAGTTGGCAGCTGGGTCCCAAGGTGTGAATTTAGGTGGGGTTGCTATTGGGGATGGGCTCACAGACCCAGAGATTCAGGTGGCTACCCATGCTGTGAATGCTTACTTCTCTGGTTTGATCAATGAGAGGCAGAGAAGTGAGTTGGAGAAGCTTCAGGTGGAAGCAGTTGGGTTCACTAAAGCAGGCAATTGGAGTGAGGCTACGGATGCAAGAAACAGAGTCTTGAATTTGTTGCAAAACATGACTGGGTTGGCCACTCTGTATGATTACACAAAGAACGTTCCTTACAAAGACTGGTTGGTTGAGGATTTTTTGAGGCATGAGGAGGTGAAGAAGGCATTGGGGGTTAATGGGTCGTTTGTTTTTGAGGAATGCAGTGATTTGGTGGGGGAGATTTTGCATGAAGATGTGATGAAGAGTGTGAAATACATGGTGGAATATTTGGTGAAGAAGAGCAAGGTCTTGTTGTACCAGGGGCAGTTTGATTTGAGAGATGGTGTGGTTTCCACTGAGGCTTGGGTGAAGACCATAAAATGGGAGGGGATTGACAAGTTTCTGTCCGCGGACCGGAAAGTTTGGAAGGTGAGAAGAGAGGTTGCTGGGTATGTTCAGAAATGGGGGAGCTTGAGCCATGTTTTGGTTTCAGGGGCTGGTCATCTTTTGCCTGCTGACCAGCCATTGAGAGCACAAGTAATGATAGAAGATTGGGTTTTGGACAAAGGGTTGTTTGGCAATGCGAGGGAAGTTAATTTGTCATCAAATTTCGTGCTGTGAAGTTGCTCCTTTTATCGTTTAAAAGTTGTATTACTTCTCTCGATGAAGATGTTCTTTTCAGGGGAAGCGTTCAGGTTTAAGCTATAATGAATAAATTCCTAAACCATATTTAGGATGAGTTCTGCAAAATGTGATTTACCGGATTATGAAAGTCTCCAGCGGCCAAAATGTGATTAATTTGCTATCCATTTCTCACTGTACATTTCTTGATTATGATTATGATTATGCAAACACAAAACAATTCTCGGGCAATAATTTGACTAACATAGTATACTTTTTATATAATAAAGAAAAAAGAGAGAGAGACTTGTGAAATGGTTGGGGAAAATGTAATGGCTATTGGAGGCGGGTTTGTGAGAAGAGAAAATGGGAGGGTGAAAGGAACCTTGGGGCTCATTTGGGTCAAGACCCTCATAAGCAACCAAAGTTCCAAGCTTCACAACAACCCATTAAGCACATAACCCGTACTATGATGCCATTGTCTCCCACAGTATAATAATCTGTGCAAGACTTCATGTACAGGGCTTCAATGGCAGGGGACCCTGTAGAAAACCTACAAGTAAATCAGAGCCACTGATTCATACGCTTGAAAACAAGCATATTGCTGCTCTGCCCTTTGCCTCAGCCCTTGCTATATTGAAATTGTTCCGATCTGGGAACTGGGGAAAGTGAGAAAATTGCGAGAAGGAAGACATGAACTAAACCTAAATGTTGCCAACGCGCGGCGACCTCTCTGTCGAAACCCTAATTAAGCAATTGAAGCATATCAGTGTATTTATAGTCACCCAAAAGGGCCAAAGATTATGACTGACGAATTTGGATTGGGCCCAACCCAAAAACTTAGACTCGATCGGGCCAGATTACTGTCTCTCAAAGTGAGCCCAATAAAAGCCAATTGGACCTGTTCGCGAACCATACTGAAAATAGTGATTATTTTTTTTTGGTAAATGAAAATAGTGATTATTGATTTTCCTTCAAATAATATTCTTGAAAATAATTAGTAGATTTGTTTAGAAAATAATTTTTTCACTTCAAAAAAGAAAAAATAAAGAGTTTTATGTTTTTTAATTTTAGAAACAAGCATATTTTTCTATTTTGATTGAAAAGTGTAAAAGAAATTAAATATTTGGATATGATATTGGTTTATTGTTGAATATTGAGGAAAGAATTTTAAAAGAAAAAGAATATCCCGGACATAGGAACGAGGGATATTTAGACGACAAAGAACGAAAAAGAAAAAAGAAAAAGGAACAGACTTTGTCACTGAAGCTCCTTCGAACGTTTCTGGGTTTTTGATTTTCAGGGCTCTGTTTGAAGCATTGGTCAATAGGTACGTTGCCAACTTCCCTTTCTGTACCGTATAAAATAGACGCTACGATTTGTCCATTTCATGCGCTCACTACCAGTTCCAAGATATATTCTGAATTTTTTTTTAAATATTAGGAAACAGGTGGTGGTTTAAATGAACTAGATTAATGGCTAGGTTTGCTTTTCGCTACTGCTTGTTAAGAGTTCGGTTTCTTTGAATTAACCTTTGGGCTCGCCTATAGCATTCTTATTGATATTCGCCATTTCATTGCTCTGAGTAGCCGGTGCATTAATTTTTAGAAAGTCTGACACTTTGTAATATTTTGTTGTATATGTTTTCTCAACCTTGTGCAGGTTTGATGTTTTTCTCTGTTTAGGCATGTCCAGTTCAAGCAGTAAGTTTGTTGCACATGGCAGTGGCAGTTTCAGTTGTGCAATCAGTACGTACTTAACTTCCTCTTCTTCTTTTTTCTCACATCTTTGATTATCGGCCGAACCAGCCTTAAGTTTATGCTAACTTTCAATTTAAAAGGGGTAACATATGTTATAGTTACTTACACCAATAGACAACCCACCTTTCATTATTGAGTTGTTTTGGACTTTCTCAGATGTTTAATATGATATACGATTTAAATTTTTAATTTAAATTTTGATGGTTAATGTTTTTGAAGTTTCCCATACAATATATATACACTAAAGACCAACTTTAAGTTTGGAACTTCCAATAGAGTTTTTTCTCTATTGTGCCGTGTCAGAGTTGAGAATTCACATAAAACTTCTAATAAGTTTCTGGACTTATTATTATGAAAAGAAAATAACTACAATATACTTCTTTTTTATATAAAACATCATAAAATTTTCAGCAGTACCCGAGATTTAAGAGAGTTGCAGAGTACCAATGCATAAAGTCGGAAAAATGGCCAAGACAAACAAAATGCCTGCAGTTTTGGGCTTAAAAATGGGATAATATGCTAGTGTCTATGTGCAATGAGATGGAGTTTGAGTAGGAAAAGGGAGTGTGAGTATATGTGGGTTGAGAGTGATTGGAAATTGGAAACTAATATTTTATTAAATCTATTTGAAACCATCGTGGTATAGTCTACTTTTATTGTATGATGATCTACAAAGAGAGTTCTCTTTGTAATATAGATATATATGATGAACTGTTTAACCCTTACATATGAGCTTAGTAATACACCAACAATGAAGTTTCCATCTCAGTGTTTCAGTGGGAATGGATTGAGAAGTGCAATAGCTTTTGAAGCTGAGAAGGGATATCGGAATGCTTTGGGTAGAAAAATGAGGTCTGTAGATTATTTGCAATTTGATTTGATCTGAAAGTATGAGAATTAATAATGTGGGCATGGCTATTTCAAATTGCAGGTTCAGTAATTTTGTCTTTTCCAAGATATCGAAATTATGTTTTCGATCAAAGCATACTTTTGTTAAAGATGTTTTGAAGGAAGCAGATAGTTATGGCATAGCAAGCATCTCTGATCGGTCAAAGTTGCTCAATAAGGTAGATTTGTGTATATACAAGTTTAATATTGGTTAATTCAGCAAAAAAGAATAATCAGTGGTACTGTTTGTTGTTTGATTGCTGAAACTTTATCTAATGTGCATGTACTCTGACAAATGGAATGTATTGTTGCCTTTCTAAAATCTAGTCCTCATATTTTGCTGTTTCATTTTCTTTTAGGTTTCTGTTTTGATGGGTTACGATAGTCTTCATAATTTGATTGTGAATGAAAGAGCTGAAAAGCAGTCTGGTATGTATGTTAAAGATGCAGTGGATGAGTTTGATGTCTCCATGGCATGTAGAAGATTTCCGTCGATCATTTTGAGCAGTTCCCCTCGGGTAGAGTTGTATGATGGAACCACAAGTTTCACTGAAAGGATGCTTTTAGAAACTCAAAGTTGTGAAGGATTTCTGTCTGATACTATGGGTGAAGTGCAGGTGCAAGATTACCTCTAAGAAATATGGAATTCTCTGTATCCTGCTTGTACTGTGTCAAAATTCCTTATTAAAAGAAGATTCTTAAACGTTGCCCTTATCTCTGCAGTCCACGACTTTGGTTCCTGTTAAAAAATCATATCAACCAGTTCCTACGGAGGAATCTTCTAAGAAAGTTTCACTTGAATCGCGAAAGGATGCTGTATCAGTTCAGTTGTCCCTGGACAGTTCTATCAGTTGCATACGTGGAATAAGTAAAAAGCGTTGTCATCAGCTAGAAAACTGTGGCTTTCATACGGTGGGTTTCTGAAATTATGTTAAAGGAAACATTTCCCTTATTATTGGGAATTTGAAAGAAGCCTTGGGTTTACATTCTTTCTTCTGTTTCCATACAGTTGCGGAAATTGCTTCACCACTTTCCTCGGACATATGCTGATTTACAGAATGCTCAGATTAAAATTGATGACGGGCAATACTTGATTTTCATTGGGAAGGTATTAAATTCAAGGTATTAAAATTTTCCCAAATATCTAGTAAATTATTATTTACCAATAAAAATAAATCCTATTTAGTTTTCTTGCTAAGATTTATAAGTGGTCAGAGACTCAGAATTTTCTTGCTTGGTCTTTGAAAGAATTTGTTTAGTGATTTAAGTGTCGTAATAGGCACTCTGGGTGCTTCACCGTAGCAATTGGATGAAGTTAGGCTAATCTGACAAATTCCAAGTCAGCTGACTTATTAAGGTGCTTACTTTGGTTCCTAGTGATATTATGATAAATTAAGATGTTTCGAAAAACAATGAAAGCCTAACTAGCTGATAGAAACTGTGATGTTCTGAGACATGAAATGATGTTAAATGTGAATCTGTGTCTCTATGACATAAATGGATATCTAGTTTCATTGACATAGTGAATAACTTTTTTTTTCTGTGAACATTTCTTGGCATACTTGTGCTGAAATTAGATAAATGGATATCTAATTTCATGGCATACTATTTGCTAGTGCTGTGCCTTTGTAACTCATCTGTGATAATGCATCTGCAGGGATGACACATGTATATGTATTTGTATTCACTTATTCATTCACTTTAAGCTGCTAATCTGCTGCTGTTCAAATGCTTTGGTATTTTGATATCTAATATGTTACCTCTTTTCTTACAGGGGAATCAAAGCTAGTAGTACTTTCTCAATTTTTGAGGTGGTTGTGGGTTGTGAAATTACTGACAATGAATCAACTGAGCATATGAATGATTTTGGTGACAGTAGAAGAAAGAAGACAATTTATTTGCATCTGAAGAAATTTTTCCGTGGTACTCGTTTTACTTCTGTACCTTTTCTTAGAATTGTTGAGGACAAGCATAAAGAGGGGGACTTTGTATGCGTTAGTGGTAAGGTAAGTTTTACCTTGGTTTTCTCTCTTGTTTAATTACGTGCTTGCACTTCAATGTGTTTTTATTGGTATCGTGTTCAGTATTCTTGTGTTATTATTATTGCTGTTATAATTATTATTATGGATTAATAACTGGTGCTCGAAAATATAGTCAATTACAGGAAGAATATAGTTCAGAGAGTAATATTTCTTTTTCTGTCTCACACCCATAAGGCTGTAGCCTACTACTTCGAGCCAGTTCTTACTGGATGGAAGTAGACTGAATCTAAGTGCAACTCTCCTGTTGATGCTGTTCCTCGTTATTTATAATATATAGGAAAAGTTAAAAGGAGGTATCAGCCAGCACATTGCTCCATTTGTTGATTGCTTTTTGGATTATTGTAATGCTATCAGAAATTAGGTAGTCCTGCTCATGCATGTTAACTACCTTAAAGACCTTTTGACTAGTTAATGGTCACTCGTTGGTTAGTGCCCTATGCAGCACTTTCAGTTACAATGGATGTGCCGTTGTATAAATTGGCTCACCTTTTCATGTACTGAAAACTATTAAGGACTAAAGCAGTAGTGGTGCAGGATATGGGTGAATTGAGAATTTAGGTAGTTTTGCGGAAGCAAAACAATGGAAAAGAAGAAAATAGAACGAACAAGGATAGGTCTGGAATCACTCCAGGGGTTTTTGCTTCACACCAAGGAGTCTCCAATCTCTGGAAAATAAACTTTACTCAATATCTCAAATCTCAACTCCCATAATGAATTACATAGCAAGGGTGTTTATAATAATCTAAACCTAGAGTGAAAAGGAAAATTAAACTTATTCTAGGAAAGAAATCCTAATCCAAATAAAATAAGAAACTTGGAAATCCTAATGAAATCTGGAGTACTTAGAGAACCTAGAAAACTAACAAATAAATTAGGAAACTAATTAACAATTTCCTCTTCCATCTCTTTCGTTTGTAAACGCTAATGGGTTTGACGAAGCTGTCCTCATCAAGTAGGACTTTCTTTTTATGAAATGTAGTACAATTGTGTTAAAAATATTATTTCTTCATTTTTTTTAATCTTAATTTGGAGACTTGTAATAATGTTACCTTTTAACATAGGTGAGGACAATGCCTACTAAAGATCACTATGAAATGAGAGAATATAACATTGATGTGCTTAAAGATGAAAATGAAGCGTCTTTTCATGCAAAAGGAAGGCCATATCCTATATACCCTTCAAAAGGAGGCTTAAATCCAAATTTTTTGAGAGACATCATTGAAAGGTTTGTGCCTCCAACCTTGTAGGTACCTTGAACTGTAACATCATAACACAACCAGTTTCTTTCGCGGCTACATTTGCGAATATATATTCTTCTTACTCCAAGATCTTTTTGTGCTGCTAAATTTCTCTTACTTCGTCCTGATAAGCTTATACAATTTGCATTAATTTATGGAGAGTGGCTGGTTTTCTCAATATTAGATATATAATTGTGTTTTTATTCTTTCTTCAATAATATTCCTTCATTTATCCAATGGAAGTTGCTTCTCTTAGTTCTTTGCAGTTGTTTTAAATTATTCAAGTATTGGATTAATTGGGTAGTTTCTTTGAAGTTTTCTCTGATTCCAATAAACTAAATCTTTACCATTTTACTTGTTCCAGAGTTGTACAAGTTTTGCCTGTCAATGTTGATCCTATTCCTAAAAATATCGTTCTGGACTTTAGGCTGTTAAGCCTTCAAGACGTAAGAACCTTCACTTTTGTCCTTATTATCAAGCATATATGTAATTCCTACCTTTAATTATGGTCACTTATTACCCTTGATTTCATGCAATAAAAAGAAGAGTATTTGTATTTGTTTATGTATATTTCAAGCATTTATTTTTCGAACATTGTACCATACTGTTTGGGGGTGGTAGCTGAAAAGAGGGAAACACATACATACATACATAAATACATGAATACATTAAGCATTCTGGAATTAAAAAGCAGGCTGTTGCGGCCATAACGCTTGCATTGTCTTGATATTAGCCCATGCAACCATGTTAACCCACCATTGTTGGTCTCGAGACAATATATATTTGTACGTTCTTTATACCCCAGTGAGCATAGGAGCATCTCCATTGAGACCACCTTGTCTCAGTGTCTATATATTTATTAGAGAGCTATATGAGCCCCTTGCTGTTCTTTAAATAACATTTTTTGGCATATTAAGAAAAAACTTGAGCTATATGTGTTTTTTTTAATAATATAGGCATATACTGGGATTCACCAACCAAAGAGTATAAACGAAGCTGATTTGGCTAGGAAGAGACTAATATTTGATGAATTCTTTTACCTACAGGTGATGTTGGTTCAAATTTCTTCATTAGTTGTTCTATTTCCATTCATTGTTATATTAAGGTTATAATCTTATGTTTATAGGTCATTCTTCTTGCCATCAAACTTAAATGAAACCCTATTTCATTCTCAGAGTTTTAAAAGAAAAAGAAAAAAGAAAAAAGAAAGAAAGATGTACCTGCATATGCTTTTAGATCTCAGTCTCTTAGGTTAATGCTCTTCTCTCTATTGCTTACCGAATACATATGCATCTTCTTTAAACTGTAATGCTTTTTTTTGCTTAAAAAAAGATTTTAAAGACTCATTTGGGTCATTTACTACATTGCAGGATTTTTTACGTTTTAATGTATACTCAGAATGCACTTTGAATTTATTTTTTTTCTTTCTCTTTTTGCAATTTTGAAAATAGCAGGTGGTTTACTTTGTGCATGAAAAATATCATTTGATATCTGAGAAGTGTATCTTTGCTAACTTCTTTTTTTTTTTCTTCAAGTAATTAAATGTCCAACAGTGTAATAGTGAAGAGTGCTGTTTCTGGTTTCGTATCTAAATTCTTCAATTATCACTGCTGATAAATTGTGCTTTCTTACTATGAAATTATCAAATAGAGTAAGGATTCGTACTGACCTAATTGTCAGTGCCTGTCAGTTAGGGCGCTTATACCAAATGCTTGAAGGTCTTGGTACACAAATAGAGAAAGATGGATTGCTGGATAAGTACAGGAAGCCTGAATCAAGTGCTGCATATATGGAGGAATGGTCCAGTCTTACCAAGAATTTTTCAAAAACTCTTCCTTATACCCTTACTCCTAGTCAACTCACTGCTGTTTCAGAAATTATCTGGGATCTAAGTCAACCAGTTCCTATGAATCGGCTTTTGCAGGTTTTAATCCTTGCGTACAGGATTTATCAATTGTTTTAAAATTTATTACAACTTTTAATCATATTTTAATCCTGATTTTGAAGTGGTAATTCTACATCTTGATCTGAATTGACTTGACCTTCATATCATGTAACTGAAGCACCTACAGTATATACAATTTCCGGTTACAAAGTGAGGACAAAATAAGATCTTTTGTGGTTGGCTTCTGGTTGAAAATAATTTTAAGCCTAGGCTCTTGCCCTAGTTCTTTTCCTATCCCTTTTCTAATTGGCTCGTTGTTCTCTCTCTACATTTCCTTGGCATGCACAATAGGTATACTTGAAAACTGAAAAAGATTCTTGATTGATACTGTGTTGTTACACTTATTTTCAGGGTGATGTTGGTTGTGGGAAAACCGTGGTAGCTTTTTTGGCATGCATGGAGGTTATTGGCTCTGGATATCAGGTTTGTCATTAAAAGGTTTTCATCGATTCAGGTTTGTGTAACATTTTTTATACAATATTTTAAAATATGACTCTACAATAGTTGGGACTCCGTTTGTTTTACAGTTGTTTTGCAGCTAAAATTTTGTTTCTTTGATTAAGTTCAGACCTTCGTCTGTTTGCATTTTAGTTATGATCTTTGTTCCTGACAGAAGCTCATTATGATCGTTTTTCTTTGTTTCATTTAAAGGCAGCTTTCATGGTTCCAACTGAGTTGCTTGCAGTCCAGCATTACGAGCACTTAAATAATTTGCTTGAAAATATGGAGGATTTTGAGTGCAAACCTTCTATTGCTTTACTCACAGGCTCAACCCCATCAAAACAATCGCGGATAATTCATAAGGCATGGATTAATGTTTGGTTCTTTTGTTTTGTTAAATATAATGTTTCAGGGATCCTAACTAGTGGTAGTGAAAGTGATACTAATCATTAATATTATGTAATTCAGGGTCTCCAAACTGGAGACATATCAATGGTCATTGGAACCACTAGTTTAATAGCTGATAAAGTAGAGTTCTCTGCCTTACGCATTGCAGTGGTGGATGAACAACAACGTTTTGGTGTGATCCAGAGAGGCCGGTTTAACAGCAAGGTAGTTTGCTTTTAATTGAACTAAATATTAGTCATGTTATCTGGTCGCATAGTACTCCATTAATAATCTGTCCAAACTGTGATACAATTTGACTCTTTTATACCTTATGGAATGTGGATGATTAGTTTTTGATGATTTTGTTCCCGGAATTCATTTTGTCTTAATTTTAATATCTTTGGGTGCTGTTTGAATAGTTCTTGATGTTTCTGTGAGTTAATTCATATCGTTATAGGTCATTATTGATATTAAGTTGAGGAGGAAATTTGAAACTTAATAGGGGTTGAGATAGGGTATCATTAATTTGGTATTAATAATCCAGTCCTTGAAAGTTGAAATGGTCTGCAATTTATTTAATAAGATGATCTAACTGACGCACTAATCCCTGCAGCTATATTATACCTCCATAAGTTCTAGAATGCTAGCCACCAATTCAGATGTGACCTCCAAAAATGACAAGCATATGGCTCCTCATATTCTTGCCATGTCAGCTACTCCCATCCCAAGGACACTTGCTCTCGCTTTATATGGGGATATGTCATTAACACAAGTATGAATTTTTGTTCTTGTTCCTTCATGCCTTGTTGCAATCTTTCTTTTCTCATTTGAATTTTAGATTTTTTTAAAAATATAAAAATTATAATTAGATGCTAATCTTAAATGCTTGTTTGCAGTGAAATATTTGAACTTTCTTAAGAAATAAGGCAACCATCAGGTTATCTCTTATTGGAATCAAATTGTTCATATCTTAGTTTGCCACATTTTAAAAGATTATTAGGTCCAGTCATCCAAGAAAAAGAAAATATTCAAAAGAGAAAAAGTAACTTAAAAGTGATCTATTCTGAGTTTAAAAGCTAATTCTATGGTATTCCATTATTTAATAGGTGCTACATTTGGATAAGTTGATTTCCTGTATTTGTATTGAGTATTTGTTGATTCTTTTGTTTCTACTTTCTTTAAATAACAGATAACCGACTTACCTCCAGGAAGAACACCAGTTGAGACCTTCATCATTGAAGGAAATGACAATGGGTTTGAGGATGTTTATGAGGTGATTGTCCTTGTTTTAACTTTGGTACAGCACTCTGTTATACATTTCTTCTTTTCCTTAGAAACAAAAAGGTGTTCCAGTTTAAGTTTGTTATTCGATACTTGAAACAAAATATAGCCATTGATGCAAAAAAGGGTTCATTGACAGAGTTCATATTCGAGACATAAAAAAGAGAAAGAAACCCTCATAACCAAACTCATCATTCTGCGAAGAGATCACTGTGTTCTTTTCAAGATGATCCTTGATGGATTTTTTATTTGCTTGTAGATTAGAATAGCAAGATTTTTCTAATTCCACCCGTTTGCTTTTATCAGTATCTGATACAAATAATATAGCATGTAACAGATGATGCTGGATGAGTTAAAAGTAGGAGGGAAAGTGTATCTTGTGTATCCAGTCATTGAACAATCCGAACAGCTGCCACAACTTCGTGCAGCTTCCGCAGATTTTGAATTTATATCTAATAGGTTCCAGGGCTACACATGTGGATTGTTGCATGGAAGAATGAAGAGTGATGAAAAAGAAGAAGCATTGAGAAAGTTCAGATTGGGGGAAACAGATATACTACTTTCCACACAAGTAATTGAGATTGGTGTTGATGTTCCGGATGCATCTATGATGGTTGTTATGAATGCTGATAGATTTGGGATAGCTCAGTTACACCAACTTAGAGGACGAGTCGGACGAGGAGTGAGAAAGTCTAAATGTATACTGTTAGCATCTTCCGTCAGTAGTCTAACTCGTCTGAAGGTTCTGGGGAAATCATCAGATGGTTTTTACTTGGCAAATATGGACCTTCTATTACGCGGACCTGGTAACTTGCTTGGTAAGAAACAGTCAGGACATCTCCCAGAGTTTCCTATTGCAAGATTGGAAGTAGATGGCAATATCTTACAAGAAGCACATCTTGCTGCTCTGGTAAATAGTATTTCTGTGATAAGTTTGGTAACCATCTTTTTACATCATTTCTATTTTTTGATGAGATATTAGTACATAGAACATTAATCCATATGCAAGTATTTCTTCTTGTTTAATTTTCTATGCGACAAATGCTCAGTACCTAAACCGTAGCAAGCTCTTTTTCCTTAAATTAGTTTAGCTTAATCTGCCATTTAATGCATTGCCCGTGTTATTTTTAGAACATAAACATACGACGTTTGTTACCATCATTTTATTGGGCATTGGTTAGGTTGTATAAGATTCGAAAAATTTGTGGAGAACTCAAAAAGATTAATTCTGGCAATGTATAGTTAGTGACAGAATTTCATTTCTGCAATCAGCCAAAAAGAAAATAATTGCTTTGACTCTGCAATTCCTGACTGGCTGATGCTCTGGTTCATGTAGTGTACTTAGTTTAACACAAGCAGTGGTTCTTTTTCGCAGAAAGTTTTAGGTGTTTCACATGATTTGGAGCAATTCCCGCTGCTGAAGACAGAGCTTAGCATGAGACAGCCGCTTTCTATACTTGGTGACTGAGTGTGGTCACGGTAAAATCTGAACGCTTACAATTCTATACAATCTAGTGTTGCTTGTATTGATGGACATCTGGACCTTTTTTAAACCCCTTCTGTAGTAGTATAATTGTTTCCAGTAACCATGTCTTTTGATGCTAATAGGTGGCAAAAGCTCGATGCTTCTGTAAGCCTTTCTCGCTGAGGTACCCTTACATGTAGTTGGCTGGCTTGATTTTATGGGGTTGGCTACTTGGAACCAAGAAAAGTTGTTAATGGTTGAGTTAGGGGAGTAACTGGATATGCAACCACCACCAGCAAATGCAAAGAAGGAATGTCGTATCCAAATTGGGTGTTGCCTCCAAATTTGCTGTTTGCCATTGAAGTTACTGGTTGGTTGTTAATTGACTGTTGAGTAGGCATTTTAACATAATTTGATATGTCAGCGTCCTAATTTGTCACTTTGCTCGCATACAAGAATACTAAAGCATGTATTTATCTTTTGGGCTTTCACTTTTGTGTTTCTGTTAAACGACACCTAAAAAAGTGTTTTTTTTATTAAAAAATAATAACCTGAAATGGGTTTGGTTATCCTAGTAGTAATAATTCACATGTTTAACTTTGTTTCTTTTCCTAAATCAACTAGCAAACGACTATTCGTCTTCTTTAAGATGTTCCGTTCCAAAAGGCAAAGGTTTTTCGACAAAACTTCAATATGTTTCAAGGAAAGGCCGCCTGCTTCTCGCGCACTTTGCTGTAAAGCTTTCTTTCTCTTTTGAACATCCTGTCCTGGACAGAAAATGACTTGGGAATATTATATAAAAAATTTAGAGGAAAGTCCATAGTGAAATAATGAGATACCTTAACTTCAGCTGAAGAAAAATAATTCAGGATTTCGGAAAATCTCTTTGTTTGTCCATCTGAACAAGGTCGTGCTTTCACATCTTTTTGTCCTCTTTCACAGGTTTGGACTGAATTTGGACTTGGAATCTTATTGCAACACAGCAACTCATTTGAATTTTGCAATTGTCAAGGGGAATAATATACGTCCGAATCAATGTCATAAAAATTTTGAAAATGAAAAGGGTAGCAATAATCAATAAAAGGAGATTTGACTGGATTTCCACATTAATAAATGTCTAATAAATCACATTCCGAATCAGATTTTTATGCAAGCATCAAGATAAAGATCATCATGTCATCGATTGATTTTGATCCTAGTGGGAGGAGGAGCAGCAGCACAGCAGCACGTGTGTGTGAGTGAGTGTTCTAAAGTGCAAACCACCGTAAGGCTGACGGGGCCCACCTGTTATCCACTGTGATTACAGGACATCGGTAGATGTCTGATAGAATGTCCAATCAGCAATTCACGAGCGGAGACAAGCAGACAAGTGGGTCCCGTAAGGTTCCCTACCAATCATTCAAATGGTGAGGGTCCACAGCCACCATGTTCCATGACTTGTCTTCTATGTCTGTAATGATCAAAGTAGACCCCACGTTCCCACGCCTTTTGCCGTATATACATAATACATACCATACCATAATAATTTTTCTCTTTTCTCTTTAGAAATAGTAGTTTCTTCTCAAAAAATCGGGACTTTACGATCCAAAATTTTAAAAACGAAAAATAGAAAGTCTGGTGGTGTGTTGGAGAATTTGTGTTGTCAATGAGCGCGTGGGAAGAAAAGAAAGGTCGTATTGTGTGTGGATAAATGAGTGCAAATAACCGAACAAAGCTGACCAAAGACCACTTCATCGACTCGACGGCCTTGTCACGCCACGAGGCTCATGACTTTACTCGATGCAAAATTGCCCAAAATACTAACGTGCGAATATATTCACGTATCTAGATATCAAACTCATCATAAATATAGAGACATTATTTATCGACAAAGTGAAGACAAATATGACTATATTAAAACCTAGTTGGTAACTTTACATGTTAAAGGAATAATGAGGTTTAGATCAATTACACAACATGATAATTAGGCCTACTGTATGTCGGTGTCTCCGACAAGTGGTTGGTTTGGTGCATAACAAGAAAAACACAAAATGGGTTGCCTTTATAATTCTTCACTTTTTGAGGATATTATTTTCTGGGCCATTGTTGGTTTATTGATTGATATTCATGGTCAAAACTCATTTAAGCTTTTTTCCACTAATTGCTCCTTAATAATTAGGAGCCTTATTTGAATTAAGAAGCATTTCAATTGCTTGTTAATTAAATTGAATCGAATACATGAGAGGTCATTCGTGGACTGGGAAAAAGAAGAACATGTTCCCAATTCCAAGCCATGGAATATGAACACTGACGTAATGTAAATTGGTAATTTCAATTTATAATAAGAGGTTTGAAATTAATGAGACGTTGAGAAAGGGGGCATGAAATGTCTTTCTCCACACCAGAAAGTTATTCAAAGTCATTGGTGCAATTAATAAGAGAGGTTTTTATTAGCCTGCTCTTCCCTTTCATAAATGACTCTGCTCCAAAATTCATACCCACTGGAATTATGTCAATTTCTTCGTAAGCATATGTGAGGAAGCGTTACAACGCCTTTTGTACCCGCAAGCATTCAATTTCTCATTATCCAAACACTACGTAACCCTTTGGCATTTATAATTCTATACCCAACTTAAACATAAACAAAATATATATACATAAATAATTCCATACCATCATTTTTCTCTGCATCAGTGATCAAACTCTCAATGGTCTTGATTCGATCTATTATGATGATTGATGAAAGTTCATAAATAAAGCGCACAAAAATGCAAAATACTCTTATGGGTCGGTCCATTAAATAGGTTATCATTTTCTTCCCTTTTGAAGAAGGTAGGAGAGAAAAAGGAGCATTGAAAATGTTTGTGTAGGTATGTGTGTATAGGTGTAGGAGTAGCAGGCAGCGGGAGAGAAGAAGGCTCAAGGCCCAAAGCTCATGCTTCCCAATCATTTCATCAGCTGACCTTTCTACCGACAACCACACTCACGACTCAGACCCCGTCCTTTTATAATCGCTTAAACAAGAAAACTTGCCGGTTATTCTCCTACACGGGTTTTTTTTTCTTCCTTCAGTTTGACACGTGTCTTACATCGGAACGGTCAGACCCTTTGACTTGGACGACAACAGTCAAATAAACCCTAACCCAACTCCAAATCCAAAAACCAAAACCAAAACCCTCCCTCTACCTTCCTCATTTTCATATTTTTCTTGTTTGTTTTTACCCCTTTACCCTTTTACCCTGTCGTTTTGTTTCTTCTCACCTCCCACTATTTATTTGCCCTTTCCATCTTTTAACTTTTTCTCTCTATTTCATCTTATAGTTTTGTGGCTTTCATCTCTGTCTCATTCTGTTTTTACTTTACCCTTCTCCTTTCTCCTTTCTCCTTTCTCCTTTCTTCTTCTTCTTCTTCTTCTTCTCGTCATACCTGCAATCACGTTTATCAGGTGTTTATGGCGGTTTTCCCACCAACGGGCTCTTCGAGCTTGGAGTTGACTATATCTGTACCTGGCTTCTCTTCATACCCGTCTCTTCCTAATTCATCCGGTAATTATTTAGCCCACCAAGCTTATATTTTCTCTATCTTCTTCATTTCTACAGTTTGTTGGACTCAATTGATGTTTGTGCCTTATTTGGGAAACCTCACGCTCTCTATTTTCTGTGAGATATTCCCAATAATTGTTTTTTTATATAAGTTTTAAACATACATATGATCTTTTTTTTGGGGGGGGGGGGGTTAATCAGTTTCACATGTGATATGATCTTTACCCGGATATCTTGCATGTCTTTCCTTCTTTTTACCTTTTTTCTTCTTCTTTCCCAATATTTGTCCATCTCTCTGTTGAAAATCTCCAAAACCCTAATAAGCTTTCTCTTTGTCATGTCTCATAAAGAAAAGTTTGGTGGCTGAAATTTGTTTGAAGACTTTTCTTATAACATGTCAAAAAATTGTGAATCGGGTTTTGCAGTGAGAGGTTTGGACATAAACCAAGTACCATCAATACAAGCAGATCAAGAAGAATGGATCACGGCAGGCATGGAAGACGAAGAAGACAGCAGTAATGGATCAGGCCCTCCGCGGAAGAAGCTTCGTCTCACAAAGGAACAGTCTCGTCTTCTGGAAGAGAGCTTCCGACAACACCACACCTTAAACCCTGTAAGTAGGTAGCTAGGCTGTGTTTATAGGATTAATTAAGCAAATACATGTATAAAATATTGTTCAATAATTAATGGAGACCCTTCTGGAGCACTGTTGGTGTTTTGCAGAAACAGAAAGAGGCGTTGGCGATGCAGTTGAAGCTGAGGCCACGGCAAGTTGAGGTGTGGTTTCAAAATCGTAGGGCCAGGTAATGTGTGTGTCTATGTCTATATGCGTGCTATAATGCTGTATAGCTAGCTAGGGTCATGGACTCATGGACTCATGGACTTAGAATTGGCCATTCATTAATTATTTTGTTGGTGGTTGGGATTTAAATATGTTGTGTACTATATTTCTCTAGGTAATGTCCTTTTCATAAATTATATTTATCGTTTGTATCTAATTCTTCTGGGCCTGGCATCCTGGCATCCTGGCATCCTGGCATGTGTGTGTATTTGTGCATACAATTATATATCTATCGCACTCTTGATGCTCATAGGGTTTTGCTTTAGTGGTTCGTCACTTGTTGCGCTTGTGCACGCACGCACGTAAAGAATCTTTGGCAGATTTTATATAAAAATTTATAGAGAGTGCTAGTTTTCTTTTTAAAGCTAAAAGTTGTCAGAATTTTATTTTATTTTATTTTTTCCTTTATTTCCTTTGCATGAAAATGGCTTAACCTAATATGATGTTATGAAATGATAATAATAATAAGAAAGTAGGGGCAGTTACGATTATAGGTGGGTGGGTCAAAGTACAGATGCAAAATTATGATGCGGTTAAACTCGTGAGGTGAGCTTTTATGAAGGAAGATATAATGATAGTCGTCTTCCAAAAGAATAAACAACATAATGATGGTGTGGTGGTGCATTGATTAAGAGGATCAGTACTGATATTGTTTTTAAGCCTCGTGTGCTCGTCTCGTCAGTTTCATCACTCTAATAATAACTACCTGCTTTGACTCGGTCGTTGGATGGACTAGCCATGCATTTATGATCATTATTATGTATATCTCATCGACCCTTATAACAAGTCTTTCCCTTTTTACTTGTTTTCTTTTGTTAAAGTTTTGGTTTTTTTTTTTTTTCCTGAGGTTTTGAGTGTTTTATAGTAAGTATATTTAATGCGCATATGTTATGGTTGAAAAATGGATGGATCAGTTATTGCACATTTACGTCTGAGTTCATTCATTCATTCATTCATATTCATTAATATATCAAATAAGTTTTCCATGTCTTTTACACATTACACATGCATGTATAGTTTTCAATGTGTTTCTTATGTATCATCCAACCAACCAACAAAAACAACAAACGCCAAAAGAGTGTTTCTTATCATGTATGTAAGATATAATTAAGAAGGTAATTAATTAATTAATTAATTAATGTGACTGGTGATGCAGGAGCAAGCTGAAGCAAACAGAGATGGAATGCGAGTATCTGAAGAGATGGTTCGGATCACTGACTGAACAGAACAGGAGGCTACAAAGGGAGGTAGAGGAGCTGAGAGCCATGAAAGTGGGCCCACCCACCGTGCTTTCTCCCCACAGTTGTGAGCCTCTTCCGGCATCTACACTCACCATGTGCCCTCGCTGCGAGCGAGTCACCACCACCACTACCACGCTCGATAGGGACAGGGACAGGGACAGGGACAGAGACAGAGGCGGCCCCACCAAGACCAACATCTCTTCCGCCTCCGCTACCACCTTGTCCTCTAAAGTGGCAACGCCCGCCCTCTAATCCCGGGCTGCTGGCTGCATTGTTTAGTTTGTAATTTGACCCAGTACTTGATCACGATCATCAATATCAAAGGAAATAGTCACAAGCGAAAGATTAGAGAATGTCCATATAAATTAATTGTTTATACAAGGTGTTGGGTTGGGACACAAAACACTGACTTGTTAATGTTTCAATGTTGGTTTGTGTTAGCATGTTCGCCACTTTCGCCTAGCAATGATTTCAAACCCCATTTTGAAATTGCTTCAATCTTTAAGCAGTCAAGTCAAACTTTGAGACCTCAAAATGTGACCATGGGTTCAGTCCAAGAAACAACCCAAAATGTTAATGATGGGTTAGAAACAACCCCAATAAGATTTTCATGGGGAAAAGAAAAGCCCTCTAATCTAGACCAATATTTATAGCCCAGCTGTCGTTTTGATATCTTTCATTTTCTGATAACTGTTTGTTTTTGTTTTATTATGTTCGCAGATACGCTTGAACAAAAAGTCTAGTTAGCCCAAAGTCATGTGATTACGAGAGCACGATCGTAGTTTACTCTTAAAGGAGGCCCACACTTTGGGCTTTCATTTGTAACAACTGACGGAATCAATGGGCCTCCGACTACGAAAACAAAAAAAGGGAACACGGATGGATAATGAAATTGGACCATCACCTGTTCCTTGGGGCAAAAACAACAATTGACTCAATTCTTTTCCGAAAAGAATCAGCTTGTTGAGTTTCACTTGATTGGTAGAAACAACCGTTGACAACCCGAACTCGAAAAATATGTGGCAATATGGGGGGGTTGTAGTTGTAGAGTAGCATCTGGTCCTTGGAAACAGGGTTAAGTAGGGCAAGGTTAAGCATTGTCTTGCCTTGTAATCGATAATCATTTTACATGGCACTTAATATAAACTCCCTCCCAACCGAACATTTAGAATAAATTCACACACCTAAGCTGCATATATCACATGGGCCATACACTTGGCTTCATCTTTATTCCAAATGGACGGTCATGGACTGTCATCAAACATTATCATAAATTTAGTCACACAGTTTCATTTCCAACCTATAATATATAATATGTCAAAACATACACTCAACATGTCCCCAAGTTCCCATTTAATATGTTCCCCCCTTATTTAAACATTTGTTTTTAAAAAAATAATAAAACTAGAATAATTCGAAAGGGATGATGAGTTTGTTTCTTAGCTGTATTTTGGAAATTTCTACTTCTTTTGGAGGAATTTAGATTATTAACTGAAAAAGAGAGGGAGAGAAAATATATAGATATGTGATTTGAGGATGGAAATGGCAGAGGAATGAGAGTTTGTGTCACCAACTCAGAAAGAATGTTCTTTCACATGGTTGGCTTTGGGATTGAATAAACTAAGACCCCACAAGCACGAAATCTGCTTGCTTTGGTGTTGCTACCAACACTAATTTTATTAACATTTATGATTAATATACTTCTCTTGTAATTAGCAACCTTATCTTTATCATGATCAGAGCCCAAGATTGAGTCAACCTTGTTGTCACTCACGTGTACGTGGAACGGATAATTGTGGTTTAACAGTCCCCATTACGATGCATGTGAACCGGGGTCTTCACAATATTATACACTCGATGCAATTAAAGGGGAGCTTGTGAAAAACGAAATGCAAGTTGGTTTGCAATTCTCTTTTCATTTTTTTAGTTAATCAATTTCGGAATGCCAGCAATTGCTTGGAAACCCTAAAATTGGGCCAATCTATGTTGACCGTTGGTACGAAGAAGAAGATATATGAAATAGGCCCAATGAGAATTAATAATGGCAAAGTCCTGACATTTGCATGCCACTCACTTGTATTAGAAATATGGTATATAAATACGCTATGATTAGCATTTTTGTTCGTACTACTTATGAGTAAAGGGTCGATCTTAAAGTTCATAATTCATATTTGCTGTCTCAAACCCTACCACATTGTTTGGTAAGCATAAACAACGACCCTCCACAAAGAAAAGCCATGGTCCTAGATTCTTGCTTAAGTCGTCGCAATGCAAGCTTCTTTTTTAAGTACTAATATGTGGGGTTTAGAATTTGCACCCTTTATATCGAAGAAAGTGAAAAGTGCTTCGAGAAAGGAGAGTGATGCCTAGTGTGTTTAATTATTGTAAAATTGACCATACATATAAATATATATATCCATGTGCGTCAATTTGGTGTGATTATGATCTAAATATGAATTAAGTTATGAGAAAACCATTTTCTAAAGATTGTTTATGAACTCAGCAAGCATATTGTAGTAATTTGGTGGCATGTTGGCATGGGGAAAGGGAAGATGATGAGGTTAAGGGTGGGGGGGGGGGGCTCCAGCAGAAGCAGCAGCATGCATGGCCATGACTGATGAGCATGGGTTGTGGGGGAGGCCCAAAGGCCCGACAGGCTCACATCTTTTGACTCACACACGTTCCCCCGTAGCTAATTAAGCCTCTAGCTAAGCCTAAGCTACTAGTAATTAACTGTAGAAAAGGAGAGCCACTTGGAAGTGGAACCACTCATCTTTGGACCGTACGTGCACACATTTGTTGATATTTAATATTACCTTTCTCTTTGGCTTTGGTCACATCTCAATCATCTTCTCTTCTCTCTTTAACTCTAATAATGCTTCTTTTATGACTTTGCAATATTTGATTCTTATGAAAAAAGTTCATATTGAATAATGCAAGTAAAAGTCTCATCTTTGATTTCTTCATTTGCTGCAATACTCATTAATTAATATATATATATATATATATAAATTGTCAGGAAATTAAGGAGGAAGCTGCATGATGGAATCATAAAGATTTGAAAAGGTTCCAATCCAAGGGAATACAATCTTATATACCAAACTTTTTCATGCATGTATCTGTTTTTACTAGTAAAAAACTCTCATATCGCTGATAAGAAAACAATATTATTCTTGTTTAGTCAGTATGATGACCGGAAGCATCAATAATTGTGAAGAATTTAATTAATTACTCAATGGCTTTGATAAAAATAAAAATAAAAATAAAATGGCGACGGAAAAGGGCAAAGAGAAAGGAAGGGGGGGGTTGAGCTAATGATTTGGGTGATCCATTTCCATGTATCAAAGGGAATAAAAGGAAGGTGGAAGTTCATGAGTGATAAACATCAGTCGCATTCACATACCTAAAAAAATATTTTATCAGTCGTCTTTGGCTTCTGCTCTGCACGACTGAAAATACATTATCATGTCACGCAAAAGTAGGGACCTTTTGGCTGTGATTACCCACCGTCAAATTCCTCCCGACTCAAAACATGCATCATTTAAATACGGAAAATTATAAAGAAACTTAAGGGCTCTTTTGGACCCCAACTCTTTTCTTCTTTTCTTCTTCTTTTTTCATCTACACCCACCACCACCACTATCTAGTATCTCATTTTTGTTTCGTGCCCATTTTGCCGTTTTAAATAATTATGGCAAGAAACTGAAAATTCTGATTTTTTTGCATCGATACTTTACTATTTTATTTAAATTTTGTATTATCTTCATAATCCACGGTACGGTACCTACATGCTACAACAAGATAAAATTCGTCAAGAAAATATTTGATACTTACGAAACAACAATATACCTATGATATGAATAAAAAATGAAAAAATATACCAATTTGAGATATGATAAAATCAATGCGACAATTATTAATAATTATTCACCTAAAACTTTGTTTGTTTATCGTCTTTATTTCTAAAGGTAACATTAAATCATACAAGAAGAGTTGACAAAATAAAAAGGTGTATAGTGCAGTATAGGGTAAAATATACATTGTTTTTTGTATTTATAATAGTACTGAAGAGTGAGAGAGAGAGAGAGAGAGAGAGAGAGAGAGAGAGAGAGAGAGAGAGAGAGAGAGAGAGAGAGAGAGAGAGAGAGAGGTGCTTGAGAAAAGAAGGTTACCTTGTTAAGTGGAAGAGTAGGATTGGATGGACAAAATGATTGCATGTGCATGCATGCGAGAATTTGTTCGATAAAATGTTTGAGGATGTGATGGTCACAATCTGATGAACAATCAGTTTGATTGAATTGCAGGATCTCTGCCCAACTTTTAAGTACTTTGTGCTTCATTCTTTGACTCTGTTCAACTTCAAACAGACCAAATTTTGTCATCTTTAACCTCAATCTTCTCGCTTACTAAGTTAGGTTTGGTAACTTACTATACCAATTCCATTGAATCATTTGACTTCTTTTTTTCACCAATTTCATTCTTTAGCAAGAGGTGATCCTGAAATTTACAGACAAGAGCAACCAGAATTAGACCGAAATAAAGAAACTAGAGAAACGAAACTGGAAAAAGAAGATACAAGACTGTCCACGTCATTCAACAACCTATTACCACACGAGTACTACCACGTGTAGGAACCCATGTTGGGTTAAGCTAATCATATTAGGCGGTCAATTCCTAACCCACCCACCTTTCACTTCACACACACACACACACTCTCTCTCTCTCTCTTGTCGCGGCCCCAAATCTATAGGAACTAAATACAATATTTCACTCGCTCCCTCCCTCCCTCACTCTACTCATGTACACGCGTGTGTGCCCTTAACTATACAAATTGGTTGGAAAAAAAAAAAAAAACACGAGACTTAGAAGAATAATATTTTTTTTATAAAAGACTTAACAAGAATTAAAAATACTCTGATATCATATCATATGTTAAGAAAACGAAGGCTTTGAAGTCACATGTTGGAAAATTTAAGATGCTCGTATTAAAAATGGAATAGGAATCAACAGACAAATAAGTTAGTATAAAATGTAAACTAACAATATGTGTTTAGGGAAAAGTACATAAATTTTTTCTATAATTAGTCTCAAGTAAGATTAATTTCGACACAAAATGCCGGGCTCATAGTCATAGATAGTTTATTATTAGTTTTAGTGTCAAAAGAAAAGACTTATCTTTGCAGCAGGAAAATAGACTATCACTTGATGCTGATGGGATTTAAAGTTTTTAAATTAAATAAATAAAAAATGATATACGCGCCTGAGTGTGTGTGTGTATGTATATCTATAGATTATATCTAATCTCTTATCTGTGTGGCCTCCTATATATATTCCCTCCAAAGTTACTACAACCCCTTGTAAAATCACTCCCTCCCTTCCCCTACTCTCTCTCTCTCTTCTCTCTCACTCACTATCTAGTATCATCAGTGTTTCCCTCTCTCTAGGGTCATCAGCCGTATGAGAAGAAAAGCACACTGACTGAGCGCAGCCAACAACAGCTGCACACGAGAACATGCTCCAATAATCCCTTCCCCAATCCCCCAGTTCGTTATCTAACGGTTTTCCCCTTCTTCCCATTTTGCCCTTTCCCTCTTCTCCAATTCACATCCAAATGCCACCAAACCTCCACCACCACCGCCACCACCAGATCTGAACCCAAACTCTTAATTACTAAGCCAGGCCAAGAGCCTTTGCCCTTTTCTCTTCCCTTCTCTTCTCTATCACAAACACAAGTTGATAACTAGCCAATTAAAAATGATATCGTGGCACGACCTTTACAACGTCTTAACGGCGGTGGTGCCGCTGTACGTTGCCATGATCTTAGCCTACGGCTCCGTCAGGTGGTGGAAGATCTTCTCCCCCGACCAGTGCTCCGGCATCAACCGTTTCGTCGCCATCTTTGCCGTTCCTTTACTCTCCTTCCACTTCATCTCCACCAACGACCCCTACACCATGAACTTCCGCTTCATCGCCGCCGACACCCTCCAGAAAATCATCATGCTCTTCGCCTTGGGCCTCTGGACCAACTTCACCCGCAACGGTAGCCTCGAGTGGATGATCACCATTTTCTCCCTCTCCACCCTCCCCAACACTCTCGTCATGGGAATTCCCCTCCTAATCGCCATGTACGGCCACAAAATCCCCGAATCCGGCAGCCTCATGGTGCAAGTGGTCGTCCTGCAGTGCATCATTTGGTACACTCTCCTCCTCTTCCTCTTCGAGTACCGCGGCGCCAAGCTCCTCATCATGGAGCAGTTCCCCGAAACCGCCGCCTCCATCGTCTCCTTCAAAGTCGACTCCGACGTCGTTTCGCTCGACGGCCGCGATTTCCTGGAGACCGACGCCGAGATTGGAGACGACGGTAAGCTCCACGTCAAGGTCCGCAAGTCCAACGCCTCCCGGCGGTCGCTCTCCGCAATGACGCCTCGACCATCTAACCTTACCGGTGCAGAGATTTACAGCTTGAGCTCGTCCCGGAACCCGACGCCGAGGGGCTCGAATTTCAACCCCTCCGATTTTTACTCCATGATGGGAGTTCAAGGCTTCAACACGAGGCACTCCAATTTCGGACCCGCCGACTTGTATTCGGTCCAGTCCTCCCGAGGTCCGACTCCGAGACCGTCAAATTTCGAAGAGACTCCAATGCCGCAGGCGCAGACGGTTACGTCTCCGCGGTTCGGGTTTTACCCGGCGCAGACGGTACCGTCTTCATACCCGGCTCCGAATCCCGAGTTCTCGGCCCCTGTCAGTAAAAGCAGTACCAAAAACCAACAGCAGCAGCAGCAGCCGCAACCGCAACCGCAAGGGGCAGCGCAACAGGCTTTGAATAATGGTTCTACTAAAACGAATAGTCATCCACATGATGCTAAAGAGCTCCACATGTTTGTTTGGAGCTCCAGTGCCTCCCCTGTTTCGGAAGGCGGTGGGCTCCATGTATTTGGCGGTACTGATTTTGGCGCGTCGGAGCAATCTGGACGGTCCGATCAGGGCGCTAAGGAGATAAGGATGTTGGTTGCTGATCACCCTCAAAATGGAGAAAACAAAGGTAACTAACCACTATTTTTTCTTCTTATTTCTGTTGGGCATTAATTAATAATTAAAAATATTAATAATTAAATATAATGAATGTGTAGTGGCTGTTAGTGAGAGTGGTGGTGGTGAGGTGTATGGCGGGAGGGGTGGTGGTGCAGAGGGAGAGGAAGAGAGGGAAAAAGAAGGAGCCACTGGGCTGAACAAGCTGGGTTCGAGCTCAACAGCTGAGCTACACCCAAAGGGCGGTGGAGGTCTTGAGCACGATCCGTCCGGTAGCGGAAAACAAATGCCTCCTGCGAGCGTTATGACCCGTCTGATCTTGATAATGGTGTGGCGCAAGCTTATCCGCAATCCGAACACGTATTCTAGTCTGATTGGTCTCATCTGGTCTCTGATCGCTTTCCGGTGAGACAAGTTAAAATGAAATTGAATGATTGATTTCGTATTTGGATTGTTTGTTACAAAATTATGAACATATATCCTTGTAGGTGGCATGTGGCGATGCCGAAAATAATAGCAAAGTCAATCTCCATACTGTCCGATGCTGGGCTAGGAATGGCTATGTTCAGCTTAGGTGAGTACTCTCCTCCAATAATACCGAATTAATAACAAATTATATGGTCGAGGTTTGTATTAGAAGCATAATAATGAAATTGAATGAGTTGCGGCGCCTAGCTTCTTAGCAGTTGCCGTGGCACAATTTCAGTCGTTGGTCAATATTTGTTTGGCACCATGATTTGTATTCTATCAAAACCATCCATCCATCCACTGGTTCTTTTCTTACTCCTAGTTTTAAACTTGGACTAGAAATTCTAAATGGGTATTGACCACCCGACATGTGGGGTCCTGCTTTTGCGGTCCAGGGTCGGTGGCCATTGGTTGTCACAGATGCCAATTCGCTCTAAATTAGTGAAGGTAGTTGAAACCTAGCTGAAACCCCCCATTATTTTTTTATTATAAAAAAAACCCTAATAATAATAATACTGAATTACTTAGCTTTAATTACTATACTGATTATTTACTGATGAAATTAGGTCTGTTCATGGCACTTCAACCCAAGATAATTGCATGTGGGAACTCTGTCGCCGGATTTGCAATGGCTGTGAGGTTCCTGACTGGCCCAGCCGTCATGGCTGCTGCCTCCATTGCTGTTGGCCTGCGCGGTACCCTCCTCCATTTAGCTATTGTCCAGGTACTTCATCATCCCCTTCATTTTTAATTATTTATTCAGATATAATTGTTTCAATAATGTTCATAATGAACGTATAGGCTGCCCTTCCTCAAGGAATTGTTCCATTTGTGTTTGCCAAGGAGTACAATGTCCATCCAGCCATTCTCAGCACTGCGTAAGTAGAGACATTACATATAAAGTATAATTCTATGTCGGTTATTTTTTATTTATCTTTTAACTAATTAATGAACTTTAACTCAGCTTAACTGTAAAAATTGCAGGGTTATATTTGGAATGTTGATAGCGTTACCAATTACTCTTGTCTACTACATTATTCTCGGACTGTAAATGTTGTTGTCATAGATGCATAAACACAAGAGAGTTGTATGTTGTGGCGCAATTCGTGTCACACTTTAAATTGTGATTTTGGAGTATGCACCTACAAGCTTGATGAGGGATTTTCCGGCAGATGAGAAAGAAGCTAGCAGGACGAGGAATTCCGCAAGGTTGAAGGTTTTTATTCCAAATTTTTGGGAGCAAAAGTAATAGATTTTTGACTTTTTGTAATTAAAGAAGGGGAAGCCCTGTTATAAGGATCGTGCTCCCATTAGAGGCCAAAGTTTATCTAAATTTATGAAAGCTTGTTGGAAGGGAGCAACGCAATGCAAGTCTGTGTAGCCTTGAGAGGAAAAGAAGGAAAAGCAGATATCCCTTAAATCAATCATATCTAATTCTCTTCATTTCGTCACTCAAGTCAGGTCAGGCCTCTGATTTCAAGCGAATTCGTCCTTTACTGTATAAAAGAAGTGACGATTGAAATCGGTGCATGAATATATGGAAGACAAAAGAATAGGTGACAAAAAATATTAAAGATGGCATTTTATCTTTATATAATTTATCATTTTCCTAGTATAGTCTAGTTTTCTTGTCTAGTTTTCTTCTTCTTAACTTTGTTCCCAGTCATGGTTTTGATGATATACTATCCGGGGAATGTGGATCCATAAATTATTTGGGTTTGTCGTTATTGATGACTCTGAACTAATTTTTCTACTGGAAGTGATGAGTACCAAAAAAACTTGGACAGGGGAGACATTAATTTGTCAATCACCTATGTTAATTAGGTGTTAATAAAAAGAGAGTCAAAGACAAGAGGATGGATTTTTCAGCAAGGATAAAGACTTGTCAATGGACCACCCTCTTCTTCTTGATTTTATGCAAGCGAAAGCAACTTGTGGAGACTTTTTGTAGTTGGGTTAGAGCAAGCAAAGTCATTTGGTTGAACTTGAATTGAAAGCACATTGTCTTTCTTCTACCATTTTGTATATGGATGCACAGAAAGGAGGGGCTTTGAAGTTGCTTGCTGCTTCTTCTTCTCTTAAGATAAAAAGTGAGATGAGAAAAAGCGGAAAAGTTGATAAGCTCTAGTCAAAAAGCAGTTTAGGCTTAGGTTACTTTGTAGCTTTTCGCTTTTGATGCGCCCACAACCCTACCCTACTTTTGTTAGTTTTTATTTTATTTAGGAGGCCCATAGGCCCACTAGGCAGCGGTGGGCTGGTCAGCAGTTCAACTTTTTTTTTTTCAAAATAAAGGAAAATGATAGCACGTGATCGGTGCCAATCAATTTGTGTATGTCACTCATTCATTCATAATGATCACAGAACATCACCTCCTCCCACAAGTCGAAGTCGGTGGTGATGATCATCAGATTCATGACGCCAATTCTAAATCTCAATACGAATGATTTGATAGATCTTCCATGTAATTTTCGGCTTGTTTATATTTCGTGAAAACAATGTATAATTCATTAAAAAATTCATTTTCATGAAAAATATGTAAAACTTCAGTGTAAATTGTTTTTGTTACAACCTTTTAATTATAAAGTGACATGTCCTTAATATTACATCCAACGGATTACAGATTTTCGATTTTTTTTGTTCTGTTTTTCTATGTATATATATATAAAAAAAACTTTTTCTTTTTATTCGTGCAAAACTTTGCCCATCTCTTCCTCATCTCCTACTTCTCTTAGCGCCTACACCTAAGAGCACTTGCACTCATTTTCCATGTTAAACAGCAAGGGCAAGGCAATGATTGTTACTATTCATGTGAATAGTGGCAGCCCTTGCAAAAGGCTTGTTTTGTTTCTATCCATTGCCATGGCAAATGGCAAATACAATTCACTTTATTATTATTATTATTATTATTTTACTTAAACAATTCATTTGGATAAGATTTTCGGTTGTCACATGTCAATATATATTATAAAATTTACATATCATATTTCGGATGCAATTTTCATATCAAATTTTTGAATAAGATTTTCGGTTGCCATGTGTCCATATTTATTATAAAACTCACTTCTCAAATTTCAGATAAGATTTTCTAATAAGATTCTCAGTTACCACGTGTCGATATTTATTATAAAATACAAAAGTCATATTTCAAATAAGATTTTCACCCTCTAAAATTGCGTCACGTGTCATCTCTATATTCTAAATCCCTCTATAAAACTAAAGCCTCAACTCAGACCTCTCACACCATATCCTCTCTATCCTTTCATTTCTCATATTTTAGAGAACACATTCCACTCTTAATGTCTTACATGAGGAGGTGTTTGGAGAGGCAAGAGCAAGGAATTGAATAAAGAAGGCGTAGATGAGCTGAAGAAGAAAGGGAGGAGGAAGAAGATGATAAACAAGTTGCCATGGCAATGGATATGATCCATCTAACAAGCCAAAGCCGCCACTGTGGTTCACAAGTCGGTCGTGGCTCGAACGTGGACAAACGTAAGCATTCTCAGAGTAAGAATCTTTTGGAAGATTACTTTATCCCAAATTCGTTGTACTCTACTGTTGATTTTCGAGGGCGATATAGAACGCATACATTTTTTTACCCGTTGGATTGGAGGACGAATTACGACCAAACAACCCAAGATAAGCCACATGGCTTCTAGCCATTGGCGGAAATCAGGGCTGATGGCATCAGCGCACGGAAGTTTCAAATTTTTTTACCGTTGGCGCGTGCACCCGACGCTCCAACGGCAAAAAAAAAAAACAAACCGAGGCGCAGACGTCAGTTGCCCTCTGGCATGAGCTCATGCTCGGGTTGGTGGTCCCCACCATTTGCCCAGGCTATAGAAACTCGCTAGAAGCTCGAAATTGGGCTAAGGCCCCCTCATACCCGGGCTTCCCCTGCGCACTAGAAATGCTCTAAAATGTCTTCACAAATCAAGATAATGGAGAATAGAAGACTGATGTCACCTAAACCTTAATCTTTATTAAGGATTTGGATGAACCTTCATTAACTTTCGTGCACCCATAAATTAAGGCCATCTTTCAAGTACTAATTAATATGTACATTAACTATTACCTCCTCTAACTAATAATAACTACTGGGAAATATTTTTCTTCACCACCATCATTCTCAACACTTAACACGTGTTGATATAACCATAGTTAACTCTTAACTTCGTATTTATGGAACCATGGTTATGCTCATGGACACATATCAAGTGTTGAGAATGATGATGAGCAATGGCGGAGCTAGGAATTCTATCGAGAGTCAACTTTAAATAGCTTTTAAATTACATTAAACTTAGTTTTTATAAGAAAATATATTTAAGAATTCATTATAATTATTAAATTTCAATATCACAAATTTAATATCTTAGTAAGTATAACCCAAATTCTAGCAACCTAAGAATAATGAAAGAGAGTATTATCAAAAGTTGATTTGAGATAGAATGAGAAAATCAAATAAAATCCATGACGCACACATAAAAATGACATATGAAGACATGCAAACAAGTATAGATCATATTCCTGTTCATTGTAGACAATTTACATTTGCAAGAAGTGTCAACAATAAATATAGCTATAAAACAACTTGGATAACATAGATAAATATAAGGTTTGCAGAATGTTGAGAAGGATCAAGTGACCCTTGTGGGCCTTAATTGGCTCCTCCAATGATAATGAGGATACACTTTGGATTAAAGTAATAAGCAAAAATGCTCCCGTGAGTATTTACAATGAGCATGCAAAAGCCCATCCATATTTAAATGTTATTAATTTGGTGAGTTTTGGGATTAGGCATTTGGCAAAACCCGTATCCCAAGATCTGAATTAAGGAGATGGTGTCGATTTGGGAGGGAACACACGCACTACACAGTGGAACACTAGGTGTTAACTAAAACCCAAGCAATATAAGTTATTATTATATGATCTCTGTAAAAAAAGATGATGGAAGAATATATATATATATATATATATATATAGGCGGAGGAAACTAATAAATAAGACGAAGACAGGAATTAGGCAGTAGATCACGAAATTAAAGATAAGGAAGAAGAGAGGCAAGAAAGACGACCAACATGCTCGCTCCATGATATCGAAAAGAGGTCCAGAGCAGGCAGAAAGGCAGGCTCAACGCCCGCCAGAACGCGAAAGCGATGGTCTTGGAGGTTGCAAATGGGTGAGTTACGAAACCGACGACTCATGAACCCTAGATCCATGTTCACGGTACACTTTCACATGCATTTGTAGCCACAATCCAACAAAATTAAGTTCTCACCCCCACGTGTGCACTCTGCTCCATCAACCTCAGCCTCACTTTTTAATTTCTCATTATCTCTATCTATAATCCTACTGGCTAATTCTACTAAAAGAATTAAGAAATCAATCAATCGTTCCATCCATGTTAGGAAAAAAGTTGACATTAATTAGGGTAATTAAACAAACAATATATTAATCTCGAGACCTGGCAAACAACATCAAGTTATTGTTTTAGATGATATTTTTGAGCCCATAAATAGATGATAGATGATAGATAGACCACAATTATTATGTGCAGTGCATATGCATGGCATGGCACCACCAGTATGATCGTTGATCGATGTGGACTAAATGGCGGGGCCTGAGAGCAATGGCATGGACGATTGAAGATTGATCATCGTACAGTTCACGCACACACGTGGCTAAAGCATTAGGGCGGGGTCCATCGTCCATGCTCATGTGGATGCCCATACTTGGGTCATGTGGAGCTAATTAAAGGAGGTTTGAAAAATCTAACATTTCAGCCAAACATGCCATGGTTAGCTATGTATAATTGAATTGCTCACTGAGGAGGGAGGCCCCGTAGATAATAGGAAGAAAAGGATACAAATAGAGAATCCAAGCAAGGTAGGGACTGTTTGGAGGAACCAAGTTTTGCAGGGCTTTTGGACTTTGCAGGAAGCACTTTTCTTTGGATACAAAGGGAATGGACCCCAAGGTGACACGAACCACACATCTCTCTCTCTCTCTCTCTCTCTCTCTCTCTCTCTCTCTCTCTAGCTAAGGTCTAATTGAAGGGTCCTACCATTTTAAGACTCTTTAGTCTTTACCTTTGTAAAGGGAACTTTGTGTTGTGTGGATGATATATAAAATACAAAAGGCCTCAGAAACAAGCAGTACAGTCCCCACAAAGCACTTCAACTTGAGAGTCTTAAAAGCCCAGACCCTTTGAACTGAAATCATATCATCACTACATTTTTGCAGCTCAATTCTCTGCATGATTCATCGTTTTTCGGCTAATTTATTCGATACTTTTAATCGTACACTGCCATCACTTTGTACTTCACACACACACACACACTCTAAGATCTGAATGGTGGTAGGCAATCTAAAAGATAGGTCACCAGACGATATTGGTCCATATATATACATTATATGTGCATGATTGGGAATTCGACAAATAATGAACTTTGGTTTTGATTTTACTAAAATTACTTACATGGAAATGGTAATGAAGTTCAATATGTGTAGCAGCATGTAAATAGTAAATATATAAATATATGTCCTTTGACATAATAATTATGTAATAATTAATGGATGATTAGGTGGGAGTAGGGCACACAATATTAAAAACATATGGTGGCGTCCTCGTGCGCGTGGCTTGATTCTCCAGCATATATGGGGGCCATGCTTCAAAGTCTGCAGGCAACACCTCATCCAAATCAAATCTTGCCAATGCCAATTATGTAACTATGATTATACTGCGTGACTAAATCAGTTCCGTGAAATTTTATGCTCCTTTATCTGATTCTGATATCACAAAATTTATTCAGGTGGTAACATATATATATACATACCATAAACTAAACCTAACTCGATCATGCTTTTCAGATAAGTTATTATATATAATATATAGATATACAAAGGAATTGGTATTAAATTCGTGCAAGTTGGTGTTGGAGGCTTTTGGGTTGGGTTGGGACCAAAACAATAAAGGCGTGGTGCAGATGAAAATAAATACATACAAACAAAAATGAATCAAAACATGGAGATAGAGAAGGGGGTGGTCATGCCGTCATGGTCAATGTAGGGTGAACAACGAACAGGAGCCAGCAGAGAGATGGACCAGCAGCTGCTGTGGCGTTGGGACCATTTGCATTCCATTCCAGTCCATTAGGGTTTTGGGTTGGCTTGAGAGTTGAGACTATTGACAGAGACAGAGAAAGACAGTGCATGTAAAAGCAAAGAAAATTTCTTATTATAAACCAATAAGCGATTTCACAACATTTACGTACGCCCACCTTCTATCTAAGTCCATCGATCGTATCGGATGTCAAGGGCCCCATCCATGTCCCCTTTTTTATTATTGCACCTCTTTTTTGCCTGCTTTTTATTTGTTTGAATTCTAACACACACATGTACATATATATGTACATATATATTTTGACGCAGCGAGATATAAGGGATAGGGAGATCGAACGATAACTCTACAAGTAACAATGTCGGAATCCACCAGAGAAATTGAGTATACCTCAAATATATTGATTGAAAATAAGATGAATAAACTGACAAATACAACATTATGAGTTGACTTAAATAGAAAACAAAAAAACCCTAAAACCGTAAGAAACCCTAGGTTCTAGAATATTCCTAAGCTTAGCTAACAAGAAAATAATAAAAATTATAGCTAAAATCATATTAAGAAAATAATATCCTATATTCTTCAAAATATAAAATTAAACATTAAATTAAATACAAATCTTGATAGAATCATAATTGCTTCAAACTTCCTCAACCAATTAGAAAATTCCAACGATACGCCTTGCTTCTTTTCTTACCACCATAATTGATATTTAATTGGAATTTTCCTCTCTTGCACGATTTCCTTCCAACTTTGAGATATTTTATTTTAATTAATTTTTCACACCATAATTGACCCATATTTCGTCCTACATCATATATATATATATATATATATATATATATATATATATCATGGGGGCTTCTCCAATGCGAACTCTAAGATGTGAACTCGTTGCGAACTTTTGTTTTTAATCGTTGGAAGAAGAGCGAAAAGAAAGAAAATAAAGCCACACAAGCCATCCAACGGTTAAAAACAAAAGTTCGCAACGAATTCGCATCTTAGAGTTCGCATTGGAGAAGGCCTCTATATATCATCTAGCCTTTGAAATTTATTTATTTGGACCAGTAATATAAATTGGTGTGTATCTAGGGATAATGCCATAAGCTAATGCCTGCACAGCAAGGAAATGTCGAGCTGTCGACCTCTATCAAGGAAAACTTTATGTTTAAATGCGATTTGATACTATAATTTTAATCCAATTAATTGCCTGATTATTTTTCATGAAAATAATCAATCTCTGCACAACCAATTGTTAAACCATGTTTCATTATTTTTGTCTACGAGTGAAGCCAGAGCCCAAAACACAATAAGCTAATTAGGATGGAGGTCCAACTTTGCAGTAGAAGATTTAGAACGGCCCAGCTCAATGCATTGATCAATTTCACGTATCCAAAAAGGACTAATAATAAATAAGTAGCCCTTAATGTGTATCGGATTTGAATGTCTCGTGTAAACATGGGCCGCTAGACCCATTGACATAATGTTTCACAAAAAAGAAAAAAAGAAAAAAGGAAAAAAAGACTAATCCATGCAACCCGAGATTTGGTACAAGTTTTGCTAATGAAGATGTAAGTTGGTTGGGTGTTGCATTTATAATATGGGGCTTACATTAAAATGAAACAAATGGAAACATTACCTCCATTGGCTAATCGCCAAAGCAGCCGAACCATTGATTTACCCAAAACCAGGACATTGTTTGCAATTTAAATTTCTTTCCAGTCACACCAATATTATTTTTCTTACCTGCTTGCTTGCTTCCTAGAGATCAGAGAGAGAGAGAGATATATATATATACTAACTAATACTGGGGAAATTGTGTAGCATATAGTTAAAATAAAGAGTAACAAAATGTCTGATCAAGCCATGAAAAACATGGAAGAGGGTGGCAGCTCGGGTACAGACAGCACAGATTCTGGGATTTGCTCTTCTTCTGAGATTGTTCAACTTACCCAAAAGGTAACGCCTTGTGGGTGGCTGATGGATCTCACTGAGTATTATATATATCGTATATGCATGCATAATACCTAATTAAACCTCCTCACGTGCAGGTAATTGCAGAGGTGATTGGGACATATTTCGTGGTATTTATCGGGTGTGGTTCGGTAGCAGTGAATAAGATTTACGGTTCTGTAACATTTCCAGGGATTGCAATTACTTGGGGATTAATTGTTATGGTCATGGTCTATTCCGTTGGCCATATCTCCGGCGCCCACTTTAATCCCGCTGTCACCGTCACCTTTGCCATCTTTCGCCATTTTCCAATCAAAGAGGCATGAATCTTCATAATCCAAATTAATTAACTAACTAATTACATTCTTGATGTTAATGAATTAATTTGTGATACTTGCATTGCATTTGCAGGTGCCTTTATATGTTGTGGCGCAAGTGTTAGGATCCATCCTTGCAAGCGGGACACTATGCCTTCTTTTGGACGTACCCCAAACCGCATACTTTGGTACTTTACCAGTTGGATCAGATATTCGATCTTTGATCATTGAGATCATTGCCTCCTTTCTCTTAATGTTTGTTATTTCAGGCGTTGCCACCGACAACAGAGCTGTTAGTATATGATTAATATATTTCTTCATTTTTATTAATCAACTTCCATCTCCTGGATATATTCATTTTACATTTTATATACATAACATATATGTATGCATCAGATTGGAGAATTGGCAGGAATTGCTGTAGGAATGACAATAGTGATCGATGTCTTCGTTGCCGGGTACATATATACATTTACATGCATGGACAGCTGATTTTCCATATCTTTAATTACATAAAAATTTGCTTCACAGTTCTAATTAACAAAATAATAGCAAGTTAAAGAAATTGAATATATCCATGCAGGCCAGTATCAGGGGCATCAATGAACCCAGCGAGGAGCCTAGGGCCAGCAATTGTGATGCACACATACAAAGGACTGTGGATTTACTTTGCAGGTCCAATAGTTGGCACCGTACTGGGTGGATTTGCCTACAATTTGATTAGATTTACTGACAAACCACTCCGCGAGTTAACCAGGAGTGCTTCCTTCATCAAATCCCTCTCCACTAAACCTTAAACATCCTATTCATTGATTACTTCATTTGCATCCGTTTATTTATTACTGCTTCGGCGATCGTATCCATCATCTTCTCCATCTACCCCGGCTGCACGCAACCATATATGTGGACATATGTATATCATATCCTAACCCTGGGGCATATTAGTTTCTTATGCTGTGCAAAGGATTAATCGAAACTCATCTCTAGGTGTAATTGTACTTTATTTTCCATATTCTATGTACAATGTTGTACAAATCTCTGTCATTTTTGTGATACCTAGCTAATAAAACTTCGAAAGCAGAAATCATGGCTAGCAAATTACAACTTCTCTCTACCAAAATAACGTTTGATTTCCAATATGACCATGCGATAGTTTACAGTTTATGATCACCTTGGTAGGAATAGGATGCTCTGCCCCTACAGATGGGAGGCTGGAGAGAGTGCGTACTTTCTCTTCTCATAAACTTCTAAATCATGAGTGCACGCGCGGACAGACTCGACAATGCTGACCACTTGCATTCGGCTGGGGGACAACACGCTGATACGGTTCCCAATGGAGTGATGGGCTCACATCCTGTCGTGAAAGAATTTTTTTCAAATTCAATGGCCATTATCACGCATGCATGTTCCCCTAGTGCTTCAACTAAAGGACGAGCAGAGGAAGCTCTAGGCGTGCCAACTGAAACTAATACTGAGACCCTAAATGTTAATTTTTTATTGGGCCCTGCACTTTCTTTGGCTAGTGTCAGTAAAGACCCCACCCTTATTGGTGAGTCTGAGATTATTCATGCGGTTGTGGAAGATGTCGCACTCCACAAGACGACATCCTTGATTACTGAATCTGACCCCACAAAAGAGACGGAGCAGCCTACACAACAGAAACGTAGTAAGAAGAAATGTATCCTTGAAGGTGGCAACCCCCCGTCAAAAAGGAAAAAATTTCTTCCGTCGCTCAACCCAGGCTGCTCTCTAAAACTCACTAGAGGAACTGTGGGGGTTAGAGCTGGTGCTAAAGGGGGGCGCAAACGGGCACACGGCTCCACTGGTGTGGCTAAGTCTGCAATCAATGACTCATCGCTGTGTGAGGTAGTGGTGAGTCCATCCAAAGAGTTGGAAATCCTTGAACTGAGGGTTAAGAATGGTCTTATTGACGGCGGTGGTGGCTGGCCTTTGACAGCCACAAGAGGTCCATGAATCTACAATTTTGGAATTGTCATGGTTGGGGCATTTTCCTGACAATTCCTCACAGAAAGATGCTTTTATGCTCTATCAGCCCCTCTACTCTATGCCTCTGTCTTCTTTTTGGAGGTGTCGGCAGCTATGCTTTTGTGCGTTTGTCTTTGTTTCCTACTGTGAATGTTCTCCTCCGATCCCTTGCGGCTTTGTCTCGTTGTTGGATCTTCTCCACCGTGTTACGTTCTAGTGCGTCTCTCCTCAGTAATACTATTGCTGTTGAGGATGCTTTTAAAGTGCTTTTGACACTTACCTCTCGGATTATGGTAGCGCTCTCTGTAGCTGTGATGGCGTATCCATCACCATCTTCCTCTCGGTTCTTTGGTTTCTGTGACTTCTCTGGTGGTTTTGGTCTTGCGTTGGGTGCCTTGCCAATTGGTTATTGGGGGTGCGGCTTTTCTCAGCTTCCTGTTTTACGGCTTTTCTTTTTGTTTCTTAGCGTTTGTTGTTCGTTTTAATTTGACTGGGTAAGAAGCTTGGTTCTAGCCTTGTACTGAGGTCTAGCTGCTTCTACCTGGTTCGTGTATTTCCGACTCAGTTTGCATTCTATCCCGTTTTGGTTTCTTTGAAACCAAACATTGACCAAAAAAAAAAAAAACTTCTAAGTAATGAATTAACAATCTTAAACTTGTTTAATGAAAGGTACATCAAAACCACGTGGAGCTCATCACATGAGTCATCGTGCCAAGCTATCTATCACATGACAGGCTACCTTTATGTATATATATATACAGTTATTCTCTTATCCGGATGTCCGCACGTTATTATCATACGGATCTTATTGTAAACAGGCAGGAAAACAGAGAGGGGTAGTACAAAATACACTGCGTCCGCACGATAATAACGTCCGGATGTCCGCATAAGAGAATTTCTGTATATATATATATTACCTTAACTCATGCATCCTTAACATGCACATTTGTAGTAACAACTTGTAAAATTAATATACTCCTTAATTAAATTAAGGAGCCATAGGGGATAGGGCCACCATATGATGATGAAGAGGGAAGCCCACCTTGTTTTATTATATGTTCTTCAAATTTATGATGAAGCCATAGACTTTCCCCATCTGATAAGCCCTCCCACCAAATCTTAATTTCTAGCTAGGCCATATCATTGACTCTAACCTACGATGCCACATGGGCAATTTCGTCTTTGTTCTTTTCTTTCCCTGTATAAATGGTGTCTTGTCTTCACTTAACGACGGTTTTCTTGTAATAAATTTGGAGGATTCAATATATAGATCTACGATCTATTTGGTTTTGGTGTTGATTACTACTGGGATTAGGGATATATATTACGGGAGCTTCTATAATGAGGATTTATAGTGAGGAGGCTATTTGAGGAGGCCCATCTCACCATCAAAAGGGGTGTGGACCCCCTAATGCACCCCCCCCGATGTACTTTGTTTTTAGTTGTTGATGGTGAGATTTCACCTCCTCAAATAACCTCCTCACTCAACCTCCTCATTCTAGCCTCTCCATATATATTACTACCTAAGCGGGCGAACCAAAGGGAAAAAAAGAGTCGATAAAGGGACAGGATCGCAAGACAGACAATTCATTAACGGACAGGATCCGAGTTTACACAGGCGTGGCCGGCCCGATATCTTTGTATATGTTGGGCAGGTCGAGACATGCAGAGCCCATGCACATGCTCCTACAGCAGGTTTTCAGTTTGTCCCAATTGGTGTGTGGTCGGCCCAACCCTGATTCCTAACCAAATGATTATATCCTCCTTGAGATTTTCTAATCAAAGGCTTCTCATTCAAAAAAAATTGAAAGCATGACGTGGATTAGACCAGTTGAAGACAATGAATCGGTATCTTTACTCTCAATTCGAATTCTTGTTTGTAAATTAAATTAATTTATACTATCCTTTGTATATATAAAATAAATAAATAAAAAGCATACCTTTTAATTATATAGAAAAATATGTTAATTTGTAGGAAAATAAGGGTATGGAGGTGAAGCTGCTGGCAGGCAGGCAAAAATTTAACAGAGAACAATAACGACGGAAAGAACGGAGGGTTTGAAGGCGTTATCGAAGTGTCAGAAAGAAAGAAGATAATAATTAAGAGGCGAAAAGCCAACCATCATCGATTGGTGAGATTGAGATTGAGAAATGGTTTGACTGACTGATTGATACAAAACAACCTTTTTAAGTACTTGACAACTTATGAGTACGCTAATCACTTCTCACTCACTCACCAAAAAGTCTGTCTCTTTCTCTCTCTCAACCTCAGAAGCTTGTTAGCCAAACAACAAGATCTAATTTTGTAACCCCCCCAAAAACAAAGAAGAAAAAGAAGCAAGATCTAAAGGCAAAGACAAAGTAATGGGTTTCTTTGGTGTTGTGTCATGTGTGTGTTTTCCCTCCTAACACGCCTGCTTCAGATGCCTAACTAACATTTTGCTTCATTCTCCATTACCAAACTGTTTCCTTCTCTGGGATCCAAGCGCCAGCCACCGCTAATCTGATTTATATGCGTTTCTTGCACCTCTGAAATGCCCGCTTCTAGTTAAGGTAAGCTCTTAACATTTCCTGCAATTCAGTGACTTTTTCTCTTTTGGGTTTTGGATAAACGGAGACTTGCCCATGTTTGCTTACTTATTAATTTTCTTTTTTGTCTCTGAAAGATTGACATTCCTTTGAGGCCTGATTATAATCATGTCTGGGGAGATAGAAGAACCCTTTAGTTTTAGCTTTCAGGTACTTCTTTGTTTCCACCTTTTAGTCTGTGCTTGATTGTATATGTTCATTCCAATTTTGTGTGTTTGCAAGTAAAGGTTCATAAAATCTATACCAATCTGAGATTAACTACTTAATCAGGAAAATTTTAGGAATGTTATGAGATACAAAAAGAGTTGACCTTTAGGTCGATTATGTAGAACTAACCTTTCCCAATAAAAGAATTTTGGTCATATTGTCGAAATTTTGTAAGTGTTGGCAAAAGCCATGGAATTGGATATTGTAATGAATTGTGATCTGCTTTTCTGATTTGATTGATTTTCAGCAGAGGTATCCAAAAACTGATATAGTAATGCATACAAAATTTCCCACAAAGTGCATGAATTGAAAATTTTGTTTAGCGATTCAATCTGTTTTGTAGTCATTCCCTTTATAACAGCCACTTGTTTGGAATGGACAGTCAGACTCTTTACACTCTGGTTCCATATCATTTGGGAGGTTCGAAAATGAAGCGTTATCTTGGGAAAAGAGATCATCTTTCTCACATAACAGATATGTTGAAGAGGTTGAAAAATGCTTGAAACCAGGTTCAGTTATTAAGAAGAAAGCTTACTTTGAAGCTCATTTCAAAAAGAAGGGTCTTCCCAAACCAAATTTACCCGAGTGTCATCATGGTACTGATTATCAAGTCTGTGAAAATGATGTCTTGGAGAGTGGTGCTTACAGGGAAGAATTTGAACATGGAAATGAAGGCAGCAGTTATGCTCAATTTGATGAGAGCCCGGATGGTTCAGAATATCATGGAGACTGTAGTGTTGTGACCGAATGTGAAAAAGAAGATCCTGAAGTTTTATTGTCTAGTCCTCAGAAGGTATCTTCCTTAAAGGATGATGATATTTTGGTCGATGGTGCTGTTGAAGATGCAAATTCTGAGGAAACACATCAACCTGGAAAGGATTGTGACAAGTTTTCTTCAACTATTGATGAACCAGAGACTGATGTAAATAAGAATCATAATGGTGATGCAGCGAATGCTGATGAATCTTCTAACCCTGTTAATATATGCCCCAAGACTGAAGCAGCTAAGAAAGTTGATAGCACTATTGTAGAAACTTGGCAAAGTGCTTCTCCAAAGGTTTGGGCTCCTAAGAATACTTTCATCATAATAAGACATTTTTCTTTAGTTAGTAATAGTATTTACTATAGACTCTGTTGCATTAAAATCTAGATGTAATTATATCTGACGAAAAACAATATAGATATAATTATAACGTTATAGCATCTAGATATGTGCTTCCGGACTTACTTTCCTTTTGTTGTTTGAGAACCAATGCTATGTTGCTTATACTCCTTGTGTCCTATCTAGTTGAAGGATGCAAAAGAATCCAAAACTTCCAAGCCCAGAGTCAATTCTAAGGCCAACATTTCTCAGGTCCAGAGAAGCATTTCTTCTGAGGCATCTAAAGATCCTACAAAGAATTCTAATACAAGAGAAAGAGAGGGCACACGGAGAACGGATAAAGAAAAGCTGTCATCAAAAACTGCCATTCCATCAACACATTCTGGACGCAGAACTTCAAAATTAGAGGTAAGCATTGTTCATGATACGTATTTACCACTAAAATGCCAAAATATGATAAAGGTATTTCATGTCCTCGTATTTATGATGTTCTTCACCCTCTAAATGGTGTGCTATATACATATTAGTTTCCCAATAATGGTATGCCTTTGGATACTGCAATCCTTTATTTATTATTTATCATTGCATTTCTCTTTTTTTCTTCCACACAGGAGTCTGGAGATCTGAAGGGAAAATCTGTTCATGAGAGTACAAGGTATATACTGTTTTTTGTAAGTAGAAATCCTGCATGCTTTATTGAATGGAACCTCATATATCCTTCTTACATTGTTGTAGTGATAAAGAGTCACGAGGCAAGAAACTTGATGAACCTCAACCTCCGGCATTCAAGCCTGACTCCAGAAGATGCCAAACAGCAAACAGGTATATTAACATTTCTTATTCAATGCTATTAGATGTTTCTATCTCTCGAACTGTTGAATTTTGATGGAGATCATCTTTCCCTTTTCCTTTCTCATATAGGCTTAACCACAGAGTCAATTTGACCAAGTCTGATACGAGATCAAGTGTTGCAACTTTCAATTTCAAAAGTTCTGAACGAGCAGAAAGGAGGAAAGAGGCAAGCCAGCATGTATTTTTCTGAATTTGCAGTTCCTTTAGATTTTGGGTTTAGATTTATATGGCTTACAACATTGAAGTGACTTGTTCCTTCGTCCTTGTGGCTCATACAATCCAGTTTTCCATGAAGTTGGAAGAAAAAATGCACGCTAAGGAAGATGAGAAGAGTAAGATCCAAGCAAGAAAGCAGGTCAAGAAATTATTCAATTACTATCTTCTGTATATAATGCTGAATTATTCGACAATTTCAGTGTTGGATGCATTAGTATATGTTGAAAAAGATAATTATGTTTTTCAAATGATTAGAATGCTATGTTATGCTTGGTACAATGATGCAGATGTTGTGGGTCTAATCTATTCCTGGACTTTTGGATGCTAAAGTTTATATAGTTACTCATAAATCAGGCAAATGTTCAATGATAATGCAACTCAAATATTCCTGATTGCATGTTTTCGAAACTTCTCTTAAGAATCTCAATGGGTTCAGGTTACTGTTATGCGGCAGGAAAAGACAGAAGCTGAGATTAAACAATTCCGGAAAAGCCTCAACTTCAAAGCAGCACCAATGCCTTCTTTCTACAATGTAGCTACGACTTCAGGGCCCGATGGAAACAAGGTAAATAGATGTCTTACATTGCATTTTTAAGACAGGAGATAGATTCCAAGTGAATCAATGAGGCCAAGTTTGAATTAGAGCATAAATTCCAATTCACTCGTGAAAACGGATGTAGAATATGTTGTGAGATAGAGAATGACTTGTGGTGTTCTAAATCATGATTAGTTGTTCTATCTTTCAGGCTGCATCTACCAAATTCTCTAAAGTACAAGGCAAGTCAACAAGTCCAGGGAGTGGAGCTGCTACAGGATTGGCCTCACATTCAGAGGTAGGAAAGGATGAAGATCCCACTGCTAATGCTCCTGTAAGCACAACTGAATCACATGATGCCTCAGGAGAAACCAACTTATCCCGAGATACGAAAACAAAAAGTGAAGGCAGCAGGATGAAAGAAAAAGAGAAGGATACTAATGTGCAGAAACAGCGGTTGTTAGAAAGTGGTAAGGTGGCAAAAGGTCAGAAAAGTGAGGGGAAGCAGAAAGCGGGAGGCGAAAGAAATAACAGAGAGATGTCAAGGAAGGGTATGAAAGGCATCGGTTTCGGAAGCAGTTCCAGAATGGGTCATCTAACAGTTGGTGTTGCCTCATGAATGAAGGGTCCTTGTTCCTTTTGTCATCCCATCATCCATAGTATGCTTCAATTTATGGTATTGGTGACAACCATTATTACTATTAGTGATCATCAAAATCAGCTGTTGAGGCTAGCGTTTCCATTTGCTATCACTTTTAGAGTCCCACAGACAGTTTTATCCATGCAAAGCTTGTAACAAAAGCATATAAGCTGAATAGACATAATAATAATGGTTGCGCTGTTTTGAGGGGCTAAAATTGCCTAGGCTAGGCCCACTTGCCACCTTATAAATATGATAAATTATATTATTCATCAGGTAGATTGTAATGAAAGCAAGTTCTCTTTCAATCAAAGTATGTCTCTTTGAAATGGATTAGCGAGTTTGTTGCTGGCACAGAACAGAACAGAGCTTTTCTATGGTCATTCAATTGAAATTCTATCATTTCCCCACCACAAATGTAGAATTTTTGCAATGGCATTGAAATTCAATTGAAATTCTATCATTTCCCGGATGTCTCAAGATTTTCTGCCTTCCCATTAAATAATATGACAAGTCACAGTCTCATGTGTAACATCCCACATTGACCAACGGAGAGGGGGTGATGTGCCTTATATGTACATGTTCGCCTCCATTTAGCATGAGGCTTTTTGGGAGCTCATTGGCTTCAGACTCATGAGAACTTCGAAATTAAGCGAGTTGGGGCTAGAGCAATCCCATGATGTGTGACCCACTGGGAAGTTGCTCATGAGTTCTCAGAAATAAAACTCTGAGAGTAGAGAGGGGGCCCAAAGCAGACAATATCGAGCTACGGCGGAATTGATCCCGGGATGTGACATCATGAATGCTTTTGAATTCCCTTATGTTTGAATTTGATAAAATGTTGGGAATCTTCTGCTTAAAAAGGTTGTGTGGGTTGGAATGTCGTAGGGAGAAAGATAATACTCCTTCTGTCTCTACTCTACTTTTAACTCTAAGTGGTAACCAACCAAAGGGCCCCCCCACCACCATAGCAAAACCTATTCTATTATCTTTATACACATACTGCGTTAGTGGTTGCAACTCTTAACAACCAAGTTTGAAAACTTTAATCTTTGTTTAGCCTTTATTGTTCTTTTAGCAGACCAATTTTATTAATTTACAAGGCATAAAATGGACCTTGAAATGTAATGGAACTGAGCTTTTAGCTCTATTTGGTTTGCCATGCATTTAAAAAGTTTGAATGAAGACAAAAAACTGAAAGGAAGGAGCCTAAAAGAGGATAAGGAAGGCATCGTGAAGTTTCCGTTCCATTGACCTGCCGACTCTGTAATTAAGCCTATTGGTTGCTGTCCTTTGCGCGCAATCACCAAAATAGGTGATGTAATATTTTAATTGGGAGGTTAAGCATCGCATTAAGACAAAACATAAGCAATATAATATTAATTCTACGTATCATCATCATCGTTATCACTTGCTCTGTTTCTCTCACCCTTATTTCTGCAACTGCAACTAAATACATACTACTCTTGGATATGAAACATGTACCATAAAAATATTTAACATGATTGATTTCCATTAAACCAAAACATGATGATATTTGATCATGACCAGCTCCAGCTAGCTAATTCATTGATTAAAAGAAGATGAAGAAGAAGAAGATTGTTACAGAAAACTAGAGAAAAAAGAAGACGACAAATACAAGTAGAAGATTGGTGGTGGCAATAGTGTTGAAGAGGGTGGATGATCTTGTAATGAGGGGGGTTGCTGATGAAGCGTCTCCGTTTCCGCGAGCACCGTTTTTGTAGTAGAATGGGAAATAGGGAAGGATGGGGTCAGGAGGGGGATTGGCACCAAAACCATATCCACCACCACCATTGTAAGTGGATGGAGGAGGGTTGTAAGAGGAATATCCCGATCCAGTTGGGTTATTGTAGACGGTCGGAGGAGGCGGGTATGACCCGGTTTGAGTCAACGGCGGAGACGGCGTTGTGGTGGTCACCGGAGTAGTGCTGCCGGTGCCGGTAGGTGGAGGATAACATGGATATGCGCACGGATTATCTGAAGTTGTTGTGGCCGGGAAGCTGAGAAGAATGGAGACCAGGAAAAGGGTTGAGAATGAGAGAATAAGTGGGTTTATTATCTTAGCAGCCATGGTGATGGTGTGTTAAAAAGGGTTTGTGGATGGAAAGGTTTTGAGGAAATGTTGAAATGAATAAGAGAAAGGAGGTCGGAGAAGAAAACAAAGTAAACAAGTGGAGTGGAGTGGGTGAGTGGTGGTGGAGGTAAGCTGTTTGCTATTAGGAGGAGGAGGAGACTATGAAAGTCTTGTCACGACACGACTCAAGAAAAACAGAGAAAATAGAAAAGGATCCATATATACAAAAGGAAGGGAGCGTACAAAAGCAAGCTGTAACTAGTCTTAGTTTTAGCGGTATGATTAGAAGATGTCACACTCGTACATGAAACTTGGTTACTAGAATTGAATGTTGATAACAAAGGTTGGTTCGGAAATTTTAAGCGACAACAAATAGAAACCAAGTTTAGGGGTCCCAAGCCACAATAAATAGATACATACGAACTTTTTAGTTTTGCTTTTGTGACTTTACTAAAAACACATTTCAATATGAAAAGAAAAAGAAAAGATTAGATAAAAAGGTTGGATATGTGGTTTAGGCCCTTTGACAACAACACACGGCGCCTTCCACTTCTACTCTCACGAGTCGACGGCCAAGTCGAAGGCCACCAGACCAGTTGTTCCGGCGGAGGAGCCCGAAGTCACATGCTTTAAGGTCATGGGCCATTATGTCTTTCTCTCTCGAAGTGGAACGCGCGGCATGAGGAAATTGACTTGGGTCCCATACTAGTAAATTAGTTTGAAGGACTTAGCCCCACTTGGGGGAGCTTTATGCGGGGGGCGTACCTACTACCTACTACCTACTGTCTGTGAGAGAAGATAAGAGAAGAGAAGAGAGAGAAGAGAAGAGAAGGTTGTAGTCTAGACTCTAGCTTAGCTATTATTATTGTAATAATAATAATGCCCTACGACTACGAACAAGGCGGCCTTATATGACTAGATTATTTTATTTTTGTGGATAAATTATATGAAGATCCGAATTTGAAGCTCATTACTCATTATACTTGTGAACTGCTAAAATCGGGAATATATTTGTGAACTGCTTTGTTTGTACTGTTCTTTATTCTTTTGGGTGATTGGAATGAATTGAAACTAACCAAAAAAATTATTTTGGTAAATAGTTGAGTGACTTGGATGAAACCAGAGTAACCTTTTCTTGGTTCCAATCGTGGTTTTGGTCATCTCATGTTTGAAAGTAAATAAAGTAAATGTCAATAATAACCTTCTCTCTCCCAAATTCCATGGTATCGTATCATGTTCCCAGCTATTTACTTGAAACTTGTGTTAATTTGCTGTCTTGGATCTTGCCAAACTCTCCAAAGGCATCGATGGAGTTTCGAAAAGCTTAATTAATGAGTTATTAATCTTGGATTAATTATCATTAGACTATAATAAAAGGAGAAACATTCTTGAGGCATAAGCCTTGAATAACATTTAAATTATATTATTATTATAAACTAGCTAAGTCCTCTATTAAGTCACAAGTAGTGACTACATTGTATGATGTCTCAAAGATATCTTCATCCGAAATTGGTGCATGGTTTTCAATTTTATATTACCAAAGTCGAAGCACAAATGAAAGTTTGTTTGGGTGTGATGTGCGTATATGGCCATGTGGATTGTCAACTTAGTCACTAAATTCTACACCTAACCATGTTCTTATATATAAAAGCTGGTGAGAAATTTGAGAATGGAATCATGGAGAGATAGAGACAGGTGTTTAAATTGCATTTGAAAAGCGTCCAAAATGCGATCCATGACTTTCTTTGCTACTTACGCAAATTCAAGGCACAGCTGGATAAAAAGAAGTCAAAAGTAAGTGATGAGAGCTCGGTTGAGTGAATTTGACGAACAAGTTCTCGTGTAGCCCACACCACAACCCAACATAATAAACTGGATCGCTCACTAAATACCATTCCATTCGTTTGTATTAAATAACTAAAGGCTACCATTCTATTTCTTAAACCTTGATCATGCAAACGAATAGAAGGTAAAATAAGATGAAGCCTCCATTAGGTTCATTAACTGGTCATCAAATTCATTTAGTTTCATCAAGATTCTGTGCTTCCAAATAAAAAATAAAATGTTCACACATCTACACAACGTCAACATCTAAATAGAATCAAATAATAATATCATGATCATGATCTTGAGCTTGCACATGTTAATGGTTGAAGAAAATACATCCAAAGGTTTATAATCCCGAAATTGAATACAATATATAAGATAATTTTACTTACCAACCAAGATATATAATTATATGTAATGGAAAGGGTAACTTTCAACCAAGGTGGTTGGTGTGAGTGGTTCAGCACTCTCATTCCTTAAGAGAGGTCAGGGGTTCAATCCCTGCTCTCGTACGGAGTTACCACTTTGGCCAACACTTTACCCCTTACGGGCCGACCCGGTGTGAGTGGGGATTAGTCTGAGTTGTGGTTAAGGCTTAAAGATGCCACTCATAATTGGGGCCCACCCAGGACCACCTCATAGGTCAAAAAAAAAAAAAAAAAAAAAAGGGTAACTTTCATTTTACTCGGAAAATGAAAGGCATACGGCAAATTAAATTATATCCGAATTATTTTTATAAGGAGTGACGTAGGTATGATGAGGAGACTGTATTCTTTTTACTTTGGAATTTGTGGTTCAAAAAGGATAATGCTTTGCGGTCATCTATAGAAAGAGGTCCATTGGCCTAAACTTTATGAAACCTCTTAAGGTAGCATTATTTGATCCAACAGTACAGCCTGTTGCGCTTTCTTATTGTCAACCAAACAGTCTGTATATAATAACAAAAATACTACTTTCCTGCATGTTTAATTTTATATACAACCAACAAATTCAAGAATATTAATTCAAGAGTGAATGTTAACATGGTAATTCCATTTGGAGGGAATGAATAACCATAATCGATTTGTCTTTTAAACACTTGTCATGATAAATGAGAACCACATATATATGGTTAAAATTTGTCTATGCGGATGTCTGGATATTATTATCATGCGGATGTTATATATTTTCTACTACTTCTTCTTGTCAAACAAAGTGGGTAGAGTATTTTCCGGTATATTTTATTCTCCGAAAGGAGGTATTTATAATACAAAGTTACAAACCCTAGCAGGATTATACTAGGAAATAAGCTAAAATCATAATTACATAATATATATACAAAAAAAGGAAATAAATAAAATCTTAATATACTAGGAAGTAAATCTCCTAATTACACTAGGATCTCGCTAACACTCCCCCTCAAGTTGGAGTAAAGATGTCGCACATGCCCAACTTGTCAAGCGAGTTGAGGAAGATACTGGAAGAGACAGCTTTTGTAAGGACATTGGCTAACTGATACTTAGAGTTGATGAACGGGAAGGAAACAATCTTCGCATCCAACTTCTCTTTAATGAAATTTCGATCAACCTCCACATGCTTTGTACGATCATGTTGCACCAGGTTATGTGCAATTGCAGCCTTATTGTTACAATATAAATTCATAGGCTTCTGTGGCCCAAAACCAAGATCTCTCAACAATCTCCTCAACCATAGTAACTCACATACGTCGTGAGCCATCCCACGATACTCGGCCTCGGCACTAGATCGAGACACCACTTTTTGTTTCTTACTTCTCCAAGTAACAAGGTTACCACCAACAAACATGAAATACCCAGACATAGAACGCCTATCAGTGGCTGAATCAGCCCAATCAGCATCAGTATACCCTTCCACATCTGTATGACCATTTTTGGAAAACAACAATCCCTTGCCAGGAGTTACTTTTAGATACCTTAGAATACGAGTCACAACCCCCATATGATCTACACTAGGAGAGTGCATAAACTGACTCACCATACTTACAACATATGCAATGTCCGAATGGGTATGAGCTAAATAAATCAATTTCCCCACAAGTCATTGATAACGTTCTTTATCAGTTGGAACTTGATCAGGATATAACCCCAACTTATGATTCTGCTCACTAGGGGTATCAATCGGTTTACAATCCAACATCCCAGTCTCTGCAAGTAAATCCAAAACATACTTCCTTTGGGATAGAAAAATACCATGTTTTGACTTAGCAACTTCAATCCCAAGAAAGTACTTTAAATCACCCAACGATTTCATCTCGAACTCGAAAGCCAGATACTTCTGAAGACTCTGTATTTCTACATGATCATCTCCAGTCACAATCATATCATCAACATAAATAATTAAAACCGTCAATTTACCTTTATGACGCTTTAGAAACAAAGTATGATCAGAGTTACTTTGCACATACCCAAACTTTTTCATGGATGCAGCAAATCTTCCAAACCACGCTCTTGGAGACTGCTTTAATCCATACAATGACTTTCGCAGCCGACATACAACACCCTCCTTAGAGGTCACAAGAATACCGGGAGGAAGATCCATATAAATTTCTTCCTGGAAGTCACCATGTAGAAAAACATTTTTGACATCAAACTGCAATAAGGGCCAATCGTGGTTAGCAGCAAGAGATAAAAGCACACGCACAGTGTTGAGCTTTGCCACTAGGGCAAATGTCTCCAAATAATCAACTTCATATGTCTGAGTATACGCCTTGGATACCAATCTAGCCTTGTAACGATCAATAGAACCATCAGTCTTATGCTTCAAAGTAAACACCCATCTGCATCCAACTGCTTTCTTTTCTTGTGGCAAAGGAACTAAATCTCACGTCTTATTTTTGTTCAAGGCACCCATCTGCATCCAATTGCTTTCCTTCTTGTTTATAATGACATCCGTACAGTAATAATGTCCAAATATCCAAATGAGAGAATGATATGCATAAGTTTTCTTTGTTTGTTTGTTGTTTTGGTGGGAGTCAATGTGAGAGAGAGGTAGGCTGCTCCCCAAGGGCCCCAACTCACTCAACTTGTTAGTTAGGCTTAGGATAATATTTGATTTGATCATTTACCCATCAGCCTGCTGTTTCGTTAGTTGCATGGTTGGTGTGGTGTAGCCTAATTTCCTCACAGCTATACCAACTATTGCATTATCCTTGATGGAGCCAATCACACTTGTACTGCGTGGCAAGGCATCTAAATTCATAATCACATTGTTACTAAATTAAGCAGTGGTTTATCTCCAATTGCAGCATGAAGGGGTAAGTAGATAAGGACAAGTAAATCTTGATTAAACTTAATAATCACACACCAAACAAACCGACCCTATGAGGCTATGAATAAGGACGGAAGAGGACGACCCACCAGCTAGTTGGCTTTGCCCATAAAACCCAAGATCATGTATATGTATGTGAAAAGAGACATGGCACTAAAAAGCTTGCGGGACCCTTTTCATAGTTTGGTGAAACCGAAGTTGATCTCTTCTTGTTCTAAAAGCACAGAAGCACAGAAGCACAGAAGCATACGACACGTAGCCAGAATGGAATGACTTCTGATATCAAGATCAGATGGTTGGAATTTTCAAGTTTGTAAGTCACTGACCGACAGGCCCACGTACTCAAACTAGGCAAGCCATGTGAACCTTCCTAATTGGACATCAATTCACACGCGTCAACTTCACTGGATGAGCGATCAAACTTTTTTCAAACTGTACAAGAACAAATTAATCTCCTATTGCTATATAAAATACAATAACCATATTGTTCATTTTAGATTAAACTAAAGGAATGATTTAACCCTTTAGCAAGCAGATTGCGAAAATTGTGTGTTTTTGGTTTTGGAATGCATTGTCTTGTCCAGTGTTGGCAATTTGTGACCAGTTTCTAACTATTATTAACTTTGGCCGCCCCAACGCAACAAGTGCATAATACAAAGGCATCACTATCCTTTGCAAAATGCTAAAACAATAAGGATGGTCGCTGCTTCAAATTTTTTTTTTTTTCTTTTGGAAATATATAAATGATAAAGTACGCATATTATTTTAAAGCTTGTGGCTTTGCAATATTAATATGTTATTGGATTACACTATAATATTGGCTAAACAACAAATGCACAAGTTATGGCTTGAATTATGCACAGTGGCACATTCATAGTTGAGTCCATTAAGCACATGCCACCTGGACACATGAGCCTTTCCTAAGCTAAGCTATGCTAAGCTAAGAAGGAACATCAACCATTAATCAAGGGGGTCCACATTGAAAGCAAGTTTTTTTAATTAAGACGTCAGTGGAAGTGCAAGCCGGTGATCCATCCTTACTCTCAAATCAATATCAACATATTCAGCGGATCGCATCAATTACCAATCCAATCATAATTCTAAATTTCATAATTCAAGAGCTAGGGAAAAAGAAAAAGAAAAAATTATGAACCCAAAGAACAAAGTCAATTACGTAATTACTGATCACGAGATTGACAATAAAATTGAAATCGAAAGATTATTACACAATTGATAAGAGCAAGTATGAAAACAAAGGTATTAAATTTGTGCCCTTATAATTCCCTGGAGTACAAAAAATGAAACTGTTGATCCCTAATTATAACATCCAGAAAATTTTTATGTCCCTTAATTAAAACCATATACCATCTGAACTAATCTTACTTACCGCATAAGAAATTACGAATGAACAAGTACATGATCACCAAAAGGCCAGAAGAAGACCCAACAAGCCACAGCCAACTAAAACCGGTAACCCCGTGACCAAACTCCGGCTAGCACCATTGAAACTCTGGTCAACAGGGTACAAGTCCCCCGGTGGACCGGTGATGTATATCAATGGCGTGGACGGTGATGATGGTGTTGATGGCGTTGATGGCGTTGATGGCGTTGTTGATGGCGTCGATGGCGGCGGAGGGCAGTACGGAGTGGACGGTGGTTTTTTGGGAGAAGGCGGCGGCGGTGACGGTGGCGGAGGAGATGGTGGTGGCGGTGATGGCGGAGGGGGACTTTGAGAGCATGGGGCGCACTTTTCCTCTCCAGGAGCGGGTGGGGTTTCGTCAGCGTAGACTGGACCTGCTACGGAGGCAATCAAAAGGAACATGGCAATCATAGCCAGGGCCGGAGGTTTAAAGCAACGCATTTTGATCGGCATAGGGAGTTCCTGGCTGTGAATTTGATTGATATGTTGATATGGTACTGGTTTTTATTAGGGCGGAGTGGGTTTGGTGACTTTAAGGAAATTTGGTAGAAGGGGGAGGGAAGACTGTTTGTGAGAGAGAGATTACGTTATTATTAGGTGCATGGAGTGAAAAAGAGAGGGCTTTTTTTGGGGGTTTGAGGGATGGGAAATTGAAGTGAGGGAGACGTGTTGTGAGGGGCTTTTCTAATTTCTACTAGGAAGGAAAGATGTTGCTTTTTCTTCAAGGGAATCGCACTGCATGTGGATGGTCCAAATTTTTGGCCCCCACCACCATTTACAGATGTCTAATCTTTTATTTTATGGGCGTATGAATGTATATGTACATTGCTTTCTTATCAATCCTTACTTAATGTACGATATGCATAGTGTAATGTCGGATACTTTTACTATACGTATAGCCCTATAAATGTAATAAGGTGTAATTAAAAAGAATCTTTGAAGGATCACAAATCTTAGAGAAAATTTTGGTGAATCATGAATTCATTCAAGGGTTCGATTGTGGAGGTTGAAGAAAATGGAAGTAGATCAAGCAAGCCAAGAAAACAGAAAAGAAGATCTTATTTGATGCTGGGAATTAGACATGTAATTTTGTGGCTTTCTTTTTCTTGAATTTTTTAGTCTTCGTTGTTGAAAGAAAAGGGATAGATGATTGAAAATCCCGCTTAGAGATCGCAACAATAATTAGAGTAGGAGTTCCCATCTATCATTTTCCTATTTTACTTTTAAATTACGGTTGATTCATTGGATTCTATTAAATTTGTCCACATATATATAACATTTCGAATCGTATAAGAAAAAGAAAAAGAAAACTATATAAAGTAGGAGAATAGAAAGGAGGTTTCATTTCATCTAAACGAAAAAGTGACCATTTGAGCTTATAATTAAGAGTAAAATAAACCCGTACATCTTTAGACAAAACAGGATATATTGTCCAGCCACCGGCCCCTTTTAACATAAACATGCATCAAAATTCATACAGCATCAATCGCCAGCGAAAAATGAGAGACGAAAGCATGAAATATCCGCTTCATTTGCATCATTTGAACATTTTATTTTTTTTGGGTAAGTTTATTATGTGTCAATTGACATGATGACTCACGAGCCTTTTGGGGAATTCTGTTCTTCATGTTGCAGCACATAATTGATTGGTGGATATATATAAAATATCGGATCACCAACAGCTCATCTGGGGTCAATTCCCTAATTGTTGAATTGTCGTTGCCCACTTTTGTTTGTCCTCGATAGTTTCGTATGCGCGAGACTTATAGGTGTTATAATTATACTGATATACATTAACATGATGAGACCGACTCTGAGTGAGAAGAAACAAAGACTAAGCAGAAGAAACAAAGACTAAGGACTCTTGCGGAAGTCTTGCAAAAGACTAGTGGCCACAAGCCACAAACAAATCAACATTTCATTGTCAATATTTGGGAGATTCCAATTTCCAATGCCCATATTATGGACACGTTTGATGACATAGCGGCCCTACTCTCTACACGTTTGATGAGCTGCAGTTCCGGGAGAGAGAGAGAGAGAGAGAGGGAGACATTGCACTGCACCTTTTGCTTGGATCATCAAAAAATGAATCATTTTATGAGATCTACCTTCCTCTCTCTCTCTCTCTCTCTCTCTCTCTCTCTCTTTGGGGCTTTGAGCTTTACAGTGCTAATTTGTGTTGTTGTAACCAAAGTGTGCAGTATTAAACTGTTGCTTTTAGCCACAGAAAGACACATTGAAATTGTAGCGATGAGGAACTTAACCCTGAAGAAACTTAACCCTGAAGAAACTTAAGAGAGAGAGAGAGAGAGAGAGAGAGAGAGAGAGAGAGGGGGAGGATACAAAAAGCTGTGAATGTGGAATCTACATATACATATACATTATACATATATGCGTCTATGGGTAAAGGGGGAGATGGAGATAATCGGTTATAAAGGGGCACCGTCCCATTTTCTCAAAGCATATTCTTCCCTCCCCTTTTCTTCATCCAGATCCAGGTCAACTTCCCCAATAACACACACTAGTATAAATAATTCATTCATTCAGCCTAGCAGCCTAGCTATAGCTATAGCTAAGGATGATTATCTTCGGAACCTTCTTTCCTTAAAACTAATCAGTATTGCTTTTCCTGGAAACCAGTTATTAATTGTTAGTCCAATAATGAAATAATCATGGTGCATTCATTATTTGGCAGGAAAATGATACCAAAAACAATCACATGGTGTACTTGGAATATGCAAAAATTACTCAAAAACAGCTTTTGCCTCCACCACATGCCAATATGACAAGTAATAATAATATGCCCTGTAAGAATGGCCAATAACTGGGTAAGGTTGAATTGAAGGGCCAAGAGATCTGCAGACTTGTTTATGTATGGAGCTGGTGAGAAGGATCGCATCAATCTGACTGGGAAGCTGCTTATTGATTATATTCAATTATTCAATTATTGTGAACACAAATGAAACAGTCGTGACGTATCCAATGGCTATACTTTTGGCTTGGCCCAGCGCAACCATAACTTTATGTTAACATTGTTGTCATTTTGTTTTGTAATTTAAAAAAAAAACAGTACCAAATGCTTTTCCTTTTTCCACAAGTAAATCCATCCAAGAGAAAGCAATGCAACATGAAAAGCCAACCCACTCAACAACCAATTAGGCAATTATTACAGAAATGTCCAAACTCCAATTAAACGACAAAGCATTAGGTCATTCTTTTTCCTGGGTTGGGCTTTTGTTGATTGAACCCCAATCAATCATTCAAAGCAAAGGCATAAAAAGTAAGTTTTCACAATTCCATTGCCTCCAACTTGAGTCCAGTACAACAAACAGGCCCAGTGGCAGGGACTTGAGATTACCCAAAAACATTTTGTACAGAGTCACTCAGAATTGACCACAAGAGCAAAAGGCAAAGTACAGCAAGCAACCACTTCACCCACTAAAATGAAAAGAAGCCATTTCCTAGGCTTGGTACGTGTAGAGCTGAGCCTCTGTCCACCCCTGAATGAGATTCCAGACGCGTCCTCTTGGTCTTGGAGCATCCAGACTGTTCAAAAGCTGATTGTCCACAGAACAAAGACGGAGGAGGAGACTGGAACCCTTGGGCCATCTCCATCAACATTGTCTGTAGATCCTCCATGCTATAATTCTTTGCCTGATCACCACTCCAAATTACATAACCCCAATTAGAATTCCTAGAAACGACTAAGTAGAAACTATCTCTACCATCACACCACGAACCAACCAAATTAAGCTAAAAAAGAAAACAAGATCAGAGAGTCTAGTCTAGTCTACCTCTCTTCTGGATTCGGCCATGAGAGACACCATTTCTTGCACAAAATCACAGAATCCCTGCGGTACACATCAGTTGTGTGTAAATTAGGTGCCAAAGACACAGCACAATAAAGAAACAGAGGAAACGAAAAAGGCAGCTTAAATCAACACACAGAGAGGGCCTTGATTGAAGAATAAATAGAAACATAAAGACCCACCTCGTCGTCTTCCTCATCAGGATCATATAAGCCTGCATCGTACATGGTCCGCTTCCTCTGGTCTGATAACACTGCTCCAATCAAAACCAAAAAACAGGGTTAAACAAAAGCTGTATCAAATCAATCAACACTCGAAGATTCTTTTAAATGAAAATAATTAATAATTCAAGAAGAAACCCTATGCACAAAAAACCACCACTTAAAAAAAATTATGTTTATATACCTGAATAGGCTTCTTGAATAAGCTGGAATTTTCGCTTGGCTTCACCCAACAGAGAAGGTGTTCTTGTCCACCTGTCCGGATGCCATTGCTGCACCAACACAAGATAACCAAATACACAACGTCAACTCTAAACTCATTTCATTAATTAGCACAAAACTTTCCGAATTAAATAATCCAAAAAGCACAGAAACCCAACCAAAAAGATGCATCTTTTCTTCTCATTGTCACCATGTAAAAAACAGGGGTTTTTTTTTTCTCTCCGAAATCTAGTCGTTTTCTCTGGACGTGATCTATGTATATAGCAAGCACTTATATATATATGAAAATTAGAATCTAGAAAAGAAAAGAAGAGATGATAAAGATTACCTACCATAGCAAGCTTGCGGTAAGCACGCCTTATATCTTCAATGGAAGAGTCCGAACTGACACCAAGAACACTGTAGTAAGATGGCGACCCCTGTTCAGCTTCCATCTCCTCCACCAAAATCACCACCACCCAAGAAAACCAATCTCAGAGCTTCTTTTAATTGCCAATCAAACACCGAACTTCGCAAAGCACAAGTTCCTCAAGCACTTTTATCAACCACGTGTACAGTTTCTAATATCAGAGTCTTGTTAATCTTGAATGCTATAGAAACCAGAGGACCATTGAAATACAAATACCAAGTAATACAAACAAGAACAGAGAGAAATGGAGGGTGGTGGTACGTATTTATATTACAGTGATGGCTGGCTTAGCTATGGCCGTTTCTGTAAACAGAGGCAAAATATCTTCTGGGTTTCCATTCCGGAATGTTCCGGAACAACTTTATAAATGACGTGGAATTTTATTTTGCCACAAGGGCCCTTGATATTTTCGGGTTTGCGAAATGTTATGTTCAGCTCAGCTTTGAAGCAAAACAGCATGCACGGTTATTGCATGGGCTGAAACTATATCCCAAGGCAAAGGCCTAAGGCTTTGGAATCTGAAGTTATAACATTAGCTTTGGGCTACTTCGTCTCAGGCCTGAAAGAGATTGGACTTTGGGCTACCGCATGTAAACTTAAATTTTGTCAGCCTTGGGAAGTTTGGATCCAAAACAGAAATGAATAGCGACTTTTTCTTGTAGGCCGAACAAATATAGATATTTGTTTGTTTTGCTTGTTCTTTAGCTTTGAGAAAGGAAATCGACGTCCGCAAAGAGTTCGTTTGTTCAATTTTTCAGGCAAATTCATCGATCGTTTGTTGTTTTGACAAGAAATCATATCTGGAAATGGGAGACTGGAGGCTGCCTGGCCTTGGATTGCTTGACAAGAAATAATCTTTAATATCACTATAAATGCACACCACTACATATTTCCATCACTCCAACACTGAAAAATGAAAAACACCATGCCTCCAATCGCATCCAGACCATCGTTTCTCTCCTTCATTGTCATCGTCCTCGCCATCTTGCTGGGCCCAATCCCAACCCTAACCCAAGCCGGAAAGCCCCACCACATCAATTTCCGATCCCCAAACCTCTACCCAGAAGGCGTCACCTATGACCCATCCGCCCAGCACTTCATTGTCGGCTCCCTCCACCATCGCATCATAGCCTCCGTCTCCGACGCCGGCGTCGTCGACACCCTAATCTCCGATCCTACCCTCCCCGAAAACGTCTCCGTTGTCGGCCTCACCGTCGACTCCGTCAACAACCGCCTCCTCGCCAATATTCACGCCCTGGCCCCGCTCCCCGAATTCAACGCGCTCGCTGCCTACGACCTCCGCACCCGCCAACGCCTCTTCCTTTCCCCCCTCCCCTCAGATGACGTCAGCGACGGCACACGTCAGATCGCGAACGACGTCGCGGTGGACTTCAAGGGCAACGCCTACGTCACCAACTCGGCCGGCAACTTCATCTGGAAGGTCAACGCCAAAGGGGAGGCCTCCATCTTCTCCAAGTCTCGGGCGTTCACTGCGCAGCCCGTGGACCGAGACCTACCGTATAGCTTCTGCGGCCTAAACGGCGTCGCTTATAACAGTAAGGGGTATCTTTTGGTGGTGCAATCGAATACGGGCAAGATGTTCAAGGTGGACGCGGAGGACGGGACGGCGAGGCTGGTGCTGCTGCCGGAGGACATGCATTTCGCCGACGGGATCGCGATCAGAAGCGACGGCGTCGTTTTGGTGGTGTCACATAAGACGCTGTGGTTCTTGAAGAGCCAGGACAGTTGGGGGGAGGGTGCGGTTTATGACAAAATTGACCTCGACGCCGAGGGTTTTCCTACTTCTGTGGCGGTCGGGGCGGAGGACAGGGTGTATGTGCTGCGTGGGCACATCATGGAGGGTATGACCGGAAATGTGGAGAGGGAGGAGTTTAGCATTGCGGAGGTGAGGTCGGTGAGGGAGAGCAAGGAAGACAGTGTTTGGATTTTCGTTTTGATCGGCTTGGGATTAGCTTATTTCTTGTTTTGGAGGTTTCAGATGCGCCAGCTTGTTGGCAACTTGAACAAAAAGACCAATTAGTTTTTCTTTTTTCTCATTTTGTAGATTACTGTTGTAACAGATCAATATCAATGAAGTTTGATTTTTCTGCAATATAAGATTTGTAAATGGTAACAAAGAAAAACATAGCCAGGAGCAAAAATGATCATGCACACAAAGGTTTATTCAACAACGAAATCGTGATCCCAAGTTCTGAATTAACAGAGGCCAATTAAAATTCTATAGAAGCATAAACTTTCGACAAGTGTCATGCCCTACTGTGTCAACAAAACGATAAGGCAGCCAAAGTTCAACAACCCCAACAATGGAATGAATGACCATTTACCATCTCAAGGCAGAATTGCTTCCACTGGTGGTACAAGCAGGCTTCCTTGAGCATTTTGAGGTGCTGCAGGGGGCAAAGTCTGAGGCTTTTTCTCCTCCGACAATGGTGGTGATGGGTATGGCTCTTTCCCATCATTGGTCTTCGGCTTTGACAGCCCAAACTGTTCCCTGATCTTCTCAAACTTCTCTTGAATTTTCCTCCTGATCTCGGGCTTGACAATGCGAGCTTCCGCAGGTTTTATTGGAAAAAGAGTGGCTGCTGCCAGTGTCCCAGCAGGCAAACATAACATCAAATCTCTTCGTGAAACGCCAGAGGCTTTTGGAGCTTCTATTCTGCGTTTTCCCTCACTTCTCACCTGCAATAATTCAGAAAAGGAGAAGTTAAATAAAGGTGCATCTCAGAGATGAATTCAGAAGTCCTACACCTTACACGAACGAACTTAGTCTTTTGTTACTTGTAGTGTGTAACCAAGAACTGAGAAGTACTAGAAAGCACTAATAAGGGTATTAGAGCCTAATTTCTGGAGGCCCTTTGACAAATAAAAATCAATCTGCTCAAGTTATGCATGATTTAACCATTTACGGCATACAGTTTAGAGGGACCCTGATTACCAAAAGAAGGATGCGTAAAAATCCCATCCTACCACTAAGCAAAAACTAATCCATCTTCCTTGTGATCCATTTGTATTTATGACCAGAAATTAATGAAATTTTCTGTCGCTTAGAGCCTTAGATCTTTGGGATAAAAACACTCAAACTAGAGATGACAAAACAGAGCATATATTTGGTACTTCTTATTCAGATTAGCATGAATTCATCACAACAAACTTACACTGTGGCCAGAAATTAACTTGGGCAATGGGCACCATATGGAAAAGGTTACGACTACCCTAGGTTCTATTATCAAAATCTTGGTAACTTATCTCCACCAAAAACATACAGTACGTAGATTCTATGGAAGCTAAGAAAGATATTTCTCTTCTCCTCTTGTCTGAAACTCAGGAAGCAGAGACTCCTACAATGAAATTTAAATGCCAACTATGAAATCTAAGGATGTCATGGCCCACGGTTTAATATTATGCTCTTAACCTGCTTATTTATGGACCATATTAGGCAGATCAGCTGCTGCATACATAATTGATGATCGCCCAAATATTATGCTACCATACAATTGTTGATCTTTTAAATATGATGTGTACCATTTATGGACATCGAAACAATTCCAAGTATTTGGAAACAATGCACTTAGTTTCACATGGCATGAGACGACTCGCTCAGTGATACCAACTAGTAAACTAGTTTGGAACAAAAAAGCTACAATTAAGTTCCGACTGCAGATGCGCGCTACAATCTATAGACATAGGAGGTCTGTAGCCTCACATATCAGAGGACTAATTAACTGAGTTAGACAAAAAGCGAACAAACATTAGGATATCAAAAGAGAGAACTCAAACCTTTTTACAGCTTACAGTTTAAGTTTCTTCACAAATTTCCGAAAATAAGGAAACATAAACTAAACAACTCATTCACTGTTATGAAATTACAAATGTTTTTGATCTGTAACTATGTGAACAAAATGCGACCCACTAGTCTAGTACATTCCTAAATGATTGCAGCACGGAGTTTACTACAAAGAATGATCCAGTAAAGTAAATTACCCTATAGATAATTGATATTACATAATTGGGTTTAAAAGGAAAACCCAAATGCATTTGCAGTTGAAAACTTCACCCAAAAATACATAGATAATAAACCAATCTTAATGAATTTCTCCTACAGACATGAGCTCGGAAAAAGAGGTGGGTCAACAATTCAGAGGACAAATGTTAATTTCTAAGCACAAAATAGACGACAATAAAAGGATTTTGAGCAGCACAGAGTGGATGAATCTAGCAAAGGCGGTTGAAAATCAAATAGTAGAAGGAGACTGATGAGTTCAGCTAAGCAAGGGGTTTTACCAGTGTTGAACTTGAATCTCAACTCTGGAGGAGGCCAAAGCCAAATTAAGGTGATGAGTTAAAAATGAACCTGAAGAGGAAGAGCTCTCTTCGGGGTTGTCGTCACCGAGCGCTTCCAGGGCAACTGGTTCTCTCCGACTGCCGAAGGAAGCGAACCGCCCACCAGCTTGCAACTTGAGAATGCCATCAGTCCCCCGCAAAAATCAACGGTCTCCGACCCTTAGACTTGGTTTATTTGTGGAGTTTGAAGGGGCAGTCGGTAGAGCTAAAGAGACGCAAACAAATTAGTGGGCCTTCTGTAATAGTTTCACTCATCTGGACTGGTTGTTTTTTGTTGGCCCAAGGTTTTTTAGGTCACCAGTGGACCCAAAGTGTAAACCCATATCACGATGTAGCTCCCACCCCGAACACAAAAATACATGAATGATGCAAAGAAAATCGATTGTAGTCGTGAAATTTTTTCTTTTTTCTTTTTATCCTGCCAAGTATGGTGTGTTTTTCGATTTTGAAAGTTTCTTGTTTTAAAATGTCGGTTAATGTCTTGAGGGGGAGTGTTAGATTGCTGTCCACAAATTCTGAAAAAGCTTGTCTACCACCTAGAAGCACAAATCCTGGTTTTAGGGAAATACAAAATGCTGGAAATCAGAAATCTGGTTTTGTGGTTTAGTTTGTAATCTTGTGGCCAGCCATCTTTACTTGTATATATTTCCAATTAGTAATACAAAGAACGACGAATTGAAAATCTGAAAAACCTCTCTTCTTACACTCTATTTGGAAAATACTTTCCTCCTTAAGTATCATTCCTCCTAATAGTAGTGCGGTGTATGTGTAGATATTTTTTATTTTGTGTTTTTAATTAATTATTTTTACACATTTGTCAAATTGTGATCTGCATAAAGGAGAAGTATTTTCTTATAGGTAAGAAGACAAGTAGTATCTTTAATTAAGTTGTTTTTTTAAAAAAAAATTCACCAAACTATGCATATAACATAAGTCACGTACTTGTGTTCTGAAAACAAAGTAAACCATGGCCTCCTCCTCTGCTTTTGCCGCTACCCACATAAATTACGTACATTAAGCACAACACAAGGGATTCTCTTTCAAGATTCTATTTGTCTTGCACTGTGTTTCAGTTAGCCTTTTATTCTCCAAGTGTTGGATTTGCTGGTTGTTCACTAACCCTTCATTTATATTCTTTCAAGAGGGAGATAATCAAATTTTCACTAATGAATTAACCTTAGCTGATTGTTTTACCTTGTCATTTTACCTGATTAAACAAGCAAATCTCATTCATGGCCACGGGCTTTCAGAGTCTGTAGACTGTATGCATGCCCGCAACAAAGTAACTTTCAAAGCTCTTTTCGGTGAAGACGAAAGCCATACCTACCGAGCCAGAAACGAATCTGCATGCAGCATGCGCAATGAAATTGTTTGACCTCCAACGCAACGGGAAGGTGTGAGATAATGCCACGTCACTGACAAGACTTGAAATTGGAAAAGGCAGACAAGCCCACAACCAATACGAGCTTTGTCGATGAGCATGAGATGATGTTAATTATAACAATACTTCATCTATGCATAATGCATGTATTATATGGGTCGTAATATTCACATATAGAAAATGAGTACATATAAAAGAAGGGAAGGAGGGAAGGAGGGAAGGAGGGAAGAAACAAAATCATAATAACTAAAAGCAGATTAATATAGCTTTCTACCAACCGCAATTCACTGGAGAATTTGATGCGATCACATTGACTTTGAAGCACAAACTTGCTGGACCACAATTTACATGGCGTAATTGTCAATATATTTTTGGTGAAGAAAAACAGTGATGAGATTATATATATATGTACTGACATACCTGCAGATCGAAGACTTGTGTTCTTAAAATGTACCTGGACATGATCACGTTTTTTGATGAAAAGTTGATCCTCTTCCTCATAATTAAACTTGGTATATATAGCCACAGGACAGGAGGAAACATGTAGATAGCTCAAGATGTTGAATTCCATGCAAACCCTTGCCAAATGAAAAGTCTCTTTGCTTACACCTCAGGTTCGTTGTCCCTCCGACCTATCAACATTAGGGTAGCTAGCTCTCCTAGTCCTATAGGCTATACCTAGACTAATTTTGTAATCTACTGTGCGTATGTAATGTACGCCTCTAGCTAACAATAACAAAGTAAATATTTTGGTGGTATATACTGGAAGCAATAAACTTAATTAATCTTGGTAAATTAAATCACATGCCGATGCGATCATCCAATTACGTGACACAAATTTACTAGAATGATTTCAGATATTTGAATTTGATATTGAAGCATATAAACAACAAAAACAACCTTTGATACTTCGATTCCCGTGATTAATTGGCTGTATAAAATGATTCGTTCTCATGGAGTAATAATCCGTCGCTTTGCCTCATCGACAATTACTAAACTGGCGCTGACCTGCCTAGTCTTTGGAGGCCACAAAACTCACTACCGTAAAACTCCAGCCATTAGTTTATGTCATATTTATACCACAAAAGAGGTTTATAGGTAGCCTATTAATTACTGTAATTTTCTATCCCTAAAAGAGGATCCAAAAAAGAAAACACCAAGCCCCTTCCCAATTTGATCAACCCTAAACCTGTTATATATAAGCGAATCTGAAATAAAAGACGTATACCTCATATGCAAATCCAAAATCTAGAAAATTTTCTAGGCGTGTAACAACTATATTATATACATACTCGATACACCATGTTTCAGTAGACTCCTTAATTGTGATCACAAGGAGCAAAATTTGAGATATTGACGAGACATATCGATGCAACAAAAGACTTTAGCATGCATATCATTTGACGGCATCTTTTGTGTCCCCAAAAGCTAGAAAACAAAAAATCAAGGACAATATTGAATCTTTCCAGAAGACGATCCAGTCCAGCATAAGTCCTACTACATACACGCCTTTTGTATATGCACTACATATAGTAACTTTTAGCTTTTCCAATAATTTCGGTCGATCAACTTCTAGGTCATATTCCAAGATGTATGGTTTAGTTTGTTAGATGATCAATCGTGTTAATTAATTGAAAAAAGCCCGCTTAATAAAATCTAATTAGGGTTGTCTAGAGTCTATCCTTTACCGTAGGTTTCAGGTCGAACAGACAACGAAACAAAGATTAATTTGCGAAAGAGACTGCTCACTTGACAAGCATAGCATGGAATCCACTCACCCGTATCCAAATATATCGATATATTCCTTTCGATCATTGATCATGCTTGTGCTATCTTTCTTTCTTTCTTCCCACCTGAAAAGAGAGAGAGAGAGAGAGAGAGAGAGAGAGAATATTAACATACAAGATTCAGATGAAGTAATGAATCGAACTATAAATATATAAGAACCACAGCTACTTAATTGGAGAAACATACGTACGTTAAGGAAGAAGAAGAAGAAGAAGAAGCAGAAGCAGCTGGTGTTTAGACAAGAAGAAGCTGTGTTGTATGCCCTATATATATATACATATATAGTGGCTGAGTTTGAGCTTAATCTTATGGAGATAAGAAGAAGGAAGCTTTCTTTCTTTTTCAAGTATAACTAGCCTAGCCCAATTGTTTAATGGGTGAAGCGTGCGACTTGTATACGGATCCTCATATCTTTTAGATCCTTACACGTGACGATCATTGACTAAATGGTAATAATTAATTGTTTGTGTTGGCATCTAAAACAAAAAATTAAATTCATAATAGATAGATACTGATGGACGGACGGTGTAAAATGTAATTAGCTCATTCATAATAGCAGATGCATATGTAATCCGAAATTCTGGTAAATCTAGAACGTGGTGGTGGGCCAGGTTGATGCACCTACTTTATGCCTTACTCGATGACTTGTGGTTAATTCATTTGTTTGTTTCATCGATGTGTTTTCCTTTTCTTTTGGATGAACATATCCTCCTAATTTGTGTTGTGTTTTATACAGTATACTGCACTTGCAATACCTTTTTTTCTTCTGAAAAGCAATAATTGTAAAGCCTCGATGATGATTGGTTCAATTTTCATGATAAATCTTCTTTTTGCTCATGCTGAATATTGAAAAAAATATGCAGGTGATATATATTAATGTCGGAAAGCAGCTGCGACCAGTTGTTTGTTTTTGAAATCTTGGTAGCTAATTACATTTATTTGTGGCATGGAGTGAAAGGGCCAAGCAACGACTTGGTTCATTTATATACAGCCACATATGATTAATGGCCACTTCCCATTATGTGGGGATATGCGTACTACCTTATACATGTGCCTGCCTTAATTAATTGCGTACATCTCACTCTACATATAATTAATCATCCAAATGAGAATTAATATTTTCCTATGAAATTCAGAAATTTAATTACTTATGTATATAGTCTAGAGAGAGAGCGAGAGAAGAGAGCTAGAAATCAAACCAAAAGATTATAACAGAAATTTATTAGTACATGTGTTGTCATCACAGGGCGCAACAGAGGGTTTTGGTAGCTATCGATGAACAGTAGGCAGCTGGAGATTTTTGTGGTTTGATCATGAGTTGCTTGCTAGCTCTTCAAAGCTCTTCCAAGCTGACCTGATTGCTTGTAATTCATGCCAGGAGCTTTGCTTTGGTAATTGCAAACAAATCAACAATTCATTATGCTATATATACTGAAATCAACGATTCATTATGCTATAGTATGTCGCTAGCTTTAAGAAAGAGATGAATTACTATTGACCTAATTAAAAACACAAAAATTAAGACAAGGGACAAAAACATATCAATCTCCTTAACTTTAATGATTGAATTCTTTTCTTTTTCCGATGCATATGTATAATTAAATTTATTCTAATTATGTTTTGTACTAATTTCAATTGCATTGGAACATTTTAGTCTATATATCATTCATGAAGAGAAATGATTTTCACACTCGCTCAAGTGTTAAAGTGAAACTTACTGACATGACATCTATAGATTTGCACCTAATTAAATTGCAATTCTTAATGACATCTTTCTCCAAAGCAACTAATATTAATTGGAAAGCTCAAATATGAAACATGTGAGCAATGCTATATTGCATAATTCAGTAGTTAATTAACAAAACAATAAAGAACGCACATCGAGAGAGAGAGAGAGAGAGAGAGAGAGAGAGAGAGAGAGAGAGAGAGAGAGAGAGAGAGAGAGATCAGACCAGGAAAGTAGTAAGCTTCTTGGTTTGGAACTTTGTTGGATGTAGACAATAGTGGGTGTTGGAGTGTGGACCATGGAAACACATGGGCTGGGAGAGCTCGATCAGATCAACTGGGGGGTTAGGATTGGGGTTGGGGTTGGGGTGTCAAATTCCATGCAAAGCCTTGTCAAGCGAGCAGTCCCTTAAGCATACACCTCACATTCATTGTCAGATCGACCTCGATCCGTCCATATATCTTTCAAATGAATTCTAAAAAACTTACGTATTGTGTGGTTTTCCTACCTCCACTCATTCACTTCTCTCAGACTCTCATTCAACATGTGAGAGTAGGCATACTGAGACCCACGTTACCCTTTAAAATGTACATTATTGTAGGAGACACGTAGGGTCTAATTGTACATATAGAAAGTGACTGCATTAACATTGTACGTAGATGAGAACAAAAACCACCTAAATTAAGCTACAAATGTTATAATCTTATAATTTTATGCACACTCTAATCTTATAATAATCTACCAAGCTGCACATGTATAATGTTATATAGAGTTGAGTATATATAAATCCATGTCCTTATACAGCTACCTTGCGAGGACAAGGAAACTTTATCAAATAAACAACAGAAAGGAGATGCCTACGTAAGCACATCATGAGCAACAACCTGCCCTTCGATTAGTCAAATATACAGTCTTTTCTTTCAGAATTGTTCTCCCCACGAATAATGCTAGGATCACCAACAAGGGTCACCAAATTAATGAAATCCACAACATCCGGATGTCCGCACAGGAGAATTTCTGTATAAATATCTTTATATAAACAAAATTTAGTGAATCTAGCACTTCTTATTATCATGGATTGCAAAAGTTTTTGTGGATTATAATTTAGGAAGACCATTATCCGTATCTAAAGTAATTAGCTTAGCAATCCTTAAATTCAAAAAAGCTTAAAGGAATCGGGAAGAAACCTTTATACTCTCTCTAGTCTCTACTAGTACGTACCTACTAGCACCAGGCTCCAGGTCCAACCACACTTCTTGACTAGGGTACATATATACTCCGAGAAATCTGGGAAAAGATTAGCCTAATATTATCATCTATCTAAGCCTTGATGCTATAATATTTCTCCTCTAATAAGGAAATACTGGAATTCAAAAAGTAGATTAGTGTTTGGAGAGAATTTGAGATTAGGGAACCAATCTATTCCAACTCAAACAGGAATTAATCCATATGATGGTTGATTATAGGGTAAGTGTATATTACGACTAGGGTTATAATTAAGTTTCCCACATCTTACATCAATCTAATTAATTTCTAGCCGTTTCAAGTGCACCTGAAAGTCACGTGCAAAGCTGCGCACCTACCAAACAGGCAACACATAAAATACACATTGACACATGCATATTGATTCATGCATTTAATGTAAAAATGATTAGCTATAGTTTGTTGCAGCACAGATTTCATGGAGTAATTGTGGAGCTAGCACATCATTCGAGGTATAATTCACAGATATTGGGAGGGAGGGAGCGACCGGATAAATGTATGCATGGGAGAAAGCAAAACCAAATTAATTCTTTAACAATAAGCTGATCGATCGATACATAAAACAAATCTGGCTACTGATCGATAAAGAAAAGAAAGTGGTTGTTGGTCCCTGTTTTGTAAAGGAGGTTGAATTAATTAATTTTACAGTTAGGGTTTGTATATGATCATATGGGTGACCGTGAATCGTGATGAAGATTCTGCTAGTCCTAGGTATATGTATATGTGTGTGTGTAAAAGGAACAAGGTCGAACAGACAACGAAACAAAGGATAACCCAAGAAAGGGCTGCTCGCATGACAAGGATAGCATGGATTCTACTCACCCACCATATACATATATATATATATATATATAGCAGCAGTTAGCATATGTTGAGATTTCTAGATGGCGTGAAGTACTGCATGCACCTTGTATATATTAATCCATCTGGAAAGGAACAAAGGATATATAACAGTCAGAGAGAGTTCAGAAGAAGTAAATTAATACAGCAAGTAAAACATAAAAAGGATCTGACAAAGTTGGAAAGAAGTGGAAGGATACCTGGATATGTATGTGTAATGATAAAAATTTAAGGAAGAAGAGCAGCAAAGTAATCCCTTTCTGGGAAGAGAAAGCCAGAGAGAGAGAGAGAGAGAGGGCGTGTGTGAGAGTTCATTTTCATGGGGGCGCTGGTTTTGTCATAAGCTTGGAAAAGGCTGAATTTATAGAGATGAGTGGGAATATATATAAAAAAATTAAAATGAAAAAGAAAATATCTGAGTTAGAGGGAGGGGTTGAAGTTAAGCGTGTGAAAGTGGAAACATGTGTGCATCATCAGCTACGTTTGACACGTGAGAGGAGGTTTGACTTTGACTCACGGGTAACACATTACACATGAGAAATTAGGGAGGGGAATTGTGTGCATCCCATGCCCATCCTCCTCCTCCTTAACAACTAGCTCATATTGTTTAAATTTGAGGGGTTATTTTTCCTTGTTTTCCGCATACCAATTTACCAATTTACCCTTTTGGTCAAATTGTTCAGATTGGTCAGAAGAAGTCGCTAGTCATTGCCGTCCTTGTAGGGTAAGAGAAGCAAACAGATGGGAGAGTAGAGTCAAGTAAGTAGATATGGAAAATATTGGAGGAGAGACGAGACGAGTAGTGTTGAAGTTGAAGTTGAAGGGAGAGAGAGAGAGAGAGAGAGAGAGATTAATACCAAAAAGAAGAAAAATAAAAAAATAAGTGTAGTGATGAGGAGGGAGGGAGGGAGGGAGGGAGGGAGGGAGGTTAGCTGCGCTCGTGTGATTGTAAAATGGTTGATAGGTATGAAATGAAAAGGGAGGGATGTTCGTGTCCAACCTCAACCTCCCCACATGATTCCATCACATTTCTTATCTACCCATCCATTTCTTTCTTTTTCCTTTTTTTTTTTTTTTTTCTCTCTTTTTGGGTTTTCCAATTTGAGCTATCTGTATCTATATCTTGCCACATTCTGTCAGTCCTCCTGATCACCAAGACTTGCCAACCATCATTTTCGTAAGTACCTATACTAATTAATGTCATTTGTGCTCTGCTCAGTGACGGATCTACAGTAAGTGTACGGTGTGGGGACGATGATTTTCTGAAGTCCTTACATAAACTTATCTTTTACAGAATTTTCCCCACAAAAATCAACAGTTTATTTCTTCAAAACAAAAAAAAACAAAAAAACAGATTAATTCCTTGCTTAACCATAGCAACTCCTTTGTTCAAACTCAACTACTCACCTCCTTTAAACAATAAAATAAACAACAACAAAAAGTTCAGAGGACATTAACACATGGATTGCTTGCGGGCAAAAGTTGCTGGTATATATAATATAAAGGCTTATTAATTACTATTGTAACTCCTGAAACGGGTTCACGTTATTATCTAGAATTGAAATTTTCTCACTTAACCCTCAAAATCTCTTAAAATTGCTGAAATTGTCTCACTTTAACACTTTCGTCTATTTTCATCAATAAAACCGTTAAATGTTCTAACGTGGCATAAGCATTTTGATAATTTTAGCTATTAAAAACTTTAAAACCGTTAAACCGTTAGGAAAGCTTATTTAATGAGGTTGGCTATGATGATGTTGGTTGAGTTAGGAAACAAATGGCTCATATTCGCGAATTGGAGGAGTTGCCCCTAAAGCATCCTTAGCTTTCCAAATCAATTGTTGTGAAGCCCCCAAATCAATAACATTGATCCAGCTCATAGAAGGTTTGGAAGATTTGATAGGGAAATAGATATGGGCGTGCTGGATGAAGTCAGGCGTCTTGAGGTTCTCTGAGTTCATACCAAGAAAATGAAGCTGGCTGAAAATGTTGATTAGAAAGGATAGCTAAGGACACACACAGACTAAAAACAAATTTAAAATCAGTAAAATCTGTTTTCTATAACTAATTTGGATTTTAAAGTTTTTTAATATCTAAAATTACTAAAATGACCATGTTGCGTCAGCACACTTAGGCCCAATTTGGGATTGCTGTCACTTTTAAAAAAAGTTGCTTCTACTGTGCTTTGAAAATAATTAGCTGTAAAGTAAAGCAGCTCCATGTTTGGTAAACAATATTTTTAAAGTGCTGTTAGTACAAAAAACAGTGTAAAAAATGTTTGGTAAATTTTAATTTAAAATTGTTGTAACTGTGAATAATGACTAAAATAGATATGATGTTAAAAGCGTTATGTACTAATCATGTGGTGGTAGTTGTAGTGATGGAGTGGAGGTTCTGGTGGTGATGAAGGTGGAGTTGGTGGTGGTGGAGATGGCGGTTGTGGAGGTAGAGGTGGAGGTGGAGGTGAAGGAGGACGTGGTGGTGGAGGAGGTGGTGGTTGTGGTTGTGGTGGTGGTGGTGGACGAGGAGGAGGAGGAGGATGTGGTGGTGGTGGTGGTGGCGGCGGTGGTTGTGGAGGTAGTGAATGTGGTGGTGCAAGTGGTGGAGTTAGATGTGGACGTGGAGGTGGTGTCATTTTTTAAATTGAATGATGGTATTTTGGGAATTAAAAAAATCCATTAAATGTTCATATCTGCTTATTTTGAAAAGCAACCCAGAGCTTACTTTTAAAAGATGTTGTCAAAAGGCCATTGCTTTTAAAATAATCGGGATATTTTCTTTTTACCAAACACCTTAAACTACTTAACTTTAAAGTGAAGTAGGTTTTTGGCCAAAAAAAGCAATCTCAAACGGGGCCTTAACGGTTTTGTGGATGGAAATGAACGTAAGTGGTAAAGCGAGAAACTTCTAGCAATTTTAAGAGATTTTGGATGTTAAGTGAGAAAATTTCAATTTTATGGGATAAAATGAGACCGAGTGCCTGTTTCAAGAAGTAAAACAGTAAATAAGCCTAATATAAATGATTCATGAGGCATCTTGCAACAAAAATTTAATACATTACTTAAAAAATGGTGGTAATTCAAATAGCACTACTAAATATCACTGTTTGCGTGACGAAGACAAATTTGTCGCGCAAAGTACAAAGTAGTCGCTCGAATAACAGCGCGACGAAATGACCGTCGCGCAAACTCAGTCGCGCGAAGTCCGTAAAGAAAGCCCTTGCGCGACAGAACATTGGTCATTTCGTCGCGCAACAAGCTCGTTGCACCAACAGTGCTGGGACGGCTACAATTCGTCGCGCGACGATTATGTGTTCGTCGCTCAAAACTGTGCGACGATTTTCCGTCGTCGCACAGACATTTGAGAGGCGGCATAAGAATTATCGCGCACCTTTATGCGCGACGAAAAAAAAATTGTCGCTCAAACCTGGTGCGACGAATTACCATCGTCGCACAGACATTTGAGAGGCAGCATAAGGGTCGTCGCTCAGCTTTATGCGCGTCGAAAAATAACTGTCGCACAAACCTGGCGCGACGATGAACTTTCGTCGCGCAGTCTTATGCGCGACAAAGAATAGATTGTCGAACAAACCCTGTGCGACAATGCCATTTGTCGCGCAAACATAGAGCGACAAAATTCTCGTCGTCGCGTTGCCTTTAGGGGACGACATTTTTCGTCGCGCAAACGTAAATATATTGTTTCTCCATTTAAATTATAATGGTTTGTATTTTCCTGTGGAAAATTTTGCGCGACGACATCACGGATAATTTATTTTTTTCTTTTTGGGGAAATTTTTGTTTGGTTTATTTATTTTTATAATTAAATGAAATGACAATAAAAAAATGTAATTAAGAGAAAGTTTTTGTTATAACATAATATAGAGTCAAATACAAGAAAAATGTTTCAAATGTCATAAAGAAAATAGAAAACTAATCAAACATTGTTTGATAATCTACTTGGTCTCCGATCTGGACATTGTCGACAGGGGCAGAGGTTTGATGGCCATGCTCGGGTTGGATGGGCTCAGAGGTGGATGAAGGAACAAAAGACGGTACGGGAATGCCGGACTGGGCGAGGGACTGTAAGAACGAATCCATCTGGGACATCCGGGCTTCAAGCTCGGCCATCTGGGCCACCTTTGCTTCAAGCTCGGCCATCTGGGCCACCCGGGCTTGAAGCTGGTCCATCTGGGACATCCGGGCTTCAAATTGGGCCATCATTGCTGTTATAGCACTGTTTGACTGGGACGATGAACGGGATCTAGGTTCCCGCCGCCGGGCATTCCCCATCCCTCAACAATATGTCCCTGGCCTCCTCCCGAGAGTCTGCTCCAAAGCCTCCGTCAAGATATGAAACCCTGCATCTGGTGGAGGAGCCACGGACTCGAGCGGCGTATCGGGAGGAAGCTGAGAGGCGGACTACTGAAGAACCAACTGGCTCTTCTCAATCATGGTCATCTATTTAACATAACATAAAATATTAATTAAAACATTCATATAATAAAGTTGAAACTTGAACGTGTAAGAGAATAATTATAATTAAAGACTACTTACATGAATGGACTCCGCCAACTCATTCCCAGGTCGAACATAAACGTCGCCAAAGACATCAATCTCTGGGAATTTGGACCCCTCCTAATTGAACAAGAGAAAAAAAATTGTTAGTACAAAAAAAACAAATTAATATTAAATACATTAAAAAGTAAATAAAAATTATACAATTATTACCTACCGCCGCGCCTCCATCCTATAGGAGAAGGGCCTGGCACCTGAATGGTGGAGAAGAGTCTTCTTCGCCCTATTGCCCTTATTTGCTTTGGCCATCTTCTGTTATACAAAAAATAAAATATTTTAGTTGAAAATGAAATGAAAACAGAATTTTGAACTTAGTAAAAAAAAAAATACCACATAATCTGCCCCCTGAAAATGACCACAGAGCCACTCCCAACTATCCTCCCGCCCCTCAAGCTCCTTCGGGCAACCCTCCAGAAGAGCAACCTGCGGATCATCATATGCTTGAAAATGGTGGTGCAGGTCGCTCTTCCACTGCTTGTACCTATCCGCAAACAGTCTATCGATATACCCGAACAAATCGTCGTTGAGATTCTCTAAATTGTAGTTGATCTGCAATAAATTAATTACATGCATTAAGTACTAGAAATATATAAAATTGGAAGGGAAAACAATTAAAAGGTAGGATACATACCGACAGCTGTCCACGCACCTCCATCTGCACCTCGTTAGGCATGGCCTTCCAAGACTTCCATTTCATCGGACAATGGGTCCGAATGACTGAACCAACATCGTGGGCCAATGAGCTATGTTGGTCCGCAGTAGGTGCAGCCCGATGACGCTCGTCGTATCTGATGTTGATACGACTGTTGGTCACCCGAGTGAGCTTCGCCGTACTCAACTGGCGACAAGGTCCCCGGGTGTTCTTCTTGGCTGCAAAGATATTTAAAATTAACGTTAATTAACAAATTATTAAAAAAAAATAATGGTACAGTTTATTGGTAGGTAAAGGAAATCTTTACCTGGTTGAGAACCCGACGAACCAGCAGCAGAGGTCGAAGCGGTGTCGATCAAGTGGGGAGGGCGATGACGCCGCCTGGCGCTAACAGGCTGCGCAACTGAGGACTCTGATGACGCCTGTGCATGGGAGACGTTCGGAACTGATGGGATCTCGTTCAACTGTGCTGGAGCAGTGACAGCTGACGTCGCAATCGGGGGAGGCAAACTATGAGGACTCGTCACCGTCTTACGACGTCTGATAAGGTTCGACATCTGCACAACTGATAAGGTCTTAAAATTAAAACATCCTTGCCTTAAAATGTTTGTTTATTTTTAAAAAAACAACATCAACAACTAATCAACAGCAAATTCAATATTTAGCATACAAATACACAGAAACATGTATTCTTATAAAAAAAAAATAATAAACAGATGCACATTGTTTTAAAGCAAACAAAACAAAAACAGATATATATTAAAAATAACATATGCACATTGTTTGCAAACAAAACAAAAACATATATATATATAAATAAAAAAAACAGAAACAAATATTCATCTCAACAAAATGAACATCTAATTTGGTTAGTTGCACATATATTAAATCTGAAAAGCAATCCAAATACAAAAAACAGAAAATTACGAAAAGCAATCAAAATACAAAAAACAGAAAACATAAAATTGTGCTCCAATCAAATTTAAAATCTGAAACCAAACCAAATACAAAATCACAAATCCAACACTATTTCAACATTTCCAATAAAATCTGAAATCACAAATGCAAATCCAATACAAAAAGGAAATTGAAACGGAGCAATCCTAACCAACCACCAGACTAAGTAATGTAAACACTTACAAAATAAATATACAAATTCAAACAGCAGATTTCGGAAATTTAATCCTAACATATATTTTAATCCACAACTTTCAGAAAAAAAAAATCCAAAAACTTGTAATTATAAATCGGGGCTAGAGTCGGGACTTTTACCGTATGGGTTTCGACGGTGGAGAGCGAGAGAGAAATCGAAGGGCCGTCGTCTGATGGAGGAGCGAGTGACTGAGAGCGGACGGAGGAGACAGGGACAGAGAGGAATGAGTGGGGATGGAGGATAGAGGGACTGAGAGGGATGAGTGGAGACGGAGGAGAGAGGGATGAGTGGGGACGGAGGAGAGAGCGGCTGAGAAGGATGAGGGGCGGGGCTGAGAGCTTGCGATAGAGACTGGGTGAGAGATTTGGGGGTGCGAAGGAGAGAGACCGGGTGAGAGATCAATGGGTTCGAAGGAGAGAGAGATAGAGGGGCTGAGAGGTTGAACGCGAGAGAGAGAGTGGCTAAGAGATTTGAGGGTTCGAGGAGAGAGAGACAGAGGGGCTGAGAGAGGTTGAAGAAGAACAGAAATGCGCGTTTTTTTTTCATAAAAGCTTCGCCAACTTGCGCGACGAAAGATGTAAAATGTCGCGCAAAGATAAATATCGCACTTTGCACGACGGATAAAATAACCTGTCGCGCAAAGAATTATTAATTCGCGGGATAAACTCCGCCAAAAATTTGGGCGACTTGCGCGACGACATTTTTTACAACGTCGCGCAAAGATAAACCCTAAACCCTAAACCCTGAAACATGGTCCAGAAACCCTTACTTACATTGCGCGACGGAAATAAGTCTAACCTGTCGCGCAAAGAATTTTTAATTCGCGGGATAAACTCCGCCAAAAATTTGGGCGACTTGCGCGACGATAATTTTTTCAACACGTCGCGCAAAGATAAACCCTAAACCCTGAAACCTGGTCCAGAAACCCTTACTTACATTGCGCGACGGAAATAGCTTCATACGTCGCGCGCAGAGCTATTGCGCGACGGAAATAATGTTATTCGTCGCGCAAGAAAATCATGGAAATGTTAGTGAGTATATTGTTTTAATGGGGCTACGCATTCTACAATACTAGTTTCACCGATCCAACCGTCAAACTTGTTTGTTTATACTTAGAGATCGTACACGCCAAAAATTGAAAAAAATACACATTCATAGATGATGTTACCGGACCAAAATTTTCAACGGTTATAAACAAAAAATCACGATTTAACTGTTATTTTAACTCCGATTTTGATGATATTTTACGGATGCACTCCTTTACCGTATATAAATACAATTACTGAATTTGATCTTCATTGAAAAATATTTACACTAGTGGATACCACAACATCTTATGTTATATTTAACAAAAGTACATCAACAACTCTTAATGTTTGTGAATATATAGTAATTGGCTACATACGCATTCTACAAAACTATTTTCAACGATCCAACCGTCAAACCTGTTTCTTTAAACGTAGAGATCGTACTTAAAAAAAATTGGAAAAAATATACAGTCCTAGATGACATAACGGGACCACAATTTTCGACGGATATATATATGAAAAATCACGATTGAACGGGTATTTTAACTCCGATGTTCAAGATTTTCTATGGGTGCACCCCTTTACTGTATATGAATACAATTACTGGAGTTGATCTTCATTTAAAATTATTTACACTAATGGATAGTTTGTTTAATTTCTTAACTATCATGCCATATAAAAGAAATAAAATTTAAAAACTTGGTTTGGGCGACGAATGAGCTCCTTGTTCGTCTCTGAAGGTTTGCGCGACGTATAATCATGTTCGTCGAGCAAAGATGATTTATCTAATTCGTAAATTTTTGTAATATTTGGAACAATGCGCGACCGATAAATCGTACTCGTCGCGCAAAGATGATTTTTAACATTATTATCACATATTTGCTTTTGCGCGACAACGATGTCCGTCCCGCAAAGAAAGATTGTGCGATTTTGAAAATATTATCCGTCGCGCAAATGTAAAGACCGGTCGTCCAGCGTAGACGACCGGTCGTTTTTTCACAGATTGTAATTGCTCTTTTTCACTTCCAACCTATTTTGCGCGACGAATATATCCGTCCCTCCAAGTATGATTGTGCGACGCGAACTATTTCATTTCGTCGCGCGAATTTAACGACCGGTCGTTTAGTGTCGACGACCGGTCGTTTTTGCACAGATTCTATTTTTTTTTAAAACTTCCAACCTATTTTGCGCGACGAATGTATCCGTCCCTCCAAGTATGATTGTGCGACGCCAACAATTTAACTCCGTCACGCGAATTGAACGACCGGTCGTCTAGTGTCGACGACCGGTCGTTTTTGCACAGATTCTAAGCACAGATTCTAATTTTTTTTTTACTTCCAACCTATTTTGAGCGACGAACATATCCGTCCCTCGAAGTATGATTGTGCGACGCCAACAATTAAATTTCGTCGCGCTAATTTAACGACCGGTCGTCTAGTGTCGACGACCGGTCGTTTTTGCACAGATTCTAATTTTTTTTTTTAACTTCCAACCTTATTATGCGCGACGACAATATCCGTCCCCCAAAGTATGATTTCGCGACGACAACAATTGATGTACGTCGCGCAAATTTAAAGACCGGTCGTTTAGTTTCGACGACCGGTCGTTTTTCCACAGATTCTAATTTTTTTTTTAACTTCCAACCTTATTATGCGCGACCAATATGTTCGTCCCGCAAAGTGTGATTGTGCGACGCGGACCAAATGTTCGTCTCGCAAAGTCAACGACCGGTGTGTAGACGACCGGTCGTTTTTTGACAGATTGTAATTGGCTGATTACCACTTATAACATCTGTTCAGTTTTGAATCCATAACTTCTTAACCATATGTCCAAATTTCATGTTATTTATACGGTTGGATTCAGCACAGAAAAACAAAGAACGTAAAGCGGACCAAAAATGAACAGAATTCAATAAAAGAAACGAAAAACGTTGCAAACACGTTACAAAGTTCCCCACATATATTGAAGGTTTGGATATACATTCCACAAATATTCGAACAATATTCAAACAAATATTTAAGGTTTGGATAATCATTTAATATGTTTTACATGGCAAGTCGCAAATATTTTACATTATTCATCATCTGAACTATAATAATCTTCGTTTTCGTCGCTATGATCACTGTCGGTCTCCCAATCATCCTCCTCATCTTCCTCTTCCTCCTCCTCCTCCTCATCCTCCTCAAGTACATCATCATCATTGTTCGGGCCCACGGTTGGATCGTATCGCGGAAGATAACCGAGGTCAATTGTAATTGACTGAATCGGTATTTCTCTTGGAGACACTCCTTCAAGCTGAAAAGGTTCCTGTACGACAATTGTATCTCGAAGTGTTTGTGCATCATGTTCCATGGAAGATTCGAAACGTTGGTCAGCAACGTCGACGTCGTTGTCAGATGGGTCTAGTTCTGGTATAGCATACACATTCCTCTGACCCATCTGCTGAACAACTTTCCACCCGCTCCCTGCTTTAGGGTCATCTAGATAGACAATCTGTTTTGCCATGGTTGCCAAAATGTAAGGGTCGTCATCATACCAAGTTCTGCTCATGTTCACAGATAATAACCCATGATCGATTTTAATACTTCCCTGCCTATTTTGGTTCGTATCAAACCATCGACACTTAAACATGATCACTTGGTATCGGTCTTTGTAAAGCAATTGCACGACAGTGGTGAGTTTGCCATAGAAATCAATGTCTGTACTTTCGCCTCCACCTGGAACATGGACACCGCTGTTTTGCGTACACAACTTGTCATCTCGTGCACTCACCAAAAACTTGACGCCGTTAACATGGCAACCCGAGAACAATTCAGCCCGAAGTGGGCCGAATGCTAAGTTATATAACTCTTCACTGTAAGTGGGGGAATTCTCTGATTTCAACTTGGTCACCTAATATTATTAAAAAAAAAATTCAATAGTATGGAAATGTTAGTTTGATAATTTCAAATACTACAATATATAGGTCAATTACAAAATACTTATAACTTACATATTGCAAGAACCATTTTGGAAATAATTCACAGTGTTTCTTGGAATACAAATGTGATGGATGTTCTCGCTTCATCATCTCTTCATGCTCATCTAAGTATGCCATTATCTCATCACAATTGTTCAATACGAACCAATGAGCTACCTCCATATCTTTCCTGGAAAATGACTCCCCTTGTACAAGATCTCCAAAGGATCGTGCGCTTTGAGAAAAAACAGAAAGTTGCTCATTTCTCACACCTCCGTCATTATTGCGCTGAGGTCGATTGAAAGCCGTGTCCACATCTTTTAAATACATTCCACAGAAAGTCAGCGCCTCATATTGAATCCAAGCCTCTACAATTGATCCTTCGGGCTTCGCTCTGTTGCGTACGCTTCTTTTCAGCTCTCCGAGAAGCCTGCCAAAATATAATGAAAAGATGAAAATCAGGAAGTAGCAAGAATACGAACCAATGATGCATACAGAAATGATGCCAAGTTATATACCTTTCTATAGGATACATCCAGCGATAGTTGACTGGACCCCCAAGCAATGCCTCTTCTGGCAAGTGAACCATCACGTGGATCATACTTGTGAAGAAAGCCGGAGGGAATATCATCTCAAACTTGCATAGGACTTGGACAATGTCATCGCGCAACTGATGAATGTCTGTCTTTTGCAATGTCTTTGCCGTCAGTTGGGAAAAAAATCTGGACAACAATATGATTGGCTTGACTACATCTTCCGGCAACAGGTGTCGAATCCCAACAGGAAGTAGGCGTTGCATAAACACATGGCAGTCATGACTCTTGAGTCCGGTAAATTTACCCCCGTCAACATTCACGCAACGTGCGATATTAGAAGCATACCCATCAGGAAACTTTACAGACGACACAAATTGTAGAAACTCTTTTTTGTCATTCGGTTTCATGGAAAAAAACGCAAGATCCCTTATAGCTTTATCATTGCCCCTTTTCAGCCATAAACCCCTTCGTATGCCCATTCTTTCTAAATCAAGACGAGCTTTTATCGTGTCTTTTGTCTTGTCCTTGATATCTAGAATCGTTCCCATCAATGTGTCAAACACATTTTTCTCAACATGCATAACGTCGTGATTGTGCCTCAATTTTAGTTTCGACCAATATGGGAGCTCAAAAAACATAGACTTGTGCGTCCAGTTCATATGTGTAGCAGGTCTGGTTCGACTAACAGTTTTCCCGAACGGAGCAAAATCCAAATGGTTAAGCTGATCCAAGATCTGATCACCGGACGATTCTCTAGGTCTTGCACGATGCTCTTTGTTCCCGTCGAACTCTTTATCCTTTTCCCGCCACTCGTGATCCCATGGCAACCATCTTCGATGCTCAAGGTAACACACTTTTCCAGCGTGCCAACCAGAAGTCACATCTTCCTTGCATACAGGACATGCCATATAACCCTTTGTGCTCCATCCCGACACCATTGCATATGCGGGAAAATCATTCACAGTCCACATAACTGCCGCTCTCAAAGTGAACATCTTCCCAGTGGATTTATCGTACGTGCGCACACCGTTTGTCCATAAATCCTTGAGCTCATCAACCAACGGCCTTAAGTACACATCGATTGACCTGCCAGGATCCTCATTTATCAAAACAGTCATCATCATGTACTCTTTTTTCATGCATTTCCAAGGCGGCAAATTATATGGGAATACGAAAATCGGCCAAGTACTGTGATGTTGGTTTAGAACCCCGTACGGATTGAATCCGTCAGTGGCAAGTCCCAGCCTAACATTTCGGGGATCAGCAGCAAACTCGGGGAACGTTCGATCGAACTCTTTCCATGCCTCCCCATCTGCAGGATGCCGCATCACATCGTCGTCTACCCGTTTTTCCTTATGCCATCTCATGTCTGTGGCAGTATGCGTCGACATATACAATCGCTGCAATCTTGGTTTCAGGGGCAGATAACGCATGACTTTTTGTGGAACCTTAGTCATTCTATTCTGAGACTTCTGTTTGAACCTCGACTCATTGCATATAGGGCATGTATCCAATGATTCATACTCTTTGTAGAATAACATGCAATTGTTTTTGCAAGCGTGGATTTTTTCATAACCCAATCCAAGACCACTCAACATCTTCTGAGCCTGTCTGTGGTTGTTGCGTAGATTTAGCTCCACCAAAATGGATTAAGCTGCATCCTCAACTTGTGATACTCGCAAGTGCACGAACCGTTGGTAGTATAGCATATGTAAGTGCGAGGTCGATTCCACAGGGATTGGTGATTGAATGATCCAATTTAGTTTCCCTACACAAAATAGAAACAAAAACAAAGAACATAAAACAAGGAAGAAAGAAATAAGTAACTCAAGCAAATAAGTTCCCAAGTTCAATTTAGATTAATGGATTGATTCTAGCTAAAGTATGATTAAGCCATGGTGTGTGGTCATAACCTTGTGTTCCTAATTCCCTAATTTGATCATTTGTTGTCTAACCTAAAATTAAGCATTAGGAACCCATTAAGCATAGAAGAACATTTTAAACAACCAAGTATGTATCTAATCCCTGTTGTCGAATGTCCATACATACTCTTCCTATTCATAGTTCAATTCGAATTAAAGCATGGTGTATACTCTTAATTCAAACCAAGATAGCTAACATGCAAGCCTAAATGGTGATCAATCATTCAAACTAGCATATTAACTTATAAGCATAATGAATAAGAACAAAAACCATAATTGAAACTTGGAAACTAATTCAACTTGAAAACTTAAGAAAAGAATTTACATAACAAAGAAAAATAAATTACAACTAAGAAAACATTAAGGAAACTAAGAGAACTTTGAGGAAGAAAGGAAGTGTTTGAGAACTTTGAGGAGGGAGAAGAAAGTGTTTGGGAACTTTAGAGAATTTTGGAAGAAAGTGTTTAGGAACTTTGAGAATTTGGAAGAGAGTGGTTGAGAACTTGGAGGATGTTTGTGAACTTGGAGAATTTGAGAACTTAGGGAAGGAAGAGAAATGTGTTTGTGAAGTGTTTGAGACATGGAGACTTTTGGAAGAGAAGGGAAGTAGAGAGATGTTTGAGAACTTTGAGGATTTTGGAAGAACATGTGTTTGAAAGCTTTAGAGAATTTGATGAAGGAAATGGGAGAAGTGTTTGGAGAAGAGAGCATTTGAAGAATTTAGAAGAAGAGAAAGGAAAAGTGTTTGATATTTAGTACAAAGAAAATTTAATAGAATGATCTTATTACAACAATTGAAAACTAGAAAGAGAAACTAAGAGAATTTGAGGGAGAGAAGGGAAGGGAGCTCTAGAGAAGTGTTTGAGAGCTCCCCCCCTTGGGGTGTTATTACAAGCTTAGAGAACTTCCCTATTTATAGGCCTAGGGGAAGTGAAAATCAGAATTCAATAAGACTAATGCATACAACACTTGAATTATAAAATCTGAAATGGTTGATGCACTTGTATTAGAAAATCTGAAATGGGTGATGCACTTGTATTAGAAAATCTGAAATTGGGTGATGCACTTCACCAATAGATCCCACCAGCAGCCCTAGCTCATCTTCATGTCACCATGACCAAGCTTCCAACCAAAAATGATAGCTCATACCTAGCTCACCATGACCAAGCATCCAACCAGCACATGCTGAGGTCAGCATGACCAGCAACTTCAAGGGCTTACAACTTGGGCTTCTCTTAATCAAATTAGGACTTTAAGCACTCTAAATTGAAGTTCAGAATGTCTTCTTTCCAGCCATATGTTATTTGGGCCAATCCAAGGTCGGAGGAAGAAGTTAAGGCCGAAACAAATTGCTAACTCATTTTCCGCGCTGATAAGATCCATCCTGAGCATGGTTCTGTGTTTGCTAGGTAACGGACTCCAGATTTATCCAATGGGGCTGAATTTTGGATATGTTATAGTACACACCAATTGGAGCAACTTGCATGAAGAATGTGGCCTCATCCGAGCTATGTAGGTTGCTGAAACAAAGCTTGCAATATGACCTACGGAACTGGACTGGCAGGGGGCTGTAGCCATAATGAATTTGTCTTTAAGCTCTTCATCAATTCATCCAAATTAGGCCTTAACATGCTTGAATTGCATGAATTATGTTCTCCAAAGCCATCATTGTTACCTAAAGCTCAATTAACTGAAAGATAAACACAAAAAGGATTAAAAGCACAAGTTTAACTCAAAAACATAACCAAATCATAAGCTAGAAGGGTAAGAAATAATATACAATTATGAACCGATCAGTGGTCTTTCGGCAAACAATTGTCCGTCGGAAGCATTCTCTTGAAAACCCCCAAAAAGTAATCGAAACTCAGGTTCGACATACGGTACTTTACTTTTCCATGCATTAGCTCCACAATGGCCGTCAGAACGGAAAAGCTCTCGCACCCCGGATATAACTCTTGGTTAGCATTTCTTAATAGTTTTTCATACTGTTCAAACTCTGCACTATCCGTTGGTGTAGGCACATCATCTTCCCCTTGCTGATTGCTGCTCGTCGATGCAAATGGAAAAGCATCATTTATAATATCCATGACTTGTTCATTAGGTTCCACAATAGGTTCAACATTGTCCACTCTTGTGGCCCTTGAAGACGAAGCAATGTCTAATTGTTCCCCGTGATGGTTCCAAGTGCTGTATGTCTCAATCATTCTATTCCTTACTAAATGAAATCGAACAGTTTCAATTGTCTCCCACAACATGTTGTTACACTTCCTACAAGGACACCGAATTCTAGTTGCACCCGGGTTGTGTGACCGTGCAAAGTGAATAAAGTCCTCGATTCCATCCAAGTATTCGTCTGCGCACCTGTTAGGGTTCTGTATCCACCTTCTGCTCATAATTCCTGGAACCACAATCACAATACAACAATCATGTTGTATTCTTACAAAATCATAACGTCACCTTATGCCTCCGGTAAGGGCCCTATCCCATTCGGAAATGCATAGTCATGTCACGTAATTTACAACTACATGAGATTAGATTTCGACGTGGATGAATTTCGGCAGCATCTCGGTACAGTTCTTGAGGCGTACCGTAGATATAAAATACCTACGTACCACCCGAAGAACGTACCGAGATGACACCGAAATCTCCACAATCGAAACCTAATCCTGTAGCTGTAAACTACGTGACACGACTATGCATTTCCAAACTGTCCAAAATATGGGACAATTCAAGAATTAATTGGACCGTAGTCGTGGTTTACCCACCCATGCGCGGTCCAACTAACCTCGAACGGGAACTAAGCTTTACAAAAAAAAAATGTATGAAGTTAATTTCAATTAACTTCGTACATCAACGTGCATAACTGAACAACATAATATAAATATAATTTCACAACACAATTTAAACATAATGTAATTAATTTTATATAATACATTCGCAATCGTTCTCCACCAATCGCTAATCACATATAATATCCCTATATACAACGAAATTAATGGCGTTAGTATGAATTTACAGTAATATTTTTACACTAACGACAAAAAATACATAATCAATGAACTTACCGGAGGCAGAAATAGTTTAACTCATAAACGAAATGAGATTGATGCGTTTGCTTGGCATATGACGTTCGAGATAGAGGGAGAGAGTGGCTGAGGCAAGCTGCAATTTTTTTGCAGTTTGCCTCTGCCATGGCTGAAACTGAATAAGTAATAAACGACGATTTTGCGCGACGGATGTATATTTTCGTCACGCAAAACCGCAAGCCATTGCGCGACAAATAACAATTTTCGTCGCATATTATTCGACGCGCAAACGTATTTGCCGTCCCGCAAAATTCCTTCCCCGGCGCGCATGGTGATGCCGACATCCATTTTTGCGCGACGGATTAAACATTAACCGTCGCGCATATTGTTAAGCTCATAATTTCATACATATACATGCCCTATTTACTTACTTCTTTTGCTTAGTTTCTTAGATTTCTAAGTTATTTGCCTCCCTTTGTGTGTTTTGTAGGCAAATAGAGCAAGAGAGCATAATTCATGCAATTCAAGCATGTTAAGGCCTAATTTGGATGAATGGATGAAGAGCTTAAAGACAAACTCATTTTGGCTACAGCCCCCTGCCAGTCCAGTTCCGTAGGTCATATTGCAAGCTTTGTTTCAACAACCTACATAGCTCGAATGAGGCCACATTATTCATGAAAGTTTTCCAATTGGTGTGTACTATAACATATCCAAAATTCAGCCCCATTGGATAAATCTGGAGTCCGTTACCTAGCAAACACAGAACCATGCTCAGGATGGATCTTATCAGCGCGGAAAATGAGTTAGCAATTTGTTTCGGCCTTAACTTCTTCCTCCGACCTTGGATTGGCCCAAATAACATATGGCTGGAAAGAAGACATTCTGAACTTCAATTTAGAGTGCTTAAAGTCCTAATTTGATTAAGAGAAGCCCAAGTTGTAAGCCCTTGAAGTTGCTGGTCATGCTGACCTTAGCATGTGCTGGTTGGATGCTTGGTCATGGTGAGCTAGGTATGAGCTATCATTTCTGGTTGGAAGCTTGGTCATGGTGACATGAAGATGAGCTAGGGCTGCTGGTGGGATCTATTGGTGAAGTGCATCAACCAATTCAAGATTTTCTAATACAAGTGCATCACCCAATTTAGATTTTCTAATACAAGTGCATCAACCATTTCAGATTTTATAAAACAAGTGTTGTATGCATTAGCCATATTGAATTCAGATTTTCACTTCCCCTAGGCCTATAAATAGGGAAGTTCTCTAAGCTTGTAAACACACCCCAAGGGGGGGGAGCTCTCAAACACTTCTCTAGAGCTCCCTTCCCTTCTCTCCCTCAAATTCTCTTAGTTTTGCTTTCTAGTTCTCAATTCTAGCTTTCTTTAATGTTTTCTTAGTTGTAATTTATTTTTCTTGTAATGTACATTCTTTTCTTTAGTTTCAAGTTTGATTAGTTTCCAAGTTTCAATTATGGTTTTTGTTCTTATTCATTATGCTTATAAGTTAATATGCTAGTTTGAATGATTGATCACCATTTAGGCTTGCATGTTAGCTATCTTGGTTTGAATTAAGAGTAGACACCATGCTTTAATTCGAATTGAACTATGAATAGGAAGAGTATGTGTGGACATTCGACAACAGGGATTAGATACATGCTTGGTTGTTTAAATTGTTCTTCTATGCTTAATGGGTTCCTAATGCTTAATTTTAGGTTAGACAACAAATGATCAAATTAGGGAATTAGGAACACAAGGTTATGACCACACACCATGGCTTAATCATACTTTAGCTAGAACCAATCCATTAATCTAATTGAACTTGGGAACTTATTTGCTTGAGTTACTTATTTCTTTCTTCCTTGTTTTATGTTCTTTGTTTTTGTTTTTATTTTGTGTAGGGAAACTAAATTGGATCATTCAATCACCAATCCTCGTGGGATCGACCTCGCACTTACATACGCTATACTACCGAACGGCTCGTGCACTTGCGAGTATCACAAGTTGAGGATGCAGCTGAATCCATTTTGGTGCAGCTGTATCGACGTAACACATATATCCGTCGCTCAAATACAAATAGTCGTCGCGCAAGAATACAATGCATTCGCGCGACGATTATATCGTCGCGCAAAGTTCGTTGCGCAATCATTTTGCGCCAAAGCGATAAACCCGCGGCTTTTTTCCCGCTGTTTTTTTGCGCGACGACGAAAATTGTGTTTGTCGCGCATTACACCCTAGCGCGACTAGAATTTCCGTCGCGCAAGTATGAAACACTATTTGTTTCCCGCTATTTATTATGCGCGACGTATTATTTTGTTGTCGCGCTAAACATCATTGTGCGACGAATATATCATCGTCGCGCAAATAGTTGTCGTGCAAATGTGTTCATTTATATCATTTGAATATTTTGTCCCATTTCTAGATCTCTGAATATTTGTTATTTGCGATTTTTGGGGTATACAATCTCAAACACGTTTAACGGTTGGATCGTTGAAAATAGTTTTGTAGAGTTGAATGAACACTTTTTAGTTTCAAAACATATTTCGCGCTGTTCTCTTTGTAGGGAAATTGATAACCCTGAAATTTATTCGTATGGAGGTTGATAACCATACAAAAAGATTCTCCTCAACCATTCCCATAATTAAAAGGGTATGAATGATGATCTTCACTAAAATCAATGAAAAACATATGATTTAGATGGCAAAATTAAAATTAAGGCTTAGGATTAATGGTTTTGTATATCGTACCTTGCGCGACGGATAATGTTTTGTCGCGCAAAGATGTCATTTGCGACGAGTTTAGTCGTCGCACAAGAATTAGGCGCCAGAATATTTGTTCGCGGTTTTTTCCCCTTGTTTTACGCGACGGTCGTTTTTCTGTCGCACAAAGTTGTTTTGCGCGATGAAATGTATTGGTCGCTCTATTTTGCGTTACGCATATGATTGTCCGTCACGCGATGACCTTTTATACGACGAAATTTCTTCGTCGCGCTAATTTGCGCTACGCATATGAGTGTCTGTCGCGCGAGGATCTTTTATGCGACGAAAGTTCTTCGTCGCTCTTGTTTGCGCTACGCATATGATTATCCGTCGCGCGATGATCTTTTATGCGACGAGTTGTCCTTCGTCGCGCAAACTATCGTCGCGCAAATAGAAAAATGTAGTAGTGTAGATAACGAGACTGCAATAAACCATCTAAAATCCTCTTGGAAAAGCTATAGTGAATTTCTTTTTTCTGGCATCTTCCAACGAATGTGAATAAATTAATCATGGCAAGAAACAAATAATAGTAAATTTAGCTTAATTCTTTGAAAGTCATTTTTCCTCAACTACAATCCATCTCTTTATTTTAGTTTGAATAAAATCCTGTTTTTTCTAAATAAAATTCGATGACTAGGATCCAATTCAGCAAGTTACCTAATCAAGCACAAAATCGAATTTATTGTACTTTCTCGATTCCTAAAATACCCCAAACCCAGCCTAATTTCATTTTGTATATTAATATAGGAACTAATATAGAAACAATTTTTAATTGGATTGTAACTAATGACACACTTGAATTTGGAAAGATCTCCAAATGGATGTAGGAATTAATTTGGAATTTTTTTTTAAATTTAACAAAAAAATTCATATTTAACATACCTAATCGGTTTATTTAACTTTATTTATTCATTTTGTATGCAGTAAGTGTATTATGATCTTATTTCTGTAGGTGTATTGCTATTGCTTGTATATGTAATTACTGCTTACGTCTATTCATGGTTGGCATTAGTATTGATTAAGTCCATTACAAATTTATTTTTTTGACATTGCTAATAATTTACATTCATTACTAATTAAGATGGTAAAAATTTACGAATTACCCAATCCACCAAGTACAGTTCCTAACTTCCTAACTTCCTATATGGAGCCTACACTAACTATTATTCTCTCTTTTCACTGACAATGGAGCCTACATTATATACATTACTTAATATAGTAATAAGGGTTTAGGGTTGGACCCAGCACTTATTATATTATATATATATTTATGATCCCAGCACTTTTTCTTTTCATTTCATTTTTTTATTAAAAGCGATAGTAATTTTATTAATAAGACAGAAAAAAGTACAGAGTAGCCGCAATGCCAAATATGAGTACAACATCTCTAGTGACCAAACACAAAAATAAATTGGTTTGATCTACAGAGAATTACGCACATGCCAGAAAAACCTAAAAACTCTCATTTAGCAGACAAGAAGCACTTGTACTCAAACCTAAAATACAGATCCACCGAAATATCACTTATTTGCATCCAAAGGGACGCACACGTCTTATGCTCCAAGTAATATATATATAAAAAATTTTGGAACTTATATATGCTTCAGGTATTTTCACCAAACCTTACCTATACTATTATAGGTAGGTTAGGTATACGCCTCACAACACCTGCGCTGCAATTGACGAATACTCCAAATTTATAGTATTCAAAGTTAAATTGAAACCCAAAAACCTCTGCATTAAAGAAGCATGTTTGATGTATTTGCCTTTTCACTTTAATGACATATCTTAACTCTTGTGGACGTAAAATACACTTACTTTGCCACATGGCTAGATTTGGGGACTGCAATCAACAATAGACAATGGGTGTCCTCTATCCATTATATCTTAGTGAAAATGGACCTAGAAACCCTAAAAAGTTTTTGTGGTTGAAGTGTAAATCCTCCCATCCATCCACTATTTGCTGGAAATGTTGAAGCATCAATCAAGTTGGAGGAAGAGAGAATTTGGATTAATTCACTCCTAATTAGGAAGAGAGAAGCATCAATCAAGTTGATAGCTAGGCTCACGCACGCACGCACGCATATATGGACAATTCAATGAACTTAACTTATATATATATATAGTATAGAAGTGGGTGGGGATGTTAACATCAAGGTTAATAGGTTCGAATCAAAACTGCATATCATGCGCCTTTCACTGCAGAGAGCTTTGGTTTGTGCATCAGATTATAATTTTGATTTTTAATTTGGGTTTCATTTCATATGTAGATAGTGTGTTTGTTTTGTTTGGTGTAGAGAAACTGTACCAACCCCCCATGGACACACAGCCCCCACCAACTACTGGCATCGTGTTTGTTGGGTCTACATGTCCAAAAGATTTTTCCTTACGTCTCTTTCTCATTACTGGTTTTAGTATTTCAAATCAGAACCCTCAGTACGAACCTTTTCATCATCACTATATAAAAACTGCAACGATTAGTACCCAAAAATAAAAAACGTAAAATCCAACGGCTCCATGAATCGTTACCTTGTTTTCTTGATTTTATATATAATTGATGACAACCAAATTCTCTTTAAAAAATCTGTTTTCTTCCCTAGCTAATAATATATGTTGTTAAAAGAAGGATGAATGAGACAATGCTGGTAGGCGACCGTCAACGAAGCTTTAAGTAAACGGGTCCATTTATTTTGGACCGTTCATTCATGGAATTCCCATAATGGAACCCGAGAAGGTGGGTTTAGTACTAGTTTAATATTCACCAAAATCATTACACTCTGACTTTTAGCCCAATAATATCATTTGTCGCATTGTCTTTTTTCATATACACCTTTATACTTGTACTCTAAATTGGGAGAAATTATTAATTTATTCTGATAGTTTTATACATGCAATTTTTTTTGGTGAGATAGGGGGGCCAAGCCCCAGGAACAACAACTAAAACAAATCAATACAAACTAGGCGGGTTCTGTGAACCCCAGCACTATCATCTGCAAGAGTTGATCTCACCCACTCGGGGGCATTATCAAAGAGATGAACTCCCAGCTCTACATTGTAACTTGACTTAGCTAAGCAGTCGGCAACGCAATTTTTCTCACGATAAATGTGTCTGACAACACAATTATTAATTTTCCCCATGTAATCCTTACAGCTGCAAATCACACCAGCAAGGGGGTGGAAATTACTGTAATCAGGAGCTTGAATAAGCTGTATAGTAGTTGCTGAATCCATTTCCACAATGAGGTTAGAGATCCCACGATCAACTGCAAGTTTAAGCCCAAAAACCAGCCCCCAAGTCTCTGAATCAAGGATCTGACCCTTGCCTAAGTTGGCTGCAAATCCAGCAATCCAATCCCCATCAGAGTTGCGAATAACACCACCAGCACCAATATCACCAGTAGCAGAATTCCGAGAGCCGTCGAGTTGGTTGGTGAGCAAATGTTAACAAAGAAGAGGACAAATATAAATTATTATAATTATCGGCAGAATTCCCTCGTTTTGTCGAGTTTCTATCAAAAAAAAAAAAAAAACATTATTGGCAGAAGAATATTTATATTTTATTAAGTGAGCTTCATTTCTTGATATCCTGTTCTGAAACATTCTCATTTTATCTCCTCATCTCAAATATTTAATACAGCCCATCTAACTTTCCAATATAATGGGCCGCACATAAATACTTCAGAACTTTGGGCCGTATCCAGACAGATTGAGTGAAAACAATTTCTTTACGTCCTCTTTGCACTCTAGCCTAGCAACTTGCTTCTTCCTCTGTTTTCTTCATTTCGCTAAAAGTCAGAAAATACTTGGCAGCAATAATAATAGGCTCAGAGCCTCAGGCAGTCAGGCTGCCACTGCCATACGGTATCATATCATCATGCACACAGACAGAAGCTGAAACATTAAAAAGGTATATATATATATATATATATATATATATATATATGTCTGTACATTTTGAGGAGGTGTACATGTGCTTCCAACAAGTAAAATTATAAAACAGCTGGTATGTTTTCTACATTAACATGAAATCAAACAAAAGGTGCTCGAAACTTGCCCTCCACTTTGTATCTGAATTCCAATAACCTCTTGGAAGTGGAAACTATAACTATGTTATACTTCCAAGTCCAACTCTGCACAGATAAAATCACTAATTTCCCAGAAAGAAATTGAAAAGAATAAGGAAGAAAAGAAAAGTACTGCTTTTGGTTTTTCTGTGGACTTATAGGGTTAATTATGGACATATGACATAATCTTCTTGATAAGATTGCTCCGTGTGCCGGTAGGGGCTGAGCTTGTTATGACATGGAGAAGGTCCCGAAGGAGGCACTGGCCCTCTTGGAAGCATGCCTTGAATCGATCTTTTAAATTCCACTTCCTTCAAAACTCTGCCGCAACTTCCCATTGATGCCATTCCCACCAAAAGCAGAACCAGAAGAATAACATAACCCCCTAACAATCTCGTTGGAGATGACATTATGGAAATGTGGTGATTTCTAATATCTGATATCTTCCTCTCAACTTTATAAGATGGCACAACTTTATTCAGGATTAGAGATGCTATTTCGTTTATATAGGACTACAGGGATAGAGGCTGGGGGAGAAGTTTGAGTGCCGTATGTATTGGACTAAGACTGTTAGAATCTCTGACCTAAGAGATTAAACAAACCAGAAGAGGACTATTTGGATGTTTTATTTATGAGATTCAACGCCAATGAACAAAGGGTGCTCTCGAGTGTTGAATTAGTATTGTGTTGTTTTTGAACGCCGTGAATGATTGTCAATAAGTTGAACGATGCAATAGCAGCCATTTTGGAAAACACAGTAGATAATAGATTAGATATATTCAAGTTCAAATTAATTGTGCATGCACCATTAACACCAAATATCATTTTATTCAAAGCAAAACTCATGCGCGACAGACGATCCTTTGCCACGCACAAACAAATGGGAAATGAAAGAGACACAATAAAGATTAAAAAGATGCTCCCCAAGTTATAATAGTATGATGAGAAGTCTTCGAAACATGTTTTGACTAACTATGCCTTGTACTTTGTGGATAGTAACCTAATCAAAACCAACTCTACATGGGCTTATCATAACAGCTCCTACTAATATTTGTTTATGTACCTAAAACCAGGGGCCGTTTTGTGCACAGGGCAGGATGGGTGCCCGCCCATTCCAAATTTTTTTTAAACAAAAAACACCTACATATGTTATAAGTCCAGTCCAACGCTCTCTCTCTCTCTCTCGGGTGGGCAACAACATCTTTGCATTCTCATTGTCAACAAAAAGTATTCTTCTCATTCTCTGATCTTCTATATATAATTATAGTTTTAATTTAAAATTGAGTATTCTAAGAATTAATTAGGTATAAATTATAATTTGAGGATTTTGTTAAAATTAATTAAGGCTTTGATTTTAGGAATTTTGTTGAGATCTTTGATTTGTTGTTTATATTGTTGAGATGCTCTATGATAATTTGTTTGATTTTTTGTTGGTATTTTTGATTAAAATTCTTTCTACATAAAAAAATGTTGGTATGTATAGAGATCCATTTTAGGGTAAGGCTCATTACATCATCGTGTATCTTTTTATGTTTATTAATGAAATTCACACGTACCGTTGAGTTTAGTATATAAATTTTGCTCATTTGGCTTTCAAATCATGTATCTGCCACGACCTAAAACTAAAGAGTCCAAAAGGAAACAGTCATAAGCAGCATCTTGGTCTTGGTCTGGGCTAGCATGTTGTTTTCCCTGCCAAGTTGTTGGTTCATAAGTGAGATTCAAGGCAGAGTCCTATAGATTTAGTATAACTAGCAGTTTGGCGAGGTCTTGGCAGTACATGGTATGTAAAACGTGACAATTGTATAATGAAAACTGCCCACAGCCAGCCTCTTGGCAGGGTTCCAAGAAAGTGCCTACAAACTATGTCATGATTTGGATGTTGTTTGATATAAAATCAGGTTATTTTTTGCCAAACAATCTTCAAAATCCATCACGTGTTAAAAATATATATATGAAAAATCGCCATCAGCCCATAAGCCATTGAAGTAGACCAGTATTAGAGAGATTTGAAGTAGACCAATATATATAATAATATGCCCTACAACAAGCTACAACTCTGTGACATTTTATCATTCTCAAACTGCTAGTGTTAAAAACTTCCTCGGGTCACATATATTACTTGGTGAATAAGATCATCTTTGTTCTCCAGATGTGATTTATTTAAGCATAAAGTTTTTTCCTTTTTGTCTGAAATTCAATATAAAAGTTTGCACAACTGAAAGCCTGCAATTTGACAATCCAAGGATGCCAAGTTGCTGACTTTTATCTATTGACTATTTTCTTTTTTGTAAAACGAGGTTTTTTTTTTGTCGTATTTTGTTTTTAGCGGCTACTGAGAGAGTGTGTTTGAGTTTTGGGCGTTGTGTTCTGTTCTGATAAGTTTTGCTTTAGGTTGAGTGATGTGTTCGTTTTAATTGATAGGAACTTTAAGGAGATGGGCTCTGCCTCTCGTTGTTTCTCTCTGCAAAACTCCTGCAACGCTTCCTCTGCAACCGGGATTCTCTACGACCCTCCTCTCGGCTTCCGCTTTCGATCGCCGATCAGGTAATACCCTCCTCCATCCCCGCCGTACTTTCAATAACTTTTTTTCTTTCCGTGTTATCATTTATCATGCGCAAAGTAAAGCTGTGTCTCATTCAATTTGTTGTATTCTTCGGATTTGTGACCTCTTTTTTGTTGAACTATTAGCTGTAATTCATGGTGTGCAACATCCAATTTCAGGGAACTATCTGGGAATGGACCCAAGCAACTCAATTGCATCTTCATTTTTAGTTTTTCACACTATCTCAAATACCAAACAATACTTGTTTTATAGTTTATTGGTTATAGAAAGAGTACTTAAGGATGGCAGGTTTCGTTAATATCCCGATCCCCGTTTATCTCTTTCAGTTTGTATTTCTCTGCCCATTGCAGTTTCTGGGAATTATATAGGTTGTGTGGTTTGTTCTTGTTAGCCTACTGCTTTTGGCAAGTTTAGCTATAGTGATATCGACTACATAATTACTTTATCTAATGGTTATTAGCATCATGACGAGACAAGTTAACTGTGATGATGTTGAATAATGCACTCCCTAAAACTATTGTCAAGCTCAGGGACGAGGGAAAGGGTAACTTTGCTCATCACATTTTGTGATTTGATGAAGAAACTTTGTTATTTGAATTAAGGGGTCACCAATACTTAAGAGATTCAGACGTCAAATATGTTATAAACTTATACTTTCTTCCAACTCTTTTTATCCTTTTATTGTTCTTCTTTAATGCAGATTCAAGTTTTGTTTATGTTCATAGTTGATGGCATATTAGACAGCTGATGTGCAATCATTTGACTTGTCTGAACCCTTGCAGGAAGATTGTTAGAATGTCTGCAACTCAAACTGAAAATCCCAGAATATCATTTGAATCCTTGCCAATAAAGCCTCCTTCACATCCCACCTATGATTTGTGGGGTGTTATCAAGTCGGCACTTTCTGAAGATGCTGGGGATCGAGGTTTGCATTATTTCTTGTTTTATATGGTTCTTCTGTTTTTCCCAAAGCACCAATTTCAAGTGGTTTTAATATTGAGATCTGATTCCTCTATATTGTTTTTCATATGAAATGCTACTAAATCCAGGATATATGAATGGGCAGTTTAAAAACTTCATGTTCAAAAAAATATTATTAAGATTGTTGCTTCAATTGTAGGTGACGTGACATGTCTGGCTACCATTCCATCTGATATGGAAGTAGAAGCCCATTTTTTGGCGAAGGAGAATGGTATAATTGCTGGAATTGCACTTGCAGAGATGGTATTTCATGAAGTGGATCCTTCTCTGAAGGTATAAAGGACTGGACTTTGTGTGCTTGGATTGTTTTTGTTCTTCGTGTCCAATCATTAGTGGTTTACATTTCAATACAGGTTGAGTGGTCACAAAAGGATGGAGACTCTGTACATAAAGGCCTAGATTTTGGAAAAGTTTATGGTAAATTAGAATGTGTAGAAATTTTAGGAGTTTTTGAAAACTCCTTGAGAATTTAACAAATTGATATGCAGGACGAGCACACAGCATTGTTGTAGCTGAGAGGGTAGCACTGAATTTTATGCAGAGGATGAGTGGAGTAGCAACTTTAACTAAGGTATTCTTGTTTCCCTCTATGCCTTCTGTAACTAAAATCAATGAATAGGCTATCTTAAACTATAATCAATAGCATTAGAGAACATAATTGGGGGCATGCCGTTGCAATGCTGATCTTGACGGTTTAAAAATCTGAAGCGATTGTTTATCGCATTTATATGTTTTGATTAAAATATTTAGCACAAACCAGTAGTTGTTGTAGTTCCTCTTCTTCTATGAAAGAGAGGTCTGGAATTTACCATGCGAGAGGGAAGGAATTCAGAGTGGACTAGGGCTTCCCTGTTATGAAGTTCTGAGTACCATTTGATCAGAAGGATTTAGGATAATTTGTATTTATAAACCAACTACTTAGCCTTGTCAATATTTTTAAAAGAGATTAACCTTGTTTTCCTTTTTGTCAGTTGTTACTGATATATGTCTCAAACTTAGACTATATTTTGATAATAACAGAACGCTCACAACTCTTACTAATAACACCATGACTGATATTTAATGCTGTGTGCAGAGCCACACTAAGCATGATGCTTTGAGAGTGCAAAATAATGAAATTAATGATAAAACTCTAAAGTGGGTGGTAGACGAGAGAAAAATAACTTGACTCATGTTTGCCTATTGAATGTGTATAAATATTCCATATTTTTCGGCTGTGTAAAGAAGATATTTCCAATGTTTGTGTGTGTATGCAGGCAATGGCAGATCTTGCAAGCCCTGCACATATTTTAGAGACAAGAAAAACTGCTCCAGGTTTACGTTTGGTGGACAAGTGGGCGGTGTAGATCCTTGCTTCTACTACACACCAACATGTTTTGGTTAGTGATATATTAGTTTTTTCTCAATCTTAATGAAAACCTCTTGTCGTAGGTACTCATTGGCGGAGGTCGAAATCACAGAATGGGTTTATTTGATATGGTAATGATAAAAGATAATCATATATCAATAGCTGGAGGCATCGCAAATGCCCTCAAATCTGTAGACCTGTATTTAGAGCAAAGGAATCTTCAGATGGAGGTTGAGGTAATTTTGCAACTTCTAAGATCTATAGTACTACGCTTTAAATCCTGTCAAACCTTTTTTTTGGCAATTCATCACATGACTCATGATAAAAACATTCTCAGTTAACAGTAAGTTTTTACAGACATTCTATGTGATATAAGTTGATATGTCCTGCATTTATTGTGCAATCTGTTAAAGAATGCTTAGCTCTCTCTCTCTCTCTCATGTTTGTGTGTATTTATGTGGGGACATGTGCGTGAATGATCATTGCTCACCAATAAAACAGATGGACGGGATAAGATGTCCTGGTGACTGAAATCATTAAATGGATATTTTGATTTAATTCCCAGGTTGAGACCCGGACAATTGAGGAGGTAGACAAGGTATTGGATTATGCATCTCAAACAAAGACTTCCTTGACCCGAATAATGTTGGATAATATGGTTGTACCACTACCGAATGGGGATGTTGATGTGACCATGCTTGAACAAGCTGTGAATTTGATTGGTCGAAGATTTGAAACTGAGGTACTTAAAATTACTTATTCAGTTTTCTTATGGTTTCCGATTTGGTTTATCTGTAGACCTAAAAGGAGTTGTCACTAATGTTTGGTCTCCTTTTAGACCTTAAAAATTGAAGTAGCTTAAAGTTCATTCCATTCACACTTCTAGCAATAATAATATGCTACAAAGCACCTGATTTGCTTTATACATTTGTCATGCCATGCCATAATTTCAATGCGGTGACCCTCATTTTTAACACCATGTTTCTAAAAAATATGGATTTAGATTTAGATAGTGATTGTTTGGATGGTTGCGTTTTGCCATAAATATCTTAAATTGTATCTTCCCTCTTTTATGTTGAAGCCTCTTTCTTCAAATCTAGGTTAACCACTTTCTTGCCACCCTTCTTCTTTTTGGGCGATTCAAATGCAGTCTTTCATGTTAGCAGATTTTTTTTTTTTTTTTTATTTATGAGCAAGGGGGGGCAAGCCCCACAAAGAAGTTAGCAGATATTTTCATTGCTGCCTTAATATGGAAATAACTACTGATTGTATGGATTGGATTTTTTCGCTTTTTATTTCTGACTAATCTGCTTACTGTGACAGGCATCCGGCAATGTTACTCTTGAAACAGTACACAAAATTGGACAAACAGGGGTTGACTATATTTCTAGGTAAATTTGCAGCTTCTAATCTCAATCAGTAAATCTACAAATTTTATATGTGGGGAGAAGAGTTCTTTTGTGGCTTGGCATGACAGATGCCGTTTAATCTGCCATCTGGAGTTATTTTAAGTGGACAGAAATCATATGCTGCCCTTTTCTTTTAGGCCATAATATGTTGTCTAGGTATTCCGAGATAGATAAACTTTTAACCTGTCATATTACCACACAGTAGGAGTAACAAACATACCTTGACTGTGGAGATGTACTACTTTTGAGTGGGGATGGACGACTCAAAGTTAGGATCTAGCAATTGTATAATTCCACTTTGAGGATCCTCGCATCTCTTCTGTGTGACAAGATCCTCACATCGCTTCTGTGTGACATAAAAAGAAAGTAGTTCATAATCTCATCAGTCGAGGTTGTGAGAAGTACATCTCAGTGCAATAGGTTGCGGGGCATAACATAGTGAAAGATAGTTTACCGATAGTTAAGTCCTGTTATTGATTGGCTTGCATTCACGAGCAATAGATAGTGTGCACTTGGAGTATTCCTGGAATGTTTACAAAGTGCTTTGTTATGTTTGCAGTGGTGCACTGACTCATTCTGTAAAGGCTCTAGACATCTCCCTCAAGATTGATACGGAGTTGGCTCTTCAAGTTGGAAGGCGCACTCAACGAGCATGACCGTCGTTCATACTGTAATATTTGTTTCCGAAGGTAATATTGATGTTAAAGTTTCATGTTTATGATAAAATCTGATAGGGTTCTTGTCCTTGATAAAGATTGACCATGTCTCAATATTGCTATTTGAACCCAAACGTTTACGAGTTGTTGTTATAAGCTTTTCTAGGTGGTGACTTTGAACTTTTCAACAATTGGTGCAAAACCGGCAAAATGGATCTAAAGACAGCAAATGGAGGCATGCCCCTCTGCGCTTGACCTCGTGGTGCTGGACGGGCAACATGCTCTTTGAACAAATCTTCAAGATTTATTTATAGTATTCCAATTTGATATATTTTATATATCATTAAGGGTCTAATTTTATGTTATAAGTCAATTATTAGCAACTTGGTATATATGAAACTGAAGATGATCATATAAGATGAACTTCTGACTTCCGTACTGAATAAAATCATTATAAAAAAAACTTCAGATTCTGCAAAGATTTCTGCAGCTCTTTTATTTTATTTTTTCATTTAACAAATGATGAGAAGAAGAAGACACATCACACATGCATCCTTGAATTGGCATGCCACATTTATAAACTGCATTGTGTACCACCTCTCTAATAAATGCGGGCCTCATTATATTGGTGGGAATGTGGTATAAAAATGTGGTATGCCTAGCATTACCCGTACTCCAATACCTAATTGCTATGTTGTAATGTAATGCATGATATTGTAAAAGCTTTTAGTATATTATAAAACACCATACGAGTTTGTAAACCAACAAAATACAGCAACACCAAACTTACATTCAGATTCAGTAGTATATTGAGCTGCTGAAATGGTCTAAAATTATATATATACTAAATCTAAAACTGAGTTCACGAATTCACTGTTCATAGACTGTAGCTTAGCAATAGTGACGTGACGGTTTTGCGCTTTACTTAATTCTTCCTTATGTTCCCTTTTTGCCCCTTCCCATTCACATCTTTTTTTTTTTTTTATCTGAACTATGAGGTGGTCCTGGATGGGCCCCAACTATGAGTGGCACCTTTAAGCCTTAACCACAACTCAGACTAATCCCCACTCACACCGGGTCGGCCCATACGAGAGCAGGGATCGAACCCCCTCTCTCTCTTAAGGAATGAGAGTGCCGAATCACTCACACCAACCACCTTGTTTCCATTCACATCTCTTTCGATTCTAAGGTTTCGTTCGCTCAGAGCTTTCCAGTCCGTTTCGAACCAGTAGGCTGATTGGGGGCAGCCATGGAAGATCAGAGTTCACTGTTCTGCATGCGTGGGGAGCCGTCGATTTTTGTTTGGGGAGGCGCGCTGCAAATCCAGCCGCCCTCTTGGTCCTTATCTCATCGGTTTTCCTCTCAGATGTTGCGTTCGTGTGTTCTCATTCCAGCTGCGCTTCATCCTTCTTCTCATCGCACGGGTTTACCTCAAAGGATTTCTAGGTTTCGTAAAAAGAGGTTGGTTTTAACGTTTTTTTGGTTTTCTAGGTTGGTTTATTCATTTGTCATGTTGAAAATTGAGAAGTAAATCAGAAATTGAGTTTGGTTTGTTCTTACAGGGAGGAAGAACTAAGGAAAAAGAACTGGAGTGATCAATATGAGAACCCCCAGTCTGCTCATCAATCTGGTAATTGATGTCTGTGTGACTGATATTCTTTTTGCGTGTGGTTATAGACTCCTCCTTTTTTTTTAAAAAAAATATTTATTTTTATGACTTCAGAGCAGAATTATAATTCTAATAAATATATATTTTTTGTTTGCGTCTGGTTATAGATTTTCTGTGTGCTAGGCAATAATTCTAATAAATAGATATCTCTTATTGTATTTGTCGTTGTTTTTGTTTCTGATGATCTCAATGCTATAGATTCTTGAAGCTTGATGTAGAATGCGCTGATTTCTTTTCAATTTTTGTTTTTGTTTTTGAAAAGGTGGTTTTTACTTTTCAGTTCAAGAATTCGAAACAAGTCTGACAGTTTCTGTTTAGTGTTTAGTGTTTTAGGTTTTAGGTTTTAGGTTTTAGGTTTTAGATTAGCATGTGAACGCGATTTCCTTATGCCAATGCTTGATTTTGTTACTGAAGCTTGGGTTTCCTACTCCCCAATTTGTTTATGCTAAGTTTTGCAATCCAAGAATTAGTTTAGTTTCTATCAAGAACCAAATGAGATTCTTGAAATTTTTATTGTTACTGAAATCAGAGTGTTCTGCACACTGATAACTTACATTGCACAGTAAATGAATTACTTTGATGGGGAAGTCCTGTGCTTAGAGCTATCCACTAATATATAAAATGTTTGGTATTGTAGAGTGGAGGCTCTGTTTTTTTTTTTGTTGATGAGAAAAGGGGGTTAAAGAACCCCAAAGGAAAAAACACACAGATTACACAACATTTATCAAACGGGTCTTAGCAACCCCCAGCGAATCATCAGTCAACAGGTTGCCAATCCAAACAGGGCTATCATCAAGGTACCAATACCCCATGTCAAGGTTGTGACTCCAAGTAGCTAAACCATCTGCAACAGAATTCCTCTCTCTATAAATGTGTTGAATGTCAACCCTTCTAAACTGGTTCATGATCCTCTTGCAATTACTAACCAGGCCAGTAGTAGGATGAAAATTATCCACCTCAGCATTCTGTATGAGCTTCACAGCAATAGCTGAGTCCATTTCAATAACAACATCATCAACATGTTTTTCCACAGCAAGCTTTAGGCAAAAAAACAAGCCCCATAACTCAGCTTCAAGAATTTTTCCTTTCCCCAAATTGACAGCAAACCCACCAAGCCATTGTCCTAGGTGGTCTCTGAGAACTCCTCCAGCACCAATAGCTCCAATACTTTCTTTGCTGGATCCGTCCACATTTAGTTTAACCACCCCCAAAACAGGGGGAATCCAAGCCAGCATGACATGCACCCTATCAATATTATTCTGGATGGCAGCAGTAGCTTTAAAGATAAACTCATTCCTCCATTTCCATATGTGCCAGCAGATGAACACAAATAAAATTTTCCAAGGGATCTGAGAGGATTGTACCTTAGAGCACAGGTTGTTTAAAAGCCAAGGGTGTAACTCAGCTTGGTAGAAGGAGGAGTCAAGAGTATTAACAATAAATAAATTCCACACTCTTCTTGCTCTAGGGCAGTCCCGCAGGATATGCATGGTTGATTCAATAGGCCACTCACAGATGTTACAATCCGGATTTGCAGTTAAATGCCTGTGAGTACGCTGATCATTCGACAAAATTTTTTCCTGGAAAACCAACCAGAAGAAAATTTGAATCTTGGGAGGGACTCTGAGTTTCCATAGCACTTTCCACCAAGGATGTAACCACTCTGTCCCTTTGAAAAGTAAGTTGTACGCCGACTTGACAGAGAACAACCCATTAGGAGTAGGTTTCCAGATTTGGCAGTCCTTTAACCGCCCCCCAAAGTCAACAGGACAATTTATAATTTTCTGGACCCAATCCTCAGGTAGCACACTTTGTAGCTTTTCTACATCCCACCAGCCATTAGTAAAGAAATCTGAGACAGCAACATTCAAATCTCTATCAGGAGTAGCATCCACATGGTAGATAAGAGCTTCATCGCATAACCATTTGTCTTTCCAAAAGTTGACACGATCTCCTTTTCCAAGCCTCCAGGTCAATCCTTTATCAAGAATTTGAGCACCAAATAAAATCCCCTTCCACGTGGGAGAGCAGTTTTTCGTAGGAGTCAAAGGAGGTTCACAAAAGGAATGACCCTTTAAGTATTTTTTTCTCAAAAATCTGAGACCACAAGCCCTCCTCCTTCTTCAATAATCTCCAGGCACTTTTAGCTAGAAGGGCTTGGTTCATATGATGAGTTTTCTTGAAGCCAAGACCACCATGGCTCTTAGGTCTACTTGCAATGTCCCACTGACATAGATGAATTTTCTGTTTCTTGTCACTGCCTCCCCAAAAAAAATTCCGATTTAATCTATCAAGATCCCCACAAATACTCATAGGCAATTTGACAGTTTGCATAGCATAAATAGGAATAGCAGAGGTGACAGCTTGGATTAGAGTTGCTCTTCCTGCAATAGAAAGTACTTTACTTTTCCAGGATGCAAGTTTAGCGTGCATTTTCTCCACAAGCTTGCAGTAGGTGGCCTTATTCACCCTAGTGTGCAACAGAGGCATCCCCAAGTACTTGCCTAAATTATTTGTGAGAGGTGAGCCAGAAATAAAACTGATTTTAGCCGCTAACTCCTTATTAGTATTCGGGGAACAGTAGATAGCAGATTTCTCAAAATTGACAATTTGGCCCGAGGCTTTGCAGAAAATCTCAAGGCATTGTTTCATGACTCTAGCGTGCTGCGTGCTCGCTTCAGCAAAAAGAATCAAGTCGTCGGCGAAGAACAAATGGGATACTGCAGGCCCAGTTTGAGCAGACTTCACTGGTTTCCAAGTACGCTTCTCTACAGCATCTACAATGAGATGTGATAGTTTTTCAATACAAAGGACAAAGAGATAAGGTGAGAGGGGGTCACCTTGTCGAATACCATTTTTAGGAGTGAAGGTCTCAGTGAGTTCCCCATTTACACACACTTGATAAGTGACAGAAGAGACACACTGAAGGATCAAAAGAATCAGATTAGGTGGAAGCCCAATTTCATTAAGAACCATTTCGATGAAACTCCAACTAAGTCTGTCATAGGCTTTAGACAGATCGATCTTCCACGCTATTAAGCCTTTTTTGCCCTTAGTGTGCCTGAATTTATGCATGAGTTCTTGAGCAATCAGAATGTTGTCAGTAATATGTCTCCCAGGAACAAAGCTAACTTGATGAGGGCTTATGAGCTTTGGCAGAATAGGCCTCAATCTAGCAACAATCACTTTAGAAATAACCTTATAAAGAGTGCAGCAAAGGCTAATGGGTCTAAAATGCGTCATAAGCACAGGATTTTCTAGTTTAGGAATAAGGGTTATCAAGGTAGCATTCAAACCTGTGGGAATTCTGCAGTCACTGAAGGCTTGGGCGACCATCTTATAGATATCCTCACCACACAACTTCCACTGATTTTGATAGAAGCAAGCAGGGAACCCATCAACACCCGGGGTTTTCAGGCCACCAATGTTGAAAAGGCTATCCTTGACGTCGCTGATATCAATATTAGCCCCCAAAGAAGCTAGATCATTCTCCATAATGCTGGGAAATAAATTAGGCATAGTGGGTAAGTTGTAATCCCGGTGGTTCTCAGAGAAAAGGTCAAGGAAATAGTTCACAGCAAGGTCTTTTATACCATTAGCATCCTCCACCCAATTACCATTATCCATCTTTAATTTTTCAATTCTGTTTTTTCTTCTTCTGATGATGGTAGTTAAGTGGAAAAACTTGGTGTTTCGGTCCCCTTCTTGCAGCCATTTCACTCTTGATTTCTGCTGCCAGAATAATGCCTCTTGTTCCAAGACTGCATTATAGTCCCCAATTAGAGAATTTTCCAAAAGGCTGAGGAAAGGATTAGGCATGTGACACAAAGCTTTTTGGATACCATTGAGTCTAGCAAGGAGCTCGGCTTTCCTTTGCTTCAAATGGCCAAACACAGTATGGTTCCAAAGTTTGAGGGGCTCCACCAGACTACAAGATTTCTCCAAAGCAGACCCAGCATTTTCTTTCCACAGTCGAGAAATAAAATCACGAAAATGATCATGCTTTAGCCACATAGCTTCAAATCTGAAAGGCCTAGAGCTGGGGCAGGACGCAATTCGCGATTTGAGGCAGATTTTAATAGGACAGTGGTCAGACTTGGTCTTCGGGAGGTGGTGCACAAAAGCTTCAGCAAAATACCGCCTCCATTGAATGTTGCAAATACCTCTATCAATTCTTTCAAAGACCCTTTTGTTGCTCCAAGTAAATTTGGGTCCAGAAAAACCTAAGTCGATCATATCATTTTCATCAAACCACTTTCTAAAACCCTTGAGTCTGCATAAAGGAGATCCCCCTGCTTTATCATCTAGGTGAAGCATATCATTAAAATCACCAGCAACAAGCCAAGGCATTTGGTGGCAGCTGGCAATAAAATTGAGATAATCCCACAATTTATCCCTTTTGGTAATGCAAGGACTAGCATAAATAGCAATGAAGAGCCAGGTATGTTGGCCTGGCCAAGACACAGCAGCAGAAATAGACTGGTTGGACGTGCCAAGAATCTCAACTTTCACGTTGTTTTTGTTCCACAAAAGCCAAAGACCACCAGAGAAACCCACGGGGTCTACCACCTCATAATCAGTAAAACCCAAGGAGTGAATCACTTTGAGAGCCTTGTTTCCACCAATCCTTGGCTCACAGACAAAAAGAATATCTATATGGTGCAACTTAGGGCTCGTTTGGGAATGCTTCTCTAGGAAGTACTTCTGCTCATAAGCGCTTCTAACAAAAGCGCTTTTATTATAAAAATCTTGAATTTTCATAAAAAATTAAAGTGCTTCGTGAAAAAACACTTGGGAGTGCTTCCTGAAGAAGCACATAACAGGTGCTTCTCCAAGAAGCGCTTCTATGACCCAGAAGCGCTTCTAAACTTTTTTGCCAAACGCTGTCAGAAGCGCTTTTAGTTATTAGAAAGCGCTTTTGGACCTTTTAGAAGCACTCCCAAACAGGCCCTTAATTAGCTCCAGCATAGTAACTCTAAATTTGGTGCATGCTGCACCTCTGACATTCCAGCATAAAATATTCATTAAAAACGAGAGAAGACAAGCAAAGTCACCTAAGGTGTTAACCCAGCATTTGCCTTCTTGCCAAAGAAGCATAAACCTTCCTGAAAAATAAGAATATGCTGCTATTTGGGTAGCTCTGTTTTGGTAAGCAGAATATGCTGCTATTTGGGTAGCTCTGTTTAAAGATATGTTCATTCTTTTACTACAGGGTTTTAATTCAAATTCGTTCTTATACTGGTTTATGGGACTGGGGATTTGAATTTGATAATTTTTGTTTTGTTTTGGTTTATGGGACTGGTTTATGTGGTTTGGCATGCAACAGTTTAAATGGGACAATCCCAAGTGGTTTGTTTATGTTGAAGAATTTGAGTATAATCTATCTCTTCTACAACAGCCTGTCTGGTGATGTACCTCAAGTGGTTGAAGCATTGAACTTGAGTATTATTGATATTTCTAACAATGATTTAACAGGGCCAATTCCAGAAGACTATGGAAACCTTACCAAGTTAACAGAGTTAGCTTTGTTATTTAATGGTTTTTCTGGTAGCTAGCTAGCCTTGAAAGATTTTTGCAATAAAGGATCCTTTATATATATTCCCAATGTGTCTTCATTTGGTTGTAAATATACACAAATCAATGTTTTTAATTACCTCTTTTTTTTCCCTCTGTTTTCTTCTGTTTCTCAGCCTTATGTAGATCTGAGTTATCAATCTTTACTTCTTTTTTCCCTTTATTTTTCAGGAAGGTTTATGCTTCTTTGGCAAGAAGGCAAATGCTGCAAGGAACCCAAAAATACCAGGAATCTTCATGCCTAACAGGAAACCCAATAGATGACTGTTGGGAATGTGACCCAAATAGGCCAAACAACAGGCAGAGCTTAGCAGATTGTGCAATTGGGTTTGGCCAATATGCTCTTGGAGACAAAGGTGGTGAGTATTATATTGTCAGACTCTTCTAATGATGATGCTGTGAATCCAAGGCCAGGCACTCTGAGATATGCTGTGATACAGACTGAGCCTCTCTGGATTGTGTTCCCTGGCAACATGCTCATCAAGCTCTCCCAAGAGCTCATCTTCAACAGCTACAAGACCCTTGATGGCCGTGGAGCCAATGTCCACTGTGTGGGTGGTGGCTGCATCACATTGCAGTTCATAAGCAATGTCATCATCCACAATGTGCATATCCACCACTGTTATCCGTCAGGTACATGAGTTTTCCACTTCATTTCATGAATTTTTATTTACCATATACGCATGGTTTGCTCATAGTTAAGTTTATTCAGATTTACTTGATACATATGATTTACGAATGATTGAAAATATTTAGTTTTATCTAATACATGTGACTTATGAATAAGAGACTGGGTGTATCTAGATTTACTTTAGATTTACCTTAAAACCCTTTGCCGGGTTGTTTTTGCTTTTACTCAAAAATAATTTCGGTGTATGCTCTTGGAATTAGCTCAAGTAGCGGAGAAGGTGTTTGATAAAAATTGGTTAGGATTAGAATAAGTTAAGATTTCGATCCATTCCATGCAGGCGACGCTAATGTGCGTTCAAGCCCAACCCACTACAGCTACAGCACAAAATCAGACGGATTTTGACTGGTAAAGGTATTCTCAAGGAAACTGACTTTTTGGACTTTATTTACTCTGTTTAAAATTGGCTTTCTGAAAGGGAAGATTTGAATGACTGATGAAACAGAGAATATGATTATCTGTCAAATATTATATTGTTGTTTTTCAAATAGCATTCTTCTTCTGGCTGCTCCTATACATATATATAATGACAAATAGCATATTTGGATAATCAAATTTGTTCTTTTTCTTCCTTTTCAAAGTTACTAGGTTTAATTGTAACCGAAAAAAAAGTTACTAGGTTTAATTTGTGCTTGCACACAATATATAATTTATTCTCCATTTAGCTTAACAAACTTATTAATGGCACTCTCTGCATATTTTCAGGATTGATACTCAATCAAATACAAGGCGATTTCAATCCCTCTTTCGTGTATGAGCCCTCATAAAGTTGACATTTATATGCTTTTGTTGAAGAACTTTACGAAATTTTCATTACATTTTTGTGTTGTTTTACCCCACATTGTATTTCAGTATCTTCTTGAGGATGTTGCTTTGGAGCCCAAACGGTTGAATAAAATCCCTGTAGGTCAGGAGTTCATGATTTTTTTTAACTTTTACAGGGAACTTTTTACTTGATGTGGATAACTATCATTCTAGCCATGACATTGATTGAGGAGCCAATATATTTAGCATTGAAATTTAAAATTAACTTTAGAATTCTTCATTAATTCTCATGTCCAGTGAGATCTATTTCTTTTACTTTCGAGGTTTATATTTTTTTCTCACTCGGGTGGGTTTTCTGGTAATGCATCTTCAGCCCCTGAATCAAGAAATTGTAAATTCTCCAGTAATGTGTTGATTCATGCAGTTGACAAACTTGGGAGCTTCTTAAGGAAATTTCCTCTTTTTCCAAATGCTTTTCTGGTTAGTGGTGTAGAAAACTTCTTTATTATTGAACTTGCAGATCAGGTAAATTTTGAAGCACTCTGTGCTGCAAGTACTTTTGTTGAGTTTTTGTTCTCACATTGCATTGAATGAGGGTGATATTTTCTTTACTGGTCAGCTTCAAAAACTGAAGGTGGAACCAGCACATAAAACTTCTCCAGGGTAATATTCTAACCAATTTTTAGGTTTAAGATTTAAGGCATCATGTGAACCTGGTATTTGGTGGCTTCAGATTATTGACTTATTTATTGTGGTGCTAATTAATTAAACTCAAGTTATTTGTGCCTAATGAACCACAGCTGTAATAATTTTAGTTGTAATATGTATGTGTTTGTGTGTCTATTTGTTTTTTGGTATATAAGCAGACCGCTGTCTCGCATTCTACATGCTGAGGCTGATAGATAATTTTGATGAATTAGAACTTTATGATACACAAGGACAGAGTTGTAGGAACTGTCTTCGCTCACAATTAAGATGTCATTGTCCTCTGAATGAATTTGAAAACAAACCAGTCTTCGCTTCATATCCTCATATTTTCATGTTTCCATTTGTTGGTATGAGAAAAGGAAATGTAACAGAGGTGGTGATTTCTGTTGGGGTCCATATTTTTTATATTCCTTCATATCCAAAACAGTGTTGCAACGGATTAATTAATTGAGTCTGTCTTATCTCACATGGAAAACCAAAATTATATAGGTCCTGCTGCATGCTAAATTTGCAACTCAACTCTTTCATCTATGTTACTGAGTCTTTGGAGCTCATTGTTTAGACTGTTGTTTATGGAAAGTTTGATGATTTGCAGCATCAGTGATTTAGACAATTAAGGCAGTGATTATCATCCATAGTTTTGACTTTGGTTTTCCCTTTTGTATTCCCTATAAATTAATTTTAGTGAGAAATCTAGATTTCTATTTCAGAAGGTTTGTTCTAGAAAATGCAAAATCCAAATATTATGAAGTGTGCACCGGAGAAGATCCTCTTTTTGCTTTTCCAAAATATAAATAGTCTATTATATTAGTCTGATGTTTCGTACCCCCAACTTATCTTTTATAGTTAATGTTCCATTTGTGTTTTGCAGGCCTGAGTCATTGGGTATTATTGTTGGAATTGTTTTCTTGGTCTTGGGAATCTTATTCCAGTATTTCAACTTCACTGCAGATTCAAATGTAAGTTTGCGCTCTTTCATTGAATACAGGAACATAACTTTATTTCAATTTACAATTTCTGCAATTTATTGTTGCTCAGAGGTGAAACTGTTTGTTTTTGGTGAAACATGAGAATTCCTGTTTGTTTATTATCTGTTTGCCGACTTTTTAAATGTAGTTGTTTACGTAGTTAAGGGCGTTAGTGAAAAAACTGTTCCCACCAGTTGACGGGTAGGTGATAAGTACATTTTGTTCAAACCCATTAGAGTTTACAAATGAAATAGATGGAAAAAAAATTTATGGCCTAATACTAATGTGGTGTTTAAATTTGGTGGCCTATTACTAATTTGATGGCCTTATCAGATGTTTTAGATGTAATGAACAAAACTATAACCTATAACCTGTTATTTCTGCCTTTATTCTGCTTACATTAACACCTGTCATTTTTCAAATTTGTACCAACAGAGTTAAAACCTCCGCAGAGGACAAGAAAGAACATAAGCCACCTATACAGCAGAGCTAACAAGAGAAAGAACCCCTTCTAACAGAGATCAAGGCAGAAAAATCCTCTTCCACCATCCAGTAGCATATATATAAAGACCTATCCAAACTCTTTTGAACAATGAGCAACTCAATATTGTCGATATTTTGATGTTTTGACTGCTACTTGATTTATTAAAATATGGTCAGCATTTTAATCATGACAAACAGCATAAAAAACATGTTATTAACCTATTTTTTGTAACTTAGACTTGTTAAACAAAGCATGATGCCACTATTTAGATCTCCATGTCTATATAAATATAGTACCATTTTTCCTACATATTTCACAACTTCGTACACATTTCATGCGGTTTTAGAACCCGCAGCATCGTGCGGGCTTTTTTGCTAGTGAAATCTATATATGCTTTCCGGATCCCCATTTTCACCATGCTTGTTGCTTTCGACCACAAATGTGAGATTATTGTTGAAGATGGCCGACAATCTCAACTAGCGTACTTCTGAATTCACATGCAAGTAAAAGCTATTTTGCTTGAAATTTTTTTTATATATATCCAATCTTTGATGCAAAATTAAGAAAATTAAATAAGAAAAAATTTAAGTGGGGTGTTCAAAAGTTGAAAACCAAAGGCATGGGTACCCCTACTTTGGTGCATCTCCTATGTAGTCAATCACCACTACACTACCCCACATGATCTTGGGATTATTATATTATGTTGGGTTTTATGCGGTTTTGCTTCCTAAATTATTTGCACATTGTCAATTTAGCTTTTTAATAATTTTTTCGGTAAATTAAGGACTTTAATTATTTAAAAATCGCCAATTGAGAGCCTTACATCAATTTTTTTTTTATTCCATCCAAATTAAGGGTAAATTCGTAGTTTTATTTTTATAAAAATTAAAACCTCACCTACCTAAAATTAAACATTTAAAAAAAGAGAAAATGGGATCATGGGATTATTATATTATGTTCCTTGCTTTCTTTTGTTTTGTACCATATTTACACTGACTAAAATTGAAGAAGAAAAAAATTCGGATTAATTTAAAGTAAAAAACTGAGGTCTGTTGTTCCTTCCACTCAATTGCACTCAAATGCCATCATCAACTTTCATGTTCTGCCTCTGATTTTATTTAGGGGCAACAAAAAATCAAATTATATGTTGTTTAAAAATAAAATAAAAATTAGATCCATAAATTGAAAGTTATTGAAACAATGTAGTACAGTCGACTACCGTCCCTAAAAAGCTGGGTTACTTCCTTCTTTCCTCCTATTGAGATTGTAATTAACGACTAAGCAATGTGATTAAGCTAATTGATGCAATTATCATAAGCAAGCATATGATTATCATAAAGTTGAAACAGGGCATATGACTATGCGGCAACCAAGTCAGAAGTTTTTCTGCAATATTAAACCTAATATAGAAGGGCCACCACAGCCACAGCACAGAGATGACATAAAAATAAATAAATATTGCTGATTTTTGGTAAGCATTAATTATAAGCTAAACATGCACGTCCATTTAAGTTGTGCATCCAGATCTGACCTACCAGCTCAGCTACATGAATTAATACTGCTGTTGCTTCCATTCAATTCGAGTTAATAAGGGCATCAACTCAAATTAATACTGGCATGCAATTTCTATTCATTGTGCCGATCAATTTGAGAGTCAAAATCAGTTCAACAATTATTACACTTTTACTGTGCGTTAAAGTGATTAAGCAGTTATTCGTGGATATGATATGAGGTCTCGTGTTCGAATTTTCCTTTTTCAATATTACTTGTACTAATAAACACAAAAATAGCTCTCCCACAACAAAAGTTTAAGTTTAAATTAATTTCATTCTAACCCAAAAGGATTAAATGAAGTTAGTAAATTTGACTGGTGGTTGTATTCCGTTTTTCTTTGTTTTTATTTCTTTTTCAAAAAGCTACTAATCCAATCCAACCTTAACATCACCTTTATATCCACACACAATTAGCAGTCAAAAATTCATAGAGATTGGAATTTTATTCTTTGTCATTAGCTAGCAAAGTTCAAACGATGAATGTACGTATGCAAGCCCAAGATTCCAAAAGCATGGTATTAAATCACTGTGTGATTGAGATATTTACCGACCGATTAGAGAGAAAATTGGGAGATGCGATCCCATAAGCTAGGCTATTAGTGGACTTTCATGTCAAGTCAATGTCAGGCCGATTATTTTAGAGTTAACAGTAAATACCATACGTATAATTAATTCACACCCCTCTAATTTCATTGAAGGAATCATTTCTATACGAGAGCACACCAAACTTTTCAAGAATAATAGTTTTGAAATACGCCACCATGCTTTAGATATTAAAATATGTATTCTAGTGCTCTAATTACTTTTTGCTTAGGGGCTAATTTTATTGTTAATTAAGGTGGGCGTGATGACATGTTAACATCACGCTTAAAAATAATGTCTACATCATGCCTAAATGTCTGCTCTATTGGATCTCCCTATCCCTACACCCCAATTTTCATGCCTCGAAATCAATGAATTGTAAATTAAACCTAGTTTAATGCACGCCCCAAATATTCATTTTTCTAATGCATTTACTTTAATAGGCTTATATTGACTTTGGAGGAGAGTACTAAAACACCAGAAAAATTTGTATGAAACACAGAATGCCATGTGAAAGCATAGTATACTATAATTGGTGGGGTATAGCAAAATAGTGTTATCCCCGTTTCATGTAAGTGTTTTGCTTAAAACACTGCATGGAAAGAGAATGGTTTTTGATCAAGTACAACGAAATGGGGGGTAGTGTGAGATTCTCCTTTTCGCTAGGCTTTTCTGTTAGGCAGAGGAGATGTATGTTGCGGGCCTTTGTTGCCCTAATTGGACATTTATAAAAAGACTAAAGCAGGTTGGTTAACTTAATTGTATGGATATGGAATATGGAATATGGATTCTCCAAATACAAAAACAAAAAGTAATTATAATTAATCAACAAAAACATGTCCATCACGTGGAGATGAGTCACTGATGATGATGATGATGAAGGAAAAGGGTGAAAATTTGGCTAGGGGCGGCTCTCCCCTGTACTCTTATCCGATCATCTCTGACTGTTTATGTGTAGGAATGATGTAACTTTAATGGCTGTGAGTATACAAAGAAAAGAAATTCCAAAGAAAGGTGGGGAAGAAGAAGTACTATAATCTACTCAAAGAAAACGCCAACAAGAAAATAGAAATAAAGCTCCATCTTTCGGTAGACCTTGGCAGCACAAACACCTTTGCAGATGTTGGCTTCCCACCAAACCAATGTTTTACCAAATCCCCTCACCTGCTTGTCCATTGTAATTTGCAGGGGACATGCCAATTGGCATCTCACTTTTTATGTGCACAACATGGGGTCGGGCCTTGGGTCTGTCTATAGATGGGTATAAACTTATTTGTAATTATATTACCGGAGCCAATATTTCACATTAGAGGGGTCCTTCATAAAATTTGTCTTATCTTCATGATTATCATGAATTTCATATTTTTTATTGGTTAAATACTAATTTCATAATCTACAATATTAAAGACTTAAAAATTAATAATTTATATTCAAACAGAAAAAAAAAAAGAAAAAAAAAAGGAGAGTTCATAAAGCGCAATATTAAGGTGCCCAACTCATATATGAATTTCTTTTTTAGGAAAATAAAAAATTCACAAAGTTTTAAACAAAAGAGAAAGAGAAAGAAGAGGAAGAGAAGGTTAAAACTTTAGGAGTTTTTAGTGAAAATATCATAAACTAACCTAGAATATTAAGGGAGATGAGTAGAAGAGAAATCAATAAATTTTATGGTTAATTTGTAGACAAAAAGAACTTAATATATTATTTTATTTTAGGGTAAATATCTAAAAACTAATATAATATATTATAATATTATATATGATATATAATATACAAATAGAAGAGGTAAAAATGGAGTGGGGGTTTGGGACCACACTCGCCCCATGTTGTCTCCGCCCATGTATCACGTAACCCTGATGAGTGTTGAATACACAAGTCTTGTTTGATGACTCCACTTCGAATGAATTATTTGTGAACTCGGTTAAACTGAATTATATCATGTCATGTCGTTGAATGTAAGTATTTAAAAAAAAAATCACATTCACTTATGGGTATCTATACTCATTACCCTAGTATACGAATCACCCTAGTTTAATTTAGATCAAGTTTAATTGACACTTGTTCAAGACTAATTATGATCTCCAACACTAATAAGTCTTCTTCTTGTATGTCTCTTTGTGTGAGTTTGTGCAATTGTTTAACATCATCATTACACTAGTCACTTATTCATTTCGTATTCCCATCCCATTACACTTTGGTTTGGCATCCAAGATGCCGGGTCAACCAAAGAAAATGGACTTGGACAAAGGAAATAGCATTCGGGTCACAGCAAACCCGTGAAGGTTGACCCAGCAATCCACCAAACCACCCAAAGGCCCCATGGGTCACGGTGACTGGTAGTTCTTTCTAGATGCTGTCACGGCGCGTGTGATACACTTCCATGAATAGGAGTTTAAAAAAGAAATAAAAGAAGTCGCCAAATTAAAGACATGCCCCTAATAATCCAACAAAATCCATTGAATTAATGCATGACTGAGTTTTGTTATAAATAAAAAAAAAATTTGCCCAAAAAACGTTTATAAATCTGTACACACTGATGCTGACCAATCAACAGCGAGTGCTTTTTTGTAATTGTTGAGTACAAAATCATACAAGAAAACTCAAATTTGACAAAATTAAAAAAACTGAATTAAATAGGACTTTTAAGCCCTAATTAAGCATCACGCTGACCAATGACCGCCTTAAATGCCAGATTGAAAAATTAAAAAAACCTGTACTGTTACGACGAATGAAGGATAATTAAAAAAATAAATAGAATAAAGAAATAGATAGATAGAGATGAGATCACGAGAGCGAGAAAGTGCTTTTTGAAAATCAATATTTTAGTAGTAGAGGCAGTTTGGGTTGGGGTGCGCTGCGTAGGAAGGAGGAAAAGAAAAGAAAAGAAAAGAAAAGAAAATAAAGAGAGAAGAAGAAGAAGAGAAAATAAAATAAAAGAAATGAAAATAAAGCGGCAAATATGGTAAAGAAGAGAACTAGTGTTGTTGATGCAGTTGTAGTTACTGGTAGTGAAGAAAGAAGAGGAAGAAGAAGAAGAAGTGCGAGAGAGGCAAGTGCGTGTCTCGAGATGCGAGCAGACTCCGGCAGAAAGGGAACCTTCTCCGTACTCCTCCTTTTCCTCCTTTTGATTCTCATTCTTCCCAGCATTTAATTCCAATATCTCATCTTTCTCCTCTACCATACTTGTTCTTCAGTCGTCATATTATATCATATAATATTTTTCGCTTTCTCTTGTTCTATGCTGCCGTTTGCTTCCTCCTCTCTTGGATTTCTCATGGAATTAGGGTTTTTTATTCTGCTTGGGCTTGTACTTGGAGTTGCTCCGATTCAATCGCCCTGATATGCTCCAGTCGATCACGGGATGCATTCTTGAAGACTCTGGGATTGGTTAGGTTTCTTTGTTGTCAAGAGGGATTTTGCTTTTTATTTAAGTTTCTTTGGGCTGTTGCAGCTGCTTAACTTTTAAGCTCTTATTGGTGATATCTTTTTTGGTTGTAAATAGTGTTAGATTTCGTGTATCCTAATCTGTCTGATTTCCTCCTGTGATATTATTTTGTGATTCTTGGAGGAGGATTTGCTTTCTGTTTTTGTTCCAATTTTTGAAAAAAAAGGAAACAAGAAACAAGGGAAACGAAATCATAATCAAAGTCCATATAAAAAAACACATCTTTTTTCCAATTCGCCCACCGTTTTTATTGTGGGTCGTTTTATTTTATTTTTTCATTATACTAAAATTTAGAACAGAAGAAAAAGAATTTAGATTTCTGGAGGAGGAAGAGCTGGTTCATTATTCTTGTTGGGTTCTGACCATTCTATGGGAATACCTGATAGATCACTACTAGATCTAATAGAGAAAGTTAAGTCTTGGGTTTCTAGGAGAGCAAGGGAATCACGGTGTTTGTCCGGCGAGTTTGATATGCCCAGTAACGGTTGCAAGATGTGTTGTGATTGCAATACAAATACCACTGATATTGGTCATAGATACCACTGCCAAAGCTGTGGCCGATGGATTTGTGGAAAGTGTATTCAGGGCTGTGAATGGGGTGGCATCAAGAGCAATGATGAGGTTGGAGAGAGTATTACTAAGTTCTGCAAGTTTTGTTCTCGGGTTAGATTAAGGAGGGAAAGTGGAAGGAAGTATAGTGAGAAAGTGCATCCTTCTGCCTCTCCCCGAGAAAGCCCTGAACCACCATCCCCTTGTTTTAGTGGTGAAACAGTCAAGTGTTCTGTGGATAATGAATCCATTCACAGTGATCAGTTCTCAAAGTTTCTTGAAGCCCGGGATTGTGGGTATTCTCCTCATGCAGTGAGGAGTATGACCATGTTTAGTTCTCACCCATCTTCAATATCTGTTCGTCGCTCTTTTAGCAGGTATGCTTTCCTTCAGATTACATGTAGTGCATCAAGATGCTGCCCTAAATGTTTTATGTAATTATGCTTTAATCTCTTTAACTGCTATAGTATTCAAAATTTGGACATAGCCTTTTCGTTTTGGCCCTCTTTATGTCTCTCTCCACCTCCCTCCCCAAGTGTATATGGTGCTTAACTAATTCTCTGCTTTCTAATGTAGGAGTGACGAAGAGGAGGCAGAGGATTCTGGAAAGAACTTTTTCAGCCCTTCAAGTGAATATTGTGATGACAATTTGGATATAGATTTAAGTAGTGTTAGTGCTAGAAATGAGTTTTACCGTTCAAGGTCACCGGGATCAAATCAGTTTGATTGCCCATCTAGAATTTATTATACTTCTAGTAGAGTTGGGCATTCTGTACAGCAGGGGCAGGAGGGAATCCCGGTGTCTCAGAATGACGGTCCCTTTGGTCAACAGACTACGGCTGTTTTAAAAAGGCCCGAGAAAGGGACTGAGGATCCAGATATTACTGATGATTGCTCTGATGACTTGTCAGTTTTCCACAGCCAATATGAGAAATCACAGAGGCCACTGGATTTTGAAAACAATGGTCTCATCTGGTATCCCCCTCCGCCTGATGATGAGAATGATGAGGCAGAGAGTAATTTTTTTTCTTATGATGATGAAGATGATGATATTGGAGATTCAGGCGCAATATTTTCAGAGAGTAGTAGCCTTTCGAACATGTTTCCTGCAAAGGAGAAACTGAATGAGGGTAACAAGGAACCACTTAGAGCTGTGGTACAGGGACATTTTAGAGCTCTTGTATCGCAACTGTTACAAGGTGAGGGTTTCGTGGGCAAAGAGGATGGAGATGAGGACTGGCTTGACATAGTTACAACAATAGCATGGCAAGCTGCAAGTTTTGTTAAACCGGACACTAGCAGAGGAGGCAGTATGGATCCTGGTGATTATGTGAAAGTTAAATGTATTGCATCAGGAAGTCCAAGTGACAGGTATGATTTCCATACATTTTGCAGATCTTTGTACTAGTGACTTAATTGTATCTTTAAGCTAAACATTTTGGATTTTGCAGTACCCTTGTAAAAGGAGTAGTTTGTACAAAGAATATAAAGCACAAGCGCATGACCTCGCAGTACAAAAATCCTAGATTGCTTATTCTAGGAGGATCGCTTGAGTATCAGAAAGTTCCGAACCAGTTGGCGTCTTTTAATACATTACTACATCAGGTTTTGTTTTGTTTCTCTCTCTCTCTCTCTCTAAAGACAATTTCTTTTATCTTTAAAGTTCTGTAAATGAAATTTTGACCTTTTTTTAACAGGAAAACGATCATCTTAGGATGATTATCTCAAAGATAGAGGCTCTCCGCCCCAATGTTCTACTGGTAGAAAAAAGTGTATCTTCGTATGCTCAAGACTATCTGCTAGAAAAGGAAATATCGTTAGTGTTGAATGTTAAAAGGCCAGTACTAGAGCGTATAGCCCGGTGTACTGGTGCACTTATTACTCCATCAATTGACGATATCCCTAAAACTCGTTTGGGACATTGTGAATTGTTCCGGTTAGAAAAGATTTCTGAACAGCATGAGCCAGCCAATCAGTTTAACAAGAAACCACAGAAAACCCTGATGTTTTTTGAAGGGTGTCCAAGGCGTCTTTGTTGCACGGTAATCTTCTCCATATACAACATTTGGTTTATTTCTTTTACAAATTGAGTATCTGCTGTTTTTTTAATCATATTTTTATTTAATATACTCATAATCTGCATTCTGATATAGCATAAAGATTTAGTCTGGCTGTCCCTAATTTTGTCATTATCTGTTGTAGGTCCTGCTGAAGGGTGCATGTGTTGAAGAACTAAAGAAGATCAAACATGTTGTCCAGTATGCAGTGTTTGCAGCTTATCATTTATCTCTTGAAACTTCTTTCCTTGCTGATGAGGGTGCTACTCTGCCCAAGACGACACTGAGACACTCAATTACTATACCAGATAGGACAACAGCTGATACAATTTCAGTAGTCCCTAATTCTTTCAGTTCAAGCAATTCCAAAGCTGTAGCTGTTGCTTCTGCTCAAGATGATGACATTTTGGGTCTGAAACCAGAAGTTGAAGGATTAGAATCTTTGTCTGAGCATCTTGATCCCGAGCACAATTTTCCTTTGTCTAATGGTTCTGTGGACAGCGTGGTTGGAAATACATTTTCTGATGCATATACTGATGATTTAGCATCTAATGTATTTTTGGACTCTTCTCCATCTCAATACAAGGATATAAAGGGGCTAACTGCCCATTCTTCTGTCACAAAAAATCTTTCCCAATCAGAGTTGCAAGAAACCTTGCTTCATAACTGGAGTCAACATGAGGATATTCATGAGTTGACAAACTCTGAAAGAATTGACCACAATGAAGTTTCAAGTGAGTTTTTCTCGTCTGCTGACACTCATCAGAGCATATTGGTATCTTTTTCAAGCCATTGTGTACTGAAAGGAACTGTTTGTGAACGCTCCCGGCTTCTGCGGATAAAATTCTATGGCTGCTTTGATAAGCCACTTGGCAGATATCTTCGTGATGACTTATTTGATCAGGTAATTCATTGTTAGTTTACTTAATCCCTCCCCCCTTATTTTATTCCTTATTATGGAATTATAGTTAATGAATTATGGAATTATAGTTAATAAGTTTTATAATTGGCAGACATCTTTTTGTCGATCTTGTAAAGAGCCAGCTGAAGCCCATGTTCTATGTTATACCCATCAGCAAGGAAACCTTACCATTAATGTAAGACGCCTTCCTTCACTAAAGCTCCCTGGGGAGAGAGATGGTAAAATATGGATGTGGCACCGTTGTCTAAGGTGTGCCCATATAGATGGGGTTCCACCAGCAACACGTAGAGTAGTCATGTCAGATGCTGCCTGGGGACTTTCTTTTGGAAAGTTCTTGGAATTGAGTTTTTCAAATCATGCAACTGCTAATCGTGTTGCTACTTGTGGCCATTCATTACAACGGGACTGCCTCCGTTATTATGGGTAAGTACTAATAGATTTGGATTGGTTGTTAATTTTTCAAGTATTGAGTGATCTTATTTCAAATTGGCAACTCTTGTTTAACAGGTTTGGGAGTATGGTTGCATTCTTCCGATATTTGCCCATTGATATTCTTTCTGTCCACTTGCCCCCTTCAGTGCTTGAATTCAATGGCCAAGTTCAGCCAGAGTGGATAAGAAAAGAGGCAACTGAGGTGCTTTTAGGAAATTTAATCTGATTTTTGAATAATTTCTCAACTGGTGCTGAATGCTAAACTAGTTTTGTAACTTTTGCAATTTTATGAGATCTCAATTCTTTTTTGCAGCTTATGGGAAAAATGGAAACCTTATATGCGGAGATATCTGATGTACTGGACTGCATGGAAGAGAAAAATAGATCTTTTGGACGTGAAATGTCAGGTGCAAGTGAATTACAGAACCATATCGTGGAGCTGAAAGATCTGCTTAAAAAGGAAAGAAATGACTACATTGTAAGTACAAAATATAGTATCATCATGATGTTTTTGTGACTGATTGTTATCACATGTTTCCTGGTATGTAGTTCATATTTATGCATTGTGGACAATGAATCTGTCTTTTGCTAATCTAGTTTCCTTGGTTCTTTTAATAGGGTTTTCTGCAACCTGCATTTGTGGAGACTTCAGAACCAGGCCAAATGGCTGTAGTAGACATTCTGGAGCTAAATCGCTTGAGACGCTCTCTTTTAATTGATTCTCATGTTTGGGATCGCCAGCTCTATTCACTGGACTCACTCCTCAGAAAAAATCCTGCTTCTATGGCCACAGAAGGGGGTGTATCTTTTGTCCACCTGCAAGAGTTGATAAGTGACTCATCTAGAAAGGATGGCAGGTTTGATTATAGCCATGAAGATAATGTGTCTGAATCTTCAAAATTGCAAGCGCGTACTGGAAATGATTTATCACCAGATAAAGGACCTGATATACCAACGCATGAACCTTCTGAAGACCCCATGTTGGTATCATGCCATTATAGCCGAGAGGATGAAATACATTCAGATAGGGAAATTGTTAATAAGACATCCTGTGAAAGCTCCCCCTCCCATAAATCTACTCTTTCTGAGAGAATAGATTCTGCATGGACTGGAACTGATCAACTTCTGGTGAAAGCTCAGCCTCTTCATACTTCTGCAATTGGACTCCCAGCCGGTGCTGTCAAGCAGACAAGTCAAAATGACGATCCTCCTTTAAGGAGGTTAATGTCGTCAATGAGAGTTCATTCTTTTGATTCTGCAGTAAGAGTCCAAGAAAGGATCAGGAAAGGATTGCCCACTTCTTCGTTGCATTTGTCGACACTTAGATCATTCCATGCTTCTGGAGATTATAGGAGTATGGTGAGAGATCCTGTGTCTAGTGTAAGAAGGACTCATTCCCAGGCATTTCAACGAGAGACACAGAAGTTGGATTCCATACTCAGTTTCACACCCTCATTCGTCTCCTCTGCATCTCAAATAGCTGATGGGGTCCGGTTGCTGCTTTCCCAGACAAGCAACAATGACATAGTTGTTGGTGTTTATGATAGCGAGCCCACTAGCATAATATCATATGCCCTTAGTTCCAAGGATTATGAGGATTGGGTTGCTGATAATTTGAATGATCATCAAGGAGGCTGGAGTAATCATGATAGCTATAAAGAAGATTCTGCACCTTCCATATTTTCACCCTGGCAGTCTTTTGGCTCTATGGACTTGGATTATATCCACTATGGAAGTTATGGATCTGAAGATGCTGCATCATCCATGGGTAACCTGTTTGCAGATGCCAAAAGATCTCCACATTTAAGGATTTCCTTCGGCGATGAGTCCTCAAATGCTGTAGGCAAAGTGAAATTTTCTGTGACTTGTTATTTTGCAAAGCAGTTTGACTCTCTTAGGAAAAAGTGCTGTCCCAGTGAAGTAGATTTTGTACGATCTTTGAGCCGCTGCCAGAGGTGGAGTGCACAAGGTGGGAAGAGCAATGTATATTTTGCGAAATCTCTGGACGATAGATTCATCATAAAACAAGTCACAAAGACAGAATTGGAATCCTTTCAGGAGTTCGCACCTGAGTATTTTAAATATTTGACAGATTCCCTTGGCTCCGGAAGTCCAACTTGTCTTGCCAAGGTTCTTGGTATATATCAGGTTAGGCCTTCTTTAATTATTTATTTATTCGTTTACTTTCTCTTTATTGGTATGTGCACCACACGGGTTAGTACTAGTGGGTAATGGCTTAAAAATTCTTGTGATCTTCTTACACTGGTTTGTTGGCAGGTCACTGTTAAACACCTGAAAGGTGGGAAGGAAACTAAAATGGATTTGATGGTGATGGAGAACCTGTTCTTTAAAAGAAATATTTCAAGGGTATATGATCTCAAGGGGTCTGCTCGATCCCGTTACAATTCTGATACAACAGGGGGAAACAAAGTACTGTTGGATATGAATTTGTTGGAATCATTACGTACAAAACCCATATTTCTTGGAAGCAAAGCAAAGAGAAGCCTGGAAAGAGCTATTTGGAATGATACATCATTTTTAGCGGTATGCCTTAACCCTCTTCCTTTTTTCTTACATCTTCCATAGCTTCTCCTGTGCCTTGCATGTGCACTTCCCCCATTTCATGGGATTGAACCATTTTGTTGACGGTATTGCCTCCGAACTATAAATGCTAACTAGTGTAGCTATTAACTGATGTCATGTTTCTCCAGTCTGTTGATGTAATGGACTACTCACTGCTGGTTGGGGTGGACGATGAGCGGAAGGAGTTGGTTTTGGGGATCATTGATTTTATGAGACAATATACATGGGACAAACATTTGGAGACATGGGTGAAGGCATCTGGAATCCTGGGTGGTCCGAAGAATGCTGCTCCAACGATCATTTCTCCCATGCAATACAAGAAAAGATTCCGGAAAGCAATGACCACCTATTTTCTCACTGTACCTGATCAATGGTCGTCATGAACAGCTGGCATCTTTGCATATTCTTTCTTTTGTTCACAAAAGATGTGTTCACTAATAAGGAACAGGGGAATTGTTATTGCTGATAAACAGAGAGGAGGGAAATCCCTCCCATCTTTTTCTTCCCCTTTCTTTTGTATACGGGGCAGAATTAACCCAAATGAGATTTGTTACCGCTGTAATTGTGAAGAGTTGGCAACTGTTATTTTGCATGTCAAAGTTTACCAACAGTGTAAAGGATAGCCATGTGACGTAAAAGTAGACAAATGTAAATCAAAATTTCATACGTTGGATTTGTTGTCCACGTGCTTCATTAGTAAAATATCACATTTTTATTAGTTTCATTACTATTCTCTTTGGGAATATGCATCTTTAATTAGAGTACATGCATCCATTTAAGTCACATGTGTCGAGTACTTTATCATTCATCTTAGCTTTGTATTATTGGGCTAATCCTGAATATAAATCCTTCTGGATAAGAAACCTTGGAATGTACTTTTGGTATAAAGAATTCTGAAAATCCCTGTCAATTAACTTTCGTTTATAAAAAATAAAAAAAAACTTTATACTTTTGGCTTAATGTGTTTACTCGTTACCCAATGCAAGTTTATTCATACCCAAATGAAAGAAATATGTGTTAAATTCTTCTATGTTTTAAGTTTTCCCCCCTTTTTCAAAGAAAATTTTGTATCTTAGAACTTTCTCAAAACTGTAGGTATGGTCCAGAGGCATCACATGATGAAGAAGAAGAAACAATTAAGAAGATGAAAAAGTTTGACTACAAGTCATAATTATGCGGAATAATGTAATTACATCAGTTGCTCTAAGATAAATAATCCTCGATCACCACAAGTGTGTGGTTGATGGGATACCGCGCAGACTGAAGTAGAGAGTTTAGAGGAAAATTATGCTAATCGTCCAACCACACTCACAAAACAACGCTGCCTCTATCGGTTTGACTCTTTGAGTGTGTTGCCGTATACAAGCACATCAGGTGGACACAAACAAGAACAACTCGAGTTCGAGTTTAGGGCCATTTACTAAACTACACTGCCTACTGGCTACTGGCCGCTACTTGTTAAGAAGCCACAGCTACTTGTATCTCTCCTTCATTGTCGGGTCGGAAACTCACTCGTTTCTGCAAAGTCAATAAATATTTCTTTGATCAAAATGAAAATAAACAAATAAATAAATTGGTCTTCGAAATGCTACCAAAACATGTTAGATGGAAACAGAGTGGTGGTAAGTGGTAACTACTAAGTGGTTGTTGTATGCAACTAATTAAGGCTGGCGGAGCAGGTGAAAATGTTGACTAGTTAAGTCTTCTTGTTCTTTTCAAAATGCCCAAACTCTTAGAAGTTAGATCCTTTATTTGAACGTGTTTTTCTCGGTGCTAGGCATTGTGACTTAATTTTAAAAAAAAAAAGTACTTTAAACTACTCTAATTAAAACAGAGAAGAGAGTTTGAACTCGGATATAAATAGATTGACACACTTCTTAGACTAATTCACCTAACTCACGTTTGTAATTTATGTGCTAAGCTACAATTTGTATATTAAGGTGAGTGCTAAGTAAAGGTAATAAGATTTGGATTATACTTGAGTTCAGGGGAAGGTTGAGCTTTGCTTGAGCTCATACCAAAGTCTGAAGGAAGTCGAGCCCCTCAAATCAGGACCCAAAATTGACGATTAGTTTTGTAGGTCCAACAACATTTATAAACGTCTCAAGCAAACAAAACAAACCGAAATGTCAAAACACCACTAAACATGGCAGAAAAACAGGATCCATGTCTCTGAGAACCCATACCTCACGCGATCTGATGCCTTGTGATCCAAGTAGTCTTCCATGAGCGCCATCCTTCCAATGCGTTTGCTGGTTCAAACCAAAACCTCCATTGCCATTGGTCTTCTCACTTGCCTTTTGCCCACCGCTGTTGTTGTTGACCAAGCAAAGATCCACAATCCTCTGAGCTGCCTCTGCCTCGTCTCTGCTCTGCTTCATCAATTTCTCAACTTGGGCCTTTGGAAGCCTCATCCTCACACGCACCGCCCCATCAATCTCTCTTGCCTCCTCCTCGGGCACAATGCTGTTAGCTGATGCTGCAGACGATGATTTCATGACAGAAAGGTCTGAAACCGACCTCCGAGACAGCATGAGGGTCTCGAGCCTGTCTTTAGCGCTCATGTTTATCCCTGACCTCACCCTTCTTGGAACTCTCTCCTTTGGAAGCTCAACCTTTGGCAGCTCAACAAGGAAGTAAATCCCTCTTGGCTCAAGGTTTTGATATGGCTCCAGAGGCTTTGCTCGAACCCCAAAATGCTTGACCTCCTCTGATTTTAGCAGAACATGACCTGGGTAGTTTTTTACTACCTCGCCAGCTTGCACTGGTGTCTTTAACTTGAACGACTCCCCACTAATTTGCATCACCTTTGCATTCTTTTTACCTCCCAAACTGTTCCCCATTGGAGTAGGAGCTTCGCTAGCTCAGTGACCAGGAAAATAATAATCTTATTTCGTTTTGAAATTTTGAAGTGGCCCTTTTATTATACCTAAAGGGATGCTAAGATCTCACATGGATTTTGGAAATGGTGCCATGGTGGGTATAAGAAAGAGACGTGGTTCTTTGGGTAGTTGGATTTTGTTATGGTGGTCGTTGGTCAACAAAGAAGGCAAATTTTTTTGAAAAAACGACTTAGCTCATGAGCTTTGACATTAGCATAAAGTACGTAGGCGTTTGCTTTCGATCCTAAATTCCTATTATAATATATACTTTGTGAATCCTTTACTTTAGAGTTTTGTGCTTTTTCTATGTAATTTCAACGATCTTATCACAAAAACCCGTGATGTGTGGAACAAAGATGATTGCATGATCATATTTTGTGTGTAACAGTTCACGATAATCACGGCTCGGACTTGGTCAGATTTTCCTCTTTGGATTCTATCGATCATGTGAGAAATTTGACTATCAATTATTGTGTTTGGAAAAGATAATTTCAAGGACATGGTTGATGGGATGGGACTCTGACGACTTATCCAAGATTTCAAAAATATGGTAAGCTAAATTTACCGTAAGTGTGGACTGCTAGATTTTGGAGTCGGCTAAATCTTAAAAGATATATACTAACAATTAAAAAAGAAAAAAACTCCAAGCTGTAGGTCCGTCCCTACCTCTGTTTCCGGTAGTAGCTATACCCTTTTAAGACTAGCTTTTAGTTTTATTGTTTTGGAAATGATTAATTAGTGATTAAGCTCTAATGTACGGCAATTAATTTGGTAGCTTAGTACTGAGTGACTGAAACTAGTTAGTCCAAGTACTGGGTCCAAAATGATGGTCCGCTCATCAACTTGGAAGCGATTATTTCTCTCCAACATTATCTTAGCACAAACAATGAATGAAATTCCATTCACTCAGGAAGCTAACTTTCCTGCAGCTCCTATAAAAATATATGAGTGCTCTTGTTTTATAAAATTCAAATTCAACATGCAGAAATGTTGGTCTTTCACGTGCAACATCCATCCGAATTGGAATTTAGAAATGTATTACCCAAAAGTAACACGAAATTACTTGCATGAAATGCATGGGAAACATGGGAAATTAAACTGCAGTTGACAAGTTCAAGCTAAGCATATGCATCAGCATTCACAAGGGTCCTATTCAAGATATATTCATTGCTGAAGCTTGTGTGAAAACTTAAGCAATTTGAGGTGATGTCGATGATCAATGACCTGGTCATAGTCCCACCTTCAAAGGATAATGGATAAGGATCATCTTTGCTGTTCCATCTCTTCTCTTTGAAAATTACAGTTGTTTATCATTCGTTCTTGCTAATTCGACCTGTAAGTTTCCTGGGTTTTGGTTTGCGTTGGCGTCCCTATGCATTTTGAATCTTGAATGTCAGAAGATATTTAGGACGAAACTAAAAATAAAATAAAATCAAATTTTGGTTGACAATTCTGAAATTCAACAATCAATAAACAAGCTTGCCTCGTATTTAGAACTTAATAATATACAGTCCGTGACACAAATCCCTGGATTATTAGGAGGAAATAATTTTATGGACACACACCAGACGCTTGAACATGAAAGCAAGTCTTCAGTAAGTAAAGAATGTTGCAACAAACAATGCATCAAATGAACATTTTGAACTCTTAAAGAAGGAAAACGAATATACAGAGCATTGAGATCGGCTTATTCGCCTCAAGCTCGTATTCTCAGTTTCACACCACAAAAGGAAAAGTGGAAGAACATCCATTGAGAGAGAAAAAATTGGAGGAATGAAACAAATAGGATAATATTCGCGCTACTACAACTACAGTGTCATAGCTGCTGTAATTTTTGAAGATGCTCCAACAATGAACTAGCCTTCCGTTTGGCCCTCTCTGTGCCACTCTTTGTGAGCTCTGTCAAGGGTATGATTGCACCAAGCCTACTTATACAGGCAAGGCTCTCGGTATCTCTCTTGCACAAGGCAAGTAAAATGGCAGTTGCATACTCTTTGTTACGAGGCAGACCTCTTCGCAAAAGGTCTATCAGAACAGGTATGGTGCCAGCCTTCACTATAGTGACTTTGGCCTCTTGGTGGTTAGCGAGGACAGACATAATAGTCAGAGCTTCATCAACCATGCAATTGCTTGAATCAGTAAGCATCTTCAGTAAGGGTTTGACAATCCCTGCCCGAACAGCCCTGCCTTTGTTACCCTGATAAATGCACAAATTGAACAGTGCTGTTGCAGCATCCTTCTTCCCTCTGGTGCTCCCATTCTGAAGCAACTCTACCAAAGCAGGAATTGCCCCGGACGCACCAATTATTATCTTGTTCTCATCAGCAAGTGACAAACTAAAAAGGGTTGCTGCTGCATTCTCTTTCACTTCCATGCCTCCAGCTCTGAGGACTTGGACAATAGAAGGAACAGCACCAGCAAGCATTATAATCCCCTTGTTGTTTTCATATATTGAGAGGTTGAGAATGGAGGTGACTGCATTCTCTCGTGTTAAACCATCTTCTGTTGTTATGAGGTTGACCAGTACTGGTATGGCACCTGCTTCTGCTAATAATATTCTGTTATCCGTACTTCTTTTGGACAGTGATCTAATTTCTGTTGCAGCAACTCTACGCTCCTCAGTTGATCGACTGGAGAGCTTGCGAACCAAAGCTTGAATGGTTGCTATGTCTCCACTAATGTCACGGAAGGATCCATCACTCTTCTTGATCTTCCCGTTTGTTAACGCGGTGGGCTGCTCTATGTTGTTGTTAGTACACCACCGAGAAATCAGGCTTCTCAAAACATAATTCGGAGTTAGTGTCAAATATAGGAGCTTTTGCTGAGTTTTGGGGCATGTTGTGTTCCCACAGTCTATCCATCTCTGTATGTAAGATCTCTCGTACGTCTACGGAATCAAAAATTGCAAAAACTGTTTGAGTTTTGGGCATCAAACTAATGAAAGGCAAAGCTGGAATGTCGATGGAAGAAAAATATGAAGCCAAATAAAAATAGAAAAAAGATAGCATTTTTGGCATACCTGACCTGTGGCCACAATAACAGGATCCCTCATTAATTCCAGAGATATTGGGCATATAAAATCATCAGGAATTGCAGTGGCATCAGGCTTCTTAATATCACCCTCCTGACCATCAACCTGGATTTCATTGGCCGAGCAGAGTGAAGGAGGCTCACAGGAGTTGCTCAAGGTATGGATTTTATGAATCGTCATCTCATCAGCAGATTCAGCACTAAAGCTTCTGGGAATATTGGCAATCATCTTTGCACTGTTCTCTACGTAAACCCATTTGCCTGACTCTACCAGGGACTGGGAGAGGCCATGAAATGACATCTTTCTTGAATTCATACAAGACCCATATCTTTCTATGGCTCTTCTCAATTGGGCTCTAACCAACTCAACCTAACATTTGCCAAAAACACGAATTTTCACCTTTTTTGTTTTAATTTTAAAAAATTTAAATGGAAGGAATGGCTAGTGGCTTTTATTGAAGTTTAAGCTGAAGTTCAATTATAGTAGTGACAGAGAAAACAGAGCGCAACAAACAATCCACACGGTTTTAGTCGTTACCTGTTCCTCAACTTCCTCCGAGATGTCGAACTGATCGTACGGTATGTCGCCCAACGCCTTCTCCAATTTCCACGTCACACATTGGAATTGGAAGCTTATCTTCTTGCTCGCCTCGTCCTTTAAAAAAGATGAAAGTTTTCAATTCAAACAAACAAAATTAAATCAACAAAATTGCAAACAGAATTTTCAAGGGGAAGTGAGGGCAAACAAGCTAAAAGAGAAATGTACATTGTGATTGACGGGGACGGAAGGGGTAGAATTGGAAGTAAAGTTGGTGGCGAGCAAAACGAGGCGCTTTGCGGCCTGGAGAGCCACCACCAGATCAGACGCCCAAGATTCTCTCGAACTGGAATTCGTGGAAGAAGTGGACGCATCCAACGGTCCAAATTCGAGGCCTTTAAACAGCCTTATCTCTTCAAACAAATGGGTTAGCAGGGCGATCCGGCGGACCAGATCGGTGCAGTCCTTCTTAAAGGCGCCGCCGCCGCAGCCTTTGCTGGCCACTACGACGTCGTTGAGTAATTGAAGCAGCTCCGATGTACGGTCCTCCCCGCCGGCTACCGCGCCGGCCATTGGGTCCTTTATTCAATCTGTCTGTGAGCGGGAGGAGATTGTTGCTTGGTGTTGCGTCTGAGCGTCTAAAAGCGGAAGAAGACGCAGAATGTAGGTGGGAGGGAAATGGCTGGCGGTCATGGGATTAAGGATTTAATGAAAGAATTTAGAGAGAGAGAGAGAGAGAGAGAGAGAGAGAGAAGATTATGGGAGGGAAATGAGAGTGAGTGAAGAAAGCGAGAATCTCGGTGAGGAAAGATGTTAAATGGGAGGGCAATGAAAAGGATACAGACAGTTGGATTTGGATGAAGGCAGCTCTGGAATTATTAGAATAATAATATTATTATTATTTGCTTATCAATTTTAAAACGAAAACCAACTCTTTCAACTTGTTCTATTCTCTCTAGCAAACAATTTTTTCGTCACCTTTGTTTTATATTTTTTATGTTTTTTATGTTTTGGTATTTGGTTGCAACTTGCAAAAGGCTGTAAAGGCTGTGGGAATTATTCTTTCTTTCTCATTTTTATTGTTTGACATTATCTTATCAATCCGATCCCGCTAATGCTAATCGAGGTTGACCTTTTCTTTTTGTCCTAAGTTTTCTTTTTTATTATTCATAATTGTAACACCGTTTCTAGCAACGGTAAAAACCAACATTGTTTTGGGCCAGGTAGTGGTATGGTCTCTATTCAATCAATTTAACCTTGTTCACCTGAGGTTCTATATTTGATTCCCCTCTTTCTTAATATTACTTATACTCTTTTTTTTAATATTACTTGTACAAAAACAAAGATCCATTCAAGTAGGATTATTTTAAATGACAAGGGAGGGGATCTCTTCCAAGAATATTATGAATAACTAGTTGGTATTTTTCGATAAATAAAAAAAACTAATTGGTATTTTCCATGGGAATTGGACAACACTACAAATTGAAAGGAAATCATTTCTCTAAATTGTTCATTTACTAATTGGAATTTTTATTTTTCCATGTGTTTGTAATATTGTTTAATGTTTTTTAGATTGGAAAAAAGTCAAATCCTAGTTGGCTTGACCTTGACAACATTGAGCTGTTGCCGGCTGATTTATTAGCTTTGCTTAAAATATAAAACACTTATACATTGGTTCGGAAACGAATCTGAACCTTATATAAATAATGTAACCAAAGGGAGTTTTTCTTTTTCTTTTTTGGTTTTTGAATTCCATATTTTAATGAGAGAATGACGTGCAGCCAAATGAGCCGCTTCATGAGAACAAGTATATGCTGCCAAGTGCCAACTATATTCACATTGTTACCAAAGTTAATCTCTTTCTTAATTTGGTCAAGAAGGTGGAGCGCTGTGATTTTCATAATAATAATCTGAGGAACAAGAACCAAAATAAATATTACAGTTTTATTTATTAGAAATGGTTTTAACCAAGACTGGTTCAAACCAACATCGGTTTGTTTGCTAGTGTTGTGTGGACGGCCATTGGTGATATCATCATATATCTCCCAGATAGATAAGGATTTGTTCTTGGTGTGGTTATCCACAACCACGTCACAAATGTTAGAGATCAGATACTCTCTTCTGTCTATTTATCACTATACATTATATACATAATATATATGCTAGCTGCTGCAGATATCGAAAAAGCAGAAAAACAAGTGAACATGGTAAAAATATTTAACTGGCCACCTTTTTTCCTGGTTAGTATATCACGATTCACGACTCACGAGACAGAAGAAAACAAATATTGGTGGTGCAGATTTAACTTTGTTTAAATGTGTGACAGTGATGAGGACGACAGAGGAGGACTTGTTCATTTGGTTAAGAAATATTTAGGATGCACCTTCCCTTCTTTCTTGTAAGTTGTAAGTTGTAAGTTGCAACACCAACAAACACACTATGTAACGTTAGAAGAATTTTAAACACTTGGGCTCCACCTCTTTTAATGGTATATGTCTGGGCCACCAAAGATAATATTATAGTAGACGACCCAGGCCAGGATCAGTGAGTGGACTCAATTCCAGGAGCCCATATTCATAATATATATATATATATATATATATATATATATATATTCACCAGCTCTGTTATCTTTTACATCATCAAGATTCAAGATTCAAGATTCAAGTAAAGCAAGCAATCTCTGAAGATATTGAGCCCAAAGAAAATGCACTATCTTCTTCTTTACTTACAAGTTACAAACACAAGCAAGAATCATCCGCAAAGTTCGCGTCAACCCTTTGTTTTTTTTTTTATTGTTTTATTGTTGGACAACTTTTAAGGAACAGCATCATCATTCATCACCATTTCCATTTTGAGTTTGGAAATTGATAAGACCTATACAAGTGATCGATCGAGTGAATTAATAGACATCCTCAAAAGGGAATCTTTGCTCTTAATTAATGTGGAGTCCTAATCACCCAACCATAACCTGAGATCGATTCGGAGGCTTATTTAACATGCACTCAACTCAACCTATATAATATATATACATATGTATCAAAAGTCAATGCACCTACTTCGAGTTAACATTTCAATCACACAGTACTTAACCTAGATATACACTACTTTTATACTTTAATGTATTGATCATATATATAACTAATAATATAGAAACTCAACATGAATAATATATCTTTGATGACAAGCAAGTTGAATATATATAGCAGAATATGGTTTCCTTGTGTTTCAACACTTCAATCAAGCAACCAAATGTCTCCAATAATTTATTATAAGTATGTATGAAATATGAAATTAATGTGTACATTGAATCGATCGGCAATGCATGGAAGTTGGGTTCCTTTTCCAATCCCACCATGTACAGGTAAAACTTTTTATTAATTAATTAATTAATTAATTAATGAAAATTCTATTTGACTTAAGAAGAACAGGTGAAGTAAAGAAGAAGGGCATGCCAAGATTGTGCCTCAACAACGTACACCACTCCATAAATACAAGTATGGACTACTCTTTTACAATAATATTGATTTACTCTACACATAGATAATTATGCTTAATAAGAGAGAGAGAGAGAGAGAGAGAGAGAGAGAGATGAAATGCTCTATGAACGATTAATCATATAGATTTAGGTATATATTCATTTTTTTAAACAATAAGCTGAATTTGTTATGTAATAATTCCAGGAAATGGGTATATATGATGAGAGGATATCTTTGTGTATATATATATGATCCCATCAGAATATAGTATAATTTGTTAAATAATGTTTTAATTTTGTCCATATATGTATGTTTTTTATTTGAATAAATGTAGATTATACATTACATAGTATGGAAACTTCTATGAACATGAAGGGTCCTAAATCAGTGGATATATCATATATATAGAAAGGTAGCTAGAGATTGGACACATATATATATCATCACATGATCACATCACCCAACCCCCACACATAGACTAGACTGTGCGCAGGTCCCAAACGCATATATATATATGGCAAATATGAGTTTCTATATTTCTCTTTCATTAAAGTATAAAAATGCTCTTATATCTGATCACCATCCATGACAACATTGGCTTGGGTTACAATATCCATTTTGAAGATACCATGCAGCCTATATAAGAGCATTTTCACCTATTTTCCATGACATAGAGTAGGGATGACAATTTTCCCCACGAAGGTCTTTGCGGGGATTCGACCCTAATGGATCGAGTATGAAGGACAAAAAACGGGTATGGTGATGGATACAGGGAATTTTTTGGGCATGGTGTTCGGAGAGGGGCGGGGATGATATTTTAATCCCCAACCCGAATCCTCCCCGTTTAGAATATATATTTATATATGCTATTAAAGTGATTGTACCGACTAAGTTTTATATTTTATATTATTATATTATATACTTATATAATTTATACAAATCCTAAACCACACAACTTATTTATTTAGTTAACTTCCAGTACATATATAAACATTCTTATATTGTCTTACAAGTATATATTATATATATTCATTATCTTGTCTTAGTGATTTTTTTTCTTCAACAAAGTAGTTATATATTGGTTTTTTCTTCTGTAATGAGGTGGGTCATGGAACCCATTCCCCAACGAAAGTGTGGATAGGGAATCCCCGATATGAATATTGTGGGTATGAAGGTGGGGATGGGGCAAAAAAGCTTAATGGGGATGGGGATGGGAATGGCATATCCACCCCTGATTTAACCCATTGCCATCCCTAACAAAGAGCAAGGGGAGGTAAGGGCTGTTACTATTCACATAAATAGTGCCAGCCCTTGCAAAAGGCAAGTTGTGTTTCCACTCATTGCCATGGCAAAAGGCAATTACTATTCGCTTTAAATTATTTTTATTTTTTATACTTGAACGATTAATTTGGATAAGATTTTTGGTTGCGACGTGTCAATATTTATTATAAACACTACTAAAAAAATGCGCATAGGACACTATTTTATTTTGTGCTCATAGAGTTTAAGGGCACAAATATTTGTGTTTATTTCTAATAGCCACAGTGCAGCCATGATTTGGTTGTCGGTTTCCTCTATAGGGGTTTCCATTGCTACTAAAGCACAATTTTGTGATTCATGACAGAGGTATTGAGCACGAATAATGCTCATTTGTGCTTTTGTTCGAACAAGCTGATTAGACTTCAGAAAAGCTGATTAGACTTTTTTTTTATATATAGCTATCACATAAGCACAACTTTGGAATTGTGCTCAATAGTCTAAATTAAAAAAATAATAAATAAAGAAAAATCATAAAACGCCTTAATTCTTTGACCAAAACACAAAATCCAATTTTATTTTTTCTTCATAAAATCAAAACACTGTTCACATCAAGGAAAACATAGTACAAAGGTTCACAAGTGCACAAATGACCAAATAAACAAATTCAAATTGTAACTTCCTCACCCTATTCTCAGCAGCCAGACACAAAATTTCAACAACAAAAAAACACTAAAAATATAAATTTTATTTCCGATACCCTTTCTCTTAGCTACCAAACAGAAATTTCGACAAAATGTCTTCAAATTATAACTATGAAACTCAAAAAAAACCAAAACTTAAGAATGAGAGAATGAAAGGAGAGAACTTTTCAAAATCTGGAGGTTTAGGTTTAGGTGGGGGTCGTGGATGGCAGCGGCGTCGAACTGAGAGAAAGAGATAAAGGGAGGGAGAGCTTGAAGCGAAAGGAGAGGTTGAGAGAGAGAGAGAGATAACGAGGTTTTCAAGTGGGAAGGACTTCAAAAAAGGAGAAGGGTGGGCTATTGAGAAGTTTTCAGATGAGAAGGCATTAAAAAAGGAGAAGGTGAGATATTTTATAGGGTTGGAAAGATGAGGGATCGTATTTTTTTGTTTAGGGGTTATTTATTTACTTTTTCTTTATGAAAGGCGTGGGGTTTTTAAATGAATAAAAAAATAATTTATTACATGTAAATTATTGGGCACGATATAAGTAACAAAAATATATATTCAGCACGATTTATGTCAAAAATATATACATTGGGCACAAATATTGGTTTTGTGTCTCATGTTGTCACATCTGTCAGATTAAGACACAATTGTTCGTGTCTATAAAAATTAAATCATTTATTTTTATTAAAAACTTGTCAGATAGCACGCAAATCAATTTACACAACCAATTGAGCACGATTAACTGTGTTCAATATAAAATTGTGCTCTATATCAACATATTTGGCACATTTATTTGTGTTTTATATGAAAAGAGCACAAATATAATTTATTTATGTTTAATGTTAGAAAAGACAGCACAATTTTGTATTTGTGCTCTTATGACCGTACCTTTTGACCAGTTTTGTAGTAGTGAAAATTCACATCTCATATTTCAGATAAAATTTTTGGTTGACACATGTATATATATTTTTTGATAAAATTCACATATTAGATTTCGGATAAGATTTTCAGTTTCTACAATTGCATCATGCGTTATCTTTATCTTCTAAATCCCTCTATAAAACCACAGCGCACGGAATTTTAAATTTTTTTAACCTTTGGCAACGAGAACGAACTGAATTTGCCTTGGGCCTTGCTTGAGTTGGTGGCCCCCACATCTTGGCCGGGGTGCTGGAGCGCTCTGAAAAGTCTTCGCAAACCTTGGTCTCCTCCTGCCTAGGCTGGCCTGCAGGAGATTGGTTAGAATTTGAGACGAATCCTATGAAATAATCAATGAAGCAGCAGGAGATTGGTTAGAATATGTTCTTCCAACAAATGGCTATACCGATCATCGATCTCTGAGTGGCTATAAAAGTTTCACCTCTGCATTATTTTGGAAAGACTTAATTCCAGACTCATCATATATACAGATCTCTAACCTAGTCGGAGACTTGGGCATAAATTACATATGGTACAGTGTTATGTTAGTATATACCAGAAAAATAAAACCAAAATGGAAAGATGATGAAGAAAATCGGACGGACTGTTAGTTCTTCTTCCTCCCATCATGCATATCATGCATATCATGCATTATGCATGTATTGAAATTGAATGGTAGATATGCATCAGGATCAGGCATATGTCAAAAGTGTTGTATTATATATGTATATTTCCCTCTCTAATTAATCTAATTATCTAACATGTGATGATGATCGTGAAATCTAGCTATCACATTGCTAGATGGTTCGTACGGTGGTCGGCACGTAGCGTAAAGCGCATGCAACCACCTACTAAACTTAAAAGGACCACAACACAACACAAGTTACAAGTTACCCTCAGCCAGCGCAGTACGCATCCAATAATCTCCCTCCCCTATCGATGTGTCTCCTTTGAATGTTTGGTATTTTTTTTCCACCAGTTGAACTTGAAGATACATATGCTTATCACATTTTTATTATTTTACCCTCAGCCAGCGCAGTACGTATCCAATAATCTTCCTCCCTGAGTCCCCTCTCGATATATATGTCCTCCTTTGAATGTTTGGCATCAAATTACATCAATCTCTTTCTATGTGTTTTCCTTTCACATTCCAACTTAATTGGATCCTGGCAGAAAGCTGTACATCGATTCATGAATTACCAAAATACAATACAATACAATATTATCTAGCTAGCTTCCGGCCCAGGACCCAAAGATTATTCTCTAAATTGCACGAAACTGGATACGTGTTTGGAAGCCTATCGGATATCGGTTTGGAGGATAAACTAATCCAACGGCTCAAGTATCAATAAGGGGCCTTCCAACAAAAGAAACTGAAACCCAATTACAATCAAGAATAAATGAAATTAAAATCAGAAAATTATTCTCCATCCAGAATCCAGATGTTCACGTTCACAAACTTACATAGCTAATCAAATGCATTTATTAATTACTATGTTTAACCAACTTTCTAATCAAGGCAATCCTTCCTCATCACCTGTTGCAAAGCCTTGTTTTAAAGCTAATATAGAATCTTGAAATCTAAGAGCAATTGCAAGCCCACGGGATCTTCAAATGCAAGAGAGATTCTTTTGATATGCACTCATGACTCATGTCGATCTCTCTTTTCAGCTACTGCATTGTAACTTTTTCATCATCTCATGCCGACTTTCCATAAATGGGATCGATGCCTCTTGCATAGTTTTACCCAAAACAATTAGGTCCCACAAAATTATAGGCCCTATCTATCTCCATCCAATTATTACTAATTTCATAAGCCTGTCCATCTAAAATTAATGTTGGTGGACGATGAATATTCAATTATCTGAAGAGAGGAAGGATATTGATGGACGAGGCAAATTCCGATGACATTTGGACTCATAAGATCTCCTCCTTGAGATTTTCAGGTTCTGAATTAGACGAAGGAGCCGTGATTGTGAGGTCAAGGTTTAAATCAGGCAGCTGATGGCCACAAGATTGATCCTCTAAGCAACTTGTACCGTCCGATACTTGGTCACAATTATTGCCACCGAATCTTGCTGGCTGATCATTCGTTGGGGTTTTCAAACCTGCAGACAATTTTGCAGTGCTGCTAACAGCTTGTGAGTTTTTATGATGAGGGCGAGGGAGATTAATGGTGTTCGGTCGATGGTTATTTGGATCTATTCCCATGCTTATAAGCTTTCTTCTCAAATGAGAGTTCCAATAGTTCTTCACTTCATTGTCTGTACGTCCCGGCAATCTCCCAGCAATCAACGACCACCTAAAAAACATAACTAACTAATTTTAGACCAATCAAAACTGTAATTACACCAAGTGCTTTTTTAAAAAAAAATTTTGCTTGATTTGAAATCTGTAAAGACAATCAATTTCTTACTTATTTGTGCATGCTGCAATTGCATAATTTGTCATAATAAAGAATTAGCTTAGCTAGGCAGAATGTGAAGAAGCAAATGTATAGTAAGTACCGGTTGCCTAGGAGTGCATGAAGTTTAATGATGAGATCTTCTTCATCTTCAGCAAAGTTGCCTCTTTTAAGGTCTGGCCGTAGATAGTTTATCCATCTCAGCCTACAGCTTTTACCGCAACGAAGTAGGCCTGATCCAAAGTCAAAAAGATAAAAAGGGAGACAATACCCCTGAATCAATTGTGGTTCTATTCTATATATAACCTCTTATACTTCTTTGATTTCAGAAGAAGAAGAGGACCAAATTAGCAATGTTGTTGGTTCAGGTAAATTCTAGGAACAAGACCAACAACAGTTTTGTATTTTTCTTTTACTCCATTCTATCCATTGTGATGAATATATATATATATATATATATATACATATATTGTCATTCATGTGAGTGTAAGTTTTGGCTTATTAATCCATGCATATGTGTAAATAAATAAGTATTTATGTACCTGCAGCCTGAGGAAGGGTACGCCAACAGCCCTCGCCATGTTTGCGAATGTAATCGATGAGCTTGAGGTCTTCTTGCTTGGACCAAGCTCCTCTGTTTGTGTCTTGCTTATCACAGCAGGGTTTCCTCATTGTATTGTAATTTCAGCTTTTGAAGAAATTAACCTAGGAAGGGAGAATAGGGCCAATTCCAACTGCAAGAAGGGATCGGATTGGATTGAGAATGGAGGAGGAAATGGAAGGTATATAATATTTAGGTAGGTAGCTAGAGGTGCATGCAAAGGATGGCCGGAAAAGAAAGGTTGACTTGGACCGGTGGTTCGCCAATGTGTTACTGCGTGATCATACATACATTACAAATATACATATATATATATACACACTTGTCTCAACACGTTGTGTGGGGAGTGGACAACTTATATACTTTTTGGCAAATATTAAGTTTGTCTTGTCAAAAATGTAGTGTTTTTTTTTGGTAACTAAATAATACTGAAGATAATGTTCTTCTGTGCCAAGAAAAGCCATACATAATTATTATGTCATTGGTTTTTGTATATAAAAAGGAATTTTGAATATCATGACATTAATCATATCTATATAAAGTTGCGGCCCGTAAAAAAGGTTTATAATTTTTTAGGGAGATTCACTATTATACTTAATATAGGAGCTCAAATTATAAAAAAATCTTATATGAAATAGACTTTAGAAACACACTCAAAGCTCATTTACAACATAACAAAAAGACTTTTAACTTCTTTTAAATTATAAAACTGCCATTGATTTCTTTAAACAAACCCGATCCCAAAACCTCATTAAAAAAGCCCAAAACACTTAATAGGACATCAAAGTAATTTAATAATCAAAATTAAATTCAATAGGGTCAGCTATCATTTTTTGGGTTTTTTTTGGGTTTGTTTATAGAAATTAAATGGTGTATGGTTTATTTATAGTGTTAGTGTTAAGAATGGGTATATGACTAAATATCTCAATTTTTTAACCCTAATTAGCTAGAAATATTAATTAATATTGAGCTGCAAAAACGATATTAATTATGAAATTCGAAACTGATATTGTAATGCAGATCATCAATTGTGTAGATGTGGAAGTGATTGAAGATAAAAATACGTTTCAGTTGCGTAGATAAATAGGGAAGAAGATGGACCAAGGACGGAGGGTAGGCTAGCATAAGAGCATTGTGTCCACATGCTCACGTTGACTGATAGCTAGGGTTTCCGATTTGTTTCATCCTCGTCTGTGTCAAAGTCATCATCAAAAAGTGTAACAATATAAATCTGACAAATAACTACTCCACTCGTTGATCATTATCCATATGTGGTACCTATTTTACCTACTAGGCTTGGGCCTTGGCTACGTGCATTATTAGTTTGTCTTGTTCATCCCTTCCCTTTATAGGCATCTAGGTGCACCACTAGTTACCAAACATAAAATCTAGGTCATCGACCAGTAAACTTTTTCTGCGCATGCATATATACATAGTTCTTCTTCGATCGCTTATGGTTGCCACATAACATTGGCTTAACTGAATCAATTCAAAGGGGAAGCATGCATGCACGCACCTGCCAGTCCGTCAGTCAGTCAGTCTATACGGATAAGGATTAAGGACCAATTAACCTGCTAATAAAGTACATAGTAATTTATTTGCTGTCTCTCAACACATCATATGTCTGTATCGATCTGATGTGTGGGTTAAGTTGTGATATATGTTTCGCCAGTGCAATCATGGATATTGGCTTCCTTCCCGATTATTGGTTGAGCTTGAGCCTCGTCACCTCACCTCAATCAACAACCTTACCTCAACATTCATTCCGTACATATATTATTTAACGAAAGAAAATATGGCTGCTTCCTTGTCATCTTCAGTCTGTGTTCATCTACTTGCCACCTCACCTACATATATTTATTCCAGTACTACTGCCCACCATTGTTGAGTAAGACGGGCTTCTTCGCTGTTATTGTATATTATTATTATTATTATTATTTTATTGAAACCGATAAATCTGAGGGATCCAATAGAAGACAGAGCTGAGGTTCCAGTTATTTTTGTACGAGGAAAAGCAACCCACCTTTTTGGGTTTTTCTTTGTAACAATAGTACGAAAGAAAACTTAGAATTAAATTAAAGATGAAAAGTAAGAAAGCAACGTGAGGACATTTGGGTTAGGGAAAGGTTGGTGGCGTCCTGCTTACTCGTTTTTTTTTAATCCATCTCACTTGCATGTTTTCCTCAATAATTTCGCTAATCAAAGTTGAAACAAACCTGCATGTTCATCTTCTCTCTCGGTTTTTTTTTCTTTCCCTTATTACATACCTAACGCTTTGCAGTAAACCCAATTTTCTTTTATTTTACTTTTCAAACAAGTATTGTCGTTTCAAATTTGATTTATGATTTGCTTCCTTTGCACGTTAAATTTTATAGATTATTTTAGATTGAAAAAACAGTAGATCTCAACAAAAAGTTCCTACACGGAAATGAATAGATTAATTTTGTATTAGCTGTGATCCAAATAATAATTATTTACCGAATGGTTTGACAAATCTTTTTTGCAGATTTGATTCGGTGTGTGTAACATTTGGTATTCTTATTCTATCTATATATGGAGATTAATATTTCTTCACAAATACGTAATTGAGGAAAGTAATTACAACCACAGGTGTGTGGTGTGGAATATACGTCTTGTTTGTTAATATATCTATATAAGGGAAGATTGGCTACTCCCACATGCAGCATATGTGACTGTTTATCTATCTTACAAACAAACCATGGATTCAACAAGATGCGTCTACATAGAAGAGACAAGTAGCTACTACTTTCTTTGCTCAAGGTCAAGGAGCGAGGGAGGGACCATACATATACTGCCCACCTTTGTACGTTTCTAGCAATTAATATATATATATACGTACTAATTCTATATGCACAAATAATATTTGTAAAAATATTATAATATAGATATAGGAAGTTGGACTTCTGGATGAGCATGTGTCTCTCGTGCATGCAATGGTTCATGGAGGACAGATGGGTGAGGCCCCGGTCAACACAGAGAGAGAGAGAGAGAGAGAGAGGATTATGTCACATTGTCAACTAATATATTATAGCTTGGTTATTAGGACGGCCAGTAGCCTTAGAATGGCTAGGTTGGAGCTAATTAAGTTTGTAATAATTACTCATCGTAAAAAACAAAGAAATTAATAAGGCACATTTTACCAATGAGCCCAGGACAAGCTAGCAGCATGCAGTGTTAATGCATAGCTAGTGTTCTTTATCCAGCTTCAAGTTAAGAGTTATACTTTTTAACCTTCGCTTCTCCGGTAGAATTTAGCAAAGTAATTAATTAGATGGTATCATAATTTTTTTTTAAATTAAATAAATCCCAACAGAAAATAGTATGAACATGTGTCTCTCGTGCAAGAAATCGCCCCTAAATGTCCAAAAGAAATATGGTTGGTATATATGACAATACAAATTACAATTACGGGCGAATTCTTAGATGAGATGATTTAGAAAGATTCAATCTGACTGGATCACTTGATTGAGCTGCTCGTACAATGATGGACCTGGAGGGGGAAAGGCTGCATATTCAAAATTGGAGATGAGATGAGAGTCTTTAGACAATTATTTGTTGGCCTTAATTATTATTATAGTATTAGTATCCTCATCCTCTTCTTCTCCATCTCCGTGTGTATCAACACAAAAGTTAAAGGGTGTATTTTTACGGTCTTACGTTCAATAATTACAAATTTCTCCACACCAACTAATGGTTTTAACAATGATTCATTGGAATAAAGACTCGTTTGGGACTACTTCTCTAAGGAGTATTTCTGCTGTTAGAAGCGCTTTTAAAAAAAAATAGTCTTGAAATTTCATAATAAATTCAAACGCTTTGCCAGAAAACGCTTCTGGATAACTTTTCTGCCAAACGCTATAGGGCTTTTAACCCTTCCAAAAGCACTGCCAAACAAGTCCTAAATTGCGGATTAGCACCTTTTTCTTCAACATCTGATTCTATCTTTCAACTTTAGATTATTATATTTTCTTCCTTTAATTTATTAATAATTACGGCTTTCCTCTAAATTGGATGACTAAACTTACCCTTAAACATACCCTCAAATTAAATGTTTGCTGTCTGCCCTTTTGCACACAGAGGAGCCTCAACACTGGCATAACACAATTCTTTTCCTCGACTCAGCAATATTGACTCGGTCTGGGCGGCTTCTGCATTTGTACCCAAGTCCTTTGCTTTTCTGACACTCAAATTAAATTACCTTATATAATAATGGCACAACGAAAAAAGAACAGTATTCAACCTGTTGTAGCAATTCTTTCCGTGTTCTCATAGGTAACCAAAGCTTAAATCCCTCCCTACAAACATGAAATATCAGATAAGATAAGAACAACAACAGTACTATACAAGGAATCCAATCTATGGCCATAATTCAAAATTCAAATATATATATATAATATCAGCATCACCATCATGTATGTACGTAGTTTGTAAACTTGGAGTTGAATATAGCCCCAAGTGATGTTTTATCAATACAAAATGTACTGAAACCAAAATGAGACAAGCATTGACTTGTAGTTTTACGTTCCATCAAGATTTAGGCTGTTGTCTTAGACCAGAAAACAAAGACGACAAAGCATTTAAAACCGATCTCACCTGTGAAGATTTCAAATAGTCAGCTGCTTAAAAGTCAATAGTAGATTCAACAAGTCACCAAGTTTCATCCACTACTTCACCTACTGAAATATCCCTGTTAATAGGCCATATCGCCAAGCCTATAGCATGGTGCCACATGGTTAGTGAAGTAGACACCCTCGTATGCCAATCCGACCCGATTCGCCATGACATGTCACTACCTCAAAAGAAAATCTACCGACTTGATCATATGGCAAGCCCTACCAGACCAAGGTCAGCTAGATGGTGTATGCTCACGGTCAGAACTACCCGACCCTTATACTTGGGTGGAATTTCCCAAGATCCTCCCTAGTCGATCCTAAGGAGCAAATCAAGCTGACTAGAGAATCTAGGGAAGTTCGCTTCTTTGGACAAGTTAAACAATGTGTGTGTCTGGACAAGACTAAAAGGGAGCACTTAATGCACTTCAAATCCAATCCAAGTGTCGTCCAATTACTGGTCCCCGGAAATCAACATAGTGACTGACGCCTACAACTGTCAAAATCTAGAAAATATGGATAGAACAAGTGGAAAATATAGAGAGAATGAGAACAACACAAACATTTTTCTGATTTCTTCAACTTAGCTACTTTGCATTACTTACAACACATTTATAACTACAAACTAGGAAACAAGGCTTTCATGAAACAAGGTCTCCATGACACAAGGAGAGAGTCCTCCATAAAACAAGGTTTTGTGTCTTACTAGAAGACAAGGTTTATCTAACTAACACCTAATATAGCTGCTATAGATGCTAATACTCCCGCTCAAGTTGGTGCATAGATGTCGCCGATGCCCAACTTGACCAGTTAATTGTAAAAAACTTTGCTAGAAACTGCCTTTGTTAATATGTTAGCTAGCTGGTCTTCTGACTTGACAAACGGAAGTTGAATTTCTTTGGTCTCAAGTTTCTGCTTAATGAAATGTCGATCTACTTCAACATGCAGATGTATTTGTGACGTAAGTGCATATCCAATTTCTATAAGCAATTTCTTTAACCAAAGGATTTTGCAAATTGCTTTGGTCATACTTCTGAATTCGGCTTCTACACTGGATAAGGCAACTACATTCTGTTTCTTTCTTCTCTAAGTAACCAAGTTACCTCATACAAATGTGAAGTAACTCGATGTTGATCGTCTATTAGTGATATTTCCTGCCCAATCTGCATCCGTACAACTACTGACATTTAGATGATCATTTTTGGAAAACATAAGTCCTTTTCTCGGTGCCAACTTTAAATATTTAAGAATTCATAGAACTGCATCCATATAGTCTTCACTTGGACAATGCATGAACTGACTAACAACACTTATAGCATATGCAATGTCAAGTCGAGTATGTGACAAGTAGATCAATCGTCGTACTAATCTTTGATATATTTCTTTGTTAATGGGTACTTTATCAAAATATTCTCCAAGGTGGTGATTCTGGATAATTGGAGTGTCCACGAGTTTACAATCTAGCATTCCATTTTCTGCCAATAAGTCTAGAAAATACTTTCTTTGAGAGAGAAATATGCCTTGATTCGATTGAGCAACTTCAATGCCCAAGAAGAATTTGAGTCCTCCGAGATCCTTCATCTCAAATTCTTTTGTCAAATAGTCTTATAGTTGTGAGATTTCCTGCTTATCATTCCCGGTGATAATCATATCATCAACATAGATTATTAGAGCCGTTACCTTTCATTTATGTTGTTTTAAGAACAGAGTATGGTCGAAGTTACTTTGCTTAAAACCATAGTTCTTCATTGCCAAGGTGAATTGCCCAAACCATGCCCGGGGAGATTGCTTCAATTCAATTCATACAATGTCTTTCGTAATCTGCACACCACATTAGAATGAGTAGATGTAGCATATGTAGGTGGGATATCCATGTATAATTCTTCTGTGAGCCCTCCATGCAAAAAGACATTCTTCACATCAAACTGGTGGAGAGTCTAGTCAAGATTTGTTGCAATGGACAATAACACTCTAACGGTGTTAAGTTTTGCAACATGGGCAAAGGTTTCTTCATAATCTATATCATAAGTCTGTGTGTATCCATTTGCCACAAGTCTTGCTTTGTAGCGTTCAATAAACCCATCGACATTGTGTTTCACAGTGAACACCCATCTGCATCCGACAGTCCTCTTCCCTTGAGGTAATTTTTCTAGTGTCCATGTTTGATTTTTTCTCTAAAGCCTTCATCTCTTCTTTCATTGCTTGAACCCATTTCGGATCCTTCAATACGTCAAGTCACTTTGATTGGAATGTGAATAGCAGATAACTGATGTACAAAGCCTTTGAGAGGTTCATACAGTTTTTTAGTAGAAACATAGTTTGCAATTGGATACTTTGATGCTTTGCCATTATCTGGAGAATACCGAGTTGGCGGTTTTCCATGGTTCTGTCTAATAGGTAATTGGTATCTAACAAAATCATCAACTAAATTAGTAGTTGTAGTCGAAGTACTTACCTCAGGATTATTCTCAGGAGATTTATCAGTGGGTACTGTGAAGTGAGAGGGGTCTTCATCACAATCATCGATGTAGTCGGAAAAAATATCTTGTTCACTGCTTCAAGGCTACCGATCGTTGGGTTCCTCGCGACCGGTGGTTTCTGGGCATGTTATATCTTCTAGATCACTGCTTAGAGGCGACCAGTTGCTGGACTCCGTATGACTGGTCGTTTTTAGGCAGGTTACGTTTCCTTGCTCACTGCTTCGAAACGACTGGTCGCTGGGCTCCGTGTGACCGGTCGTTTTTGGGCAAGTTATGTTTGTTTGCTCACTGCTTAGAAACAACCGGTCGTTCGGCTCCATGCGACCGGTCGTTTTGCTCTAGTCTTGAATTTCTTGCATTCCGAGAGTCTCCTTGCGCACCACTTCTCCTTGTTTCTCCCTTTGAGGTGGAGAGTTGGACTTTGGGTCATGGAAGAACATCTAAGACTCCATAAAAATGACATCCAAAGTGACATAGGTATAACGACTAGAGGGGTGATAACACCGATATCCCTTCTGATGAGCGGCATAACCCATAAAAACACATTGGAGTGCACATTGATTAAGTTTGCCACGTTGATTTTTGTAGAGGTAGACGAACGCCACGCAACCAAAGACTTGTGGCGGAAGCATCTGAACCGAGGACAAGGGCCCATCATGGGCAAGTGCCTGCAATGGAGTCCAGAAGTCCAAAACCTTGTAAGACATTCGGTTGATGAGGTAGATTGCCATGACTATAGCATCATCCCAATGGTGGCGAGGGACATGAGCTCCAATTAGAAGGGCACATGTTGTTTCAAGAAGATGTCAATTTTTTCATTCCGCAACACCATTCTATTGGGGGGGGGTCTGAGGACAAGTGGTCTCATGGATAATATCGTGCATTTGGAAGTAAGTCTGAAAGTCATGGTTTGTATATTCACCCCCATTGTCGGAGCGAAGGATCTGAATATTAGTAGAGAATTGGGTTTCAATTTGCTCATGAAACGACTGGAATATAGGAAACACATTAGTTTTATTTTTCATCATTAAGGGTCAGGTCATGCGGGTACAATCATCTACAAACGTGACAAACCACCAGAAGCCAGAAGTGTTGGTTTTAAAATATTTTTAAGAAGTTCATTTGAATATTAAACATGCATTTAATCAAATTAATCGCAGCGGAAGAATATGGTGGTTGTTTAAATTCAAAAACAAAACTTCTTCCAAGTATCTTAAGCCATGAACATTGATATGTTTTTCATAAATGAAAATTCAAGAGAAAGGATAAGATCTAATTACCCTTGAAGCAATTATATGAACCAAGTTGTGTTTTGGTCTTCTCTTGATGATTTTCCTTTGTTGATCTCCTCTTGATCTTTCTCCTCCTTGTGAGCCACAAAAGTATATGGCCTCTAAGTCTCCACACCAATGAAACCTTGAGATGAGAAGAGGTATCTTGAGAATACAAGGATGCTAGTACAAGATTCTCAAGATTGGTTTCAATCTAAACCCCTTTGAAAGAAGATTGTGTTTCACTCTTGAAAAACTCACAACTATCTCTCTTTGATCTCCCAAACCTCTTTGGTTGATGTTGGATTGTGTTTGTGTGTCAAATGAGCTTATAGAAACAATTCCCATACACATGCACTTAACCATTTTCGGCCAAACCCCATTGGGCTTCCAAAATTGGGCCTTATGACACTTAAACCATAATATTTAGGTGTCTTAAGCCCTTGGGCTTGATACCCAACCATTTGGGCTTCCCTCTAACTATTATCGAGGCCCAAATATATTTTTACACGTAGTAAATTATCCACATCAAATCAATCAAATTGATTTCCTCATTCTCATTTGTATTACTCAAAGTTAACCATTTAAGGTGTGCGATCCATTAGGTTCTAATTTAGCAAGGCAGTGGGAAAACATTAGAACTCTTTCTAACCAACTGGAATTAAAACCCCTTTTTAATTCTTCCTTTATTTTGGATTGATCACAATCAGTCCTAGGACTTCCACAAGCCAAGAGTGACATCTAGCAATATATCATGGCTACCCAAGCTAATTAGAATAGATGAAGAACCTATTCAGTTGGAATTGCAATGCAATACGGTCCTTCTCTTATACAATGTTTCCAATCATATTGTTAGGGTACGGATTGATAATGTCAAACCCCTAATATGATTAAACTCATATGATTCAATAGAACACAATTAAAAACCACTTTCTAAATCATGTTCAAGTACTTCGGCCGAAGATTCACTGAATCATATCTTGAAACATTCTCCTTTCTTTATCAAGGTAGAGATTCCTTATTGTACATTCACATGCCTCTATGATGAATTAAGAGATCCCAATAACACATAAGGAAAATCTTTTACGACTTGCCTTTGTGAGCTATCAAAGATCAATAACGCATCACAAGACAACCATGATGCCTCAGGTCTAAGGACTAATTTGCATTATTGCAACTATGAGTTCTCGTTTGACATATAGATAAATACTCCATACGAGAACTCCGGTTGATCGCGTTCAGTGTACTCATTCACTAATGAGCACCCACATACTTGTATTAGTGTCAACTACACAAATGGTTTGAGACCAACCATCCTCATCATTGAGCATACATAGTATGTGCCAATCTTGACGGTTTATCAATGCCCATTTGATAACCTTATGATTAGGAACATTTTGGGATACTACAGTTAGAGATTAAAGGTCTCCCGAATCTAAACTTCTTTAGATTACTTTATCTCTTATTTAGTACACCCTGGACTTTTGTTTCTTTACACGACATAAAAGATAACAAAATAATATTGCCCTTTATTTATCATATACGAAATGTATTCTAAGGAGATTACATCAAATGTATTGGCTCTTAGGGCACATTTCTAACAATCTCCCACTTGCACTAGAGCCATTTAGCCATGTATCTAATACCCATTTTCTCTGTATGTCTATCCAGTTGTGACTGTGACATAGGCTTAGTGAGTGGATCTGCTACGTTGTCTGCTGATGCAACCTTTAGGATGCACACATCACCATTCGAAATGAGTTCTCGAATCTTGTGGAATTTTCTTTCAATGTGTTTGGATCTCTGATGAGACCTTGGTTCCTTGGCTTGAGCTATCGCCCCATTATTGTCACAGTACAAAGGCACTGGTGACATTATGGTTGGAACCACATTTAGTTCGGTAATGAACTTTTTCATCCAAACAGCTTCCTTTGCCGCTTCTGAGGCAGCAATGTACTCAGCTTCAATGGTGGAGTCAGCCGTAACACTTTGTTTATAGCTTCTCCAACTAACAGCGCCTCCATTCAGAATGAAGACATACCCAGATGTGGATTTACGATCATCAACATCAGATGCGAAATCAGAATCGGTAAACGCTTCCACTTGTAACTCTGATGTTCCTCCATAAATAAGGAACATATCCTTAGTTCTTCGTAAGTATTTAAGGATACACTTAACGGCTCCCCAATGATCTAATCCTGGGTTTGACTGATATCTACTTGTTATACTAACATCATAACTAATATCCGGTCTTGTACAAACCATGGCATACATGAGACTCCCTATTGCTGATGCATAAGGGATTTTACTCATCTGCTGTATATCTTCAGGAGTTTTCGGACACATGTTCTTAGAAAGGTGAAGTCCATGTCTAACTGGAAGTAACCCTTTCTTAGATTGTTCCATATGAAATCTCTTTAGCACCTTATCTATATACAATGATTGAGATAATCCAATTATTCTCTTAGATCTATCACGATAAATCTTTATACCAAGTATATAAGATGCCTCCCCTAAATCTTTCATTGCGAATGATTTAGTGAGCCACAGCTTCACTGAAGATAGCATTCCTATATCGTTTCCAATAATCAGTATGTCATCTACATACAACACTAGGAATACTACCGAACTCCCACTGACCTTTTTGTACACACATTGGTCATCCATGTTTTGCATGAAGTCAAACGATTTGACAACTTCATCAAAGCGGATGTTCCAACTCCTAGAAGCTTGCTTCAACCCATAAATGGATTTATGTAGCTTGCATACCTTATGCTTATCAGCTGTAGAAATGAAGCCTTCAGGTTGATCCATGTATAGTTCTTCCTGAAGGTGGCCATTAAGAAAAGCCGTCTTCACATCCATTTGCCAAATCTCATAATCATGGTATGCAGCTATTGCAAGCAAAATCCGAATAGACTTTGTCATAGCAACAGGAGAGAAGGTTTCTTCATAGTCAATCCCTTCTCTCTGCTTGTAGCCCTTTGCTACTAGCCTTGCCTTGTAGGTTTCTATTTTCCCATCTGAGCCTATCTTCCTCTTAAAGATCCATTTATTTCCTATTGGTACAATACCAGAAGGCGGATCAACTAGAGTCCAGACTTGGTTGGTATACATAGAATCCATTTCGGATTTCATGGCTCCAAGCCATTTCTGTGAGTCAATGTCTGACATTGCCTCATTGTAGTTCGAAGGGTCTTCAATATCCTTACAATCACTTAGGAGATTTAACTCTCCTTCGTTTTCATGAAGGAAACCGTAATACCTCTCAGGCATTCTTCTAACCCTACTTGAACTACGCGGAGTTTGTGTCATATCAGTTTGTGGATCTGGGATTGCATTCAGTTCAGTGTTGATTTCTAGCTCTTTGGACAATTCCTTGAGTTCTATCTCATGTCCCCCTTTCCCATCAAGAGCGTATTCTCTTTCCAGGAAGGTAGCTGACCTTGCGACGAACACCTTTTGCTCGTCGATGTGATAGAAGTAATATCCCATAGTTTCCTTGGGATACCCGATAAATCTACACTTCACTGACCTTGCATCTAGTTTATCCACATCTTGTCTTTTGACATATACTGGACAACCCCAAATCTTGATATAACCAAGACTTGGTTTCTTCCCAAACCACATTTCGTATGGAGTTTGTGGAACAGATTTGGAAGGCACTCTATTTAACAAATGAATTGCTGTTTCAAGTGCATATCCCCAAAAGGATATAGGTAAATCAGTATAGCTCATCATGGAACGAACCATATCCATTAAGGTTCGATTTCTCCTTTCAGAAACCCCATTATGTTGTGGAGTCCCTGGTGGAGTCCATTGTGATAAGATGCCATGTTCCTTGAGGTAATCAAGAAACTCTGTGCTTAAGTTTTCACCTCCTCGATCAGATCTAAGGATTTTAATACTCTTGCCTGTTTGGTTTTCAACTTCATTTCTGAATTCCTGAAACTTTTCAAAAGATTCAGACTTATGCTTCATTAAGTATAAGTACCCGAACCTTGAATGATCATCAGTAAAGGTAATGAAGTATGAATAACCTCCCCTTGCGTTTGTAGACAAAGGTCCACAAACATCTGTGTGGATTAACCCCAACAACTCTGTAACTCTTTCTCCTTTTCCTGTAAAAGGAGACTTGGTCATTTTACCTTGTAGACAAGATTCACAAGTAGGCATAGGAGCAGGGTCTAAAGATCCAAGGCATCCATCTTTTGCCATCCGGTGAATCCTATCTTGGCCAATGTGTCCAAGTTTGAGGTGCCACAATTTAGTTGAGTTATCCACTTCTCTAGGCCTTTTAGGTCTAGGTGCATCTTTTTCTATACAGTTAATACTACCATTCATTTCTAAATGAAAAAGACCATCAATCAAATTTGCATAAGCAATAATTCGATTATTATGTGAAATAGAACAAAGTAGTTTGTCAAACAAAACAACAAATCCGTCTCTTAAAAGCATAGAGACAGATATTAAGTTCTTTACACAACCAGAAATGAAATAACAATTATTCAAATTCAGGGTCTCCCCGGAAGGTAGATTGAGACGATAGGTGCCTACAGCTTTGGCAGCTACCTTAGTGCCATTACCCACAGTTAGCACCATTTCTCCTTTTCCGAGTCTTCTACTTCCTACTAGTCCCTGCACACAATTGCAAATATGTTGACTAGCTCCTGAATCAACTATCCAGGTAGAAGTATTAACTGTAAAAACTGATTCAAGAACAAGAGTGTTACCTTCCGAAGGCTTGTTCTTTAAGCTTGCGAGGTAATCCTTGCAATTTCTCTTCCAATGTCCATCCTTTCCACAGTGAAAGCAAGTTCCTTTCGGTTCCTTGCCTTTCTTTGTTATTGTTCTTTCCTTGGGTTTTAGAAAACCTTTCTTCTTCTTTCCCTTATCCTTACCTTTCGGTTTGGATTTGGAAGAGGAGGAAGAACTCTTTTCAAACACCGCAACTGTCCCTTTCAGCCCTTTATCCTTTGAGATATTCTTTTCAGCTACTATAGCCATATTGAGTAGCTCAGATAAAGAACTTTCCATCTTTCCCATATTATAGTTCATAACAAATTGGGAAAAATCTGATGAGAGGGACGAAAGAAAAAAATCTTGTTGAACTTCAGCATTAAATGGACAATCCAATTTTTCTAATTTCTCAAGTAATGATATTATCTTGAGACCATGCTGATTAACCGGAGTCCCTCTTGTCATCTTTGTGTTGACAAGTTCACATATTGTATTGAATCGCAAGCTACGAGTAGCTTCACCATAAAGCTCATTAAGGTGAAGCAATATGGAAGCACAATCTTCCATATCTTCATGTTGTTTTAGTAGCTCATCATTCATGGATGCTAGTAAGTAACATTTACCTCTACTATCATCCTTGACATGCTTCTCATAAGCAGTTATTTCTTCCTGAGTAGCTTCTTCGTCAGGAGCAATATGTGGTGGGGCTTGTGTCAACACATAATCAATCTCATCCATTTTAAGGACAAGTTTCATTTTGCGAAGCCAACCCGGATAGTTCGTGCCATCAAGGATGTAATTGTTAAGTATCGATGAGATTGGGTTTTTAACGGCCATTTGAAAAATTCTGCAACAACGTAAACAAATTTTAGTTTAGATTAATCTTCTACCAAAAACTTAGGGTCTTTAAGTCATGATGGTAGCTCCCACTATTTTTGGCAAATTTCATATCCCTCTTGAAATCCGAGAGTTTCCGTTGAAACTCTTAGTGGGGATGGGAGTCTCATTTTCATATAGTTTTCCTCAACCTAACAGTTTGTTGGATTGCTATCTTACTAATGAGAGGATACTCTTATCCAATCACATCATTCATGTGAATACCCATCACTATGGCCTCTAGAGAACTAGACCTCAACCTAACAGTTTGTTGGTTTCGTTCGTCTTAGTTAAGTTATTCCCACCATGCTTGTGGGTATAGGGTTTCAAGCATGACCTCAACCTAACGATTTGTTGGCCACACTCGTTATCTATCCGCACTACATCAAGTATGTGTAATAGGCTTCCCTTGGATGGTTACAAGTACTGGATGTTGCCTCACTGAGGTACAACAAAGTGTAAATGTGCCACCCAATAAGAGACTACCACGGTGGAAGGCCACAAAATAGCATTCAAAATGCCATTTCGCTTATCAACTTAATATTGCTTTGAGGGTAGTTGAATTGGTCTCATTTTAATCCAATTTTAATCCTGTTAAAATTACCTATCTAATCTCATTAAATGGTTCCCAATGCAACATATTAGTAGCACATAATACTCCCACTAAATATTTTAGAAACCATTTGCTTAAGATAGCGAGAATACATGGTGCTACTAATTGGTTAATTATTGTCATTACCGAACATTCAAATTGCATTGGGCTTATAGGATGATTATGGACTTTCTTGTTGATCCAACACGAGCCACCATGTTGGATCATGGTCTTGGAAGGTGATTCATTTTAATTACGCGCGCATAAAAATAAATTAGGCATGAAAGCCATTTCAATATTACATAGCCAAATAAATTAGGCATGAAAGCCATTTCAATATTACATAGCCAATCAAAAATGAATACATATCCAATAAGCGGCCAATCACATAGCTCAATTGTTTGGTCTAAGTCCATAACCATCCTTTAATTATTTAAACGCTTTAAACAATTAAACTAGCAATGTAAATACATGCTCTTGGGTTGCATACATATGTGGGTTTAATTCAAGTGGTAACCATATTCAAAATAAATTTACCATGGAGTGAAAACGTTTTACTACAATAGCAAAAGTAATTGTGTAAATCTTTTGGACATAGTTACACTTATCATATATAGTAATTAGTTCCAAAACCATTCAACAATTAATAATGGATCCAAAGTTGATCCACTAGGGAGTGGGGTTAAAGCATACATTTGTATAATACAAAGTGGTGATCATGATTATTCCAACAAGGTGAATAATCATGAATGTGACTAGGTAGGCCAACCACACTCACCAAAGTAATCAAAAATAATTTTAGTGTGGTAGGAAAATAATTAGTGATATGAATAAATTGATCAACTTTTGCATTTTATATCAAATCACCAACATTTATACCTAGAAAGCCCCACACACTCACCAAAGTAATCTTATTAATTTTAGTGGTGGGTAAAAGTTTATTAAGTGGAAACATTTTTGAAAAACTTTTAATTTTATAATAAAACACCATCATCATCTTTTGACCTATTTTGGTGGAAAATTCCACTAAACACAATCATCAAAATTAGCCACCTAACTTATGGATCAAAAAGATCCCATAACAAGAACATCAAGAACACCAAGAACATGCATATGAACTTATATGAATGTTCATGCTATTTCCGGAAAAATCCATATTCCATTTTAACCATCTCATGCTCTTAATATCATATATTTCATGAAGTTAAAATCATGGGGGTTTTAATGCAACTATGCTCTAATGTTCATACATACATATATGCATTCAAAGAGAGCATCAATCATCAAAACACAAATCCGGAAATTCAAAATCCCAAACAACCCCTTTCACTCCATTTGATTTTTATTCAATCAAATCAAAATAAATCAAGTATAACTATTATACTTTTAAATGAATTCACAACCCACATATGCATCTCTAAACCCTAGAAACATATCAAGTTCATGACCTATGGCTCTGATACCAATTGTTGGTTTTAAAATATTTTTAAGAAGTTCATTTGAATATTAAACATGCATTTAATCAAATTAATCGCAGCGGAAGAATATGGTGGTTGTTTAAATTCAAAAACAAAACTTCTTCCAAGTATCTTAAGCCATGAACATTGATATGTTTTTCATAAATGAAAATTCAAGAGAAAGGATAAGATCTAATTACCCTTGAAGCAATTATATGAACCAAGTTGTGTTTTGGTCTTCTCTTGATGATTTTCCTTTGTTGATCTCCTCTTGATCTTTCTCCTCCTTGTGAGCCACAAAAGTATATGGCCTCTAAGTCTCCACACCAATGAAACCTTGAGATGAGAAGAGGTATCTTGAGAATACAAGGATGCTAGTACAAGATTCTCAAGATTGGTTTCAATCTAAACCCCTTTGAAAGAAGATTGTGTTTCACTCTTGAAAAACTCACAACTATCTCTCTTTGATCTCCCAAACCTCTTTGGTTGATGTTGGATTGTGTTTGTGTGTCAAATGAGCTTATAGAAACAATTCCCATACACATGCACTTAACCATTTTCGGCCAAACCCCATTGGGCTTCCAAAATTGGGCCTTATGACACTTAAACCATAATATTTAGGTGTCTTAAGCCCTTGGGCTTGATACCCAACCATTTGGGCTTCCCTCTAACTATTATCGAGGCCCAAATATATTTTTACACGTAGTAAATTATCCACATCAAATCAATCAAATTGATTTCCTCATTCTCATTTGTATTACTCAAAGTTAACCATTTAAGGTGTGCGATCCATTAGGTTCTAATTTAGCAAGGCAGTGGGAAAACATTAGAACTCTTTCTAACCAACTGGAATTAAAACCCCTTTTTAATTCTTCCTTTATTTTGGATTGATCACAATCAGTCCTAGGACTTCCACAAGCCAAGAGTGACATCTAGCAATATATCATGGCTACCCAAGCTAATTAGAATAGATGAAGAACCTATTCAGTTGGAATTGCAATGCAATACGGTCCTTCTCTTATACAATGTTTCCAATCATATTGTTAGGGTACGGATTGATAATGTCAAACCCCTAATATGATTAAACTCATATGATTCAATAGAACACAATTAAAAACCACTTTCTAAATCATGTTCAAGTACTTCGGCCGAAGATTCACTGAATCATATCTTGAAACATTCTCCTTTCTTTATCAAGGTAGAGATTCCTTATTGTACATTCACATGCCTCTATGATGAATTAAGAGATCCCAATAACACATAAGGAAAATCTTTTACGACTTGCCTTTGTGAGCTATCAAAGATCAATAACGCATCACAAGACAACCATGATGCCTCAGGTCTAAGGACTAATTTGCATTATTGCAACTATGAGTTCTCGTTTGACATATAGATAAATACTCCATACGAGAACTCCGGTTGATCGCGTTCAGTGTACTCATTCACTAATGAGCACCCACATACTTGTATTAGTGTCAACTACACAAATGGTTTGAGACCAACCATCCTCATCATTGAGCATACATAGTATGTGCCAATCTTGACGGTTTATCAATGCCCATTTGATAACCTTATGATTAGGAACATTTTGGGATACTACAGTTAGAGATTAAAGGTCTCCCGAATCTAAACTTCTTTAGATTACTTTATCTCTTATTTAGTACACCCTGGACTTTTGTTTCTTTACACGACATAAAAGATAACAAAATAATATTGCCCTTTATTTATCATATACGAAATGTATTCTAAGGAGATTACATCAAATGTATTGGCTCTTAGGGCACATTTCTAACAAGAAGTAGTAGAGATAGGCGAATGGCCCCATAAAAACACATTGGAGCGCACATTGATTAAGTTTGCCACGTTGATTTTTATAGAGGTAGAATAACGCCACGCAACCAAAGACTTGTGGCGGAAGCATCTGAATCGAAGACAAGGGCCCATGATGGGCAAGTGCCTGCAATGGAGTCCGGAAGTCCAAAACCTTGGAAGACATTCGGTTGATGAGGTAGATTGCCATGACTATAGCATCATCCCAATGGTGGCGAGGGACATGAGCTCCAATTAGAAGGGCACATGTTGTTTCAAGAAGATGTCAATTTTTTCATTCCGCAACACCATTCTATTGGGGGGGGGTCTGAGGACAAGTGGTCTCATGGATAATATCGTGCATTTGGAAGTAAGTCTGAAAGTCATGGTTTGTATATTCACCCCCATTGTCGGAGCGAAGGATCTGAATATTAGTAGAGAATTGGGTTTCAATTTGCTCATGAAACGACTGGAATATAGGAAACACATTAGTTTTATTTTTCATCATTAAGGGTCAAGTCATGCGGGTACAATCATCTACAAACGTGACAAACCACCAGAAGCCAGAAGTAGTAGAGATAAGCGAATGGCCCCAAACATCAGAATGGATCAAAGCAAATGGAGTAACACTTGTATTCACACTTAAGGGATAAGAGACTCTATGGATCTTGGCTAAGATACAAGTATCATATTGGAAATCAATAGTACAAGAACCCAAAAACAAATCCAGAAATAAATGTCGCATATAGCCAAAAGATGGATGCCCCAAACGTCGATGCCATAGCTAAAGTTACTGGTCCTTCTGAGCTGATGAGTGCTTCACACTATATGCTTTTTCTATGCTGAAGTCATCCACATAGTACAACCCCCCCTTTTAGTACCACGACCAATGATCTCCTTGGTGAGAATATCCTAAAATAAACAGAAGTTGGGATAAATGAGTACACATCAATTTAGTTGCTTAGTAGCTTGGCTAACATACATCAATTTATTAGACAATGATGGAACAAGCAAAGTATTTGGAAGAGAAAGAGATGGAGAAAGGGCAATGGTTCTAGCGCCGATCATAGGGGAAGTGACACTATTTGCGTTGGCAATACTGTTCGTTGTGGTGTACTCAGAAAATCAATTGGATCAAACGTCATATGGTCAGTTGCTCCTAAATCAATAATCCAACCAGTAGAGTCACTTGTATAAGATGTATGAAACACATATCCGTAGTTACTTGAGTCACTGAGAGTCTGGGAGCTATTTTCTGGTGTTGGGGTAGATCCTACATGAGGAACTAAAGTCAGCGGAGGATCCGTAGTGACAAGGGCAACACAGCCTGATCCTCAAGCAAGTTTACGAGCCTTGAGACCCTTCCACTAGTCTGGATAGCCATGCAATTTAAAACAGGTTTCTCGGGTATGCTTCGAGTTCCCGCAATGAGTACAACTACTTCCATCTGTGAGAGCCTTCAGTCGAGAAGGTGGAGTAGTCCTGTTGGCAAATGGCTGCATCTGAAGAGGAGCTGCAACTGGGGAATTAAATGTTGGACATGGGCGAGATGGTTAGTGTGTTCCTTTTGTTGCCAATCCTACTCCAGTTGGCATTAGGGTTCTTAACATCACAGCTTGTCGGATATCCTCTCGTCGAACATGTGCATAAGCCTGCACCACTGTAGGCAGACTCATCTGGAGCACGTCACTTCGAGCTTTATCCAATCGATCATCCAAGTTATCCAAAAAGATGTAACCTCGATCTTCTTTGATGATATCATTGAATTTCTTGATATTAGAAACATACTCCATCATGTTCGGACGACGAAAATCAATCTCTCTCCATAAGCCTTGGAGATCATTGTAGTAAGTTTTAATCGAACTACCCGTTTGTTGCATACGGCATATTTTCCTTTTGAGATCATACACCTGAGATGTGTCAGTGCCATCAAAGTAAGTTGTAGCAATCACATCCCATGCTTCTTTTGCTATTGGAAGTCGAATAAAGTTGCCAATTAATCTTGGTTCAAGAGAATTGATTAGCCATCCTTTCACAATCGCATTCTCTGTTCGCCAACGGTTGAATGTCGAGTCTGTCTGAAAAGGTGCTGAGAGTTCCCCCAATGAGATATCCCAGCTTGTCTTTGCCAGCAACATACATCTTAATAACTTGAGACCATAAGCCATAGTTGGAGCCATCCAACTTAATGCCAATTTGTGCACTAGAGGTTTCATAGGTAATAGTCGGGGTTGGAGTCGAAGTTGATGTCGGTACTTGTGTCTTCATGAACTTAGCCATTTGAGCAGCAAATTCGGTGAAGGTAGGTTAAGAATGAGTAGCAAGATCAGTGGTGCTACTTCCAGGATGGAAGAAGTCATCTTCCCCCATGACAGCAACAAAGATTCAAGGCTAGAGTCAGCAAGATCACTATTCTGATACCATGTCAAAATCTGGAAAATATAGAGAGAATGAGAACAACACAAACATTTTTTGATTTCTTCAACTTAGCTACTGTGTATTACTTACAACACATTTATAACTACAAACTACGAAACAAGGCTTCCATGAAACAAGGTCTCCATGAGACAAGGAGAGAAAGTCCTCCATAAAACAAGGTTTTGTGTCTTACTAGAAGACAACTAATAGAAGACAGGTTACCTAACTAACACCTAATATAGCTATGATAGCTGCTAACAGCAACCACTCTCATATCCTAGTATGAGGAGTGGTTGAAGATCTCTTCTAGACTAGATTTAAGGAAATATGATCCCCTTCTTCCCCTATAAATACCTTTCACCTACGTTGAGACAAATGTAATAATTTCATCTTTCCAAAAAAAAACTCTACTCATTCACTCCCCAAGAATATCAGTTCAGCCCCTAACTTAGGACTTTGAGGGGATTTGGCTGGTACGACACCGGTCCCCCTATTTTTTTTTATAGTCTCTTGTTGTTTAGAGGGTGCATGTTTTGAAGAAGCAGAGGAAGGACCTTCCCACTTGGATAGTTAGTCGAGGGCCGTCTGTTATTCTAAACATAATATCAAAATAGTATATGAAGAAAGGTTTCTGGTTTCAATTTCATTGTATTTCTTTGTATAACTTACAACAGAATTTATACAAGGAGAAAGCTTGCTATTCAAGCTCAATATTAATTACAAGTAGGTAGATGGTAGCTGGTCTTGAGCTCCTAATCCTGGAGATTTGCAGTAACAACTTCCCTAAGTAAGACCAACCTAATTAATGTAGCCACCTCATTAATGCAGCCAACCTCATTAATGCTACTAGCTAACAAACTAGTTAACACTCCCTCTCAAGTTGGTGCAAAGATATCATGCATGCCCAACTTGTCAAGTGAGTAATACCAAACTTTACTGGATATGACCATTGTCAGAATATCAGCAAGTTGATTTTCTAAGTTCATGAATGGAAATTTAATCACACCATTTTCCAATTTTTCTTTGATGAAGTGTCGGTCAACTTCAACATGCTTAGTACAGTAATGTTGTATCAGATTGTGTGCTATCTCAATAGCAGCTTTATTGTCACAATACAGGTTTATGGTTTCCATCTATTTCAATCCAAGATCTTTCAGTAATCTTCGTAAGCAGAGCAATTCACACACTCCTTGAGTCATTCCCCTAAACTCAGCTTCAGCACTTGATCTAGCCACAACCTTTTGTTTCTTACTTCTCCAAGTAACTAAGTTGTCACCCACAAATGTAAAATATCCAGAAGTATAATATCTATCTGTGATAGAACCTGCCCAATCGGCATATGTGTATCATTTTACATTCATGTGTGTATGTTTGGAGAACATTAACCTTTTGTCAGGGGCAGTCTTCAAGTATCTCATTATTCGCATTACTCCATTCATGTGTGCTTCACTTGGTTCATGCATGAATTGACTTACCACATTTACAGCATAGGTTATGTCCGGGCATGTGTGAGATAGATAAATTAGTCATCCAACTAATCTTTGATACCTTTCTTTATCAGTAGGTACCTGATTCGGATACATCCCCAATTTGCGGTTTTGTTCGATGGGGGTGTCTGCTTGTTGCGTAGATTTAGCTCCACCAAAATGGATTAAGCTGCATCCTCAACTTGTGATACTCGCAAGTGCACGAACCGTTGGTAGTATAGCATATGTAAGTGCGAGGTCGATTCCACAGGGATTGGTGATTGAATGATCCAATTTAGTTTCCCTACACAAAATAGAAACAAAAACAAAGAACATAAAACAAGGAAGAAAGAAATAAGTAACTCAAGCAAATAAGTTCCCAAGTTCAATTTAGATTAATGGATTGATTCTAGCTAAAGTATGATTAAGCCATGGTGTGTGGTCATAACCTTGTGTTCCTAATTCCCTAATTTGATCATTTGTTGTCTAACCTAAAATTAAGCATTAGGAACCCATTAAGCATAGAAGAACATTTTAAACAACCAAGTACGTATCTAATCCCTGTTGTCGAATGTCCATACATACTCTTCCTATTCATAGTTCAATTCGAATTAAAGCATGGTGTATACTCTTAATTCAAACCAAGATAGCTAACATGCAAGCCTAAATGGTGATCAATCATTCAAACTAGCATATTAACTTATAAGCATAATGAATAAGAACAAAAACCATAATTGAAACTTGGAAACTAATTCAACTTGAAAACTTAAGAAAAGAATTTACATAACAAAGAAAAATAAATTACAACTAAGAAAACATTAAGGAAACTAAGAGAACTTTGAGGAAGAAAGGAAGTGTTTGAGAACTTTGAGGAGGGAGAAGAAAGTGTTTGGGAACTTTAGAGAATTTTGGAAGAACATGTGTTTGAGAGCTTTGAGGATTTTGGAAGGGAATGTGTTTAAGACATGGGGAATTTGGAAGAGAGTGTTTGAGAACTTGGAGGATTTGGAGAAGAAAGTAGAGAGGTGTTTTGAGAGCTTTGTGGATTTTGGAAGAGAGTGTTTAGGAACTTTGAGAATTTGGAAGAGAGTGGTGTTGTGTGGATTTCAGCTGCACCAAAATGGATTCAGTTGCATCCTCAACTTGTGATACTCGCAAGTGCACGAGCCGTTTGGTAGTATAGCATATGTAAGTGCGAGGTCGATCCCACGAGGATTGGTGATTGAATGATCCAATTCATTTTCCCTACACAAAACAGAAATGAAAAAGAAAGGAAATAAATAAAACAAGGAAGAAAGAAAATAACTAACTCAAGTAGATAAGTTCCCAAGTTCAATTAGATTAATGGATTGATTCTAGCTAAAGTATGATTAAGCCATGGTGTGTGGTCATAACCTTGTGTTCCTAATTCCCTAATTTGATCATTTGTTGTCTAACCTAAAATTAAGCATTAGGAACCCATTAAGCATAGAAGAACAATTTAAACAACCAAGCATGTATCTAATCCCTGTTGTCGAATGTCCATACATACTCTTCCTATTCATAGTTCAATTCGAATTAAAGCATGGTGTCTACTCTTAATTCAAACCAAGATAGCTAACATGCAAGCCTAAATGGTGATCAATCATTCAAACTAGCATATTAACTTATAAGCATAATGAATAAGAACAAAAACCATAATTGAAACTTGGAAACTTATCAAACTTGAATACTTAAGAAAGAATGTACATTACAAGAAAAATAAATTACAACTAAGAAAACATTAAAGAGAGACTAAGAGAACTTTGAGGAAGAAAGGAGAAGTGTTTGGGAAAAGTGTTTGAGGACATGGAGGCTTTTTGGAGAAGAAAGTAGAAGTAGAGAGTTGTTTGAGAAAGTGTTTGGAGAACATGGAGAATGTTTGTGAACTTGGAGACTTTGGGAACTTAGGGAGTGGAGAGAAAGGTGTTTGTGAAGTGTTTGAGACATGGAGACTTTTGGAAGAGAAGGGAAATGTGTTTGGGAAATTTGGAGAAGGGAGGAGAAGTGTTTGGAGAACTTTAGAGATGGGAGAAGTGTTTGAGAGATTTGGAGAAGAAAATTTAGTAGAATGATCTTATTACAACAATTGAGAACTACAAAGGAAACTAAGAGAATTTGAGGGAGAGAAGGGAAGGGAGCTCTAGAGAAGTGTTTGAGAGCTCCCCCCCTTGGGGTGTGTTTACAAGCTTGGGAAACCTCACTATATATAGGCCTAAGGAAGCTGAAAATCTGAATTAAGTATGGCTAATGCATACAACACTTGTTTTATAAAATCTAAAATGGTTGATGCACTTCACTAATGCATACAACACTTGCATTATAAAATCTGAAATGGTTGATGCACTTCACTAATAAATCCCACCAGCAGCCCTAGCTCATCTTCATGTCACCATGACCAAGCTTCCAACCAGAAATAATAGCTCATCCTGAGGTCAGCATGACCAGAAACTTCAAGGGCTTACGAATTGGGCTTCCCTTAAGCAAATTAAGACTTTAAGCACTCAAACTTGAAGTTCAGAATGTCTTCTTTCCAGCCATATATCATTTGGGCCAATCCAAGGTCGGAGGAGGAAGTTAAGGCCAAAACAAATTGCTAACTCATTTTGCGCGCTGATAAAATCCATCCTGAGCATGGCTCTGTGTTTGCTAGGTAACAGACTCCACAATTATCCAATGGGGCTGAATTTCGGATATGTTATAGTATACACCCATTGGAACAACTTTCATGAAGAATGTGGCCTCATCCGAGCTATGTAGATTGCTGAAACAAAGCTTGCAATATGACCTACGAAACTGGGCTGGCAGGGGACTGTAGCCAAAATTGAGTTTGTCTTTAAGCTCTTCATCCATTCATCCAAATTAGGCCCTAACATGCATGGATTGCATCATTTACTATCCAAAGCCCTCATTATTACCTAAAGCTCAATGAACTGAAAGATAAACACAAAAAGGATTAAAAGCACAAGTTTAACTCAAAAACATAACCAAATCATAAGCTAGAAGGGTACAAAATGATATACAATTATGAACCGATCAAATACCCCCAAACCTAGATTTTGCTAGTCCTCGAGCAAAACAACACAAAACAAAGTTAAAAACAAAACAAGAAGTTAACTAGACCACTTTCGTAGGTAACTCGATTGCATTGAGCGAATGCAACAAGCCTTTAAACCTCTAGGCATCCCTAGTAGGAGGAGTTGTGTCTCCTGAGGGTTTAACAGTTACGATACCCACAAACGTTTTTCTAACTCTACAAAACAAAATGGTTAGAAAACTTATTAGATTTGTTAGTTCTTAAGCAAAACCAAAACCAAAAACAAACATAAAAATAAAAACAAAACACAAAACACAAAAAAACAAAAAAAACAAAATCAAAATAAAAACTCAAAACAATCTTTCCGAACATTTTGTGAAGAGAAATGACTCATGCACATGACTTAAACGTTTTGACAATAAAAGCTCAATTTTAGACATTATTCACAAAGCGGCAAAGTTCAAAACACAATATGCTCAAAGTGTAGTAGTGTGATAGCCAAATGCAACAAATTCCCCAATCTTAGTTTCCACACAATTTCAAAAATCATACCAAGCACAAATGCAACTTCAAATCTCACCAAAGTTGTCCTCTCACAAATGAATCATTCGGAAGAGGGCTACAATGCAATACTCAGTTATAAACATGAGGTTAGAGTTAAACCATAAGGACTTAACTCGAAATAAAAAGATGAAGGACTTGCATTAATATGATCTCAAGAAGGATGCCAAACACTTAAAAGTAGAAAAATGAATGCAATTCAACCACATGACATTTAAGATCAATTTAGGTCTTTAGCATAGGTTGTAATGGGGCCAAGGGTGTAAGGTGAGTAAGAAATGAAGGGTATGGATAAAACAAAGTCCAAGAAACTCAAAATATAAGAGCATAAAACAATTGTTTACAAGACTTCGAATCATCACGATTAGATTTTTTCTTTTACGAGATCAAAACTCCTTATACCTTCATTTACAATGATTCATACTCCTTTCCTTAAACACCAATTTATTTTGAAGGCCCAAAAATGAAACCCAAAAATGAAATTTCATTCAACCACCACTTAATCACAACTTTTCTCTTTTCTTTCACCAATTGTGTGATTTTTTTTTTTCCTTCAAAATGTAACACCAATTCCTAAACTTAGTATGAAAAACACATCCCAATTAAAGCTCATGAGTTCCTTAGAAAGGTAAATATTTGTTTTTCAGGCTAAGGCGAGGAAATATAATTGGTAAATGAAAGAAAAGGTTTACATGTAGGCTCAAAATGGTTAACAATGGAAAATCATGCTTAAGCATGCATAAGGTTAGCTTGAAAGGTACAAACGATCCAAAGAGGGCCTAATATCATTTCTTAAATGTCATGAAATCGAATTGCAAAAGAATGAATGACTTTTAAGTATTCAACCAAATCAATGAATAATGAGATCAAACAACAACTTTGATGACAAGAAAATAAGAGTATGTGTATAACACTCATGAAATGAAGCACAAGGCTCAAAAGCTCACATTTATGGTTATATAAGTCTAATTTATGCTTGATACAATTCTTTGGGTCATGCAAATCCTTTAATTGGAGAATTATGAAACAAATGGCAAGTGCAAAGAAGGTTTCGAACATATCATGCTAGAACGATGCCAAATTAATCAATTAATTAATTAATTTTTTTTTACAATAAAAATTTACAAGGAAAAAAAAAAAAAAAAAAAAAAAAATCAATTTTCATTTAAGCCATGCAAACATTTATCACAATCTCATCAAATGTGTTCGGAAAGTGACTAAACAAAACAAGATTCAAAACAAGAATTTTTTTTTTTTTTTTTTTTTTAAATTTTAAGAAAAACCAAGTTTACTTGCTAAACTCCAATACCCCCAAACCTAGAAATGAGCATTGTCCTCAATGTTTAAAAGTTAGCCACAAACAATGCCATAACAAGAAATGAAAGGTACTAAAGTAAATATAAATCACAAAACACACTTGAATTAAAATACACAAATAAAATAAAATAAAATAAATAAAAATAAAAATTACAAAACAAACAAACAAACAAATAAATAAATAACAAAACAGTAAAACACTCAAAACAGTAAGCCCTAAACAGACAGTCTTACGCAAACTAAAACCCAAACGTTTGAAAGCCCAACCCCAAAGAAAGTTAACTCACTTTGAAACCAAAACAATGGTGAAAACCCGACCCACAATGAAATCCAAAGCCCACACGTTTTAATTTTAATTTTTTCTTAAAAAGATAAAACGTGAATTATGAGCGCAAAGCGGGATTTCTAAAAAGAGGGAATGTGGTCCCTGATGTCGTCTCATGGATAGTCATGGGCAGACTGAGCGAGACACGTGTTGACAGATAGAAGCGCCGCAGATTTCACAAGCAGAAATTACGGGCTCATGGAAAGGCGCGAAGGCTTTACTGAACGCGTCCGTTCAGAAAAGACATGTCGTGATAAATGAGTTGGGTATGGTTGGAAAGCGAGAAGGTTGTGGGACTCGAGGAATGCTGGAGATTCAGAAATGCTTAGACGCTGCAATGGCTAGGGTTTGTCAAAGACTATGTATATAAGAAGGAAAAAGATGGGGATAAAAACAAAACCACAAACTCATAAACACAAAAGAGAAAAGAAGAAAAAAAAAATCAGAAATCAAATGGCCTCATCCTACCCATTTTCGTTGGATCTCAACCTAGCTCCACCGACTCAGACACGAGGCCAAGCAGCGGCACCAGTATGGATGCCCTACTTTGCTTCCGCACGGGGGCCTGTGACAGTAACTGACTCAATACTCCTGGACAACGATGTTGCCATTGGAGTGGGCAGAAATCTGGTGACTCCTAAAGATATACGTGTTCTGGGGACAAGGGATGACAACCGGGTCGTGAGCGATGCCCTGGCACTGAGCGTGCAGAGTACGGCAACAGTCGCAAGTTTGGGTCATCGCCTACTTGCGAAGTCCCATGAGGTAGAGGTGCTGAAAGCTCAGTTGGCGGCGGAGCGAAGTATGGTTGAAGATTGTCAAAGTGCTATAAAGAGCTTAAAAAGGGAGAGGTCAAGGATAGTGGAGGTGAATCGACACCAGCTAGAAGTATTGCGGGACGAGAATAAAAACCTATCAAAGATGGTAGAGTTGTATTCTCGCGACATGCGAAAGCAGCTGGAAGACCTAGACCGACCGGGTAAACGCAAACAAGCAGATCGCGAGAGTAGTTACGCTCAAGCTAAGATTGCGATCTTTGGGAGCCCAAGTGATGAGCCCCAAGAAGCTGTGCGTGAAGCCCCGGAAGAGGACAGCCAGAGGGCCAAACTCAAAGCTCCAATGGTCGAGACACCAAGCACCGAGAAGAAATGATTTCCTACCGCATTATTGTTGTTTTTATTTTATTTTGTTGTTTTTGTATTTTCGTTATTTTGTTTCGGAAATAAAAGAGTAAGGTTGCAGAAAGAAAAAGAAAAAGAAAAAGAAAACAAAGACGACAAACGGAAAAGAAAACACATTTCCCTAACTAAAATAAGATAAAGATGATAGCCGAAAGGGAAAAGCAAAAACACAAAGCTCTAGAAAATGAAAGTAACGGGCAAAAACATTAAACACCAGAAAACACGGAAAAAAGAAAAGTAAAGTGAAAGTAAAGGTGCTCCCCGTTGAAGCGATTAGGTCGAGCATGCCCGGGAAATCCGAAATGGTGTTGGCTCTCTCTCATCAGCATATGTCTATTTAAACCACACCTCTGCAAGCGGATGATACCCAGCATTTCTTCCTGCAAACTCAAGGAAAAACATCAAAAAATTCAGAAGCAAAACAAATGGCATCCTCATGCACTCACCTTGATGATCTCAACCTTGAGCTCTCACTTGCACCACCGAATGCCCAGACAAGGGCTCCTCCAACTCCTGTCTTCCCAAACTCCACATATCATCACGGCACGGCCTCAAACTTTGCTGAGGCAATACCGCACTTTTCTGAGGCACTGTCGAACAGAGCAGTGCTGCTAGGAGGCATGATTAGCAGCAAGCTCACTCCGACAGATCATCTGCATGTGGCACAGAGGTCTGATAAGGCAGCGGTAGAGGAGTCCCACAATTTAACCGTGCTCCACGCGGTCTCCGCTACCAATTTGGGCATGCGATTACTGGCGAGGACAAGGGAGTGTGCCGCGATGAGCGAGGAAATAGCTTCCTTGAAGGCTATGGTGGCGGACTTGCAGAAGCGGCTCTACTGTGCCAATCAGCACGTGGAAGTACTGCAGAGAAAAAATGAGGACCATGTGGAGCTGCTGCAGATTCTACAAGTGCGAGAAAATAGAGGCAAGCCATGATGATGATGGAGATGAAGAAGATGATGAAGAAGATGATGATGATGATGTTTTTTTTTTTTTTTTTTTTTTAAAAAAAAAATTTTTTTTAGTTTTTTTTTTTAGTTTTTTTGTTTTTTTTTTGTGTTTTTTTTTTTTTTTTATGCAATGTTTGAAATATAAAAATAAAAAATAAAAAAAATGTTTTAACACTCAGAAATAAACTAACTAACCATACCACGTAAATAAATAAACTAACATAACAAAACAAAAACAGAAACAAAACAAAAACAAAGACTCAACAGAAAAGAAAACAAAGAAAATAAAGAAAACTTAATTTAAAAACACACGAATATACAAGCAACTCACGGATGACCAGTTAAGGGCCTCAGAAAACACAGCCAGGGGATCCGGGAAGGTTGGAGGGGTCACAATGGTCCCGCTTAAAACCCAAACTTCTTAGACACCGAAGGTGTCGCCTAAAGAACTCCTAGACACTGTATTAACGGAAGTGCTCACTGGGGTTACCATAAGTCGGCTCATATGAAAAATCTTTTTTTTTTAATTTAAAATTTTTAAGATAAGAAACAAAAACACATTAAGATAAAATGAAACAACAAACCACAAACAAAAATGAACTAAGTACTGTAAACAAATTCAAACAAACAACATAAATTGTTGTACTAAAGGAAACAAACCAAGAAACCAAAGAAAAAAAACAAACAGCACTTTCTATCACCCGTTTATCACCATTTGGACAGATTCGTTTCTATGTTTTTCAGCTTCGACCTCTGTTCAGTTTTTAGGCTATAACTTTCCAACCGTAAGTCCAAATTTTACGTTCTTTATATGGTTGGATTCAGCATAGAAAAACAAAGAACTCCACGCGGACCAAAAGGCAAAAACAACTACGAAAATAAACAGAATTCAAAGAAGAGAAAGGATTGAAATGCTCCCCCTTGAAGCGATTAGCTGGAGAGTGGTTGGCCATAGCAGCTGGAGGTCGACTTCTCCGCTACTCCATACTCCATGTCTCTATGGATTGGGTTGTCTCCTCTCTCTCCCTCTTTCTTATTGAGCTACTTCAGAAATGCTTAAAGAAAGACAAGGAAACTTGAAACAGATTTTTAGATTTATTGGATTAGGAAACCATAACTTAAATGAAAAGGATAAACTAAACTAAAACATCAAGATTAGGGATCTTGGCCACAAACATCTAATTCCATGCTTCAAAGTAACAAGCACCAATGGGTTGTGTAAGCTGGGACTTAAACCCAGTTCTCTTGCTTGTTGGGCAATTGTCCTTTTCTGTTGGACTACAAACACAACTTGTCCATCAATGGCATTAACTTTAAAACAAGAAATTGTCTAGAAAAACATGAAACTGAAAAATAAAAATAAAACAAGGGAAAAGAAATAGAACCAAACTATGTTGCCAATCCCCGGCAACGGCGCCAAAAACTTGTTGTGTGGATTTCAGCTGCACCAAAATGGATTCAGTTGCATCCTCAACTTGTGATACTCGCAAGTGCACGAGCCGTTTGGTAGTATAGCATATGTAAGTGCGAGGTCGATCCCACGAGGATTGGTGATTGAATGATCCAATTCATTTTCCCTACACAAAACAGAAATGAAAAAGAAAGGAAATAAATAAAACAAGGAAGAAAGAAAATAACTAACTCAAGTAGATAAGTTCCCAAGTTCAATTAGATTAATGGATTGATTCTAGCTAAAGTATGATTAAGCCATGGTGTGTGGTCATAACCTTGTGTTCCTAATTCCCTAATTTGATCATTTGTTGTCTAACCTAAAATTAAGCATTAGGAACCCATTAAGCATAGAAGAACAATTTAAACAACCAAGCATGTATCTAATCCCTGTTGTCGAATGTCCATACATACTCTTCCTATTCATAGTTCAATTCGAATTAAAGCATGGTGTCTACTCTTAATTCAAACCAAGATAGCTAACATGCAAGCCTAAATGGTGATCAATCATTCAAACTAGCATATTAACTTATAAGCATAATGAATAAGAACAAAAACCATAATTGAAACTTGGAAACTTATCAAACTTGAATACTTAAGAAAGAATGTACATTACAAGAAAAATAAATTACAACTAAGAAAACATTAAAGAGAGACTAAGAGAACTTTGAGGAAGAAAGGAGAAGTGTTTGGGAAAAGTGTTTGAGGACATGGAGGCTTTTTGGAGAAGAAAGTAGAAGTAGAGAGTTGTTTGAGAAAGTGTTTGGAGAACATGGAGAATGTTTGTGAACTTGGAGACTTTGGGAACTTAGGGAGTGGAGAGAAAGGTGTTTGTGAAGTGTTTGAGACATGGAGACTTTTGGAAGAGAAGGGAAATGTGTTTGGGAAATTTGGAGAAGGGAGGAGAAGTGTTTGGAGAACTTTAGAGATGGGAGAAGTGTTTGAGAGATTTGGAGAAGAAAATTTAGTAGAATGATCTTATTACAACAATTGAGAACTACAAAGGAAACTAAGAGAATTTGAGGGAGAGAAGGGAAGGGAGCTCTAGAGAAGTGTTTGAGAGCTCCCCCCCTTGGGGTGTGTTTACAAGCTTGGGAAACCTCACTATATATAGGCCTAAGGAAGCTGAAAATCTGAATTAAGTATGGCTAATGCATACAACACTTGTTTTATAAAATCTAAAATGGTTGATGCACTTCACTAATGCATACAACACTTGCATTATAAAATCTGAAATGGTTGATGCACTTCACTAATAAATCCCACCAGCAGCCCTAGCTCATCTTCATGTCAGCATGACCAGAAACTTCAAGGGCTTACGAATTGGGCTTCCCTTAAGCAAATTAAGACTTTAAGCACTCAAACTTGAAGTTCAGAATGTCTTCTTTCCAGCCATATATCATTTGGGCCAATCCAAGGTCGGAGGAGGAAGTTAAGGCCAAAACAAATTGCTAACTCATTTTGCGCGCTGATAAAATCCATCCTGAGCATGGCTCTGTGTTTGCTAGGTAACAGACTCCACAATTATCCAATGGGGCTGAATTTCGGATATGTTATAGTATACACCCATTGGAACAACTTTCATGAAGAATGTGGCCTCATCCGAGCTATGTAGATTGCTGAAACAAAGCTTGCAATATGACCTACGAAACTGGGCTGGCAGGGGACTGTAGCCAAAATTGAGTTTGTCTTTAAGCTCTTCATCCATTCATCCAAATTAGGCCCTAACATGCATGGATTGCATCATTTACTATCCAAAGCCCTCATTATTACCTAAAGCTCAATGAACTGAAAGATAAACACAAAAAGGATTAAAAGCACAAGTTTAACTCAAAAACATAACCAAATCATAAGCTAGAAGGGTACAAAATGATATACAATTATGAACCGATCAAGTGGTTGAGAACTTGGAGGATGTTTGTGAACTTGGAGAATTTGAGAACTTAGGGAAGGAAGAGAAATGTGTTTGTGAAGTGTTTGAGACATGGAGACTTTTGGAAGAGAAGGGAAGTAGAGAGATGTTTGAGAACTTTGAGGATTTTGGAAGAACATGTGTTTGAAAGCTTTAGAGAATTAGAAGAAGAGAAAGGAAAAGTGTTTGATATTTAGTACAAAGAAAATTTAATAGAATGATCTTATTACAACAATTGAGAACTACAAAGGGAAACTAAGAGAATTTGAGGGAGAGAAGGGAAGGGAGCTCTAGAGAAGTGTTTGATAGCTCCCCCCCCTTGGGGTGTGTTTAGAAGCTTAGAGAACCTCCCTATTTATAGGCCTAAGGAAGTGAAAAATCTGAATTCAATATGGCTAATGCATACAACACTTGTTTTATAAAATCTGAAATGGGTGATGCACTTGTATTAGAAAATCTTGAATTGGTTGATGCACTTCACCACTAAATCCCACCAGCAGCCCTAGCTCATCTTCATGTCACCATGACCAAGCTTCCAACCAGAAATGATAGCTCATACCTAGCTCACCATGACCAAGCATCCAACCAGCACATGCTGAGGTCAGCATGACCAGCAACTTCAAGGGCTTACAACTTGGGCTTCTCTTAATCAAATTAGGACTTTAAGCACTCTAAATTGAAGTTCAGAATGTCTTCTTTCCAGCCATATGTTATTTGGGCCAATCCAAGGTCGGAGGAAGAAGTTAAGGCCGAAACAAATTGCTAACTCATTTTCCGCGCTGATAAGATCCATCCTGAGCATGGTTCTGTGTTTGCTAGGTAACGGACTCCAGATTTATCCAATGGGGCTGAATTTTGGATATGTTATAGTACACACCAATTGGAGCAACTTTCATGAAGAATGTGGCCTCATCCGAGCTATGTAGGTTGCTGAAACAAAGCTTGCAATATGACCTACGGAACTGGACTGGCAGGGGGCTGTAGCCATAATGAATTTGTCTTTAAGCTCTTCATCAATTCATCCAAATTAGGCCTTAACATGCTTGAATTGCATGAATTATGTTCTCCAAAGCCATCATTGTTACCTAAAGCTCAATTAACTGAAAGATAAACACAAAAAGGATTAAAAGCACAAGTTTAACTCAAAAACATAACCAAATCATAAGCTAGAAGGGTAAGAAATAATATACAATTATGAACCGATCACTGCTCACGTACAATCCAACATTCCAGTTTCGGTTAACAATTCCAACACGTATTTTCGTTGAGATAGAAATATGCCATGTTTTGATCTAGCAACTTCTATGCCAAGAAAGTACTGTAACTCACTTAATTCTTTCATCTCAAATTCACTTGCAATGAGCTTTTGTATATTATTCATCTCTTCACTATCATCACCGGTAATAACCATATCATCAATATAGATTATTAAAGTTGTAAATTTACCACCACGAAGCTTCAAGAATAAGGTGTGGTTTGAGTTGCTCTGAGTGTATCCAAAACGCTTCATGGAATTAGTGAATCTCTCAAACCAGGCTCGCGGTGATTACTTCAACACATATAATGACTTTCTCAGTTTGCACACTGTATTGGAAGTGGATGTCAAAGGAATCCTTAATGGTGGATCCATATACACTTCTTCCTGTAAATCTCTATGAAGAAATGCATTCTTTACATCATACTACAGTAGTGGCCAATCCATATTTACAGCTAAAGAAAGGAGAACACGGATAGTGTTGATCTTGGCAACAGGTGCAAACGTCTCCTGGTAGTCGATCCCATAAGTTTGTATATATTCCTTAGCCACTAATCTAGCTTTGTATTGATCTATGGAGCCATCATATTTGTATATAACAGTGAATATCCAGCGACATCCAACCGATTTCTTCCCTTTTGGTAGAGACATCATTTCCCAACTGGAATTCTTATTTAGAGCTTCCATTTCAATTGTCATAGCTTCTGTCACAACATCCTGCCACTTACTTGGAACACATACAATAGACAATTGATTGACAAAAGATGCATATGACTTTGACAATTTATAAGTAGACACATGATTATTAATAGGATATTTTGATTTAGCATTAAGGTCAGGACAGTATTGAAGATTAGGTTTTACCCTAGTGGAGCTAGGTGGAAATGTATATGGTACAATATTGGGTTGTTCAAAAACTACCTCGAGAGCTTCTTCATCACAAGACGATTGAGAAGATGGTAGGGCATGAGGGGTTGTATTTTCCAGTTGCCCTTCGGAGACATCATGAGTCACTTCTGGCACCAAATCCTCATCGGGGTCTTCTCTATTTGAAGATGACCGGTAGACGGGAACATGTTGATCGATCGACTGTCGTAATTTTTCCTTGCCTTCTTCAAAGCACAAGTTCTTCTCTTCACTCCTCCTCTCCCCTTGAAGAGAAGGGCTTGTATGAGCCACAAAGTAGGATAAGTCTTTATGGAAGGTGACATCCATAATGACTAAGAGCTTCTGGGTAGAGGGGTGGTAACATGTGTATCCTTTTTTATTTAACCCATAACCAACAAACACACAACGAATGGCACAAAGATCCAACTTACTCTACTGATGAGAAGGAACATGGGCATATACTACACAACCAAACATGCAATAAGGTATCTTGAGGACAGTAGAAAGAGAGATGTAATGAGCCTAGGTGTTTAGTGGAGTCTGAAAGCCTAGAACACTACTAGGCACTCAATTAATCATATAGACCGCAGATAGGATAGCTTGACCTCATAAATAGTGATGAACTGATTTATCAAGCATGAAGGCACGGGCAACCTCAAAACAATTGTCGATTCTTTCGTTCCGCGACACCATTTTGTTGTGGAGTGAACAGGGTGGAAGTCTGGTGAATGATGCCATGATCCCAAAAGAATTAAGCCAAGACATTGTTCACATATTCCTCACCATTATCGGATCGGAAAACCTTGATGGATGCCTGAAACTGAGTGGTGATCATAGCATGAAATTCACAGATAGTAGAGGTAACATCACTTTTATGGGTGAGCAAGTATACCCACGTCATGCGAGTGCAATCATCAATGAAGTTAACAAGCCATCTATTTCCATTGAAATATACTTTAGCAAGGCCCCAAACATCAGAATGAAATTAAGTCAAATGGTTAGGTAGCTTGATGGGTACTTGACGAATTAAGTAGCATGGTGACTTTTCGTTAGGACACATGTTTCACACTTGAATGTAGAATCATCATGATGGCAGAACAACGAGGGAAACAAGGGCTTGAGATAACCAAAGGATGGGTGTCTCAAGCAAGGATGCCGGGGCCGAATTTGTTGGCGGTCAGTTTCACAGGTACTCGGAGCAATGGAATGAGCCTTGGCGGAACTAGGTGGTGGTGGTGTGGGCAATGCCAATGAGTACAAGCCCCCTCCCTATTTACCATAACCAATCGTCTCATGGGTCTGGAGGTCCTGAAATTTGCAATATGTAGGATAGAAAGTAGCATAACAGTTATGTGAGTCAAGTAACTTGCCAACGGTTAATAAGTTGCAATTAATGGAAGGAACAAGGTTTTCGTGAGAGATAATGCAGAGGAAAGGGGGACAAATCCTTCATCAGTGATTGGGGAAGGGACACCATTGGCACTAGTGATAGATGGCGAGATTCAGAGGATAATGAGATAAACAAAGTAGAGTCAAAAGTCATATGATCAGAAATGCATGTATCAATTATCCATGTATTATGAGACTTACCTGGTGGTGGATCATATACAAAAAGGCAGGCAGGTGGTATCATCCTACCAGAACTAGTATGATCCACAAAGAATGTCTTGTTAGAAGCCATGAGTCGAATAGGCACACAGAAGTAAGGCAAAGATGGCAGCAGAAGAAAAAAAAACGCAGCAGCAAAACACCAACAAAGAGTGCTCGGCATGAGCAGATTGTAGTGAAAAACACAGCAGCATAGCACCAACAAAAAATGCACAATTGGAGCAGCAACACAAACACCAGTAGGGGCAATACAAAGGCAATCCAAGGCAAAGACAAAGGAAATAGCACCAGCAAGGCAAAGAACACAGAAATATCCTGTGAACAAAAGGCAAAGCAAAGACAAAGTAAAGCAAGAGCAAGAGGTAGGGACAATATAGAAGCAAAGCAAGGACAAGGTTAAGGGCAAGTTAAGCAGAGACAAGGAAAAAACAAGGTTATGCAGAGATAACAAAAAACTATTACTCTGATAACATGCTAAACAGAGTATTAAAATAGTATCTGAAGAAAGATTTCTTGTTTCAATTTCATTGTATTTCTTTGTATAACTTACAACAGAATTTATATAAGGAGAAAGCTTGCTATTCAAGCTCAATATTAATTACAAGTATGTAGATGGTAGCTGGTCTTGAGCTCCTAAACCTAGAGATTTGCAGTAGAAGCCTCCCAAAGTCAGGCCAACCTAATTAATGCAGCCACCTCATTAATGCAGCCAACCTCATTAATGCTACTAGCTAACAAACTAGCTAACACGCTACGGGTTTGTTTAACCCATTTACTGATCCTGACCTGAGTTAAGGCCGTAGCTAACCGGGGAGATCATCCACCCGGTCAACAATCATCAACATCTTTACAAGAACATATGACTGGATTACAGCAAGTTGAACCTCCTACTATAAACCCAAAGTAATATAATTATCAAGTATAGATAAGCCATATTTTTCTATAAAACATGAAATATATAATGAACTTATTACCACAAAATTGCATTTCTTTACCACAAAAAAAAAAGGAATAAAGACCTTGTAACTTGTGTGTCATGAATGAAAGAATGATGATATTTTGAATATTTAAAGCATTAAAAACTAGTTGAGAAAATAGAAAATTCCACACTACTTTAATCAGCCAATTGATGTGGTACTTTAATGGCATAACCATTAGCAGGCAACAGAGAAGTGAATTGAATATTCTTAATTGTATTTCTTCGTAAAGAATGCGGATTTACTCCGGCCTTGTGAGCTGCAATAACACCAATTGCTTCCCAATAGTTTGAGACCTTGACCTGCATGAAAGGTTCCATTTAATTCAGAAACCAAATGCATATGAGTCGAAGCAATGCCATTTCCTAGTGGGCATGTTGAGAACCAATGAAAGAATTTATTCCTAGTGTTATTTTGATATTAATGATTATGGAGATGGGGAACTAGAGTGGAAGGTGAACTAGAGTGGGTTTTGGAAGTACTTGACTGATAATCTTTACCTTGTGTTAATTAGTTCAGGGACCCAATAATTACTAACAATACTAACAAGGTTCTGACAGTTCTAAAACAGAATAAAGTCACTTAAAATTACGACAGCCATGAAAATGATTCCATTTCTGACGGGGACAAAACAGAAGGTATGTGTAAACATTTGGATACATACCACTTCAACCCCAACTTTATCTGGTGTATCATCAAGGACTGTTTCATTTTCCTCCACAGCAATTATAAGTGGCTGTATCAAAATCGAAATTAGTGTCAGGAACAAGTTATATGCTATCAGTCAAATCTGATCTTTCCAAATTCAACCAAAAGGAAAAATTAGAATAGTTTCCAAGTTTATACCGTGTTTCTTTTGCTTCGTGCAAAAGCAAGAACACCGTCTCCTCCAAAAGCATCTACAGGAAGGATGACGCTATCAACATGACTTGCCAGTATGCAACCATTCTCAGACTCAGAGTTCTTGACCAAATACTGTGGTGCATTACTAAGCCCAGCAAGCACACATGGCAAGAATGTGTATCCCAACTGTTGCACATAGAAAGAGAGAGAGCTATAAAAACATCAAGTAGCAGATATTTGGACATTGTAGTCTATTTGAAGACGAAACGCCACGGATATTGATATTTTATCAGTTAGTTACACCTTTTATCCAAAAACCCTTGTGCCACAGACGCCACACTTAATTTTTCCAAAGACGACTGACGTATTTTATCTTTTCTACTTTTGCCAATGATCCATCAGATATTGTGTCCTAACTCTCAAAGGCAATAAGTTCTGGGTTATGTAAAAATTTACCAACCTCCTCAGCAGCGGATTTTGGGCATAGAGATGGGCTCAGGGGCAAAGATGATAAGGCAGGAGCATGTGCACAAGGAATTTGAAATTCCTTCACCACTAGATGGCTTATAACTGCCTCAACCCCTGCCAATAGATCAATTCCCTGGAAGGTACAAGGTAGAATTAGATGTAAGTTTCATAGAACTGATCAGAACCAAGAACTAAGAATAAACTTTAGTCTTTCTGCTGATGGTACTGTCTGAATCCAAGAGTATAATATCAAAGAAACCAAAACTTTCATATGTAATCTTTTATATCACATCAAGAAGTACATACTAAATATCCATTTTAAAGCCAAGTGTTACAGTAGGGATTGAAACTACTTAGATGCATGGTAAAGTTGCAGTTAAGATCTGAACAATCTGGAAATTTATCATATAAAAAATCAAATGTTAAAAGTTTAACATACCATCCCTTTTCGATAATCATCTGTGTCTTGAACATCATCATCGTCTGGGAAGCGTCCAACAACTGCAACAGCATTTACTTGAGAGCGTTTAAGTAAAGCCTGCACAGCCCTCAATAGTGAATCAGGGTGCTTAATCCTCCCAGTTGATTGCCCACTTTTTGGATCAATCCACTTCTCTACCTGTAAAATTTGTTCCATTCAATCTCGTGCAGTCACATTAGCAGGAAAGTTTCGACCTCCCTTTTATGTGGCCAAGGGGATTCGGAAGCATAAGATTGAGATGAAAAGGGCAGGCTTAGCAGCAAAGAACAGTGAAACAAGGTAGCAACTAAAGCTCTTTCAATAACAAATGTCAAAAACGCTTTGAATACAGAAAGTTTGTTTCAATTACAAATTTGAATGAGTTTTTGAATCGCAGGCTTTTCAAACCCCAGCTTCAAATGAGATTGAAAGGCAGATATGTGATAAAACAATGTGCCTGCCTGGTGATCAGTTTAGAGTTGCTTGACCATTGTCGCATTGCGATAGAAAGTATAAAATCATGCAATTAACTATCACACACACACACACTTAACAACACGATAAATGGAAAACAAACAATCAACTGCTACATTGAACAGCAAAAAGTAATACCTGTAAAGGGGTGTCAGTGACAACATATTCAACCACAGGCAAGCCAAGGGAAGCTCTTGCAGCATCGGCCACCTGTAAATGGCGAACTCGAAGCTGTTCTTCTATTCCAGCATCAAGAACCAAACCCACCTGCATCATAATCTGTGTGAGCAACAATAAATAAATAAACCAAAAATATATATATTGTGAACGCACCCTATTTTGGTGAACAGGCATGAGGCCCCATGAGCCTTCTGCAAAGCGGTCAAGAGCATAACCTTCAACGTATAAAGCATTAGGCATGGGCCAGTAGAGCATTGCTGCATTCAGCACCTGCTCAACAATCAAAGTGAGAGTCAAGCTCGAAGTGGCAGCAGACTCAGAGACTCCAAAAAGAAAGCAAAAACATCGAATTAGGCATACGTTGGGGTGTGTGATAAGGCAATCAACGACGGCGGAGAGAGTGCGAGCCACAGGCAAAGCGTCGCCGGCGTAGCCACCAATGGCGGCTCCTACCCCGGTTGGGACTATCATTACGCTTGTGTAGTCTCTCTTCAACACCGTATCCAAACAAACAGAGCAACACTTAATTAATCCTATGCTTTGCTTTGCTTTCTCACAACATAATCCAACGAAAACGAAGAGTGTTTAGTGGGGGTTACTAACTGACCTTGAAGGAGTGTCTGGGATTGAAGCATGAGATGCTTGGTGGAGTGGACGGTCTGGATTGGGTGATGCGTCGGTTTTGGGCGGCCAACGAGGGGAATGGACGGTTCAGAATGACTGTCATCTCATCTCCTGCCGTCAACGGAACTCGGATGACCGTCTTATTATCCCATTCCCGCTGTGCCTCACTGGCTGTGCGCTCTCCAATTTTATCCGCGAGCTCTTCAATTTTTTGACCCTGCTGCTTGGTATTTTTAGTTATCTTGGATTTTGCTAGTCGTTTTTTTTTTGTTTCTGAACCACAAGGTGGTCTTAGATGGGCCCCAATTATGGGTGGACTAATCTCCACTCACACCTGGTCGGCCCGTAAGGGATAAAATACTGGCCAAAGTAATGACTCCATATGAGAGTAGGGATCGAATCCCTGACCTCTCTTAAGGAATGAGAGTGCCGAACCACTCACACCAACCACCTTAGTTATTTTGCTAGTCGTTTTGAATTTACTAAAAACACTTTACTTTTTTTTATATCGAACAAATATATATGTCATATTATTTTTTAAATTACTTTAAGAGATATTTAGTCATATACTAATTATTGGCACTAATAATATAAACAAACAAACCATACACCATATAATTTCTATAAACAAACCAAAAAAAAAATCCAAAATATGACAGCTAGCCCTATTAAATTTAATTTTGATTATTAAATTGCTTTGATGCTCTATTGAGTGTTTTGGGCTTTTTTTATGAGGTTTTGGGCTTAAGTTTGTTTTAAGAAATCAATGGTAGTATTGTAATTTAAAAGAAGTTTAAAAAAAACCTTTTTGTTATGTTGTAAATGGTTTTTGTATGTGTTTTTAAAATCCATTTCATATATAGTTTTTTTATTATAATTTAGGCTTCTATATTGGGTATAATAGTGAATCTCCATTGTTTTAAAGCAAAAAGTAATATAGTGCTCAAAGACTTTCGAATTTTACAAAATGTGCTATATTGTATATGTTTTATTTTTTTTGTTTTATGATATTTTTTTATTGAGAAAAACGATAATATACTAAACTTATATATACTACACGGATACTAGAACTCGAATGAACAATTACTCCAAACCACTATACTAGTGGATTCTTTGCAAATGTTTCCTTTTATTTTTTACTAACAAAGATTTTCTTTTACATAGCATATTTGAAATATTTTTCTTTTCAGAAAAAAACTGAAAAGTGGATGATGAAAGACAATACAATAATGAATTAAATAATGATTTTCTTTTAAATACAATGGGCCAACAGTCCAAAGTGAGAGAAAACTACACGATACAAATAGCCCAACGTTCACAGAAAAAGCGTGTTAGTAGCGAGTCGCCCGCACATGATTTAGGATTGCGTGAGGAGAACCTTACAAAGGGGGAATAACGTGTGAAGTTGCTAGATGTGGTGAAAATAATAACAATAATTATTATAACAGTCCCGACAGAGGTCCAAGAGATTTATAGTCACTCACCGTTGGATGTAAATTCAACGGTTCACTCACTCTTGCACTCATTTTAAGAAATTTTTTTGAACTATTGGATTAATATCCAACGGTAAGTGACCACAATTTCTTGGACTCCTGTGGTCCAAGAGATCAGGACTAATTATTATAATACTTCCTTTTGAACCAAAGTATCACACTTCTGATCAATTTGCAAACAATGATACAGAACCTACAATGATACAGAACCACCTTGCCTTGCAGCGGAAGTTGCTGATTATTCCAAAGCCTACAATGATACAAAACCACCTGTAATCACTGATTCTTCTATCATACCTACATGATAAAAGTACCCAATGTAATGGAAATCGGCCCGCCTTCTCAACCAGAAATACTTTCATATTCCCATTTCATTATCTTTCTCTCTCGTTTAATAGACAACATAAGAAGAGAAAATGGGACAATGAAATGGGGATAGGAAAGTTTTTCTCTTTCTCAACGGATGACTTTTAAGGGTCTCATCATCGCATTGTCCTCATGATCCAAGATCTGCACAACATAAAACAACAACGTTTCAATTCCATCATCTCAAACTATATCAAGATTGATAATTTCAGCATGGCTTAATATCACAAAACGTCCTTAAGGTTTACGAAACTATCAGATTGCATCCTTAATGTTTTTTGTGTCATTCGTGGTCCTCAAGGTTAGTATGTGTGATCACAAATGGTCCCTGTTAGGTTCCGTCAAAAACTCTGTTAGTTTGCTGACGTGACATATATATATATACTATCACAAATGGTCCTTGTGAATTTTTTTTATTTTTTCATTTCAAATTCATAAAATTTTGGTTTTCTTTTTAAAATTATTTAAAAATATATATTGTATTTTAAATACACGTGACACTATATTTTTGAAGATGTGTTTTCCACATATATGTCACATCAACAAACTAATGAAGTTTTTAAAAAATAATTTTAAATTCATAAAATTTAAAAATGAAAAAACCATTTATAGAAGGATTTTAACCTTGAGGACCATTTATGAACCCTAAACCCTTGGTTTTTTCATTTTTAAACTTTAAATTATTTATAAAAAAACTCCATTAGTTTGTTGGTGTTGCATATATGTGGAGCCTACATCTGCAATAATATAGTGTCATGTGTTTTTAAAATACAATATATATTTTTAAATAATTTAAAAAAGAAAAACCAAAATTTTATGAATTTTAAATGAAAAAATAAAAAAAATTTGCATGGACCATTTGTGATAGGTGCATGAACCTCATGAATGTTTTGTGAGATATATATATACATATATATATATATATATATATATATATATATATATATATATATATATATATATGCCACGTCAGCAAACTAACAAAGTTTTTTATGGAACCTAACGGCATGGACCATTTGGTGATCACACATACTAACCTTTTGGATCATGAATGACAAAAAAAAAAAAATATTAAAGATGCAATCTGATAGCTTCATAAACCTTAAGGACGTTTTCAGCATATATAATTATGACGGCTAATAACATTGCTACAACAAATTAAATAGAAGCAAGCACTTCGTACTAGACCCCTTCCCAAGCCATACATCATAATACATGATTTGTGAGTTTGGAATCTCTTGGACTAGACCGCTCAGACTCAGATAGTAGGCACGCTACCCAACAACGTAAACAAACAAAACTATTAGCCTATTTGTTAACCTGGCGAAATTCTATAGTGAGTGTGTCATATATGAACCTTCATATTCGCCACATGATCATTTCATTAAAATTAAGTGAAGTTACCATTTAGATGAATCTTATGACTAATATGAAAGTACGTATCTATGGTCTATATGTTATACCCCACTATAGAATGACTCGTTAACCTATTTCTAGTATTTGGTATCCCCTGACCCTCCATCCAAGCCCAAAAACCTTATTCCAATTTGTCATATTAATTGTTATATGGCTCATATCATGCAATTTTCTTTCTTATTTTTTTCCTAAAAATGTAAAATATTTTATACAAATATAAACACTTGAACAAATAATTGTAACCAAATTATGTTGGTAAAGTAATACAGTGGGATGGTATACTTACGTGGCAGTGGTACACGTAACCAGGCTCCGCTGTTGGATCAAATTCGTAGGATGCATTTGTATGTAGGTAAGCAAATCTCAAAAGAATCTTGGTCACTGTCCCGTTGCTCATCTTGAATACGTTCTTCCACCCCTTCTCGTACGCTGGCACGTCTATCTTTTTGCCACGTGCATACTTGCTTATATTGCACTTGACGGCGTCGTTTATTTTGTTCATACAGTCTTTGAACTTCTCCACATCCACCAACTCCCTCTGTTCCAATACAACAAACAGTCCCAAGTGGATGTGTAAGGGATGATTGTCCTCCGTTAAATTGATCACGTTCCACACCTCGCTGGTCCCTGCTTTTGCGATCTCAGTCACCGGCGCCTCATATGGTTTCCCATTCAAATAAAGATGTGTCGGCTCATCAATGTCGCTCGTGTACTCGTACATAGCGATATATCGGGTGCGCGACACACTGGATAAATCAGGGACAGGGTAGGAAATTAACCTCTTTGGAATCTGCGACGTGTCAACAGCTGAATGGCTAACGATGAAAAACTTCATGACCTTACTGTTCGCGTCGTTGACAGAGTCACCAGACGGGTAAGGATACGGTGCATCATTGGCTAGGATAGCATTGTCGTTCTTTGACTTTGAAAAGTCAACCACCACGTCTGTGATCTCAGATGGCCCCAGTAAAATGTCATTGCTCTCAACCGGTTCCCCAAGATAAGCCGAATCAGAACCCACGTGGGTAAATCTCAAACCGTTGGTGAAGAAGAACCTGAAGAATCTCGCATTGCTAGCGTTGATAATTCGAAACCTGTATTTACGGCGTCGTACCGTAAGCCGGGGCCATGCCTTTCCATTCACAATAATTGCATCCCCAAAATATTCGGGCTGCCATTGTGGGTGTATGGAGGGATTGTTTCCCGTGGAATTCATGTATATGGAACCATCGGTACGAAAGCTACGATCGAACACAATCAACGAACGATCGAATTCATCACGGGGCAGACCAAGTGGGCCCTCAACTTGAGGATGGCGAATAATGTAGGCCCCAATCAAGCCAGCGAGGAGGTTGACTCGAGTCAAGCCCATGGCATGATCATGGTACCATAGATTGCCAGGATGTTGCTGATTGCGGTAGTGATATTTACGGTTGGACCAAAGTGAGCCACGGGCTTCAAATCGAGCGGTAAACCATGCGTTTGCGTTTCCATCACTCGCGGGTTCATCGATGGCACCGTGTACGTGCACCACAGTAGGAACGCCCTTGTTAGTGGCAGCTCGGGCCGTTGGAATGGTTGGGTCCCAAGGCAGAATGTGCTTTGAAGGGAGGCGATTGATCCACGTCACGTAGGTATCAATTCCGTGGAGGGCCTCAATTGTTGGACCAGGCACTGTTGCTGTTCTCCAACGTGTGCCATAGGCGAACACTGGCGTTGGGGGAAGGTCTCTGTGGAATTTCTGCAAAGAGACGGAGAAAATGACAACCTCTGATTACAAAAGCAAAAATTAAAAAAAGGCTTGGGCAACGAATGGGTTAAAAAATTAGATAAAATAAGGTCAAGACGACCAAAGTGTGACATTGGAATAAATGTTGCGGTCTGATTAATTAATTTAGGGGTTGCTTTACAACTGTGGATACGGAACTGAGTTGGTAACCTTAAAAGTATTAAAAATAAATCAAATATATTTATATTTGTAGGTAAAGTAAAATGGTGGGGAATTATGTCAGAGAAGTAGACTTTAAGATGCATGAAGCAACATAAGTGACTGAGTCTAATTGAAGTAACCTCTAGGGGGAAGATGAAGTCTAATTTTTTTAATTTTTGTTAATAGGAAGATGAAGTCTAATGAAGCAGACATTGCATTCATACATTAGCATCCTAGAAGTTATCTAAAAAACCTTTAAACACTAGGAAAAGCCAAATTAAAAAGGAATAAAATAGAATAATAGATATATAGAACGGGAAATAAAGGCGAATTGATGATATATGTTTTAATTACCCATTTAATGTTGTACATGCCAATATTGAGTGACTTGGGTTTGGGAACACCATTGACAAGATGGAAGGCCTTGATTTTGGGCATATCAGGAAGCTCATCCACGAACATCTTCAACCTCGTCAGATTCACAAGCTTATCTTCTGCCCATGAACCATTTGTGAGCAACCCCAGAACAACAGCGAATGATATTAGCAAGTAATTGCACACCAAAATTCTCTGCACACTCACCATCTCTCTCTCTCTCTCTCTCTCAAGTCTCTAGCTTGAGTGCATGCAAAAACAAGCACTTGAAGCGAAGAGAGAGAAAGAGGTGACTGTTTTGACAGGGAGGTCTTTTGAGTCGGTGTTTTGTGGAAGGGAAGAGGTTGAGAGAGTTTTTTTCTTTCTTGTTTGGATGGGTGGGATTCGACGGAATATAATGGAGAAAAAAATTTGCATTGTTTTGGATATATTTACAAGGAAAAAATAGTGAAGCACCGAATACAACCTACACAGCATATATTTTCCTTGTAGGTAGGTCCTCCCCTTGTCTGGATTTTGTGTTGTGTCCAAATTATGAAAATGAAAATTCTCTCTCTGTCTATTCTTTAGAGAAGACATGTAAACGTCTATTATTTTTATTTGACTTCAAAATTCTCCCACTGTCTATTCTTTAGAGAAGAAAATAATATTTACTTGAACGTTTGTATAATTTATCTTAAAATAGAATTATTTATTTCACATCAGAACAATAACAATAACAATAACAATAATAATTTATCTTAATTAGGAAGATGGAAATGTGCTTTTTGAGAGAATCTTAACGGAACGAAGGAAAACTTAATTGAAAATAGTTTTGGGTGTCCATTTCCTTACAATCCACTCCACGAACACACTCTATGTCTATACGCACAAAGCGTAAGAGAAGCATTGGTGTGAATAAAGTGATCCTTCCTTTTCGGTATTTCAGGCAAAAAATGAAAAGGAGCAGTACTGACATACACATGTTCACACTCAACTACAACGCGCTAGCACGAGGCAGGCGTAAGCATGACTATTTATGACCGTTTCTCGTTTTTATTACATCATTTTTTTCCGCAAAACAGAGATATAAAAAAAAAGAAACAACAACGACAAATGGTGAGCTGCCACTTGTCATGTGAAAGTAAAGGAAGACCAGCAACTTTCTGCCACGCGGGGCCGGCTTCATCTTTACTCTTCACGTGAGCTGTACAGCATGAGTTGGGGTCCACAAAAAATTTTCAGTCCAGGCAAAACCCAGATTCGATTTCCTCTCAGAATTCCACCCATCTTAAATTTCCATCTCTTAAAATACATAGGTTGGAGATGAATTTTGGGCTCAAAACTCAAACTTTGAGATGGCCTAAAGTTGATCTATTTTGCGGGAAAAGAAAAAAAAAATTTGATGTGTTTTTTTTTTCTTTTGTTGTACTTAAAAGTGAAATTATATTATATTTTGAATTTTGGATTTTTTTAGGTTAAAATATTCAGAAAATTAAATCGCGAATGTTGAAAAAAAAAATAATATCAAGAAAAATTAACGACAAAAAAAATAAATAAAAGTGAATCATTTTTAAACAATTTAAATAAAGTTGCAGACTCAAATTATGAGTTTGCAAGATTGGAGGAAAAACAATTTGAGTCCTAAAAATACATGAATAATTGTATTTTAGATGGTGAAAATTTGAATTTAGTCTTATGTTGTTAAGGATATTAATTAGGATTTTCTATATCCAACTGAAAGTTTGACATCGATCACATCGGATGATTAAAAACTCAGAGATTTTTCTTGATTCTTTCTAGAACTGGTGGTGCTTGATTTTTCTCGCATGATATTGACTTATTGAGGGAGAGATCAATATGAGGCCAGATAGTTTAGTTTTGTCTGCTTCACTTTCGGAGTAATAATATGTGTACTTAACCAGCTTTATGTTATGTCCACAGAACAGAAACTCAAACTTTCGATCCTTCCAGTTCCAGCCAAAAGCTAGATGGTAGAAGGCCATCACATCACCACAAAAAGCTTTCCCACTTCTTCTTAATTTTAGACAGTTGGACTTTCCACTTTCTCCAAGTGTTATTAGTGCAGAAGAAAATATCAAGGCCGGCTATAGGCTGCTTATGCATGCGGCAAGGCAACTCATAAAGCCCAATAAAGTACATGGTTTAGGAAATTAATTAGCATGGGAATTAATACTGCTGACTGTGATGCAAATGTGCAGAAAAGGTAGACATGAAGGCTTTTAGTAAGACTGGCTTTGTTGTGGTCCAGTCCAGAGACAAGTTGATCCCATGAGCAGCGGTTGTTTTCTGTATCTTCTGCCGTTTTCATTCATTTTTTTACTTGCAAACAGAGCATTCTTCAGAATCATATATGCGGCTCATCATTACCTTCTATTTATATCACAAATTAGTATCTGTTTTTGTGGGGAAGGAAGGATATGACTCATGAGTGCTTGAATTGAATACAAGATTAATAAGCGACGACCCTAATGGATCTCCAGAGTGTAAAGCACTTCTGTCATGGGGCATGATGGGGCGAAGCATTATCAAATATCAACCAAGATGTAAGCTAATTAATAAATGATTAACAGCTTTATGATTAACAGGGAAAGACAATGAAAACAAACACTACATTACAAAATATATCAATCTGTTTTCAATTTCTCGGAAGAAAATAAAAACAAAGAACTACCACTGCACTGGGCCTTTGGTCTGGGCTTTATGTAAAAAAAAAGAGGCCAATAGGCTAACTAGGGTCTCAGGCCTAAGTTGAACAAGGACCTTTTGGCTATTTGCTCTTTGGCTGGTTTGGGGTTGGGGGAGGGGTGTACCTTTGATTGCATCCCTGCTTCTAACCGACTCTCCAAAAAACAAAAGCACTTCATGGGTTTGTTGTTAATTCATCTTAATGTATTTGCTTTCCGTTCTGTTTTCATTCTTGGAACCGATAGCTATGATAGATAGTTGCAGAGCCTGTTGATATAGGCAATTGAATCTGCAGGAGATACTTTTTAAGCAAATGGTCTGAAAGTAGTGTCAATTTTAATCCTTGGGTTGTGGAAATGAAGCCTTTTGTGGGCAGACAAGAGTGCCAAAGTCAGTCTGTACATGCATCCACTTTAGCATCACTTCCACTATTCAGAGTCATAGGTCTTCCCATTTTGCAGCCTCGTTCTCACTTTTCCTCATTGACTTCTGTTGACCACTTTTTCAAAACTTTGCTTAAAAATACCTATAAACTTTCCCTTCACTCCCATGTCGCCAGAAAGTTGTATTATTTTGCATACATCCCACCACAGCACCACACAAAACGTATGAATAAACAAATTCACAAGCTGCAAGTTGGCACCACCAGCTACAAGGCTAAGCCTGTGTGTGTGGTCCTGTCGGTTGACAACTTTGTACGTACACAAAAAGTAAAGACGCACGCGACATAAACGTGCAAATCTGCCTCATGTGCAAATACTATATTTACATTTGCAGCACTAGAAAGAAATTGTCAACCTAGCTGTTCTGTTCCTAACTCTGCACGAATATCATCCTATCATGTCCCCAGAGCATGATGCGGTATCCAATACCACGCTGTCTGCCATGGTATAAATTAATGCAATTCCAAAATTGACATAGCACCAAAAGAACCAGACCCCCATGATATAAAAAATGAAAAAGAAAATCAACCATTCTAAGATTACTTATTTACTAGCATAGCATAGTTAGTCCTGAAACAAAGAAATAACTAAAATAAGAAAGGGAATATTATCTTCAACAACTACACAGATACACAGATAAGTGATAAGATTCACTTGAACAAACGCTTAATCCTAATCCACATTTCCCTCCTCCTGACCACACTACAGAACAGTGTCAACAAAAGCCACTAACCCCCACTAACAGAGAATTTCATCTGAAACAACATTCTCTTCTACATCTCTACAAACATAACTGAGAACAGCATTACATAATTGAGCAGCTGCTTGTGTTCTCATCACTGAACATATGGGCTGCAGTGTTGTTGTTACCACTGTAATTAGGTTCAGCACTGTAAGGGTATGGGGCAGGGCTAGGGCTGTAATTATAGTAATAGCCAGTACTAGGAGGAACAAATGGGGACCTGTGATACATCATCTGGGGCTGCTGTTGCTGCATAGCTTGCCTGGCCTGCATGTTCATGTTCATGTTCATCATCTGGGACGGATGGCTGAAACCATTTGAGTTCATCAGCATAGATGCTGGATATTGCCCTGTAGAGTAACCAGCACCATTTGGAAACTCTGCATTTGATGCCTGATGATGGCTGTACCCACTGTTTTCTGGAGCTTGAAATCCTCCCAGACCATTGGAGTTGGGCCCCAAGGCAGCAGTAGCATTAGGAGCAACATTAGCACCATTTCCATGGAAACCAGCCAAATTCATCATGGTACTCAGGTCATTCATATTCCCCCTTTTGCCTTCCCCTGCATTGATGTTTCCACCACCTAAATGGGCATTGCTCATCTTCAGAGCAGCCATTGTTTTTGGATCAATCCCACCTGGATTTGGCTTCATACCCATGTTCTGATTTGGGTGCCCCTGCTTTCCAACATTTACATTTCCAACATTGTTGGCAGCTGCAGCATTAATGACTCCAACACCTTTCTTTCCATTGTTTGCATCAATTGCTTGTTGCCTGAGCATACCCAACTGATTAATTCTCTCCTTGAAAAGCCGAAACTCGTCCTCTTCGTCTTCTTCGTCATCATCAAGGTATTCATCATCTTCTTCAGAACTGAAGGAAGGAAACTTTTGCTGGTTTTTGAAAGCTTCAAGGTTCTTGATAATGCCCTGTTTTTGACCCTTGTTCTTGTCATCTTTGATGCAGTTGTTCTTTTGCTTCTGGCTTTGATTGGATTTCTGGGACCAAAGCTCAGCATGTTTGCCAGCTCTGGTCAGTTTCTTGATCAAAGTTGCAGAATCGACATTTCCAGAAACCGTGACTTTCTGCTGATCAGCATCGATATTTACTTGGTAAACCCCTGCAGAAAATGGGTGATGTACTAAAAGGGTTAACTTTTAAGCGCCATGGGTGAGAAATTTCTGCAAAACTTGCAGTTACATGCCTCAAGAGTGAAAATACTGTCCTCATATGGAACTCCTAACTTGTGTAAAATTATTGTGCAAGCAATATGACTAAATTTCCCATATTGAATCTAAATTGAGATAGAGAACAAGATCAAAAGTCTGATATTCAAAAGGATGCTAAAAAAATGACCGAAATTTGAGAAACTCAGTGTTAATGCTAAAAAAATGGTATGTTTTTACAAGTAGCCTATTTAATCAAATTCTTACAATAATGGTTATACAGAGAAAAAGGTAGCAGAGCAGAGTGGTAGTAAGTTATTCACCAATTAGAAGACAAGAACATAAACAAGTAGAAAGATGAGAAGAAAGTGAGCACCTTCAATTCTCTGAAGGAGTTTCTTCACTTTCTGCTTACACCCATCACAATGTATGTTCACTTTGAGAACACAAGTCTGTAGATGAAAATGGAAAGGAATTAGGAAACAAAAACAACAAAGACTCTTCAGGAAAAGACCAACATCCAACTTTGCTGTCTGCACAAAAATAATGTAAACAAATAAAAGGGAAGAGAAAAAGACCTGGATCTTGAGGAGCTTAAAGTCTTCTTCTTTAGTCATCTCTTCAAAGCAGTTTGGAGTGAAAGTTCTCTCTCTTTCTCTGCTATAAAAGAAGTGAAAGGATAATAATGCCCAGTTTAGCTGTGTTGGGAACTTGGGAGGAGAGGGGGAGAGTTGAGTTGTAATAAAAGTGTTGTATACTAAACTATTTTTTGAGGTGTACTGAGTATGTGAGTTTTTCTACTTCTTGTAGACTCGTTGTAGAAGTAGATAGATGCTTCTTAATTTATTTGTTTATAATTTTCTCTCTTTCTCTCTCCCTCTTCTGTTTCTCCTCAAAAGCAAACAAAAGAAAAGCACATGGGTCTTGTCACTTGAGGCCTGTGCCTCAATATGCATATTCTATTTGATTTAAGTGAAAAAAAGACAATGAGAGTACAAACCAAAGGGAAAAGCAAAGAGATACAAATTACAATGGCAGAGAGAAAAGGGAAATCAAAGTCAGAGGAGTTAATTTATGAGATAGAGAGATGGGTCCTGAGGGTAGTCTGAATTCTGATCTGATGTGATTTAACGTTAAATACTGGAGAGTAAAAACAATAAAGAAGAACAGCAACTCGGCAGTCCCCCATTCCACTCCCCTTTGTCCATTCTAGTGATATTATTATTTTTATTCAGAGAATGACCGTTGTGAATTATCTACATCCTAAAACAACACTACAGCTGTATTCTATTTTAATTGTTGGTTAAAGACGTAGCCCAACGGGCTTAAATTTGAAACCAAAAAAAAAAACTTAATTTGGGCCTGGCGGCCCATTTTTTCAGTATCTAACTGAAGAAACTGCAAAAAGAAAAAGGTAAAAAATAATTAAAAAATAATATGGGACCAATAATTAAAATGAACCGTTGGTCACATATCCCCGTGAGTGGTGGGGTCAGAGTTGCTGAACCGTGGGGTGCAAGACAAATAGGGTTTCAGTTACGAGGACAGTGGGTTTTCACTTTACCCCCTCGTACATTTACCATTATTTCCAAAAGTTTCCCTCTCATTTTCTACTTTTGTGCTTTAACCCCATACATACAGTCTACAGTTCATGTAATTTTATACGGGGATTGCCTATACATAATAAAATATAAATGAAAGTAAATAAATATTGGTTTAACTGGTAAGTGTTGTGTTCATGCGTTGTGGCCACAAACCAAAAGTACAATTTGATTCCGTGGAACAAGCAAACAAAACGAAGTGAAATAATGCAACTCCGAAGGGAAAAAACAAATGAAATAAACGAATGAGCTTTTGCGGTTTACACACAGAAAACGATAACAACACAATTCGCTGGCTTCTCTAATTTACTATCTTGTTTTCTCAGCATGCTTAATATTCAAATCGAATGCGTTTTTAGGTTGTCAAATGTAGTGTACTTGGATGGGAAGGCATAGTCAAATCATAGTCCAAATGGTGAACAGCGTGAGATAAAATATGCAGGCAGGTGGCAAAAAGAAAAACACTTATCCAACAACAGGAGACCAACTTGACATTTTTTTCGTATAAGTGTACCAGTTTTCTGCCGCAGCATTAAGTGTCACATGGACTTGCCTCCAATAGACATTCCAATCTGACTTATTTAATGCTGCAATGACCAAAAATAGCTTTCCAAGAAGCAGAAAAATAAAGGGAGTTTCACTAAAATACCCAAAATGGGGGCTGAAATTATAAAAATACCCAACACCCAAAACACTTTATAAACATACCCAAAACTCATCATTACACACACTCAAAACCCATTTATAAGCATACCCAAAACCCATCATTACACACATACCCAAAACCCATTTTGGGTATGTTTCTATGTTTAAATAGTGCTTGGGTATTTTTATAAATACATGTCTAGGATTGGGTATTTTTATAAATATCTAAAAAATAAATTGCAACACACGCATGTAAAAGAGTGGTTAATAGTTACCAATGCAAATGCAATAAAACGCAATATATAATGCTAGTTGTGGCTATTCTATTCGGAAAGGTTATGGATTTAAGTCTTAGTATTGTGTAGTGTGTGTGAATTTAATAAGGAATGTCATTAAAAAAAGCAAAAAATAGATGTGGCTACCATTGTGGGGTTAGTTGGATACTTTACTGTTCATTGAAGTGTTTGCTGGTTTGGTTACTCTCATGATCAAGTAATTAAGTAATGGTTTAATATGAAGAAAACAACTGTTTCCCAAGTGGTTCAAAATTTAATTCGCCAAAAGACTTGGTATAGCAGAAAATTTAAGATAAGAAATAAAAAGCAGATGGTTGGTTTATTGCTTGTATCTGGGAATTGAATTTAAATGGGAAAAACTAAAAGGACAAAGAGAAAGTTCAAATTTTTTTAACCCTTTTATGGTTCACAATTTCCAAACACGCTTGCTCTTATTTCAACCATTTGTAGCAATTTTCTATTCTGCGAAAGGGCTTATGAGGCCAAGAGGCAGCACGCAATCACACAAAGGTAAAAGTGATAGGCGCTCAGGTCAGGCCTAGCCTAGGAGAGAAGGAGAGGGGCATCATTACTTGTTCCATAGCACCTGCATGCTATATATTCTTGTCCTTCCCAAAGCTCCAACCCAAAATACCGGTCCTTCTTTTATTGCTTTGCTTCTTGTTCACGATTCTGTATGATTTTCCAGTGCAATAATTCAGCCTTAACTGTATCTGTGGCTTGTTTGTTTAGCTAAGAGCCTGGAGTTTTAAAATTCCTTGTTGAGGTGGGGTTGATATTCTCTGAGATCAGCGCAGTTGAATAAAAATTGAAGGGTGATGAGTGGGCAGTTTGGGATCATGAGGATCTGGGATGGTTTAAGGTACACGTCAGCAGAAAAAAAAGGGTCCACAAATTTGGGATCCCATGCTATAGGAGTCATGATCCATCTAATCAAAATGTCATCGGAACCCGCAGTTAATCTGCTTTGGATTCTACCTCTGTAGAAAGAGAGATTTCTTAACCGGACCAGGATTTTGACCCTATTTTCTTTCAAACCAGGCCTCCAATTGGTTCTTTCAAACTAGGCTTCCAAGTGAACCAGTTGATTGGTTAAGTAAGAGCAACTCTACCCTAAAAGGCAAAGGCAAGGCAAGATTTGTCACTATTTACGTGAATAGTGGCAGCTCTTATTTTTTTTTATTCCATCCCAAAGGACAAGAGTAAGGGCAATTACTATTTATTTTAATTTATTTTATACTTAAACAATTAATTTTGGCGTGAGAAGTGAAAAATATGACTATATATTTATATATATAAAAATTCTGAAAATTTTGGTATTTTTTCCAATTTTTTTTCGTTGTTGATGTCAACAAACCCGGCTAGCAGCCCAAACAAAACTTGCCTTTGGGCCTGCCCAGGCGTATGGACCCCATCAACTGCCCAATCTTGACATTGCGCGCTAGAGCCAAATGCTAGGCCTCGGGCAAAAGAGCAGCACTGGAGGTGCTCTAAGAGCAAGTGCAGCCATGAGCCCAGCCTTGGGCTGGGGGGAGAAAAGCAAAAAAATGAGTTTCCAGCGGTGAGCCCAAGCCCGGGCAAGGTGCGGGTCCCAGCAAGTCGGGCTGGCCCGAAGGCCAGTTCAGCCCGAGGTCCAAAACTCGGTTTGGGGTGACGTCAGCGAGCGCAGTCAATTTTTTTTAACGTTGGCGCGTGCAATGCACGCGCCAACGGTAAAAAAAATTGAATTCGCTTGCGCTGACGTCAGCCCTGCGCGATCACCAACGGCTAGAAGACAGGTGTCGTAACCTGGGCGCTCCGATCTGCTTCTCTCCTCCAATCCAATGGCTGGCGATTTTTTGGCAATAAAATTATGAAAAAAAATCAAAATTTTTTTAAAAAAATACTAAAAAATTCTTTTCTTTTTTTTTTCTATAAATACCTATTAATACCCTTCACTTTCAACACCAATCCTTATACATTTTATTCTACTTCTACTATTATTCACTCTTTATTCAACATTTTCCTCTCTTTAACCTTGTATTTTTTTTCTTCTTCTTTTTATGGCTTCTTCTATCGAAACCGGAGGGGCGTGGAGCACCATGGAAGATGTTTCCTTGTCTGAGGCTTGGCTCCAAGTTTGTCATTGTCCCGTGACAGGCAATGAGATGAAATTTTTTCATCTGTGGAAAAAAATTCATGCCGAATTTTGTGAAAAAATTCCGGGGTCTACTCGTACGGAAATGACATTATCTAGTAGGTGGAAAATTCTAAATAAAGAGTTGGGAAAATGGAGAGATGCGTTGTCAAAAGCGATGGAAAACTGTAGAAGCGGGGAAAATCGTACTAACGAGGTAAGTATTTTGTAATTTTCGTTTCATTAAGTTTAATGTCCTAATTTATATATTTTGTTAATATTTATTGGCCTTTCAATATTTTGTTAATATTTCTTGCAAATTAATTATTTTGTTCATATTTCTTGCATTTTAAATATTTGTTAATATTTCTTGCATTTTCAATATGTTGTTAATATTTCTTGCATTTCCAATTGTTTCTTAATATTTCTTGCACTTCCAATTTATTTGTAAGGTTAATTGCATTTCCATTTGTTTATTTTTTGGTTACTTGCATATCCAATATATTTTAAATATTTCTCGCACTTCCATTTTTTTTTGTTAAATAGATGATTCAAGCACAGATGTGGTTCGGTGCAACCGGGGGTGGCAAAAAAAGTTTCAACCATCATGAATGTTGGGATGTGGTGAAATATTGCAAACGCTTCATAATTATTCCCACGGGTCCCCCCGTTGTGTTAAATGAGACGCCACTCCGTGGTTCAATGACATCGGTGTGAGAAATGAAAATATAGAAAGATGTGGTGTGAGAGGTATGAGCTGAGCCTCTGATTTTATAGAATATTTTGGCAAGATAGAGATGCCACATGGCTTGATTTGATTGGATGAAAATCTTATCTGAAATTTGAACCCAAATTTAGCTGAATTTTGAATTTTGAAATTCATCCGAAATTTGAACCCAAATTTATTCGAAATTTGAATTTTGAAATTCATCCGAAATTTGAACCCAAATTTTTATCTAAAATTTGAATTTTGAAATTCATCCGAAAATTGAACCCAAAAATCTTATCCCGAAATTTTATCCGATTATGAATAGTCATGACACGTAGGAACCCGGAAATCTTATCCGAAAATATTATCCAAATTAATTATTGAGGTAAAAAAAATTGTGAAAAAAACAAAAAAATGAATAGTAATTGCCCTTAGCCATGGCAATGGGTGGAAACACAAAATTTACTATTTGCAAGGGCAACTACTATTCACGTGAATAGTGGCTGCCCTAGCCCCCCTTGCCATGGCAAGGGGCAAATGGGTGGAGTTGCTCTAAGAGGTGGTCTTCTTCATCTTAGATTTCAATGACAAGTTGACAACTATTTGTAGAACCAACCCTATTTTGTTTTCCCATTTACTTCTTTATACATTTTTAGGAGTTGTTGGAGACTGTGGCAAGCAATTTGTATTGGATGTTGATGAAGCTTTTGTCAAACCCACACATCCATATACACATGTGGAATGGAAGCAAAAAACAAAACAAATGGTGAGTGCCAGTGGCCAGCAAATTGAAAGCACGTTTGTGTGTGTGGGGGTGAATGTTAGGTGACTGTGCTAGCTTGCTGTGCTTGTTGCTATCCATTTTTTCACGCATTTAAAAACACACGTCCTCAAAATTAGCATATTTGTCCATCAAAATCCTGTTTTGGGCCTTTTGGGATAAGTGAGAGTGAATGTGTGTAGTTGATTGCTGTAGAAAAATAGCAAAAAGTCCAATTTAAAATTATAGGTTAAGATTTCGTCCAAAAAAAAACAAAATTATAGGTTAAGAAAGAAGATGACACTGTCTGATAAGTAATTCAGATTTTGGGACCAAACTGCATTGGGCCTTTTCCACGAGCAGTAACGTTACATTCTGGGCCTGCATTATTTTCCAACAACCCAAATGAAATGAGCATCTTGCTTGCGCCATATTCGAATTCTGACTTCCAAAAAAATCCAAAGACGAAACCGACCAACGCCAAATATATTCTGTTACATCCTTTTTCCACCGAAAATAGCATGCCAAAGAACATGCATCTTCATCACGTACCCACCATAAACATAGTTTAAAAGAAACTCTTTTATTTTTTCTTTTCTTTTTTGGTTGGAAAACATCGTTTAAACTTTTAAAAGGGACTCATTGATGATCAATCAGTAAGTATATGTCCCCCTCCTTTCTTTGCAAGACTTTGCTCATAAACCGACCAATGTGTTTCAAAGAAGCAAGCATTATTCCTTAACTCCTTGCTCCACTTCTATTAGAAAGTTTGATACCTACAAATGATATTGGTACACTTTTTTGTACAGTCACAAAAGATGGGTGAGGAAAGTAAACTCAGTAGGGCAGTTCCAGCAGCCCCCTAGGGCTCGGGCTGGGGTGAAGAGCCCAAAACCAAGTTCCAGCAACAAAGGCTGGCCCGGGCAGGAGGTGTGGTCCATGAGTCTGGGCTGGCCCGAAGGCAGGGGGAGCCCGAGCTCCAGCCCGAGGGCAAGGCTGACATCAGCATGCTACAGTGCCGCATTCTAGGCTCTCTGCCAAGTGTCACGTTCTGGGCTCTCCGATCAAAATGTTTCCTCCAATCCAACGGCAGTCAATTTTTGTGCAATAAAAATATGGAAAAAAAAATCGAAATTTTAAAAAAAAATTACCCAAAAATTCTGATTTTTTTTTTCTATCAATACCTACCAAAAACTCTTCACTTTCAACTGGTGTACATATTACCTTATTTTCATTTTCAACATTTGAGTAAATGTTGTTGTCCTTTTACTTTTATTTATTTTTATATTACTCCATTTACTTAAGTTTACAATGTAAATAAGGAAGTACCCTCCATTTAGATAAGTCAATATATACTTCATACTAAAATCCCATACAATCAAGTTTTCTTATTTGATGTGTAAGGAACAAAAACCACCAAAAATTATCTTGAGAAAATGATTATTCCGAAAAATCATTTTTCATACTTAGTCAATATTGCACCTCCGCTAAAAAATTTATGGGTCTGTCAGTGCGTAGGAATCCAAAACTCTTATCCGAAAATATTGTCCAAATTAATTATTTAGGTAAACAAATTTGTGAAAAAAACAAAAAAATGAATAGTATTTGCCCTTTGCCATGGCAACTGCTGGAAACCAACATTGCTTTTTGCAAGGGCAGCCACTATTCACGTGAATAGTGGTTGCCCTAGCCCCCTTACCATGGCAAGGGTTTCACTATTGGAAGTGCCCTTAAACAATGCACGAAAGATGGAGACTTTTGTCAGTTTTTCCATTTCTTAAAAAATGGTAAGATCTTTTGCGCCAGAAAAAGTTGATCTTTATCATCTTGGACTTTTTGTTTTGGGGGTGAAATTATCATCTTGGACTTGGCTATGATGTTTTCGTATTATTTTGGAAAACTCATCATCTTCCAACAGTTTCAATTTGGGTTTGATGAACTGGAGGTAGAATCTAAATGGTCATGTTAATAGATACGAAGAGTGATGAAAAAGTATATCTTAGGTTAAAGTGGTGAGCAAAAATGCACCTAAAATTAACTGTCAAGGGGTTGAATGAAAGTTACATGAGGCCTATCTTATCAATTAATGCTATCTATGAGTTATATATATATATATATAGTCATATAGTCATACACTCGTAGCAGGTGGGGTGGTGAAAGTTACATGGAGCTTATCTTTTGAATTAATGCTAATATATTTCTGTTTGTGAAATATGATATTAGCAAGTGGCAACTCTTCATACCGAAAGTTTAACAAAAAATGACTCCAATAATTGTGGATATTGAGGGGCCTTTGAATTTTCATGTCCACTTTTGGCCTTGTTACACGTGGCAACTACCCAGATGATCCATTCAACATGTACTGCCAAGCCACTGAATATATATATGATTAATAGTCTAATTATAACCAAACTGAAACAGAAGTTTTGTTTTTGCGTATGGACGGACGTGTTGGCAGTCTCTCAATTCGTACCTTATCTCTCAACTTCCCAACGAAGAGGACGATGGTCGTTTCCTTTCCTCTCATTTTGGACATATCTTTCCATTCATGCTAAATGGAAGTGCATGGTTGATTGGTGCTGTGCTGGTGGGGCACAAATACAAAATCAATGTATAAAATAATCAAATAAATAATAAACAAGTATCAGAGTCCCCTTATAAAATAATTCGAAAAAGGCTTTGTGCTTTTGGAAGAAACTTCTCTTCAGAAACCCAACAAATTATTCTCCCACATAGCTAAGATCACAAGGCCATATCTAAGCGACAATGATTTGATTGTTTAATTGTTTTTAGTCACAAACATACATGGTGGTGCTCGATTGATTTGGTTTTAATTTTTATGTAGTTGGGTATTATTTTAATTTGATATCAGTACTGTGCTTCCTTGCCCTTTTAATCTTCCCAAAACATATCTAATCTAAAATCCAATAAAGGACAGACAAAAACAGATCCTAAAATTCTAGCAAGCAGACAAGCTAATTACGACAACAGAAGATCATTTCATTCATTACAAACCTAATTAACATTAAGGAGAAAAGAAAGAGAACAACCTAAACACAAACTCAAAGCACAAATGGCAGTAGATCTATCTTAATCCGCGCATAATCTAGTTTGCTAGTCAACTCCAACCCTTTTAATTAAGTACATAATTTCATTACTAACAAACACAAGCTTAATTAATTACGTCATATCACATGATGGAACAAGCATTTGGGTTTTCATCGCTAAACATAGTGGTGTACTTGTCGTCTGGTGCACCTGGGCTAGGAAGTGCCTGATCCACTTTCCTCACATAACCAGAGGGAGCCTTCTTGTCATAAGCTCCGGCCACATAAGGATAAGCTACCAAGTTGTAAGGGACATAGGGCCAAAGTTCAGCTTTCTTTCCTGTGCTCTTCACTTTCTTTAACACCTTGTTTGGTTCCACATATCCCGTCACCGTCACCCGGCTCTGCTTTCTGTTGACCTCAACTTGTTTAGCACCTGAATTAATTAAGTTAACAAGAATTAGTCTCGCTAATAGTTAATTAACAGGGGTCCCTTGTCCCCTATGTAATAGTTATGAACTTATATTATACCGTGATAAAAAAGGACACTACATTTGTTTCTGGTATTAAAAAATGTTGTGTGATTACATCAAAATCTGAAATTAGGCTACCCTTTGTGAATAATTAAGTAAACAGAAAATAATGCTGGTAACTGTGACCTTCAACATCAACGTCATTACATGATATATAATTATATATTGGTAAGGGTCTATTTGAATTTTCAGAGTTTTGCATTGCATTTATTATTGAGTCACGGCATATACTGTATGAGGCTCTAAAGATGTATGGTTTCAAACAGAAAAAGCTAACGATGCCAAATATTTATTTGTACCACTACTATTGAGTACTGGGAAGAAAGAGAAGAGAGTCAAAGTAATATCTGTCTGTTCCAGAGACTTAGTAGTTTCCCTTTACGAGGAAGCTCAGAAACTCTGTATCAGTGTTGTTTTGTTTGCTCTCTGTCTCTCTAGATTTTCCCTGTTTTTCTAGTGGAGGAGGAGGAGGAGGAGGACCAAAAGTAAAAGTCTTGGTAAAACTTATTAATGAGTTGTCCTGTCCAGACTGATGGGCTCTGATAACCATAACATGCATTTCTGCTTCATTTTTCTTTTCTTTCTTTTTTGGGGACCCAATCTTAGAGAAGTTATGTATGATTATGAGCAAATGACATATATATATATATATAGAGAGAGAGAGAGAGAGAGAGAGCTTAAGCTTTGAACCTTTCATGCTAGAGACAGCATTTTTAACTTTCCTTTCACAGCCATCACAGTCCATTTTCACCTTGATTTCAACTGTCTGAACAAATTGAACAAGAACAGAAAGAGAAGTGAGTTACGTATTTATAGCCACTAAAGACAGACAGAACTAACTAAAGCCTCTAGTCTAAAGGAAGACATAGCAACTAAAGCAGAACAGCAAGAACCAAACACATAGATTTGGTTTTGGTTTTGAATCTTTTGATGATATACCTGCATTGGCTTTCGTTTCTTTTTTGGTTTGGAGATTGTGAAATAGTCTGAAAGAGCGTCCAGAGCACCCATATTTGATCAGCAAAGGCAAAGCAGCAGTGAAGTTTCTTTGTGTTTTTGTGTTTTAGAATGAGAGAGAGAGAGAGAGAGAGAGAGAGAGAGAGAGAGAGAGAGAGAGAGAAGGAAAGATAGTGTTTGCTGCAAGAGCAAGACAGTATTTTGGGGTGACAACAGAGATATATATAAGTGTGGTGTGGCTTGGTCCTATGCCTACTGTTTATGAGATGCTAATTGTATACGGTGGGTAATAATTAAGAGAAATTAACTTTGGGTGCAAAGTCGTGTTTAAAATTTAATCTTGTATGCACCAGATAATGACGTGTGTCCCCAATTCATGCTAATCATCATGCCCAACAACTTGGCATTATTTTGTTGGCTTCTGCTTAGGGCCCAAAAATTAAACCAGTAATAAGAATTTTTTCCTGTTAAAAGGAAAAAAAAAATTATAAATCAAAAGGGAGTTTCCAGAATCTGCTCTGGCCTCATTGGTTATGTGCATTTGACAGCTTAGTGGGAAGCTGTCATCTTGCTGCTTTCTTGAGCCCATAGAAAAGGGCGCTGTTCTGTTCAATGGCCGACTATCAGTTTTTGCCACCTAAAAGAAAGTAAGAAACAAATCATGCACAAATGTTGCCACACAAAAAAAGAAAAGAAAAAAAAATAACTGTAGCAATCATTTTTTTAGTTATGTGTATACCCAACATGCACCTTGGTTTACGTGCATCCAAATCATTAATCAAAACCAAGTAATATTAGTTTAGTTAATTTTCTTGAAATCAAGTTCACATATATATATACTTCTTTCGTGGTGCTTTCTTTATTTTATTTTTATTTTCCACTCTGGTGATGAATATATTTGATTTTTTTGAGCAGCCTCCGGTGATGAACTTGTTTCAAATATTTGCTGTATGACGGTGATGGTTCTCACTGACACATGTTTTGAAGGAATAAAAAATTGAATGATCTGAGCCCATCTGTCTTGCATCATTTGCTAGGATGAAATGAAAGTGTTGCTCCAGCCCACCTTTTTCCCAATCTACGCGGTATGAAACACTACCTCATTGTCTGAACTGAATCATGAGTTGAAAATGTCAAAATTTCATTTAATACATCCACTAAACACAGATATTTTCATCTCATTCTCATCCGCGAATCACGAAAATTTATATAATACTATAGTAATCCGGTAATGCAGTACATTTTATGTACTTTAATATATGGGTGGCCAACTGAGTTTTATTTTTTTCTCTTTTAGGAAATAGCATCAACAATATCTACTTATATTATTATAACATGTGTATAAAATATACTACGTGATCATATTATTGTAGTATTTTGTAATGACTCGTGAATCACAAACCCATTGCAAGTCAATAAGGGATGAGAAAACAGGGCGCAATAAATATGTCATGCAAAAATCTGAAGTTTGTATGGTTCTTGAGGTTGAGCAGAAAAAACAACAGAATTTATGTTTTGGGTCCAATTATTCAAGGGATTAGGTGAAACATCGCTAGAAGAAAGCTACTTTTTCGGTCTGAGCCCATATCAAGTTCTGGTCTACATCTCCTTTAGCTAGCTATATAGAATCCACTCGGGGAAATTTTCATGGTTTGCATGCCTTGACACCTAGCTAGCTCTAGCTCCATAATTCATCTGTGATTTGCATGTCATTTTCTACAATTATGTTGTGGCATGAGTCAACATGCATTGATAATTATTGGCACCCCACCAAACATGGGCTTCTTTCAAATTTCCAAAAGGAAATGTACTATTCCGGAAATATTTCATTCATCAGTTTGTCTTTTACTCCTCTTTTGAATTAGAACAAAAATTTAGGAACAACAAAGAACATAAATTTAATAGATACAAGCATGAGAACAAATAAATTTGGAACGGCAGGAAAAAAGCTGCTCAATTATTACTTAAGAGGCTAGATGCTTGCTAGACTTGGCCCAATAATCGTGATATTTTTCATATGATCATGGAGTCTTAAGTGAGGCCGTTTAACCACATCATTTGTGTGCACCATTATAATAAGAGTTTTCTCGGCCGTGCACCGGTCCCACCCCAAATGTATGGGTCCCTTATCATTGTGAGAGTGATCATGATGTGGTCGGCCCTCCCCACCCGGGACTTCTTAGGATCATAACTTTGCATGTAGGGCTCCTCAAACCCTTAAATGAAAGACAACTAAAAGTCACCATATGTGTAAACGAAGAGAAAGTCTAAATAGCTAACTAGAAACCCACCACAAGTTGCACCAACTTTACAGATTTTCTACTCCCGGGAAAAAGATATTAATTTGAGCAAATTACCCCGCTGTTTGATTTGAACCACCGGTCATCATCATCATGACAGCAACAAAACCAAGTACGTACTACTAAAATGAGTTGGCTTTCATGAATCTTTCAGCAACTTGGGATCTTCCTAAAAAATAAAAATAAAAAAACTATCCAATCATTCCATTCCAGCCAACTGTTTTCAGATTCTTGATTGATGAGCCTATGATTAAATATATACATTCAATTGTATATTATACTTACTTACATATATATATATATATATATATATATATTTGCGTGCTGGTTTGTGCGTTTAATTGTATTGATGAAATAGATATATCGTTGAGTGCTGGTTTTAATAATCAACAGTTTGACTGGTCAAGAGCAAAATCGAAGTGAAGTATAGAAGGCCACATAATTTTGGAAATTTACTGGAAGGTCATGCAAATCGGAAGTGATGATATATGTGTAGGCGATTTTGTTGGGGGTTTTGGTAAACGTCGTTGTAGGCACATCCATGTTACTGTCACTAAAAATATAATCTTACAAGAAATGTGTTTAAAAAAATATGGTTCTCAGTAACATCAATCTTTAATTCGTGTAAGAAACTTTACCTTGATCACCATTTGTTTTCATATGATTCGATGAGATTATCACAAGCTCCACCTGATCTCAGCATGATACTAGGCTCACTCAAAAAACCATACACATATTTGCCTATACAATTAATGTAATTTTAAAAGTCCAATTTGAAATTTTGAAAATTGAAATGACATAATTTAAGATTGCGTTGAATTAGTCACCAAATAAGTAGATGCATGTAACACCTTTTTTATTTGCCAGACACGCATGTAAGTTGTAACACATACACTACATTTCAATCCATTAAAAAAAGAAAAAAGATACACTACATGCATGACGTGGATTACTAACCGTGAGATGCACTGCAAATCTCATAATCAATTAAGAAAGAAAATTGCATGAATTAATTTATATTATTTAGTAGAAAATATCGCTACAAGAAACCCTACGTGGGGAAGTCAAAGCAAAGCATAGCGACTGGAATACTATAATTTGTTGCTTGTGCGACCTTCTAAAACAGCTCATTAACTACAATATATAAACACTAATAACGTTGGCCAATTTATCATTCTCTTTCGAGTGGCCTCAAAGCAATTTGCATAATTCCACAAGGACAAAATTTTCCTCCAATTGCTCTTATTTGACTAGGTTTGTTTTTTGGTTTTTAGGACAAGCGATAGTCTAAACTAGAGAGGGGGATTTCACACACATACAACTAACATGCCGTATGGATTCAAACCTAAAACCTCTTGTCTGTAAATCAAGGTCCTTTTCTACTGGACTAGTTAGTTGGATTGACTAAGTTTCTTTGTCACATATTCATTTGTGTTCAAGGTTTGTGAGCCCAGCTCATCTTCGTTTGGATAGGCCGGAAAGGCTATTTAAGGTCGATCTTAATTAAAATCATCATGGGCCTTGGCCTTTTTTTCTTATGAGCCCAGCTCATCTTTTTTTTATTCTCCTTATTACTTAGTGCCATCATGGGCCTTGGCGATCTGAACTAAACAAACAAACTCCTTAACTCCCTTAACTAACTTTTCAATTCCCTTCCACCAGAGCAAATCCCACACGTCCACGTGTCAAATCTTAACCCGCCAAAAACAACCTTCCCCTTACATTATACTCTCTGAATCTGCAACTACACCCAGACTCATTTGCAAAACCAAACCCCTCTCCAAACTCCAGGAAACGAAGAACACCCCCCAACAATGGCGGCAGCCCAAATCCTTCTCTCTCTCATTGTCCTCTCAGTTCTCTCTCTCTCCTCCGCCCTCCCCACCCAAACCCTCGTCAACGCCGCCGAAATCCTCTCAGATTTCGGCTACACCTCCATGGCTCTGACCCTCGACCTCGCCTCTCAAACCCTCCTCCTCTCCCAGTCTCCTTCTCTCACCATATTCGCCCCCACAGACGCTGCCTTCTCTCACTCCGGTCAGCCACCGCTGAACCTCCTGCAATTCCACATCATTCCCCTTTATTTCTCTCTCCGATCCCTCAAGTCCCTGCCTTTCGGCGCCAAGATCTCAACTTTACTCTCTGACCACTCTCTCTCCGTCACCACTTTGGCCAACGACCCCAGAGTCTCACTCAACAACGTCCCCATCACTGTTTCCCCAATTTTCGATGACGGGTCGTTGATAATTTTCGGAATTGAGAGGTTCTTGGACCCGCATTTCCGGATTTTGGGTCCTCTTCGGAGCTACACCCCCAAGAATCTTGGATGCTTGGCCCCGAAGAGCCCGAACGAGGCGATGGAGGTAAGGGGTGCTTATTATCCATTTAGTGAAGCTTCTAATGCGCTGAGGTCGAAAGGGTGCTCTGTTATGGCTTCGTTTCTTGAAATGCAATTTCGTGGGTTTTTCTTCAAGTACCAGACCATGATGACTGTGTTTGCTCCATTTGACCAAGTCTTGATGAACCGAGTTGGGAACTTGAGTGAGCAATCCTCCATCTTTCATCGCCATGTGGTGCCCTGCAGGCTTTTGTGGAGCGATTTGGTGAGTTTCAATGATGGGACGGTGTTGAGGACTAATCTGATGGGGTTTACCATCAATATCACTCGATCCCAAGACGTGTTGATGCTCAATGGTGTGTCGGTCATTTTTCCGGAAGTGTATCACAATGGCTGGCTTGCGGTTCACGGAATCAGTGAGGTTCTTGAGGTGCCACATAGAACAGAGCAAACAGAGCAAGTGACTGTGGCTCCGTCTGAATTTGGTAACAGCTACCCCGAGGAAGAGAGTACCATTAGTCACAGCCATTTTTTTGTTGTAAGGCCTACATAACATAGCAATCTTGGTAGCCTTTTGCTCTCTGGTTATATTAGTATTCAGTAGCATGCAAGAATTGTCAATTTTGTTACGCATCTCTCTGAAGAACAAGTTCTGCATCTATGAGGAGTTATTGTAGAAAAGCTGTTGCCATGATCCTTAAATTTGGTACATTAAACTAGTCAGAATTACAGGAGATATAAGAGGGCTGTATTCAGATTGCTTGGAATTCATGTATATTTGTGGATTCAATGAACTTCATTCTAGTTCATGTTTTAGACTCTTTGATTTTTGCACTTTTCTTTTCTGTTTTCTTTTTCATTTTCTTCTTCAAGTAATGCGCAAGGGCCTTATCACCAGCAGAGGCTTTTCCCTACATTTTGTGCAACTTATAAACAATTTGAACATTGACTTTAGCAAAAATAAGCTCTAAAATCCTCTGGTGGCAATAGTTATAACAAGTTGTAATTATAGTAATACATCAGCATAGCCGAGCCCTTAAGGCCTGCTGAACTGTGCATAGAAGGCTTCCAAAAATACTTGGACGTATCTCTTTAGCGCAAACCAACTAATGGAGTTTTTCTCAGTCTGTCAATTTTCAGACCAAAACTTATTACATCATCCTTTCTCCCCTCATCGAGAAGGGCTTGTTTCAAATTACTAAACATCTGCGCTGGAGGTCGAATGCCCACGTCCAACATCTCTTGAAAGTACTTGCAAGCGTCATCTAACTTATTCTCATGGCACAAGCTGTTGATCAATGTGGAGAACATGTGCATTCCCGGCAGGACGCCTTTAGTCTTCATCTGATCCCAAACCCGTAATGCCATATCCACTTGATCCTCGTTACAAAACATCCTCACTAGGATTTCATACGTACTTACTGTTGGCTCACAGCCAGGCTCCCTACTGATTTGCTGGAAAACGGAGTAAGCTTGTTCTGTTCTTCGAGCCTTTACCAAGTGATGTAAGATTATATCATAAGTTCGAGGATTGGGACCAATCCCACATTTCCTCATCTCCTCCACCACCCTGAACGCATCATGCATCCGCATTGACCAGCAGTAAGCCCCAACAAGAGCATTATATGTGGGTGCCTCCGGCTTGAAACCACTTGCTTTGTTTAGTTCAAAAAACTCAAGGGCTTCACTCAACCTCCTTTCAGAACCCAACCCATTAATCAAAATACAGAAAATATGAGGTGTAGCCTTGACATTCTTTGCTTCCATCTCACGAAACAAATCAATGGCTTCATCATACTTCTTAGCTTTACAATGCGCATTGATCAGAATACCACTAGTCACAACATCCGGGTTGAACCCCTCGTCCTTCATTTCTCTATAAACTTCATTCAACCTCAAAAAGTTCTGTTCTTGACCCCATCCTTCTAACAAAATAGTGTACGACTTAATATCGGGTTTAAACCTTGCGTGCTTCATTTTATCAAACACCTCCTGTGCTTTCTCAACCTGCCTCGACTTGCTTAAAGTATCAATCAGTCTATTGAAATCCGACACTTCTACCTTCATTCCAAACTTCTCCATCTTTTCGAACGTCTCTATCGCTTCCTTAACCTTTTTGGCCCTCGAATATCTTCGCGAAATCAAAGCAAAAGTCTCCTTACTCAACAGCCCTTTACTCTTCATGTCATTCACCAATTCCCATATCATCTTGAACTGTTTGATCTTACCCAGAGCTTCAATCAAAGCATTGTAGCTCTCCATAGTATGCTTAAACCCTTTTTGCTTCTCTGCCCACCGGAAAAACGAAAGCGCAAGAACGCCGGCATTGCTGAGCTTTTTCAAGACCTCGACTACAAGTGCCGGCGACACCTCAACTGAAGTACCATCGAGAAAGCTATCGATGGGGGATTTAGAGTTGCTGGTGGATAGTATTCTACAGATTTTTTCAGCATCTTCGGTGATTTCGCGGTTATTTGCACCTGGGATTTTGTCACTGGCCTCATCAGGCACTTGGGTTTTTCCTAGGCCATCGTGAATTGCTCTATAAAAACCACCAGTGCGATTGCTGAGGAACCCAGATGGATTTTCAGTATGTAGTGTTCGATTACGAGTGAAGTTTGTGAATTTGATGCTTCGTAGTGAAGTCGTAAGTGATCTGTGAGAACCAGTTTGACTGGTTGGCGTTGAACGAAGATTGGGGAACGGAAGGAAGGAATTGATGGGCTTTTTGGATGGTTTTGATACAAGATTGAAAAATCGAGAGAGACCCATTTGAGAGCCAAGGAGATTGGGTTCAACCGAAGGTGCGAATTCTGAGAACTGAGTAAGCTTTGGTTAAGGGTATTCGCATTTGGGGGTTTAACTTTGGCGGGATGTTGGATAGCTTATTTTTATTTTTATTTTCTTTGAACTGAAAAATAGGTGAGTTTGTTGGCGGTTTTAAATGGTTAAGAACATTTACCCACCGATATCGCTTATATCGAAATAGGAAAAAAGGGGTGAGTTTAATTGTTTTCCATGGCCTCTCTTTATTGGTGAAATTGGCAACGAAATCAGATCTAAAAAAACAAGAGAGAGACATTCACTGTGAAAAAGATACAAGACGTTAGAATTTAAAGAATGAATTTTGGATCCAACATTCAAACAGTCCCTAATTTAATCGGAAGTAGAACATACAACAGCATGCAGTGGCAGCACAAAAGAGGGAGACCCTCTTACTATGCCACAGTACAGCCCAATATACCTCAAGCGAACTCACTATGTTTCTCCCTTCTACTCTGCCCCCGTTATAAACAATAGTCAAGCATGAGACTGGAGGAACCCCAAAAAAAGTGCGCTTCAGGGGGCCAAAAGAATGTATCTCTGCTGTTGGCAGTCTTCCAAACTAATCATCAAGTTTAGATCATAGGAAACCGCACCAAGTATCTGAACTGAAGATCCTTTTTTTCAATTCACACATCTTCATTGGCATTGATTTGATTGCGCAGTCCAGTCATCAAGAAGGTTAGTAATCGACTCTTCAAATTTCTTCGCTTGGGGGCCCGGCTTCAAGATATTGGCATCACCCCATTGAGAGCATGGATCCATCCACCAGCTTTTCCAGCCTGAGCACCATGCCCCTGGGGCAGCTCGATTTCGCCCACGCTTGAGGATCTTTTCATCAACCATGTCCAGCACAGGGTCATCTTTCTGGAATTGTCGGGCAAAAGCAGCTCCACCTTGAACCATTTGATCATAATCCGAGATATTGAGGAAGTGGGGTTCCATTTTGGGGGGAGTGTCCCAGATCATGTATCTTAAATCACTGTTCACAGTAGTGTTCTTAAACTCTGGTGAATTGCATATAACAGAATGAAAATATCCTTCCTGGGACAACATCACATTCGTAAAGTACATGAGCATGGTCCGGGGAAGGTTATCCCAACCAAGAATGCAAAATTCCAGAAAGGATCTGCTCAGGATGACCCATGGGGAACCTGCAAATCAAGAGAGAATTGTTTCTAATTAGCAGTTCCACATGTGGGAAGCATACCCATAAGGGTAATCCTTACATAAGAAGTGTGTAAAAATTTGCCTGTGAATATTTTAAAAGCATCAGGAGTTTTCCGCTTCTCTGTAGCATGGAAAATTTGGCTCCTCCGGGCTAGGTATAACCCTGGATCAACTACAATTGGCTGGACCCTATGCAACCTACATAAAAATAAAAATAAAAATAAAAATAAAAATAAATAAATGGGTTCAAGTTCAATTAGACATACGTGCCAGAACACTACAGCTAAAATTAGCGAAAAGGGTTTGCCTACTCTTTCCATCCAAGGTCACTGGTGTGATCAATGAAATTGAGATCTCTTCTAACAGAGGAGAACACATGAGACAGGTCTGAAAGAACAAAACAGAAGCAGAAATAAATAAGTTGGCACAATTTATCAAGGAAAACAGCAGAATGTAATTAGAGTACATAGATGATGTTAGAAGAATCACCAAAAGAATTGAAACAAACGCCTGAGACATTTTAGAGCATTTCACCCTTACCTTAAAGAGAAATAAATAAAGCTATAACAGTAACAACAATATAGAATCAAGAAAAAAAGGGTGGCGGGTTACCAAAGTCAATGACTACATAACAAGAAAATGGGCCATGATATCCTCAATAAGCCTTGGGAAAGAAAACTTGCACCAAACAAGGCAAATTGATTGATCAAAAAGAAGAAAAAAAGAAAAGAAAAAGAGGCAAATAGATCATCACATCCAAGGATGAAATAAGTGAATTATTGTCTCCCTTGGACAGATAAGCTTCAAAGAATTGCCAGAGGCCCATCACTTGCATTAGGATCCACGAAAAACTTCTGTAAGTTGGGATATGCCGGTACTCAAAATTTATATATACACCAAGAAGGCATAAAAGTGGGAACCAAGTTGGTCGCCTGAATCAGAGTTAAAATTCAGGTAAGTACAAAAGCTGCTTTTGAACGGATAACAGACAAATAAAACGTCCCAAGTGAAATTGACTAGATTTTGATGAAAATACTAATCCCAGCAGCTAAATATCTTCCTCTATCCTGATAAGTTTCTGCCATTTTTTTTCTTAGGGATTTGGTTCCTGGGTAATTGCATATACAGACAAGCACCTAGAATCCCTTGGCCTATACAATCCGAAGCCTATATTGAACGCTAGGACTGTCAGAACCCAATCCAGCAACAAGAGTTATGTGTTATCCCATGCTTGAGGGTTGTGCCCCTTGCCACATGTAACAAGGGAGGATTCAAGGGAACCATCCAACTCTTAAAAGGAATTTGATTCAAAAGTAAACTCCAGACCAAAATTACTAAAGTAATTAAGTTCAGCATAAGGAGCTGACATGACAACATTAAGTTCACTAGAACTGGAGTTACCAGGTCAGAGAAACAGCAGCCTAGGCCAATCTCGTTTCACAAAACTTAACTACCAATACATCAAGTTCTTCTACAAATGTCACAACACATTCCCCATTGTACACAAAGATTAATTTCATTTGCTCCTATACATGAATCGGTGAGGACATTTAGAGAAGGGAAATTCGAGGTAGGACTTCTCTTTATGGGAGGAGATCTGTGGCTCCAAACTGGTCTATGCCAGCCTCGCTCTTGTATATAAATACTTTAAACTAATAATGAAGGAAGGAAACGCACATAAATGCTTCCTTAGATACACACTTACACTAACTCAAAGAGCCATATTCTTTCAGTCAATTCAGACAAAATTCAATAAAATAAACGAAATCAAAACTCTTTTAGACCATATTTAATTTCCCAAACAGGTAAATAAATTAGCTTTGGCAAGGAGGGAAAACGAAATCCCAATAAAATAAAAAGAAATTGAAAAAATTGGCATACCGTCCTGAGTGATAAGTGGGTAATCCATAGCACTCAAAGTGACGAACCAATCCCACCCACTGTCAACCTTCAACAAAATCGCCGCAGCGCGCAACGTGGTGGCAATATTCGAAGAGCCCATGTAGGTGATTCGATCAGGCTTGCCCACCACATCCACATTTCCAAATGCTCGAATTGCTGGCACCGCCTTGATGGCCGCGGCAAGGCGGCGCCGTTCATCTTCAGATTCATCAGCCGAGAGATGCAACAAGTAGCGATTTCGCGGATGATAGACGGCGAGCAATAGCCGGAGGATCCGACCCCTATCGCCCCGGCCGCCCCATATGTAGTAAGCGAAAGCGGGCGGGTAGTGAGAGCCGTGCTGGACAATTGAAAGGAAGGGTTTGGGTGAGCTGAAGGCAGAGATGGAGGAGAGCAAGAGGAGGAGGAGAGAGAGGAATGTGGCCGAGAAGAGCGTTAGGAGCCATTTCTTCTCAGCTCCCATAATGGGTCGGTTTTGTTGGTTCTTCAGCTGCTTGTTGTTGGTGGAGTTGGGGCATATGCGTTGCTGAGTCAAATCAATGAAATTGGGGATGTGGGTATAGTGAAGTTTAGGTTTTCAGACGGGTTTAGGTAATGGGTCAGTGAGGATCTTGGTCTTTGTAGGTTTGAAGCTAAAGGGTGGTTGTTGTTTGAATGGCAAAGCAAATGAGCATGTGGGTGTTTACAGATTGAGCTACAGAAGTAATTGTTTTCGTTAAATGTTAGATCAAAAACTGTCAAATTTTGGCTTTCTCTCTCTAAAATAATTGCTTTCTCTGGCTCTGTAACAGTGCTAGGGTTAGGATTTTCAGGTTAAGAATTGTTGTGATGAAGAAGAAAATGGAGTTCATCGATTTTCCCTGTGGGAGTTTTGATTTCTTTGATCTCATAATGATAAAAGTATAAGTTACACACACACACACAAACTTTTAATTTAATTTAATTTTTTTGGTGTGTTTAAAAACTTTTAAATAAATAAGAAAACCTCCACGCCCGTAAATACGCGTGAACACACGTTCCATCTTCTCTGCTTCTTCTTCCTGGGGATTTGATTTGGCCCGTGTTTTGGGCGATTGGATTACGGGGCGGCGCTTACGTTCTTTTGCTCTCGGGCTAAGAGAATAATATACGACAAGCAATTGCGGCCGCCACTATCCGGGACTTGCTTGGGTTTGCCTTTTCGTTCATAGCATTTGCTAATTCCACTCACGAAAGCTGCTGCAAATAGCAAATTTTGTGGGTGGAAATGGAGATCTGCATCCCACTAATACAGGTGTCAATTGTGACGTCTGTGATGATGTAATGGCATTGGGTTTTTAAAGCCTTGGTAGATTCAAGATTGGTAGGCTTACCTTACGATGACGAAAGGGATAACTGTATTTATAAGCAATAATTAGGTGCCATGTAATTATTGTTCATATATTATAATGACTGCTTGCTAGTCTCTTAATATGATACATAATTAAGGAATGTCACGAGCCATAAAGAGTCATGGACCATATTCCATACCATAAGTATTATTATTAGTAATATTATATGAATCTCAAGTTTAAGATGCCGACAGCCGACATCATGTGCCTACCCCAGCAAACCACTTCGTTATTGATTTGTTTACCATCACAAAGGTAGCAACTAGCAAAACTTGGTTCTTTTTATTGTCAAAATTTTCAAGTGAAACATTGTGACGCAAACAGGGCAAGCTTATAACAAATTTAAGTGGCATCATTCACGATCGCACAAAATAATAGGATGTGTAAATAACAGGGTGTATATATTATCTTCTTTTCTTCTTCAAGCCTCGGTTTACCACCGTAAACATCCGCTGGACTGTCTTGGACAACCTACGTGGAAGATCAAGGTTGCCCGATTTCTCAGATGGAGTTGACTGAATCATCATCACTGCCTTCATTATCGCTGCTGCTGCTGCTGCTACCACTGCCACTTCCACTGCTGCTGCTCCCACTTCCACTGCTACTACCGGAAGTAGAAGTCTGCTTTTCCCTCCCCTCTGCGTTCACCTGGGCTCGAAGGGCTTCTGCAGCATTTGGCCCCTTATCAACTTCATCACCACTATCATCCACATCAGCAATCTCATTATCACTTTCATTTTGATTTCGCATACTCATATCAAACCCAGCATTAGCTCCATCTTCCGCAGCATTCCCGTTTTCAGGCGATACACTGCCAAAAAGTTCTTCAATATCTATATCTTGATGTTCCTCGACCTCCTCATTCTTAGGGTCTGGCGAGGCAGCAGAGACATTCAGTTTATCAGATGAGTAATCAACCACACCTTTATTGGCACTTTTTGCACCTGTTTGTATAACAAATAAAGCATTAGGATATATGATAACCGGTCAAGCATAGGGGAATAAAGCATTAGTATTTGGACAAGACAATGCATAGAGGAATAAAGCCATCTGCAAGATGGAAATCTTATCCTTAATTGTTTCCAATAGACTTCAAAAAGTCGAGAGGAAGGTCAAGTTAGCCCAACAAAGTAGCAAGGTAGACAAGTGGCCACTGGTCCTTACATGAACATGAATCCCGCCACTCAACTGCTTCCTAGAGTCCACAACAAACTACCTACTTAATACTTCTGAAGTCATTCATGATTTTGAGAAATAACTAGGCCCATGAACAGCTCTTGCAAGTTCTTAACATTTAGATGGGGGTTGCCATAGTACAACTTTAGTAATCACATACTAGGTAACATATAAGATAGACCATTGGGGCCCCATTGAATTTGAATTGGGTTTCAATTGTCACAAACATGTAGCGTAAGGTATTGCAACTGGGTGACGAAGCAGGCACCATGGTCTATACGATGCAAACAACAGATCATTTACGAAGAAAACATTTGACAGGAAGGTACGCCCACAATCAGGCAAAATGGACTCCTTCTCCACTAGGAAAGAATTAATTCAGTCGCGTAAAAAGACAGTTCAACAATAACTTCAAAATGTGGTTTCAATTTGACTAAGGATCACACACTTGCACTTTAAACCACTTCACAGTTAAACTGACACTTTCAAATGGTTTCAGAGCTTATGCATTTAAAATCTTCCAAGTCAGTTTCATTATACAAAAATGTTAGAATTCGGTTTTGTCGGAGCAAATTCAGTACAATAGCACATCTTGATCAATATATCATCAGAGAATGTAATTACCCCAAGATACACCGTACTGTTCTCACTAGCACATAGAGCTTCATGCAGTGCATTGCAACTAAAAAACAAGCAATGTCTACTAATGAATCCAATTCGACTCCGATCCTCTTAAGAGATCAAGAAAACAGAAACTTTGAGAAACAAAAGATTCAATGGATATGCTTACTTCAAAAACAACAACAAAACAAAGAAGCATATAAACAAACCTGAATTCCCAGGTATTCCAACATCTATTCGTTCCACCTCAACCTGTATCCACACAAGGCAAAAACTTTAAACATCATGAGGAAAGAGAAAAGAAACCATAGTTTTAAATTTCAGTTGCTTTAAATAGATTTAAGTTGTTAAATAGCTTTACATTGCAGAACTGAATTAAAACTCCCCAAGGGCCAATATTGAATCATCATAATTTACATTAACAGAAACTCACCGGCACAGCAGGGAATGCAGTTCTACTAGGATGATGTATTGGCTTCGGGGCCTTGCCGACCGGAGACAGCTGCGGCTCCACGGCGGACCCCGATTGAGCGGCACCAGCCGCCGATTCACCGGGCTGACGATCATGCCGGAGCTGCTTCACGGCCCGGTGAAGCCTCTCCAACCGAAACGTCTGGCCGTCGAAGAACAATACGGCGTCGTTATCCTTGTAGTCCTCGCTGCTCCCCTTGAAGGTCACATTCGGTTTCCCCAATTGGTTGTTTTGAAATTCCACCGTAACCCTATTTTCCTTTGTTTTCTTGAGCGTCCCCGGCTTCGTCTTGTCAATCGACGCCGGTTTAAATTCGTCTGCAATCAATTTCAAAATCGAAAAAAAAATTAGGGAGATTTTCTATGCAACCAAACAAGGCGTTAGGGATGAAACTTACATCGCAGAGTGCAGTACTTGTTGGATGAGTCGTCTTTGAAGGAAGGGCCAAGGGTTAGGTTGTACCAGAGATCGGGCTGAGGACCGGTCTTGGGCTCTTCCTTGGAGTTATTCGCCATGGTTTCGAGAATGTTCAGGAGGCTCAAGCGAAGACCGAACGACGCAGGTGGGGTCCACGCCTTGCTAACATGGCAAGATGATCTGAGCGCATATATCTTTTAGCTCAGAGGAACCAAAGCGGTCAGGCGAAGGAGAAGACGGATGACGACATGGTCTCAACGACAGCGGGATGTCTTTACTGAGAGAACTGATATCTGTTTCGATTCGCACCAACCCGATTCGGATGGGTTTGGATTGGATTTACGGGAGCTAACCCGAGCCTTTTATAGGCCAGTAGTCAAAAAAGGCCCATTTGACCGGTTGGGCTATGGTGGGCCGCCTACACGAGAGCAAATCCCTCTTATCCTCAAAAGGGACACGTGTCGCTCATGCGAAACTTACTCCCTTAAAACGGCGTCGCTACATTCTTACTCCGAATTATCTCTTTACTGAAAGCTACTAGCTTCTCAGAGCTCAGAGCTCAGCAGTCAGGCCTCAAGCTCTCCGCCTGTAGCAAAAGAAAAGGAGAAGTGGTTATCGCTGAAATGGTTCAATTAGGCGGGAAAAAAGTTGGCCAGATGGTGTTGGGCTTCGGAGGCAGCGGCGTGGGCCAGGCTCTAGCTGCCGTGGCCGCAGCGCTTTTGCTCCGGCTCTTATCCGGCCCAGGCCCAGCGCTCTCGCCGGAAACCGAGGGCGGCGACGATGATAATGACGCGACAGACGACAAAGGTGAAACTCCGATTTCCGGGAAATTGGTTCCGGTTACAATCCGGTGGCGCAACATCAACTGCTCTCTCTCTGACAAGTCCTCAGCAGCAGTAAGTTTTCATTTGTTCAATTTTCAAACGAAATTTATCGTAATGTACGTTTGGTTGCAGAGAAAATTTTCAGGATCAAATGTTTAATTAACTTAATTTTGAATGCTTAGATACGGTTTCTGCTTAAGAACGTTAGCGGGGAAGCGAAACCAGGGAGACTGTTAGCGATTATGGGGCCGTCAGGATCAGGAAAGACGACGCTGCTAAATGTACTTGCGGGTCAGCTAACTGCGTCACCTCGGTTACATTTATCAGGTCTATTGGAGGTCAATGGAAATTCTAGTCCTAACAAAGCCTATAAGTAAGCTTTTCGTTTATGTTTCAGAGCTTATTCTATGGTTCATTTAGAATTTCTGCTTATTCTATGGTTCTCATTTGTTTAATTTTTTCTTTTGGGGGGTTAAGGTTTGCTTATGTGAGACAGGAGGACCTGTTTTTCTCGCAGCTGACGGTGCGAGAGACGTTGTCTCTTGCTGCCGAGCTCCAGCTTCCGGATATATCTTCCGCAGAAGCGAGACTCGAGTATGTGAACAGTCTGTTGTTCAAATTGGGATTGGTAAGATTGGCTAATGGCATTGATGAAGTTCAGTGTTGTTTCATCTACTGAGTTGGTAATTGATAATTTGTGAAGATGTCATACTTTTGGAAAATGATAGGATTGTGATTATGAGCTTATTTAGTTCGTTTTTAATTTTGGGGTTGCTGCTTTGTTTTCTTTGCTGCAAAAGGTCAGTTGTGCTGATACGATTGTTGGTGATGCGAAAGTCCGAGGAGTTAGTGGGGGTGAAAAGAAACGTTTGTCTCTGGCATGCGAGCTGATTGCAAGCCCCTCTGTTATATTTGCTGACGAACCCACTACTGGTAAGCAATCCCCTGCATCTATATTGTACTGGTGGATGACTATTGTAGCAGGCATTTGTTTTTTTATAACACCTTTTGTTTTCATCTAATATATACTTGTGATTCTTCTAGGGCTTGATGCTTTCCAGGCTGAGAAAGTAATGGAAACCCTTCGACAGCTTGCACAGGATGGACATACTGTAATTTGCTCCATACATCAGCCTAGAGGATCTGTGTATAATAAATTTGATGACATCGTGTTGCTAACAGAGGGTGCACTTGTCTATGCTGGTCCTGCACATGATGAACCACTTGCATACTTTTCTAAATTCGGGTCCGTGACCATAACTTGTACCAAATGATGTCTGTACTTGTGCCAAGCTGCAGCTGTCAAGTTGTGAAATTATTGACTAATCAATGATTTATTCAACAGGTACCATTGCCCAGCTCATGAGAACCCTGCTGAGTTTTTAGCTGATCTTATTTCTATCGACTACAGTTCTGCTGAAAGTGTTTTCTCTTCTCAGAAAAGAGTAGATGCTCTTGTTGAGTCATTTTCACAACAATCATCACTAGTTCTGTATGCAACTCCGATTACAAGAAGGGAAGTCTTTAACAACAGAACAAAGTTCAGCAAGAAAAGTAGAGTTCAGAAGAAGGGAGGTTGGTGGATGCAATTCCGGTTGCTCCTAAGGCGTGCATGGATGCAGGTAAGTTCTTTTACTTGCGTGCTTAGTCTTATTAAAATGGAATGAAGGATAACTTATGCCTTATGTTCATGTGCATATTGATGTGACGAAAACAAGATTAACTCAGTTTGAAAAATTGTGCAAGACATGAATTTCAATGGTAAAAATATATTAATTCATTTTGATTGAAAGATTGTTTTAGCCACTTCCTCTTCCCATGTCATACAAAGCTTTATAACAATATAACTCGTTATCAACATAACATCTGCACTTTTTAAGTAACATTTGAGTAGTCAACAGTGAGGGTGATATGCATGTATTTAGGTGGGTTTGGATGATGAATTGGATTGTTTTATGAATGTTAACTCCAGTTAATTCTATCTGATCAACATCTCTGAACAAATGACTAGGCTTCCCGTGACGGACCAACAAATAAAGTTCGGGCAAGAATGTCAATTGCATCAGCTATAATATTTGGATCGGTTTTTTGGAGAATGGGAAGATCTCAGACATCAATACAAGACAGAATGGGATTGCTTCAGGTGTGAAAATACTTCTTTTTAAAGGACTTTGATTTTAGAGGTCTTTGCTTATTATATTTTTCTATCAATTTTGTGATTTGGAAAACCAAGCTTTAAGCATTCTGGTATGGTTATTAAGTTCCTGATCAACTCCCGTAGAGACACTCCTCATTTCATGCAATGACGACGCTTTCTACAAATTTGATTATATGACCTTTATGTGCGAAAGAAAGACAGTTTTTCAATAAGTTGAATATTCAAAACATAATTATTGAATACTAGTGTCTCTAATATAAGTTTTTAAGTTTCTTGGTCCTATTTATGGATATTTCCTCTCAGGTTGCTGCGATAAACACAGCAATGGCTGCTCTCACAAAGACAGTGGGTGTGTTCCCGAAGGAGCGTGCGATAGTAAATAGAGAGCATGCAAAAGGGTCTTATACATTAGGACCCTATCTTCTTTCTAAGTTGTTGGCTGAGATTCCTGTTGGAGCAGCGTTTCCATTAATGTTTGGCGCCGTTTTGTACCCCATGGCTCGTCTTCATCCTGCTTTATCCAGGTTTTTGAAGTCATTGTTAAGAATGTTTAACATGAGTTGATATTCTGAAACCTCCTAATTTTGTTGAAGCAATTGTAAAAAGTGAATTGTGTAAATAGCTGTATGAGATGCACTAACAGATCTGGTAACCACATAATCACACTTGCCAGCTCAATATATATGGGAGCTGCATAACTCCCTATAAAAGAGGCAATAATTTCCTCAATAGACCTGTGCAAACTGATATATGTCTATATATCGGATTTTAGACTGGACACTGAATAAGCAGAGTGGTTTTTCTTTGCAAAAATCCAGACATATACAAGGGATGCAGGGAAAATACAAAAACCTTTAAAAAGAATCATCTGTCCCTAGCACTCTTCCTTTTAGTAGAGATCAGTATTATGCTATATGGGGAGTGGGAAAGGTGAAGATGGAATTGACTATTGTCTGTTTATACTTGTATAGCTGGTTCATTTCCTCGTTATATCATTTTGCAAACCTTATCATTTTTAACTCTGTGAAAAGTGGGCTGGTTCAGATCACAAGGTTTACTTGCAATTTTTTTGGTCTTTCAGATTCGGGAAGTTTTGTGGTATTGTGACAGTGGAATCTTTTGCTGCATCTGCTATGGGTCTTACTGTTGGTGCTATGGTTCCAACCACTGAAGCAGCTATGGCAGTCGGACCCTCACTTATGACAGTTTTTATTGTATTTGGAGGCTATTATGTCAATGCAGAGAATACACCAATTATCTTTCGTTGGATTCCTCGTATTTCTCTAATTAGATGGTAAGATCAAAGGTTACTTGCCAGTAAGAAACAGACATTTTGTTGATACTATACAATTAAGTATTGTTTTCGTTACCTTACGAATGTATATTGCCTTGTACACTTTCAGGGCTTTTCAAGGTCTTTGCATCAATGAGTTTAGGGGTCTTCAATTTGATCATCAGCATTCTTACGATATTCAAAATGGAGAACAGGTAGGTACAGGGAAACTTTCAAGAAACGGAATCAAAATAAATACTTCCTCTAACCATATCTAGCTCTAGGTGTCGTTATTTGGTGATCAGTATTATATCTCGTATGAACGTTGTTATACTACTCATTGTGTGTTCCTAAAATAGAGGTAGAAACGATCCAATCAATTTTGTATATGATTTTCAATTTACCATTCCTTTTGTCCCTCCTAAGAGATTGTTTCTTAATATATTCATTTCTAAACCTTCTACTTAAAAGAAACTAATTACAAGAACCAATTCTGGAAGAACCTATGAAATGGCCAAACAAGATACATGCATTTGACTCATGAGGTGGACAATTTTGTCCTCGAGGAAGTTTTATATCTAATACCTTCTACTCTGTTTCTTTCTTTTTCTGCAGGCACTTGAACGCATATCCTTTGGAGGAAGTCACATTAGGGATACAATGATTGCTCAAAGTAGAATACTGTTGTTTTTGTATTGCACCACTTACCTTCTCCTTCAGAAAAACAAACCGAAATACCAGCAGCTGGAGGCCGCACCTCTTGACGAAATCCAACCAGAGGTGCAGCTTGAGCCTTTAAATACTGAACAAGATGAACAAAACCAGCCAAAGGAACCACCTGTAACACTCAATCAAGTTGAATTAAACCAGCCACTTGAATCATCTCCCCCAATTGACCAAGCCCCAGAGTTTGTCCTAGAAGGTTTGTAATTACTTGGGCATTAGTAGTGTTGTTATCGCATGTGCCACTATTTATTGATTTGTTTCATACAGGTGCTAAGTAAAGGAGATATGTTAAGCAATAAAGAAGCCTCGTGCCATTTTCTGACCAAATGAGCCATTTCTATGCGACATGACATAAAAGTCTGATGTAGAATGTACGTTTAATGGATGTTATGCTGTACCAGAGTGAAGATGATTTTCTTATATGGTTGGTCATAGTAAACAGGTCGGTCCAGTTTGCAAAGACCACGAAGTTTGTTCTCATATAAACACTTTGAATACTAATATGTTAATATTTACAGTTCTACTGCTTGGGTATCCATTGCTAATATAATTTGAAATCATAAATTCATTTTACAAAAATTTATTGTAAACTATTCTAATGTAGGGGGGAAAAGGATCAAACTCGGGTATTAAGAGGTGAGCACATTATTACATGTACGCATTTAAGTTCAGAATTGACTTCGATGTAAATACATCATATAGTAAATAATATACGAAGGAATGGGGCCCAAAAAATGGTTACCCGTTTTGATAATTTGTTATATTATTGTTGTGTTCCTTTTTCCGATTGTAGAAGAGTAGCACATCAACGCAACCTAAAACGCGTAGGACAATTTTGTAATAGTGTCACGTTAGCATCCATCTCTGTAGCTTATAAGATTTGCTGAGAAGATGTCTTTCTAGAGGGACCAAAATACCCTCATAAGATATAATAATAACTGATATACATGAAAATGAGTTGGGATGCTTCAAATTCAAATCATGCCTGAACTGCATGTGTCCAAAGAAAAGAGGAGAAACAATACCTGAATAATCAAACGCCTGTTGCTCACGCGGAAAAACAACTGTTTCCCCAGATTTACAAAATCTAATTAACAATAAGATTTGCCGCCCCCATCAGAGATAACTTCAAAAGGAAGAAACTTCTTTGGGGGTTCACTCTCCTGGCAGCTATGTGCCAAACGCTTTCTAGTTCTAGGAATCTAACATTAAAAAGTCACGCGCCAAAATGCCACATGTCATTCCTACGCGGTCTCTCTCTTTCAATTGGACACACAACACAACCCCTATATATATCTGTACCATGTACGTACCTTGTTCGCAAACAAAAACAACACCACATCCTTAATCCGACATTTGAAGGCTTGCAAGCTTATAATTAATGTCTAGCACAATGCTAATCTCTTCTCTTCACTCGGCTCTGCCACCACCAACACCGCCATGTTCCAATTCCCGCATTCATCTACTGCACCTGAAGACGGGGGGGTTATTTGAGATGCAGAGGAGGAGGAGGAGGCATCCTCTGAAGATTTTCGCATCATGCGGTCGTGATAACTACGATGGTAAACTTGTTGACGAAGACATGATTGTTCTTCGAATGCGAATTCACGACATGAAGATGGCGGTGGAGATGCAAGATGATGATCATAAACCCCCAGCAAATTGGATGCAATGGGAGAAGGAATATTATGGTAATTACAATTCGGACATCTTTGAAGCCGTGGGGTTATTGCAAACCCATTTGATGAACACAAGGCCTTGCGTGGCTCTGGGAATGCTTGCTCTCATTACACTCAGCGTCCCAATTTCTACGGCTGCTTTGTTGGACATTTTCAAGGGGATCTTATTAGCTCATTAGCTTGTGTAATTATAGTGACAACTCTTGTATGTGTGACAATTTTTTATCAATTCACATGCAATATAAACAATATTTAATTTAATTATTATTTGTTTTTTTTAGGTTGAAAATTTAATTATTATTTGTGACATTTTGATCTTTGGTCATTTACTTTGTCTTCAACGTGTTTTCCAACTTTACCGTGAGGTGACTGATCCCCCATAACATCATAAGTTTCATTTTATGAGGAAATAAAAGCAAAACACAAATAATTAGATTCTAGAATGAGCATGGGTTGGCTATTTAAGATTAAGGAGGAGCTTCGTCTTAAAATTAATGGAGTTTTGACACTTGTCAAATTCTAGCAATATTGACAAAGTTTGAACGAAAAACAAAAAAAATATTAAAATAATTTGACAAGTGTAAAAACCACATTTTATGTAAGAATGAGCTTCTTTTCAATCTTAAAGAGCCAAACTTTTTCCTTCTAGAACAGCATGGCTTGGCTCTTTAAGATTATGTGATGGAATAGAAAGCTTTCTCTCAATTATATATTATATATAATGGTTTTCTCTAATTAATCATTTAATTTATTTCACAATATTGACTTCTTTCTCTGTCACCGGTGAAGAGAGGAGGAGGGGGTTGGGAGATATGGGTAGTTAACTCACAAGGTCAACCGGAAGACCTTCGTTTTTATTCTTTTATAATTTGAAACTTAGTTAACTTATATAGCCTACATTATATACGATTTATAATTAGCATGAGTGTAATTATAGAGAAACTCGCATAATCTTCTAGAATATAGTTTGATTTTTGTAGTTGTTTCATATAAAAACATAATTAGCAGGAGTGTAGATGAATCATGCAATAATATTCCATCAATCGTAATTCTTTTATTTTTTATTGCTCCGGATTTTGCGTCTTTCTTTTTCTAATTCTGTTCATGAGCAAGCAATCATCAAATATAAAACTATATAAACGCCGTCCAAGTCGATCCAATCACGCACACGCAGCTAGCTCCTCCTCCCAAAGTCCCAAGAACCTCCCCCAATAATTTACATTTACTCCCCATTCCATGTTTTATATTGAGGAAGGAGGGATTCTGTGATACTGGCTGCATGTTATGCAAACGTAACGACTCGTTCCCTTCCAATCCAAACATTTTAATTCATGATAAACTATGATGGCTGGCTTGATTGAATCAGAGCCCTCAAATCAAATCAAGTGCATGATCAAATTCTGGCACGGATCAAATTCGGCTAACCTTCTCCGAATCTCCCACATAATTTACGCGTTAAAAAAGTGCAAGTGCTTCTTAAAGTAATATAAAAAAACACGGTTTAGCAGCCCCAATTCCTTTTCCCAGATTCTTTCTTTCTTAGCTATTAAGGCAAACAAGTGCCTTGTACGTACAATGCCTCTCAAACACATGTAACATGTCACATGTCACATGCCCCCACCACCTTTCATTTTTCCTAATCTACAAACTTACTCAATTATTATTGTTAAGCCTATAAATATAAGCGCCTAGAACCACCAAATACCCCATTAAACTCAATATTTCCAAATCCAATATAGCAAATTAGCAATGGCATCAACTTCACTCCTTTCTTCTTCTTCTTCTTCTTCTTCCATTGTTTCGTTTAACCCATTTTCAGGCATAGATCGACACCGAAAGCGAGCTGCACGGTCTGCTACAAGGGTGTTTGCGTCAAGCAGAAAAGAAGCGGATCACGAGCCGTACCGGCAAAACTTCTATAGGAGCAGACTGGTGGATGAGAACATGATTGTTCTGAGGAAGAGGGTTCATGAGATGAAGATGGTGGAGAGGAACTACGAGCCTCCCTCTGATTGGCTGGACTGGGAGAAGCGCTATTACACCACCTACGATTCTTTTATATGCCAACTCATGGGTCTCTTGCAGTCTCAGTTGATGAACACCAGACCGAGCTTCGCTTTGGCAACCTTGGCTTTGATCATCTTGAGCCTGCCCACCTCAACACTTTTGCTTTTCTTCCATTTACTCGATCTCACAAAGGGGGTCCTAACTCTTAACTAGCTTCCATAATTATACCAATACATAGAATTAATTATGTATTGCCTTTTTTCGAGTTATTTTCTTCTTGAGCGATCCTCATATATATATATATATATATATATAATCTGATCAGTTGGCCGAATCAGCGTGTCCATCCTTTCGCATCCATGTTACAAGATGTTTACCTCTATAAAAACAAACTAATATATGCAACGTTAAAATGTGAACTAGCTAGGATATCGAAGAATCATTCTCACGCGTTGAGTTTGGATCCAACACAACCCACTTCATTTTTAGAGTTGCCCATTATAAAGTAATAACAGTTGACCTATATTGGACCCTCTAAGTTGGGCTTAGCTGGAATTAGCTTTGTTATCATTATCAACCAGACTTGGTCCATTATTCCCGTGGCCCACTCGTTTTTTATTTATTATTTATAAAAAAAAGGCACATTTTGCAAATGATTGGGGTATTAACAAGATCGACGGCCACTGCAACTCCACAACCTTAACTTATTTGTACCTTTTATTATATTCAAATATTTAAGAAATTGCCAAAGGGTGTACATAATTAAAAAGAAAAATACTTCTTTTATTTAGAGAGAGAGAGAGAGAGAATCATATAAAAGAAAACTGAATTAACTAAATGCTTCCTAGACAAACCTAACAATTCTATGATTGCCGGAGTATTCCTTTGCTTAGCATGTGTTCTAATGTTTGGTTAATTAAGGAATCAATTTAGAGAACAGATGATGCAGTTTCAATAATTATAAGTTGTAACTAACCAAATTATCAATTTAATAAGTTTACATTCGTAACTATAAATTGAAGGCACATGAGAAATAATTTGGGGTAGACTTAATAACAAGTAATTAACATTTTCTTTCGATGAATTAGTGAGTCTGTTATCTGTAAGCAGCAGGCGGTTGCAGCTCCTGATCATCTCTCAAAAACATGGCCTTTTCTGCATGAAGACCAAGCTACTGGAAAGAGTACGGATAAATAATAATGAGTCAGAAAATCATTACCACGAATATGAAGAGAAAATAACATATTACATGCAAGTTAAAGCTACGTAGATATATAATTAATCAAATATTTGACAGAAAGGAAATGAAATAAGGGTTTAAGGAGCTCCCTTCAGTCCAAGACGTGACAGCAATAACCAACCTATCGGCTCCTGCTTCGTTGGATCAGAAACACACCACACCACTGTTTTCAGCACACTTAAACTGTATGGCTTAGTTGATGAGTTCTTGAACCAACGAGTCAGCAGCTGAGTGTCGGCCTTCGAACTGCCTCGGACTGGACTGAAGAAGAGCTCCTTAATTCCATAATCGTTAACTAGCTCTCCTTTTTTAGCTTTGCTGTTGTGTTTTTTTCTTCTCCCTTTTCCAATAGTCTATATATATATGTAAGAGAAACATAAATAGATATCTTGAGCTTGAGCTAGCTAGCTGGCCTTTCACCGAAATGCAAATATAGTTTTGCATGCATGCTAGCTAGTTTAATAATGAATGAGCAGCACCATTGATGGAAAAGAAAGAAAGAGAGAAATAGAGGGCATAGCCAAGAAAGGGGAAGGTACGAGGAAGGAAGAGGAGGTTGAGGGGTATATATAGAAATGTTTAGGTGAAAACGCCAACATGCAGATCTAAATGCAGGCTGGGATGGAGATTTAGGGCAGGCATCACATTCATATCCTGTTTGAAAATTTTCAAGGCCCTTTCAACTCAAACAGACATCTCTCTTAATTTCGTACCATCTATGCTGCCCTAATATATATCTTGTCAGACAGCTGGATCACTCACCACAACTTATTGTCTGATCTACTCTCACATATCTAATGGCTCTAAAGCTGCCACCCCATATACACACATGTACAACTCAGATTCATCTTACAAAACACCACCATTTATGCGTTGAAGAATATGAAGTACCACGTTGGAAACTTTGACAAAATGAAATATACAAACTATAATGAATGGTTCCGCGCATCAATACAATGTGTACGTATAATCCTTCACAACCATCTGACTATATGTAATTAGTGATTAATAAGTTTGGAACTAAAATGCACGACGTTGTTCCTTTGAAATCTTAACAGCATATTGTACCATTAATTCAAAACCTTCTTATGTGAATTCTTAATTATGTATGTTTAATTTTGAAAAAGCAAAGCTGATGATGAATGGCCAACGTGGTAATAGTATATATGCCTTTTCGTACATGCATGTACTGTGTAGATGAATATGATTGATTTCCTTGTGGTCTCAATGTCAATCCCCTCCTGGCTGGCATAATCACAACCGTTAAAAGAAGAGGGTCTGCTCAAAAAGGCTGGTTCTCTTGTAGCTAATTTTCAAAAGGAATAGCTGGTTCTCTCTCCAATCCCAACCAATCTAGTTACCTTCCAACCATCTCATTCCCTGGGGTTCCTCCCCTACATGAACAGAATTTGGTTACACAAAGGGGTTTGGTTTTGTGTCGAAAACAGAGAATATTGGGAAACAGCAACTGTTACGTAAGATGGAGCTTCCCCAAAATGAGGGTGTACCCTTTGGCAGATTGGCGAAGCTTTGTTCTGTGGAGTTATTGATGTCTTTGATGACTTGTAGTGTCTGCCAGTACTAGTACCGTTCTCTCAGTCTCATTCACGCTCTCTTACTGTGCTCTTCTTTATCAAATTATTATACAACAAAACTAAGAATCAGGGAATCTCATTCCATATATATGACATGTTGTACTACGTCTTGTCTTTTCACCTCTTCCTTTTCTTACTTTTATTCAGCCCTATTCTTTTCCATCCACCCTCACTTCTTTATCATAGACTTGACCCCAAAAATTAGGACTTGTTTATTACAGTGTTATTATAATAATATCTTTCAGGGGGAATATTTTTGCTCACCACTTTAACCCAATGTGTACTCTTATCATCCTTTTCATCACTTAACACGTGTCTCTTGGCATAACCATAGTTAACTTTTTATTTTATTTTTATGCAACCATAGTTATGTCAATAAACATGTGTCAAATGTTGAAAATGGTGGTTAGGGGTACACCTTGGATTAAAGTGGTGTGCAAAAATGCTCCCCTCCCAGGATAGAGCTAGAATTGTAAGATTTGGCTTGGGAGTTGAAATCTAAAATACAAGTTTGTTTCGTACGTACTTATTAATACTCGAGTTGAAGAAAACATCAACAGCTGGTTTGCCCGAGAGGTTAAGGGGGAAGACTTAAGATCTTCTGCACATAAGTGCGCATGGGTTCGAACCCCATAGCCAGCAACAAACCTGTTTCTTTTTTTCTCTTTTATTCCGAAATTTGTTTGTACTCTTTTTTTCTTCATGAGACCAAACGAACGATACAGCCCACAACGATAAGCCCAGAGGCTATGCCTAATTTGTGTAAACCCACCCACAAGAAAAAATCTCAATTCCCAGCCCACTAATCTGTTGATGAGAAGAACCGAAAGACTCAGAACCACATATGCCACCTGGCTAGAAAGAAACGAACAAAAAAACCAACTTATCTTCCTCTTGACTTCACAAAATAAAACACGACCCGTTCCCATTGTTTCTTTTAGTGTTCTGAAAAGGACCCTACTCTTTGTCGAGTATTTGGCTTAAAATTGTTTGCTAAGGCATTGTACTGGCGAGTCTGTTTCCGGTAGCTTCAACAATAAATTCCAATTCCTGGCCCGTGAAGCTTTTCTTTGTCTTTCTTCAATCCTCTATCTGTAATTGTAAGTCTCACTCTCTCCGAGCACCGCAATTTTGTTGATATTTTTGTTTAATTTCAGTACTGAATCGCCCACTTTTCTTCTTGGGTTAGTTAAGGTTTGTGAAAATCCTGCAAACCCATGTTAAATCCTCATAGAATTTTTGTTGGGTTTGTGATATTATGTTAAACCCTCGTTGTATCTCATTGTTTTCGTTGAAGTTGTGCTGAATCCATCTTGTGCGCTCGCAAATTTATTTAGACATTTTTCTACGGGTACCATTTATGTTGAATTGTTGATTATTCATTTGAATTCTTGTTGGACTAATTGCAGAAAGAACTTCATCTTTGAGTAATTAAAGAAAAGATGTCTCGGTATCTTATGGAATTGTATCAAGATAATTTGGAGTATAGTGGGGATGTGATGAGTGCAATAGTACCTTTGATGAAACTTTTGTCACTCACGGTCATTGGACTGGTTCTTTCACACCCAAAATCTCAAATCATTCCAAGAGCTACTTTTAAGCTACTCAGCAAGCTTGTTTTTGCCTTGTTCTTGCCATGTCTAATCTTTACTGAACTAGGCGAATCCATTACACTCAAAAACTTTGTTCAGTGGTGGTTTATCCCAGTTAATGTGCTAGTGAGTACACTTATTGGTTGTTTGCTTGGGTACTTAGTGGTGATCATATGTCGTCCGCCCGCAGAGTTAAACAGATTTACCATTATCATGACTGCATTTGGGAATACTGGAAATCTTCCACTTGCCGTTGTTGGATCTGTCTGTCATACTCCGAAAAACCCATTTGGACCCCATTGTCACTCCAGAGGGGTGGCTTATGTCTCTTTCGCCCAATGGGTTGCTGTAATTCTAGTTTATACCCTTGTTTACCACATGATGGAACCCCCATTGGAGTATTATGAGATTGTTGAAGAAGGGGTTGAGATTGACGAAACACAAACTAACGATATGAGTAGGCCTCTACTTGTAGAAGCTGAATGGCCGGGTATTGAAGAAAAAGAAACTGAGCATTCCAAGACACCCTTTATTGCTAGAGTTTTCAAAAGCATCTCAAGTGTTTCGCAGAACACTTTGCAAGATGTTGATTCCTCAGGAGAAGGTGGTGGAAACAGTCCCAGGTCGATTAGGTGTTTGGCTGAACCTAGGGTGGTCAGGAGGATGAGAATTGTTGCTGAACAAACTCCAATACGGCACATACTGCAACCCCCAACAATTGCTTCTCTATTGGCTATCGTTATTGGGACAGTGCCTCTGTTAAAAGCTTTTTTCTTCGGAGATGATGCTCCACTATCCTTCCTCACAGACAGCTTAGAGATTTTAGCTGGTGCAATGGTGCCTTCTGTGATGCTTATTCTTGGGGGTATGCTCGCAGAGGGGCCAAATGATTCTACTCTAGGGCTCCGAACTACTGTGGGTATAAGTGTGGCAAGGCTTTTATTGCTTCCTCTGTTGGGAATTGGTATTGTGGCGTTGGCTGATAAGCTCAATTTTCTGGTTGATGGCGATGCAATGTACAGGTTTGTGCTTTTGATGCAGTACACGACACCAAGCGCAATTTTATTGGGAGCAATTGCAAGCTTGAGGGGTTATGCAGTAAGCGAGGCCTCAGCACTTCTCTTCTGGCAGCATGTGTTTGCCCTCTTCTCCCTTTCTTTGTATATTGTTATCTACTTTAAATTAGTAACATATGTCTGAGATTTGGCTTCAATCTGGGATTTGTTTTTAAACAAACTACTCCGGAACTGGCGATGGAAGTGGATTGTGCTTTGTTCTTTCACTTTCTTAAAAGTCAGTGATGCTTAATTGTCAAAAGTTTATTCTAGATTACATGAGTGGAGCTTCTTAAAACAAAAATCAGAGCTGTGAACAAGAAGATTAGCACCATAAGTTGCAGAACTATGTGTTATCGGTGTAAGATCATCACAAAAAGCAGATGCATCCTTAATTGTCTACATGCTACAGCATAATAGTGTTTGAGGTGGTGCAAGAAGAATATATTCTACTTGACATAACTTTCTTTGAACTTATTTCACAGCAAGTTTTGTTTCTAAACATATTTGTTTGAACTTTTCATTTATGATAGAAACCCATTATTATTTAATTCAGATATGTTCGTCTTTACATGGTTTATTGGTAAGAAGCATCTCCACGGCTCCCTAAAAAAGATTGACCCATATTTGTGAAGATTCTGTGGGATTTAGATGGCTTCACTTGCGAAGAACTTTCATGCCAAAAACATGTAACTCCCATCTTGGTGCACTTTGACTGGACCCAACTTTCTAACTGAGAATGGAACATCGAAGCAAAAGCCTTCATTTAAAGTCTAGGTTGAACATTGACCATTGCTGAATTGCACACGAAGAACATGTTTTTGCATGGTCAATTGGAAATTTGTTACCAACTCTTACGGCCGAGTTTGATCCCCTCTCCGTAGGTTAGAATAGTTTATAATATCACTTTGTCAAAAACTTGCTACTAGGTAATGGCCTCCGATCAGATTTGGGATTTTTGTTTCTGAAGCAACTAATTTATTCGAAATTACGTGAGTAACGGTGGAGTATATTTTGTTTTGGAATGCATTCATAAGAAATGAAACATGGCCATTCAATTACAGACGGATTGAGTAAAAAACTGATACTCCTGTCGGTTTCTTATTTTTCCACATAAATAACCAAAAACAGAGAAAAAAAAAAAGGCTAATGGCCCAGAGACTGATGAACAAGGTCAGAGGTCGAAGCCAATTCCAAGTAATTGAGTTCCCTAGAAGATACCCTGCCAATGACTTGTGTCTTTTTCATGGACATCACATGTTAAAATGTCATCATCAAAAACTGCAAGAAACAGGCTTTCTTCTGCACCAGTCTTTGTAGTTTCTTTCTAAGCTCCCAAAAAAGAAAACCAAACAAAATAAACGAAAATAAAATAACATACCACCGCTGCTTAATAATAAATAATAAAATGGTCAGAATAAACAAAACTTGGTTGAAAATCTTGCAAATTTTGTATATTAGTTAAGTAGAGAATTATTTATTAAATCCGGTGATTGGGTGCCGAAAGAAAGGAATCTGAGTGATGAGAATATTATGCGGAGAATTGTTATAAGATAAGAGAAAACAATCTCCACGGATGGCATGCGTTGTTTCACACCATGCTTCTTTAAAATGAAAAAGAAAACATTAAAAAGTGTTAAACTGATTCCATTCATATATGATATATTTCTATTATTCTATATCAAAACGCTCCACTCAATTGAAGACCATTGATAATGGATGTCCTATTCCTAAAAAGTTCTCAACAAATAGACAATAGCATACTGGATGGATGATATTAACCGTCTTTCTTATTCTTATAAAGGCTTGACATGGTTTTATTCAAACTTTGATTTCAGCATCCATTTTATTCAAACTTTGATTTCAACATCCAAAGAGTAGGGTTTGATTTACACAAAGGATCCGCAGTACTGATTTGGAACAATTGCTCTTTTAAGAAATGTCTTGGGTTGAATTATTAGCATCCATGTAGTGTGTGCGAGTTTTATTCGAACTTTAAAATCTCATGTTGCATTGAGGACAGACTAAATACTCTTGTTTCTACTCAAAATAAAAATAAAAAAACCATTTTTTTTTTGGCAATGAAACTAAATACTCAAAACTGTTATTTAAAATAATAATAATAATAAAAAACTAGAAACCTCAAACATTATAAATATAAAAATTAGTGGGTGGTTACCATGATATTCTACCTGAGAGCAGTTCCACTCAAAGCTGTAAAAAAGCTTAGAAAAAGTCGTGAAATTGTTACTTCTGATTTTTCAAAACAAATCCAACAAAACATCGAAGAGCCTATCCGGACTTGGAACTGAAGTTGCATGGCTGACATTTAGCCAAATGCAACTTCTTTTGTTTGTTTGTTTTGTTTTGTTTTTTTTTTCAACTGTTTGAATATGTAATAGTTGATGAATTTGCAAAATAAATAAAATTCCCTTTTATGTGTTTTAATTATGTTTTCACCAAAAAAGAAAAGAAAAGAAAAGAATAACATTTAAAATAAACTAAAAAAATCAATTTTCAATATATAAATAGTATTTTTTTTATATGTATATTAGAGCCCCACAGGATAGGGTTCTATAATTCCATGCCATTGCCATATAGAGACATAGGTGATATTGAATATTTTCCCCACCACGAAATATGCCCAAATCTTCCCCAATTTAAATTTTCAATGCAACCTCAGAATTTCCCTTCTTTTTTAAACCAACCCTCCTATTTCCCAGTTCCCACCACCTTCATGAGTCGTGACCCTTCTCCCCTATAAATACATCTCCTTCCCAAACCCGCCTCCTCACAAACCCTATCTCCTCTCTTTCTTTTTCCCCAATGCTGACAGCCACACATTTCTAGATAGATAGATAGATAATCACTTTACTCCTTCTTTTGTCTGGGCCTTCTTCTTCCTTCAAAACCCTGCTGTTTTTTTTGTCTGCCATGCTTGAATAACTCTAGAGGACACTTTTTCAATTCATTCATTTTTTCTGGGTTTTGATTCTTTCTCATTTTTAGGCTAACCCAATTCTGGGTTTTGAATAGCATCCTTCTTGTTGCCCCCATTTTGTTATTGGGTCTTACAATCAGGCCATGGAAGCTGGGATTTTGGTGTCTTCCCCAACCTCTTCCTCGCCTCTATCTACTCCCATTCCCTCTGTGATTCTAACCCAGGACGAGTTGAAGAAAATCGCGGCCTACAAAGCCGTGGAGTATGTCGAGTCCGGCATGGTCCTCGGCCTTGGCACCGGCTCCACCGCTAAGCACGCCGTGGACCGAATCGGCGAGCTTTTGCACCAAGGAAAGCTCCAGAACATCGTCGGAATACCCACTTCTAAGAAGACCCATGAACAAGCTCTGTCCGTGGGAATTCCATTGTCGGACCTCGATTCGCACCCTGTTCTTGATCTCGCGATCGACGGCGCCGATGAGGTCGATCCCCACCTCAATTTGGTCAAAGGCCGAGGTGGGTCGCTATTGAGGGAGAAGATGGTTGAGGGTGCTTGTAGGAAATTTGTGGTTATCGTTGATGAGTCCAAGCTTGTTAAGCATTTGGGGGGCAGTGGGCTCGCTATGCCGGTTGAGATTGTGCCCTTTTGCTGGAAATTCACTGCCAAAAGGCTGCAAGACTTGTTTGAGGACGCGGGTTGTGTTGGAAAGCTCAGGACTTTTGGTGAAAATGGTGAGCCTTTTGTGACAGACAATGGGAATTACATTGTGGACTTGTATTTCAAGAAAGATATTGGGGATTTGAAGGCAGCCAGTGACGCAATTTTGCAGCTTGCTGGAGTTGTTGAGCATGGAATGTTCCTGGACATGGCGACCACTGTGATTGTCGCAAGCGAGCTTGGTATCACGGTGAAGAATAAGTAGTAGGTCATGAAATTTCGGAGCTAGTTCGAGATGGGCATCTAACTTATTACATGTAGGAGCAATTTATATGGACTTGGTTTCCAATCGAACTGTCGAAGACTGGGTCTTTATTGTAACGAGGGAAGTTTTTTCTCCTAGAATTAATTTATACTATTTTTTTGGGAGGGTCTCCTAACATTTTGATATTTTCTTTGATCCATTGAGCAAGAAATTTTACAAAGTTTGGATTTTTGGGTAGCTGAATGACTGGCAGTTTATGTTTGATGATGGCTGTCATGTTGCTTCGATATAAACTCGACCGCATTAGTAATGGAATGTTCTCACTTTTTACAAGTAGACATCCATGAATTCGAATGGAATGGTTCAGATTTTCAATTGCAGTTGCACTATGTGTAGTTACTATCATTGAAATGCATAATCTTTGTATTCTCAACAGGACTATCTTTCACCTTGTAAATGAATTCAAGATCAGAAAAGGGTACCTAGTGTTATAAATTTTTCCATTGAAATTGTGCAGTAATTCTTGGCCCCCAAATAAGTGATTTGGCCATTACATAGGTGTTCTTTATCAGTGCGGAGAACCCATGGACAGGGAGATGTTCTCATTGGTATGCAGCTTTGTGAAATGGATGCAAATACTATTTAGGAGATGACTATCAATGTGGGAGTTGACGAGGTAATTGTTGTGTTAACTTGTTCCAAATATTTTTGAACTTTAGCATTTGTTTGGTTTCTCGTCAAATATTTTTGGATTTTCTTATGTGCTCATTAGTACCAAACACATCTCTGACAGATACTCTGATATAGCATAGACCAGAAGAATACGACGAATGAAAATCTTGATCAAGGAACATGTATTGAACCTCAAATGGCAGGGGACACGGTGAAAGAGGAAAGAAACATTTCTTTCAAGATTATGGTTGGCAAATCTGAAGAGATTGTTTGTTGTGCAGAAGCGGGGTAGGGTTTTTTTAATTCACCCTTCAGTTTCCCGGTTCTTTCTTGGGTTTGTAGTGAAATAGTTTCGCAGTGACTCTATGAAAGTATTCATTGATCAGTTGCACAACAGTGTCCAGGTGTTGATGAGCAATATTTCCAAGTGAAATTATAATAAGGAAATTCTACAGAGTCCCGAGCTTTATCCCGGTTTTTACTATGAGAATTGATGGTGGCAGCCTCGTGATGCTATGGAAGTTATTGGCCAGGTACTATCTGATTTGTTTTCAATTGTCTTAACCACTGCCTTATTGACATTTATGGCGCATTTTGTAATTCGCTTGATGTCTGCATTCTGGTATGCAGACAAATTCACCCAAGATATGCTCATAATGTTCCTCTCCTTTGGAATGGTGGGGAGGGAGCATTTGATTCTTTCCATGGTAGTTAATGTCAAGATGTCATCTTCATTGCTTTCTAACTTTTAACACGACTCGACTTGGGGATTCTTTCGAGGAGCCTGTCTGCAAAGTAAACAAGATCTCTGGTATATGCTCATTCTTAGTTTGTAGACAGCTTTGCTCACGTTCATTCTTGTCTCATAGGCCGTACTTCTTTAGAGGTTTGGTTATCATCAGAGTAAGAAAAATTTTGATCTGCCAAGCAATGCTTTCGCCACAAAACAAAACGAACACAACTGGAAATGGTTTTGAGATTATGGAATGGACAATTGTCAATTCATTGTGTTATTTCATTCTTGACCTATGCCTGATTGCAGAGACCCGCCTCAGTTTGCTGGTTGAGGGTGCCTGCAAGAAGGTTGTAGTCGATTTGTTGTGTTTGGCTGAGGCCATACTTTCAAGTAATCAATATAATTTGCAGCTCCCATTGCAAGTTTGTAAAATGCAGAGAGAGAGAGAGAGAGAGAGAGAGAGAGAGAGAAGTAATGTGATGTTATTCTCATTTAATGTCTTTGTCTGAACATATTTGACAAGGGGAGTTGAACATGACCCCTATTGTGGATGAAGTTGACCTTAGTCAGCTGCCTAGGTTCATGCCTCCTGAATGATTGCCCCATTTTCTGCATAAACAAAATACGTGTATGGCTGTTTTACCGGTTCAAGTTGACGTTGTGAATGCATGGAGATCATTGCCATTATCTTCTGAACCTGTTTGTTTGATGTAAAAATTTGTATATTATTATTGTGTGACTGATGTTTGCTTGCTCCCAACTTCTCCTCATATATTATCTCATATTTTTTGGGCTGCCTGAATTATGCAGCATCGTCTTCTATTCCTGGCCCTGTATTTGGGCTTTGATAACAATGAAGATTCTGAGCCAAACCCATATTCAGAACTCAAATGAGAATTTAGAATAGATGGCAAGGGAGCAGGCCCATTTTTGCTACGTCCATCAGTCACGATGGGAAAATATTGTGATTGGGCCAGAAGTATTGTTTTTCTTCTTATTTTTAAGGGTGAAGAGCAGATATGGATTGATAGATTAGTTGAATAAAATCGACAAAGAAAGATGGATTGATAGAAAATTGGTAGGCAGGATGCACCAATTATTGTCATTTCCTTCGCATCAAAAAAGTGAAAGCTGATGATTTCAAGCACCAGCCAAGCGTTTTCCACTACTAACTAAATTCCTAGCTCAGGCCTATCACCGCACACAAGACAAAATTATAAAAGTCCGCATTTTGGGCCTGTCCTTTTCATACTTGCGCATTACGATATCGAGATTGAATTGATTGGTATTATGTTGTTTATGAGCATGAGAGCATGAGAGCATGAGGAGGAAGAGGACCCAACTGTTTTTGCCGGACTATTATTGCCCCTACCAATAATACCATTTTTTTAAATTGAAAAAAAGGTACCCAAAATTATGATGGCAGATACGATAAAAATGAAACACTTTGCAAATCTATAATTATTTTTTTGGTCACAAAGTGTGTAGCGTAAGAAATGTTAGGTGTCACTCTAGTTAGACTTTGGATCTAAAAACCAACACCTCCACCTTCACCACGAGTCATATGTACGGACAAATTCAATTCGCTTCCTTTATGTAACATTCAAGAAATGCATAATTTTCTTCTTCTTTTTTTGTTCTAGGTTTGGTGGGGATGGAGGGAGACTCTAGTGTAGTAGATGTAGATAGATCCCACCATTGATGATCACATTCACATGCATGCATACCTTTTCAGCCACCACTTTTAATTCTCACATCATCCCTCCCTTTTAATTCACAAATACAAATGCATGCAGCTGTGTGTGAAGATTATTCTGATAAATATAAAAAAAGAAGTTGTTTTCCAGAAGTTAACTTACATTATATATGACACATACATGCATACGTGCTTTGTCTTGTGCTTTGGTCATAATCCGATTGTCTTGTTCACGTATATATTAAGATGTTTTATTTAGACAAGCTACTTTTGATGTAGACTTCAAACCACTCCATTTTACACAACCTTTAACAAAAGGTTTGGATTCGCTTCGTTTAGTTGGTGGTTGGACTTGGATTCAGACGCTGTCTGTATGTCTCTCTCCCTTGGATCCATGAATAACCACTTTTGTTTTTTTATACAAGCTAATTGAGGACGATGAATTCAAACATAAGCTATCCGGTGCGCATAAGCAAATACTCTTAACTACTTGAGTTACAATATTTTATTTTTATTTTTATTTTTTTGTTATACAAGCGATATTGGGGGAAGAAATCGAATCTAGAACATCAGATATATGGGTAAATGCTCTTAACCACTTGAAGTACAAACTTTTTACATAATCTCCTTATTTTTAAGATATAATACTTACCCAAACTTCAATTTTTTAACACGTTAATATTGAACATTTCTTATTATTTATAAAACTAAAAATCATGTCAAGGACTTCTGTATTGGATCATGTGCCTCAATTTAATTAATACCGTTAAGAAGCGGTATATTTATTAATACCTTCGATTTGGAAGAAGAAGACGCCCCCCCAATTTTTAAAATATTTATTTCTATGCGTGTGAATTTTTTTAATTAAATTATATTTCTGTGATTTATTTTTTCAATTTGACAAAAGAATTGTACTGTTATGCAAGTGATTCGCTAGACTGACAAAAACTTGAATTTTCCTGACGTAGGAAAAAGACTAAATTGAAGTCTGTCATTTGAATAGTCGTCTAGTTAGTCTTAATTATTGTCGTTTTTTATGGAAATTACGAACATCTATTATCCCGGAATTGGAATGACATTACTGGAGATTATTTATTTTTGTCAAAATGATCGGAATGCCTTTAATTAATTTACATATAGGTAAAGAAAGTTGGTATGTCATTCATTTGACGCCACATTATTAGAAAGCAAACAGGTCTTCATTTCTTTCGGTAAAAAATTCTTTGATGATTTTTAGTTGTCAAAATCTGCTTTTAACCTTTTTTTTTAATATAAATTTTTCTTATGAGAATAATGATAATATACTAAACTCACACATACACTAGACAGGTGTTAGAACTCGAACCTAAGACTTTTTCTGGAGGAGCAATTGCTCCAAATCACTACACTAATGGGTTTTTTTTTGTACTTTTAGTCCTTTTAAAAGCAATAAATATATTCATTTTCCATTTTTATTTGTATGAATAATAATAAAAAGAAGAATAAAAAACCTTATGCGCGTAATATATTTTACCAAAAAAAAAAAGAGCAAATATATTGTAGAGAGATGAGGTCGGGCGTTTCACACACGGCAATAAGCGCGCTGCTTTTGACGTTGTTGGTCGCTGCCAAATTCCGTGTTAGTGTCGGCTGGGTCCCACATGTCCTTCCCTAAATTACCTGTTGAGCACCACGATTTTGTGAGTCAATTGGGTTTTATTTTTTCTTAATCTTTTTACTTAATTTCTTCATTGGATCAATTTTGGTTTACTTTTGGTGCATGCCCTTCTTTTTCTTTTTTATTTTTCTGAATATTATATAAATGTAAACATTTTTATATTATGGAAAATTTTTGCATGGAGGAAGTGGATGCGTTTTATATGCCATGGATGTCGTAAGATTAGATGGAAAAACAGATTGAAAAGCTTTCGTTGAGTCGCAATCTTTGACTGATCTCGATTCAGAAATAATATTAAAACAAAAATATGACGTTTGTGGTGCACCGAAACTAAACGCACTAGCTCAAATCAAAATAATGAAATCCGTTAACAGAAGGATAACATAACAATTCGAGATTTAATTTAAAATAGTAATTGGAGAATATTCCATATAGTTCAGAAGATAAGTATAAAAGCAACGTCTATTGTCAACATGCCGTTCCGTTCCAATCCATTCCGTCCCTCCAAAGATACTTCCGTTTTGTTCTCTTTCACTAGAAATCCGAAACAGATTCCATTCAGTGCCTTCATATTAAAAGTAATTTCCAATTAAGTTTATAATTGAAGTAGCTACAAAGAAGGCAGAGAATGTAAAGCATTTATATCATTGACAATGGCAACTTGGTAAACCGAATGGGACACTAAATGAAAATGGAAAATGTGAGCAGCCCCTACAAATTAAAAAACAAAAAGCGTTAAAGGTAAACCGAATAAAATAAAGAAAAAGAAGAAGAAAAGCAGAAAGGACAAATAAAGAAAAGTGGTATAAATTATTAAGTAGGGGGAGCAAACAAACAGTTGTGGGTTTTATGGAACCGTGCTGGTTTGCTTAGTGCACTCATATTTCAACAAGGGGAGAGAGAAAGAGAGACAGAGACAGAGAGACAGAGTGAGGGAGCTGAGGCTTTGGTTTTTTTTTTTTTTTTTTTTTTTTTTTTTTTTGGATGAAAAGAGGCTTTGGCTTTGGCTTTGGCTTTGAGGCGCTAAGCAAATCCTTTATTCATTTCACACCCGCCTTTTTCTTACCCCACCTCCCACCCCCCCCCATGTGACTTTGGAGACTCCATTTTTGCCTTCTTATAAATCCCTTACCACCAAGAATGTGACCAGATTAGAACACTGACACACAACTCACTCATTTCGCCATTTTAATTATACTTCTTTTTCAAGATTTGGGTTTTGTAACTAAACCAAATCTTGGAAATGGGCTTGATTCGTATCTGGCTTCTGTCCTGAGAGTTTTGTGAACAGAGAGTGGAAAGACTCTGCAAATGACGCGCTTGCTGGTTGCCACCTCTCTTTGCTTCTTCTTCTTCTTTCTGGTTTTGGGTTCTGGGAGCTGCGTTTCAGCTCTAACTCGAAATGGACTCCGACGCACCAGAGATACTCTCAAATTTAGTCTAGGTACGTTTCTTAATTCGATTGTTTAAATGGGTTTTATCTTGTATGCTTCTTTGGTTGCTGAGGAGGAGAAGAAATGGAAAATGAGATTTTTGGAGTCATTGTTGTTTTTGGGTTTCAAGACAACGTAACAATACATAGCCTTTATCCCAATTCATTGCCAGTTTTTCATTTCATCCTTATTCTTATTTTGATGAAAGATCGAATCTTTTCTCCACTATTACTCAGCAACCAAACAAGCCAAACGCTTTTCTGTTCCAAACCAATAACATTTCTTTTACTTCCAAAATTACTTTGAGAGTTTTCAAGTCTAAATAGCTCAGCAGCTGAAATTATGCAGCTTTCTAACCTTGTAACATTGCTTCTTGTTGTTTTTTCAGTGGATGAAAATCTAGGGTCGTGGAGAAATGGAATCTCAGAAGAGACTGCACAATCCCCAGGGCCTGCAAGCGATGCACCTCAAGGCACGCTTGTTTTGGCGGCTAAAAGGACCAACAGGCCAGATATTCTCAGTCGGTTTAAGCGTTATCGAGGAGGCTGGGACATTGCTAATCGGCACTACTGGGCAGTAAGTCTTGGTTCCTTCTTGCTTTATTATGGTGGACCACCTGTCATTTAATTTGTTGATTGTGATTTATGAAATGTGTGCATACTTGCTGTCAATCTAGCTCGAGTATTGGTTTAGGCTGTAGAATTTGATTGTTATAGCATAATTCGCGGCCCTTTTGTTAACTTGTTGGATATGATATCATATAAAATATATGATGCTTGTTTGTTTGTGATGAAAAGTGTGAAGATTTTAAATAATCAAGAAATAGTGAGATCTATCTTTCATTGGCTGAAATTATTATTATTATTTTTTTCTATGGGGAAACATAATTTTATTTAATTAATATCTAACATGAGGCAGACCACTAGAATGCAATTTTGTTATGTGATGATACATCAAAATTTCCAATTAAAGTTAATTTTTTCTCTGTACCTACTCGTTTTGTTCTGCCTCTTTGAACTGCTGTTAGATAAATATTTAGTAGTAGTAATAATAGGAATTGTGATGCCCATATTATTACTTGTACATTTAAGTTTCTCATGTATTCCTTAGTAATATGATCTCTTTTCTGCAGTCGGTTGGATTTACAGGTGCTGCTGGTTTCATTATTTCTGTCCTATGGTTTGTTGTTTTTGGCATGGTTCTTGTGGTTCATCATTGCTGTGGATGGAGAATAAACATTAAAGAGGAAGAATCACACCGCTCACAGAGGATATGTCTGATTCTGCTACTAGTCTTCACATGTGCTGCCGCGTAATGCTCTGAACTTCATATGAATATATATGGATATATGTTCTGAACTATTATTTATGTTTCTTTTGCCCATTTTCCTGTCCTCCTTCTTTGATGCATACAATTATTTTGGTTCATATTTAGACTTACACACAAACAAACCAAAATCGTTCAGGAAATTCATCTTTCTGGCTTAGGATTGTATATGGTAACATTCTTTTTTCTTTCTTTTTGGTATGGGGAAGTTTTCATCATATACTTACTTAGGTCCACACGTGATGGTATTGGCCATCTGTTGTGCTAGGAAGGCAGTTTTGTTACCTTATGCATCTCTCAGGTGACCCTGGTCTAACATGATATGCTATATCTTCTCAATCACACAGGATTGGATGTATTCTTCTTTCTGTTGGGCAAGATGAATTTCATGACGAAGCGATGCGTACTCTAAATTATGTTGTAAACCAGTCCGACTACACTGTGCAGACCCTGAGAAATGTCACAGAGTATCTGTCCCTTGCAAAAGCTATTAGTGTGGCCCAGGTTTTCTTACCTTCTGATGTCATGGATGGTATTGACAAGCTGAATCTAGATCTGAACGCTGCAGCAAATACCCTGACAGAGAAGACAAGTGAAAATTCTGTTAAAATAAAAAGAGTCTTCGGTGCTGTGTACGTCTTCTTAAACTTCGGTAGTACAATCTAATCAAGGGGTTATACTGAACCCCTGTGTTTTTAATGGACTAATTTCGAGTTAAATGTTGCAGGCGTTCAGCTTTAATCACCGTGGCAGCAGTGATGCTTCTCCTAGCTGTGATTGGTCTTTGTATGTATCACCCTAAACAACTTGATGAATGAAATCTATTATTTGGTCTTCTTGTATATTGCACTTTTTGTCTCTTTGTAACTCATTAATGTATCTTGTTGCAGTTCTGTCCATCCTTGGGCACCAACATGCGATCCACATGTAAGTTGTCCTTGTATTTGTCAATTTGTTACATTTGTATTAATTCTTCTACTCTTCACATTCTGGAGGGGTTTCATATCTCCGTCTGACAAAGCCGTCATATTTTTGCAGATTTATTGTTAGTGGATGGTTACTTGTAGCAATTACATTCATTCTTTCTGGAGTCTTTGTGATCCTTAACAAGTAAGAATGTGTTATCTTCGATAGAAATGTTTAGATTTATGTTCATTTTACTGGATTGTCTGGTGAATCAGAAACTCAACAAAGTACTGTGGTGATTGTGATTTTATTATGCCTCCTTATCCAGGTGGGATTATGCTAATGCCCTCACCTGAAATCTATTTTGTTTTTATCTTTTGTGTTTCAGTACTGTGTCTGACACCTGCGTGGCCATGGAAGAGTGGGTAGAACATCCTCATGCTGAAACAGCACTTAGCAACATCCTTCCATGTGTTGACCAGAGAACCACAAATAAGACACTTAGCCAGAGTAAACAAGTTATCAACGATATTGTAAATGTTGTCAACCAGTTCATCTATACATATGCCAATACGTATCCATCCCATGCTGATCCTTATTATTACAATCAGTCCGGGCCTCTGATGCCACCTCTCTGTTATCCATATGATTCTCAGTTGAGAGATAGTCAGTGTGGGGATCAAGAGGTGTCTATTTCAAATGCTTCTTTGGTAAGAATCATTGACTTTGACTATTTTAGTCATTTGGATAATTTGGTGTCTTTATATATGCTGCTGGAAGCTGCTTGATTTGTGTAACATGCATTGAGGGGATGAAAATACAACATCTTGATATTACGAGATAAGGCAGTATGTATGATGGCTTGCTTAAATCCATATTTGGTTCGTGTGAATTCTTCAGGTTTGGCAGAAGTATACATGTGAAGTCTCGGCATCTGGGATGTGCACCACAGTTGGAAGGATAAGCCCAGACATCTACACTCAGCTGGTTGCAGCAGTTAATGAGAGCTATGCACTTCAGCACTATACTCCGCCCTTATTGAGCCTCCAGGATTGTAATTTTGTTCGAGACACATTTCGAACAATCACGTCAAGTTATTGCCCTCCATTGGACCATTATCTGAAAATTGTGAATGCAGGGTTGGCCCTGATATCAGTTGGAGTCTTGCTTTGCCTTGTTCTCTGGGTACTCTCTGCAAACCGCCCCGGAAGAAGGGAGCTAGTGTTTGTGAAACTATCCTTACCGATAAAAGGCAGGAGAAAAAAGAGCAGTTCCAACAATAATACCAATAATAGCAGCAGCATTGATGTATCGTCATCAAATGAAGTCTAGGTCTTAAGAGTAGAAATCAGTTATACAACTAGGATTTACTATTGTCATTATCTTTTAAAGTGAATATTAAAAAGAAAAACCGAGTGGAGCGAAGCTCCATTCCGAGTTGGGGGCTAATACCCCGTTTTTATACTGTATCGCGTTTCTTATGTATAGTTAAAGGAATCTAAACATTGTTGATGTTTGTAATGCCTTTGGTTCTGAGAAGTATTTTGAGGAAGTATTTTAATCCAGTTTAATGCTTGAAACCAATGATGCTCATCCCTTGATTATTATGCAGTGATCAAAGAAGACGATCATTACGCTTTAATTATGGCTAAAATTGATCCCTTCACGCATCACTTATGCTTAAATGGTGCCTGCCTAGACAAGGCAATGTCTGGATTAGAAGTTTATGGTTGCGGTGTTTGGTTAGTGCCTGAAACTTATCTGTCAAGATGTTTTGCAAAATTAAAGAAGCTCTGAGAAAGAAATGCTGTCTGAAGTACTTTTGGGTCCATAAAGTCGAAATCATGAGACATATTGCATCACAAAGATGACTTTTTGGCCCAAAAGAAATGACGCAAAATGATGCTTTAGCACTTGGCTTGGCTTCCAGAAGTCATTCCATTTAGTAAAAGATACAACAAAGATCCGTCTGATCCAAGCAACTTAGGGCTTATCCAACATTTAGTATATGTGGTCATTCAGTGGCGTGAGCAGAGCAGACAACTACTACAGAACAAGCACACACTAATGCGTGCAAGACTCAAAATACTCAAAGCTTTAATTTTTAAATCTAGAACAAGTACTCTTCTTCTTTGTAAAATTCTGAAGGCTTTAATTCTTCACTGAATGCCTATCTCTACATTTCTGAAGGGCTCCCTTGAATCACAATCAGATACACAGGAAAAGAGACGGCCTATCCACAAAATCAAACTTCAAAAAGAACCAACTTTCCATCTTATTACAAGAAAAGCTATTGACAAAAGAAAATTCTTCAGAAAACAGACACTTGTTTGTAAGAAACAACACTTTCTGAAGGTCTTCATCTTCACCACAGCAAATTGTCAGAGTCTCTTAAAACTCAGTATTATCAAAAGGCACCTCATCGTTGGTTCCACTCTCAGGTGAAGACTCATCTGCAACTTCTGGAGTCTCTGGCATTACAAGACTCTCGCGGATACCATGAACAACCAAGGAGTCGCTGTAGTACATGTTCGCAAAGAAAACCGGAACTCCGTTGAGCAACAACACGTCACCAGACCTGGAGATGGTGATAGTAAACCCCTCCATATACGTCGGCAAAACAGTCCCGTCGTTGAAACGCACCAAATCGTTCCACAAAAGCCGGCATGGAACGACATGTCGGAGAAAGATTGAAGGGTATTGCAGAGGGTTCTCAATTGCTTGGTCAAGAGGAGCAAAGACAGTCATCGAATTCGGGTTCTTGAACCCCACAAGCTGTAAATCAAGAAACGAGGCCATGACATTGTACCCATTTGACCTCAGAACCGCACTCGCTCCTTCAAACCAAGAAGCACCCGGAAACCCAATTGTGGTTGTAACGTTCGCTGACGATGACGATGTGGAAGACCCACACAGCGGATCTGGAACGGGGCTCCGAATTGGGATGGGAAGCTGAAAATTGGCGTCGAAAAATTTATCAACTCCGAAAATGATCAAAAACCCATCATCGTAAAGGGGCGCTGCGGATGTAATCTTGACGTTGTTGAGTGAAATTGGGGCACCGGAGGACGGTGTGGTGACGATGAGAGAGTGCCCAGATAGCAAAGTTGGAATCTTGGTGCCGGCGGGGAGGGCTTTGAGGGTCTGGAGGGGTAGAGGGAGAGGGCAGAAGTGGATTTGGAGCAGAGAGAGGGAGGGCTGACCCGATCGGGTGAAGGCGGTGTCTGGTGGAGCGAAGATGGTGAGAGAAGGGGACTGTGGGACGAGGGACTGGGAGACGAGCTCGAGAGTCAGAGCCATAGAGACGAAGCCTGAATCCGAGAGGATTTCGGCGGCGTCGAGGACGGCTTGGTTGGGGAGGGAAGAGGAGAGAGAGAGGAGTGAGAGGAGGATGAGGGAGACGAGCAGCGGTGCGGCCATTGATAGAGGGTATGGAGAGCTTCAAGAATCAAAGGAGGTCTTTTTCTTTGAGTGAGTGATTCAGTTGGTTGCAGAATGCGAGTGAGAAAGTGAAAGTGGCACTGGATGTAAATTTAGAGAGGGCTGGTTTTCGTTTTAGCGGGAAATCGTAGACAGGTGGCGGTACGTGGTTTGTTGATGTTCAGGTGTTCGTTACAAGGAGTCGGTTAGGCGGTTGGATTTGAAACGACGAGAAGGACCGTCGTTTGTAGAAATAGAATTACAGTTTTACACACTCGTTTTCATCTAAGTAATTCTGGAAGATAAATTAACATTCATCCGAAGGTAAAAATCCAAGTAATTAAATTGAAAAGCTTACATGGCTTCCATGATCACCAATTAAAATATAAGAAAGTGAAAAATCAGCTCACCTACCGAACTCCATTATAGAAGAACATGCACCAATTGTATATTAGACGTACGTCAATTTTCTACAAAAATAAATTATTTCCACTAGTCAAAATCAATCCACATAATCATGCTAATTTTATAAGCATGCTCTTGTAGTCATACGTCCTGCAGATTCTAAACATGTTTGTTGATCAACCACACCTTTTACCTGCTTAAACTATACCTAGAAAAAGATAAAAGTATGATATAATATTAGAGTATTAGTCTTAAGTTTCTATTAATTTTGGTTTAGGTCACGAAAATAAGAAATAAAGAAAAAAAGATTTGGTTTGGTGATGGGACTTAAATCTCGGTGGCCCTCATCCAACTTATGGACAAAACCTTTATGTTAAATTATTGATCAATAATCAACAAAAAGTTGGGATAAAGCATCTCGTTTGGAAGTGATTTTTGATAGACCAGAATTGCTTATGAAAAGAAGCATCTTTCACGTGGTTTTTCATATAATCCCTTTTAGTGATTTTAGATGATTTTGGAGAGAAGCACAAATCACTTAACGTGATTATTTGGAGAAATAATTTTGTACAAAAGTAATTATTGGCCTCTCTAAATTCACTCCCAAACTTTTATATATGTATATATTTAACTAATCACTTTTGAGGAGGTTGCATGTTTAGTGTTTCTCCTACCTCCTACCTCCTACCTCCTACCTCCATGCATCATGCATGGAAAAGGGAAAGATTATGAGAACCATATTAGTTATTTTTAAAAATGGGATTATTTCATACTTAATTGATCAATCAAAGAGATTATGAAATTAATTTGATCATTGTCAACCAAACACCACAACTAGAGGAACTTACTAGAGCTCCTCCCAAGAGGGTCAACCAAACACGTGTCAAACCGATAAAACTTCTCAAAGAGCCTACGTTTGTTCAATAAGTCAAATGTCTTCAAATTCGGAGATCAACGTCAAAAGCTTAGGAAGGTAGCTAGAAATAATCTTTGACTTTCTTTGCCTACATGATCTCTTCCCCACTCATTTTATTGTGAAAATACATCTTAAATCGGTCACACAAAATTAATATAACTTCATATTTGTTCCAAGTTTTTGCATGATTTGGGTTTAATGCAATCTTAATCACGGTTAAGACTTGCTTAATTAAGGGTTGAGATGGGTTAATTTCATTAAACTCGTATTGCGGGTTTATGACATCATGTCATGAGCAGCAAAAAATAATGATGGTGTGCTGCCTGAGGAGACGAGAAAATGAAATTCCCGTGGAAGTTAAGTTGAGGCAGTCTAAACGAAAATAACGGTAAAGTAAAAGGAATCGTGGAAGTCGCAGAGGCTTGAGCTTCCCGTTAGAATCTCTCTCTCTCTCTAAGCTTACAATTAATCCATATAAATAGAAGAGACCAACATAAACATCTTGCACAGAGAGAGAGAGAGAGAGAGAGAGAGAGAGAGAGATGTGTTTATTTTATGCCACAAACTTAGAACATACATGTTAATTAATTGTATTTAGATGTAATTGTGGCTTGTGAATTGAGTTCCCACAAACAAGTCACTCAATCCCCTTGCTTAATTCCAAAACAGAGAGATTTCTCAGAGAGAGAAACAGAGCTTTCTTCTCAGCTTCAAGAATATAATAACCTCTTCTTGTAAGTCTCTTCTCCATTTCCGTTTCTCATATTCTTCCTTCTTTTCTTGATGCATGCTTTTGCTTTCAACCCCTTTTAGGCCTTGGTTTGAAAAAAGGTATCTATTTTTTGGCTTCAGAGAGAGCAGTCTCTTTTCATCTTTCCCTCTCTGTTTCCTTTTCTGGGTACTTTCTTCTTCTTGCTTTTCTATGTCATGGCATGTTTCTTTTTTCTTTTTTCTTTTTTAGTTTTCTTTTTTTTTCTGTTGCTGTGTGATGATTGAGATTTCTGTAGTTATGTGTTGGAAGTTCCTTTAAAGCCTCTTTAATTTGTTGTTTCATAAAGGAACCTCCACTTTCCTAAATGATCCATTTTGGTTGAGTTTTTAATATTTCCATGCAACCTTGTGTGCTTGTGTTGATTTCCATTCCATGCCGTTTCTTCTCAGTTTTCCCTTCCTCTATCAAAGGGTAATCCACTTTCCTAAATCACCCATTTATTTTTCATTTCATGTTTTCAACAATTGAGTGGTGAGAGTTGTTGAATTATATTTCCTATATTCAAATATGTAGCTCAAAAATTTGTTATGTATTAACTACAACAGGCTATTGTTTTCCAGGGGGTTTCCATCAAACACTCTGAACTCCTTTGGTTGTAGAGATTTTGAGGATGGGGGAACACTTTGTATTGTTGGTGGATCGATTAATCACCGAATCCACGTTAGAAGCTGCAATTGAGAGCAGGAACCGGTCGATGCAAGCCACATCCTCAGCAGTCGACAGTGCGAAAATTGATGGCTGTTGCCAGAAAATAATAGATGTTAAGGATATATCATCCTTAACTGGGAAGCTAGTAGAATGCAGAATATGCCAAGACGAGGATCAAGATTCAAACATGGAGACACCCTGCTCTTGCTGTGGAAGCTTAAAGGTTAGTTTTCAAATGTTTGTGCCTGTTTGTACATCTAATTTTGGTTCTAGGCTTAATGACTTTTAGAAATTAGAAAAACAATTTAAAAAAAATTAATGACTTCGGTGTGTTCCATGGCCTAAAAATGAAAATTTGGTTCTTGATGTTGCAGTATGCGCACCGCAGATGTGTACAGCGGTGGTGCAATGAGAAAGGTGACACAGTGTGTGAGATATGCCACCAGGTGGGTTCATTAATCTGATTTTTCTAATTCCATTTTCCTTCCAAATTAGTAATTTTATTTGATCATCTGGAAAATAACCTTGCATCAGACTTAGCCTTCACTGACATTACGTTCTTTTAACTTTCAGCAATTCAAACCTGGTTATACAGCTCCTCCTCCACTGTTTCAATTCGGGCGTATACCTATGAACTTCAGGTAAATAAATTATATAATAATCTCTGTGCAGTAGGGCTCATAAGTAGCTTTCTTTCTTATTAAATTTCTGATTTTAACAAATCATGTTTCAAAAATCTAACAGGGGAAACTGGGAGATTTCGCAAAGGGACAGCCCGCGCATTATAGCAATGGTTTCGACTGACCGTGCTTTCCTGAATACTAATCCTGACTATGATGAGTATTCAGCTTCTACTGCAAGAAATGTGTTATGCTGTCGTTCACTCGCCTTCATCGTAATCTCTCTCTCTCCCTCAGAAATTCTACATGTTCTTGTCTTGGTGATCATATATGAACAAATTTATTAAGTTTGTTCGTTTCCTGTGTGCAGTTCATGGTCCTGCTGATTCTACGGCATACGCTTCCTCTCATAATCAATGGAAACAAAGAATACTCTTTCCCACTTGTTATGGTAAACCTTTTCATGGCTTAGTTTCTATTCTATAATTCTTCTCATCAAGACCTTATCAGTAAGGTAAAGCTGCAACATCTGAATCTTGTGTGTTTGTGTGTAGTTGTTGCTTCTACGAACTCTTGGGATTGTGCTGCCAATCTATGTAATTGTGAGGACAGTAACTGCTATTCAGCGCCGCCGAGGCCATCAAGTAAGTATGCATGTTTCCTTAATCCCTTCCTAAATAAGTTTGTGTTTAATGATCATATTAATTCTCATCTGATCTTTTAAGTATAATGCTGAGCTAATTCATCTCTCTCACTCTCTGCATATGTTAATTAGGATCTTTCCACTTCCTCTGATGAAGAAACAGAACCTTCAATCCTTCATCCTGAGCTTGAGCCCCAACCCCATGTCATTCGTGTTCACTAAGTTCAACAATGGAAGTTTGGTCTCATCAGCTCTTTGTTGGTATAGTGGAAACTGTTGTAAAATTGTGAGTTTCCATATTGTGGGCGTGTCTCGTCATCATATGTACAGTTAGGGAAGAATCCTACGGTATATATACATATATAGAGAAATTATACTGAGAAAAATACCCAGTCAAGCAACCAGAGCTGACACAAATGTATGCCAAAATGTAGATAATACTACTCAATCCTCAATTAAGTCCCAGACTACGAGCATTCAGTATATAGAAGGTTGATAATGGCATCATTTAATGACTTGATATGCCTAAACCGGCTACGATGTGAGTTGCTTACTTCCATTGTAATTTTAAACTACTCTAATGGGGGCACGGGTTTGAACTCGCAAGGGGCGGGCACATTGCCTTGGCTAATTGGTCTAACCCACATAAACTGACTTTACTTCCATTATTTTCAAATGAATCCATTTCTCACATCCAGAAAAGAGAATTAAACTTCCGTATACGTTTATATTATTTCAGCATAAATTGACTGATGAAAAGAGAATTCCATCTTATGTTTTATGCATTCATGGAATTTCTGCTCATAATTTCGCATACTTTAATCTTGTTCGTAACACTGCCGTTTGAATGGAGAGAGTCTCACTACGATACAATTTAGCATACGTTTGGTGCACACATTCAAAAAGAGCTTTTGCAACAAATCATTGGCACAAAGTAACACTCATATTGAAATGCGTACAATTCATCTTCATCAAGACAATGATTTCCCCAATCTTTTGACTAGATCCATGCAGAAAACCGATAAAAACAAAGCCGCATAGGATCTAGAACGATCTCTTCCAAAATTTTATGATTGTATAAATCTGTACAGTCCTCATTATATGTAGAAAGAAGAAAAGCTATCAAATAGAGTACAGAAGAGGACCTCGGCAGGCCATCTCGTACAAGTCGGTATCTGCTTTCCTACTAGGAGTCTGACTTCCCTCTGCTGCGCACCTTATTGTCTGTGCGCAGGTTTGCCCTTGCAACAAAACTAGCTCCAGCTTCTCCTTGGCCTGAAATTTGGTGGAAGAAAAACAAATAAGAAAATCGAAAAACCTCCAGACAATCTCTCACTCTCCCTTTTTCTTTGATTTTTTTTTTACCCTTTCTCCCACTGAGTTCTGGTTCTTTTATCCCTTTTTTGAAAGAGTTTATCAAATGTTCTTTAAAGAGCGAAGGTGGTGGAAATACTTCCGACTCTTCTGCTGCGAACGCCAGTAGCAAGCAAGCGCTCCAAATGCACAACTAGCAACAGCAACAGCCAATGCAGCCCCCAGAGGCACCACAATTGCATTTGTTGAGGGCACCAAATCTTCAAGAGCCCTATTTGTCCCGTCATTCCCATTAATACCCTTGTCTTTGTAAAGAGAAACAAGCGTTTTCCCATAATATTCTTTCAGAAATTTGAACACCTCATCCTGGTCCCATTCAATTCCGTCGTTTTTCTGGTTACGAGAGAGGTAACAAGATGGGCAGAACTGCCTCAGAGGCCAAATCATTTTTGGGAATTTGGGATCAGCAGTTCCTAAAGAGGCTTCCTCTTTAATCAATCTCTCATTTACTTTATTGTGAGCACTCCACAGCCAAAGGGCAAAGTCACGAGACTTGTTGAAAGGAGTAGAAACACTGAAATTTAAATTATTGAGTTAGATAAAAGAGATTTTAAAATTTTAAAAATGCATTATTTCCAGTTGACTTTACCTTGAACACATATCGTAAAAATGTCGGCGACATTCCTCACAGATGAAGAAGTTATGCACAAAATCACACATAGTGGTGAATGCAAAATTGCTCTCTCCATCCTCAATTCTAACTGAAAGTGAATGTAGAAGAACCCATAATCCGCAGCTGCACCCAAAAGATAAAGGAGGAAAAAAGAAAAACTACTTAAATGCATGCCACCAACCAATTTCTGAAATGATGCTTTTGTAATATACATGTTATTGGAACGACATTAGTTTAACAAATATTTAATGAATTAACTTTAAAAGGTCATGTACGTTTCCTGGATCATATTCATGGTCTCACAACCTAATAGCCTGATGCACAAACTGACCTTAAAAAATTTAAAAATTCTAATATATTTAGAGGCATACAAAAGAACAACCTAGATAAAACCACTTAACAAATTTTTGGTAATATTGGTAATGAACCATTACCTAAAGCCCCTGGTATCATTTTTGCTGCCACGGCAAAACATCTGTGAAGAATACCCAAAGAAAGCAAAGACAATAAGTAATCCATTCCATATCCATAAAAATAAGAACAGAATTATGAAAAAAGAGAAAAGGGAACTATGGATAAGAAGTTACAAGAAACAAAGATTGAGAAGACAGTGTATTATTATTAATTGATCTTTTCCTGTCAAATACAGCGTTTTTATGTACCTACCCAATATCCTCGAGGAACATCTCTACCACAAATCTGAAAATTCCCCAGAGCAGCCTGTACATCTTGGTCTTCCTGTCTGTCAGCTGACCACATATCTAGTGGGCACAAGTCATCAAAATTCACTAGTACCTCTGCACTTCCCTTTCGGCACCTAATACAATTATCTAGAGTGAAATAATGAAACAATAAATATTACAAAGTTAAAGAGGAATGACAAAATAATTGGACCTTTTTACCTCCTAGAAGGATGATGAGCCACCAAAAGTTGAAGAAATTTCACTAATGAAGCCCGTGTATTTGATTTGATCATCTGGAAGAACATGCATACACAAGAATAGTGAAATCTGTAAATAATAAAGTGGATAAGTGACCAAAAAAATAAACAACAAATCCTCACCAGGTGGGTGGGAAGAGGGGGGAAAAAGGTATACCTTGTGTCCTAAGATGATTTCAAAAGCAGTTGACGTTGCTTCCTCAACGTCATAGACAGCCCGAGCAATCTTACACAAGTCATGCATTGCAAAAGTTAATACTTTGAATTAAAGAAATCTACAGTAATTGTTAGAACTTAGAAGTAAGACAACTTTATAGCAATGCTAACCTGCCCAGGGTCTGACACATTTGAAAAAAGATGCTCATTTTCAAATTTCTGATCATCCAAGGCGAATGAGCTGAAACCTTAAGGAGTGTTAGGAACGTGAAGCTCAAATGGACACTACAACCAATGAAATGAAATGCATGGCAAATTCAATGAAGTCGCACTGATTCTAATGAAGTGCTAAATATTGAGGACGTTTTCTTTGGATAAAATATGAATTACTAAACAAGAATTTCGGTCAAATTGACAATGGATGCAAATACCTCATACCTGCCTGTTTGCTTGTTGATCCAACTAAGCAATCGATCAGCTGTGCGGCCATCGTCAATGACACGTACATCACTTTTGGTTTGTGTAGGTTCCGAACCAGCAGATACAAATTTAGATGGAGGTCCCCAAAAGAGCATAGGATAATGACCCACAGAAAAGTTATCACAGAGTTTGGTATTTATCTGTACTGCCAAACAAGTTTAAATGGTAGGGTCTAAGGACCAAGCAATGTATTTTGATAATTTAATAACCAAACAGAAAAGAAGTAATATGCGAATTCAAAAGAGATGGCAAAATACCAGTCTCAAACATCAGAATAATGACACGAATGGAGACTAGAAAGTTAAACATGAATGAAGCTTTAGGTCATGCTATGGAAGATGAGCTCTCTCTTCTAATGGTGTATTCACATTACTAGATGCTCTCTAAAGAATCTATTTATTTCTTCACTTCAACCTGAAATTCTTACAGATCATTCTATGAGCAAATAATTGCAATCCTATCTGCCCCAACCGCCCTACAGAAAGGCAACCCCGGCCTTCACTAAACACTGCTCAGAAAATAGGCCATCTTTCACAGCAAAAGAAAGTAACTTTATGAAATCACGTAACCCCACCACATGGGAAGAAGAACGTTGGAAAAGAAAACTTAAGAGACACAACACGAGATATAAACCTTTGAGGCACAGTCCACCCTTGTCATTAATATGATCCCTGGATGCACAGCATCAGGCCCATTGAAAAGCCTCGCAACCTTTTCATAATGGGGCTGCAAATTGAAGTATAAACAATAAGACAAACAACATCCTTCAGAAATTGTTAAACAAAAAGGTCGGGTATTTTATAGCATACCTTATAGTTTCTGCAAGCCGGACACCTGTGGGGTCAAATAACAACAAAAGGATTAAACTTCTCATAACAACAGCTATAATAAGCGAGTAAAAAATAAAAATTTAGTGAAAAGAATAAGTGTCTAGTCTCTAATAGATCTAATCTCCAGTAACAGTGAAAAAATGAACACTTCAAACCAAAGAGAAAATCGAGCCTGGAAATGAATGGTTTATTGAAAATTCAGAATAGCTGACCAGTGAGCGAAGAATTCGACTACGGCAAAGGAGGCAGGGGTGTCTCTGAGGACTTCATCGAAATTCGTGGCATTCAATTCGACGGCGTAGTCGTGAACATCAGCGTTGTCTGTATTGACGGCACGGAGGATCGAGCGCGATCCCCACGAGGAAGAAGAAGCGGAGAGTGTGAAGGTCAACGAAAAGAGGCTCAGAATCAGAAGCCAAAGTGCTCGAGACATGAGAAATTGGATCGACTATTAGCAGCCAAAAATGAAGAAATCAAAATAAAACCCGTTGGGACAAAAAGCGCAAGGCTTTTGCGAGAGTTATGAGTTTTCTAGAAGAGATCTGCGACTGAGAGAGCGAGATTGTGTCTGTGTTAAAAAATTAGCAGAGGAGGAGGAGGAGGTTCAAGGTTTTGTCATGTGCTGTGGTGGGCACTGGAAATGGGTGCGCTTTACGTATTCTTTGCTATTGCTACCACAGCTGCCGGGCTCGGCGAATGCAAGTGCTCGCGAGGGTTTTACTCAATTTTCAAGTTTTTGGATCATCCTGTTTCTTCCATTCCATGTTAGGTTGATTTGTAAGATTTTATTATTATTAAAAGAATTTTTTATTTTTTATTTGGTAAAGATTATAAAAGAAATTTAAGGTGGCATAATATACGTTTTTTTTTTTATTTCTATGTTGTCAATTCATTCAGTCATTACGACCATTTCATTTCTTTATTTGATATAAATGAGGATGAGAGTCGAATTCTGACATTTATGATAAATACTAGATCAATTTTAACAAAAATCTTATTCTATGGATATTTGTAGAAATGTCACCTGAACTTATACATTAGTTTCAATTTGTCACCTTAAAAAAAAATTTAGCAAAATGTCACCTTAAGTTTTCAAAATTCATGATTTGTCATATGACTTTAACATCATCCAATTTTCCATATATTTTGAAAGGTATTTTAGACTTTCCAAACAAGAGGGTTTACATAGCTTTATATTTAAATTATATAAAAAAGAGGGTTTACATATTGGAAAGACTAAAATACCCTTCAAAATGAATGGAAAATTGGATGATGTTAAAGTTAGGTGACAAATCATGGATTTTGAAAATTTAAGGTGACATTTTGCTTAAATTTTTCTTTAAGGTGACAAATTGAAACTGATGTATAAGTTCATGTGACATTTCTACAAAAATCCATTTATTCTAATTATATTTCAATATTATATTATCATATTTTGCTTGTAACATTTTATAACAAAGTTGATGATGGTGTTAGTTCGTCGGAAGCCAACCTATTTGGAAGCTTTTCCTCCAATCAAAACAATAAGAACAAAAAAAAAAAAAAAAAAAAAACAAGTCCTTGAAGCTTGGAAAGGTTGCATTTGTAACATATAGTCCTTTGGGTCCCAAAAAATTTGTAACATTAACGGTCAAGGCCATTGGCCCAGTTGACGAGATGAGAAAATGGGCCGGGCCTTCTTTTCTGGTCAATATCCGAACAATAAACACGTGGCCCTTGTCCAACAATTGACTCACACGTTGATATTGTGGTAGGCTTGACTTTGAGAGCTATCTTTCAAATTTTGGAATATTCGATTTTTCGGGCTGTCTGAAACCTCTGGATCCCGTTCTGCCCAACCCTAAATCGGCCAATTTGGGACCTTCCCCTAATTCTGGTAATTTCCTCTAAGGTGCTTCCGGTTCGTCATTTTTCTCCTCTTAATCTACTTTTCTTTTGCTTATTTGTGATATTTATAGTTTTATCCAATTCTCAGTAAATGCTTGCTTGTAGTTTCTGTGCTTAAGTATGCTTTTTTTTTTCTTTTCATTTTCGTATTTGGATGTCTGCCTGTGTGTGCTGTGAGTTCTTCGTATGTGATTGAATTATTTGTTTATTTGACAGGATTTCCAATTTTCTGTAATCATAGGGTGCCTTCGACATTCACTGAGTATGAAGTTCCTGGAATACACCCCGTTGGAACGGTAGATTTACTGTAACACCCGCTTAATTTAGACCCATTTATTCTCTGCGTTTTTGTGTGAATATAATAACGTTTTGGGCTTTACGTTTGCAGATTAAATGATTTCTTTAGTCATTTGAATCTCGGAGGGCGAACCATTAATGGTTGTCTTGAAGCTTACTCTTGTAAGTACAAAATTATTCGGTTTCTTTTTTTCTTTTTCTGAAAATGTGTTTGTGGATTGTTGCAGAAGGATTTAGTTTCTGTTATGTTTTAATTACTAGGTAAACACACGGGATCGGATAAGAAATTGTCTCTCAGTTTGGAGAATGAGGTAAGATCAGGTTACATATAACAATTAATATGTTTTATTTTTCCTTTATTATTATTATTATCATTCTCTATACATTTGTTATTTTGTGTTTCCTTTCCTCTCAGTTTTTGCTCCAAATACACAGACATGGATAATATGTATATGTATCATCTGTATGTTTGTGTATATTAGTAAGTGATCCTTGTTTTCCGAATATCTGTTTTTAAACAACAACTGAAGGTTTTCTTGTAACACATCTTGATCTTTATTATTTTTATGTTTAAATATCAGATTCTTGATTATCTTGGGAAATCTTCGGACACTGACTCTTCCTCACCTGCTGAATTCCTGCTGACCAGATCCAGGTGACCAATGTTAACTAGATAGATCTGGAAAGTTGCAGGTTGTTTCTCATGGGTGTTTAATTTTTAATACTTTATGTTCATTCCAGCCGGAAGACATTGATTTACCTGGTTTTGACACTCTATCACCTGTATCCGGACTATGACTTCAGGTATCCCTGTATCTTGTACTGTATTAAACATCTTGTGTTTCATGGAGGCCTGAATGAGAGGATTATGGGTAATGCCACTGTCAGCTTATTGGGCGACATGGCAACCCACTTTATAATCCTCTTCTGTTTGCATTGGGAGTGTTGTCAAGAGGTTTGACAGACAGTTCGAACTGTCGCTCTACATGGAGCTGAGAGTTCAAGTCTCTCCATTTCCCAAGTCTCAAATGTTGAACATTTATGTGGTGGATTTTGTTTTTGATTCTGCACCTTATCACTATGGATCGTATTGAACTCTGATGCATTTACGTGGATTTTTAAAAATAGTATCTTTGTATTGTGGTATTGCCTACATCTTTGCGGTTTTCCAGTGCAGTAAATGCTCACCAGTTCTTCACAGAGGAAAGCTGGGACAGTTTTAAGCAAATGTTTGATACCTATATGTTTGAAGCATCAAAGGTATTGCTATGCTAACAGTTGTGCTTACTTTGTTGTGTTAGTAATGAACGATAGAATACCATGTCACCTACTTGCATTTTCTCTTTTTGCACAAAGGTAACTTTGTCTGACTGATGTGTCGATTGGTTCCTACTTGATATTAACTTGTGTTGATACTCTTTGATACCTTGACTTGTTTTGGACATTTCATGAATGCACGGTATTTCATTGTTTGTTGCATTAGCTGAAGAGTTGGTTTCTAATTTCTCTCGCTTTCGGTTCTGTTGGTGACTAGATGCCGAGTCTTGTGCATTGTCATTTGTCATGACATTTAGTTTTTTTAGAATTCTGAAGGCTTTATTATGCCAAAGACTTTGTTGATCATTTTCTCTGGTTTCTTGGGACCATTGAATTCAGGAATGGACAGAGACCAATGAGGGCAGTTCCTTGCTGGAAGCTTTGTACAAGGCTTTGGATGAGGTAAGCATATTTTCAAAAGAAGTTGGAATGCAAACTGTTCCAGGAGTCAATTGTCTGATGCATTGTACTGCAGGTCGTTAGATTAGCTGAATGTGAAGTTTACAGTTACATTCCCGACTCTGATGCTGATCCATTTCTTGAGAGAGGAGCTGTGTGAGTTATCCTTTTGGTTGCTTGAGAAATTTACACATGCTGCACGGATCATGATGTTGATGTATCATCATTACTCTTAACCTCTTACCCATGTGTATGTTTCGTTGACATTGTGCTTCGTTTGCTTCCTTCAGATGGTCATTCAACTTCTTTTTCTATAATAGAAAACTTAAACGTGTTGTGAGTTTCCGTCTCAGCTGTGAAAGGTGGGTCACAGTCATATTAAAATTTAACAATGTTCCCAAAAATTACCAATTGGCTAAGGGGTTTTATGTTTTACTCGCTGTTTTTGGCAGTAACTTGGTGGCTGATGGGCTGTGCTACGAGGAAGATGGAGAAATTTTTGATGGCATGGACATTTGAGCGCAATCTGCTGCTGGTCCGTTGGTTAATATGTCAAAGATAGTTGACAACCTTTATGTAGTTATGTAAAAGCTTTAGGGCCCATACTCGGAGGCGTGAGAATTAGGTTTATCTGTTTCTCGCCAACATGGATGTTGTTGTAACTTGTATCGTATGTGCGTAAGACTAATGCTATATGTAAATCTGTGTCAAATTCAATAAATTGAATGTCAGGCATGTGTGTACAATGCATTCGGACAACTCGTGTACAAGATATTCCTTCTGTAAACCGGTTTATATGTAATATAACTATGTTCGCTTAAATGCTCTAGTCAGAAACTAACTGCTATTTTTAAGTTAAGCAGCTCTCTAAAAGAAACAGTTTAACTTTTTTTCATTTGGGATAAAAATGCGATAGAATTTTATTAGATCAATGAGAATAAAGAGCACAAAGGACACATATCTCAATAACAATATGACATATATGGGTAAAACTTTCCCAACTCTGAAAATCTGTAAGGATCTGTAGAGAATTACTCTCGAAAATAACTTTTCTTTAACTCCTTTTAGTTGAAAAGAAATAGGTAACCTAAGTTGCCAGATTTTGTGGTTGTTTCTTTCTTTAATTGTATTTGTTTTAATCTCCTGCATGTCAATCAGCTGCATAAGCGGCATAGATTGGGTATGAGCGTTTCAGCTTGCAAGCAACTCCTGTTTTTGGATGGCAACAACACTCAGTTTTTGTAACGGTGGCTGCCGTGATGATCTCATGGAACACACACACTTTTTTGGATCAAACATAACGACAAAACATATTTTAACAAAACTCATAATCACAACATTGACAAGCTTAAGTTGTAACTAAATTTTTTAAAAAGGGATAAGGTGGTGGATGAGAGACGAGTGGAATTGCACCAGTCTTCTTTACCTCATTTTTTAATAATAAACTGGCATAGTTATCTTGTTAATCTGCTACTTTAATCACGATCTGGATTGATATTTTGTTGACTAAAGTAAAAACTATAATGTGAAATGAAAGCATCCATCTACGATCTGACTTTTATTTTCTCCACCAAACACGTGTAAATCTTTACAATAGTAATTATAGTAAGTTGGTGATTAATTATCCACCAACCAAAGTCACGCATATTAACTATATTCCATTTCCCCCAAATTACACCAAATCTACCTCTCCCGTTCACCCTTCTCTTTGAAAAAAATAACCTCAGAGAGCTACTGCCACCATTACAGTTACAAGCCAAATTAATAAGATATTAATTCCCTTATCTAATTTATAAAAAAAAGGAAAAAGAAGAAGAAAAATCATAATTATCTTGAAGAAATCGGCTCTTCTTTGATGGTTTCCAATACCGGCTTCCTTGACCTACAGGCAGCTAACCTATACTGAAACTCTGCCACCTGCAACCCCTCAACTCCATCCAAACTCAATCTCAGTGGACCTTGATCACCTTTACCATCTTGATCTTGATCATCAAGACTTTCTTTCCCGCTCTCCGCTCCTACCATTTCTCCTCCTTCGCGGCCGTTTTCGGGCAAGATCCTGACCTTGCCGCCGGATATGCGCTTGGCCGCGGAGTTGGCCGCCATGAAGAACACTGCCATGTCGGCGGCCGTGACTATAGAGCTGAGCCTCCTCATCGGGAACATGATGTAAACATTGCCAAACTCCAACTCCTCGTCGGCGCCGAGAGCGGAGAATCTGCGGCCTATGTGGAGAGACTGTGAGTTTGCTAAGAAGGTGCCCGGACACTCGAGCATGAGCTCCGCCGCTTTGATCGGTTCCCGGAACTGTCGAACGGCGCTGTTTGGGAAGATCACTCTTGCTGATTTGTAGCTCTTGATCAGAGGCGTGGCCAAAGTACATGAGATGTAGTTTCCCATTATAGACTTGTGACGAATTAAAATTGGTTAGAAGGTTGGTTTGGTTGGTTTGGGAGGAAAAACGTTGGGAGGGGGTATATATAGGGAAAGAGGGAGTCAATCAAAGTCGGAATATTTCATATTATAAAATTAATAAAAATAAAAATAAAAATAAAATCATGTGCTTTTAAAAATAGGAGTTGTGGAAGTTGTAACTTGTTTGGTATTTTACCAAAAAAGTTTAAAATTGAAAATAAAAAAGAGGAAAGAAAAATGCGCGTTTGGGAAAAGGAGGCGAAAGAGCATGTGTTTCAAACTTTGATGTCTCATGCCTCTTCCTCCTTGTCATGCGATTTTTCGCTGTGAATGCGTGTGGGGCCCAAAAATTACCTTCCACGCTTTGAGAGTTTCCAGCTGTTGGTGGTGACTCACTGCCCCCAATTGTTTACTAGAAGCTTGGAAATTTTCTAGCAATTCATTTAAGTAATTATTTCATTTAATAATGTCTTTTCAGGGGTTTACTTCGGGCGCAAATCCAACTGGAGGTGTCAACACGCACCAAAAGTACACCCTAACCATAGGAAACAAGAGAGTTTAATGGCTCTTCCATTTTGTCTACTCTTGTCCTTTGCAGTTTATTTTTTCTGATTGAAGAACTTGCGCTTTAATTTCTTCTACATCCCACTGTTCAAGTTTCTTCCATGGATGAATTTTTTTATTTTTTTATTTTTAAATTGGTGTTTTTTGGTTCCAAACAAGTGTTATTGTTCCATAATCTTCATAATTTTGTGGCACTGATCGTTTTAGATTTGACAATTTTAACAGTTTAGACGATTCAAGAGTTTGAAGTTTAGTAGACTAGTTTTCACTCCACCATAATCTCTTAGGTTTGATTATAAAAACTGAAACGGTAACTTAAAACATCAAATACGTAGTAGTTTATACACGAACAAATTAGGTTGGAATGTCTGCCATTTCGTATTGTTTGTCGGTGGGCGTTCACACAAGCCATGCCTAACAGTTGAGAAAGTGTTTTTGTGATGAATGATATATCTATATTGGATGGGATCGCACAGTATACGGGGCATACGGATATAGGACTGCAGATGAAGACCGCATATAAGTTAATGAAACAAAGAATGCAAGTTGTCATTTCTTTATCGACATCGGACAGCCTATTCTAATCCTATCCCAAACAATAATTAAGCTGCACCCACTCAGAGAGAGATTTTTTTCCCTCAATTTACTCATTTATGTTCAATGAGTTAACGATATTTAACCAACCAAACATGTGGTACCCTAGCTAGCTAGTACATACTTTTAAATTGGTAGCATATATTTGGTAGCATGTCCACATCAAATTTATCTTTAAATTTGATTGTTGTAATGTTGCTCTGGGCTAGGACAGAAGAATATAATTACAAAAACAAAAGTAATAAATACAATAAAAAAAATTGATATTGCTCTTGTTATTTTCTTTGATAAGACGTGGGATTATTCTATTATTTCGTATTCAATCTTAATAGGATATATTTAGAGGTGTAAAATGAGTCGGACTTTAAAAAAACTCTCAACAATAACATGCCATTTTACTCATCAAATGTTTTGGTCAAACATGAGGGAGGCTAATGTTGACTAGAGTCTTCAAATTAAGAGGTCTAATTCGAGATTTCTTGCCAGCCCACAAGGCCTTGGATATGAGCTTGTAAGCATGCTCCGACGGATGGAAATAATCCCAGAACAAAAACTCATTGGGATTTGGACAAAGCCTGTAGCCCTCCTTGCCGCACTGTATCATTCCCCCTAGAGTACCTTCCCCGCAACATGCACTCGATACGTCCGAAAACCCTACACATATAATCATAATTAGCATATTAATTAATCAATGTCGTCTTAGTTTAGTATACAGAGTGTGATTAATTGATTTAAAGAACATTCCATACGGTAACGTGTAGGAGTGGCTCGAAAGTGTTGAACAATGTCATAGACTGCACCGAAAACACTGAGCACACCGCGGTGCTTAGAAGGCAAATCGTTGACCAAGCTTTCTAGACCCTTGTTGAATTTGTTGACCATCACATTCATCTTCCCGTAACATCGATCAATGGGTTTGCCTGGCAAGAGGGCCCTGGCTGGGACACACCCAACAGGTCCCAGTGAAAATATGGAGACTCGGCGAGCGCCGAGTTTGTAGATTTGGTCCAAGAATTTTGAGACTTGGGTTAGCATGGCTTGCACATAGACATCGGGGTCAAGTTTTGGAGGGTCAATTGGGATAAAGTAGTTGAAGATGTCGTTGGAACCAGACTCGAACAAGAAGATGGAGTTTTGGACTAGGGTTTTGTTAATCTGCTTTTGCTCCACCAGTGTTTGGAATTGTCGTAATTGTTCCTGGAGTGAGGTCACGCCCTAGCATCCACATATGTATAGACGTGATTACATAATATGTTTATGTTGTCAAAATTGTCAAAATTGTGTATTACTCCAAATTCTGTGGAAAGAGTATGATTTTTATTACCAAATCGCGATTTGTTGCCTGCAAAACACCACTGCCAGCACTGGCAAAGTTAATGCCATTGGAGGGATAATCCTTGAGGCTTCCATTGAGAACTTCAATCTGTGCCTCAAGATATGGTTTTTGAAGATCAATGCCCATGAATTGTGCTGCACACATATATACATACAATAATATAAAACTATTTTCAAATAATTTAAGAAAATAACTTGATTAATATATTTGATGATAAAAATTAGTAATAATTATTTATAGGTAAGGTAGGTCTCACAAATGAAGTCAGCAACAGTTCTGCCGTTAGTGAACCTGCCAGTGGGGTAGTGGAAGAAGGTTGAGCCGTAGGGGGGAAAATCTGCTTGAGCGGTGCTGTTCTTGTTGAAGTGGTTGTTTCCGGCGTCGAAGATTGAGTCTCCGAAGATGAAGATCCCAGAAACAACGTTAACACTGGACGGAGAATGTTTTGCCAAGGAAACAGATAAGAATATAGATACAAGAAAGAAAACTAGTCTAACCATCATGATCAAGACCACCTGCACTTTCTCCATGTGTGACTTCAAAGTCTCAAGTGCTAGCTAGTGCTATATATATATAAAGAACATATGAATACTTGAATTAGAGAAGGGAAAGCTATGCAGGCCATGAAAAAGGCGAAAAAGAAAGAAAGAAAGGTGACGAGAGTGTATAGAAGTGGAGACAAATTATGAAACAGAATACACGAGCATGGTGTGGTGTGCATCAAGGGCCTCATTTTTCATCAGTATTATTCAGTACCTTTATCAGTAGGTAGCTAGCTAGCCGCCACAAAACAAAGCTGTTTTTGTTAGACATTCGTTTCTCATTGATTTTATAATTAATTAATTATCAATTATACAACATTAGTTGCTCCATTCATATAATCTAAACAAATTATCCAATTTCTGTGTGCCTCTCTCTCTCTCTCTCTCTCTCTCTCTCTCTCTCTGGATTGGGTTTTGTAGTTTCTATTCTTTTGTAGATGGGACTTCTTTCGTCCTTCCACTTTCAAAGCAAATAAAATGTTGCATATACTTATGTTTAAATGGTTAAGATTTTAGAAACAAGCATAAAAAGAAAAGAGAGAATCCAGCTCTATTTTCAACGTCAACTTAGCAAGAAGATTCTTTTTAAACCTCAACATGCACAATTCTGAAAACGTGGGATATGCCGATTGCAGGGTGGCCCACTTCAAGTAATAGTGCAGTCCAAACTCTGCAGACAGGCCAATGGGCTCTGCCGGCCATTTTATGTCGGTAACACAGTTTCGTCTCCCGATAAGCACATTTGATAAGGCAGTCCCAAAAATAAACGACATACGTTTAACCGATAGATGAGAGTTCTTTCGTCCTTCCCTTTTCAAAGCAAGTTTTTTTTAGGACCTATCCTATTGAAATGGACGATAATATATTAAGGGTTATTTGTAGCAATGGTCCCTCAACTATACCCGTAGTTACACTTTGGTCCATCAATTCAATTATTAATTGCGGGGGTCACTCAACTAGGTGCTATGTTGCACCAGTAGTCCCTCCGTCAAACTCTATTAAATTTTCTGTCAAAAGTGAGGGTAAGTTTGGAAATTCATCCACAACCCCTCCCTCTCCTCCACAACAATCCCTTTCTCTCTCTCTTTCTCTCTCTGAGCGAACTTAAAATTTGCAACCTCATTGGTGTAGAACAAAAGAAACCCTCTGCACGCCTAGCGGCTAGGCGGGCTAAATTCACGATTAGCAGCTGTGGAAGCAACTGTGTGAGCCCACCATCTGAGATTGTCTTTCATGTCAATTTCATTGCCCAACGCAGGAAACCTCCAATTCATCAATGGCTTCTCTCTCTGTCTTTGATCCCTCACCTTCCAAGCTTCAGAAAGGTAAGACCTTGGAATTGTAGACTCGTCAAAGACCTCATCTTGGCCGTCCTTCTTCCCCAATCTTTACAGCCCAGGAATGATCGAAGCCAAGTTTGAATCTTCTTTGTCTTCCTCTAAGAAAACAAAACCAAGATCCATAAACCCATTTAGCTCTTCAAATTCAAGGTCTGTCAAGCTCTTGCTCTCACCCTTCTTCTTCTTCCTCCTCCGTCTCGTAATCTTCTTTGGCGGCTCTTCGACATGTCTCTGTATTGGGGTTTCAACTTCTGTGGCTTCCTTGCCAGAGAGAATGGTGAAGAGCTTTGGTCTGTGGAGGACTGAGTCTGGTGAGGGAGTGGAGCTGAAGTTGAAGCTTGTTTTGGAGCTCAATTTGTCGCTCATGGACCTGGTACGGAGGAGGGTCGGGATGCGTAAAATCTCTGGTTTTGATGGTTCTTCTTCAATTTCAAGAACCGGGTCTGCTTCAATCCTTGATGGGTTTGATGAATTTGGTTGCTTTTCGAAGATTCCGAGCTGAAACCAGTAAGAATCATATAGCTCCATTACTTCGTCTGCTTCCATCAATGGCGTCGTGGCAGCTAAAGAAATTGAGAACAATTTTCGTTTGCGTTTGTGGTGCAAGTATTTGCCATGGATGGCTTTATAGATGCTTACACCTTCCTAAAAACGAATAGAAAAATCAAAATATAAAAACAGAGAAATTGATGGATGTTTATGGTTGATGGTTTACAGTGAGTGCTGGGTTGGGGTGGGAGGAAGGATTGGGTGGCGAGTTTGGTACAAGGGAGGAGAAGCAATTGAGTTGTCTTTCTCTTTTCTTTTTTCTGCCCAGATTTTGGTACAAGAGAGGAGAAGCAAGGATTGGGTTGCGACAATGGAGGGTTGTGGATGAATTTCCGAATTTACCTTCATTTTTGACAGAAAATTTAATAGAGTTTGACGGAGGGACTACTGGTGCAACATATCACCTAGTTGAGTGACCCCCGCAACTAATAATTGAATTGATGGACCAAAGTGTAACTACGGGTATAGTTGAGGGACCATTGCTGCGAATAACCCAAGGACTTATTTACACTAATCTCTAAAACTACGGTCAAATCTCACATTGCACCCTCAAACTTAAAGTGACTCACTTACCCCGTTTGACCGTGGTTTAGTGACCTACTTTGCCCCATATCGTTAATTCCATCTAAAAATTTGTTAACTATGATGACGTAGCATGATGTTTTTGTAATTTCAAACACATAGATCATTATCTACCAATTGAGTGATGTGGCAAATGGAGCCCACCTCCGCATAGATAAAATATAATTAAATATTCAAATACTTAAAAATAAAAATAAAAACATAAACAACTACATTTAAACAAAATAAAATTTAAAAAGTAACCAAAAAAACCCACCCTCATCCTGATCTTTCATTCTCTCCCACTCTCTTCATCATTCTCTTCCTCTCTCCCCCTATCTTTCTTTCTTAGATCTGGATGGCGTGATGAGGACGAAGACGGATGACACGTCTCTGTTCTTCGTGGCGCTCACGGACTACATCGAGAGCTTGAAGAAAAGAAGGGCGGACTGGTGCAACAAATTGGGTTGTGATGATGGTGGGGTTCAAATCTAGGGAGAGAGAGAGAGAGAGAGTGTGTGTGGGTCGAGGAGTAGGGGATGATGGGTGGGTTGAGGGGTTTGTTGGGTGCATGTGACTAGGGAAATGAGTGGAGGTGGGGTGGCTAGGGTTGAGGATGGGGACGTGAGATGGGGTGGGGTGATTGTGTTATCATGAAAGGGATGGCTTGGCCGCAGTTGTGTTTTTTTATTGTTGTAATTTTTTGTATTTTTGTTTATTTTTCTTATATTATTTTCATGAATTGAGGGAGGGGTAGGGGGTGAGATTGTGTATATTGTTTGGGTTGGTGTTATATTCTCATGAGTTTTTCTGGAAATTTAATTGAAGAAGAATGTTGATTTCTTGGTTTTTAGGCTTTTTTATTTTTCAACGGTGGTGGTGGTGATTCGGTTGAGAGTACAACCATGATGTAGGAAGCATGGGAAAGACAAAGGCAGAGAGAGAGGTTTGGTTTGTGGGTAAGAGATTAAACTGATGGGAGTGATTGGAATATTAGTCAGAAAAGGGGAACAATTTTCCCCACCATCTAGGTTGGTAGTTGTTTGGGCAGGGAGGGGTGGCTTGAGGAGGGACGGTTATGGCTGCCATGAGGGGGTTGAGTAAAGAGAGAGAGAGAGAGAGGGAGGGAGAGATTTTTTTTAGTTCTAATTTTTTTAAGGCTTAATTACACCAATGCCCCTGAAACAAAGGTCAAATCTCACATTGCTCCCCTAAACTTAAAGTGGCTCATTTACCCCACTTGACTGTGGTTTGGTGACCCACTTTGCCTCATGCTGTCAACTCAATCCAAACTTCTGTTAAAATTGATGACGTGGCAAGGATGTTTAAGTAATTTTGTACACGTGAGTTATTTTTATACAGACTCATCCACATAAACAATAAACTAATCAAACAAATTCAAAAAAATAAAAACAACAATAAAAATTCAAAAAGCCAAAAGAAAAAAGTATAAGAAAATAAAAATTAAATTATTAGTAAGAAAAAAGAGAGCTCGCATCCCCTTTTCCCCACAGGTTCCCACCTCACAGCCCCAACCTTCTCTCCCTACAGCCACCATTTCTCTTTTCCCTCAATAGATCCAATCATTCACAGCTCATACCCTAACACAACCAATTTTCCACACAACAAAAATGGATCAAAACCCATGAATGCCCAGAAGGTGGTTTGATGAAGGGAGGCAAGCAGGGGAAACCAAAAGCCTCCAAGTTTGTAACGAGGTCTCACAAAGTAGGGCTTCAGTTTCCGGTGGGTAAGAGATGGGTACTTCTCCTTCATCACCGTCGAAGATGAGGTCGCCGCGCCACCACTCGTTGAGTGTGTCGTACTCGGAAGGAGTTGTTAGAGTGGCGGGTAAAGATGATGGGGATGGGCTTGAAGCTGCTAATCTGTGCGAGAGAGAGAGATGAGGGGTGTTGGGGAAGGGGGGCTGGGTTTCAAACAACCCAAATTCGAAGTTGGGTGTTGAGGTTGAGATAAGGATGAGAGCAAGGGAGGCTGAGATGGGATCTAATTTTATTTTGTGTTTTTTATTTTAATTATTTTAATTAGTTTTAATAATTAGAACATCTAATTATATTTTAATCTATGTGGAGGTGGGCTCCACTTGTCACGTCACCCCTTAATTGGTGGGTAATGATCTATATGTATGAAACTACAAAAATACCCCTGCCACGTCATTGATTTTAACAGAGTTTTGGATGGAGTTGACGGCATGGGCAAAGTGGGTCACTAAACTATGATCAAGCGGGGTAAATGGGTCACTTTAAGTTTTAGGAGGCAATGTGAGATTTGATCATAATTTTAGGGGGCATTGGTGTAAATAAGCCTTTTTTTAATATTTTATTTATTTTTAATTAGTTTTAAATCATTAGAATATTTTATTATATTTTTATCTATGTGGAAGTGGGCTCAACTTTCCACGTCATCACCGTCGAAGATGAGGTCGCCGCGCCACCACTCGTTGAGTGTGTCGTACTCGGAAGGAGTTGTTAGAGTGGCGGGTAAAGATGATGGGGATGGGCTTGAAGCTGCTAATCTGTGCGAGAGAGAGAGATGAGGGGTGTTGGGGAAGGGGGGCTGGGTTTCAAACAACCCAAATTCGAAGTTGGGTGTTGAGGTTGAGATAAGGATGAGAGCAAGGGAGGCTGAGATGGGATCTAATTTTATTTTGTGTTTTTTATTTTAATTATTTTAATTAGTTTTAATAATTAGAACATCTAATTATATTTTAATCTATGTGGAGGTGGGCTCCACTTGTCACGTCACCCCTTAATTGGTGGGTAATGATCTATATGTATGAAACTACAAAAATACCCCTGCCACTTCATTGATTTTAACAGAGTTTTGGATGGAGTTGACGGCATGGGCAAAGTGGGTCACTAAACTACGATCAAGCGAGGTAAATGGGTCACTTTAAGTTTTGGGAGGCAATGTGAGATTTGATCATAATTTTAGGGGGCATTGGTGTAAATAAGCCTTTTTTTAATATTTTATTTATTTTTAATTAGTTTTAAATCATTAGAATATTTAATTATATTTTTATCTATGTGGAAGTGGGCTCCACTTTCCACGTCACCCCTCAAATGGTGGATAATGATCCATGTGTATGAAATTACAAAAACACCCATGCCATGTCATCAAAATTAACAGACTTTTGGATGAAGTTGATGGCAGAGGGCAAAGTGGGTTACCAAACCACGGTCAAGCGGGGTAAGTGGGCCACTTTAAGTTTGAATGGGCAATGTGAGATTTAACCATAGTTTCAGAGGGGTATTGGTGTAATTAAGCCTATACTAAACTCATACATACTAAATTGATGCTATGACTCAAACTGGGGACTTTGCCTAGATGAGCAACTGCTCTAAACCACTTAACTAGTGAGTCCTTTGCAAAGCAATATTTATTTTAGCGAAACAAATAAAATGTTGCATTTACTTCTGTTTAAATGGAGGAGATTTAGAAACAAACAAAAAAGAAAAGACATAATCTGCTCTATTTTCAACATTAACTTAGCAAAAAAATTCTTTTTAAATCTAAAAATGCTCAATTTTGGAAACGTGGGATATGCGAGTTGGCTAAGGCAATAGGTCCATCCCGTTGTACTAAAGTTTTAATTCCCTTTGTATAAATTAGATTAATTTAGAGTAATTTACATTATCATTTGTATTTAAAAAAAATCTAAATTCTTGATGTAACTTCTATTTGTTGTCTCTTTTTCTTATTTCAGCAGTCATCTTTATTTTCTTAAACTTCAATTAAATTAGGGGAGCTTCTATAATGAGGATGCTATTTGAGGAGTTTATTTGAAGAGGCCCATCTTACCATCAAAAGGGGTGTGGACCCCCCAATGCACCCCCCCCCCCCCTTGTGCTTTGTTTTTTGTTGTTGATGGTGAGATTTCACCTCCTCAAATAACCTCCTCACTCAACCTCCTCATTCTAGCCTTTCCGATTAAAAATTAGAGGGTAGCCCACTTAAGCTAATAGTGTAGCCCAACTCCACAGACAGGCCTATGGCCTATGCCGGCCATTTTATCCGCAACACATTCTCTCGCGATACGCACGTTTGACAAAGGAGGCCCAAAAAGAAACGACATGCGTTTAACCGGTAAATATTGCACGTCGTTTGTAATATCCAGCAGGCAACAGATACAAACAGACAGTCAAGTCATCATCGACCTGGGCTCTCTCTCTCTGTCCCACATCCACGAGAACACTAGTCAACAATAGGCTCCACATTCACTCCCTCGGGTCACCATTTTTTCTTTCGGGCAGGCCAAAACGGCGCGTTTCGAACCCGTCTTCTTGCGTTCTCACAGTTGGCTCTGTTGTGCGTGCCTGAGCGATGAGCAGTCAAGCAGTGGAAGACGATGCTTTGGTCAAAGCCACCAGAGTTACCGAAGCGCTTTACCTAGTTCGAGACGCCTACTTTCCGCCCAACCCAGATGACAAAATCGCCAAATTGAATGCCGAATCCGATCTAGCAATCAGCCTCCTCGATTCCATTCCTCCTGGTAATATTTCCATGTGCCCATTTCATTTTACCTTTTGTGAAAACCATTTGAAAGGCTGTCCTTTTTGTGTTTTCAAGCTTATTTGTGCCTTTATCTTTGATGGGTTTTCCTTGATATGCTTGTTTGAACTTTGGAGGACCAAATTTGGGCTACATTGGTTGAAATAGAAGTGTTTTTCGTTTCAATGATAATGCCTATAAGTCTGGGATACTGACAAAACTAGTTTATGGTTGGTCTTATTTGGTTCTTTGGTTGTTTAAATTGTTGCACCGCTAATTTCTTTGTTATTTGGTTATATTTGTAATGTTTGCATGTCATTCAGTTTAATTGTCAAACATTATGTCCTTTACCAGAGCAAAGGAAACTTCCAGCACAGCGTGCAAAATACGAATATCTGAGAGGAAAGATATTGGATGTCTTACCGGACTATAGAAAAGAAGCAGAGGATCATCTCTCAAAAGCTGTAAGCAACAATGCGTTGTATTTTCCAGTATTTCAGCATGTTTGCAATGCTCAAGCTGAAGTTCACTTCCTGAAATAGATTAATCAACGCTGCAGGTTAAGTTGAATCCATCTCTTGCAGATGCTTGGCTATGTTTAGGTAACTGCATTTGGAAGAAAGGAGATCTATCTTCAGCCAAGAACTGCTTTACTCTTGCACTAAGCAAGGTTATCATTGATTTGATTTCTGTGTTTTCATCACAGTGACCTCTCAATTCATTTTACTGTAAGTTTTATGATAGACACTTATTTTCGGTCTTGTACAGGGTCCCAACAAACAGATACTTTGTCAACTGTCCATGCTCGAAAGGAAAATGGCTCAAGGCAACCTTTTGTTTCTCAACTCATTTTTCCTGTTGTCTTTCATGGCTTGTGCGTCATTGTGCTTATCTAAATCTCATCCCTGTCTCTAGGTACTGAAAATCAGGCAGAACTTGTTGATGAAAGCATTCAACATGCCAAGGAAGCCATAACTTTGGATGTCAAGGATGGGAATTCTTGGTGTAAGATCTCATATTCGACCATCTCAAAAAGTTCTATATTCTTCAACTTTGAGTAAGATTTATACTGGATATATCGTATGGCACTTTACGCTTAGTTTGCTTTGCCATTTACCTTGGATGCTTGCTAGTCTCCTTTTGGTTCGCTTAGTTTGATTGATAGATGATAAGTTGATCATTTCTCTTTGGGTTGCATATTGGTGTACATTAACATCTTGTACATGCATGATAAAAATATTTTCAAGTGATTAAATTAAGCCCTTGTTTTGCTTGTACGCTTATTGTTTGAGATTAGTGTTTATTCTTTCTACCTAACATTGTCTAACCCTATTCACAGATAATCTTGGAAATGCATGTCTTACAAGTTTCTTTGTAACTGGAGCTTGGGACCACGCCAAACTTCTGAAGTCTTTGAAGGCATACCAAAATGCTGTAAGTGTGTAAAGTAAGAGCTTCCTTAGAGATCTGGTTCCTGTTAATGACCATCTGCAGTTATGGGTGTCACAGTAATCATGATTAGGGGAATTATTCATTTATCCATATGCTGCAATTTAGGCTTTTTCTTTCTATAAGCATGGAAGATGTTCTGATTTTTAATATTACATATCAGGAAAAAGATGAAAGAATGAAGTCCAATCCAGACCTATATTTTAACTCTGCCACTGTAAGTTTATTTTTCCTTCTGATTTATGTCTGCGATTACTCACAAGTTCCTCTATTCAAAACAAATATAACATTGAGTTTCTGATTTTAGGTAAACAAATATCTAGAAAACTATGAAAGGGCCCTTACGGGATTTGAAGCTGCTGCTTTGAAGGATCCTGGTCTCAATGCTATGGAGGAGGTTCAAAAGATTGTTAACCTTCTCGACAAGTTAGATAATTTGTTAAGGGTAATGCATTTCTTGTCGCAAATTTTGTATTTTGGGGTCTTCAATGCGTTTTCCTCCCTTTTTAAGTAGTTTACTGGTTGAAAGACACCATTCTACAACATGTACTTGTTCTTATAGATTCTGTTCTGTTTCACAGGGACATGCTAGATCTAAACGGCTTGCGTCTTTAGCATCATCTCTGGCTGCTGTGAACTGTATGCTTCCTTAATCTTTCATGTTTGTAGTTTATGGTGATTTGTGAATTTGACTGAACCTGCTCCATTGTCCATTTTTATCGTGGGGATATACTGATTTTCCTTGTTTGCATCTTCTATAAGTGAACTCCTCATACAGAAGAGCTACTGTAGATCTTCTGTCAGAGGGTCTGAACAAAGCAGTAGCACTAGTAGGAAAAGTGTTATTCTTCATTAAGCATGAGAATGTTGCTCCGCTGTAAGTCCTCTGGAAGCACCTTGCATATCTACTTGAATGCCTAAATTTATCTCTTTCATTCTATTGCTAATATGTGGAACTGTGATGCAGTGTAATTAAAGTGCTTGATAATATGAACTTGCTCTGTGTGTGTGAGAGAGATTGCCGGGTGCTGAGTGCATCTGTATTTTTAGGTTTTTAGCGTTGTTCTTGACCATTTTATCCTCTCTTTCTCCTTTTTAGGTATTATTTGGCATGTGATGCAAATCAAATATGCTTCGTTGTGTCAGTTTATGGCATTCAGTATGATTTGGTAAGAGTTAGTGGCTTAAGAATTAAATGAGAAATAGAAAGTACATGGTACTTTCTTTACATTCCAAATATGGATTTGTCTGACCTTTTTATGTATTCAGCAAACATGCTTTGTCTTTCATCAGTTTAAGTGATTTAAGAGTCAAATTGAACCTTGCTCTCACAGATCAAAGAAGGAGATCAGCTGACAATATTGGACCCCTTTCATCGGCATGTCAATTTTTCTTGGAAAGAAAAGGTTCTTAATTTAACTAATTTGGACGTTGTTTCGTTTTTGTTTGATTAAAAGATTGAGTAATAAAATAGATGCTAATTTGAATGCAGTCTTATTTGTGGAATTTAAGATTGTTGATTTTCATTAACAACGGTATTAATTATTTACCCTCGTACATAACCATTCTGTTCTTGTTCCAATGCTATTGTCAGTTGTACCAGTTCAAATCATTTCGTGTGGATTTCATAGAACAATTGCTTGTAAATGGAAAGGCTCCGACTCCTCACCAAGCAGTCCATACCTCAATTTATGCACAACACAAACCATGATAATGGTCTCGAGTGAAGTTTTTGTGAGTTGCGTACTTCTGTTGAGGTTTTGTTTGCCTGCTCTTTGATTTTTTTTGCTGTAATGTTTGTGAATAGATTAGGGGATGAAGAAGGAAAAGGTACATGGGTAAAAGTTGTCGCCCAAGTGGAGAGAATAGAAAAATAGTATATTTTGATGGGTTTTTCGGTCGGCCTTGCATTTGGATGGAGCTTGCTCATGTTTGGATTGCACATGGAAGAGAATCTATATACAAAATGCGTTTCTCTATTATTTATTTGTGTCAATTTGAGCATATCAGACAGGTGAACGTTCGATTTATCTCCCCACACGCTGTGAAGTGTGAAACTAATCCCAATTCAGATCCAACTTAATGCCATTCCAGCCACGGTTCTGTAATTTTTTTAAAAAAATTGTTTTATAGCACAGAAAATTAAAAATAGAAAATTAAAGAAAATAATTGTTTCCATTTAATCCTATTGCAATTCTATTTGGGGACATTTTAATCCTAACATATTTTTGGATGAGATTATCAATTTTGTGGGCTGATACTTGAGGGCGTAGAACAATTATATGCGCGCTCCAAAGAGTCCAAAAGAGCCAATGTCATTTGACTTTTACATTTGACTGTGTCTCTTGCATGTGGCTTGTTTAGCAAGAAAATGGTTGGAATTAAGAAAATGAGATCAATGGATGGGGTTACATGGGTTTGAACTTTGATGGAGGACTTCTCTCAAGTTGTGCTCAAGTAATTTTATTTTGTAAGGTGATAATGACTAAGGTTATTCTTGTAAAGTCATTAGGTTTAGCTTAAACCATTTGACTCTTTTCTTGATCAAAACCAAATCAAACCAGCCATTACGGTCCAAATCCACCGATTTAATCAGTTTGGCATGATTGATGCCCAACCATTTATATATTTGAGAATCTACATAAAAATGAAACAACCTGACTTTGTAACATAGAAGAGGCAGAGTCAAGCTTAAGTATCAGGACATGGCGGACTCCTTTGCAATGAATGGTGGCGATGGCCTCAACAGCTACAAGCAGAATTCCAAGTACCAGGTTTATATATGTCTCTCCCACTAAAACCAGGCTAGCTAACTGTTTATATTCCAAGAGACTCATATATTGTTTTTTTTCCTTGAAATGTCGAGATGAAGTATGAATTTGTGATGATGAAAATATATAACTGACTTTGATGGTAGGGAGAGGGGTTTGATGAAGCAAAGGTCTTGTTGAGAAATAGCATCCGAGAAAAGCTCACAATTCATAAAAATTCCAATGCCACCACTGTCACACCAGTATTTAAAATTGCAGACCTTGGATGTTCAGTTGGACCCAACACCTTTGCTTGTGTCCGGGCCCTCATAGAAGCTGTGAAGCTTGAGTTCAAAGCTCAGGGCTTTGAAACCCAATTGCCAGAATTCCAAGTCTTCTTCAACGATCATGTTGCCAACGACTTCAACACTCTGTTTAAAGCCTTCCCAGTTGACAGGACTTACATGGCAGCCGGAGTTCCAGGTTCTTTCCATGGCCGGCTATTTCCTAAGGCCTCAATGAACTTAATGCACTCCTCTTTTGCAGTTCAATGGCTCACTAGGGTTCCTCAAGAAGTCACTAAAGAAGTATCTCCAGCTTGGAACAAGGGAAGAATTACGTACGCGAGGAGTGAATCCAGTAAAGTTGAAGAGGCTTATGCTGCTCAGTTTGCGAGGGACATGGAGGCTTTCTTCACTGCAAGGTCAGCAGAACTGGCGGATGATGGGTTGCTGGCCATTCTCATGCCCTGCAGGCCAGAGCCAAGCCTCCCTTCAGAGTCAACGCTCATGAATATCTTGGAGTGTTTGGGAGATGCACTTGCAGATATGGTCAAAGAGGTAAGGGCCAGGCTCAAATTAAGTACTAATATCAATTTGCTACATAATTTTTTATCTTCCCGTTTCTGTCCTTTTCTTTTTTATACAAGCGATCCAAACTTGGTGCCAGGAGATGGGCTCACTACTGTGACTAACTGGCTCAACCCACGTCTACGTCCATTTCTGTAATTTACTTGTGTTTTTAGTTAATGGCCGTATATTTGGTAATTGATTGCAGGGCTTGTTAAGTGAGGCTGCTGTGGACTCGTTCAATCTACCCATTTACGTTCCAAGTGCCAGTGAAGTTGAAGTAGTGATATTGTTGGGTACGAAAAACAAAAACCTTGGTTTTAGTATTGAGAGGTTGGAGGAAATGCGCTTCCCGGCAAAGCTTTCTAGTGCTGAAGAGGTTCGAGTTTCCTGCCTTCATGCAAGAGCTGCAATGGAAGACATCCTGTGCAAGCATTTCGGATCCGACCTCAATGTTGATGAACTTTTCAAGAGATATTCGGACAAGCTTGAAGAATTCTCCAAGTCACCTCGGTTTGCTCACATTAAGAACTTGGCAAATTTGTTTGTCCTTGTTAAGCGCAATTAGTCTGCTGTAAAAGTAATTTATTTTGTTTGTTAAATCTGAATATAAGCATAAGCTAAGATGCTTTGTCCTGTCTCAAGGGGCTTATAGGTTGAGTAGATAAAAGAAATTATTCTTGAAAAGGTTCTCGATTTCCCTTTTAATATCCCCTGTATAAAAATAAAATAAAAGCCCTGTCCTGTCCATCAAGTGAACTGATCAGCAGCTGTTAACACTGTGATATGTGACAGAGGAGGTAGGTGAGAGAACAAGACCCATAAAATGTTGCATGCTTGTCTAAACAAACATTATTTACAACCCATAAAGCAATTGAGGTTTAAGGGCCAATAGGGCTGAGGTGGGTGGCATCTATTTTTATATATTAATTATTGGCGTATCTAATCCCAAAATGTGATTGTTTAAGAGTGCTACTGCAAAGGATCCACTAGTGTAGTAATTTGGATTAATTACTCTATCAGGCAAGGTTATGGGTTCAAGTCCTTGCATTTGTGTAGTATGTGTGAGTTTAGTATATTATCGCCCCTCTCACTAAAAAAGATCATCAAAAAAAGAAAAAAAAAGTGTTGCAATTTCCACTCCCCTGTCATATTTTCTCACTCACCATGTTAATTTGAAAAAAAACACAATTCTTTCTTTCCACCCACCATTATTCCTAAAACACCCTTTAATTATTAATTCACTTAAATTCACTTTGTTAGTCTCTCTCTCCTAATTCCCATCTCAAAGAACTCATTCTCTTTCCTCATCGACGTTGAGCTAGTGTGGTTCTTTGCCCAGTATACCTCACTCACCATTTGGACCTATCACAAGGCAAATGATAGATTCATATATTGCATATAAGATCTATCTCTATTTGCATTGTTTTTGTGTGAAATTAGTTAGTTTAATGTGTTTAGTGAAGATTTTGTAGGCAACTGTTCCTATTTTTCTACCCAAGCTCAATTTCCTAATTCCTTCTTTGAGTTGGAGTTAATTATTTCCAAATAACAACAGCACATTTTCTCCTTTATCGAAGTGGGTTTTGGCTTTCTCAATATTCCTATCATTCCTCTACTTCCTAATTAGATATTGCCTTTCCTTATTTATGGAGGATTTCCCTGCACTACTACAAAAAACGAAATAGACGACGGGGATCCACCGTCGTTGTAATACTTTGAAAACCGTCGTTAAATCGACCGCCATCTTTTTGGGTGTCAAACTATGACGGCTTTTCACCGTCGTTGTTTATCTGTAAAGACGACGGTTTTTAAAGAAAATTGTCGTTGTTTAGAGGTAAAGATTGTTAATTATAGGAGGAAAGACGACGGTTTTTAATAAAACCGTCATGGATTGTAGGTTAAGATGACGGTTTTTTATGAAAACTGTCGTGGATTGTAGGTTAAGACGACAGTTGTTTTATAAAAACCGTCGTTAATTATCTATAAAGCCAACGGTTAGTTTATAAAAACCGTCATTAATTATCTGTAAAGACCATGATTTATTATGAAAACCGTCGTTTAATAAGTTCACAAACTGCTACATTTTAGTTCTTTTTGATTTCATATGGTGCTATATAACGATTTTAACTGGAAAACCAACCATAATGCTTTATTAATGAATATATACACTCAAAAATAGTTTCTTTCATAAAACTTGAAGATTCAATAGTTATTACATAGTTAACCAATCTTTATTCTACAACAAACATAATTCCTACCAATTAAATATAAATATTCAATTGATACATATGGTAATTAAATAGTACAATCTTTTCCTAACAAGACCTACGTACTCCTAATCCAAGCCTTCCTCATCCAAACATACAAATGATGCACAACTGAAGTCTCCTCCATCATCCTTGTAAATAAATCAAAATGACAGAAAGAGAAAAAAAGCTAAGATTATAAACATATAAAATTAGGTGGAAGAGAAATTTAACCATTAGACCATATTTCCATAGAAAACTTGTAAAATGAGCATAAAAAAGACCATCGAGAACCTGCAAAAGGAAAAATATATAAATAAAATGATGGTGAAAAGAGAATGTAACAAATTTTCAACAACAAAAAAACATACGACTCACATAGAAACCTGCAAAAGAAAAAGTTATAAATCTGCAAGCTTCCTCCTCATCTCCTGAGAACCAAATCAGAAAATCTAAAAAGAAACCTGAAAAAAAAAAAAATATATGTAAACAAACTAGACAAATCAAGAGAGACAGAAAATCTGAAATCAGGGAGACAAAGAACATACCAGAAACGCAAAGAGACTAATCCAGAATTCACTAGCAAGATATAGGAGGGTATTGAGAGATTAGGTGACTTTCAAATCAAACCTTTCAACCAGCTTTGATTCTCAAATACAGAACCTCCCTCTCCATCTTATGGATCTGCGAAGACCTCAATCTCTCAACTCCTTCATTGATATCGATTTTTTGATGATTTTGTAGAGAGTTTCATGAGGGTGTTTTAGAGAGCTCAGGAGGGTTTCAAGGAGGAAGAGATAAGATTTTCAGAGACGGGGGAAAATCTGAAAATTTGTCGAGTGCGAATTCACTTAAGCGGCCTTTTTTTAGTGTGTTTTAAAAGACGAAGCTTGTTAATGAGAGATAAGGTTTTCAAAGACGGGGGAAAATTTGAAAATTTGTCGAGGTGTAACTCGTTGATCATAGAATGACTCGTTGATCATGAGGTGTAAAAACTGGGAGATTTATCCACCCAAAAAAACAAAAACTGGGAGATTGATGACAACTTGAAGTTGGCTTCACCAGCAAGCAACAATAATTTTGTTTTGCATGATCAGCCAGAAAATATAAGACAATAAACATAGGATTGAAAATATATAATAGAGTAGAATAGATGATATAAGAAGCTTATGTCAACGCACTCCTGCGAATAAGGTTAGAGAGTGACTTTGGCGCTAGTGAGCTGTTGGGAATCAATTAACCATATTAGTTGTGGTACTAAGAACAAGGATTAACTCTTCTGGTGCAGGTAATTAGGTGTATTATTAAAAGATAATTACATATATGTATCAATTACGATCATACCATTGGCTAATTTTGGAGATTATATTTTGTTTTACATATTGATCAGTTTCTACAGAGTATGCTTGCTTAGTTTGGAGATTATATTTTGTTTTACATATTGATCAGTTTCTACAGAGTATGCTTGCTTATTTTGGAGACTCATATATAATTCCAATTTCTAATGCAGGCTAGAAAGCACTGCCAAGTTCCAGCCTATGATCCATTTTCTTTGTTTCTTAATTAGCTGTAAAAATATGAGTATATGCTTAAACGGTTTGCGATTATATATCGAAAGAAGTAGCATGACAGGCCTTGCAGTGCATCTCTCTGCATGATTAATGTATTTGTTTAGGTTTAATTTGCTACTGGTTAAACTTGTTCTCGAGTTATAATCACATCAACCATGGAGAATATCCTCCTTCCTTTATCCATAATCGTTCCCACATTATTCATCGTGGCTCTCATTTTTCATGCTTTCAATTTCAAATTATCCAATGCTTCTTCCAAAGCCAATCTTCCTCCAGGAAGTTTTGGATGGCCGATTATCGGCGAAACCTTTGCCTTTCAAGTTCAAATTATCCAATGCTTCATAGAGGCAGGAAAAGTTTGTAGGGAACAGAATGAAAAAGCACTCTCCGAAACTCTTCAAAACCAACATATTGGGGGAGCCAACTGTGGTGTTTTGTGGCAATGCCGGTCACAAATTCATCTCTTCCAACGAGGAAAAGCTGTTTCTGTCATGGAAACCACAGTCCATGCAGAAGCTCTTCCGCTCTTCCTATCAAAAAGTTGCTTCGGCGCCCACATCACGAGCAGAAGCTGTTCATATCAGAACTTCACCGGGTTTTCTCAAAACTGAAGCTGTGGTTCGAAACACAGAGAGTATGGATTGTATGGTTCAGGAACATTTGAAGCTCCACTGGGACGGAAAAAGCAGAGTTGAGGTATATCACCTGGCTCAGCTACTTCTCGCTTCTTTACTGGACTCCCAAGACAATCAAGAGCGCAATGCAAAGCTGACCAGATTGACCAGTGTCATCACTTCAGGGCTGCATACTATTCCTCTGAATGTTCCAGGAACCACGTTTTATCGGGCAATGAAAGCCGCGAATGCGATGAGGAAGGAGGTTATGCTGCTGATTAAGGAGAAGAAAGCAGGTATGTCCAGTGGTGCCAATGAGATCAAAATAAATGACATCATGTCTCATTTGCTGTTTAATCCGGATCCCACTGGGCGGTTCATGCCAGAGAATGAAGTTGCTGATAAAGTTATGGGCTTGATGATGGGTGGATTTCACTCGCCTTCCATGGCTACAAGTTTCCTTGTCAAATATCTTGGTGAAAGACCTGACATTTGTGACAAAGTCCGAGCAGGTATTTATATTAGTTAATATTGATAACTTAAATTAATTCATTAATTACTAAAGATTTGGAATTAACCATGCAGAACAATTGGAGAGTGCAAGGTCAAAAGAATCTGGGGAGGCACTTAATTGGGATGACATCAAGAAGATGAAATATTCATGGAGCGTGGCACTTGACGTGATGAGGCTGGTACCACCTCTTCAAGGAACATTCAGAGAGGTCATTACTGACTTCACCTATGAAGGCTATACAATTTCACAAGGGTGGAAGGTGTATTGGTCCGCAAGCACCACAAACAAAAATCCCGAGAATTTCGGTGCACCGAAGTGTTTGACCCGAGCAGGTTTGAGAATGGAAAAGCTCCACAGGCTTACTCTAACATCCCATTTGGCAGCAGTCCTCGAATTTGTCCTGGAAAAGAATATGCGAGACTCCAGCTTCTCTGTTTCTTGCATCGCCTCGTTACTAGGTACAAATGGCAAGTGTTGAATCCATGCGCCAAGATTGCAGGAGGCATGAACCCTGTACCAGAAGAAGGGTTTCACATTCGCCTCCAACCTTATATATGGCGTGAGGGCAATTGAGTCGTTTTCACAATAATCCCCTGCCTCCAACCTTGCATATTTTTAATACCAGAATATGATTTCATGTCATGCTTTCCGAAGTCCACAAAACTGAATGTATTTCTAGATAAAATGATAAAATCTGGCCATAATAGTTCAAATACGTGAATTCATTATTTCTATACGTCTACAACATGTATTTAAAAATGCTTAAGCTATACACTGAAAAATGTCTGAACGAGAGATATGCACTTCACATGAAGGCATCAAGCAAACCACCAGTCAGTCACCCTGAAATATTCCAGACTTATATAGACTATACAATCTCAGATGACTACATCTTCATTCTACTGGGAAATCATCCAAACGGCAAAATTAACAACACTTCATAAACAATCAGATTATATAGTGCATGGTATGGGCACCTACACTATTGTTGCTTATAGTATCCACCCTGTTGAGGAGGACGGTATTGACCTGGAATGGTGTAAGGAGGTCGAGGATGAGATCCAGCTTGTTGTGCATGGGAATTGTAGTATGGACCTCGCCACCCTGGATAAGCAGGTTGACCATAGTCATGGTTTGCGGGTGGCTGTTGCTGGGCCTGTGGAGGTGGGTATGGACTACCGGCTTGAGGAGGTGGGTATGGACTACCGGCTTGAGGAGATGCATATGGACTACCAGTTTGAGGTGGCAGAACATAAGGAGATGGCATCTGCTGCGTTGAGCTATAGGGGGGAGGGTGAGCATACCCAGCCATTGCTGGCTGCTCAGGAGGATGGTAGTATGGTGTTTGAGGACGAGGATCTGTTTGCTGTTGTGAAACAGGTCTCTGAGCTTGATGTCCCACAGAAGGATAGCTGTTGTTGTATGCGCCAGTGCTTTTAGCATCTTGGAAATTGAGGCCTGCCATTTGTTTGTGCACATCTTCAATCATTTCCTGGCACTGGATGTTTCTAGTCATCACAAAATCACTGCACTGCTGCTTTACATTCGTTATTGCATCCTGTTGAAAACAGAAAAATCAAATTAACCACCCACCAACGCTTATCGTGCCTCAGATAATGACTCTTTTTGCACACCATCGGAACATGAAGTCAGAGAGACAATTCTAAAATACAATCATGTGAAGATGATAGCATGCTCTCACAGAAGACACCAGAAGAGATCAAACCATAACTACAAAAATAGTGTATTCGAATAGCTATAAAGTAAAGCGCACAGCACACTGTTGAAAATTACCTGGAGAGTAACATAAAACTTTAATCCCTCGCTTACATTGTCCTTAATTTCACGGAACTTTGCTATGGCAGCTTGAATCTGCTTGTAACATTTCTCACGAGATGCTGTGACAAATTGAGAAGGAATCAAAAACAAAACAAGCATGAATAAGAACGCAATCCATTTAAATTAAACAAGTAAAACTTTAGGCTGTAACAAAGCTGGAGGACCTTCTTACAAACACATCCAAACATAGAGTAAAGAAAAAGACCCAACATAGAAGAACGCTTTTATAATGATAGATTTTGCGATATCAACACGGACAGCAGAACAGGTAAGAAGAACAGATGCAAATTTGAGAAACAACATCTTATAAGCATGTAAAACACCCATGTTGGACGTGACAAGACATGAGTTCGTTTGAATATGCAACATTCCAGATTGTGAATAAATGATGCAACATTCCAGATTGTGAATAAATGATGCAACCTTCCAACAAAGTGAAGAGGAGGAAGCATTCCTGAGTTGCCATATATTCCTGTACTAGTTAATATGATAATCAGCTTAAGAAAATTAGAGAAATTTAGTCATATACCCATTCTTAGCACTAAAGATATAGATAAACCCTACACCATTCAATTTCTATAAACAAACCCAAAAAATGACAGCTGGCCCTATTGAATTTAATTATAATTATTAAATTACTTTGATGCCCTATTGAGTGTTTTGGGTTTTTTATGAAGTTTTAGGGTTGGGCTTGTTTTAAGAAATCAATGGCAGTTTTGTAATTTATAAGAAGTTAAAAGCCTCTTTTTTTAGTTGTAAATGGGCTTTGGGTGAGTTTCTAAAGTCCATTTCATAGAGGGTTTTTTTTATATAATTTGGGCCCCTATATTGGGTATAATAGTGAATCTCCCAAAGAATTATATGAAAAATGATTGAGATCTCAATGCGGAGACTTTTGGATAGTCACTCTCTCCCCCCTAAAGGAAAAGAAAGTTTCCAGGTTGAGAAATCAGTGAGAACCTTAACAGCTAGAGACGCACCCTCACAGGCCCAAGCACATCATGGTCAATAAGGGGTAGGCTAATACTAGCATGTAAACAAACAAGAAGGCAGATAACCATAGTTCATTGAACATAGTCAAGAAACAGGACATCTAGTACTTGTGCTTGTCTCAAGCCTCAGGTGAAATGAATTAACTTTGTTGACCAGCTAACCTCATTGGAATTCATGTTATGATCATTCTTGTAAAATAAAAGTATCCAGACTTCCAGTTCAAAACTAGCTTTGATTGTACTACCATACTTGAATGACTCTCATTCAATAATGCATCAATGAACCTTAAAGCATATAAACCATAACAAACAAGTTTTTTTTAATTATTATTTAAGCCCACCTTTGTAATCTTCAAGGTTGAAGATGGCAGCAAACTCATCATTTTGGGCCTGCAGATGACAACAATCATTTTGATCATGAGATGGGTAGAGAACTAACTTATTTAGGAATATTATATAAGAAAATGAAGTTTGTCCCCTGATATTTAGAGACCCTACATATATCTGTAAAAGTCACACTCAAAGGAATACTATACATGACTTTTTGAACTATAGAATGACAGACAGGTCACATGTAATCAGAAGTTTCCATAGCACGTAGCTTAATCTGACACATCCGTCTCAACTATCCAGAAAGATAATGTGTGTGTGTGTGTGTGTGTGTGGTTGGGTGGGTGGGTGTGTGTGTGTGTTCTCTCATAAGACCTCCTCCAAGATGTTAAAGGGAATTGAACCTTGAACCTTGCTCTTTTGAAAATTCAAAATGGGTAGAAAAAATGATATTGAAGAAACATGTAAATGAAAGTCCAACTAAGATTAAATAAGAAATAGACCTGGATTTGCAGCAATAATTGTTCTTGAGCCTCAATATTTTGGGCAATGTCTTCGCATATATGATCATATTTTGATATCTCCTTCCTGAACAGATCCTCATAGGAGCCAGTTGATGTCATCAACTTAGGAAGTATATCATCCTGAGGACATATATAAATATAAGTCCAACAAAGTACTAAACTTAAGAACCAAGGCATCATTAACGATTGAAAAAGCTCATCCATGAAGTGCTACAGTACCAAAGAAACTTTTCCCAAAAAGTTGCATCCAACATCATAGTAAGAATAAATCTACCAATCAAGGAATTATTTATGATTTCAGGAAATCAATCCAGCTAGTTAATAACAGAATAAGGAAAGAAAAAGGGAAAGCATCTCAAGAAAAGAAAATTAAAACACAAAATGAGGGGAGGAAAGAAAAATAAAGGCATTAACAAGCAAAACGAATATAATCAACTAATCAATGCACCTTTCTTTTCATCTCTTTAAGCATGTCTTCAAGACCTGCTCGTTGAGCACCAAGAGTTTCCAATTGCCTCTGCATTGAGCACAAAAATTTAAAATGTAAAAGCATTCATTACAAAACTAACAATGATCAAACCAACTAAGGTTGCACAAGGTTAACCTATTTTCCAATACAATACAACAGGATCAACTTCATATAAGGTTATACATACAAATAGATATATGGGACACCCATGAGTGCATACACAAACACATACACAGTTTAACAGATATTTAAACTAATAATACATTAGAACTATACTCTCGTTAGTATGAGATCAACCACTAAACTGTCAAGAGGTTATAATCATTTTCTTTTAAACATTATAATGATTTGAAAGCAAGTAAGAGGATTGAAAACAGTAACTTACAAAAATACTAGCACTTGCATCCACTAAATTATTACAAAAATTACCACAACTAGGCAAGTATCTAAAGAAACTAGGAATGGACCACGAGCAAGAAAAGAATGAGCATCATAAGACAGAAATATGTTAAAACATACGGAATAACCATATAAGTCAACTCATGTAACCCTTATAGAGATGAACTACAAAGGGGGGAAGACTTACCAAGCTCTGCTTCAGGGCCCCCAAAATAGCATCTTCATTGGCATCCAACGACATTATTGGCCTTGCCAGAGTTGGGAGGGCAGATTCAATCTGGGAGCAAAAACAACATAAAATAATTTACAAATACATGGCACTAACAGTAGATAAAAAAGTTCAATTCCACTGGACACAGAGAGAGAGAGAGAGAGAGAGAGAGAGAGAGAGAAAAGAAGTGATACATAAGAAAAAGAATGAGAATTACCGGACGACGATCAAGGATTGCCATGAGAGCTGAATGCTCTCTGACTGAGCGCTCAATCCGAGCATCACTATCTGCAGCTTGCTTCAAGTTAGCTGCGAACCTGTTTAGCCTATCCTGTAAGTTCTTTGTAAGAGTGCTTGACTGAGGCCTCGTCCATCGGGCTCCAAATTGGCTTTTAAACTGAGCATCTTCTCTTGCCTCTTTCTGCAAGAGCTCCTCAATGTGTATCAGAATCTCCTGGTTCACCCTTCTCAAATCCCTAAGCTGCTGTAACTCAGCTTCCAAACCAGCAGGGCCCCCACTTATCTGCACTGCCTCCACATCTTCTTTAAGATCTGTAGGAAGAGTAAAATTCCCTTCCAATGCAAGAATAGACTCTGGAAGGTCCATTTCCTTGAGCCTCACTCTGGTCAGTTCACTCGCTTGTTGCAACTTTTCTGCTTGTGTTCTGATAATGTCATCAACCATTTCAGTGTATCTGGAAAGAGCTTTAGCACTACTATCTGGAACAAGACTGGCAAACATCTTCTCCTTGCTCGCATCCAAGACCTCATTCATCGCCAAAGGCTTCACCATGGAAAATGCTGGAAGGGGTGGTAAGGAACTAAGGGAAGGAACCCTCATGAGGTAAACTCTATCATTCTCCTTCACAGCCCTCTCCAGATTACGGTTAAGATTGGCCTCTAACTTGCTAATTGCATCCAGAATCTGTGCAGCAGCCCCCTTTGTGGATTTCTTAGCCTCAGATAAAGCACTGATCCCACTCTTTAACCGTGCAATTTCTTCTGCAATCTCTTCTTTCTCATGCAGCTCTAGACCATACCTATAGCAAGCTTCTGCATAAAAGAGAGCTGCCTTTAACTGCATGTGTGAGATCCAGGCCCTGTCAAAATGCTGGTTTAAAGGCGGAACATTGCATGCCGCTAAAGCTTCCTCATAATACAGCCCAACCTATAACCACATCCATGTCAAATCAATTTAAAGCAAAACCACGCGGATCATTAAAAATGATAGAAATATGAAACTTAATTTCTCTACCATCGTATGATTTAATCACGTTGGAGAGACCCAAAACATAGTAGTTCAGAAGAAACTAAAAGTTACAATTCCAAGAATATCAATGAAGTATATAGTCTTCAATGCAATGTTGTCAATATGATATTTGCTAAAAGTCAGCTAAAATCCACTACCGGCAAACAGAATACAGGAAGCAATCGGTTTTGCCACAGCCATAAGACCCATTTCATACCTGCTATTGTTTTAGTTAAAGTACACTTTTTTCTACAATAAATAACGTCTGTAATCCCCACTGCACATAACTTGTGAAATAAATGAAAATTAACATTTCATAGCAGAATCACCTATTCAAACAAACCCGCTGCAATTCAACCAATCACACAATATTTACCAACACACTTCTAAGTTCTTCCTAGTCTATCAAAACCCAATTCAATCGTTTTCACCAATCACTCAAAAACCCCACTTTGAAATCAATCAAATAGATACAATAGAACCCTCACCTGCCTCGAGATCTTCGCGCATACACCCGGCGTGCTCCCTTTGGCTATGGTATTCTCAAAGACGCACTCCTGCGCCTGTGCCAGCATCAACCTCTCCAACATCCCAGCACACTCCACTGACAAATCGACCGTCGTCGAGCTCCCAATCGATGCCTTGGTCGCCGCATTGTCTCGCAAAATCGCGAACGCCCCGGCCGAGGCAATAAACGCGTGAGACGCCAGCCGCCGACCGTCAACGGTGGCGCGATCGTATGAAAGCCCAATCTGACTATACACAGCGCCCAAATTGAACAAAACGGCAGCCTTTTCCAAGTGGATGTTCTGCTGGGAAGCCTTTTGCTTGTTTTTGAAGGCGTCGTGCCAAACGAAAGTGATGTTATTGATGTGATCCTTATCGGGTGAGATGGGGAAGCGGGTCTCGACGAGGCAGAGGGCTTTGTAGTAATTTTGGAGGAGGTCGCGGCGGGTCGTGAGTGACGGGTCGGGTTGGCGCTCGAGGTCGGAGCGGAGCTGTTTCACTGTTTGGAGATCGTCTTCGAGGTTCTGGGCTTCGCGTTCGGAGTAGTTGAAGGCGATGTAGTTGCGGAGTGGGCGGTAGAGATCGATTTGGGTCGTCTTCTTCTCGAAGATGGCGAGCATGACGTTTGTGGCGGTGCCTGATGTGGAGGCTGAAGACGCCATTATTGGGACTTGGGAGTTTGCTGAGATTTGATAAATTCAAGGAAAAAACAAATGAAAAAGATGAAGAAGAAGATGGTGAAGAATATAGACTTGGGAGTTTTAACGAGTGAAATTGACCAAGTCAGTCTGCCACTCTGCTTTGTGCGGGTTGTTTTTCTTTTCCTTCTCCACAAAGGAAACTTAAAAATGGAAATTTCTGTGATTTTGATTTCTACATTCGTTTTATAACGCAATTTTACTTTGGTAAAAAAAAATATTTTAAACAAACTTTCTTTTTCTTTTTTATTTAAAAACATAAAGGGAAATTTCCTTTACTAGCGGGGCATTATAGTCCTTTAATTTTATAAAATCAAAATTATATATTTGCAAAAAATTAAGAGTTGGTGTGCCGTGCGCGTCCCTGTATTTATACACCCCCCAAGTCCCCAACGGCCAACGCGTAGACGTTTCTGGAAGGCCAAAAGTCAAGCCCTAACTCTCTTCCGAGGCCACGAATTACGTCCCTCGATCTTCTTCTCTCTCTCTCTCTCTCTCTCTCTCATCTTGCAGGTAAGTTTCTTCTGCTAATCCTATGACCTCGTTCCAGTCACCAATTCATTGACAGTTTAGGGGTTTATAATTCTGTGTCTTAGTGATAAGATCTGTTGTAAAATTTGGGGTTTTTGATATCGTTAATCTGATCGTCTAATTAATTAAAATTACGGGATTATATGTATGTTCATTCTGGGGTTTGACTCGGTTACTGAGAAAAAGAACTATAGTGGCGAAAGTAAATTTCAATTCACTGCGATGCAAAGAAAGAAAATATATTTAGTGAAAAATGTATCTTCAGCTATATTCTGTCACTGTTTGATAATTTAAAGATTAAAGAATGGGTTTTTGATATCTGACAAAAAAATTACGTCATTACCTTGCAGGCAGTTTGGAAGTAGACTTGCAGCTTTGGGCTGTTGAGGCTGGACTTTGGTCTTTTGAGCTGTGGGTTTTCTCCGGATAAGGTAAGAAAGCCGAATTGAATTTCTGAACTACCGTTCCATTTGTTTTCTAATGTGAGAAGTTTCATTCTTTACGTGTGTATTATTCTTGGTGGAATGGATTTGCATTCTTTCGTTTTCATTGTAAACTTGTGTCAGTGCCATAACCTTTCAGTTGGTAACAATTGTTATTGTTAGGTATTTTGGTGGATACTGATTTGTAGATTAACCTAGAATAGGAATGATTCATAGTGGATAATGTACCAGGTTTTCTGGAGTAACTAGTCACTGTTCATATGTTGGTTGGATCTTTGTTATTCTGAATTTCTGCATGGCTTTAAAACGATGAATGTTAAGATGTGAAGGAGGGCTATGACTCTAGTGTGATGCCTGGTATTTTATGGGGAAAGAGAACATTATTATTAAGGTTCTTTTCTGTTTGCTCATTTTGAATGACATTGAGTATCAAGCAATCACTCATTGACTTGGCATTAGTATTCATCTTTGTATTTGGGATTCTAAAACAAGTTTGTGATTGTTATTGAACATACTCTATGGTTAAGGAACTAACATTTTTTTTTCTCTTCTGTGAGATGTACTTCCGGTCATCATACAAACATGCAGATATTGTGCTGGTTTTTATATCTAAATGGATACCAGGAGGTTCATGCAACTGGTTGAGGAGAAGAAGAAAAGAGCTTTGGAGAAGAAAGAAGCCCCTTTGAAATGGGAGCAGAAACTAGAAGCTGCTGCCAAGGCAAAAGCTGATGCTGAAGCCAAAGAGAGGAAGCTGAAATCTTCAAAGCATAAGAGAAGATCTGTGTCTGTTTCTGATAACGATAGTGACACTGACAGCAGTGATGGGAGAAGAAAGTCAAGTAAAAGAACTCACAAAAAGCACAAGAAGCACGCTCACTCTGATACAAGTGACAGTGAGAAGAGGAAGGAGAAGAAATCCAAGAGAAAGCCAAGGAGACATTCTTCAAGCTCAAGTGATGAAGGCAGTGATGAATATGAGAGTGATTACGAAGGAAATAGGAAGAGGAAGAAGCGAAACCACAAAAGGCACAGACATCATGATTCTAGATCAGACTCCGGTGCTTCCAATTCTTCCAGTGATGATGATATTGAGACAGTCAAGAGAAGTCATTCAAAGCACCACAGGCACCATCAGAGGTCAGATTCAGTTTCTTCTGGTTCTTACAGTGATGAGGATGAGAGAAGAATCCGAAGGGGTCATTCTAAGCACCACAGACGCCACCGACAGTTGAGATCCCGTTCTCCTGATTCTTCAAGTTATGAGGATGGTGATGTTAGAAGGAAAAGGCATGCAAAACACCGTAAACGTCATAGGCGATCAAGATCACATAGTGTTGATTCTAGGTCAGCAGACTCTGATTCCCACTTACGCGACCGAAGGAGCAGATCTTTAGGAAAGTCATCAGATGACAACCATGACGAAGCAGGTAAACAGTTGAGGCACAAGAAAAGTGGCCACCATTGCCATCATCACCACAAACATCGTCACCATCACTTAGAAGAGGACAGAGATCCTGAGCCAAATGGAAAGCGCAAAGAAGATGCTAGAGGAAATGCAACTGATAACAACTACAATGATGCCCACGAGGATTAAATTAGTATCTTTTAAAATGCGGGTTAGCACTTCACTGTATTGGTCTTGTTTACTTTGCTTCAATTCTTGATTGCAGAAAACCAAATTGTGTAACGTTGCCCGAATTTGTACCCTAACTTGTTACTTGAATTGAGATGCCTGTTCTTTCTTAACATATTCCAATAACAAGTTGGATTTTATTTGAAATTGTCGCAATGGAATTCTTTTTCCTCCAAAAGGAGATTTAAATCTTATTAAGTGTTTTAGAAATGTAACTACACCAAAGAAAACTTGTAGATTGATGTCTAGACGCGTATCTAAATCATCTATGTGACGTTGCAGCCTTTATTATCAGTTTACCGGACTTTCTGATATCGATACAAACATTGGCTAACAAAAATTGGCTAATATCATTTAAAAGTTCAGAACAAGTTGACTTGCAATTTCCTTCCATGTCGAAGCTAAAATTTTATAATTCTATCTTCTGGGAGGATCATTAACAATTTTAACATACAAACTACAAAGATGCTTACATGTTAGAATCCCAAAATTGTATTTATTTTCTTTTTCCAAGCTTAGGATAATCTATCCTCAGCAGTGGGGAACAAATCAATACACTGTCGCTCAGTACTAATGATACAACAATCTATTTTGATGGTTTAGTCAGAAATTCTTCAGTATTTTTTCACTGGAGACTCCATCTGCTATAAGAATTGAGGTAACCTCCTGCAATGAGCAAACATTTCAAATTGTAACGTCTGCTTTGAAACTTGATCGTGATAGAGATCAAAGTGACAATGCTGAAGCTAACACCAGAATTAAGTCTATAGCAGCACATGGAGAGTGGCTTAGCTTGCAGTACTTGCTACATGGACAGACATGAGAACTAAATGAGGCATCAACTATTTTAAACAAAAGACACCTCACTCACTGGAGTTGGTCATCGCCCAAATTCCTTTTATCTACATTTCTCTTTACATGAATCACGTAGTTCTATTTTTCTGACTAACAATAATTGTGTAATCCACTAAAGTAAGCAAATTCAGTTGGTTGACTGCTAAGGGTGGAACTGGTTTATATGAACAATCATGACTATATCAACCAATCCCAAAAGACAAACATCATATCTGTAACGAAAGCAAAAGACAGATACATTGGCGCAAGTTACTATGCAGATGCCAACGAAATGTGATCAAGTTTAAATGATAGCAGCAAGCCGTGTGAAATAAAGATATCATGGGAAACCACAAAAACTAGGACCATGATCATAAAACTTTGATTTCAAAATCAACAGATTCGTCTATTTACCAATCCTTCTAAACATATAAGATAAGGAACAAGATATAGCTTGAGGACAAACTGATCTTTGTACTTTTGTTTAACCAAATAAGTGGTAATGCAATAAATTATTTACACCTAAGTTGTGGGACAAACTAGTAAACAAGACAATGGTAGCACATTGTTTGGCGCAGATCATGACTGAGACTAGCTCCTTGTAAGATTTCAAAATTATATAGGTCACAGAACAATATCTATCTTTAAGTCCATGTATGAGTGTGAACATGACAAACACAAGACATTCAGTCGATTATAACTTTTTAATTACCAATGTAGCGGCCACAATATCAAATATCAACCCAGAGGATGCTCAGAAAGATTCAAACAAACATGGAGACACAAACCATAAAATTTACAAATGCAAAATAGAACATTAAGGTACCTCAGTCATCTGCTTCTGCCCGCATAAAACAGCAGCTGTAGAAAGAGGGTTATAAATTTGCTTGGCTCTGGAAAAAGCAGCCTGAAAATGTAACCATAGAATGCATTATTTGGGCAGTTCAAAGTGAGACGACTCAAAATAAGCTTACAACCCACTGAAGCGCATGAGCACAGGTCTACCTGCACATAACCGCTTTGTCCCGTCCAACCATCATGCGGCTGTGATAATACTGGCACAATCTCAACACCTGAAGATTCCCAGTCCTTAAATCTATCCTATAAGATTTGGGAGGAACAAGAACCACAATCACGCAAAAGTCATAAATTGAAATTGAGGATATGAAAACAAATAAATAGAATTTCATGTTTAGAAACCTGATAAGCCATTCTGTCGAGGTTTCTAGCCCCATAGAAGAGCTTGACGTCAGATCTTGTATCGGCGCTAAACCCCGATTCAATCAGAGAACGGATTGGACTGCACATATTCAAGGGCTGTGGCATGTCAAATCGCTTGTAAATAGGCAAATAAATCCACCCTAATGCTCTAAAATCAAATAATTTTATTTTGCTGACCTTATTCCAGATCCCGTGGCGAATATTAGAACCGTTGGGTATTTCTCGGGCGGGTCGATCCGATCAATCTCGAAGCCTTTCCCCATAGCCTGGCTTAGCTCCACGACGTCCCCTCTCTTGAGGCTGCACAGAAGCTCCGCTGTGGACCCCGCCACGCTCTTCACCAAGAACTCGAACACGCCCTTTGTCGCCGCCAACGAAGGCGGCGACGCGATGGCCAGAAACGAGGGCTTGGACTCGTCCGGGACGCGAAGCTGGAGATACTGGCCAGCGCGCGTGTGGGACGAAGCGAGGTCGGGCGCGTCGGACAGGTCGATGCGGACGTGGAAGAGCGACTCGGCCGCTGGTTCAATCTCGGAGAGTGGGGCTTGGGTCCAGAGCGCGGTGTCCTGGCGTACTGCGGCGGCGACACTGGCGAAGCGGTGGCGGCGTAGTTTTAGTTTTAGGTGGTTGGGGTAGAGGCGGCGTAAGATAGACATGGGAGGGAGGGGTGAGCTAAGGTGCGCATGGGAGTGGAGGAGGGGCACCGAAGCGGGTTGGAAAATTGTAAATGACATGGCTGTTGGGTTTGGGTTGGGAGGATTTTATGTTTGTGTCGGGGGGCTACGGTGGGAAAAGGCCGGCGCCAAAGCAGGTGATGACACAACAAACGGTCGAGAATCTCAAAGGTCAAGTGATGAACAACGTGGTTGGATCGGGTTGAGGTTAGACTTGGATAGTCGCGTGTCCACGTGGCACTGGTTTTGGGAGATCCTGGGCTTATGGAGGATAACTGATAATGGAATTGGTTGTGACGTAGACACTGGACTAGACTACTTGATTTCAATTAAAGTGGGCAAGAGTCTTGAGCAGAGGATGCAGAGGATCCGGATCCATGATCTAGACCACCAAACCATCCAAGCCAAACCATCAAACGAACGAGGCCATCAATTGTTGGGTGTGTGGATGAAGATATTGAAGTTAAAAGACCGTTTAGCTGGGTTGGAGTCCACACAACCAAAATTGAACAAGGCTAGGTCTGCAATTAATAACACAATCGAAGTCGAAATTATTTGCATATCGCAGCCAACCTAACCAGCCACTCTCACAACTCCACGTAGTAGAACAAAACAAGGGATTATGCATATGAAGTACACAAGGAGCAAATTGGATAACAGCTAGGCATAGCCTGCAACTCTCAAATAATTCACATGAACACGGGTTTAACTTGACATCAATCGCATCCAATTTTTCAAAATAGAAAAGGAGATAAAAAAATATACACGTCCTCTTTCTTTTTCCCCTTATTGAACAACAAGAAAAAAGGGGTTAGGCCCATTGGCTCCATTTCTCTCACACTCTGCGGTATGCTTAAATCTGAAATAGAAAATGCTCATACACTTTGTTTCTCAAAAATGAAAATCCTGTCCGCTAGCAATGCCAGCTGCATCTAAATTATTTGGGTTTTTCGCAATTATCAAGACAAAAGGAACAGGTGAGATGGGGGAAGAAGATTAGGCAGCAGACTCCTTGGCAATCTTCTCTGCCTTAGCAATGACCTCCTCGATACCTCCAACCATGTAGAACGATTGTTCTGAAAGGTCATCATACTTTCCATCCAACACTCCCTGTCAAAATAAAATAACAAAAGCAAAGTATGAATCAAGCTCACTAGTCCTAATATCATCATTGGTACTATTCATGCATGCACAAAATAGATGGGTGTAACTTAAGAGGGTGACTCGGTGGTAAGTAACATTGTTAACTCATGGCCTTTATTCTTGTGGAGAAAGAGAGAAATAAACTGAGATAGCATCAAGCATAGAATTAAATGATTAACAGATACCGAAAGGTCAACCAAAAACAAAAGTTGTCCTTATCCTGAATAAAATGATTATCAAAAGATAACAAAGATTATAGCAGACTTTGATGGACATAAACAACCCCATCCTCTATCATCCTGAATTTGGCAAACGTTAATTCTCCTGTTAATACTTTAACGACTCCATCATTTCAAAACATACATAATTAAATGTTATAGTAAAATATCATGGAAAACCAGAACTATATAATTTATAGTTTCTCCAAGAGAGGAATTCCACCGGTAATTGGGAAAATAATAAACAAAACTTCAATATCAGAAATGAGGAAACATGCAGTCAGAACAGAGAGGGAGAGAGGAGGAAGGGATACCTGGAAGCTGGTAATGCTTTCTTTCAACTCCACGTATTTTCCAGGGGCACCAGTGAAAACCTCTGCAACATGGAACGGCTGGCTCAAGAAACGTTGAATTTTACGGGCACGGGCGACTGTCAACTTATCATCTTCACTAAGCTCATCCATCCCCAAAATAGCAATAATATCTTGCAAATTCTTGTAATCTTGAAGAAGCTTCTGGACACCACGAGCAGTGTTGTAGTGTTCCTCACCCAAAATATGAGGGGAGAGCATACGAGATGTGGAATCAAGGGGATCGACAGCAGGATAGATACCAAGCTCAGAGATCTGTTCAATTCAAAATGTCAACAAGGTTACTAAAAATATAGCATGGCAAGATAAACTACAATTAATCCATGTAGATGCCAGACCTGTCGTGACAGCACAGTGGTGGCATCCAAGTGAGCAAAGGTGGTGGCAGGAGCTGGATCTGTCAAGTCATCAGCAGGTACATAAATAGCTTGGACAGAAGTGATGGAACCCTTCTTGGTGGTAGTAATGCGCTCTTGAAGACCTCCAAGATCAGTAGCTAAAGTAGGTTGGTATCCGACAGCAGATGGGATACGACCAAGCAAAGCAGACACCTCAGAGTTTGCCTGCAGGATGGGCCAGAAAGAAACATAGCGTCACTAACAATATTCAATGTCTGAGGACAAACAATCTTCCATAGTTCCTCAGCAATCACGCTTACTTGGGTAAAGCGGAAAATGTTGTCAATAAAGAGAAGCACATCTTGCCCTTCAGCATCACGAAAGTGTTCTGCCACAGTCAGCCCAGTCAAACCAACACGAGCACGAGCACCAGGGGGCTCATTCATTTGACCGTACACTAGAGCACATTTGCTGTCAGCCTGATGAAAAAGAAAAGGAAGAAGAGCAAGTAAGCAATAACTTTCCAGAAAACAGACACAGTAATGAATGCGTAGAGAGAGGGTGGCAAGTGAAATGCAGTGTCTTTACCTGCTTTTCACCTAGCTTAATGACACCACTCTCAATCATTTCCCTGTACAAGTCATTACCCTCACGAGTACGTTCTCCAACACCGGCAAACACGGAGAAACCACCTGATCAATGAAAAGAGATGTAAACAAACAATAACACTGACATACCAGTGTACTAACATGTATATATTTCCAAAAAAATACTGACCATGAGCCTTTGCAACATTGTTGATAAGTTCCATAATAAGCACAGTTTTTCCTACACCGGCACCACCAAACAACCCAATCTTTCCTCCTCTTTGGTAGGGAGCAAGAAGGTCTACAACCTGTATATGAAGCCAGTAATTTAGTAAACTGAATCTAGAGCACATAACATATACATTAAAGGAAGGGAATACAGCAATTAGAGGATCAAATGCTATTACAAGTAAAGATAGTAAAGGTTAAAACCAATATACCTTGATTCCGGTAACAAGGATCTGCTGTTCAGTTGCTTGCTCAACAAAGGCAGGAGCTTCTCTATGAATGGGCAGAAAGTGATCGGTTTCTGTTGGAGTATTCACAAAGAAATTGTCAGAAACTTGCGTGGCATGTATTTGACATGTTGCAGTAAAATATTCACACAACTACTTAACCAAGTGATTTGTTTTAAAAGGTTTCTAAATTTCTTACTCATATCGCCTCTCTCATCAATGGGCTCTCCGATGACGTTCATGATTCGACCAAGGGTAGCCCTACCAACAGGCACCTAAAAAAGCAAATAAATACCAAAGTATAAGTCAGAGTTCAAGGAAAAACTGAAACTAAATTCAAAAAAATAAACACATCAACTACAACAAAAAAGAGTGCTGAATGTCAAGATTATAGACGAAAAATGGAAAGAAAAGTTCACAATTTTACCACAAAATCTGAAGAAAATCTAGCCAATGAAGACATGTTTAAATTTAATAGCTAACGGTCAATGTATTACTTGAACCCTAAAAAGGACCTAAAATATTAAAGCTTTGAACAGCAGAAGCCAGAAATGTAAATCACTCAGCAACGATTCTACTAAGAGAAAATGTACCAGAGAGAAAAACAATAATAACATCCAGATCTGAAAACCCCAGCACCAATTCAAAAGTCAATCAAAACCCAACACATTCCCATCCATCAAAGTCAACAGTTTACCATCAAACATAACGAAACCCTAACATTTCTCATCAAATCTAGTGACAACCATGGCCTAGGAAGTAAAATCAGTAAGCGCGGACCGGGAAACAATCGTATATATAGCTTACAGTGATAGGAGAACCAGTGTTGAGCACGCGCTGTCCTCTTACAAGCCCTTCAGTACCATCCATAGCAATGGTCCTGACCATGTTCTCGCCCAAGTGCTGAGCCACCTCAAGCACCAATCGGATCGAGTTGTCCAGCACTTCAAGTGCAGTCAAGATCGGGGGCAAGCCCTCCTCAAACCTCACATCGACAACGGCTCCGATCACCTGGCACACCTGCCCGATCGAGCCCTTCCCGGTGAATTCGTCGGTAATTTTTCCCTTCCCGGCGTCCTTACTTTTAGGGGATGATGACGCCGTCGTTGTTTCGGCAGCGGCGGCGGTGGCGTATTGGGCCACACGGTTGAGGATGTAGCCATAAGGAGAAGCGCATCGAGACGATGGCGATGGGGATGCGATTCTAGGGTTAGGGCTTGAGATCGGAGATTTAGAAGGTGCTCGGCGTACGGAGGACCGGGCGAGAGAAGATAAGAGCCTTCGCGAAGCCATTCTGCTAGGGCTTCAGGTAGACAATGAGAGAGTAAAGAAGAGACTAGGGTTTGTGAAGCCAGGTGCAAATGCTATATGTACAGCTACTGAGCCCCAAAATGGGAATATTCTATTTTCATTTTTTCCCTTTTTTTCATTTTTTCTATTTTCCTATGATTTCATTTTTCATTTTGACCTTTTCGGCATCTCCGTGAGGATGGGTGGTGGAGGTTATAAGGTCGTTGCCAAACACTCCCTATGTTTCACTTGATTTTATTTGATTTTATTTGATTTTATTTATTCCCTGATAACGCTCTTTAATTTGATTTGATGTCGTGAAATGTATGGTGTATACCAGTAAAACGCTACGTCTCCCACATCGGCGCTATCAGGTTCAGGTCGCGTTTGGTCTAATAATTACACATTTTACTATTTGCAGCTTAATCGCATGACCCCCTCCCCTCGTGTGCTCATTCCACACTTCCACTAAACTAGGTAACAAACTACAAGAAAGTTATGACCAAAAAAAAAAAAAAAAAAAACTACAAGAAAGTCAAAATGTTTTTAGACACCATTGTCGATTCAAGTTTGATAGTATTATTGATTAAAATGCGAAAATAAAAAAATATATTGTTACCAAACTAAAGGGGTGTAAATCAGGCTTCTTTCTTGTGATGCTAGTGGCCCTAACCTGGGTCAAGATTATGGCTTATACCTAATCACGTGGTTTAAGTTGCTCTCTGGACATGATTTGCACACTTCAAGCAATTATCATAATAGGAGCAGACTGGGTGTATCCCAGTTGAACTCCCTCCGATGGCTAAGTTAGAAGTAGCTTAAGTATGAAGAGAGGGATGAAGAGTTTGCATATGAGAATATTTATTACTTTTGTCCTAATACAGGTGAATAGTTTTTATAAGGGGAAAATGAGGGGCAAATATCCTCCAATCTTTCCAAGGAAAGAGGGCTTTTTCTTACCCAATGGTCGGACCGGAGAGCCACTGTGGGCACTCATCACCATGCTGGTTACTATAGATTAAGTAGCAAAGTGACACCTGGCTTTGGATGTGAAGCACATTAAATGATCCTTTTCCATCACTAGGCTGGCATCAGGTGCATGGAGTGATTGACTCGACAAGGGTTTGGTCATGTTAGAATATCAATGTGTGTCTTTGGTCACACGGCATCTCAGTGGTTGGGTTGGTGTTCGAATGCCCGACCACAGGTTCACATAGTATCTCTCGACAGGTTCAGTTAGGAGGCCTTTTATTGACACCCTAGGTGGTCAATCTGGTTAGGTCGGTACGAAGGCGACCTAGTCCCTTGTGGCCATGTAGTGCTCTCTGATAGGCTCGACTTACAGTGATGATTTGAACCATCAACAAAGGGTGTATTCAATTGAGATTTTAAAAGATTTTAACGAATTTAAAAAGTGTATTCAATCACGATTTTATAGAAATCTAAACTATTTTGGGTGTATTCAATTCAGATTTTTTAAACTCCATTCAAATTTGGATGTATTCAATTACGACTTTAAAAGACTTTATAAAAGTTTGAGTGTATTCAAAACCTTATTAATTTTTTAAAGGAAATACAAAAATTGGTGGATTTCCTTTTATTTTAGACTATTTTAGGCCTTAATAATGCTACTCTTACCACATTTGTATACCACATTCTCATACCCCCTTATGTGGCAAATGAGGTGAACATCCATATAAATTAAAATTATTTGTATTTTTATTCCACTATTTATTTATTTATTAATGTGGTTGTCCACCTAAGCTGTCACAGAATGTGGTATGAGAATGTAGTATAAAAATGTGGTAAGAGTAGCATTACTCTTTAGGGCATGACAAATTTTTGCTTCCCCCCATAGATTTTGATAAATATACTATTTTTATTCTCAATATATGATTTCACCACTTCTACTACCATCATCTTATCATGGCTATCATCACTATTGTCGCCACCATCATCGCCGTTGCCGCCCCTACCACGACAACCAGCGCAATCATCACTGCCCCAGCACTACCACTGCCACCCCCATTACCAGCTCCACTGTCACCACTGCCGCCACTACCACCCCCACTATCAGCCCCACCATCACCCAAATCGTCACCACCACCACCGCCACCACCTCCACCACCACCTCCACCACCTCCACCACCTCCACCGTCACCCATAAACCACCATCGCCATCACCCCTAAACCCTTTGTTTTTTTTAGGGCTATAAATTCCATACAAACCAATAAAATTATAACAAACTCAATTAAAATATATACACGAATTCAATCAAAATCTATGTGGAGTTTGTAGAATTCAGTCAAACTCAATTAAACTCCATCAACTTTATAACTCTTTTAAAATTATTTAATATCTAAATTGAATACACCCTGTAAATATAAAGGAATCACATAATTCTTATGTTATAATCACATTTTTTATTATTGACAAACTAGCCTCTGCACGCGCTTCCGCGCCTGCGAGAGGCTTTTAAAAAAAAAAAATTTATTTAGAATTAAAAAAGATAATGGGTAGTTGTGTTCCATAAAAATAGGCCATTATCTGATTTTTCTTTTAATTATATATTTTTTAAATATGAAAAGGTGTGAATTTACCATATTATCCTCATTTAATTAATAATTTCAATTCTTAATGTTTGCATTAACCAAGGGCATTTTCTGGTATTTTGAATGTTTCACCATTCTCTGCCTTTTGCTTTTATATATATAGAAGAAAAATCCCTTATTTATTAAAATAATCAAGTAGACAAATCATTGGAATTGAATAAACAACATAAAGATTTGACGTGTGAACAAAATAAAAGCAAGAGCAAAAGATTTCGATATTGAATGTACTGATAGCCATGTAAAACATGAGATAATAACAAATTGTGTGCAAGGTAGTGTAGTCATGTAGATTTTTTTTCCATTGTTAAATACATTTTTTTGTCACTACGTTTTTCACAAACTTTCAATTTGGTTACTTATAATATTTTTTTTGCTAAATTGGTCATTATATTACCTAGAGTTTATAATTTATAGATTTGTTGTTAGTTTTCGTTAAGTTTATGCGTTAAATACCTTTTTTGTCATTGAGTTTTATATAAACTTTCAATTTGGTCATTGAGGAAAAAAGTTTTTTCAAAAGTCATGCAAATGCTATGTTCTTACAACTTTGTTATGAACTTATTTTCTTTCTTTTTTGTCAAATTCATGTAAAAAGAGTACATGGAGTCGAAATTAAGGTTCATAAAAAAATACAGCTTACTCGTGCGATACTAGTGGAGTTCTTGTTTTATCTCTATGCGTAGGTTAGCTAGTGCCATTTTCCTTCGTCTTCTCACCCTTCTCATTATGCTTCTTAGCCTCGGCGGTATCCAATGGCATATGGATATCCCTTTGACGCCCCTTGGTCCTCACCAACAGTATATCGATAATCGTGGAGTTAGGCCTTTCGCCCCACACCTTACTATGTTGAGGGTTTAAGTTGGCTACGATATGAAGGAAGATTAGCCAGATTGATTTCCTCACATTGACGTTTTGTAGTACCATGATTTAGTGCATCTTTTCTTAGAGGAGGTGACAATTGATCTGTCGCTTTTCTTTTAAAATAATTCTCCATAACTATTTTAAAAGTAAATTTCATAAATCAGATAATAAAGAAATCATATAAACATTATTATTCTTGATTTTAGATAATAAAGAAATCACTAATTAACATCCCACAAAATATAATAAACCATATAAAAAATTACATTGTTAGGGTTAAAGACTTACTAGGTTGATCGTCACAATTCAGTGAAACAAAATTGAATTCATGTAGAGAATTAACTTTAAAGTCGGAGATAAATTTTTTTTTATAAAAATGATTGATAAAAACGAACACTTGAAATATAATAGGTTTAATTTAAGCGGTGCAAAAGGTTGCATGCTTTAGCTTTTAGGTTAGTAATTGTTTAAGTTATTAAGATATTAGATTGAATGTGATTGAAATAACTAGATGTAGTACACTTGAAACACATTTGAAATAATTGTATGCATTGAATCATTTGAAATCCACTTGTTTTATTCATTTCATTTTTAATCATATCTTAGCATACATGGGTTTCAGTTGTCTCAAAATCATCAAAAAAACACAGTTTAGCCTTATAATAAGCCTAATCCTAATAGACCCTAATATTTCTCAATGAGTCGAAATTCATTGAGCTACAATTTGAATGCGAGTTCATTTTTAATTGTTGTCCCTTAAATTAAAGTGTAGTTTGGCGATCCTTTGATGTAAGTAGAATTGCTAGGTGTTTTGGGTTGCATGGACGATCATCAAGACATATTGAGTTAAAAGTATAAACCTAGTTGGTTTGATAGTTAAATTGAAGCTAAACATCATTAACCCTGAAAATGTCTTGATGAGTAATGAGCTACCGGTCAACACACCATTTTGAGGTTGTGACTTGTTAGGCGGTCCACGTATTGACTGTAGGCCGAATAATTAGGTGCGAGCCCACTGGTAGGATTGGGCTTCATCATCTGATATCGGTCGGGTCTAAATTAACGGGTCGAAAGACTGCGGGCCGAACAACGAGGCCACAACTGAATTTCCATGGACGAAATATCAACAAAAGTTTAAAACTCCCGCCAAACTGTGTATTTTCCCTCCACATCAGCTATACATATTTATTCGAAAATGGGAATTGCAATTTCCACCCATTTCTTCTTACTTATATTCTCCTGCTTTCACCTCCAGCTACCGCCCAAAATCCGTTCTAGGGTTTTCTTGTTCGTGGAGGAAGGATATCCAATCCAGGGCTAGGATTGGTCTATTCGAGGAAGCACTAGAGTCTTATCTCGATCTGAGAATATGAGCGCCGTCAACCTTACAAACGTCGCCGTTCTGGACAACCCGGCCGCTTTCCTCAGCCCTTTTCAGTTCGAAATCTCATACGAGTGCTTGACTCCCCTCAAAGACGGTAATTTTATCAAACCCATGCTTCTTCAATTTAATTTTGTTTAGTCTGCATCAGACGGATTTTGGTTTGCTTGAGGTTAAGCTAGGGTTCTTAAAACAAGTTGCTCCAACAGTTCAATTTGATTTATATCGGGATTTCTAAACTTTGGCTTTTTTATTTGATAAAAATAGGATTTAAAATTAGGGCTTTTCACATATAAGTCCTTGATAACTTACATTGTAGAGAAAAATGAAAACTTGGACCTGATTTATTGAGGAGTTAAAAGTTAGGATGTTACATAAGGTGAACAAGTTGCTACCTAAATGGAAGACCCTCGTGGTTCCTATTGATTTCTTGATGGGGGTGCTTCAAAGCATAATAAAATAGAGGAAAACCCCCATTTCTAATCTTTAGGATAGTTTTCTTGATGGCTTAACTAGTTTTAGGCAAATTTTATACTTACAGAGCACGGTGTTGCATCCTATATTGGTAGGAATGTGTGGTTCTAAAGTGACGATTGAAAGAGGATTAATGTATGTTATTTGTTGTAACCCCACTGGCTGAGAAATTTATTGTGAGGTGGTTCTGTTTTTTCAAGTTAATGGCCAAATGCCACAGTTTGCTGGTTTATGAATTATATCCGCCTTATCTTAAATAACGGGGCCAGCATGTGTGCATAGGATGGTAGGAAACTTCCTGTGAAATTGGAGTAAATGAAACTGTGATCTCTTTGTTTGACATGTTATACCATCCAATTTATTACAGACTTGGAATGGAAGCTCATATATGTGGGATCTGCTGAAGATGAGACTTATGACCAACTATTGGAGAGTGTGCTTGTTGGTCCTGTCAATGTTGGAAACTACCGTTTTGTCTTTCAGGTAATTATACTGATTCCTTTTTCCGAGTTAAAGTTTGTTTTTTGGCTCCAATATTATATGGATGTGAAGCTAAATCCTTTCTTATATGGATGTAAAGCTAAATCCTTTCCTGTTTGTGTGTGTATGTTTTGGTCTCCTGGCAGGCAGACCCTCCAGATCCGTCAAAAATACGCGAGGAAGATATCATTGGTGTCACTGTACTGCTATTGACATGTTCTTATCTGGGGCAGGAGTTTGTTAGAGTGGGGTACTATGTGAACAATGATTATGATGATGAACAGCTAAGGGAGGAACCTCCGTCTAAGGTGTTGGTTGATAGGGTTCAGAGAAACATTTTGGCTGACAAGCCTAGAGTCACAAAGTTCCCTATTAATTTTCAACCCGAGAACAACGAACATGAGGAGCAGGCCCCTCATTCACCTGATCATGGAACTGAAACAAAGCAGCCCCCTCCTTCGCCTGATCGTGCAACTGAAGCAAACATTAAGGGAGAAGAACGACCCCTATCACCTGTATCATCGGTCCGTGTGCAGTAATAAAATTTGAAGTAGCTGTATAACAACAAATCGTCATATATCTACTTTAAATTTTGGCATGGTGATCATTTCAGGTGACATAACTTTATTAGATTTCAAACACCCCCATTTTTTAAAAGTTTTTGTAACATAGTCACTAGAGTGTTGATTGGAATTTTTTGTGTCATCCTTTTATTTTTGGGTTGATAAGATGTGGTACGTGGGGTTAACAATGTTTGTATACATTGTCTCATATTTGAAATTCTGGAACTTCATTATTCATAATCCTAGTGCACATCTGTCTTACGGAAATGATATAATCATGTATTGGGTGGCATGGAATGAGGGCTCTGGAAATGGAATAGAAAATGGAATGCAAATATTGGCAGTCCTGGAAACATGTGTGCAGTGACATGTTTTTCTCTCTAATACTAGCCACCTAACCCGCACAAACTATACTCTGGTGGTAGACGTGCTTGCAAATAACTTCACGATCCTTTGAGAAAATCCTTGCAACCCTGAATAAGGGAATCCGGGTAGGAGTCACGTTGGTTGGAGCTCACCAATTGTAGGCCAATGGCAGAGTTTGACTCCATGCAGAACCGTTTTCCCAATGAACCGTGATTTACTGATCTTACTGAAGAAAGGCAAGCACAAGCGGACTGAGCTGAGTAAACGCTTACAAACAACTATCAAAGTACCCAGATTCATGAAATAAAATGGCACAAGAGATTTCTATATTGCAAATCAATCTTGTTCATCTAGATGTCAAGTTATCAAAACACCAATATTTTCATTCTCTCTCACATATGTAAAACTTTGCTCTCATTCAAATGTAAGTTCTTTCTATTTTAACTGGTTTGTCATGACAATACCTTTCTATCATAAACAGAAGCAAAAAAAAAAAAAAAGAAGTTGTTTTGACCTGTTTCATAAACAAACCTATGTTGCCTTGTCAATGACTAAGACTGTATTTTGAACTCTATTCGCAGCTTTCGTTGCCTGAAATGTGAAATGAAAAGAAATTAGATAAAAAGCTTGTATTAAACATAGACAAACTGTTTTAGCAAGGGAGAATAAAGACCGTCTTTAGCCAGGCGAAATGTTTTATCAAACTTACCTCCTCATACCAATCAGTGCACACATTTACCGCAACAAGGGCTGTAACTTGAACAAGAAGTCCACAAATGATTCCCATCCAAAGCCCCTATTCACACAAATCTAAACTTCAATGGCAGAGAGAGAGAGAGAGAGAGAGAGAGAGAGAGAGAGAGAGAGAGACTCACCATACCTCCAATATGGAGGATGAAAGCAAACAGCACAGCAGTAGGAATTCCCACAACATAGTAAGCCCCAAGGTTTATGAGTACACAAAGATTTTGCCATCCACAGCCTCTGGCAGCTCCTAGATAGTCAATTATATTCTTTTTAGCAGCTAGAACTGAGAACTTAGAAAAGATAATAAAGTACTTTAAATGTGGAAGTTTCAACTATCACGAAGCCTTTGGATTCAGTAATATGTCAGGACCTGAAAGCACACATTGAAATCCATCCAAGAAGTCAGATAGTGCAAGCAGTGGCATCATTTTAGCAACATATATGATCACTTCATTCTCGTTGCTGTAGAGCTTTCCCCAAACATAGCGTACCAAAACTGTAGCTGTTGCTATGGCAGCACCCTCTGATAAAGCCATTATGGTCATGACTCTTAGGGCTAATTGGGCACCTTGTGGTCGTCCAGCACCCAATTCATTCGACACTCTTGTGCTATTACGATAACAGAGGATTGTTTTTAGGAGAAAAGAAAAGCAGCATTATCTTCAAGGAGATTGTTAACATATGACATTACTGACCTTATTGCACTGCCAAGACCAACTGATATCATATAGACCATCCAACATGTGTTAAGGCTGCGAGCAGAATAAAAAATGAGAACTAATTTGAACTTTCAAACTAACAAGGAACATATAAGGAGTTTAACATATTTGCCACCAATAGATATATATTGATAAAATACTATTACGAAAATGTAAACTCACATTTTTTTTCTTCTATTATTCTTCTGTTAAGTTTGATAAGGTACCTTATTGATAACACAGATGTTTCTAGTTTTGGGTTTGGTAGAAGACCAGATAAGAGAACAACCATTTCGAAGGACCAATATTCGAAGCTGCAATTCAGAAGAGTATAGTAAGTTAGTAATTAAGGGGAAAAAGAAACATACGTAGTAACTAAGAATAGTTAATGGAAAGAAGAAGAAACTTGCCATATCATTATGGCTGATGGAATGGCAAGCTTGATAAAGCTGAATATGTCATGCAATGCCTCTTCCGAAAATCCTGTCCAAGTGTTCTTGCAGGCCGACGAGAACTTCACATAACTTGCCAATAACATCACATTAACCCAATTCGAAATGCTAATCGCCAACGCTGCGCCTTTGTTTCCTAGTCCAAATTTAAAACAAAGTGCCCAACAAACCATAATGTGAAGAAAAGCTGTGACGCCAGAGCTTATCATCATTGGAAACACATTGTTCTGTGTCTGTAAAAATCTATTGAGGCATTGAAGGAGGCTAAAGGCAAAGAGGCTTGGAATCATCCACTGGTTGAAAGTTCCTGCTTCAGTGGATATATCGTGGTCTTGGCCTAGAGCCATGAGAATGGTGCTTGTGTAAAACCAAATGAGCGCTAGGGGAAAGCTTACTGCTAATAATGTTAGCATTGCTCTTTGCATGTGAACTCCAAGCATGTTGTACTGTTTGGCTCCATAGGCTTGTCCACATAGTGTCTCTAATGCACTTCCCATTCCCAACTGTGAGACATGTTTGATATTTTTGAGAGAAAGGAAAATCATCAATATAAGAAAATATAAGAAAGTTTACTTAGGCTGATCACTTAAACAAATGACCAACAGAGACAAAAAAAAGGGACAAAATTCAAACAAGTGAAGTTGAAGAGAAAACCAGTTACCAAGACACTGAATCCTGTGACTGAAGCAAAGGAAGAGGCCATGGAAGCACTGGAAAGTGCCAACTCTCCAAGATGACCAACATACATGACTGATGTGACTTGTAAACTGTACTGCAACAAGCTAACCGCAATAAGAGGCCCGGCTAGCCACAGTTGCAATTTTGCTTCTTCAACAAAAGCCCCTCTTCTAAATCCTTGTTGGGATATTGTTGCACCCTCTAATTCATGGCTTCTTTCTTGGTTTGGAATTAGAGGACTCTTAACACTTGAGCTCACTTCTGCCATTCTGAGAAAAAAAATAGCATCTTTGCCACTTGAAACTGAATGATTGTTTATTGGTAATCACAGGACATTCCATCCAAAAAACAAAAAATACAAAGACAAAGACAGGTCAAACGTCAAATATAAAATGTATAGAATATAATAATAATGCTAGAACGTCCAAATGTGTCATTTTAGCGATTAGTCCAAAATCCCTTTTAAAGCCCAACAAGCTGTATGGTGGACTAAGCCCAAAGTACTTTCACCAATAGAAAATAAAACCTTAGTAAAAAATGAACCGATTTTTGAATTGAAAAAGAAAAAGATAAGATTTTTAAGTATTGCCTGTAATCATTACTCTACGCAGGCAGGAGCCATACAAAATGCAAATTTTTTTTTTTTTTTTTTTGGTCTTAAATCATGAGGTGGTCCTGGATGGGCTCCAATTATGGGTGGCACTTTTAAGCCTTAACCACAAACCAGACTAATCCCTACTCACACCGGATCGGCCCGTAAGGGGTAAAGTGTTGGTCAAATTGGTGACTCCTTACGAGAGCAGGATCGAACCCCTGACCTCTCTTAAGGAATGAAAGTGCCGAACCACTCATACCAACCACTTGGTTAAAAATGCAAATTTTTTGACCTCTGCGTATATAATGCTCGCGAAATGTCATTACTTTTTGCTTTCTCTCTTCATATATTTTCCAAAGCTCCAACGTCAATAGGCTGTTCAGCTAGTGAGGAGGCGGCGACGATTGATTTCCTGGCAGACTCAAACATGGAAGAGAGCTTGTTATTGCCAAAATATAGAGAAGATGAACAACAAAGGAATAAAAGCAGTAGCGATTCAAGTGCTTCTACTCTAATGACATGGGGTTCTTTCTTTGAAGAAGTGAAGAGGCTGGGTTGCATAGCAGGGCCTATGGTTGCTGTGATTCTATCTCAGTACTTGTTGCAGGTCATTTCAATGATGATGGTTGGTCACCTGGGCGAGCTTGCTCTCTCTAGCACCGCCATAGCCATCTCCCTCTCTGGGGTCACCGGCTTTAGCCTTTTTGTAAGTTTTCCATCTTCTTGATTTTCTTTTTCTGCATTTAATTATACATACATATATATATATATTGGAATTATGGTTTTGAAGGTCCAGTCCACCACAGCTGTTCTTGTTTGGTCTCTGTTTGTGGAAATGCAAATTAGACGGCATAAAAGTACTTCCCTTTTTTGAGCTCTTGTGACTAAAAATGGTTGCACTTGAATTTGTTCTGATCTTCAGCCAGTTGCATCTGGGTAGTTTTTATTTTTTATTTTTTTAAATTTAATCACTTCCTCTGGTCTTGTCCAATACATACGACACCCAAGACTGCTTCTTGGATTCTATAGGGAAGCGGTTTTACTGAACTATATTAAAGACGTGCTAAAATAAATGACTCAATTCCACTGGACTGGAGATGGGGGACCTGTGTGTCGTTTTTAGTTCTTTTCAGTATTTTAGCGTTTAGGCCCACAGCTTTTGGTCCCTTGACCTGTGTGTCGTTTTAAGTTCTTTTCAGTATTGTTTGTTTGCTGCCCAAAGGTTTTATTTGATTAATTATATTATAAGAGGTTCATTAGGACTTTGCCACTATAATGGCGCCCAATCACGGATTATAAAAAGTAATGTGAGTTTCACTGGACCCTAGGGCAGCTGGGCTGCAGGGCATGTTTCCATATTCACTGCAGACAACAATGCACATTCAGATCATTTTGTCTTTTCATACATACTTTGTCAGCTAATATGCTTCCTGTACGAAAAAAAAAACTCTATGGATTTTGTACTGCAGAAAAAAACTTAAGAATAATTAAGTACGAATTTCAGCATACATGTAGTTTTGTTGTTTTTTTTTGGTACCAGCTATATTGGGGGAGGGGGGTTTTCTCACACACACAACCACATTGCCATGGGGTTCGGAACTTAGACCCCTGTTTGCAAGTTAAGACTCTTTTCAATGTAGATGTAGTTTTAATAGCGAAAGAATGACGAGCTTTATTGTAGTAAAGCAAGATTGAAGCCAGTAGCCATGCATGGATACTGCTAAAAGAAAATAGAGCATGATTGTGAGTTAAGCAACATTCTATGGGGTTTACCAGATAGATTTTCTACTGGCTATATATAATCTATCTCCAATAACTAAGTACATTGTCTAACTTTGCTATTTGAACAGTTAGGAATGGCTAGTGCCCTGGAAACTTTATGTGGGCAAGCATATGGAGCAAAGCAATATCAGAAACTTGGACTTCAAACTTACACTGCTATATTTTCTCTCAACTTAGTTTGCCTACCTTTATCTTTGATATGGATATATATGGAGAAGATACTGATTTTCATGGGTCAAGACCCTGTAATTTCTCATGAAGCTGGCAAATTCACAACCTGGCTTCTTCCTGCTCTGTTTGCTTATGCCACTCTTCAACCACTCATTAGGTACTTTCAGACACAAAGTTTGATAATTCCCATGCTTATAAGCTCTTTCGCCACCCTATTGTTCCACATTCCTCTCTGTTGGATTCTAGTATTCAAGTCTGGATTAGATAACCTTGGAGGAGCATTAGCAATCAGTATTTCCTATTGGTTAAATGTGATTTTGCTGGGGTTATACATGAAGTTTTCCTCTGCCTGTTCAAAAACCCGAGCTCCAATTTCTAAGGAGATATTCCAAGGAATTGGAGAGTTCTTTCGCTTTGCTGTCCCTTCTGCAATAATGATATGGTAACCAGTTTATCTCCCTGTATTATTTCAAGAAGAGATTTCAATATGCTTAGTTTCTTACAATATTTTATCTTAGAGTTCAAACGTCCTTTCTTGCTTACTTATTCTTGTTGATGGTTGTAGCCTTGAGTGGTGGTCATTTGAGCTGCTCATCTTACTGTCTGGCCTTTTACCAAATCCGGCTCTTGAAACTTCAGTTCTGTCTGTATGGTAAATATTCTGTTTGTGTTCCAGTTCAGAAACAGAGCAGATATTTTAACAATTATGTAGGAATGATAAAATCAATTTGTCAATTTGATCACCATGTAATACTAGCAAGAGATACATCAATTCCATAAAAAATCTGATCATTCTAATCGATTGATGTGGACAGTCTTCAGACGATTTCAACACTATATGCAATACCATATGGGTTTGGTGCTGCAGCAAGGTACGTTCAAACACTTATATAGCATCAGATTGCATATTTGTATACTACTGATGCAGGACACGCAGGACCTAAATTTATTAGTTTCCTAATGTATTTGTTTGTTTCCTAGATTCTCTGGTTTTCCAATTACTAGTAGGATTTCTACTTTTCCAGATTTCCATATTTCTAGTTTTAAGTTTCCATATTTCTGTTTAAGCAAGAGATTTTTATCCTATTATTTTTAGGTTTTAGTTTGCTACAAATAACCCCATGTAGTTCTTTAAAATTCAGATTTGAATGTTGAGTAAACCTTTTCCTAGAACTCTCTGATTTTCTTCTCCTCGATCTCCAATATTCTTCTTTGTTCTACTGTTTTTGCCCTTTATCTCGTCTTTTTGATTTATATTACTTCTCCTCGATCTCTTATATTCTTCTCTATTCGATTGTTTAAGTGCTTAATCTAATACCTACAGGCTGTACTACATCAACTACTAATGTCAATGCAGTTAAATTTGCATAAACAGATATCTAACAAGTAATAAAGTATCTTCTTCTGTTTTTGTTGGGTGTTATACAGTACTAGAGTGTCAAATGAACTAGGAGCTGGTAATCCGCAAGGTGCCCGTATAGCTACTTGTGCTGCGATGTTTCTTGCAGTTACTGAGACGAGTATAATAACCACAACTCTCTTTGCCTGCCGGAATGTATTCGGTTACACCTTTAGCAATGAGAAAGAAGTCATCGATTACGTCACAACCATGGCTCCTCTAGTTTGCCTGTCTGTTATACTAGACAGCTTGCAAGGGGTCCTTTCAGGTTGGTTGCTCTATAGCAATAAGCAATTTTCCATCTACCTAAGAAACAATTTCATCTAGTGTTATATTTTCTGTAAATTTTTAATCAGGTATTGCTAGAGGAACTGGGTGGCAGCATATAGGGGCTTACATAAACCTTGGAGCATTTTATCTTTGTGGAATTCCAGTTGCTGCCACATTGGCTTTCTGGGTACAGTTAAGAGGAAGGGGCCTTTGGATTGGAATACAAGTTGGTTCTTTTGTGCAAACCATACTGCTATCTTTTGTAACAAGTTGTACAAATTGGGAAAAGCAGGTCTGTTCCTCAACCTCTAGTCTCTTGATAACGTCGATCTTCTCCACCTTCATTTCCAAAATTCTCTGTTTGGTTGCCAAGAAGTTGGGAGTGAAGATGAAGAATATTTTGTATCTTATGAGTGCTATTCTAATCCATTTACATAAACTATATCCCAAAATGAGTTTTTTTTTCTTCAAACTCCCCCACTGCATTGGTATTTCCTTCTTTCTTCTTGGCAATTAAACAGAGCACCTATCCGAAAGACACATCATTTCATTAAACATGGCCTCATTTTGCCTTGTTAAGTTGATCATGGGCTTTTGATGTTTCAGGCAAGTAAGGCAAGGGAGAGGATATTTGAGGGAAGGCCTCCAGAAGTTAATGGATTGTGCGACAAGGCAGAAAGTAATGAGTTTTGATTAGCATAGTTCTTTCTATCGTGATATTAACAAGAAACTTACTTAAAGTAATGAGAGTATTAGCTTAAGCCATTTAGTCATGACTATGTGCAAGAGAGAGAGAGAGAGACGTCCCTGACTGCAACACAGTGCCCAGATAGCATTGCAGTCGCTGCACAATGTGTGAAGTAGAACGTAGGTGGCAAGTCTAGGCTACTGAAATATCTGGCAAGAAAGAGCCATCTCCTTTGAAGTACTGAAAGTTCTCAATCAGCAAATTTTATCATGATAAAATGTGGAAAGTTAACAGAAACTCTGTTGAGTTAGATTTTTCTGCAATTTATCCTTAATAAATGATATAATTCACATAAGCAAAGCAAGCCAAAATTCACATTTGGTTTATTTTCCTTGGCAATTCTGTAATAATCAGCAACAGCTAGAACAAATTGGGAAAATGAGGTATTTTTCTAACTTTTAATCTCTCTATATAATTTTGATGTTCTGTACCTTGATTTCCAATCTCCTCTGGTTGCCAAGAAGCTGGTGTGTACATTTACTAAGACTATCCCAAGATGTGATAATTTTCTTCAGACTTCCCCTTTGGTTTGGTACTTCCTTATATCTTCTTGTAAACTAAGCGGCACCCTGAAAAAGACAAAAGGGTATAATATGATTCCGTCATTGGAACATTCGGCTGGACTGTGAAATTCAAGGCTGTAACTTGCAGTCAATCATAGACACAACGTTTCATCAAGGTTGTAACTTGCCTCTATGTTGGGTTTTCTACATTCAGGCAAGTAAAGCAAGGAAGAGGATATTTGAGGGGACGGCATCTGGTGGATAATGGATTGTGCCACAAGAGTATCAGTTGTATCCATTCTTTTTTAGCTAAAAAATATGCTCAGTTGGATTTATTCTACACAAGACGGTGCTGGGGATTAAATCAATAATCTCACTTTGTAGTCTTGTTCTTAAATCAATAATCTCACTTTGTAGACTTGTTCTTAAAGGAACGCAAACCCCGCCAAAAATTATCTTGAGAAAATGATTATTCCGAAAAACTTTTTTTCATACTCAGTCAATATTTTTACATAAAACAATTTTTCATGTATGATATGAATGTATGAAGGGACCTAAGGTCAATCTAGGTAAAAAAAACCTTAGATGTTCAATCCACATAGTTTTTAGCCTTTCAAAATTACACATCATCAATACATATGAACTGGTATGCATATAATTGGTTATGTTAATCTTGATCATTCAGCACCATTAGAATGAGTTTCTGATCGAGTTAACCAATCATTTACGATAAGAGATTGCTCTCCTATCTTTCTTGTACCCTGTGCAAACAGAGCAATAGATTGCATGAACATTTGGCAAGTGCGTTTAATTTAATAATATATCAAACCTAATGGAAATTTGGAGAATCTATGCTGCTACTACAACGTCCTAGAGACAAAGGACATGGCCGAAGTGGACGCGAAGATTCTAACTTGGGGTTCTTTCTTCCAAGAAGTGAAGAGGTTGTGTTACATAGCAGGACCCATGATTGCTGTGATTCTATCTCAGAACTTGTTGCGGGTCAGTTCAATGATGATGGTTGGTCACCTGGGTGAGCTTGCTCTCTCAAGCTCCTCCCTAGCCCTCTCCCTCTCCGGGGTCACCGGCTTTAGTCTTTTTGTAAGTCTTCGTCCGCATCCTCATCTGTTCTTTACATTCATTCTTTCTTCTTATATTATCTGCATTTTGGATTTGTTTTTTTGATGTCCAACTGTTTGTTTGTTCGTAGAAAGTTAGAAACTTAAGTACATTTTGTAACGTGCTAACAGCTAGGAATGGCTAGTGCACTGGAAACTTTATGTGGGCAAGCATATGGAGCTGAGCAATATCAGAAACTTGGACTTCATACCTACACTGCTATATTTTCTCTCACCTTAGTTTGTCTTCCTTTATCTTTGGTATGGATATATATGGAGGAGTTACTGATTCTCATTGGTCAAGACCCTGTAATTTCTCGTGAAGTTGCCAAATTCACAATCTGGCTTCTTCCAGCTCTGTTCGCCTTCGCCTCCCTTCAACCACTCATTAGATACTTTCAGGCACAAAGTTTGATAATACCTATGTTGTGCGGAAGCGTCAATCGAGTGCGAGTGAAAAATAAACACAACTAGCAGGAGATAAAATGAACACAAACAACACCAACAAGAACACCAAGATTTATACTGGTTCGGCAATGCCTACATCCAGTTTGGAGACGACGGAGTATTCCACTATAATCAATGAGAACATACAACAGTGTTTATCACTCAATTTCCCAAAGACCCAAATAACCCAAGCTCACACATTTACAATAGGAAGAGAAACTGAAAATACAAAGCAAAGACAACTTGAGAGAATTTTCTTCTCTCTGCCGAATGGCTTCTTGCTGTTTCTCTCCCTCTACTTCCCTCCTTCAGCTGCTGCCATGCTTCTCAATTTATAGAGAAGCCAACGGGTGAAGGCCAGCTAGTCAAATTATGAGGCCAACTATGAAGTCAGAAAGCCAGCCAAGTTTGCATGGCTTTTGTCTCCCACGTGCTCCCATCTTCTGCCAAAGCTTCAATATTCCTCTGCAAAGGCTCTGCAAGGTTGTTATTCTCCTACAAAGCTGCTGCCACCACTTGACAGCATCCACCCACAATATTTGGTCGGCTGACACAATTCTTCCTTTGGCCATGTGATGGCTAGTGTGGCAGCCATCATGAAGAAACTATCAACACACGTGGGTGCAATTTGAGCCAATAATCAACAATCTCCACCTTGGCTCAAATTGTACCAAACTCGTAATACTCCCAATGGTCGTCTCCCAATCCCCCACGGGGCAATCAACAAATTTTACAAATTCCAATCAAGTCTAAGCAATGCTTAAACTTGAGCAACGAAACTGGTTTCGTCAACATATCTGCAGGATTGTTGGTGGTTCCAATCTTCTCAAGAAGAATATCTCCCTCTTCAATAATCTCACGAACAAAATGGAACCTCACGTCAATGTGTTTCGTACGTGCATGATGAACTTGATTCTTTGCTAAATAAATAGCACTCTGACTGTCGCAATACACATCCACATGGTCCTGTTGAACCCCTAAGTCATCAAGCAACCCTTGAAGCCAGATGGCTTCCTTTATAGCTTCTGTTACCGCCATGTATTCAGCCTCAGTAGTCGACAAAGCAACAGTAGATTGCAGAATCGACCTCCAACTTACTGGACCTCCAGCAATAGTGAATACAAAACCTGTAGTGGACCTACGCTTGTCCAAATCACCTGCGTAATCAGAATCTACGTATCCAACAACACATTGACCATTAACTTTATCCTGCTGAAACAATAAACCAACATCCACAGTACCCAGAATATACCGTAGAATCCATTTCACAGCTTGCCAGTGCCCTTTTCCTGGATTATGCATATATCTACTGACAATACTAACAGCTTGTGAAATATCAGGCCTAGTACACACCATAGCATACATCAAACTACCAACAGCACTTGCATATGGAATTTGAGCCATGTAATGACTCTCCTCATCAGTATTAGGAGACATAGAAGCACTAAGTTTGAAATGAGGGGCAAGAGGTGTACTAACCGGTTTTGAATTTTCATTCATCCCGAAACGTTGTAGTACCTTCTTCAAATACTGCTTCTGACACAGACTAATCTTGCCTTTCGCTCTATCTCTTTCAATTTCCATACCCAGTATCTTCCGAGCTTCTCCCAAGTCCTTCATCTCAAATTCATTACTGAGTTGAGTCTTCAACCTTTCAATCTCCACTTTGCTTTTACATGCTATCAACATATCATCAACATATAAAAGCAGATAAATGAAGGATCCATCTTGTAGCTTGCGAAAGTATACACAATGGTCATAATGACTTCTTGTGTACTCATGCCCGATCATAAACCTATCAAATCGCTTGTACCATTGTCTTGGAGACTGCTTCAAGCCATACAATGATTTTTGCAATTTGCAAACCCAATTTTCCTTGCCAGCAATCTTAAAACCTTCTGGCTGAGACATATAAATCTCTTCCTCCAAATCACCGTGTAAGAACGCCGTCTTGACATCAAGTTGAGCTAACTCGAGGTCAAACTGCACAACCAAAGCCAACAAAATACGAATAGAAGAATGTTTTACTACAGGAGAAAATACCTCGTTGTAGTCAATGCCTTCCTTCTGAGCGTAGCCTTTAGCTACCAATCTGGCTTTGAATCTTACATTGTCTTTTCCCAAAGATTCCATCTTCTTGGCATAAACCCATTTGCAACCAATTGCTTTCTTCCCCTTTGGTAACTGAACCAGCTTCCAAGTCTCATTTTTATGAAGAGATTTCATCTCCTCATCCATAGATTTCTTCCACTCCACGTTCTCTGAACTTCTGACAGCTTCTTTGAAGGCGGATGGAATATCATCTTCAATAACGGGAAGTGCATATGCCACAATATCAGTAAACCGAGCGGGCTTCCGAATTTCCCTTCTCTGTCTTCTGATTGCAATAAAATCCTGTTGCTGTGGAGGCTCTTGGGTAGGTGCCTCCTCTTCATCATCCTCGTCCTCATCATCAGAATCAACTGTAGGACTAGTGTCTGTAACATCAGACCTTACTGGAACAACTGGAGTCTTCAGTAACTCCACCTGCTTTGAACTACTCATGGTCTTGGTCGCTTCAATTTCACCTTCATGCTTGTTCTGATTAACCATAGCAGCCTCATCAAAGGTCACATCTCTGCTTACAACAAATTTCTTCTCATCTGGACACCAAAGTCGGTATCCCTTCACGCCAGTGCTAAAGCCCATAAATAGAGCTTTCTTTGCTCTTGGATCCAACTTGCTTTCCCTGACATGGTAGTAAGCAGGACAACCAAATATGTGTAAAAGCTTGTAATCAGTACAAGGTTTACCAGACCATACCTCCATGGGCGTTTTGCCCTCGTTCGCAGCAGCCGGCAACCGATTAATAAGGTGGCCTGCATAAGCAATCGCCTCAGCCCAAAACGCCTTGCCTAAACCAGCATTAGACAACATACACCGGACTTTCTCAAGCAAAGTACGGTTCATGCGCTCTGCCACCCCATTCTGTTGCGGTGTCTCCCTAACCGTGAAGTGCCTCACAATACCCTCATCTTGACAAACTTTCAAGAAAGGATCAGACTTATATTCACCTCCATTGTCTGATCTGAGAGTCTTGATCTTTCGACCGCTTTGCGTTTCAATCATCTTTTTCCACTTCAGGAATATCTTTAAGACTTCATCTTTACGCTTCATGGTATACACCCATATTCTTCTAGAGAAGTCATCAACAAAGGAGACAAAATAATGGCTACCTCCCCAAGATGCATTCTTGGAAGGTCCCCAAACATCAGTGTGAACATAATCAAGAATGCCTTTAGTGTTGTGAATAGCGGTGCCAAATTTTACTCTAGTTTGCTTACCCAACACACAGTGTTCACAGAATTCCAATTTGCATGCCTTTGCACCTTTCAATAAGCTTTGCTTCACCAATCCTTGCAACGCTTTTTCCCCAGCATGCCCAAGACGCATATGCCATAACCTCGTGGTGTCTGTGCTATCTGCGTCAGCAGCTTCGGTGACAGCTGCTCTACCAATAACTGTACTCCCCTGCAAGAAATACAAGTTATTTCGTCTTGTACCTTTCATCACCACCAGTGCCCCGTACACAGCTTTAAGAACTCCACCCTCCATGGTGATCTTGAGACCCTTGGATTCCAAAGCGCCCAATGAGATAAGATTTTTCTTCATATCCGGTACATACCGAACATCACTCAATTCTCTTACTGTTCCATCATGCATCTTCAAACAGATTTTGCCTATCCCTTGTGTTTTGCAAGCATTATTATTGCCCATCAAAACAACTCCACCATCCAGCTCCTCGAAGCTAGAAAACCATTCCCGAATGGGACACATATGATAGGTGCAACCTGAATCCAAAATCCACTCCTCGGAGTGACCATCAGCAGATGAACTAGCCAAAGCAAACTCGAAATCATCATCTCCAGATTTTGCAACATTTGCTTCAGAACCCGCTTTCTCCTTCTCTTTGTTCTTCAATTTGGGGCAGTCTTTCTTCCAATGACCCTTTTGGCGACAAAAGGCACATTCATCTTTAGCAGGAAACTTCCCTCGTGACTTTGAACGAGATTTTCCCCACTCCCCAGATTTTCTTTCCTCTGTTCGACTCCTTGCAACAAGTGCCTCGGTTTGTGAATTGTGAGTCTTCTGATCCCTTTTACGACACTCATGATTCACCAATGCCGCAGACACCTCCTCAAGTTTCACCTCGGATTTTCCATACAACAAAGTAGTTGTCAAATGATCATAATCATCAGGTAATGAATTTAACAAACATAGTGCCTTGTCCTCGTCAGGAATTTTCACATCAAGGTTTGCTAAATCAGCAAGTATTTTATTATAATCATTGAGGTGTTCATGCATAGAAATACCTGGACGATACTGAAATCGGAAGAGTCGCTTCTTCAAGAAGAGCCGATTTTCTGCACTCTTGGTCATATACTTCTCCTCCAATTTCGTCCAAAACTCCTTAGCAGAAGTTTCCTTCATATATGGGTATTTCAACTCCTTATCAAGGAACGATCGAATAGTGGCACAAGCATGAAGATTAATTCGCGTCCACTGCTTGTTATCAATATCTTCTGGTTTATCCTCCAGAACTATATCCAATTCTTGTTGATACAACACATCCATAACTTCACATTGCCACATACCAAAACTATTAGAGCCATTGAATTTCTCAACCTCTAACCTTGTAGTGGCGATTGGATGTCTATTGGATGTAGGTGCCGACGAAGATGATGCCGACTCCTTCTCCTTCACAGATTCATCTTTATCTCCAGCCATCAAATCCACTCGGCACTATTCACGGCTACTGTAGCAATCACTATTCACGGCTACTGTAGCGCAGCTACTGTTCACGGCACTGTAGAACCGGTACTGTTCACAGTACTGTAGCACGCCAATTTCCCCAGTCGAAACTGGAGCTCTGATACCACTTGTTGTGCGGAAGCGTCAATCGAGTGCGAGTGAAAAATAAACACAACTAGCAGGAGATAAAATGAACACAAACAACACCAACAAGAACACCAAGATTTATACTGGTTCGGCAATGCCTACATCCAGTTTGGAGACGACGGAGTATTCCACTATAATCAATGAGAACATACAACAGTGTTTATCACTCAATTTCCCAAAGACCCAAATAACCCAAGCTCACACATTTACAATAGGAAGAGAAACTGAAAATACAAAGCAAAGACAACTTGAGAGAATTTTCTTCTCTCTGCCGAATGGCTTCTTGCTGTTTCTCTCCCTCTACTTCCCTCCTTCAGCTGCTGCCATGCTTCTCAATTTATAGAGAAGCCAACGGGTGAAGGCCAGCTAGTCAAATTATGAGGCCAACTATGAAGTCAGAAAGCCAGCCAAGTTTGCATGGCTTTTGTCTCCCACGTGCTCCCATCTTCTGCCAAAGCTTCAATATTCCTCTGCAAAGGCTCTGCAAGGTTGTTATTCTCCTACAAAGCTGCTGCCACCACTTGACAGCATCCACCCACAATATTTGGTCGGCTGACACAATTCTTCCTTTGGCCATGTGATGGCTAGTGTGGCAGCCATCATGAAGAAACTATCAACACACGTGGGTGCAATTTGAGCCAATAATCAACAACCTATGCTCATAAGCTCTGTCACGACCCTTTTGTTCCATATTCCCCTCTGTTGGGTTCTAGTCTTCAAGTCTGGGCTGGATCACCTTGGAGGGGCATTAGCAATCAGTATTTCCTATTGGCTGAATGTGATTTTACTTGGATTATACATGAAGTTTTCTTCTGCCTGTTCAAAAACCCGAGCTCCAATTTCTAAGGAGCTATTTCATGGAATGGGAGAGTTCTTTCACTTTGCAATCCCTTCTGCACTCATGCCATGGTAGCTATTTTAGAAAAGTTTTCCTTATGCTTTCATAAAATATTCCATCTCCAATGTCCTTTCTTATTGATTCTTCTTGATGATTGTAGCCTTGAGTGGTGGTCATTCGAGCTGCTTATCTTGCTGTCTGGGCTTTTACCAAATCCAGCTCTTGAAACTTCAGTTCTGTCTGTATGGTAAGTTTTCTGTTTTTGTTCACCTTCAGATACCGAGGAAGATCTTCTAAAAATTAGTACAAATTTTAAAACCAGTTTCTCAATTTGGAATTGGTCTCTTTGTAATACTAGTTACTGTTGGTGGACAGTCTCCAAACCATTTCGACACTCTATGCAATACCATACGGGTTTGGTGCTGCAGCAAGGTTTGTTCAAACACATGCCATCAGATTTCATATTTGTATACTATAATACTAATCATGTCAAAGCAGTTAAATTTGCATAAATAATAAGTAAAGTAGTAACTTGATCTTCTTTCTTTATTCTTGGGAATTGTATAGTACTAGAGTTGCAAATGAACTAGGAGCTGGTAACCCAGAAGGTGCTCGTTTAGCTACTCGTGCTGCGATGTTTCTAGCAGTCACAGAGACAAGTATAGAAACCACAACCCTCTATGCCTGCCGGCATGTATTTGGTTACATTTATAGCAATGAGAAAGACGTCATTGATTATGTCGTAACCATGGCTCCTCTAGTTTGCCTATCTCTTGTACTAGACAGCTTTCAAGGGGTCCTTACAGGTAAGTTAAATGCTCAATCTTTTCTGCAGATAAGCATCTTGCTTAGGAATAAAGTTTTCAATCTTGTGTTATATACTTTTGTCAACGGTAAAATCAGGTGTTGCTAGAGGAACTGAGTGGCAGCATATAGGGGCTTACATAAACCTTGGAGCATTTTATCTTTGTGGAATTCCAGTTGCTGCAATATTGGCTTTCTGGGTGCATTTTAGAGGAAGGGGACTCTGGATTGGAATACAAGTTGGTTCTTTGGTGCAAACCATCTTGCCCTCTTTTGTAACAACTAGTACAAATTGGGAAAAGCAGGTCTACTTTCTAACTATAATCTCTTGATAATCCCGATCTCTCTTATGATTACCATTCTAATCCTTTTTACTTAAACATGGCCTCATTCTACCTTGTTAAGAGGATGTTTATGTTGGGTTTTTGTTGTTCCAGGCAAGAAAGGCAAGGGAGAGGATATTGAGGGGAAGGATTGTGCCACTAAAGCAGAGGCTGATGAGCTTAGTATTTTTATTTGAATTCAAATGGGGGGTACTTCCTTATTTATATTGTAAACTTAAGTAAATGGATTAATATAAAAATAAATAAAAGTAAAAGGACAAAGACATTTGCTTCAATGTTGAAAATGGAAATAAGGTAATCTGTACACCAGCTGAGCAAAGGTAATCCGTACATCATCTGAGTAAAGGGGCAATTTGAAGCACTTACAATGGTTTTTCCAGCGAGGGAAGGTGCAGCTGCACCTCCTTGCACCTTAATAGGTCCGCCACTGCTCATATGGTTAAACATCTAAACATACATGTTGTCAAATTATGATATTATTATAATATATATGTATGTGATCATGAGTGATTACTAACAGCCAAAAATGGCTAAACTATTAGCAACAAAGCTACTTTGTTTGGTCAGCTATGTTTTTTTTTTTTTTTTGGGTATGAACCATGAGGTGGTCCTGGATGGGCCCCAACTATGGGTGGCACCTTTAAGCCTTAACCACAACCCAGACTAATCCCCACTCACACCGGGTCGGCCCGTAAGGGGTAAAGTGTTGGCCAAAGTGGTGACTCCGTACGAGAGCAGGGATCGAACCCCTGACCTCTCTTAAGGAATGAGAGTGCCGAACCACTCACACCAACCACCTTGGTTGGTCAGCTATGTTTTAGCTCTTGTTAAATAATCAAAGTTGATAAATGATTATTTATATTTATATATAATGGCTTGGACGTTAGTAAAGGCCAAGAAATAGCCTACATATACGTGGGAATACATATTTCAGCAACTAATAGATGGGCGACATTTGGAAAATGAATATTCCTTAAATCAACTGATTACCCTTATTTAATTAGGGAAATTTTTATTGATTTAAGATGGAAATATATCTCCAAATCAAGGATGAGATTTCCATTAAATGGCATACATATATATATATATATATATATATAATTATTATTACTATTATTATTATTATTATTATTATTATTATTATTATTATTATTATTATTATTATTATTATTATTATTATTATTATGAAAATGCTATCATGCTTGGTTATTATAAAGGATATAGTAATTTCTTGACCAGAGCATTGGGTTCTCATGTCAACCCAACATTGATGGGATTCTCAACCAAGTCAGAAACTCCAAGTGCACGATGTCTCACCAGAGATCGGATCATACACTCAGAAGTCTCCTTGTAAGTGGTGGAATTCAAAGATGGGAAGACTCGTAGCCAACTTACCAGGACTTATTGCATCTCAAGTCAAGAGAAGAGTTTCACAATCCCAATTCTATTTTATTGACCAACTATATGGGTTGGTGGTAGTTGGGAAGTTCTCATTAAATGCCTAGAGCTCCGGAATGCATTAATCTTGGAAGGATTTTCAGTGAAAGCTAGTTGAGGCCATTTAATGGTCAAATCCATGAGCTGAAGAAAGCTCTATAAATAGCTCCTCAAAAGAAGAGGCAAGGAGTTTCGACTCAACACACAAAACCTATCTTTTTATCCTGCACCTTTCAATTCTTAGTCTAGGATTTTATTTTTCAAGAACTTTAGATTATCCAAGTTCTTTATTTTCCTAGTGTAAGCTTACTTTCTTAGAATTTAATCTTTAAATTCAAGTTTAATTCAATTATTTATCGCTTTAATATATTTTATCGCATTTACATTTTTGTCATTTCGTTTCGTGCATTTACATTCATTGCACTTATCTCCAAAATCCTAAAACTAGTCAGACAAAACTTAGTCATCCTTGATCCCGAGGAAGTGAAAGAACCTAGGCCAAGATGAGGTTCTTTGCTTGGCTGATCAATTATTTGATTAGAAGTCAAAAGTGCAAACACACTCACACACTCTTTCCATCTAAGACATCAAGTGGCTTGGTGCTGGCACACATACGCATCTCGAGAGAAGATGGACCAAAAATCTTTCTTTTGGCCTACTTGGCCAAAAAGAGGAAACAGTGCCAAAATCAAATTCTTCCCCTTTTAAGAACAAGAGTACAAAATGAGATTATTGATTTAATCCCACCAGAATGTGTAATTCCAGCTAGAAAATCAAATTCCCACCAAATCAAAATATGAAAAATCGGTTTCAAAATACGATTTAGGCTTAAAAATGATGGCTCGTAAAGTCAATATATACATGATACTAAAATCCCATAAAATCAAGTTTTCTTATTTGATGTGTAAGGAATAAAAGCAGCCAAAAATTATCTTGAGAAAATGATTATTCTGAAAAACCATTTTTCATACTTAGTCAATATTTTTACATAAAACAATTTTTCATGTATGATATGAATGCATGAAAGGACCTAAGGTCAATTTAGGTGAAAAAAACCTTAGATGTTCAATTCACAAAAAGTTTTTAGCCTTTCATAATTCCTGAATCCGCCATTGACTATGAGACCATTCATACCCCAAAAAAAAAAAAAACCAAACCCCTACGAGACTATGAGGCCTCATCCTTGCTACTACACTATCCCACCTTTGAATTTCACTTTGGACACCACCCTTCAGCTGAACACTTGGGCTTATCAACCCGGCTTTGGAGCTTCACGCACTTGCACCAGTTACAAGCCCACCAAGAGCTCTTGCTCCGTTGGGTGGATTTATTTAGGCTCAAACAGGCACAAACCCAAACATCATAAATTATACATATGAACTGATACATGCCAACGCGATGAGAAGAATGAGATTCTGATGGAATTAACAAATCATTCTCAAAAAAAGTTTGCTGTCTCTCTCTCACATGTTTTTTGCGGCCCTGCCCTGTACCTGTGCAAAACAGAGCAAGATAATCAACCTTTTGCAAGCGTATTTACTAAAATACCACAAATAACGTAGAATCTGTTGCATACTATGTATGTACAAGTTCAACATCCTAGAGAGAGGTCATGGCCGAAGAGGGCGCGTGGGTTCTGACCATGTTGCCAAAATTTCCACGTGCCTCTTGAAAACTTCCAAATCTATAAAGGAAATTCATTAAGGTAATAATAATCACCAATAATAACAACAACAAAATAATGCAATCATATGAAAGGCCAAAACTTTTACGTCTCTTTCTTAATCCACGCATTCCATTGTCACAAAGGAGATGTGTATATACGAGTGAGAAGAGGTTGATAACAGTCTGAGATGGTAGATAGTAGATAGATAGAGAGAGAATGGACAAGAGTTTGTTAATAGAAGAGGGAGAGGACAGGGGAGGTGTTGAAAGATGCGGTTTGTTTGTTGCAGAAGTGAAGAGGTTGGGATACATAGCAGGGCCTATGGTGGCTGTGAATTTGTCTCAGTACTTCTTGCAAATCATTTCGATCATGATGGTGGGTCATCTGGGTCAGCTCTCTCTATCCAGCACTGCTATTGCCATCTCTTTCTGTGCTGTCTCCGGCTTCAGTCTTCTTGTAAGTGCTTTCCCTGTTTCTGTATCAGTTTATTTTATTTTTGTAATAAATTTTGGGCAACCGAGGTTTATGATAAATAATATAGATAAATCTGGTTTAAAATCCCAACCCCTCGTGTTACTGTTTGCTTTTTTCATTTTCCTTTTTGTTTGTGTTAGTTGTTACTTGTTGTTCTTACCATAAGAGAGAACAGGCAATGTAGGATTAAGATGAGTGAACCAAATGTTGTAACTATTGAAAAGGATAAATTTCATCATTTGGAGTTTTGCCTTCAAGCAGAAAAGGATCTTGGGTACCAGTCCTTAAGAACTTAATGGGTTTTCTAATTTGTACATGTCAAACAGTTTGGAATGGCTTGTGCACTGGAAACTCTGTCAGGGCAAGCTTATGGAGCTCAGCAATATAAACAACTAGGACTCCAAATCAACACTGCTATTTTCTCTTTACTCCTAGTTTGTCTCCCTCTGTCTCTCGTGTGGATCTACATGGGAGAAATACTAATTTTCATGGGCCAAGACCCTCTAATTTCACTTGAAGCTGGTAAGTTTGCAAGGATGCTCTTACCTGCACTCTTTGCTTATGCAACTCTTCAGCCACTTTGTAAATATCTTCAGACACAAAGCTTGATCATTCCCTTGCTCGTATGCGGTTGTGCTTCTCTGTGCTTCCACATACCTTTTTGTTGGGCTATGGTATTCAAGTCTGGACTAGGACACCTTGGAGCAGCATTAGCCATTGGTATGTCGTATTGGTTAAATGTGATTCTACTCATACTATACGTGACGTACTCCACTGCCTGTGCACGTACCCGGGTTCCAATTTCTTTGGAGCTGTTTCAAGGAATTAAAGAATTCTTGCGTTTTGCAATTCCTTCTGCCGTAATGATTTGGTAACCTTCTTCTTGCTAGCTTTTAAAATCTCCTAGTTTTCTTTTCTAGCATTAGTACTAATATTGTGATTTCCCATCTGATGTGATGCTTATAGCCTTGAATGGTGGTCATTTGAGCTCCTTATCTTGCTGGCTGGTTTTCTACCAAATCCGGAGCTTGAAACTTCAGTTTTATCTATATGGTATGCTGCAATTTTAAGTGACGTCCCTGATAACTAGCGAGTTATATTCTTCAAATCAATAAAATGTTTTACTTTTCTGAACAGCTTGTCAACCATCTCATCACTGTATACAATACCAGAAGGACTTGGTGCAGCAGGAAGGTTTGTATCAAGGCACATATGAATGTAACATAAAATTGATTTCTTATATGACGAATCTTCTTAGCTTTGTGTACTAATGATTTGTTTTTTTATTGGGTTTTAGCACTAGGGTTTCAAATGAATTAGGTGCTGGAAATCCCCAAGCAGCTCGATTAGCTGTTGGTGCTGTTATGTTTCTTACAGTCTCAGGGGTAGTTATTATAAGCTCAACCGTTTTCGCCAGCCGATCTGTTTTTGGTTACATTTTCAGCAATGACAAGGAAGTTGTGGATTATGTCACTTCCATGGCCCCTCTGATTTGTCTATCAGTTATATCTGACAACTTACACGGGGTTCTTTCTGGTTATGATTCTATTCCTTCCACATTTCTGTTAATGCATTTTCAATGCAGTAATTCTGTGAAACTCAAAGCCTTTTATTTTATATATAATTCAAAACAGGAATTGCTAGGGGATGTGGATGGCAGGACTTGGGAGTGTATGTCAACCTCGGAGCATATTATCTAGTTGGGATTCCGGTTGCTGCCACATTGTGTTTCTGGTTAGACTTTAGAGGAAGGGGGCTTTGGATTGGGATACAAGTCGGTTCTTTTCTGCAAGCATTTCTTTACTCTGTGATAACAAGTTGTACAAATTGGGAAGAAAAGGTAAACTCTCCATCTTTTAATCTTTCAAGATGAAAATTTGAATCTGTGCTGCTCAGTTGTGGAGAAGCTAAAAGAGAAAGGAACTTAAAAAGACAGTATTGATATCGAATATTTCAGTTCAGAATTCACAAGCCTGTTAGTCAATCATTTCTTTAGCAGCTAACCAGAAATGCTATCTTTAGAAAGAGTCATTCCTTTAACAGCATGAACTGTGAAACCTCTTTGAGATTAGGCAGCAATTTATGTCATACTTTTTCTAATGAGACTTCTCTTTCTCTTGGGTGTCTTGATGTTGCAGGCAAGAAAGACAAGGGAGAGGATATTTGTGGAAAAATCTCTAGTAAGATAGCAGCCGTTCCATTCTTTTTGAAGCAAGGTTCTCTGGTGCAATGCAATCATTCAGATGGATCATTTGAAATGATGCTTTAGGTGATTTTTATAGGCTTATTATACCTCTAGGGTTTGTGAGAGAAGCATGCTAAATGTTACCAGTTTACATGTAGGTATGATTGAAGCATGAAATATATTTTCTTGGCACCTCTATAGACATTTACCAACTCTGGAACTTTTACTTTTGATGATTTGATGACACTATGAAAAATGCTTCAAACACGGGATTTCTCGATGAGTAAAAACCTCTCAAGGACTTTAGAATAAATTTCAACATCAATCAAATGACCAAGTTTTGCAGAGTAAAATCCTCTCAAGGTATAACTTGCATTGGCATGTAAATGACTTTTGTTACCTTACAAATCCTCTTGAGTTGGAATCAATTACCCGTCTGGCAAATAACTTCCATTTGTGTCGATCACATGTTGATATCTTACATGTTAAAAACTGATTATGATATGTAAATATTGATTATGATATGTAAATATGGATTAGGCTAGTTGACTAGGGTAGTGTATTTGCTTCCTTACGCCCAAATTCCTCATTATTGATGGATTAGGTTGGCATGTTTACTAATCTATAATCGGATTAGGAGGAATTGAATTGAGGAGAAGTTGGATTGAAGATAATTAGATTCCAGATTCTTATTGAAGTTGTTTACTAAACTATATGGAATTGGGGTATGAATGATGCTAATTACTAAAATGTCCTTGTTGTTGGGTTAGAGTATATGGAAAAATTGGAAATTTCAAAATTGTGTGAGGATATAATGGGTAAAAAAGATAAATTCCTAATGGGTTAGTTCTCCAAGAATTAGAATACCACATCTCACTCAAGAATTGAATTCATGATTTTGGAGGAATTCAATTCCTAATTTTGTGTAGACCCTACTTACTTTTTAATTTCTTTATGTGAAGTAAACACATGAATCCTCCATAATTAGAATTTAATTCCTGATTCGAATTCCAATTTTTGATTAGTAAACACACTATTAGAGTAATTTAGAATGTTGTCTTGTCCAAAAAGAAAAGAGAGAGAGAGACATGGTGTACCAAGCGGCCCATTTACCAATAACGGGCCAGAAGTCATTTAGCCCAGTTAAATGGTGACGTCATCTGCATCAGTTTACGGAAACGGGCCGCGGCCCGTTAATCGGGTTCCGGGTATTTTTTTTTGATAAGTTAGCAAAAGAAAAAAACAAATTTCGATGGCACTTGGCGGCGGCGAGTGACAAAGATTTTCCCCTTTACAAAACCCCAAACCCAAAAAAAGCCCTCAAAAACCTCTGAGAAGTGAGAACTCGCCGTTCAGCTCTGCAATTCATTCCTTCGAACACAGAGAGATGGGAAGAGCCGAGAGAGAGCAATTGACTCGAACTCTGAACCAGCACCTGAACACCATCCACGAGACCTTTCAGGTTTAAGATCTCTCTGTTTACAACTCCCTGGAATTCTTTTTTGTTTTTTGTTTGAAAATATAGTCTTTTGCTTTTTGATTTTGGTGATGGTGATGATGGTGATGTGGCTTTTGTTTGTTGAAATCAATGAAAACAGTTGTTAGATCAAACTCCACCTTCTACACTCGAGAAGGTGAGCTGGGAGAAGGTCATGCAGATTGGTGACCAAGTCTCCAAACAAGCTACCATTGGTATTTCTTTATCTTTTTTTGCTTGGTATGATCTTAGTATGTTAATTTGGAAACTTGAGCTTGGAATGGCTAAATCTAGGAAAATTATTGAAGGAATTTTGATTTGAGCTTTTTGACTTATCTGGTTGTAGTGATAAACACAATCAGTGGCAGGTTTCTGGACTTTGGAAATACGTTTCTTCAACTTAACAAATTTTCCATATTAATAAAAGAAAATGATAAAAGTGGAGCAATGGAACTATCTAGTGCCTTGTTGGAGATCTGATTTTTATGGTTTTTGTCTATCTATGCTTCAATTTGCGATTTAGTTGCATAGTTCTCCCGTGTGGCATAGTGCCTCATGCTCAAGTGACTAACTGCGACTTCATAATGCAGCTGGAATGCTTTGGAGCGGAGAAACACCAGAAGTTAGAGCCCTTGAAGAAAACATGGCTTCATACGTCAATATTCTACAAGGTTTTCTTCTGCTTTCACATGGGAGTATAGTGGGTGCAGGGCCTACCCTGTCTTCCTGTGTCCATGCATCTGTAAAGCAAGTTGTTGACTCCAGTTTTAAGTTGTTGAAGGAATCTGTCTCGTTGTATGGTAATCTCTCTCTCTCTCTCTGGTTGAAGATAGAAGCAATTTGATTTGTATTCACCACCAGACATATTTCTGCAGCATTTCTTCTTCTTGATCCCTTCAGATCTCTATTTTCTTTTTCACCTGCACTCATGTACATGAACCTGAGGTCCTAGAGTTTGGTTTTGTGTATGAGACCGAAATTTGTAACTTTTAGGGTCTTAAGCTCTACTCGACTAGATGTTATAGTAGTTGGTAGTGTAGTTGTCTTCACTAAAATATTTAACAAATATGGCAATCTTGTCTTCTTGTTTTATCTTCACTTTGAATACACACCTGCAGGTGCACGGAATAAAGATGGGAAACTCTCAATGCCACAGTTGGCTGGTGCAGTATGGGAAGCGTGTTCTGCTCTTAAAAAGACACCTGCCACCAATGTCACAGCAATTGGGCGAGCAATGACGCAGGTTGCAGTTTCCATGAAAGATGTTCTTCGTGAGATGAAGGAGCTTAAGCCAGGTTCCTCTGACCCGACAGATGAAGCCTCTAATGAGTCTTCTATCGAAGCAGAGATTGAACCCCAGGATGATGAAATTTCAAGTGATGGTGATCTGGGCAATGATTTGTCACCTGAAGAGATGAGAGTTGCTCAGTTTGCAATTGCAGTTGTGTCTGAGACTCTTGTAGTGATAAAGGAACTAATTCGCACGATCACAAGTTTTCTTAAACGTGAAAATCCAAATGACAGCAGTAATCTTGTGGATTCCTTGGAGAAATTGTTGAGAATGTGTCAAGGAATCGGAATACAAATAGACGAGCTTGGAGCTTCTCTTTATCCCCCTCAAGAGGTTCCCACCATGAAGGCAGCATTAGAGAAAATCTACAGCTTTGTGGATGATATGCAAGCTGAATTACAGAATCTTAAAGGAAATTTGGAATCTTTTTGTCAGGCGTGCAATTGTTTAAAGAGTTCTTTGGGACAGCTTGAATCTGCAGTGGGCTGTCCCAGTACTGTCGATTTAGAAACTAGAGTGCAGAAAATTGATTTGAACAATTAGTAGAGTGAGAGAGTGAAATCCATTTTGCAGAGCTTCGTAAGTCGGAATGATTTTCTTGTCAGTATAATATTATTTTGCTTTATAGAATTTTAAAATTTAAATCAACCTAGTTGTGAACTGATAAAAGGTAGTTTCTGTTATACGCTTGCAGTATAAACCTCTTGTACAATAATACGGGGTTATTCACCCTTGTTCCATATGACAACACATTTATGTTACATAATGTTGCAAATGTACAAGATCCTTGCAAACTCTTGAGTATGCGCCATACTGCGAACAAATTTCATGCATCGAAGAAGCTGGGTTCATCGGCTGGTAAGCTTAACAACCCAGGCACCCCCAAAGTAAAGAGCAAGGAGGGGCGCTGCTAGAAGAACTTGAGTGAGTGGATCGGTTGATGGTGTAACCACAGCAGCTGCCACAACAGCACCAACCACAACATACCTCCAAATTGACAGCATTTGATCTCCTGATACTAGACCAACTTGTCCCAGGAGAAATTGTATAACCGGAACCTGTAGAATAAGATGAAAGGTCATTTGTAAAAAAAGTTTTCTGAGATATCCACGTCGACCTATGCACAGTTTTATGAGAGAGGCATGTTTCTGGCTGAAAGATAAATTGCTCACGAATATAAGTGCTGATTAGAATGAAGAAATGTCATCCCTAAAGACAGTATGAACTTAAGAGGAGAGAGTCATTGACTAATTACCTGGAAAGACAAGCCTGTGCTGAACATGAGCACCAGTACAAACTCAAAGTATTGATCAATTGACCACAACGATTCCACAACACCTTCCGCATATGTAACAAAAAAGTTCAAGGCTGCTGGTGTCAAAACAAAATAGGAGAAGCTGATACCAGCGTAGAAAAGTACTGATGAGCCCAAAACAATTGGCCCCAGAAATTTTCTCTCTTCTCTCGTTAATCCTGGAAGAACAAAGGCTATAAGCTCATACAGAATGATGGGGCTCCCCAAGAGAAGGCCACAATATCCTGATACCTGCAGTGGACAGTCAAAAGAATTGTCTTGTTAATTGATTTACTCCCGAAATAATGAAATGAAAACAGCGGAAACAAAAGAGGAGCAATACAGAAAATGTTATTCTCATTTCCCATTGAGATTATGATGGGAAGTATAAATCATAAAGTTCCTACAACACTCCATTGCACTTCCGCGCTAGTTAGCCAGACAAATTTGCACCCAACCAACAGTGGCTAACTTTCCAAAAACAAAACCTTACATGCGGCAATCATGTTAAATATATCATGGACAGGAAAGATATTCACTCAATCTAACCTTTAAGGTAGTAAAGAAAAACTCGCCAGGAGCTAGCTGCAAGAATTTTACACCTTGGTCTTTAACAGGAGCTTCGAGAAATATTATAAGTTCCTTTGAATATGCAAAGCATCCCAACATAGAAACTCCAACTGCTAGAACTGATATAAAAATTCTCTGACGCAGCTCTTCCAGATGATCAAATATACTCATCTCTTTATCGTCCGGGAGGAGCTCTTGACTAGGATATAGAAAATTGTAAATAGCACTTCCATTCTCTTCTTTCGAGCCATCAACCACATCTATATTGTACAGCAAAAGGTGAAGTCAACTTCAAACTAAAGACATTAACATCTACTTCCTGTACAAACAAACTGTTTTAGAAAACGGGCCAAATTATACTCTATAAGAAGCTATGAGAAAATCAGCTTCTTTGCTGTATTTACTTTTTTTGTTCCCTTATGATTGACTTCATATTTATTCGACAACATCACCACTCAAACTTCACTATAGTAGTTACGAAAGCACTTTCTTCCACTCAATTTCCAATTACTTCTTGAATCATGAAACAGCCAATAATGCTAAATTAACTGGTATTACAAAGCTCCTGAGCCTGATTTAAGGCATGTTTTGCTTCTAAATATACACAAATTCTGAGAGTAGAAAAAAAAAAACCTAAAGAAAGCACTAAATTATTCTAAACTAGTAAGAAAAGCCATGTTAAGTTTTTACCTTTTTTCACATATATTGGGTTCTCAAAGTAGCAAGTTAGTGACCATGTTTTTTTGATTTCTTTATATAATTTGTGGAATATAAAGCAACTCAACCATAATTTTTAGTGAAAATTTAAGAAATTTTGGTTGTTACCAGTAGCAGGCCTATCCTCGACGGCGGAGCCAATCCCAGACCCAGCGCCAAACTCTTGCTGCTTCTCTCTCAAATCGTCATCAACAGCGAAGCAGACTACGTCGTTTCGTAAGCTCTTCCGGCTCCGCAAACCATTGACCTCTAGTCTTGGTCTCCTCGAATGGTGGACTCGAACAGAACCCAGCTGGTTTCTGATTGGCCCAATCCGCTGGAAGCAATTGTGGCTGCGACTCCGAATGAAGTTCAAGTTCGAAATGGAAGCACAGCTCGTGCTTCCCATCTCTCCTAGAATACCACTCCAAGTTCGCTTCTTCTTCTTCTTCTACCTCTTGTTTGTATTAGCTTTCGTTTTATATCAAAATCTCAGCCAATATGAATGACTGGTGCTTCTTTCTTCAGCTCGGCGGACGATATTTTTGGATTTGCAGCCCGTGGCGCATTGTAGCAGGATCTTAACTAGATTTCTATTATGAGCCGATGACGTAGTCTATGAAGTAGAATGGGCTATAGAATGGGCCCATGGTGACTTGGGCCTCCTGCTTTTTTTGGGCCTTCGGCCTTTGTTACCATATATGTCGGCAACGCTTTTCCTTCCCGCCCTTTCTCCCATCTCATTTCTTCTCACTGTGAGTTTGCTTTGAGAAATGGCGCGAGAAATTCCGGCAGAGAAAGCCCTAGGTCTGCTCCGAAGCAGACTATGTGACCCTAATTTCGCCTTCAAAGCTCTCTCTCACTCCGACGATTCAAACTACAGGTCTCCGATCCCTCTCTTTCTTTCGTAGCATACTCTGTGACCCTAATTTCATTTTCTTCTACTTTTTATTTTTTATTTTTATAGAAGAATTAAGATAAAGGGTTTTTATTCTTGTTGCAGCAAGTTGAAATTCTTAGTCTCAAGTTCCATTACCGAAGCATGTAACAACTCCATTCTGCTTCTCGGTCCCCGTGGTTCTGGAAAAATCGCCGTATGCCCAAATTTTCAACTGCGGCTTTTATTTTCAATTCCTATTATAATCGTAACATTCTGTTAATCTTTTTATTTTATTTTATCGACTTCTAGGTGTTGGAGCTTGTGCTCAGTGATTTATTACAGGAATATCCTGATATGATTTCAGTGGTATGCTTATATTTTTCACTTTTCTTCTCTATAATTTCTTTGAATTTTTCAGTTTTTTTTTTCTGTTTAATGTACATGTAATTTGATTTTCTATGTACATTGTTCTACAGATTAGGTTGAGTGGCCTGTTGCATAGCAGTGACAACTGCGCATTTAAGGTTGATGATCTAGCCTTCTTTTTCCAAAGTAATAATGTTCTGGGAGTGGCGGTTTTATATTAGTGATCGTACTATAAATGGTGATTTTAAACTGTGAAATCATTCGGGATATTCTAGACAGTAATGTTATTTTCTTTGTTTAAGATGGTTGTTGGTTATTCAGGAAATTGCTAGACAGCTATGCATGGAGCATCAGTTGGTTTTCTCCAGAATGGTAACGTGCATAATTTTATCGGAAACCACTTTTGAAGGATTTTACTTCCAACAATTTATGGTTTCTTAATTTTGTGTTGACTTTTGTAGGCATCATTTGATGATAACTCCCAGTTTATGATAGCCATGTTAAGGTGTGTATAAAATTTTCTTGATGTGATTCTTGTCGAATGGTTTAGAAGTTCTGACAGATTTGTTTCTCTGATAATTAGGGAGTGTGGATTAGCACATAAAACAATTATTTTTATTTTGGATGAGTTTGACCTGTTTGCTCTGGTAAGACCTCATCATCCTGTGCCCACTTGTTTTTTCATTGCTGAAGTCTTGCAGTTTGACATTCATTTTTGTATTTTTGGCCGCTTCATTTGTTTAAAAGCGACAGTGGGCCATTTAAAAGCTTTCCTTTACAGGGCTAGTTTCTCAGAACTTTTATGCCTAAAAGTGAAGATGTGTGAAAAGCTATTAATGAACAAGTTTTGAAGATTCTGGTAGTCTTGTTGAGAACATTGTGTAGTTAACAGTAAGAAAAGTCTGGCACTGCAGAAACAGCATTACGAAGAGATGGAAATTTTAGATAACTTGTAAATCTCATTTGGGGTTGGAAAGTTACACTAGAAATTGCAGGTTAAGACGTGTCTGACTTACAAGCTAAACATATACATCTAAGGCGTAATAAGTGTATGACTTAATGAGGATCTTCTGGGACACCTACCAAAATATGTTATGATTCTGGCCTGATATAAATTTTGACCCACTTTGCATCAATGCATATATTCATGACGTACAAATGCATTTTTTAAGTCTAGACCATGCAAAAGAATTGAATTCTGGCTGTCATTATAGAATAAAAAGTAAAACACACTGACTGTAATGTTGTTCTTCATTTATGGTTCTTTATAGGGAAAACAGAAGTTACTTTATAGTTTGCTTGATGCAATGCAGTCAGTAACATCTCAAGCTGTCGTCATTGGTGTGAGCTGCCGACTGGTATGTTGCTTTTTAATTTCTGTGATCTTAAGCTGTAAATGATAAAATTCTAAATGAGATGTGGAATGATAGCCTTAGTCCGATTAATTGTTAATAAACTTCAACTCAGACCAAGTAGTGATGAAAATGCTAATGTTAGCAGGAATATGGACTTTGTCATGCAGGATGCTGACATGCTTTTGGACAAAAGAGTAAGATCTCGTTTTTCACATAGAAAGCTTTTGTTTCTTCCTCCTGCTAACGAAGACATACAGCGGTAAAATTGCTAACTACTGCTCAGGTGTTATTATTGTTTCTGCCCCAAACATTGGCACTTCCAGTGTAGTAATTGCTTTTAATTTTCTTAATTTCCAAATGAGGAAGATTGTTGGAGCACATTTTATCATTGCCAACAGACTCAAGCTTTCCTCCAGACTATGCTGTTGCTTTCAACACAAAACTTCAAGTATCCTTTCCTGACTATGTTTTTTGATGACATAACATGGAAATATTGTCATTTAGAAATATGTATTTCATTTTAAAGTATTCTAGCAGATAAGAACGTTGAGATTGTAAAGTCCCTGACTTTTTTGCAGAATATATTGGCAGATGAAAGATTTAAAGAGATTATTAGTACATATCTGAATTTTGATTCAACTGTCAAACATTTGTTGAGATATCTGTAAGTTTCACTTCTTGAATCTGAAAGAATTGAATGAAGGTCTTGCTTTTACTATCGATCATTCATCATATACTAAACATACTGGTCATGGACCATGACACTAGATTCCGTGCAGTTTCTTATATGGATTTGGAGTCTGGAATGTTGTCACTAGAAAACTTTAAAGCTGCACTTTCAAATATCCAGAGGCATCCAAAGTTGGAATGCATAAAAGGTCGGAGAATTTATATCTTGCTTTGTTGGACTTCATTATCTGCTTTCTTTTCCACCCATAGTTTCTGCCTGCCGAAAACTTGTGTATCTAAAAATGACGCAAAGCAAAGCAATGATCTCTGGTTCCTGTCTTCTTCTTCTTCTTCTCTCTTTTTCTTTTTCTTCTTCTTATGAAAATCAATGATTTCAAGCAGATTGCTCCATATTGGAACTTTACATTCTGGTATGCATGAAGAGGTTGGAAATTAAAGAGCAGAACTCGTACAATTTCAATTCTGTAATGAAAGGTGAATGTCTGATTCTTATTTTTCTAAGTGCTGTCGTTAAGTTTTCGCTTACATGTTTGGCATACGTCGCAGAGTACAAAAGCATACATGATTCGGTCAAGACATCTGACTATTTTGCAAGAAATGTTTGCTTACGGGTATGCATAGCTCCTTGCTAAAATTTGTTTTTATAAAAAATCTTAGTGTGCTGTTTCAGTTTTTGTACAATACTTCATTTCTCACTTCTGCAGGCATTTGAACACCTTCTACAACGTGAACTGATTGGCTTTACAGACAATAGAGGACAAAACCACTCTGTTGAGTTTACTCCTGTGAAGCTTTTAGTCTCATTCCACGAACTGCACCAGGGCCTGAAATCATATGGTTCCTGTCCCGTAAGTTACTAGTACTAGAAAATTTTGAGTTCTTGTCTGGATGTGCTTGCAACTTAGTAATTTAATAAGAAAAACTATCCGGTCATAATTCAACTTATCAACGCTTTTTTTTTGGTTCGTAGCTTCAAAACTCGGACATATGCATGTTAGATGATATGTCATCATCCTTTGATCTTAATGATGAAAAAAAAAATTCTGTAAACGAACTGAAGTTCTTGAAATACTTAACGAACCTAAAGTCTTTTTTTTCTTTTTTCTTTTCGTTCTTTCATTATCTTTGAATTAATCTTATACTAGTCGAGTGATTGGGGGGCATCATTTTGTTTGTGTTGACAGGCCATTCTTCAACAATTAATGGATCGTCAAAAATAGTGGCTGAAGAGACGGGATTGATGGCTGGTTAGCTGCTTCGTGTGATTTCTAGAATTTGTTTCATTAGTGATTCATTATTGTTATCAATTTTTAATGATGTAAAAACAAATTTTTACACTTTTCTGGCCGATAAATAAATTAATACAGTCCACACATGTCTCACAAAAATCCACCATGTTTTGGTGGGTATAGATTTAAGGGGTTTGGGTTTGGGTTTGGGTTTGCGTTTGAGTTTGAGTTTGGGCTTGGGTCTGGAATATAGAGAGGCAACAGAAACGGCTGCTTCCACTCTCTGTCTCTCAAAACCCAAAACCTAAAACCCACAACCCACAACCCATCTCTGAGCTTCCACTATTTACCAAACCCCTCTCCACTCAAATGCAATGGCACTCTGCGCCACAGCTTCAAAAGCTTTAGCTGCCATCCTCTTGCTCTCTCAAGGTACGCCTTCTTTTTCCCCTCTCTGGTTCTTTCCACAACTTCCCTTCAACTACTTCACTAGCCACCAAAACTCTCTCTGAAATCCATTCCTTATTTTTTACACCATTGAAGAAAAATCCTGAGCTTTTTGTAACATCAAGCACTCCTCTGATCATTTCCAAGCTGTTATTTATTGACCCTGGGTTGTTTGTACGAGTCCTTGTTGAGATTAGGACCAGACCCAGAATTGCTTTAAGGTTTTTCCCATGGGTAAGGAAGGGGAAGTGCAACAAGCACCATTTTCATTACCTTTCACTTCCAGGGAGAAAATGATTACAGGATTTGATGCAGACCCAACAGCTGTCTGTGTCAGTCTGTGCTGGTACAACATTTACTCCGGTTTGTTGGTCTGCATCTCCTTGGCTTGCGCATGTGCGTGCCCGGTAATTGAACTTCACCATTATTGTCCTTTTTTCTTTGGGGTTATTTGATATAGGTCCATTTTCATTCAGATACAATGGATGAAGGACATCAATTTTGGCTCCTCAATAGCAGTCCACCAAACAATCCAATGGACACGTAAGGAATGCCTTTGTCCATCCCTTTTTATGATATTTACTTCTAGTGCCATTAAATAGAAAAGGCAAATTAAACCGACCCCTTCCAAAGATCTGCTTGTCTCCTATAATCATGGTCATTCCATCCCAATCTCTGCTGATTTTTTACTTCCTTAATGAAGATTTTCACAAATTCCAAATTAGGATTGAATTACTTGTGTTACAGTCTCTTTTTTTCCGTTAGGTTTGCTATGAAGTATTCAACTTTTTTTTTTTCGGTTAGATTCATGTGTCTATAATGGAGGTAGTTTGAGTGTTCAATATGGGGTGGAAAATAGTTGACTTGGCACATACCTACAGTGAAGGTTTGCAAGGAAAGGTTTATTTTTTATGTTTGTTGTTTGTACGTAAAATTTGATTGTGTTTTTTTCTTCCTGTTTATTAGTATTGGTTGATGTACCTGTACCTTAGGCTTATAAGGTTTATTTTTCAAGATTACTTGCTGTTGCAGTGAAAAAGATTATGAACCAAACTAAGTCTATAGAACAGGTAGAATGTCCAACTATACCTATACAACAGTTTTGTATCACAAACATTACCTGTAGAATAAGTATACATACCAAACGTTTATGTGTTTGTAGTAAATGTATTTGTTCAGTAATGGTTTATGTAATATATTTGTAGCAATTACATTTGCATTTAAATTTGACAGGTTCTTTTCCACTTGCTTTTGCCATCCTTGATTTTGAAAATGGAGCAAAATTAGACATGATTTCTGCAAACTCTTTCCCAGCCATGAAGATCCTTCAAACAACAGTTTCACAGAAACATTGCCCGTATAAGTAAAATGGCGACTACCTTCACCACATGCATCCTTCCCCCACCCTTTACCTATATATCAGGTATACATCGCACCTTGTACGATAACAGAAACCAATTGAAAATAACAACCATAACTACAAACAATAAAAATACCTGGAAGACAGGTTCTGCAACTGGTGTTAAATTGTGAACTATTGAACTATCATAATATTTGTAATATTCAACCCTAATTTGAAACCCCAACAATTCTGCATTGAAGAAGCAAAGAATCTACAGAGATTGGGTTCAAAGGAGAATGACTGTTTGTAACAACGTGACTTTTGGGATATGTTTGCGATATTTTCCTTTTCTATTCAATGACAACCGTGTTAAATGGCTTCAGATTATCACGTAAATTATGATTACCCAATTCAAGGCATAAGGGGCAACATCGGAACAAAAAATGATTTTTTTTTTAAATTACATCAGAAAATATTTAAAAATGAATGTAATCCTATGTGGCACAAAAGTCAAAGGACTTGTATCAAAGTCACGAAATCCGAGGATTAAACCCAACTTCTCAATGGGAATTTGGATCTATATCAACTTTTCTATTTTTCTTTTTACCATTGTTAAATGAAATCTTCACAACAACTCTCTTTCAACAAATGGGCATAGGGTTTTGAAAGATTACCCCCAAAACCCCAAACTTCTTCCTTCTTTATTTTTTTCTTTTATAGTAGAAGTGATAGTTTAAACTATAAAGGGAGGTGGTTTCTCACACTGTCACTAAGGTGTTATGAGTTCAAACCTGAGATCATTAATTTGCAAATCAAGGTCTTTTTCACTAGCCTGCAAGTTAAGGTCGTTTTCCACTAAGCTACACCTTATTAACACTTCGTCTTTTATTATTTTGTACGGGAGACGATACTTTAAAAGCAGTGTAAGTTTTGTTGTTGTTTAGTAGGAATTATGACAGACAGTCGTTCTCTATTCCAAAAGTAAATGGAAAGTACAAACATTTGCAGCAATGGTGATTAGTAATTAACTAACCACGTAATGTTGAAAAGTAAAGTGCAAAAATTCCAATTTGAAATCGTTCACTCCAATGCATGTGTAATGAGACCAGAGGAAAATGCTTGCATTATCAACATGGAAATCACCGGTGGGGCTTAGATTTGCTAATTGGTTGAGCAGAAAATCGAAGGTAGAGAAATGATGTATGTCTCATTATGTCTCATTATATATGTTTATTCTGATACCCTTTCATTTTCATGGACAAACATAATCCTCCCTTAGCTTTGCTTTCTTGTTCTCTTCCATAGACAAGCATTCCCAACCTTATATATATATGTATATATGTAGTTATATCAGTTATTCTCTCATCCGAATGTCTGTACGTTATTATCGTGCGAGAGTCATTGTAAACAATGAGGAAAACATGAAGGGATAGTAGAAAATACATTGCATCCGCACTATAATAACGTCTGGATCACCGCTTAGGAGAATTTCTATATGTATATCTCTCTTGCTAGGGTAACTAATAACAATGATGTCATCGTTACAAGTCAAACTGAACCAATATATTTTATGGGTTTTGTTTGCTTGGGCATAAAGAAACAAACCAATTTCATGACTGCATAAATAGACCCAAGAATCAACTTCTGGAGGCGAAGAAAACTACTGCTTGTCTTGTGGTAGTTTACTGTATTACCGCATTACAGCAACAGCATCTTACTTTTTAATAGTTATCTATTTTCATTGACAAAAAACAAAGGTAACTTTCAAAAATAAGAATCAAACCAAACCACTCTCTCTCCTGAGAAGGAAGGAAGACTTGGGTTCTCTAGCACGCATGCAGTCAAAGTCCCAGCCTATTGGTTGCCTAATGTCTTTTTAGAGAAAGTTTGGAATGAAACATTTGTTTTTATTGATCATACTGCAAGAACACGCCGCTGTCATGCCATAAAACCACCACATCCAGCTTTACTTTGTAATTTCATTTCACTCTACCAACATATGACAGAAAAAAAAAACATATATAATATGTGACAAAATAATACTTACCCTTTTGTCTGCTTTGTCAATCGATCATAACTATGTTATCACAACTCAAATTTAGAGCTCCAAAACTCACTCTCTTTCAATGGACACAAGGCAATCTTCGAGATATACAACTCCTATAACAAGGTTCCCTCTTTTTGTCCCCTTAACTTTTTTAACTTATCTTTCGACAGCTCCGTCGTTTGGAAACTATTTAAACATCTCATTCCCCATTTCTCAGTTTCAACCTTTCTACCCAACTAAAAGGAAAATAGAAATGGCCACCTTCTCATATCTGGCCTACTTTCCTGTAAGGTGCTCTTCCAATAGGGATAGCTACGACCCGAATAAGCAAAAGCTGAATAACATCAAGATTAATGGAACTTCTACCAAGTCCACAACCAAGCAGGTTGAGGCTGGAGTGACAACCACTTTCACTTCTGTTGCTTCTGTTACTGCAAATGGCTACATGACTGAACAGAAAGTTCGACAAAACATCCCGACAACGAAGCAGTCTGTCGATCATTTTCGACAAGGGATCACCATTGAAGGGGGCATAGGGTACAGACAGAGGGTTGTTGTTCGGTCCTATGAGGTCGGTCCTGATAAAACTGCAACATTGGAGAGCATCCTCAATCTTCTTCAGGTGATAAATTAAACCAACTTTCAAGTCCGGTTTCATATTTCTCAGAATTAGCTAGAATTACATAACTTTGGGTACGCAGGAAACAGCTTTGAATCATGTGTGGATGTCTGGACTCCTCAGTGATGGATTTGGAGCAACCCATGGAATGATGAAGAATGATCTTATTTGGGTTGTCTCCAGAATGCAAGTTCAAATTGATCAGTATGGAATCTGGTAACTCCAACTAACCATCAAATTTATGAAAAAAACTGAAGCAATACTGAAGTTGATCTCTATTAATTTGCTACCAACTTTATAGCATGAAACTAATTTGAAGTAAAATATGCAGGGGAGAGGTACTGGAAATTGACACTTGGGTAAGAGCATCAGGGAAGAATGGTATGAAGCGTGACTGGTTAATCCGAAGCCAAGCCACAGGCCAAGTTTTTGCTCGGGCAACCAGGTATCAAATAATTTCTTCAAACTTGACATCACTTCCATCTCCTTTACCTTATGAATGATTATATCTCAGTCTCATCATTGATATTATGCTTGTCCAAAACATGGAACAGCACTTGGGTGATGATGAACCGGAAAACAAGGCGCCTCTCGAAAATGCCAGAAGAGGTGAGGGCTGAGATTGCACCTTGGTTTATAGGGAAACAGGCCATCGCAGATGATGTCCCTGAGAAAATTGTCAAGTTGGACAACAAGGCTAAGTATGTGAACAGAGACTTGAAGGTAACATATCAAGCACATCCATATGTACAGTTAAAAGAATTTAAGCATATGCTGAATATGCTATTTTTCTTATTAATTTGTGTAGCCCAAGAGAAGTGATTTGGACATGAACCAGCATGTCAACAATGTGAAGTATGTTAGATGGATGCTTGAGGTACATATAACCAATATCAGCCTGATCAAGTTCTTTTTTTTCATTATTAATTAATTTAGGTTCATCTCTGTTTTGGACAGACCGTTCCGGACCATATTTTGGAGTCCCACCAACTGTCTGGCATCATACTAGAATACAGAAGGGAATGTGGGAATTCAGATATAGTTCAATCACTTTGTGATCCAGATGAAGAAGGAATGCTTATAGAGGGACTGAAACAACAAGAGAACCGTGACATGAATTTAATGAATGGGTTTTCTTTGGCAGCTGGAATTCTCGAGGGTGGTGGGTTCCTAGGGTTTGAGAAGCAGCCATTGAGGTATACACATCTCCTCCAAATCAATGGGGAGACTAAAAATGAAGAGATAGTTAGAGGACGAACTACATGGAAGAAAAAATCACCAACCACCCCATTTTCTTCTATGTAGCAAATATTGTATAATACAAAGGGGTTTAGAAGCTTGTCCAATCTGTGAACATCATTGACTCGTCCTCTGCCTAAAAGGATTTAGGGTTTGAATGGTAAAAAGGCATGCTGTGGGCACGCTCTAAACCCCCAAGGATCTTTCATTGTTGGGAAGCTGACTGAAGATCCTAATAAACGAGCCAGAGGTGTAAATGGCAAGTTCCCAGAAAAGGGTAACAGAAGAACACAAGAAGCATCGTGTATTCTACAGAGTGAAATAAGTGTAATGTGCGGAGATGATGAATGTGAAAAATGAACATTAGCTTAGCTTCATAGGTAAAGGGACCAAACAGGGAATTATTAAAATTAGTCGTTTGGTATGGAACTGTATAGCCATTGTTGTCATATTATTTGGTAAAAGTTAATAGTAATTCCATCATTTAAAAGTGTAGAATGAAAGCTTCCATTGTCATTTGGTACATTATTACATATATGAAATCTTTTACTGACAATTTTATAAGTTATAACCCATAAAATAAAAAATCTAAACATTACAACATAAAGGAATTTGTAGTTCAAAATGGCTCATCCTCAGACTCGGAAAAAACCTGCCAGTAATAGTGGCAAACCAGTAATTTCCGAGCCTTAAAAGTATTTGCAACAGCCTGGCTAGCAAGAAAGAATAAATATTCTCTACTCAAGGAACTGTGATCCGCTAATCTAAAAGAGAATCAGGATGTACAATTAATAAAGGGTGATAAATATTTACAACATGGATCGATAACCTTGAGACCAGGGCAAGGAAGCAATCAAAGAATGATGTACCACTATAGTAAAATCATCGCCTCTTTCTCCCTAAACTTCGATGCAGTTGCCACGACCAAACAATCAAAAATAATACAAGGGCCACTCCAGCAGACATCCAAAACGTTACCATCCATAGTGGCATTGGTTTAGGATACAATCCTGAGCAAAATTAATAAGAAGAAAAAGATGAGGTACTTATTGTGACTAAAACCAAGTATGTACCAAGAAAAAAGACAACATACCATGTCCAAACTTTATGCAAATCAGAAGTTCAATAATGCAAATAGCTACGGAAAGCCAACAAAATGCCCCAACCTTCTTCACTGGTGTTCTGCAAATACAGTAATCAAACCAAAGGGTAAGCAGTCAACTACATGTCACCGCAAATAAATTTCCATTGAAATACAGGCGTGCGTGTGTGTGAGAGAGAGAGAGAGAGAGAGAGAGTACCGATCTTGAAGGTATGAATTGTACTCGCGAATTGTTGGAATTGCAATTAGCCACCACAAGATCAACCTATACACAATCAAGGGGTTCCGCGGCGGAATCCATAGACAGAACTTAAGAAAGAAAGTATTGAGCTCTACAGTCATGAATACAATGCAAAGAGTGAGGACTTGAATGAAACGCCATGGACCAAGCAAGGGATGCCATTCATCTTTGTCCCACTGAGCTGGTGTAAATTGTCCCAGTGTTCGTTTGACCTGAAACCATAAAGATCGCATCTCCCAAATCACAACTTGTGAATAAAAACGTCCAGAACACCAACAAGGATAATATCCTTCTACAGAAAGGACAGGAATCATATGAGTTCCTGCTTACCTCATAAAGACAATTAAGTGGTTGTTACTCCACAATATTACAGTAAACAATTCCCACTATTTTATTAAAGACCATGGTAACTATTTATTATGATTGCAGTATCTAAAAAAGAGGGAACATGTTACCGACTGCATAAATTGCAACAGAGACACTTACTATTACTTTCAATTTATTACAAGTTAAAAAGTGAAATTTTTCCTTAAGCCAATTGGCAAAAAGAGTGCATCCTTGGTCAACCAAAATGTGTAATTCAATTTCAAAACTTACTTTTCCAATAATATTAGGCTGTCGGCTTAGACCAACCCACTTGTATGTTTTTCCATCAAAGTATCTAACTGTATGCATTCCTGCCCAGATACCTGCCGAGAACACCAAACAGAACTAATCACAGGAGGCCACAACAATTATTTGTAGATATTAACTTGCACACAAAACTGTTAGAACTAATAACAGTAACCACAGACTATATTGTTACACTCATGGTGGCAAATCATGAATACAAACACAAGATCCCATCATGCAAAACTCATGGTGGCAAATCATGAATACAAACACAAGATCCCATCATGCAAATGTTTGCGTAATAAGCAACTTGTGCTCTCAAAGTTCTTAACAAATTCAATAAGAAACAGAGAATACAACAACCTCTGTCTCTGATTGGAATACGCGATCAAGTTATAGAAATAAAATCCAAAAGAGTTCCAGCCCAGCAATTCAACTTGTTGAATCCCAAGAACAGTCTGAATTGCCAGCAAAAGTTTTTGGAAGGTAATTAATGATACCAAAAAGATAAAGCAATTCAACTTGTTGAATCCCAAGGACAGTCTGAGTTGTCAGCAAAAGTTTTTGGAAGGACAATAATGATACCAAAAAGATAAATAAAAATAAATGACAAATAAAATGGGAGAGACAAAAGAACTCCTATGCCAAGATATTATGCTATAACTTAGCAAGAGAAGGCCAATATTGATAATGTAAAGAGAGCTCTCACCAAACCAGTTGCAGATCAAAATGTCAAGAATAATACTGTCCCACCAGCATTCATTGAAATTTGGTAACATGTGGCGGAAGGTAAGCTGAACATGCCAAATAAGCTTTATATTACACTCAAGGCAACCACTTAAGCATACATAAAATTAGGTATAAAGTCAAGCAACTAACCTCCATCAACTCAAATCCAATGGAAAGCACCCACAGAAGGGGCTGATTACGGATCAGTATAGCCTTTCCCCACCACCCAACTATATGAGCTACAACAAATTCATCAAAAAGTGTTTCCTAGGGAGAGAGGAGAAAGAAATATCAGAAGACTGTGTAACCCGTGATACTCTACTGATGTAGATTTAGAACAATACAGTATATCAGAAACAATTAAAATAGATAGTGTGAAAGAAGAAATCATACATAAACATTCTTAAACCTGCTTTTAGGATTTTCAGGCAAATATATGCGACAATCAGCACCATAAGATCTTTCTGGAAGTTCTGTATGAAATCAAGAAATACAAACAAAAAATGAATACCTTGATTATGCTATTTGAGTATAAAAAGTTTCGCAAATCTAAGCTTAACAAACTTCATGATAAAATTTCCCTAATCAGCTAAATTCCAAATTAAACATTTGGAAAAAGGAATTGCATTACCCACACCCACTTCAGAAAGGACACTTATCAGCTATATTTTAATATTAAAAAATTTCAAAAAAAAATTTGAAAGAAAAAATTTGAAAGAAAAAATGAATTGCATTACCAACACCAAGATCAGGATGGAGAAACTTCATAAACTGCCGAGCATCATCACGCTTCTGTTAAGTGAGAAACTAAACATTAGCTATCACAAGAATTTAGACATTAGAACAATTCATAACGTAGAGTTCAAAAGAAAAGTTTCCTAGAGAATAAAATTAGTCTTTTAGAGGAAAGAAAAAAACTAGCAGCAGTGGAGAAACTTGAATTTGTTAAGGGAACAAAATAACAAAACATATAGGCAGAGCAAATGAACTTCCAACAAACAGAACAAACATAAATATATGCATACACAGACACGCAGAAAATTCACAAAAATAATACTAAAAGAAGAGAAAAGAAGAGAAAAAAAACCGACCTGGAAAAGCAAAAATGTGAGAGCAACAAGGTAAACAACAGCCATCCCATGAACCAAGCGCCAAATTGCCGGATGAGGTCTGATAAGAACCCTGCATGAAATATAATAGAGCATAAAGCTAACAATCTCACACCAGTATTACTGTAGTGTAAATGCTAGTAGCAAAAGAAGTACTTGCATATAAGAAAAACGAAGAAGAAAAGGTAAAGATATCTAGTCACCAAGAAAAACAAGACATCTGGGTTTCCCACAATCCCCCAAAATCTTTCCCCTAAAGATGTTCCAATCTACCATGTATCAGTCAGTGGACTCCCAAGTTGAAGTGACAAAAGGAACTAAAACTAATAGTAACAGTTATATTCACTGACTAGAGAAAAATGTCAATATCCCATTCCGATTATTAAAGTGTTGAACCACTAATATAAAGATTACAGCCTACTGACAAGAGTCCAAAAAAGAGATGAAAACAAAATTCACAACTAACTCAATCCTCACTTACGTAGATGGGGCTTGCAGCAAGCAATAAGCAAGAAAAACTGCAATCATTGCCCATACACCCCTGCGGGAAAGGGTAGGCATGGTGATTAACGAATTCCGAAAAACCAATAAGAGTATACTGTCAAACTAATCAACAAATTTAGAAACGAAGAGCAAACCTTTTTACAGATGTAACAAGATCTCCAGATGCACTGCTTTCTGGATCTAGGGCTCCACTTACCCAACTGGAAGGAAATTCAAACAAACAACAAGACATGGCAGTAATTGGTTATCTCTTAATACTTCAAGATTTTAAAAAAATACAAACATAGATCATCATTGTGTCAACACTGCAGCAGTAGAGTATAAGCTCATCTAAGGCATGCTACCCCTTTTTCGGGTTCAAAGGAGACCTAAGGTCTGAGAGGTGAGGGTAAATGCTCTACCACTGGAGGCTACAAGCCTCCACATAGGGGTAAGGCATGTTCATTTTGAACAGTTGCTACAGTCATCTGTTGTGCATAACAGAAAATTCACCAAATAACTAGAAAAATTTGTTGTTAAACCTGAAAATGAGATTACAAAATCATAAAATATCCCATTTGCTTTGAAAAATAAATCCTGTAAGGCCTAATAGAAGGAACTAACAGCATAATTGCATCACCTAAGTCATTGAACTGACACTTTGGTATGTTAATGCAACCACACAAACATGATATCTAACAATTCAACCGCCTTTGTAGTTTATACAACAACTGAAAGAAGTCGAGAATCGAAAGCCATGGGAATATGGTGTGACATTCACAAAAACCATCTGATGCCAATGGCTTGGCAGGGAGCCTAAAATCAATGGTAAGCCAACTATTGATAGGGAGGATCTACTTAGTGGAAGGAGCACTCACATAAGAAAACATGCGCCAATAAGTAACATTGAAATGGTCCGAGGCCTGTATGCCCATGCAGTCCATGGATCTAGTTCATCAGCGGCATTTGACTGACTTGTGTCCCCATTTTCTTGAACACAATTATCCTTTCTCCTCACTCTCCTATGACCATTAGTTTCCATCGGCCTCCAGTACAAGGACGATATTTGCTCGCTACAGATAATAAAACAAAAGATAAGGTAAGGTTATTGTTTTGGCAAGATCATCCCTGATTTTCCACCTTATATTAATTACAAATTAAAGAAACAAAAAGAAAATGAGACCACTGAAATGTAATAGGGAAAATAACAGTGTGTCAAAAGCGTGTCAAAGGTAGACACAAATATATCCAATAGTGCGGCATATAATTCTCATGATTATAAATACCAAATAATGAGTCAGTTTTCTTAAGCCTGCCAGAAAAATCTAAGACCAGGATGGAGAAAACTTAGCATAAGGTTAAAGCATGGAAAAGAAGTCCATTGCATGCAGTTAATTTAACAAAACCTCATTTTCCTACCACGTCCCTAAAATATCGTTCTTATAAGAAAGAACCCAATAATGATGCTGAAAATACATAATCAAATCAGAAAAACTAAGTGATACAAATTGCAAAAGTTCAAATATATTGTTAACAGGAAATGATTTGCATCATAAAATGAAAGACAATCAGCAAACTACTAAAAGCCAACTAACATGATAAGAACACCAACATAAGCTTTTCATAATGTTACCAAAAAGTATATCATTCATGACCAACTCATAACATGTATGCATGAACTAGTTCCATGATCATCAAGTTAACAAGTTATCTTTAAAAAGGTAGTATCATGTGGAATCTGCATCCTCAAAAATATGGTCCTCACATAAGATGACCGCCATTGATGTAACATAAGTTTACAAGAGAGAAAAATTTAGCGGTGGTTAATGAAAATCTGAAAAGTAAAGACCAATACAGAAAGTTTTAATACCCCATTTCATAACGGCCCCATTCCAGATAATTTTATTCCTTGCAACGCTGTCAATGTTACAAAGCACATATTCGATTCCCACAAAACAAAACCACTGAGTCCTACATGTTTGAGACATAGATTTCATAAAGAAATGGAAAATCTAGTCAGCCACAATTTGATGCATCTCGCCCTACATAAAGGTACAGTCCCTACAGGTTGTCCTATAGGTTGTCTTACAGGTTATAAACATCCAACACCATCATCCTGTATAAAGTAACTATCTCCTTCCACATAAAATTTTTACTATCTTATTGGAAATTCAGAAAGTAATGTACACAGTGGAAACCTTGAAAAATCAAAATATACAATAATCCCTAATGACCAACCATCCGTAGCCTGATTTGCCCATAGTCAAAGGGTATGTGAGTTAAGTAAGCAAGCATCTGTTTTGCTCTAATAATTCAAACTAAAACAAGCCCATTAAAAATTATTTCCCACACTTAACCTGTATGTGCTTAGGGTCCAAGACTCTTAAACCTAATCCCTATACTCAAAATTCTTAACCTAGTTTTGTACCCCCAGTAAACAAAAGAAGCTTCTACATATCATAGAACAGAAACGCATTCATAATTATGCACACTGTGAAAGGAATTAACAGTATACTATACCCAATGAAAAGACAAAACTCAATACTTAACCAAAACCCATACCACCAAGACCAAACATAAAATCTAATCAGGTATATACCAGCACACATGTATACAAAATCAAATTTAGCTGCGGACAACAGTAGCCAAAAGTTCCCATCAAGAAATTTCGAAGTTAAGGCTTTAACATCTATAAAAACACACGCTGATCATGTGCTTACCAAGCAGTAAACACACTCAGTAAGCCAAATGTAAAAAACAAATACCATGAATACATTTCTATAGTAAAAGTAAATCGGATATCAGTGCTTGAAATCGAGCGCCCCCATACCAGTGCAAGAAGTCATATAATTCGAAGTTAAAATCATTGCATGTTGGAAATAATCAAAGATTGTGTCAGATTTTGAAACAAAAGCAAAAATCTGAAAATTGGCGTATTTTTAAATTTTGTTTTCTAAAAGAAACAAAAATTCGTAATTTTGAATGAATGAAATGAAATGAAACGAATCACAAACAAAAACCAATATGCCGAGCGGGACAAGATTTATATATATACATAAATGAAAACAACACAGAAACAGTATATATACAGTGATATATATAAATACCCAAGTACGTATCTCAGTATACGTATATGAGTGTTAGTGTGTGTGTATATAGAGTATACAAAGATAAATGGGTACCGTAGGACCGAAAGACTGAAAAGAGAGAGAAAGGTTGATAAAAATAAAAAGGCATGTATTTGAGGGAGAGATACTTACGTAGAAATAAAGGAGAGATAGCCGTACGAATGGAGGACGAGAAGATCGTGGCCGTCGGATCAGAGCTTTTGGAAATTTGCACAAACAGGTAGTGCGTGCGAGAGAGAGAGAGAGTGTTTAATTATAACAAGAAGAAGAAGAAGAAGATAAATGAGACACTTAGATAGAAAAAGGTTTTGTATTAATCAATCCACGAAATGAAATGAATAGGCTTTTGCAGTGGCAGAGAAAAAAGTGAGAGAGAAAAGGATGACTCTATCTCAGTCTCTCTCTCTCTTTTCTCACACAGATAGTTTTTTCTCTGCAGCAGCGGCGAAAAGGCGAGGGATGATGATGGGAGAAAACCCAAAAGAAACTCACAAAAACCAACTTAGACGCCTTATAAACATATTTTTTATTTATTTATAATATTTCCATTTTACAGAGAGGAGAGAGAGAGAGACGTGTGTGTATAGTAGTACGACGGTCAAAGAGAGATTTGAAGATGTGTCAGCAGAAAAAGGATGAGATTTGAAGATGTTTTTATTTTTTGGTTTTCTCAGATGCGGTTGGGTTGAGAGACTGGAGAGCTCCAGAGGTACAAATAAATAGGAAAATTAAATGAAAAAGGATGGGACTTTTATACCGGAATTGGCCCTGGGGATCTTCTTTAATTGCGGTATATTATCATTGATGATTCATTGATTCCCTTTCTCCCTTCTTTTCTTTCATAATGCTTCTTTTTTTAATGTGACTTTATTTCATGATATTTTATGTTTTTATAATTTGACATTGGAGAAACTGTTGTCAACTAATATATTAAAAATGAGAAAATGCATATGAGTCGGTTTCATATTATCTGTCACTTTATCAGGGGCTTGTAACGGTAACGGTTAAGATTTTCTAATTTTACAGTCTAAATGTTCAAATTTCTTCAATTTGTTGGACCAATTTTAATCCCGAATTCATTTTCCTACCTACTCTCACCACTTGGAATTAGAGCACTTGATTGTCTTTTTTCCCATCTTTTTGGGCTATATGGTACGAATGCTTTTCTAATAAATAAATAGATATGAAAATCATGACTTGCAAAATGAGAACATTTATTTTGACATGTGAATTCAACTAATGATTTGTGAAACAGGGTGGCAGGGGGATTCGTATATTGTGAATGGAGAGATTTATGACATTGGTGGTTGTGTATAATCTCAGTATTTGATTGCTACATATTAAAAAGAAAAAAGAAAAGAAAGAAAGTTGGATTGCAGATTTGACCAAAACAAATGATAAGACGAAGTGCACTCAATTTGCACTCATTGCCGTTGAACCAGAGCACACAGCACACACGGGTTGCCTTTTGGATTTGTTTATTAATCGCTCATGTGATCAAAAGGGCCGGCCATGATGACTTTTACAAGAGGGTCATCGATGGCAAGCAGACACAACAGTTATGACTCATGAGCTAACAATTCAGATTTACAATGACGAAAAAGAAGAAGAAGAAAGGGACAGAAATTTGATGATGAAATATCAAATCCAACCCAACTCAACCCAAAAGGAAGAGTTGGGGGGAAGAAAAGAAAAAACAAGAGACAAGGCTATGCGCAACAATTCCAAGATGAAAACAGCGTTTGGCGCATGTAATTTCCAAATCCATAATGTGTTATGCAGAAAGCTGCATTATTAAGACTTTAAAGTTTGGTACTTTCGTTGGTACAGTACCAGCTGAGAGGAAGAGCAAGCTGACTGCTTTTCTTTTTTCTTTTTTATTTTTTCTGAGGTGCTGAAATAATTCGTCAACTCAACTGGTGTCACCTGATGCAGGTTTCAATTAATTGATTGACTAATTAATGTTAATGTTAATCAATCAATTAGTTAATTAAATTGAAATCAATGAGAGACAACAGAAAATTAATTAAATAAAGTAGTAAAGGACATGATGATGTTAACAATAAGGTACAGCTGAGTGCGGGTTGGAACAGTGTAGAGTGAGAGTGAGAGTGAGGGGCAGTGGTCCGTGTCCGTTGGTTTAATGATGATGATGATGATCCGTGCGTGTAGGGTTTGGGACTTTTTCCCTACCTTACAGAATAAATGAATTGGGTGGATTGGGGATGATGGGGGGTTGGGGGAGAATAAAATAAATATTTTGAATGAGAAACAAAAATTGATCAAACGCAGGCAGGCAGGCAGGCAGGCTAGAATAATCCAGCTGGGCTACTCTACTGGGTTTGGGAATATTGTTTTGAGTTGTTCCACATCAAATATGAAAAATACTACTCTCCACTCCACTCTTCACCAATCATTTTCAATAGAGGGCTCCACTTGTCACTTGAACCCAGCCCATTCCTTCCTTTGTTGTACACGCCTCCATCATCGTACATATATTTTGATCAAAAAGGAAAAAAGAGGAAGGGTTATCATTATAGTCACTCGCGTACGTGCGTGCGTTTGAACAACTGATGCTAATACTTGCTTTAATTTAGAACGCGCCGCATGAACAATTGATGCTAGCACTTATTTTAACCCACAAGTAAATTACAGATAGATCTATGTGACAAGGAACCCAATATGTTTAATGAGATTGATAGAAGGATATTGAATTGTAAATGTGTGGTGTATTGGACTGACAAGCTTCCCCCCACATGCCCCATGGGATAAAATAAAAAGTGTGTAAGTAGACAAGAGTTGAGAGAGAGACCCCAGTTTGTTTGTTTTGTATTTCCAGAGTTTTGGGTTTCTTTCTTTGTTAATTAATGTCACGGGATTCACAAACCTGCGATGTGCGCGATCGGACTAAAAGTGGCCCAAAGTTGTGCTCCCCTCGCACATAATCCATTATCCACACACACACTTGCACTTACTTTTTGAATTTTGATTTCTAATTTTAGAAACATTATAAAAAAAAAAAAAGCACTTAGAAAAACAGGGAGACGAGAGGGCCAAACCAGACCAAAAGGCTAAAGGCTCAAAGGGGGTCCGCCGACCTTACTTACTTTGGTCAATTTCAGTTCACTAGAAGCTCCAACAAGCACACAGCGTGACGACGAATGCGCATCCTCACATGGTTTGGACGCTGGGGGAGCTTTCATTAAGAAGCCGTCATTTTCAGCGCATTTTATTAATTAATATTTGCTCTTGTTTTGTTAATGTGCCCACAAAGTTTTCATTTTGCTTAGGAGAAGGAGGAGGAGCAGCATCATGGACAATTGGACATGAAAGGGGCAAGACCTTCCCAGCCTGTCCCATACTCGTATCATATGCTTCAGATTCCATAATTTTCCACATTATTTACCTAATCAATAAGCCTACCCCCGACAGCCATATCGACGTCGCCTTTCGAGGAAGTGGGTTCCAAATTTGTTTTTCTTTTTCTTTTTCTTTTTCTTTAAAAAAAAAAAGAAAAAGAAAAAGAAAATGGAATTAATCTTAACATCACAAATAGCAAATGATGGCTTCATTTGCTTGTGGCTCCGATTTAACCCAATTATAAAACTCAAGGAAGAAAAGGAAAGGCGGTCTTGTTTTTGTCGGGTCAAGATTGCTGTGCCTGTGAGATGCAGAGGCGTTATTTAATTGAAACATGAAACGGATTGTGGTCCCTTTTCCCTTGGAAAAGAAAATAAATTTTGTTTTAATAAGAGAAAATCAAAGACCCATCAGCGGTTTTATCTCCCATATTTTTAAAGTTTGAGTCACATGCAACAAGTCTACTCGTGTCGTCGTCTCGTCATGGGCAATCGAATTGCCACTGCCACCACATGCAATGCAAATATGTACTGCTTCCGCGAGTGGGTTTTTCTATTTTTCTTTTTACAATATTATTTTTACTTTACATCAGACTCTGTCATTTGGCGTTTGTTTTAAAGTTGTACCTTGAGAGTTTTGCATCTTCTCGTCAAAATCGAAAATACAAGGACTCAGATTCCAGGAACAATTCTTCCTGGGATACGACCATTTCACCGCGACTATATTACCAAAATAATCAGCGTCATTCTGGAATTTACAAGGAGCTAGTTATTAACAAAAAGTGAAAAGGGTAACATGTTTTCACTACACTGGCCTACGAACTATCCCAAAGAATAATATGTTACATCAAAGTGAAAATCCAAGCTCACAATTGCTTAAGAAATCACCCGTTTTGCATTTGCAAATGTGTTCGTGTATATTTCTCCTCCACTCTTTCTAAGTGCTGATAACTAGAATTTCACCTGTCCTTAACAAACTCTCTTGGTCACCATCATTCAGTGCTGTGATCCAAATGCGACTACTGAAATGGCCAAAATATGTCAATTCCAGTCCCCTCAACTTTAGCTCGGATGTACCCTGTGTCCCGAAGCAGACGATCCAATATGCCAAAATCAACCACAACTTTGGCATCTTGAATACTATTTGCTGGTGATGTCTGATCAATTATGGGTGTAAAATTATGTAGAAATCAGGCCACATATGCTGGCTTTTTAGGCGATAATGCTGCCCGACCTTTCACTGTTTCCTGAGGCAGGTAATAAAGTTGGACATTGTGACCACATTGATTCTCAAAGGAACTCTCCCAAGCACCACCAGTTGTGTTCACTGCCCTCTCATCAAGTCCTTTTTGGGAGGGAGGATTGGCAAATAGGGATTTAATTATGGTCCCTTTTGCTTTTCTTCAACATCATTGACATGTGATTGATGTAACCATGGCCCATTTGTGTTCCACTCACCAGCCACTGGATGGCCTCAGCTGCTGCATCTTTTTCTGCACTCTTCTTGTTATTACAAGGCTGGCCCATAATTTCCATTCCGTTGAACTCTACTGTAGCTCGGAACTGGCTGTTCTTCAGTTGCTTAGTTTTGTAGGTGGGTGCAGCATATCCTGCTCTTGTGAGCAATGTCTGGAGCTGACTCTTAGAATTATCACCCCCAGGTCCACTGTCAGTTCTTGAAACCAAGGCTGAGGCTGGCTGTGCTGCCAACACAGATGGCTTTGAGGATGTAAGGACCTGGCGGCCAAATACAAATCTACCCTCTCCTTGATCCTCTGAGAGCAGCAACCGCACTGCAGAAAGGAGTTCATGAAATGCGTGTGTGTCCATCCTGGGGTTCAGTAGCTGTTCAGTGTTCACCAGAATTGACATTAGCTAGAGGTAACAAGAGGAGAACATATATTCAAAACTCACTTAAAGAGGCAACTGGGAAAGTAAAGTAGAAAGGAGCCCAGAAATAAAAAAGAAACTATAAGAACAAAAACTACAGGGTTCCAACAGGTTAAGTCTTAAAAGAAACTAAGTTCATTGGTAGTTTAACTTACTTTGGTTTGAATTAACTCATCAAGTTCCCCTTTTAAACATTGATACATTTCTGCTATAGGAGGTTTCATGAAGAACTCCAGATATCCTCCCAGCATTTTCAAGTGTCCATCCTGCCAGAACAGGAATTCAATCCCATTATATCACTCGTACATAACAAATAAATAAGAAGAAAAAAAATAAGGAACAGCAGCAATAACAGAAAACAAAAACAACACTAACAACATAAGAGAGCAGTATGCCCACTCCCGCAATCCCAAATAAAAAACACGGCACAGTCAGCAAATACCAGAAATGAAATACTTACTATAGCCCCTTTTGAAAAACTTCCACCAAATAGGAGGAGCACTGAGTCAGACACAGCTGTTGAATCCCGTAGGAAAACAGAGTTCACTTTTATCTTCTCATTGAAAACCAGCCATGGATATGGAATTTTAGGTTCCCGAGCATTGACAGAGTTCTAGACAAATGAAAAGAACATGAGATGAGATTAAACTAAAACAGAAGCAAGGACATCTTTTCTTCAATGTGATGAACAAGAATGCTTACCGAGTATAGCAGCACCTGACCGTCCTCCATAGTTTTCAGCAGAAATGACTTCTCATTGTGCTGCATTATAAAAGAGAAATGAATCATGTTCTGCATATATATACAACAAACTCACTAACAAACACTGACACAATTTTTAGCCAAAAGCATTTTTAATTACATCCTTATGGCTAACTTTACTTCCCAATTTGATTAAAAAGGCATGTATTCATCATGAGATAACAATCATGAATCCAACAGATGGAGGAGATTGACGGCATCAAGAATTTAGAAAAGCAATCAGAAAATATTTAGCTTAATTAACACCAGAGCAAATTAATGCTTACCACAACAGAGCAAATCCCAGGATACAGGCCATAGCAAATAACTGCACGGATGAGATGCTCATCATAACTCCATGCATTATGGGTGGTGGTGTTGGCATCAACAAGATCAGTATCTCTGAGCAAAGAGAAGAATTCCTTCCTAAGAGAATCAATGGCTTTCATCGATTGTGCTGAAAGAAAGTTCTTCCAGCAGTAGTCATATCCAGCAAAGTCTCTTTCAGCAACCTTCCAGCCCTCATAGGCCCGCACAAGAGCAAGGTGATCACTATAATCTCGTGAAAACTGTGACTTTGCAGCCTCAGCAAGCTACAAAGATAAACAAATAAAATAATAACCATAAATTGCATTTAACAATAATGATACAACAAGGCCACAGTACAAATATCTTAATTCCAAAACTCGCTCCTCCCTCACAAAATCTGCGGGAATAATAACAGTCCAACTCTTTGCCTCAAGTTCTAACCAAGAAACAAGGAGCATGATAAGTCCAATATGTAATAGAATCGGAGAGCTGACTTACGTCTTTCTTGTCAAATGGTGTTAGGAAAGGATCTCTGACACTAAGGCCAGAAACAATAGTTAAAACTGGATCCAGGCAGTTGAAGATGGCGCCCACCAAGAGCATCTTTCCAAGTTTTGGCTCCACAGGAAGCATAGTTAGATAGCGTCCTGCCAAGCGACTTAGATTGCATGAGGCTTATTGCTCTAAGAAGATAACATCTCAGCCATTACAAAGAGTTGCAAGCATCACAATGCATAATTGAAATATTAAAAGAATAATATATCTCTTCCCACCTAAAACAGTCAGATTCTCGTTCTCATCTAAGGCCCCAATGATCTTTAAATACTCTATGGCATTTTGCACCTATGAAAGATATTAGGAAACAAAGCATGAATTGCAGCCAAAAAGCAAAATTTGCTTATAAATCACAACAGTTTCAGGAACAATATGGGGCGAAATCAGCCTGATGGAAATCTCAGTTCCTTTCAGCAATAAAAAAATGTCCAATTGAAGATTTAAGTTAATAACATTGGGCTGAGAAATGTGAAAATGACTGTTACCGCGAGTAACTCTGGTGACTGCAGAGCCCTAGATAAGAACTCAGAAATGCTTCCTAGGTTTAAACTTTTTATTTGCAGACAGAGAGACTGCAGAGGCGTTCTCAAAATTTCTGGCAATTGATACTCTGCAAATGCATCATATACACATCTAGGATAGAGATGATAACATTCCCCAGGCTGGACACGTCCAGCTCTTCCTCTTCTCTACAATATAGATAAGCACAAAGAAATGTAATCAATTAGCATAACAGACTGAAACTTAACATGAGCTGAACATTAAGCACCAGCAATATCAAAACTCAAAAACATACACAAATGTTAGTAAATCCTCTCTATATTCATGTTTTTATTTCACTAATTAGAGAACACTAAGCAGGCACATCATCTTGGTATGTTCTGAAAAGAAGGCATGGAATGAGCAATTGGGAGCAGTATCAGCTGCAGGCATAGTACGACTAGTGTCAAAGCCCACGTTCCTTAGTCTCTTAAAGGGAAACAAAGGGAAAATCTCTGTTGGGTGTTTATACAGCAAACCCTAAAGTTCTGAAAAGAATTGAAAAGGCTAAATGCTAATTCTAATGGATATATTCTTATACCAGAAAAATGGGGTTGCCCTCAGGAACTTTTTTTCTGCTACTCATTCTACCACACATGCATGCACCCAACAATGTAGGTCTACAACTTGAGTTGAACAAAGATAACTTATATACTGCCAGTTCATGATAGTTTTCATCTAAGAGACCAAAATCTTCAGCCAGAACACATTCTTACTTGTTGAGCAGACACCTTGGAAATCCAGGAAGGAAGCAAACAAGGAGTATTATTCAGTGCGTCATATGAAGTCTCTTTTGCCTTTCCACAATCAAGAACAAAAACAACGTCATTAATTGTGATGCTTGTCTCAGCAATATTAGTAGCCAGCACTATTTTCCTCACTCCATCCTCAGGCTCATCAAATATTAACCTCTGCATGTAGTCAACATGGAAACAATTAAAATAGGAGAAACCACGATATAAAAATTGGCTAGAAAGTAGGTTCAGTAGTAACTCCTTCATTCACCATAGATAACAAAGAACTATGGCAGCATCTATGAAGGATGGATGACTTCGGGTGAAGACAAATTATGGCAGCATCAAACAATGGATTGACCATTAACCACAATTATATGCAGAACAGCATCCTATACTCGTATGCAAACAAATTATGCTATCCATTGTACAATAATCAGGGCATTAAAAACTTACCTGCTCAGAACTTGCCATAGAACCATGGCATGCTAGCAACAAGACTCGGCTTGAATCACCTAAGAGAGGATTGGCATATAACTTTTCCTTCAGAGAGTTGATGTCATCCCATCCAGTCATAAAAACTAGAATAGCACCAGGCCTTTCACTCTCACAGATATTGCACAAAAGATACTCTATGAGATTAAAACCGATACAATCAGGATTCCAACATGCTAGAGATTCCTGAGTCTGGGGACCATACCCATTAAAATCGGCTGCTTTAAGTGCATCCTGAATACATTCCAAGAGGGCAAAAATGATAAGATCCAGGAAATGGAAAAGGACAAAAGCGTTTATGCAATAGCTTGTATACCTCAACAACAGATGCAATTTGGCTTTTCCTCTTTCTCGGTGCCTGTTTGCTCATTTTCCACATCTTTTCTTGACCATAATCATCAATCTGATTGTATGGAGTTAATCTGCAGCCCGTAATTTCCAGAACATCCTCCAGAAAATGAGTTCGAACTGGATATGTAAAACCCTAAATTGGAGGGGAAAAACAAAAGTAGAAAACCATCTCAGACCATTATTACCTATCCTCTGCAACTTGCATTAATAAGTTATACATAATTCCCTCAGGAAACAGAAGGAAATACACATCAATACATAACATCCCTCCAATACAAGAGAAAACACACAAATTCTTAACAGAAATACACATCTCTGGATGGAGAAATTGCTACTTATGACATTTTTTTTAACTTACTGGAACATGAATTATCTGAGCCCTACCAAAGTAGGATGAGAAAAGCTCAGAATCTAGGGTTGCGCTCATCAGAATCAGCCTCAGTTCTGGTCGACGAGGTAGGAGATCCTTGAGAACAATAAGCAGAAAATCTGGCATCACATGATTACAGTGAGATATCACACTCTATCATCCAAAATTAAAGCCTCAATCTAGTGCTAAATTACCTTCATTCATTCCACGTTCATGAATTTCATCCACAATCACATGAGTTACACCTTTCAAATTTCTATCAACCAGTAATCTTCTCAACAAAATGCCAGTGGTGCAAAAGAGAAGGCGGGTGTCCCTCCCTTTCATACCCTCTAACCGAACCTTATACCCAACCTAAGAACAAAGAAATGCAAGGAAAAGGTCTTTTTTAAATAACCTTAGAAGGTAATAATTTGATCAAGTATCCCAAGAAAATTGAGGAAAACTCACTGATTCACCCAATTTCTCCCCTCTCTCTGAAGCAACTCTTTCAGAAACAGACATAGCAGATATTCGTCTAGGCTGTGTACATATAATACTACAAACAGCTCCACGAACAGCTTCTATCTCAGATTCTAGAATGAATTGTGGAATTTGAGTGGTCTTGCCACAGCCAGTTTCACCTGATATGATAACAACCTACACATACAAAATTATGCTCATCAAATGCTATCATCTCATGCTTTCAACACTACGTGCCAAAATAATTATTGTCGAGTGGCATGCTAGCATATTTGAATTAAAAATAATTGCATGATTAGCATGTATCAACATCTACTACCTTAACTTTGAAAACGACAATGTGGAAAACAAAACAAAAATGATTATGCCACTCATGAGAAAAAGAGCTGACCCTCCTCAACACACACCAAACCAAATTGTAAAACAAGGACCAAAGTCAGATATAACATCTTGCATAACTTGGGGAAATGAATTCTCATGATAAATAATGACTAACCTGATTCCGTGAAATTGCAGTTAACAATGCATCCTTCTCTTTATAGGCAGGGAGACTTCTCCGAAGTTCCAGCATTTTTCTACCTTCAGGAGATTCCTATAGAATGAATTAGAAAAATATTACATATACGTAGAATAAAGAACATGATTCATCTTATAAGTGATAACTGAATGCCAATCATGCTGCCGAATCTGCCAAGGTAAGACAAACCTGCCAAGCTTGTTGCTTATCACGCAGCTGCAAGCTTCTCCGCCAAAGAATTTTTTCCATTACAACCTTACTAGACGCCAATGATTCTGGTTGCTCAAAAAGCCCTTCATCAGTAGCAATGCTGCCACTACTGTTTGATCTAGAAAAGGAAGCATCTGGAAGCCCTTCCTTCGTCCTAGACTTCTGAGAAAGGAATTCTCCAAGATAGCCCTCAACTCTCCTCAGCAACCCAAGAGGCAAGGTCACCTTTCAATTTATTAAAAAAATATATATACATATCACTTAAGAACCGTCAAGTATGAATTAAAAAGAACTTGGGCATTTGAAAAAAATCATCAGTTCTAAGAAACAGCAAGTGAGATGGTAAAGCACATGGAGGCAAGAAATGAGTGTTGTCAACAAAAGCACTGTTAGCACTAGAACTCAAAGTGAAACAAAGGCAGTATGTCTTGCATGAATTAAGATTATGTTAAACAGAAACATCATATGCAAGGAAACAAATCAATAAGGAATTACCTCTCTCTGAGGGCGCCTGTCATCGAGGTCAAATCTGTAGTTTGGCAGTGGGACCTTACTAAATACAGCAACCTTTGCATATAGATGGCTGTCAAAAATTCTCACAATCAGACTTTTGAGAAGTTATTGAAACACTTACATGCTCACAAAAACAAAAGATACCTATAAAGCCCCATTCTGCTTGCCAAAGCAGCTATTTTCTCAAAATCACGTCTATCTCTTTTCTCCCTTGAAACCAACTCTTGCTTCTCCTTATCGCGTAACAGCATTGTTAGTTTCCGTTTCCAATCATCAATGTTATCAGACGGGGAAGCACCCTGAGTCTGCATTATTAAGAAAAACAAATACCATTAACATTTACATATGCAAGACTCTCAAAATGGATAGGCATGAATTCACAGCAACACAGAAGAAAGTAAATGAAGATTCTCTACTAAGCTCGCAAAGAGAAGTTAAACACCACACAAGTCAAACACCTAAAACGTCCCAGGTAAGCGGGTTAATTCCTCAACGATTATAAAACCCACTTCGAACAATTACAAGCAACGCATATCAAAAATCGACATAGCATTTCACATAATACTTAGTAAACTGAGCCCGACTCAATTAACAAACAAGTTAAGAGCTTAAAGTGAAACGCCCAACTTGCACTTCAAACTTCAGAAGCTGAGCCCTAACTAAAACCTAATCAGCATTTCACACTGAGTAAACACACCACGAATTCCCCGATTAAAAACCCTCCGCATGCACATATACGTATAAAACCTCACCGGACGCGATGGCAACTCAACTTCGCGATCGGACCCTTCCTCGGAAACGCCGTCGTCGTAAGCAGAATTGTGCTGCAACTTGGGCTTCTGCAGCTGCTCCTGCTGCTGAGTCTGGTAGTAAGTCAGAGTACCATTGGTGCTCCTACGGTTCAGAGCAGCACTCTGGTTCTCGCGGAGTTTGGAGCCAATTGAAGCAGCAGAGGTGTAATTAGGGCTAGTGATGACTGACCGGAGGCGATGGTGCGGAGGAACGTAAACGGCGCCGTACGAAGAAGGAGGCCGGTCCTTCATCGCGAGGAGTGAGGGAGAGGGTGAGGGTGAGGTTTTGAAGGCAATGGGTTTGGGATGTGAAGGTGCGGCGGCGAATTGGAGAGAAGGAGATGGAAGAAAGAGAAAAGCTAGAGATGGTGAGGGCATGCAAAGTGAGAGCAGAATGGCGTCGTCTGGAGATCAGAGGAATATGAGCTTTGTGTTTGTTTCCCGGAAGAAATGATGAACTCCGGAAGAGAAGACAAAAAGAGAGCTTGTTTAGTATTTTACTTTGAGTGCGCACGCCAGCGCTTCCGTTTGGGCTACGAACTGGATCTTATGCTCTGGGCCTCTGGCATATACGAACTGAACTGATGCCATTGCTTTTCCAGCTTTCCGACATTTTTAAATAATTTTAGATTGAGCGAATTTGAATTTTATTTTGGTGAAGTGGGAGAAATTTTTATTTTAGATTTAGTTTTTAAAAAGTACCTATATATCTCCACTCTCCCTAAAAAGCAAAATACTGTAAGCTCTATATTATATTATCTTTTCATTTATTTTCAAAGTTCAAACAAATGTAAAATAGAAAAAGTATATCAACTTGAAGGATGGTTCTAGGTTAACCTTCGGCAGACAGAGGCTTAGTTTGGTATTGTTGTGCTTTTAAAAAAAACTGCTTCTGCTGTGCTGTGAAAATAAACAGCTATGAAGTGAAGCAGCAAAGTGTTTGGTAATCTATATTTGTAAAAGTGCTGTGAGTATAAAAAGCAGTCTTATAATGTTTGGTAAACTTTTTTATAGAAGTGCTGTGAGAGTGTATAATGACAATAAAGAGCACCATGATGAATTTTTTTTAAAAACCTAAAATTATCATAAGAAATAAAAAATGTATACTTTTTTCTCCCTTTTGTTTCCTCCTTTCTTCTTCCTTTCCAGGCCCCATTCCCTTTTTTTTTCTTTCTCCCTCGTCTGCTTTCTCTTTTCTTCTTCCTTCAGGGGCCCCAATTTTTTTTTTCCTCTCCCTCTTCTCTCCTTCCTCCTTTCTTCTTCCTCTGTTTTTTTCTTTCGTCATCTTCCTCATCCAAAATCTTCAAGACAAAACTTGTTTTTGTTGTGATTTCATACAAATTCTTGTTATAAAGACACCCGTCCCAGTTTTTTTCTTTTCTTCCTCTTTTCCTCTTCCTTCCCAGGCCCCCCATCTCTCAACCTTTTTACCTTTCCTCTTCTCCTCCTTTCTCTTTTCTTCTTCCTTCCAAGACTTCTTCCCTTCCCATGTTTTTTTTTTATTTCTTCCTCTTTACTTCTACCTTCCCAGCAACCCCCGCCCTCTTTTTTTTTAATTTTATAAATTTCTTCGTCTTTTCTTCTACATGCCCACCTCTTGGGGATTTGATTTTCTTTTGCTGAATGAGATAATTGGTTGGTAATCTGGGTGTTGAATTTTTTGTTGCCGTAGAGATAATTGGTTGGTAATCTGGGTGCTGAAGGAGATCTTCTAGGTTTGTAAAATAGGAAGCTGGGTTGGTGGGGTTTTGGGTTGAGTTGGTAGCTTTGAGGGATTGAGGAAGGGAAAAAGTTGCAGAGAGAGGATGATATTCTGGGTCTGTAAAATAGGGAGGTGGGTTGGTGAGGTTTTGGGTTGAGATGGTAGCTTTGACGGATTGAGGAAGGGGAGCAAGTTGCAGAGAGAGGAGAGGATGAGGCGAGCAATCCAGAAAATAAAAAAGGAACGACACTTGGGAGGTTCGAACTCGGGATGATGAGGATATAACATGTAATTGTGTGAAACAAATAAGGGCAATATGGGCAATTTGAAATTTTCATTTAAACCTCCGCATGCTTCTCCTCGCAGCAGTTTTCAGAAGCAGCTCCCCACCTGCTTCTGTTTTTCAGCTTTGAATGACAGCAACTTATTAAATAAGCAGCTTATTTTTGTTTTACCAAACACCCAAATCTCCAAAACTTTTTTTTTAAGCTGCTTATTTTTTAAGTTAAGCAATACCAAACTAAGCCAGAGAGAGAGAGAGAGAGAGAGAGAGAGAGAGAGAGAGAGAGAGAGAGAGAGAGAGAGCGGGCGCTTAAGAAATGGATATGGTTGTGGAACTGTCTCAAACTAGACTGATATTTGACCAAAAATGAAAAGAAAAAAAAAAGGAGAGAATTATGAGATGACTTCAAATAAGTTACGGCCTTGAAAACTGAAATCTAGCAATGAATTAAACATAACTTCGGTAAACACAAAATAAAGGAAGTAGGAAGCATGTCTCGAAAAAAAACACAGACGGTAAGCAAGAAACAATCTCAAGAATCACAAGGTGCTTTATGAAAATTAACTTTGATAAATAGGAATAATTTTACCACTACTCCCACCTTCATAAGTTACAGTTTGAAAAACATATCCTTTCTCACCGGTCTTATTCAAGCTCTCAAGTCTTTCTAGTGGAGGAAAAGAAATGAAAAAGCTTTTACTCAGCATACATAGCTAACACCAAAAAAAATGCTGTAAATTACATCCTTTTCAAGTTCCCGAAGGAATGAACTGCCTCAGACTCTGGCTTAGTATGTATAGCCCTTGACGAACATTCCTTTCTTGGCTTCCTCATCCTCACCCTCAGCAGAGTACCTTCCTAGCTGAGCCAAGGAGTTCGCCTTTGCTCGGACCAATAGTGCCCTTTGTGCAGCTTCCACGTTCTCAGGATGTCCTTGCCATGCCTTAAGCACAGAGTTCTGCAGAGCACGTGCATACGAGAAGGAAACATGCCATGGGTTGGGGCTTTGGTTCATTGCATTGAGGTTCAGGGTTGCTTCTGCTTCGGATTGTCCTCCTGACAAGAACTGAGAAGCAAAGAGAGCAAATATAAATCAGCCCATGGAGGGGAACAAATATCTTGAGTACTACGTTCTTATGATATATTTTAATGGGGGAGAGAAAGTGAATAAATAGTAGTACATTGTTGTATTGTTCGCAACTATAAATGACCACAAATATTTGTATTCTATAAAACAACCTGAGCACAGGCTTTCTGTAGAGACTGAACAAATAGCTACTTAAAAGTATTTTTCCCACAAATCTCAGTCGGTTTTATAGAAGTGTCTATTAGTCTTCTATATAATAAGAGAAGAATAGTATATTTAAAATTACTACAAAGTGATAGGTAATCTTACCATGATTCCTGGTACTGCAGGAGGAACTCTCCTTTTAAGCACTGTGAGTGTATGTTTGGCAATGGTCTCTGGAGAAGCCTTTTCCTTGTGTTCAGCCCCTGGGGTTACCATGCTAGGCTTAAGAAGGATTCCTTCGAACACCACATTGTTTTCAGCCAAGTAATAGAAGACTTCTGCCCAGACCTTCTCTGCCACTTCAAGTGTCCTTTCTATTGGGTGGTCCCCGTCAAGAAGAATCTCAGGCTCTACAATGGGCACAAGACCATTGTCCTGCACATAATGCAATAGCAATGAATCATGTATGTTTTATAACAATGACCAACGGGTAAAGAATTTAAAAATACCTACAAATTCATTGTTAAACTACTTGCAAAACAAAAAGGCAAAATACTACTTTTATTTTCAGGATAGCGATATAATTATCACACTCGTACTCCGTAGGCAGTGATTGGAAATCCAATTAACATAGCTGTCTAATGTTGAACATACCTGAGAAATGGCAGCATAACGTGCAAGTCCCCATGCAGCTTCCTTAACAGCCAGAGCAGAAGGACCACAAGGAATGCTAACAACTGTGCGCCTGCACGTTTCAAGGAGAGGACACTCAGATAAATTTATCTGTCAAATAGAATAGATCAACTGGACAGAAATACAAACTCTATACAGCAGTAGTCCACAAGAAATATTAATTGACTTACCATTTAGCAAAACGAGCACCTTGCTTGTAGTACTCAGCAGATCGTGAAGCCAATCCATCTAAGCCTTGGCACCAAGATTCATTGTTGGATCCTGGTAGGGGAACCAAACCCTGCAAGGTCAACCAAAGAAGCACGTCAATGACAATTAGGGATCTCACCCAAAGTACTTACAGAAATTTCTCAAGCTATAGAACACATATGGTCTAGCGGCACCATACCTTATCAACTTTGATTCCGGGTACAATTTTCTGCTCGCGCAACACGTCCACAAATTTCTTCCCATCTGTTGTTGACTGGTAAAGTGTTTCCTCAAAAAGAATGGCACCTGAAATGTATTCGCCTAGGCCAGGAGTGGTCAACAGAAGTTGCCTGTAAGCCTGTCGGTTAACCTCGGTATTGTCCAAGCCAATAGAGTCTAACCTCTTTCCACAAGTTGCATTTGATTCATCGATGGCAAGTATACCACGACCAGGAGATGCAATAGTTTTCTATAACATCCAAAAACAAACCAGTTAAAGAAAATAAAATAAGATATTAAAGCTTTTCACGGACATAAATACATATTGTATGTGTACATATATTGCTTACTAAAACAAAGTACAATTTGCCACTGATGACTTGAACCTAGAACCTCCTATGGAAACACACAGTTCCTTTTTTTTTATCATAGAAATATCCGTTGTTATTTATACAAAATTGCAGTTTTAGTATGCTGTCACATGGGCTTAGAGCTAAGAACTTTTAAAGCTGTGACGGAGAAAACAATAAAAATAAAATACAAGTTGTCTGAAGATCAAACCACCATATTAATCAATTGAATTGAGCAAATCATAGTGGAGAGAAACACTTTAATCCAACCTTAGAGTTAGAAACAGTTTAATTCGATCAAGCAGTGAAATCTCAAACTTATAAACTTGAAAAACACATGCATATCCACACGCAAAATCAAATCAAAACATCAAATCAAAACATCAAAAAGAAACATATTAATAAAAAGTGATGATCAGATTCAAACTTTCAGCCAGCAATGAAATCAACAACAAAATAGAAATATTGGTAAGAGAGGACGCACAGCGGTTAAGATGAGTTCGTCGGTGTAGGCCTTAGCTCGGATCGGGACGGCGACTCGGCGAGTAGAGAGGCTGGTGGACGATCCGTGGCGCTGAGTGAAGGACTGCTGACCGATCCACTGAGACGACGCCGCATTAAGCTTCACGAGGCTCGAACAGGCCATGGCTTCTTCGAGAGTTTACTTGGAGGCGTCGACTGATTATTTTTCCGGAGAAAGTGTTTGGTGGTTTGGTTAAGTCTGACTCTTGGGTTGGTGGCTGCGGGAGAGAGAGTGATATAATAAGACGACGTTATTCTTGGAGAGTCCGCAGCTGCCTTTAGGAGTTGTAATGGGACAAGTATCATGCGACACTAGCAAACGGTCCTTATTGTATCAATTTTTGATTTACCAGATTGCCCTCTGCCGAGTGACTGTATTATCCTTGGTATTTTTTCGGACGCACTACAAATCCTTCTTCGTTGAAATCGGGAGTGGTACCCTTACAAGTTTGCAAACGCCAAGGAAAATGAATTTGGGATATATTTTGGGTTGGGCCATCACGGGCCTCACCTAACAATTGACAACTTGCAATGCTTCTTGATTAGGTGGAGGAGGGAAAAAAAAGGAAAAAAATAACTCCGATTGTAACACCAAAAATTGAAATAGAACAACAAAGACCATCTCCTTCGTGATTCACGATTGGACGCTTGCATGGAAAAATACAACTTAGGCCAAGGAGGATTTATTTCCTTTTTGGTAAAGGCCAAGGAGAATTTTCTTGTAAAATATAATGAATTAGCATTTATCAGAAGATTAAAAACAAAAAATGATGTGATATTTTTTTTTTATCATAACACAATATTTTTCGGTAACTTGTTGGAAAATGTTGTATATTCCTTTCATGTTATTCAACCTTAACGTCGCTACCTATTTAGTTGCATAACATGTTGACATGTTTTTTTTCTTATTTTTTCTGCTTACATGTTTTTGTTTTTTTTCCTTTCGTGTTCGCTATAGTAACATTGGTAGGTGATTTTCATTTACATGTTGTTATTCTTTTCTTTTATTCGCAACCATAACGTTGGTAGGTGACTTTCGTTTACACATTGTTATTCTTTCCTTTCATGTTCGCAATTATAACGTTATTAGGTGATTTTCGTTTACACGTTGTTATTTTTTCCTTTAATGTATCGCAACCGTAACTTTGGTAGATGGTTTTCGTTTACACCTTGTTATTATTTCCTTTCATGTTTGCAACCATAACGTTGGTAGGTGGCTTTTGTTTACACGTTGTTATTCTTTTAGAAAATTTGGCATAAGTCCAATTATGAGGAGAGATTTTGGGTGCAATCCATGCAGAAATTGTTGTTGATCCAAGTCCTTTGACTTTTGCGCCACATAAGATTACATGCCTATTTCAATTTATTGATATTTACTTTTTTTTATTTTTTATTTTTTGTTCCAGTTATGCACCTAAAACATAAATAAGGTAAATTATGAAATCCTAAAACTGGTAAGTTATTGATTTGTAGGATATTAATTATCATATTTGATTTGAATTTAATTCAAATCTATTTATTGAATTCTGAAATTTTCCCAAGGTATACCGACATCAAAATTTGTAATAAGAGTTCATAAAAACTTCATACCTTAACAATAGGTAAGGTACCTATGCATACACCTCGTATGCAGTATGCAGGTAATTAAACCCATAAATTACCTCTGGTCCAGGTAATTAAATCCATAAATTACCTCTAGTCTAGGTAGTTATACCCTCTAGTCCAGCTAATTGAACTCATATAATATCTTGGTATGGATCCTTAAACTTAACTGAGATAAAAATCCATACAAAATTTATTGGAAAAAAAAAAACACTATTACATGGAAGACATGTACATATGTATATAAATATGAACCTCCAGAAAAAAATGCTTAAGACAACTCAAGAAAAAAACACTTACCTGTAAGACAGGTACATATATATACTTGTATGTATTAACATTATTTACCTGTGTGTTATGTACATAATTTAATGTGAGTGCTTGTTTGATCAATTGGTATGATATGTGAGTCTTTACTTTTTATTGATTAAATTGTATTTTATCTATATATTAGGAATATTATAAAGGAAAAAAAATTCAAAATTCAAAATTCAAAATTTGGAATTCAATTTCAAGGAAATAATGCATTAAATTTAGATTTTCAATGTGTTTTCCTTATTTACCTTAAAGGATAAAATCGACACAACAAAAAAGTAATAAATGTCAAAGGACCTACATCTAAAACCAAAAACACGAGGACTATACCCAATGACAACTAATCGTTTTGGACCTAGATCTAAGAACCCATTATTCTTTCCTTTCATGTTCACAACTGTAACATTGGTAGGTGACTTCTGTTTACACGTTGTTATTCTTTCCTTTCATGTTCGCAACTGTAACGTTGTTAGGTGGTTTTCGTTTACACATTGTTAGTTTTCCCTTTAATGTATCGCAACTATAACGTTGGTAGATGGTTTTCGTTTACACCTTGTAATTATTTCCTTTTATATTCGCAACTGTAACGTTGGTAGGTGGTTCGCCTGTACACCTTATTATTTTTTCCTTTAATGTATCACAACAGTAACGTTGGTAGGTGGTTTTCGTTTACACGTTTTTCTTTCCTTTCATGTAATGCAACCGTAATGTTGCTACTTATTTGGTTGCATCATACATTGCCATATGATTTACACGTAGTTGTATTTTTCTTTCGTGTCTTGCGACCATAATGTTGCTACCTATTTGGTTACATCCTACGTTGCCACGTTGTTTTTTGTTTACACGTTATTGTTTTTTCCTTTCATGTCTGATGACGGTAATGTTGCTACCAATTTGGTTGCACCATAGTGTTTTCCTATTTACACATTGTTTTTTCCTTTTATATATCGCAATCGTAATGTTTCTATCTATTTGGTTGCATCATACGTTGCCATATGTTTTTTTATTTATACATGATTTTTTCCTCTCATGTCTCGTAACCATAACATTACTACCTATTTAATTGCATATCATAAGTTGGTCTGTGTTTTTCTTTTTACACATGAAATGTTATTCCTTGGAGAAATAGTTCCCTCTTTGGAGTTTAAATGATTCTTTAACTCTCATCTCATCCATTCCCAAGGATCCAAAACGCCCCCAATTATTGTTCATCTTGTGGTCCTTATTACTACGAGTCTACAAACATGTAGTTTATTAAGTTATAGTAATATAAGCAAACAGAGCATTATTACATGTTAGTACCATTGCGAGGATTTATATGTCTAGTAAATTCAACTCTCAACTTCCTTGTTCTCTTAATTTGGTATATGTGTCACAATCAGCTATTGCCACACAACTAGCATCCACAGACAATAATGCGGCCCAACTACACCACACCATTCCTCAGGTGTATTAGTAAGCACATTTAAGATTAAGATGCAAATAAGATAATACCAAATATATTTTCCAGCAAATATCCCACTTGACCAACACATTGCATTCATGCAACCATAACGGGCCAAAGTGGCCGTTGCCTTTACACCAAAGTCTTAAAAAGCCCCAAAAGTGAAATAAATTAAAACAGCCCCACATCCACCGAACAATAAACATAAGATAAAAACAAAATTGGATTACGGCAGCATATCATAAGCTGTAAATTAATCAATGGACGGGGGCCAAAACTAAGTTTCCTTTATATCAATTACGACCTGTATATTTACTACGTGTTGGTGTTCATGGCTAAGCTGGCAACCTATAAGTCGAGACCTTCCAAAAACCAGAACGTACTGGGAAGTTCTCGCGTCAACTCTAGGGCATTGCCCCCATTTCTCTCATCTCATACTTATATATATATGCACTAGATTTCACCCTCTAGCTCTGTAACCAAAAGGTGTTTGAGGAAATTGCTCAGTGAAAGTGACTTGTCAGACATGGGCGTGTCTTTCCAGGTTGCAAAGACGGGTACGAGGTACAAACCAAAGGTGCTTCCGGAGGAGGACAAAGGCAACGATGAAGATGACTCCGTTTCTGACTCTCGAGAGAGAGATGATGAGGTTTGTGGATGATATGATTTTTTCAACAGCCAACCCCTTATTCAGTCTGTTTCATTTTCTCTGATTGATTTGTTTTTCTTCATTGTTCTCTCAGTGAGTGTCTCAGTTGGATTTTGGGTTTTCTGATTTTGGTGATTTCAGGTTTTTATTTACAATGGGTTTATGTTTTTCTGTAATTGATATTCGTTGTCTGCACTGCATGGATGAAGCTGAAAAGTGTGGACTTTCGTCTTCTTCTTTTTTGGGTTTTTTGGTCCCCTGTCTCTTGAGTCAGTCTACTTATTTTCCACTTAATTTTGCGTTTGGGAACTATCTCTGGGATTTTGGAGGGCAATAGATAAGTCTGTAAGTGGTTTGATAACTTGGTGCCCCTGAAATACATTATCAATTGCTTGTAAGGTTTTTAAATTATTAAATCTTCTAATGGTTGGTGATGGGTAAGGTTGGTCTTTCAGGTGCTTATTAAGTCAACAATTTCTCTAGTAGACCTGAACATTTTAAATTTTTAACATGTTAAGGCAGGATGAATCCGGTGGCTCTCATCAAAAGTTGAGCTATTCAACTATACCACGTTCACTCCCTCCTCTTCTCTCCCCACCCTTTTATCATTTTATTATTCCAGAAACTAGTCTGCATGAAGTCTTAGCATGTAATTGTGGTGAAGGTTCAATCTACTGGAATGGAAGCTAAGGTTGCTGATCCTTCAACTGTATTAGTCAATTTTCGACAGCATTCAGTTTTAGACGGTAATGTACCACTTTGATCTTGCAATCGTATCATGTGCTGACTGAGAAATCTTCTTTTTGTTGATAGTCGATTTTTGTGCAGACTTTGAGGTATCCTTTTCACTGAAGTTGTTTCAGAATGGTTTTTATGTGGGAAAAGCTGCCGAGGTTAGCAATCATTAATAGACGCTTACAGAAATTACTTGGCATTTATTAAACTATTGTATCACATGTAATCCTTCCACTGGCTGTTAACACAAACCTTAATGCTTTGGCAGTTTCTCAATGATATACCAGAGCACTTGCATCCATATGATAGAGTATCAGAGACACTTTTTTCTGTAAGTATGATACATTATTTGCCGAAATGTCGAAGTAGTGACTTTAGTTTTTGTGAACCATATGATGTTAACTAGGATATGGCTCAGTCATTCTCCTTCCTGCTCATATTTGACTAGTAAAAAAGCAGAAAAAATTGTACCAAGCCATGCTATCTTGTTGTTCTACTTAGATCTTGGAGGGTTATGTCATGTCCAGTGGCTTTTTTGGATTCCCGTGGTTGATTGGATATTCCACTTGCGTGGCTTCATGTTCTTAACTGTCTATTTAACAGTCATAATTTCTTTTCTGCGTTTTTTTTTTGCATCAGGCGATTGAGTGTGGTTGGTTACCTGGAGATATGTTTGATGGTTTACCCTGCAAATATGTCAATGGAGCCATCCTTTGTGAGGTGAGGAAAAGCTATAAGTCTGTGTTTATATTTGTATTTTAACTATCATTGATTTAGTGATCCTTGTTACAATGTTTGTTTGTTCATTGGCAGTAGGTATATAAGTTTGTCTTCTTTAAAGGAACCATGAGGTTTCCATCAGAAGATACATTTACTACTACTCTTCCATAGGTTATTCAAATGCCTACAAAAAAATTTATGCAATTTTGAATGATTGGAGTGTTCTTACTTGGACTATAAAATTTACATGAACTGATAGAGATGTTTTCCTTGCAGATTCAAGACTATCGCGGTTGTTTTATCCAAGGAAGAGCTGCCAATTCTACAAAAAAGATTCCAACTGTTCACAAGGTTCTTCTACATATGCGCATGGAAAATGTTGTCAAGGACATCTTGTCGATCTCGGATGCTTCTTGGACCTACAGTGATTTTTTGGTTGGTAAATTTTAATCCTCAGCTTTCAACTCAAGCATATTGCTTCATTCTCATATTCAATTCCTTGTTCTTGTTCAGGAAGTTGAATCTCACATTCTCAAGGCTCTGCAACCTGATCTTCATCTAAATCCACAGCCATTGCAAGGCATACACTCTGGACAACCCTTAAGCAAGAAGGTACTAGAAGTGATAGAATTCGTGTAACTTCTGCCAAATCATAAGGATTAAAGATGGTTCCAAATTGACAGATTGGGTTCTGCTTATTTGTTATAATGCTTATTTTATTTTCTATACTAGTTAAATTTGTATTTGACTTTTTAGGCTTTAGTAGCGTGCCAGTTTTAGATCGTTTGTGTGTTTTTTCATGCCCCAAGCACATGTTTAGTTAACCTTTGGATCTTTTTGTGCATTTGATAAACTCCATCTAAATTTCAAGTTATGATTCCAATTGGGAAATATATCTATCTTTTGTTGAGCATGCATGATTGTAGTTGACTTGCAGGTTAGCTAATTCTTAACATTTTGTGGTAGGTTGATCTTGGAATTATGTGGAGCTGGAAAAAGCGAAAGCTGAGTAACGCATCAAACACTGACCTAGATTTCAGCAACTCATCTCATTTAACAGGCATTCCTGTTAATTGTGCAACTCAGAGTTGCAGCTCTCTATTTGGTCTATCGTATCAAGAAAAAGGAGTTACATTTTCGGAGCACAATGTATCAACCTCTGCTGTCAATCCACAAGAAAACAACGTTCTACTGGAGAACTCAGTATCCAATCCTTTGACATCGAAGCCTATATCTAAAGTAGCAGACAGTTGCAACCAGTCTTCTTTAACAGTGATGACCACATCTAATTTTGTCTCTTTACCCAAACGCAGCCTTAATGACTCTAGTAATGATTTGAATAAACCCAGTGCATCGGTTCTTGGTGAGATAGTTAGATGTGATTCACAAGCAGTTCAAGGACCGCTTCTTAAGAAACCCAAGCAAGAGCCTATCGACTCATCTTATGAACAGCTTACTGGAAGCCAAACTGGAAACAGTCTTCTACCTTATCTACAGTGGAAGAGCAAGCTGTTGCCTCAGCGGATAGGGGATGGAAAAGTTCCACATGAAAGATCTCAGGAGAAAGTGCGTCCCTCGCGGGTGATAAATAATGACCAGACAAGAAGGTTTCAAGGAATCTCAGAGCTGCAGGCTGGAATGGCTACTTCTAATGTTAAGTTAGAGCCTGACAAAAATAATTTCCTCAGTTCATATTTTGGAAAGATTAAAGATGAACACTTTGTGATGGACAGGATGCTTGTTCATTCTAGTCTCGCGCAATCACAGAATCAACAGTCACCAACTCAATTTGGAGACAATATACCTGCTGATACATCATGGAAGTACATGGTTCAACCTGTTGACAAAAATATACAAAACAGAAGTGTCACTCACATGAGGAAGGATTTGGAGAAATGTCAGGTTACGACTCATGGAAGATGTGGATCTGCAAGTTCACCAAACATTTCTCTGCCCAAAGAGGTATCTATTCCTGCAAAGCAAAAAACAAACCCTGGTCCTAAACGCTCTAGAAAAAAGGCTGTTGATTCTAGTGCTAGCACGAGCAATATCTCACAACCATCAGAACTTAAAGTTGAATCTGTCCTTGAGAGGTTTTTGAAGATTCAAGCGGTAACTGAGAGGTAATATCATAGTTAAAGTCATGTGAGTTATACTGCAATGCTTCTATTTCTACAGTCTTGCTTGTTATGATGTGTAATGCTTTTAATGCATTCAGGTATGGACTACATAACAGGAAGTGTAAATTGGACACAACTATGCAAAGGAGACCCTCTTTTCCCATTACTAAATTGGTTGCTTTCCAACTCTTATCTTCAAAAGATAATCAGAACTGGGATAATACTTCCACAGATAAAAATTCTCTCACAGAATGCTCCATGGACTGGGGACTCAGTATGAATAGGAGGGTATTGACTTTTCTACGTCAGTCTCACATCTGTCAAGGTGAGGAACTGCTAATTTTTGTATCCTATGTGTTAGTGTGTGTGTGTTTTATACACATATATGTGCATATATATGCACAGACATCGTATGTAATTTTTCACTCCTCATTGCTACCTTTCTGCTCTTTCTGAGTAATTCTATGCCATCCTAGAAAATGGGATTCCCATCGTTGATAGAAAGGCTCAGGTCAGACTGGTCATATCAGAGAAGCTTAATGAGGGAAGTGTCGAAGCAAGCGTGTTTTATGGAATCAAAAAAGAGATGTTTTCAATCGATTATCCTCTCCTACCAGCCTTTACTAGCACTGTGAGTTGCCATTTGCGATTATTGAGAGTTTCTTCTTCTGATATATGATTGTGATATTCCTTTTGGATTCTGGAATGCAATAAATCTCTTTCATTCCCTTCACATCTATTTTGTGCTTATAAAAATTAAATTACACTGTGGTCTATTTTATATTGTAAAGCCAGTGATTTACTGATCATTTCTTTATTGCAAGTAACTACTGAGCTGTTTCTCATATATTTTATGGACAACTTCTGAATTGTGGTGTCCCTTGTCTTTATTTGTTCTCTACTTTTCGACATTCTTACCACTGGCTTTCGTCCCTTGGATTGCTCACATTAATGTCACACTTTCCTTATTCCAAATTTTTCATGCGGCAAAGTGGCTTTCAACTCTTAGTTTATTCTGCTATTACTCTTGTAATTTCAAAACTTAATAACTAGGAAAAGGGGAATCACAGGGGCCTAATAGTTTATACAAACTTTTGTATATTGTGAAACAAACAATAAATATATCCAGCCTCCGTCAGAGAACTATAAATAATAAGAAAAGCAAAAGGAACTCAATTTACATTATCGTGTATCTGAGTTAAATATATTGTTCTGACCTTTGTGTATATGTGCTTTTCAGAATTCTGCAGACCTTTTGGCTACTGAGTTCACTACATTGGTAGGTTTGTAACTGTTGGGGAATTTTTATGAATTAGGTTTGGTTCTCACAGCATTAAGTGATACTTAGCTATTTACTCCCTTTTTTTTTTCTTTCTTTCTTTCTTTTGTACAGATGAAGCGTGAGGGATACTACATATCTAGTGATCACGTAGAGCCTACAACTCTCAAGGCTGATGGTGGCTTGAGCAATCAGCGTAGTGCTAGTATTAGAATTGGCACTCCATCAGCTCAAACATTCGAGCTACCTTCTTCAACTCTAACCCCAGGGATATCACCTTCAAGACTCAGTCCCATATCCATGCAACTCCCATCACTGAACATTTTCTCTGGGGGCCAATCGCTCCATTCTGAAAACATATGGGCAGCTCCACAATTTGCAAATAGTTGTGTATCCAAACTACCGCTCACCATTGCCGCACAAACCAATTGCATGATGCCGCAAGTCCAGGAGCTTCTGAATAGGCGTGCCTATTTAGTGTATCAGATGCGACAAAGAAAACTACAACAAAATGAAATCAGACAGAGCAGATTGGAACTTGGAGGATTGGGTACAAGTGCAGGTGGTGGTATGACTGAGCAGGGTGGTAGAGTCCAGGGGCTTGGAAATGCTGGTCTTGGTTCATTTGGTAATGTCACAGGCATGAGGTCCTCCACTCCCCCTAGGGCATTGGGAGGACGGATGCCCCGGGCTGGAAATTTAGGCCAGTTTAACAATCTTGGTTGTGGAACATCTGGTTTAAATGACAGCAAGCCGCTTCCCAGTCTGATGTCTGATCGTTCAACGGGGCTTTTGAGTAAGTTGAGGGCGGCAGAAGGCCAAGGGACGAAAGCCTTGATGAGTGGGGCTCCAGTTCAAAAAAAGACAGGTCATGGGGTTCCAATGGACATATCAAATATTCCAAACCTGGCTAGTAAATTAAGCAAGGAGCAGCAGCTACAACCACAGGTGCATCAACCAATCCAGCAACTACAAAAAGATATGGTGCAGCCATTGCTCCAGCATGTAAGTTCATCTCAGAGTCAGGTTAGCCTTCCTCAACAATTTGACCAAGAGTCTCAGGTGAGCCAGCAACTGAGCCCAGCGCCAGCACCACATCAGGTGAATGGAACTGTGGGTCATGGAAGTCCAGAGATGAGCTCTCAGACTCATGGGTCTGTGGAAAGTATCAAAACTGAAGCTCCATGAGTGTTGTTTTTCTAGCTAGGGAGGGTAGTGTAGTGGTGTAGTTCAGTCATGAGTCTTTTTCTTTTGGTCAGTAGTTCAGTCATGAGTCAACAGAGCAGGTGAGATTCAGGGAGAACAAGGCGATGTACATAGGCCGGGCTTGTGCAATCGTGTAATTACCAACATAGAAGGTATACCATTTTGTCGTCGTTTTTGTTTCCCTTTTACCTTTTAGGAGAAAGAAATGGGAAGAAAAGAAAATCAGCCTCATGTTCCAGTCTTCATTGTTTTCTTATATAATGAAAGTGTGTTGTTTGCCAAAACAAAATTAACCGTCCATTAATTAACTGTTCGCTTTAAGGTTTTAGCCAATGATTTTTTTTAACGAGTTGGCTTTATCTGTAAAGTTTCCTAATAACCCTTAACACAAAATGAATTTGATGCATGATCCATGCTACACTTTTTTTTTTGTCGGAGCACCCATTTTGTATTGCATTAATCTAAAAATTGAATCAAAACATTGTAATTACATATATTTCAAGTTGATAAAAGAATATTGTACTTCTTAATATATAAAATGATATTGAGGGGGAGAAAAATCGAATAAGTGGCATCAATGCAGCAGTAACCAGTCTTATCTTAATATAGTTAAAGCTACAAACTCCTTGTAAACTTATATATCTTTTTTTGTTTATTAACAAGAGCAATATTTTAAATCATTCTAACGCGCAGGGTCAGGTTCAAATTTCAAATAAAGGGACTGCTCAATACTTTAGAGCATCTCCAATCGATTTGTCAAAAGTGCCACATAGACATTTAACAGCTAGAAATAACATCTCACACACTCTAACCGATGTGTCAAAACTGATGTGGAATGAAGGCTGAAGATTGAGATGTTATTTTTGACATTCCAAAAGCAAGATGTCAAATGAATATTTTATTATTTTTTCTTTTCTATTCTTTTTAATTAAAAATAAATTAACACTAAAATATAATAAAATAATAATTTAATTTGACATATCGGGTGGAGTGTAAAGCTATGTAAGATGTCAAATTGCCACATCAGCCATCAAATTTAAATTTGATGTTTGGTATTTGACATCTCCTTTGGAAATACTCTTAGTCAACTAACATAACTCACAGTTGCGCAGAATTATATATCTTTATATCTTTAGAAAATTGTAGAATGAATTAATCCGACTACTTGAAAATATGTGGAAAATATGTGGATAAAGCGTCCCCACACTCTAATAAAATCCGTCCACGTCATAGCCCTCGGAGCTGGGTGGACCCTACATCCAGATCCAGCTCACACGTCCACTGTTAAGTGTTAACCAACGAACCACAGGAATCAGGCCCAAAAAAAAAAAAAAAAAAGAACCACAGGAACCCAAACCCTAACCTGCTGCTCAAACTTCTTCTTCTTCATTTTCAATTCTTCAAAACCCTAACAAATTCCACCAATTCACTCGCCCTACCTCTTTGGAAATCCACAATCTCTCTCTAAGTGTCCAAGACCATGTCTATAGACGGCTCAGCCGAGCGAAGAAAGCAACCGCCTCAGACTCAGACGCCGAGCACAGGCAACGGGAACTGCGGCATTTCTTCGATGAGCTTGACGAACAGGCTGAGACTGAACCCTAATAAGGAGCACAAGCCTGACAGCTACGACGACCTTCATCAATTGGAGTTTAGTCCCTTGCTCTTCAGCTCGCTGGAGCGCTACTTGCCTCCCACCATGCTCAATGGGTCACGTGACCTCAAGCTCCAGTACATGAGAGACATTCTCCTACGCTACTCGTCCGAGAGTGAGCGCACTCGTGTAAGAAAATGGCAATTCTCTTCTCTCTCTCTCTGTTTGGTAAATGCTGGAAACTGAAATTGAACGTGAATTGTGGAAGTTTCGGATTCCGTGTTCTTTCATTTTTAATTGTGTGGATATGTTTAGTGTGTGAAATGAGCGGGCTGCACTTGCAATCACGACAGAATGTGCCCTCTTTTTTAATTCTTCAGAAACGATGAGAAATTGGGAGAAAAGATAAGAATACGAAATGAAGATTTTGATAGACATGGGATTTTGGGGATTTGTGAGTATATGAAGCTCCATTCTTGTCTTAAATTTTGGTTTTTGATGGGGATTTTATTTCTGTGTGTAGCTGAAGGAGATAAGCTCTATAAATAATATATAGTTCTGAACACCAGGGGCAATGTGCTCTGGCTAATTGATCAAAGTAACGTCATTATGTTCCTGAGAGGCTCATACTTTTTCTCTGTTCGAATAAACAGGTTCAACGACATAGAGAATACAGGCAGAAGATCATCTCACACTATCAGGTGCGTTTAATGGCTAACATGCTGTTGACTTTTTGAAACATGCTATAATATGTAAACAACACCTTTATGTTTGAGTGTTGCAGTGATTAAAGTTCAGTCTCTTCTCTTTGTACTTCTGGAAATGTGAGCTTGAGTTTTCTGCATAAGACATAATATTGCATGCATTGACTTCCATGCATACATACATAAATTTCCTTCTTTATTGTTCCTTCCTCTTTGTAGCCTGTACACAAGGAGTTATACACTATGCAAGCTGCACAGTTCTTTGTCCCCTCATTTCTCAAAGCAATCAATGAGAATACAGAGGATAGCTTTAGAAGTATAATGGCTGAACCCGCTCCTGGAATTTATACATTTGAAATGCTTCAGCCGTACTTCTGTGAATTGTTATTATCCGAGGTATCATTTTTTATGTAAATGAATTTTTCCTGTATACTATCTTTTCTGTTTTCTTATCATATTCTGATTGCTTAGGTGGAAACTTTTGAAAGGTGGGTCATTGAGACAAATTTCAGAATCATGCGACCAAACACAATGAATAGATACGGTTGTGTTCTTGATGACTTTGGCCTAGAAACCATGCTTGACAAGTTGATGGAGGACTTTATACGCCCTATGTCTAGAGGTATTTCATCTCTAATATTGTAAAATCATAATTAGAAAACGAAAAAACACTACATATGAAACATTAGGACTAATGTTACACCTCATTTTTTTGGTTGGTATTTATGTAGTTTTCTTCCCCGAAGTTGGTGGATCCACGCTGGATTCTCATCATGGTTTTGTTGTTGAATATGGAACTGATAAGGATGCAGAGCTTGGTATATATCCATCTGAAAGTTTTGGATTTAGTTTTTTAAAATGAAATTTGTATTTGAAGCCCCTCTCTCTCTCTCTCTCTCTCTCTCTCTCTTTCTTTATACCATTTCCACTCTTTCTATTTTCTTACTCCAGGGAGTTATGCTCTAGACTGCAGCATAACACTGAGGCTTTAATATCTAAAGACACAATAATGTACTATGTTGCATCTTGAGTTATTTCTACTTACTATCATTTTTTTTTCTTACAACAGTTTTGAATCTTGGTTTAGCTGATATGATTTCTCCTTATTTATATTTCATAATTGCGTTCAATTTGTTCAGTAATGTATGTCTGTTACTTCCTCTGTCTGTCTTCATCTTGAAGCCCTGGGCTCTAAATTTACGGCTTTTTAAGTTTTTATGAACCCACGGTAGCTTTATATTGTAGGTTTTCATGTGGATGACTCAGAAGTCACCTTGAATGTTTGCTTGGGCAAGCAATTTTCTGGCGGAGAATTGTTCTTTCGAGGTATTCGATGTGATAAACATGTAAATTCAGAGACACAATCGGAGGTACGCTAGTCTTTTAAGATATTTTTTAGTACAGTTTTTTATGCTGGGTCACACTTTTCAGCCTGCAGTAATACAAATTCTTTAGAGTCTCGTATTTGATATCATTTTAGTTCATGATAAATGGTAACTAGCAAGTTGCATGTTTATTTTTATATTTAATATTTTTTTTACAGTTTACTGTGTAATTATTGAACTTTTTTCTTGGAATTTTTGTAATTGTACTCATAGGAAATCTTTGATTATTCTCATGTTCCGGGGCATGCGGTTCTTCATCGTGGTCGCCATCGGCATGGTGCTAGAGCCACAACATCGGGGTGTCGAGTCAACTTACTACTGTGGTGCAGAAGGTACCTTTCTCCTCTTTGAGGCCCCCTTAAAAGAAATTCAAGAAACCTAACTGAAGCATTTTTAAGGATTTCACAATCTCCCTGACTTTTAGTACTTCATGTATCTGCTCTATGTGGAATAGGTATCCAATTAATGCAACGTACCAATTTGTTCATGGTTTGGTATCAGGTCATACTGAGTTTTTCTTTTTGGGGTCAAGGATATTGGTTGTCATTAGGACTCTAGGAATTTTCTGCTTGCCGGCTGTTTGAGTAAATGACAATCAGTTTTGTAGAAGCTTTCTAAGCATTTCTTACAGTAAATGTCAATCATGGGGCTTGACTGCAAGGATTATCTTTAATTATGCATTTCTGTTTATCAATTTTCTCAGTGTGTATCCCCAATCTTTTTGTAGTTCGGTCTTTAGAGAGCTGAAGAAGTATCAGAAAGATTCTTCTAACTGGTGTGGAGAGTGCCAGCGTGAGAAGAAAGAAAGGCAACGTCAATCAATTACTGCCACCAAACTGGTAGTGAAAATTTGATATGAAAAAGAGAAAGAAAAAAAATCAGTGTTTTTATGCTTGGCTCGCTTACTGCATCTGATTTTTTTTCTTTTCAGGAATTGCTCAAGAGAGATGGAAAACCCACTTCTTGAGATGTTCTTTGTAATGGTTTTTTATCTTTTCTGCCAATACTCTTCTCGAGCAGTTCATCATGTAACTTTTGCTTGTGAAGTTGTAAATTTACAAAAATCTCATCCTTATTTATTTCATTAATATAGACTACAAACTACAGTTAGGCTAGTAATATGAAGGGAGATTCACTGTCATACCCAACGTGGTGTTCTTTACAATGTTTTAGTGCTTCTGCAAGTTGACTTTGATGTTATGCTGTTCCTTTTTTTTTCTTTTTTCTTTTTTGGTAGTTGCATACAGTGTGCTTTTAAGTTGTTGATAGAACTATAAAGAGCGAGGTTTGTCCTTTTTCGTTAAATCATTTTGCCAGTGGAATCCATGTAGTTTGCTTGCTTGTCTTTGCCTCTTCATTATGCGCCCACCACCATCGACATACAAATCTCACCAAATTCAAAATTTAGGAAATGGACGACAATATGACCAGCCTTTGGATCTTAATTCGTCAGTTTGACCCGGTCTCTGCCCACCCACCTTAATCAAAGTATCCCAGACAACTCACCTCAGACTTCTCAGTAGGTCTACTCAGATGAGATCCCCACAACACTACCACACAACACATTGGTAGTGGGAAAATTCTCCAATAAGTATTTTATGTTAAAGATTGATTTCATATTTCTAATCTCGAGATTTTCAATTGTTGGATTTCATGTGTATTACATATTAAATCTACTAACACATCTAATGAATGCAATTTAACAATTGAGATTAGAAATATATAACAAATCCTTAATTTAAATATTTACTGGAGAATAAACACTATATGTATATTTTTGCCTAAGGCTAAAGCCACATCCCAGAGGATGAGAGTGAGTGCATGAACCTATCGATTAGCCGTTTAGATTCTTCACAAAATTTTAAAAACAAACTCACATACATTAACGACTCACAATAATCCTTGAACGCGTAAAATGCTAGGATAGGATTCCTCGTAGCCTAGTAATAGGTAAAATTGGTGTTCAAACTCTTGGAAGGACATAAACTTGAGTCACACCTTGATGGGTAAAGGTAAAAGTGCCCTTTTCATAATGAATTGTATGAACATATACGTGTCAATGGTGTTATTTATAGGTTGAATAAAACCCTATTGTTGTATTGTTCTGATGGTGGGTAGCGGGCACACGTTTTTTAGTCCTAAATGTTGATCGATCGGCAAGGTTGTCTGCCTACACTTTTGAGGTGACAGATTAGGATGATTTCTTTACTTAGAGCATCCGCAATGGGCTCCCTAAACCACCTCCTTAGACAAATTTTAGGGAGGCATTGTAAAAATGCAACTCCAACCATGCTCTCTATCTACCTCTTAAAATAGGGAGTCCTCTAGGAGCTCCTAAATCTGAGGAGAGAGAAAGGACTCCTAGTGGCTCCTTATAATTTAATGAGTATTTCAAACCTTTATTTAATGCTAATTATTTTTATTTTTATTTTTTAATAGAGATTGACCAATCAAAAAAGAGTTATAGCATTTATGACTCTCCAAATTAGGGAGTATGGTTGGAGTTGAAATTTTTTAGAGAGCTCCTAAAATAGCTTTCTTATATTTTTAACTAAATTTTAGCTAAGAAATAGAGAGCATCATTGCGGATGCTCTTAGCAAAACTAGTGACGCATTCCTTCATTTCTTCTTCTTCTTCGTCTTCGTCTTTTTCTTTTTAATTAATAAACAAACTTTCCCCTTTTAGTGACCTCTCAAGTACAATGAATGGGCATCATTTTCCAAGTTTCCTTACCCACTAAATTTCTTTGGGGATCTTCTGGACTCTGCAAGACCTAAAATGCATCCGAATGGGATTTCTTTTAATAATTTAAATATCGTCGCGACTATAAGACATATATATAATATTATCTCAAATCCTCTCTTGAACTTCACATCAGTGATTATTTTGTAATTCATTGCTTTTGTTGTGTGTGGTCCAACCGACTCCTAACCATCGTTGTCATTGTCACCACCACCCTCCCTCAATATCATTATCATCGATCAATCAACATATCATCTCGATCCTTCCCTCTAAGAACGCTTTTGACTCAACTTAATACGTGTATTATTTGCATTTTTTTCACCAATTAGACGATAGACTCGGCAGCTCCAAGCACCTTATGTTCATGATAACGTTTTCATATAAAGATTTTGTTTTTAATACACGTGATAGAGGAGTAACTGTTCTTAATCACCTTGCTTGCGAAGATATTACGTTGAAAGGACAAAATTTTGTTAAAAAAGAACGGATGGTGATCAATCTTGTGGTCCTATGACAAGGCAAATGGCAAAGGCGACCGAGTTGAGACCACATTCCATATAGGGTTAGATATCAAAAGAGGGAAGCTGACAAACCCAAAAATCATCATGAAATTTGTTCAAGTCCTCATTTGCTTTATAATTCCTTTATCAACAACACAACAGCTTGCTTTGTTTGTGGTTTGTATCTAGGACCAAAAATTAAACAAAGGTCGACTGTCGGCGGATACGCGGATCTTTGTGGACGGTGGATATTGCATCATGCATCTCTTAATTATATATTTATCCATCTCTTAATTATTAATAATTTATCTTTTGAGTCTCCTATTAACTCTATTTATATAAATTTTACTCCCTTAATTTGGAGATATATATATAGATTAAGTTAGTCAGCGGAGATCACGGAAAATCTCTCTCTCTCTCTGTCTTTGATAATTGTCCAATCCCACCGCCGAATGCTTGTTATTAGTCCATCATTATTAATCAAACATGTCTGTATTTATGTTGGAAGTATCCTGCTCACAACAATTTGCATTTTCCCACCACACGATACCTCTTTAATTTCTCTCTCTCCTATTCTCATTGTCTAGCTACCTATTCAAAAACATTTTTTTTCTTGTGGTTGACGATGAATTTTTTTATATATTTTTTATTTTAAAAAAAGCTAATATTATTATGTAAGTACTCATGTTTGAATGTGGATGCCTTTTAGTGGTGTATTAATGAATAAGGTCCTATCATTTTAATTAATTAATTCAGAGTTTTGGTCACTAACTATAATGTGGCTTATTTCAACAACGAAAGAAAAAGATTTGACTTTGTTTTATCATCTTTTTATCAGAATTAGTAGGCCGAATTAGTATAATGTGATCACCACACTAGTAGTAATACCCCCATATATATATATATATATATATATATAGATATATGGCATATGGAATGTGACATACACCTGTTTAATAATATTATTATATTGATTACCACCCATAATGCAGCATGCTTTATCAGCAAAGCAACTCCTTTTAATGAAACCAACCAAGCCAATGGTTTTGACCACCCCCCCCCCCCCAAAAAAAGGAGCACTTTTTTTCTTAAAAAAGAAAAAAAAAAAGGAAAAAGATATTTAATCATCTAATAAACCGCCACCGGAAATAGTGTTTCTTAAACCAATTAAATAATGCAAACCCAGCTTAGCTAGTGGAGATGGGACGGGCCATATTCAGATTAAGACAGGTTAGCTGCCAGTAGTTAACTTAAGTACTCCTTCGAAGCTTTGGAAAGTTCAAAGAAAAACTGGTATTCAATTAGGACTTTAAATTTTGGAATATGGACGGCCATTTGCAATTTCGTACAAGCTTAGATGTATTAGTTTTGGACCCTTTGCCGAACTACTTATAATAAGAAACCAAACGTAATTGTCAGGTTAACTTTTTGAAATAAAATACTGAGGAAAAAAAAAAAAAAGGAAAGCTAAGAAGTAAAAAAGAAAACCAAATATTGAGTATATATTTATGACAATGAGAAATACATGGAAGAACATGCATGTTTGCTTGCTTGCTTGGGATGACATCAATTGACGACTAGGTCTTGTTGATTTGTGTTTAATTTACAACTAACTATATATAATTATGGTAGCAACGACGACCAAACACGACGGAGATGGATAATTGATGATGTTAATGGTAAGTAGTAAGCTGGTAGAGAATGCGTGCAAGAATTATTACGAGTTTGATTGGTTTTTATGTTGAAAGAACGCATGCATAATGCTGCATCTGTATATCGATCTAAACCGTGAGCAAATTATGCAGAGGGTTTGTAGCCCTTTTCTCTCTTTGCTTAATAACCCATATGCATTGTCGTGTACACAATAGGGCGATGGATGTTGATGCATGCATATGTATATCTAGAGACCAGAGAAATTGTTTGAGCACATGACTCAATCCTCCACTAAAATTTGCTCCAAAAGATTACGTATCCATATACTTGTACTTGGGGTTTTGGATATATTGGTACGTAGCTAGCTCCACAATGCATATGAATATGGGGGGCTCGGTATGTAGTATTACTTATTAGAGCATCAACAGTGGGGGGGTGTATTTTTGGGGGTGTAAAATCACTTTTACATCCCCTTTAGAACAAGTCCAGCCTTACTACCAAACCGGGCTAAAGGCCCCTCAGGCTAGCCCAAAATGCCTCCAACGCGCAAGGTCCTGCCTTGGCAAGAGCTGGGTCCCACAAGCCTAGGTAAGCCAATGGGCAAATTCAACCTGAGCTGCTGCCTGGGCAGAATGATGCAATGCTGACGTCATAATGACGTCAGCAACCAAAAAAATTTGAAAAAAAAATTCCAAATTTTTAAAAAATAAATACCTAGGCATATTCTTTACTTCCCATACCAAAAACTCTATACAAATTCATCTTCTTATATCTCATGTGAATAATATTTGCCCTTGCCCTAGCCTTTTGGGGTGGAACCAAAAAAGGCAAGGCTGCCACTATTCACATGTGTTGGCGCTAAATTTGAACAGATAGAGATGAGTGCAACTTACAAGCGGTGAGGACGATCAAGCAGATCGATTGAATCATAGATGCAGATTCTTCTTGTCCTTGGATGCAGATCCTGAATAGAAGATAAGCGAAGCTCGTGAGGTCTGTGGAACCGGTGTGGAACCAGCCTAAGACCCTCCGATGCTCAAGTAAGATTGTTTTTTAAGAGCTCTTGTTGTTGACCATATAAAAGTATAGAATTCAAGCTTAAAAGTCTTACCCCTGTATTGTAGTGGAGGGGCCTATTTATAGAGGGCATTTTGTATGCTCTTAGTACTCATTTTCGATGTGGGACTCGTGGGAGGGCCTTTTGAGGTCGACACGAGTCCTTAGATATTTTGGGCGGATACTTCGAGATTGATTCTCTACAATCGGTAAGGGATGCCGATTGTAGACGAGCTTGGCCTGTAATGGCTGTTCGCAGCTTTGAGACAATGCCATCGGTGGCCGATGCCGATTGTCCGAGGCCTTGGGTACTTGGGCGAGTCTATAAGATCCACGTGTCGTTGTACGAGTGGAGGGTCAGATATGGTACAAACAGTAGTCCCCCAAGTTGCCGATTGAGAAGCTTCTCGGTTGGGGACTTGAATATGTATTCGGCATTCTGACCCGGACGCAATGGTCTCATAGTTGCCGATGGTGGTATGTAGTCCCCCAAGTGCCCAAGCGAGTAAGCTTGGATAAGAGACGGCATGATGTGCCGATTGTTGCAAGGGGTGAGTGAAAACTCATCACTATGCGGCTGCCGTTCGGCACGAAAGGTGAGTGAAAACTCATCAATGTGTGCCTGCCGTTTGGCACGAGAGTTGAGTGAAAACTCATCGATGTGCGCCTGCCGTTCGGCACGATAGGTGAGTGAAAACTCATCGATGTGCGCCTGCCGTTGGGCACGAGAGGTGAGTGAAAACTCATCAATGTGCGCCTGCCGTTTGCAAGTGGAGTTGTGCTCAAAGGTGGCTAGATCTGCCACGTTCGGGAAGTTGAAGCGTCTCTGAGGATTGGAAGCGTTGCAACTGACAACGTTTGGTCTCCCCCATGCATGCGTGACACGTGTCGGCATGGCTGTGAAGAGCCGCGTCGTTTCGTATCCCGATGCGTCGCTTCGCGTCCCGATGCTAGATCGGCTTTATAAATGTGAGGAGGGGACGAGAGTTCAAATACTTGGAATTTTTGAGAGCGAAGAGAGCTTGTGAGAGGCGATTTCCGGCAACCGTGCGAAGGCTGAGCAGGCGATTTCCGGCGAGCGTGAACAAGGCGGAGGCGATTTCCGGCGAACTTGAACCACCGTGCAAACAAGGTATGTTGCCGTGTTTTGGCATTTGTATGAATCAAAGTGTTGAATTCGTTGATTGTTTGTTTGAACAAGGTATGAACAAGCATGAACAAGCATGAACAAGTATGAACATGCATGAACAAGTATGAACATGAGTGTTTAGGAGGTATAACAAGATTTTGATTCTAGCATAGCACTTAGTTTCCCTTCGTTTGTGTTTGTAGATGTCAGATACCGAATCCGAGGGTAGGCGTAGTCCGAGGGCCTATGAGGACGAATCGTCCTCGGGGAGTTCGTCCGAGGGGGGTGAGAGTACCGATTCTGGGAGCTCTTCAAGCTGTGAGATAGTGGAGGGGGCAAGAGTGCGTGCCGAGGCTGGGGGCACTTCGACGAGAGTGCCTGAAGATGGTGAGCCTTCGACTTCGGGTCGTGAGGCCGATGGGGGTGGCGTGTCTGTTGCCGTCCCAGGGGAATGGGTGTTGAGGGTTGTTAGGGGGAGGCAACGGATTCCGATGGCGAAGCCCACGGAACCTTTGTTCGGAGTAGATGATTTAGAGCCGAACACGCTGACTGAGGCTAAGTTGGCGAAGATTCGGGCGGAGTTCAATATTCCGGAATCGGTAGGGATGCGAATTCCGGGGCCCTTAGAGTCGCTCAGTGATAATGACAAGGGTGTAGTCTTCTTCACCGACGTGTTTAAGCATGGGCTTCGGCTATCGTTGAGACATTCGGTGCAGAAGATCTTGGCTGCGATCGGGTATGCACCAGGGCAGTACAATCCAAACTTTTGGATTACGTTGCTCGGGATGATCACAGCGTTCAGCTTGGCTGGCGATGGGGAGCCGAGCTACGAACAGTTTGCCCAACTGTATAGTGTGACGAGGGCAAAGAGTGCTGATAATGGGGGGTGGGTGCAGTCCAACTGTCTATCGGCAGGGCAGCGTGGACACTTTGTGGTTGGGGTGCCGAGCTCCCAGAAGACGTGGCGTAAGCGTCGAGTAATTGTGTCCGGTGATTGGGAATCGGCACCGGGAGTGATCGTGGAGAGGAGGATTCCTACGTCTTTCCAGACAGTCGGTAAGGTAGAGCCTGTCGTTCGGCAGTTGGTTTAGGGTTTTTTTTTTTTTTTTTTTTTTTTTTTTTTTTTTTTTTGGTTGACCGTTGGGTGTTTGTGTTTCAGTGTCCTTGAAACGGCCATCTGCACCGATCAGAGAGGTGGAAGCAATCGAGAGGGTGAGGACGAAGATTGCCGAAGAAGATCGCTTCTTCAATGAGTTGCTATACTTCCGGAACCTTTACAAGGCAGGCTTGATCGGCAAAGCAGAACACGACCGAAGGATAAAGGAGGAAGAGGAAGAGGAGAAAAGACAGAGTGAGTGATGCCGTTCGGCAGGTGTCGTGAGCTTCTTCCTTTCCATATCTACCGTTTCCGATATAGCTTGTGTTTTTGCAGTGGCAGGTGGGCGTCCAATGAGCGAGGTGATCGGTTCATAATTGTATATTATTTCTTACCATTCTAGCTTATGATTTGGTTATGTTTTTGAGTTAAACTTGTGCTTTTAATCCTTTTTTGTGTTTATCTTTCAGTTAATTGAGCTTTAGGTAACAATGATGGCTTTGGAGAACATAATTCATGCAATTCAAGCATGTTAAGACCTAATTTGGATGAATTGATGAAGAGCTTAAAGACAAATTCATTATGGCTACAGCCCCCTGCCAGTCCAGTTCCGTAGGTCATATTGCAAGCTTTGTTTCAGCAACCTACATAGCTCGGATGAGGCCACATTCTTCATGAAAGTTGCTCCAATTGGTGTGTACTATAACATATCCAAAATTCAGCCCCATTGGATAAATCTGGAGTCCGTTACCTAGCAAACACAGAACCATGCTCAGGATGGATCTTATCAGCGCGGAAAATGAGTTAGCAATTTGTTTCGGCCTTAACTTCTTCCTCCGACCTTGGATTGGCCCAAATAACATATGGCTGGAAAGAAGACATTCTGAACTTCAATTTAGAGTGCTTAAAGTCCTAATTTGATTAAGAGAAGCCCAAGTTGTAAGCCCTTGAAGTTGCTGGTCATGCTGACCTCAGCATGTGCTGGTTGGATGCTTGGTCATGGTGAGCTAGGTATGAGCTATCATTTCTGGTTGGAAGCTTGGTCATGGTGACATGAAGATGATCTAGGGCTGCTGGTGGGATTTAGTGGTGAAGTGCATCAACCAATTCAAGATTTTCTAATACAAGTGCATCACCCATTTCAGATTTTCTAATACAAGTGCATCAACCATTTCAGATTTTATAATTCAAGTGTTGTATGCATTAGTCTTATTGAATTCTGATTTTCACTTCCCCTAGGCCTATAAATAGGGAAGTTCTCTAAGCTTGTAATAACACCCCAAGGGGGGGAGCTCTCAAGCACTTCTCTAGAGCTCCCTTCCCTTATCTCCCTCAAATTCTCTTAATTTCCCTTTGTAGTTCTCAATTGTTGTAATATGATCCTTTTACTAAATCTTCAAACACTTCCCAAACACTTCTCTATTCTCTTCCAAGCATTCTCCAATTCCTCAAACACATGTCTCTTCCCTTCCAAAGTTCTCAAAGTTTTCCAACTTCCCAAACACTTCTCTATTCTCTTCCAAGCATTCTCCAATTCCTCAAACACATGTCTCTTCCCTTCCAAAGTTCTCAAAGTTCTCCAATTTTCCAAACACTCTCTCTTCCAAAATCCACAAAGTTCCCAAACACAATTCCCATTCTCTTCCAAATTCCCCATGTTCTCAAACACTTCTCCCATTCCTTCATCAAATTCTCTAAACTTCTCAAACACCCTTCTCTCCCTTCCCTAAGTTCTCAAATTCTCCAAGTTCATAAACATTCTCCAAACTTCTCAAACACTTTCTCCTCCCGTCTCTACGTTCTCAAATTTTCCAAGTTTCCAAAATCCACAAAGTTCCCAAACACCACTTTCCTTTCTTCTCCAAAAAGCCTACATATTCTCAAACACTCTCCAAACACTTCTCCCATTCCTTCATCAAATTCTCAATGTTCCCAAACACTCCTCCCTTCTCTTTCTCAAACACATCTCTCCTCTCTTCCAAAAGTCTCCAAATCTCTCAAACACATGTCTCAACCTTTCCAAAATCCTCAAAGCTCTCAAACACATGTTCTTCCAAAATCCTCCAAGTTCTCAATACTTTCTTCTCCCTCTCAAAGTTCTCAACACTTTCTTCTCTTCCTCAAAGTTCTCTTAATTTCCTTAATGTTTTCGTAGTTGTAATTTATTTTTCTTGTAATGTACATTCTTTCTTCTTGTTTTGTTTCTTTTGTTTTTATTTATGTTTTGTGTAGGAAAACTGAATTGGATCATTCAATCACCAATCCCTGTGGAATCGACCTCGCACTTACATACGCTAAACTATCAACGGTTCGTGCACTTGCGAGTATCACAAGTTGAGGATGCAGTTGAACCCATTTTGGTGCAGCTGAATCTACGCAACACGAGGCGACCAGGAGGCGACTGGAGGGGCGTGGGGCGCCGAAGCCGAAAAAAGGGCAGTCCCCCAGGCCGAAGAAGAAGGCGGCAGGAGCCTCTGGGGATGAGCAGACGGTGGCGGATCGCCGCCGGGAGAAGCAGGCGGCCGAGGCTGAGGCTGTTCGGGAGGTGCACCTCCAAGTAACAGGAAAAAGGATGATTGAGGGTGCCCTCGACGCAACGCCGTTGCCGAAGCAGCCAAGGGGGCCGAATGAAGGGACATCGGTGGTGATTCCCGATGATGAAGGAGAGGGAGAGGAGGGGCCGGGGAACATTGCTTGCCCTCGGAAGGCTGTGCCGTTTATCAACAGTATGATCGATGGCGCTCAAATGGAGCTGTCAGAGATCGAGCAACTGTCAATGAAGACGTTGCGCGAGCAGACCGGGCGAGCCTTCCGGCTTCAGGCTGCAGTAAGTGTTTAATTTGTTGCTTTTCAAAGTGGTTATGCGGTCGGCATACTGAGTTTGTATGTGTTACAGGCTGATATGGAGATGTGGCTCTGCGTGAAGCGAGCCATCAATGCTGCCGAACGGTACCAAAAGAAGTTTGAAGAGGGCCGTTCGAAGATCGCTGATGCCGGAAAGCTCATTCAGGAGGCCGACCGGCGTGCCGAGGAAAATGCTGCGAAGATAGCGGAGCTAACGTCGAAATTGGCGGCAACGGAGCTGGATTTGGTGACGGCGCAGGAGGCGAAGGCCGTGGTGGAGGTGGCTATGGATGCGGCCGAACGGTCACATGCCAATGAGGTCGAAGAGGCGAAGGCGAAAGCCGTTGCTGACTACCGAGCGTCGGAGGAGTTCACTCTTCTGGTAGACAGAGAAGTCATGGAGCAATGTGATGACTTTGTCTACCGATTCAAACGGTACAATGCGGAGAAGAAGCTGAATCTGAACTTTCTTCGGGATCCGCAGCCACTACCGGAAGGGGTGACCGAAGAGATGGTGGAGGCGTACAAGAGTGAGGATGCCGAGCCCGAGGAAACCGATGACACCGATTCAAGCAGTGGGGAGGAAGAAAGTCATCCCAGTCCTGTGCCTACCGCCAATGTGTCTACTGCCAAGCCGTCGACTGGTCCTGTGCCTGCGTCAGCTGATGCCGATATTGTAACGACCGAAGCCGATCCACCCTCCTCTTAGACTTCGTTAATTCAAGTATCATTTTTGGAAATGTATAACAGTTTTGAATATGCCGAATGGCATGTTGTAAAGACAGATGGCCCTTCTGTGGCCTTTTATATCTATGTTAACTTTGTTTTGGTTGAATTTGCTGATATCCGTAATCCTGTATGTGTGCATGCCGAATGTAGAATATTGTTGATATAATATTGCTGTTTGGTAATGCCATATGTATAGAATATGGATTATGTTGAAATAAACCGATTACAAAGGTAACGACCGAAGGTGACAACACAAGGTGTGAGCACCTGTACATGGGGTGAGGACCGAAGGTCACGTTACTTGTAGTAATATTTGAGGTGCTCGATATTCCAAGGATGGCCGAGGGTCTGACCATCGGTATCACGCAGTCGGTAAGTTCCTGGTCGGCAGACAGTGACGACCTCATAAGGACCTTACCAGGATGGACCAAGGGTGCCGTCGTTCGAGTCTTTGGTGGCGAGAGAAACTTTGCGTAAAACTCAGTCTCCCACTTTGAACGATCGGCGTCTGACGCGCGAGTCGTAGTAGCGAGAGGTCCGCTGTTTGTAAGCAACGTTCCGAAGCTGAGCCTGGGAACAGTGTTCATCAATGAGGTCCAGGTTGAGAGTGAGCAAGGCTTCGTTTTGCTCTGATTTGTAAGATGCCGTTCGGCACGAGGGTGCGTTGATCTTGACTGGGACAACAGCTTCGGTACCGAAAGCAAGGGAAAATGGTGTTTCTCTAGTCGATCGTCGGTAGGAGGTGTTGATGGCCCATAGTGCCTCCGGAAGGAGATCGGGCCAGGCTCCTTTAGCTGCCCCAAGCTTCCTCTTTAGTGTCCGCTTGATGATCTTGTTGATGGCTTCTACCTGGCCGTTCGATTGTGGGTGTGCCGGAGAAGCGAAGAACAAGTTGATGCCGAACCGGTGGCATAGGTGCCAGAACTGAGAGGAGTCGAATTGTTTTCCGTTGTCGGTGATGATCGCGTTCGGGAGGCCGAATCGACAAATAATATTCTTCCATACGAAATGTTCGACTCTGGCTGCGGTGATTGTTGCCAAAGCTTCGGCCTTGGTCCACTTCGTAAAGTAGTCGACAGCGACGATGGCGTACTTGAGCTGTCCCTTCCCTTGGGGCATGGGGCCGATGAGGTCTAAACCCCATTGAGCGAAGGGCCACGGGCTAACAATCGGGGTGAGCGGTTCGGAAGGCAGTTTCGAAACTGAGCCGAAACGCTGGCATTGATCGCACTTCTGGACGAGTGTGGTGGCATCGGTATGAAGGGTCGGCCAGTAATACCCCTGCCGAATGGTCTTGAATGCCAGAGATCGGGCCCCAGAATGGTCTCCGCAGGCTCCTTCGTGAATCTCTCGTAAGACGTAGTCTCCTTGCTGCGGGGTCAGGCACCGAAGCAATGGTAAGGAAAGGCCATGCCGATAGAGAGTCTGATTCAAGATTAAGTAACGTGCCGATCAGGGGCGGATAGTTTTGGCCTCCGTTTTGTCGTCTGGCAAAGTTCCGATTGAAAGATAAGCATATATTGGATCCATCCAGCTTGGGTCATGCCGAACGGCATGTACTTCGCTTTCCGTGGTGCTGCGCCGAGCGAGGATTTCGATCGGTACGTGGCGACCGACGTTGTCGTCAATTGCTCATGCTAGGCGTGATAGGGCATCAGCGTGGCTGTTCTCAGATCTTGGGATCTGTTGAACCTGGAACGCGTCAAAGTGATGCAGCAATCGGCGGGCATGTGTCAAGTAGGCAGCCATCGAAGGGTCTTTGGCTTCGAATTCAGTCAACACCTGATTCACGACAAGTTGCGAGTCGCTGCATATTTTCAGCTGTCGAGCGCCCATTCCCTTGGCGAGCCGAAGGCCTGCTAAGAGAGCTTCATATTCAGCTTCGTTGTTGGAAGCTTGGAATTGGAATCGAATGGCGTATTCGATGGTAGTTTGGTCAGGGGCTTTGAGAACTAAGCCGGCCCCGCTGCCTTGTCGGTTGGATGACCCGTCTACGTAGAGAGTCCATAGAGGGAGTGATGAAATGAATGTTCCCTCGGTTGGATGGGCGAATGATGCTGCTGATTCCGAAACGGTATGGTCTGGATTGGATCCTGTAGAGGTAGTCATTTCGGAGATGAAATCAGCCACGGCTTGTCCCTTCTCGGCAGGCCGAGGGTGATATTGGATGTCGAATTCGCTGAGTTCAATTGCCCACTTCACTAGCCGACCTGATGTCTCCGGTCTTTGTAGTATCTGGCGTAGTGGCTGATTGGTAAGAACGGTAATGCTGTGAGCCTGGAAGTACGGTCGAAGCTTGCGTGCTGAGAGAACAAGAGCATAGGCAAGCTTTTCCAGCTCAGGGTACCGAATCTCGGCATCTTGCAAGGCGTGACTGGTATAGAAAATTGGAAGCTCGATGCCATTCGGCTTGCGAATGAGCACGGAGCTTAGTGCCGTTGCTGATACTGATAAGTAGAGAATTAACTCTTCGCCAGGAAGAGGGGTGGACAACAGGGGCGCCCTGCTCATATAGGCCTTGAGGTCCTGGAAAGCGCGATCGCATTCGGCGGTCCAGACAATCTGCCGTTTGCTTCCTTTGAGGGCTTTAAAGAAAGGGGCACACCGATCGGTAGCCTTGGATATAAATCGAGCAAGAGCGGCGACACGCCCCGTGAGGCTCTGGATGTCCTTCTGAGTCTTCGGAATCTGCATGTCGAGCAGGGCCTGAATTTTTTCTGGATTGGCTTCGATGCCTCGTTGGCTGATCATGAAGCCAAGGAATTTGCCCGAAGAGACGCCGAAGGCACATTTACTTGGGTTGAGCCGCATGTTGTACTTTTTTAGGACGCTGAACATGAGGGAGAGGTTGTGGAGGTGAGAATCGGCTGTTTTGCTTTTGACCAGCATGTCATCCACATAAACCTCCATCGAGGTGCCGATTAGTTCAGAGAATATTTTGTTGACCAAGCGTTGGTAGGTTACCCCAGCGTTCTTCAAGCCGAATGGCATGACTTTGTAGCAGTAAAGTCCTTTGTCGATGATGAATGCCGTATGTTCGCGATCGGCAGAGTGCATGAATATCTGGTTGTAGCCAGAGTATGCGTCCATAAAACTAAGAAGTTCATGGCCTGCCGTTGCGTCTACCATCTAATCGATCCGTGGCAGAGGAAAGCTGTCCTTGGGGCAAGCCTTGTTCAAATCGGTATAGTCCTGACACATTCGCCAGGCACCGCTCGACTTCTTGACCAGCACCGAATTGGCCAGCCAAATTGGGTAAGTGACTTCCTGGATGAAGCCGATTGTTCGCAGTTTCTCCACCTCGGTTCTCATTGCTTCATACCGTTCGGTATCATACGCCCGTCATTTCTGTCTGATGGGTTTGAAAGTGGGGCAGATGCTGAGCTTGTGACTGATGACGCTCGGGGCGATGCCGGGCATGTCATTGTACGACCAAGCGAAGACTTCTGCATTAGCGCGCAAGAAGGCAATGAAGTCGGTACGCAGTGCCGGACTCAAGGTGGTACCGATTCAAACCTGTCGATCGGGCTCTGTTTCGGAGAGGACGACCGATTCCAAATCTTCAACGGGTTGTGCTTGTGGGGTGACAGCTTCATCCCTGGGGTCATCCGGTTTGTCCGCCCCTCTGCCGTTCGGCACAGTAGCGTTGGCAGCTACCGAGTATTCTGCGCGAGGCGTGGCTCGTGCCGAACCCTTGGTTGCTGAAACGTTACATGTCCGTGCACTCAACTGATCCCCTCGCACTTGGCCTACGCCAGCGTGGGTGGGGAACTTGAGGAGGAGCATGTGTGGTGACAGCATGGCCTTCATTTTGGTGAGCGTCGTCCTGCCAATGATGGCATTATATGCTATTGGGCAATCGACCACCAAAAAGTGAGTGTAGATGATCGTTCGTCTGGGAATGGTGCCAACCGCAAACGGAAGCCAATCTGTTGGTGCTAAATCTGAACAAATAGAGATGAGTGCAACTTACAAGCGATGAGGACGATCAAGCAGATCGATTGAATGATAGATGCAGATTCTTCTTGTCCTTGGATGCAGATCCTGAATAGAAGATAAGCAAAGCTCGTGAGGTCTGTGGAACCGGTGTGGAACCAGCCTAAGACCATCCGATGCTCAAGTAAGATTGTTTTTTAAGAGCTCTTGTTGTTGACCATATAAAAGTATAGAAGTCAAGCTTAAAAGTCTTACCCCTGTATTGTAGTGGAGGGGCCTATTTATATAGGGCATTTTGTATGCTCTTAGTACTCATTTTCGATGTGGGACTCGTGGGAGGGCCTTCTGAGGTCGACACGAGTCCTTAGATATTTTGGGCGGATACTTCTAGGTTGATTCTCTACAATCGGTAAGGGATGCCGATTGTAGACGAGCTTGGCCTGTAATGGCTGTTCGCAGCTTTGAGACAATGCCATCGATGGCCGATGCCGATTGTCCGAGGCCTTGGGTACTTGGGCGAGTTTATAAGATCCATGTGTCGTTGTACGAGTGGAGGCTCAGATATGGTACAAACAACATGAATAGTGCTAGCCCTTGCCTTAGCCTTTATGGGTGGACTTGCTCTTACACCTCCGGGGGGTGTAAATACGCTTTTTGCTCCAATGTGAGGGTGTATTTTCGAGGGTGTAAAGCCACTTTTCTCCATTTTCCTCTCCTTTTTGCAGCTGGGTCCCACTTGCAAGAGATGTAAAAAAAGATGTACAATTGCATCTAAATATACATCTCAAGGTGGTGATTTAATTATACATTCATATACACCCCCCCCCCCCCAATTGCGGGTGATTCCGATCACAACGGGTGTATATTTAACATACACCCCCTTATACACCCTCCCACTGTGGATGCTCTTAAGATAGTAAAGAATTCCCTCATTACTTTTTTTTATTTTAAAATTTGCTAATTAAAATGGGATCGCTTGGATGAAATTATGAAAATCATAATTAGTTAATCAAGCTAACTTTTAAAATGTATATGCAGTTTATCTTTATGCCGATGTCGTTTGTTTAAATAGCAAGCAACGCAACATAACGAAGCAAAGGAAAGAACAATAAATTAAGGGAGTTGATTTTCCCACTTCCATTTTTTCCACTTACACTCCTTTTGCTTTATAATACTTTTTAATCAATTTTGTTTATTTTCTATCTATTTTCTATTCTACTTTTACCCTACATTAATTTCTTTTTACTTCACTTTCTCCAAAAGGAAGTATGAAAATCAACTCCCTAAATTAAACACATAAAACGTATCTAAAATGCCATTTAACGCAATATAATATACTATATGGATTTTTGTAGAAATGTCACATAAACTTATACCTTCGTCTCAATTTGTCACCTTAAATTTTTTTAAAGAGAAATATCATCTTAATTTTTCAAAATTCATGATTTGTCATCTAACTTTAACATCATCCAATTTTCCATCCATTTTAAAGGTTATTTTAATTTTTTTATTTTTAAGAGTATTTTAAAAATGGAAAAATCCAAGAAGAAAATGAGAGAAAAAGAGCACTTAAAAAACTGAAAAGTGCTTATGTGAGGAATAAAGAAGAAAAACAAATATGAGGGGGGACCCATCCTCACATGGTAGAGTCTAGTGACGACGGCACCCGAAATTTCCTACTCTCTTTGCCATTTCCTGAGTGATTTTTCACAGGATAGCGAGAATCACATATATACAAAGATATGTGGGTCTCATTTTCATGTGAAAGAAGAAAAATTCAGCTGTTCCAGTCCAGAGCATAACTTTGTGTTCCAATAACATCTCACAACGTATATATATACATCTGAGTGTCTTAACCACGTTATGAGAAACACGAGCTTACTACTGAAGTGTTTTCTCCGTTGAGAGCATTTCCAAGGAAGTAGGCATCCCAATATGCAAAATATACACTCTCTTTAATATGATTATTATTTTTTACTTTCAAATGAATAGGTATATTGAACTCCACTTACATTTTTATAATAAAATATCATCTCATTTCATATATCTCACTTACTTTTTATAAAAGATAAAAATAAATGTACACGATAAAAGTAAATATTATAATTTTTTTTTCTTTTACAGAGAATTATAATAATGGTTTGTATAATTTCATTATTATTTTTTAAGATTTTTCTTATTAAAAGGAACGATAATATATTAAACTCACACACTACATGAATACTATAACTCCAACTCAATACCTTTCTAGAGAGCAATTGCTTCAAATCACTATATTAGTGAGTCATTTATGAAGGAGAAAATATAATTACATTATTTAGTTCATCAGAATGACCAACTTTTTTTATGAGATAAATAATTGTGATAGTTTTGCATACTTTTTTTTACATACTCGCTTGGAAATGCTCTAAGTAGTCCCCCCTCCACAACACTAACCAATCCCCCAAAAGCAAAAGGAATGAAAAATAGAGAGAGAAAAGAAGGTTGAGAATTGAGAGGTTGAGAGGCAAGTGAAGTCGTAACATCAGCCTTTGGCAGACACCCAACCCCTGTGCGTCTGCCTCCCTGTCCTTCCTCTCTCTAGCCCACGTATAATATTGCCCGCCGACGAGCGCTCCTAGCCTTCCCTCCCCCTTTATTTATTTACCAAATCACACACTCTCGTCATCTGGTCTTTTTCCCCTCTCTTCCTCCCTAACATCGAATATATTCTCTCTCTCTCTCTCTCTCTCTCTCTCTGTGTATATATCTATATATATATACACATCTCTCTAGCTAATTCAGAACCCACTTCTCCTCTCAGTTCTACCTCACATCTCTCTTTCATCCACCATTTGTTTTAAAGAGACCCAACAAAACAAAAACAGAAAATTTATGATCTTTAGAGTTGAGATCATATAATTAAACTTATAAATTATATGTATGTATAAAAAGTGCTGTTTTTTAAAGTAGAGAGAGGAAATCATGGGGTTACAGAACCAGCTGAACGACGTGTCGTCGGACTCAATCCCACTCTTACTCATCGCACTCATCGCCAGCTTCATCAACCACCTCCGCTCCTCCCTCTTCCACCTCCTCCATTTCCTGGGCCTCAGCAACCCCGGCCCAGGCCCAGACTACGACGATGGCCTTCTCGCGGGCTCCTCCGTGGGCTCGGGCCTCGCCGGCCTCGCCCTCCTCGCCGACCAGCTCGCCCTCAACCGTCACTTGTCCTACCGCTACGACCGCAACCGCCATGACCAACAGAACGACGCCGTCGCGAGGTCACGGGATTGCGATTGCGTGGTGTGCTTGTCCACCTTAGGGGATGGGGACCATGTCCGTATGCTCAACTGCCGCCACGTGTTCCACAAGAGCTGCTTCGACGGATGGCTCGACCACCTCAACTTCAATTGCCCTATTTGCCGCTCTCCCCTCGTCCACCGTGACCTCATCGGCCACACGCGCCGCCGCCTTGCCGCCTTGCCGCCTCCCTCCTCCACGGGTTTTCTCTCCGCTGAATCGATTGGACGAAGATGATGATGCATGTTACAATATGATCAAATGGGTCTCATCCGCTATCTGCTATATCCACCTACCCATGATGATGATGATGATAACGGCGAATCCATCGATTGCTGGTGGTTCCTTTCTCGTTCTTCTTCGCCTTTTCATTTTTGATATTCTAGAGAGTTGTTGGCAGTTTTTGACCAGAGACTTTCCTTTTTATTGTTTGGTCCTTCAAATTTCTCCTTTCTTTATTTTCCTTCCATAACTATCTCCCTCTTCAATCTTTTTTATTTTATTTTTTGAAAAAAACTCTCTGAGTTTTTTTTTTTAATTTACTGATGTAAATTCTTGGTGTTTCTAATCTTAAATAAGGAAAGAGGGATCTCCAATTTTTAGTTGTGTACAAGTCTATTAATGTTGAGATTACAATGGCTACTAGATTATTTCGAGAAATGAAGGATTCAAGTATTTATGTTATGGAACCAAATGTCTGTTTTAAAGGATTTAATTACTTTCCAATGTTTAATATATAAAAAATAAAATGAAATGAAATATATTTCGGGCTCGTTTGGGAGTGCTTTTGGAATGGCTAAAAACACTTTCTGACAACCGAAAAAGCTTATAATGGCGTTTGGCAGAAAAGTTTAGAAGTGCTTCTGAGTTATAGAAGCGCTTTTTGGAGAAGCACCTATCATGTGCTTCTTCAAGAAGCTCTCCCAATTACTTTTTCAAGAAGCACTTCGATTTTTCATGAAATTTTCAACAATTTTATAATAAAAACGTTTTTATTAGAAATGCTTATGAGGAGAAGTGCTTCCTAAAAAAACAATCCCAAACGAGCCCTTCCTTTTCTTTTGGTTTGATGCAGTAAAAAGAACTCAACGGAGCAGAGGGAAGACGAAGGAAAAGGTTTAAAAAGGGCAAAAAAAAAAAGCATTAACTAAGAACATTGGTGAAAAGATACGTGGGACATACTCAAAGTGAAGAAACGTTTCTCTGTGATTGATGAACAAATCATGTAAAGCCCAAAACATCCCCAAAGCCGCTCACAATATATTGCAAAGCCCAAAACTTTTCCCATAAGAAAATAATGGGAAAGTGTTTCTCTGTGTTCACTTTAATCATGCCCGTGTGCAAATCTTTAATGGGGCTGCAACTGATATTTGGAAGGATAAATGGCCCCATCCTCCTCATCCTGGCCACATTGTTCCTAGGAGTTTAGTTCCAAGAGATGCCCCTTCCACTGTGGCTGAGATTATGGACCCTGTCACTCATTCCTGGAAGCTTGATGTGCTGAGAGACTATTTAGATCGGGACACTATCAGATGCATACAATCTATTCCTATTGGGGCCACCACTGAGTTGGACCATTGGGTTTGGCCATGGAGTTCTGATGGAAACTGTAGTGTGAAGTCTGGCTATCGTGTAATTCATTCCGCTAATAGAAGGGGAAACAATGTTTTGCCACAACCTTCTCACACCATCTCAAAGCAGATTTGGACAAGTATGTGGCAGTTCAAAACTCTCCCAAAAATCAAACTCTTTTGCTGGCGCACCCTCTCAAATGCTTTGGCGACAAAGGTAAATCTTTTTAGGGAGTTTCACTAAAACACCCAAAATGGGGGCTGAAATTATAAAAAAACCCAACACCCAAAAACACTTTATAAACACACCCAAAACCCATCATTACACACACTTAAAACCCATTTATAAACACACCCAAAAAATATACAATTGTTGATTTTGGGTGTGTTTCTATGTTTAAATAGTGCTTGGGTTTTTTTATAAATACATGTCTAGGATTGGGTTTATTTATAATAATCATTATGCGTAAAATCTGTGTATACCCCCTATGTCCTATTTGTGAGTTGGAAAATGAATCTGTTGAGCAATTGTTTCTCCTATGCCCTTGGACCGCTGCCATTTGGTTTGGATCTCCACTGAACCTTAGAATCCAGCCTGAGAGAATAAGGAGGGTGTATTCAATTCAGATTTTTAAGTAATGAATAAAAGTCTGGTGGTATTCAATTAAGATTTTAAAATGGATTGTTTTGAAGCTTAAAAATCTAGTGGTATTCAATTAGGATTTTTAAGTACTAAATACAAGTCTGGTGGTATTGAAAAGCTTATTGATTTTGAAGTATTTCATTAAATGGTGTATTCTATGAGACTTTTAAGTAGGTGATATAAATACCAAGCCCCATAAAAAATCTCATCATTCTATGCCTGATTCTCACTTCTTTCTATTTTTCTATTTTCCTATCTCTTCTCTGTTTTTCTTTTATGTGAGACCTTGCAACCTTTGCGTGGCTGCCACCCCCCAGCAATCCACTACCAAACCCTGTGAGAACCTTGATTACATTACTTGAATGAAAACAACAATAAGAAATAAGAATAATTATTGAATTACTTTGTGGAGCATAGAGAAAAAAGTGAACCTCCTATGGAAGAAGACGAAGAGGGTGATTTGGGTATCTGAGAGAGTGAGGTATCATGCCCACCAAGTGTTCGACTTGAGTGGTGGCTGAAGCTGTGTGGTGGGTACTTTGGCTTGGATTTGGTTTGTTTTTTTCTTCTTTGATTTTGCATATTTGGGTGTTCCTTAGTTCTATCCTGAATCCATACATTTCCCGGGACAGTCAATTGGTTTGGTCGACTTGGGTGGTCTTGCTGGAACTTTTGTGGTTCTTGGAGTCGACAAGCTAGCTATGCGGATTTTTTTTTCATTGTAGTTGCAGTTTTTTGTTGTATTATTTTGCTTGTGAGAGTTAATGGTAGTTTTGCATTTGTAGTTGAGTGCTCAGGTGATGAGTGGTGTTCTTGCATGTTATGTCTAGGCTCTCAGTATTTTTAACGTATTCGTTCTGACCATGTGTTCAAGCTTGTATAGAAATATAAGTAAAATCATATAATTGCAATCTATTAAAATCATAAGTAAAATCCTAAGTGAATTAAAATCATAAGTAAAATCATGTAATTGCAATCTAGTAAAATCATATAATTACAAATTCGGCTGAAATCCATTACATTAAAATCATGTAATTATAATCTATTAAAATCTCAATTGAATACACCCCCCTAAGTACTTTTGACATTTGGCTAGAAAGTGTGCTCAATCTTCACCGGGCCCCAACTCTGGATTTTGAGCGTCTCGTCACTATAATTAGCTTCCTTCTATGGGGAATTTGGAAAGCTCGTTGCAAAGTAGTCATTGAAGGTTCCCTTATCCATCCTGAGCGAGTTCTCACCCATGCTCTGGAAGCAATCAATGAGTTTTTATATTCTACTGGGTTCCTCATGGTCAGGCGCGGTCTCTCCCCTCTACCCTGCAGACAACATGGACTCCTCCTAGACCTAGTTTCGTCAAATTAAATACCGATGCCGCATGGAACAAAGCATCTAACAATGCTGGAGCTGGTGTTGTGAGGTTGGGATGGTGTGCGGGGGCTTGGCGACTCGGTTATCCGGCTCTTCTGCTCTCCATGTAGAAGCCGAGGCAGCCTTGAGAGGCTTGAAATTGGCAAGGCGGGATGGGCATGATAAAGTTATTGTCGAGACGGACTCAAAAGTTTTGAAGCAATGCATTGATGGCGATACCCGTAATCGAGGTTGGACTATTCTTCCCTTGATTTTGGAGATTAGGCAATTGGCAGCAAAATTTTGGTTCTTTGGAGTGGAATTGGATCCCTCGTACAGCCAATAGAGCTGCTCATGAGGCAGCAAGGATCGGAAGTGGAGCGGTGGCACAAGTTAGCTGGGTTGATAGACCACCACCGTCTCTAGTCAGCATTTTTGTAGCAAATGGTCTTCCTGGACCTCCAGGTGTTTGAGTTTCTTTGTTATGCTGTCAAGTTTAGATAATTTCCCCACCTAGCTGGCTTGTGGTTAGGTGGTATCTTTCTTGGCTTTGTTCTTGTATGTGGTTTGCCCAGGGTGTTTTCCCCCTGTTCTTGAATGAAGATGCATTTCGTCCAAAAAAAATATATAAACTACGTGGAGAGGGATTCGAACTTGGTTGCAATAGAGAGCACATGCACTATGGCCAACTTGATTAAGCCCATGTCTACATGAGTATGTGTTATATCACTCACAAACTGCACATATTAATCAAACTAAAATATATTGCGGATTTGAAGATGTAAATTAGGACGTGACGTTTGTAAACAACTTAGGTCAATTAAACTTGAGAATTTTGTGCACTTGAAGATGCAAACTGTCAAATTTAGGAGGATATGTTGAAGGTTGAGTAGAGAGAATGGAGAGTGCAGAGAATTTGGAAGCTACACATATTTTTCTGATTTCAACTTCTTGTTAATTCTATTTCACATCAAAACATTTATACATGTAATTATCCTATACTAATACAAAAGTTCTCCCTAAAACATTCCATGAAACATTCCCTAAGACAAGGATTACATACTTCAAGAAAAGTATTCCCTAAAACAAGGAATGAGACAAGTGTGCCGTGAGACAAGGATTGTCTTGTGTTTCACAAGATGACAATTGCACAAGATGCCAATACTGCTAACACTCCCCCTCAAGTTGGTGCATAGATATCACCAATGCCCAACTTGATCAGTGAGTTGTGGAATACTCTGCTAGAAACTGCTTTTGTCAAAATATCTGCCAGCTGGTCTTCGGACTTGACAAATGGAAGCTGAATTTCTTTATTTTCAAGTTTTTCTTTAATGAAGTGTCGATTCACTTCAACATGTTTAGTGCGATCATGTTGGACTGGATTGTGTGCAATGGATATTGAAGCCTTGTTATCACACTGTAGATGCATTCCTAATGTATGTGCATATCCAATCTCTGTAAGCAATTTCTTCAACCAAAGGATTTTGCAAATTCCTTTGGTCATTCCTCTGAATTCGGCTTCTGCACTAGACAAAGCAACAACATTCTGTTTCTTGCTTCTCCAAGTAACCAAGTTACCTCCCACAAATGTGAAGTACCCTGATGTTGATCGTCTATCAGTGACATTCCCTGCCCAATCTGCATCTGTATAGCCACTGATATTCAGATAACCATTTTTAGAGAACATAAGTCATTTTCCTAGTGTGGACTTCAAATATTTAAGAATTCGAAGAACCGCATCCATATGATCTTCACGTGGACAATGCATAAACTGACTAGCAACACTTACAGCATACGCGATGTCGGGTCGAGTATGGGATAGGTAGATCAGTCTTCCCACCAATCTTTGATATCTTTCTTTGTTAGTGGGTACTTGATTGGGATATTCCCCAAGGCAGTGATTCTGAACGATTGGAGTGTCCACAGGTTTGCAATCTAACATTCCAGTTTCTGCCAATAAATCTAGAACATACTTCCTTTGTGAGAGAAATATGTCTTGCTTTGATCAAGCAACTTCAATGCCCAAGAAGTACTTGAGTCCACCAAGATTTTTCATTTCAAACTCCTTTGCCAAACATTGTTGTAGTTGAGAAATTTCCTGCTTATCATTCCCAGTAATAATCATATCAGCGACATAAATGATGAGAGCCGTTACCTTTCATCCCTTGTGTTTTAAGAACAGAGTATGATTAGAATTACTATGCTTAAAACCATAATTCTTCATTGCCAAGGTAAAACGCCCAAACTATGCCCGGGGAGACTGCTTCAATCCATATAATGCCTTTCGTAATCTGCACACCACATTAGCATGAGTAGATGTAACATATCCTGGTGGGATATCCATGTAGACTTCTTTTGTGAGTTCTCCATGGAGAAAGGCATTCTTCACATCAAATTGGTGGAGAGGCCAATCAAGATTTGCTGCAATGGACAATAGCACTCGAATGGTGTTAAGTTTTGCAACAGGGGCAAAGGTTTCTTCATAGTCAATACCATATGTTTGCGTGTATCCCTTTGCCACAAGTCGTGCTTTGTAACGTTCAATTGACCCATCAGCATTGTATTTCAAGGTGTAAACCCATCTGCATCCGACAGTCCTTTTTCCTTGAGGTAAATTCTCCAATGTCCATGTGTGATTTTTCTCCAGAGCATGCATCTCCTCCTTCATTGCGTGAACCCATTTTGGATCCTTCAATGCCTCACTCACTTTGGTTGGAATATGAATTGTGGATAACTGGTGTATAAAGCCTTGGAGGGGTGCAGATAATTTTTCCGCAGAAACATAGTTTGCAATTGGATACTTCAATGCCTTGCCATTATCTGGTGAATACCGAATTGGCGGTTTTCCACGGTTCTGTCTATCGGGTAATTGATATTTAACAGTTTCATCAACTAAAATAGTAGATGTAGTAGAATCACGTACCTCAGGAGTATTCTCAGGAGATTGATCAGTTGGTACTGAGATGTGAATGGGGTCTTCATCATCATCGTCGGTGAAGTATGAAAAGAAGTTGTGCTCTCTGCTGTGGAGCGACCGGTCGCTGGTCTCCTCGCGACCAATCGCATTTGGGCAGATTCGAAAACTTCCAGGAATTTGACGTGACCGGTCGCTGGGCTCCTGGCGACCGGTCGGATCTGGACAGATTCGATGTTCAGCTTTAGTACTTTGATGCGACCGGTCGCTGGGCTCCTGGCAACCGGTCGCGGGTGGGCATGTTACATTTTCTTCTGGACTTTTGGGATCCGTTTTTCTCCAATCTTCAAGTTCTTGAATTTCCAGAGCCTCCTTGCCCATTGGTTCTATTTGTATGTCTCTTTGAGGCGGAGAGTTAGACATCGGATCATGAAAGAACATTTCAGACTCCATAAAAGTGACATATGTACGACGACTGGAGGGGTGATAGCACCGGTATCCCTTCTGATGGGCAGCATAGCCTACAAAAACACATCTGAGAGCACATGGATCAAGTTTGCCACATTGATTCTTATGGAGGTGGACGAATGCCACACAACCAAAGACTCGGGGCGGAAGCATCTGAACGGAGGGCAAGGGCCCATGTTGGGCAAGTGCTTGTAATGGAGTCCGGAAGTCTAAAACTTTGGAAGGCATTCAGTTGATGAGGTAGACTGCAGTGACTATAGCATCATCCCAATGATGGCGAGGAACATGAGCTCCAATCAAAAGAGCTCGTGCTGTTTCAAGAAGGTGTCGGTTTTTTCGTTCCACAACACCATTCTGTTGGGGAGTTTGAGGACAAGTGGTCTCATGGATGATGCCATGCATTTGGAAGTAAGTCTGAAAATCATGGTTGATATATTCACCCCCATTGTCAGAACGAAAGACTTGAATCTTGGTAGAGAATTGAGTTTCAATTTGCTTGTGAAATGACTGAAATATAGGTAACACATCAGTTTTATTTTTCATCATGAAGAGCCAAGTCATGCGGGTACAATCATCTACAAAGGTAATAAACCACCGGAAGCCAGAAGTTGTAGAGATAGGTGAAGGACCCCAAACATCAGAATGTATCAAAGCAAATGGAGCAACACTTTTATTTGTACTTAATGGATAAGAGACTCTGTGGCTTTTGGCTAAGATACAAGTATCACATTGCAAATAAGTGGTACAGGAATTCGAAAACAAATATGGAAATAGATGTCTCATATAGCCAAAAGACGGATGCCCCAAATGTCGGTGCCATAGCCAAAGTTGTCGATCCTTTCAAGTCGATGAGTGCTTCACACTATGTGCCTTTCCCATACTGAAATCATCCACATAGTACAACCCCCCTCTCTTAGTACCACGACCAATGATCTCCTTGGTGAGAATATCCTGAAATAAACAGAAGTCGGGATACATGAGTACACAACAATTTAGTTGCTCAGTAGCTTGGCCAACAGACATAAATTTATTAGACAACGATGGGACAAGCAAAGTATTTTGAAGAGTAAGGGATGGAGAGAGGCCAATGGTTCCAGCACCGACCACTGGAGAAGTAACACCATTTGCGTTGGCAATACTTGTTTGTTGTGGTGTAGTTGTACTTAGAAAATCGGTTGGATCAAACGTCATATGATCTGTGGCTCCTGAATTAATAATCCAACATGTGGAGTCACTTGTATATGATGTATGAAATACATATCCACAGTTACCTGAGTCACTGAAAGATGAAGAGTTCTTTTCTGGCGCTGAGGTAGATTCTTCATGAGGAATTAATGTTATCGGAGGATCCATGGTGACAAGGGCAGCACAACCCGTTCCTCCAGCAGCAAGTTTATGAGCCTTGAGACCCTCCCACCAATCTGGATAGCCATGTAATTTAAAACAGGTTTCTCAAGTGTGCTTTGGATTCCTACAGTGAGTGCAACCATTCCCATCTGTGGGAGCCTTGGGTCGAGAAGGTGGTGGAGTAGTCTTGTTGGTAGTGGTCTGTAGCTGGAGAGAAGCAGTAACTAGGGTTGGTGTTGGGCGAGAGGGTTGGTATGTTCCTTTTGTTGCCAATCCTACTCCGGTTGGTGTTGGAGCTCCTAACATCACAGCTTGTCGAATATCTTCCCGTCGAACATGAGCATAGGCTTGCTCTACTGTAGGAAATGGACTCATTTGGAGCACGTCACTTCGGGCTTTGTCAAGTCGATCATCCAAACCATCCAAGAAAATATAAACTCGATCTTCTTGGATGATATCATAGTATTTCTTGATATCCAGCTCGCACTTCATCTCATTTGGACGACGAAAATCGATCTCTCGCCATAAGCCTTGGAGATCATTGTAGTAAGTTTCAATCGAGCCTCCCCCATGTCGCATATAGGAGATTCGCCTTTTAAGATCATACACATGGGAGGTGTCAGTGCCATCAAAGTAAGTTGTGGCTATTGCATCCCAAACTCCTTTGGCCGTCGGGAATCTAATGAAGTTGCCAATTAACCTTGGCTCCATGGAGTTGATTAGCCACCCTTTCACAATTGCATTTTCTGTTCGCCATCGGTTGAATGTCGAGTCTGTCTGAGAAGGTGATGGGAGTTCACCAGTGAGATATCCCAGCTTGTCTTTGCCAGCAACATACATCTCAATAACTTGAGACCATAAGGCATAGTTGGAGCCATCCAATTTAATGCCAATTTGTGCAGAAGAGGTTTCATAGGTAATCGTCGGATTCGGGGTCGTAGTTGATGTCGATGCTTGTGTCTTCATCAGCTCAGCCATTTGAGCAGCAAATTCTGTGAGAGTAGGTTGAGAAGGAGTAGCCGGATCGGTGGTGCTACTTTCAATGGGAAAGAAATCGTTTTCTCCCATGATAGCAGCAACAATTCGAGACTAGAGTCAGCAAGATCGCTGCTCTGATACCATGTCAAATTTAGGAGGATATGTTGAAGGTTGAGTAGAGAGAATGGAGAGTGCAGAGATAAGCTATACATATTTTTCTGATTTCAACTTCTTGTTAATTCTATTTCACATCAAAACATTTATACATGTAATTATCCTATACTAATACAAAAATTCTCCCTAAAACATTCCATGAAACATTCCCTAAGACAAGGATTACATACTTCAAGAAAAGTATTCCCTAAAACAAGGAATGAGACAAGTGTGCCGTGAGACAAGGATTGTCTTGTGTTTTATGTCTTTGTGTTTCACAAGATGACAATTGCACAAGATGCCAATACTGCTAACACAAACTAGGACGTAAATTGGAATTTATTCTCACCTTTTACAGTGGACCACTCATGCCAGTTTCAACACATGGTTCAAACTCGAAGATGCATTTGCCTTAACACATCATCCTCAGCTGGCATTATAACTTTTGTATTTATCCCTTGACACTTTCCAATTGCGTTTGAATACCTCTCCAAATGAAAAACGTGTGATTGGAGTGCAGAAAACAGTCTTGTGGTATTGCCAATGCCCTCCTGGAATATGAGATTTTCCCTCTCTTACAGGGCACAAAGGAATTCAATTTTAGCCTTTCATATGGTATTTTGAGAATGTTACCTTTTTTTTTTTGGAATTTTGAGAATGTTACTTGGATGCTGAAACACGCATCGGAACTGCAAGTAAATCATTGATCTTAGGGATATCTTAGGATTATATATTCATCTGCCCTAAATGAATTATATAGTCGACAACCTTGTATGTACGGCTGCACTACAATCTTCAACACTTATAGTCAATACATATCCTAAACCAAATTTAAATGTTGGTTTCTTTATTTATTTGATCTTGACATAGACTTTCTGGGATCCATATCTTCCTTGTAACGCCTTTCTGTTGGAATTTCCTTGTTCCTGCAATCATTACATTATTATCTATAGAAAAACACTGAAAACCCCCAACATAGAGCCGGATGGAAGTTTTGAGTCTTTGACCAACTCCTCCCACTCGATGAATAAAAGTTTGGATAAAATCAGCACCATTCATTATAATTAGTTGTTCGGCTAATAAGGCTTGCAAATCATGAGGAGGGCAACAAGTACTGCATCTTCTGTTCTCTATTCTGTGCTGCTGATTTTTCTATGTTTCGTTCGAGTTCAAGTTCAAGCAAGATATCATAAACAAGCCAATTGCTCTACTTCGTGCGGAGAAATCCAAAACATCAAGTACCCTTTTCGCCTAAAGGGTGATCCATCAGGCTGCGGTGACCCTGACTATGAATTTTCCTGCGTGGACGACAGAACCATCTTAGAAATATTTCCAGGCAAATTCTACGTGCACAACATTTCATATAACGATCAAATACTCCGTTTGGTTGACATCAACTTTGCCAATGGAAGCTGCAGCCTTCCATCTGGCTCTGTTTTATCAGCAGACAGGGACGTCAAGGATTTTCGATTCAGTGGATTTGTGTCTCTCGCAGTCTTTTTCGATTTATGAAGTGCTCCAAAAACATCAGTAGCCTGCAAACAGCTGCTAATTATACAAGAGTTCCATGTTTGACCACAAACGGGAGTTACTTGTATGCTATTTATGACCGCGATTATTATTATCATCGTCAAACACAACCATCATGCTCGCTTATTTCAGTGGCGCCTGTGGATTTTGATCTGGACATTAAGTTCTCTTCTTATGGAGCTGTCATGGAACTTTTGCAGGCTGGGTTTGATGTTGGATGGTCGGTTGAGTGCAGGGATTGTTCTTTGGCTGGCATGGGCTGTTTGGTAAGTTCATGGGATCAGCGACTCACCTATGTATGTTCAAGAGGTCAGTATCATGAGTATGCATATTGCCTCACCTTATAGTCATATGATCAATTGCATTTAAATTTAAGTCTCTGGATTTTATGCATGTTCTTTTTTATTTTTATGTTTCATTTTTTTTCATGCAAGTGCAGAGTACAAAGAACTCACATCACTTCAAATTATCTTAATATTGGTGGGAATTGGTATAGGAGGTATTATATTATGTCTGTAAATACAAAAATTAACGTTAATCTCGTTTTTCTTGCAATATTCGTTTATAAAATTCCTGTTGGATCCATTGGACGCTGCAACTGATAGCAAAATGTGTTTGTCTGCATTTTCAGCTCTAGTTGGTCTATTCTTTATAATTCTCATATTGGTGGTCGTTCGTTATCCGCAAGTTTCAGAGAGGACGAAGAAAAGCAGCCAAGAAGAAGCTGCAGAATCAGCAATGCTTGACACCAACAATCAGCAATTCTGGAACTAATTAACATGGTGTACCATGTGTGTGTCAGTGTGTGTGACCAAAAGCAATTTACCCTCTACTATATTTATTTCATCTCTTGTAATCTGATTTATCTATATTCACGTACTGATAACCAATTTGATCCACGTACTGTACAGAGATATATGCTCAAGGGCTGAGCTTACATATCCAAACAATCCCTTTATTTTTCTTAATTTATTTCATCTCTCGACTTAGACTTTCTGGAAACCATATCTTTTGCACAACGTGTTTCGGTAGGAAGTTCCTTGTTCCTCTACACAATCATTGCATCATTATCTTTAGAAAAAATATAGAAAACTCCAATCGTTGACTAAAAAGGAACATGAATGATACATACACAGATAACCTTATAATTGCATCACTGTCCAGACCAAGTTCTCTCAAGTTCATAGTTATTCTGCCAATCATATTCATGACCATGAGGAGGGCACAATATTCAACAACTTCAACTAGTACTGCATCTACTGTTCTCCTCCATCCTCCATTCTGTTCTGATTTTTCTATTTTTCATTCAAGTTCAAGTTCGAGTTCAAGCAAGAAATTACAAGCAAGTCAATTGATCTAGTTCGTGCGGAGATATAAAAGACATCAGCTACCCTTTTCGCCTAAAGGGTGATCCGTCAGGCTGCGGTGACCCTGATTTTGAACTCTCTTGCGTGAACAAAAAAACCATCTTAGAAATTTTCCCATGGCAAATTCTACGTGCGCAACATTTCATATGACGATCAAATAATCCGTTTCGTTGATGTCAACTTTGCCAATGGAAGCTTCAGCCTCCCATAGTTCATGGGATGAGCCACTCACATATGTATGTGAACAAGGTCAATATCAATCTGCAACTCATATATACAATTATATGCTTGGCTTTATGATCACTTGATTATATTAATATATGCTTCTTTTCTTTTCTTTTCTTTTCTTTTTTAATGAAAATGCAGAGTACAGAGAACTCATAGCAGCTCAATTTATATATATATATATATATATATTTCAGAGATTTCAAAAAGAAAAGATGTTCTTCATGGAACATAGCAAAATAATCCCGTCACTACTTAAAATTAATTTCCATGGTATATACATTTTTTTTTACCATTTTGATGACAATAGTTCACCAAAACATTTTCGGAATAACTTTGAATGAGCGATGTTGAGAACTAAGCTGCATGCTAGCCTCAAATCAAGCTGCAGATGTCAATCCTGCAAATTGATGAAGAAAAGAATGAAGAATTGAAGAACCTTCTCTTTTTAGTAATAGCTGTTAGTCTTTCTATCTAACGGCTAGTTTTTAATCAGTTTTGAGAAAATGGCTACAGCTGTTTTCTTTGTCTTTTAGTCTGTACTGTGGTAACCAATTATGTCCAGGTGTAAGGATCGTAGCCTCCTATGGTCTGTATGGCTGGAGATGAGTCCTTGCTCCCTAAAAGGAAGGATCTGATTTTTGACTAAAAAGAGGAATATAGTCATGTAATTCCTCTGAGTTTTTTGACAAAAAGAAATATACTGAACATTCTCTATTCTTATTCTCTCTGAGTTTTCTCTCCTCTGCATACGTTGCTAACAAAAGGTTTTGTTTGTTATGATAAATCAATCAAAACCAAAAAGTTTTATACCAAAATCAACATGGTATCAGAGCTCCTGGTCTGATTTCAGAGAGGGGCGTGAGCTGTGAGAAAGAGGGCTTTCCTGAGAAATTCCCAAAAGGGATAAAGGTTGCTCTTTTAGTGTTTGGTTCACTGAGAATCACTCAAAATGGTGGGTTCAGGTTCTTCAAGTGGAGATTTAAGAACTCCACAGTTTAATGGTGCAAACTATGACTTTTGGTCAGTCAAAATGGAAACTATTCTCATAGCATATGATCTATGGGATGTAGTGGAGGTTGGAGTACTACCACAACCGATTCTTGAGGAAGAAGAAGGCTCTGGAGATGAAGAGAGTGAAGCTGAGCAAATTCCAGTGGAAGCACCTACCATTTCCAAAGAAGATAAGATAAAAAATGCCAAGGCATTGAGCCTTATTCAAGGAGCACTAACAAATGAGCTCTTTCCTCGCATCAGAAATGAGAAGACTGCAAAAGGAGCTTGGGATACTCTGAGAAGGGAGTTCAGAGGAGATAAAAAGGTAAGAGCTGTAAAACTTCAAGCTATTAGAGCAGATTTTGAGTATATGAGAATGACAGATGGTGAAAGCTTAGATAGCTATTTGGCTAGATTCTTTGGAATTGTGAATAATCTGAAATCACTTGGTGAAGATGTGTCTGAAACAAGAATTGTGCAAAAACTTTTGATGAGTCTAAGTAGAAGATATAAGTCCATTGTGTCTATTATTGAAGAAACTCGAGACCTTGATGTTCTTAGAGTTGAAGAGCTCATTGCCTCTGTCAAAGTCTATGATAAAAGGGAGGACTTGCATGATGAAATAGATAAAGTGGCTGGAACTGAGAGAGCTTTCAGTAGCCTCAAGGTTGGAAATAACCAAGTTCATGGCACTCATAAGGGCTCACAAAGTAGACCAAATCAAAAGTGGCAGGGACAAGAGAAAAAGGAATCAAATTGGTCTCAAAATAACAATGGCTCAAGCTGGAATAATAATGCTGGAGGAAATTGGAACAATAGTTTCAATTCTCAGAACAAGCAAGGTAGTAGCAATCAAGGAAGTGTGAAACCACAGTGCCAAGTCTGTCAGAAGTATCATTTTGGTGTGTGCAGGTACAAAGGCAAACCTAGATGTGGAAAATGCAATAGATTTGGTCATACTGCAAAGGACTGTGAAGGTCATAGTCACAAACAAGTAGCCAACTATGCAAAGGAAGAAGAAGTAACCACAGGAACTATGTTCTATGCTTGTCACTCTGCAAGTTTGCAAGATAAAAGTGTATGGTTTGTGGACAGCGCCTGTAGCAACCACATGACCTCTCAAGAGTCTGTGTTAATAAACATTGATAGGACTGTGACTTGCAAAGTTAAAATGGGCACTGGAGATCTTGTACAAGCAACTGGAAAAGGCACTCTAGTGGTTGAAACTCAGCATGGGAGAAGGTACATACATGAAGTGTTGCTTGTTCCAGGCTTGGATGAGAATCTATTGAGTGTAGGCCAAATGATGGAGCATGGTTACTATGTCTTATTTGGAGGTAACATGGCAGTTATTTTTTTATGATGGCAGCCTCAACAATGTTGTAGCAAAAGTGGTCATGGGAGGAAATAGATGTTTCCCTCTCTTACTAGAATCTATGACACCTGCAGCAAGAAAAGCATCAGTAATTGAAGACTCTTGGATCTGGCATAGAAGACTTGGACATTTGAATTTTGTTAGCATGAAAAAGATGCAGCAGATGGAAATGGTGACTGGACTACCTGTGTTAACCGAAATGAAGGATGTGTGTGAAGGTTGTGTTTCAGGAAAACATCACAGAGAGAAGTTTGACAAAGAGGGAGCATGGAGAGCAAGCTGTCCACTGGAATTAGTGCACACAGACTTGTGTGGACCAATGCAAAATGAGTCAATTGGTGGAAATAGGTACTTCATCACATTCATTGATGATTTTTCAAGAATGTGCTGGGTATACTTTCTCAGAAATAAATCTGATACCTTTAATGTGTTCAAGAAATTCAAAGCTTTTGTTGAATTGCAAAGTGGATTTAGTTTAAAAAAGCTAAGGAGTGATAGAGGTGGTGAATATACCTCACATGAGTTCCAAGAATTCTGTGCAAGCATGGGAATGGAGAGGCAACTAACCATTGCCTATTCTCCTCAGCAAAATGGAGTTGCTGAGAGGAGAAATAGAACAATATGTGAAATGGCAAGGTCCATGCTGACAGAGAAAGGAATCCCAGTGATTTTTTGGGCAGAAGCTGTAAGTACAGCGGTGTATCTCCAAAACAGATGTTTTTCAACATCTGTGTCAAGCAAAACACCATTTGAAGCATTCACCGGTAGAAAACCAGGAATCAAGCATCTGAAAGTTTTCGGTTGCATCTGTTACACTCATGTTCCATCACCTTTGAGGCAGAAATTTGATGGCAAGGCTAGAAAGGGAGTTTTTATGGGATATGGAAGCTGTGAAAAGGGTTACCGGGTGTATGATCAGCAATTTAAGAAGATTGTACTCTCAAGGAGTGTAATTTTCAATGAGGACAAGGCATGGAATTGGAAGAGTGATCAAGAGGAATCTGTTCCAATACCATTCAACCTTGGAGGAAATGAAACAGAAGCTGAATTTGGTGAAGAACAAACTGAAGCAACCCAGTTTGATAATGGTGGCAGCTCTCACTCAAACACTAGTGTCGATGTTTCAGATGAGAATAATAGTGGAAATAACAGTCAAGCTTCTACACCTAGCTCTACTCCAGTGAAGTTGAGAACTTTGGAAGATATATATGCAAGATGCCACATGTGCATCATAGAGCCAGAAAATTATCAAGAAGCAGCAAGTGATATAGCTTGGCAAGAAGCTATGAATGCAGAGTTGGAGATGATTGAAAAGAACAATACTTGGGAACTTGTTGAGAGGCCAGCTAATAAACCTGTTATAGGTGTGAAGTGGGTGTTTAAGACTAAGCTTAACTTGGATGGAACTGTTCAGAAACACAAAGCTAGGCTTCTAGCAAAAGGGTATGCACAGAAACCCGGAATTGACTACAATGAAACCTTTGCACCAGTTGCAAGGTTAGACACAATTCGAACTCTCATTGCTCTTGCAGCACAAAAAGGATGGAAGTTGTTTCAGTTAGATGTTAAGTCAGCATTCCTAAATGGTGTGCTCGATGAGGAAGTGTATGTAGAGCAGCCTGAAGGTTTTGAACTGAAAAATGCAGGTCACAAGGTTTACAAGTTGAGAAAAGCCTTGTATGGACTTAAGCAGGCTCCTAGAGCTTGGTACAGTGAGATTGATGCATATTTATCTATGTGCAAGTTCAAAAGGAGCATTAGTGAAGCTACTTTGTACACAAGATCTGATAATGAAGGAGGTTTGATCATTGTCTCAATCTATGTTGATGACATTGTGTATACTGGAAACAGTGAGAGGATGCTTACTGAGTTTAAAAGGGAGATGATGCAGAGATATGAGATGTCAGATCTTGGACTCCTTCATCACTTCTTGGGCATGGGAATACTACAAACTGATCAAGGGGTTTTCATTCATCAAAGCAAGTATGCCAAATCCTTGCTTGTGAAGTTTGGACTTGAAGACTGCAAACCAGTGTCCATTCCATTGCCTACTGGTGAGAGACTTAAGAAAGTGGATGGGAGTGACTTAGCTGATGAAGGACTCTACAGGAAAATAGTAGGAAGTCTACTATACTTAACAGCAACTAGACCAGATTTGATGTATGCTGCCAGTTTGCTATCAAGGTTTATGACTAGTCCTACAAAGAAGCATATGGGAATTGCAAAAAGGGTCCTAAGATATGTGCAAGGAACTCTTAACTATGGCATTGAGTATGTGAAGGATAAGTCCTGCAATTCTCATTGGATTCTGTGATGCAGATTGGGCAGGCAGTGAGGATGATAGTAGAAGCACTTCTGGCTATGCATTTAGCTTTGGAAGTGGAGCATTCTCTTGGGCCTCTGTGAAACAAAATACAGTGGCACTATCAACAGCTGAAGCTGAGTATGTCTCAGCATCAGAGGCAACAACACAGTCTATTTGGCTAAGGTTTGTGCTTGATGATTTTGGTGAAATGCAAACTGAGGCAACACCTTTGTTCTATGACAATATGTCAGCAATTTCTATGGCTAAGAATCCAGTTTTTCATCAAAGGACTAGACACATAAACAGAAGGTTTCATTTCATAAGGGAGGCTCTACAAGAAGGGGCGATTGACATGAAATTCTGCATAAGTGAAGAACAACTTGCAGATATATTTACAAAAGCTTTGCCCAAACATCGATTCAATTACTTGAGGATGAAGCTTGGAGTTAAGCCAGTAAGCAGCTTAGGAGAGGTTGTTGAGAACTAAGCTGCATACTAGCCTCAAATCAAGCTGCAGATGTCAATCCTGCAGATTGATGAAGAAAAGAATGAAGAATTGAAGAACCTTCTCTTTGTAGTAATAGTTGTTAGTCTTTCTATCTAACGGTTAGTTTTTAATCAGTTTTGAGAAAATGGCTATAGCTGTTTTCTTTGTCTTTTAGTCTGTACTATGGTAACCAATTATGGTCCAGGTGTAAGGATCGTAGCCTCCTATGGTCTGTATGGCTGGAGATGAGTCCTTGCTCCCTAAAAGGAAGGATCTGATTTTTGACTAAAAAGAGGAATATAGTCATGTAATTCCTCTGAGTTTTTTGACAGAAAGAAATATACTGAACATTCTCTATTCTTATTCTCTCTGAGTTTTCTCTCCTCTGCATACATTGCTAACAAAAGGTTTTGTTTGTTCTGATAAATCAATCAAAACCAGAAAGTTTTATACCAAAATCTTCATCGTTATACATATATTGAGTAATTAAATGTAGCTTCTTCAGTTGTCAACCAGAAATTGGAGGGCAAAAATATTGAACCTCAGACGTGCAAAGGAATGATGTTTCCATAAGAGGAGCTGAAATTGTAATCTGGCTCCCACGTAGAGTGCAATGGTCTAGTTTCAGTCACCAGTGTAAAACACATGCATCATGTTTGATTTTGTTAGCATAGCTGGTTGGCACTTAGGAGGGGAAGCATCTCAACCTTCGTGAATTTACATACGCAAGTTCTGGAGTAAAACCTGTTGAAGTGAGTCTCCTAATTAATCAAGGAGATTTATTTCCTTGATTAATTAAGGGATTTACTTTCCTATTTTATAGATTTATTTCCTTGATTAAATAAGGGATTTACTTTCCTATTTTATATAGTTGTCAAATCATTGTATAATTAGGAGATACTTTCCTAATTCTTTACTGGATCTAATTCCTTGTAAAGCACTCTTGTAAACTCTTTACATATACCTCCTTATGGAGAAGAATAAAGAACCTAACATAATCAAACCCATATTCATATTTCAGCATGGTATCAGAGCAATTGATCCTCGGTTGTCTCTAAATTCTCATATCAAAATTTCTCCTCCCCTCCTCTTCAAGGGGGGGAGGGGGAGTGAAAAAGGATCTGTTTCTCTTTATCATGGAGATTTTGCCTCTTTCTTGACTCCGACATACCTTTCTCTTCAGGGGGAGAAGAGGATTGAAGAGAAGTTTCTGTGTCCTTAAGCCGTGTTCACAGGGTTTCTGTGTCCTTAAGCCGTGTTCTTAGCCGTGTTCATAGGGTTTCTGTGTTCTTTAAACTTCTCATATCAAATTTCTCATATTTTTTCCCAAATCCAAATCCCTCAAATCTAAATCCTCATATCGAATTTTCTTGAACCACAAACTCTGAATCAAATTCCTCATCTCGTATTCCTCATATTTCCATATCTATATCCTCGTATCGACTTTTTCTTAAACCACAAACCCTGAATCAAATTCCTCATCTCGTATTCCTCATATTTCCAGATATAAATCCTCGTATCGAATTTTCTTGAACCACAAACCCTGAATCGAATTCCTCGTATCAAATCCCTCGTATCGAATCCCTCGTATCGAATCCCTCGTATCGAATTCCTCGTATCAAATTCCTCATATTTCCATATTCAGATTCAGATCTTCATACCCACATCCTCATATACTCTTATCCCGAAACCCTAAACACATCTTTTTTCTCTTATTCTTAAATCCTTCCGCTGCCATGGATATCATTTCCAAAACCACCGAAACTACTTCCTCGTATCGAATTTTTCTTGAAACACATACCCTCAAATCCGAATCCGAATCTGAATCCGAATCCAAATCCAAATCCGAATCCAAATCCGAATCCAAATCCAAATCCGAATCCGAATCCCAACCTTCCAACCTGAATCCGAATCCAATTCCAATTCCTACATCAAATTCCTCAAATCAAATTCCTAAATCAGCGATCGGTCGACAGTGGAAAGCGACCGGCCCCCCCTTAGTTATTCGAACACGGAGAATCTGCTTCAAAACTATCGGTCGCCAGTGGAAAGCAACTGGTAGTCAGAGAAGCTGTTTCAAACCGACCGGTCACCAAAGGAAAACGATCAGTTCTCTCCACGCTGTCAAAATCAGGAGGAGGAAATTGAACCGTCTTATGAGATTTTGCCCGCTTCAGCTCCAGTACCACACCAGTCACCTGCTGAGGACGTCATTCAGAAGGCACAGAGCTTGCTTATCAGATTCCAAAAAAATGAAAGAATCGTGGTAAACCTCCAGTTCACTACGAAGCAGATCTTAATGCAAAGGGGAAATATCCCATCAACAATTATGTATCCCTCAACAGATTATCAAAGTCACGGGTACACTTTGTAAAGCAGGTAGCCGACATACCTGTTCCCAACAGTGTAACTGAAGCATTAGAAGACCAAAAATGAGAAGAAGACATGAATGAAGAAATGCGAGCTATCCAGAAGAATGGCACATGGGCACAGTGTGTCTCATAGGAATGCTGTTGATCGAATCTTAAGACTCACAAAAGCATGCGATCAATCCTGATGTTCTACTTTTCATACGTTCTCTCAAAAATTCGCATGGATTATCGACTTGGGTGCTACAAATTTCATGACTCACTTACCAAGTTGGGCATTTGACGTATATGCACCAACTTGAGGAGGAGTGTTGAAGTGAGTCTCCTAATTAATCAAGGAGATTTATTTCCTTGATTAATTAAGGGATTTACTTTCCTATTTTATATAGTTGTCAAATCATTGTATAATTAGGAGATACTTTCCTAATTCTTTACTAGATCTAATTCCTTGTAAAGCACTCTTGTAAACTCTTTACATATACCTCCTTATGGAGAAGAATAAAGAACCTAACATATTCAAACTCATATTCATATTTCAGCAAAACCTGCTGCATGAAGACTGCTAAAATGCTGCACATGGATATGTTTATGACATTCACAGCATCATTGTTGAGCCATCGAAATCCTTCCTTGTCTTGAAGAGCAGCACCTATAATGCTCTCACCAAAATTAGCTATTTGGGAAGCTATTACGCATATAATTGCTTCAGGGGCAGTTATCTCACCCATGAGACAACAAACAAATGCAAGAAGAATAGCGGCCAAAAGTCCGGCAAAGGTTCCCTCGACACTTACAACCCCCTCTGATGAGCACATAAACTATCACATTTATTATCCCTAAATATATTTGTTAGTAATTGATTTTCTTACAATTTTAGTTAATTAGGTTTGTTTTTCACTTTTACACTTGCTTACATAACCATTACATAATTGATGATGATTTCATTATTTTATCTTAAGGTTGAAGAATTATCAAAGGGAGACTTGGTGGCATTAAACAATTTGTAGTTGGGAATGACCAAATGAATGATGAAGATTAGTGCCACACCAAGGTATAAAAGAAAAGAAGCAATGGATGGAGCAACCAATGAAACAAAAAGATGAAGAATTTGGAGAATGGAGTCATCAACACTATGGAATAAATAAATGAAGCAAATTGGCAATTGGTTTGATGGCAAGTGGAATACATATTAAATTCATGAATGGAGGGATTTGATAAATTTAAAATTGCTCCCATTTTCCTATAAATAGGAGGAGCTATGGCATTGTAAAATAACACCAAGCTCACAATCTTCTCTTGAGCTCTCTCTCCTTCCTCCAATTCTTCTAGTTCTAAATTTCTGTTTTAGTTTTATTTTATGGGGAACTAACTCCCTAGCTAAGGCTAGGGGGAAAGCTTTTAATATAAGTGTGTAATTTTTATTAGTTTGATCCAAACTTAAGCTTTAATGTGAATTTGTAGTTTTTGTTCAAATGGAATTTGTAGTTTTCTTTTTAATTAATTGATGAATGTTTGATAATCTATTTCATGGGTTCAATCATGTTTTTCCCATTGTGTAGTAAAAATTTTCATGCTTTTAAAAGAGAAGAGAATTACTAAAGATTAATAGAATTTTGATGAAGATTATTTTTTGATAGTTTGTTGCCAATGGTACAAGTTATGCTTAGAATACTTCTAAAGGAAATTAAAAAGGGCTTTAATTATTTTGAACAACTACAAAGGAAAATATTTTGTGGATCAAATTATTAAGAGTTGCATGCTTATGTTAAAAGTGGAAACCCAATGCCTTAGTGTTTTAATCAATTAAATTTTCTCTAAATCAAATCTTGCATAAATCAACCTCTCAATCACACTTGTTCTTTTTCATCTCTGTTATTTTCTTTACACTGCTCTCTGTGGATACGACACTCGGACTTCCGAGCTACACTGCTATACGACACCTCCCTTGAGTTTTGGGAAGTGGTGCGAACACCCTCTGTACCCCTTGGAACTACCTTCAATGTTGTAAGTAAGTACGTTGTTTTGCCATATGCCTTTCCTATCTCACTTGAGACAGTATCACTCAACTTAGTACAGAAGCTGGCAACAAACCCAAGTTGCCAAAGCCGAGAATATCCAATTCCTCCTGCTCCAAATATTGCAAGAAAAGCACAAATACAACCAGCAGCACTGGATCCAATAACACTTCCTGGACCTCTCCGTCCTTTCCTCTTCTCAGCTACCCCCTCAGCCTCCTTTTTGAGCCATTCTCACCTTTGTGACTGCCGCGCCAATGACTCTAAATTTATATTAATATATGCGGGAATGGCTCTGGGAGGTATTAAACTTGTTAATTTTCCCAAAATTTTTTACTCCATTGGAAGTTGCAACTGATAGAAAAATGTGTGTCTGCACCATTTGCCATGGCAAAGGGCAAGAGGAGTCAATGGCTGTTACTATTCACATGAATAATGTCAGCACTTGCAAAAGGCAAAGCGTGTTTTCACCCATTGCTATGGCAAAAGACAATTACTATTCACTTTAAATTATTTTTATTTTTTAAACATAAACGATTAATTTTGATAGGGTTTATGGTTTTGGTGTGGGAAATAAAGAATATGGATAGGTATTTATTTATAATTTAAAAAATCTGAAATTTTTGGTTTTTTTTTCAATTATTATTATTATTTTAATTGACTACTGACGTCATAATGACGTCAACATTACGTCATTTGCCCATGCAGCAGCACAGGCTGGATTTGCCAATGAACTTGCCCGGTTTGTTGGGACCCACCGTTTGGCCTAGCTGATTTGGCCAACTGAAATCGCAATTTGGGGCTCATGCCTCCTTTTGTCCGGGCCAGCCTCCAGCGCTGGAAGTGCTCTAATCGTTGTAATTGTCAAAGTGGTGGTGGTTATCCGCAAATGTCGTAGAAGGCGAAATGCAGCAAACAAGAATCTGCATAATCAGCAAACCTTGACGCCAACAATCAGAAATTCTTGAACTAACAATAACATGGTGTGTGTGTGTGACAAAAAGAATGTAACTGAAATGTTCTTTTCTTTTATTGAGTGTATCATCAAAATTCAAAAGTCGATACTTTAGATATGGAGGCTAACTGGGACACTTGGGCCTATTAGCAGTCCACGTCTCTTTACATGGGCCTTTATCGTTATGTATATTTCCAGAAAGCTACAGCCTCACATTTGGCTGGCATGGCACAAATGAATTAATCAAAGTTTATTTTCCTTTGTTTTGCTTTCATTTGATGAATTACCAGCATATAAAAACAGTTTACCTATCCCTCAAATAACAGTTCACGTCTGTTGAGGGACACCATTTGGGGGCTCATTATGATTTTTTTTTTCAATGATTCAAATCGATTTTAAGTCTTCATTCATTGATCATCTTTGTAAAATATTAGACAAATCAGAAATTGTTAAGACATCTAATTGTGCTTAATAAAATTCACGAACACGGTACTTCAAAAAAGCACTAAAATTACAACCATTAATTCAATGTTCAAATGATTTTGGATTCAAGTGATATTTGAAGGAATATCTAAAAGATGGAAGGTTCAAAATTTTGAAATAAAGTGAGCCCACAAGGGTGTCCCTCAAATAAGCTTATATGAGGGATCTTCCAAAAAAGGGATTAAGACCCCTTTAAAAGTCCTCAAAGAGGCCTTCTTGATATGCCTTAGTCTTGTGATGGGATAGCCTCTCCTCCCCCTAAACTTTTAAATAGCAACATATATATATATATATATATATATATATATATATATATATATCTGCCTTTTGCTTTATATGTATAGATATATAGAGCTTATTTGAGGGACACCATTGTAGGGCCTACTCTGGATTGTATTTCACTAATCCAAACCGTTTATTTTGTAGATATTCATTCAAAGATCATCTCTATAAAAAATAACTTGAATCCAATATCATTTGACAACTCAATTAAATTATTGAAATTTTAGTACTTTCTTAAAGCACCGTGTTAATTGATTTTGTAAGACACAATTAGATGTTTAAATGGTTTCCGATTTGTCTAAATTTTTGCAAGGATAATCTATGAATGAAGACCAAAAAAATAGATGGTTTGGATCGTTGAAATTTTTTTTTTTTGGTAGGTTACCCTAAAAGGCATCCCTCAAATAAAATTATTTGAGCAATCCCTCAATAGAAGGGGACTGTATATATATTGTGAAGCTTAATTATAAAGTTTGTAATCAAATATGATCATGCATCCCAAAATTATGCGTTGTTGAGTGCTACTATTTTCATCCCTTTTTCCTTTTCTAGACTTCTGATAGCATTTTTGCTTACCATTTTAACCTAAGGTGTACTCTCACCATCCTTCTCACTACTTGACACATGTCCATAGACATAATTATAGTTCCATAAATACATATACCTTAGGTTAGAGTGATGAGCAAAAATATTTCCCTAGAATTGTACAGAGAAAGTCCTATTATGTCATTGATGGCTCACCTAAGGCCATTTCCAATCATATAGTCTAGGGCTAAAAATTTAGCCCTCTAAAATATTAATTTTTTAAAGAATAGTGCAGGGTTAAAATTTTCCATCTCTAGCCACGCATGGCTATATTTTAGGGCCCTTCATATTTATTATTTTAAGAAAAACTATGATACAACACTCATATATTCCACAACTATGTATTGTTTAATTTAATTAAACTACGATTTAGAGAAAATATTTTTAATTTATGTATATTTTTTAAAACAAAATGAGTTTAAAACATTTAAAAATATTTTAAATAAATAAATAATAACTTTTCAATGTTTTTGACCTCCAACAATCAAAAACCAATTTTATATATATATTTTAAACAAAATGAATTTAAAAACATTTTAAAAGGTTATTAAAAATAAAAATAAAAACCTAACGGCTAACTGACATCAACGTGCCTTTAATATTGGCTGTTGGATCTACAGTTGCACGAGATGTTTTATATTACTGCCCACTCATGATACTTTCTCCTCTTAGAAAGCACATGCATTGGGCCCACAAAAAATTTTGGCCTTGGCCAAAGTTGAGCTACATTTGCCCTAGTTGGTGGGCTAAAGTGTCAAATGTGGCACAAAAAAAAATTAACCCATAGCTGGAGATGAGTTTTGCATTATTTTAGAGTTGGGTTTTACATTATTTTAAGGTTATACTTCTCCTATGGCCATGGCTTGAGATGACCTAATATAGCTAACCGTTTGATTTTTCAGACTCATTACTGCTTCTTGTTGATTGGCAAAAGGAGGAGGGAGAATTGCCTTTGACTTTGACCTTTGAATTCTGCAATACTCAAAAGCGTAGTTGCGTATCATAAAGTGCTATTGAAGATAGATGTGGACATTTTTTCTTTCTCAAAAAAGAAAAAAAAACATTTCATCAGACTTCGACTTTGACTTTCTTGAATCATATCTTTAACAAAACCAGTCGCTTTGTATAAAAAATTCAAAGTTGATCCATAATCAACTTGTGAAGAAAGACAGAGTCACAAAACTCCAACACGGAGCAGAAAATTTTGACCTACTCGTATCCTTTGACTAACAGAGAACCACCAATACAGATCTCAGATTTCCTTATAAAAGCATCGTGCTCCAAACTTTGGATAAAATAGAACAGGATTAACACATTCTTGAAGATAATATCTCAAGTTCAAGTTCACAGTTATTCTGCAAATTTGTTGCAAATACCATGAGGGCGGAAGAATCAAAAACTGCATCAACTATTCTCTACTCTCTTCTGATTTTTCTAACTTTCATCAAAGCTGAAGCAAGAAATTACAAACAAGTGTGTTCCTCTTCTTCTTGCGGAGAAATAAACAACATCAGCTACCCTTTTCGCCTAAGGGGTGATCCATCAGGCTGCGGTGACTCCGATTATGAACTCTCTTGCGTGAACAACAAAACCATCTTAGAAATATTTCCAGGGAAATACTATGTGAAGAACATTTCATATGAGGATCAAATACTCCGTTTGGTTGATGTCAACTTCGCCAATGCCAATAGAAGCTGCAGCCTTCCATCTGGCTCTGTTGAAACAACGGATGGGTTTGTCGAAGACTTTCGATTCAGGGGAGTTGTGGCCAGCCCTGGGAGTCGTTTTCGGTTTGTCAAGTGCTCCAGAAACATCAGCAGCCTGCAGGATGCTGCTAATCATACGACAGTTCCATGTTTGACAAGAAATGGGAGTTACGTCTATGTAGTTTATGACGGCGACTACTCGTACTATAATCCTCAGCCATCATGCTCGGTTGTTTCATTGGCTCCTGTAGATCTTCTTCACGACATTAATTATAAGTTCCCTTCTTATGAAGCCGTCATGGAAGTTTTGGAGGCAGGATTTTTTGTTGGATGGTCGCTTGAGTGCAGGGATTGCTCTTTGGCTGGTAAATCCTGCGTAGTAAAATCATGGGATAAGCCACTGACCTATATATGTGAAAGAGGTAAGTATGCATGCCCAACTTTATGATCAAAACTTATGTCCTCTGATTATCAATTTTTAATAACATTTGTTTTGATGTTTGATACTGTTTTTCTGCAAGTTCAGAGTACAAAGAACTCACAAGAACTCAAGGAAACTTAATAATCGCGGGAATCGTTGTGGGAGGTATTATATTTGTGTATACACATTGACTATCTTGTTTTAGTTTCGTGCGATTTTCGATTTCACTGGAAGTTGTGACTGATAGGAATCTTTCTCTGCATTTTCAGGTCTAATTGCTCTACTGGTTATAATTGCAATATTGGTGTTCTTTGTTCGCAAGTATCGCACAAGACGAAATGCATCCAGTAGCACGGAGAAGAATTGACGCCAACAATCAGCAATTCTTGACCTTGGCTTCTGTTCTTCACCCTCTACAGCTTATATGTGTAATGCTCCATGACGTGACACCAAAAAGAATTGTGTAGAACAAAATTTGATTTATTTATTTGTTCTGTTTTTATTTATTTATGTATAATCCAATAATAATGTGAATCATCAAAAAGTCTGTTTCCAAGTGTCACTGAAAACTATATTGTAAATGTCCTGTTTTGAGATTTCATTGGTTATTTCGTTCTTTGATCAGCATTCCTTGAGGCTTCATCACCTTGTCCTTTGGTTTTCTTCACAAGTTGCTGAATAGAATATGCTGAAAGCTCCCTGAAGGTGCAATCAAGCATTCTTCTTAACTAAAAAAGATCTTTATAACGTATTCTAATGTTAACCTCTAAATAAATAAATAAAAACAAATATATAAATCGAAAAAGTAAATACAAGATTTTTGTTCTTGTTGTCATGTTGCTACTCGTTAGTGAAAAGGCGAAATACCATTCAAGAGGCTTTCTTGTATTTACTCACTCTTCTAATCTAACTTAGTACTAGGTATTCTTCTGCAGCAAAACATGACAAGGAAAGAACTATTTATTGCTTCAGTTATTCTCTCTTCTGTGGTGATCTATCACTCCATCAATTTTGTCCTTCTTCTTCATGTGGAGATATCCAAAACACAGCTTCCCTTTTCGCCTAAAGGGTGATCCAGTAGGCTGCGGCTATCCAGCCTATGAACTTTCTTGTGTGAACAACAAAACCATCTTGGAATACGATCCAGGAACATACTATGTCAAGAACATTTCCTATAATGAACGTTCAATCCATCTCATTGATACAAACTTTGCCAATGGAAGCTGCAGCCTTCCATCTGGATCTATAGATTCAGTGGATGAGTTAACCCACGATTTTCCTTATAGGCCACTAGGGCATCTCTCATATATCAGTTTTGCAAACTGCTCCACAAACTTAAGCAACCTAGCTTTTAGAGAATTTCCTTGTTTCAGAAGAAATGGCACTCATGTTTAAGCTATTTACGGAGAAGGCCACTTACTGGCTCATCTTGAGCAAGAAAAATCCTGTTCTCTCGTTTCAATTGCTCCTGCAGATTCTGTAGATGTCAAGTTGCCTTCTTATGAAGATGTCATGAAAGTGTTGCAGGCAGGGTTCAATCTTGGATGGTTGGCTGAGCCCCCGTATTGCCCTACATATGATGCTTCATGTAGAGTAAATAATCCAGGTTACTGTGCTTAACTTTTGACCAGTTTCTCTTTAGTTTCCTCATATTTGCATATGACGCTTAAATGTTCAGGGATTATTATGTATGGTTCGTATGTGAGCTTCGACTTATTCTGGAACATTCCATTAGGTACAACTTTTATTTCATTGACTGGTTCCCATGAACTTTAAATAAACTTAAAAATAATGATTTTCTGTTGCTCGTGTAGCCCTAATTCTTATTATTAGACATATCTGTGCTCCTTTGGCTATATTTGTGTTCCTCATCCACAAATATTATACAACACGAAAGACAGCAGGGAGATAGTTGTGCTGCACAATGAGCAATCCTTGATGCCCAAAAAGGTACTCTTACACTGATATCATGTAGTTGCAGTCAAACAATATGATAGAATATTTTCAGATATATTTTATTCTCCAAAAGGAGATATTTATAATACAAGGTTACAAACCCTAGTAGGGTCAAACTGGGAAAACAAGTGGAATCCTAATTACATAATATCTATATAAAAGGAAATAAATAAAATAATATTCTAATAGAATAGAATATCTCTTGCTAACACTCCCCCTCAAGTTGGAGCAAAGACGTCACGCATGCCCAACTTGTCAAGCGAGTTGAGAAAGATACTTGTAGAAACAGCTTTTGTAAGAACATCAGCTAACTGGTACTCAGAACGGATGAACGGAAAGGAAACAATCTCCGCATCCAACTTTTCTCTAATAAAATTTCGATCAACTTCCACATGCTTTGTACGATCATGTTGTACATGGTTATGAGCAATTGCAATCGCAGCCGTATTGTCACAATATAAATCCATAGGTTTCTTAGGCCCAAAACCAAGGTCTCTCAACAATCTCCTCAACCATAGTAATTTAGATACACCATGGGCCATTCCCCGATACTCGGCCTCAACACTAGACCGAGACACCACATTTTGTTTCTTGCTCCTCCACGTAACAAGATTGTTACCAACAAACATAAAATACCCAGATGTCGAGCGCCTATCTGTAGCTGAACCAGCTCAATAAGCATCTGTGTACCCTTCCATATCTGTATGACCATACTTGGAAAACATTAACCCCTTGCCAGGAGTCCCTTTGAGGTACCTCAAAATACGTGTCACGGCACCCATATGATCTTCACTAGGTGAGTGCATAAACTGATTCACTACACTTACTGCATACGCAATATCAGGACGTGTATGAGCCAAATAAATTAATTTTCCTACAAGCCTTTGATAGCGCTCCTTATCAGTAGGAGCTTGATCAGGATACAACCCCAACTTGTGATTCTGTTCACTTGGAGTATCAATGGGTTTACAATCCAACATTCCAGTTTCTGAAAGCAAGTCCAAAACATTCTTTTTTTGGGACAGAAAAATACCATGCTTAGATCTGGCAACTTCAATCCCAAGAAAGTATTTCAAATCACCTAATGATTTAATCTCAAATTCAGACGAAAGATATTTCTGAAGACTCTGTATTTCTACCTGATCATCTCCAGTTACAATCATATCATCAACATAAATTATTAAAGCTGTCAATTTACCTCTGCGACGTTTCAGAAACAAAGTATGATCCGAGTTTCTTTGTACATACCCAGATTTCCTCATAGCTACAGCAAACCTCCCGAACCAAGCTCTTGAAGACTGCTTTAATCCATACAATGATTTCCGTAGCTTGCACACCATACCCTCCTTAGAGGTCACAAGGATACCCGGCGGAGGATCCATGTATATTTCTTCTTTGAGGTCACCATGGAGAAATGCATTCTTGACATCAAATTGTAACAGCGGTCAATCATGATTAGCAGCTAAGGACAAGAGTACGTGTACAGTGTTGAGCTTGGCTACTGGAGCGAAAGTCTCCGTGTAATCCACTCCATAGGTCTGAGTATACCCTTTTGCTACCAATCTTGCCTTGTAACGGTCAATAGAACCATCAGCCTTATGCTTCAAAGTAAACACCCATCTGCACTCAACTGCCTTTTTTCCTTTTGGTAAAGGAACTAACTCCCAAGTAGCATTCTTGTTCAAGGCTTCCATCTCAATATGCATTGCATCTACCCAGTTTTGATCAAATAGAGCATCCTGCAACTTAGTTGGCACACATACATTAGATAATTGACATAAATATGATGCATATGACTTAGATAAACGATGAGTTGATATATAATGGTTAAAGGGATATTTGGACTTGGCATGTATATCAGGAGAATATTGTACTTTAGGTTTCCCACGGGTAGTGCATGGGGGCAATGAATAAGTAGACACATCACTAGAAAGTACCTCATTATCACGAGTTGATTGGGGCAGTGGCAGGGCAGAGGGGGGGTCATGTATCAATTTCATATGTACGAGAGTCGCTAGTATCACTGTTATGTCCTTCTGAGAGAGGCTCGAAAAATTCCAAAGTATCACCGGGTGACCGGTCGTGACATTCCTGGCGGCCGGTCGAGTCACTCGTATCGTCATTGTCGTCGCTCATCGAGGCAGGCGACCGGTCATTTCCTATGTGCGACCGGTCGCTTTCAGGCAGATTCGTTAGTGACCGGTCGCTCATTTCTATGCGACCGGTCGTATCCAGGCAGATTCGTTCGCGACCGGTCGCTTCCTATTCGCCAGAAATTCTTTCTTCAGGTCCAATATCTTCCACATTTTCTACTCCGAAACTCTTCAATTCACTCCCCCTCTCCCCCTGAATTGAAGAGGAGGGGGAACATAATAAGGTACTTCTTCATGAAAGGTGACATCCAAAGTAATATGTACCTTCTGAGTAGGCGGATGATAGCACTTATAACCATTTGAAGTAGTAGAATAGCCAATGAAGACGCAACGGAGAGCACAAGGATCAAGTTTACTCCGTTGATGGGAGTAGACATGAACATAAGCAACACACCCAAACACCTTCGGAAATAACTTAGAGACCGAAACCGGAGGAGTATGGGCACACAACACATCAAGCGGAGTATTGAAATCAAGAACCCGACTAGGAGTACGGTTAATCAAGTAGGCCGCGGCCAAGACACCATGTCCCCAAAGATGATGGGGAACAGACATATCCAACATAAGAGAGCGGACAACTTCAAGTAACTGACGATTCTTCCTTTCAGACACGCCATTCTGTTGCGGAGTGAATGGAGTGGTAGTTTGGTGAATGATACCGTGATCAAGAAAGAACTGATTCAAGGTATGATTCACATATTCATTGCCATTATCGGTCCAAAAAACTTTAACATGAGCATGAAACTGAGTAGACACCATGGCACAAAAATCAGGGAGAATATAGGCAACATCATGTTTATTCTTCATCAAATGCACCCATGTTAAGCGAGTGCAGTCATCAATAAACGTAACAAACCAACGGAAACCATGAGAGGTCACACGAGCAGGACCCTATACATCAGAATGGACTAACTCAAAAGGTAAAGCAGCTTTATTATTACTTAAGGGAAAAACAGTACGGTGACTCTTGGCCATTACACAAGTCTCACATTTGAAGCTAGACTCATCACAGGAGCAGAATAAAGATGGAAACAAACGCTTAAGGTAGCCAAATGACGGGTGTCCCAAGCGACGATGCCATAACCAAATTTGCTGTTTGTCTTTGACACTGCAACGTTGAACAGTATTAACGACACGATCACGAATTGGTGCAGAAGGTAATGTCAAATAATACAACCCCCCCCTATCCGTTTACCATGCCCAATGACATTGTGAGTCTTGAGATCCTGAAAAGAGCAATGGGTAGGATAGAAAGTAGCAGAAGCATTAAGTGTATCAAGTAAGCGACCAACAGATAACAAGTTACAATGGATATTGGGAACTAATAACGCACGAGACAAGGACAGAGTTGGGGTGAGAGAAATGTTGCCCTCACCAGTAATTGGAGATGGCAAACCATTAGCACTAGTTATGTATGGGTCAAGGGTGTTATTAGACAACTCATCAAAAAATTTAGCATCATAAGTCATATGATCAGAAGCACCAGTGTCAATTATCCAAGTATTAGAGTCAGTACCTGGAATAGAGTCAGAAACACGCAAATTTGCAGAAGCAGCAACACCACCAACAATGGAATTGTTACCCATGATTGTAGCAGAAACTCAACAAATCACGCAGAGTATACAACAGAACACAGCACAGACACAAATATGGCAGATGCACGAAGATAACAGAGGCACAAACACAGTAGAGGCAGATGCACGAACACAGTAGAGGCACGAACACGACCGAGCACACAGCGGAACACGGCAAAGGTACAGACACAAGAACCCTAAAAGAAATTATGGCACACAATAGAACACGGGTGGGCACAACACACACAGGTCACCAGAAAGTCGGCTCTGATACCAAGTTAAACAATATGGTAGAATATTTTCAGATATATTTCATTCTCCGAAAGGAAGTATTTATAATTAGGAGTGGGCACGGTCCGGTTTGGTCCGGTTTCATCCTCAAACCACAGCTGAACCAATTAAAGTTTCACGGTCCGGTGTGGTTCGGTTTGAGCTAAAATCAAAATGAAAACCAAACCAAACCAAACCATTCATATCCGGTTTGGTGCGGTTTGGTTCGGCCGGTTTAGGCATAAAAGAAAACATCATTTTCTCCATGTAACCGAACATGTTCATTCTCAAGTTTCCTAATATCAAACACATAAAACATTCACTAATCATACAACCCAAAGAGGTAAAGAAAAAACAGAAGAAAGAAAACAAGCTGCAAGCAATAATAATTATTACAGAACATGATTCTCAAAGAAATACAATCCTATTGTGCTTAATTATATAGTTATTACAAATCATGATTTAAAAAACAGTGAATCCTTCCAAACAGCAGCCCCATCAGATTCAACACAACATTCTGCACATCAAAACAGTAAAATAGAACTTCTCTCCCTCTGCTGATATTCTCATTCTGCAAATAAAAACAACAATAATGAGTTTCATAAGAGTATTGTATGACACAAGCTCTGTTTCTTAAGAATACTAGTCCAGCAACATAAACACATAGCAGATTACTCATTTTATCTCCTTATGGAACGTAGAGATGAATCTGAGCCCTACAATAACAAACCAACCCAAACTGAAGGCGAGTTACTGGACTAAAGAGGTCCACTCTGATGCATTAAGAGAAATAATAAATGCATTTCCTCTGGCATCAAATGAAAGCTGCATAGACTCTATTGAAACCCCAAAAACATTTGCACTGCAGTAGAATACAAGGATCAATAAAAAAAAAACATAGGTGTATCCATTCCCAATTTTCACTACATTAAGGATCATGCCAAATCAACTAAAAAAGTCACATAAACAGGAACAAACAGGTAAAAATTGTTGAGTCCAAAGATTATTCTCTGCATAACATTTAGATATAGATTGCAGGCCTTAGTTGGAAAAAAAAAACATATTATCTTCACATCTTACTTGAAGCAGCACAAAGCACCAACTCGGTAACTCATAACAATTTGAAACATCTGTTAAAAATATGCATACCAACCAACAATTTCTAAGTACTAGAATAATTGGTGGAATAAAATAGAATAATTGATGGAATAAAGTAGAATAATTGGTGAACCTTTTGTGAAAGAAAAACTTACCCCATAGAAGAATCAAGTCCGCCAAATGCCCAGCAAGGAAAAGCAAAATAATGCAATATTCCCATCATCAATCCTTGCAGAACCTGGTGGAGAGGGAGAGGGAGAGGGAGAGGGAGATGTAGCAGAGAGATAGAGAGAGAGGGAGAGGTAGCAGAGAGAGATGGAGAAATAATGAGAGGGAGTTGCGGCTAGGGTTAAGAGACGAAGGAAGAAAGGAGATAGGAGATAGGAGAGAGGCTCTAAGAGAAATCTGAAGGAGAGAGAATGGTTAGATCTTAGATGTGTCCGTGAGTTGTAATTTTGGAGTCCAATCAAGTGTTGCTGGGTACATGGTACACTTCTAAATAACCACTCAAGTCTTGCCACATGTAAACTAAATTAAATAAATAATAAATTGATTTGTAATCGGTCCGGTTTGGTTTAGGACAGTTTTTAAAACTCTCAAACCGCAGCCGAACCAAACCAAACCGGTTCGGTTCGGTTTTTCAAACTGTTGACTTTTTCTTTAGTCAAAACCAAACCAATCCAATATAATCGGTTCGGCCGGATTAACCGGATCGGCCGGATTGATGCCCACCCCTATTTATAATACAAGGTTACAAACCCTAGTAGGGTCAAACTGGGAAAACAAGTGGAATCCTAATTACATAATATCTATATAAAAGGAAATAAATAAAATAATATCCTAATAGAATAGGATATCTCTCGCTAACAATTGCAATGACAAACAACTTTGAAGAGAAACTAGGGCCGGCATGGTGGGCTTAGGTTGGGTCAGTATATAAAGGGCAGCTTCCAGATGGTTGCCTAATTGCTGTCAAAATGCTGGAGAACTCTAGGTTCAGTGTCACAGAATTTATCAATGAAGTTCGAAAAATTGGTAGAATTCGTCACGCCAATGTTCTTCAGTTGGTGGGGATTCTGTTCTGAAGGCTCTAAGCAGGCTCTATTGTATGAGTACATGCCTAATGGGTCTCTTGCTAAACATTTATCCTCAAAAGAAGGAAGATTTCAGTCATTTAAGTGGGAAAAGCTGCACGAGTTTGCTCTGGGAATTGCTCGAGGAATCGAGTATCTACACAAGGGAAGTGATGTGTGCATTCTTCATTTAGAGATGAAGCCCCAAAATGTCCCGCTAGACCACAATTTCATCCCCGAAATATCAAATGCTGGCCTTGCAAAATTTTACCCGGAGGACTATGATTTTGTTTTTGTTAGTACTTTAAGATGAACAGCAGGGTACATAGCTCCTGAACTGAATTCTAGGAATGTTGGAGCTGTTTCTAGTAAATCAGATGTTTATAGCTTTAGGATGTTGATGTTGGGAATGGCAGGAGTAAGAATGGATGTCAACGCAAAGGCAAGCAGCTCAGCTAGAGGGAACCTTCCGTTGTAGATTTACGACCATATAACTAAGGGAGATGACATGACTGAGACTGAGGCTGAAGAAAGTTATGTGTAGTAGGGTTATGGTGCATTCAAGGCAAGGCATGAGATCGTCCCTCGATGACTAAAGTTGTGGAGATGGTGGAAGGGAAGCATTGGCAACCTGAAAATGCCTCCTAATCCTTTCTTATCCTCTCCACAAGACATGCCTATAGAAGAGGATAATCCTTCTCAGTTGCTGATTTCTGAAACAATGGAGAGAAGCTAGCTAGCACAAATATAAATAAAAAGTAATGTTAAAAGTTGGATCATATACCAGGTGCAATGCCAGCTAGGCGTGGGCACGGTCCGGTTTGGTCCGGTTTCACCCTCAAACCACAGCTGAACCAATTAAACTTTCACGGTCCGGTTTGGTTCGGTTTGAGCTAAAATCAAAATCAAAACCAAACCAAACCAAACCATTCATATCCGGTTTGGTGCGGTTTGGTTCGGCCGATTTAGGCATAAAAATAAAACATCATTTTCTTCATGTCACCGAACATGTTCATTCTCAAGTTCCCTAATATCAAACACAAAACATTCACTAATCATACAACCCAAAGAGGTAAAGAAAAAACAGACGAAAAAAAAGTACCTGCAAGCAATAATAATTATTATAGAACATGATTCTCAAAGAAATACAATCCTATTGTACTTAATTATATAGTTATTACAAATCATGATTTAAAAAACAGTGATAATCCTTCCAAATAGCAGCCCCATCAAATTCAACACAACATTCTGCACATCAAAACAGTTAAATAAAACTTTTCTCCCTCTCTGCTGATATTCTCATTCTGCACATAAAAACAACAATAATGGGTTTCATAAGAATATTGTATAGCGCTCTGTAATGTAATCGCATCATTCACACAGCAAATCCAACATGCTAAATCACCATTTTTTTTATACTAGAAACATTCAGCTCTAGGAATGAAAATTGAAGCAAACCAACAACACATTACTAGTCTAGCAACAGAAACATAGAGCAGCTTACTCATTTTATCTCCTTGTGGAACGTAGAGATGAATCTGAGCCCTACTCCTTTTTTTCCCTTGAATTGACAAACCAACAAAAGAAGTCTCCAGCCAACCAAAAAAACAAACCAGCGAAAAGAAAAAAAGAAGGGAAAAAAAAAGAAGTAAAGCCAAGAGAAAAAAAACGCAGCCAACTAAACCTGAAGAAGAGAACTCCTCCACGCAGCCAAGCCAACAAAAGGGAAGTCAAGGAAAAAAAGGGGAAGCAAAAGTACCCCATCTTCTCTTTTAACTTTCTGGAAATCCCACCCACCCACCCCATTGCACCCACACATCACCATCGCAGAATCCACCTCTCTCCCTCTCCCAACCATTTTCTTCATCACAGCACAGTTAGCGCCCAAACAAATCTTGATAAGCTAATCTAATAACCCACTAATTTCACCAGAAAAAAAGATAAAATGAAGACCCATATGTATCTAAATCATCAAAAGCCATGAGATATATGAACCCAAATCAGAAAGTTGAGCAAGAAAACCATCAAATCTACACAGAGAGAGAGAGAGAGAGAGAGAGAGAGAGAGAGAGAGAGAGAGAGAGAGAGAGAGAGAGAGAGAGAGAGAGAGAGATTACAGTGGGGAGACGAAGAGGCCAAAGGTGATGAAAATGGAGATGAATGATGCGATGACATGAGAGTAGTGAGTGTTGTGTGCGGCTAGGGTTAGGAAACGGAGGAGAGGCTGAGAGAAATGTGAGGGAGAGGTAGAGAGTGACTAGATCCGTGAGTTTTAGTTTTGGATGAGTTTTTCAGGCTTTTGGAGTCCAATCATGTGCGGAATGGTGCATGATAACACTTACAAAATAACCACTCAAGCCTTGCCACATGTAAAATATATTTAACAAATAATAAATTTATTTCTAATCAGTCCGGTTCGGTTTAGGACAGTTTACAAAGTTCTCAAACCGCAGCCGAACCAAACCAAATCGGTTCGGATCGGTTTTTGAAACTGTTGACTTTTTCTTTGGTCAAAACCAAACCAAACCAAACCAATATAATCGGTTCGGCCGGTGTAACCGGATCGGCCGGATTGATGCCCACCCCTAATGCCAGCCGTTAGTAATAGTGATGATGTTTTCAATAAATATTTGTGATACCTGACCCTCTTCATGTATATTATGAAAATTGTTGGGCCTAGATATGTTTGTTTTAGCCCGATGGGCTAAGTGCCTGCATTGCTTGTTTCGGCTTCCTGCCCCTATTTCGAGTTCAACCAAAAGGGTAAAAAAGAGAAAGCTACAGACCCTTGGCTGTATTCACGGGAGCTTTTAAGGGTTACAAATTACAATGAAGGGATTCAATCCAATCCAATGATAACTCTGCATTGGATCGAACTGCTATTAAGAACCCCTCATTCTAACCTCCTTTGTACTTTCACACCTTAATGCGATGAGATGAAAAATGGGATGCGAATGTTTATATACTATAAATTATATCTGGGAACGAGATAAATTTACCGTAAATCATAATATATATTTGTATTATTTCTATACAACTCACGTTGTTGTACTGATCATCATGAGTCACTGGGGTTTGTTAATATTATATATTATATGAATACAGGATATGTATGAAGGTTGGGAACAATGGTTGATTCTTTGCCAATTATGTATAAGATACTTTTTTCTGTTTTTGGAAGAGACAAAAATTCGCTTCTGTCTATCAATTCTTGTAGCCCTAGATGGATTATCATTTGGTGAACAGCCTTACAACCCTTTTGCATAACAACTAGTATAATTTTTTGGCCAAAACATGAACTTCATTCCTTTAAGTACAGGTAATTAAAGATTGAAATCAGATGAGAAAAAGCACCAAATGCAGAAAAAAGAAAGCATGGAAAATCCATGCTGCCAAGCTTTCGCAAAAATCAGATTCTGACTTTGAATCAGCATCTAGGTAGCTAGAAGAGCCAAGACACACCAAAACCTAAAAAGGAAAAAGGAAATTAAAGAGGAAGGAAGGAAACTAAAGTCATTCTTTTCTTTCTTCCATTAATTCATGACAAAGCAAATAAATACATGATAGGTGTAAGTGATGCATGCCCAGCAGCATTACAGATAAACTAAAAACCAAACTAACCAAACTAGCTACCTCGTATGCATCCCTTACATCCCATGTTCCATAACATATTAAACATGCAAAAACAAAGGCAAAAACAAAAACGAAAGGACAACTAAGATCAAAGACCAAGGTTAAGTAACAAAAGAAAATTATTAAAAGACCTATGTTGTTGTTAAGGTAAATTCGGACCGCTATCCTCAATTCCCCGCAATGCAATAATGCCGCTCTCCCGACTCTGCTCCTTGTGGTGTGGGCTAGAAATTCAGGAGAGCGCAATTGCAAAGCCTTGTTCGGTGTGTTGCTTTGCCATCACTTTTCACCCGTATTTACAACAGAGCCCTTGTACGCCGGGCTGCTGCGTCCGCCAAACACCACCAACACCACCCAAGTAGACAGAACTCCACCGGTGGCTGGCGGTCATGGTCGTCGATGTTGCTTAGAAAAATGATCAATGATAGAGCTATAATTGAGGTGAAAAAATGGTAAGTGCTGGGTAGGTAGCAAGAAAGGAGGACTAGAAAGAGTATGATGAGTATAGAGCTGAGGGGACATGATGGGTCATATATAAAGACGAGATTGTAGCTTTTGGTTGAATATGAGTGCCCCATTTTAATTTTTTTATTTTTTGATATATATAAATTTTGTAAAAGTGAAGTTGAAATTCTTGGTCCAAGCTGGTTAAGGGCATGTTTGTGGGGAATGCAAATAACTCCACTAACTCGGTTTCCAAGGCTCTTGGAATTTTCATATTATTCTCATATGGAGGAGAGAAGCGAAAAAGAAGAGAAGAGAAAAGAAAAGAAAAGTGGAATTGGATGGGGTTTATTTGTCTCTGTGTGTGTGTGTGAGTATGTGAACGTGGCTTTTTTACGGCATACGAAGTTGGTGGGTGGAGGGTGTTGCAATTTTCCCACTAAATAAGCTCCTCATCATCCTCAACCAGAGTCAAAGCTCAAGACAAAAGTTTTGAATGGGCAGCTTTTTAGATTTATTACCTTATAATTGTTTGTTTAGGGTTGGGAAGAAGTAGAGTGAGTGGGTCATTTGATAATTTCATTTACATGGAAGCCTGTGCATGCATGGATGATGGAACTTCGAAGCAGACAAATGGGCCGAATTTCAGCTAATGGATGATTGATCAATAAAACATTGTTTTCTTTTAAAATCTATCACCACCATTCACCATTCACCACAAAAACATCAACTTAAATCTTTAATTATATATACATCGAGATTTATAATGATGGAAGAATATAATAAATCAGCAATGCCTTCAAACTTTTTGGTCATGCATTGCCATGTGCCACTGCCATGCTTCAAACTTTCAAGCCAAATCATTATATTGCAGAGGTTTGCAATCAGCTCCACCTTTTCAAACGAAAAAAGAGAAAAAAGGTTTAGTTTATTTGGGCTGCCTGGTGCCTGCCTTCAAAGTTCAAATTCAAACAATCCTCCGGAAGAAACTTGGGCTGCTTCGGGTAACAAGTTATCAAATATTTTATGATATTAAAAAATAAATAAAAATTATGATAGTTTGTCAAATGAGGTGGGGATGGCCAGAGCCAACCTTTGCGGTTTGAAAAAAAATACTTGCGCATGGTAGGGAGGGATGTTACAGAAGCACCACCAGTGAATCAGTGATGGAGACAGCGACTCCTACCAACCTGTGCAGGATTGGTTTAGTTCAGTATCATCATCATCATCATCCATTTATTTCCAAATATAATGAAATAAAAATAATGATAATAGAGTAGCAAAAGCGAAAGAAAGAGAATCTCACACCGCTGACTTATGCTTCGTCTTTATTATAGCTTTTGCATTTTACATGTCATGGAATGGACGTATCCATGGCAAAGTGATTTGTGTCATTATAGTTTGTTTGTTGTTGGTTTACTTAACCCCATAACCTACCTAAACCCTCTATCAAAACTGCTGTGATATTGCCTGAACAGCCTTATTGTGATCTTTGATCCAACGACTTGTTGTTTTTATCAGTCAGTACTCAGTATGATGATTGATGTGATGAGTGATGATTCTGTTCAAAGTTGACACTGGGATGGAGCCATGATAGAGAAATAATAAATGGGACCCATCATGCATTAGGTTAGGGAGGGCCCCAGCAGCTCCTAGAATCCGAGGACTAGCATTTTCCATGATCATCGTTTATTTCCTAATTAATTAAAGGAAACTCTTCTGAAGCAGCAAGCAAGCACAATATTTTACGTCTCCATTACGTCATTTTGACATCAACTTACTTAATAATGTTGAGAGCTTGAGAGTGAGTTTTCCGAGTCCGAACCCGCCAGCCAGCCAGCCAGAAGTAGTGAAGAAAACTACAATCATTGGATACTCGAGATAGATAGATCTCTGATAAAGCGCCATGTGTCCCTTGACTGTCCAGTGATTGGTGGACAGGAAGCGGCGCGTGAGGCCTCGATAATAGTCCATCTAAGCTAAGCTAAGCTCAGCTAGCAACAAAGCGTGGGTCCCATTCCCATTCCCATTCCCACACACAGAGACAGAGACACAGCGCCCCAACCCGGATCCAATTTGATTCAAAGGCGCCCCATTGGACCAAAAAGTAGCGTCCAACCGAGCCAACACGCACGCTTCCGCATTGGATCCCTCGTAGTAGGCTCATGGACCTATACAGTAAACAGTTACTTTTAACTTTTAATTTATTTTTAACTGTGTGCCGTTAATGGAGTACAACAGGATGAAGTGGAGTGAAGATGTAAATATGTTGCTTTTTGGAGATTCGGGATAAAGTCCGTCTCCCTTTCTCTTGCAAGTTGCATCATCGTATTGGGGTTCCTTGGTGGAAAGGAAAGATGACAACGACTGGGCCCTCAACTTGAGCAATTATAGGCCCACCTTTGATATTTCCGTTCAAGTCCGGTTTGCTTAGTGGGCTTTTTTAACTTCAATCCAAGAGAATAAGAATTCTAGAACGCATGAACACATGGAGTGTCCAGAGTTTAAGGCATATGACGAGGTGAGAGAGAGAAACAAAACTTTATATCATGTAATGTGATCTGCTTTTGTCGTGAATCGTGCTGGATGGATCAGGATCAGCTCAGCTCACTCTCGGATTTCAAAGGCTTTCGAATCCGCATTGCAAGGGGAGATATTGATTCCAAGTCCAACTCAGACAAACTATAAGACAAGTTTAGACACGTCTTGTCAGTGTTACACACTCCTAGTTTAGATCAAAACGTCTTTGTTTGTGTTCATTTCATTTAGCAGGACTCAAAGGAAATCACACTTCACCTAGTGATCAAAACGTTTCGAGGATTGACAAGAAAAGAGAAGCCCTTTCTCGTGTTAATTTAATTTTGCTTGTTTATTAATTCCAGCAAAGCTGTTGAACGCCTTTCTCGTGTTTAGCTTCGGACTCGCTACAAAAATAAGCATTCAAAACTTGTCTCATTCATTGATTTTTGGCTGCCGCGGAATACAAGTATTATTTAGTTACATACAAATACAACATCCATTCATCTCAAGTTCAACAAAACCTAGCAATGACTAGGAACACAAATTCCACCGCCTTCAATCACTTGTTCTTCTTCACCAACACAACACTTTGAAAGACAATTAATTGCACCTGCAAATTATCATCAGTAAACAAAATCAAAGCACAGATCCAGTCAATATATAATAAGTCACTAGTTTTTTCTGTTTCTTACAAACAACACCACCAGAATGAAGGAAAAAGAACACTAGTACAGGAATGAATTCAAACCTCAACACCTTCTGTTTCAACCAAAAATTCTAACAAGAAGAGTAAAGGGAAAGGGAGAAACCTAAGGAAATTGCAGGAATGGGTGGAGTAGGAAAGAAATTTCTTCCCTTTGAAAGTTTAAACCAACCAAAGAGATCCATTCTTTTCCCACTCCCCCACTCCAACAGCTTCCTCAAGCCTTTCCTATCCCCACCCTTCTTTTCATCCTTCTTCTTCCATGGCGCTATGGCCTATCTCCCCTTTCAGGTTGGGTGGCTCTTTTGACCTGCTCAACCCTCACTATATATATATATATATAATATATTGGAGAGAGGTATGCCCTAGCTCCCCTTCCACGCGTCTTCCAAAAACAATCCACAGCAATTAAGAACCCTTATCAAACTTTTTAAATACAAAGCTAGTTGAATTTCCATTTTTAACCCTTTATCTCAACGGAGTTATGTCCAATTGAAAAGAGTCTTCATTTGCAGATCAATGGTCTCAAGTTTAAATTTTCATGACATCAATTGTGTATGTGTAAGAAATCTTCTCCCCTCTAATTTAGACTATCGCTTATACTATATATATAATTTAAAAAATGACTTCATATTAAGTCAGATCAAATCAACTATAATCCATACTCAGATTCATTTTTAATTGGATTACCAGATTCAAATTGTAATCGGATTATTTGATAGAGAAATCCAATCCATCTTCTATTAATTACAAAGTACTCTAATCAAAATCCGATTCATTTATAGGTTTTAAAACTTCTTTATTTAGTAGATGTTTGATATTTTGTATAAAAAAATATACATATCATTTTAACTTTTATTTTTCAATTTTTGGGTAATTTTTAAAATTTCAATTTGAGTAGTAATACTAATAGTTGATAAGTTTCGCATAAGAAAAAAGTTTATTTTCTTCTTTCCGATTGAAAAGAACAAACACATCAACCAAGGTGGTTGGTGTGAGTAGTTCGGCACTCTCATTCCTTAAGAGAGGTCAGGAGTTCGATCCCTGCTCTCGTACGGAGTCACCACTTTGGCCAACACTTTACCCCTTACGGGCCAACCCGGTGTGAGTGGGGATTAGTCTGGGTTGTGGTTAAGGCTTAAAGGTGCCACTCATAGTTGGGGCCTATCCAGGACCACCTCATGGTTCAGACAAAAAAAAAAAAAAAACAAACACATCATTTATTCAATGAGGCTATCGCTAGAATACGTTATCTCTTTCTCCATTTTTACCACCAATCAAAGAGAAAAGAGAGTGCTCTCTATTTTATTTTTGGGGAAGTGGATGATCAGATCGAATACGCATGTCTGCTCTGCCTGCTACATTTGCATTTGGGATTCCTTGGTGAAAATGAAAGATGACAACTATTGGGCTCTTAAGGCTCGTTTGGCACGCTGGACTGTCATGGACTAGACTAAGCACTAGGATTGTCTTGAATTGGCTTGGCTTGGCATAAGCTGGATAAGCCTAGTACTGCGTTTGGTGTACGATTGGATTAGGACTAAATTTTTTAAAAAAATTTAAAATTTAAAATTTAAAAATAAAGCAAATGAATTTTTTTATTTTTTTATTTTTACTTTTCTTCTCTCTCTTCCTGTGCTCTTTCTTCTTCATCTTCTGTCTCTGCGTCTTTTCTTTTTCATCTCTTCTTCTCCCTACTCTCTCCTTCTCTTATTCTCAATATTCTCTCTTCTTCTAATTTCTACCCCACCTAAAAACATCATCCAGTTCAGATACTTTGGCTTTGGTGTGGTAAGTAATTTGCAGAAACAAATTTGAGGGAGAGGCAGGAGCTCACACCTAAATCATGGCAAAAAATCCACAATCCACACCAAAATCATCATCCACAAACAAACTTGAGAGAGAGGCAGAAGCAAACTCAAATTGATGAAGACCCAAAGAGAAATCGTGGAACAGCTTCAATCGCCGTAGTGGTCTGTCGTCGTTGACACCGACTGCCGTCGCCGTTTGCCATCTCTGTTGTTGCCTGCCATCGCCATCTGCAACCCATAGTCGGTGGTTGTGATTGCTGTTTGGGTGGTCGGTGGTTGCCGCTGGCGCTTGGGTGGAGTTGGTTGCAGAGCTTTGTTCGGGACTAATAGTCCCTCATTTTCACATGGGTTTAGCTAAGAACACCTAAGAAGGTGTTTTTGGTGGGCCCGGGATTACTAATCCTATTTAATACTAGGACCAAGTGACAACAACACATGGGATTAACTTTTAGCCAAGCCAATCCAAGCCAAGGAGTTGTACCAAACAAGCCCTTATAGGCCTTCAACTTCAAGAAATACAATCCCACTTTTTCCAACAGAGACTAACAAGTCCACAACACAACTATATCTATATGTAACATTTCGAGGATTGACAAGAGAAGGAAAAGAGAACTTATTATCAAGGACTAAAATATCGATAATATCAACGAAATATTGAGGATATTATCGTTTTTCGGATCTATATTATTTTAGAACATATCCATACACATATTATATAAGTAACGATAATATCGGAAAAAATCAACGTTGATAATTTCTCTCACACTTCAGCAACATTTTGCCAAAATATCGCTATAATATCGATAATATCGAGATGATGAAGACAATGAAAATTTTGAAGAGTTATTTACACACCCCATGAGGTTTCTTGTGTTTTCACACAACCCCCTCATGTCTCAAAATTTACACGAACACCTCATAAGGTTTCAGTTTGTTTTCACAAAACCCTTCTCGATGATTGTTTGTCCAAAAATGGATGATTTCATTGAAAAAAACTTATGCAAATGACAAAATGAACCTCAATGAAGTATATGCAATCTAATCTCAAAGGCCAACTTTGTTATTTAGATTTTTTTTTTTTTTTTTTTTTGTGTATAAAATCATCAATCTTTGGGTGAAAAATCAATGAAAATGAGTTTTGTGAAAACAATTTAAAACCCCATGGGGTGGTCTTATAATTTCTAAAACCTCAAGGAGTTTTGTGAAAAAGCAGAAAAGCTCAAGGGGTGTTAGTGTAAATAACTCAAATTTGAACCTTATAAGAACTTTATGTGGCACTAAGTCACTTATGTATCTTCTAATGTATAAAGTGTAAAATAGTGTAGTAAATCATTATAAATAAATAATTATAGTGTGTTTAATCTTTTTTAATTAATCACTACATATTTTCTACACTCACAGTGTTTGTCAGCTCGCTATATAATCAACTTAAATAAGTTAAACTCATCATGCAATGCATTTCCTTCCAATTTTTTGTGATAAAGTAATGGATAATTGACTAAATGAACATCCTTCAAAGTTTCAAGAAAAATTTTCAAGTTTTTATAACAATTTCCGTAGTTTTTATTCAATTTTTATCGTTATTGATAATTTCATGATATTTCCATAGAAATTTCAATGTTTTCGAACCACTGATATTTCCGAAAAACTATAGATATTTTTAGAACTTGCTTGTTATACATACATATGCAAAAGATACAACCCAAAAAAAAAAAAAAAAAAAAAAAAAAAAACATATGCAAAAGATTTGCTAGCCAATTTGAACAGTATGTTAATTGCTTGTTTATTCCAGAAAAGCTATCCGTGTTGTTATTTCATAGTTCAACAACCCCTTTCTCTTGTTAGCTTTGGACTCGCTACTTGTGTTGATGCGCAAAAAATTGACGATCACTTTCGATCAGATATGTATAAACAACTTGTGTTGGACTAGGTAAAAAATAGGCATTCAAAACTTGTCTCATTGATTTTTGATTAAAATATTCACAATACAAACTCTGACTAGGAAGTGTTGCAAACAAGATCTATTGATCTCCTCAATAAACTACAACTCAGTTTGCGTTTGGTACAAACACAATACAAAGGGTGTTGATTGAATTTTAAGAAGACTTGGACACAAGTTCCAGCTTCAGTCTTCAACTTCAATTGCGGAGAACATAGGTGGTACAAACAGGAAAACATAGGGAAAAATAACACTAGGAAACCGCAGAAATGAACTAACAGAAAAATCTGTTGTTTTTATGGATGCGATGTGTTGGGTACTAAAGACAAGAAGAGGAAAGGGAAAGGGAATAAACCTAAGGAAATTGCGAGAGTTGTTGGAATAGGAAAGAAATTTGTCCCCTTTGAAAATTGAAATCAACTAAAGAGATCCATTCTTTTCCTCCTTTAATTAGATCTAGCGTTACATTATTAGTCCTTTCCGTTGCATCACTAGTCCTTTCCTTTCCGTCAATTCGATTTGTTTTTCGGTCAAAACTCACATATCAAAACACATGATGGATATTTTGTGTGTAAATAAGACTTTTACCTAGCCACCACCCCCTTCTACCCATACCCAACCGCACGCCATCCTCTTCCCCCAAATATGCCCATCCAAACCATGCTAGATGGGTCAAAGAATCCAGCACCTTCTGGTGATAAATTTCAAGTCTACTCTATTATGTCAACCACTTCCCCTCCAAACCATGATGGATTTTATCTGGACATAGTAAAATGCATAACATGATTTTCTTTGCCTCCAACCAATAAGGTGTAGGTCAACTTTGGGTGGCTCAAGAACGTTCCTTCCCCACACGCTCAAATGGGGAGACGTAGGTTTTTTTCAATGAGTTTATTTATCTAATAAATATTTTATATAAATTTCCTAATTTGCATTTAATTTTGACAGAAATTTTTAATTCAGTTGACGAAAAAATCAATAGTACAACACAAGATCTAAATGATAGATGGCAATAATAATTTTGCAACATGAAGAACGAAAAGTAAAGTCGAATCTTATTTGATGAACCACTGCTACAATTTTGCCTATAAAAATAATTAAAAATAAATTCCCTAGCTCCCCTTCCACGCGTCTTCCAAAACCAATCCACAGCAATTAAGAACCCTTACAAAAAAGTAAATTTGTTTCCAGACAAAGCTAGTATGAATTTCCTTTTTTAACCCTTTATACCAAGCCAAACTGGTGTGTACTATACCTTACCTACCCCTACCTAATTTTTAGAGCTTCTTTACTCAGAAGATATTTAATATTTGTAAATAAAAAATAATCATTTTAACTTTTATTTTTTATTGGACCAAATGTTAAACCAGTGAAAATTTTCTATTAGGCTATCTTTGGACTGCGTTATCCTTTCGGCGGCTGGATTGGAACCAGAAAACAAACAAAAAGAGTTTCGATCTCCTTCTCCATATTGACCATCACCACCAATGGGTTTTTGGTCGGTTCATTAATATGGTGAAGGGTGATGCAGAGTCGAGATCAGCCTTTGGATAAGAAATCGCCGCTAAAAGTAGGATAAGAAATCGCAAATTTTAAAATACTAACGAAAAGAAAACTGATGGAAGTGCTAAAAACACCCTACCCTAGTAAAGTATTCAGAAATTATTCTTCTGATTCTGAGCTGCAAAGACATTTCTCACTGATTGTTGTTAACAATATATCTCAGATTTACGTTTGAACCTATGCATTAAAAGCTACAATTTTCTGCGCTTTTGCCTCGCTCTCCATCACCATCGGCAGAGCTAAGCTCACTTGACTTGTATAATTCATAAAACATCGGCCTGGGTATCCATCGACGCTTCGGTATTTACTTGAAGGATCTGCAATGCAAATAAAAGTTCCAAAATTATAATTTGCAAAACAAAACCCACCCAAATTACAAAATACATCTTCAAGATAAGTTATTGCTAGCTATAATACCAGCCCATAAAACGAGCAAAAGGGCAAAGAAAATGGAGAACAACACTAATGAATCACCCAAGCCACCTAAAGATGAGAACGTGAACATCAGAACATAGTTTTAAAACACAGAAGGGAAGACAAATCAATATTTCAGTTGTAATAAGTCAATCTCACAAAGTATAATGACGCAACAAAATGGGAAAAGGTAGGGAAAGAGAGCAACTGTAGGAAATAATAGGAATGGGAGGTTTGGGAAGAAGTCCTTTTTTGTGTTCCTTGTGTAATATTCACAAACACTTCGGGTGCATGTTTTTCCCAATCCTCCCATTCCCCAAACTCCCTACTGCAACTTCCATTCCCCCTTCTTCCCTTCCTCTCTTTTAATTTCACTCTCTCTCTCTATCTCTGTATGATATTGCAAGCAAACAAGAAGAAAGTTTCTTGGTTTGTTGTTGGGTGTTTGAATCTGTTGTCTAGTGAAAAAACAAGTGAGAAAGGGAAAGGCAGTAGGCTTAGAAAATCTTTGGAATGGGCGGGGTTGGCAAAGAAAGATGGGTTTTTGAGTCTCTTCTTTTCCAACACTACCATTCCAAAAACTTCCTAAACGCTACTATGCCTTTCCCACCCCTGTTTCCAGTTTCATCTTCTGCTTCAAGCCTAAAATGGCTTTGGGTTTAATGGGGATGATGGGACGGTCAAAGCACCCTTCTTTGCCGTTTGATATTTTTCAAAAACTTATCCCAAGACGCGTAAACTTATCAAAAACGCGTTCTGCATCACTTGTAAGATATAAATAAGAGGAATGCTATTCACAATCGCTCAAAAGCGATTCTCACAGCACTTGCTAGACACGTGTACCCGTTCCCATCCTTTCTTTTTTTTAATTGTTTTTTCTCTTTCTTCTCTCGGTTGCCTCCCTCTCTCTCTTATTCTATTATTTTTTTCTCTTCCTTCTCTCCATTTCCTCTTCCCTTCCGTGCTCTCTGGCCTGCACAGCCCTTTTGTTTCTATTTTTCTGGTCTGAAACCTCAGCACTCCCCTCCATTTTTAATCTCAAGTCTTAAGTCTCTCTCTCAAAAGCTGAACTGCAGTTGCAGAATCCATCTCAACCACAAGGTTGGGGATGCCTTTTCAGCTGCCAATTTGAGACCAAAGAACAGCCCCCATATCTCAGCCTCTAAGATTTGGCCTTTACCCAAATTAACTGTAAACCCTGTGACCCAGTCCCCTGTAGAGTCACGGATTACACCTCCAGCACCAATAGCTCCATTAGAATTTTTCCGAGACCCATCAAATGGGTTTCTTTCTCGGATACCAGATGAGAAGAAAAAGAAGAAATTAAAAAAGAGAGAGAAGAGAAACAGAGAGAAAAGAGAGAAGAAAGTTAAGAAATCTGAGGGAGAGAACTGTGATTTGGGGGAAGACATACACAGAGAAGAAGAAGTTTGGGTTTTTAAAGCTTGAGGTATTTGTTTTTGTGTTACAAAAGGTTTGGGTTTTTACAACCCATCGATGGAGACAGATACAGAGAAGAAGACGGAGACGGGGAAAAGAAAATAAGAAGGAGAAGAAGCAGGAGGAGGAGAGAATAGAGGGAGAGCAATGGAAAAAAAAATAGAAAAAAGAGAGAGACGAAGGCAACAGAGAGAAGAAAGAGAGAAAAGTAATAGAATAAGAGAGAGAGGGAGGCAACCGAGAGAAGAAAGAGAAAAAACAATTAAAAAAAAGAAAGGATGGGAACGGGTACACGTGTCTAGCAAGTGCTGTGAGAATCGCTTTTGAGCGATTGTGAATAGCATTCCTCTATAAATAAATGTATATTGATTTATTATTTTTCTTCTCCTCAAAAGAATAATAAAAAAAAGTTTCTGAACAGAGCAGAGCATTCAGACTGACTTGACCCCACAGATTTAGATTTTGGTCCTCGACTGGAATCCAATGCTTGCTTGTGGTTTGGGGTATTCGTTTTTCCTTCTCATGATTATGTTTTTGGTTATTTCGTCCACACACAAAAAAAAAGTTTTCGGTTATGATATCAATGTACGCCCGACTACTCTGTTTCCGACCCAAATTTTGCAAATTTGATACAGAGATGTCAGAAAGGAATCAATCACGGACCACGGTCGGTAGAAAATGAAAATTATAAGAAAAGCTTCGAATATTTTTTTAGGAAGAGCGTTTATTTATTCAATTATTTATTATTTTATTATAAAAAATTAGAAGTAAATGCATTATATAATGGGTTTAATTGATTTAAATTGATTATATAGCAAATTGACAAGCAAAATATGTAGTAATTAATGAAAGAAAATTAAATACATTATAATCATTTATTTATAATATTTTATTATAATATTTTACACTTTATATATATTATATAGTAAGATATATGAGTGACTTAATACCACATAGAATTTTTATAATATTCAAATTTGAGTTATTTACACTAATATTTCCTGAAATTTTCAACTTTTCCAAAAAAACTCTTTTGAGGTTTTTGAAATGACAAGAACACCCTTGAGATTTTAAATTATTTTCACAAAACTTATTTTCATTGATTTTTAATTCTCCAAATGAGATTAGATTGCATATACTTCATTGGGGTTAATTTTGTCATTTGTATAAGTTTTTTTCTTCAATGAAATCTCAATTTTTGGACAAACAATCAACGAAAAGGGAGAGTGTGAAAACAAACTAAAACCTCACAGAATGTTTATGTAATTTTCAAGACATGAGAGGGTTTTATGGAAACATAAGAAACTTCAAGGGGATATATTTCAAAATATCTTAAGATTCGAAAAAATAATAATAACCTCGATATTTCTTCGATATTATCGATATTTTAGTGCGTCTTTTACCTTTCATCTATATCTTTTACTTTTCAATTCAATGCGGGAGTTGATTTTTAGGTTAAATGGTATCTCAATATATTTGGTCATTAGTATAGAAGCAGCTTACTTATTAGTTTGTTGATAAACGTGATCAGTGGTGGAATTTGTAAAAAGCCAGCCCAAATGAGTTGAACAAATTGATAAAAATTGAGCTCCATCTCCATGTGACTTCCTTCACAAAATAAACGATTGTCCAGATATAAGAAAAGCAAGGGAAAGAGATGAACCCAATTAGGAAATCATTGGCATGGGAGGAATAGGCAAGAACTACTTATACATACATACTTCAAACAGAACTTGAAGTAGTTGAATATATAATAAATATTTCTTGCCAAACCTCCCATGGCCAAAAACTTCCTCAAGCTCTTCTCCCTTTCCCTCTTCTCTCTTTCTGTCTCTCTCTCTCTCTTCATCTGGAACTGGAAGGAACCATTCCATTGATGTGAATTGAACAAATTATTTTGGAGGAGAGGGGTTCAGCCTTTAAGTATCGGTGGCTTGGACTGGTTGGTGGAATAGAATAAAGGCACTCGCTCTATAATAAGAAAAAGAAAAGTTAGGTCTTTAAATTATTTATTATAATAAAGAAAAAGTAAAAGAAAACAAGTAAGAGCGTGATTGATGATTTGACAACTCCATAAAAAACAAGCAGACCGTGTAATGATCCGTGACCGTGAGTCCTTCATGTATTTGTATTTACTAATTCCAGAATTATACACTGTCTGTTGGGATGGGAAGTGAGAGTGACCCATATATTTCATCACAACTAATCTTAGAAAAGGAAAAAAGAACATGGGAAGTGAAGATCCAAGTCTGATGAGTTCACAAAATCAAAACAATTCAAGAAACAGAGACAACCAAATAAGGCTTACCAAACTCTGCTTGTGTTGTGTTGGGTTGGAGAAAAGAAAGGAATAGCTGGAAATCATTGGAATGGGAGGTTTCGGAAAGAATTTAATATCAAAACTTAGGTGAATATTATGTATTCTTTCCGGCAACCTCTCACCCAAAAATTTCCATTTCCTCTTGCTGCCAGCCTTTGATCTCCTTCTCTCTGTATTTGAGTGGTGGTTATGAGTAAAGTCACTTTCCCTCTCCATATATAAGAAACCAGTGAGGAAACTTGTGTGTTTTTCAGGGTTAAAAAGGGTAAATATCAGTAAGGCATCTTTTGGGACTTGTTTTCTCTTTTGGTCTGACGGTGATTGAGAGTTCATTGACTGGAATTTCTAAAAGTCCCGCTTAAATTACTTTATTTATTTATTTATTTCTTTGTGATCGAAGATGAAAGCCCAACAATGGGCCCAATGAAAACCCAAAAGATGAAAGCCCCGGAAAGAGGATACTGAAGAATCGTTAAATTCGGGTAAAGCATCATCTTTGGGGAAAAGAGATTCCAAATGCCCTCGAATTCGAATGGAAATTGGTTCGAGGAACTGAACTCAAGTCGAGCTTATAATACAAGTGATGTATGCCAATTAGCATGTCACGTCTTTGGTAGAGGTAGAGGTAGAGCCAAAGGCAGTTCCCATTGCAGGGCCGGCCAAAATCTCATGTATTTTAGCTAGCAATGGCATCGCACTGGATAAATCTTAAATTGATTTATATCAGAGAGCCGAATTCATATTAGTGTACAAGTTGAGCATTATTTATTTCTTAATTTGCAAAGTTTCCTCTGTTACATCATAATGAAAATGGCCTCACACTCATCCAGTTTTTCTTTCCTCTTAGTCTTACGCAAAGGAAATAATAAGCTGCGTATGAAAGAAGGCTATTTTCTTTTATTTATATATATATATATAAATGGGAAATAGAACTTACATAATTAAATTACATAATCAAGGGGTAATTAAAACCAATAAACTTGGGCTGGCCACTGGCCAGTGTTGTATATTTCACTCCTAATATCGTAATAACTAACGGCGGGCTAATTAACAACTGAAACAGAAACAACACTTGTTTCATTTACGAATATACAATTGATATCACAATAAGAACAACTATAATTAAGCGTCATAATAAATCAATCAAAGGAAAGACAAATATGAATCTGATCCACAGTTCTTTACTCTCTGTTTTTTTTAGCTCAATTCAGTTTGGTCCTACAATAACGTAAACTTAACAGAAATATGAATTTTTTTAGATTAAGAAAAAGGAAAATTAATAAGAGAGAGCAAGCGATCTTACCAACTTACCAGCAGCATCTGATAATAGTCCGGAAAAGGGTTGGACAGGACAGCAAAGGGGAAAAGGAGGAGACCGAGGAAATCATCGGAATGGGTGGAATCGGTAGGAGACTAGTTCATTCAGATATATGATCAAGTTTTCTTACCAAACCCACCCAATCCCCAAACTTCCTCAACCTCTTTCTCCCTTTCCCCCTTCTCTCATCTAGCCTCTTCTTTTGTTTTCTTTCTTTCGCTTCTTCGTATCACCACGGACAGCAGCAAGCAACCCTATTTTAAATATAGACTTGGCTTGCCACGTAGCCCTACCTCCATCCCCATTTTCTCCTAGTGTTGTAGTTTGGACTGGTTCATTTGTTGTTGAATGAACAAAACTTGGGTCAACTGTAGTTTAGAACCCCAACTCACTAGGCCCAACACCACCCCCAAGTTTATTTCTTTTATCGGATTTCTAATCAAAGTTGGGTTTAACATTTTCGTACGAGTTCAATTTTTTTACTCAGATTCATCCCCCCAAAAAAAATAAAAAATCCTGAAAAAGAGTATAGTTCGTTCAGTTAAGAAATAATAATAATTTGCTAAGATGAGTGGGCCTAAAATTCTTCCCTCCTCCCCATGAGATCAGTGGTTGGGCTAGACTAATATGAAGCCCTTTCTTAACATTACTGCGCCCAAAATTTTCTCCATCTTCTTCACTATCTTGGTTGTTTGGGCTAATAGCCTAAGATGAATGGGCTTCCGTTCCCCCCGCAAAATTCATTTCATTTGGAAGTGAATCTCGATACCAAATTAAAATAATAATTCGGAATTTTATAAAGAAAAAAGAAGTAATAATAATATGAAGAATAATAAGAAAAAACAAATAAAGAACAAATAAAAGAAGAGCATTACTTCTGCTATCGTACGGAGTCACCACTTTGGCCAACACTTTATCCCTTACGGGCCGACCCGATGTGAGTGGGGATTAATCTGGATTGTGGTTAAGGCTTAAAGGTGCCACTCATAATTGGGGCCCATCCAGGACCACCTCATGGTTCAGACCAAAAGAAAAAAAAAAAGAGCATTACTTAACAAATTCAGCATCTGGCCCTGCCCCAATACGGCAGCATAAACAAAGGAACTGTAAGGAAGATGGGCAATTATGGACAATCATTCAATCCAAGGGAAATTTAAAGAAATATACGAGGAAAATTAATTGCGTGAGAGGAATAGCCTTTTGAATTATATGAGTCCAATCAGAACCAAACAACAACATGATTAAAAAGAGTCTCTTCGTTGCTCGGTTTGACATCACCAAATTCCTAATGTATGTATATATGAATGATGCTTCAAAAGTCATATTTAATGGAACCCCAAAACAACAGATACAAAATGAAACAAGAGCTCAAATCTCTCAATACACCTCATCATTTTTCTCCACCATCCGGGCTACGAAGCCTTGCACACTTTCCTGATCACTTTCACCGCAGAGCATAGATGACACTAATTATTGTTATGTTATGCATGTCCTTGTTTTATACTTACCATATAATTGGTGTTATATACCGTTCCCATTGGAGGCATATGTAATATAAACACTTGGCTCTCCTGTTTACTCAAACCTCAGTTGTGATCTTATTACTCTTCCGTCGCCATCATATTTATGAAACCTGATATTTTACCTGTCCAGCTTCATTGCCCTGGGCTTATTTGGACCCATGAACTTCTCATTCTCAGTGAGGGCGTGGCGGAAGTGACATCGGTGACCATATGGGCAGGCAACACCAGCAAGGACCATCCTGCAGACCTCTGTCTTGTAGCGTGGGTGTCGAATCACCGGGCGGAGCTCCTCAATCCCATGTGCAAATTGGCAGTGTTCTCCGTAAGGGCATTCACCGGTCTCCTGCCATTTGTTGCAGAGTTCAGTCTTGAACATGCCTTGGTTGTACACCTCCAATTCAAGTGGCTCCTGCTCCTTCCTCCCTCCAGCAGGAACGTACACCTTTTGCTGCATCACCGTGATCAGTGCCCACCACCATCAGTACACAAAAAACATTAATTGAGACAGTACGTACATTTGAGTAATATTTCAAGAATTGTAAAGATAGAATCATATAATCTCTACTGTGTCAATGTACATGTACTTAATGCATTATGCATTGTCTATAACAAATGACTCTCTTACGCGTTATCAGGTGCAGTGTGCATATGGATTATTGACGTACATATTCCATGAAATGAATCAAAACTGGGTGTTTGGGCTCTTTACATCATCCCAATGTCAAACAATAACTGCATATTGCTCATGTAAATGAAATTGCAGCCTAAATCCTAGGATCCCAAATAAGATTTCCACGGCAAAAAATAAAATTGAAGCAAAAATGCAGAAAAGGAAAAACTGGTTTTATTGAAATATGAACAGATACTGCATTATTTTGCACTACTTCAAGTTTAAGAAACACGTGCGATGAGATCAAGCAAGTTCTTTCTAGTACTCGATGGATCTCATCCTCCATTGGTGAACATTTTCAAGCAATTCCACTTCTCAATCTAATTAGTTAACCCTGAAGTAGCAGTCTAATTACCGCAATAAAAAATTAAAAATCAATCGCTACGTTTCTTAGTAGTGAGCCACACAAACAGACGAAGTAAAATAAAAATCGCATAGCAATTAGACTACAAATCAAGAAGGATCTTTTTTGTGAATTAAATAAAGAAAATTCAATAGTAGAGTAAATCGGAAATGACTTACTGAAGCGTTGAATGTAGTGGCGGTGCGAGGCCGAGTCGCGGCCCGAGTCCCAGCGGCAGTGCTAGGACCGGGCTGAGCAACCTTCACGTATCCATTAGACCTCACAGATATGCTCTTAGGCAGCGTAAACCTCTCCACATCAATATTCTCGGCGTCGGCGCCTTCGCTCTCGATCACGCTGGTAGGGCTCTCGTCGGACTCATCCTCCTCTGCTCGTTTGTCATCAATACTCATGCCGTGAAGCCTATTTACGATCCCAAACGGTGTCGTCTCCACAGAACCGGGGGAAACGAACTGTTTCTGGACGGAGGCGTGGATAAGGAGACTGAGATGCTTGTTGAGCTCGAGATTGAGGGCGCGGAGATGAATGTTCTCGCGGCGGAGAGCGTCGGCTTCCTCGGAGGCTTCGTGGAGTTGCTTGAGGGTGCGGCTATGGCGGTTGACCATCTCCTGGTGGTCTTGGACGAGGAGAGAGTGGTAGAGTTGGCGGTGGGGGTGATTAGAGGACACGTCGGGCTCCGATTCGTTGTATCGAGCGAGGGACGGCTTGCGATCGAAGATGGCGGAATAGAGGGAAGAGAACACGGCGTCGTCTGAGCGAGCCTGCGATTTGAACTGCGATGAGGTGGCGAGGCCGCCATTGGCGGTGGAGGAGGCGGTGTCGTTGTGCATTTCCGCGGTTGGAGTTTTGCTGTAAATGAATTACAGAGACAATACAAAACTTCAATTAGAAAAAAAAAAAAGACAAGAAATCTATCTCGCTTTATAATCAAGAAAATTACTTGGAAGCTTCCGTTTGATACTCTGGAATGTTACAAAGTACTGCTCTAAATCTCCACAACAAGCTAATTAAGCTAAGGAAGAAGATCCAGATTTCAATAATTTCGAAGGAAAATAAAAAGATATATCAAACAAATTGATGAGAAATCGAACAAAGCATTAAAGCAGAGACTACAAAAGCTGTTTGGATGGATCGTAATTTATAGAAATAGTTAAACAGAGAGAGAGAGAGAGAGGCACAGTAATGGTTTACCTTCAGAAGCAACAGAGGAGGCTCTCGATCCTCCGATCGGTTCGAGTGAAAAGAGTGACGAATGGAGGTGCTCCGGTACAGGGCTTGTTTTATAGGCGCAGGGATATGGGTGGAGGCATTTGGAGGGAAAGGGAAGGAGCAAAACGAATCCAAAACTGTTTTGAAGACAGTGCTAACCGAATGCCATATCAGCTTTACGATCAAGGTAGCTACATGTTTTTTACTTGATCTGCCCTCACTCTTATCCCAGCTTCTTTGAATTATGTAGGGGCTGTTTCGTCATTGAGGAATCGATTCAGTTAAGACTGTGGAGCAGGAAGTTGTTTCATCAGCTAATTTGAGCCTTTGGATTGTGATGCAGTTGATCAAACGGCCCTGAAACATTATAACTCACCAGATGTGGGGGCATTATGATGTTAAAGATACACGCACCCGCAGGGGATACTTTCACTCTCTGTGTGTTCACACACGAAGTTACAAATAGCAAGTCCGTAGTCACATGCACAGTGAGCAGTCGCACACCAGCAATAAATGTTACAAATCCCAAACATCCACTTTAAATGACTGAATTACCGTCACATTTATATTTTTACCATTAGGCACAATCACATTGTATGACCAATGTCTATTTCTATGTAAGCCATGGTTTTCACTTTCAGTAGTTCATATGCTCAATCTGGTTTGATAAGTTGTTCAATAATATTGTAGGGTAAATTAATATTAGTGCTAATCTCCTTTCCAACAATTACTTTGAGAAATTGATACATCTCTAATCATATCAAAATCATTGTGCATGAGAGTTCCAAGTTACTCAATCTTAATGGCTCTACATATTTATCCCTTTATTAGGAAATTAAAGATGTTAGGAGGTGAGACAGCTTATGCATGCTGTCAAACATGATCAACTTGCGGTTAGCTACGGAGGCACAAAATCATATTGTAATTGCTTGTTTTGGAAGCTTAACTAGAGGAAGTGAGCAAGAAGAGAAATTGTTGGATCAGTGTCACGTGGTGTTATTAATTCAAGAGTTATAATACGAGATGAATTATTGATATTTCATAAATTTAATATACAGTTAATAAATTAATACAATTACCATAATATTAATTGATTAATAACATTACGTGATAGTTTGACGATAACACCGTAAAATCTACCGAGTAACTGGTGATCTTGGTTTTATTTTCCCTTTTGGGGGCAGCGCTCTTCAATATTCAGCTTTGGTTATGACATAGACAGATTACGATTAAGAAGAGAAAGGCATCATGATTTTATTTTGGGAGGAGGTTGCTTCTTGATCACAGCTTTAACTACCTGCTTGTCTGATAGCTCTCCCATCAAAATCTAGTATCAGATGTTTGGTGCGTCATAATAAGATCCCACATTCCCTCCCAATAGCAGTGCCACTGCTCTGGCAAACACTTTCTTGTTGCATTGTTGTCAAGTCCCTCAATATAATTAAGCTTCCTTTTAAACAAACTGCTTTATAGTTTCTATTTCATTTTCATGACAGTTGGCTATGTTTCGCTTGTTCCGCACAGCTCTTGCCAGCTGGATTTTCATTTGGGCCTGTGAATATCATGTGGATGGCTAAATCTTATGGAGGCCGTTGAATTTGTTGACCACGAGATCTGATCAACGGCATATATCACCCTAACACTGTTAAGGTCAACGAGGCTACACAAATAGCAAAAGAAAATTACATTAAGAAGAAAACATTGTTTATTATGTGTAATTAACACAGGTAGATAACATTGTTTATCTGTGAGGTATTTATGTACACGAAACATAATATAGTATAAAAGAATAATAATAAAACACTCATGATTAAAATAATGACAAACTTGCTGGAGCTCTATATAGAACTTTCATTCACTAACTGCTGAGATTGCCTTCGTAAGTTTATCTCTGTTGAAAAATGGAACCAAAAGTCAGTGTCATGGTGATAAAATAACAACCACAATAACTTATTTCTTAATCAAGAAAGAAAAGAACCAAGAAAATGGAAATCATTATTCACACACACCTTGGCTGCTCTTGCATGGCCCTTCTTCTCCATGAAGGAGTATGACACATCTTGCTGATCACCTCCAAATGATTCCTCGAAGTTTCGGAATGTCGAATCGACATCAGGTGTATTGGGATCTTGATGATCATAAGCTTGTTCTTCACAAACCCCAAGGTCTTGCATATTTTGAGACCACAGCTGCAAAATCAAGTCATAGAGAATTCAGATGACCACATACATAACAGAATGAAAACTGGAACTCTTCATTCATATGGAATTTTCATACCGGACTATTCTGCACTGTGCTTCTACCCTGCCCAAATGATTCTGTATGCAATAGAAATCCTGCAGTGCCTGAAGATGATGGAAAATATTGCTCCAGCTGTTCAGGAAATGGAAAGGGAAAAGGATCAAATTTGACCATCAGACCCTGATCAGGTAGACAGCTGTCCCTTTGCTGAGATCCAGTGCGGCCGAGATCATCCTGGGAATGTTGTAAATGATGATGATCAAGACTATGTTCCAACCTCCTTGAAGGGTTTTGATGTTCATGCACTGAAGAAGATTTCTCTTGATTTGGTTGATCTTGACTCAGCTGAAGCCTTTTCAAGTCAAGAATCTGGTCCAGAATCAAACTATTGCCAGTACTTCTTTTCTGATAGTGACCTCCATGACCATGACCATGAGATATCTGCAAGATATATTTATAATACACATCTCTTATAACTTATAAGAAGTTATGATCATGCACACACTTTTAATCAGTGTAATTACAATTACTCAAGTATTTTTCTGCTTTTTTTTCCTTCTGATCTCGACCTTCTTAAATCTTTGACTGTTTGATCCCACTCCATCAGATTCATCCAATTTGAAACCCCAAAATGCTGCAAAGTCCTTGGCAGATGGGCAACCTGTGAAACTGCTGACCAACGTCCGTTTCCGATGCTGGCCATGGGGAGAGCACTTCCTGTGCAGGCTCACGTCACATACACGGCACATAAACATCCGGTGATCCAAACACTGGATATCCGCCGACCGGTATTTGCACGAATCACATAGAAGGGTTCGGTGATGGTAGCCAACAATTGGGTTAGCAGAATGAACCTTTGCATCGCAGGGAAGGCACAGATGTGCTGAATCAGCTTTGCAGTACACAACTGGCCTTAGCTCTAAGCACAACTCACAAGCTTTCTCCATTTGGTTTCTCTTCTACTTCACTAATTTCCTCCGAATCTCAACTTCAAAACCTCTTTGATGTTGCTGCCACGATATTCACACTTGTGATCATTTAGACTTGAATTGACCTTTTTTTAGTTTGTTTAAACAGTTCATACACTTGCTTTTTAGTTGTTGTCAATTTATACTTTTATTATAGTACTTGCATCAAATTATTATCATTGAATATAGAACCTTTTTTTAAAAAAAAATTTATACTTTATCAACACTACAAAACTTTTTCACTGCACTTTATACACAACATAAAGCACTTGCAAAAAAAAAAAAAGTCACTTTTTATCTCCTCAATTAACAAAAATAATTGCCAACGGGTTAAGTGAAAAATGACATTGACTTATAAACAAGAGGTCTCAAGTTCGAATACCTACACCATCATAGTTGTGTGTGTGTGTGAGAAATTCTCCTCTCATTAGTTTAGACTATCGCTTGTACTAAAAAAAAATTAACAAAAGAAATTAGCCAAATAAAGTACGATGTACGACAGTGCCAACTATTTAGCTTAAACATAAAACACCAAACAGTTTAAAGGTCAACAAAAAATTTGTTTTGCAATAAATAAAAAGCTATGTAATCTCTCGTACGGAGTCACCACTTTGGCCAACACTTTACCCCTTACGGGCCGACTCGGTGTGAGTAGGGATTAGTCTGGGTTGTGGTTAAGGCTTAAAGGTGCCACCCATAGTTGATACCCATTCAGGACCACCTCATGGTTTAAGACCAAAAAAAAAAAAAAAAGCTATGTAACCAATAAAATCGAAGAAAAAGTTAAATCCAAAGAAGAATCACTAACAAGAACCCCAATCAATTGATAAGCTAATAATAAATCGAAAAGTTTAAAGCCCAGAAAACTTCGGAACAAGAACAAAAAAGAAATCTAAGTGAACACGAATTCAAAGACAAAGATCTTCCAAACATAGGGAAACGAAAGAAAAAAAATACCCGTCATTGTTACCCTGGGTAAACAACAAGCTCAATTCTTCTTAGGCGATCCAAACTGAAAGAAAACACTTAAAAAATATTCCCATTATATATATAATAAAAAACCCTCCAAATGTACATTTTACATTTAGAAACTTAAAAAATCCTAAATAAGAGAACGAGAGGAAAAAAAAAATACCCATAATTATTTCCCGAGAGGAAAGCAGTCGCAGGCTCAGCTCTTCTTCTCTGGAAAAACATTTCACACAAAGACTACGACTTCCACTGAAAAAAAATAAAGCTATAGTTCACGGTGCTTCGAAGTCATTTTCTCCGCCTTTAAGTTGTTTTATGGGATCCAACCAAAAAAACATTTGTTTAATTTTTTTTTAACTGAAAGAAGTTGTTTAATTGGGACGTGCAGACGATTTTATTTATTTATAAATAAGCGTAAATGTCCGACGTGGCTCATGCACACCGGGGCCCACACACCGGATCCAATTGTGATAGAGATTATGTGGAGTGGTGCAATTGGTGTTAGCCATGTGTCACATGTGGGATGCAGAAGCCTAACTGCTTCGGCCAATGGGACGTCGACAGCACTAGGGCTATGTTAGGCATTGCGGCTTGGGAGTTAGGACCTATTACCTAATGGGTTCATCACAACCATACGAATCGCCAGCTGCCAGGTTAGGTCCCTTCTTTTTTATTAGGTCAGATTTGTTTCTTTTCGAATCGCCAGCTGCCAAGTGGGGCTCTTATTAAAAAAAGTTAATTAATTAGCAAGCCCCTACCCTACTTTGCTGCCTTTGCTAGAAAAGAGAAGCAATGTTAGGATTTTTGGGTCTAATGGTCCCAAATTTCACCCGATTTGCATTTCGGTCCCTTAATTTCCAAAATCGTTCTCATGGTCCCTCAACTCAAATGATGGTGAAGACAGATTGTAAACAACTTGTTGCGATGTTACATGATACTATGAAGACGGATACTACTATTGACGGCATTATTCATGATATTAAGTTACTGGCTTCTCATGTGGGTCAAGTATCTTTTACTTTTGTGAATCGCAGGTGCAATGCAGCTGCTCATCTGGTAGCGGCGCATGTATCTCGTGTGGGTGGGAAGTTTAAATGGGATCAACTTTGGCCTGAGTGGTTGTTTGACACTCTTGCTGCTGATGTAAACATTCCAATTCGGCTTTAATAAAGAGTGCTGCTAAACGAACCCTAAAATTAACTTAGTGCACCCTACGATCTAAGTACACCCTAATGTTTAAATAAAAATGTAAAATTAATTAAGTACACCCTATTTAACTACCAAAAATACCCATGGTACACCCTCTTTAATTTTGAATCTTTTAAAGTATTTAAAATAAACAAATAAAGTAAAATAATAATAAAATAATATTTTAACAAAACTCTCTCTCTCTCTCTCTCTCTCTCTCTCTCTCTCCTGCTTCTTCTTCTTCTTCTTCTTTTATCTCTCTCCTGTGCGACCACCACCACCACCTGGTTTGTGTTATTGATTGTTTAGGTTTTATGCATACAAAAATCAACTGGGATCAATACACTTCTCCTGGATTCCGAGTTCTATGTTAAAAATTAAGTCAATTTGTTTGAAGGCATGGGTTCAAAAGCTCAAGCAGTAAAACGACAGCATATCTCAACTCGTCTCAGAGTGGGGTGGGTCGGGAAGGAGAGAGCTTTTTTTCTCTTTTTAAAATTTTATTTTATTTTTTGGTTTTAAATACTTTAAAAGATTAAAATTAAAGAGTTGACCATAGTTATAACAATGGACATGCGTCAAGTCTTAAGGATAGTGTACATATTGGGGTACACAATTCAATATATCCTTTTTGGTCATTTTATATTAGGGCAAATTAGTAATTCAATAAATAGTTTGATAGTAGGGTGTACTCAGTTAATTTTAGAGTTCGTTTAGCAGCACTATTAATAAATTGCTTCCATCGTTTGGAAAAAAAAAATGGTCATGTCCTTAATTTTATTATCTTTTCTATTAAATACAAAGACAAAATGGTATTTTTGTATTAAATATATATATATATATATAGATATATATATATATATATATATATATATAGATATATATATATATATATATATATATATATATATATATATATATATATATCTCTCTCTCTCTCTCTACTTTACCCACAAAATCCAACATTCTGTAAGATTTATTCCTATAAATGTTTCACTCAAATTAATAAAGTTGACTAAAATTCGTATCCTCAATTCTAAGGATTTATATTTATGTTCCCTTAATAATAGGTACATTCTTTTTTTTAAAAGGTACATTTAGGTAAATTATTTACAAAAAGACAATTGACACGTTTGGATAGGTCGCAAATGCCTCATGAGATTGATTCGATTTTTGTTTTTCAATGGTGAGCTCAATAATTTTTTTTATTTTTTTTATCGGCCATGCAAATTCCCTTCTGATGGCTAGCTCACCCTCATCCACACCCCAATAGCAACAAATTTGAATCAATGGTCAATAAGCTGTCTAATAACATATCTGTTCAATATAAGTAGTTGTGAGCTTGTGGCAATGAGAGGGTACTAAAGAGACAGCCACTAATACTTGCGTATATATAGTTCCATTGCAATCCAAAGTGTAATAACTATAGGCTATATACCTATAGCCTCAATTAAAGAATTTATGTTGTAAATTGCACGTTTATAATTTATTGAGTTTTACACAATGGCGGAACCAGGAATTTTTCTAGAGGTATGCTAAAATTTTAATTTTAATTTTTTGTATAGAAGATCTATATAAACAATGAGAACCAATTTTTTTTTTTTTTTTTTTTGGGTATGCTAATTGATACAATAAGAACCAAGTGGGAATCAGAAACTGAAACTGTGGGAAGCATAAACACGAACAAAAGTACAATTCATAGCAGTAGCATATCCAAAACATGTACACAGAGGCATAAACACAAAAGCTTTGTTGCACTTGTAGATCTAAATGCTAACCTGTAAATCGGAAGAAGAAGAAAAGAGAAGAAACAATGGTTCCCACTCACGTGGCCTCCAAACCACAAATATATTGCAAGTATGTGACTTTGTGGGCCAACTAGCTTAACAAATGGTGGACTAATATTCGTGGGGAGTAGGAAATATCTTATAAAATTTGCACCAAATTAGTATTTTATTAAATCTTGCACCAGGCTGAAGCCCACTCTAGTCTACATGTAGTTCCGCCCTTGGTTTTACATAAATGACCAAGGGATGTAACGTGTGCTTTGAGGATGCCTTCAGTTAGAAGAACACTGATTCTATTTTCAACCCAAAAGAAGAAAAGACTAGTGAGGATGTTTTTTTTAATTCAAATTTCTAAATAAAGACCAAGGTATTAACTTTATATTTTTCTTAAGTTTGAATACTAGTGTTATTTGAAATTTAACTTATCTAACAGATTATGTAATTAAAAGAAAAAGAGTTGAGCTAACCTTTAAAACATCTTTTCTATATCAAGATCACTGTTTAAAAAATAATATAGCCGTGGGCTATACTTTAAAAAATAATATAGCCGCGCGGCTTTACTTAAAAAAGAGAACGGCCCACAGAAGCCGTACCTAAAAAGCATTGCAAAGCCTAAATCTCAAATCCAACGAACTCTTTCTGCTACTTTTTCTTTTTCATTGAATTGAAATTGCAAAAAGAAATTGAAAAGGATATGAACCTCTTCTTCTAGAGCGTTAAGCCTCTCATCAGTAGCCAATGAGTCTCCCGGTGACATTCAAATGCAACTAAATATTTGATTTCAATTTAGCATAAACTTGAAATCTGAAGACTTGAAGCTGAAACGGGAAACAAACCTTAAAGAGTGAACAAAAACAGACTGCAAAGATGGATCTTCTGCGCCATGTCGTCAACACTCTTCGATACGATCGATTTTCTCATTCAGATTTTGAACACTGTCTGCTACAACTGATTCTGCATAACAAAATTAATAATAGCTAAGAAGAAAATCATGGGTAACAAATTGAAGATTTTATTTTTTCTCATCCAGGGTTTTCACGTATACAGAGTGTCCCATACCTTCCATCACATAAACATTGACTGGCCACCAGAGAAGACTGCAATACATGTGACAAGTGCACTGCATATATAATAAGACCATAATGTTTATATGGTGTTGGCACTTGGTATAGTAACATGCATATTACCTTCCATTTAATACTTTGTAACACGATGTTTGCCTGAATTTGAGAACAAGTACAGTCCATAGAAAAATAAAGAAAAAATAATTTGCAGTTTGTTCAACACACATGCATTGACATAAACAAGAATCACCAGAACTTACTGAATTTTGTAGTACCTGAAATTTGAGTCAAATCCAACCACAACAGCTCCAACCTAGAAGACAACGAACAAACAGATCTAGCAATATTAAAAGTTGATGTTCTTTTTTCTTTTTTTAAGAAGAAGAAAGAAAGAAAGAATCTCACCTGTGTAACAGCATCATGTACTGAAACTATATGATTTCGGACTCATACTTACTGGTCCACCAAGGTATTGATATCCAGCAAGCTCAAGCTCCTTCAAGATACCTTCCTCCCCAATCACATAAGCCTATAAAAGGCTCGATCATCACTCTATTATCATCTAAGTTCATGATTAACATGCACCAGTTAATTCATTTAGTGCTAATCATGAGGTACCAGATGCTAGGAAATCACAACAAAATAAACTTCTTTCAGAATACGCAAAACTTGGAATCCCCATGGAGAAATCCACTAGCAAACACAATTAACCATGCCTGAAAGGCTCAATTAGTATGTATCTATAACTGACAGACTTTTAGGTACGGCTTTAACAAATCAACAAAAGACTCTAACTTTAACAAATCAACATAAGACTGTAACTTTAACAAATCAAGAGACAATAAGTAAATCAATAGACTCGAAACGGTTGCCTCTCAGTCTCAAAAGGTCGTGCACTGATGTACTCAATCCATCTATGGTCTATGGCTATGAGTGTGTGATGTGGTTAGTGTGGTGTTCATTTCGCCATTGGCTTCTTTCTCTTTGCTTTCAAATGCCTGACATTGTTACAGAACAATGGATTCAAATTCAGCGGCTTGAGCAGGCTCTTCATATTACACAAGTTTTTTCTGCTTGAAACTGGCTTTAGGTTCTTCATTTGCTAAATTCAAAAGTTTTACTGAAATTGGTTTTGCCGATTCACTAATATTTGCTGGTTTCTTTTTGAAAAAAAATAAATAAATAGATGAGGACTATGAGGGTTCAAAGACAATTAACAAGATGCACATTCTTGAAGGTAATATTGGATATCCCACACTCGCAGTAGTAGTTTAGAACTTCAGATAGGTTGATATATATAGTCAATATGATCTTCTTCTGACCCTCTGCTGAAGACGCTTGGGCCTAACTTCATAAACTCTCACATTAACCCAACAAATCTGATGGTTTGCAGTTCATAAACATCTCGAGCTTTGCATCTGTTCAAGAGAGTCTTTGCAGAATTTAAAAGGTCTCACCATGAGGTAAGTATCAAAAGTCTTTTGTTAATTGGTCTGTAACAGCTGTTGGAAAAAGGAAAAATAGTTCTTCAATGCTGTTAGGAGGACCCTGAGGCCACTCCTGTGATACATCTTTATAGCTTTCTGCCATTCTGCTGCTGTTTACATTTGCATATCCCTTTACTTTTATAGCATAGTTTCCAAATTTGGTGGTTGGTTTTCTAATTTTCAGGAACTCTGAAGGCACGAGCTGCTTAATGTTGGCACATGCAAATATATCACTTAAATGTTGAAAATGTTGAGCCATAAATCTTTGCGAAACTTTTCCCATAAAACATTGTGGAGTGCTTAAAAGGATTAACATGCAACCCACCAAGGTTACCTCAACAGAAGACACGTGCAACCCATCTCATGATAGTTGTAAAGTTGGTTCATGTAAAGTTGGTTCAAACATATAAGCATGGTCTTGTCTGTATATTGAGTTGTAAAGCTGTTGTCTTTGTCTTTTCTATTATTAGACTAGGTTAGTGCTTCAAGCATCCGTTTGCTTTCCACTATTATTAGTGTATAAATACTCTACACCTTTATCAATGAAAAACATAACTTTCACAATTCTTTATGGTATCACAGCCCATGCCTTGCGGCAACTCTACTTTCAATTTCTCGATCCTGCTTTAATTTTTTTTTTTTTCTACTCCTTCCTTTTCCTCCTTCTCGTTTCTGCTTCCTTCCTCTATTTCCTTCCTCTAAACAATTTCATCATTCTATACACTCATCCATGGCTACCCCTTCCACTTCTCCTCCTACGCCCACTATGTCTTCTTCGTCTCCAACTCCGCTTGCCTCTACAGCAGCCAATGTTTCCTCTAACCTGGTTTCTTCTGTCACTTGTCCCTTTTTCTTTTTTTAATCAATTAGCAGGAAGTTGAATCAATCATTTACAGGAGAATCATGTACAGAGTGCATGCTAAATTACGTCCTTTGATTAGGTTGATTGTCTCTTCCTACCTCCAAAATAATTAGTTGTAAAACACTGAGAATTACATAACAGATGCTTGTATTACCCTAAATAATCTCATTTAGCAGGTTTCCTTACCGTGAATGCATAGGTTATATTGTTGAGGATTGCTCCATTATGAACAATGACGACAGCCATTTGTTGGCTTCTTACATAATAATACAGTATCTAGATTTGGAAAATACGAAATTTAAAATTAAAAAAATGCATCTTTTGCCCATTCCTGGTTTGGAGTGGTCTTATAGAATAGAAATCCTAAGTACTCTATTCCAGGCAATTTAAGCACCATTTTTTTTATTCATTTTTCTTTCTGCCGCAGCTATTTCTCAAGAAATACGTTCCCCATCTTAGCATTTTCTTGTGGTATTGTCCTTAATTGGAGTTGCTAATTTACAGGCTTCCGCATTCATCACCTTCCCAGTAATGAGTGCTTGGATGTTGCTCTCATCAAAACTCACTAGCTGAAATCACAAGTTCTGAATGAAAGAAATTTTCGAGAATTTGATATTGTTAACAGGTATATTTGATAGCAACTGTTACCATGTTAGCCTAAGTTAGGAGATTTGACGCATAGATAAATGCCTACAACAGCGGCTGTAACCATTACAAACATAAATGTATAATAGTTTGAAAGATATCTGATGCACGTTTTTGTTAGATTTTCTTATGCACCAAATGGCCCAAAATTTCCCAGCGTTTCTATCCACCCTGTAAATATTAAACATCTTTGAGGACTTGGGGTACATGATAGTTTCTTTCTTCTCCAGCATTATGTTGGAAATCATGTTTACTTATGTGAGAAACTAAAAACTGGCTTTCAGCTCAATTTGCATTTTCTTTTAATTTGGGCTCATGGTCGGACCAATTGATCCGTCCCACCGCACTCACACAAGCAAGGGGTCCTAGTGTTCTATGTGCTTGTGAGTATAGTTGAACGGATAAATTGGTCCGATTATAGGACCCAAACCAAGAATCTCATTGGTACCATGGTGTATGTACAAGACAAAGATGCATGCAAGAGTTCAATAACTTATTGTGGTCAGAAGTTTAATAGCTCTTGTCACATTTACAGTGTCAGAGTCATAGTCTTCTCTCTTCTTCACAACTCTTCCTTTTTCCCGCTTACGTTATCAGCTGTACCTTTCCTAAATGGATATCGATTTTTTCTCACAAGCCTGAAAACAAAAAATTCCATGTTCTCTATATATAAGAGATGTAGCAACACTTAAACAAACTGGAAGAGCTTAGAGCAGAGAATCCCTAATACTTACAGTCGGGAATGCTTCTTCTCTTTGTACCTCGTCATGGCATTTGCTCTGGCTTCAAAGCGCCCACCCTCTTGGTCATGAGGTGAATTTCTTGAAGTCTCCCCTGTGGCAATATAGGGTGAAAGCCGGCTTTCATGACAATCGGTACTGCTGCTTTCGGCACTGAACCTTGACATACAGAATGACAAAGTTGAAGAAGATGGTTGAATAGGACATGGGCAATAATCCATGCTTCCTTCAAGGTTTTGAACTTTGTTAAAGAAAATAGACGAAACCTCTGACGCATCATGCTCCTGTCAGAAACCATTTTTTTGGGGGTATATATTTAGCACATGTTCTAGTCAAAAGAACCTTGGTGACTATACTATGGTAATTGGACAATTTTAATAAAAGAAGAGAGGGGAAGCCAAAATTCACACCATCCTTGCTCTTGCATGGCCATTATCTGACTTGTCAAGGGATATATACTTCAACACTGAGGAGTAAGATACATCTTTATCATCAAGCAGTGCTCTGGTTGGATCTTGATCACCTCCAAATAGTTCTTCGAAGTTTTGGAATGTCATATCAACATCAGGCATATTAAAATCATCATGACAAACAAGTTCTTCACAAACCCCAATGTCTTGCATATTTTGAGCCCACAGCTGCAAAATAAAATCACGATCAGATGGTTATACCGACAGAGATATTTTCCATGATAAGGTAGCCACAGCATTGAGTACGATCTAATATAAGTGATGCATTTGAAGACAGCATGTAATGTAAGCAGGACCATCAGCCTAGCATCAAGAAATTTATAATAGGAAATCCAAACATCAACCCTGCAGTTTACTGTAATGGAATTTCATTGGAGTCAGCATTGCTTAACCAGAATTTATTTCACATAGATATTTTCCTGTCAGAGTTTCTATTCAATTAATGGTGAAGTGATGGCAAGTTGGCAACAAATGATTAACACAATTCATACAGTTCATTGAGAAACAGAGTATCAACTTTTACCTGCATAAGCTGAACATAATTAGAACTTCTCCTTTCTCTCATGGCACTTATAAACAGGAAGAGATCAGTGTTCAAACAAACAAGAAGTGATTTATTACTACATATTAGTCCAAATAAATGACTTGCAGTGGTATTGATCAAACCTGACAACTTTCAACCGGACTTCTGCACTGCCAAAACGATTCTGTATCCAACGGAAGTCCAGCAGTTGAAGATGGTGGCATGTGCTCCAGTTGAGAAAATGGAAATGGCAAATTATCAACTTTCAGATCGTGAAGTAGACTGTCCCTTTGCCTAAATCTAGTAATCTCGGAATGTTGTAAACTCTGATCAAGATTATCATTGAACCCCTTTGATGTGTGATGTACTGAAGAAGATAAGTCACTTTGTTCTTTGCCACGTATCAGAAGCGAAGGGCTGCTCCCTTCAGTGAGCTGAAGCCTTTTTAAGTCAAGAATCTGGTGCAGAATAAAACAAGTGCTTTTATGCTCTTGACCTTCATGAGATATCTGCAAGATAGAAGATGCCAATTGAGAAGACATGGTGCACACTTCAATGGGTATATTTACTCAAGCACTAGACACAGTTTAATGTTGGAAATTATAGTGAATGCCCCAAACTAGTCACAGGAGACTGCATCTCATTCATAATGGTGGATGTTCATTATCAAGAGAAACTGCAACTATGATACTCTAAAGTTTTTGAAAGCATGGATAACATAAACTAGATATCGAACTCTTGAAAACTAAAACCTTGTCCCATATCAAGGATTTACCTTAATTGCAGTTTCATAAGGTATTTCAACAGTGCCAATTACATTGTTTGCCGAGATTAATGATAAAAGAGAACATACATATAGTTCCTGTCTATCTACCTTGTATTGTTGACTGCTTGAACCCACTTCAGATCCTACACCTGGAGCTGGAGCCAGGGTGGGAGAATTTGCTGCTGGAAAGCCTTCAACTTGAGAGCAAAACTGTTCACAACTATCTAAGTTTACTGCACTTGAGTCACAGGAAGAGCCACAAGAAGTGGAGAGAGTTCCATCCAGATGTGCACTATTGTCTAGCTCGTTCAGTTCAAAACCCCAAAATGCTGCAAAGTCCTTAGCAGATGGGCAACCTGTGTAACTGCTAATTGCCCTTTTCTGATGCTGGGAAGCAATATGCAGGGTACGGTCACAGTCATGGCACATAAACATCTTGTGATCCAAACACTGAACATAAGCAGGGTGGTATTTGCATGAATCGCATAAGATAGTACGCAGATGCCGGTTAAAAAGGGTGTTTGCTGAGTGGACCTTTGCATCGCAGGAAAGGCAAAGATGTGCTGCATCAGCTTTACAGTACACAACTGGCCTTAGTGCCGAGCAGAACTCACATAATTTCTTCATTTTCTCTACTTCACAAAAACTACAGCCTCCAAAACTTTGAAACCTCCATTCTGCTGAGCCCTCTTGCTGTCAGATATAATCAACAGTAAAGATATGAAGAAAGATACCATCTTTTTTCAATTGGGAAGTAAAAGAAAAAAAATTATAGTCCTAGTTGATCTGCCACAGTTTCCACGATCTAAACAATATTCCAGCATAACAAGCCAAGTATTAAGTAGAGTCAAACATGAAAAGGCTAGCTAACCCCAACACCAATATTTACCATCATACACATAAATATCTGAGATTTTCTATTGGGATCTTAATAGAATCATATTTCTCAGTTGTTGGATCAGATGCGGATGGTTGAGGTGTGAGAAAATTCCCATATCAAACTTGCCAATGCAAATTAGACATGTCAAGCTCTGAAATTTCAAGCTAAGAATGCAAGTTGAGTAGTGTCCGGTTACAAGTTTTAAGTATATGAAACATTCGAGAGAGGAAAAAAACCGAAACTTCTAAGATTACAAGTAATCGAAAGAAGAAACAGAGGCGATCGCAACTGAAAAGAACCTGATGGATTGAACCAATTATAATTTCAGAGATAAAACTCAGAAACTTGACAAGAAAATGGAAGTAAAAAAAATACCTCTCTCCATTGTCCCGGGAATTAAATAGCTCGGAGGCAGACTGAGCTCTGAGCTGTTTTTCTGTTTGTTTGGTCATGTTCTTTCTTGCTTTTATCCCTTTTAACACTTTATGGGTTTGACGTGTACATTTATGAGAGGAAACTTTCCAGCGTGGATTTGAATACGTGGCTCTCGTGGACAACGGGATCATCATCCACGTTATCCAATTGCCCTCTTGACTCTGAGACGAAGAGAAGAGACCGAGTGACTCTGAGTGCACGTGAAATGTATGATCCATGTGATCCAAAATCTCACCTGCTTCCGCCAATGGCTGTTCGTTCTGTTATATAAAGTAGTTTTGTTCTTTTGTATCTACAGAAAGGTGATAAGGGCATATATTGTTCTCAAAATCTTGCTTTGAATTATGAGCATTGATTTCGCTCCACTAGGCCGCTCCAGAAATTTAGCATCGATATTGTCTCTACCTTAACCACCTAAGTCCAATTCTTAGGTTGGGTAAACACAATGGATCTCTAGATGTGGAATTTTAACTTAAAATTCATCGGTGCAATTAAGAGTTGACCATCTATATTTAAATTGTAGAGGTATTCTTCGATGTGGGACTTACACATTATGAGTTGTATCGAGCCACCTGCACGAACACTGAGGCATATTGTTCTCAAAATCTTTCAAATTAGATTGCTGGCAGCTAGATTTTGGTTCTTTTCACTCAAATGTAGGATAACATATGAAGCATTGCAGTATGGAAAGCTATCTGCACACAAAATTTTATGCATAAGTTCACAAATTCTAGTAAAGAAGCCAACGTGCTGCTTAATGAAAAACAAGTTTTAGGCACACTCAAATTCAATTAGGTCCACTGTTCACGTCCACAAAACAAGCGAGGAGTGTTTCCTTTCTCCAAGCTATGTACTTATAAGCTTACACTTGTTCCTAAATCATTTCAAAATAACACTATACAGTTAGAGAGCAGGTACTGCACAAACTACAAAATTATACGAAAAGATCAACCATCAAGGTGCTTCTTGTCCCCACAATAGAGTCGTCAAGTTGGTGGTTTTAGTGCCTTAGTTGAAAAAAAACCTGAATTCAAAGAAGAAGCAATAAGAATTTAAAAGGAATTGAGCAACAAAAACACAAAATATTGTATGCCAAAAACTCACTTAAAAAATATTCATAACATTGTGCAAAGATAACAAATAAACATCTACAACAAAAATTTATATTCAGCAGCAGTAACAAAGCAAGTAAAACGGAGGTGAATCTAGACAGGGTTTTCCTTCCCGAAAACAAAAAATTCAACTCTGCTAGAATCTGTCAACTTCTTCTCTATGCCACAAACAGCATTCAGCTTCTGCTTTCTAAATCCACGCCACTGAATATATAACAAGTGTGCTTGCAAGCATTCTCATTGAAAGAATAAGCATAAGCAGCAAGGACGGTTACATGATATGACAATTATTCCCCCTTTTGAATGAATTATTTGAGGGACTACAGCTTTTAGTACGCCTATCTAACTACCCAACCGTTGTCTTAATAATATTATCACAACAACAACAAAAATACCACCTTAACCACCTAGGTATAAGATTAATGGAGAGCAAATCTTCATAATTCCATTCTGGAGACGATGAGCATCTTCAAACTAGAAGGGTGGCTATCTAAATCGGAAAAGAGACTTTCCTGGCACACAAAGATTTTAATGTGGGAACATGTTATCATTCTGCCAGTCCTGAAGCTTGAAAAACAGGTTCTTGCTCTTAACCACCCCAAACCATTTCCACCCTTTCAAATTTAAGCACAACCCAGCCTTCTATTTAACTAATCTCAACATAACTATCAGTCAATCACCAAAGGACATGTTCAAACTTTCTTTTTTTGTAGGAATGATGTATTTATAATTTTATACATAAAACTTAAATATGAAACAAAGTAGGATGAGTGAGTATAAGGATATGCCCTAAAGCCATAATTTAACAAAGCAAGACAAGTGGGAGGTTGATTGTGAAATGACCATACCATGTCAGCTCGAGGTAACACGCACTTCAATGATGTCATTGTCCTCCATGCCAAGGGCATCAGGTGTAGCAGCTGGACCTATTTTGTCCCCATCAAAACAAAACACCAAACTCTTAAGGTCAAGCTTAGCTTTATCTGCATACATTTTGAAGAGCCGCTCAAACTTGTCGTCCTATTAAAGTAGAAGAAACATAATTAAAAATTACAATGTCTAATATCACATAGCCTGCATATATATCAAAGATTAGGCCAAAGAATACGGAACAAAGTAACATGTAAAAAAAGTGAGGCAGAAAGGAACTAGGAAGGATATTTACAGAAGAAATCTCCGAAGAAATCACCCAACTTATCTTTTTAATATTCAGAGTCAGAAAGAGGAAGGTAAAATGTACCATGTATTCAACTTGATTAATCACAACATGAAATATAAAGTGATCCACAAGATGAGAAGGAAAATATGCAGAAAATGTACCAAAACAGGCACAAGGAAGTTCTGTTTTGAGAAAACCTATGCTTAGTAACAGTTTTTCACGAATTTTAGGTTTAGATATGAACACGGATAAATTGTGAAAAATAAAAAATTTAGCAGTCACGTGTTGAAAACCTGTCCATTGCTAAACCCCTTGATTAGATTTATATATGAACAGCCTCTCATAACTCCTACCTTTCATAAGGGGAACCAGCATACCATATTGCTGAACTCCCACTCCATTACCTACCAGTAATAACTAGTAAACTTGTCCGTTTTCAGAATAGAAAATTACTAGACAAACATATTATAAAGGTTAATACTTCTGCACAACATACCACATAAATACGAAATTGCTTAGCTCCATCTTTGTCTTGAATAGATAAAACAATTTTGTTTCTTTCACAACGGGGCTTTGAGGGTTTTTCGGCAACAGCCTCCAATGAATCACTAAGTTCTCTTTTCACAGACTCCTCTACAGCTCGCATCACGTTTTCAGCTGATTGAGCAAGTGATGCCAGCTCTTGCTTCTTTAACCTACATGCATGGACCACAATTACTTACCCACTAGAATCTAAAGAACAACGGGAGAGATATACACTAGACACTAATGTGTCACAAATTTCTTCTTGGGGCAAGGATAATCTAAGTTTAAGAAGATAATAATAATCAACATCCACAACAAAAAAATAAAACCAAAATTCAAATACCTCAACTCCCTTAAGGTTGAATCCTCACCCCGCAGCTTTGCGTCAAGGGAAACCTTGGGCGGAGGAGGTAACCAATCCTCCTCTTCCTTATCACCACAATCAATAACACTTACTGCCTTCGCAGTGTCATCAACCTTTTCAACCTAATTCCAACATTATCCAAAACACCAATGGGAAAATATTCATAAAATATGGGGACTGCAATTTATAACAATTCCTCTTATCATATGGAATTTAAACAACAAACACACTACATATGAATGTAAAATAATATGGATAAAATTTGTTACCGCAGAATCGGAAATCTTCCTCCTTTTCGGAGAAGCTGAGGGAGCATCTAAATCATCGTCTGCCAGAAACATAAAATAAAAATAAAAATTTTAAAAAGGAAAAAGGCAACGATATTGAAAACTTCAAATTCTTAACTCGCCAAAACTAAAACTGTACAAACCCCTAAAAGATTAAAATTTCAATGCCTTATTTGATGAAAAAGGTTCAAAATTTTCGGCTCCTCTCAAGTGAATCAACCAAACAGAGTCCAAAAGAGCTCACCATCGAGGCAAACGACATTGAGAGGCTGAACACGTCTGTAATCGAATAACGGCTCAAGCTCTTCGGAAAATTCCTCCTGCAAATCAGAATTCACAGTCAGATATACCGGCACTAATGGTATGATAAAATTAAAGTAAAATCAAATTTTTTTATAATAAAAAAAAAAAAAAAAAAAAAAAAAAAACCCTAACGAGTAACGAGTAACGAGTAAGCCTCACCATCATCAACCCGTAAAAATTAAGATGATTTTGTTGATGTATCTCTACCACCTTTCCACCTTCGTTTGCTCTTTCTTTTGTATCTTGTGGCTCAGGCAGTTTTTGGTCCCAAGCTTTTGTTGGGCTCCAGTGACCTTGTTCTGCTTTTTATGCCTTCTCAAGTACAAGTATATCTATTCGACCGAAAAATAGCATCAGTCTCTGCGTCTTTTCAATCCATGTGCTGAGGCTTGCCTCACCTATTAACCCAACATAGTGTGCACATAAAAAATAAAATAAAAAATTGTGAAAAATAATATATAATTAGAAATAAAGAAAAAAGGGAGGAGTTTTTATATATAATCATAGTTATTATATATCTAATCATTCTTTATGTAAAAATATATATATAGCTCTAATGGTACGCGCGTAAACGAGAGTCGAGAGGTTAGTGTATATATAAAGTAAAACGTATGGGTGGTTAAATTTTTGAAAATCCGTTAAATGAGCTTAACTAAAATATATTTTCACGCCTGCGGACAGAACAGGCAAAGATGCTAGTTTTGATAATATAATAGCCAATTTAGCTCTGGGAAACGAGTTGTTCACTATGAATCATATTAAGCTAATTGCTCAATGCTTAGTAAAAGACCACACCCTTCTTCAAGTTATTTTCGTTATTTATTCATCGAGTATTGAGTCATGGAAAAACTACCCTAATGAGCTTCAGCAGAACTGCAGCATGAGGGCTACAACAAACATGGAATGTAGAGATCGTCCATTTTCAAAATAAAACCAGTCAACTCTAAGTGAGTGTGTAGCAAATTAAGTTCAAGAAACCGCATTAAATCCCAAATAACTAACTATTTGACTCGCTATTTCTTAGAGCAAATATTATCCTTTTTAAGAAAAGGCATTTCAAGACATATGTCAAGAGTTTGAATGGTCTTACATTCCATGTAAACCACCTCTTTCTGAAAAAAATTCCCTACATTTCTCTCGTGACTCATTGAATTCTATATTTTGAGCTCATAAGCATAATAAATTACTTGATGGGTAGTTATTGTTAGAACTAAAATTAAGAAAACCAATGGAAAATTATTGTTAATCAGAATAAGGGCTTCTAAAATAGTATCAGTTGTGGAAAATAGCTTTTGCAGAAAAGTATATGCAACAGAAACTATCATGAACCTCAGAAGAAAATTGAATTTCTTCACTGCTTTTGTCTTTTTTCAATTCATAAGAATGCATGTCAAAGGACATTGAATTGAATTACCTAAAAAGCTCACTGGTCAAAACTGCTGAATGTGGAATTAAGGAAAATGTTCATAATTTTTTTGTAGTACATTTCCTTTATAATTATGCAGAACATGAATCTGTCATTTCTTGAACCTTGAAACAGAAATGAAAAAAAATTTCTAGTTCACACACAGCACCCTAGCTCACATGTGAGTTATATTATGGCAAATTTCTAAGATTTACTAAGATTTGGCAGATTTCTAAGTCTTTTTTTTTATTCTTCTTCATAGATTCAAGTTTCAACAACATGTTAATTGGTCAGTCACACAGTGTTGACTGATATTGAGTGCCATATAAATAAGAGAGCTCCTCAACAAAAATATTTCGTCTTTGCCTAGTTTCACAAACTCTCTCTCTCTCTCATTAAGCTTCTGAATCTAATTCATTTTTTCAGATTCAAGCTTCAGGGTCCCCTGTTTTCTCTGTCGCACTCAAATATCTTGTCCTAAGTCTTCTGGTGGCAATGGAACACATGAGTCGTACAGAGACTAATGGTCTCCCTAGCTTTGCACATGACCTCCAAATCCTTCTGGTAGATCATGACACATTGTCCCTCATGTGCATAGCATCAACGCTTGAACAATACTCATTCAAGGGTAATAATATACATGATCCTTAAAAGAAATTTGTTCATGCCATAATTTTGAACATTTCTTGTGTCTCTGCATAATTTGTTTTAAAATTTGTTCATTCCATAATCTGAATTTCATGCACAGATATATGGTGGTCTGTTTATCTTTCAAATAAGATTGGCATGCTTACATAAATATTCCTGTATTTTATGTATACATATAGGTCACATTTGGTGTCTAAAATTGGATTTGATTAGATAACTCACTAGATTTGTTGATGGAAGAAATCAAGGCCAATCTTCAAATTTTGTTCAAGGTGAAGTATAAGATGGATTAGTTATGTCCCTTCCAATCCCCACAAAATGATATGATATCAATATGTATCCCTTCTAATCCCTACAAAATGAAAAATCATTCAACTCTATCTTCATTTCTTACTTCAACATACCTTGAATCTTGTGCGTTATTCAATCCAATTTAATCCTAGACGTCAAACGAGGCTATATGTCTATAACACAATATTAAGAGTTATTATATCAAAATGTGTTTCCTTGACAACTTTTATGTTATTTGCGTGGCTGTGTGCATAAACACATACGCATACTTTTTTGTATCCGATATATAAATAACTGATATTGGATCAAAAGTTTAAACATTTTGTTTTGTGAACATAAATCTTGAGGCAATCCATGAAAGAAAAGTAATATAGAAATGGTTGGAAAGGACAATCAAAACATATAGGATAGAGAGGATATATACTTTTTGATATAAATTCACAGTTTCAAAGTGATTTGATCTTGATCCTTGTTCTTTGCAACTTGGTTAATCTTCATGTTGAATGGAATTCAACTTTGTCTCGTGTTTTTCTTCCAGTGACCACAACCGAGATGGCATCCGCTGCTTTGTCCATGATTACGGAACAAAAGGATGACTATAAGCTTGTAATGGCTAACATTAACATGCCAGATATGGACAGTCTTTCTTTTCTGCGTGTACTGCACAAGAAGGAGATCCCTGTCATATGTATGCTTTGAATTTATCTTAAGTTTTCTATTTGGAATATTTGGCTTACAGAAATTTCTTCTTGTGTAGTAGCTGCTTGATAACTTGAATTTCCATGCAGTCATGTCCTCCGAAATGAATGTTAATGTAGCCAAGAAGGCCCTAGCTGAAGGAGCCTGTTTTTTCCTCGAGAAACCAATTTCTATGGAGGATCTGAAAAGTGTGTGGCAACATGTGTACCGGAAGATTAGAACCCCAAGGAAGTACAAACATAAACCAAATTGTGGAACGAAAATGAACAGTGGAAAGGACTGTCAAGGGATTAAGATAAATGAGGCTGCTGAGGTGCTTAGGCCTCCCCTTGGAGGTGTTAAAAGCAATGAGGCTGGTGGTGAGTGTAGCGTTGCCACTGGACATGCTTTGGACATTGACAAACAAAACACTTGCACGTTGACATGCAAAGCCCAAGGAGCTTCTGGGATAAAGCGACTAATTGATGATAAAGAAGAGCAAGAAGAAGTGAAGAAATCTAAAGTAAACACAGAGCAAACTGTTTCTGAAAGTATAAACAAGAATGAGGAAGGGATGGAAAATCGGGATAGCAATGGCACCACCGGCGATAAAAAGCCTCGTGCTGTTTGGACTCCGGAACTGCATCTCAAGTTTACAGCAGCTCTAAGTGCCTTAGGAGATCTAAGTAAGTCTTCTTTCTCAGCAAACAATCTAAAAATTTTATGTGCTTTGTGGTGCAGCAGTATGCTTCACCCTGAAAAAGTACCAAGTTGTTGTCATTTTTAATGTTTGCTTTTTGGATCCAGAATCTCGTCCAAAAGCAATTCTAAAATTGATGAATGTGCCAAATATAACAGTGCGCCAGGTTGCAAGCCATCTGCAGGTTTCTCATCTACTTATATCTAAAGAACCAAGTAGTCATTTCCCATCAATTAACTCTTGATTGATTCTTTTTGCATTTGTTGAATCATAGTAAAGCAAAGATAACCGACTTCGTTGTGCTAGATGCTTCTTTATCTGCCTTTTTCTCTCTTCCTAGTTTGTTTGAATCTTCAAATTCGTACGGAAAAAGGCATGCATTATTGTTTATGCTATATGATACTATGCATATTTTCATTCAATTCTAACTTTTTATGTCATTGTCTTCTACTGCCCATTAAAATTCATACAGCATGATATCCATTCTATATGGTTTTCCTTTCTGCTTCATTTCTTTTTCCAAGTTGAGTACTTGCATGCATTATTACCAATATCCTTAATCTTGTTAACCCTTTTAAAAAGGATTTATATTCTTTCCTTCCAGAAATATAAAAACCAAGTTCAGAGAATTCGTGAGACGTACACAACTAGCTCACCTTCTTCATTAAGTAGATTATCCAATTGCATCAACAGAAATGAATTCCCACCAGCAAAGCAAAGTTCTCTGGTACGCCAATATGATCAAAGGACTTCAAGTTTTGGAGTCCGAGGTAATAGAGCACAATTAGATGCTCTAAATTCTTTTATCACATCTCCTATCCCTGTAGCTGGTTTCAACAATCATGACTACAGAAGGCAGAATCTATATTCGGGATTGTCTCACTACACAAATCATCATACCAACAACCCCAGTGTGTTTTATTTAAGAACTCAAGGACAGTTTCAAAATTTGAACCAGATAAGGGAAACAAGCAGTTTTGGATACGGCGCTGGCAGGAATGAAATCATGAACCAACAACCTCTTGGAATAGAAGAGAACAGGTTTAGAACAAGTGAAAGCCACTTTCCAAGTATGAACTACATAACTCCAGAGGCTGCTGCTTCTCCCTACATATCAGGAAACACATTTCAGGTCCCAAATGAGCCTCCTGTCATGAATCAAGAGCAATACTATACTTCTTCTTTGACCGGTCCCTTCGATTCCGAAAATAAGAACCAGTTTTCAACAGAAGTTGCAAGATTAACAACTGAAGTACTTGAGCTTGTGCCAGAACAGATAGCTTCCGGCAATGCAACCAATCCAAACAAATTTCCAGCAGACTTCAATGATGGCAGCCAGAAGCTGGATACTACAGCAGGAGAGGCTAGTTCACCAAACAAGAACCAACCCCTTTCAGAGTATGATGAGCTGTTGAAACTGCTTGAAGAAGACCCACAGGAGGCCAGCTGTGTTGGCAGTGTACCAAATGCAGGTGATGCTGATCGTTACTGTGAATGGCTGAGGGAAACTTTACTTGAAAATAGCACAGACCCTCTATAGTTTATGAGCTCCAGATGCAGGTCATGTGGATGGTTGCTGTGAATGGTTAAGAAAAACTTCCTCTGAAAACAGCACCGATCCGCAATAGCTTATGAGTTCGAATGCAGATGAAGTTTCATGTCAATAGGACTCTCCAAATAAAATTCAGTAACAATGAACTCGAAGCGTATGTTTCCTTAAGCTGATTACTCAGTTTACTAATTTATAGAAAAATAGATTTTGGGTGCATTCAACCAGAACATTGTTGTTCCTGATTCAGACTTCAAAAATTAAGTGCATCCCCTTTTTCCATTCAAGCAAGGCATAATTAACGTTGGCAGTTCACAGATACTGCAGGTTAAAGTAGAGTAGCTTTAATTGATAATTTCTGTGGAAGCAAAATATCTCATATCCTAGGTCAAATAATTAAGCCAATCAATTTGGGAATTATTTGACCTAATTGGGAGTTACTCAATTTAATTGGAAGTTATTTGATTCTAAATCAAATCCCTAATTACACCAATCTTTGGGAAGAATAATTCATTTCCATATGTGGAATTATTCTTCTGAAACCCTAGCCTCCGAGGCTCCTATAAATACATGGCTACATCAAGGGTTGAGGTATGTCTAAAATCCTATCTGAAACTCTGCAGAAATTCCCTCTCACAAACCCTAGCTGCCGCCATAACTCTTTCTCTTTCACACAAGGCTCCGACCACCCGATTCTCCCTACAAGAGCTCCGTACCCTTTTAGCTATTGTTTCTCTATGAATCAATCAAACTAACTTAGGCATCGGAGGGCCTTTGGCCAACACAATCAAGTGTGGTCCTTTTACTCTGATTTGTTTTGCAAGGAGAAAGAGAAGCGAAGAGTAAGAAGGAATCCTTAGGCGAATATTTTTGTGGGACGAAAATTGCTCCCACAATTTTCTTTTATATGAGATTTCGTGCTTTCCAAATTTTATGTTGGTTAAAGTTTTGTATCAAACGAAAAATTTGCCGCACACACACACCATATAAACCAATAAAGCCTCGTTGAAACGAGCATATGAAAATACTCCATTTTCAGTTAAACGAGCAGATTCGGTGTTTTATTAGGTGTGGAGGTCAATGCATACCGTGTAGCATGCCATCTCCCCCAGATCTCTGTGAATGCTGTGAGATGAGACTCCATTGGTATAATCTGGAGTATTATCATACATTGGGTAATTTGTGCAAATTAAGTCATCAGCTTTTAATATAATTAAAAAGAAGTAAATTGCAGCAGATGCCTTGCTTAAAAAATAATCTTTTTCTATAGATGATTGGAAGAAATGAAAATCACTGAATATACACAAGTTCATTCATTTATGTTGGTTATAGGACCTTTAAACCAGTGCCGAGCACGCAAGATCCAAGCTAAAACTGTAGTAAGTAACAAACCCCCAACTGCAACAGGAGTATAGTTGAGTGTCTCAATAGTAATTGGATAGGCAACAGGCAACGAGAAGAGGACCGAGATGGTTGCTACCCAAAGCACTGAAATCCAACCAACAAGGACCCCGTAGCGTCCCAAGTTGAAAGGTCCTGGGACAAAGGATTTGTGTGCCAAGGTCACCCTCAAGAAGATGGGTAGGGCATAAGCAATGTACAGTCCAATGGTTGCTATAGATACCATGGCATTAAATGCCACAAGGCTTCCAAGAGACTGCAAAGACGAAATAAACATATGCTTAGCAGTTGCAGGAAAAACAGAGATACAAGTTTATTGCAACAAGTGATGTGCTTACTGTCAGTGCCATGCAAAATGATACCAAGGCTGAAAGCCAAACTGCGTTTACTGGGACTTCATGCTTATTCACTTTATGCCAAAATGATGAAAATGGCATGGCTCCATCTCTAGAGAATGCATAAGCCATCCTGAGAAGAAACTTAAGCACTATGAGCAGCTGAGAGATTAAAGTCGACCCTAGTGGTTCTTGTTGTATGAGACATAAAATAGGCTTGCTTACCTGGAGTTGCTAGTAACTGAACTCATACCACAGAAGAATATGGCAACACCAACGACTCCCAGGCATATAATTCCTCCAACTCCACTGCCATATCTACTCTTGAATGCTAGGTAAAATATTTCAGCAATGGCATAACCACCAGCATCATTAGTCTCATCCAAAAGGTATGGGATGTTAGTAGCAGCAAAGGTGATCCCGAGTATATAACCCCATCCAACGATAATAGATACCACGATGGAACTAATTATTCCTTTTGGTCCATTTGTATCAGCATTCTTGGTTTCTTCTGTCTAGAAACAGAAGTTGAAGGAGATTTCGTTACAATTATATGACCAAGCATTAAGCCATCAAACAAAGAGAAGAGCTAAAAACGTTATTAAGTTCCAAACATCTTGTGTTTGATTTGATGATCGTATCATTACAATATGGACAAAATAGTTATTATGCAAACATGACTTTACTTTAGTTCATAATGCTTAGAGTTTACATGAGATTGCTAATGCAAATATGACATTACTCAAGTTGAAATATCAAATACAACTCGCTCAGCGAAAAACAAAAAAGACAACTTCATACACACAAAGATTATGTAGCATTTGACAATCCCATAATTTTGCACTCCCACAAACAGGATGCATCTGATTGAGATCTTAGGATTCATCCTTACAGATTTCATCTTATGAAGTAAGTGAATTAAGTTGAAAGTAATGAAGGTATCAACTTACCATATGGGCAGATGCATCATAGCCAGTTATGGTATACTGACTCATTAAGAGTCCCAGAACAAAAATGTAAACTTTGTTGTTGACTCCATCCCCATTATCAGTGTTGAAGTGAGTGAATACAAACTTGGCACTTGCCCTCTCCGTTGCAACACAGGGAATGAGAATCATAAGGACAAAGACACCTACGTATTCCAATAGCGATAAGAAATCCAAGATATAGGTATCCTCAAGCAATAAATTGAAAACTAGGAAAGTGAAAAGGGCTCGAAAATACGTTATACCTACAATATTCCATGCAGCAGCTAGCTGTCCAAAGAGAGATAAGTACGAGATGGGAAGACTGTTTATGAGAGCATGTAGAAACAAAATTCCTCCATGGATACCAATGACTGCATATTTATCTCCCGAAGTACCACCACCATTTCTTCCACCTGAGCTAAGGAGAATGATCACGTTAATCAGCTGTGCAAGTGAGAAATCCACACTCGTTGTGACTGCCCACTGCAATTGGAAGGTAGCAAGGCAGTTAGAGCTTATAATGGAAATATCACATCCATAACAACCCTCAGAATGGATATTGAACGATTTTAAACTTCACAACATAAGTTTTTACAATTACCTGACCAACTATGTTGAACCTGCAAAACATAAAACCATTTACAGTCATCAGAGAATAGTATAGCAGAGAGACCAACTTGGAACGTCTTATGATTAAAGTTGCACGTAATATACATTTCAGTTTTAAGCTCAGAATAAAAAAGGTAATAATTTCACCATTCTAGCCCATGCGTTTGAGAACATCACAAGACAAAATGGCATATGCATCAATAGCAGTATAAAATTTGAAGGCTTCAATAATTCCAGCTTGAGATGGTATAGTGAACAAGAGTTGAGCATCTTAAACATATTTGTGAAGATAGTTCAACGTTATATAAAAAAATTTCTAAAGCGGAAGCACCAGAGCCTACTCCTTGCATTCCACATAAATTCTATTAAAACTTATTCATCCCAGTTCAAAAGTAAATTGATCATTATCGCCGTCATGATGCGTAATTTAGTTCATCTACAGATAGAGCTATTCATGTTGAGCATGTCCTAGAGTTAATCCCCACCAAAATAGTGAGTAACCAAATCAACCTAATCTAAAGAACTACACATCATCAATCAAGAATCTGACCTTATACAGCTATTCTGACAAGAATCTGACCTTATACAGCTCTGGAACAGATTACTAGAATAGTAGCATAGCAAAACGAAGAATGAAAGATATTCACACTCGCAAGATTACTTAAACATGGTACACATGCTGTGAAAGCTATAATGCACAGGAGCTATAAAGCTCAACTAGTCAACCAACATATTCATCTAGGCACTCCAGATCCCATAACCCCAACAGAACACCAAAGTTTTAGTCCTTTTTTAGGCAATCAAATTCTAAACGAGTAACAGTGTTAGTAAAAGTGAACAGGAATGAGGAATAACTGAAAGGAGAGGAAAGTACCAGCCAGTGAGCCAAGAAGCAAAGGGTGCCCATCTTGGGCCAGCAAGCTTGGCACTCCAATAGTATAGACCCCCAGAAGTTGGGTAGGAAGAACAAATCTCAGCCATGGACAACCCAACAAAGATGGTGAAAAAACCAGCTATAAACCATCCATAAACAACAGAAACTGGACCACCGTATTTGAGTCCAGTGTTGTAAAGAGTGGTCACACCGGTAAGCACCGATATGATTGAAAATGAAAAAGCAAAATTTGAAAGCAGCCTGCAATTCCAAACGAGCTAACCCATAAACCAAAAAACTCACAACTTAAAAAAGAAGAGATCTTTCAAAACAAAACCAAAGAAAAAATTGGAATTTGGAAAAATTACGAGAGGTCACGCTTGAGCTCTTGTTTGTAGCCAAGTTCATGGAGACGGGCATGGCCGGAGTCCTGTGAAGCGCTGCCGTTTGGGACCACATGAGATGGTAGTGCCATTCTGTCACCACCATCAGACAACATTTTTCTTGAATTCTAAGGGACAGAGAGAAATTGGATTTGCCTTAATTTGGCTAATATTGATTCAAGCAGAGTGTCAGTGGCAACGCAGCTCGAGTATAAAATAGGCATATGAGAATAGAAAAGGAGAGCTTTTGATTGAGGGCATGAAGGTCAAACAGAGCAGCCAGTAGGCAAGCAGCTTGACGCGGTGATTGCAACTACGTGGCCTGTGGACTTTGAACATTGGCTTGGTTGACTTAACATGGCTTTTCGTTCTTTTGCCTTTTATTGGATTTTTTGCGTAATAGATAGAATGTAATGATTCTATTTCAGCATTGTTGCGAAAGTGCCAATTTTGGAGAAACACCCGGGTGCAACGAGTATTCCCGACCAATCACGTTATATTACGCTTGATACAGCGTGTTTAGCTGAGAATAGCATTACTATCCCTGTTTCACATAAGTTTTTTATGCAATTTTAGGGTTCGTATTTGTTAGGTGTGGACGCTGAATTTTCTTGTATAAACAAAGTGACGTAAAATATGTAATTTCACTTCAAAGATGAAGCAACACGTAGCTATAAGTTTTAAAAATATCGCAACCTTACTTATAACGACATAACAATGTTTGCTTGCACAGCATAAATACCAGTCACAGATTCCATATTAGTAAAAGACCAGGTAACAATGTTAGCTTTTACCACTGTGACTCATGGTAAAACCAAGTTTTATGATAACATGGCAGCTACTGTCTACTTAATTAATTAATATGGGAGGAGCAGTGGCGGAGCCAATGAAGGCTCACAGTGGTCAAGTGACCCTTCTCATGTTTAGCATATTTGGTCTTTTTACATGTTTGTCCTTGATTTTTTTATACAGTATTTCTGAAATTTGACCCTTCTCACTATCTTACTTTGCAAAAAAACTACAAAAATAAAGATGAATTTTTTTCTCTCCCATGTCCCTAACTTTGCTACTTACCCTTTTAATTATTTCTTTATTTGTAATAACTTAATAATTATTAACCTAATTACCTAAAACTAAAAGCATGACATCTTACCCTAAGAAAAAAACTTCAAAGCATGACAATTCAAATTGAATTGAAGATGGACAACCTATGCTTTGTTGTCAATATTTTGGAATGATATAGAAATTAATACAAAGGATTTTATTATTAGATGAATTTTTTTATTTTTTTATTTTGTGTTAATTTTGTCATTTAAGGTTGACCCCTCTTGATAGATTTTCTGGCTCCGCCGTTAGGAGGAGGACAAAATAGCGCCATCCTCTACGGGGATAAGATAATATCACAGATGTAACATTTATGATCACTATTTTATTTTATTTTTTTATGCAAGACTTATGGTGCATTATAAGATTCTCTGATGTCACTTAGGTATCAATTATCACATGGGATTATGAATATTGATCGGCCACAGAAAGAAGAATCTGAATCATTGACCAAGTAGCCCATGTGCTGACCCTCCAATTAGACTAAAGTAATAGGGATTACGCAAGTCGAAAAAATCCCGAAAATACCAGTCAATGGACAAACACAATACAATATGTGAAATTATTAGCAATGTTGAGTCTAAAATAAGAATGGGGATCCATCCAATCCAATGGTTCATGCAAAAATAAAAAATAAAAAAGTAATAGCCCCATTGGCCAACGAGTGCTCTTGGACCATTGGTTCATTTAACATATATTTTTTCAGAGATTAAAAATAAATAAATAAATAAAATTAGAAAATAAAAGAAGGAAAAACGTACCAGCCAGTGAGCCAGGCAGCCAAAGGGCCCCAGCGTTTACCAGAGAGTTTGGCGCTCCAGAAGTAAAGCCCACCAGAAGTTGGATAAGCGGAACAAATCTCGGCCATTGATAGGCCCACTAGGAGTGTGAGGAGGCCCACAATGGGCCACCCGTAGACCATAGTTACGGGCCCACCATAGGTGAGGCCCATATTATATGTTGTGCTGAGACCAGTCAGAACCGAAATGATGGAGAAAGTCACCGAGAAGCTTGCAATTGCCCTGCACACAACAAGAAGAAGCAGGGAAAGAATAGAAGGCCTTAAAAAAAGATTTACATGAGATTATGTAGAATTTAGATTTTTGTTGACTTGTTTAAGATTCCATAATTAAACTAAAACGCACATTTTAAATAAATTTCTTGCGTTGGCTTGTTCTGATTGATCCGCGTGTCGTTTCTTATTTTATTATCAGTTGGTTTGTAAATACTAAATCTGATTGGCTGTCCCAATTCTGCACTGTTTAGTTTTTAGATATAAATCAAAATCAAATGAGAAGTCGACTTTTCAGATATTTGTTCAAGTGTATATCTTATTCAAAGTCAGTCATTCTCCAATCCAATCCAATGTGACATTTCTGAATCAACAGTATTCAAAAACAACGGCCAGGAAAATACGCAAACTAAAAGGATTGCATGAAACCCAAGCAATGTTTAAATACAACTTTCCTGTCCAAGCGCTGAGTCTGAGTGACAAGCAAAGTAATAATAAAACAAAATGTAAGCAGAAAACTTAGGTCGAGAGACATCGACAGCCAATTAAAATTATGTCATTTACTTTCTTGGAAAACAATCATATCATATTAAATTATGCTCACGTTAGTTATTACTGTCTGGATTCAGAAAATATCAGAACTGATATTCAACGACTAAAAGTCCAAAGCTGTGAAAAAAGAAGAAGACTTATATACATTCATCTAGAACTGAAAAATGTGATTGTGATGTGGGAAAAGTGCTTTTCGTATAAACCCAGAAGGACCACAGAAAATTCAAAAGTGCTTCCACAAATTAAACAAACAAAAAGAAGAAGGTAAATATTCATGGATGGATAGGGTAAAGGTTTCATACGAGAGGTTACGACTGAGTTCTTGCTTGTAACCCAGCTGCTTCAAGCGAGTGTCATCAGCAGAAATTGCGTCGCCGTCTTGATCTCGAAGAGGGTGATAGGGGCCTTGTTCTTCTTCCATGTTATATGTCCTTCTTGTTGTTGCCTTCTGATCAGTTTCGGAAGAAAGACTTTGATTTTTTTTTCGGGGTGATGAATTTCATAACTAATTCACCTCTGAAAGTGAAGCTGTGTGTTATAAGAAATAGCTAGCTAACAGTCAAACAATTGCATAAAGCTTAAACCCACACCAAAATTATTGGTGGGTGGGCAGTGGGCACATCAGAGAAATATGGCTTTTCATTACCTTTTACTTGTCATAAATTGATCTGATTAAAGTCCGCACGCACCTACTTTTTCTTAATTTTGGTATGTCTCTCTCTATAATTGTTAGTTGCCCTTTCTCTCTCCAATCACAACAATCACTCAATGCATTCACTTTGCGCTCGAATTTCAGAAAATGGATCCATCATTCATGATTGATTTTAATCTGAAAGTTATCTCCTAGCATGAAATTAAATTCTGAAAATATAAAACTCATAGCCAGGCACATACCAAAAATTTCAATCACTTAAAGTACTTGAAAATATATATCACATGAGTACAAAATTTTTACAATTCCAAACTTTGTAGCTAACACTGAAATTGAAACTGCATATATATTGTCACACAATTATTTGAAGTTGCTTGTGCTTCAGTTCTCAATTAATAATTGGCGAGAAGCAGCCAATCTCTTGTAAATCTCCAAAACCAATCTACCATCAACTTCCTCCCCACAAGAAGCCATTGAAATCTGGTCTTGAGCTTTCGCAACCTTCTTCCCCGAAACCCTTCCGACACTCGCAGCGTTGCCGGCAATCCGATACATCATGTCAACGTAAGCATCGTGGAACTTTGCCAAGAGCTTAACTGGGGAGAGAAACTTCATCAGTCTGAGCTTTGGGATGGCGCTTCTGAGCTTCCAAACCCGTCTGGTAGTTTTGGTGCCATTGGCTCCGCCAAGCCTTGTGACTCTCATCTTCTTCTTGGTGTCACCATTCAGCCTTTGGTACCTTCTCCTCCTCCAATACCTCTTCAAGTTGTCGTAGTGCGTAGTCGGAAAAATCTCCATTTTCGATTGATTTATACTAGTTCTGTGTTTTTTGAGTTTTGATTGAGAGAAGTGTGTGAAGAGAAGAAGTGGGAGAGGGTATATATAGGAGGAGGAGAAGAATTTGGGTGGGAAGTCAAAATGGGTGCCCAATGAATGAAGGCTTGTTCTTATGGTTTATTCCGGGAATGAGAATCAGAGGATATGTGAGAGATTAGTGAGTTTTGAAGTGTACTTGGTCAATATTGTCTGTCTGACTTCAAATTTAAGGCTAGTCTTTTAATGATTGAATAATTAAGTTTGATCAAGTATTCTTATACGAAATCCAATCCATGGTATAATAGGCTATCACAAAAACAAACAAAAAAACGTATAAAACATAAACAAATACTCAACACATTTCCATATACCAAGAACAAATACCAGTTAGTGGCGGACCTATTAACACCTCCTCTCGCCGGAAAAACCATTGAAGGTGCTTCAATTTGCCCATTTGCTTAATTGGTGGACAGATTACCTTATTTCCATTTTCAACATTTAAGTAAATGTCTTTGTCCTTTTACTTTCATTTATTTTTATATTACTCCATTTACTTAAGTTTACAATGTAAATAAGGAAGTACCCCCCATTTGGATTCAAATAAAAATACTAGAAAATCAAACTCCCATCAAATCAAAATATGAAAAATCGGTTTTAGTGCAAAATACGATTTAGGCTAAAAATGATGGCTCATTAAGTCAATATATACTTCATACTAAAATCCTATAAAATCAAGTTTTCTTATTTGATGTGTAAGGAATAAAAGCCACCAAAAATTATCTTGAGAAAATGATTATTCTAAAAAACCATTTTTCATACTTAGTCAATATTGCACCTCTGCTAAAAAATTTATGGGTCTGCCAGTGATACCAGTGTAGGGTTTATATCTTTGCTGAACCTGGAGGATCCTTGGTTTTGTTTGGCCTTGTGCGGGTGCAAGTTGCATGACTTTCCGTACATTCTTATTGAGTGTGAGGATTACTAAAGGGTGGAACCACTATTAAACTATAGTAGGGATGGCAATGGGTCGAATAAGGGGTGGGTATGCCATTCACATCCCCATCCTCATCCCCATCCCCAGGGACGGACCCAAGAATCTTATCTCATAGGGTCATAGTGTAAAAGTTCAATTTTTTTTTTATATCATTGAATTGTGAGGTGGTGGAAGCAGAGTCAAGCTTTTGGAGGCGGCGGCGACAATGGAGGAGCTAAGGCTTAAAGATTTGGTGGGGTAGATGGTTAAAGGTTTGGGGGGGTGGAGATTGGGGATTTAGGTTTGAGGGTTTAGGAATGGGGGTTTTGGAAAGGCTGAAGTCGGGAGGGGTATTTTAAATATGTTCTAATTTTTTTTAAAAAGACCTGGACCAAAACGACATCATTTTGGCCAGGTCTTTTAAAAAAAAAATTCGATGGGGCTAAGCCAAAACGACACCGTTTTGCCCAGCATGTTAAAAAAAATATAATAAAGCTGGGCCAAAACGACGTTGTTTTGGCCAGCATGTTTAAAAAAGAAAAAAATAGAATGGCAGCTTCTTCTTCCTCAGACAGCAACCTTCCCCTTCAGACATTCATGAGGTCACACAGCCATTAAAGGGGACCTTCTACCTTGCTTCCATGGAATCCATAGGGTTGTTTGACCCCATTGACCCCACTGTGGGTCCGTCCCTGCCCATCCCCATTAAACTTTTTTCCCCATTCCCACCTTCATACCTACGATATTCATATCGGGAATTCCCCATTCCCACCTTCGTTGGGGAATGAGTTCCCGGACCCGCCCATTACGGAAGAAAAAACCAATATAAACCTACTTTGTTGAAAGAAAAAAATATATAATTAAGGCAAGATAATGAATATATATAATATGTATGTATAAGACAATATAAGAATGTTTACATATTGACTAAAACTTAACTAAATGTATAAGTAGTGTGGCTTAAAATTCGTATAAATTATATAAATTTATAATATAAAATTTAGTGGGCACAATCACTTATATATGTATATTCTAAACGGGGAGGGTTCGAGTTGGGGATTAAAATACTATCCCCGCCCCTCCCCAAACACCATACCCAAAAAAATTCCACTCCAACCCATTAGGGTCGAATTTCTGCGAAAACCCTTACCCGCGGAGAAAATTGCCATCACAAAACTAGAGTGAGCTTAAGTACAGTGCAAATGTTTACAAAAATAGGAATTTAGTATTAATTTTTAGGAAATAAATTATTATTGCCCAACACTTAGAAAATTCATGATTTGGTCCTGTTGTTGGCGCTCCTCTCCCTTGGGCCAAAAGAGACACTATATCACGGGCCTTAGGCGTATGGGCCAATTTATTTATTTTTTGTCTGAGAAGGTCCCACTTCTTGGACAGAATCGACCACCAACTCTGACCATCAGATCTTTACTCAACTGCGTCTGCATGCATTCGCTTTGTACATGTTTTTTGACTCACACGGGCACACCGCACAGTTGAAGATTTTCTTCGAGATGGTTTATGCATATAGGAGGGGAGGAGGCTTATTACATACCTCAATATTGACTTTTTTTGGTCAATACCTTAATATTGACTTTGTTTTGGTCAACACCTTAATATTGACTTTAATCACAAAATTATCTCCAAACACGTAATTAAATTATGAAAATGTAAAAATTACAGTGGCATAAGAAAATTTTCAATAACTTAATGACTTGAGTACTCGAAAGGATCCCATCCCATGAGTACAAAATTTGTACAATGCCAAACTTTTTAGTTACAACATGCCCCGTGAGCTACTACTTCAGAGAATGAAGAAACAGCTCTAGAGCCAATCTGACAAATCAATGGAAATAAAATTATAAAAGAATTTGATAACACAAATGTTTGAAGAAGCTGATTTTGCTTCAATAATCAATCAATAATTCGCGAGAAGCAGCCAATCTCTTGTATATCTCCAAAACCAATCTACCATCAACTTCCTCCCCACAAGAAGCCATTGAAATCTGGTCTTGAGCTTTCGCAACCTTCTTCCCCGAAACCCTTCCGACACTCGCAGCGTTGCCGGCAATCCGATACATCATGTCAACGTAAGCATCGTGGAACTTTGTCATGAGCTTAAGTGGGGAGACAAACTTCATCAGCCTGAGCTTTGGCATGGCGCTTCTGAGCTTCCAAATCCTTCTGGTAGTTTTGACTCCGCCAAGCCTTGTGACCCTCATCTTCTTCTTGGTGTCACCATTGAGCCTCTGGTACCTTCTCCTTCTCCAGTACCTCTTCAAGTTGTCGTAGTATGCAACGGGAGCAATCTCCATCTTTCTTTTTTGTTAGGTCAAGAAATGGCTTCAAATTAAGAAAAGATGTTTTGAGTTTTGAGACAAGTGTGAGAAGAGAGGAGGTAAGGGGGGTTTATATAGAAGGAGAGGAAATGGTGCTAGGTCAAAATGGGGGTGGCATTGAATATGTGAGACGAGTGAGTTTTCAAGTGTACTTGGTCAATATTGTCTGTCTGACCAGGCGAAGAGGCTAATGTTGTAGCAAATTGAATAATAAGTTTGATTAAGTACGCTTTTACTAAATCCAATTCATGGTATATTATTATATGCTATCGATGTATTCTCATGCTTAAATTGATAAATAAGTCCAAATCCATAACTTAGGGTCTAATGCTCCAACTCTGACTTGAATAGGACTCTTCCGTACATACCAACAAAAAGGTGCTTAATTGCTGGGAAATTAGGTGATCATTAGTCCATCACCAAACCAACTTTTTGTGCTATCCATCCAAATCTAAATGCCATTCATAGTTCATACTATACAGAAGAAATTAATTCATAGTTCATATTATTCAATATTCTTCAGCTGCCCACGTGCAAAGGAAAATAAAAAACGTCAATTCTGCCACAATAATTCTTAAGGGATACAGCTTATCTCTTTTCCTGTAAGGAGATACTTGTCTTTCCTACAAATTAAAGTTTGACACATATGAAAAAACAATTCATAAAAACAAAAACTTACACACATGTTACACTGCTATATTAATAGAAATGCATGAACTTCTCCTACTTACATAATAAAGGGGAGTATTTTCCGTTCTTAAGGTGCTTGATGATAGACAGTTGCAGAGTTGTGTGAATTCTAGTTTAAAAGTACCTATTACCTTGTTGGTCCTTTTTTTTCTTTTCTTTTTTCTGTTGTTTTATTTTTAAATCAAACTTTTTTCTATCGTTTAATTTGGCCATAAAGTTTGTTTTGATTGTGTCGATTTAAAAGAGAGAATTATGGCCATAAACTTTTGAGAACGCGCCTCACGCGCGGCGATTTCTTTTTTTTCCTGAGTCAGGAAAGTTCGCTCTTCTTCATCTAGGAACTGCCGTACGCGGCGGTTTCTAGGGTTTAAGCCTTGGCCAGTTGCTGGCTGTGTTTCTCCAAGCCTTCTCCGAGCATGGAGGAAGGGTCGCCTGGTGTGTCCTTTATGAGCCCCAGATTGACGAAGCGAGTTCGTGTGTCGGAGGATCGTGAGCCTGAGTATGGTATGGAAGATGATTCCGTTCATACTCCGATCAAGAATTCGGGATTTGTTGATGCTCCTGTGATGGAAGGCAGATCTGGTTTTGGATCTATGAGCTTTAGAGATAAGTTGATGGATACGGTCAAGTTAGCCAACAATAAGGGAATTGATGTAAACTGTCTTGAGGCGGATTATGATGATCTCAATGATGAGACTGATGTTGTTGTTTCTCGTGGGGAGCGTGGTCCAAGCATACAATTCTCTAAAAGAGCTATGGAGCGATTGTGTAAACCTTGGCAGAACGCTTTGATAATTAAGTTTCTGGGAAGATCACACACTTACAATTATCTTCATGCTAGGCTACAACAAAAATGGAGTCTCAAAGGGGGATGGAAACTGGTGGAACTAGTCAATGACTATTTTGTGGTGAAATTTGAGCTAGAGGATGATCTGAATTTTGTTCTCACTGGAGGGCCCTGGATTATTGCAGGGCAATATTTGGTGATGCATAAATGGAGTCCTGGCTTTTGCCCAGCTACTGCTAAGATTACTAGGATGGCTGCTTGGATTAGGGTGTCTGCTCTACAATTGGAATGTTTTGATGTGTGGTCCTTGAAGAGGATTGGCAATCTAGTGGGCAAACTCTTGAAAATTGACTCTCTAACCACATCGCAAAATCGAGGTAAGTTTGCTAGACTTTGTGTGGAAATTGATCTAACCCAGCATCTAGAAGCTTTTGTCCAAATTAATCAGAACTGGTATAATATTGAATATGAAGGGTTGCCTAAGATTTGTTTTCTGTGTGGAAAATATGGGCATAAAAGGGAGGCTTGTGATATGAAAGTTGTGAATTCTGTAGAGACTAGTGCAGGGGTTTCTAATGAGGGGGGAGTGGATCATATGGCCTCTGACTCTGGCACAAAGGTTGCTAAGGATATGCTTGGGGAGAGTGGGTTAAGAGGTCCATGGATGATTGTTCAGCCTAGACGGAATGGCAAGGCTTCTTTTAGATATGGTAATGGTAAGGGTTATGGTGCTTAGTCTAAGGGGTCTAGGTTTGCTGCTCTTCGTCAAGTGGATGAAGATTTTGGGAGAGCTGAAGCTGGTAGTGATGTGGAGCCAATGCAAAACTATTCCAAACCAGCTAGTTCTTCTGTTCCTGTTGTTGATTTTAGTCCCAAGGTTTGGACTAAATCGCAAAAATCTAAAAGTGTCTTGAGAGCGGTTTTGAATGATATTTCTAACCATTCTGGTCACAGCCAACGTAAGGGTGGTGTGAATGGTAGGAAAATTTTTGGTGGTACTAAAACTCTCATTGGAGGTACAGCTTTAAAAGAGAGTTTTGGGACAATGGGAGGAAAGGTTAATGCCAAGGGCATTGTAAATGATCAGATTGCTGGTTGGGTTAATGAGAATGATATTTCCAAAGAGAAATGAGTTTATTTCTTTGGACATCAGCCACCCAACATACAGGAAGAGGAGGAGTCTTTGGAGGATAGCTCTAATTCTGATGTTGAGGATGAGCAACTTCCCTCTTTGACTCCGGGAAGCCTAAATCAAGTTGATCATATTGATTTGTCTGAGGGGCAAGGAAATGGTGCTGAAGAGCAGTTGGCAGATGTTACCTTCGACAATGTTGGAGGTATGCCTCTTGGTTGTTAAAGGGTAAATCCCTCAGGTTAACCTTTTGCTGTTAACTCATTCATTATGAATTTGGTTTGTTGGAATGTTAGAGGTGCTGCTAGCACAAAGTTCAAAAATAATATGGTGGAGTTGATCCGTTCTCATCATATGGATATTTTGTTTGTTTGTGAGCCTAGAATTAGTGGTGAGAAGGCTTTGAATATTGCTACCTCTCTAGGGTTTTCTTGTGTTGAAATTGTTGATTCAGTTGGGTTTTCTGGTGGTCTTTGGTTGATGTGGGATGATAGCAGAGTGCATCTGGACATCATTGGGACTTCTGATCAGTCTATTACAGCTTGTGTGTCTTGGAATGACCACTCTCCCTGGTTGTTAACTGTGGTTTATGCTAATCCTAGTGGGTTTAAGAGGGAGAAGCTTTGGGAGTATTTGGATTTTGTTGCTACCTGTCATCAATTGCCTTGGTTACTAGCTGGTGATTTTAATGATATGCTAGGAGTTGAGGACAAATTGGGAGGTGCTTCTGTGAATAAGTTGAAAGGGTTTAAAACGTGGTTTGATGGTAATAACATGGTGGACTTGGGTTTTTCTGGGCCTAAGTTTACTTGGAGAAACAATAAAGTGTGTGAGAGGCTTGATCGTGCTATCTGTAACATGAAGTGGAGACACTTATTTCCTGAAGGTCATGTTAAGCATTTGCCTCGTACCACTTCTGATCACAATCCTATCAAAGTTTCTTTGCATTCTAGTTTTCATGCTTTTCCCTCTCTTAGGCCTTTTAGATTCGAGGCGATGTGGCTGAAGCATGACCACTTTAATGATTTAATTGCTGCTGTTTGGGGGAGTTCTTATGGCTTTGCTGTTGATAAGACTCTACAGTTGATTGAACCTTTAAAAAATTGGAATTCTACTGTCTTTGGTCATTTAAGACAAAAGAAGGCTAGATTGTTGGCTCGTCTTGATGGGATTCAGAGGGCTTTATGTCGGGGTCCTAATCCTTTCCTTAAGCAGCTGGAGATTTCTCTTATGGATGAGTTTAATGAAGTCCTAGACCATGAAGCTCTGTTTTGGAAGCAGAAATCTAGGATTAATTGGTTGCAAGGGGGTGACAGAAATACAAAAAATTTCCATCTCACTACTGTGATTAGAAGGAGGAGGAATAAAATAGAGCGGCTTAAAAATAATGATGGCTTGCTTGTTGAGGAGGCTGCCGGCATCAAGGCTCTTGCTGTGGAGTATTTTTTGGGTCAGTTCAATCAAGTGCAGGTGGTTGTTCCTGATCTGGTCCTCCCTAATTTGTTTCCAGGTATTGCAATGATGATTTGGCTTTATTGGGTAAGAATATTGAGTTGGAGGAGGTTAAAGAGAGCCTCTTTAATATTGGAGGTCTTAAAGCTCCGGGTGTTGATGGTTTTCCAGCTTGTTTTTACCAAAGTCAGTGGGATCACTGTGCTCCTGACATTTATGCTATGGTTGTCAAAGCTTTTACTGAGTGCAAGGTTCCTGAGCAATTGAATTACACCCTTATCACTTTGGTGCCTAAAGTTACTAATCCTCAGTCTATGGTTCAGTTCAGGCCCATTAGTCTTTTTTCAACCCTTTACAAAGTCATCTCTAAGATTATTGTTGCAAGGTTGAGACCTATCTTGCCTTGCCTCATTAGCCCCAACCATGTTAGTTTTGTCCCTGGTAGGCATAAAACAGATAATATTCTTATTGCTCAAGAGCTTATGCATAAATTCAAGCTTTCTAAAGGAAGGAAGGGGTTTTTAGCTTGGAAAATTGATCTCTCCAAAGCCTATGACAGACTAAATTGGAAGTTTGTTGAGTGTGTGTTACTGGAAGTTGGACTTCCTGCAGCTGTTATTAATCTGATTATGCACTGTGTTTCCACTGTGAGGTACCAAATCTTCGTTAATGGTGAGCTAACTGATTCGTTTGTGCCTAAGAATGGGATTAGACAAGGTGATCCCCTCTCACCCTACCTTTTTGTTTTGTGTGTGGAAAAATTATCTCACCTTATTGTTGACTCAGTTCAAAAAGGGATTTGGAAACCTGTTAAATCCTCTCATAGTGGCCCAGCTGTTTCTCATCTGTTTTTTGCAGATGATATTATCCTTTTTACTGAAGCCAACTCTAAACAAGCTCATATTATGAAGAATTGTTTAGAGAGGTTTTGTCAGGCTTATGGGCAAGTTGTTAGCTATGATAAGTCTGCTATTTTCTGCTCTCCTAATACCCCTAAGGCGATCGCTACTGAGATTGGTTTTATATGTGGCTCTCCTATTGTTGCAAATCTTGGGAAGTATCTTGGTATGCCTCTGTTGCATTCTCGTCCAACTTCTGATACTTATAATGGTTTGGTTGATCGAGTGACCAGTCAGTTGGCTGCTTGGAAAAGCAAGCTGTTATCTATTGCTGGTAGGGCCACCCTTGTTCACGCGGTGACTTCTTCCATTCCCATCTATGCGATGCAAACAGTTAAACTTCCTGTTAGTATCTGTGAGCATCTAGATCGTTTGAATCGTAATTTTTTTTGGGGAGGCAGGGAGGAAAAAAATAAAGTCCATCTTTGCCAATGGGATTTGGTGTGCAGGCCTAAGTGTAAAGGGGGAATGGGGTTCAAAAAATCTGCGGCAATGAACCAAGCGTTGTTATCTAAAATTGGGTGGAGGGTTCAGAACAAAGACAACGGTTTATGGGCTAAGATTTTTTAGGCTAAGTATTTAAAGGGTGCCTCTATTTTGGACTCTCCTAACTCGACCAAGAAGACTAGTTCTCACACTTGGAAAGGTACTGTTCATGGTGTTGAGCTGCTTTTGAAGGGTATGAGGTGGAGAATTGGTTCGGGTGATCAAGCCAAATTCTGGAAGGATAGCTGGTGTAGTGACATACCCTTGCTGCATCAGGATGGTGTGCTGAAAGTCTGTGATGCTGATTGCGTGGTATCTAGCTTTTTTCTTCATAATTGGTGGGATATTTCCAAGTTAAGAGAAGCTCTTTCAGAGGATTTAGTTCAACAAATTGTGAGTATTCCTGTGGGTTTTCAAGGTTCTTTATTTGATACTCAAATTTGGAGTGCTTCTTCCAATGGTGTTTTCTCTGTTAAGACTGCTTATAATTTGTTCTTTGTTGGTCCTTCTTGGCCTGAGTCTAGCTGGGCTTTTCTTTGGAAGCTGAAAGTTCCCCCCAAGTTGCAAATCTTTTTTTGGCTTGCATCTCATAATAAAATTTTGTCTAATGAATATAGAGTGAGACGTCAGTTGGCTATTGATTCTTCTTGTGAGTTTTGTGATTGGCCGGTGGAATCTGTTTTACATATTTTCTGTGATTGTGAAAGGGCCCATAGTGTTTGGCATGCTCTTTCTATTTCTGGTATTGCGCACTCCTTTTTTAAGCAGGATTTCATACCTTGGCTTAAAGTGAATCTGCTTTCTAAAGCTAAATGGGGGGGTGATTTGCCTTGGTCAGCTGTGTTTGTTTTCACTTGTTGGTACCTTTGGAAATGGAGGAATAATCATATTTTTCTCCCTTGTGATGAGTTTAATGCAGATCCTATTAAGGCTATTTCTATGGCTGTGAGGGAATGGATCAAGGCCTCTCTGGTGGGTGTTAAAGTGAGTTCTAAATTTCAGATTTTACTCAGCTGGAAGCCTCCTGATCTTGGTATGTACAAATTAAATGTGGATGGTTCTAGGAGAGCAGCCTCAGGTTGTATTGGTGTTGGCGGAGTGATCCGTGGGGCTGATGGTGATTGGATCTGTGGTTTTGCTGTGAATTTAGGCAAGGGGCAGATCCTTGAGGCTGAGCTTTGGGGTTTGTATTTTGGGCTTCAGTTGGCTTGGGATAAAGGTATCACTAATCTTCTTATAGAAATGGATGCTGCTATTGTTGTTTCCCTTGTTCAGCAAGCTGATACCTTGAGTTGCCACCCCCTTGCTGCTTTGATTCAGAGCTGTTGTGCTCTTATGAGGCGTATTGGCAACTGTCACCTTGCTCATGTTTATAGAGAAATGAATGTTGTAGCTGATTGTATGGCAAATTGGAGCTTTAACTTGGATTTGGGGGTTTGTTTTTTGGATGAGGCCCCTGCTTGGGTTAGCTCCTTCTTGGAGGATGATTTTTTAGGTGTTGTTAGGCCTCGTTTGGTCTGTAATAGTTAGTTGTTGTTTCTTTTTGGGGTTTTGTCCCCCCTATTTCATCAAAAATAAAAGAGAGAATTATGGGGCCCATTTGTTTTGCTTTTAAATTGAACCTCCAAATGTAAATGTTAAAACAAAGGGTCCGAAATGCGAAGATTCTTCCTTCATTCAGGGTCTTTTTCAGAAGATGGCCCATCCATTCAACCAGGGATTGGGCCGGGCCACCATGCTTCTGGACGTGCACACGTGTGTCACCCTGTTGGCCCGGGCCCAGCTGTAGGACCCTGAGGTTTGCTTATTTGTTTTAATTTTTTAAGACCAACCCTAAATTCTGGAAATGCGAAATGTGAATAGCGGCTGGTGGGCAGAGGGAGCGTTGACGAAGGAAATCCTGGGTTCTGTTGTCTTTGGTTTCTTCTCCTTTGTCTGACCCCTGAGGATTGTTTATTTTCATTTAATTTTGAACGTGGCTGCTTGTAAAAAAGAATAATATCATTCAAACATAGCATATACATAATACATGTCACTTCAAAATATAAGATCATAGCCAGCCATATACCCGTATAAAAGAAAAGGGAACAGAAGCAAAGTAATATGAAACCCTACAAAATGAATCAATTAATCAAACTCAAGAAAAAAAGGAAGGTCCAAATTTCATCTGCATTCTGAGATCTGTGTATGAAATTCACACGGCGTCGATCCTAAAATATGAACACCTGGTCACTAACTCTATTCTTCTCTACAGTCAGCCTAGACTCGAGCGTCTCCCACTTTCCCGCCCATTCAGAATGGGGTTTGTGTCTCCACTATAGCCTCGTGATGTTTCAACACCATGCTGAGACTGGATGTATATACTCTCAAGCTCTGTTTGCTGCATACTGAGACTATTGGCATTGGCGGACAAGGCCTCATCACGATTTTGAGACTCTGCCAGCATCTGAAAGTACGCATGAGGTCCCCAACCTGCCCATCCAACATAAACAGAAAACAATCTTGAGAACAATGTCCGTGGAGTATTAAAATGCACAGTAATTTAACTTAGTTTCATTGAAAGAAAGAAAAAACACTCACGGACTATGTAGAAATAGAAAACCTTAGCTATGAAAACACAGAGTTATACAAAACGAAAGGGAAGCTATATGGTGATAACATTAAGAAAGGAACCTTAGATACATACCATCTGTCTCATATGGAGGTGGAAAGAATTGCAGGTAGCAAAATGAAGCAATGGTGATTCCTGCACAACATATATATATATATAAGAAAGAATGAAAAACTTGACAGACATTTTGTTTTTCTCAAAAAATCATGCCAATGATGCCATAAGCGGACAAGGTACCTATAAGTCCGCCAGCAAAAACATCTTGCCAATGATGCCAATAGTCATCAACTCGAGAAACTGCTACCATTGCCGCAAGAAGTAATGGTAGAAAGACAATACAGAGCTTTGCAACATGTCCCCTACGATCAAACACCCTAACTTTCCCTGATAGATACCATGCAATGAAACCAAGACCTGCAAAGGACCCTGCATGTTGACAACCAGATTTACGTTTGGGCTAATTTCTGGTTTTACAGATAAATCAAGATAAAGTGCAAATGAGAAAACAATACAAAGTCAAACATATGCAGATAAACTAAAGAAACTAGATAGTCAGCATACACCTCTCCCTTAGAGGACATTAAGCACATCCCTAATCTCTAATCCTTCGATGTACAGTTTTCCAGAAATATCAAACTGCTTACATGAAGTATGCCCGCTGGGGAAGCTTTTGTGTCCTTCCTTAATGACACTCTTGCTTCCAGTACACATGACATTCTTTGTGATTGGATCAAACACCTGGACATGGATCAATTGTATGTCAATGTATGCATAAGTGAGCATGACCAAGAACTGAAAAATGCCAAGTTTATGTCAAGAAAAGATCAAAATATATAAGAATTCTATGCACTAGAAGGCCCACCCCTTTGCCATCAGGGAAACAACGCCAAAAGAAGTCTGGACGAGGTCGACCAACACCATCTTTGATTGCATCAGTTAAAACAGCGGTTATAAAGATGGAAAATAGAAGGCCTGAATGAGCATAGACAATGGAAGTGTTATTGAAATACTACAACATGCAAACAACATTCACCAATGCAAGAATCACGAAAAATAACAAACAAAAAGGGAGAAAATTACCTAAAATGGCGTGGTGCAGATCATAGACATCCTTTCGGATGAAGTAGTAAACAAGAATGACAGCAAGTGGCAACAGTACTGCAATTATCTGTTAGAAGTGAAAAGTAAGGTTTTTGCCTCATCTATACAAAGGTGAGACTCATGCAATATTCAGATTTCTGCAAATTTTCTCAGCATGATATTGTTTGCTTAAAACCAAAACGTACTGGAACACCCCAGAAGGGAACTGTATTGTCTTTCAATGGGTATTTCAGGTCTGTCATCATGTCCTCTCCAACAAAGCGGTGAAAAGGTTCTATCAAGTTCAAACCGAGATCTATCGCCGCAAGAACCAGTAGAATCAGCCAGTCATGCATATGAATCCTCAATACCTTTATTCCATGAGATCTTACAGTGTGAGAACCCAACTGAATTTCTGGCATTTTTTGACTAACTGGAAAAGGAAAGAATAAAACCACTGTAAGTTGATGGAAATGATGATGGAAATTGGAGCATATAAACACTCAAAATAACCACCAAAAAAATGAGGGAAAGGGGGAGTCGGCAATATTACAGTAACAAATTAGAAAAGTGTACAAATTTATGTAGATATCCTGTAACTGTGCCCACTCACTGAAACATGTACTCTTAATCTCACTTGGCAATTCAAATAAAGGGAAAACTCAATCTCATGGCCTCAGGTTCATCCGCACAAGAATATATTGATACGACATAGAAATGAATAAAACAATAAAATTTATTCAGAGGTGAAGAAGAGGGAAAAGAAACGCTCGCACAAATATAATGTAACTCAACATTTCGGCTTGGTCGATTTGAGTTTTTCCAATTTCTTTTATTTTCCTTAATTTTCTAGGCAACCAAACGGAGGCTTAAACCCAACATTAGGGGAAAAAGCAGAAAACGAAAGAAAAAATAAACTACAACAAGATGCACATACATAAACATCGAATTCCATACATGCAGAGTAAGAAAACAAAATGAACAATTCTTAACAAAAGCATACATTGTGCATACAAATTTACAAAACTAAAAGAGAGAGAGACGTACGTGTAAAATTCGTATGATCGAGTGAGTCCGAGAGAGAGAGAGAGAGAGAGGGGGCGGGTTTTGGGTTCGATTTTAAGGTGGCAGGGGAGTGGATTTTGGTGAAGAAGAGCGAAACAGAGGGGCTGAAATGGAAAGCCGCGGGAAGGAAAAAAAATAACAAACGGAGTTGCCAATTTGGTTGGGTGCAGTGCAGTGGATCACCGACTCCCTACAGTAGAGATACAGAGGAGTAGGAAGAAGAAATGAAGAAGAAAATTTGGAATTTATTTGGGGTTTTATATTTTGTCTCTCACTAAAAGAGACTAAACGCGGCTTGTTTGCTTTGCTGATTGCTGGCTGGGGACGGCGGATGGTGACATAAAAGACACCTAAGTCTAAATTTCAAAGCGATCAAACGTAATGTACAATTCATTGTAAATTACTTTTTATTTATCAGAAAGAAAATAAAGAAAAAAAAAAACAAATAATAGCATGCTTAGGCGTGAATTTAGCCTCATAATTTGCAATTCATTAACATCTCATCTCATCTACTACAAAGTAGTTGTGGGATTCAAATGAAAATATCCAGGCCTCCACAAAGCTTCTTGTATTACCGGCAAAAAGAAAAATGACGCGGTTTCTAAAATATTAACCTTTCAAACTTCTATTAATATACCGTATGTTAACATTTTTAAACATGGGATTTAATTTATTGATAAATCTTTTCTTTTTTAATTTCCATTTTGAGCTAAGGCATTCTTTTCGTAAGTATTCACCTTCCCTTGCCACTTGACCTAACCCGTAATTTTTATAAAACTTTTTTTCTTTTTTGTTGTTTGAGATTCTTTTATTTAAATTATGTATTTCTCTTTGTTCACCCTAATTTCTAATTCAAATTTTCACAATTTTAAAGAAAACCCACTATCTTCCCAACCAACGCCTAAATGCACACCCCGTAAAAGAAAAAAAACTAAGAATTTTGGAATTTTGTAATGTCTACAGAAGAGGGGATTTACTTTCATATCTGTATACTCAATTACATGGTTAGATTACTTTGCTTTTCCCAACATGAAACATCGTAATTTTAGTATGGAATGCTTTTTTTTATTAAATTTTAAAGTTTGTTGTTATGGCATCCCCTCAGATGGCTGTAATTGTCTTAATGGTAATGGACACTGCAGTGACATAAAAAAAGTCTAGTAACATAAGTGTTTTAAAAGGTTAAATTCTGCTAATGGACACTTCATTGACATATTTATTTATTCTTTGTTTAGGTTGCTGATCCTGCTCATCGTCCTTTACTCAAATTTCTTTTTCTTCGTACGTGTGAATCATATTGTGGCTTTATTAGATTATGGATATTCAAAGTTGAGATTAGGGTTTGTGAAGAGAAGATGAGAGTGTAGTAGGTTTTTTGGATTGAAAGAGAAGAGTAGTCTGACAATACGGTATAGAGGAGTTTGTGTTTTTCTAAAACTCAATATGAAGAATAGTGGGGTGTGTGTATAGATGTATTAGGGTTAAGTATTAAGTTTCATGACCTTTTTTGTCTTTTTACATAATAATAAAACTTAAAAGCTTAATGATTTAAGTATTTGGATGAACAAAGAAAAGTATAGGGTTTAAATAAAAAAACTCTTTTTTAAAATTTGCTCTTTGCCCTTTAAAAGGGTTATGTGATGTACAAAATAAAACACACAAACAGAATTTAAAAAGCAGAGGGAGGCAAAAAAACTCCATTGACCCTCTCGCAACCCAAATGGGATTGAAACGTGCAAAAAGCAATGTGTTTTTCAAGTGAAGATGAGCTCTTTTCGGTGCTTAAATTGTCCCTTGAATATTTGAATTATCATCTATGTCTACTTAATTCAGTCTTGCTCGCTTCACATATTTTTTGCCGAGTCTTTGTCAACAACCTCTTTATATATCTATCTGTCTCCAAAATCCATATTCTTTTCTTGTTCAATCATCTTCGTACTTTACCTTTACTGTTTTAAACAGGTAAAGGAACAGAGTAGGTGGCAACAGACCATTTGTGGATTAGAAGATAAACAAGATTAGATTACAAATTAAATTAAAATTACAAGAGAAGCTAGTGGCAATCGGGAAACTCATAATTGGTTGGTATTTGATAAATAAATGGATGGAAGAAACTAAGAAATTGAATCGGTCGATGTCTATATGGAAATGTTTAATTGGCAGTGGGTGTGAACAGCTCAGAAAGCAACTATAATGTTGAATAATGGAGACCTAATCAGGGCATCTGTCAACTAAACTTTAACTAGCATGCGGTCAAAGGTCCAAGGATTAGCAGATTAGCATGTCTTATTATTAATATAATTATTACAAGTTTACAGCTGATGTTTTCTTCCATCACTGTTACTAATAATCTGCCTATCCCAGTTGTAGCTACCTCAAACAGGCGGTACTCGGTACCGTAGAGACTACAGATCACTTCCCAGATACCGTACTATACTCTATTCTTTATACTTTCATTTCCTACATTACGTGACGTTATATCGTTCTTCATAATAAAAAATTGCCTAGTTTGATCCAAGGAAGCAACGTTAGGCCAACCAGAATCCCACAACCAGCCATTGTGCAAGTGTGGCTTCATTTTTTGGTTCCAAGAAATATAAAGCATGCATGAATGGATTCACAGAACTATCAATATCAAACTAAGCTCTGTATATGGTTCTAAAACAAACTTCTAGGCTACACTGTTTGTCTTTCAACAGAATGGATTCACAGAACTATCAATATCAAACTAAGCTCTGTATATGGTTCTAAAACAAACTTCTAGTCTACACTGTTTGTCTTTCAACTGGTATCTACATATTCCAAGCAAGCAATACGCGGACCTAAACAAAGCAACATGTACAAAATATCACCTCTCCCCTGATTCCATTTCATCCAGCCTAATGCTTGTATAGCGGTCTGCAGAGAATGCGGCAAATTCATCGCCATTTTGCCTATGTCGTTCATTCACATTCTGAGCCCCCATCACCTGCACACTGAGTGCATTCACAGGACTGGCCGCATGTGTATTGCTCCGCATCTCCTCCAATGCTTTGAAATATGCATAAGGACCCCATCCTGAATTCAAAAGAATATTTAGGAAAACTGAACTATCTAATTCAGTTCTAAAAGAGATGCAAGGAGGAAAAATTATGTAACCTTCATCATTATAAGGGGAAGGGAAGAATTGCCGGTAACAAAATGCAGCCACAACAAGTCCTGCAAAATATGAACCATGTATAAAGCTCTAACATTCTTACAATTAAAGTATTAGAGAAAAGAGATTGTGAATGAACAGACCTAAAAGGCCTCCGGCAAACACGTCCTGCCAATGATGCCAATAGTCATCTACTCTAGAAATGCCAACAAGAGATGCAGCAAGTAGAGGAAGGAAGACAATGCACAATTTTGCCACGTGCCCTTTCCGATCAAATGCTTTAATCTTTCCACATAAGTACAATGAGAGAAAGCCTAAACCTGCAAAGGACCCTGCAGAGCAATGCTAAACTGTATCAGATGAATGGATTTATTATAGGCTGCCTTTTGTAGAAGTAAAAGGATCCAAATTGAATGAAACAGTGTATAATGGTGCAGGAAGCATTTCTTACATGAAGCATGACCGCTTGGGAAACTCTTATGTCCTTCCTTTATGTCACTAGCCTTACCATGGCACCGTACACCTCCCCACTGATCATAATCCTACCAGTAGTGAAAAATAGATAAAGATCAAAATCGACGCAACTCATATTCCCATATATAAATGACAAATTTTGAGTGTTATGTTTGCCCAACATCACACAACAGCTTCCTAACATACGATTAGGTGGCCAAAACTCTAACCTCCTTTACTTTAGATCTCTTGAAAGGTCAATTAGTAGCATTAGTCAACAGGCAATGAAACAGAAAAAGTTGATGCCAAAACCCCCATTCTAATGTGGATTTATCTAAAGAAAATGAACTCCCGGATTTAATGCTAACAAGGATTTGGAACCAACGGAACATACATCTTTTCCATCAGGAAAGCAACGCCAAAAGAAATCTGGTCGAGGCCGGCCAACTGCATTTTTTATTGCATCCGTGACAACCCCAGTAATCAACACAGCAAATAAGAGGCCTGCTCCAGTAGATAGATATATAACCAAATTAATGCATAGAGACATTAGTAAATAAAAGGGTTTCCAGTTGAATAAAAATTAAATGAAAGACAAAAGAACAATTGGATTACCTAGAGTGCTGTGGTGCAGATCATAGACATCTTTCCTACGTGCATAGAACAAAACGAAAACGGCAATAGGCAACAAAACTGCATACATCTGAGCATCAATAGAAGAATCAATCTCATTAACCATAGCACTATAGACTTGCAGCTACCAAATACATACAACTAAATGAAACAAAGCTCAGACAGAAAATAAGAAAAAATTATCATTGTAAAATGATTGGCATAGAATCTTAAAGCAGAAGTTCTTTCTTCGAAAATGGAAGTAGGACTAAAAGAAGAAGGGGAAAACTTACAGGGACAGCCCACACAGGCACTGTGTTCCCTTTCATGGGATATCTAAGGTCTGTCATCATGTCCTTTCCCACAAAACGGTGGAAGGGTTGAATGATGAACAAGATGACCTCTATAACTGCAAGAAGCAGCAGTATAAGCCAATCATGCATGTGATTCTTTGCAAGTGCAGCTCCATGAGATTTGATTGTGTGAGTTCCCAGTTCAATTTCTGTGGTTCTGCTCTGCTAGAACAAACAAACTGATGACTTCATTTGGTCCACTAAAAACACTTCTCAATAAAGATGCCTTGGCAAAGAGGCAATAATGATTTGGAGAAAGATATTTCTAAAACTATATCCACAGATGAAGAAAAGGAGCAACTGCAAAGAAGTGTACAACTTATGCTATTATAAATGATGGGATTCACTATAGTCTATAGATGAAACAAGAAGTAAAGAACTTCCACTTCCAATTGCTTTCTTTTCCCTTCTTTGCAGAACATAATTCCAAAAGAGTAAAACTTGTTAATAATTTTAATAATAAAAATAACCAAAACTCAATAAAGTGAAAATCTGCCAAAAGGGGTTATGAGAGTGATGACAGCATAAATTCAAAATATAATTTGGTAGTCACTAGCCCAATGCAATAAACAAATATACACAAAAAAACAACAAAAGTATTTTCAATTTACCAACCTGAAAGATACTCCGGAAATTCCAAAAAGAACAAAGGGATCCCAGATTCCTCCAAGCCATAATGAACAAACCCAGAAACCTGCAGCACGTACGGTTGTCAAGTTTCAAACACAAAAAAGAGACATGTACAACAGAAGTGAACACAGAGAGTGATGGAGGATATATAAGACCACAATTCACAACCCAAAAAGAAAGAAGAGAAGCAAACAGAGAAGCAGAACCTTATCACAAACAGGAAAGGAAAAAGAAAAAGAACAAAAGTAGTGAATTGAATTCAAAGCAGTGAGGTCTAGTTACAATGAGGCAATGAATCAAAATTGAAAAAACAAAAGTGGGAAAGGACGTGTCAGCAACTTGGTCTCTGTTTTACCCTTAAAAAAAGAAGACTTTCGAATTTTTTAAGCAACAAAATGTGAGAGTGCTTCGCAGGAAAATTTGAAATGGGGAATTCAAACCCACCAGTGTCAGTGCCAAAAATTTCTTCTTGCTCTGCCAAATGCCAACTATAATCAAAATTTTGAATTGTTGGGGTAGGCGCCGCGGACGGTTAAGATTTGTTGGATCAACGTTAACAACAATGTTGGAGGTTGTAGAGAGAGAGAGAGTCCTAAAAACTAAAATTGTGTGAACATGAACGAGGTTGGAGGATGAGATAATGACCTCATCTTTGTTTCTGTGTTTAGAGGCGGGGTCAAGTCTTCGAACTCATCACTCAGCTGCCGTCCGATCTGTTGACTTTTACCGGGCCTAGAGGCTCCTCTGGTTTTTTTTTTTTGGGTCAGAAGAAGCTGCTGTTCTGATTGACTGCACGTGGGCATTTAGTCGTGTGGGGCCCCGCGTAGGAATGTGATGGTTGGTTTTGCTTGGAATGTTACGCCGTCGTTTTGATGAATAATTACACACAGAGAATCGTGGATGACAGTTGTGCGTAACATGGCCTTTAATCCGGCGGAGGGAAGTTGGTACGACGGTTACCTTCAGTTGGCGGAATGATTTATCATTCACAACAATCATGTGGGGCAATTTTGTCTTTTCATATGCTCATGCAAGTTGTAATTTGCAAACAATTCAAAAATAAACAGCAGCTTTTCTTCCTTTGTTTTCCAAAATAATAAAAGTACAAATCCTTTTAATTTTTTTAAAATATCTAGATCTGACTTTATGAGGTCTTTCTAGACAAACTTGTATGAAATGGAGAGAGCACTATTTTGCTATCTTCAACCAATCACAAACTGCTACATGGAAAAGTTATCATGCATAACATGTAATGATTAATCGAGATAATAAAATAGTATTATCCTTGTTTCACACAAGTATTTCTCCTAGTAAGGCCCCATTTGGTGATTCAGACTAGACACTAGACTTCAACTCTTGGATTTGATTGGTTGGGACCATACAATACATTCAAGAATCATATCCACTGTTTGGTGCAACACCGGTATGGACTGGACATTAGAAAATAAATTTATAAAACAAAGAGAAAATTCAACAAAAATATAAAAAAAATCTTCATGGTCCTTAATTCATACTAGCTGGCTTTTTTTAGAAAATTTTAAATTTATTTTATAATTAAAAAAGAAAACGGGTAGTTGTGTTCCATAAAAATAGGATATATTATCTGAATTTTTTTCTAATTTAATATGAAAAAGTATGAATTTACCATATTATCCTCATTTAATTAATAATTTCAATTTTTAATGTTTGCTTTAACCAAAGGCATTTTCTTGTATTTTGAATGTTTTATCATTCTCTGCCTAATGAGTTTCTTGACCACAACAATGCCGACACTTTTGAATTCCTAAGTTGTTTCATTATTATCAGACCAAAAAAATTGTCATTTTATTGTTATTCCCATTATTTTGGCTTTTTCTTCGTCATTGATTTCATTTCTTGAATGTCCTCTATTGTCTGTTTCATAATTTATTCATCAATTTGACTGTAGCCTCAAGCTTGTGGAGTTTAGACTGGCTGGCTGCGTACAATATGGTTTAAAATGGATCGCACATCCATTTTTCGTAGCTGCGTTCCTTCATTTAGTGGCAGACAACCTCACATCTTACAAGTTAGCTTCATCAATCTGCATGCAAATTGAACTGTAGACATACAAATAAAAATGTGTTATGACTCGGGTTACAGGGTTACGTATTATTTCCGTTTGATAGTCTATTTTCTATGTCTCTCTCTTTACGTAACTACGACTTAAATAAAAGAACAATTAGACCGGAATAGGTAAATATTTTTTTCACCAACACAACCATTGTAATTAAAAAACATCCATTTCAATTTCCAACAGCTATAATGATTAAGGCAAAGAACCAAATTAAAATGACATTTACCAGCATTGACACCGACTGCCACCAACTCCTCATCCTACCAATCTCAACCCTCAAACTCCAAAAATAATAATAAAAAATTAAAGTATCTACAATTATGCTCCTTATTTTTTAGTTAAAATTTAGCTAAAAACACACAAAAGTTATTTAAAACTATGCATAAAACAAAGCAGCATTAAATTATATTGCAGAGAGCCACTAGGAGTCCTTTCTCTCATCTCAAATTTAAGAGCTCCTAGGGGTCTTTCTATTTTAAAGAGCATTTTTGCTCACCACTTTAACCCAAAGTGTACTCTCACCACCCTAAATGGTCAGTATGAATGCTCTAGTGCTAGATGGTCACTTCTTAATTTCAAAAAAATATATTTAATGGGCCATGACGTGTCGTATACATTTTCCTCTCACGAGTCACTACTAATTTCTTTGTTCTAATCCTCCAATAATTACACGGTTGTTAAACTTCAGGATTCCACGTGAGCACCTTTTCACCCATCGTTATTATCAGCTTCATCTTCATCTCCAATGCAAAGAATAGTAGCTAAGTGTGCTCTATATACTAACTAGGAATATTTTCTTTGTCCTCCTGATTGAGTGAGAGTCAAATATCTAGATCATAGCTTGGTCCACCCACCCACTCTCCAGCTCCACTAGCAGCCGATGTGATTTGCTCCAAAATTTGGTTCACAATTTGTGAACCAAATTGAGATTAGACAACTACAACCTAATGTACAAAAAGGATTTTATGCAGACAGAGAGAAAGAGAGAGAGAAATCAAACTGTTTGGGCCAAATCGTTTTCATCAAGGCTTAGCCCAGTTCGATTTATCCTTTCTATGGGTCAAAATAATCGAGGACCAGATAGAATTTGGACCTTTTAACATCAGAGGAGCTGGCCCAATCCATTTTATAGGAATAAAATAAAGCTTGTGATTCAAATGGGGTTTAGGGATAAAAGAACTGGCGTCGTCATGATCGGCATTACGTCAATGCGCTTCTTGAAAATTCTGCGTGGAGACTGAAAATTGAGATTGCTTGCTGCTGGTGAGTGTAAGGAAAGGAAAGAAGACAAGTTGGAAATCGAGGTGACTCTTTTGTAAGCTTTGACGACATCTCGGGCTTCTGAAATTAAAAATACAGAAAATACCAGAATAATGCTTCGCCGCAGTATGCTGCTGCTCAGGCTGTTGAGCACTGGAGCTGTTTCCTAAAGTGGTCCCCAATCTCCCACAATTGGAGATTATGTGTCTCTTAAAGACCGTACTGTTGGATCATTGGACCAACCCCCTACCCTTCCCTCTAATCCATCTTTTGTACACCATTTTTTCAGCACAGCCTACACGTTTTCTTTTCTCATGCTTTTTCTGGAGGTTTCCTTCCTTTTTAACATTTACGTCATATTAAGTGACACTCTATCAAATACAATATGTGAAATGCGAATTGAAAACATAAATGTAAGTTAGGTTAATTGATTAAAATAGCGTGTCGATCCTCTTACACCCGTATTCAAACCTTCACTATTGGTACGTTATAGTATGTATAAAGTATCGTCATTGTCAAAACAAAACAAAAAAAACTGATAGCGCCGTTGTTTATGCTCATCCTTTGGGCCTTGTTGTCCTTATCACGTAACCGCCTCGTAGGTTTAGCAAACCCATCTTGCACCATTTCTGATGGACATACCACTTCCTAAAACCAATGGCAAGATCCACATTGTTCTCTGCGTCTGCGCGTACGAAATCCTGATTTTCTGCAAGAGTTTTTAATTTTTTTTAATTCATTGATAATTTTGTACCGTCAAGCAATGAATTACTGCGTCATTTCATCGTGTAAATGCGGTGTATGCCATCACTTTATTTTTATTTTTATTTTACATTTCAATGAATATGCCGTCACATCACATCCTTGGCCCCAAAAAGTTAACAGATGAATAATAATTTTACAAGTCATCAATGGAATTGCTTTTAAAAATTACGAGCTTATTTAAAAGTTTGTCTCAAGAAAGAATGATATGCAATATTCGAGAGAAGTTTGCCCCCTAGACGCCAAAAGGAATTGAATTTGTTATCTTTTTCAATAAGTGCATGCGAATTGGGACGAATAAGTTTCATTTCATGTCAGCTAGCAACATATCAATGACTTTTTCTGCGTCAATACCTAAATTATTAGTCTAGCAGCTACCTTATCACTTAACAATTAGCTTCAATCTAAAAGGGTCAAAAACAAAGCCATGATTAGGTGGTTTCATAATGAATGTTGCATACGTCGTCGTCCTGTGCCGCTTGGGAGATTATCTACCCTCCAACTTTTACAATCAAATATATAATTCATTTAAACTTTCTTTCTTATCAAATATATAAAGCAAAAGGCAAAAAATAATGAAACATTCAAAATAATGAGTCTTATTTTTATGAAATACAACGACTCATTATCTTTTTTAATTTAAAATTTTATATATTAAAAAAGAAAAAACAATTGTAACAGGCGTAAAGGGCTGGTATCAAATAATTTAAACTTGTATCTAACTTGTAAGGGGAATGAGGGTGGACCCATACCTAATTTTTCCAATATAATTTTGGTTATACTAACTCACATGAATTAATAATTCAGTGCTTTTCTACCGTACGATCTCGCATTTAGTGAGTCTACCAATAATAAATGAGTCAAGATGGTCGAACGAATGTGATATTTTCCATATATTTGTACTACAAGCAATGTCGTGGCAGGAGCCCACAATAAGAGTTCCAATCGTGCTATTTTCATTTTCATAATAGAAAACTGCTAATAATAAACCCAATAATAAATTAGATGAGCTGGAGAGCGGTGCGATGCGCCACATTATCCCTCATTATATATATATATATGTCACATTTATTGTATTGTTTATTGCAGACAACGTCAGCTGAAATTGGAACTGATTCCAGAAGGCTGCTAACAATTCAGCAGCCGTACTAAAATTCATATTGTATTTTTTCTTTCTTAATCACAAATCAAAGATTGACACGCTTGTGTGCGTTCGTAAAAGATTTATAATTCAAGTGGTTAAAAGTATTTGTTTAGACGTTTAAAATAACATAACTATGGTGTACGTATTGTTATAACTTAACACGTCACGGGTTAGGTCAGCAAACAAGAGTTTCTTTTCACCCGATATGATGGGTGGGTCCCTCTTCTTTCTTTGTTAAAGGCTATAAGCTAAAGCGTTGGAGTAGAATTGTAGGGTGAATATTCCTTTTTCCTTAATAACATATAATAGGGGTGAATATTCAATCAGTGTGGACTACGTCTATGGACGAGACGTTTTTTTGGAGCCTTTCGTAGACCAGCAAGGCCTCTTTGCTGGCTTAGAATTACCCATGGATGATAAAGTCACCAAAATCTTTTTGTATGATTTAGATTTTGACTATAATCAATATGCCTCAATTATGTTAAGATAAAGCACACATATAATACAACCAGTTTGTTCGTCATCCATATTATGAGGTGCGATTAAGATACGATTTTCATTTTCATCCACTCATCAGTACCATGTCTTTGTTGACAAGTTAATTGTTATCAATCATTGTTGCTATTATTACTTTTTCCCGGAAGATATTGAAGCTTGATATTGTTTATACTTTTATTTCAAGGTTAGATCCTAAGCCACATATCCAAAAACTGGAGTAATTTGTCATCGTGATCGTCGTGATGTTACAATTTCATTTATCTTAGATCATATGTACATATACTAATATGATACTTTAAGATATAAATATATGTTGTCCACTCATATTCATAATATTTGAATTTGTAATAGCACATGCTAGTATTACAATCACAAACAAAAATTTCTTCAAGAAATTGTTTTTGTTATCAATCATTATTGGTATTATTAATTTGTTTGTTCGATTGAAGAAGCACCTACATGGTTGCTCCCTTCTCTTTATGCATATGTACTCTCTTCTTAAATTTTTTTTGAATGAAATATTTATTCTATAAAAAAAATGTAATAGAACGTACAATTGAACATTTCATTGAAACACACTGTGAATACAATTGAACAAAACTTGATTATGGTGATGCAACAAGTGTGGCCTTGTTTAAATCTTGTCTTAAAAAACCCCAAATGAAGGAAAATACGATAAAGAAAAAAGAATAGCAATGCATCACGACCAACCAAAAAATAGCCAGGACTCGTACCAAAACAACAAGATTTGTTATCTGAGCCCAAGCTGGATCAAGTTAGAATTAACCATTGTGATTAGCAAGTTAGAATACTGTATGAATTTGAAGAAATTTACTATCTTAGGCTCTTTAACCACGAAATGACATTCCAAATAAAACACAAAAATGAAAATAAAATAAAATATTGTATGCTTTTGCTGAGCGCAGAGGCATAAACGGCAAGCAAAAAGCTAAATACACCCAGAAGCACAAGATTCTATTCTAACGTCGCAAAACGTCGTCACTTTACTGCAGGGAGTCTCGTGGCTGCCTTTGGTAAAGTGAACCCTCACGCGTCTCAACTACACCTACCAGTAATACGTGGTTTCGACGGCTGAGCCCCAGTTGTAGTAAGTGTTTTCGCGCGTGGAATATGGAGGAGCGTGGTTCTATCATTTCAACTGGGTTTTCTCTATTGGCCATTTTTTTTGGTTAAGTGAGAAAAAAGTGCAAATGATTGCGTCACCCGTGGGTGCGTTACCAGAATTGCGGCCAACACTCCGTTTGGTTTTGAGGTGGAGTGGGAGTGGGAGTGGCAGTGGGGAAGCTCATTTTATTTCTTTAATTATTTCCTAATTGGGATTAAGGCCTACATAATTCAAGGTTCTCCCATACGCGTTTAAGAATACTTGTTTCCATATGTGAATTTTGACTTTGTGAGAGGGATGAAGCCACTTAAAAAGCGTCAAAAGATTATTCCTTCTACAATTGTTGAGGAATTTACAGCAATTTTATTTTGTGTGAACATAATTCAGTGCACGTTAGTGGTTCTTTAGTACATTAGAATGGATATTTTTTGAAACAAATGTATTTTTTTCGCAAATAACTAGCCTTTGTTTTAGTGGTATTTATCTCCATTTATTTATTTATTTTTTGGCTAAAGTTGAAATATTGCATTTATAATTCATGTGTAAAGATCATTAACTATGAGGAACAATACAAACACAATAACCACAAAGGGTTAATACAAATACGAAGGTGTCTAACAGAAACATAAAGTCCTAGTTCGACACAAAGACAATATATATGTGATGAGTTTCAATACCTAATTAGTTGTGGTTAGTCTTATTGTGGTGTATAAATGTATGAACTCATTATAAAAAAGCATCTTGTATATTCTATCGTATGTAAAAAAGAAGAAGATATATTTTTGTGCATGAATAATTGTGTAAAAAATATATATTTTTGGTTATCTTATGAAATTATTTCTGCACATATCATAATCTATATATATAGCAAAAGATAGAGAATGGTGAAGTATTCAAAATACAAGAAAACGCCCTTGATTAATGCAAACATTAAGAATTGAAATTATTAATTAAATGAGGATAATTTTAAAAAATTCAATTCACACTTTTTCATATTAAAAAAATTTTAAAATAAAAACAAAATCAGATAATGAGTCTTATTTTTATGAAACACAACAATCTATTATCTTTTTTAATTATTAAAAAAAAAAACCCCACGCGTGTGGCAAGGGCCATACAACATAGATGTGAATTCAAAAAATGATTAAAAATAGTGTATGACAAAAAAATTCAACTTAGAATTCCAGTTTAGCATTGTTGTGCTGTGAAAATAATCGCTATCAGATTTGCTGTGAGATAAAACAGTTTGGTGTTTGGTAAAATTTTTGTTAAAAGTTTTGTTAGTACTAATTCTTGCAAATCAGGAAATGATTCATACATAATCATTAAACATAGCGCCTCTTCGAAACTGATTCTAGCATAATCAGAAAATAAAAGTACCTTATTAACTGCTTTCTCTTATAATTTTCTCTCATAACAATTTTTAACAATAAGTGATTTTCTCATAGTTTATTAAACGGGCTGTACTTCCTAATTTTTTTTTAAAATCACTTATCACCCAAAATAAGTAATGCCAAACGGACACTTAGAATGACTTAAAGCAATACAAAGTCCTTTGCATTTTGTAATGTTTAAGTAATCCGATAATAAGAAGTAAATAAAACTGAAAGAAAAAAAAAAATCTGTTAGGAGAATTAGAAAGGGAGAAATCTTGATTTCAATTTTGAATTTTGAAGTAGAAGATAATCATGGCACTCGGAACATTCAAATATGATTATCATAGTACTAGTTACTGTGACATTGGATGTAGGCTAGCAGATCCCACACTAGAGAGAGAGAGCCTCGCACCCCAACTGGAGCCAATCAGTAAACTAGCTGTCAACCCATCTGGACTCGCACACAGTTTCATTTCCAACTTGGCCTTTTCCCACAGTGCAACCACAATCTCCTCCCGTTTCCCTCTCCCCCATAAAAGCCTAAGAAAAGGTTACAATTTATTACTTAACAAAAATAAAATCAATTTTCCCCAATAATTAGCAAAACAATTTAACAAATTATAGATTAAAAAAAAGGAAAAAGAAAAGAAAAATAAAACAGCTGGAGCCTGGAGGCGACCAGACCAGGTGTGGAGTAACTATAAGAGCATCCACTACCCATACATCACCCCTCTTTTGCTCTCTCTCTCTCTCCTCCTCCCTCCAACCCCAAAAAGGAGAAGAAGAAGAGAGTTTTTAAGATTCTAAACCACCTCCCACCAAAAACCCACATACTCTCTCTCTCTCTCTCTCACTCACTCCACTTCTCTCATCACCACCACCATGGACCCACCACCGGCGGCCCCATCGCTGCAGCCCCACCACCCCAACTACGCCGACTCCGTCGACTCCTCTCCTAGGTCCCGCAACACCGATTCATGGGACGAGCCTCTCCCCCCCACCACCAGGCTCCGCCTCATGTGCAGCTACGGCGGCCACATCGTCCCCCGCCCGCACGACAAGTCGTTGTGCTACGTCGGCGGCGACACCCGAATCGTCGTCGTCGACCGCCACACCTCCCTCTCCGACCTCTCCAACCGCCTCTCCAAGACCCTCCTCAACAGCCGCCCCTTCACCCTCAAGTACCAGCTCCCCAGCGAAGACCTCGACTCCTTAATCTCCGTCACCACCGACGAAGACCTCGACAACATGATCGACGAGTACGACCGTACGGCCACCAACAACAGCAACTCTTCCTCCAAGCCCTCCCGCCTCCGCCTCTTCCTCTTTCCCCTGAAGCCCGAATCGACGCAATCGATGGGGCCCATTCTCGATATGCCGGCCAGCAAGTCCGAGGACTGGTTCTTGAACGCGCTCAATGGCGCGTCTGGTATGCTCAATCGGGGCTTCTCCGATTCCGCCTCCGTGAATTGCTTGCTGGGTCTCGACGACGATGGGATTTCCGGTGGCGCTGCCAATAATTTGGACTCGGCTTCGAGAGACGCCGAGGCTACGATTCCTGCGAATTGCAAGAATGCCAAACAGGGTGGTGGTGGTGGTGGGCAGGACGTTCACTCTGTGCCCGATTCGCCTATGCTCGAAAACTCGTCATCTTTTGGGTCCACCTCATCGTCGCCTTCTCTTGCTAACCTGCCGCCGATTCGGGTCCACGTGGAAGACGGCGGCGGCGGCGGAGGTGGTGGTGGGATTAGAGTGCAGGATCAGAAGATGGGGATTGAGGAGCAGTTTGCTCAGATGACTGTTGGTGGTGGTGGGCAGAAGCAAGATGAGGGTAGCTTCGTGGTGCTTTCTCCGCCGCCTCCGATGCCGACTACTATCGTGGCCTCCGCTGCGCCGCTGAGTTCGGCCACCGAGTACTTGAATCGTGTTGTGTCGGACGACGAGCGATCGGATCACGGCGCGCCGGCTGGGTATCGGAGACCGCCTCAGCCTCAGCCTCAGCTTCAGCTTCAGCCACAGACTCTGCCCGCTCAGTCTCAGCCCAAATCTATTGATTTGCCATCGCCAGATTCAGTATCAAGGTACGCCTGATTGTTAATTTACGCTCAGTCTTTAGTCCTTTCTGTTTTCAGTAAATTGGTTGCTTAAATTACTGCTGTTGTTGTTGTTGTTTGTGATGATCAACGAGTTCTTAATTAGTGTTTTTTTGTGCTTCTTGTGTTATGTTGGATTCAATTTTACAGCGATAGTAGTTTCTCAAATGCGTCTCGCCCAAAACCTGTAATTTACCAAGACCCAGTTGTTCAAATACCCGCTGGAAATACCAGGTTTCCTGCAAACCTTGTGGATCCAAAATTGAATATGGCTGATCCAAACACTCGGGTTCAAATGCAACAACAGCTTCATGATTCTGGGTATGTATTGCAAGCCCAATTTGATCATCAACAACAACAGCAGCAACAACAACAACACCAACAAGCACACCAGCAACACCAACAAGCACAACAGCAACAGCAATTTATACACGCTGGTACACATTACATCCAGCATCACCCTGGCTCTGTTCCAATCCCGGCATACTACCCTGTATATCCTTCCCAGCAGCAGCAACACCATCAGCACCATCATCACCCCCAGCTTGATCAGCAGCAGCAGCAGCAGCAATACCAGGTTTATTACATGCCTGCCAGACAGGCCCAACCTTACACCAACTTGCCTGTGCAGCAATCCAATATCAACGAAGGTGCTACTCCAATCCCCTCTAGCCGCTCCCAAACACCTCCAAATTCAGCCATGGTCTCTCCTTCTGCATCTTTCAACCAGATAAGGAATGCCCAGATTGCGAAACCCGATATGGCTGCAGGTGTGTACAGAACAGCAACCGCAGCTGCTCCTTCTGTGGTTCAAGTTCCTCCTCAGCATCAGCAACAATATGTTGGTTACACCACTCAGATTCACCAATCAGCTGTTCCTTCTTCAGGGGGTGCTGCTAATTATGCGTATGAATATGCTGAGCCTTCTCATGCCCAGATATACTATACACAGCCTCTGGCTCCGACAATACCTTCTCAGTACCAAACCATGACAGCAGCCGCTGCCATGGTGCTGCCGGAAGTTTCTGCCCAGCTTCCAACTGACAACATGAAGCAGCAGAGATGAACAGCCTTTGTTAGTCAGTTTGAGAAGGAAACAATTTTGGAGAAGTTGGCTTGGATTTTATGTTTACATTATCTGTGTTTCTAGCGTCTGCCTTGTTATTGGTAATTGGTTGTGGTATGTATTTGTGATAGATAATAAGGAACTTTGGTCGTCTCGTCAAGTCTTTTCTTGTATGTGATATCGTTGCTCATTGTCATAGACTCGATAGGAAATGAAAAGGTGGTCTCAGATTATACTGTAAAAGCTGGAAACTTCAACAATATATTTATATCGTGTGCTTGTGCAGATCAGTTTCTGAATAAAATGTTTTATAAGTAGCAAGAGTATTGAATTCATGTTGCCTTGCTTCCCGTTTATGAATCTCCAATCCAAGTAGATCCATATTTGCTATTTGAAGTTTTTGGCAAATTAAGAAAAGCAAAAAGTCAGATTAAGAAATAGCTAATACAACAACGAGGGCCTCGTAAACAAGATTTTGGTGTAAAAGCTTAGCTGAGGATCAGATTTGGAAATGGTGTGGCTTAGCCTTTAAACTTAGTAATGGAATCTGCCAAGATGGGGGGACACAAATCTCATGTGGAATTGAGTAAAGATCAGACGATAAGGACATTTTGATGTCGTGCATCTTGAAAAGTTTGGCTCACAAAAGAAAACAAACACAAACACAATAATAATAATAATAATAATATTCCACACACATTCATCTCATCTCATCACATCAAAAATTGACCCCAACTCTCCTCGTATAAATCCAAAAATCTACACAAGAAGCGCATGGTATTCGTCTCTCACTGATTCTCATGTGAGTAGGCAGTGACGGAGACTGTCACTGTGAGAGTTGCTTAGATTCTTCTGTTTCATTAACCAAGTAATTAATGCTTTAATTAGTAATTAAGTACGAGGTTCTGCGTTTTGTTTTTGAGATGGGAGAGAGATTACACAGCTTGTTGCTGTAGCCTGTACTGCTGTGATTATAATTTAAGCCAACACGTGTTTGAGCACTTTTTTCAAACTGTCACTGGTGCCTCCTGCTGCTCTGCTCCCAGTCTAAATTCAACTCAGGTGGTGGGACATGTCATTCATTACTTATGGTAAGCTATATTCCGCTTTGTGCAACAAATCAATCAACATGATCTTTTTGTAATTTTTTCTACAACATGAACTTTTTTTAGTCGCAGTGTGGACCATTTGTTTTGACGCTTTCAACATTCAATATGCTGAATTGATCCCTAGTTTGGCATATGGGTATCAATCGAGAAAGCGCTGCCTGTCAGAAGATGATGTCGGCGCCATCACTTCTCATCTCATGTCACATTCCAATACAAAGAAGAATCGTTTTGCCTTTGGTATTGGAATTGGAATTGGATTTGATACAATGCACGAGAATCACTAGAATCTAATTACACGGAAAAATAAAGAAAGAAATAGGCAAGTTTTGCCATACAGATTACTTCCAAAATTGCATAGCGCCCGAGTGTTGACGACGACCCAATAGCGTAGCGTCGGGTCCACTAGAAGAGATTTATTAGTTTTCAATTCAACTTGTATAGTGCAAGAATCTACTCATTAGAATCGGTCATTAATATTGGCTTACAAAATTTAATTTTACATATGAAAAACACAATAATCTGGTTACTTAACCTTAACTTCAAACACTCTCACGCATTGGTCCACCCCACAGGAAGCAAGCTGTATGCTGCTACTGGAATCTTCATTCCTGCGATTTCTCCATGCCAATCGATTTACTGAAGAAACATGGCACATCAATGGATCCAGCCGTACAACAAGGGCTGCAGCAACTGCATCTGCCGCTACTCCTCCATCTTCACTTCTTTTAACAGATAGACTCCATAATTCAATGAGACCGTTTTCCATTCCAACTGCAAGGAGCCCGTCATTGCTCTTGCAATCGAGACCAACCCAAGATAGGGCTGTGACGCTACTGTTGAACTGCGGCAGAGTCATGAGCTGCTTAACGGAAGAGTCTTTTCTCACTGTCCAGATCTTCACTGTCTTGTCCCTCGAGCCGGTTGCAAATTCGTAGCCATATGGATTCCAAGAACATGCCCATATGATTCTTTTGTGTGCCTCCTGCTTTGATACAAGCTGGTAACTAGTTTCATCGGTGCCTAAACGGACATCATCAGAACTATGTATCACAAAAAGTTTAACAATGGGCTTCAATCATAGAAAGCAATGTCTGCTCTTGATGGGTGATCATTGAAAATAATACTCATAATATCATATCAATCTCTCCTAAAATATTCAACACCTGAACAACTCACAGCAATGAACTACATATTGCCAGGACTTGGATTAAAGAGTACCTGTTTTATCGATTGAAAATACAGTGAACTGGCGATCCCTTGATACAGCCAACAGGAATTTGTCATCATGTGAGAATTCCATTTGTGTCACTGTCAAACTATGAGACTGCAAGCGTCCGACTGCTTTCCATGAACCAACTTGCCATAGCCATATTTCCGCTACTGCTGCTGATTGGGCCTGCAATATATATCATGTACAGTATAGGAATAATGTATCAATTCATGTAGAATCCAATTCTTTAATATTTTAAAACAATTTCCTCCAATCTACCCACCAGTCAAGTGCTCCCTTTTCCTAAAGGGATTCTTTCTTAAGAACTTTATAAGAATATCCAAGTTCACATATATATATAACAGCAGTACAGTGACACCATATACCTTACATGAAGAAGCAACAAGTGTCCCATCATGATCACTGCACAGAGCAAACAGCTCATTTCCATGACCGTAAAGTTTGTGTGACTCTGGCCACAGTGTATGCCATGCCAGTTGATCTTCAATGGGAGGTTCAGTGAACACAACTGGAACTGCATCAGGAATGGCTTCGAATGTATCAAGGTTATCATTTAGATTCCTGTCTGGTGTCTGCTGCTCAGCTGACAACAAAGAAAAATAAATAAATAAAACCCCATAAAACTATTCCAAATATACAAACTTATTCTCAAAGCATGATAGTTACAAAAATAGAAGAAAAAAAGAAAAAAAATTACATTAATACTATGGAAAAAAGAAATCTACATGACACTGGGATAAGAATAACTTATAACAAAACTAACCCAGTCTGTTGTCTATTGCTGCTCTTCCAGTATGTATAACAGAGACAAACAACTTTATTGTTCATTTCTCGAGATTTCAATTCATTGATGAGCGAAAAATGAAGCAATTAAATGTGTCTAAGGCCTACCAGAGATAGAGAGAGGGAGGAAGAGAGAGCAGAGAGAGAGAGAGTCACCATGAACATAAATAGGTTTCTGTGATAGCCCAAGAGCAGACATATTGGCACCCAAAATCTGAACACCTACTTGGATATCCTCAGTAAAGCTAGACTTTTGTGAAATGGCATGACCCAATGTCTTCAAGAAAGATAAAGGAGCTTCAAACACCCTAGCAACTTTCTCATCAGCTCCACTGACAAAACGATGGTTCCCCTTTCCTTGGATGATGGCCACACAGTTAATATCATGACCATGAACTTGCGGGCGAGAAATTTCATGCCAAGATTCCTCGTCTCCTAGAGACACCTCATTTTGCCAAGGAGCAAAAATTCGAGTTGTCTGCATATTTTGAAAGGATTCTGAATCATAAATTCGACTTCAAGTAACATGAAAATCCACATAAATTTGTTTAATTCTGTTGAATTACATGTCATGTAATCCAAAGTTATACCACTCTTAATGTCGTATGATAGTGCTAAAACTTTAGCAGGAGAACTTTCTAGATGTTTTCCATATTTGAAAATAGCTTTACGAGTTCAATGCACTGAAAATCCACATAAATTTGTTTAATTCTGTTGAATTACATGTCATGTAATCCAAAGTTATACCACTCTTAATGTCGTATGATAGTGCTAAAACTTTAGCAGGAGAACTTTCTAGATGTTTTCCATATTTGAAAATAGCTTTACGAGTTCAATGCACTTAATATAGGAAACCTGAATGATACAGCATATAAATTCTATATAAAAAAGGGCAGAATCAGAGCCAAAATCATCTAACTGCATCATTTTAAGACAGCAAAAATTTCATTAGGGTTTACTATAATATGAACAACATATCACCTGGTCATGACTGACTGACAACAAGTATTGACCAGATCTTCCCCATGCAATATCTGTTATTGCTGCAAAATGCCCAGATGGAACTTTTTGTGGTTGCCAATTTTCAAAATCAGTACCGACATTTTTCCAGAGATGGAAAGATCCACCATATCCATGTGCTAAAATTGAATCTCCATTAGGGCTCCAGTGGCCACCATAAAACCCCAGAGCACAATGACTTAACTCTCCGACAGTAACAACATTCATCCAGATGCCAGAAGTCTTTTCTGGTTTCCAAATCATCATTGTTTTGTCCATAGATGCAGATAAGATGCTCTGGGGTTGACAGTAGGCAATCCCTTCTGAAGATGCAGTTGATGGGGGTTGCCACTCCACTGAATACACCCAGTCCTCATGTCCAATTAGAAGAGATTCCAATGATATCTGATATGAGTTTGTCCCAGCTACAAGTACAGGGCCTTCTATATAAGATGCTAAGCTTATTTTTTCTTTCCGGTAAGCACTCTGGTTGCTGTCCAAAGAATCCCTCAAATCCATCTTCCATATGCGTATGCCTCTGTCTTGAGAAGAACTCACAAGTAGGACGTTATTTGCCTCACCAGTGGTGCATACGGGTAATGAGAAATCTAGACTTCTGATCCAATCTGTATGCCCTCTCAACTCGCAACCTCGAACAAACTTGATGTACAAATGAAAAAATTTAAAATCTTTTAAGGCACCACAAGTCTGAAATAAATCAGAAAGTAAGATTGATAATTGTGAATCAGAATACCTTTCCTCTCCTCTCCCCGCAGTAAAGGTGAATCTTGTTATCCAGTCCTCCCATTGCCAGGACTAAATAGCCAGCACTTCTGGGCAACTCAGATAATGAAAGCGCTACCATAGGTTTTACACCAACACAGAGAGAATCCAGATGCAACAAATTACAGTCACCTAAAACAACACAGCAAAGTCATATCTTGCATGCAATTTGCAAGTTCTTTCATTGTGATAGCATTTTCAGTTGTACCACTTAATACAAAGACATGATATTTTCTTGCTTGAGAGCAGTCAAAGCTTTCAACAAATGGTTGTGTCAATGCATGATGCGAACCTATGTATCTAAATAAGAGAGTGGAGGAAAGATGTTTCCATTTCAATAAATTGTCTAGTACACCCTTTCTTCAACATTGTCAGAAATGGGCAGAGTGTAGAGAACGAAGATGCGAATTAATCCAGACATTAAATCTATAAAATGCATGAAAGGGAAACAACTTTGATTTAGTCCAGTGAACTTTGGGCTCACCTCCACTAGTAGATGGAAAAACAACCTCCCATAAATGAACTGTACTGTCGGAAGAAGTAGAGGCAAAGACTGCCTCCGTTTGAGAAACCATAATTCCAGTAATACATGTGACACCCTTCTTGTGCAACTGCGGTACTTGTTGTACGTACCTCCACTGTAAACAAATGCAAAGACAGTAAATGAAGACAACGAATTTCAATAGTAAACCAGTCTTTCAAGTATATAAGAGACAACTAACTGACTAAGGAGTACAACACTTACTTAAAAACTGTAACTAAATAACAAATCCTCCAACTAGCTAGGAACTAAACGAGAGGAAATGCCAAGAAGCCAAGAAATAAAAAAATTTCACACAGTTCAGCTAACTATTAGCTACGTTCCACAATTCAATGTAAGTAAAATTTAAGAAAACACCAAAAGTTAACAATAAGAACTGCAATAACATGAACACCATCAGCAACAAGATTTTACCTTTCCTTCAAGAACAGAATACTCCCATAAAATAATGGCACCAGCGACATCTCCAGATAGCAAATAATGCCGGTCCAAGTGTTTAGCTGTGCACAGCCGACAAAGGTACTCAGAAACCCAATAACAACTTGAAAAGTAAACTTGAATCCAACACACACTAAAATCAAATTTTAATTCTTTGAAAAGGTACCTTTAAATGCAAACTTGTTACTTGGGAGCCACTGGGTACAATTCACAGCAGCCTTGTGTCCCGGAAGCGTAGTCGAAATTTGAGCAGTCTGCACCCATTTTTTAATTATTTAAAAAAGACAAGAAGGAATTAGTTTTTGAATGGAAAAGTGGGTTCAGAAAGCATAGAGAAGGGAAGGCATGAGAGAGAGAAGCAGCGAACCTTGGGGTTGAAAATAGCGACGGCGTTTTGGGCACCAAAAGCGACTAAATCACAAGCACCCCATGAAACGTTGTTCACTATTCTGTTGCACCCTGCTCCTATGAACACCCCTTTCACTCCGACCCCACTCCCACCACCATATCCACTAGTCATGGTGAAACTTGGCACTACTTCAGTAGAGAGATGGCGGCATCAGGCGTTGGAAGCTCGTTTAGCCTTTTGCTGGTTCTGTTCTGTAAAGAGAGAGAAAGGAATAAAGAGTATTTGGGCCGTCGTTAGACAAATGGGCTGAGGCCCAATAGCTTAGACTTGCTTTTTGGGCCTTAAAACCATATTAGTACTTGCGAAACGACACCGTACTGATTGTCCATTCATCACAGTAGAGGATGGGATCAGTTGAACGTGTCCTCATCCAATCCACCTGCCCCAAGTTTGAATCTAAATTCTCTTTTCCAATAAAAAACAATAAAAAAATAGAATCTAAAATGGTCGGCAGTGGTCCCTCCCTGGTTCGGTTTGGTTTGGTTTTCATGAAGTCAAACAACATTTATATTTCAGAAAAAGTTTTATATTTCAGGCCGAAAGACGAATCATCTGAATTCATCACCACAACCACCGTCTCAACCGCCAAAACAAATGTTGGAATTATAAAATCGACAAAACCCAAGGCAAAAACATCAGATGGCGACGATTCAGTACGATATTCGTTGGGCGCGTCTTCTTCACACAGCAGCAGCATCTTCATCATCGTCAGCGACGACGTCGTCGCCTTCATTATCTACAATTCGGTCTCTCACTCCCCACCTCATGGCCTCGCGGGCCTCTGCGGCGCGCCGGGTTCTGTCGCTGTCGACCTCGTGCTGGACGACGTCGTTCAGGCTCAGAGCCTTCTCCACCGGTGCGGGAGAGGCCGAGGTGAAGCTTCCGGAGAAGCCGTCGATTTGTACAGCCGATGAGCTCCACTACGTGTCCGTACCAAACTCCGATTGGAAGCTCGCCCTCTGGCGCTACCACCCTTGCCCCAAGGTACTAGATTTACTTAAAAAAGAAAAAAGAAAAAAGAGCTCATTTCTTTGTGAAAAGAGTGTATTTTGATTTTTAGGAGTTGAGTTATGCAAGGATTAGATACTGAGTAGTGAATATTACTGAAACAGGCGCCTCAGAGGAATCACCCATTGTTGCTGTTGTCGGGGGTGGGGACCAATGCCATTGGATATGATCTCTCTCCTGAGGTAACATTTGCACGATTTAATTATTATTAAATGCCTCAATTGTTCTTTTATTTACTAAATCAATTTCATTTTTCTTGTTACGGCATAGCTCAGTACTTTTATGCGATTCTTCTTGTTATACTGTTGTTAGTTTATAGCAGATTATTCAGAAAAATTGTAAATTCTAATCACTGGTCTGGCATATTCTTTCAGTTGGACAAATCTCATATTTACTTCCACAACCATCCTTGACCCTCTTTTGATCTTTTTATTTTTCTCTAAAGACTAAAGTTATCAATGTCATTGTATATGTGTTATGGGTTTGGTTCCTTTGTGTTTGCTGATGAATGTGGCATATTTGCAGTCTTCTTTTGCACGTTACATGTCAAAGCAAGGATTTGAGACATGGATTCTCGAAGTTCGTGGTGCTGGATTGAGCGTGCACGAACCAAATCGCAAGGAAATCCAGCAGTCTGCCCGTGCAAGATCTGATCAGATGGAAGCTGCTTCTGCGGGTGCAACTAATGCAGCTTTTTCTGCAGAAAAGCAATCAAATGGTTTTCCTGGTGCTTCAGCACCTCAGTCTCCTGTCCAAGGAGAAAGATATGATATTTCAGCTACCAAGGGAGACATTACAAAAAGCCAATCAAATGGTTTTCCTGGTGCCTCAGCACCTGAGACTCCTGCCCAAGAAGAAAAATATGACATTGCAGCAGGCGAAGGAGACGTTACAAATATAATTACTGTAGGCAACGAATCAAAATCAGTGACTAGGTTGACAGAAACATTTACGCAGTTGTCAGAAAGATTCTCTGGCTTTCTCAGTGAAGGTCAGTCGAAAATCATGGCTGCTAAGTTACTTGACCAAGTTTCAAAACTTTTTGCTGATTCTACATTATCTGAGCGTCTTAATGAGATAAGCGATAAGCTTTCAGGCCTCTTAGAGACAAGACAAGACTCATCTATTGCTAGCCAGATCAGGGACCTCAGTCAAAGGCTTGTAACTATCATTGAAGAAGGTCAGCGATCAGTTTCACCCCCATTGTTTGACTTGCAAGAGCGTTTTGCTTCCACACTGGAAGATTTTCAGAAACAACTTGACTTGATAGTGAAGTATGATTGGGACTTTGATCATTACTTGGAAGAGGATGTACCTGCTGTGGTGAGGTGACAATTTATCTTGCTGGAAGGCTATCACATGTTTGCCCATTTTGATTTTAGTCTTTAGAAGGAACATCCAGTTTGATTACGGATAGTACCCTTTCTTTTATATGGAATCAAATAATTTTTTCTACCGTTTACAAGATGAATTTATAGTCTTCAATGTTAACCGTACAGATGGAGTACATAATGGCAGAAAGTAAGCCAAAGGATGGGAAGTTGTTAGCCATTGGACACTCAATGGGAGGTATCTTGCTTTACGCAATGCTTTCACGATGCGGTGAGATTCCATTCCTTCCCATGCATATAATATTCTTTTCTTTATTATCCTTTGGGGTGGATTGCACTGCTCTAACATATTATGTTAGACTATAATTAAGATTGGTTGCCTTTTGGGGTGGTGTGCACTGCTCTAACGTATTATGTTAGACTATAAATAAGATTGGTTGCCTTTTGGGGTGGTGGAGTTTCTTTGCGTCTTAATTCGTATTAAGAGCACTGTTTAAGAGCAATGGTTTTAGTTGTCCAACAATAAGATTTGTGCAGACCCTTGTGTTGTTTGTAAGTATCTCCTTTGTTGTTGATGACCTTCTCTTATCTAAAATTAGAAATTGTGATTGTTTTTTAAGAACTTGATTAAATTCTGGTCTTATGTAGCATTGATTGAATGTTTTCCAGTTTTGGTTCCTAGTTATGTTTTGGTGCCTATTTTCATTTTGCAAGCCTTTGTAAGAAATGCTTGAGCATATGAATCTGATACCTTCATTTATTTCATCTTATAAGTTTCTGAAGGAAGAGAGTCCAAATTAGCAGCTGTTGTTACATTGGCATCATCGCTTGATTACACACCTTCAAAATCAACTCTCAAATTGCTCATACCCCTTGTAAGTGGATTCAGAGATAGTTGTGGTAGATCGTCTTTAAATTAATTTCAATGACCATCTGATTAAGTGTAGCTTAAACAGTGCTAAGAAACTAATGTTAAGGAACTTGTCATACAGGCAGATCCTGCTCAGGTTCTCAATGTCCCAGTTATTCCTTTAGGAACATTATTGGCAGCTGCTTATCCTCTCTCAACCCGTCCTCCTTATGTTTTCTCGTGGCTCAATAATCTGATTTCAGCAGAGGACATGATGCATCCAGAGTTGTTGAAAAAGCTTGTTCTGAATAACTTTTGTAAGATTCCTACTGACATGATATACTTTGTTAATTTCATCCTAAGATTTGCAATATCATAAGAATCAAGGCTAGTTATTCAAAAAATTATTGCTAGAGTCACTTCATGGCTGCCTTGTACTGATTAATCCACAAGTCAACCATTGATTCTATACTTGTTGAACCTTCAAAAAGTATTGCAGATGGTTCTGTGGGCTCAATAACAGAGGAATACCTAAGGTTATCTGCTCTTGTGCATGATCAGTTGAACCATGTATCTTTACCTTAAGATGGGAAAAATGTCCCTAGGATACCAAGGGCCTAAGCCAGTGGTATTAATTGGAAAGCTTAAATATATTATTTGAACCTTATATAGTTTTCTTGTTTGTTGGCTGAATAACTTTATATTATTAATTAGTAATAAACATAAGATAAAATTACAACTGGCAGGCACCATACCCGCAAAACTTCTGTTGCAGCTAACAACAGCCTTTAGGGAGGGTGGACTACGTGACAGGAGAGGTACCTATTTGTATAAGGATCATCTGCACAAAAGCAGTGTCCCTATTTTGGCACTTGCTGGAGACCAGGATCTAATATGCCCGCCTGAAGCTGTAGAGGGTAAAATCATATTAGAGATGTCTTATGTTTTTAACTTTTTTTTTGGGGGGTGGTGTGATTCATGCTTATGATACTTTGATGGACCAGAAACTGTTAAGCTGATTCCACGACACCTGGTTACGCATAAAGTTTTTGGAGAATCTGGAGGTCCACACTATGCTCATTATGATTTGGTGGGAGGCCGAATGGTATGGAATATTCTTCTTTCTCTTATGGTGCAATAGAATGATGTGCTCTAGTGATTATTTGTTTGCATAGCCACTTGTTTATAGTTATACATTTTTGAAGTGCAGGCAGCGGAGCAGATCTATCCCTGTATAATCGAATTTCTTAGTCGGCATGACTCGACATGATTACCAAATCCATGAAACTTAATCGCTTCAATTCATCACTGGAGTAAGCTTGATTTCACAACAGGCTTGGAAAGCCTTTAATATTTGTGCACGTCCTGATCATGTTCTTTACTTTAGGATGATGGGGCCAGAGAAGCATTCCATGCGGGAAGAACACTACAAATTCCCAAACATAAGTTGATACACAGGAAGAGACCTTTTTTTCTTTGTTTTTTGGTTTGAGGACACAGACGTAAAACACAGTTGATCACCACTTGTGCATTGAACTTTTTTTATTTGTTGGTCAACCTTGTGCATCAGAAAGGGTCATTGTTTGTTTGCTGAAGTTAGAGTCGTTCTTAAGTTTGTTTATGAGCAAAAGGGAACGCAAGTATTTGATGTTACTGGCTTCATTTTCTGGGTATTTTCAGCATTGTATCAGCTGCTTGTGATATTGTATCGAATACCAACCCCAGTTATGGATTCGAACTCCATGCGTCTGTATTTTAATATGTCTTGCCTTCTTTTTGCTTTGGGTGAAATTAATCTCTTGATTTTAATTACCTAAGTTCTGGTGTTCCTGAGTAATGAAACTTTTCTTGACCAAAAAGTTCTGGTGTTCATTTTCGGCACCCATCGATGATCGATGAATTAGGCAAGTGGTAATTGGGCCTGCTCAAGTTTAGCTAGCCATGGTCATTGAAAAATGTGATCATCTTAGTCCAGAAAGCCCATATTCCCATTTCGTTAAAAGGGTTTTATGCTCCGGTTTCAATCCAATCGCTCAGCGCCTACTTCATTGGTTTCGTGTTTTCATGTCCTGTATTTTAAAGGGGCATGCTGGAATGGGATGTAGGGTCCTGACCAGTCTCGTTGTTCCCTTCAAGAGTAGCAATCTGAAATTCAATAGAAACCAGCCAACAAAATGAACCACAGGTTACGGAATTAAAAATGAGACTTTGTCGTTTAAGAATTGTATTTTGCTGAATTCAGAGAACAAGTAATGTGAACTCAGTGAAATGTTTATGTGGTAATTTGGAGAGGTCCACGTGACGCAAAATGTAGCAACAAGATACTTTTGATATACTATGGTGTTGAAATGAACACGTATATATATATGCATGAACTGATCAATCCACGTTATCCTGCACTTAATCGGTCTCCTGCGTCAGATTGCGGTTGGATTCCGACGTGAAATGTGGAACCCTTAAATTTGTAAGAAGCTTGGGTTGCAGAATCTAACCAACTGCTGTCAGAGAATCACATTGACCATCCCTTGTCCTTGTGGAGTGTTTCGTTCCTAACTTCTTGTACTTTTATGTTTTGTAGCAGGCTAGCAGCAGCAGCAGAAGAAGATAAGTACACTGAATGATTGAGAATGGAAGCAGACTTTCTCTGTCTTCCATGTTAAATGCCTTTGGTCCACTTATTCTTGCTTGCCACATTAATTGTCAGCAATGCTTGCTGCTTGCCAGTATAAATAAGTATATCTGTACTAGCCAATGTTGTATGTGGTGGGAGGATATTCATATATTCTTAATCTTAATGGATCCCAATGCATCAAGGTTTCTCTTCAATCCCTCAACCCTGCAGTCAGTTTACTATGAAGCCAAAGAGAATGATGGCATAATTGATCTTGGTCTCAGCCTGAGAGCTCTGCAGCCTGAAACTTACCATCCATCTGAGCACTGTAAATTCCTTCTTTCCTTTGTTTTTTTTAATGGTTATGTTCTGCTTTGTGACATGTGCTAATTGCATGTTTATGTGTAGTGGTAAGCTTGGAGGGATATGATGATTTGATAGATTGGCCACAGGCTAACCTGAATTTGAAGAATTCTAGCATTATACATCCAAGAAACAACCCAGAAGATTGTGATGAAGAGGCAGAGGGAGTTCAAAGCAAGGAGAGGTGGGCTTATGTGAAAGTGAACATGGATGGGATTATCATTGGCAGAAAAGTTTGTATACGTGATCATAGTGGTTACTCAAGTCTTGCATTTCAACTAGAAGACATGTTTGGTAGGTGTACAAATAATCTCAAAAGAGTGAGGATTTTACACTCAGAAACTAACAAGTGGTTCATTTGTTTCAGGTAGACAATCCGTATCCGGGTTAAGGTTATTCCAGACTGGTTCTGAATTTTCACTTTTCTACAAGGACAGAGATGACAACTGGAGAACTGTTGGGGATGTTCCATGGAGGTATGTTCTTTTAGATCTGGCATTTATGGCAAAGCATGGTATTGAACCAAGTTATTCATTGAAGCTTTTCGTTTAAAATGTGACAGGGAATTTGCAGAATGCGTGAAGCGGCTAAGGATTGCAAGAAAGAACGAAGCTCTTCTTTCCTCTTCTTTGAAATTTGACTAATTTATCCTTCCCCATTTTGCATTTTCATTCACATGTGTTTAGAGAGCATCTCTGACTTGGAGGCAGTTCGATTACATTTGGAAAGTGTGTTCATCTATTTAATCTGAGAGATTAATTTAATGTTAGTTAATTAATAATTAGATTAAGGTCCTAAATCCTAAAACAGAACCAGCAGTGGCATGTTTTGTACGCACAGAAAACCCTTCTGCATTGCATCCATAAAGATGCCATATCTGCAAATGCCACGATGCTTTAAATAGTAAGAAAGGCATCAAGCTGAAACAATGTTGAATAACACTGTTCTTCTTCTTATCTATCACTCATGGGCAGACACGTGGACACGAAACATTCTCGCGCACGTGAGTCTGTGAAAATCACTACTCAAAGCTAGGTAAATAAATAGCATGCAGAGTTGGACATAATAGACCAAATACATTCCGACAAAAAGAAGCTCTGTTGAAGTCAATAAAATGGGCAGATTAATTACCAATTATACTCAGAGGACAGCTAGAATCTTCTTGCAGATTTGACTAAATGGTTTGGTGGAGTCCACTATCCCTATATTCGCGCCATTGCTTGGTAGTAGCAGCTAGAAACTCAACTATCCTAATCCTACAATTTGATAGACATAGACAGTAAAAACTTAAAATAAGATTAAGAACAAAGATGATGCTTAAGAGATAAGATAATGGTGTGAGGATGTGTATAGACCAACAAAGAAATCATCAACTTCATTAACCTACAAGAACAACACAAGATACAAAAGGTCTGCAATAAGAGCATGAAGACATCCTTCACAAAATATATACTAATCAAGGGCCAACAGATGCACAATCCAGTTAACAATGCTCTTGCAGCAGACCTACCTCCACCTACCTCTATCAAATGACAGTAGAAAAACAAGAGAATCTTACTGTCATAAAACCTACGCCAAATACACAGATACACCAATCATAACCGGGTCATCTATTCACTAAGATTGAACTAACCCAAACATCAAGCTTCACAAGTGGATTGAACTCAACACTATCAGGAGGATATCATCTCAAACAGAAGACGTAGCCAATCTGTCCAAAGCATCAGAAATGTGCCTCATTATTGGTCTCCTTTCGGGGCTGCTATGAACGCAAGCCATTGCAATCTTCAAAACTGCAATAATCTCTTCTTCTTTATCCACGTCTTGCATCAAATTTGGATCTAAAACATCTAAAAGAGGCTTCTTCTCGTCAATGCAGAGCTGAATCCAATGAACTAGGTCCATTTCTGAGGAACCCACCTGGACTATTGGCAATCTGCCAGTAATCATTTCAAGTAAGATAACCCCATAAGAATAGACATCCCACTTCTGTGATGGTTTCACCACTTTCAGAGCTTCTGGAGCCTGATAACAAGATCCCAAGTTACCGGACGGACTAATTACAGTAGCTTCAGTTGGTGCACTCTTTTGTTGCCTTTCTTGTGATTTTTCTGTGGCCATTCGATTGGATTGAAGCGTCGGGGACCCTCCGGCTATATTTGCAAGGCGTCCAAGTCCAAAATCAGAAATGTGGGGCTCCATATCCTGTCCAAGCAGTATGTTATTCGGCTTCAAATCTCCGTGGACGTATTTTTTAGGGCTAAACTCGTGCAGATAGACCAAGCCTTTTGCAATTCCTTTCATGATTTTCAACCGAATAGACCACGATAGTGGTGTAAATGATATCATTCCCGGCTTCCCTGATGACACACCAAAACAATCAAACCAACAAAATCACCACAAATACAATCGTATTCCCAAATCTGAGATAAACACAACTACCATTAACAAGGAGAAAAAAAACCCGAGCTAAATATAAATACAATTAAGAAGAGTACAAATAGCAAAATTAGGCAAGAAGAGATGGTGAGCTTACCATGAATGGCAGTGGCAAGGCTGCCATTAGGTATATAGTCGTATATGAGCAGCTTTTCATCAACGGACCAGTAATAAGCCCTCAGAGTAACCACATTAGGATGCCTTAGCTTTCCAATTGCTTCTACTTCTGTCTGAAATTCCTTGAATCTCTGGGAGCCCCCTTCACCCAATCGTCTCACTGCTAGGGTAAGTCCTTCTTCAAGCACAACTTTGTAAACAATTCCAATTCCACTTTTTCCAAGAACAAATGCAGATGCTTTTAGAAGCTCATCCAGATCAAACGCCACTTGTGCGTCCAATGCCACTAGATCATACTGCTCCATATTTTCTGATAAAGTTTCCGATTCATCTTTCCTGAAGCACAAGCACTCCTTCCTTCCCTTACCACCCTTGTCAATTCCATACCCATTTTCATCCTTGACCTTACTAAAAGCCCAAATCCTGGAATAACAATATGAGAAAAGCAGCCCAACAAGGCAAATACCAATTATATCACTCACTATTATTGCAATCACAGCTCTCTTACTTAACCCTCTTGATTTCCCACTCTTTCCAGCATTATCATCAGAATCCTGAGGGGGGATGTTATCTGGCAGAAATGGAATTGAGGATGGCGGACTTGCACCTGGAGTTTCTGAAGAACACGGGTTCTTCAATGGGGGGCCGCAAAGACGAGGATTCCCAATGAAGGCAGTTGGTCCTCTGTTCATTAGAGCTCCATTTTGGGGTATCGGACCACTTAAATTGTTATAAGTGAGATCAATGTAAACCTTCTCAGGAAGGTTTCCAAGGCTAGCTGGGATTGCACCGGAGAATAGATTATGAGACAAATCAACAGTGCCTTGCAAGCTAGACAAATTTCCCATATCACTAGGAATTGAACCACTGAATTTATTGAAAGAAAGATCAAGTTTTTCCAGAGAAACAAAACCAGTTCCAAACCCATCTGGTAGAAACCCAGTGAAATTATTCTGACTAAGATCGATGGTCTTCAGTCTCTTGCATTGTACAATTGAGGAGGGCACTGACCCATTGAATAAATTTTGTGATAAATCTAAGGATTGAAGGTACTTGAGCTTACCAATAACATTTGGTACAGACCCAGATAAGGAATTCCCATAAAGGACCAAACTTTGGAGCCCCAGGGCTTCAAAGAGCTCAAGGGGCAAGCTTCCATATAACTTATTGTTTCTTAAATTTACATGGCGGAGCTCAGAGAGAGACCCCATGGCAGAAGGAAGAAACCCATAAAGTTTCTTCTTCGGAATGCTAAGAGACACAACTCTTTGTTCCTTGCATGTAATCCCATTCCATGTACAGGGGTTTTCATCAGAAGAGTTCCAGTTACTCAGAGACCCTTCTGGGTCTTCCGTCATGGACTGCTTGAACGACAAAAGCGCAAAGCCTTCATCATTCAAAGAACCCACCAGGACATGAGAGTTGCAGAGCAGCAGAAGCACCAAAACCAAATAAAACATTTCCAGCAGAAAATTTTGACCGTTGGAACAAATCTAAATAACAAAGTTTGGAGTTCAAAGGGATTACCTTTCAGAACCAGAAGCCCAAGTGAAGGTTGTGGAGAAAGGTGAGAGAGACAATGGAGGTGAAGAGGGAAGGGAAGTGTGAAAGCTTTGACAGTGATGGAGAAGAGAAAGCGTAGTATAGAACGCTAAAGGCTCAGCAAGCAAGACCTTGGGAAGGTAGAAAATTAGAGCAAATGGCTTAAAGAGAAGGACGGTGTGGGAATCCATATGGTAATGATACTGTCAAATCTCTGCAATACAATTTATCGCGAGATTTTCGTTCATGGGCACATTTCCATTTGGTTGGTAAATAAATAAGAAATATCAGAAAAAAAAAAAAAAAAAAAAAGTGAAAAACTTCGGATTTCTAATTTGTACAGCATGAAAAAATGTTCTCGTCAACAGAAGAACAGAACAGAACAGAACACACATGTGACCACAACATATTTGCGCGAATGAAATAAAAAGAGAGAAAGGCAGGGCAGGCAGGCAGCCAGTGCATTAGACAGTCATGATTGTTCCACACAAGTTTATAAGCCGTTAAGGGAACATAAGATGATTATGGCCACTACCTGCTCTGCTCCGACGAAGACCGTATTATATTATTCATTGGAAAGGCCAATTAATCCAAATTTCTATAATTAGTATAATAAACTGATAGCTTCCCAATATTTAATTTAAACACTAAACACAATGGACAAAGGTTTTGCTGACACGGCATTGAAATAGAAAAGAAGAGCAGAGTTGACAGTTGTAAATGTCGTGATATAGAGTGAGTAAAGATGGCGAGAAATTGACATGTGAATTACAGAGTCTAGAGAGTAGCCGTTTGTCAGTGGTGAACCCCACTCTATAACCTTTATAACACTGTATTTGGGGGGGGGGGGGGGGGGTGGGTGGGAGTGGTTGTGGGGTGGCCCCTGAAGTGTAAACTAAAGCTTAAAGTTTAGGACATGGCATCCTTTACTTTAACTGGTCTCCGCTCTGGTTCAAAGGTTCATACTGTACAAGGACCAAGTTGTTCCCTTTTTCCTTTTATGTACTTTTTAAATCAGTTTTAAACTAATTTGAAAAGCAATGTAGCTTACGTTGGCTGCATTTGAGTTGGTAAGTTGTGTTCTGGAGACGAGACAAACAACGTTGTGTAAACATGAATTGGTTTACTTTACACACAGCACAGACACAGTAAACGATGGATGGATTTTAAAGTTAATCAACCAGAAGTGATCGCTGATGGTCTTCCTTCCTCAATGCTCATATGCTAATTAATAATATAACATATGGACAATTTGTGTAGGGCTGGCTGGTGGGTGTTGTCTTGTCACCATCACAGATTCACAAGGATGAATAATCTGATTCCTTGCTTGCAGTGCAACTTAACAGTATCCTATTTCTACCCAGTACATTATTTATACCGTTACTCTGTTAATTAGATTCATAATCAGGAAATAAGGACGCATAATTAGGCAACCATTATTGATTAAGTTGGAGAGTCTAGAATTTTTGGCTCCGTGCTGCTCGCGCCTCAAAGGGTTGGCGAGGACAAGGCCCGCTAGGCTCCTCCAGCTCTAGGCCACCACACCACCAAAGTTTTATACAAAAAGAGAGAGAGAGAGAGAGAGAGAGAGAAGCTTTACAGCACAAAGTTGCTTTCATTAAAGCTACCTTTTCTCTCAAATTTTCAGCAGCCAAAAAGCAATCAGCTTTCTTCTCTGCTTATAGTGAGTGATTTTCTTTCTAGTTTCTAGTTCGTTACTTGACTAATTTTTGCAAGCTTCCAAGCAATGCATTTGGTTACACTTTGAACCAAACCAAAGCAGTGTTCTTTTAGTTCTATTTCTTTAATTAGCTGAATTATAGGCGGCTAAAATCCTCGTCAAAGTTACGACAATCCATTTTATTGATTGCTTACACGAAAATACCTCCGTCTATCTCGGATGAAATCTCCCATGTCATATCAATTTGTTCAACGACAGACCCTGCATAGTCGTGCACTGACAACTGACAACTGACAAACGGACAACAATGAAGAATAACTATTTAAACGACTTGGCTGTATTGGCCTTTGTTAGGCTTGAGCTTTATTATTGGAATGGAATGGGCCTAGAGCCCATTATGACTGTTTGGGCCTTGGGCAATTTGAAGAGCTGAATGGTTGCGTAAAAGTTAAAAAACTCGTTAAATAAATAAGAAGCTGACGACACCGTTTAACAGGCTCTCTCTCTTCCAGCGCGGACTAGCAGACAGAAGAAAGGACTGAAAAATAGAAAGAAGGAAATGGATGATGCTGAAGGAAGAAGAGAAGAAAAGAAAATGAGGGAAGGTATGATAATCAGTACGGGACTAAAAACAGTGGTGGAAGCCATTCACGCAAGCCCCACGCAGTCCGTCCTCTATCTCTCTGGCGGAGCCTCTCAGGTATCTCTCTCTCTCTCTCCTCATATATACACACATATTAAGATTAATTAATTAATTCTGATTAAGAATTCATGAAGATTAATTAATTAAAACTAGTAATATAAATCAGGCTGTTGCGTGGCTGCTATCCGTTCCTGGAGCCTCAAGCACAGTCCTCGAAGCCGTGGTGCCCTACTCCAGAATGTCTATGATCCAGTTACTCGGGAAGGTTCGTCCTCTCCTTTTGTTTAATTCTTCTGTTTCTCGCTCCAATTTTTGTTTAATTTAACAAAAAAGTTCTGTTTTTTTTCTTTCAAAAATTATAAATTTGGTTGCTTTGTTGGTGCAGATTCCGAACCAGTTTTGTAGCTCACATACTGCTGAAGAAATGGCTTTGTTGGCCTACAATCGCGCTCTCAAGCTCTCCTCACCAGGTTATGCATTAGATATACTCTTATACTTGCATACTGAATTGGGGTTCAGAAGAATTTATTAGGACCTAACACTGTGATATGAATTTTGTATGCTTAATTGTGTAGCTACCTTTGCATCATGTGGGGAACTTCTACTTTCTGTACACCCTAGTGCCAAACACAGTCTTACTAGGTGTCATCTGTAGCCACACACACTGACGAACGCACACTTTATGTTTATAGGTATATGTGAATGCAACATGTGAACTGATGTGTCATTTTTATTCTATGCAATAGGTTCTCCGGTTGTTGGTGTGGGTTTTACTGGTACTTTGGCTACTTCACGTCCAAAACTCGGGGAGCACAGGTATAATTTCAATATATATATATATACAGTTTTCTTTTATGTAGCTGGAAAGTTCAGGGACAATGCAACATTGATATGTAGTTGTGCTCTTAGGCCCTTAGCCAATCTTTTTAATTTTCTTTATCTTTACTAGTGTACCCGATCGTCAAAGTGACAGAAATTCATTAGTTATTGTTTCATAAAGCAACTCAGCATTGGTTTTTACTGCGTAAGTTATTAGGATTATTGTCAGGGTCCTTTTGCTGAGGCAGGCATGAATAAAGGCACCAAGTAATCAGGGTAGAAACAAAAATGGGAACATTTATTACTTGCTTGACATAATCAAAGGATCCTGCTAAGAAGCTGCATTTTGCAACATGACATCTGCAATTGGTTGGTGTCATTGTATCATTGTATCATTGTATTTTGTTTTGTCGTTTTACTCCAAGATATTCTACGCACATAACACCTCCATAAGGGCTTGTTTTGTTGATGTCGCTTTTACTTCATGCTTGGTCAACCTGGGCCTGTTTAGCTTCATGCTTTTTTCTTGATGTATAGGCTTCACTTGTCAACAAGGACATCTGACAGACTCTGGGTATCAACGGTGACCCTTTCTAAGGTGATTGTCATTTATTTTGGTCTTGACTAAGATTTTCAAGTTTTTCATTTTCTTATAACATGCTTCTTCTCATTCTAGGGTTTACGAAATCGAGAGGAAGAAGATATGGTTGCAAGTCATCTTTTACTCAAGGTCTGAGAAGATTTCTACTAATTACTCTGGAGACCTTATATATAGGAAGTGAATATTTAGCAGCATAATGCCATCCCTTTATTAGTTTCATATTTTTGCTAAATGTGGTTTGCTTAAACTCATATTTTAAATTTGTTTCTTATGCAGCCTTTCTATCAATTTGGTTACAGGCAATTGCAAATGCATGTAAAGTTCCCGGGACATTTGTTTCAGAGCTCACTGACTCCGAAGTACCTGATGAATGTGAAAAGCAGTTCAGTGAAGATGAAGAGTTGGAGCAACTAATAAATGGGCAAATATGCTTTAAGGTTTATCCGTTTTTGAGTGGTATGCTTTAACCTTTACTAGCACAATTATGCACTGTACTCATACGTGTGTCAGTGTGGTCCTGTGCTTGTGCATAATGCTTTATTTTTCATCAACTGTTTTGCAGAGCCACACATGTCAACTGCAGAAAGGAAGATAATACTGTCTGGTTCTTTTAATCCATTACATGAAGGTCACATGAAGCTCATGGAGGTTGCTACTAGGTACAACAGCTTGCTTTAACTGCAACTTTTGATTCCATTTCTTTTTCTAAAATTTCCATCAATGTTTTGTTTTTCTGGGTTTCTTTGGGAAACTGCAACTGAGTTGCAGCAGGGCCAGATGAAGGATTGTTGATCTCTCTCTCTTTCTCATCACACACACATACAATTTATTTTGACATTGTCGATGATGACAAGACTCTTTCTGAGGAGATTCATTTCTTCTATTATATTTGCTTTGTTTCTTCTGGATCTTATGCACATGCACAAACGTATGTATCATATTACTTGTGTATAGTGCTGCTCATCCATCACTCATTTCTATGCAGCTTGTGTGGCAATAGCTCCCCATGCTTTGAAATATCAGCAGTCAATGCTGACAAACCTCCACTTTCAACATCACAAATCAAAGATCGTGTCAAGCAGTTTGAAAGAGTTGGTGAGGCTGATTATCTGTTTCAATTCTTTTTCCTGTTCCATTTCCTGCTTGTGTAGGGATACTGAGTCATGATACGGGATGAACGCGTGAAATTTTCTGAGGCAAAACAGTAATTATATCCAATCATTTTTCTTTTTAATGACAGGAAAAACAGTAATTATATCCAATCAGCCATACTTTTATAAGAAAGCTGAACTTTTCCCAGGCAGTGCTTTTGTGATTGGTGCTGACACAGCAGCAAGGCTGATTAATGTATGTTATTTAACGAATTATAATTGTATAATACATGGTTTTCTTGTGACATTTGTATCTGTATATGCATGCTGATTTGATTACATATGGAAGGATTTAATCACTACCTTAACAGAATCAAATCTGTCTAATAGGTGGTTTAATAGAATATTGAAATATTACTTCTTTCGATTTATGATTTTTGAGATATTTAGTGATCTTTGAATTGTGAATGGAAGCATTGAAGTTAATTTTTCCTCCTTTCCAGCCCAAATACTATGACGGGGACTACAAGAAGATGCTGGAGATACTTATTGGATGCAAGAAAACAGGGTCCACTTTTCTCGTGGGTGGTCGTAATGTGGATGGTGTTTTCAAGGTATGTTCACATATTAGAAGCTTGACAAACTTCCTTCTAATTTCCAACGACTCATTTTTATCCTTTATGGAAGTTGTTAATTCTTATTCATAAAACCTTGTCAGGTTCTTGAAGATTTTGATATTCCAGAGGAGTTAAGAGATATGTTCATCTCAATACCAGAAGAGAAGTTCCGCATGGATTTATCCTCCACTGAAATTAGGAAACGACTTGAGAAGTAAATGTCGCAGTAGCTTGGAGCAAAGCATTGGCTTCTGCCTGCCTCCTACATATGATTCTGAAAGAAAAGCAAAAGCATGGCTGCTGACTTGCCTGAGTGAATAAAAGGCGATACAAGAACTAGAGTATCCATCCATATGTAATGTTTATCTTAAACTTCAAAACCTGCACGCGTGTGAGTGTGTGTATAAGATATACATTGGTGTTGGTGGAATATATATATATATATTTATTCATTATTGGAATATGGAGGTGGTCTCTTTGATTAGAAACCATTCGTTGACTTGATAATATTAAGATGAAATTTGTAGATGGGAACAAACACATATGGGTGGTAAAGAGGAAGAGGAAGAGACATCTAATCTTGATGTGACTTGCCCAACCAAACAAACGCTCATGGCAACATGTCAACCACTGAAATTTAAAAAAAAAAAAAAAAACCCAGATAAGAAGGCCCTGATTGGAAAAATATATTCGTGATCATGATAAGCACACTCGTGTGTAACTGTAATAGAAAGCAACTTTTATCTTTGAAATAAGCAACAATTCAATTAATCAGAGCCGATAAAAAGGAAGAAATCAAGAGATGATAGCACTGATGCTGATGCTCTGTTTCTGATCAAGCACCGCAGCCTGCGCTGCAGCCTGCAGCTGCGCACGTAGCGCCGTGGGTATGAGTGTGGGTGGCGGAGGAGGAGGCTTTGTCTTTGGGAACACCATCTGCACAGGAGAAGATGATGGCTGAAATAACAGCAAAGGTGACGAAAGCTGCCCACAACAACAGCATCACAAAAGCTGCACTGCTGTTGCTGCTGCTTAAACTAATCTCCCCACTCCCACCACCTCCATCTCCATGCCCTCTTCTTGCCAACAACTCTTTCCAATCCCTTGCCATACGTAATATGATATGGCTATCTTATCTGCCTCCTCTGTCTGTCTGTCTGAGTCTGTGTGTGTGCGCAGAAATGGCTGATAAGGTTTTTCGAAAAAGGCTTTGAATTGATGATAAGCTGACTGACTGCTATAATATTATCGATAAGACTGTGTTTCTTTCTTTCCTAAGACGGCAAGAATCATTTATATCCGATGCCCTCGTCTCATAATATCGTGGCCAATCACACACTTCACCGTGTTGGAGATGGAGAGGTGTAAATAAATATAGCATATATACTATATGGTATATATATGGTCAACCCAAATTGTGATATGAGATTTAAGTAGATTTATTATTCAAGGAAGCAACACATCATAAGCATACATAGTTTTTATTTATCATAAACTTAAGCATACATAGTTGTACAAATACAATGACTGACTGACTAAAGAAAAGCCGGCTTTCTTTACTAAAAATGAGAAAAATTGAGAAAGAAAGTCTGAGAGAGAGAGAGAGAGAGAGAGAGAGTGGTCTCGTTTCATAAAGCTGGCGATCCGCAATTGCGGCAATTACTTACGAAAGGTGGTGTTGACAATGGAGGTGAGGTCTACGATTCGGTTTTCCTATCATCTCATCTCATGTCATGCGTCATTTGGCTTTTCTATTATATATTTATGGCTTTTTATAACAAATGTTCTTTGTGGTTTGGCAAATTATCATCTTTGGTCCTTTATTTTTTTTATAATATAATTGTTCCCTTATGTTACACCTCATACATCAATTTGATCTTGTCGTCATGTTTCGTCAAATTTTCCGTTAGATTGCTAACGCGGATGCCACTTGGATTAAACAATGTCCTAAATATTTTGGGTTCTATCACAAATGGTCCCTGAGTTTTGCGAAATTATCACATTTGGTCCTTTATATTTTTTTTTTATGACAACAGAAATTTCAATAGAACATAACGAATTTGGCGTGACATGTATATGGAGGAGCCTATGTCCAATAATAACATGCCAAGTGAATTTGAATAAAAAACAAATTATCTTTTGAAAATTTTCTCTGTTTTTAAGTACATTTTTTTCTAAAAGATTTTAAATGTTAAATTATTTTAAAAAAATATATAGGACCAATAATTTCCCAAAAAAAAATAAAGGACCAAAGGTGATAATTTTGCAAACCTCATAGACCATTTGTGATATAACCCAAAATGTTTAAAACATTGTTTAATCCACGCAGCGTCCACGTCAACAATCTAATAGAAAATTTTGACTGAACTTGACAGCGGGACCAAATTGATGTATGAGGTGTAACATAAGGGACCAATAATGTCGGAAAAAAATACAAAGAACCTAAAGTGATAATTTAGCAAATCTCAAAACCATTTGTGATAAAAACCTGATATTTATTCATTCATTCATATACTCTCGTTTTGTCGGCATGACAAATCCATTCATGTATTTATTTATTTTCATATTTTAAATAAAAAGACCGACCTGATCCTGGCGTATATTTGCAATGCAATTGCAAATTTTTTTTGGTCTGCACAGATAAATTTATAAAGGCCCAAGGCAGGGACACAGGCCCAAAAGAAGCAAAGGGAACGTACATAGGCCAGAGTCATAGCCAAAGGGTGGGTGTTGCTATTTGTATCATATTTACTGACCACATCCCCGACAACGGCATCAAAAACTTAATGTGCGTTTAAACCAATCTAAATATTATATAAATTTAAATCAAATTAAAACTTGCAAGTGCACGAATCGATTTATAGTATAGTGTGATGCAAGTGCGAGTGTCGTTTAGTGATCAATTATAGTTCTTTAACGTAACTTAATTCGAGACTCTTTTTGGATTTTCACTCAACTACTTAACACTAACTAAAAATAAAAACAAAATGAAACACAACTAAGAACTCAAAAAGGGTGTAGCAATTCGAAAGCAAGCAAAAGATTAAACGAAACAAAACAAAACAAGCAATCAAAACTAGCAAGTCACGGCAAAGACAAAAAGTAAAAAGAGCAGCAATTAAGAGTTCTAAGAGCATCTCCAACCGATATGTCAAAAGTGCCATATAGACATTTAACAGCTAGAAATAACATCTCACACACTCCAACCGATGTGTCAAAGATGATGTGGAATGAAGGCTGAAGATTGAGATGTTATTTTTGACATCCCAAAAGCAAGATGTCAAATGAATATTTTATTATTTTTTCTTTTCTATTCTTTTTAATTAAAAATAAATCAACACTAAAATGTAATAAAATAATAATTTAATTTGACATATCGGGTGGAGTGTAAAGCTGTGTAAGATGTCAAATTGCCACATCAGCCATCAAATTTAAATTTGATGTTTGGTATTTGACATCTCCCTTGGAGATGCTCTAAGGCTATTAAACTTCCAAATTTTAATGAGCACTAGGGCTAGGATGGTGCCCTAATTCAAATATTCAGATTTGTGGATGTTAAGTTATTGAGTTTCCAGTTATCGTATTGAATTCTTAATCTCTGTTTTATTTGATTCTATTTGTTTAATTTTTTTGATTGGCCCAGTGAGTCCCATATATACAGGTGGGGCTAATCTCTATTAAAGAGGTGGTAGCAATGTAAATGTGGTATTGATAGCCGAGTAAAGACGCAAGACAAGAACCAAGGTGGTTGGTGTGAGTGGTTCGGCACTTTCATTCCTTAAGAGAGGTCAGGGGTTCGATCCCTGCTCTCGTACGGAGTCACCACTTTGGCCAACACTTTACCCCTTACGGGCCGACCCGGTGTGAGTGGGGATTAGTTTGAGTTGTGGTTAAGGCTTAAAGGTGTCATCCATAGTTGGGGCCCATCCAGGACCACCTTATGGTTTAAGACCCAAAAAAAAAAGACGCAAGACAAGAACGGTGCTGTGGTCTGGGTTTGAGAGAGAGAGATAGGCCCTAGGCAGTAAGGAATTGGAATTGGAAGTGAAAGTGAAATTGGACACACACAAGACAGCAACTGCATCTGCATGCCCTATTTGTTCGTCAGCTTCACGTGGAACACTTTCCAACATAACTTCAGACTCAGACTGAGTTTTATATAATAAGAAACCTAGGAAAAATATATAATCAGCTACCCTAGCTAGCAGATTATTTAGTGTAGACATGCACAACTAATTTTCTTCGCCACTTTTGATAAATTATAACAAAATTAACTTAAGATCGCATATGTATTATAATAAATATACTCCATGAAATAATTAGTATGTGAATGTACATGGTTGAAACCGTGGATTAGTCCTGACCTTTCATTTCGTAAACCAAATTAACTATTTTGAACTTTTTCTTTCTTTTTTAATATCCCTTTTTATTATATGAAATATCTAAAAATCTTGAATTTTCAGCCATTTTACTCCCGAATTATATATATTAATATAGTAATGTTTCGATTCAAACATGCATTAGAAAGCGTAACGAGAGGGTTCAAGTTGATGAACAAAACAAAGAAGAAAATAACAGTAAATTAGATTGGGATTTTTCTGATGGGGGAGCTCCGTGAGTCGACACGAGTCATAGAATGTCCACGTGTGTCGAGTTGTACCCGACATGTAGTCCAACTAAGGGACAAAAGGAAGTAGTGAGGAGGACCCACCACCCCAAGAGATACGCTGCTGAAGACAACAGCAATGGTGGGCTAAGCTAATCTGGATTCATACGAGAAGCAGACTATGAGTGAAGGCAGCTGTCCCTTTATAAACCCGAATATCAACCACAACTCGCCAAATCAACGCATGCAATGCAATGCAACTCAACATTACTTCCCTTATAAATAGACGACTACAAGAGCTCCCAACTCTCCAACTATACATTCGGCTTCAACACACACAGGTGACAGGCACTCTAATAATACTACCAGTCGTTTTTCTCTGTTGCTTCATTCCCTCCCTTCCCGCTCTCTATCCTCATTCTGCATGCATTGTCCTTGGAATAATAGTGACCTTGTTCATTCCATATCTATCTTCCTGGCCACTTGCATTCACTAGTTTACCATCCAACCAAGTATTCTCTTGACGGTTCAAACGAATAATATCTCTGAGTGCGTTGCGTTTGTGCCCTGTGCTCTAGCCACGTGGCGGTTGCCCATTACACTTCATTATATGACGCACCAAGTGCCCGACTGGGCCACCACCACCAACACCAACATTAACACGACGGAAGAGGGTGATTCTTCAAAGAGTTTTCAATATGAAGATTTTGGTCTACTTCCTGATTCTGTTGTCCCTCATCCTCAAACTGAAACTGAAACTGAAACTGATCATGATTATTCTGTTTGGAATATTAATACTAGTGCTAGTGGTGCAACTGGAGCAGCAGAAGATCATAATCACAAGTGTTTTCAAGAAATATTTGAATTCTTGTCCAATATTCAGCTTGAACCAACAATTACACCCAATGCTATTCTTTCATCCGACAAACACTTTGTATGTGATTTCGACAAGGGAGAATCGTCCAGTGGACTAAAAACCACCTCTCGTTTTATGGTCTCTGTCTGTCTCTGTACAAATTAAATTAATTTAATTACTACTTTCAATTAGTTTCTCCTTTGGAACTTTCTTTTACTCATTTTTACTAATTTCCTCTTTTATTTGCTTCATTTTTGTTTAGGAGACAAAATCAGTGTCTGGAGAGGGAATTAAGCCCAAAAGAACACGTGCTGCCGAACTACATAATATGTCTGAGAGGGTATTAAGCCTGCTCTACACTATTACTACAGCTAAAACAGGATTAATTAATAATCAAACTAAATTAATTACACTTGTTTTGAGCAGAAGCGTAGGAAGAAAATCCGGGGGAAGCTGGGAGCATTGCAGCAACTTATACCCAACTGTAACAAGGTAATGGTGGTTTCATTTCATTCATTAATAATTATCTCCTTGCTTTAGATTTGTTTCATTAATAAGTTTCAGTAAAATAATCTACCACTCAATACAAAATTACTACTGAATGTTCTTGTCTTCTAGGATGAAAATCCGGGTGATGATGACTGTGTAGATTATGCTGCTGACTAGGATGATGAGCAAGCTGAGACTCATCTTCTACATATTATTTTCCTTTCTTCTGCCTTACTGTTTCTTTAACCTTGTTCTGGTTATTATCTTCCATAAATAAATGGAAAAATTGCTTTGCTGATTTATACATTAATTGTTTCCTTCTTCTCATTGTTACTGAATCAATTGTGCTTTTCAAATTTTAGTCAGACCGAGCTTCAATGCTGGATGATGCCATCAAACATATTAAAGCCCTCAAGCTTCAAATACAAGTAAGTATCCTCTTTCTCTCTCTCTCTCTCTCTCTCTCTCCATCTTTGTTATACGCGTGGGGCAAATGTCTGTTCAATTAAACTTTGAATTGCCCAACTCAATAATAGTGATACTGTGTATGCAGTTTTATGTACATCAGATGACGTCCGTGGGTGAAGGAGCTCTGTACCAGGCTTCAAATTTGTCCATGGCTGGGATGCAAAGCACACAAACACCCCAATTCATGTCGTATGTGCCCATGGGAACGAGCAATGCGTATGGAATGGGAATGGTTAATATGTGCTACTCAACAACGGGCCTTCCAATCATGTCTGTTCCCTCAGCCCGCTTCAATCCATTACAGCCAGCAACTGCAGGGTTCCCTCTAATGTCTGCACCAGGAGTTCTTCCTGTTAATCCCCGATTGCAAATGCCGATGCCATTCGTTGCTTCACAAGTAATGCCTACAGCCACTATCACATCCAGGCCCAGAAATATGGGTCAGCCGCAATTTGCTACAGATTTCTCTCACACATTCAACTATGCAAACCAAGGAGAGTCTAGTTTCCAAAACAATACAAACAACGCAGCTTCTGCTGACAACCAGAGAGTGCCAATTATAAGCAAGGTTCATTTCAGCCCTTTAGATTTTCCTGAATCATGTCAAATGGTTTTTCTTTCTTCATATGCTCTGTTTCTTCTGTTATCTATTGTTTTATATGGTTTATATATTGTGTTGTTCCAGAGTTTCACTTTTGATTGTGGGAATGTTTAATCTTTGTAGAAATCTAAGGTGCTGGCTAGTCATGTGGTAACACCCTGTTCATCAGTCAGTGACAAGTAGCCGATCACACTCCCCATTTTGACAGTTCATCTGGATGAGATAATTCAAGTCAGTAGAATTGCCATTTTTCTTTGTTGGTAACTTTACTGTTTGATGTTTGCTGGATGAAAGAAGGCAAGCACTAAACTAAGCAGCATACAAACAGAACAGAGCTTTCTTAAGTCTCTGCAGCTTGGAAACAATCAATCAACATGTCTTGTTTTCATTTATCTAGCTTCTCGTCATCTTGTCTTCCTCTAGATTATTCTAGAAGAGAAGTAACATAGTAGCTAGAGTAATGATCTGTGACCGGTTGGATCAAGTGTAGTATAACAATGGGAACTTTTTTGACCAAACAAGCGATAATATTTTATTAGATCAATTGAAAAAGTACAGAGAGTGTCATCTCGATTGTTGATGCATCGACAATGGGAACTTAAAAACCCAATTGTTGATGCTGTTATGAATTTTCACCATGTCAAACAAGGGAGGCTCTGGTAAATAGTAATCAAGTAAAGTTGTTCATGCCATAAATACTTATTTTAATGGATAAGACCACACTGAGTTCCTCATAACATGTCAATTTGAATGTGGGATTATTTACCCTCAAATTAATATACTTCAATACTATATTGCTAGTGATAAGCAGAAGTGAATTCTGAAGAGAACCTAATCTGATACTAATCCATAATTGAATATATAATCTGATGAATTGTTTTATCTAATTTACTCTTTCTTTCCTCATTCCTGGAATCTTGTTAAGAACTTTGGACTCAAACATTTGGAACAATTTCTTCACCTCTTGGATGCATTTGGCAGCAAATGTATCGACCTGAGAAGGAACACCATATCTCTCATACAAAGCAGGCAGTGTTCCCAGAAGGAGAGTGCCTTCATACCAATAAACAGAAACTGGTTAGGTTAGGCACTCAAATAAGGAAATTACAAATATATCTGCAGTACAAATATGTGTATGTATTTATGTTGGTCTGGGATATTACTTGTATATAAAAGGCTCACAGAGCTGACACAATCTCCTAGAGCTGAAAACATCCATAGACAAACCATTGCCTGTATGTTGAGCAGTTAAACATCATTGTCAATCTTTAGAGAATGATCAGGGTAAACTGGTGAGAAAAAGTAAAATTGCATACCAAAACTAGGAGTTTCAAGTCTTTTCCGGCTGAAATTTCAAAGAATTTGAACAAAAAGAAGTTAATTTGTTGAAAGAAGTATCCACAAGTCGATTCTGAGAGTTGAAAGTTATTGCTATTAGGCGGACTCGGGAAGTAAGAGACCAAGCTTGGAGACCTAAAACCATACCTAACAAAGAACATGAATTAGAGTAGTTTAAAATATCGCTTTGTCAGAAAGAAGAAGAAAAAAACATTACAGGTTGGCTAGTTGTGTCCCTTTGTGCCAGACGAAAATGGCAAGCATAGCCAGCATGAGGATGTCACAAAAAACAGTTAAAAACTGGTATTCTAGTACTTCAAGTTGAAGCCATATTATGGTGAACACAGCTAAGATTGTAGCCGCTGATGTTTTGTCCTTCCATAACAATATGTCAGCCACTACAAAAACAAAACCAAAACCAAAACCAATTTCAGGAAAAGTGCAGCAAATCATGGTACCGTGTTTGTGTAAGATTTTACCCTTTCCTCCTCCAAATATGGCATGCAGTGGCATTTGACGCATGGACATTGTTGGTTGGTTGATATGGTTCTGTTCAATGTCACTGCGTCTTAGCTTGCAACAGTGCTTGCTGCTGCCCTGTTTTGTTCTAGGTCTTTATATATACAAAAAGAAGCGTGCTCCTAATTAAGCTTTGGTAGCAAAGAAAATCACTTCATGGAAGAAAGGAATGGCCTTGGCATGGCTTACAAGATTGCTTCACATGCCTATTTCAGATCAATAGTATAATAAAATCAAATTCACGCTGTATTAAATATCTATTAATGGTTTTTGTATATCGCATTTTTGTGAAAGAAAATAATTCGAACTTTAATACAAGTATAATTATTTGATTAGCTCATCACTTTTCAATAATCACGATTTTCTTTATAAATTTAAAAAAAAAAAAAAAAAAAAAAAAAAAAAGAGGAGTTGGGTCCTGGGCTGAACTTTGGTTGAATTCTTTGGGCCTTGGGCTTTGTCATGGGCCTAAACTCAACGATTTATATAGCCCAATCTTTGGATTTTTGTTTTTGTTTTGATATGGTGGTCAGAGTAATTAGTGTTGCTAATAATTACAGTTTGAGATTTTATTATTATTATTATTATTATTTGGATGAGGGAAAAATAGAAAGCAAAGGTTGGTGTGGTGGTAAATAAGGCGTGGCTTTTGTGACCGGAGTGGACCACAAGTTGGATATAAAAGGGTGCGGTGGATCTGAACCACATGAGCCACTGATAATTAAGCATGCTCCATCCAACAATCATCATTAGTGCACATATGGCATAATGGCAGTGGCATGCATAAACTCACATCATTTTAACATCATTTTAACATCAAAAGAAGATGGTGATTTAGACTGGCTAGTAATATTTGACCATTGACCAAATGAAATTAGCACTGGTGATGAAAGAGATAGCAAATGTTGATCTTTCGGTGTTGAGCTTGTCATCATCATCACAGCGGATATATATATTTGAATATAAGTGATGATTTAAACTACGAGGAATTATGAGCTTCGAATATGAGATCATTGTTATGCAAATCAAGGCCCTTTATATTGAGCTAGACCTCGTTCACCACAATGACAAGATATTAAAAGCGAAATGTTTGCTTTAAAAAGATAAAGCTATTAGGGGAAATGCAATGTGATTTAAATAGGTAAATCATGGTCAGTAGCTAATTATGTTATGTTAAGCATATGGGTGGGGTGGGGCACTTTGGTTAATATCCTACTAGTTTAGTGTAATCATTTAAAAAATAATAATCGCTCCGATTAATCTCGAACTGATCGCAATCCTTTGCCACTCTTCTATAAATTGCCAAGAGACCTAGCTAGAGCTGCACTGCACCCATCTCTCTCTCTCTCTCTCTCTCTCTCTCTCTCTCTGACTCTTAGTTACAAACAGCAACATAACATACATAATAACAGATACATTGGTTGTTTGGTTGAAAGCTGAAGATGAAATCAGTGTGTTATTATAATGTCGCAATATTGTGCGTTGTAGCTTTTGTTCTAGTCTTTGGGGGAAGCCAGGTGTGTACGGCAGCAGTGACTTGCAGCCCACTGGAGCTAGCTCCATGCGCCACAGCAATCACATCCTCAAGCCCTCCCTCTGCCATATGTTGCGGCAAACTGAAGGAGCAGAGGCCTTGCCTTTGCAAGTATGTCAAGGACCCTAACCTCCAGAAGCTCGTCAACTCCCCAAACGCCAAGAAGGTGGCAAGCACTTGTGGCTCCCCATTTCCCTCATGCTCTAGCTAATCATCTCAAGTTTCATGCTCGCTTTATATCTTAATTACAACTTTGTTTTTGTTTATGATCTTGATTAGTAGCAGCATTGGCCAATAGGAGTGAGTGGTGTTGGTATTAAGAAAGAATAATGGTCCTGGCTTTCCCAGGCCCTTGTGACTTGGGAGAGACGGACGTATATGCCTAGTTATTGTTTGTGTTGAAGCTTTTTATTTTTGGTTTTGGTCTTGTTGTTGCTCTTGCAGTTAAGCTTTTAGAAGCAGCTTTATATATAATATATGGCTTTCCTAATTATATGCCTAATTTTCATTTACGTCCAATTAGTGAATAACCTAATGCTACTGGGCTTTGATTAAAATAAATCTAAAACTTCATTTTGTGGAAATAGCAATACCCAATTTCAGAGGATGCGTTTGTTAACGCATGGCGATATTACTTCCAATAATAACTCATTACACAGTGTAATTTGCTGCGGAAAAGGACTTGAATTTTTAGTTTTGATATTATTTTGAAAAGCTTAGGCCTTTGATTTATGATCCGTTCGTTTTCTTGATCATGCATCGGTTTCTGGATAATTTTCTTGATAATGCGAAGAACACCGAGGTTGATCTTCAACTTGATGGAGTTTTCAGCTTACTGCTAGATTATGTAATGGCTTTATAAAAAAAAAATTCAATTTGTTTGGTTCTTTCTTGTTTGACGTTTGTTTGTCCTGGTAAGATTGTTCTAGACGAAGGCAAGAAATTAGAATGAACCCATTAACATTGGACCTCTGTCGTAAATAGTAGATGGACAGTCAAGAGAACTTGTAAAATTCTTCTGAAATTGGGTTGAAAGATGGGAAAGGAGTCGTACAAAAAGCATTTTAAGCAGAGAATTATATACATACCACAAATCCAGAAAGATGGGAAAGGAGTCTTGGTAGTGCTATAATACCAGGAAGTAAGGAAAAGCATACAACCAGCATAAGTGGAAAATATAATTGGAAATCCACTTGTAACATACATGATGACATCCGTAACAAATAAGAAAAAACATACATGATGATGACATAGCATATACAAGTCTTTTAGCTCATGAAGGACCATTTCATATTTGCCCCATACAAGTTTTCCCCAGAAGCCCCCAACCCAAACTATGGAATTGATCGACTCAATCTCATACTACAATCATATCATGGCCCCCCAACAAAACGAAAATGTCAAATACCAGAACTATACCTTCTCAAATCCACTGGTTTGCTGTTGCTGCTGCTCATGATTTGCATAATTAGAAGTGCTCATGCCAAGGCCTTCATTTCTGTGCTTCTCCCATCCCCCAGTATCAGCTTTGGAATGTGCCCAGTAGTAAAAAATTGACCCTGCCAATGACAACAGTGTAAGAGCAGCGGCGGCGGCAAACACGCCCTTACGCAGAGTGGAACAGGACAAGTCATCTGCGTTAAAGATTCCCCGGTACTTGGTGTGGTACGCATTCTTTGCTGACCCTGCCAATAAGCATGCCTCGGCCCCCAAAAAGCTTGTCCTAAGTAATTCATAGTTCAGAGTCTTCAGATTTTGATTTAGCAAAATGAAGCAAATGGGATCATTTACAGAAACATAATACTAGAGAGTAGGGAACAGCATTCACTCAAGGCTCAAGCGCGCTAGAGTAACAAGGGAAAAACAAAAAATTCACAATGGAGGTTACGCGCCGAATCCATACTGTTTATTTGGGTTGTCACTATTCCAAGTAAGTAATGGTAGAGATACCAAAACAGTCCCAACTCTAAACCAATGTAGTTTAATGAAGCAATAGTGTTTCATGTGTTCATATCTACACCCACTTAACCCCACACTTATTTCTAACAAGATACTGCCATATCGTCTATAACATTGTTTAAGAACCAAACTTTGGGAAAAGTTTTGGATATGCTCCTGTGTCATCCATTGATAAGTTCCACAATGCGTAAAAATGTCAAAGATGTTGAAATTAAAGCACTCTCGGATTGATAAAGGGGAAAAGATAAGTAAAGGTAGGGGCCAAAGTAAGGGAATTGGGTCTAAATCATGACTTAAGCTACTTTAACTTTTCTTTACCAGATTCCAGACAAATGAAAAACAAAAATGAATGCACTGTAACTGTGTAACAACTCCAATAAACTATTGGATCATCTAAACGTAGAGTGGCACTGTGGCAATTAAAATCTAAAGCAAGTGCAAAAAGTCTCAGATTTTCGCCATCACAAGAAACATGTAGGCGGTGGACAGGGCAGGGCAGGGCAGGTGGTGGCTCATAAACAACTGATGAGTGACATATTAACCAAATGAACAAGTGATTTGGTCATAATTGGAAACCCAATTAGTAGATTGAATCTGATTCCTTCCGTCTAAGTTGTACTAAAGATGGAAGGATTATGACCGTTGATCCAATCCTCAAGCTGAGATTAAGACACTCCAGTGGGACCAGTGTGTACTAAATTACTAATAAGATGAACAAGAAATTACAAAACAAGAGGGGGGAGAAAATGGTAAATTTACCAGGAGAAGACGAAGAAGAAGACGGTCCAAGTGGTGGCGCTGCCAGTCACTAAGCCTTTGCCGCAGCAGAGACACCTCGTGACGCCGTTTAGCACCGTCTGGCTGAGGAAAAGCAGCCCAAACGCCGCTAATCCGTACGCCGTAGAAGCGTCCGTCCCGTACACGCAGTAGGTGTGCTCGTCGTACTCATCAGGCACTATCTTAGCCTTCACAGACGCAAACACAAAAAAGGTTAGAGCTTTAACTTCAATAAAACACAGAGGGAGAGGAGAGAGAGATATGATGTTACCGTGCTACGGCGTCGTTCAGCACCGACGGCCAAAACGAAGGCGATGAGGTGTAGAGAGGTGACGATTGCCACTATGGGTATGGAGACTGCCATTACTCTCTATGTGCGAGCGAGTGTGTGTGGTTGGGTTCACTGAAAATATCTCTGCTTTTGATGAAAAAGAAAGAAGTAGGCAACTTTCGTTTTTTTTTTTTCTTTTTATTCTTTGGGTGAAGAAAATCGGGAATTTGTCGCTGCCCTGGTTTAGGTTTCCTACGTTTGGATTGGAGTTTCACATGTTGCTTTTTGCTGCAAAATAAAAAATAAAATAAAAACTTCAAAAAGGGGTGAGTGATGAGGCAGCTAGAGTTTGTCTTCAAGTGCGGTGGTGGGGGTGTGAACGTTAATAACATCTACAAACATAAATGGGTTTGGCCAGATAGTCAGCAGGAGCGCGGTTGGATTGTCGGAGGGCCAGTTTGCCGGTTGTGCTACCGGATATAGGAGGTCACCCCTTCAATGATGGATGGGTTTGATGTGGATTGATCGTTGTATGCATTCACACACATTAACATTATCTATATCTTTGCGACTAAATAATTAATCATTTTATGGTAACGCATCAACTAACCGTTAGTCTAGTGATATTGCCCATACTTAGCACCAACAATGATGACATTGTATGATAATTTTTTACCATTTTTGTTACAGATTTATATTATATATATGAGAGGGACACGATGCTTTTGAGATTCTTGTTTTGGTAATTGGTTAAGGATTACTTAGTGATTGTTTAATACCTAAACCTAAACATAGAACCGGATCCTTTTAAAGGTGACCTAGTATATGGACTTTTTTCGGGCCTGGGCTGTCCGTGTTTGGGCCTTTAGCAATTTAGAGGTGGTTTGGACTTTTTGTTGTTTGTTTCCGCCACAAAAGAGTGCTCAAATATCAATCCACATACGAATGAATGAATGTACGATTGACTCACTCTCAGTTTGACTTTTGGGTTCGGTGCTAATTAATTATCCAAATTCCTAAGATAACGCAAAGCTAACAAACATGGCACGAAAATAAAGCATAAGCATTGGCCAAAAAAGGCCATACGCGGCGCCAAGACGAAGAGCAAATCTTCAATTTGGTCATCATCATCGTAATTACTATATTAAGAAGAAGAGGCAGCCACTTAATTAGAGTCGATCCTGTCTCTGATCTTATTACAAAACGCAAAACAAGAAACAAAATCCAACCCATGAAACAAGGAAACAAAATGTAATCTTCGCAGATTGCTCTCCATTCACATAATTACCAAGTATCACGTCATTTCTTAAGACCTCATTCCGAAATCTCTATCCATCCACATCACTCGCTCGTTATATTTATACTCATCTCTCTCTCTCTCTCTCTCTCTCTCTCTCTCTCTCTATATATATATATATATATATATATATGTGTGTGTGTGTGTGTTAGAGATAATTGATCTTCGTCCAGTGCAACGTTACTCACTGTTTTCATCAATGGCTAATTCTGATGTGTCAATGGTTTTGCCTAGGGTTCTTATCGTCTCTCGACGAACCCTCCGCAAGAACAAGTTTGTAGATTTCGTGGGTTAGTCTCTATCTCTTCGTTTGTTACTTTGTTTGGCTTTGGCTACCAACTTTTTACGTATATCCATCTCCTTGGAATATAATATGCTGTTACTCAGATTTCTCAGCAGTTCTTATAGTTTCAATGCAAATGGAACAATACCTTTGGTTATCATAAACTTACTTTGGTTTTTATTATTTCAAACATCAAATAAAATCATTCAGTTGCTCTTGATTTTAATTTTGATTATTAAAACATCTTGTGGGACAGGTGAATATCATCTAGATCTAATTGTAAGCTATGGAGCAGTACCTGTTATTGTCCCCAGAGTCAGTGGAGTCCACATGCTACTCCAAAGCTTTGAACCAATACATGGAGTTCTTCTCTGCGAAGGTGAAGACATTGATCCGTCCCATTACGATGCGCAGCTCTCTGGTTTCTCTCCAGACGAGCTAGAAGAAATTGGCAAGCTACATGCAAGCGATACCGCCATTGATAAAGAGAAAGACTCCATTGAACTGGGGCTTGCAAAGCTATGCCTAGAAAGAAACATCCCCTACTTGGGAATATGCAGAGGATCCCAAGTCCTCAATGTTGCATGCGGAGGCACACTTTATCAAGATGTTGAGAGAGAACTTTTGAAAGAATGCCCAGATCAGAGTTGCGCTCAAAGAGTGGCTCACATAAACTATGAGAATTATGATGGGCATAGACATGGGGTGAAGGTGGTGGAGAATACACCTTTGCATCAGTGGTTCAAAGATTCTTTGGATGATGAGAAAATGGAGATGTGGGTGAATAGTTATCACCATCAGGGGGTTAAGAGATTGGCAGAGCGATTCGCGCCGATGGCTTTCGCTCCTGATGGTTTGGTTGAAGGGTTTTATGATCCGGATGCCTATAATCCTGAGGAGGGGAAGTTTATTATGGGACTTCAATTCCATCCGGAGAGAATGCGACAACAGGATTCAGAAAACTTTGAATATCCAGGATGCGCAGCTGCATATCGGGTAAGACCTTAATTAATTTGTTCTATTGTTTTGTTTTTTCATGTTTGTGGTTTGTTGCGTGTGTCATTTGTCATGGTTAATATTACCATTCATGCAGGAATTTGTTAAAGCAGTGAGAGCTTACGAAAAGAAGCTCAGTCAAAACTCGGCATGTGTGCCAAAGGCTCCACAGCTTGATCAGGACCAAGAGATGAAGAGGAATAGTATTGTAAAGAGCTTCTCTATTGCCAAAAACATGTATTCTAGGCGTGGAATTGTTTCAGGCAAAGAATCTGATCAACTGGACGTTGGAGCAGAGTTTCTGGAGGTGAGTAATTAAACGATGATTATATTCACATTAGCGCTCATCTTTCGATTTGAATGGTCTAATGTTGTGGTATATGCAGGCAAATACAGCACTGAGTTTGCAGCAAGAGAAAAGGCTGAAGCAGATGGGGGCAACAGTAAGAAATGCTTCGGCATACATACAACGACTGAAGATGGGCGAGGAGAGGGAGAGAGTTGCAAAGGCCATAATTGGGAAGATGTCGATAGAGCAGCTTTCTGATTTGTTGTCTTTCTACCGCATTATGAGTCAGATGTGTTCCGACGCTTTGGACACCAAGTTCCATGACCTACTTAATAATGAAGTTGAAGTTGATGGATCTTGAATTTTCATTTGCTGTAAAACATATGATTTCCCCGAGCCTTTATATTGGACTTCTGATCTTTCTTTCCTACCTCCTGAAAATTGTTTCCCGTTTGCGCTCTGTGTTCTTCTCTTTCTTGCGTTGAAATTTTAAAAATAATAATAATTTGGTTTGAGGAGCCTCTTTGCCGCTTAAACCCACAGAGCAGAATAAACAATCTTTACGCCATAAAACACAGTTCGACGTATAGAGTTTAAAAGCGGGCGGTTGTGACTCCAAACAAAAACACATACGGGTAAGCTCAAGCTAAACACTTAAATACAATCACCATATCAAAATCCCCTCATAGATAAAATTACACATGCTAACATCATCATCATCATCGTGGCATAAAAAAAGAGCCTGGTTTTTCTTTTATAATATACCCTTCCTTACTAAGAACAAAATACAGAAAACGAGCAAGACAGAGCTTGCTTCCATTAAAAAGCAACTTGGATTTAGCTAGACCTATAGCTTATCTAACTATATTTCCTCTATTCACTTTTCGCTGAGGTTATTGCAGCCTTCATCACATCACATGCCAAAGCTTCACTTTTCTTTAAGTTACCTTCATCCTTTTCTTTTCCTTTTCCTTTTCCTTTCTTTCTTTCTCCTGTAGTAAAATAACAGAAAACCAAAACGAGGGAATCCCTGCATACCAACTTGCCACCCTGAATTTCACACAATACAGGGATTTTTTCACAAGTAACTCATGCAAACAGGCTTCACTTCTAGAACGGTGGTAGCAACACAGTTAGTAACATCTTCATAGTTCATATCATCTACGGCTGAAAAACACAAAATCAGGGTGATTGACCTGCAGCACTCTTAGAAAGTTGTCAGCAGCCTGCGAGAGGGAGTTAGCTAACTGGCGTTCAAATCCCCCATTAGGAGTCCACAAGGACCCTCTGAATTTGTATGAAGCAAGGCCAAAAACAGGTAATGACATCTTAGGGACACCATCCATGTCACTCGGATATGTCACTAGAGGAGCCCGGGCCTCTTGTACACCTGAAACATTACATTACGTAAATAATATAAGCAACTGAGAAATAGATGAGTTTAGTTTGACAACAGCAGCAAGAGTAATCAAAAGAAGAGACTAGCTTATCAGAGATGATTGTACAATCCCTAGAATGATTCTAAAGAAAACAACTTAGCATTTAGACAATTATCCAGCCCTTTTATATTTATTTGTGGTCCTGAGACAGTTGCACTTTAGTTATACTTCACACCTAATGACATCATCAGCAGTATATCTGTCTGCCAGATTAAATTTTGACACGGAGACATGCATGCAAGTGCTGGGGATAAGCGCAATACATAACTCCGGAGTAAAACAGATATATCCAACATAATGGAATTATGGAAAAGCTTTCTTTAATTGACAATAATAAAATTCCCGAAGTAAATTTCTTAAATTAGAAAATAACATATATATGCAAGCCAATAGACTCCAGAAGTAATTAGGGTAATACTCAATTTATCGTCACATAGTAATATACAATCAGACGGACACACTAAATGTAACAGCCTGGCATCTCAAATTTGTTATAAAGAGCAAATGTCAGGGAACTAACTTTCATCATCAGAAAAACCATGCACACGACAAACTAACAATGATACTAATTATTACCTCCCATGGGTGTAAATTGCTCAAATTATAAAATACCATCTATAAGGAAAACCAATAACTCCAGAATGAAGTTAGGATAATATTCTTTCTGTCGCCACGTTGTGAGATATGAATCATATGATTACATATGAAAAAATTAGACCACGTCATCAGATATGATTACATGTGGAAAAATTAGACAGATGAACAAAATGAAACAACCTGGCATCTCAAGTGTATAAATTATGCAGAGCGAATGCCAGGGGACAAACTTCCATTCTCGGAAAAACCATGCACACAAGTTTTCAAAACTAACAGTGAAATTGATTAGTACCTCTCATGGATGTAAAAAGTGAATGGTACGTCAGAAAGCACGCATCAAGATCCTTTAGAGTTGGTCCCGTTGGAATCCTGTAAATTGGATACCTGAAACAATTATACCAAAACCAATTAGTCATGTGACGGTGTATGACACAGGAAACAAATGCAGAGTTTGAAAGTACCATGCAACAGAAATCCAGCTGGAAGACAGCAGATCACAACTTCTTAGTGTCTTCAGCTCAGGAAAATGGAAGGCAAGATCTAGTATCTGTAAAATTGGAGAGTTCAGAAAAAAAATTCCAAAAACAGGGAAGAAAAGTTACAAGTACCAAAATTTTAATATAATTGTTCTAAACGAATTAGAGAATAAATGCAATTATAACCTTGTCAGCTAAAGGCTCACGGCAATAAGGAAGGTCCTGCTCAAAATACTCAAATAGTAAGCAACCTTGAGAATTTATGGATTCACCCTCGTCACTAGAGCAGTCTTCGTGAGGTGGAAAATGCGGCTCTCTCAGAGATAATCTTTCTATCCTACGAGGAATTTCACTCGATAGATTTTGGTGATTCCGCTGCTCCCTCAAATATTTTAATCTATCAGTTTCGTAATCAGAGCTTCCATCACTACTAGAATCCCTGAACTCACTGTCACTGTCCTCATCTGGCCGCCTATCACACACAAGGACCATCAAATTTTGGATAGAGTACATAATATGCAAAATACGGGAAGGAAGGGGGCGGGGGGAATAAGTAAAACACTATCGATCAATTCTGTCAAAAGTACAGATTCAAATGCAACGAGTAGGAAGAATAAGCAAACCATTAAATCTGTTTACCATCCATTCTCAAGCCATAAAATACTTAGCAAAAACAATCAATAATGGATAAGGATAAGAAGAGATATTAATGACAAAATACTATATTGAGTAATCATTATAATAAGAAAAATACAAACCTCAGCATGAAAGGGGACTATAAAATTAACTAAAATAAATACAATTAATTTACTTTCACCTCTGGAACTAGTTCAAAAGGCAACATATGGAACATTACAATTGATCAAATTAAGTGACGAGTATGGAGTAAAATGTATACCTTGTCTTAGTGGGCAATTTCATAGAGTGGCCGTATATCTGAATACCGGACAAATAAGGGACATAGTACTGAACCACAGAGTCACTGTCATTCAAAATCAAAGGCACTCCTGCACCATAAGCACTCCACTCCTTGAAAGACTCCCATAGATCTCCAAGAACAAAGTATGGCTGAAATTCCACGTCGCAAGTACTCAATCCCCTCATCGTCGTCTGCTACCAAAAGTAAAATATTCAATCACAAAATTAAGAGAAAAATAACCAAGAAATGTAACATTTCTGTTTAGTTTAGACGAAGACCTTAGAGAGGTACTGAGCGGGCACGGATGGCGAGATCGACTGCAAGAACCGCTCGAGATTACTCAAGGGATTGACAACGGGCTCAAAAGCAGGCACGGCGATGGGCTTGGGAGGGTCATCTGACCCGACCCTGTTCTCGGGTTCCCGGTTAGGGTTACCCTTGAGCGAAGGCGATTGGCTCGGCGTGACGTCGCTCTGAGCTCGCCGAAGTTGCTCGGCTTTCTGGTTCTGGTGGGCTCTACGGGCTCTGGCCGGGTCGTAGAATCGGTCTTCTCCGCGGGCGCGCGTGACCTGCAACCCCGTACCCAACATCGCAATAACGCTGAATCAGAAACTTGCACGAGAACCCTAAATCTGGTCCTTGTACGTACGCAGCCTCTTAAACCCTGAAACAAAGTCAACGGGAATGGAAAAGAAGAAAGCGATTCTGGGAATTGATTCAATTAGAGGATCGGCGTCTCAAGGGTTTGTGAGAAATGAGAGTTAATCGAAAACAATGGGGCGAATCGGATCGGAGAAAAGGATTGGAGTCTGTGGCTAGACCGAAATAGTAAAACCCTAAAATGGAGGCTGAGACTGAAATGGATCTGGTGGAAGAAGGTAAGGGTAGGGGTAGGGCAGGTTTCCAGGGGCAATTTGGTAAAACCAGTTGGACAGAAAGAGAGAGATTGAATAGTTGGGGAAGGGAAGCGATGGAGGAAGCGAAAGAAAGCAAATGGCGAAGCAAGGCTCTGAATAAATGGATGGATGGGCACTGCGCAGTGGTAGGAGAAGAACAAAACAATTTTTTATTTGTTATTTTCTATAAAAAAAATTAAAACAAATCGCCATCTACTTAGGGCGCCCATGATTTAATGCGATAGGAGCACCCATTTTTTCAAAATTACAATCTTGTCTCTTCTCAAATACGGTAGTGATGCTTGGAATGGATGGGAATTTGTAGTGTATCAAGGGTAACATAGGTAATGTATGTGAGTGTGAGTAAGTAACTATTGATGGGCCATGAGCTTGAGCGTTATCTAATGACTTTTACTAAACTGGGTCGCGATTGGTGGCATTGAGGCCACTCGGATTAGTCATTAAGGTGAGGATCTTAACTGCTGACACGTGTGATGGAGGAAATTCGTAGACACGTGTATGGTGGGATGGGATACTCTCTGCTGGGGACGGTGTCTTTTTCCTCCTTATCCCCATTCGATTATCTCGAGAAAACGATTAGACTTTCATTTATTAATTCTCACTTTAGACTTTAGAGCCCACGGCCTTTGTAACGGCGTGAGGCAACGCGCCTTTCAGGCGTTTGCGCAAGTGCTGCAGTCATCATCAGATCCCCACGTTTTGATTAATCGAACCCAACGGTCGCCTACCCTAAGAATAAATTAGTGCTAATTTTTCTAGCAAAAATCGTATTATATTCATCTTTTTTACTTTTTACGCCACTATTATATTCCTATTTATTTTAATTTTAGTATACTTTTATAAATTCAAGTCGACAAAAAAAAAACTATTATAAATTCAAGAGTTCACTTATTATGAAATTTTATCATTTTTGTAATGTTACATAATAATGTATTGTTTTTAATATAATTTATGATCTAAATTACTCTAAATTAATTTAATTTTAAAAAAGACAATTCGAACTTAGATGCAAATGAACGAATTTACTGCATTGGTATGATGTCTTAATTTTTTCCTCCACAATACCTACTCTACTCAAAATAGTTCAGCTCAACGAATTGCCAAAGCTGAAATGGTCAAAGCGTAGTAATTAAACTATATCTAATAATGTACATTCAACGTTTTACTGCTTGCCCGGGTAATTAAATATCAAATATCATTTGACATCATGTGTGACATTTTGCACAAGAATCCCATGTTGTAATTGTTTTCGTTTTGGAAAGGTTTTATTTAATTTCAAATTCCCAAATTATTATTATTATTATTATATTATACTGAAGATAAGTGTCGGTCACATGATGAATGAATATAGTAAGAAAGATGCCTTCACAACATGCACAGCAACTTGAGAGCAATTTCATAATCTCATATTTCTCTTAATTATGCTTAAAACTGTATTTCTTATCAAATATTTGACATTCCAGCTTTCTCATTGAAAACATATATAATGGCGTAAGAGATATGTTGTCCATTAAGGATGACTCGATGAGATTGACATTGAGTTGGACCCAAACTCATTACATCTTTAAAATAATTAAATAAATTAACCCAAACGCATTTCAATTAAAAACATGACTTATTAATCTCAAGTTGAGCAACACATGGTTTAATATATAGGGGATGAAGATTCTTCACACACACAATTATGATGTTGTGTGGGGATTTGAATTTGAGACATCTGATCGGCAAATCAAAGCTCTTTTCCACTAAATTAGACCCCGTTGGCCAAACACAACCACTTTATTTAACTTAGTTGGCGAAAAATTGCTATAAATTGTTTGTTAACTTCTCTTAATATGCACTGTAATTCGAACAATTTAAAACAATAAATTGGACAATCTTAAGCAACTCTTACATATTTATTTGTAATAAATTTGTGATTTAGACAAACACGACAAACCAACCAACCTAATGCTCTTCACATTGTTTGTTTACATAAACACGATTGCATTTCTTCTTGTTGTTGTTGTTTTCAGATCCTCCACAAGGAGAAACAGTTGGATCCAATCATATTATACAATACTTTGACGTGTCAACAACATAGTCATACAAAATATAGAATTGGTCAATTTGATGGAATTTTGGATCACCCGATATGTATTGAAATTGAACCACATGTGATGAATGGAAAGATAATGCTTTCAATTTTATATATAAAAGAGTGTCCTTGTAGAAACAGTCTCTACGCCCAAACAAAACAACTTTCAATAAAATATAATTACTGCAAGCACCGACCACGCAGGGGGATATAATCTGTCTGATATTTTTCTACTTACAAAAGCCTTGTACAGTGCTGCTGCTAATAAGCTGCACGCCCAACTTGTACATGGAGCATCTTTAAACTCTCATCATCACTGAAATAAGCTCCTACACTGTCAGACATATGCTAAGTGGAACAAAATAGCAAAAAGAGAATCGCTGTTTCTATCAAGATTGGTTGATTCTTGGCTGTGTCTATCTTGAGATTAGCTTTGAATCTATTCTCTACGAACAAAACTGATCTTCCCAAAACATGGAACTTTTATCATAAGATGGTTCTCTCGGGTCTTCCCATCCTTGAAAACTATGTTTGCTTGCTTGTTCATCGTCCGTGTTGGGAGCTTGCTTTTTGGGTCCCATGAGCTGAATCGTGGCTTAAACATAAACTGTATGGTGAGCCATTTGAGGATGCTGTCTTCTGTGATGGAAGTTTCTATCTTATAAGCAATGATGATAACATTTGGCAGATTAAGGCTACTAATATTTTTGCTAGCATTAGAACAGATGACGCAATCTGTTTTTACCTCTTAAGCCATTATTTTTGGGCAACGATTCTGTGATTTGTAGACCTATATCCGACTGTAAACGTGCTCATAGCGAATCTTGAGCATGTGTATTAGGAGTCGTATCTTAGAGTCTTATAGACCGTTATTACCTATACATAGGGAGACTACAAAGACTTTAGGACAACGTGTTTGGCGTGCTTCACCATACCATGCTTGCTTTCTTAATCTTAATTTATTTTACTCTTATTTACCTATTGTTTGTTCCTTTAGTTTTATTTTACCTTAAAAGCTTTCCAATTTATTTTATAGATTATTTATATTATAAAGGGTTGTGCTTTTGAATTTTATGGAAAGAGGAAAAGTACAATTTTTAATAACAGAAAGTGCCAGATTTATAGAGCGTTTAAAAAGATTTTGTTTAAGTGCCAGATTTCATAGAACTTGATGGAACGTTAGATTTCGTATAGATTTTTTAATAAACTTTCTTAAGATTTGTATGGTTTTTATTCCAGACTTCTATAATTTCTTTAACATATTTTTTAAAAAACGAATGCTAATTCCAGCATCCTTACCCATATGAAGCGCTACATCATGCAGTAGGCTGGTTCATAGCATATATGTTGATGTGAGAAAATTTCTGCACTGAGGGATGATAAAATTTCTGCACTGATGTTGAGATATTCTGATTCTTGATTTGTACCAAGATTACAACTCTAAGCAGATGGAACTGCATGGTTTGTACTTTTGTACCAAGATTGCATTGATGTTAGTTGAACAACATGAAAAACTAGCATATGATAAAATACTTTTACGTCCGGGGAGGGGGGTGGTTGAGAGGTTAGATTTATTATGATTTTTGTTATTTATAGCTCTCACCTTAAAATCTACCAAAATTTATCAACTTTTTTATAATCCTAATTGAATACACCCATATTTGTATGGACTTTTTAAAAGTTCATACAAGTCCGAATTGAATACACCCAGACTTGTAAAACCTCTTTTAAAATTTGTATAAATCCAAATTGAATACACTCGGATTTTTAAAATCCTAATTGAATACAAACCCCTGGCTCTTTGATAATAGCTAAAGTATCCTTCTAGCATTTGCACAGTAGAAAGTTGAAATTAAACCCAAAACTGAAATTCACTGCACAATATATGCGGATAGAAAAATTATATGTTTTCTGGAAAACTTGCTAGATAAAAAAGCAGTACTTTTTCCTACGAGTCTAAGAAGCTCAAAGCAAATAAAAGCAGACACAATACAAAACTAGAATTACTTTCCAGAAAGAACGTTCCGAACTTTCCTCCATTGAATCTTGCAAAATAGCAACTTAATTAATTTCAAGACAGATGCCATGCCATCTTTCAGTGCAAATACGAACTCTTTACAACAGGGATGCTGCTTGCTTATTATAGCGCTCTAAATTTCTCTGTCAAATTCATGAATATAAGGATATGAACTCAACTAGGAGTCCACAAGGAAACAACTAAAACAACCAAACTTAGTATTTAAAGCAACAACCTTTTCAATGAGGTTTGGAAGATTTTAAACCGATCAGTGCATTTCACTTGACACCCATTTATGTTTCCTGAAAAGACTTTGTCCAATTAATGCGTGCATGCAACAATCAAAAGCTACCAGAAAAGCATGAAATTCAGGATCAGTAAGTGCAAATAAGTAAATAATCCACTTTACCAAAAGATGTCCAAACGTTGGAGACTAACAGCTAGAAGAACAAAGAAGAAAGTTGCATGTCTAGGTTTTACAGGAATGAAACGACAGTCGTTGCCGGAATGGAACGCCAGCAAAGCTGCTTCAGAAGAAAGATGAAGTCTCTCGAAGGATAAGGAATCGCTGCTTACGAAACCGATACGTGTAAAATTTAGATTCCTCATTTCTGCCAAAAACAAAAGAGAAAAAATGATAACAGGCTGAGAATTGCGCTTGGCCCATTTTGCATGTCTAGGTTACTTTGCAATTTTCTTTTTTTCCTTCGGAGATCATTTCCAAAGTTTTCTTTTATTTATTTATTTTTCATAAAACGATACTCTAAACTACCAATGTATGGGGAGAGAGATCGAACTTGAGTGCAAGATGATGGACAAATTGCTTTTGTCAATTTGTCTAACCCATGGGAGAGAGACCTAACTTCGGTACAAGGGGATGGACAAATTGTTTTGATCAACTGATCTAACCCAAATATACTGATCATTTCCCCAATTTACAAGGATTTATTTTATTTTATTTTATTGAATTGATAAGTTAGAAAAAGGAATCAATATCCTGAACTAGTTGGTGTTACTTTTAAGCAGAATTTCCCACTGGGATGAAAGTCCCCTTTGAGACTTTGACCAAAAAAGAGTTGGGCAAAAACGCGTGGACACCACACTTGAAGAAACAGAAGACGCAACAACGGATAGAGAGGCAATAGATCGTCAGTATCTTGAATCCCTGAGAGCCTTGTGAGTCTCTGAAATTTATTCCAAGTCGTCGGTTTGAATATATACACGCAACACAACACAGGTCATTATTTTCTGTACAAATAGTATGTATAACTCTGATCTTCACAAGTTTCAAAACGATCACCACCCCACTTTGGCTGAAATGAATCAGTTTAGCCGTGATTGTATATGAGGATTTGACTCTGAAAATCCTACATGATTGTTCATGTATAGAAATGTACATAGGAAGAAAAATGCATATGCATAATGCATCATGTGACTGCTTTATATACGTGCGGTACATATACGAGACCAAGTCGCTTGTTTAGGTTGCTAGCAGTAGTGGCTACTTTTTCCATTAATATGCAGATACTATTTAGATACGGGCTGGTTCTAGTATTGAATTAAATTAAATAACTCATCATATTTACAGCATATTTAAGGAAGAAATGATTTATTTATTTTTATTAAGTTAAAGGTAGAATATGAATTACTCATGAAAAAAACGTATTGTTTTTAATCCACAAAATGGTAAAATAGCAACATCTTATAACTTATCCCTCCTAATTCCCCCGAATTGAAAAACTATTACACCTTTACTTTTATTTTCTCCTTCAACATACTTTAGATTTAGTGACTTATTCAACCCAATCCAATCCTAAAAACCAAATGAGCACTACGTGTACGTGTAGCATCAAATTCGTCTACTTCTTCTACCTTTTTTTTTTCCGCTCATTAATCATAGCGTAAGTTACCAGTTTCAAATTGTAATGACTTATGCTCTGAATACACGGACGGTGAATATCATTTCAAATTCAGACTAAAAGTCTGTGTGTGGCCCTGTAGAGAAGGCAATGTAAAGCAGAAGTTGAATTATGAGATTGGTCAAGTTGTACGACTTTCTTAGAATATGACCCATTTAGGCAACTTTTGGCTTAAATTCAAGAGTCTAAGATGTGAGGCAGATTCTAAAGACAGCCTTCTAATACTCAAAAAGTGTCAACTGTCAGCTCCAGAGGCTTCCAGTTGGGCTATTATCAAGTCAAAGCCACCCTCTTCAAATACAACTCTCAAAACTATTATTATTATATTTTGTCTCTCTTTCTCTCTCTCTTTCTGCCATATTACTATTATCCTTTTCACTGTCTCCACGCCACAATTTACAATATCCCAAATGAATCAAAACCTCTGCATCCTCATTTTGATGTTTCTCCTCCTAACAGAAGCCTCATTTGCTCTTGACTTTTTCTACCAAAACTGCAGTGTGCCCGTAAGTTGTGGCCGCCAAGACATTAGCTATCCATTCTACATCCAAGGCAAGCAAGAATCCTTCTGTGGCTACCCTGGCTTCCAGCTCTCTTGCCATGGAGATGGTGAAGACGCCTACCCACTTCTCCAATTGTCTGGTAACAATTACACCATCCACAACATCTATTACCAAAGAAAGTCTCTTCTTGTCTCAAATTCTCTGCTTTCAGGCTACTTAGAAAGCACTGCTTGTAACAATGATATTTCATCACTCCATAACTTAACCCTTCCCAATGATCAGTTCGAGTTGGCTTCAAACCAAGCTGACTTTTTTTTGCTCTACAATTGCAACTCTTCTGCGGTTGAGTCATGTCCAAAGTACAAAGTTGGTTGCTTTGATCAGGCAACTAACAAAACCAGAAGTAATACTTCAGTTCTGGCTCTGCCTCGGGATGAATATCCAAAATTTGGAACTCTTGAGGCTGACAAGTGTGGAGGAGAAGTGGTGGTGGCTCATGCTAGAGGACGGTATGAGAATGGTGAGGTGGGATTAATACAAAAGGTTTTGAGCAGAGGGTTTGAGCTGAATTGGTTTGCTAGTGACTGCAGCCGCTGCCAAGACAGTGGAGGGAGGTGTGGCTTCAATTACACAACCTACCATTTTAGGTGTCTCTGCCCACGGAGGACTCATTCTGTGCGCTGCCGGGATGAAGGTTAGTTTTTTATTTTTTATTTTTAATCTTCTATGTACATGAAATTATTATGAATAATTAGATACTTACTGGCATGAGATAATTGTCCACTTGGGCATAGAATAGTCTAATTCCTACCATACATTTGATTCAAGAAAAATGGCGGTTGTTGAAATAGAAAATAGTAAAGTGGGTGCTGCTGATACACGGACATTGAATATCAAACGTTATGGATTCAAATCTTGAACCTCTAAACAAAACACAAAAAAGTGATGCAGCTTCTAACTTCTATCTACAAAAAGAAGAATATAGGATACAATAACTTATTTTATGACATGATATATATAATATAACCGAGGCATAAACGTCAAAATCTGAAAAGGAAAGAACATAATAATTGAGAAGCATTCACATTTTCAATAAATAAGATTAGAGAAGTAGACAAATTGGTGACAAGGACAGAACTTTTAGATTTAGATATTGAGATGATATTTTAGATTTAACATCATTCAGTCTGTAAGTGAACCTAAACTTTCAGATAATTTCATCCCCGGTTGCGCTGAAAGCCTGAAAGTAGAATTTGATCCATGAACAATGTCTTAATTCACGACCAAGTTAATAAAAACCCTTTTCTTTGATATATGTAGAATAAGTTTAAACCCTCTACAGTCTGTCACATTCAATGCACTCCAACTACACAAATTTGCTGGTTGTATGTCGGTCATTTCATTCCTCACCAGCCATTATTGACTAAAACCACCACCAACGACCTCTGCCTGTTATTTATTAAACCCCGTTTGTTCCCATTATCTCTGTTGTTTCTTTGGAGATCATCAATGTTCATCTTGATGCTACCCTCAAAAACTGAAACTTCTATGTGAAGAAAGATTCATAATCCTTGTTCTGGAAACAAAAAGGACACCACCAAACGCCTGGAACCCACATAAACCAATTACCAAATGCAAACCAGTGCTTACACTTTATAGCCATCTTTTGAAATTGTGACAAAGCGTTGAATTGCATAATTGCATTATACAAATCCTTATGGGTTGTTTTGACTTTAAATTGGACACTTTCATCACATAAAACTTGGTTGCGTGGTAGAGACAGAGAGACAGAGAGAGCCACAGAGGTCCAAGAGTCATATGCCATTGTGAGTTTGTGAGTGCTAGAAATAACCTACAGCGTGCAGCAGTGCTGCAGTATTGGATTGTCCACTAGGCATGCACTATTGCACCAAAAACAAAACTACCTTCAAATAGTGCATAGCACTAGCATAGCATCACTCTTCTTTCCCTTAAGTTGACAGAAAGGTTTTATAGAATCGTGGAATGAGAATGAGAACCTTCAGAACTGCAAATTTTCAGTCTCCCTAGTTATAATAGCACTAGGCAAGCACACTTATCAACTGTATAATCTTTCGTAATCCTAGCTAAGGACTGCCCTTAATCTTCAACTCTAAGACAATTCTAAATTAGATGCTTGAGTGGCTAATGTTCAAATTGCTGTTGAGTTTATTAAATTATAACCAATATTTGATAACATATTGGTGAAGAAGAATGAGGTTTTCCAAGATTTGGAGTCCATGAAACCATGCCTTTTGGTCGATGATTAAGGATTATCAAATTATAGATGTAGGTCTTCTAAACCCAATTACTGTGCGAGTTTGAAAGTTAAACATGGAAGGAAAAAGAAACAGGCAAGTCAGATAGTTTTGTTTAAGGCCACAAGTCATTCATCTTGTATTCTCTTGGTTGCAAGAAATCTAGAATACCTTATGCTTCCCATGCTGCTGGCCTGGCTGCTCATTTGTTGCTTTAGTTCCTGTTTATAAGGACTTGGATTTCGGATACAACAGGCTGTGTGCCTTCTAGGTTTTGTGCCTATTGATGAAGAAGGGCAATCGAACCAAATGATGGTAAGCCACCCTCGACATCAATGTGCTATAAGCTCAATCTTTCAATGACATGGATTGAAACCATACTGAGTTAAGTCTCAGTCTCTAATCTAATTTTAAGAACCAACAAAACCCATCACAAATTTCAGCTTGAAAAAGTCGCAGGCAAGAGGCCAAGATATATATATATATATATATATACATATATGGATTTGCGCTTGTCAAATTCAAAACTGAAGTGGTCTTGAAGAATGAATGAAACAAAGGACTCTGTTATTGAGAGAGAACAAGGAACAGAGTGTAGAACAAAACCCAGAAAGTCCTGCTTCCGTAGCCATTGTATCAATCCGGCCAATGGGATGGGTCCCTTCAATTAGTCATCTACGACTAACACCACAAAGTCTAGGTTAGGTACCCTTGTGGATACGTTTTCCTCTTACCCCGTCTCCTACTTAAACCACCAAGACCGCCAGAGAAAATGACAGCCAGAGGAAAGGACCCAGTTCATAATTACGTTTTACTAATGCCAACTCCTCATATTCTTTCTTAAATTGCGGGAGGGAAATGATAATGACCAAAATTATATAACAACAATGATGCCGTTTGGTATATTATTTATTTATTAGGTCAGATATATCATATATGGGATGCGTTTATGACCAAATAACATCAAAGAGGAGAGAATGGGCTTAGAACTCAAGTCGTTAAAAACACTCCGAGATACTAGTTTCGATTAATAGTCTATAATTCAATATCATAGTAGCATTCTTTGCAGTCAACGTTTCAACTAGTCCAGTGTTCACACAATTATGTAAGTACACCCGAAAGAAGGGCGAAACCTGGTTCACGAGTCAGGAGAAGTTATCTTCGCTGCCGTAATGTGTGGTTCAAAGGAGTTGCAAGGTGATCTCTTTTTTAAGACCATGATTTCAATTTTGAATGTTATTATTAGGGCTGAAAAGTCAAGGGGTCAAGTCTTTCTTTCTAGTGCTGGTCAATGGGGAAGATGAGAAGGAAACTCCCTCATGGGAGTCTTGTCTTTAAGCTAACCAATCAACGGTGTGTTTATCAAGCACTTGTTTCAACCTAGTTGTACGAGTCTTCCCCTTCCAATTTCCAAGTCAACTAGCGTGTTAAACACAGAATGAACTTAATATATTGTGAAGCAAGAGTGGAAGTAAACAATTCAAGAGTCTTGTTCTGAATTACAGAAGTAGATCTTTTTGTTCTTCTTTATACGTGGTGCTTTGTTCTGGTTCTTCAGCTGGGAATTTCTCGATGGCTCTATTGGCTTTGTTTATTTTCTCTCTTCTCACTCATCTCGTGGTTCTTCACTCTACCGAAGAAGGGGAACTCTACAACAAACACTGTCCTCCCGAATACTGTAATGAAAAAGTAGGCCATATCCATTTCCCCTTCAAAAGTGAGACGCAGCCTCCTGAATGCGGTTTGTTCACAGTTAATTGTTCTGATCAAGATAATCCGAGGATCCAACTGAAAGAGAAAGGATACTGGCATGAATTAGAGAGCATCTCTCCAACAAACGCGATTTCTATAGATGACAAAGGGCTTCAGCAGCGCTTGGCAAGCGATTTCTGCAACGATAAACTTTTCGACGATTTGAGTCTTCCCACCCCTTCTCCAATCTTTAATGCATCAGCGACGTACAGTCTCACCCTCTTCAAATGCAGCAATACCCACCTCCCCAATACAGTTCTTAAAAGACACTGCGACAATGATAAGCATACTTACTACTCTAATTGTTCGTCTGATGATAGTTTAGCATGTCACCCACTCTCGTGTCCAATCATTCAGATCCCATTTGATACAAATCAACCTTCCCCAAGTGTCCCTTCATTTACTAAGTTCCACCTTCAACTGCAAGTAAGCAAAGAATGTGAAGGATGTTATGTTAGAAACAGAAAATGCGTTGTTGATGACAAGGGAAAAGTTAAATGTTCCGAAAAAGGTATATACATCGGAATAGATGTACATCAAATTAGATGCTTGCCACATTTACATGATCTGCTATGCACTATCTTGAGTTTTTAAAATGCTTGCCGCATACATCAAACACACACACACGCAAGTACATATGAGTTTTTAAATGATCGTTATGCACTATCTTGTTTTTGTTGAATGCCAATTATATATATGCCACTTCAATCTTCTTTGCTTCAGCTAACAAAATTTTCATTTTGCAATTTATGTTGCAGGAGATAAATTGGGATTGAAGCTAGGACTAGGTAAGATTGATATCTCTCAAGTTAAATATCTAATTCATATGGATGATCATCTAGGACGACTATTATAACCCAGAAAGGAAATCAAATCAGTCCCAAGTGCCTCTCAACAGAGGATTACTTTTCTAAGGATACATGAAATCAACAAGCTTTGAATATTACCATATTTCTTGCAGTGTACACCGTTCATTAATGCCTCCTTTCCCAAGTTTCGCACTATGTGCTTAAACACGGTGGGGGAGTAAATTGAATGCTCTGTAAAAGATACCCTTGATCAAATTTAACTCTCTTTTAAGCAACCGCTGGTATAAACTGCTCTGTAACTGTTTTATAATTTGACTCAATGCAGTCCTTTGGTTAAAACTTGACCTCTCTCACTTGCATGCTTCAGGTTTTGGCCTTGGATGTCCGGTACTTGCAGTATGCTTGTTTCTTCTGTGGTGTTACAAACAAAAATGCGCTGCTTCAAACTTCCTCTCAAGGAACATTTCTTCTCAGCCCCACACAAATTCAGACATAGAAGGGGGCGTCGCGTACTTTGGCGTCCCAGTCTTCACCTACACTGAACTTGAAGAAGCCACTAATCATTTTGATAGTGAAAAAGAACTGGGAGATGGAGGTTTTGGAACCGTATATTACGGTAAGAGTTAAAAAATTATATGCTTTTGTTTTTTGAAAAACAAACAAAATAAAAATATAACAGTTACTTTAGGCGGTTAAAGAGGGAATGAAGTTGCAGAGTATATCTGCAGCACCTTACTGAAAGGCCTTTCTTTTTTATCAATCTAATATAGGCAAACTCAAAGATGGCCGGGAAGTTGCAGTCAAGCGTTTATATGAGCACAATTACAAACGTGTGGAACAGTTTATGAATGAAATTGAAATTCTCACCCGTCTGCGCCACCAAAATTTAGTCTCCCTATATGGCTGCACTTCACGCCACAGCCGTGAACTCCTCCTTGTGTACGAATACATTCCCAATGGCACTGTTGCTGATCATCTCCATGGCGAGCGAGCAGACACTGGCGTACTGGCATGGCCTATTCGTATGAGCATTGCTATAGAAACCGCGAACGCATTGTCTTACCTCCATGCTTCCGAAATTGTCCATCGGGATGTGAAGACTACCAACATTCTCCTTGATAACAATTTTTGTGTAAAAGTTGCAGATTTTGGGCTGTCCAGGCTTTTCCCCATGGATGTCACCCATGTCTCAACTGCTCCACAAGGGACCCCTGGTTACGTTGACCCAGAGTACCACCAGTGTTACCAGCTAACTAGTAAGAGTGATGTTTATAGTTTCGGGGTTGTTCTCATTGAGCTTATATCATCTATGCCAGCAGTTGATATATGCAGGCATAGGCATGAGATTAATTTGGCAAACTTAGCCGTAAGCAAGATTCAGAAAGGTTTATTCAATGAGTTGGTAGATCAACGTCTCGGATTTGAGTCAGATGATGAAGTTAGAAGGATGGTAATTGCAGTGGCAGAGTTGGCTTTTCAATGTTTGCAGCTGGACAACGACATGAGGCCTACCATGTGTGAGGTTTTGGAGGCCTTGAAGATGATTGAAAGCGGGAACGATGTGCCAGATAATTTAAAGCCGGCATTTGATAATGCCGGGATGAAAACGAATATACAGCCACCACCTTCACCAGATCGTGATGAGATTGGGTTGCTGAAGAACAAGAGACTACTATCTTCACCAATTTCAGTGACCCAAAAATGGCCTAGCACTAGGTCTACTACACCTAATGCCAGTGCCTGATATATATTTTTCCCCATTCTATTAAGTTTCATAATACAGAACATGAATGTGTTTCAGATTTGATTAGATGAGTACATATTAAATGGAGATAATGTTGTTAATGTTCAGATTTTAAATTATATTTCAGATCATGAATGCCAATTTAGATCTTCTACCGTTGTCCTTTTCCTTCTGGCCTCTGCTTCCTCTGATATTCTTTATTAACCAAGTTTTGGATTGTCTGATATGGTTGAGCACCCCCTCTACCCGGAAAAACGGAAAGAAACGATAAGAAGGTTCTAGATTTTTTATATTATATTAGATTAAAGCTACTCTTTCACTAAACATTTTATATAAACTCTTTTAAAATTGGAATTTTTTGTTAGGGTTTTTAGGTCAAAAGCTAATCACATTGTGATGGTGAGGTAATGACAACATAATTGCTCAAGAATCCTGAGTACATAATACTCCAACCTAGAAAATGGAATCTAGAAGAAATGCAGGCTGGCTCACCTCAATGGGCAATCAAGTCTTCCATCTTTTCTTTACTAATTTTTCAGGCATCAATGGTTATGGCTAAAACTGACTTTTCAATTGTCTTCAGTCAAAGAATGAGGTGTACGTACCTCTTTTTCAGAACCCCATAGATTTTAGATTTTGGATTTAGCACATTTGGAATTTTACTTGGAAAATGCACCTCTTTCTCTCTCTCTCTCCCCCTTTTTCCTCCCAAAACCCTCAAAACCCTCCCTTTCAAATTGTGAAAAAGAGAGAGACCCAATCACTATTAGTCTAAGTAGTGTATAAAAAAGATGCATCCACTTCCCAACATATCCTTTTTTCCATTTCAGAAGCAATCAATTGTCTCTACCCGGCAATCATTCACCCATTTAAATTCAAATTCCCTACAAACCCACAACAAGAGACTCCCCCGCATGTATATATAGAAATCATGCCAGTTAGCAACAAACCTCAAAAGATGGGGACGCTACAGAAGTTCAAGCTGCTCGCGATGCAGTGCGGCGTGGCCCAAAGCCCAACCCGAAGCCCAAGATCGAGCCCATTGATCCAGCTCCGCCGCCGCAAACCCACCTTGCTAATGCTCCTGAGCCGGAGCAGCAGTCGCCGACGAGACCCGCCGATTCAGTCGCTGCCACAGAATGCTCCGGCTCCGGTTCAGAGGCACAGCCTCAAGGACCTCTTTGTGTCTTCCCCGCCTTTTGAATTGAACGACAAAAGGAAGAGTGAGATAGATACGCGGCAAGAGTTCGGTTTGGTGGTGGCGGGTAAAGCAATTGATGGAGTTGGGCCGGGTTCACCTAGACCGGGCTGGACCGGTTTCCGTTACAAGTCGTTGTTACTGAGAAGGGCTTGGCGCCCTGTGCTCGTTACCATTCCTGAGTGAATTAATTAAATCCTAATTTTAGTCATCGGAAAATATATTAGAGCTTTTTGTATGTAATTGTCGTGTGATAGTCTCTCATGAACTTTGGTCCAAAATTTTTTGTACCCTCTTCTTGTTGCTATATCCAATTAAAGCATGTCTCAAGGGAAAAACATGTTTCTTTAATCATGCACCTAAAAAATATTTTTGATATATGTGATTTTGATAATCAAAGAAAAACCCAACTTTGTATGCACGCCATTATCAATCTTTTTTGAGGTATCTTGTTAAAGTTAAAGTGGCATGGACCAGGGCCGTGGCTGGTGGGAAATCACTGAAGTAAAGCAAAAGCGTGCCCTTGAGTAAAAAGGGCAAAGAATAATAAGGCATGCTTTATTACACCACCAAAGCCCAAGCTTGGCCATTTCAAAAAGCACAACTTTTGAAATTCTTATCTTGCAGTCCGGTTGAAACCAATTGGCAATCCCATTTTGGCGGTCATTCTCTGCAACCCTCCTCTTCAACTGGGAGTATCTCGAGTCTCCAAATTTTAGCCAAAATAGCTAGAAAGCCATTATAGCAAACTACTTCCTCCAGCAATGTTCTCTACTTTGTCTAATCTCTAATATTATTTTTCTCTCCTCCTTTCTAAATTAAAAGTTCATTAAAAAATCAAAAAGTAAGAGGTGAGAGAGGGTTGTGTGCCTAGATAGAGAGAAGAAGAAGAAATGAAAAACCCTCAAATTCTCTCTTCTCCTCTCCAAATGTAGAGAGGCACCAAACTCAAATTGAGAGTTCTACAAAATAGAGAGCCATATAGCAAGTTTGCTGAAGCTGCGTTTTGCCCTTATTCTAGCCAAAATGGCTAAGGATCAGAGTATAGCAACTCTACTGGAGATGCTCTTAGTTATAACAAAATATGAAATCCATGAAAGAAAAAAGAAAATGTGCTCATCCAAATAAATGTTACAGTTCTCCGCTTTCGAATCAAAGGGATGGAAAGAACTACTTCAATGCTAATTCAATGGCGTACATTTGAGAAGTAAAATACAAAGAAGGCAAATAACTTTTTTTTCTTCCCTTCTTCAAATGGGCTTACATTCATCTATCTAGTTATTTAATTTCATTATTACAGAAAAATTTCTTACAATCAAAATTAAGTTCAAAAAAGAGAAGAGTCGTTCAGTGTCTTGCTGCTAGCTGCTCTTCGTTTGCAAGAGGAATCGGTGTCCTCTGATTTGTTTGGGATTGTGATTGCCGCAAATCAGAGTTATTCACCACTCTCTCGTTGCCTCCATTTCCCTGCTGAGATTCGGCACGGCCATCAGGCTTAGGGCGGCCATTTGAATGCTCTTTTTCTTTAAGTACAACCCTCCGCAAGAACCTATCTATCATCTCGTAACTGGTAAATGTAATAACAGCAGAAGGAGTGGTTCTTAATAAATTAGTGGCACAACCATTATAAAATCCACGAAGGCCTTCCTTTTGGAACACCTTCTTTGTACAATCAATAACCCCTGCATACTGGGCTTCAATATGTCTGGCCTGACCTTGCTCTTGCAGCCTGGAGCGCACGACCTGCAGACAGGATAACAATAACAAAATATGAGAAAGAAAGAATGAGGATTTTTAAGTTGTAAGCAGTCCAAATTCCAATGTGTTGAATAAGAAGTCCAGCTGAGCATACCTCGTGAGGGTAAGTTATCACTGAAGCAATTACTTTGGATATCGATGAGGCAATGGCAACACTACCAGGGTTTAACTTATCAACAGTTGTATTATCTGAAAAGTTAAATTTCATGCTTTCAGATAAAGTTAGTAATGAGAAAAATACTGAAGATTCCAGTAAAACAATCTAGCACAGAAGAAATATATCACATTACCTCTTTTTGCCATAAAAGATTTTATCTTTTCATAAGCAGGAAATTGAATTGCAACATGACTTATCCCAGCCAAAGAAGGCAAGATCCCACTGTTTGAAACCACAAAAACAACAAAAAAAGGTATCATGAACGGAAACCACACTTTCATAATTATTATAACTTGAGAGGGCTTCTTTATACCAATTTGGAACGGAAAGAGAATTTTGATTAGTACTTAAACGTCAAATATGAAATTCCTAGTCTAGTGTCATATCTACACGCTATAATTGAAAACAAGAAAAATGACCTATATAGACCTCGCATGCCTTCCTCAGTTGCAATCCTTGTGAAAGCAGATCTCATGCTTTTGTAAGGAATCACACCAGGCCTCATTCCTTGTGTCTACATAAAGATGATCAAGAATGTTTTAAAAGAATGACAGCAGTTCAAACATTAATAAATGTGAAGTTCTTGAATTTTCTAAAACCATGAGCATTGAGTTAAGCCAGAAGCTCAAGATATGTAATTATGCGGAAGAGATTCATTACCCAAGTTAGACATTTGTTAAGCATCAACCCCAAGGATATTATATGCCCACACATTTCTTGAAAACCTATAACTATAAGCACTCTGGGACCATCTCTAGCAATTGGATGGATCTCCAATTCAATTTCAAAAGGGAACAGATAACATCACTGTAAGATATAAGCTACCAAATTATGGCGAAAAAGGAAACAAATTTAAAAAGAAGCACATGTTACTTCAAAACAGAAACCTCTAACAAGTTAGAAGTTATATCATATTGAACTCATATCTCTTCATATCCACTTTCCAGGAGCCATACTTTTATAGTTCAAAATCTATGCCAGCTTGGCCAATGCATCCGTCTTAGCACTGATATTGGATAACTTTGATCCTCTGAAATCCATCCATTTTCAGTAAAAATTCCCCGGTTTTAGTACTTCTGTGAGACTGCAACACAAAGAAGCATTTGCAATTGCAAACAAAGCAAACTCCCGTGCTTGAAAAACACATGCTTGAAAGGGCATATGCATGCTTAAATACTATCAACTCTAATAAAATTATGAGGAAACTTAATCACGAAATAAGCATGTGGTCAAGCAGAAAATGAGATAGAATCAAAGATGTCCTTATTATTACAATCAATGAAATAACAATCATAAGAATATAATATATAATAGATATAGTTCCATTTTAAATGAATTACAAAGACAAGAACAGTAAACTTACTTGAAGTCTGGTCTTAACAACCCACAATGGATTTGTTGTAATGGCTGTGGCAGCCCCGGCACCAGCAGCAGCTATCATATTTGCACCAATTGTAAGTTCGCTGCTGCCATCAACTGCAGTATGACAATAGTGAATGTTTAAAATCAACTAACCAAATACCATTAAGTATCCCCCATAGCTCATAACTAAACCAAGAATAGAGGAATACTATGTGTTTCATAAGATATCATGAGAAGACCGACACAAATTTTCAAGTAAGCGACATTTAGGAAACCAACCATGCGACTGGAGTAGGCCTTTGAGTTGCTCATAAACTGTGAAGTACACCTACATATGAATAGAATACTTATGTCACCAACAGAACTCTATAAAGTATGTTAGATTATAATGTGCACGTGATCTGAAAGAGGGACCCATATCCTTCGGAACTCAAGTTTGCACAACATAAGGGTTCCCAAAGACTTGTTTCACAATATATAGGCAACAAAAGTAATACTCACTGCCCAGTTTGGAAGTAGTGCTAGAATTGTTGGTGAAAGGCCACGATACATCCCCTTCAAACCTTCAGTTTTTAATATGTTTTGTAGGCTTGTGATAATGATACTACCTGAGTATAGGCCAAAAGGATAACAAAGAAGAACATTCATATATCAATAAGAGTAACAATACGCGGTATGCAGTCCGAACTACAAGTATAGAGCCTAAGGCATGTGTGGCATACGTCTACTACTCAATGCATATTTTCTCATTTGTGGGAATAATCTACAGATGAAAAATTGAAACTCTAATCTGACAATGATTCCATTTCCAGTTTCCACCTAAACCTGTGTTCAGCATACTTCCAATACATTAGCTAGTGAATCTAGTATGGTTAAAAATCGCTACTCGCACCAACTTTTCTATAGATAAATTAAGACCCAGCAAACCCAGAATCACCCATTTCCTCTGACCACTGATAAATACAACATAATATGTTCAAGGGAATAATAGAGCAGAGAGTCTGAATATTGAAGAATACCTCTTTGTCCCGGAGGCATGCCATGGACCTGTAGCCTAGTCTTGATGACATCTAAAGGGCACACGAACGTTGCCGCCATAGCACCTGCAAAGCTTAAAATATAACCAATTCGCAGACAAGAATGAGAAATTCATCAGATTTCCAATGTGTTCCCAAAGGAACGGAACCCTAGAAATTGAAAAGCGAAGGGAAAAGCTGACCAGCGGCGGCGCCTGCACCGGCGTGGCAGATACCATCTCGGACAGTGTGGCGGTCAGAAGATTGAGCGGCCCCTCCCCCCATCGTCAAAGCACTGTCTAGTCTCTTTTAGAGCTGGTTCAAACTCAAATCAAAGGTAATTTGCATGGCCAATCCCAATGTATTAATTAATGTATGTATGAGAATATATGTATATATATAGGTACTAAGTTACATTGATTTGATAGAGGAAGAATGGATTAAGGAGTGTGTTTGGGGTTGGAAGCCGAGACCATGAGACCATAAGACTCAGAATAATTTAAAGTTGAGCTATGTCTTGTTTGAAGGGTTTAAGCGATGAATAAGAACGTGTCAGGTGGGTTGCTTGGATTTGGAAATGGGAAATTACCTGGAATTCATCAATTTGTTTCTCTCAGAGGTAAGTGGTAATTGCCAATGCCAAATAAGGGGGCTTGGCCTTGGTCTCTCTTCTCTGCTATTTCGACGACCATCATAAAATTGAAATCTTCCTACTTTTTAAACTCAATTTCTGCGTAATGGTACTAATATCCAATCATTCGGCTTTTTTTCTGTTCACCTTTTGTTTTCTTTCCAATTTAACTTGAATATTAGAGGTCCTGTCTGCTGCTCACTTTCTGCAATATTTGGTGTTTTTTTTTTTGGTTGCTTGTTTTTGTATTTGCTGATGTATAGGCGGATGATAGATGTAAATATTTATTTATAATTCAGACTTCTAACTTTGATAATGAGACTTTTTGTTTTGTTTTGTGAACAATGTTTTTTACAAATAAAAGATAACCACATATTAATATATCGGGCGAGTACTTCAGTTTGGGCCAGCCTACCTGAAGCTTTAGACTATTCTCTCTTTTCAGGGTCCAAAGCCCCCAAGTTAGGTAGTCCTAGATCAATACAGGCTGAAAATTGAAAAGTTTCATCAACTCGACCAAGAACAAAGAGCATACCAAGCCATGGTTGGCTTGGCAGTAAACTAAACACAGACCCAACTCCCAAGCACTTTGGCAATCTCCGTTTACAGACCCCCATTTTCTGGTGTTTCTGGTGCTTGAGCACCTATAGTGATGTAGAATAGATAGCGGAAGCAATCGAAGAGGAGATGGGGAGACTCGCACACAAAGGGTAAATCGGGTAAACTGCGTATTTGGGCTCCGAACTCATAATCGAGCCCATGACCCGTCGATTCAAAGAGAATGTCTTCATGAGTAAAACTCATCACTTTGCTGTAATGTATGGGTTTTTTCGAGCATCCAAGATCGTTTGGCAGCCCGAAATCCTTTTTTTTTTAATACAGTTTTTGCATACTTTGTTATTTTCCTAATTTAATTCCTTGTTTATTCCTAGGGTTTCTATGAATATTTAAATAAATTTTAACCGTGGCTAGTATTATGTTTTGTTATTCCAAATTATCAAATAAACCGTGAGGTTTCCTCATATCTTCCTAGTGGATTCCAGAATTACATGTTCTATGCTAAAGTTTTAGTCATCATATTGTCACGCTGCGTCATAGATCTTGTTTGGTGGGGTGGCATGGATTAGCCCAATAAAATTGAAATAACGTCGTGACTAGTGCTTTTGTGCATCCATGGGATGAAATTCAAACCCCAATTTACTCTGGCCAATCTTATTCATAGTCATTCTATAGTGAGGGTCTTATCCATGGCCCTTAGGTGAGGTCCTATTTCTTAACTGTTGGATTAAACTAAATAATTTGATCCAACGGTTAAAAGATAGGGCCTCACTTAAAGGCCATATATAAAGTCCTCATTATAGAATTCTTGGTCTTATCCAATGCTAGAATCCCAGTTCAATATTATCAAAAGCCGACCCACCAAACGAGTCCATAATATCTTGGGAACTATTTGTATACCTTGTTCACTTGTTGGTTATGGTTTGGTGGGCTCAAAATGGTACCCAGGCACCCAACACAAATAAAGCCCTGCAAGAACAGTTCACTTGTTGGGGCATTTTCAGCTGGATATGGTATATCTTGGTTGCTGGGCCCCAGTTTGGTATGCAGTGGCCTTCTGTAACATCGACCATGGGGCAAGCTTGGCAATGACATGCGTGTAGGGCCCAGATAGGCCCATTCTCCCAGCCTGTACTTGCGCCCAGTAGTTGCTCAAACCAAAAACGTTAAAAAGATTTTCTAAAAATCCCTTTGCCCTCAAAGTTGAAAGCATCAAGGCAAGGACAACACAGTATGTGAATGTGATGATGGATCCAAGGCACCTACAGGCTTACAGCCTTGGGAAAATTCTCAGAAATCTCAGTTCGGTAAGAGGTCGTTGAAGAAACCTATAAATATACGTTGGGAAATGTGCCATTCTGCCCCCTCCCTGTTATGCATCCATTCCACTCCAGATAATCAGAAATTACCATTTTCAGGCTTTATTATAGTCAACCTAATCCTTTATTAAGCCCAAAAAAGAAAAAGAAAAAGAAAAAGAAATTCAAATGGGTTTTGGAGAAGAGGGAGAAAGTAGTCATATGATTTCATATGATGCAACGCTTAACACATACATTGGGTTGTCTCGTGTGGTTCTCGTCATTAAAACCTCAACCAGAGACCATCTCTCCTTCCAACTACAACTTCCCCATCTGCAATTCATTAATTATGTACTCCAATTAAATGGTATTTGCAATATCATCATTCATAATTTGCAGCCACAGACACAGCCGCTTTCAGACTGATACTGATATGGATTCTCAACACAAGTTGCACATTGTTTAATTTCCATACACAATCATAAAAGCATGCTTAAAGACGATTCTAACCTCGAATATAAAAAGCATGGTTAACTGAGAGTTTTAGCTCATGGAGTTTGCTGCACACATGGTTTCAAGTTTCAACCCAACCCATGTAGCTTAGCTTTCATTGACAGCAAGGCCTAGCTAGCTACTTGGTAGCAATAGGCAACCAAAAATTACTCATCATAGTACCATGAAGCCTATATCATGGGACATTGGATACCATCATATTATATTTGGGATATTTTGTATTAGTCCCATGAGGCTGAGGGCTACAAGCCTGCTACTGTAGTCTGTAACCCTACCCTGCATATGTATAAACAGCATATGGCCAACTTAATTATTCCATAACCACATGTTGCTGTACCTAATCACCACATTAATTATAGTTAATTAATCTGAAAAAAACAACAATGCTCAAGGAATTAAGGCAATTCAAGTAATTAAATATCCATGCAGGTGTTTCCTTTCATCCTTATGTATATTATCATCACTTAATCACTACAATCCATCATTAGACCATCAAAAATTACATTATACACCTACACGAGATGAGATGAGATGAGAAGAGAAGAGGTGGTCCTTCCTTTGGATCACAATCAGCATTGACTGGGGTGTGTGGTGGAGACCACCAAAAGACCTCAGTAAAAGGCAAAGCAAAGCCTGCAGGTTAACAGGTAACAGGACAGACATCTGCAAACAACGCAAAGACTCCCACTCATTTAACCACATACAACGTGCGCACTGCGCACCTTGTCCACATCATTGCCATCACAGAAACACATGCACAACCCCGCGCCACGTGTCAGCTTCTTCCCACAAAAATCCTAATCCCGAAAGTTGTTACCAATTGCCACTTGGTCTCTACTCTTCGCTTCATCACCAGCTGAAAACTGAAACCCTCTCCCGTGAGCTTTCTTCGATTTCAGGTTTACATTTTTTTTGGTGCAAAAGTTTTTTTAAATTTTTTATAATCTGGTTTTACCAGATAAAACTTTCTATTAAGCTTTTACAGAAATTACGAGTGCTAATCTCACTTATTAGTGTTATTAAATTACTCACATTAAATTAGTAATGTTATATCCCTGTCGACTTTCTGCTCATAATAGGCCAAAACTAAGACATAAAAAATTAATGGAGAAAAACTCTTAGGATGGATTAAATTATCCAATTAATATTCTGTAAAACTCTCCTGCAAGATCTGTTAGGTAAACGACCAACCTTGTGATGCTCTGTCTCGACTCTAGAGCGAGCAAACGCAACAAACATAATTCCGCTGTAACTTTCTTTATATCCCTCGCCCTCTCTCAGTAGTGAACTTTTTCCCGGGAAAAATAAAATAAAAAGCTTTTGCTTTTGGAGCAAAAATTGGTTGGGAGAGGAAGAAAGAAACCGACTTTTTGCAGAAGCCGAATGTGGGTTTTATTTTATGGATGGATTGCTTTATAGTCAGCCATACCCACTTTTCTGTATTTCCTTTTTACAGTTTAGATTAAAAAGATAGCTTTTTGCCACCGATTTTCGCTGCCATTTCTTTTTAACCCAGAAGAAAGCTTTGGATTTTAAAGCTCTCTACCCAGACTACTCTCTGGGTCTCTGATTTCTTTTCTCTTCCTTTTTTAATTGTGGGTGTTTGGTGGAGGAAAAGGTCGGGAAGCTGACTCGAGGAATTCAAAGGCTTTTTTAATTAAAAGATTAAGGATTTGGGCGTTGATTATTGAGTTTTACAGTTCATACCTTGTCACCAAAACGCGTTACTTCTCCGTGTTGATTTCTTTATGTGCTTTCTTCTGCTTCTTTGTTGTCTTTGTTGTTGCTTATTACTGTCGCAATCGGATCTGCGTTTGGCTTTGCGCTCTGACATTCTTGCGGGTATTGCACATTATCTCTTCCTTGTTTGTTGGAATCTTTGCTTCTCTGTTCGGTTCCTGAGAAGAAACGAAAAGGACACAGAAAAACTAAGAAGAATAACACGAAAATTAGGATTTTTCTTTTCTGGGTAAGCTGAATTCATGCTTAACAGTGGCATCTTATAGAAAGTTGAATCTCTATGTTTGGCGTTTGGTGTTCAAAATTTTGGTTGCCAAATGATGGAATATGCTAGGTGAGGCATTTCCTTATGTATTTTCTTACAGAGGGTATGCCTGTTGATATAATCAATTTGTTGAATGTTATGGATGCATAGGTGTTTTGAGGACATAGTGTAACCTTGTTCTTTGTTTTGCCAATGATAAATGCAGATCAGCTGTGAGTTGCTGGCGAAGTGTTCGATTTTTCTTTGTTATAATTGGGGGTTTGTGCTAATTGCATTTGTGATACTCAGAGAGGCCACTGATTATAAAAATTTGTAGGATTATTTAGGTGCTTAGCATTAGTATGCTTTTGAGGCAAAAAGTTTGATAGTTTGAAGGTCTTGGGCCTCTGGCAAAGACAGTGGTGAGGTAGTTATGGCGTCTGGAGAAGGGAGGCGTCACCATCATAATCTGGTGCCTCTGGCTGCACTGATCAGCAGAGAGCTGAAGAGTGAGAAGATGGAGAAGCCTACTGTCAGATATGGGCATGCAGCTCAATCCAGGAAAGGGGAGGATTATTTTCTGATCAAGACTGATGGTCAGCGAGTCCCTGGAAATTCTTCATCGACATTTTCTGCATTTGCGGTAATCTATAGTCTCTTTTATATTTCCACTAGATTCTGTTGTAGGTCTGCTCTGTTGTAGTGTTGTGCATGGGGTATGCCCAATATGTATATGTATAAACTTGGTGTGTTAAATGTTATATATCAATGCTCAGCTCTAAGCTCTGCCATTTGCTTCCTCCTGACTTGTTCACTGTAAATTTTCATTCCGAACTGTATTGGGTTTATCTGTTCCAACGAAGACGGTAAACGAGATATGTTTGGACAGTTTCTTGTACTTGTACTATTGTTTATAGATTATGGGGTGAAGCAGTGTGCTCAAACCAGTTTTGTTTAGCCATCAATATATTGGTAATCAAATATGATAGTCACTGCTTTTTTTTTTTTTATCAACTGCCAGATCTTTGATGGGCACAATGGAAATGCAGCAGCAGTATATACAAGGGAGAATTTGTTAAAACATGTATTGGGTGCTATTCCCCGTGGGCTAGGAAGGGAGGAGTGGCTCCAAGCTTTACCTCGGGCCTTGGTTGCTGGGTTTGTGAAGACTGATAAGGATTTCCAGAGTAGAGGCATGGAATTTGCAACTTGTTTAGTCTTTGTTCTTCTCTTTATTTTTTGCTCATATCTTGAAGCACCCAAACAGGCCCTGATTATTTTCACTCTTATTATTGTCTGCAGGAGAAACTTCTGGTACAACAGCTACCTTTGTAATAGTTGATGGATGGACTGTAACAGTGGCATCGGTAGGAGACTCCCGTTGTATCTTAGATACTCAGGGTGGTGCTGTTTCCACCTTAACTGTCGATCATAGACTTGAAGAGAATGTAGAGGAGTATGTCTCTGCTAAGTTTCAATAAAACTCCTTTCTTGTTACTGTTCTCTGGATTTACTAATTGAGTATTCGGTTTGTAATCTTAGGAGGGAGCGTGTTGCTGCAAGTGGTGGGGAAGTTGGAAGGTTGAGCATTATTGGCGGTGCAGAGGTGAGGGCATCTAGACCTTACAGATTGTTTTTGCTGACAGAAAGAGATACTTTTTCTGTTAACATTGTTATTCATTTTTCATTGTGTAATATATGTTGTTTGACATCTACAGATTGGTCCCCTTCGTTGTTGGCCAGGGGGTTTATGCCTTTCTAGGTCAATTGGAGACATGGACGTTGGGGAGTTTATAGTTCCGATACCATATGTGAAACAAGTCAAGGTATCTGTCTCCTTTTGGAACTTAAATTTTAAGCTTGGTTTTATTCAATTGACTGCCAAGTCTTCTTTAGCAAGAAAGCTAACATTATTCTTATATTGGTTTAAAAGCTATCAAATGCTGGTGGGAGGCTTATAATTGCTTCTGATGGCATCTGGGATGCTCTATCCTCAGAAATGGCAGCACAATCTTGCCGTGGGTTGCCTGCTGAACTTGCTGCTAGACAAGTTGTGAAGGTGGTTTGAACTACCTATGCCTTTTTCTTGCAGTGTGCATTGGCAATAACTTTTTCTTATTGCATTTGATGGATTGTTCTGTAGGAAGCCTTAAGGTCAAGGGGTCTAAAGGATGATACAACCTGCATTGTGGTTGACATAATTCCTCCTGACCATTCAGTACAGCCTTCAACTCCACCCAAAAAGCAGAACAAGCTGAGGACGCTGTTTTTCAGGAAGAAGTCACGCGATTCTGCTAATAAACTATCCAAGAAGCTATCAGCTGTGGGTATTGTGGAGGAATTATTCGAAGAAGGGTCTGCCATGCTTGCTGAAAGGTTAGTTGCTTTTTCCCTTAATTCAGTTTAGTTGATTCGTGTTCAGATTGTCTAGAAGAATTTCATACTATAGTTGTCTACTAATTGTGAAAAGAAATTTCTTCAACAATGCCACTGCTTTAAGTATTGTCATTTCACATTTTATGACGTTTTATTAAACTTGTATAGCAGATCAAAGTGGAGCTTCTTATCATGGCTTTGGTTACCTTTGAAATAGAGATTATTGATCATATAAAATGTGTTGCAGGCTGGGCAGTGATGAGTGCACAGCACAATCTACAACATCTGGGCTGTTTATGTGTGCTGTATGCCAAGTTGACCTTGCACCGAGTGAGGGCATATCTGTTCATGCTGGCTCTATCTTCTCCACCAGTTCAAAGCCTTGGCAAGGGCCTTTCCTTTGTTCTGATTGTTGTGACAAGAAGGACGCCATGGAAGGAAAACGCCCGAGCGGAGTCAAAGTAGCGTAACTTGTTTGATATTGTTTCGCCACCATTCTTTTAACCCTTCATTCCCATTTTTTTGTAATCCATTTTCGTAGGCCCAAGCAATATTGTTTGAATCTTACTTGAATGATGCATGAAATGTATATGTAAATTTGATAAATAATATGAAATGAGTTTTGGGAACTGAGCAAGGTAACCTCGTTTGGTTTTAGGTTGGATCGGTGCATGTGTTAAAATGGTGTCAATTCTCTGTTAGTAAACAAACGCGGAGTGATATGTCTTTTTCAAAGCGCGTTGAATGTCTTTTCACTAAAGCAAAAATAAACAAATAAAAGAGCGTCTTGTAAATTTCCGAGTCTTGCATATCGAATCTCCTGTCAGCTTTAGGGCGTTTGGTTTCTTTTTGTTGGGTTGTATCGGTGTGTGCATGTATGAAAATGCTGTCAATTCTCTGTTAGTAACCAAACGCCGAGTAATTTATTGGAAATGCATTAGTCTTTACTGAAAGAAAAGTAAACAAATAATAAATGAGAGTTATTGTATATCCAATTTTCTGAATCAAATTGAAGACTTGCATGCGGAATTTCCAAGTCAACTAGCGTGTTTACTATAAGTCTTGATGAAATATATGGTGAAGAAAGAATGGTATCCAAGTTGCTATTGTTGTTAACACAGAATGGGTGGTGGTGGTGCTCTGTTTATTTTCTCTCTTCTCAATATATTGTGAAGCACAGGTTTGGCTTCTTTATTTTTACGATTACGATCCAGGTTTGGCTTCTAGCTTTGATACATGGAAAGTAGCCCCGCCTTGCACTTGTTTCAACCTAGTTGTATTAGTCTTCCCCTTCCAATTTCCAAGTCAACTAGCGTGTTAAACACAGAATGAACTTAATATATTGTGAAGCAAGAGTGGAAGTAAACAATTCAAGAGTCTTGTTCTGAATTACAGAAGTAGATCTTTTTGTTCTTCTTTATACGTGGTGCTTTGTTCTGGTTCTTCAGCTGGGAATTTCTCGATGGCTCTATTGGCTTTGTTTATTTTCTCTCTTCTCACTCATCTCGTGGTTCTTCACTCTACCGAAGAAGGGGAACTCTACAACAAACACTGTCCTCCCGAATACTGTAATGAAAAAGTAGGCCATATCCATTTCCCCTTCAAAAGTGAGACGCAGCCTCCTGAATGCGGTTTGTTCACAGTTAATTGTTCTGATCAAGATAATCCGAGGATCCAACTGAAAGAGAAAGGATACTGGCATGAATTAGAGAGCATCTCTCCAACAAACGCGATTTCTATAGATGACAAAGGGCTTCAGCAGCGCTTGGCAAGCGATTTCTGCAACGATAAACTTTTCGACGATTTGAGTCTTCCCACCCCTTCTCCAATCTTTAATGCATCAGCGACGTACAGTCTCACCCTCTTCAAATGCAGCAATACCCACCTCCCCAATACAGTTCTTAAAAGACACTGCGACAATGATAAGCATACTTACTACTCTAATTGTTCGTCTGATGATAGTTTAGCATGTCACCCACTCTCGTGTCCAATCATTCAGATCCCATTTGATACAAATCAACCTTCCCCAAGTGTCCCTTCATTTACTAAGTTCCACCTTCAACTGCAAGTAAGCAAAGAATGTGAAGGATGTTATGTTAGAAACAGAAATTGCGTTGTTGATGACAAGGGAAAAGTTAAATGTTCCGAAAAAGGTATATACATCGGAATAGATGTACATCAAATTAGATGCTTGCCACATTTACATGATCTGCTATGCACTATCTTGAGTTTTTAAAATGCTTGCCGCATACATCAAACACACACACACGCAAGTACATATGAGTTTTTAAATGATCGTTATGCACTATCTTGTTTTTGTTGAATGCCAATTATATATATGCCACTTCAATCTTCTTTGCTTCAGCTAACAAAATTTTCATTTTGCAATTTATGTTGCAGGAGATAAATTGGGATTGAAGCTAGGACTAGGTAAGATTGATATCTCTCAAGTTAAATATCTAATTCATATGGATGATCATCTAGGACAACTATTATAACCCAGAAAGGAAATCAAATCAGTCCCAAGTGCCTCTCAACAGAGGATTACTTTTCTAAGGATACATGAAATCAACAAGCTTTGAATATTACCATATTTCTTGCAGTGTACACCGTATGGTCACCGAACGCTAAACTGATTGATATCATCTTTTCCCGCATCTTACACTTATCTCAACAAATTCATGTTAGTTTAAAACAGTTAAAAACATGAGGACAAAGAGATTCTTTCAATTTTTTGCGGGCCAAACTCTCTCTGAAAAAAGTCTGGAATGCTAGTTTATATATTCCTACATGCACGGCATAAATTTTTCATTTCCCTCTTTGATCAGCTTCAGCAGGTGCAGTTGCTGGTCTCATGGTTCTAGTTGTTATTGTTTGCTGCTTAAAGAGAGAGTTATCATCCTGTAGATATATCTTCTTCTGGAAGAATCAAAGCCAAGATCGTCAAATTGTTGAGGCCTTTCTAAGGAGCTATGGGCCACTTCAAGTTAGAAGATATAGCTATTTGGAGGTCAAGAAAATGACCAATTCCTTCAAAGAAAAATTAGGACAAGGGGGCTACGGTAGTGTCTACAAGGGAAAATCAAATGACGGCAGTCTTGTAGCTGTGAAGGTCTTGAGCAAATTAAAAGGTAATGGAGAAGAATTTATGAATGAGGTGGCAGCCATTAGCAGAACTTCCCATGTCAACATCGTCTCCTTGTTGGGCTTTTGTTTTGAGGGTTCAAAAAGAGCTCTCATCTATGAATTCATGCCTAAAGGATCACTTGAGAAGTTCATATTTGATGCAAATACCCCGAACAAAAATCATCACTTGGGATGGGAAGCATTGGATCGAATTGCACTTGGCATTGCTCGAGGGTTAGAGTATTTACATCGCGGTTGCAACACAAGAATTCTGCATTTTGACATCAAGCCTCATAACATTCTTCTTGATCAAAAGTTCTTACCAAAAATCTCTGATTTCGGCCTTGCTAAAATATGTAACAGGGACGAGAGTATTGTGTCAATGATGTGTGCCAGAGGTACTGCTGGTTACATTGCTCCAGAAGTATTCTGTAGGAATTTTGGAGGGGTCTCACACAAGTCAGATGTATATAGCTATGGGATGATGCTTTCGGAGATGGTTGGGGGAAGAAGGAACATCAATGCCGAAGCTGAAGATACAAGTGAAATATATTTTCCACACTGGATTTACAAGCGTATTGAACTTGATGAAGAACTTGGTCTGCCGAGTATCATGAATGAGGAAGACAAAGTAAGAGCAAGGAAGATGATAATAGTGAGCTTGTGGTGCATACAAACAGACCCTTCAAACAGGCCAGCGATGAAAGAAGTGATAGATATGTTGGAAGGCAGTGTTGATTGCTTGCAGATTCCACCCAAGCCTTACCTGTCTTCTCCACCAAAATCCACGGCAGATTCTTCTACTACGTTAGTATCAATACAGTAGAACTCTGTATTTTACTTGGACGCATGTATGTTTTTTCAAGGGAAATTGAATAATGAACAATATTGCTGTGAACTGTATTATCTATGGGCTTTGTTAGGTCTGGATTCATTAACATATGGTCTACTTGGTTTTTTATTTTTATTTTTATTTATTTTTGTTAAATAAATGAATCTGGCATCCAAAACAGGGGGTCTGTATTGCAAATCTTATCTTGATTCTTGGCCAATGACCAGTATAATTTATGCCTCCGTTTTGTTGGCAGGTAAAGTTTTGTTGAGAAATTTCCGTTGTAGACTTTTTAACATATTGTCCATTGTGGTGCTTAAATTCAACACCGTAATAAGTTCTCTAAAATGTGGGGGCAGGCAGCAAGCAGAGCCAAAGACTTAATTGAGTAATATGAAATTGTTGACACCATAACTGACCAAGCAACTAGAAGACTAGAAGGAACTCTAAGCAAAGCAAGAGGAGTTCCACATCGGAAAACAACAAGAAGTGAAGGCTCCCTCTCACCTATAAAAGGAGACTTCTCTCCTCTTAGAAGGGGGATCCGAAACTCAGCTGGGTTCCCTCTTCAGGACTCTCCTATTAGTCTGGCCTCCGAGTCCTGGGTCTCCAGACCCGGGGACTTGACACCTGGGCTCCAGACTCCTAACTTTGTACCTTAGGCCCTAGGCCTTCTTCCAGTTATCTTTGGGTCTAATCCCCTTGTACAAATGTAAACAATATCATAATGAGAACATCTTCTCTGTGGACGTAGCCCATTCATTAAGGGTGAACCACATATATCTTGTCTTTTGTATACTCATAAATTGGCCAAGTCCTCACATACATGCTGAAGGTCCAAACCTTCACCCATCATTCATCACACCTCATCACTAAGTTGGACTCAATCTTGGCCCAACCATTTTGAGCATCAACAGAAATTATGAATAAAGCATATGACGTGGGATTTTTTTGCAGGCTATGACGTACAAGATGGGCTTTAATGACCAGTGGGTTTCTCTTATTATGAGGTGTATGAGTTCCGTTTCTTTTGCTGTGATGTTGAATGGAAAAGTTGGGTCTCAGTTTTGCGAGTCTAATATGTGAGGCAGCCTTCTGAGAAAAGCTGTCAACTGTCAGAGCCAAAGACTTCGATTGGGGAATTATCAAGTCAAAGCTATCCTCCTTCAAATACAACTCGCAACACTGCTACTTCTATTATTATTATAATTCTCTCTCGGCCATAATTTACAATATCCCAAATGAATCAAAACCTCTGCATCCTCATTTTGATGTTTCTCCTCCTAACAGAAGCCTCATTTGCTCTAGACTTTTACTACCAAAACTGCAGTGTGCCCGTAAGTTGTGGCCGCCAAGACATTAGCTATCCATTCTACATCCAAGGCAAGCAAGAATCCTTCTGTGGCTACCCTGGCTTCCAGCTCTCTTGCCATGGAGATGGTGAAGACGCCTACCCACTTCTCCAATTGTCTGGTAACAATTACACCATCCACAACATCGATTACCAAAGAAAGTCTCTTCTTGTCTCAAATTCTCTGCTTTCAGGCTACTTAGAAAGCACTGCTTGTAACAATGATATTTCATCACTCCATAACTTAACCCTTCCCAATGATCAGTTCGAGTTGGCTTCAAACCAAGCCGACTTCTTTTTGCTCTACAATTGCAACTCTTCTGTGGTTGAGTCATTTCCAAAGTACAAAATTGGTTGCTTTGATCAGGCAACTAACAAAACCAGAAGTAATACTTCAGTTCTGGCTCTGCCTCGGGATGAATATCCAAAATTTGGAAGTCACAAGTGTGGAGAAGAAGTGGTGGTGGCTCATGCTAGAGGACGGTATGAGAATGGTGAGGTGGGATTAATACAAAAGGTTTTGAGCAGAGGGTTTGAGCTGAATTGGTTTGCTAGTGACTGCAGCCGCTGCCAAGACAGTGGAGGGAGGTGTGGCTTCAATTACACAACCTACCATTTTAGGTGTCTCTGCCCAAGGAGGGCTCATGCTGTGCGCTGCGTGGAAGGTTAGTTTTTTATTTTTACTCTTCTACGTACGTGAAATTATTATGAATAATTAGATAGCATGAGATAATTGTCCACTTGGGCATAGAATAGTCTAATTCCTACCATACATTTGATTCAAGAAAAAAGGCGGTTGTTTAAGTAGAAAATAGTAAAGTGGGTGCTGCTGATACACGACATTGAATATCAAACGTTATAGATTCAAATCTTAAACCTTTAAATAAAAAAATTGCAAGTAAATAATCCAAGCCCTGATTACACATGAGCAGTGTGATTTTTGAACAAAGGGAGTAAATGGTCATCTTTCTTGCAGGAAAGAACTTTAGATAATTGTCCACTTGGGCATAGAATAGTCTAATTCCTACCATACATTTGATTAAAGAAAAAAGGCGGTTGTTTAAGTAGAAAAAAGAAAAGTGGGTGCTGCTAATACACGACATTGAAAATCAAATGTTATAGATTCAAATCTTGAACCTCTAAATAAAAAAATTGCAAGTAAATAATCCAAGCCCTGATTACCCATGAGCAGTGTGATTTTTGAACAAAGGGAGTAAATGGTCATCTTTCTTGCAGGAAAGAACTTGAGATAATTGTCCACTTGGGCATAGAATAGTCTAATTCCTACCATACATTTGATTCAAGAAAAAAGGCGGTTGTTTAAGTAGAAAATAGTAAAGTGGGTGCTGCTGATACACGACATTGAATATCAAACGTTATAGATTCAAATCTTGAACCTCTAAATAAAAAAATTGCAAGTAAATAATCCAAGCCATGATTACCCATGAGCAGTGTGATTTTTGAACAAAGGGAGTAAATGGTCATCTTTCTGGCAGGAAAGAACTTGAGATAATTGTCCATTTGGGCATAGAATAATCTAATTCCTACCATACATTTGATTCAAGAAAAAAGGCGGTTGTTTAAGTAGAAAAAAGTAAAGTGGGTGCTGCTGATACACGACATTGAATATCAAACGTTATAGATTCAAATCTTGAACCTCTAAATAAAAAAATTGCAAGTAAATAATCTAAGCCCTGATTACCCATGAGCAGTGTGATTTTTGAACAAAGGGAGTAAATAGTCATCTTTCTTGCAGGAACGAACTTGAGATAATTGTCCACTTGGGCATAGAATAGTCTAATTCCTACCATACATTTGATTAAAGAAAAAAGGCGGTTGTTTAAGTAGAAAATAGTAAAGTGGGTGATGCTGATACACGACATTGAATATCAAACGTTATAGATTCAAATCTTGAACCTCTAAATAAAAAAATTGCAAGTAAATAATCCAAGCCATGATTACCCATGAGCAGTGTGATTTTTGAACAAAGGGAGTAAATGGTCATCTTTCTTGCAGGAAAGAACTTGAGAAGATTGAAGATAGGACTAGGTAAGATCCATATCTCTTCAATTGAATATCTAATTGATGTGGGAAAAGCTAGTTTATTGAATTTTACACCTTGCACCTATTGATGTGGGAAAAGCCCTGATTGTCCATGAACAGTTGCTGCAGTTGCTGCCATTGTGGCTCTAGGGGCTATTGTTTGCTGTTTATTTTGGAATAATCAAAGAAAAAATCGTCAAATTGTTGAGGCCTTTCTAAGGAGCTATGAGGCACTTCAAGTTAGAAGATATCGCTATTTGGATGTCAAGAAAATGACCAACTCCTTCAAAGAAAAATTAGGACAGGGGGGATATGGTAGCTTGTACAAAGGAAAATTAAACAACGGCTGTCTCGTAGCAGTGAAGGTCTTGAACAAATTAAAAGGGAACGGGGAAGAATTTATGAACGAGGTGGCAACCACTAGTAGAACTTCCCATGTCAACATAGTAAGCTTGTTGGGCTATTGTTTTGAGGGTTCAAAAAGAGCTCTCATCTATGAATTCATGCCTAATGGATCTCTTGAGAAGCTCATATTTGATGCAGATACCCCCAAGGGAGATCATGATCATCACTTGGGATGGGAAGCATTGGATGAAATTTCACTCGGCATTGCTCGAGGATTGGAGTATTTACATCGGGGTTGCAACACAAGAATTCTGCATTTCGACATCAAGCCTCATAACATTCTTCTCGATGAAAATTTCACACCAAAAATCTCTGATTTCGGCCTTGCTAAGATATGCAACAGGAAAGAGAGTATTGTGTCAATGTTGGGTGCCAGAGGCACTGCTGGTTACATTGCTCCAGAAGTATTTTGTAGAAATTTTGGAGGGGTCTCACACAAGTCGGATGTATATAGCTATGGAATGATGCTTTCGGTGATGGTTGGAGGAAGAAGGAACATCAACGCCGAAGCTGAAGATACAAGTGAAATCTATTTTCCGCACTGGATTTACAAGCGTCTGGAACTTGATGAAGAACTTGGTCTGCCGAGCATTATAAATGAAGAAGACAAGGAAAGAGCAAGGAAGTTGATAATAGTGAGCTTGTGGTGCATACAAACAGACCCTTCAAACAGGCCATCGATGAAAGAAGTGATAGATATGTTGGAAGGCAGTGTTGATTGCTTGCAGGTACCACCGAAGCCTTACTTGTCTTCTCCACCAAAGTCCGCCGTAGGTTCTTCTACTGCTACATTGGTCTCAACACAGTAGAACGTACCCTGCATTTTACTTGAACACATTTATGTTTCTGAATAATGGAACAAGTTTGCAGAGAACCGTATGATTATGAACTTTATCATCAGGTGTGGACTATAATGAATGCAAGGCTTTATCTTTTTATTATTATTATTTGGGTTATATGAGGTTTTGAACTATTGGAGATTCTGCAATAAGTATTTTATATTAAAGATTGGTTAAATACTTCTAATTTTGGTTGTTGGATTGCATTCATTAAATGTGTTGGTAATCTTTTAAATACAATCTAACGGCCGAAATTAAAAGTATGTAACAAATCCTTAACTTAAATACTTATTGAAAAATACCCTTTGAACTATATGATAGAGCTGCCAAGTCAATGGGTGTGTACATATAATGGGGCTGTGGCAAATGTTGATCTTTGTATCAAAGTATGAGCCAGCTGAGTCAGCCTAAATTCAAAGTTTACGGTCCAGTCACAAGCCCAATTCATGCCTAAAATAGCCCAATCAAAATATTTTGAATGCAAGGCTTTATCTTTTTATTAATATTATTAATATTATTTATTCAAAGGATATTAAAGGAGCACGAATCGAACATAGGACCTCGGATGTAAGGATAAATACTCTTAACTATTTGAGCTACAAGCCCCTAATACTAGGCATTATCTTAGGTGATGAGAAGATTATAAATTTCCAAAAACCAAAACAGAAAGAGAGATGAAGACTATATAGCAGGGAGGGGTAGAATTTGATAAGAAAACTCTTAGAATAACTTGGTATTCATTGATCAAGCATCATGTTAAGTGTTTTATGGCGCCCTGATGAAAAGGTTGGCGCCATGTTTAAGTTGGAGTCAAATTCCCGCAATTGTTCCAGTCGCATTTGAATCGAAAGATAGATACTATGCACAAAATGCCCACATAACATTGAAGACTTCGACCAAAAAAAAAACATTGAAGACATAAACACTAGTAGTTGTTTAATATCGCACTCCCTTCAACCCCACCTCCCAAATTAAAGACATTAAATTTAAAGTCGTCTCCTAACTTAACTATGCATGCTTTCACTATTACTGTTTCTAATCATGGTTTAACTATCTACTTCTAGGATCAAATTTAACTTTAGACCAAACCATGTACGATGTGGCCCAAAGTAACAAATGAACAATAAATTAATGCTACTTTTGATAACACAAGTTTGGATTTCGAGATGTGAAGAATGAAGAAGGAAAACTTTTGATAACACAAGTTTGGTTTTATCCACTCGATCAACCCATCTCAAAACTCAATCTCCATCCTTTATTTATTCCATAATACCCTTTACTTTCCCTGTAATTACACCAATGCCACACTAACAACTCATGTACAAGCCATAGTCACTCCCAACTGACCCTTCACTACTTCACCTCTCTCCCTCACTCTCTCTGTGCTCTCATTTGCAGAAAACAATGGCAGCCATAGCCACACTTTTATTATTCACGCACTTGTTTTTAACCGTTCTACATGCCTCATCAAACCCAGATTTCGAGCATTTACTAGCATTCAAATCCTCCTCTGATGCATCCAACAAGCTAGCCACCTGGAACTCAAGTTACAATTTTGGCACTATTATCTAATTGCAGCCACAAAAAAACATCAATTTGCTGGCAGTGAGAAGAAGGGTGTTTAGCCCACTGTCAAAAATAGCCAACTGATGATCTTCATCATAATCCAAAATGAGCGATGTTCGTGAGTATCACATGCTTTGATCTTGGATTTCCCCGCCAGCAAACAAGAAGAGATCACTCTTTCTTTTCTTGGGCAGGGAAAGTATCAGCCAAAAAGAAGAAAAGCAGCTCATGAATGTTAAAAGGCTCCAAGACATGAGACATGCTGACTCGTTCATGTTAAAGAAGTCAACAAATTGGTTTTTACCAACAAAGAGATCACTCGTTGTAAAATTTGGTTTGTGAAACACGATGTGCTACACTTGTTCCACCAAGCTATAAACAAAAAGACAAACAAGATGGGAAGGAATTTGCAACAGCCAAAGCAAGCTTTTAGCTAAAGGCAAAAGAAAGCCCACATATTAAAAAAAATGGGTGAGGAAGGCTTGACACAACTTTGCCTTATCATTGCTACCCGTGGCCAACAAAAGAAAGTAGCAAGATGAGGTCATTTACAAAAAGATTGAGAAGACCAAGACCCAACACTTCTCAAAACCTATGAACTGAGGCAATAAACAAGGGCATTGTCTTCAGAGCTCTTGAGGAGGTTTCTTTGGATCTCCAAGTCTCAAAGTCACAAGTCACAAGCTGGATTTCTCTAAGGCTAAAAATGTATCAATCAGCAACTAATTGATACAGGGAGCTTCTCCAATGCGAACTCCAAGATGCGAACTCCAAGATGCGAACTCCAATGCGAACTTGTGTTTTAACCGTTGGATGACTTGTGTGCTTTATTTTCTTTCTTTTCGCTCTTCATCCAACGGTTAAAACACAAGTTCGCATTGAAGTTCGCATCTTGGAGTTCGCATTGGAGAAGCTCCCATTGATACAAAAGTCCTAAATTTCCTAAGGGGTACAAAACCACCCCAAAACCCAAATGGTACAAAACCATTCCAAATTTTCTCATGGGTCATCTACCCATGAAAATTCTAATGAGATTAAATTCAAATCTCTCAAAAAACAAGTTCTCAATTAGTGGGCCACACTTACCCATTAATTTCCAATTTCTCCCATGGGTCATCTACCCATAAAAATTTCAATGAGATTAAATTCAAATCTCTCAAACACAAATTCTCAATTAGTGGGCCACACTTACCCATTAATTTCCAATTTTTCCATAGGTCATCTACCTATGAAAATCTCCAAATTGTCTCAAAGACATAAATTCTAAATCATTGAGCCACATTTACCCATTAATTTCCAAACATTGGAACTACGTCGGTTTGATCCCGTAAAGGGTACGTGGGCAGTCTAGCATCCCAATAGACGAAACCACAACCAAATTTGAATCCCTGACTTATCCTAACCAAATTCGCCAAAACACGTTTCCAAGTGCAAATGTCAATTTTAGAAAATTAGTGGGTTAATCAAAATTGCTCATTATTTTTCTTGGACATTGACAATGAGAAAAATTGTACAAAACCATCTAATTTTTTCCATGGGTCATCTACCCATGCAAATTTCAATCTATCAAACACAAATTTTCAATTAGTGGGCCACACTTACCCATTAATTTCCAATTTTTCACATAGGTAATCTATCTATGAAAATCTTCAAATTGTCTCAAAAACACAAATTCTAAATTATTGGGCCACACTTACCCATTAATTTCTAAATTTGAAACTACGTCAGTTTGATCCCATCAAGGGTACGTAGGCAGTCTACCATATCAATAGATGCAACTGCAACCAAACTTGAATCACTGGTTACATCAACCAAATTCTCACAAATCAAATCTCCCTCCATACAAATCATTTCCGAATTACGTTGGTTTGATTCCTTCGAAAGGGAACGTAGGCAATCTAGAGATTCAATCTAGATGCAACCGCCCAAATCTTAAATCCAAACATAATCTTTGGGTTATTCTTAACCAAATTCACCCCAAAACATATATCAAAATCGAATCCCTGGTTTATTCAGCTAAATTCACTCAAACACGTTTTCAATCAAATTCATACAAATCTTTCCTTTTGCAATGAGTCATTCATTCATTGCAATTCGTTGAACTACGAGTGGCTTGATTCCCGAGAGGGATACGTAGGCACCATGAGGTTGGACTTGGGAGCAGCCGTAAAACCAAACATACACGTTCTGTTTCTTTATGATGGAATCAAAGGGTGTTCCCTTGAAGTAAGAGATTGTAATTAAGAGACTTGCATTTCGAATGGGTCGAATCTAAAATAATAAAACCCCATTATTTAATTAGTGGTGGTGAAATTATATTGGGAGGTTCACATTTTTCTTCAACAATACCATAAAACAAAAAAGCAAAAAATATAGATTTGAAGATACTTCTATTTCTACAGCAGGGAGGGGTAGAATTTGATAAGAAAACTCTTCTGTTTGTTTTTGTATATATTGTGGGGAAACTATTTCTTAGAATAATTTGGTATTCATAAATCAAACGCGGAGTAAAATGTCTTTTGCAAAGCGCGTTCAATGCAAAAGTCTTTTCACTAAAAGCAAAAGTAAACAAATAAAAGAGCGTGTTGTAAATTTCCGAGTCTTGCTTAATATCGAATCTCCTGTCAACTGTAGTGCGTTTGGTTTCTTTTTGTTGGGTTGTATCGGTGTATCGAATCTCCTGTAAATTCTCTGTTAGTAACCAAACGCCGAGTAATTTATTGGAAATGCATTAGTAGAAGACTTGCATGCGGAATTTCCAAGTCAACTGGCGTGCGTGTTTACTATAAGTCTTGGTGAAATATATGGTGAAGAAAGAATGGTATCCAAGTTGCTATTGTTGTTAACAAAGAATGGGTGGTGGTGGTGGTGCTCTGTTTGTTTTCTCTCTTCTAACTCATCTCGTGATTCTTCACTCTACCGAAGAAGGGGAACTCTACAACAAACGCTGTCCTCCCATCCCCTGTAATGATAAAGTAGGCCAGTTCCAGTTCCCCTTTAAAAATAAGACACATCCTCCTGAATGCAGCGGTTTGCTCACAGTTGATTGTTCTGATAAAAATCATCCCAAGATCCAACTGAAAGAGGAAGAATACTGGCAAGAATTTGAGAGCAGACCTCTACCAAATACGATTGTTATAGATGACCAAGAGCTTCAGCGGCGCTTGAAAACAGATTCCTGCAATGATCAATTTTTCAACGATTTGAGTCTTCCCAGCCCTTATCCAGTCTTTGAAGAATTATTCGCACACAATGTGACCCTCTTCAAATGCAACAACACCCCACTCCACATTACAGATTTTAACTACCACTGTACAAATGCTACGACTACTTACTATATTACTTGGTCTAATGAAAGTTTACCAAGTCTCCCACCACCATCGTGTTCAATCATTCGGATCCCATTCGATACAAATCAACCTCCCCCAAGTCTCCCTTCAGTGGCTACTAAGTTCTACTTTCAACTGCAAGCAAGCAAAATATGTGAAGGATGTTATGTTAGAAAAGGAGAATGCTTTGCTGATGACAAGGGAAAATTTAAATGTTCCGATGGAGAAAAAGGTAGATGGACATCAAATTAGATGCTTGCCACATTTACATGACCCTTCGTTATTTATCCATTTCCTTTCTTCCAAGGATACAACTCTCAAAAAAAGGAAACAGTCTGTTAAAAATACTTTGTATTCGGTACAAACACACACAGACACACGCAAGTACATATTTAGAGCTTTTAATAAATGATGGTTATGCACTGTCTTGTTTTTTTTTAATGCCAATTATATCTATATGCCTCCTCAATTTATAATGGAATTATTTGTTTTGGGATATGAGAATACGAATATCACTCTCTTTAAAATTAATTAGTCGTACTTTTTGTTTGTTTATCAACTGCGTCTTTCTAAAACACCGATCATTTTGCAGGACTTGGAAACTCGGTGGCTAAGGTCTCAATAGGTATTGTAATTGCTAATTCCCTTTCGTATGGTCACCGAACGCTAAACTGATTGATAAGATATCATCTTTTCCCGTACCTTACACTTATCTCAACAAATTCATGTTAGTTTTAAGGGGTTCTTAGATTTAGGTCCAAAATGATTAGCTGTTATTGGGTCTAGTCCTCGTGTTTTTGGTTTTAGATGTAGGTCCTTTGACATTTATTACTTTTTTGTTGTATCGATTTAACCCTTTAAGGTAAATAAGGAAAACACATTGAAAATCTAAATTTAATGCATTATTTTCTTGAAATTGAATTCCAAATTTTGAATTTTGAAAAAAAAATTCCTTGATAATATTCCTAATATATAGATAAAATACAATTTAATCAATAAAAAGTAAAGACTCACATATTATACCAATCGATCAAACAAGCACCCACATTAAATTATGTACATGACATACAGGTAAGTGTTTTTTTCTTGAGTTTTCTTAAGCATTTTTTTTGGAGGTTCATATTTATATACATATGTACATGTCTTCCATGTAATAGTGTTTTTTTTTTCCAAAGAAATTTTGTATGGATTTTTATCTCAGTTGAATTTAAGGATCCATACCAAGATATTATATGAGTTCAGTTAGCTGGGCTAGAGGGTATAACTACCTAGACTAGAGGTAATTTATGGATTTAATTACCTGGACCAGAGGTAATTTATGGGTTTAATTACCTGCATACTGCATACGAGGTGTATGCATAGGTACCTTACCTATTGTTAAGGTATGAAGTTTTTATGAACTCTTATTACAAATTTTGATGTCGATATACCTTGGGAAAATTTCAGAATTCAATAAATAAATTTGCAATTAAATTCAAATCAAATATGATAATTAATATCCTATAAATCAATAACTTACCAGTTTTAGGAATTCATAATTTACCTTATTTATGTTTTAGGTGCATAACTGGAACAAAAAATAAAAAAAATAAAAAAAAGTAAATATCAGTAAATTGAAATAGGCATGTAATCTTATGTGGCGCAAAAGTCAAAGGACTTGGATCAACAATAATTTCTGCATGGATGGCACCCAAAATCTCTCCCCATAATTGGGTTTATGCCAAATTTTCTATAGTTTAAAACAGTTAAAAACATGAGGCCAAACTCTCTCTGAAATAAGTCTGGAATGCTAGTTTATATATTCCTACATGCACGGCATAAATTTTTCATTTCCCTCTTTGATCAGCTTCAGCAGGTGTAGTTGCTGGTCTCATGGTTCTTCTAGTAGTCATTATTTGCTGCTTAGGAATAAAGTTATCATCCTACAGATATATCTTCTTCTGGAAGAATCAAAGCCAAGATCGTCAAACTGTTGAGGCCTTTCTCATGAACTATGGGCCACTTCAAGTTAGAAGGTATAGCTATTTGGAGGTCAAGAAAGCGACCAACTCCTTCAAAGAAAAATTAGGACAAGGGGGCTACGGCAGTGTGTACAAAGGCAAATCAAATGACGGCTGTCTTGTAGCAGTGAAGGTCTTGAACAAATCAAAAGGGAACGGAGAAGATTTTATGAATGAGGTGGCAACCATTAGTAGAACTGCCCATGTCAACATAGTAAGTTTGTTAGGCTTTTGTTTTGAGGGTTCAGAAAGAGCTCTCATTTATGAATTCATGCCTAATGGATCTCTTGAAAAGTTCATATTTGATGCAAATACCCCGAACAAAAATCATCACTTGGGATGTGAAGCATTGGACCGAATTGCACTTGGCATTGCTCGAGGGTTGGAGTATTTACATCGCGGTTGCAACACAAGAATTCTACATTTTGACATCAAGCCTCATAACATTCTTCTTGATGAAAATTTCACACCAAAAATCTCTGATTTCGGCCTTGCTAAGATATGCAACATGAAAGAGAGCATTGTGTCAATGGCGTGTGCAAGAGGCACTGCTGGTTACATTGCTCCAGAGGTATTCTGTAGGAATTTTGGAGGGGTCTCACACAAGTCAGATGTATATAGCTATGGGATGATGCTTTCGGAGATGGTTGGGAGAAGAAGGAACATCAATGCCGAAGCTGAAGATACAAGTGAAATATATTTTCCACACTGGATTTACAAGCGTATTGAACTTGATGAAGAACTTGGTCTGCCGAGCGTCGTGAATGAGGAAGACAAAGTAAGAGCAAGGAAGATGATAATAGTGAGCTTGTGGTGCATACAAACAGACCCTTCAAACAGGCCATCGATGAAACAGGTGATAGATATGTTGGAAGGCAGTGTTGATTGCTTGCAGATTCCACCCAAGCCTTACCTGTCTTCTCCACCAAAATCCACGGCAGATTCTTCTACTGCTACATTGGTCTCAACACAATAGAACGTACCCTGCATTTTACTTGAACACATTTATGTTTCTGAATAAGTTTGCAGAGAACTGTATGATTATGAACTTTATCATCAGGTGTGGACTATAATGAATGCAAGGCTTTATCTTTTTATTATTATTATTTGGGTTTATATGAGGTTTTTGAACTATATGAATATGATAGAGCTGCTAATATACCAAGTCAATGGGGGTGTGCATGTAAGTTGTAACGGGGCTGTGGCAAATGCTGATCTTTGTGTCAAAGTATGAGCCAGCTGAGTCAGCCTCAATTCAAAAGTTTAAGATCCAGTCACAAGCCCAATACATGCCTAAAATAGCCCTGCATAATGCCCTACATAACATTGAAGACTTCGACCAAAAAAAAAATCATTGAAGACAAAACACTAGTAGTTGTTTAATATCGCGCTCCCTTCAACCCCACCTCCCAAATTAAAGACATTAAATTTAAAGTCGTCTCCTAACTTAACCATGCATGCTTTCATTATTATTCTTTCTAATCATGGTTTAACCATCTATTTCTAGTATCAAATCTAACTTTAGACCAAACCATGTACGATGTGACCCAAAGTAACAAATTAATATTAAATTAATGCTACTTTTTGATAACACAAGTTTGCATTTCGAGATGTGAAGAATGAAGAAGGAAAAAGTGATAACAAGTTGCTCAAAAACGCACCCACGGCTATGATGACTTTATGAAATTTCGGGTTTTCCAGCCATTGTGAAATTCACGTTAAGCAGGAAAATGACTGATTGATTTTATTCTAACGATGATAGGGAAAAGCAAAAGATTGGCCTTCGGGAAGAAGATGGTGGAGCATTTGTCGTCCTTCAAGCAAACCTTTTTCATGCTTAATTACCAGATTGCCCTCGTATTTAATCTGGTTTGTAGTTGGTTTAGTCAATCCATAAATTAAAAATAAATAAGGCATTGACTCGTTTTATGAAACATGTGAGTGCTTGATCTGATTCGAGGTAGGGCACGCGCATCAGAAGATCGTGTGAGCACGGATTTACGGGACAAGTTTCACACTTTTGGCATGATTTCGGAGCGCCCAGTCCCCACGTGTCCGCTCCTGGTCCATCCCGAAATACTAGCCTGCTGCCAGGCACAAATATCAGTTCATGCACCCTATCTTGCGATGGGTACCGTAACATATCCGACACAAGTAGTCAAAACGACACAGGTCCCTAGCGTTACAGAGGTTTCATACTGTCGCATTGGCCACTCTAAACGCAATGAAGGGTTAAGGGTATTACTGTCATTTCAGTTAGAATCACCCCACAGTAAGACGAAAAGTACAGGTTACCAATGCCTTTTCAGTTTTATCCACTCGATCAATCCATCTCAAAACTCAATCGCCATCCTTTATTTATTCCATAATACCCTTTACTTTCCCTGTAATTACACCAATGCCACACTAACAACTCATGTACAAGCCAAAGTCACTCCCCACTGACCCTTCACTACTTCTCTCCCTCACTCTCTCTGTGCTCTCATTTGCAGAGAACAATGGCAGCCATAGCCACACTTTTATTATTCACGCACTGGTTTTTAACCGTTCTACATGCCTCATCAAACCCAGATTTCGAGCATTTACTAGCATTCAAATCCTCCTCTGACTCATCCAACAAGCTAGCCACCTGGAACTCAAGCTCCGACCTGTGCACCTGGTTCGGCGTCTCCTGTACCCGAAACAGAGTCTCGCGACTGGTCCTCGAAAACTTGGACCTCCAAGGCTCGTTAGAGCCCCTAACCGCGTTAACTCAGCTCCGAGTTCTCAGCCTCAAGCGGAACCGTCTCTCCGGCCCCATTCCCAACCTCTCAAACCTCACCGCCCTCAAGCTTCTCTTCCTCTCTTACAACGACTTCTCCGGCGACTTTCCCGCCTCCGTCACCTCGCTCTTCCGGCTCTACCGACTCGATCTATCCTACAACAACTTGTCTGGCCACATTCCCTCCACGGTCAACCATTTGACCCATCTTCTCACTCTCCGGCTCGAGGTTAATCGATTCACCGGTTCCATTTCCGGCTTGAACCTCCCGAATCTGCAGGATTTTAATGTGTCTGCGAACCGTTTGACCGGAGAAATACCGAAGTCCTTTTCAGGTTTTCCCGAATCCGCTTTCGCTCAAAACCCGGGGCTATGCGGGTCTCCGGTGCTGAACTGCAAGGGTCTAGTGAACAACCCGACTCGGCCCGGATCTGATGGAGCTATCGCTTCTCCTGTAATGCCGGCTGCTAATCCGACAGTAGTAGCATCGTCTCCGAGTTCACTGCCGGGAAACTCAACGCCGAACAAATCGACAAATACTCGCCGCAATGGAACATCGAAAATAAGTCCAGAGGCTCTCATCGCCATTATAGTCGGCGACGCTTTGGTTCTTGTTTTTGTTTCACTGCTCCTATACTGCTATTTTTGGCAGAACTTCAGCGCCAAAATGCGGCAGGGCAAGAGCAGCTCGAAGCTTCTAGAAAGCGAGAAGATAGTATACTCTTCGAGCCCGTACTCGGCCCAACCCGGGACCGAGCGAGGTCGGATGGTGTTTTTCGAGGGGGTGAAGCGGTTCGAGCTCGAGGACTTGCTCAGAGCCTCGGCGGAGATGTTGGGTAAAGGCGGGTTCGGAACGGCGTACAAGGCGGTTCTGGATGACGGCAATGTGGTGGCTGTGAAGAGGCTCAAGGATGCGCAGATTGGCGGGAAGCGAGAGTTCGAGCAGCACATGGCGGTGTTGGGGCGGCTCAGCCATCCCAATATTGTTAGTTTGAGAGCTTATTATTTTGCCAGGGAGGAGAAGTTGCTGGTCTACGATTACATGTCGAATGGTAGCTTATTTTGGCTGCTTCACGGTGAGTTGATTTAGTTTTCTTGTTAAATTTCTGTTTAATTGATATTAAAATGTTAAGGTTTTTGTTCAGTGTTTTAGAATTATAATTTATATGGGTTAATTTGTTGGGGGTTTTGAATGAGTGTATGGTAGAGTGTAGAGTAGGTCAAAGGTGTTTGACTCTGTTTGGTGGAGCTGAGGAGCACGAGGGTTTTAGATATCGAGGAGGGAGGTGGGGCCTCTAAGGGCTGCTTTTAGCACCTTTGCCATTCATTACAGACAAGTGAACAGTTACCCATGAGGAGAGAAAATGAACTTTAATTGCGATTTGGGAATTGGGATTTTGCTAGCCCTCTGCCCTCTGCATGCCCTCTTTCTTGTACAGTCTGTCCACTGCTCCCAGTCTCTCTCTCTAGTCCTGTCTTTATTTTCCTTTACTTTTATCCTTTTTGTTTTCTCTGATTCTTGTTCCCTTCTTTTCCTTCTTTCCTGCCTAAATATGACCAAAACCGACCTACTCTACATCACTTTTATGCTTTATTTATTTAGACCAAACTCATAGATCCATAATTCTCTGAGTAATTGTAATTATCATCACCTTATGAGGGTTAATTTGAACAGGAAACCGGGGCCCCGGTCGAACCCCACTGGACTGGACCACGAGGCTGAAAATCGCAGCGGGAGCGGCTCGAGGCCTAGCTTGTATTCACAACTCGTGCAGTCCGCTTAAGCTCACACACGGTAACATCAAATCCACCAACATCCTATTGGACAAGACCGGCAATGCTCGTGTCTCCGACTTCGGACTCTCCGTGTTTGTACCTCCTCCCCCAGCCACGTCATCCGCTCCACGATCCTGCGGCTACCGCGCTCCCGAGACGTTGGACGGTCGAAAATTAACGCAGAAATCCGACGTGTACGCTTTCGGTGTGCTTCTGCTGGAGCTGCTCACAGGGAAGTGCCCCTCCGTCGTGGACAGTGGTGGGCCTGGGGGTGGTTATGGTGGGCTTGTGGACCTGCCCAGGTGGGTCCAGTCGGTGGTCAGAGAGGAATGGACGGCGGAGGTGTTTGACCTTGAGCTGATGAGGTACAAGGATATTGAGGAGGAGATGGTGGGGCTTCTGCAGATCGCGATGGCTTGCACTGCCGCTTCGCCTGATCAACGGCCCAGGATGAGCCAGGTGGTGAAAATGATCGACGAGATTCAGGGTGTGGTGGGCTCCCCGAGTCATGAGGCCTTTGACTCAATGTCCGAGTCGCCTTCCTTGTCGGAGGACACTTGCGGCGCGAGCCAGTAACCGTTTGCAACCATATTATTAACGGTCTTCTGTTGTAAATCACGGGTTTTGTTTTGTGGGTTTCGATTCTCCTGCTCTGCTTATTTTATTTTCATTTTCGTTTCTGCTAATTACATGGATTGCGAACCTTTTTTTTTTTATCACAGAGTTTGATTCTCGGCAACTGGTACCCGGCTTTTAACTTGAGTAGGATCTTGTTTAACTAATCTTAATTATATTCAATGTACCATGAAAATGACAACCGTAATTTTCGAGACTAGAAACAGAGGAAATATGAAGCTATGCGTTGCTGAAGTGCATGATGTTTGGTGCAATTCTCAGGAGGCTATCCAATGTTGTAGGAGGGAACTTCCTGGCGAATAGGAAACAGACATCTGTGCTCCTTCCATTATATTCACATCTCTGACCATAACCATTTCTCAGGCTATTCAAAAGCTCAAATGTGACATTTGTGCTCGTGTACTCGGTAGGGTGCGCGCCACCCGTGGTCCAGTCAGCCCAGGTCAAAGACCTGTATGCACTGTTTGCTGCAAATTTCATGTACACAAATGTTGGCAAATAATGTTCTTCTGCAAAGCGTTCGCCTTTGCATCTGAGGAAAAGTGGGAAGTATGTTCGATCCGAGACAACTTCAATGGCAAGGTCTCTATCAACTTCAAACCACTGTGACCCTTTGCTCCATTGATCCAATGTGATTCCTGGGTAGTCAATGAAATAATATCGGCCACGTCCGTCTATGCCTGGATCATCGTATACCTCCACGAAAGTTTCGTTGGAGTGTATGAGGTAAGAGTAGACAGTGGAGAAGTTGTAGAGGGGGATGCATGATTCTGAGAGCAGAACAAAATGTTGGTTTGCGATGTCAAGAAGAGCATTCGCCAACAGGCGGCGCTCAGCCTCAATCTGGCTCACCCTTCCCCATTCTACTTCCCGCAATCAATATTATCACATGATGATGTAGAACATCATAGTTGTAAGTGTTGTCTAAACAGGGCAGGCATCCTCTTAAACCAATTTATTGTTACAGCTTTATTAGAGCTTTTTCACTTGTCCCTTTCAAAACCTCAGTATTTTGAATTTGAAGTCTAAAAAGTCACAGAAGCATAACAAACTTATGAAGAGAATGTAAAATAAGCAAAACAAACTGACCTGACTAGGAATTCTTCGGCCATGAAAAACTGGACTTTCGGGGTGTGATGATACATTGTAGGATGGCTTTGAGTACAAGCCTCTATGCCCTTTGAAGAACTTCTCCCATAACGGGGCCAAAACAACAGGTCCCCTTGTCATGAACATGAAAGCAACTTTGGGAACACGATGGAATGGATATTCAGGAATCCTAGGAGTCATGGAAGCTCTCCATAGCAACTCTGTATCGTTCATGTTGTGAAAAACCTTTGGCGGCTTTATGTATTCCTTTAATCCTCGTATGTGAGGTTCGGCATTGTGGCTCATATTGGAAGTTGAGGCTGTAACATTTGGTATTAGCAGTTGTGAATTGGGTGGAGATGGCATACCTGAGAAGGAGAATTGGGCTAATTGTTGACTAAATGAAAAGTCTATGAAATAGGTAAGTATAATTCCAAGGGTTAAAGTTCCGTAAACAAAGAGCAGGAAATAAGAAAGGAGATTGAGGAGGTGGAGATTGAATAGTTTTGGAAACAAGTTTGCTTGGTTTTGACCTTGATCCTTCATTTTACACAACAGAGATTAGACTTTGAGAGGTGGCTGGCTGCTGAAGTTTGTCCTGCATTTACCTTACCCTCAGTATGACTGCACTTGGGTTTTCAATTCATCCATGGGGTGACTGAAAATCGCGGCAGCAGCGGCACGGGGGCACGAGGCCTAGCTAGCAATATTCAGAATCACAGCCAATGGCTAGCACGTTCCCTTTCACAAGAAGCCAAGTGGTGAGGAGCGGAGGCTGGTGGTGTGGTGTGTCCGTGTTTTATGAGGAGGCCTCCGAGACGGCTTCCTTGTCCAAGTGAGATGGTACCAAACCTTTTTCAGTCTTGTGTTGTAAATGATGGATTTTGTTTCTGTTGTTGCGTTGGGGGTTTTGATTGTCTTGATTGATTTAGATTTTTGAATTTCCATGTTTAACTACAAGGATTGTGAACATTTTTATAAGGGTGATTGATTCACAAGGTCCTTGTTTGCAATTAGCTAGCTTATTACATTATTATTGGATGCTTGTATTTTTATTCAATATGAAATCCACACAAATTCCCTTTTTCTTTAATTTTTATGTCACAACATTTCTAGAGTTTATGATTTTTATGACCTCTACATGGTTACGGAATATACCTTAGTAAGATTCTATAATGTTCAATTGTTAGATCTTGGCCGAATACTAACTAGTCTAGAAAGATGTGACAGATTTGATCATAAAATTATACTTTAAATATTGCTTTTTTGATTCCTTAAATTCATAATTAATATCGAGATCCCTAAATATAGAGGTTTGGAATCTCTCAATCTCCGAGTTGCCTTGCATTCTAAACCTTTAACTTTGTTTTTGTCTCGTTGTGTTTTGTTAGATTTCGATTCTCTTCCTTTCGTGTTGTTAAATTATTATATTTCCTTTCTGCTAATTAAAAACTTGGCCAAATAAATTAGATTATAGTAGCCAACAAGCTTATGCAATGAAAAGCCCAAAATGAAGCATAATTCGATGCCTATATAATAATAATATTCAAGAAAATTGATCGTGTACCATGAAAGTTAAAAGATGCCTTTTAATTTCCCAAGGTTACAAACAAAAAGACACGTAACACTATATAAATCTGTTTTGCTAATTTCTAATGTTTTTTCTTTTTCTTTTTCTTAAGGAGCAACATTGTTGAAGTGCATGATCTTTGGTGCAATTCTCAGCAGGCTGTCCAAAGCAGAAGGCGGGAACTTCCTCGCGAATAAGAAACAAACATGTGTGCTCCTTCCATTATATTCACATCTCCGGCCATAACCAGTCCTCAGGCCATTCAAAAGCTCAACTGTGACATTCGAGCTCATGTACTCGGTAGGGTGCGGGCCGGCCTTGGCCCAGTCAACCCAAGTCAACGTCCTGTTTGCATTCTTTGCTCCAAATTTGATGTTCACAAACGTTGGCAAATAATGTTCATCTGCAAAACATTCGCCTCTGCATCTGCGGTAAACTGGGAAGTATTTTCGATCAGAGACAACTTCAATGGCAAGGTCTCTGTCAATTTCGAACCACTGTGACCCCTTCCTCCATTGCTCCACTGAGATTCCTGGGTACTGAACAAAATAATATCGGCCACGTCCAACTGCGCTTGGATCATCATAGACCTCCACGAAAGTTTCTTTGGAGTTTATGAGGTAAGAGTAGACAGTGGAGAAGTTGTAGAGAGGGATGCATGCTTCTGAGAGCAGAACAAAGCGTTGGTTTGAGATGTCGAGAAGAGCATTCGCCAATAGGAGGCGCTCTGCCTCAATCAAGCTCACCGTCCCCCATTTTACTTTCTGCAATGAAGATGATGATCAGAATTAGCATTCTAATGTACTCAATTGCATACATTGATGAACTTTGCTCATGTATGAATAAATGCATCTTAATAAAGTGTTTCCTATTAGCACTCTAAAATTTGCAGATAATGGGAATTGAGCAAAGCACTGACCAGATCACTGGGAATTCTTCGGCCATGGAAAACCGAACTTCCGGCGTAAGACGACTGATTGAGGGACGGCTCTGAGTGCACATAGATTGAGTAAAAACCTTGATGCCCTTCAAAGAACTTCTCCCACAATGGGGCCAAAGGAGCAGGTCCCCTTGCCAAGAACATGAAAGCAATTTTGGGAACTAGATGGAATGGATATTCAGGGATCCTAGGAGACATCGAAGCTCTCCAGAGCAATTCTGTATCGTTCATGTCGTGAAAAACCTTGGGCGGCTTTAGATATTCCTTTAACCCGATGCGGGGGTCGGGTGTGAGGCTCATACTGGTTGTTGGGGCTGTTGCATTCGGCATAACTAGAATCTGTGAATGATTGGATGGAGGAGGAGATGACAAAGTTGAGAAGGGGAATTGGGCAAAGTGCAGATCAAATGAAAAGTCCTTGAGATTGACAAGTACAACTCCAAGGGTTAAACCGGCCACAAAGAGCAGGACATAAGAAAGGAGATTGAGGAGGTGGCGTTGGACATAGAAGACTTTGGGAAAAACGCTTCCTGGGTTTGGATCTTGAGCCTTCATTTTTCCCAAGAAACTTTGGGATATGAATTGAAAGACAAGATCAAATCAGAGAAATATGAAAGACAAGCATATCACATATCATATGCGATGAGAGAAAGAGATGGGACTTTGAGAGAGTGATGGCTTAAAACTATTTGCTGAGATTTGGGGTATGCATGCTGATGCTGGTGGTGATGACTTTGTAACTAACCGTAACCTTGGGGTAAGGTCAAACAGTGCTCTCCATTTAGCCCTGTCAATAGGAATTTGAGTATTTTTCAGTTTATCTTTGTATTTAACGTAAAAAATGTACAACCCTTTGTTTCAAATCCACAGTACAGTTAACAAAATTCCATTTTTGAAGGTAAATACAATGCTCTATTTTAAAAACAAAAACAAAGAGTTGAAATCATTTTCAGTAACACTTCTTTTTCCTCGACCCAGAATTTCTTTTTGGTGAAATGACTCTTCATTGCAGAGAAGGAACAGAGATTTATTACCTTTTTCAATGACATAAAATCTAGAGAAAACCGGAAAAGAAAAATAACAAATATTTATTACCTCAGTCGATTGGTTTCATTTCTAAAGAAAATTTATTACCTTAGTCATTTTTTAATGCACAATTAGCCAAAAAATTTGGTTACAGCCTGATTTCGCTTTTTTTTATTCTCTTTGGTTGCAATTAAAAAAAAACAGAAAAGTCTTTGTATTTTTTTAAATAAACTCAATTTCTTGGGGTTTAAACAAAGAATAATACTTGAAAGAATAAATGCGATGTATTTGGGTTTGTTGGCTCCCTCCCAAAAGAACAAATCAAACCAAAAACTAACAATACTGGGCCTGGGACACATATCTCAAGGCCATTATGGAATTGGGCTTTTGAAAATAAAAATTACCAGAAATAATATACAATAATAAAGTGACGAAGTTAAAAAGAAAAAAGCTTGTAATAAATTTTCATTTTGTACCCTACAGTACAGTCTACACTTGATCAATCCAAAAATGAACAAATTAACTCATGGATTTCTTTTTCTTCTTTTTTTATCTGTTGAAGCGCATGAGCTTTGGAGCAAACCTCAGCAGCCTTTCCAAAGTATCAGGACCAAACTTCCTAGCAAACAAGAAACAAACGTTGGTGCTCTTTCCATTATATACACACGCAGTCCCATTCCTCAATCTACTCAAAAGCTCAACGGTGACATCAGTTCTTGTGAACTTGGCAGGGTGGGGGCCACCCCTAGACCAATCAACCCAGGTCAAACTCCTATTCGAACTCTTTGCCCCGAAGTTGATGTTCGCAAATGTTGGCAGATAATGCTCGTCTGCATAGCATGAGCCCCTGCAGTACTTTTGGAAAGCTGGGAAGTATTTTTTATCTGAGACAATTTCAATGGCAAGGCGTCTGTCCATCTCAAACCACTGTGACCCTTTCCTCCACTGGCTCAATGAGATTTTTGGGTACATATGGGAATTATACCGGCCCCGTCCGACAGAGCTTGGATCATCATAGACCTGTACAAAACTTTCGCGGGAGTGTACGAGGTAAGAGTAGACAGTGGAGAAGTTGTGGAGGGGGATGCAGGATTCTGAGAGCAGAACAAAACGTTCGTTTGAGATGTCAAGAAGAGCATTTGCCAATAGGCGGCGCTCGGCCTCAATCATGTTCACATTTCCCCATCCTACTTCCTGCAATTCAATTCAATGAAGATGTGATCAGATGAAGATGGTCAGAATATTGTTAAACCCATCAAATTCTGCTACATAGTTTCGTATAACAATGTCATTTTGTGATTATGATAGCCATCAAATCATTAAAGAAAAGAATCATTGAGTTCCACCTAATGTGGAAATTATTGTGACAATTAGTGCAGGTTATCCATCACATCAAGTGATTGTTTAAGAGCATCGTGATGATTTGAAGGCTATCTGATAGTTCATGTGCCAGTGATTTGAGGTGCTTTAAGTAGGTAGTTTGTCTAAACAGAGCAGATACCCTGTTAAGCACTTCATCTTTCTGCCGACAAGCATTGTAGTTGAAACTTTTTAGTCATTCAACTTCACAATAGATCTTCTCCCTCTCTCACATTGTCACTGTTTAATGGACACTTTCCCTTGTCCCTTTCGAAACTACTTTTCCCTCCAAATTTATGCTTTTTTGCAATTGAACACATTCAGGTTATGTAGTAACTCTAAAGAATGCAGATCACCTAACCTCAATTCTATAATCTGTGTTATAAAAGGAATTTCAAGTTTAAACAAATCACTAATGAAGTAAATTTATGCAGACATTGCAAAGTAAGCAAGAGACTAACCCGGCTAGGAATTCTCCTGTCATGGAAAACAGGACTTTCGGGGTATGATCCATTGTAAGATGGATTTGAGTGCACATAAATTGAGTACAAGCCCCGCTGCCCTTTGAAGAACTTCTCCCACAATGGGGCCAGCAGAACAGGACCCTTTGTCAAGAACATGAAAGCAACCTTGGGAACTCGACGGAATGGATACTCAGGAATCCGAGGACTCATCGAAGCTCTCCATAGCAATTCTTGGTCGTCCATATCGTGCAGAACATTAGGCGGCTTTAGATATTCCTTCAATCCTATGTGAGGCTTGGTCACATTGGCTTCGAAGGCTTTCACATTTGGCATTAGGGTATGTTGATTGGATGGAGATTGTGAGGTTGAGAAGGAGAATTGGGGTAATTGCAAACTAATTGAAATGTCTTTCATATAAAAGCTAAGTACCATTCCAAGGGTTAAACCACCACCAAATAGCAGGAAATAGAAGAGGAGATTGAGGATATGGAGTTGGGCATTGAAGAGTTTTGAAAACAAGTTTAATGGGTTTTGATTCTGACCCTTCATTGTAGATAAGAGAGTATTAATAATAATAAATATTTACAGGGGACTTGAATGGATTCTCTTATGCAGAGAAGCTCAATCCTTCTCCGAGTTTATTGAGAAGAAGAGAGCCAAATAAAAACTCTGGGATATCAAGATTGGCAAAGACCAAGTTCGTTTCAAGGTTTGGAAATTAAGGAAAACGAAATATCTGTCTATATATGCCTACTGCACACGTATATAGCAAAATATCCTTTTCTGGTCATATATCCATATAGAGACTAGAACAAATATGCAGGCCGGTGGGATCGTTAAAAAAACAAAGAACCAAATCAAATGAAATCTGAAACACAAGCAAATCACTTCGAACTAACCCAGAATTGGAAACAGAAAAAGATATTCGTACCAGGACTTGTAGTGCGAAGCAAAGAGAGATGAAGACCAATGGAGAAGTCAAGAAATAAATAAAAAATGGAGGGGAAAGTGTTATAAGCAAAGGGAAGAGAAAGCTTGGTTGAAGGGAGGTCTTTTTCTGACTTTAAATTGGTGTGGTGAAGGCTGGTTACCTATATGGCCATACGGATGCTGCCAATGACTTTGGAGCTACACAAATGGGGTAGAGGGTAGAGGGTAGAGGGTAGAGGGTAGAGGCACAACTCTCCCTTTTCGATCTGTCCACAACACGAATTAGAGTTACGTTTAACTTTGTATTTAAGGTAAATGTAACGCTTGTGTTTTTAATCTTTTCAAAAAATTTCTTTTAGGACCCACAAGTTAGTTTTGGCGAAAATGACTCTTCACTGCAGTAAAGAAACGAAGATTGATTGATTAGGTTTTGCATTCCTCAATATAATTATGAAAACCCAAAAAGAAATTGTTTGTAGAAATTAATTCGCTTTGAAACGACTCGGGCCTACGTTATCTCTGTGCTTGGACTTTCAACTTTATGTTACCAAATTAAAAGCCGCCAATTAATAGTAATAAATAATAAATAATAATGCTATTATATAGCGTGTGAAAAACGTAGCTTCCATTTTTGCGACACGTTTTCATTCCGACCATTCAAAAGCTGCGACATCGTCAAAACGCCGCCGCTAGGATTATGCATGGCCCAAAACCTATATGTTTTCTCCTTCCATGCAAATGCAATCACAAGAAGCTTCTGTGGAAAATCAAGGCGACAGGAGAAGCGTTCACATGTTGATCTCCCAACCCAAGTAATTGACGCCTAATTTGGAAAATTCAATCAGTCACTTTTATCCCTTCTCTTTAACTTATTATTTCATGAAAATCCAAGGAGAAGAAAGCAGGAAAGTTGAAGATTAGAAAGAAAAAAGCACCAATAATTATTTCCTAATCTTTAAAGAGATACTGTTAATGGGTTCAATTCGTTTATGATTACTTTACTATGAAAAGGGAGTTTGGCTCGTTTCCGTATTAAAATAATCGTCAACAAACTAAACATTATGATAATTTTTCTTTTGTTTCTACTTTCAATACGGTAAGAAAATCCTACACATAACAAAGTTTTCCAGCTCGTAATGACTCTTTACACGTTTTTCTTGCAGTGATTTTCGCTGTCACTAAACTCATGTTATGATGTTAATTGTTTCGGTTTAAACCAAATTATAAGAATTAATTAATATCTCAATCTCCTTATTTTAGGTACAAATTTTATGAGAGAAATTAAAACTATAGATATTTAGTCATATGCCCATACTAAAACTATAAATAAACCCTACACCATTTAATTTCTATAAACAAACCCAAAAGAAGATAGTTGGCCATATTGAATTTAATTTTGATTATTAAATTACTTTGATGCCCTATTGAGTGTTTTTGGGCTTTTTTTATAAGGTTTTGGGGTTGGGTTTGTTTTAAGAAATCAATGACAGTTTTGTAATTTAAAAGAAGTTAAAAGTTTTTTTGTTATGTTGTAAATGAATTTTGGATGTGTTTCTAAAGTCTATTTCATATAGGGTTTTTTATATATATAATTTGGGCTCCTATATTTGGTATAATGTAAATCCCCCTTAAAATTGTGCTTAGGTTGTGCAACTAAATGAGCATGCCAGCAAGCAGTTGTATTAATTCTCACTCGAAAAAAATGGTGTAATTTTTTTTCTTTTTCTCAACACATAATCATAAGCATAATTTGCGGACTTGACTTGTTTAAAACCAAAAAAAAGGGAAAAAAAGGGACAGCAAAGCAAAAGAACAATACAAAAGACAGACAACTATATGGTTACTTTTGCACTGAAAAACAACAAACCAAAAATCTACTTTGTTGAACTTATACGAACGTTGTCACTTCCAATCTGAGATTGAAAGTAAAATGCGGTGTCCGTGGTCCAAAAGGGAACAGATAAAAGACAAAGTCTTGTCCAATATGATGGCTTATTAGTAGTACACAGACTTCAAATAAAGCCTCCCCCTTGATGAGAATCGTTGCCAAACAACAAGAGGTTGAATGCACGGAAAGAGAAGGCTTTCTGCCAGTCAAACTCACCGCCTGTCTTTGCTTTGATTGAGGATGAGGTTCTAGTCTTCTGGTCAATAGCTGCACCACCTGTCGTTTCTACTTTTCATTCCCCACAATGCAGGGTATGGCTGACGTAAGTTCATAGTTTATTCTTTGTCGAGCTCTTGCATTTAGGTTCGAATCCCTTCCTCGTAAATTTGATTGATTTATAGTAGTTTAGTCTTTCGCTTGTATCAACAAAAATAGTAAATGCAAAATTCAAACAAAAAAAGGTAAAATTCCTTGACGTCCAATAGACCAACCAACGTCATAGTTTATACAAATGGGAACATTAATTGGACTGGGATGAAATTTCATGTTAACTAGACCAACCAAACGTCATACTAATTATAATAAGCAGGCTCGATCTTTAGGTGTTAAATCCAAACAGAGCTGGAGCTATTTTTAGTAAAGGCTCCAGTGTACTTGGATGAAACTTCCTTGCAAATAGGTGGCAAATGGAGCTCATGCCACCATTGTAAGTACAATTAAATCCATGTCTTAACCGATTCAGAAAGCTTTCTGTGACATCTTTCCTCACAAACGTTGTTGGGTGTGGACCACCAGTTGACCAATCGACCCAGGTAATGGTCCTGTTTGAGTTCATCCCAGGACCAACTTTGGTCACAAGAGTTGCCAAGTAGTGCTCATCTGTGTAGCAGGGAGGCAGGCAAAAGTCCTTAAATACAGGGTAGTATGTGGGATCGGAAACTATCTCTATGGCAAGCTTTCTTTGAACTTCAAACCACTGAGAGCCCTTACGCCAATCTGATAATGTCACGGTTGGCCACATTTGCTTGTTGTAACGTCCACGACCAACGTTTCTTGGATCATCAAATGAGCTAACAAAACTGTGGTTGGAGTTGACGAGGTGGCTGTAGACTGTGGTAAAGTTGAACAGAGGAATGCATGATTCAGAGAGCAATACAAATCTCTCATTTGAAAAATCCAGTAAGGCATTGGCTAATAGGCGCCTCTCAGCATCAACCATTGTTGGCTTTCCCCATTCAACTGCCTGCAGATCAGTACAATTTGAAGAACTTAATGAATTTTGCATATGCATGTCAAATCCCACTAAACTGTTTTCATTGTTAGTTGGGTTCTTGTAATAAACCGAAATGTGTATTGGTAAGATTGCTGTCTATAAAGTTCTAACCTGGCTTGGTATCTTACGCTTGTGAAACACTGATGATTCTGGTGGCTCATTCTTGAAGTCCGGTGCTGCATGGAGATAAACTGAGTAGAAGCCATCATGTCCCTTGAAAAAACTTTCCCAGAGTGGTGCGAATGGCAATCGTCCCTTTGTTAGGAACATAAATGCCACCTTTGGTGTTCGATTATAGGGGTATTCGACGATGTGTGGCACCATTGAAGCTTGCCAAAAGAGCTCCTCATCACTCATAGAATGCCATAGCTCCTTGGGAGCTGTGTAATCTTTCAATAGTAGTCCTCTTGGATTTGAAATACTAAGAGGCAGTAAATGAGAAGACAAAGAAAAGTTGCACTGACAATGTGTAGAGGGAGGCCAAGGAGACAGTGAGGGAAATGTCTTCAGCTGAGGGAATAAGTCATCTGAGGTTAAGAATTTCCTGGTTCGATCATTTATGAACATCCCGAGAACGAAAATGAAAAATAACATTGACAAAGAGAAGATGATGAGGGTTTTGACATGAAAATGGCCACCGGAAAGCTCTTTAACAACAACAGTGAGCTTACCCTGCTTCATCTGTGATTGTGTTTGTGTGTTCTGGTTTGTGCGTTTGAAAACTTAAAACAAGAAGCCAATGATTATATAGTCCATGTATGTGAAATGATGGGTTAGGGGATTGTGTGTTCCATGCTACCAAGTGAGAAAAAGTATGTGCTTGAGAAATGGGTAGGCCTAAAAGGCTTAAACATTTTGATTAGAGAGGCAATAACACATGAGAATCGCCATCACAACCCTGAAAACGTTAAGATACTAGGAGAACACAGGGCACAGTTCATCAATATCTTGTGTTAACTCAAGGTATTCCGGACGTTATTTCAAAAGGGCATATACACCACCCATTGAATTGAAATATTTGTGTTGTAGTTTTATTTTTCCAATTTTCTTTGAAACTAGAAAAGAGAGACCTTCCACCAGGACCATCTGAGCCTTTGTTGGGAATGGGGGAGAGTTTTTTTTTTTTTTTTTTTCTTTTCTTTGAAGGTAAGAAAAGGGTTTAGGGAATGCGCAATTGACGAAACAACTGAAAGGAATGATAACGTTACTTTTCATTTTAACTATTATATAATCTTGTTACTAGAAAAAAGCGCAAGGATCTTGTTTTGTTATGCATTGTTCGGCTGCCTGAAGCCTTGAAGAAAAACTTCCACTGGACAAGCCTATAGTGTCCATCTCTCTCATCACATGGCCACGGCAAGAGTCTCGGGTCTGGGTGCCTGACTTTGAGGAAATCACTTACACCAAACAATAAAATAAAATACAAGTGCAATTTTGACAGTTCGCATTTATTTTTTATAATATATTAACACAATTCCAGCCTGTTCCTGGGAGTTGATCCTGGCAATTACCCCCAAGAAAATCTTACTTGGAACTAAACCTGTTTTTAAACGAGTACAACAGAGCGAAGCTAGCCAACACCCCAGCAACAAGAAACTGAGATATCCTAGGCTTCGTACAATATAACCGGACACCACAACTTAAGTACGCCCAAATCCATTGAGAGAAGAAACGCAGCCCACAAGTTTTTTGGAACTTCTGAATCAAAAATTCCTGCATGGAGTAATTCAGCAAGCTTAATTAAGCCCCGCTCTAATTCAGACTCAAAACATTGCAAGAACTGTTTTGCTCCCCGACGCTAATACAGACACAGGTGATACGCATTAGACCAAATAAAAAAATTATATGACATAAATTATACATTGAAAATTCTCCGTCTGATTCTTTATAATTCAAGGATTCAATTAAGTTGCAAATGGAGCTATATTTGACGAACTTGCAAATGGTGTTATATCAAAATAATCAAATATAATTTCGAGCAACAAATGCAAGGAAAGTGATCCAACCTAAAGGTAGTTTGTGAATGGGTCAAAGAGAGAGCAGCTTCCTCACTTGGGCTCATAATTTACCCACCTTATCAGAGAGTTCATCAATACTGTGATAGAAAGTTTCTAAATAGAATCCCTGCACACCTTAAATGGAATTGTTTGAATTTGAATTTAATATGTATATGCTTGCAGCTCAATATGGATGGGAGCTGCCTACATGCATGCTAATTTGCATTGATATAGGACTAAGGAAGAGATTATGTCATGAAACCTGGAAAATTTTACCTTTGGTAACTTATCTTGCTGGGCTAAATGATCCACATGAAGCCTCACATTTGATGCTGCAAAAATCCAAATGCTAGGATCAACCTCCGAATATACATTTGCAACTATGTCAAACAATGTTTCTGCTCCATTTTCTATCGCTTTCAAGATGGAACTTTCTCTTGCTCTGCGGTTCCTGAAAGATAAGACTCCTCTGTCTGATTACATCTAATATTGTGCTATGATAATCCTTCTTTGAATTAGTTTTGGGCCAAATACACACAAAACCGGAAGGGGAGAGAGAGAGGGAGAGATTTCTGTTTCATACTTGAGATATCCACAAAGCATGTGTTTTGGCCATAGGTTAACTCTTCCATGCATGGGAACCAAAGCATGTGGAGCAAGCTCCATAAATTTGTAAGTTGATTGAAAGTAATCCTGCATAACCACCGTATCATGGGGTGAACCATTAATCTTTATCTCCGCTTTATCATCCAATCATTAGTCGACTCTCATCCAATAGGCTAGTAAAACAATTGATGTAATAATATTCCATAAAGAGGACTTAATGAACTTACAGTCATATTTCCCCCGGAAGTAACATCCAGTACAGCACTACCTTGACTGAAACAAACCAAAGTTGCTTTTAGAAGAGCCATCCCAGCAGGTAAACAAGTCAGACCTATAATAAAACCTAAATTTGAGAATAAAAACTGTAAACAGATGAGGAAAGATGGAAAGATGACAATCCCTCAGATTAGCATGGTTATTCTACTTCTTATTTAAGGGAGAAGGTAAGGGAAGGGGGAAGGGGGAAGGTAGATGGAAGAGGGAGAGGCAAGAAGTCATTGCAAAGCTCTATACAAACTGTTCACAAGGATGTTTATTTCATTTTAAACCTAGACAAAGCCAGGAACGCAAACAACAACAAGGCATAGGGGGAAAAATAATAAATTTTATCAATTTTTCTTCCCTTTTTTGAGCCTAAAGCAGGGGCCTAATTCATAATCTAACACAAAGTTTACAACACCGGAGGAAAAAAAAAACTAGTTAATCATTTAGTCGATATATTATTTATGCTCATTTTCCTATTAACTTATCCTATCTGTAACTATTCTACTATTCTAGTGTTTTTCCACATACACCAATCAACTAAGCCTGTGCAATGAAGCATAGTTTGATGCAAGTTGAAGAAATCTATAGGCTACCTAAGTTTGTTTTCTTCTTGTTATTGTTTTTATTTTTATTTTTCACAACATAATAGAATATAGTCTTTACTCAGATTCTGCAAATCAAATCATAGGTGAGGGTGCTCATAGAGTCATAGCAAAGCAGAATTCTCTTATATCTTACCCCACACAATGATCACCGACAATCAATGAGTGAGTACTGGCATGAAGCAGTCCCATATGACCATCTGTATGTCCCTGAATTAAAAGAATTGTTTATTTAAAAGCTACATATAGAGAATCAGGTTGCATATCAGACTAATATTTATTAGTCATAAATATGAAACTGAAACCTTCATTATGATTTTTCTGAAGAAAGCAAAAGTCCTTGCTGCTAATGTTATAGCAAGAATATCACAGTTACTGAACAGATAGTTCGAATCTTGGAAAAATAATAAGCCTACAAATATCTGAAAACAAGTGAGGTTTTACTAGTTCAAATCAAAGATTGAACTTCGTAGATAGAGGAAAAGGAGTGCGGTATGGTTCCCTTTGCTATATTGCAATTGATGTCATAAGTACAATTTTTTTAATAAGAAAGTCAAGTGAGAAATACCGGAGAAAAAAGGGCAATCAGTCGCTGACCACCAATGCAAATCTCTTCAGTTCCAGAAATTGCAGTAAAACCAAGAGACCAGTCATCTGTCATCATATGACAATAAGATTAGGAAGTAGAAGCTTAGAAGCAGAATATGACCCAACATATTAATTAGCATCTCACATCCCTAGATCCCCAAACAGGATCCCTCTTCCATCTTACTAAAAGATTACCAGTCATTCTATTTTTCTTAAAATTTAATAACGTCCTTGATGTACAATCCAAAAGTGTACAAGGGGACAGTAACACTAGGATATCAAGGGCTAGGAAGTAAAGTCATATCCTCTTCATATAGAGTTAGTTTCCGATTAAACCTCATTTAAAAATCAGATGAAGCAGTGTAGTGCAATCACATAATTGTGCTAAGATCTTTATCCCTAGGCTTTTCAGTCACTAGAAACACAAAATGTTACAATCACAACCTTTTCCAATGCGTCGCATGGTATTTTCATGTGCTAATAAAGTAGCATCAGGGTTGCAACGTTGAATAACCGAAAGACCTGGGAAAGTAAAAAAGACCAAATGTCTACACATCAATTTAGTTTGACCAAACACAAAAATAATATATGAAGATGGCTTATTAGAAGTTTTGCTAGTTTTACGAAAACTTACCATCCACATGATCGTGATGATGATGAGTAACAAATACAACTAACTTTCTCGGCAAAGAAGCTACAATTTGTGCGAGCTGATCATAAATTATAAGGAAAAAACTAGTTATCAGGTTTCCAAGAAAAAAAGAGTAGAGAATGCAATAATAAAAACTGAGCACACTATCTGCGGTATGAGTAACAGTATAAGTTGAAAAATAATTTATCCTAAAAGATTAAGAGTCCTTTATAAGAGCAAACTAACACGTCATACCTCTTCATGAAATTCAGATCGGCACCCAGGATCCACTATCAATGCATCTCCAGAAGCGATAAATCCATTCTTCTCATAGTCACTAGAAGCATTTTGAGGTGCAAAAACAACCAGGTTTGTCGTATAAAAAGGTTTTCCTGTCCTGCTTCCCATCGGTACAAGCACAACACCAGGAGGGTACTCCTGAAATTGAGAAAGAATATTTACTCTGCAAAAACGTGATAATACGGTGTATATAATGGCAATAAAGAATGAGGCTTATTGTGGTACACGCAATTCACAGCAAACCTGGTAAGATAAGGTGGATGGGATTTTCAACTCTCTCGATTGCACAAACTCGTTTAGAAGACCAGCAACTATCAAAGGCCCCACACGATCATTGCCTGGTTTCACTTCAAGAAGCCAGTTTAAACAGCTCGGGACAGACACCCGTTTACACGACTCTGCATGTGTGTACGTTTATATAAGTCGCATATATCTCACTAAAATATCATATTTATTCCATTTTGAATTTCCTGATGAGTTTAATTTACGTGAAGAAAAACAAATAAATGCTAAAGTGACAATGAGCAAACCTGGTAAATTTGGATGCGAAGCTACCAATTTCCCCCTAACAAAAACCGAATTAATGGGCGGCACAGGTCCAAATTGAGCTTCCTCCACATACTTCAACAAGCTCCAATCTCCAACATCAGCTGCCTTAAACCCTACTTGTTCCAGAACCTATTAAACCAATACATATAAGTAATAATAAAACCACCCCAATCAAATTCTGCAATTCAACAATAAAATTCTCAATTACCCGATTGAGAGCCGAATCCACATCGAATTTTTTCAGCTCGATCTTCCCTGACCATGATTCTGCGCCTCCCAATGCAATTGAGGGTTCTGATATGCCTTCTAGAAGGTTCAATTGCGTGGAGGGTAAGTCCCAGAGGTCAGAATCCACGTACGAATCGTACTCCTCGTCGTTGAATTTCGGAGGCCGCGTCTGTTTCACGAGGAGATATTCGGCGTCGTTTAGAGGGTTCTCGAGAATCAAAGCGAGCTTATGATGCACCGCCATTATTGAGATTCGAACAAAATGAGATGGAAATGTTGAAGAAGGAAAAGAGAGAAGGGCAAGGGTTTTCAATTTGGAGGTAGTTGCACCAAACCCCGTTTAGAGTGAGGGTTTTAGTTGCACCAAACCCCGGTTTAATGGGTTGAAGTAGGTGATGCTGGAAGACAGGGGCGGTCCTATGCCTAGGGCAAGGTAGGCTGCTGCCTACCCCAAAATTTTAAAAAATAAAAAATACCCATATATAATAGGGCAACTCATGTGAAACATACAAACCTATGTCCACCCAAAGAGCAACCCACATGTATTCATAACCTAAAATTTCTCTCTTCTTTAATTATCTCCTCTTTAATTACCTACCTCAAATATTAAGATGTTGTATATGACAACATTGAATCTAACATATTTTAAATAGGTTAGAAGTTATGTGTTCTAATCTGTTCTAGCGTTTACTTGAGAATGAATTTTAATTTGCTGACTTTGTTGAAATTAATAAGGTCTTTGATTTTTGGAATTTTGTTGAGATGTTTGATTTGATATTGGTATTGTTGAGATGTTTGATTTGTTCTTGATATGTTAATGTTTGATTAAAGGCATTGATGTTATTATGAGAATTTATTTGATTTTTTTTTTTGGGATGTTGGATTAAATAGTTTATCTTTTGTTATGTCGGATCACAATCCGAACCCCAAGAAAACAAAGAATTTGTTGGAATTTTTTTTTTTAAAGAAAAAGATTAGTTTTTTCTTTGTTGCTAAACTTTTATTTATATATAGAGATGCATTTGATGGTAAGGCTCATTATGTCCTCCTACTAGGTGTATATTTTTATGTTTATTAATGAGATTCACTCATAAAGTCGAGTTTTTAATGTAAGTTTCGCTCAGTCGGATTTCGAATCCTGGATCCGCCACTGCTGGAAGAGATACTTTGATTTGACCGTTAATGGAGGTTTTGGACGTTTAGGTAGCCGTTGGTGTTGCGAGAATAAGAAGTCAAAAGGGACGGAGCTTATGTTAATTTGATAAGCCCAATTATGTGTTGGGCTATATCCACCCCACTTTGTATTAACCTTTTAGTAATAATAGGCCTCCTCATTTCAAATGGCCTCTTGTTTTATCTTTTTTTTGGTTCTAAATTTCAAATAGTCTCCTTGGGTTAGAATGAAAAAAAGAAAAGAAAAACAACAAAAAATAAATCATCATGATAGACTGTAGAGTAAGAACATTGTTTTTGTTTGGCTCCTTGTAGATAGTGAGTCAATTATTCATTATATATCAAACAATTTGACACGTATGTATAATTGACTCATCAATAGCATTAAAAAAAACTTATGTACAATGCGGTCTACTTGTAAGAAGTCGGTTATTGTTCAAAGAGTAATGCGTTATTTTATTTTAGAAAAGCAATCACAAGGCATAGTCGTTGGGGATGATGAGGAGAATGGTGTATGAGTGTTGTTGCACCCAACCAACAAGATAACAAGAAACATTTGGGGCAATGTCATGATGGACGTTGAATGAAATGTCCAAGGGTGAGCCACTAAACTAAAGAGCACGATGTGATTGTATTGGAGACTGGAAATTATCTTCAATGGTGGGTTGGGTTGGGCTATAAAACTAACATATATGTGGATACGTGTGTAGTTATCTTGTTTTCGGCTTTCCTTAATTGTCAATTTCAAGATTAAGTTGAAGGAGGAACAGGGTTTCAATTCAAAGAGTAAACGAACAAACCTAAAGTTACTTCATATAATGCAGACAATGTCTTTTGCCAATAGAAAAACAGGTACTTTTGCACACGAAAGACACACGACAAGAGGCACATATGAATGATCATGTCCAAAAGCTTCTCCCACTAACCCTAAATTTGACTCGTGACTGTATATTTACTAAAAGGGCAGACGTGGATGGCATTGGAGGGTTGTATATATTAATAATATTGCATATCCATCATATATATTATATATGCGCTGCGGCCCTGCGGGTAGTGTAGTGGACCCATTATTGAAATTTGAAAGACAGGTCAATCTCTCTCTCTCTCTCCTGAGCACTTATGAAAGCGTTGGGAATATTCTGCAATCTGCATATAAATACGCTCACTTACTTATCAATTTTATGATCACAGTCTTCATCAATATTTATTCACAAGAGATTCAAAGCACCAAGACGTAAAATAAAGGATATGCTTTTTTTGTTTTGAGAATTTTATATAAATGAAAGTGAGACCAAAGTGCTTTACAATCTAATTGCAGATTTCTCGCAGTATTGGTTTGGTGGGTTATCCAATATCCACACTCACACTAGTTATATAATTGAAGAGTGTGTGGCAAACATAAGCATTACACGCTCAACCAGAATCCTCCATTCCACTCACCCATGTTAATTGGTGTATATGGAATCAACCTGTGTTCAGATTATTAATTATAATTATGCGTGTTCATCATTAGGTTGAGGTTGGCCACCGTGGGTGATTAGTAATTAATGATTATGATCTTATCTCTCTTTGTTTTTCTTTTCTTCCTTACTTTTATTTCTGAATATTCCTTCATAATATATGTTCCTTGTTTATCGATAAGCCGCCAAATTAAGGAGACTTGTATATTATTAGAGTAGTTAATATATATATATATATATATATATATATATATATATATATATATATATAAATAATTAAGCAGAATAAAAACTTTGTGAATCTCACTTGGCCCAAGTCAAAGACAAGGTTGGTGGGTGGGGAAAGGTCTATCTATTGCCCTGTCTGGATATAAACATTCCCAGAGCCCACCCACCCTAGCAAGATAGAACAACACCTACTCGTACGTAAGCGCGGGTTTAAAGAATGGGTTTGAAATTCTGAAAACCCTAATAACATATACATATAAGAGATAAGATTAATATCCCTGTTCCTCAACAACCATGCAAAGACAGACTGATCATCGTGTGTTTGTGGGGGAATATTATTGACCTTCCAAAAAATACTGAATAACTGCATGCATGCGTAGGCCTAAAAATATATATTACATATGGTGTATAGGGGCTAGGTAGGGTGGTGATGAATTTGGATACCCATTTTATTTGGCCTGCATTGGCCACTTTCTCTCTGGTGGTGTCAACTCACAATTTAACTTGCTTGCTCCCTGTCCCTCCCTCCATTGTCTAGTTTTTGACCAGTTGCAACTTGCATGCCCAACGACACGTCGTACGTGTATTATATTCTTCGTTCAAACTCTGTTCCGTTGCAGTGTTGTGTACAAAATTTCCTGAGGCGTCATGATTCGTATCATACTATGTAAACCACTGCACGCCACAGTCCGGCCCCATAAAACAATTGGGTCCAACCACAGAGACAAAAATAATAATTAACCCTGGGCCCTGGCCTGGAATAATAATTAGTCGGGCACGATGACATTAACATACATGTAATCCTCTCTCGGTGGCCATAAAGGCTATAGTAATTTTGGAATCTCCAAAGCTGAGGGAGGAAGAAGAATATCTAATCTGGATATGGAACTTGTGCCACTGCCTGCCACCCGTCCATTTCATTTTAATGTACCCCAAACATCGAAAGGAACCAGCTGCCATACGTTACCATATTGACTTTACAGTACAGATGTAAACAAATTAATACGTATGTTTAAAGGAAAAGATAATGAAAATGCCTACTTTCACTCTTGGAACCTTATTCCCTAGATGTATTTTGCCAAACATCTTTGCCCCATGAAAACCATATTTAATAAGAATATGTCACAGGTACACTAGCAAATTTCTCATGAGAAGAGCTACAACTAATTAAAAAGTATATTATGAAATTTATAATTATTCTTTTTAATTAGTGATTGACAGCAACAAACTAACTTTTAACCTTTCTTCTTATCCAACTTTATTTTTGGTAGCACCATGAGGATACAATGAAGTGATTGGAGATGGAAGTGGGAATTCCTTTCGTAAAATAGTTGAGAAAAAGTTAAAATTAAAACTTTCAATAATAACTCTATCCTCTTGTGCTGGGGCGGAGCCATTCCTAGGCCAAGAGTGCTCTTGGCCCTCCCAGTTTTTTGATCTCCCTCCTCTACTATATCATATACGATTAAGTTTGAAATATAACATGAAATCATATGTATTTGATATATTTTATTTTCTATTTCAGCTCCCCTATTTTACAATTCTAGCTCCGCCGCCACTCCTCCTGATAAAAGTTTCATTTCTGCTTGTCACTATCATTCCTCACTTATTCCGCTAAAGGTCCACCTCGGCTACCTGATTCTATCCTTACGCAGTGGATGCTTACGTGGTCAAACGACAAAACCAAACAGTCCAAAAACGCCGTGGTGGTGGGTTTCTCACGCGTGGAGGGCACGTGTACTATATTATTGTCCTGCCGAAAACTATTTTACTGGTCACCAAAAATATTATATTTTTAATTTTTTAAAGAAGTCCAAACAAAGAATAGGGTCGTTTTTCTTTGTACAGCGTGGCCAGTTTGCGACACGTGGACAACTAAAAAATGTCCCCTCCCTTATCTTTTGCAAAAGCATTGAAACGTTCTTGTGCTTTTTGCCCGTTCCCTTCTCCTTTGCAGCACAATTAGAATTCAGCAACACACACATCCAACAACATACAAGCAACCACAGAAGAACGAGCGCGCGTGTATGTCTTCATTCTGGCCAACAACACCAGATTGCTCAAATCTTGCACCATAGGCAACCTTAGGGTTTTTGGAAATCTGAATCTGCAATCACATTCCCAATTCATGACGTTTCGCTTTCTATAAATGGCGGCACCATTTCCTGGCGGTGGAGGAGGAGGCGTGGCGGTAATGGCTGGGCCTCTGACGCCGCTCGATCCCTCGCCTTCCAAGACTTGCTTGAAGAATTCGGCGCTCAAGTCTCCAATTCTCATCTTCTTGCTGTTTCACAAAGCTATTCGCTCCGAGCTCGATGGCCTCCACCGAGCCGCCATGGCCTTCGCCACCAGCCAAGCCTCGTCCGCCGACATCGAGCCCTTGTTAGAGCGCTACCACTTCCTTCGCGCTATTTATAAGCACCACTGCAATGCCGAGGACGAGGTGTGTTTCTGGTTTCACTCTGCTCTGCGACATTGTAGCCGTAACATTCCAGTTGTTTCAAATTTCAGAGAATTTGATGATTAGTATTCGTTTATTACGCTATAATACGATTGATTTGAATTTTTTTATCGTTTAAGTATTCACTTACGTTAAATGAGGGTGATGCTTTGCTATCTCAATTTTGAGGCTGTAAATTATGCACAATTAGTAAAAAGTTGTGGATTGGGCATTGCAGGTCATATTTCCAGCTCTAGATATACGCGTGAAGAATGTAGCTCGAACTTATTCTCTTGAACACGAGGGAGAGAGTGTTCTTTTTGATCAATTGTTTGAGCTTCTAAATTCCAATATGCAAAATCAGGAGAGCTACCGGAGAGAGTTGGCTTCTTGCACTGGAGCCCTTCAAACATCAATTAGCCAGCATATGTCCAAGGAAGAGGAACAGGTATTTGTTTCACCTACTCATGCATTGATAATTTTACATGATTATCATCAGTTCTGACGAATGATGAGCTTTGTCAGTGGATATTCGTTTATTTCCCCAATTGCTCTTCATATATCATCGATTCTTCAGTGGGAGTTCAGTGTTCTGGGTTAAGCTTGTTATTTTGAATTTGGCAGGTCTTCCCGTTGCTTATTGAGAAGTTTACATTTGAAGAGCAAGCTTCCTTGGTGTGGCAGTTTCTGTGCAGTATTCCTGTTAACATGATGGCAGAATTTCTTCCGTGGCTCTCTTCTTCCATATCATCTGATGAACATCAGGATATGCGCAAGTACTTGAGCAAGGTGATACCAGAAGAGAAGCTTCTGCAGCAGGTGAGGGTTGCTTTTCATGGCATATTGTTTTAGGATGGTTACTTGGAAAAAGAAAAATATACGTTACCCTGACTTCAAGTTTTATGATACGAAGGTTGTATTTGCCTGGATGGAAGGGGCAAAAGTTTCTGAGTTCAAAAATAATTCCAACGGCCAATTTCAAGATTCTGCAAAGAAGGGGCAGTGTGCGTGTCAATCTTCCAAGACTTGTAAAAGGAAGCGTGTGGAGATAAAATCTGATAATTCCAGTACTATTGTTTCAAATCCTATAGATGAAATACTTCTTTGGCACAATGCTATAAAAAGAGAGTTAAATGACATAGTTGAGGCATCTAGGAGGATACAACTTTCTGGGGATTTTTCTGACTTGTCTGCATTCAACAAGAGGTTGCAATTCATTGCAGAAGTTTGTATTTTCCATAGGTGTGGTTTCTCTTCCCTTTGATTTTCTTCTTCTTTCAGACATACTCCTAATGCATTGAGTTCCTTGCTTCAGTGGATAATATTGTCATCCTTGTAAACAAGGACAATTAGTAGTGGACCATCAGTCAGTCTGTATGATGGCCTAATGCATGAACTGTGTTTTGCCTCCTCAGGTGTCTATTTGAATCAAATAGTTTGTATTACTTTAATGTTCAATTCCATGAGTTATGCAAGGCTTTGAGAAGATAACTTCCTTGTAGTGTATGCTTTAGTATCTTCTAATGTTATTTTCTTGGTCTGTGTCTTTATGGGTTGCATGCAATTGGATATTTTTTGTGTTCATATTTATGAAGGAGCACTAATTATCAGTACTATAGAAAGAGTTCCAGGAATCATATGCTTTCCATACTAGGTATCTTATGGTTACGTACATATTATGTTCTCCTCTTTGCCTGCAGCATTGCTGAGGACAAAGTTATATTCCCTGCTCTAGATGCAGAACTCACTTTTGCTCAGGAGCATGCAGAAGAAGAAATTCAATTTGACAAGCTTAGGCATCTCATGGAAAGCATCCAAAGGGCAGGAGCTAACTCATCTACTTCTGAATTTTATATGAAGTTGTGCTCTCATGCTGATCAGATAATAGATAGCATACTGAAGCATTTCCAGAATGAGGAACTTCAGGTGAGTGCTGTTGCCACTTCCAATATGACAAGGAGCTGTCCTGCCTATGTGAGGGAGAGAGTAACTTAACTATTTTGTATTTTCCACTTTTCTTGGCATCATATTCAAAGGTTCTTCCACTTGCTCGTAAGCATTTTAGCCCCAAAATACAGCGAAAACTTCTGTATCAAAGCTTATGTCTGATGCCCTTGAAGTTGATTGAGTGTGTCTTGCCATGGCTCGTAGGATCACTTAGTGAAGAGCAAGCAAATTCCTTTCTTCAAAATATTCGTATAGCAGGTTCAGTATCAGTTGTCGACTTATTACTATTGTTATTGCTATTTCAACAAATGGTGTGGTCTTCATGCTATTTGCATACCCTCCTATATTTGTTATATCTTACAGAGTTCAATTAATGCAGCTCCAGCATCAGATTCAGCACTGGTTACTCTTTTTTCTGGATGGGCATGCAAAGGTCGTTCTGCAAACATATGTTTGTCTTCATGCATTCAAACAGATGGAGCAGATGATAATCAAAGGCCAGTAAGGAGTGTAAGCTTGATATCAGAAGCTGCTGCTTGCCAGGCTATGGAAAGCGTAAATACCCTTCAAAGTTCTTGTGGTAACCAGACATGCTGTGTCCCAGGGTTAGGAGTAAATGACAGTAATTTAGGAGTGGGTTCTCTTACTGCAGCAAAATCTCTGCGTGCCTTATCTTTTAATCCTTCTGCTCCTTCACTCAACTCCAGTCTTTTTAACTGGGAAACAGATGCCAGCTTTACTGACACAAATAGTGCACCACGACCCATTGATAACATATTTAAGTTCCATAAAGCTATACGTAAAGACTTGGAGTATTTGGATGTTGAATCTGGAAAGCTTAATGATTGTAATGAGACTTTTATTAGGCATTTTACTGGTAGATTTCGGTTGTTGTGGGGTCTATACAGAGCTCATAGTAATGCAGAGGATGATATTGTATTTCCAGCATTAGAATCAAAAGAGACTCTTCATAACGTCAGCCATGCTTACACTCTGGATCACAAGCAGGAAGAGAAACTGTTTGAGGATATTTCTTCTGTTCTTTCTGAGCTTTCACAACTTAGTGAATTCATAAGCACTGGAAATTTTTCTGATGATTCAACTCGAAGCGGCTTTAACTCTTTCGAGCATAATGATACTCTGAGGAAGTACAAAGAGCTAGCCACAAAGCTTCAGGGCATGTGCAAATCCATTAGAGTGACACTGGATCAACATGTTTTCCGCGAAGAACTTGAACTGTGGCCATTGTTTGATAAGCATTTTTCTGTGGAAGAACAAGATAAAATTGTGGGTAGAATAATTGGTACTACAGGTGCAGAGGTTCTTCAATCAATGTTGCCGTGGGTAACTGATGTTCTTACTCAGGAAGAGCAAAATAAATTAATGGACACATGGAAGCAGGCAACCAAAAATACGATGTTCAGTGAGTGGCTTAATGAATGGTGGGATGGAACTCCTGCTGCATCTTCACATACAGAAACACTGGAAAATTGCAGTTCTCTAGGTATGTATGATACTTTTTCTACGGCTGTATAGTTATAAATTATCCATAATTTACTATTGTGGTTATTAAAAAGAAATTCCTGAGCTACAAATGCGTAGCCATTGCTCCGTGAAATCCAGAACATTCGTTTGTGTAATAGATTTTACATTTTGTAAACCTTTCTCATGAACTTTTAATCTACAGTTTCAGGTGCAGATGCCTATGAAAGCTTGGGGCACAGTGATGACACATTTAAACCTGGATGGAAAGATATATTTAGGATGAATCAGAATGAGCTTGAATCAGAAATAAGAAAAGTTTCTCGGGATTCAACTCTTGATCCAAGAAGAAAAGCATATCTTATTCAAAATCTAATGACCAGGTATGTTCATGTTTTATCAATTTCATGAACCTTATCGTCAGCCATTTTAGATCAGTTTCGCATTTCGCTTGTTCTGATTAAGTATTGGGTTGTGATAGTCGCTGGATAGCTTCTCAGCAGAAGTCACCTCAAGCATCTGCAGTCGAAGGTTCAAATGGTGAAGATTTGCTTGGATGTTCACCGTCATTTTGTGATTCAGAGAAACAAGTGTTTGGATGTGAGCATTACAAAAGAAATTGCAAAGTCCGTGCTGCGTGCTGTGGCAAGTTATTTACATGTAGGTTCTGCCATGATAACGTGAGCGACCATTCAATGGATCGGTAACTTAGTGCTATAAACTCTTGATTTCTTTTTCATTTATAGGACATATTGTGATTGGATATTGATTATTCATGTTTATATTAATTAATTTGCAGGAAGGCTACATCTGAGATGATGTGCATGCGCTGCTTGAAAATACAGCCCGTGGGACCTGTCTGCACAACACCTTCATGTGGTGGCTTCTCGATGGCAAATTACTATTGTAGTATTTGCAAGTTTTTTGATGATGAAAGGTACATACTTCGTTAGAACTTTTCCTCCAAATGAAACCAGGTTCTATTAACTTGGATTCACCTTTGATTCAGCATTTTGAGATAGAACCTGATGGAATGCTAACTTTGCTGGTGGGGAAGTCTGGGTTTGAGTCAATCATAGATGGATACTGTACACCTTTATCTTTAGCATTCTCGATGCTACATCTTATTTATGAATCTAGACCTTTGATTGGAAATTTAGATTTCTCACACATCTTTTTGGTTATATCAGGACAGTTTATCATTGTCCTTCCTGCAATTTATGTCGTGTTGGGAAGGGACTTGGTATCGACTTCTTTCATTGCATGACGTGCAATTGTTGCCTGGGGATGAAGTTACTGGATCACAAATGTAGGGAGAAGGGTCTAGAAATAAACTGCCCCATCTGCTGTGACTTTTTGTTCACATCAAGTGCAACTGTGAGAGCTCTTCCTTGTGGCCATTACATGCATTCAGCTTGCTTCCAGGTTTGATGTTTTGTTCTTTTTTCTTTCTTTCTACTTCTCTTTTCTTTTTGTTCCTGCTCATGTTTTGCTCCAAATTTATATATAATTAAAGGAAAATTGGTTTGAGGAAAGATCAATATGTAATAGCGTTCTCTAATCCATTGTGCCAGGCATACACTTGCAGTCACTACATCTGCCCAATCTGTAGCAAATCTTTGGGAGATATGGCGGTAATGATATTTCATTCTGTTATCATATTGAGAATCCGAATTCTAAGTCGAATAATAATTTATTCAACTTTGACTACTTTGTAGGTTTACTTTGGCATGCTTGATGCACTCCTGGCTTCAGAGGAGCTACCAGAAGAATACAGGGATCGGTGTCAGGTAAACTATCATAAAGCTTGTTCTCCCGAGATGGTTTGTCCCCTTATCTTCAATTTCATTAGCTGAAAAGCGGTTCATTTTGGTACGCTCCAGGACATACTGTGCAACGACTGTGATAAGAAGGGAACGGCACCCTTCCACTGGCTGTACCATAAGTGCAGGTCTTGTGGATCCTATAACACCAAGGTCATCAGAGTTGATTCCAACACCCACTGCTTAACATAAGACAACCGACTGAGGGCCATATGGACTTGCCATGCTTTAGTTTCGTTTCGTGTGTAAATAGACTTCCGTGGAGCTGGAGGCATTACCACAACCTTCACATGGCTTTGTAAATTACATGCACTACTACATAGCTAAGCTGCCTAATTCAGTTTTCCTAATGTTCTATCTTCCCACATTTTTATGCGTCTTTTGTTAATTGCCGATCATCATGCATGATAGGGATGGTCGACAAAATTGAAGAAAACGATGAGAACATGTAGAAAGTTGTATTATAGATTATCCCTTCCCCTTGCTCCCGTGAAATTTCTTTAAAGAGAAAACTGAAGAATGAGAAAGGTTGGTATAGGTTGGTATACTTTCATCGGGGTCACGTTGTATCAACAATCTGGAGTGTATATAGCAATGTGGGCAGAGATTACAACCATGTATTACTTTCTTTTTGGTCTGAGATTTCAACCATGTAGTACTTTAAAGTTTAAGCCAAACTAAAATAATTTATGTTATAGAATTTTATAATGTTTCGATCCAAAGTTCCAAGGATCCAAATGTAGAAATTCGCCGGAAACTCCAAAAGCCACAGTCCATACTCCATATTCATCCTAAGATAATGAAATAAACTGAAGATTTTAAAGATTTTTTTTTTTTTGTTAAGAGTGAGACTTTCAACTGTATCAGCAACAGGCCACGTATGAACATTTTTCATCAGTGAGTCATGTCTCACTTTTTTCTTCAAAATCAGAATAGCTTATTTAAAATCGACAGTCACTATCAATGGGGTCTAGTCCAGTAAAAAATGCCTTAATTTGAAGATAAGATGTCTCAAATTCCAACCCACGACATCTTCCTACATATATATATATAACGTGCAGACATCCGGATAAGATAATAACTGTGTATATATATATATATATATATATATATATATATATATATATAAAGCAAAAGGCAGAGAATGGTGAAACATTCAAAATACCAGAAAATGCCCTTGGTTAATGCAAATATTAAGAATTGAAATTATTAATTAAATGAGGATAATATGGTAAATTCACACTTTTTCATATTAAAAAATTAAAATTAAAAGAAAAATAAGATAATATATCCTATTTTTATGGAACACAACTACCCATTATCTTTTTTAATTCTAAAATAAATTTAAAATTTTCTTAAAAAAGCCTCTCGCAGGCGCGAAAGCGCGTGCAGTGAGGCTAGTATATATAAAGCAAAAGGCAGAGAATGGTGAAACATTCAAAATACCAGAAAATGCCCTTGGTTAATGCAAATATTAGGAATTGAAATTATTAATTAAATGAGGATAATATGGTAAATTCACACTTTTTCATATTAAAAAAATTAAAATTAAAAGAAAAATCAGATAATGGATCCCATTTTTATGGAACACAAAAAAAAAAGCCGCTTGCAGGCGCGGAAGCGCGTGCAGAGAGGCTAGTATATATATAAAGCAAAAGGCAAAGAATAGTGAAATATTCAAAATACCAGAAAATGCCCTTAGTTAATACAAACATTAAGAATTGAAATTATTAATTAAATGAGGATAATATGGTAAATTCACTTTTTCATATTAAAAAAAATTAAAATTAAAAGAAAAATCAAATAATGGATCCTATTTTTATGGAAAATAACTATCCATTATCTTTTTTAATTCTAAAATAAAATTTAATTTTTTTTTAAAAAGGCCTCTCGCAGACGCGGAAGCGAGTGCGGAGAGGCTAGTATATATTACGCATGATGTGCTGATGGAATTACTATATCACAATTAATTGTTAAAGTTATGATTAAATTCATTTTAAATAACAAAAAGGGGGTAATGATCATTTTACTCTGTTGAGAAAGAGGGTTCAAGCATATATAAGAAAAAAGGAGGTCTTATGAGGCCAAAACAAAATTGATTTTAGTCTTCTTCAGCGTTTTATTAAAAAGAAAAATGGATTGCTAGAAAAAATTAAATAAATAAATTTAAAAGACGACGTAAGATTAACGGTTGAAACCAAAACCATTTTAGTGAAGAGCCCGTTATTTTAAAGATAACCAAGAGAAAAAAAAAAAAAGAGTAGAAGGGAAGAAAAGGCGTTTTGGCTTTGGGTCTTCTCCAGCTAAAGCTCACGCGTCTCTCTTCGAAATTTTAAACCCTAAGCTGTCCTCTCTTTCAGTTAGGCGTCGTTTGATTAGATCAAGAGAAAGCTTTTCAAGGCCTTGACTTGTTCATTATAGGAATTCTCATCACTGTTTATTTCCCGAGATTTGAAAAGAGAGCGATCCAATAAAGCTTTGAATTGCGTGCTTTGGTGAGCAAAATTTAGAATTTTATTCTTCTAGAGTTTGATTTTTCATGATTAGAGCAACTGAGCTGGTTCAGAGGAGAGTACTGTAGTTTTCCGGATTGTAAAGTAGACTTTTCTTTGGAGATAGAGAAGGAAGCAGAGAGAGATGGGGACGGGTTCGAAATTGGAAGGGACATCGGCACCGGCAACAAGGCGAGACCCCTACGAGGTTTTGTGCGTTTCGAGGGATTCAAATGATCAGGAAATTAAAACCGCCTATAGAAAGCTTGCTCTCAAGTAAGTTCAATTTTTTCTCTTCTTCAGAATTCACCGTCTTCGCCGTTGATTTGAGATTTCGATATTTGGTTTGCATTAGATGAATTCCTGCTAGGGGTTGATTTTTTTTTTTTCAAAAGAATCTAGCTTTATACCTGACGATTGTAAATCACTAGCCACGAGGTTCACTGTTGAGCTTGATTAGGAGCAAGAATATAGCAACACGTATATTACAAAGTTGAGTTTTCAGAGATGTGTGGAAAATGTGTATTGTTGGCGGCGGTAGTCTTATATTGCATTGGTTTGTTGTGAGTATAATTAATTCTTGAATTTCTAATTGGTCTTGAGGTCTTAACATTCTTGTCTTGTAAGCCATTGTGCTTTGACTAAATCTTCACCATTCTAGCTGATTGAATATTATGCATTTTTCATAGAGAATTGATCGTGCCATGAAAATTGGGAATTGAGCTGCCTTAATGTGTTTTAAATCTATTTCTGTGGGATGGATCTCTACAGAGATGGCACTATTTTCTTGTTTATTGCAATTTGTATATAATATCATTTGAGTTCACATGACTATTGATTCAGTTTATGATAATAATTTCAATGCTATTCTGAGACATATTTTCACATACAATCTTATTTTGAACCAAATTATGGAAAGGTATCATCCAGACAAGAATGCCAGCAATCCTGAAGCTTCAGAGCATTTCAAGGAGGTTGCATTTTCTTATAGTATCTTGTCTGACCCAGAGAAGAGGAGGCAGTACGACAATGCAGGGTTTGAGGTGCTTTTCTAATTCTGCTCACTATTCCCCTCCCTCCTCCCTCCCCCCCCCCCCCCCCCCCCCCAAAAAAAAATACACAAAAAAATGCATACCTGCTTATGTAGATGGGAAAAAATTGAACTAGTGCTGCTGAGTGGATTCTTGATTCCATTTGGTTGGGTCCGCTGTGTGTATTTTAGGGAATGTGTTAGTCGATAATTTTATTCAGATTTGATCACTCTAAATGCCCATGTCATTTGTCTACACAGATCTGCTCTGTTTGTTTGTATCATATGTGTAACAATTTAATGAGCAAGGAGTTTCTGATTTTAATTCATTCTGTTCCTTTTTTCATTTGAAATAGAGAAGAAAATTTAGATCCCTTGCTTAGTTATGCCACTTTCTAATGTGCTATATTCTGTTATAAATATGTTCTTATCAGTTCTAATTTTGTTTCAGGCAATTGATGCTGATGCCATGGACATGGAAATTGATTTGTCAAATCTGGGGACTGTCAATACAATGTTTGCTGCTTTATTCAGGTAATATATCATTACATATTTGTGGGTTTAGGATCATTTTGTCTTATAATAATCATTTTATTTGTTTATAGCAAGTTGGGTGTGCCTATCAAGACTACAATTTCCGCTAATGTACTTGAAGAAGCTCTTAGTGGTACAGTAACAGTCAGACCTCTCCCAATTGGGACATCAGTTAGTGGAAAGGTGCTTCTTTGTTTGTAACATAATGCAAGAATACTAAATTTAGTGCATCTTTACTTATTTTCTGATTTGCTGCAGGTGGAGAAACAGTGTGCCCACTTTTTTGGTGTTACAATCAATGAGCAGCAAGCCGAGTCGGGGGTTGTAGTAAGAGTAACTTCAACTGCACAAAGCAAATTTAAGGTGCATATGTTTCCATAAGATTTTACTGCAATATAGCCTCAGAATCTCTCTCTCTCTCTCTCTCTCTCTCTCTCTCTCTCTCTCTCTCTCTCTCTCTCGAGATGTGTATGTATCTTGCATTCAATGTATCTGATTTGTGAATATTGCTGGTACAATACTTACATTTCAATCAAATTCTTGTAATTTGCAGTCTTGCACTCAATGTATCTGATTTGTGAATATTGCTGGTACAATACTTACATTTCAATCAAATTCTTGTAATTTGCAGTTACTTTATTTTGAACAAGATGCCAATGGTGGTTATGGTTTGGCCTTACAGGTACTATATATTATTATCGCAATCTTCTCCATCTCTGCTTCTTTTGATAACCATATAATTGGTGCACTTGCCTTAGGGTTTGGTGCCTGTGTCATATTTGTTTGGAATCTGTTGGAGTAATTTGCCTGATGTTATTTAAACATCAATGATTAGGCTTCTCCTTGCCTGCTTTATAGTTTGTTGAGAATACACATGCCCACACATGGGAAGGCATCTATTGCTCACCAAATCCTCTTTGAACCTCTTAAGAAAAGTGATTTGTAACCAGCTTATGATTTTTTTTCATAAATATTCTCCCATGTTTTATCAAGATGCAGCATATGTCACCAAGGAAGCCATGTTTTAAAAAACCAAAAGTAAAAAGGAATATTTAGAAAATACACCACTGCATTCTGTGTTTTTATAAGTGCTCAAACTGAATTTTGGTTCTTCTGGCGTTAGATAGTCTATAAAAGTGTCGCACTGCATTCTTCTTACATGCATTTTATGGAGTTCAGACCTCTGCACTGGTTTCAACTTCCAATACTTTATAATCTATTTTAATTTGTTATATGTTTTCTTATTGCTTTGTTTTAGCAAGTTGTAATCCACTGTAGAGTGTTATTTTATTTCCTTTCATGATAAAATTAGGTATCAATTATTATTTGGTGTTTGTTCATCAAATACCAGTTACATTTTAACATGTAACACTGGTAGATGAGTTCAGAAAATATGATCATTATTGTCTCTCTGTACAGGAAGATAGTGAGAAGACGGGCAAAGCAACATCTGCAGGGATGTATTTTCTGCATTTTCAAGTATATAGAATGGATTCAACTTTGAATGCGGTATGCAGGATATTAATTTTCTTTCTTCATAAAATTTGTTCCCCACTGTTTCTGGATGGGACTGAGGGTAGTGGTTTAGTAGATTCCTATTTATGGCTGAAAATGGTTATGTATCCTTGTGCTGGTGCAGTTGGCAATGGCAAAGGACCCTGAAGCTGCTTTTTTCAAGAGGTTGGAAGGTCTTCAACCTTGTGAGGTCTCAGAACTAAAAGCTGGCACTCATATATTCGCTGTTTATGGTCTGAACTTTGATTTGGTCCCTTTATTCTTTTGCTTTCTGGGGCTAACTCCTTAATATGAAATTGTTGCTTATCCTGTTAACTAACCTCCGCTGAGATTTGTTCAGGAGATAATTTTTTTAAGACTGCTACCTATACAATCGAGGCACTTTGTGTAAAGTCATACGAGGATACGACGCAGAAGCTTAAAGAGATTGAGGGTCAGATTTTAAGAAAGAGAAATGAGCTTCGCCAATTTGAAACAGAGTACAGGAAGGTATTGATCTGGATCTTCCTGGCTGTGGTTTGTAATAAGATTTCATCATGTTTGTTTTTACAATTTTCCTGTAATGTTATGTAGGCATTGGCGCGCTTTCAAGAAGTGACCAACAGATACACCCAGGAAAAGCAATCTGTAAGTTTTGGTTACTGATCATTTTTCTGAAAATTGAAGTTGAGGGACTTACTCAGACACTAGGTTCAAAGTTCATCCCTCTTATGTTTTAAGCAATGGAAGGCTGTTACATGATTGTAGATTCATTATCATATCTAAAGTATCCCTTTTCTTTCCTTTCTTTTCTGTATTTATGTATTTAATTTTTTAATTTGGGCATTTATCATTCTACAAATCAGGTGGATGAGCTGCTGAAACAGAGAGACAGTATCCATTCTTCTTTCACTATCACCAAGACAATCAATAATAGTGTGGGTGGTAGCGGTTTGAGTAATGGTAGCAGTAGCAAAAATCCTGGCGAAGATTCAAATGCAGAGAGCCCAGGGGAAGATGGAGGCTCTGACGGGAAGGACAAGTCAGGCAAAAAGAAATGGTTCAATCTTAACCTCAAAGGATCAGATAAAAAACTTGGCTGAAAAGATGTCTTTATTTATTTTTATTATTTGCGAGGTTTCAATATCCATCCACGCCTTTTGCTTGCATAGAGGCGTGTCTTGTTTCGACCAAAAAAAGAGGCTTGTCTTGTATTTCTTTGAATTTTTTTATTTCTCTTATAGGTTGCCCCCATTGTTGTTCTTAGTGTTCTGTTGTAATTTGCTTCTGTAAAACGTGGCAGTTAGAAAATGCATTTGTATAAATATCATAACATTCAAATTTCTCAAGAATTGTCCTCCGATTTAAGCAGCGATACAAACGTATTTAGTGCTGCTGCTGTAATAACATGTCAGTTGCTTTGGTTTAGTGTTATACACCCTTCAATGTATACCCCATGGCTGTTCATAATGCCGAAACGATCTCATACGTCGGGGTCAATATTCTAAACTCGCATTTACCTTCGGGGTCAATATTCTAAACTCGCATGTACCTTGAACAACTAGCCTAACTCAAATGTGATCCAAATTTTTTGGTAAATAATAAGAGCGTATCTGCTTGCAATATTCATTTCAGCTAGGATTGGCTGTGATTAGAACTCTAATTATATACCGATACATCCATGTAAACAGGCCTTGCAAAGACTTCAGATAATGGTCCCACCGTTTGATAACTGAGTTCAACACAGAAAGGGATTTTATCAAACGAGGGAGTTCAGCTTTTTCAACGCTGGCAAAGAAAAACATGTTACGTGTACGGATGAAGGTAAAATCTTTGTACTAAGTACATTATAAATTATGATCAGCGGCTGGATTTCAGCCACCGAAGCAACGCTGAAGTGTAAAATTTTGTCTAATTCCTCATATAATTGTTATTAATTTGGTAATGTAGGAAATCGAGCCCACTGAGATTTGGACCATAACGTTGAGGAAGTGGTGGTCCTCTTAGTTGTTGTTACACTTGTTGCTTGATGGAGCTTTGCTTGTGGGTTTGTGAGTAGGAATTTGGGCCCACTATTAGGCGACACCCAAAAGATTTTAGTTTTATTTGTTTTTCTTTTCTTTTCTTTTCATTTCAAAATAATGATATGAAAGTATTTAAATAAAAGAGAAAAATGGGCTTCCGCCAGTCATGGCTGTTGCTATCTATCTATTGGCATAGGGCCCGCAGAGATTTTGGTAGAGGCTTCCATTACAGTTCCTTGTTGCAGAGACTTGTTCTTGTCAATAAGACTTGATAATTGGTTCAATCAACAACCACGGCAATGGGAAACGTTTGGTTTCATCCTTAAAATATGGACCGCAAATAATAATACTAAACACCGTCTTAGGTTATCTGCTCGTGGACTAGATTGGCCAAACCAGCACACCTCATGCAGCTTATTATTAAGAAAATCATAGGATTCTTTGAACTCAATTTTTAATGAAGCCGAAGGTTGTCTTGACCTGTGTGTTTGAAGTTTATGGTTTAGAGACGGATGCATCCATTTGGATCTTTCCAAGGGACAAATTCCTGCAGAATTCATGGGATTGTTTATCCGGGAGGTTCCTTATTTATTTAAGCATATCATGTAGAATTTAGATTAGGAAATGCTTAAAACCCCTTTTTCTAAGACCAAGTCTCACATGCGTATAAATTAGGGTTCCTATTATATTCCCTTGTGGTAGATTCCCCATGTTCAGGAACAGTAGGTTCTGAATCTGTTGTCACATTATCTTAACACATGGGGTGCCATGGCACCTTAGTTTGTGGCAAATAAAAACCAAACCCCTTTTCATTTGCTTCCTTTTCGTTGGTCCAAAACTTTGGAGTAAAAAATAAAAGATCTTATGTGACAAGAAAAAGAAGAAAAGAAAGAGGAGTAGAGTAGATTGGTCAAATCGACGACGTGGATGGACTTGGTAGAAATTGAACTTGTGTCACTAGCTAGCTAGCTAGGGCAGAACTGATTGTGCAGAATCTAAAGAGAATTAATTTTCAATGTATATTTTTTGTCATGTCATGTGAAGAGGTGTCTCCCAGCTATAGGAGATGTCTTTGTTTGGGTTAGATGTTATTTGGTGTGTTTGTGTAGCCGCCTATGTGTCTTTCTCTCACTTTTTTTGAGCAACCAAAGCACATTGATTTTGTCTCATTGATTGACCAAAGTCCCCTCTTCCAAACTAATTTCACGGACTTCCAATTACGCATTTTAAAACTCTATAAAGTTGGATGGACTTCATGGAAATGCTTCTTTATTTTATATATAAACATTCTAGACTGTAATCTAGGGTTTAGCTCTAATTAAGTTGGATTAATAATGGTATGTGTATTAGTTAAATAATTGAGAGAGAGAGAGAGAGAGAGTCACTTCACATGACTTAAAGCTAACTCCACCACCCAACCTTCACCATATTTTATTTATATAAAAAAGTGGGTAGTGTCACTTGGAATACATGAAGGGACTCACTGAGTCACCCATATTGTTTGGGATTGTCTAATTAAAAATGCTTTGAACATATCCATAAAAGGGATTTCCAACACTTGAAAACTAAGTCACATTGGGGTTATCTTTTTATCCTTTTTGGATCCTTCCAAAGTAATGGTTGCAAAAAGAAACAAAGGTGATTAGAAAGTTAATGGAGTTCTAACGGATCATGTCTCAAATAAATCTCTTGTTTAATGAATAAAAAACTCCATGTTGTTTTGTCATTGGTTAAAACTTTCTTTTATAATTAAGCACAACTTGGTGGGCCATGCTCGCGATTTGGGCAATCTTAAAACGATAATATTGGCATCACTTCAATCAACAACAAAGTTAAAAAAAAGCATGATTAAGGCCCTAAATGGTGTTTTATATTAGATGGTGGAAACCATTTACAACAACAAGAAGAAGAAACCCATTGTTAAGTAGACACTTGTTAATTAATCAAACATGACTGGGTGTCTTCTTTCTTCTTCTTCTTGAGAGAGAGAGAGAGAGAGAGAGAGAGTTGCTCCTTGTAGGTCCAATGTCAGAAATTGGAAATTGAGGTGGTCCCCATTGTGGAGGGCGGGTCCTACCAAGAGTTTGTTCAAATAGAGAGGAACCAATTAGACGCGCAGCTTCACATGTCTAACCCTTCATCAGTGGAGAAAACCTTGTGCCTATGTCACCCGTACTACAACATAATATGTTTACATACGGCTTCCAAGCCATTGCTTCAGTCTCTGCTCTCCCTCTTATGCAGCATGTTTGATCCATGTTTCAACTTTTTATGTCCAATCGCTTCTGTTTCGGGTTTTATTGGTTACCAATCTTGTTAAATTAATTTAGCAACCAAACCCAAAATGACCTTGTTTTCTTCTTTTTTTCGGTTACATTGGGAGGAAAGGAATCTTGGAGTTTCAATCTTGGGTGCCAATCAGAGGAGAAGGGTAGGGCCACAACCACTGTGGTAACCCCGCTCGACAATGACCTTCTTTTCATTTGTGAACATAAAAACTCTAAAAATTCAAAGAGAAAACTGCAAAACTTGATTATGGGGTGGATTCTTCTTTTTTGTTTAAATAGTAAATTTGGAATAAATAAATAGTAATTACAAAGAAGAAACAGAAAAGTACTTGCAAGGTGAGAAACCAACCAATAATTAGTGCTGAGTTTAATTCAGCGACCACTGTTTCCAACCAACAACACAGTTACACAACACAAGCTAAGCCTATATATATATATATATATATATATATATATATATATATATGAACTCTTCAACTTTATGGTACACAAGACATGTACATTGAGAAGATCTGAGTTGCGGAGGTACACTTTGCTTTTTGAATGAGAGCAGCTCCCCTCCTTGAGCCCCCCCATACAGCTGTTTGGCCTGGAATTTGCAAACTTCCTCAAGTGTCAAAAGAGTCAAGACTGAAACTCAAAGTGAGAAAGACCCAAAGGGCAAAATCATTGGATCCAATTAATAAAGCGAAAAGGTTGTTAGGTTTAAGTAGAAATTGATCATTTCAAACTAATTAATGCAGAAGATATTACTAATCCCAAATCCTAAATCTATGTGCATGTATTAGTATAATAATTCATCAGGCCCCCCAATAAACTCTTTTTTATGTTCCATGTTAGGGACCCACGTAAACTATACATGAATGGGCCATCACAAGTCACAACTATCATCTCCTACCTGCTTGTATTACTAATTGACATGCTCCTTCAATGAAGGTATCTCTATCTCTACTCTTAAGAAAAGAAAAGAAAAGAAAAGAAAAGGATCACTATCACTACATGATGTGGGGCCATATCCCAATGCGATTCAGTGATTCAAATCGTCTACTTTTTATCTCGTTAAACATCATTTTTGCAAAAGAAAAAAAGTAAATCCAAATGCTTTTTACTTAAGTAAGTAATTACAATAGAAGAACACAATAATTTTTCTAAATATTTTCAACAACAAAGAAAACCCCCATATGATAAACCATGATGGACTGATTGACTTTTGTTAACCCTAGCATATCTAGGTCATATTTAAGCTTTGTAATGGCAGTAATCATGATTAATTATCCAGACCACAAACACAAACATGATTAACTATGAAAATCTAACGGTCGAAAAAAGAACGCAAGCTTTCACTCGAAAGGTGATCCAGATGATGATGGGGATCGGATCGAGGAGATTTTTCTTGTATGGGAAAATTTGACTAAGGGAATGGAAACGGAGGAGAAAGAGGAGACAAGGTGGGCCAGGTTTGGAGTTGTGATGAAGACTTGGGTGAAGGGAGAGAGAAAGAGGCAAGGCAACTTAGGCAACTCAGGCAAGGCAAGAGGCTGCTTTTGAAAACAATAATAATCAATAGATTAATTAACATGGGGTATGAGTTTATGCTCCTTGAAGTGGGAGATTACGAAAGCCAACTTCTTGTCTCTATTAATTTTTCTCTCGTAGTTAGTAAGATTCGGAGAGATCTCTCTCCCCCAAATCCCCCAAAGCAAAAGTAAATCATTCATTTTCATTTGTTTGATTAATTAAATATATGGATTTCAACGTCAATCACGCAAACATCCTAAACAATTATTCATCATCAACACGTAATGGTAGGGCCCCAACCCTAAGTTGTAAACACACCTGAACCCAACCCTTGTACGACTAGCTCATAGCTTGAGTTAAGAGCTTCCCATGTTGACTTTATTCACAAAACTGCCATCATTACTATCACTTTTGGTTGCGAGCACAACTTAGAATGTGAAGCATGCGTATCTAAAGCTAGATATGGAAGATAAGTAGATGGTGACACGTGGGCCATGCAAGGTGAGGAGGCACACTGACGGTAAGAGATCTCAGTTCAATCTCCTAAACATAACATGGGGCCCAACCAACCCAAGTGCCAAACCTATGTAAGATTTGAGTTGCCAATGCCATGCATGAAAGTTTTGACTTTAATAAGAAAAAGAAATTGTATTGGTGGGTGGTGTCGGCTCCTGAGATTGAGCACTTCGGAGCCATCTAGCAGGACCATGAGATAAGGGTAAAATTGGAAACTCAAGTAGAACACAGAGAGAGAGAGAGAGAGAGAGAGAGAGATGAATGTTACAAGTTTTCTAGGCTTCTAGCAGTTGAAGGAGCAGTTGGGGTCAGGGGAAACACAGAGAGAAACGGGCTTCATGTTGCGCCATTGGGTTTCGTTCCACTGCATCTGAGCCTCAGAGTACGAGATTACAGAACTACTCAAGTTTTCAAATGCGGAAAGCTTTGTAGTTTGTACTTAATCAAAAAACAATGTCATTATGTACGAAAATGAAGATCGAACTTGGATGGAAGAAGACGAGTATATTATTTTAGCCAATTGACTTAACTCACATATATAATTTAAAAAATATATATATATATAAATTGGAAAATGATCAGAAATTATGTATGAAAAAGATATATAGGAATAGTAATAAGGAAAGAGATATATAGGAATAGGACTACTAGGTAGGAGAATAAGAATATGAGTGTTAGGAGAAAACTGGCACATATAGCGATAGGAGGGTAAGACGTGTCGCCAACTGAGTTTTTGTTAAGAGTAGAGAGGTTTGAGAGATTCTCTTTGGCAAAGGTTTCTTAATTTGATCAAACATTGGCTTTAGCTTTGGGATTGGTCATCTTCTCCAAAGTTCCCATCATCATCACTGACTGAAAGCAATCCAGTGATGGCCCATTAAGTTAACATCCAGACTTTTCTAACCTAATTTTTTCCTCTGTATGGCTGCTAATAATTTATAATGGATGGACTAACGAGTGATCATCATTCATCATTGAGTCAGTCCTCTAATTGAACGGCTCAAATAAAATGAAATATTTCACAATAAATTCAAAGAAAATGATAGCCAATTACAAATCTGGTTGGTACAAGTTAAGCTAATTACATAGCTTTGCTTGGCTATAACTTTTAACTTATAAAAGGACCACAGAAAGATAACAAAGAAAAATGGAAGTTGAGCTCTCTTTGGTGGAAAACAGTGGACAAGCTAGCTCAATCATGTAGCTTTTATTTATTTAGGGTTTTATATATATATATATATATATAAGTCCAACAGTGTACCATGCTCGCATCACATGCAACATCACATTCTTTTATCCTCCTTTGAAGACACAAGTGACAAAAACCTATATATATATATTTCTCTTCTATTAAGTGATTCCTCAAATAATTTTGTTTGAGAGACCCCCTTTAAGGTACTCTACAATTATTTTTCCAATGATCCAAACCATCTATTTTTTAGGTCTTCATTCATAGATCATTCTTACAAAAAATTAGACAAATCGTAAACCATTTAAACATCTAATTGTATCTTATAAAATCAATGAACACGGTGCTTCAAGAAAGTACTAAAATTTCAATAATTTAATTAAGTAGTCAAATGATATTGGATTCAAGTGATTTTTTCAGAGATAATCTTGGAATGAATATATACAAAATATACGGTTTGAATTAATGAAATATAATGTATGATGGGCTCTACAATAGTGTTCCTCAAATAAGTTTGTTTGAAGAATCCCTCAACTGAAACTTACTGTATATATATTTGGTGATTGAGTAAACAAACAAATAAATAAACAGTGAATCCATTTTATTCTATTCTTATGGTTTGAAAGTCCCCTCATGTGAAGCAAAGGGCATTCTTGCACTTTGACATGAATATATTGGGAAAAAGAAAAGGGTTCGAAAAAAATGAAAAAGAAGGAGAATTGGCAAGACAACAAGTGCAATCGTTTGGGCCCCCGAGCGTCCTTGGGTCGTGTTCCCATAACTCTCACTTTCTTCCCCTTGGGATGTCCGCAACCGCAACCATCTCTCTCTCTTTCACAAAGTGTCTCTGTAGCTAACACACACATATAATATATATATATATATATATATATATATATATGTATATTATGATAAAATACATCATCAGCATCATTAAAGATTAATTCAATTCAAGACCCTTTTTTTGTTATCCTGTGTATAAATACCCCAACACATGCACAACTCCCCCTACATCCCCATTTCATTCTCTCTCTCTCTCTCTCTCTCTCTCTCTTCAGCTCCCCTCATCACTTCAATTGAATTCCCAACTTTCTTTCTCTGCTTTCTTTCTGTCTCTGTCCCTGTTTCTAAGAAAACAAGCAACATGGCTGAGGCTGCAGAGCTACACTATCAACCCAAACCAACCAACACCACAAACCCAACAAGTTCTAGCAACAACCCAACAACACGCTTAAAGCTTTTTGGCTTCAATGTCCAAGACGACGATTTAGAATCTTCCGTACTCGACTCCACCAAGACTTCCACCCCATCTGGTTCACCGGAATCCGGCGGTTTTTCCACCACCGGCGACCGTAAATACGAGTGCCAGTACTGCTGCCGAGAATTCGCCAACTCCCAAGCCCTCGGCGGCCACCAGAACGCGCACAAGAAAGAGCGCCAGCAGCTCAAGCGAGCTCAGCTCCAAGCCAGCCGAAACGCCGCGGTTTCATACGCCCGAAACCCCATCATCTCCGCCTTCGCGCCGCCGCCTCACCTACTGGCCCCGGCCGGGTCGGTGATGGTCCCGGCGGCCGCTCCGGCCAGCCCGTCCTGGGTCTACGTCCCGCGCGCGGCCACTCCGTTCCACGTGTCGCATGGATGCGTGTTTCCCGCGGCAGCCAATCACGGAAGGGGTGCAGGGAGTTATTCGTATGGGGGCAGTGTAGCGGATTCGACATTGACGTCATCAATGGGGCCCCATCATCAGGTACTTCAACAAGGCCGGGCCCACGGAAGAGCGGATGGGCCATCGTTGAGTAGGTTTACTAAAGGAGATGGTGGGCCCAGTTTTGATGATGCATTGGGCTTGGACTTGCATCTTAGCCTTTGACTCGGTTAAGCAAGGCTCGGCTTGGCTCGGCTTGAAAAACGACATGGTGTGTGGTGGCCTTTATAATATGTTGCTCAGATCATGAGGTGGAGGTGGGAAGCTAATGTTTATTTTGGTAGTGGGACCTTTGTACATTTTCAAATTTTATTTAATTTATTTAATTTTTAAGAAAGTAATTTCAGGGGCATATATATACATTGCTCTCATTCTATTTCTGGTTTTTTTGTTTTTAAATCTCAGTAGGTCCAATTATGTCTGTATATACGAGTAGGTAGAAACTCGGAATCCCACTAACAAGTTAGAATGATGGAAGTGGGACCTCCAAATTTGTTGACTCTTGAGTTGTCGACAAACACATAAGGAGTTTAATGCCCGTACCTAATTAGCTCGACTTAATTTTTCATAATTTGAGTGGCCGACATGATTGATATGTGCTAATTTATGATTGATATATTGTAATAAATTAGCATATGTTACAATAAATTAGGATATGTTGTGATGCATGTTCTTGACATGAAACAAGAAAAGGAATTGGACGTAAATGGAAGTTCCTTGCGGCAATCTGAAATGAGGGTCGTTCTCATGTAACAATTATTTACTGGATTTCAGAACAAGAATAAAAAGATGAGGGAATTTTCTTTCTTGGGCATATGCCATGTACTTTACAATGTGAACATTAAGTAGTTCATATTGATAAAGCGAAAGAGATAAGTATGCATGCCAACCATATGGTGTTGACTACTCGAGTGAGTGATCAACAGATCTTGACACCATAATTATATTCAGATTTTTACCAATTAAAAAGAATTAATACATCTCACACACACCAATCTAATTTGATAAAAGTCTTCTTTATATATACTTTAGTCCTTTCTCTGTATATCCCATCTCATTCTTTAGGAGCTAGCTCTTCAAGTTTTGAAAGAATACCAAAAATCATGGCTAAATTACTCGCATAAATATATATATCGAGATATTTCCACATGTCTTATGTATATTGAATGGTACACTAGAATATACTCGCATATATATATATATATATATTCGCTTCAGTCATGTCTTTCTCCATTAATTATATATGTGTGTATATATACAAATATATGCTCCCTTCACTCTTTGTTTTGTCTGAGACATGAAAGCATGGGCTTAGGAAAAGACAAGTCTCTGTGAATTGTGTTGTGTTGTGTGATATGATTCCAAATTAAACGACACCAGTTGCTGAGTTTGCAGATAGAAAACCTTATTATTCTGTATGTAATTAACAATTCGCTGACAACATGATCAACTTATTAGGCAGCAAACTACAGGGTTCGGTTACTAATGAATTAAATTGGGTAATTCTTCCTTTTTTCTTAATTACAAATCATTGTAAATCAAATTACTGTATGCAGAAATGCTGTTTATTTGTTCAAAAATGGAGGTTATCATTATTTCAGGAGTTTCTAGTCACAAAAAAACTCCAACTAACCCATTGATGGTTTGTTGGTGCCTTCTTTTCATCTTGACTATGTGGTGATAGAAATGTGGGACCAATCACATGCAGACCAATCTCCCACAACTGATAGAAAAATCAGTGGTTTGATTGGATAAGCTCAAGTTAACACTAGCTAGGTTTAAGTCAAACACTAGAATCTTTCAATGTCCCCTATAATTATTAAGAGATTAATTTATTATTAATCAGGTTAGCCGCTGAAGTCTAATGGAGGTTAATTGGTTTTCTGATGTCCAACCAGGAGAGAAGAGCAGCAGCATAGATAGTGTTGTAGACAAGCGTTTTAATTTAGTAATTACAATCTCAGCAAGTTGGGAGTCTCTTGTGGGTAAAACAAACCGAAGCTTACGTGTTAGCACGAAAACAAAATAATGCATGCCAAGCAAGCAATATATACATATATATGCATCATTGGTTCTAGGGTTTCTTCCCACAAAGCTTAAGTTGCTTGGTCAAAAGGTAGGTGGCACTCCCAAAAATGGTGCAAATTGAAGCCTCTAGAAAGTCGTTGCCTTTTGCACCCAATAACATGAACAAAGGGCACCCAACAAATAAGCTAACTTGGGTGTTTAAACTTTGGTGGTGGGTGTGCTCATCATAACTTTGGTTCAGGTGGGACTAGCTTAGAGAGTTAGATTTCTACAAAGATAATTAATGAAGAATGTGTAAAGTATTGGATGCAGAAGGATTTAATTGGATTGGATGCTTTTAGGGTTTTCCTTTATATATATATATTGTTTGTTTGTTGTTGGCATGAATTTTTTGGGGAGAAAATAAAGGAGCAAATTAAGATGTATATATATATATTCATAGATTTGAAAACTTATAATACACTTGAAAAAAAAGGTCATTAATTCTTCCTTAATTTAGAGGAGAGCTTTTTGACAATAATAACCAAAAGAGTAGTTGGTGAGGCATAATAACATAGAAAATCAAACTCACTCCCGCGACTTTGCCCGAACCAATATATTATCTTTCGATTGGGCCCCATTTTTAACTTCATTTATGCCATGAAGCTTGATTTCGACATCCACTTCACCTTACAAAATTACAAAATTACAAATCAAATCTCTCTCTCTCTCTCTCTCTCTCTCTCTCTCTCTCTCTCTCTCTCTCTCCCCTAATTAATCACCAGCTAGCTAGCTAGATAGAGAGAGTCACCCTCCACTTAAGTTTGATCCAAGTATATAATTTAAAATCCAAATTAAACCCCAGGTGATTAGAGTTTAATTAAGTATCGTCTCAGTTCCTAGTCACCATGATCCAATCAAGTTTTGGCACAGTTAAATAATGCACGCCTTCAAATGTGACAAATCAAGCATGCTAATTAGCCCCCCGAAAGTAATCCCGGGGCCATGGAGTATGGTTCTCAAATCAATTAGATACATTTCTAGCCATGTGATTATCATCTCTGCCTTGGTTACATCTAATTGATAGAGAGAAAAATTGAAGATAAGCAGTCCTTTTCTTGTAAGTTGTACGAGTAGAGTCCAACCACAGGTCATCAACTCATCACTGACCTCTAAATGCAGCCATGTTTATATAATGGCTTGTGTTGGAAAATGACTTTCAACAACAAACCAACCAATCAACTTTCATTTCTGCGTGGGTCTTGGATAATGCATTGCCACCATTTATTTAACACCATTTACAAATGAAGTGGGGGGTTCATGTTTCAACAAATATCATATCCTTTTGGAATTTTACTGGTAAGATTATGTTAATCAGTGCATTAGTTTATGCATGCATGTGGTTGTGCAAACTCCTTTTTCTTTTCTTCTCAACTCGTAACGATATACAGACAAAATGATAATATATATATATATAACAGTGCATTAGTTTATTAAAGATACGGTGAAATTGAGTTTTAAAAAATAAAAAATAAATCGAAAACCTAATTATAAATTCAATATTACTAGTCCAAGTACAGATATTCCAATAATGAAGGCAACAAATTGAAATTAATTACTCTAAAGAATTCAGGATCACAAACTTCATAATCTTAAAAATGTCGTATACATAGTTTTACCTTAGAAATTCATTCACGTGATGAGAGAGATAGACTATAGAATCGGTAAGTACCGTTGAAGGAGGGAGATACGACTAGAGGGCTATAGCTGCTAAGGTAGTGAAGTCCGTGTTAAAAAAAATTAGCATTGATTTGATATATGCATGCATCTGTGTGAATTGGGTACACATAAGATGTGAAGTATGAATAAGTCCTAAATAGTACACATATATGAGTTTCTTGTGGCTTGTGGTGGGGCGCCATACAGCTGCAATGATCTCCTTGTCGGGGGTGCAAAATATATGTTAATGTAAGGGAGCATATAATATCTATCCACGACCATGATCTAAGCTCTAAGGTACAAAAGAACAAAATTACCAAAGTGTTTTCTCATATCGTATCTTGTTGTAGCGAAGCTAGGCTGGGCTCTTTTCATGCCTTTTTATAGAGGTAAGAGGTTCAATCTGAACCTAAAAAAGGACGCACGGATTTCCAATATAAAAGACTTTAAGTCCCACAAACTTGACACTTGACAGGGCATTCACTCTTTAGCTTTGCTTTTTTGTACAGTCCTGCATGTGCTCTCTCTCTCCCTCTCTCTTGTGTGCTGCACAAACCAAACCAAACCAAACTTTAACTCAACCATGCTTAAATAAAGTACTTCAAAATGCCACAGCAATGGATTTTGCATGTTGCATAAGCCTTTTCAAAAGATGTTATTTCTTAAAGATTACTTAGTCCATATCCTAGACTTTTGAGAGGGAATATTTACTTGCTGACTTGACTTCAAAGCAATTGCAATTAAATTACATACACAAAGAACAGAAGCATACAAAGACCGATTGAAGTCTAGGTGATGATAGTGAATTAAGCCAATTATTTCGATTTAAGTTACTTGTGAACATCGGGGCCACATCACATCAATCAAGATGAATGTCCTCTATATATAGTTCAAGCTGTTTCTTATTGACTGGGATTAGTGAACTTGAGGGATCCAAAGCTTGAGGTTCTCCCAAGCATATTTATTTAGTTTGTTCAAGAATGAATGGTTCGTGACTAGTTGTCAGAAATTGACCTTATTCACAACCATACTTGTTAATTGCATTTATATCATTTAACATGAATTCTCTTCAATTTTCAAATATTTACACTCCGAGCTCAAGCAAAATAATATTGGCCCTTTTGGAACTGTTTTTTGCCAAATACAGTCAACAGCGTTTTTAATTCTTAGAAAGCGCTTTAACCACACTAGAAGCACTCCCAAACAGGTTAATAGACAGCTAGATTAAAAAGCTTTCCAAGCACCTTCCTAAAAGCTCTGTATGCTGGAAACAACAATTTGGAAGTACTTAGTTTGATGAAGATTTACACTTGATGATTTCTCCGAACTCTAAAATAAAACGTGAATGGGACCCGCCATGCATCGACATATATTATATAGTGTCCTCTTGTGAAAACTACTTGACATGCATGACAGATTGGTTTGGTAGGACAGTCCGAAAGTAACTCAACCATGAAACACCACCATCGTACAATAGGATACGACACATCAACTTTTTTAATTCTTGCAATGTTATGTTCCCATCGTAGCTAGCCCTCTGTAAATTGTAATGCTAATCCATGAAGCTCTCCAAGGAAAGGCCCCTAATTCTAATTGGTCTTTTAGAAAAGGATGGACAGCCTCTCCACTATGGCTATAGCTACTTTTAAACAGATGTGCAATGCAAGTCCCTACAAAGGCATTTTCTGCGAGGCTCATAGTCATAGCCTCGCTACGAACTACTTTAACAATGGAAACCAGACAAACCGAAGTGTTTAATGTTTGTACTAACTACCCCCAATCTGAAACCAGTTTGTATGTAGATGTGCACAGTGCATGGCATGGGGTCCTTGCCAAAACATAGAGAATATTGAGAGTAGAGAGTGGAAAGTGTAGAGAGAATGAGAGAATGATAGTTGTAGAATATTTTCTGATTTTTCACTTATGTTTCATTACTTACAATCAACACATATATATACAAATTCCTAAGACATTAGTCAAGCCCCCCAAGTTAGGCAACCAACCAAGTTAGGCAACCAACCAAGTTAGGCAACCAACCTAGTCAAGCCCCCCAAATATTGTAGGTGCCAAACATAGTAGGTGCCAAACATTAATTGACTACATAATTAACACATTAATTGACTACATAATTAACACTCCCCCTCAAGTTGGTGCATAGATATCACTAATGCCCAACTTGCCAAGAGAGTTGTGGAAAGCTATAACAAGAGACTTCCTTCATTAATATGTCTGCATCGAGCTTCTTCTTAATAAAATGTCGATCCACTTCAACATGCCCCCTCACGTGGGACCACTACATGGTGGGCCACACGTGGAGCAAAGGCCACATTGAAGTTAATCATTTCGGTCTGTCGGTGGCAACACCAAATCCAAGTGCAGCCGGTTGGTCGGTAGATCACATAAACCATGCGAATAAGGCAAAGGCAAAGCAAAGAACACAGAAACCCTGTGAACACGGTAAGAACACAGAAACCCTGTGAACACGGCAAAGGTAAGGTAAAGGACACAGAAACCCTGTGAACACGGCAAGGATAAGGTAAAGGACACAGAAACCCTGTGAACACGGCAAGGACACAGAAACCCTGTGAACACGGCAAAGGTAAGGTAAAGGACACAGAAACCCTGTGAACACGGCAAGGACACAGAAACCCTGTGAACACGGCAAGGACACAGAAACCCTGTGAACACGTCAAGGTAAAACCAAACCCTAAAAAGAAAGGGTAAGGCAAGGTAAGGCAAATAAAGGCCAGATAGGACAACAAAACCCTAAAGATAAGGCAAGGCACGACAAAGGCAAAGGCAAGGCAAACCAAACCCAAGAAAAGGCAAGGCAAACCAAACCCAAGCAAAGGCAAAGGACAACGGGCATGACCACATCGGAAACACACCGGTAAAGGCAAGAACACGGTAGAAGCAACAACAACATTGTCCTCAACAAGAGACAACAACACTGACAGCAGCAAGAGCAACACTGGTACCAGCAAGAGCAATATAAGGCACTGGCACCAGCAAGACAAGGCAGGGCAGACAACTGTGGCAGTAGCAACAGCAGAGGCAACTTCTCTTCACTCCCTCTCTCCCCCTGAAGAGAAGGGGTCGATGGAGCCATATGATCAGTGGCACTGGCACCAGTGAGAGAAATCTAAGACACTGGCACCAGCAAGAGCAATATAGTAGGCAGCAACAACAACACTAGCAGCATCACAAATACTTCCATTATTGCAGACACAACTTCTCTTCACTCCTCCTCTCCCCCTGAAGAGAAGGGGTTGTCAGAACCATAAAAGCAGTGGCACTTGAGAAACAGAAGCTGACTGAAGCTCAGATGTAGAAGAATCAGTCATGGCAGATAGGTAACAGAATTGCAGCGGAATAGATGAGCAGCAATGTCACTCCCCTTCAAATCCGACGACGTATGAGAGTCGAGATTTGGAGAAAGCAACACCGGTAATGACAATAAAGTTGCAGCACCCAAATAAAGTTGCATCTATCTCCCCCTCAAATCTAACACTGGTAGAGGGTCGAGATTTGGAAGAAGAGAAAATGAAATAATAGTAAAGAGACTCAAACATGCCAGTCTCGTGGTAGAAACAAATGCAAGGAAAGGTGGAATGGAGATGGGCATCCGACAACTGGAGAAAAGGAATAAAAGATGGAAAAGAGTCTGCAACCCAAAAAGAAAGAAGGATTAAAAATGAATGAAGGTGGATGACGTGTATGCACACATAGAGAGAAAGGGATGAATATTGTATAGATAGGGTAGGTGATGTGGACAAGTGTAAGAGGTGTTGAAACGGAAGAGGCATATGGTGCAAAACAAGTCCAATAAAATAAAGGGAAAAGGAAGCCAAGTTATTGACGTGAAAGAGAAGAGGTAGCAAAGAAAAGATTTTCATATATATATATATAGGTAGATGTTGTGTAGATACAGCTGCACCAAAATGGATTCAGTTGCATCCTCAACTTATGATACTCGCAAGTGCACGAGCCGTTTGGTAGTATAGCATATGTAAGTGCGAGGTCGATCCCACGAGGATTGGTGATTGAATGATCCAATTCATTTTCCCTATACAAAACAGAAACAAAAACAAAGAACATGAAAGAAGGAAAAAAAATAAGAAAGTAACTCAAGCAAATAAGTTTCCAAGTTCAATTTAGATTAATGGATTGGTTCTGGCTAAAGTATGATTAAGCCATGGTGTGTGGTCATAACCTTGTGTTCCTAATTCCCTAATTTGATCATTTGTTGTCTAACCTAAAATTAAGCATTAGGAACCCATTAAGCATAGAAGAACAATTTAAACAACCAAGCATGTATCTAATCCCTGTTGTCGAATGTCCATACATACTCTTCCTATTCATAGTTCAATTCGAATTAAAGCATGGTGTCTACTCTTAATTCAAACCAAGATAGCTAACATGCAAGCCTAAATGGTGATCAATCATTCAAACTAGCATATTAACTTATAAGCATAATGAATAAGAACAAAAACCATAATTGAAACTTGGAAACTAATTCAACTTGAAAACTTAAGAAAAGAATTTACATTACAAAGAAAAATAAATTACAACTAAGAAGCAAAAGGAAAGCTAGAATTGAGAACTAGAAAGCAAAATTAAGAGAATTTGAGGGAGAGAAGGGAAGGGAGCTCTAGAGAAGTGTTTGAGAGCTCCCCCCCTTGGGGTGTGTTTACAAGCTTGGGAAACCTCACTATATATAGGCCTAAGGAAGCTGAAAATCTGAATTAAGTATGGCTAATGCATACAACACTTGTTTTATAAAATCTGAAATGGTTGATGCACTTCACTAATGCATACAACACTTGCATTATAAAATCTGAAATGGTTGATGCACTTCACTAATAAATCCCACCAGCAGCCCTAGCTCATCTTCATGTCACCATGACCAAGCTTCCAACCAGAAATAATAGCTCATCCTGAGGTCAGCATGACCAGCAACTTCAAGGGCTTACGAATTGGGCTTCCCTTAAGCAAATTAAGACTTTAAGCACTCAAACTTGAAGTTCAGAATGTCTTCTTTCCAGCCATATATCATTTGGGCCAATCCAAGGTCGGAGGAGGAAGTTAAGGCCAAAACAAATTGCTAACTCATTTTGCGCGCTGATAAAATCCATCCTGAGCATGGCTCTGTGTTTGCTAGGTAACAGACTCCACAATTATCCAATGGGGCTGAATTTCGGATATGTTATAGTATACACCCATTGGAACAACTTTCATGAAGAATGTGGCCTCATCCGAGCTATGTAGGTTGCTGAAACAAAGCTTGCAATATGACCTACGAAACTGGGCAGGCAGGGGACTGTAGCCAAAATTGAGTTTGTCTTTAAGCTCTTCATCCATTCATCCAAATTAGGCCCTAACATGCATGGATTGCATCATTTACTATCCAAAGCCATCATTATTACCTAAAGCTCAATGAACTGAAAGATAAACACAAAAAGGATTAAAAGCACAAGTTTAACTCAAAAACATAACCAAATCATAAGCTAGAAGGGTACAAAATGATATACAATTATGAACCGATCAGTAGACAGAAAACTTTGATACCCACCAAAACATTAAGCACAAATGTGGTGTGCATGAGAACGAAGAGATGAGGAGAAAACACCCGTGGGTAACACCGAGAAAAGTGAAAGGCAACAAGGGAGAAGAAATATACCAGACAAAAAATGGGATGGAAATACAGTGGAAGAAATAATTTAAGGAAATAAAAGGGAATAAAATAAGAAGTATGAGATTGGTGGTGAGAAAAGAAACCATAAAAAAGAGAATAGTAGTATTAAGAAAATGGAATGTAACAAGCAAGACACCTATCACGTGGGCACAAGAGGAAATGATGAAGAAAGGCAATATGTGATAAGAAACAAACAAACAAAAAAGGAACCCACCAAAAAAAAGAGAGACAAAGAAAGGGTGCTAAAAAACAAGAAGGAGAAAGAGAGCTCAAGATAGCAGCAAAGAAGATAGAGACCAGAAAAGTCAAAGAAAAAACATAAGGAAGCTCGTTAGAGCTTGAGAGATGATGCAAACACCAGAGTGGCTGTGCAAAGGGAACAACGGCAATAGTGTAACTCGGCATGACAGAGACAAGGCCGAGTAGGAAAAGGCTCAGCGAGCGGTGACGAGGCTCGCGGAGGAAAGGAAATGGCTCGGTGAGCGATGACGAGGCTCACGGAGGAAAGAGATCATGGTGATCAAGGAACGTACTGCCCATAGGAAACAAATTAGGCCATCGTGGCCAAGGGACTTATTGCCCATAAAGATAAAAAGAGAGGAAATTTAATGGAAACAAGAGAATTTACAGCAACATGAAAAAACGCCAACGACTCTCAATTTGATAGAGGATCTTAAGGATTAGCCATTAGGCTCTGATACCATGCCAAAACATAGAGAATATTGAGAGTAGAGAGTGGAAAGTGTAGAGAGAATGAGAGAATGAGAGTTGTAGAATATTTTCTGATTTTTCACTTATGTTTCATTACTTACAATCAACACATATATATACAAATTCCTAAGACATTAGTCAAGCCCCCCAAGTTAGGCAACCAACCAAGTTAGGCAACCAACCTAGTCAAGCCCCCCAAATATTGTAGGTGCCAAACATAGTAGGTGCCAAACATTAATTGACTACATAATTAACACATTAATTGACTACATAATTAACAGTCCTTCACTCGTACGATCACAACTCCTTTGCCAAAATCCCATCACAATATAATTTTACTACATAGCTTTCTTTCTTTTTTTCTTCTTTTTTTTGGGCCAAAGTTAGGAAGGGGAGGGGGATTTTCTCACACGCACACTACCAAGGTATTATAGGAGTTCGAACCGGAAACCACTGATCCCTAAGTCAACGCCGGTCATAGTTTTCTTTCTAAGTGTATCATAGTTTTTCAGCATATTTCTTACAATATTTTTTTGGATCTCATCTCACTACTATACATCCCAATGTTGAGAAAAAATGAAAAACGCTTGAACTCTACCAGTATCAGGCCTGTGTAGGCCTTACCAATAAAAATAAAAAAAACAATATCAGGCCTGTTTCTTAGTCCAATACACAAGTTTAAAATAGTACTGGGCTTATTAAGATTGGGTTAAATTTTGACCTTCTGGGCTTATTGACCAGTAGTAGGTTCCGCTAAAGACATTTATGCCTCCCAAGAAGAAAAAGATATTTTTTATGCTAGCCCTGAAGAGTTGACTCTATATCATGAAATCAGAACAGAAAGAGAGCTCGAATCAGAACAGAGAGAGTAAAGTATGCGCAACTCGTTACCAATCGGCCGCAAGTTTCTTTCCACAATCGTGCAGATCTGGCACAACTTAATCTGGAAAGGCATGCACCAAATACATCTCTGACATGAATTTATTTGAGAGAATATCAAATCAACCTTGATTTCTTTCCGTATTGTATTAAGAAGAACCTGTAAGATATGGTCTTAATTGACAAAGTGTGATTTCCTAGGACCAAAAAAATAGTGAAATTTATAAAACAAGGTTACTAACTTCAGGACCCTTTGGGGACTTGGTCTTAATCCATAAAATATTACAAATTAATCAGTCGGCGGCTGTTTTTGTCATTGTTCATTAGGCAGCGATGGTTTTTCTCCTGCTGGGACACAAGGTCTCCAGATCGTCTCCTTGCCCAAGTCCATGAGCGCAATGCCTTTTGTGGTTAAATACGCTCTGATCTGATCACTCTTTGCAAAATCTTTGTTTTTCCTTGCTAGTGTTCTCTCTTTAATCTGATCCAGCACATCATCTTCCACCAGCCCTGCTCTCTTCAATGCCTTCACTTTAAACTGCTGCAAAACCTGTCCAATGAAGTACACCTTTGTTGTTGATAACTTCGAACAAAAATAAATTCACCTTAAAAGTTGAAAGAAACAAGCAAGAAGGCATCACCTCAGAGTACGAATCAGAGGATAGCAAACCCAAAATGTTCAGAAGTTCTTGAACTTCTTTCTTTAGTTCGACTAGTGACTGAATCATTAATAACTGTTGTTGCCTCTGCTGCTTCTTCTATAAAAAGTAAAAAATAAAAATATTTTCTGTTACCCCACCACAGCCATACATACACACACATAAAGGAGGAAGAGAGCACATCAAAATAAAAATATTAGTGCAGCACGCTTGAACAGGATCCAGATTCCAAATTTTTACCTTGAGTAGGTTCAAAGAACTGTTTATTAACTTTAAAGCGTCTTGGAAAGCACCAGTCAATATGTGCGCAGTGTTCAAGTCATCGCACATTTTAGTCTCAAACTCATTATGTAGCTTACTGATGCATTCTTGGGCAGCTGGAGTAATTTTAACTGTTCTATCATTTTTTTCTGTGCCTTCCTTCAGGCTCCCTTCTTGAAATGGAGATAAAGCATCCTCACAGTCTTGCAAGGTCTAACAATCACAAAACAGCAAACTATAAGACACTAGATACTGATAAATAAAATCCATTTTTCTGCACGTGAGCCCAAACGCCTGTTTGAGGTTGAATTAGCTTCTGTTTCAGGAAATTGAGGCACCGTTAAGTACCTCTAAAGAGTTATCTATACAGTTTAACTCCGGAAAACAAAGCATACACAAAAAGGGAAACCCAATTGCAACCTAAAAGTAATACAATTCTGTTTCATCTAGATCAGTATTTTACATATATTTCTCTTGATTAACATAGAGCCCAAAAACTAAACTTCTAGAACCCTACATCAAAAAGTTTAACGTCTAATTCCAACAGCCACCATTCCAGAAGATATTGACCAAATTGAAAATTTTCAGGAATAACCCAACAAGACAATAATAACAATTTAAAGGCAAAATGGCCAAATAGACAGTTTGGCGCAAATATAATTTCCATCAATGCAAGACACTTGCTGGAAAAGAACTGAGAGACTTCCAAATGAGCATGATTCAGATTCAGATCCAGATAAGCCACATACCTGATATATGTAATAAACAGCATCTGAAGAACCTTCCAGCTGGGAGACTGTGTAGTTGAGCGGAGACCGATAGTGAGCACTTATCAAGAAGTGTCTCAAAGCCAATGGATGGTACCTCTCAGTAATCTACAAGAGAATGGAATTGTAAATTAAATTGTAATATAAGCTGGAATATATAGAAGCTCTAAGAAGCATTAAATAAATAAATAAAAGTTAGCTCAACCTACCTCACTAATAGTGAAAAAGTTACCCAAGGATTTTGACATTTTCTCATTGTTATTAGTAACATGTCCATTATGCATCCAGTAACTCACACTGCTCTCTTGGCACGCAGCACAGCTCTGGGCAATCTCATTCTCATGATGTGGAAAAATCAAGTCAATACCACCACCATGAATATCAAAGTTGAATGTCAGATAATGTGCACTCATCGCACTGCATTCAATGTGCCATCCAGGTCTTCCAGGTCCCCAAGGGCTGTCCCAACTTGGCTCACCAGGCTTTGCAGACTGCAAATACATTGAAATATAATAAATACGAAAACACCATAAAAAAACAGCAAGAACGAGGTAACTGATTTGGGTTTCCAGACCTTCCACAATGCAAAGTCTGCAGGATTACGCTTTCTAGAATCAACAGCAACTCGTTCACCAGCCCTATTATGTTCCAACCTTTGTCCAGATAACTGGCCATAATTTGGAAATTTTTCAACAGCAAAGAATACATCTCCATCGACTGCATACGCATAATCTTTGTTGATGATCTGCAGGATATAACAACCATTTAGAAAGTAATTTCTCTCCCAGAAAAAACAAATACCATCACAAAAGACAAATGTCCATAGGTTTATCAGTGTCAAAGTCGATTCAGAAGGACTTTATTATTGGTGACAGAGATAAATTGACTCGAACCTCCAAAGGTTTATCAGTTTCAGCAAACATAAACATCTATGAAACAAAAAATGACTCAAAAAGGACAAGCATGAAATTCTAAAATTTTAAAAAGAAAAGAAGCGCACACATTACGTTTACGTATTTGAAGCACTTACTACTTAGAAATTTAGCATTAGATTAGGCATTCAATAGAAATGTCCCAATAACTTTCCAAACATCAGAGAGTATTTCCCCCATTGTACGCTATATGATTCCCTATAAATATATCAACAACGTTCCTGCACTAATATGCTAACTATATGCAAGTATGCATATATAAAGAGAGACGATAGAGAGAGAGATGGTAGTTCATATCATATCTCATAATACATAAGCAGAGCAAGCACAAAACCTGTGTTATCAAATCCTTGATATGTTCCATGTGATCAGAAACACGTGGCTGATGGGTGGGGATAAGGCACTGGAGATCGCCCATGTCCTTGAGATATTCTTGGCAAAAACGATTGCTTAAACTCAGCGGGTCTTCCCCAACCTCATTTGCTCGATTAATTATCTGAAATGTCCAAATATTAGCAATCTCAACATGAGCATTTAAGTACTCAATGAAAATGAAAAAGAACAAGAACAGTCAGGCAATAGATCATCAGTGTTTATTAAAAGAAGATTCAAAAGATAAATTTGTATGAATTACATGTGTAAAAGAGTTTCAACCTTAATATCAGGAAAATTTAATTTTAAAAAAAGGTAAGCAGATTTGTGGTGTACTTCAGTCCAGCCAAAAGGAAATATTTTAACTAAAATGAGATAGCATAATAGAATTATGACGACGACTGAAACATTAAACACTGTAGTTTACTCCTATAAAGCAAGAATGTAGAAGAGTATTGTTAATGTTTTAAATGAATGAAAACGAGAGTCCACACTGATCAAGGAAAAGAAAGGACGGAATGCAAACAAAATTAGCTCATTATAAGATTCAAAACTCTCACCTTGTCATCAACATCGGTGAAATTCCGAACGTATGTAACCTCATAACCCAAATGCTGTAAGTATCTGCAGAGTTTCAACTTAATGTTATGCATGCCAGAAACTAGTCTTCAATTCTATATATAAGATCCATGTAAAGACGACAACTTAAATGCTCCAGGCAATAATATTATTATGTCAAAAAGATCTTGCTGCGTTTGACAATGGTCAACCAAATAGCTTTATCAATCAATAAAAAGAAAGCCTATGAATTAAAACAGAAATTCCCCAACAACAAAAAAAACATGCACATCCTAAATGCAAACCTATCAAATTCTACACTAATCAAAAGCACAATAAATAATAAGATCGAATGTTTGAACCTGTAGAGAACGTCGAAATTGACAGCGGCGCGAGCGTGGCCGAGATGGCTGAGAGCATAGGCTGTGACACCACAGACGTACATGCCGACCTTGCCAGGTACTTTTGGCTTGAAGATCTCCTTCTGGCGACTCATCGAGTTATAAACCATAAACTCCTCTTTGCTGCCGGCCATTCTCAGACTACCCACACTCTTGCCGCTCAATCCTCTGTGTAAATTTCTGAAATTGAATTCAGAAAAACCCTTACCTCTATTTTACGGAGAAGAAGAAAACCCTAGAGCTAGATGGATTATAAGTTCCCCTTTTTGTTCCCAAATAGATTCGCCTTGAAGGTACGCTTTTTCAATTTTTTGGTCAATAAATAAAGGTTACTCTGACTCTCGGAGTAGTACACACGCAGGCCAAAATTTAAAGAGTTATTTCTTTAACACCCCTAAGGTTTTTACATTTTTTACAAAACTTCTTGAGGTTTTTGAAATTACAAAAAAACCCCCTAAAATTTTAAATTATTTTCACAAAATTCTTTTTTTATTGATTTTTAATTCAAACATTGATGATTTTATAAATAAAAAATTCTTCAAATGACAAATTTGGCCTTTGAGATTAGATTGTATATACTTCATTGAGGTTAATGTTGTCCTTTGCATAATTTGTTTTCAATGAAATCATCAATTTTTGAACAAATAATCAACAAAAAAGGGTTTTGTGAAAGCAAACTGAAAACTCAGGGGTGTTCGTATAATGTTTGAGACCTGAGTGGGTTTTGTGAAAACACAAAAACTTCAGGAGTGTTAGTGTAAATACCTCAATTTTAAATAAAAGAAAAGAAAAACGGCGTGATTACAGACAGTAAATGAGGCAGGTCAAAGTCTGCTCGCCGGTTTTTTTTTCTTTTCTGTTCTTTGAACAGTCAACGCCAGAACCCAGCGACTGGGCCTGCTGGACCCGATTCCATTCAAAAGTGGGCTGCACCGGGGCTTTTCTCCTATTGGACTGCCATTCATGAGGGGGGTTTTATGGAGTAAGTACGATTTACATTTTCTATAGAAAGCAATAATATCTACATTATTTTATTTTATTTTTAAAAAAAACATTATATTTTCACTAATATTTTAATTTTATATTTATTATTATTATTTTAAATGGTTGAATTTTGATTCTATTCGACATAAATCTATTTCTTATGACTATGACTTATGGCCCATAAGAAATTATTTAACACCTACCAATATGATCAAGGCCCAGATGACGTACTTGGGTTTCCTACATTTCGGGTTCCCTTGTATTTTTATGGCCCAATGGGACTCAAGGCTCGGCCCATAACATTTTGTCGAAACATGCATCAAAAACAAAAATATAAAATAATAATAGAGACCCATTTGACTATAAACTTGCAAAAAAGTTGTAAATCACGATTTTCCTCCTTCTCCCTTCTTATCCTTTCTTTTTGGCCTCTCTTCTCTACAACCACCTTTGTTCCAAAGATTTTTCCTTGAAACTAACCCCTTCGGCTAATAAATCGGGCGACTCTCTCCCCCATCATGTTGTAGAGAGATTTTCCTCCACAGCTTTATGGTGGGTTTTGCTTCTCCCCAATTTTGTGATGTATTTTATTTATCCCCAACCCTTTTGGACTGGCTTTTAAAATCCTTTATGTTGATGAAGTAAATTTGCTAGATGGGTACCATGAGATCATGTGGGGTACCGGAGATGTTGTGGCCTTCTTTGGCCAAGTGGATGTTGAGCGGTAATGCCCTTTCACTTCTAGTGGTTATGGTTCTATGTTCATGCAAAATTAGTTGTTCTCATGCTCTCTTTGGTACCATTCATTTGTGTTGTATGAAACTTTGGGACCTCCAAACAAAGTCCCACGTAAAAGAAAAATATAAATGTAAACCCAACCCAGCTAAGGTACATTTTGGGATCTGAAACCTCGACTTAAGAAAATTGGAGTACTGTGTTCTTGATCATCCAAATATTAATGCTTCTGTTAAACAGACAGATTATAGACACTAACTCCTATGTTTAAGGATTGGTCAAGAATCAACCTTTTGTTTATAGATAGATTAAATATATAAGCTGCATATTTAAGCTGATCCTAGCTCTGATATTGAGGGAAGTTTTGCTTTTCTTGCCTGCTGCAGACAAAGACACGCTCCTGTGTGGTCCATTTACTCAACTTCCTACCAGTTTAAGTAGATTTCTGGTATGGACCAGCATTCTAGTAAGTATCACCTGGGAGACTGCAAAATAATTTGATTTGATATATTGACAGGTTTTTTTTTTCTCAAACAAAACTTCTCTGCTCCAAAAATACAAATTTGCAAATCTTCACACAACCACACATTCATAGCAAATGGAAAATTTTCAAACCTAACTGTCTCTCCACAATGTAAAAAAAAAAACTGCGGAGAACCCAACAAATTGAATCGAAAATAAAACAATGAAAGTCAATCAAAAATCAATAAATTTGCAACAACATTAATTTAGAATGATCCCTGCCTCTGCATTCTCATTTCTTCATAGAACCTGTCAATGAACATCTGAGCCCGCAGGTCAATTGAAGCTTCTTCATCTCCCCAATCCAACGGCTCCAATAAAGCCACTGCATTGTCATCTTCTCCAGTGGCAGGAGGAAGAGCCTCCATAGTGAAATCTCCACATATATCTTCTCCTTCAACTGTCAAGCTAGAACCCCAACATTTGCAAAGAAAGAAGAACAGAGAGTATATGTCTTGAGGGCTTCTGCTCTTCATGAGCTGCCTTCTGTGGTAATGAATGAGGGGAGTGTTAGAAGGAGAAAACTGGTATTCTCCACGGAACCCATTGTTGTAATGCTTCAGAAGCTTCAACTTCTTTGAGGTTTGTAATTTCCTCCTGAGAAATGAGTTTTCAAATGACAGTTTTCTCACTTTGGCAATGAAGATAAAGATCCTAAGGAGCTTTGAGACCTTTTGGAAAATGGGTAGTCGTTTTTTGGACATTTTGGTGGAAAACTATGGAAGTAAAAGAGGTGAGAAATCAGATCACTCTCTTTTAGTTTTAGAAAGTTTGGCTTGGGGTTTGCGAAGGCGTAGGCTTGTAGGCTTTGGGTTCGTGAGAGCATTTAATGATACAAAAAGTTGAATGCAGTGAAAGGAATCTAACTGGTGGTAGGGAGCCAAGCTGTAAAAAGAGAGTATATTGGTCGGTTGCTTCTTGTTTTTTTTAAGACTTGATATAAAGCAATAAGCAAACTAGCCGTTGGACTTGGACCTCAAGTGGGTTTCCTTCCCTCTATAATTCTAATTTTGGTAGCACTTCTTTTTAATTTATAGCTACGACAATCTCCTTTGTTTTTTTTTAAAAATAAAAGTGATATTTTAAATTATAAGAGAGAGAGGGTTTTCTCACACACTTCCTGTATAGTTACTAAAATCTCCTTCAGTGTCTTTTGCGAAAAAATTCTTGTTAACTATTTGAATTTTACGATGGATTATTTGGAGCCAATTTCCAAGCAGGTTGTATATAATACTACAAAGCTAGTTACTTGTTTGGTATTAAAGCATACAAATATGCATACCGTATGGAGTTGGGCATGCAGATCTGGATCAAGGTTTCCTTTATCCGTACATATTCCTTAATTTTATGTCACTCTCAATTTAATTTATTTGCAGTCTGAAGGTGCCCTAACGGGTTTGGGTTGGTTGGATTGGTATGACCAAATTGAATTAGGAGATGATGGGTAGAGGTTTAAAATAATGTTTTTTTTAATTACAAATGGTTCCTGAGGTTTGCGAAATTATCACATTTCATCCCTAACGTTTTTTGTAACACTAATGAGTCCTTAAAGTTACCCTCCACATATCAAAATGGTCCTTGTTGTTAGCTTCTGTTAAATTTTATGTTAAATTGATGATGTGGCACATGTGTGGAGCCCACACATTTAATGCTATAGAGCCACGTGACTTTAAATATAATATAATATATTTTAAATATTTTTAAAACTTAAAATCCATAAAAAGCTTTTAATTTTTATTTATTTATGAATTTTAAGTTTTAAAACAATTACATTATATTTAAAATCACGTGGCTCTATACCATTGGATGTGTGGGCTCTACACATGTGCCACGTCAACAATTTAACAGAAAATTTAACGAAAGCTAACAACAAGAACCATTTTAATGTGTGGAGGGTAACCTTAAGGACCATTAGTGTTACAAAAAAAAAATAAGGACAAAATGTGATAATTTCGTAAACCTCAAGGACCATTTGTGATAAAACACCTTAAAATAATGGGTCTCAAAAATTACAATCCCCCCTTTCACTTGCAAAACAATAAAAGATAAAACTTTCCATTATTGTTTCAATTTTTTTAAAGTAGAGAAAGAAAAAAATAAATAAAGAATATTTCTTCCCAATGTCTCAAACCAAATATGTGTTTGACTTATAAATATTTGATCACTTGGAGAATAAAAGTAATAAAAAATTATTTCATTTGACTATTTCAAACTATTGGACTTGACCTTTTGTTGAACAAACACAACACAGTGTAACTGGTTTGTATCTTTGATAGCCGTGTTAGCCAATGTACATGTATGGTATCATCCTTGTTGTACATGGATGTCTGTTTTTTTTTATTCCTCTGTATTTATTAAATTTATACAACTTCCTCTAGGTTTTCATCAAGATTTCGATTTTTATAGGTTCAAGGGTTTTAGTTACATTTCAAATTTAGATGCCTCTAAAATTAGTAATTCATGTAAAATAAGAATTTCGTTCAAAATAATTAAAAAGACAGAAACAAATTTGACTGGCTCGCTATAAACGTATTGAAAAAAGTATAGTAATAAAATAAATAATTCACTATAACAAGATTGTGTTATTTCCACGCTTCTTTCACTCCTTCTTGTGAAGTTGTGAGTGCTCGGAAAAATATGAAATATTGATTTTGGAGTTTAAAATAACAAAATGTAAGAGGGAAAAATAATTCCACAAAAAATACGATAATTAGGTTATTATGGTTAATATTTGACATAACTACACAATTTCATTTACACATGTTGGGGTTTAAAATTTTGGTGGTAGCTAGCTACAATCACAATGTTGGCATTTTTAAAGTAAAATAAAATAAATAAATAAAAGCATAGTGCGACCAAAAGGAAAAATCTTAAATGAAAATAGTTTATATCAACGGCTAGAGAAATAGATCAAGGAAGCAGCCCATATCAGAGGGCTGTTGCGGCCATCCTCACTCAAAAACGACGCATCACCCGGGAAACCCCAGCGGTGCGCAAAAGACACTGAAGGCGCACATTAGCCTTTGCCATAAACAAAAATTAAATTGAGAGAAAATAAAATCAGAAAGGCCATGATATAAAAACCCGAACGTTAAAACGCCCTCTCGGAGTCTCACGCTCGCACTCGTATATAAACTTGCGTTTCCCGGCGATTTGTGAGAGACAAAAAACAATAACAACAACAATCCCAATAGCGTTCTCTAGGAAAATTTTCCCTTTCCCATAAAATCCCTGAGATTTTCCGAAAAAATAAGAGAAAGAAGGACGAAGAGAGAGCTGTGATCTAAGACTGGCTCTCTTGGTCTGAGTTTCCGATAAATGGTGTATATAGGTGTGTCGGAGGAGAGAGAGAGAGTGGCTGCTAAGTCCATGGCGATGGGTTCTGAGAGAACAAAGCCTCTGCACAATTTCAACTTGCCGTGGGATTTGAAGTGGGGGAACCAGAAGCACCTAAGGTGCATGAAGGTGAGCTCCGACGCCGGCGGTAGTACCGGAGAAGCCTCGGCCGTTGATCGGCGATCCTCGGCTCAGAGATTGGAGAGTTCGGTGATGATGACTCGGCCAAGGGAATCGGAGTTTGAGAAGCGGAGGTTTCGGGCTCCGCGGCCGAGGATCGAAAACGACGACGCAGAGGAAGGGATCGAGGCGGTTAGGAAGAAGCTCATGTTTGATCTCAAAACGGCGGCGGATAAGATGAAGGACGCGATTTTGAGGGAGGAGGAGGTGGCGGTGGCGGCTGCTGATACTGAAATGGCGGTAGATGGGGAAGATGTTGAGATGGCGGAGGAGGGGGAATCATCGCCTGCGGCGGCGGCAGAGGTCAGGCCGTGGAATCTGAGGACGAGGAGGGCCGCGTGTAAGGCTCCTCTTGGTGGTGGTGGTGCGAAGGGGTTGAGAATCGAGGAGAAGAAGGCGAATTACTCGCCGTTGAGGAGTGAGGGTAACAATGGCGTGAAGTCGCCGAGGCCGGTCAGAGGGGGTTCGGGTTCGGGTTCGGGTTCGGGTCCGGAGAAGAAGGAAAAGGAGAAGGAGAGGGCCAAGTTCGCAGTGTCGCTTACCAAGAAGGAGATCGAGGAGGATTTCATGGTGATGCTCGGCCACAGGCCTCCCCGCCGGCCAAAGAAGCGCCCAAGAAATGTTCAGAAGCAATTGGATGTAAGTCAATTTCAAATTCTTACTCTTTCTTCATGACCCTTTTAGTTTCTTTTCTTTCTTGTGTTTGGATATACATTAACTGTCTGACCAATAGTAATTAATGTTCATGGTGATTGTTGTTGTTGCAGACGTTGTTTCCGGGGATGTGGTTGACGGAGGTCTCAGCTGAGACGTACAAGGTTCCTGAGTTCCCTGAAACTGCCAAGGTGATTGCTTTGTTCTGACTTCTCTCTGAAAACTTCAAAAGTCTTTGCTTTCATTGATGATAACATTTGAGGGACACTGAAAGAGAATAATGAGAATTTGGGGTCTTATAGTTTTGTGTCCCTCAGCCTTCAAATTATGGAATTGGGCTCAGCGTGCTTGTTCTGGGGTTTCATGAGTTACGAACAATAATGAATTCAAAGTTCCCGCTTTTCTTCTCTTTCCCACATTTTCAAATCACGTATCAATCAACAAAATTCGTTTTCATCTGCTTCTGGGTTGTAATTATTGGATCTTGTTTTCTCTATCTTTCACAAGTTTGTTTAATTTTGAACTGTTGGTCATTCTTTTTTGCAGAGGTAGCAATTGGAGTGAATGATGGCTTCTGTGGAATGTTTCAAGGCTCTGTTTTTCTGACTGCTGCTGCTTGCAACGCTAATTAGTGGGTATACCACACACATGGGAGTTTGATGAAAATTGAAATCATCAAATCCCCGTACTGGTGAATGTTCAGTTGCTTTGGAACGCTAATTTTGTTTGTTAATTATAATTCATCTTTCTTCTTTTCTGAATAAATGTAAATAAAGGAAATCTGGGCGGATGCTGTTATATGGAAAACAACTTTGTGCTATAAGTTTGATTTTGTGATTATTAAATATATCAGTTCCGTTTGGTATCAGTGTACCAGTCTTCTTCTTTATTTTGGGTTTTATAGCAGAGCATCAAAGTGCATGATTGCCTACATACTAGTTGACATTTTTTAAACTTTTAGCAGTTCTCTTCATTTACATCATTAGAAGACTAGCTAGGGAAATAATTGTTTCTGAAGCCTTTATCATGCTGTAGTATATTTCCTTCTCTTCTGCACATTGTAAATATTTAATTAATAAGCCATGCTCTTCGGAATGTAAGTGAACTTCTCCTGTAAATTGCAAGTTTAGTGACTAATCATGGCTCTTAGGTTCATGGAACTAGTGTAGCTTTAAGGCGGTAGATCAAATACTTGGTTGCTTTAATTTATTGATTGGGCTTCCTTTTTGTTCTAAATTTCTTGCTTGGCCTTGCCTAAAAGATATAGTAATAAAACATGACTGTTGACAACTAGGCACAAGTCACAAATTGCCTGCCCTGCTCAGTTATCTGTATTATACTACCTTAACATCTTTGCTCATTGATCTTCATAGTTGTGATATCCTTTTCCTTCTTTTTTCTTTTTTGGCAAACACAATCTTTTTGTAATTTTCCTTTTTCCTTCCCTGCTAACTGGCATTTCATTATAATTTTCTTCAACAATGAGTTCTATTCTACTACTTTTTTGTTCATTGTTTATTGGTAGTCAATTTATCTGGTGAATGTAGAGTTGATCTGTTACATAGTAGTTTATGGGTTCTTTAACAATATATTGTTTGTCTTTTGCATCTGTCCTACTGGTATGAGATGGATAATGTTTTCTTATTTAGTTTATTCCTATTAGAAGGCATGCTTGAGTTTATGGTCAAACCTTTCACACAATTAATTGGCTTGTTGAAATTTGAAAATTAATAATCGATACTTCAATCACTTTCCAAGGTGGTAAATTGTTATTTTTCTGGCTTTATATTCTTATGCTGAACGATCAAACTAGATAGAAATTATGATTGTGTTATTTCTGCATGTTTAACTTTTTTTTTTCTTTTCTGAAATTTATCATGAAATTTTGAGATGCACATCAAATTCAAAATTGTCTGGAACTCCTCTGGGCTAGTCTCCTCTGTTAAAGCAATGGCTAATGAGGAGTTGTTTTGTAGGTTGATAATCAGTAACCAACCTCTCATGATCTTACCATTCATAATTGGCTTGCTTCTGGTGTGCCTGCTAATCTGGTCTCTGCTGGACTTTTTCTATGCCAGAAATTGGATAGCTTTACTCGTTATTTGACTTATATTTTGACTCGTGAGTTTTGTGCCTGGGACTGGATGACCTGTTATTCTTGTGGCACTTGCATTTGAATACCGGCAAAAACCAAGGTCCAGTCCAAAGTTGTTGTTTTGACTCGGCAACTTGTCCTTGACTACTTGTTCGCCTATTGTGTCTTTCGGTTCTCTCTCCTCTGTTCCAACTTCCATTTCAAGTTTTGAAGCCCAACCCATTTGTTGCTCCAGTCCAGTAAGTCTTGTTGCAAGCTTTAGGACACTAAAGTTGAAACTGGAACTGCTGAAGAAGAAGTTATGGCTATTTTGAGGAATCTTTTGCAGCCGATGATATCATAACCCTACGAAACCAGCCAAATTGTGTTTGGCATGCTACTTTCCAATCTGTCATGAACTGACATTCTTTGGATCTATTTGCTAACCAAACCAACCCTCCTCTATATCAATTTTCCAGCCGCGCTTCCCATCCACATCAAGTTTTTCAACTCAATATTTTAGGTAAACTCTGTTTCCCTTGTTTGTTGTTGTTTGAGCTTCAACCTCCTCCTTGTTCTAGCCGATGTTTCTTTTGCTTACGAAAAAACCAACGATGGCCCCAAATCATCACGGATTAAAGAGAGAATTTTGATATGGCTTCATGGAACAGGGTTCTTAAGCACTTTTGTTTGATCAACTTAGAGAAAATGATGGTGGAAGGAAACAGAGACAGCGGACTCGAGGGATGGACCGTGTTATGGTGGTTATGAAAAGCTAAGCTAAAGTATATTGATGCTTAGGTTATCAGACTAAAAGTTTAGGGACCCCTTGGGGCTTGATCATTGATTCTTTTTGTTCAAACAATTCCTTGAAGCAGAGTGTTTTTGTCCTAATACTACACAGAATAAAACAAAAACTGAAGCATCTTATGCAAATCAAGTATTTTTTAATGTTCAAAAGAAGAAAAGAGAGTCATATTTACTTATTTTGTACTATGAAAAGATATCAAAAGCATAAAAAGAAAGGGATGGGAGAGCCGTGAAAGAAAGATACCTTGTTGATCTGTCTCCTAAGCCAGTAACATGTTGATATGCATGCACAATTACTGTCCCTACAGCTCCCCTCCCCACTGTAGTTTTCACCCTTCTAATAACCAAAATATCCCATGAACTATTCTTTTTTGTAATTTTTGTTTTTTCAACCATAATAATAAGATTCTTGACATTTCTTATGACTAAAATTTTCTTCATTTTACAGAGTATGATCACATGCTAGTTAATAATACAAGATGGCAGACAGCTAAATTCATCTGTACTTGGAAGATTCATCCACTCACTCATGAAGGAAACTGATCTGAACCCATCATTTCTTCTTCTTTTTTAACTTACCATTACAGAAGAGAGAACCAAACCCAAAAAAACTTACTGTCACTTTGGAAATGTATGGTGGTGGGAGATTCAGAACAGGACTAATTCTAACCCCATTGCCATAAGATCCACTCTTCCTTAACGAAGGCTTTTGCGGGCATGAATTATTGTAAGCATAATATGTACTTGAATACGATGATGCAGATGATCTTCTGCTTGAAATAGATGGTTGTTTCTGCAAATGCTGCTTCTGATGAGTTTCCTTTGGTGCCACTGTCTGCTTTGCATTTGGAGCTGACCCGGTTGAATTGCTTCTTGAAAGAAATTGTAATGACCGAATTAAGCTCTTGCCGCGAGCAGTGTCACAATTGAGGCTGCTACTTCGCCTGAACTGCCAGAAAGGCTTTGTTGGAGGCTTCTCATCTTCATCTTCATCTGCATCAACATTGGTGTCTAAGAATTCTTTCAACCTCTTCTTCTCTGTTGTGTTCCTAGTTGTTGAACGATGATGAGCAGGTGGAGGATTAACAGCCTCATCAGGCTGATGGGTTTCTTTGGTGGCAATGGCATTGGGATTTCTCTTGATTTGGACAGGAAGAATCTTCCCATTGGAGAAAAGCTCATCTGCAGAAGACAACTCTAGTTTAAGGTTATTGACAATGCAGAAGTCGAAATCAGAGCTTGAATCCAAGAGAGAAGAGTCTAATCGTTGCCCTTCTTTTGCCACAGGACATGTCTTGTCTAGATCATGAGAAAATGAAATTCTTGGACTAAATCCAGGGCTAGAAATCTCCGAGCACACCTCGATGGCCATAGTTGCTGCTAGCAGTGCTTTTTCATAAAGACCTGTATATTTCTGAAAGAAATTGCTCCAACCAAGTTACCGACCACTGTTTGAAACTCAAGATGAACCTGAAGAAGGCTTTAAAATCCACCAGACAACCAAGAATGGCATTGACTGTCAGCAGATTTGGAGTCAAATGAAAGGAAAAGTGGGAAGGAATTTGAATTGTGGGAATAACAAGTCAGAAAAAGCAGCTTTAGCCTTTTCATTTTGTCTGATCTTTGAGCATATCTGAGAAATTCCAGCATTGGAGGATCAGATGAATTAATGCAGACTGAAGCAGAGGGACAACTGAACTGGGTTATATTGCCCCAAGTTATCAGAAAAAAAAGAAGAGAGAAAGATAAAGAGAAGGAAAGTGGTTGAATTTAAGCACCGAAAGGCTACAAAAGAACCCTCCTCTATGGGGTTTCCAATGAAACTTTTACTTTTGGGGATGAGAAAACAGAGTGAAAGTGAAGTGAGTGAGAACTGAGAGGAGGAGGCAATGGCCTCACTGTTTTTATGGGATTTAAAGTCCAAAAGAGAAGCTATATAATATGTGACAGATAAAAAAAAATACAGAAAACAGATTAAATTACATAACTGTAATTATAGTTTTCCATTAGGAAGTTTCTATTGGGGTTCATTGCTGAAATCAATCATCTGAAATCCCATGTGAATAGATATGTATGCTACTGCTACATGTTGCACGACAAGTGAATTAATATCAAACACCCCGCAGATTATTAAAACTCAAATCCTGATATCTCTGCATGAATAGGAACAAACATTGCATGGGGAACAACTGGTTTTGTTGGGCATCTAGTTGATAATAAATAAACTTAAAATTTGGTATTAGACACAAGGTACGGTTTAGATCTAAAGGGTCGCTATTTGGATTTACAATGAATAGAGTTTCATTTCAACCAGTTCCATTCCAACCCAAAACTATTGAAATTATTTAGAAGCAAAATGTGTGGTGTTGTTGCCTAACTGGTTGACAAAAGATTGATAATTGATAAGGCAACAATAATGTGGCACGCGAGGTAGGGTCCATTTTGGACTCGGCCCATAATGTTGTTTTGTACAGGCTATTATTGTTTTGTTTCAAAGGGCTCAAAGCAGTGGTTGCCTAATTCAGTAGAAAAACTTTCTTAAAATAGGGATAATACTATTTTGTTATTCTCGACCAATAACACAATAACACGTAAAAAAATTATCTTATATTTCATCTGCAACCAAACCCTTAAGCAAAATTCTTTGTTTGGACACCATCAACATTTCTGAAGGTGTGGTGTGGTGTTCTTTGCATGAATTATGCAAATAACTGTAAATTGTTAATTATGTGGATAACTGTAAATTGTTAATGTACATAATGCATTAACGGTCAGATTTTACGGGTGACGAAATTTGACACATCTGTCAATGATTTGTTAGTCTCCATGTATTATATACTTAACAGTTACAAGGACAAGGTAGCAATGCGGAGTAAATGAACTGGGATCCATGGACACATTGGCGTAGGCCCACACAACATGTCCGTCTGTGACAGTACCAGGTGGCTGTTGGGCCTGACGCTTGTATATTCCTCGTCCCACCGCCCACATGTTATGATGTTATATGCCCTCCTTCATGCAGAAACGACATCGCACCGTTTAGGAATCTAATGAGGATGCATTTGGCATTTCCTAGAAAGTGATGGTTAGATAAACATAAATAGATAGATTGAGTTAGTACAGCTACGACCTCAATTTCATTCATCTACCAAACGCTGTCGTTACCCAATTTACCCACCATAATATCTGAAGCACTTAAAACACAATCATCATAATACCCAAACAGCCCCCGTACGCGGACTTTTACCAAACCAAACAGCAGATATTGAAATATCAGAGATTCAGATCTAAACCGGATCCGACTGCATAGACCCAAACGGACCGACGCTGACAGTTTTGACTATCGATTATCGTAAGCGCTACCCTCCACATTTCACAACCGACACAGCCCCACATTTCCCTCCATACCTTTCTTTCGATCTTCCTTCCTCCTGCAATTTGGCCCAATTGGAGCTGCTTCGTATATAGGCCCGAAATGAGAACATGGAGCCCTGGGACAAGAACATGAAGAAGAAGAGGAAGCGGAGCCGGAGGCCCGTCAGGCTCAGATGCTCCGTCAAGAATTACGATTGGGGCATTGTCGGTCGCCATTCCAAGGTCGCCAGGCTTTTCGCGCTCAATTCCGGGTCGGATATCGACCCCGCCAAGCCCTACGCCGAGTTCTGGATCGGGACGCATGAATCCGGGCCGTCGTATGTCGATTCCGGGTCGGAGCCCGTGAGCCTGAAGGCCTGGATCGCTCGGGATCCCAGTGTGCTTGGGGACAAGGTTGTTCACAAGTGGGGTGCTGATCTTCCCTTCTTGTGCAAGGTATGGTTTCCGCGTTCTCTGTTTGTTTGCTGAGAAAATGCGGACAAAGAAAGGAAAATTCCATTATGTTCAATTTTCTTGGGAATTCAAAACGAGTGTGTGCTTGGGAATTCAATTTTCTCCAAGCTGAACACTTGCATTATGTTCTTTCTTTTGGTCAAACACATTATAAATCTGAGATTTAGAACTTTCTCCTGCAAAATGTTGGTAATTTTTTTTTACTGCGTGGACTTTAATTTTGACTGGATGAATCTGTTTAATTGGTGCTCCAAGATTATGGACTTTGGGTTTATTGTGGGATTTTAGGTACTTTCGGTTGGGAAGGCTTTATCAATACAGGCTCATCCGGATAAAGAACTAGCTAGGGTGCTGCACAAGTTACACCCAAATGTTTACAGAGATGACAATCACAAGCCTGAAATGGCATTGGCATTGACAGAGTTTGAGGCTCTTTGCGGGTTTATTAGTGTCAAGGTAAGACAGAAATCATCATTTGGTCTGGATTTTTGTCGGGCATATATGTATTGAATATGATCATAACTCTAAGGAGATAATCATAATAATATACCATTTTAAAAAGTCTGCAAGGACGTCCTTTGCTGCACATTTTATCAATGTCATGTAAACTGTGAGTTATAGGTGCGATTGTTCAGATCCTTAGTAGTGGAGCATAAACTCTACCTCTGCTTTTAGTTGTTACTGCATGTACATGATACAGAGCATGTTGCAATCAGTTCCACTGCAAGAAGGAAAAGATTGCAGTTGAAATCAATAGATAAAGACTTGGTTTGGATAATGCATAATGAAATCCATAAAGAAACCGGCTTATAATTTCCCTTGATTTCTCATTCTCCTTGTACTTATCAAACAATTTATCATTTCTCATACTCCTTCTGATTTGCTTGTACTTATTGCATGTTTTATATATTCCAGGAGCTAAAAGACATGCTTAGCAGTGTTCCTGAGATTGCAGAGTTGGTTGGGGTTGGAGATGCAGAGAGAATTCTACTTGTTAATGAGCAGCATGAGAATGGGAAATCAAAAACGGATTTAGAGTCCATCTTCAGTCGAGTTATGTTACTAAGTAAAGATACAATTTCTGAGATGATATCTAAACTGAAAAGGCGTCTTAATCTAGAGAAAAAGGTAATTTGAAGTTATGTTAGTTGTCTAAAGTTTTAGTGCATATTTTTATTGTTGGCATTAAAGTGATTCTTTTCTTTAATCATATTGAAGGATGTAACCCGCAGTAACTAAAATCACAGTTTGATGTTGTGCTATTGATACAAAATATGAAAGCTCTAAGAGCTTCCTTTTGGAAGTGCTAAATAGATGTAAATATAATCTAGTCATTGACCACTGAGGTAAAAACAGATGACGATTCCAACTAATTTTGTTTAGATTTTATGGAAAAGGTGTGAAGTATGGTGGTGTTTCAATTTAAGACATGTCAAGAAATTTGAAGTGATAGAGGAACGTTGTTGTTTTAATCGTCAGTATAACTGAAGTGCCATCATTATCCACCATGTTCATCTTGACTGCATCACCAGGGTTTTTTTTTCAATTACCATATTTTCTCCTTCATTGGACCAGAAAAGGCAATTGACGGTTAAAGAACAACTGGCACTCAGATTGGAGAGTCAATATCCAGCTGATGTGGGTGCAATAGCAGCATTTTTTCTTAACTATGTGAAGCTGAACCGTGGTGAAGCAATAAGTCTTGGGCCAAATGAGCCCCATGCATATATTTCTGGTGAATGCATTGAGTGTATGGCAACTTCTGACAATGTTGTTCGTGCCGGCCTTACCTCAAAACCACTGGATGTCCAAACGCTTCTTTCTATGCTTAAATACAGACAGGTAACAATAAAATTTGATTCTAGACTTTCCAGATTGTCTTTCCTTTTCTAGAGGCATGCTCCGTCTGTCACTTTTGTCCAAGAACATTAGATTTATGCATTTGCCTTGACATTATAGCTATCCCATCCATCAGTGATTGGCTGGATATTTCCATCACGTCTTTTGGAGGAGATGGGCGTTTTAAACCCTTGTTTGTTCTTGTTGCATTATTTTTCTCTCTCTTGTACATATGACCCCCACTATGTGCTGAATGTCATATGATGGGGTTATTTTACTTTACTTTGTTTTAGTATCAGCTGCTTCTAATCTGTTTTCTATTGTTTTGCAGGGTTCTCCTGAGATTTTGCAAGGGGTTTCTTTGAATCCATACACAACAAGGTATCTCCCACCTTTCGAAGAATTTGAAGTTGATTGCTGTAATCTTCCTCAGTCCGCAGCGGTAATTTTTCCCTCAGTCCTAGGACCATCCCTTTTCCTATTCACTGCTGGGAAAGGACATTTTGATGCAGGTCTGACCGAGGATGATATGGTGAAGGAGGGGGATGATATAGTTGAAGAGGGTGAGGTTTTCTTTGTGCCTGCCAACACGAAGATTAGCATTACTGCCAAATCAACAGAACTGCAACTGTATAGGGTGGGGGTGAACAGCAAAATTTATAGGGATTTGTAGTCTGCAATTACGTCGAATTCTTACATTTCTTCTTTGGATGAAGAAAAAATGCGGACCAGGATTTTATACAATCACATCTTTATGTAATATTTGCTCCTTTATTCTTTTAATTTATTTATTTATCCTTTTCAATTCATATAATTCTATAACTAGTGTAATGATTTTCCGAAATTTTGTATTTTCGATGTTGTATGTAAGTTTCAAAGATTAACATTTGGATGGAATTACGAATTGTCTCATTAAAATAGCTTATTTTTGTAATCTATGTTAATTTTTTAACGTATATTTTTATTAGGACATGGAAAAAAAATTTAAAAAAGAAAAGAAATTCGGTAATTGCTTGAAGCCCAAGTTGGGTTGGGTCAAATGAACTGCTGTGTATGGTTGGGTTGAAACAGTAATTGCTTGAAGCCCAAGTTGGTGACGATGGGTCAAACGTCAATGAGCGAAAGCAGTCGGAGTTTAAGACAGCGCGTCATTTTTTGCAATTACAAGTGGAGGGTTAACTTAAGCCCACAAAACAGAAAAACCAGAGATTCTCTCTCATCTCATCCCATCACAGTCCCACTGCAACGAAACTGATTCCCTCTACCACTGCTTTGTCTGCTTGGCTCCCAGGACTTAATTAGGGTTTTTTCTTTCTAATCTATATAGCTTTGCCAGCTTCCCGCACACACTTACTCCGAAGATCCAGAAAGTTCCTTTCCCGTTTTAGAAATGCCGGGCAAGGAAGATGGTGGCTCCGATAAGGAGAAGAACCTGGAGCTCTTCTTGAAGGTCGGGTTGGATGAGCGAACGGCCAAAAACACCATCGCCAACAACAAAGTCACCGCTAATCTCACTGCTGTAATTCACGAGGTACTCGATTTTTTATTTTTTTTTCATACCGAAATTTCATTTTTCTTGTTTATAAGTCCGTGTGTTTGTTTATTTATTCTACTAATTTGTTGTTGAATAATTTCAGGCCGCAGTTACTGATGGATGCAGTCGGACTGTTGGTAATCTCCTGTATACGGTAAGTAGTTTACTTTTAAGCCATCTGTTAACGTTTCTGCTTAAGAACATTAATCCAGTGATTACTAGTGTAATTTCTAGTCTTGGAGAAGTTACTTTGGCCTCCCTTGTTTCGAAATGGGTAAGAAAAGTTTTGTGGATTGGAAGTTCTTGAATGCATGTTTGAAAACTATTACAGCCGCTATTTTGAGTTCAATCGTGGAGCAAAATACGCTTGAGTAAAATTCTAAGAAAGAAGTTTCTAAAGTCTACCAATCAGCATAAATTTTTTCCTTAAAATGAGATGTTTTCATTCCAATCAATAATTTTATGCGCACTGGTGTTCTATCATCTATGTCAGGTTGCCACGAAGCACCCAGCAAATGCCCTTGTGCATCGCCCAACACTGGTGCAATACATTGTATCATCGAAGGTTGGTGAGCATAACTTCTTAATGTTTTAAATTTAAACTACGTACTGTATTTTATAATTCCTGTAGTTAATTGTTGCATCAATTTTCATCAAATCCTTACACAGTTTCTCTTTTCCAGATCAAAACTCCAGCCCAGTTAGAAGCGGCGTTTTCATTTTTTGCAACTACGGGGCCAGAGAATTTCAAACTAAGCGAATTTGAGGAAGCATGTGGTGTTGGTACGGTTACAATGGGTCATCTATCTTTCTTTGTTTTTTTTCTTTTTCTGGTTACAAAGGGCCATCTATTTGGACATAAATTGAGCAGTAGAATGTTCAATGATACGGACTTGTTACATAATGCTTTATATCTGGCATTTAATGCAAGTTCTTACTCTTTCCCTTTATCCATTCTGCTAGTAGTCGCATTTGACTTCTTTGAAGGTTGCAGTTTCTAAGTTTGAATTAATTGTATCATGTTAGTTATCCTGATTCCTGTCTAAAATTATAGACATTGATAACCTCATTGCTTTTGCAAGCAGGTGTTGAAGTTTCAGAAGAAGAAATAAAACAAACTGTTAATGAGGTTTTTGAAGAGAATAAGACTGCAATTTTGGAGCAGCGCTACAGAACAAATGGTTAGTCACACACACACAAACTCACAACCAAGAAAACATTATGTTATTGTAGGAGAACATGCATATGCCAGACATTCATACTATGTTTTGTAAATCTATTGGGAACTTTATCATGTTACGTTATCTAGACTCTTGGAAGTTATTCCATATCAAGGGAAAAATATATGATACACAGAAACATTCATAATTCCATAGATTGGTTGATTTGATCCGGCTCATGGATGGTTCTTTAAGCATCAGAGTTACTTTTAGTCAACATTCTGTTTGAAACTACTAAACTTCACATTCTGTTGTTTTCTCTAGTGGGTGATTTATTTGCACATGTTAGGAAGAGGCATCCATGGGCTGATCCAAAAATTGTCAAGGTGATCTTATTTTGCTTCCTTTGAACTTATTTTTAAATAATATTTCTTCTTTTAATAGAAAAAATCAGTGACAGGCAAACAATTTTCGTACTAAAACATTTCTGACTGCCATATCTTTCTGTGACAGCAATTCATTGATGCAAAATTGCGTGAGTTACTTGGTGAAAGGACTGCAGCAGATGATGAAAAGGTTCCTAAAAAGAAGAAAGAGAAGCCTGCTAAAGTAGAGGTTAGCATTTCTGCAATGTTTGTTCATTTTGCTTGAAATGTTTTGGGAGATGACTGAAGATCTCTCTCTCACTGCGTCTCCTCCCCCTCCCCTTCCACTTGTGTAGGAAAAAGCCATTGCTGTTTCTACTCCTGAACAGCCATCTGAAGAAGTTCTTAATCCATTTTTGATATTCCCTCAACCGGAGGAAAATACTAAGGTATGTTATTCCCCATTTTTGATATTCCCTCAACCGGAGGAAAATACTAAAGTATGCACTTCCAACTGTTTATACAGGCTTTTATTGAGATTCGGACAAAATACTGAAGAAACGAAAGAAGTCATTTTTATGTATTTTCTTAAATAGAGGGTATTTTTGTTGTTGGTTATCGATTTTGCCTTTGGTCTTTTCACCAACCAAGGGTTGTTTTTATGATTTTCCAAATCATACTTAGTAGGATCAAACTCATGAATTTATCATGTTCATTTTGACTTACAAGTATGACATATTTGTGAATCCTTACTTTTTTGTTGTCGTATTGAGTTGTGAGCTTGCCTTCTACGGTATCATATGCAGCTCTCTGGAAGCAATTGATTAAGACATTTTGTTATTCTGTTGTCAATTTTCAGGTGCATACTTCAGTTTTCTTTAGTGATGGATCTATTCTGAGATGTTGTAACACAAAGGAACTGCTTGAGAAACACTTAAGTGTGACAGGAGGGAAAGTTTTGACCCGCTTTCCTCCTGAACCAAATGGATATCTGCATATAGGTCATGCCAAGGTAAATATACTTATGTGTTCTAGGCTAGATTCAGTGTTTGCTTTGTCTGTGGTTGTTCCTCATATTATAACCATAATTTTTGGTCAGGCAATGTTTATTGACTTTGGCCTGGCAAAAGAGAGAGGTGGAGGCTGCTACCTACGGTGAGAGTCACTCCTTGTTAACTTTTTTTAGTATTGTTTTTCTTTACATTTTCCAGTAAGAAGGGGGAAAAATTAGAATAAACATGGAAAACATATAATTGATTATTTTTATATGGGTTGTTGATGCCAACTTTATAAGATGGCATATGATGTACTATTTGTAGTATTGCTGAAGTAGATCCAATTTCCTGTTTGCAATATCTCAAACCAAGAGATTGTTTTCTGGATTATTTGTTATTGTATATAGTCAGATATAGCATAATTACTCCAACTGTTATAACAATACACTAATTGTGCCAGGATAACATATTTCAACTAATGACTGTTGCAGAAGTTTATAATCTTCCTTCAAATTTTCTAATTGCTCTTTAACTTGAAAAATAAAAAGAAATTTCCATCTGCCAATGTTTTTTGAGAATTGATTCCTACTTTGTGTCACTTTTAGGTTTGATGATACAAACCCGGAAGCTGAAAAGAAAGAATATATTGATCACATTCAGGAAATTGTAAAGTGGATGGGTTGGGAGCCTTACAAGGTAAAAAAGTTGGTTGGTACATCTTTTGCCGCTTTGCCTTGTTTCTTTGTGATAGCTGACATCTGTTGGATTTCTGCAGATCACTTACACTAGTGATTACTTTCAAGATCTGTATGATTTAGCAGTGGAGCTCATACGAAGGGGTCACGCTTATGTTGATCATCAGGTTTTGTTCAAAATTTATTTGAAATTTATGTGAAAAATTTGGAATATTGTGTTATATGATGTGAACATTTAGTTCTCTACATACTTTACAAATCCTATGTAGAATGTAGTTCCATTTTGCCACACCATGCTCGATCATGGATTATATATTGCTGGCTAAACCTCTAAACTTTCAGTGGTACTATCAATTGATTAACATTTCACCTTTGCAATCATAAGTTTGGTTTTATTTACTAATCAACATTGGTTTGAGAAAGATTCTTACTTTTGTTAATATTGTTTTTAGACACCTGACGAGATAAAGGAGTACAGGGAGAAAAAAATGAACAGCCCTTGGAGGGACAGGCCAATTGCAGAATCATTGAAACTTTTTGAGGATATGAGACGAGGCCTGATTGAAGAAGGCAAAGCAACCCTTAGAATGAAGCAAGACATGCAGAGTGATAATTTTAATATGTATGACCTTATTGCATATCGTATCAAGGCAAGTGTGGACCTTAAATAATCCTTTTGATTACTCAAGCTCATGGACGTTCTCATTATCATGTGTGAATTTTTTTTTAAATCTTTTATAGTTTACTCCTCATCCGCATGCTGGAGACAAGTGGTGTATCTATCCAAGTTATGATTATGCTCACTGCATTGTGGATTCTCTTGAGAATATCACACATTCGGTATGCTTTTTACCTTTGGTTAATATTCTTTCCTAAGATATGATCGTGGTATAATTTATGATCTTCCCAAATCTGCAACAAAAAGTAAATAAAGAATTCATGCCAAATTTATCTTAGGAACTTTTCTTTTTAAGAACAAGCATAGAAAGCATCACTTCTAGGTTTCTCTCATAAAAAAGAAAAATAAGCTATACTTTATCTCAGTGGCTCAATTCTGGAGTAGTGGCGCATATTATGTGTTTTTGTTGCTCAGGCTCATACTCTCTTTGACAGAAGTGATGAGTTACATAAAGATGTAACCTGCACATTCTGTATCTGGTGTGAACTCTGCAGAAACTCTGAAATCTAGAGTCATCTCCCTCCCTCCCTGTGTGTGTTATTTTTCATTATTATTCAAATGTTGATGATTGAGTCTTGAGATCGAGGGTGTATATATTGCCCTTGAGATTGGTTTTTTTAATCATCTTGTTTATCAATATGGCAGCTGTGCACACTTGAATTTGAAACACGACGTGCTTCATACTACTGGTTATTGCACGCACTTGGAATTTATCAACCATATGTATGGGAATACTCACGACTGAATATCAGTAACACCGTTATGTCAAAGCGTAAGGTGAGTCAACTGGTCAACATATGTTCAGCGTTATAATGTATAATGTATATGATGTAGAACAGCCCTTAGATTTAGAGTAAACACTTGAGCAATAGAACAGAGAAGAAATAAGGGGTCGAGGAGAAGAATTAGAGATCGAAGAGACGAAGGGAATTGGAAGGAATCAGAGAGTTTAAAGTAAGGAAATTTATCATTAATCAAGTCTCCCTTAAAAGATTACAAACAACTCTATTTATAGAGGCAAAACCCTTTTTAGTCTAGGAAAAGGAAAAGTAAACTTTAAGAAATAGGAAAGCAAATTAACTAATAAGAGATCCTTTCCCAGGAAGGAATCTTTAAGAATTAGGAAAACTAATAATAGGAAGAATAAGGAAAACTAATAACATGCATTCTGCATCAGTATATTTGCTATCTGTCAGCTTTTACACTTAACAATTACCTTTTATGTTGCAGTTAAATCGACTAGTGACAGAGAAGTGGGTGGATGGTTGGGATGACCCACGTCTTATGACACTGGCTGGTTTACAACGTAGGGGTGTAACGTCTACTGCAATAAATGCTTTTGTTAGAGGAATTGGAATCACTAGAAGGTTCGAATACGTCTGTGTGTGTGTGTAATGTGTATTGAGCCTGCTTTTAGTTCTCACATTTTAAAGTGTTAATTCGTTATCATAAATGAATTTGCGGTTCCTTCTGCGACAGTGATTGTAGTATGATACATTTAAGTCGCCTTGAGTATCACATAAGAGAGGAACTAAATAAAACAGCTCCTCGCTCAATAGCTGTGCTACATCCCCTCAAGGTGTGTATCTTGTTGGCATTGCTTTTCTCTTGATATTTTCATTCCATCTGTGTATGACTGATCATTTCTTATCTAAGGTGGTTATTACCAACCTGGAAGCTAAAACTACAACGGATCTAGAAGCAAGGAAATGGCCTGATGCTCAGACAGATGATGCATCTGCTTTCTACAAGGTAACCTTGGATTTCGCAGATCAATATTATATGTAGAGGCTAATGCTGAGATACAAGATTGTGAACATTTTTCATGGCAGCTTAACGTTGTGTATGCCCATAAGTTCTGTTACTCCAATGGTATTTGGTTCCTTGTTACGAATGATTATGGTATTAGATTACTCTCGGATAGATTTTTTTATGTTTGTTACTTCCAAAATGAATAATTTAATATAAAATCCCGAGAATCGCTGTTGTTTTTGGCCTTTTTGCTAATATCACTGTGTTCTTTTTAATAAATGTTGGCCCAAGCTTTTGGTGCTTTAGTTGTCACCAAATTCTTTTTATTTGCCTTCACAACAGGTCCCCTTTTCAAATACTGTTTATATTGAGCGGTCTGATTTTCGGCTTAAAGATTCAAAAGATTACTTTGGGCTTGCTCCAGGAAAATCAGTCCTACTCAGGTATGTATAGATTACAAGTTTTTAGTTTCCTTTCCACTTTAGCAGATTGGGGCAGCATAGTGAGAATCTTATCTTCGTGGTTGCAGGTATGCGTTCCCTATTAAGTGCACAGATGTCATATTAGCTGATGATAAGGAAACTATTCTTGAGATACGGGCTGAGTATGATCCTACAAAGAAGACAAAGCCAAAGGTCTATGATCTATCTGTTGTGCTGGAATTATGTGTTTGATGCTTGGATATACTACACTCTGGTGCTTCTTCTTAGTTATTTTTTGTTTCTTATTGGTCAATCTATTCCACAGGGGGTGCTTCATTGGGTTGCTGAACCTTCCCCAGGAGTTGATCCACTCAAAGTGGAAATCAGACTGTTTGACAGACTGTTCCTTTCAGAGGTTGGCCAACATTACTTTCTAAGACCCCGAACCCCCCTCTCTGAAAATCTTTCTGAATCTAATGTGTGTGTGTGTGTGTGTGTGTCAGAACCCTGCTGAGCTCGATGATTGGCTTGCTGATCTGAACCCACAATCCAAAGTGGTAATACCCGATGCATATGCTGTGCCCTCACTTCGGAGTGCTGTTGTTGGGGACACATTTCAGTTTGAAAGGCTTGGTATGTTCCTGCATTGACTTGTTAATGTTTTTATTTTTATTTTTTTACTTCAGCTTCGTTTTATAGAATAAATAAATAGGCACACTTTGCATGAGACGAATCCATAGGTGATATTCTGAATGTAATTCAATTCTATTATGTCTTGGTCAATAGAAAGTATCTTATTGCAAATCTGTCTGACAGTGTATGTTTCTTCTGTTGCAGGCTATTTTTCAGTCGATAAAGATTCAACTCCTGAAAAACTTGTGTTTAATCGTACCGTGACACTGCGAGATAGCTATCATAAGGGTGGGAAGTAGGGGGGTTAGTCGTGGAAATCAGAGTAGAGAAGAATGTGGGAAGTGGTTTTTGGCAGCAACAAGTAACGTGTTTTGAATATTTGTAGTATACAGTTGACATCGTTTTGAACCAACCAATTATATTTTGTGTATATTGAACCAATTATACGACAAATTCATATATACAGTCAGTCGAGATGGTTTTCATGGAAGTCTGTTCACCCGCGTTTCCAGTGTTGTGCATTGTTGTCGTCGTAATTATCAGGATGCGTCTAGAATAGGAGCTTCTAGGTGTTGGTGTTTACAAAATGCATGGGTGTTCATAACGTTGCCTTTCCTCGACCCAAAAACCAAAAGAAATTGCATTTCAAGTTTCATGTGCGGGGCTATCTTTCTCAAAAAGAAATCAAACTACATTCAGTCAAAAGTTAAAACGTAGACTGGAGACAGATCTTAAAGAATTGACTAGAAAGATTGAGGTGATTGAATTTGAAGTTGTACAATGAAGAAGGAAAGTTCCGTTGTTGCTACGAAAGCTGATCAAAATTCAAGTGACCTTGTCTACTTGTCTTGATGTCAAACCAACAATATAATACAACTGTTGGCAACCACATATTATTGTGAATGTTGAATGGACAAGAATATCAACCTTGACTATATGAAATGAAAGGATTTTAAGACATGCGTGTTGGCAAGGGCCATGAAACTGCTAAACATACAACCTCCTAATTCCACAAGTAAACAAAGTTATTGATTTTGTGCTAGAAAAGGGAAACCACAAGTGTCGGCTCTTTCTGGTTAGTGATTGATTAGTGGGGTGGGGTGCCCTTAAACTAGATTAAAAGAGGCAATAAAAAGTAAGTCTTGTTGAGTGTTGAGTCTTGTTGACACTCACACATTGAACACAAGACGAGTAAGAAGAAAAGTAAAAGGTGCAAAAATGGGGTGAGGTGAGGTGGGCTAATAGGAAAGAGTTCAGTCTGTTCACGCTTACTTGTGAAAGCGAAAGATTGATATGATTTGATTGAGATTTGAAATTGATAGAATAAAAGTGACAACCATATTCTGTTTTCCCATCATCCATTCTAAATCTAAGGTTCCATTCCATCCAGGAGAGCCTCACATGAAAATTTAGCCACCATTTTGGGTCACATGCTCTGCTCTGCTGCCTCTTTTTTCAAGGATAACCCTCTCATCTCATCATCTCATCATCTCATCATCTCATCATCTCATCATCTCACTAACTATTAGTTCTTCTCACCCCACATTTACATTTCACACAAACTTTACCATGAAAAACATCCAAGAATAAGATACTCATCATCACCCACTAGAAAAGATCCATACCCTACCAGTCTAGCTAACAGCTTCCCTAGTTTTTATATATCTTAGCTTACCAGTGACCACGTGTTATATAGAATCAAATTGTTGTTGACTGAAGGTTGTAAAAATAAACAAGAATATGTAATCATATGGTTGGTTCCATTCCATCAAGAACATGATCATTCCATCAAGAACATGATCATAATTTATTCTGGTACGTGACTTGTAGTAGAAATAGAAAAGCCCCTTTCAAGCCTAGTTAAAAATGGGTTATATTTTTCAACCTTACTGTAGATTCTGTATTATTTTTCTTCCTCTGTTTCTGTTTGCCGACGTCGCTGCCTGTTTGATACAGTTTTTCATTATCAAACATTTTTGTTTTGCTCTTTAGCTAGTCATTCTCAACGGTCATGTCAATGACAACGTTTTCCAACTAGACAACAAACTCTCTCTCTCTCTCTCTCTCTCCCAATTCATTTGTCTCCGGGTTTTATCTGCATCCTTCTAGTTCATTTTGGCATACTCGAAGCACTCTTCTTCTAATTTATTGATCAGGGCCCTGCCTTTTTTTTTTTTACAGCATTTTCATTGCAATATCATAAAATAAGAAGAGAAAAAAAAAAGAAAGAAAATGCAAACGAGGTGTGTGGTGTATGTATCGGATATCCATATCCACAATTAAGATGTGACTCCACTTTTGTTGCTTTGAGTTTGAGTTGTCATTTCAATTTCTTGGATTGACTGCACACTTAATGCAACGTCAAACAGCATCTTAATCATGCAGTTTAATTTTGTTTCAAATCACAGACTGCGTTGCTAACAACAGAACAATCATTGTTGAAGATACAGTTAATTCATAATGTCTCTATCCATCCATAAACACTACACAACTTCTCTTCAACACAGAATCATCCACTCAATTTAGCTATAATTACATGATTTTAATGTAATGAATTTCAGCTAAATTTGTAATTATATGATTTTACTTATGATTTTAATATATTGCAATTACAAGATTTTACTTATATTTCTGTACAAGCTTGAACTCTGTCACCCAACATCATTTGCATAAATACATAACCTGAAGGCATATACCATTACATTATATACGAGGAAATATCATGATTGTGGCATGAGAGCAAGTCAGAGCTTAATCAAGAATGTAGATAGAAAATCATCACGAATATGTGAAGTGGTCCAAAGTGCCACCCAAGTAGTTATGCCTTTATACCTGCTATTCTTGAAAAATCACTTTGACAACTGTTTGTTCATCGGTTCAGATTTTGAAACAGTTCATGAGTTCATATTAATGTTATTCGATGACTTCTTAACATGTGTGCTTTTTGATATTTTCATCCCCAAAGAGCAAGAGATTCTGATAAAAGTACCGAAAAGATAATTTTGCTCCAAAGAAGCTTGTCTACAAGGAAAATGCCCATTAACTCCAGAAGAGGCAAATATCTTCTCTCTTGTTAATGTTTCTTTATTGTCTCTCTTATGAAAAGTTTTTTTTAAAATTTTTTTATACAGTAGAAAGCAAGAAAAAATAGTGGGGGAAAAAAAAGGTATGAGAATTAGGCATAGGAGGGTGAGATTTGTTATGTGATTTGGTATTTATATCATACACTCAAAAGTCTTACACAATACACCATTTAATGAAAAACATTAAAATCAATATATTTTTTTTAATACCACAGTACTTTTTCTTATCTTTTTTAAAAGTCCTAATTGAATACTAACGGACTTATATTGATTATTTAAAAATCCTAATTGAATACCACAAGACTTTATTGGTTACTTAAAAATCTTAATTGAATATTATTGTACTTTTAAACTTCAAAATGATCCATTAAAATCTCAATTAAATACATCCTAGACTGTAATAATATTGGGGCTTGTTTGGTACATCAGACTATATTGACTTATTTATGACGGATAGTATTAATATATTTCGGAGAGTACTAAAAATTTATCCATAATATTATAAGGCATTTGATATTATTCCGGATAAATAATTTGACTATGTTATGTTGTGTTTGATGCTTATGGATAACAGCATATCAGACTATTTTTTTAAAATTCTTTGATAATTTATGGGATCATTCCCTTGATCCAATTTCCCATTTTACTTGGCAGGATTCCCTCCTTCAGTCATAGCCCCCACTGGTCCTTGGACCGCCTCAAATCCCACAACTTCAACATCCATGCCTTCCACCAAAGAACAGCCCTATAAACTGAAAGTCCTGATGTAAAAGGTGTTAGAAGTTGTCATATGTTGAATTTGTCTATGTTAATTATGTTGTCTAGTAGTCAATTAATGTGGCTAGTAATAGTCAATTAATGTTTGGCACCTACTATGTTTGGCACCTACAATATTTGGGGGGCTTGACTAGTTTGGTTGCCTAATTAGTTTGGTTGCCTAACTTGGTTGGTTGCCTAACTTGGTTGGTTGCCTAACTTGGGGGGCTTGACTAATGTCTTAGGAACTTGTATATATATGTGTTGATTGTAAGTAATGAACATAAGTGAAAATCAGAAAATATTCAACAACTCTCATTCTCTCTACTCTTTCCACTTTCTTCTCTCAATATTCTCTATGTTTTGACATGGTATCAGAGCAGCGATCTTGCTGACTCTAGTCTTGAATTGTTGTTTCCATCATGGGAGAAGATGATTTTTCCCATGTTGAAAGTAGCACCACCGATCCTACTACTTTCACCGAATTTGCTGCTCAAATGGCTGAGTTGATGAAGATACAAGCATCAACATCGAATACGACCCCGACCCCGACCCCGACTATTACCTACGAAACCTCTCCTGCACAAATTGGCATTAAGTTGGATGGCTCCAACTATGCCTTATGGTCTCAAGTTATTGAGATGTATGTTGCTGGCAAGGATAAACTGGGATATCTCACTGGTGAACTCCCAGCACCTTCTCAGACGGACTCGACATTCAACCGATGGCGAACAGAAAATGCAATCGTGAAAGGGTGGCTAATCAACTCCATGGAGCCAAGGTTAATTGGCAACTTCATTAGATTCTCGACGGCCAAAGGAGTTTGGGACGCAATAGCCACAACTTACTTTGATGGCTCTGACACCTCCCAGGTGTATGATCTTAAAAGACGAATCTCCCGTATGCGACAAGGGGGAGGTTCGATTGAAGCTTACTACAATGATCTCCAAGGCTTATGGCGAGAAATCGATTTTCGCCGTCCAAATGAGATGAAGTGCGAGTTGGATATCAAAAAATACTATGATATCATCCAAGAAGATCGAGTTTATATTTTCTTGGATGGTTTGGATGATCGACTAGACAAAGCCCGAAGTGATGTGCTCCAAATGAGTCCATTTCCTACAGTAGAGCAAGCTTATGCTCATGTTCGACGAGAAGATATCCGACAAACTGTGATGTTAGGAGCTCCAACACCAACCGGAGTAGGATTGGTAACAAAAGGAACATACCGACCCTCTCGCCCAATTCCAACTGCTCATCTCCAGCTACAGACAGCTGCCAATAAGACTACTCCACCTTCTCGACCCAAGGCTCCCACAGATGGGAGTGGTTGCACTCACTGCGGGAATCCAAAGCACACTCGAGAAACTTGTTTTAAACTACATGGTTATCCAGATTGGTGGGATGGTCTCAAGGCTCGTAAACTTGCTGCTGGAGGAACGGGTCGTGCTGCCCTTGTCACCTCGGATCCTCTGGTAACGTTAATTCCTCATGAAGAGTCTACCTCAACATCAGAAAAGGACTCTTCATCTTTCAGTAACTCAGGTAACTGTGGATATGTATTTCATACATCATATACAAGTGACTCCACAGGTTGGATTATTGATTCAGGAGCCACAGATCATATGACGTTTGATCCAACCGATTTTCTAAGCACAACCACACCACAACGAACAAGTATTGCCAACGCAAATGGTGTTACCTCTCCTGTGATTGGTGCTGGAACCATTGGCCTCTCTCCATCCCTTACTCTTCAAAATACTTTGCTTGTCCCATCGTTGTCTAATAAATTGATATCTGTTGGCCAAGCTACTGAGCAACTAAATTGTTGTGTACTCATGTATCCCGATTTTTGTTTATTTCAGGATATTCTCACCAAGGAGATCATTGGTCGTGGTACTAAGAGAGGGGGGTTGTACTATGTGGATGATTTCAGTATGGGAAGGGCACATAGTGTGAAGCACTCATCGACTTGGAAGGATCGACAACTTTGGTTATGGCACCGGCGTTTGGGGCATCCGTCTTTTGGCTATATGAGACATCTATTTCCAGATTTGTTTTCGAATTCCTGTACCACTGATTTCCAATGTGATACTTGTATCTTAGCCAAGAGTCACAGAGTCTCTTATCCATCAAGTACAAATAAAAGTGTTGCTCCATTTGCTTTGATACATTCTGATGTTTGGGGTCCTTCACCTATCTCTACAACTTCTGGCTTCCGGTGGTTTATCACCTTTGTAGATGATTGTACCCGCATGACTTGGCTCTTCATGATGAAAAATAAAACTGATGTGTTCCCTATATTCCAGTCATTTCACAAGCAAATTGAAACTCAATTCTCTACCAAGATTCAAGTCCTTCGTTCTGACAATGGGGGTGAATATATCAACCATGATTTTCAGACTTACTTCGAAATACATGGCATCATCCATGAGACCACTTGTCCTCAAACTCCCCAACAGAATGGTGTTGCGGAACGAAAAAACCGACACCTCCTTGAAACAGCACGAGCTCTTTTGATTGGCGCTCATGTTCCTCGCCACCATTGGGATGATGCTATAGTCACCGCAGTGTACCTCATCAATCGAATGCCTTCCAAAGTTTTAGACTTCCGGACTCCATTACAAGCACTTGCCCAACATGGGCCCTTGCCCTCCGTTCAGATGCTTCCGCCCCGAGTTTTTGGTTGTGTAGCATTCGTCCACCTCCATAAGAATCAACGTGGCAAACTTGATCCATGTGCTCTCAGATGTGTGTTTGTAGGCTATGCTGCCCATCAGAAGGGATACCGATGCTATCACCCCTCCAGTCGTCGTACATATGTCACTTTGGATGTCACTTTTATGGAATCGGAAATGTTTTTTCATGATCCGATGTCCAACTCTCCGCCTCACAGAGACATACAAAGAGAACCACTGGGCAAGGAGGCCCTGGAAATTCAAGAACTTGAAGATTGGAGCAAAACGGATCCCAAAAGTCCAGAAGAAAATGTAACCTGCCCAAAAGCGACCGGTCGCCAGGAGCCTAGCGACCGGTCGCATAGAAGTTCTGAAGGTGAAATTCGAACCTGTACAAAAACGACCGGTCGCCAGGAGCCCAGCGACCGGTCGCTTCCAAGCGCTGAAACTGAGTTTCGAATCTGTCCAGAAACGACCGGTCGCCAGGAGCCCAGCGACCGGTCGCTTCCAAGCGCTGAAGCTGAAATTCGAATCTGTACAAAAACGACCGGTCGCCAGGAGCCCAGCGACCGGTCGCTCCACAGCAGAGAGCACAATATTTTTTCCTACTTCGCCGACGATAATGATGAAGACCCCCCTCACATCTCAGTACCAGCTGATCAATCTCCTGAGAATACTCCTGAGGTACGTGATTCTACTACATCTACTGTTTTAGTTGATGAAACTGTTAGTTATAAATTACCTGATAGACAGAATCGTGGAAAACCGCCAATTCGGTATTCACCGGATAATGGCAAGGTATCAAAGTATCCAATTGCAAACTATGTTTCTGCGGAAAAATTATCTGCACCCCTCCAAGGCTTTGTACACCAGTTATCCGCAATTCATATTCCAACCAAAGTGAGTGAGGCATTGAAGGATCCAAAATGGGTTCAAGCAATGAGGGAGGAGATGCATGCTCTGGAGAAAAATCACACATGGACACTGGAGAATTTACCTCAAGGAAAACGGACTGTCGGATGCAGATGGGTTTACACTTTGAAATACAATGCTGATGGGTCAATTGAACGATACAAAGCACGACTTGTGGCAAAGGGATACACGCAGACATATGGTATTGACTATGAAGAAACATTTGCCCCAGTTGCAAAACTTAACACCGTTCGTGTGCTATTGTCCATTGCAGCAAATCTCGATTGGCCTCTCCACCAATTTGATGTGAAGAATGCCTTTCTCCATGGAGCACTCACAGAAGAAGTCTACATGGATATCCCACCAGGATACGTTACATCTACTCCTGCTAATGTGGTGTGCAGATTGCGAAAGGCATTATATGGATTGAAACAGTCTCCCCGAGCATGGTTTGGGCGTTTTACCGTGGCAATGAAGACTTATGGTTTTAAGCAGAGTAATTCTGACCATACTCTGTTCTTAAAACACAAGGGAGGAAAGGTAACTGCTCTCATCATTTATGTTGATGATATGATTATTACTGGGAATGATAAGCAGGAAATTTCTCAACTACAAAAATGTTTGGCAAAGGAGTTTGAAATGAAAAATCTTGGTGGACTCAAGTACTTCTTGGGCATTGAAGTTGCTCGATCAAAGCAAGGCATATTCCTCTCACAAAGGAAGTATGTTCTAGATTTATTGGCAGAAACTGGAATGTTAGATTGCAAACCTGTGGACACTCCAATTGTTCAGAATCACCGCCTTGGGGAATATCCCAATCAAGTACCCACTAACAAAGAAAGATATCAAAGATTGGTGGGACGACTGATCTACCTATCCCATACCCGACCCGACATCGCGTATGCTGTAAGTGTTGCTAGTCAGTTTATGCATTGTCCAAGTGAAGATCATATGGATGCGGTTCTTCGGATTCTTAAATATTTGAAGTCCGCACCAGGAAAAGGACTTATGTTCTCTAAGAATGGTCATCTGAATATCAGTGGCTATACAGATGCAGATTGGGCAGGGAATGTCACTGATAGACGATCAACATCAGGGTATTTCACATTTGTGGGAGGTAACTTGGTTACTTGGAGGAGCAAGAAACAGAATGTTGTTGCTTTGTCTAGTGCAGAAGCGGAATTCAGAGGAATGACCAAAGGAATTTGCGAACTTCTTTGGTTGAGAAAATTGCTTACAGAGATTGGATATGCACCTACATTAGGAATGCATCTACAGTGTGATAACAAGGCTGCAATATCCATTGCACACAATCCAGTTCAACATGATCGCACCAAACATGTTGAAGTGGATCGACACTTCATTAAAGAGAAAGTTGAAAATAAAGAAATTCAGCTTCCGTTTGTCAAGTCCGAAGACCAGCTGGCAGATATTTTGACAAAAGCAGTTTCTAGCAGAGTATTCCACAACTCACTGATCAAGTTGGGCATCGGTGATATCTATGCACCAACTTGAGGGGGAATGTTAGAAGTTGTCATATGTTGAATTTGTCTATGTTAATTATGTTGTCTAGTAGTCAATTAATGTGGCTAGTAATAGTCAATTAATGTTTGGCACCTACTATGTTTGGCACCTACAATATTTGGGGGGCTTGACTAGTTTGGTTGCCTAATTAGTTTGGTTGCCTAACTTGGTTGGTTGCCTAACTTGGTTGGTTGCCTAACTTGGGGGGCTTGACTAATGTCTTAGGAACTTGTATATATATGTGTTGATTGTAAGTAATGAACATAAGTGAAAATCAGAAAATATTCAACAACTCTCATTCTCTCTACTCTTTCCACTTTCTTCTCTCAATATTCTCTATGTTTTGACAAAAGGCAATATCATGTTATATGAAGAAAAATAATGAAAACCAAGTCCAAATCTAGATTTGAATCAAAGTTCAGCAGTGCATGAGCAACTAAAAGCTTCATAGATCATTCAAACACCAAAAGAAAAGATGATAAACCTGGATCATAAAATTAAACAAATACAAAATTACCCAACACTCAAAAGAACAAGGTCAATGTAAGTGCAGCCTTTATATGCATTCAATTTACGATTTTTCAAATAAAGAACAAATAAATCTGAACAGTTACTCCAATATCGCAATTAAAAGCGAAAAAAAAAAATCAAAGAAAAACGCATCAAATAACAGATTCAATACATTCAAAACGATTGGGACTTACATCGAACAAGCAACAAAATCCAATAAAATTAACCCAACATATATGATCTAAACACAATTCTTTCACCAAGAACAATTGAGATCAATCGGATCAACCCATTAACCAAAATTAACAACAAAAGAAAACAGAAAAAAAGAAAAAGAAACCTATGGAAGATAGACAAGTTGAGCGTGTATTATCTAAATCGGAGTTTGTGAGTTGTATTAGTAATAGTAAGTAAGGTAAGAAGAGTATTAAAAGCCCAATCCATTTGACATAATCAAGTAATTAAATAATACAAATTGACACCAAACAAACAACATAAACTATTTACTCCTATCCGGACCAAAAGCAATAAGCAATAAGTCACTGCTTTGCTTTGTCTGTGAATACTTAAGTTATTAACAAAAACAATAAGTCCCTGTCGTCGACAAATGCAATATGAATCCCAACAACAATCTCTACTTATTCTACTATTCTCTCAATTTCAAAGACCATCCAGCTTGATGATGCCCCCATCTCATCTCATCTCATCTTTCCTAACTTTCTAAATTGTCACATCCCCTCCATGTTCCATAAAGTGTCAGTCATGTTGTCCAACATCCAATCACCTGCTGTCATCTGGCAATCAAAGTGTTGATTGTCAAAATCGCAAATTGCTGAAGCAGGGTCCAGGTTGAGACCCTCCATGTCATAGGCATAGCCACTGCTGCTGTCCACATAGTAACAGTCATTTAAAGCTGGGCTGCTGCTGTAGACGGTGTGGTCAAAAGCATGAGTTGGACTTGTTAGGCGTTCTGAAGTTTGAGCCAGCTGGGAAATCAAAGAATCTGAGGAAAAGATACTTGGGCTTGTGACAGAACTGGAATTTCCATTAATGGGATGATCAAATATTTGTGAAACCTTGCTTGGTGGAGAAGTTGAAAGTGAAATAGAAGGAACAGAGCAATTAGGTGACAGAGAAGGAGATGCAGAGTTCTGAGAACTCAAGGTTGTTGGCAAGTAAGAAGAAGAAGATTGCTCCATCTTTTGAAGCAACGTTGGCATCCAGAAACATCGAACCGCGTCAAGGAACCTCTTGCTGTTGGACTCAATATTGAGCTGACGTGCTTGTTTTTGCACCCTTGTTCTCCAATAGTTCTTTATCTCATTGTCTGTTCTTCCTGGCAAATGCTGTGCAATTTTAGACCACCTGAAATTGGCAAAATATAAGAACACAGAGTTAATTATGATTTAACTTAATAGTTATAAACTTTACTGAATGATTAAGCTTGAATATAGTTAATGACCTGTTACCCCACTTGGAATGGAGTTCAAGGATCATGAGTTGTTCTTGTGGAGTGAGGTTGCCACGCTTAATGTCAGGTTTTAAATAGTTTAGCCATCTCAATCTGCAGCTTTTTCCAGTCCTCTTCAATCCTGAAAAAAAGTTGAATGACAATCAAGAAATGAAACGGAGGTCATAAGCAAAAGGTTGTGATGTGATGAGAAGGGCTGACACTTACCTGCACATTTTGCTAACGAATTCCAATGGCCTTCCCCGTGACTAGCAATGTAATGTATAAGAAGAGTGTCTTCTTCAAGAGTCCATGGCCCTCGTCTTAGCTCAATCTCCTCTTCATTAGGATTGCAAGCTCTCTTTGTGACAGCAGCCATAGCTGCTCTGCTATGTTTGTGTTTATATTTGTGTGGGGAAGACAGGGAGTTTTTTTAACAAGCTTGGTTGTTTTGAGAAAGAGGAATGAAAGTAAAGCCAATCAAAGCCAAAGATTTATAGAGCGCAACAAAGTTCAAATAATTACAACTTCAAATCTAGAAAAGTAAAAACCCAAAAAGAGTTTGTCCAAATGCTTTTGGCTTTCTAAACTGACCAAAAAAAAGAATTTTTTTTTGAAATAGGGTTGGTTGTGTAGTTCAATAGGGATACGAATTATAGCCTTGCAGAGGTGGCAAAGCCAGAGCAGCTAACTAGAGTTGGGCCACAACACAATAAATCATATTCGAGTCATCCCTTGGTCAAGTGTACATAACCACAGAAATTGGACACTCCAAGGGCTCTCTCTGTTTTTTTGTCAGAACTCGAAGGGCTCTTTTATGTATAAAAAAAAAGATACTTGAAATTTATGTTTTTGAGCAAAGGAAGTCTAGGCTAGTGGAAAATGGTCTTAACTTGCATATCAATGGTCTCATATTCGAACCCCTATAACATTTTGGTAGTGCATGTGTGAGAAAATCCACCTGCCCTGTTATCGCTTGTATCAAAAGAAAAAAATTTCATGTATTTGAACATTACTCACATAAGTGTTTTATTTGAGGGACACCTCTGTAGAGCCCACTCCGCATTGTATTTCACTAATCCAAACCATATATTTTTTAGATAATCATTCAAATATCATCTCGACAAAAAACCATTTGAATCCAATATCATTTAACCACTCAATTGAGTTACTAAAATTTTAGTACTTTCTTAAAACACTGTGTTCATTGATTTTGTAGGACACAATTGGATGTCGAAAAGGTTTCTGATTTGTCGAATTTTTTGCAAAGATGATCTATGAATGTAAACTTAAAAAATAGATCGTTTGGATCGTTGAAATCTTTTTGGTAGAAGACTCTAAAGAGTGTCCCACAAAGTTTATTTGAGGAATCCCTCAATATAAAAAGACTGTATATATATACTATAAAACAATAATAATAATAATTTCATGTACTGTTGGATAGATTTGAAAAAGGTCTACAGAAAAAGAAGACAGATGAGACTTTGTCCTCGGAAATAAAATGTAGGTATTTCTTTAGGGGGAATGCTACCTTCCATTTCTATCCTTGTCTATCTGGATCCCCTAATTGTGCAAGAAACGTGCTTGACTAGACAAAATATATTATACTCCACAAAACTACAAAACTACAAAAACTACAAAACTAAATGTGGAATGATGGGGTTATTCATAGTTGGCGGCATTGAAGCATGTTTCGAACTTTGTCAGATATTGACAGTGTGGTTGGAATATAGCGATGCTTAATCCAAGCACAGTAAGTAACTGTGGTTAATAATAATATACCTAGTATTAGTATTATTAAACTTTTAATAATAATGGTTATGAAACTAGAATTTCCCTGGCTCTCCAAAGTGAGTTAGATTCTAGGGAAAGAGTGTACTAATTACTAAACTAAGAAGAATCAAGTGTGAGAAGGGAAAGGTTTGAAAGTGGGAAGTGGCCAAGGGGTGGTGGGGTTGTGGGTGGGGGGGGACCAGGAGTTGCTTAAAGGATTGCATAGATTAAAAGGCAGTGAGAATCAATTATTGGAAGATAAAGGTTTCCATATTTGAGTCAATGGCTCCATCAACGGAGATAGATTACCTATTTTTGAAACATCTAAACAACTTTGAAGACTCCTCCTGCTCATCGTCATGTGAACTGATATGGGATAGATAGACTCACAGGACAGAAGCATCAGATATCTCTTTTTCCATTTTTCCACACGAAAAATTTCATGCAATTATTGTTATTGTGTTGTGTGTGTAGCTAGCTAGCTAGAATGAAGTTTTGAACTGAACGTAAACGACAATGGCCATCAATGATCCAATGGAATGGAGGCACGCGTGTTTATGTAGTGGGGTGCTAATCATTTGCGCTTGATTATGTTAATCTGCAGAATGAATGCTTCATTTTTGTTCAACAACAATGTTGATTTTCATCCCCACCCCAACAACGTTTTCAAGTGTTTTTAGTGGCTCTAGTTTTGCTTTGTCCAGCATTGTAGTTGCACCAGTGTCCTTTTAATTTTGTCCATTATCCAAGTGCAATGTATAAACCAGGAAGAAATAGGAGCCGAGTTGCCTCATAATTAACTAAGAAGAAATTAGGAACCGGGTTGCCTCATAATTAGGAACCAGGTTGAGTTGAGGCTGACAACAACTGATCACACAGAGCACAAACAGAGCATACACCTAATATAAAGGCCAACTCCAAATTCTTTTGTTTCGTCCAAGTTCAATGAAAACATCATCTCAAAATGAAAGGAGACTATATTCTTAATAATCTCAAAATTAAAGGAGACTATATTCTTAATCTGCAGAATTTATTGGACAACTGGATAATGCCGTTTGATTTGATCACAAGTTTTCACAACCTGAATAAATAGCAAACAAAAGAGCGGACGCAATAATAATAAAAATTAAGTTCCTTTTACCAATAATTTTGAAGAAAAATACTTGAGGGCTCTTCAACTACAAGTTTAAACTAGGCTAAGGCTAGGCTATATGAAGAATTTTGATGTGGTATATGATGCTGCTGAAGCTGATCATATGTTTGGCATGTAGCTTTGCACTTTTGGAACAAATCCCTGACCTCATCATCAACTGAAATAGTATGGAATATATGATCGTAAAACAGAACTCAGCATCGCAAGTCCAATTTTGTCTTCACCGCCACCATTATTGAGTCACTTCAATTTTACTCTCATATCAGCTCATGTTTTCCAAAAAGCTTATAAATATTTGGGCCTGCCATTTGGACTGTGCTAATGTTTAAGCATGTTGGCGGTTGTAGTAATGTACACACTGTGTGGGGTTCGGCCCTGGTAAGAGTGGCTTTAGGCATTGGGCTAAAAACATCTTGCTAGCCCATTCTCATTAGACCCGAACTCAAGCCTATACTTTTTACCACCAAGGAATTCAATAACAAGGTGACCAAAATTTTTTGCTCGATTATGATGACCTTTATCTCATTATTGAATTAAACCCAAGGTTTTTTTCTTTCTTTTAGTACAAGCAATTATGAGAGGGGAATTTATATAAATATTCATTCGGTGTGTGGGACTTTTGACTAACTGAGCTATACTCCACTGACTAAATTGAAAGTTTTGTCACTTTTAATAAAATTTTATTAAAATTTCAGACAACTTTAATTTTAAGCTTCTTCTTCCGTAATCATATGACATTATTCGCCTATAACTTTCGTCCCAACACATTGAAGCTTCACGATCTGTCGATCATGTAGGCTGCTGCTGAGATGAATATTTGATTATAAACTTTAATTTTGTGACCGAAGGAGAACCCTAAAACACTACCTGCCTACCAATTTGGGCTACCAAAATTGAAGAGTGCGTTTCTTAAGAGCAAAATGTATTGTTTTAGAAGTATTCGCACGTAGGAATGGGACTAGAGCAAACTTCACGTATATACGCAACGTAACAATACCAAACTGGTTTATGTACACCTAATTGCATTGGATAACTATAGGTATTATGAGAATATAACAACTGTTCGAGCTTTCAACAAGTTCCAATGTTAATCTTTTCCCATCTCTCTGAATTGAAAATATTTAATTATATGAATCAAGGACTAAACAAGTACTTAAAGTCGGTAACAGCCCATTTGTGATGCACCTTCAAAATAATTTGGATGAGGATGGTGACAGTCTCATTTCACCTTATATGGCAAAGCTGCCATTAAATCTGTAAACCATAACCACATTCTGGTTCCAACCATTAAAGGGTATATAGTTTGGCATAGCTAGAACACATCCTAACCTAATTCAAAATCAGGCAGGCAGCTACCACAATAATACTACAAGGGCATAAGAATCAAGACTTATTATGCTGAAGATCAACACATAAACGGTACTTAATTTGTACTCTAAGATGCTACATATTCTAGGTTTTGAAAAAGAAACAGTTTCAAGACGCGCAAAAAAGCCAACTTGCCAAGCAAGGCATGCATGGCATATCAGAATGCCCAATTTGGGGTTTTGAGGGGGATGGGGGTTGTGAATATCAGTCGGTATGGGATTTCAACGTGCATTTGGAATAGAGAAATCAAGGCTCCACATTTAGAAAGTTTAGAGTCAACATTTTCATGGGTTGTTTAGATTGTGAGCACACCACTTAAGGTCAATCTTTATATTTGGTTTTACAAGCTTTGATTGAAGGGTGTTGAAGTGGAAAGCCTATGTATGCGATTTGTGGTAAGATCATCATTATCCATAAAGGAAGATATATGTTCCCATCAAAAACCAAAACCAAAAACAAAAAATAAAGATAATTAATCACACCAAATTTTGCATAATTCACCCCCAAAACTGGTGCATGGTCCCACGTACCAGGTCGATATATCAACTGAATGAGGATATATCCAAACCAAAAAAATAAAAATAAAAATAAAAACAGAGAAAGATCAGAGGATACAAAGTCAACTTATAACTGAAATGAAAATCTGTACGTATAATTATTCTGCTCTTGTACTTCAATTTCTATAAACTCGATCTGTCTCTAATTTGCCTAGGTAGATAAGTTTACCAAAGGCATGCAAAACCTCAAATTTCTCTGAAGACGACTGGAAGTTGAAGCATGGAACTCATAGACAATCTTTGTGAGTTGGAGAATCTAAGCGCCAATCATCATGAAATCATGGCTCTCTCCAATGGCATGAGTTTTAGTGATCATCAGCGACAAACTAACCAGCTCCCTCCGAACTTCATTCATGATAATATTCAAAGCTTTTCCCATTCTGATGATCCAAATCACGATGTCTTAGTTGCTCATTCCACGTCTCTGACTGGAGATTTTGCCCAAGAAAGCGAAAAGGGAAAGGTAATGTTGCTCTTGTCTTGTTATCTCTCTGGTTTATGGGAAGCTAGATTGATTTTCTGAATTTGTTTTCGTTTGGTAAATATTGGCAGCCCTTAGGAGGAAGGAAGAGAAAGAGAAACAATAGTGACAAAGATGGGGAGAAACTAAAAGAAGTCATCCATGTGAGAGCTAAGAGAGGCCAAGCTACTGATAGCCACAGTTTGGCAGAAAGGGTATTGTGTATATATATTTAAATTCTTTCAATTCGACTAGCTAGCTATGTGGTCATAAGCAGATGAAAAGAATCGTGTTAACTGATCGATAGAGTTTGTGCTTTAGAAGTACTTGTCTTGTGAATTGTCAAATTCAAATTTTGAAGCAAATTGTTCAACATGGTAGGTAAGAAGAGAAAAGATAAATGAGAGGCTGAAATGCCTGCAAAATCTTGTCCCGGGGTGCTACAAGGTGTGTGAAGTGATAATGTTCTTGCCTTGAACTACAAAGCAAAGTGATGAATTATTGTTTTAAGAGCAATCAATCATTATATTGTTTTTGTGTGGTAAATTTAATTTGCAGACTATGGGAATGGCAGTAATGCTGGATGTGGTTATCAGTTACGTTCAGTCACTGCAGAATCAAATTGAGGTGAGCCATTCCCATTTATATATATAACCATATGATATATGATGGAGATTTCTCATAAATAATAATTATCATGTCCAATCTAGCTAATATATTGTATTAAATCATTTTGTTTTGCTGTTTCCAAGTTTCTCTCTATGAAGCTTTCTGCAGCAAGCGTGTATTACGATTTCAATTCACCAGGTGTGGATGCTCTGGACACAATGCAGCAACAGGTATGAATTTTCACTGTTTTGCTTTTCATCTTTAAAAGTAATTAGATAATGATTATGTTGTCTTATAATTATGATATAAATATACTGTGTGATGAATGAACGAATGGGTATGTTGAAGTTGAAACTGATAAAGGCGAGCAATGTGGAATGGCTGATGATGTTGCAGGGGACAAATAATGCATATGAGGAGGTACAAGAAGAGATGGTAAGATCAGAAGGGTATGGAGGAGGGCTTTCTAATTACAACAACAACTCAACATGGCCTATTTGAGTTGATGAGAGACTTCAATCTTCACATCCCATGCTCCTATCCTATAGGCTATAGCCACAATCAAACACAAGATCAATGCCATCTCTCATCTTCTCCTCATCCCATTATAATAAAAATATACTCTCTTCTCATTTCGTGCGCATAGTTGCTTGCATAGGATTCTTATACTATTATTGTATTATAATTAATTAATTATAGCTGCAGTAATATTAACAGAGGATTGTATTTCTACTGTTGTAACTTGTATCAGTAGTATCACCATTACTAATTAATGATCATCAAAAGGTTGAGCATATTAATTAGTCTCTTCTCTTCATAATTATATTAAATTAATTGAATCATGAGTACAGGTAAATTGCATCCTTCATAAGGGTTGGAGGATTTGACCAAAAAAAACAAAGAAAAGGGTTGGAGGGACTATATTGATATCTGTTAATGTGGGTTTCCTTATCACTTATAATTAAGGACACTGAAGCTCAATAAGACTTGAAGTGCTGAGAGAGAGAGAGAGTGGGGGAGAGAGAGAGGAAGAGCCATTAGCCATGGGTCCCTCCTTGATCACTACATTAAACAAGAGCTAGGCCCATTATCTAAACTTATAGATTGTTGGGGTCGTATTGTGGGTACGTATGACCCTTCCCTGGAGGGTAGGGGGACAATACCACCTTTTACACCTACAATGCTCAATGCCTCAATGGCCAGGTTCAGTGACTCTCAGCTAAGTTGAGCTGGGACAAATTGATTAGGCATATGTACCTCAAAATATATTATACATAATGAATATTTAAAAAAAATATTAAAAAAATGAAGACCATTTGGTTGCATTTGGTCTCAAAAAGACCAAAGAGTTTAACTGAGACTAGGACTTAGATCCAATCTCAAACACGGACCCAACCCAAGTTTCACTACAAAGATTCTGGCCCAATAGGCCCTTCCATATTGTTTTTGTTTTCCATTTTTCTTATTCGAATTTTGTGTCTTTTCCCGTGTCATGTGTGAATTGCATGGGTTCTAACGCCCCCGCTAATTCCAACCAAAACCCCCAAAATCCCCAACTACCCTGACTGACTCCTCCGTCTCTGGTCTCTGGTCTCTGGTCTCTGGGCACTCAGCAGAGATGTTGTTGCAGTTGCAGAGCCTGCGGGCATTTTCAGTTGCAGAGCCTGCGGGCATTTTCAGTTGCCGACCGAACTCACGTGACCCTCCCATCCTCACGTGTCATCCGTACGTCGCTCCATCTCCACCGTCCGTCAATTTCTTTTCCGATGACCCGGCCACGTCTCCGATCACTCCCCACCGTTAGGAGCTGTACCGCCCTCGCATTCGATTTCAAAGGTGGAAAGGGGTACTTGCTTGCTTACTACATTCAATTTCTTGGTCAATTTTGGTCCTCTTCATGAATCGTTATATCCCCATTGCAATTGTTATATGAAATTTCGTGGTTTTGTTGATAGTTGTCAGATCAATTGTATAACGTACCCTAAATTTGTCGTTTTTTTTCTTCTTAGAAGCGATTTTTAGGTGTTGGGTTCCGTTGTCACTGAAGGAATTTTAATATGTAAAGTAAAGCCTTCTCCTTTTTGCACCTTGCAGAATGAGTGAGTTTCTTGATGTCGAGCTCAAAGTCCGCGATTATGAACTTGATCAATATGGCGTCGTTAATAATGCTGTTTATGCAAGTTACTGCCAGCATGGTAAGACTGCTGCTTTTACTCTTGTCTGAATTATATAAAGTTAAACATTTGTACAATCTGGAAGGCCTTGAATTTCAACACAGTTTATGATGCAAGCTTACTTGTAGGCTTTGATTGTACCAAATTCTAAGGTCCTCAAATGTATTGGCTCATCCAAAATTTCATTTCATGACTAGATTTAAATGTCGCACCCAACCCAACCTATATGCGACTGTGGCTTTAAGTTCATGCTAACACTTCCATCTGGTGTTGCCTGCAACAGGGTGTTGTAATAAGGATGCCCAATTTTTTCACAAATTTGATGGAATGCTTAATCACTCACTTTGATTACATTATTTCAATAGTTATATTGATACTGCATTAGATTGGAATTTTTTGTTCAATAATCCTTCATAAATGATGTTTGAACATTTTCTTTCCTTTTCATACATCAGCTATTCATAAATGATGTTACTTGGGCTTCTTCCAATCAATTCCCTGCTTCGAAAGATCATGTTACTGCAGAGGCCAGAGGTGATAGGATTTTATCATGGGAAATGAATCCATGGTGTTATTATACATGAAACCTGCAATGAGTTAGAGTTAAAAAGATCGCATCTTTTTCAATCTTTACAATTCCATCAAACTAACTGAGATGTTGCTTCAATATTTGATCAGGTCGTCATGAACTTCTGGAAAGGGTTGGCATCAGCGCTGATGCAGTTGCCCGCACTGGTGACGCATTAGCATTGTCAGAATTGTCACTCAAATTCCTTGCGCCACTCCGAGTATGTCTCAATATTTACATTTGGATCTCTTAAGTTTCAAACACTTTTTCATTCAGCATATGCCATCACACAAATCAGAATGTTAAAAATAAAATAAAAAACAACAAATCTTATTCTACTCCAGTATGCATGCTTGTACCACTTATTGTGAAAACCATCCTTGTTTCTGTTAACATGTTCTGCGCTACTAGAGTGGAGACAAGTTTGTAATAAAGGTCAGGCTCTCTGGTTCCTCAGCCGCTCGCTTGTACTTTGATCACTTCATTTTCAAGCTGCCAAATCAAGAGGTTTGTTATTTGTCAGTCCTAAAAATTTGCACTGCATTCATTATTAAGGAGTTGTCTTGACGCAGAGTGATCCTCTCTCTGATAATACTCTCTGAACAGCCTATCTTGGAAGCAAAGGCCACGGCAGTGTGGCTTGACAAAAGCTATCGCCCTGTCCGTATTCCACCGGAGGTGAAATCTAAATTTGTTCAATTTCTTCGTCACGAGGAGTCAAACTGATTTTCCTGCAACATGGAGTTGGTGGGAAAGACACCATCATTACTACAGCTCCAGTTGGATATGTATCTTGTTTCCCGCTTGCACCAGTGACGTGGAGGAGGAAGAAGAGATTTCAGTCACAAATTACACCTTAACAAAGTTTTTATTAATGTCAACGATGTAAACAATTACTTGTATAGAATTCATCAAACTTGTCCGGTCGTAATCCGTAGGACGCAAACAAGCAACCTCTTAACAATTTCCAATTTAAGAGAAAAGTAGGGAATGCCTGTGAGATGAGGTATTTATAAGATTCATGATTGGCTTATGATTTTAATTGAAAGGTAACTATGATTGTTTCGAATTTAATTGAATGATTAAACCCTGGGTTATGATTAATCACTTCTTGTTGTCTGAGCAGAAAGGATCATAAAATGTGGTGGTTGTTCAAGCGTCTTGATGAGTTTCGCAAAAAATCCCACCAAACGATCAAAGCAATATTGATGAACTAATTGTTTTGGGGCAAGCGGCACCAAGAAAGTTAGATTAGCACGACAACACGTGTGCCTCGTTGTAGTTTTGATTGTTAGTTAGGACATTAGGAGTTGGCACATAGAGAAGATAAGTCATCCTTAAATGGCCACGAAGAAGGCATGCACAGCAAGACGTGCTCTGCTTTGCCTACAAAGAAACAGAGTGAAATATATATATATATATATATATATATATATATATAGAGAGAGAGAGAGAGAGAGAGAGAGAGAGAGAGAGAGAGAAGATGGAGCCGGAAAAGAAGGAAAAGGAGAAGAAGAAGGTGATGGTGGCAATTGATGAGAGCGAGTCTAGTCACTACTCGCTTACTTGGGCGCTTGAAAACTTGGCCGATACCATACGCAATTCTGAGCTTCTTGTCTTCACTGTGCAGCCCACCAACAGTGATTTTGCTTACACTTACGCTTCCAGTTTCGGTGCTGCCCGTACGGCCTCTAATCTCCCTCTTTCAGCTTCAATCAAATACTTTTATCAAATAATTTCTCAGTAATTATTCAACTTTATACGCTAGACACCCGTCTGTCGATTTCTAATTTTCTTGCTCTGTGAATTATGCAGCTCCTGAGTTGATAGAATCTATCCTAGCAAACCACAAGAAGTTCGCATTGGCTTTATTAGACAAAGCTAAAGACATCTGCGCCAACCATGGGGTACAGTTTCTTCACTCTCTTTTTATTTTTGGGAGATTCTTTATTATACCTAATATAGGGGTTCAAATTATAAACAAAAAAACTTATATGAAATGGACTTTAAAAACACACCCAAACTCATCATTGATTGCATCAACAACGTGGTGTCGGTTCCTTGGAGCATTAGTCTCATTGTGAAAGACATTCGGATTCTGAGTTCTTATTGCGAAGAGGTTTCTTTTCAGCACATCTTTCGCGAAGCAAACTTTACTGCTGATGATGTTGCTAGCTTAGGCCATAATCTTAATCCTTCCCATTTGTGGGATCAGGGCCTTCCTTTGAGTTGTTCGGTTTCGTTTTATTTTGACTTGTTAGGGCCTGTGTGCCCTCGTGGTTTTCGATTGTAGTTCTTTTTCTTTCCCTTACCCCAAAAAAAAATTATATACACACCTAAAGCCCATTTACAACATAACAAAGAGCTTTTTAACTTCTTTTAAATTACAAAATTGTCATTGATTTCTTAAAACAAGCCCAACCCCAAAACCTCATGAAAAAAAAACTCATAACACTCAATAGGACATCAAAGTAATTTAATAATCAAAATTAAATTCAATAGGGCCAGCTGTCATTTTTTTGAGTTTTTTTGTTTTTTTTTTGTTTATAGCAATTAAATGGTGTAGGGTTTATTTATATCATTAGTGCTAAGAATGAGTATATGACTAAAGATCTCTTTATTTTTTTACTTTTTGGCCTCGTTTGGTTCATGGGAAAGGAGGCTTGGGATGAGAAATCAATTGTTTTCCCATGTTTGGTAGGTCCAGGCATGGGAAATCATTGCCTTGCACATGGGAAAGTAAGGGGGAAAGTGAAGCCCTCCTTCCCCCTTTGGTTTTGTTTTCCTCTTATGGGAAAGTTTGGGAAAATGAGCCAATATTAAATATACATTTTTCATGACCATATTGTCCCCATTAACAATTTAGAATTACAATATAGCATTCAATGCATTTTTTTAATTTGATTTTATATGGTTATAATTGGAAAACTAAACAAACTTTTTTTACATTCCTACACAAACCAAACATGTGAAAGGAAATAAAGTAGTATTTCTTGATTACTTTTCCAAGATTACCAAACTTGGGAAATGAATGTCCATTTACCATCCCTTAGGAAATGACATGGGAAGTGATTTTCCCTCAAATCCGTTCTGTGAACCAAATGGGTCTCTGTCTAGTAGATTTTTCATTCTAGATTCTGTAAAAATATGTTATTTTGAATACTGGTTGAATTTTATTTAATTTCCTTTCGGTGCTAAAATGGATTAGACATAAATCACAATTAAGCTACAAGGAAGTCTTTCTTGGTACATACAGATTGTTGCAGAGGCAGTGACAGAGGTTGGGGATCCTAAAGAGGCAATATGTGAAGCAGTGGAGAAACACAACATCAAGTTACTTGTATTGGGCAGCCACGGCCGGGGAGCTGTAAAAAGGTATGCTCTGCTTTTCCATTTACATTTACCCCTTATTTCTTGTTGATGATGATCAAACAACTTGCAGCTTTGGTATAATACTTTTTCCATGGTGTTCTTTGCTGTTGTCATTCAATTTTGATTGCCTCAGCTTTCTGAAATACAAGTCATTGTTGTTGCATTCGGGAATTCTTCTAATTCATATATGTTGGGGTTGGGGACTTGGGACAGGGCTTTTCTGGGAAGCGTAAGCAACTACTGCGTTCACAATGCTAAGTGTCCTGTTCTTGTTGTGAGGAAACAGGAATGAAAACTGTTCTGCTATATGCTCGATGCTCGATCCAGGTCCGGGGAATGTCTATTTGTACAAGTGATTTTTATTAAATCAACTTTAACTTGCATATCCTGGAAGGAAAAAAGTTGTATGTTCTTTTCATTTCATATGTTGCTTGGTGTGATTGAAATAAAAGTCCTGTCGAAACATAAAAGCTGTGATTGAATAAAGCAAAAATTAGTTAATTCTGCTTCAGTTTTAAGATTTGATCCAGTGGCTATAGTTTGGATGATTTAGAGGTTTCAAATTTACAGCTCCTACATAGTTATCTGATACAATTAATCCTCATGAAGACCTATATCAAACAGACTCTTTTTTTTTTCCAGCCATATGCAAATGAAGTGCCAATTGACAACGAGGGGAGTAGCCTGACTCCTTATAAATCCAGGCTAGGTCCCTTAACTTTAGGGTTTAGGATCACACCGTGGACAACACATATTATGTGGCGTGGAAACACATGTGGCCGTTGGACCCAACATGGCAATGGGGGGAGTAGCCCAACTCCTTATAAATCCAAGCTAGGTCCCTTAACTTTAGGGTTTAGGGTCACATCGTGGACAACACATATTAGGTTGCGTGGGAGCATATGTGGCCGTTGAGCCCAACATGGCAATGGGGGGAGTAGCCCAACTCCTTATAAATCCAGGCTAGGTCCCTTAACTTTTCAACGTGGGACAAATACTCTCAACAAGCCCCCGCATGTGTGGCGAACTTTCAGGTGTAACACATGGACAATACATATTGGGTGGTGTAGGGGACGTGTGGCCATTAGACCCAACACATAAAGCCTTGCTCTGATACCAAAAAGGAAATTGAGGTTCCACCCCAAAACCAATTGGGGGAGTAGCCCAACTCCTTATAAACCCAAGTTAGGTCCCTTAACTTTTCAATGTGGGACAAATACTCTCAATAAAGTTGACTTCACAACTCAAAGCATTGTTAACTAAGGTCCATGATTTGGTGAGAGATCATTATATGCTACAGTGGATTTATTTATTTATTTATTTATTTTTTTTGTCAAAGATGCTACAGAGGATGGGATGGTGGGATGGGATGGGATTACCAACCCACTGGAAAACAAAATGGATTAGATTTTGATTAAGTAACCAAAACAAGCAATGCTAACCCTGGGATGGCAGTGTGAAAATGACAGTGGCCCAGAAGAAATTCGCGGAAAATTTCCCAATAAGATAAACACGAGGCGTCACGGAATTGAATTATATGAGTAAAGTAAACCAACCCACCGACTCAAAGAAGATGACGAATAAAATGAAGAAAGAGAACTTATCCAGTTTCTTTCATGTGGAGACTTAATGTTTGACTGGCAGTTACGACCTGCCTACCGTTTTGACAAAACAGGAGAGATCTGCTTCTGTTGTACTCCCAAAATATCTGATAAATAGAGAGAGCAGTCTGCTTTTTTCCAACCACATCATAATTATCTGCCCTGTTTTATAAAACCCAAGACAATGGCTGAGGCAATGGAAAACGGAACTGGGACTGACAAGAAGGTGATGGTGGCCATTGATGAAAGCGATTGCAGTCACTATGCTCTCATGTGGGTTCTTGAGAACCTCAAAGACTCCATAACCAAGTCTCCCTTGATCATCTTCGTGGCTCAGCCTCCTGCCACCGGAAATATCACATTCGCTGCGTCTCTCGGCGTTGCTCGCATGTATTACCCCATTTCATCCAGTTAAGTTCTTCCATTTCTCTCACTGTTGTTGTTGATGTTACATAAGAGAAAAACAAATACCAACTTCATATATTTCTTTTTTTTTCTTTTTTTAAATTTTATTTTTTTGGTGCCTAGTGGCCTACTTTTCTTTTGTTTATTGCGCACATTGGTGTTTCTCAAAAATTGTTCTTGTTGTGAATACAGCTCCGGGATATGTTGAATCTGCCCAGGAAAATCATAGGAAGTTTGCGGTGGCTCTGTTGGAGAAAGCTAAACAGATATGTGCTAGTCATGGGGTAAGGCCAAACCTCTTGATTCTTTAATCCTTTTTTGGTTTGGTAATCATTTTATACTTTAATCTGTACTGTAATCACAAAACCTCATATAGAATACTAGGTATCAGTTATTCCATTTTTAAATATGGTTATTAAATCCATAGTATTTTTATTAGCCCATCGTGGTTCCCTGACTGACAGTAACAATCAAACTCCGTGTGTTACTCATTTAGGTGTTATAAACAGAAAAAATAGAAATGTAATATAGGAAAAAATGTAAACAGAAAAAGTAGATTCGCTTAATCTATAGTGACAAAAACTTTGTTAATTCTTGAAATTAGTGTAATGATTTACAAGAACATACTCTGTATTTAACTGCTAATTTGTGTTGATTGCGTAGCAATCCTGTTCTAATTAGCCGATATGAAAATGAATGCTTATGGTAGGTAGACCACCTGTTTCATAAGTATTTATGATGTTTGTGACATGTTGTGAGCCAGATTCTATACTTCAAACTTATAACCTTATATGAATATATTAGTTTTGTAATTTTCTTTTTCATAGGTAGAGGCAAAGGTAGTTACAGAGATTGGGGATCCTAAAACAGCCATATGTGATGCTGTTGAAAAACACGACATCAATTTGCTTATTCTAGGGGAGCGTGGACATGGAACAATCAAAAGGTTAGCTTCATTCTTTTCTGTTTGTGAGTGTGTGTGAGTATGGGCATGTCCTTGTTCTTTTGTTTAGTTAGTGGTCTTCTGATGATTTTTAATGTGGTGAGTCAGAGCCATACTTGGCAGTGTCAGCAACTACTGCGTTCAAAATGCTAAGTGCCCCGTTCTGGTTGTGAAGAAAGCACAAGTTCAAGTTGCTTGACATGATCCAGATTTCAGGATGTAAATAATATGCATAATTAAGAAGCATGTAGTGTGGCATATTAATTGTGTTTAGATTTGGATGATTCTGGTATCCGGAGAACGATGGCAACTTAAACTGTTGACAGAATCTGGGTGACATATGTTAGTCTTCTTATGTATCATGTGTTACCAAAACTTGCTGGACTTATAAGCAGCAAGCCATTTTCTATTAGATTTACCGTGTGTGTTCACATGCTTGAAACTTTTAGAAACAAAGAGATTACTAGACTTTGAAAAGAGTGATGTATTTTCATAAGTTGTTCCAAAGTTTTATGGACAATACATAATTTACTACACTGGTTTTAAATTTGGAGGCATGCTTCTTGAAATCTAATCAACTTGAAGCAGAACTGTTCTGTCACCCGAAGATACGGTTGAGGGTGGCTGCTAGTCGAACTCCACCTTGAGCCAACCGCCAATTGACTATTGGTAGCCGGGAGAGGAAATATTCATCTGCAAACAATGTTTTTAATCATTTTTCATTCTGAGGAACAAACAAACATAAACTAGCGTTGAATTCAAAACACTCTCCTTACCTTGTAGCACTGAACCTTCTTCTGCACCCTTGTATGCCCAATCACAGGCCGCTTTGATGCCTTCAGATGCATATCTGCAAAATAAGTACCCAGATTTGTTTAAATGCAGGTCTTATGAATTTCTTTCTTATGGGGTTGTGATACATACACGTCTGGGCATGCTGTCTTATTCAAGCTGCAGGTCTCCCAACCCTTAACTTCATCTGCCCATTCAGTCTGTTGCCAAGAAATATAAAGCCAAACAGAACACGAGAAAAAAAAAAACAGGTGGATGAGTCTCAGAAAATATTGCCAAGACCAAGTCTATTATAGTTGACACATAATGGATGCAGTGCAAATACCGTAATATTTTGTTTAATTGCATCAACCAGTTCTTCCACATTGGAGTCATAGAATCTCTCTTCTGCTGTCTCGACTATGTTGTCATCCCAAATCTGAACGCAGTATACGTTTAAAATGGTTTAATTAAAAGTAGCTTGTGCAAAACTTGAAAGGGGGATGGAGTTGGCAATTAGACTCACATGGTGAAGATTTTGCTTCCTGGTGTACCAGTGAACATCAATTGTATTGCCTCCCTTGTCTGAAGTAAAACCTACATGCAGAGGCTGTGTAACAAATGTTAAGATAAAAAACTAATGTAAGGATCAAATCATGCATGTCTGGGAATAGAGCCTGTGCCTGCCATACCTGATGGATGTCTCCAATGAAATGGGAAAGAAACAGAAGCGCTTGCGTGAGATTATCTGATTCATTGCAGAAAGAAGAGAGTTAAAACAGAACTTGGTCAGCCAAATTGCGTATTAGATCACATAATAATTAGGATTAGGATCTTCAAAGCGTAAACAAAGTTTGTTTACATTTAGGCTGAGAAGAATGGGTAGTGTAACTGAGAAGCTGTGAGGTATAATTGTTAATAGCCCCTGCAACACAGCGCCCCTTCTCTCCATTTTCATCTTTGCAGTCCCCTGGGGATTATGACTATGAGGAATTTTTGTACTTTAAAATCTCTCAGAAATTACATGATCAGTTATTAGAAGGAAACAATACACTAATGTGAAAATTGAAATAAAATGTTTAAAAAATTGTAAAAGACTTACTATTGTACTGGTAATTACAAAGGTTGTCAGGAGTATTAATGTAGTGAAGGGCAGAGGACCAGTGATAAATAAACTTGACATGATCTGGCCATATGCACAGACTGCCCAAGTCATTTTCTGCATAGGCAGGAAGCAGCTGCTTCACTGCATCTGCTGCTGCTTTGCTCAACCTAGACTGTCATCACATCACAGCACCAAGGAATTTACACAAATCATTTCATCTAAGCCACACAAAGAATGAAGAGAGATGATGATGATGATGAATAAGTAAGAAGAACCTGAGCAATTCTGCAAACTGTGAGATGGCCAACAGTTCCCCAACCATGAATGACAGGAAAAAGAAGCAGCAGTGAACACAAAGTAATTATCTGGATTCTGCCACACCCCATTGCTTCCTTTGCTCCCAATACCACTGCCATCATATGTGATGGCCTTTCTCTGCTTTTATAGTTACCACTCATATATGAGAGTGGGGATTTAAAATGGAAAACAATCTAAAATTGATTGGAGGGCCTTTTCTTTTGAATGGATATCCGAATTTTGGATTGAATCATATTTGGATGTCATTGAGTTACGACCGCAATAGATTGTTTATTTATTTCCTTTGTGAACGAAATGAAATGGTGGCTCTGATGAAACTCTGTGTTCACACACAAACACCATTGGACTAAATGACTGACCTTTCGCAATGTAATATATATATATATATATATATAATAAAAGGTTAAGGGCGTTTCTTGGCCATTTAAACAGTAACTCAAGGATTTCATTTCATATATGTATTCATTCATGGTAACGTGCTTGAAATGGAAAGCAACTTTAAAAAAGAATAGGATTTGAAACATGGAGAACTTGTGGTGGTGGTGGTCGGACTGTACGTAACGGTAGATGCTCTTCAAAGCCAAGCCAACAGAATATCACGGTATGGATTGATTCCGTGTGTTAAAGACGCATATCGTAGTTTCTGTTTTTTGTTTTGTTTTGAGGGAATACTTTGTGTAATTGATTACTCACAAATAGTCCTAAATTCTTGGTTTATTCATCTATTACATCATCTCTTCCGTTTCATTATCCCTTCTTCCTATCTCTCTCCTTATTTAATAAGTAACATGAGAAGAGAGATAGGAAGAAGGTGACAATGAAACTGGGATAAGAAAGTTTTTTTCCTTGTTTTGATATCTTTCTTTGTGGAATATTATTTAGATACTAATAACCTTTTCCTTCTACAAAAACAAAAGGCAATGACCTTTTGCTTTAGCTGGGTGTTTCACAATATTGACATTACAATAGATAGGCTATGTGTATTAAAAGACGTAAAATATAATTTACTAATTTTAATCTCTAGTACCCTATGCACGCTGGACAGCCAGTGCCACTCTCACAATAATATACGCAACCAAAAACCTATGATAATAATACCTTTAATTTTATATGTTTAATAGTTTTATAATTTCCTATGTACGTACAAGGTAATGCGATAGCGGACGGAAGGTCATACATGTAACTTACTATAAATAAGGCCAGGAAATACAAAAATGAAATTGAGAAGAACAAGGTCATTTTCTTGGTAGCTGATTTTGTTTACACGAGGAAAAATGAATAATATCGGACAAGGGGCATAACGAGAGTGGGCTCATATCATATCTTTTATGTGAGATCCATTAAATTACTTTACTCTTGTTAAAAACAGATTTACACGATTGATTTGGTATAGGCTAACAAACTTTCTGTGTAATTATAATAGGTCCAAAGACTTAGATGGGACGAGGCCCAAAAACTTAGATAGGCCTGGTAAAGTTAACCTTTGAATAGAGTGTGGGCCTTGTGCATACGGTTCGTAAGAGTCAATAAATGAGCTGGTAATTACTTTCTTTTCTTTTCTTTTCCTAGTAGTAATAGGAACATAAGAATAGGAATAGGTTCGGGTGACCTGTTCCGTTCAAAACAATAACTCATAAGTCTTTGCATAATAATCTAATGTCAAAGTCAATAATATCCTCAGTCATTTCAATATTCAATACAGAGCAATGGACATTTGGGGTCGTTTCTTCCCGCCATACGCGTAAAAGTTTGGTAGAAAAAACTTAATTCATTCATTAATTATAGCAATGCATATCACGTTACATGTTTGTTTATATCTTTCATCAACTCTTACTTCCTAGTTCATATATTATGCATTAATAATTTATTTTACATATTATAAACTCTCAGAGTTTTAGAAAGATATTATCAAGTATGTTGGTTGGTTTTAACCCATGCTAAATTGCTAATGATGTCCATGGGTCAAGGTCCCCATTAATAATCTTTGAGACTAGATTATTTCTGTTTACACACGAAGACTGCCAGCTATATAGTAGCATATTGACCATGATATATATATATATATATATATATTTGTGGCCTATACACTACTATACCTACGTTTTTGCTTGGTATGCCATTGACTCACCTTACAAATTACAATGGCGTGGGTTCGGTCAGGTTTGATTCAGTTTTGAGTCTTATTTGGGACACCAAATCGGAGGCCTCGGGTTGTTCATTTTCAAAAAAATTCTTAAAAGAAGTGCAAGAGTGAGTGAACCGTTGAATTTTTATCCAACGGTAAGTGACCACAAATACAGAAATTCTCTTATACGGATATCCGGACATTATTACCATTAGGTTTTTATTTTTATTTTTTTGGTAATCTATAAATAGGAAATTAGGTGGGTACATACTACCTAACCTACTTTTGTCAGTTTGCGGGAACACCAAACTTATGTTTTATATATATAAATATCTCTCTCTCACTCTTTAACTGCACCCCATCATCGTCGTTATTGTGAACCAGACTCAAACATGTTTCTTTTTTTTTTTTCTTTTTTATAGAAATTCTAGGATTGCATTCATAATTCAGCAAAAAAAACATTAGCCAAAAAGGGCCTATACAAACTAGCCACAAAGGGCCGTTACAATAACAGAGCGGTCTAATCTCAAAACTAAAACAATCTGGTGCGTCTCTATTAATAATCACGCAAAATCAAAGAAACTCTAACATAGACATTCTAACTAAGATTGCAAACTTGGAATAATAAAAAAAAGATAAAGCTTGAAAAGACCAAGCTATAACAACACAAATAAAACTCTCACAAATGAGAAATGAAAAGCTCTCACAAATGAGAGATGAAAAGCTCTCACAAATGAGATATGAAAAACTCTCACAAAAGGAGAGGTGAAAAACTATACAGAGAACCCAAAGAGTCTTTGTGACTTATTTCGAGATAAAGAACCCGCAAAAAGAATGGTGATGGAGATTCGACGCAAAAAAGCAGGTGAAGATATGAAAATAAGGAAAACATTTTGTCTCTAAAAATGAGGAGAAATGAGATGGAGGAAGAGAAGAGAGGAGAGGGTAGATAGAAGGAAAAATAGTGGCTTCCTCCCCTCTCAAAGTGAAAACGGCTCTAGGAGAATTTTTTGGGAGAGCTAGAATTTGACGGAGAATTCTATATATGATCACATTAATGGCATAAGTTTGAAAATTCTTAACCATGTGTCTCTATCTAGTACAGATTAATTAATTGGACCTCAAATCAAAGCCATTATGATTAATCTTGATATTAAAGCCTCAACCCCTAAATACTACTACTGTCTTTATTATGTTGATGGATTTGAACAGCAATACCACTTCCATGGCAACAAACAATTATTTGATTGGACTTTGTTGCATGCAGACACTAGCTACTAGCTAGCTGTGCTGTGATGCGATGATACGTGCCGGTCCGCCTCATCAAAAAGAGAAAATTATATAATACCTAATGGTTTTGTTTGGACGGAGATGCAGTGCGACCAGTGCGCACCATGCGAAACACACTTGAGAATTGACATTGTACGAAAACAGAGAAAGTGCCTCCGATTTCTTATAAAACTGGACCACTAATTTATGGATATTTCGCCATCTTGGCCGGTGAGTCGTGCAACAGAGGCACCCACATCAATTACAAGAAAATCAATGGAATCAATGTCAATTACATAAATTATCATATGGTAACGTAGTTTATGTGATATAACTCGTTCATATAATACAAGTAGTAGTCAATATTTCATATTTCTCATGTTATAATATGGATGGACAACATAGTTAATATTTTTTATTTTTAAAGTATAATACAATAAATATTAATTTATATTATAATAAGTATATGAATTATACCACTCCAGCTGAAGACTAGAAAAATACAAAATTCTAATAAAGTCTTGTCGCGTGTCAAGATCCCAATGGTGGAACCGTCAATTCTCTGACCACCACAAGTTTTGGACCGGGCCTGAAAGTAAAATAATGGATCACATTGTCCTGGGGCTCGCCTGCACCAGTGAGTCAGCCATTTCAATTCCAATCTTATTTGAAACCTTATGTTTAAACTTCCCACGAGGCCCCGCTACGCTTTTCTGACGTGGAGCGAATATCGCTGCTGCTATTTTATTTTACAGACCCAGTCGTTATCTTCCACATCAGTCTTCGCAACTAAAACCCTTTTTCTATAATTTCTAGCATATTCCCCACATGTATTATCTTTTCCTGCACTTCGCCTATATAAATACCCAAAAGCCCCACCCATCTCAAACCTCCTCCCTCCGTCACTTCGTTCTCCTCTCATTCTCTATCTATCTATTTCTCTCATGGAAATTCCAGTAGTGAACAGAATAAGCGATTTTCAGTCCCGCATAACCTCGCTGCCGGACCCATCTTTCTTCTCACAGGCCTTTTCGATTTCCGGCATCGAAAGGGTCTCTCAAGCTTGCAGCTTTTGGAAATGGGGAGCTCTCATCATCGCAATTCTAGCTTCCTTCGGCACCATACTCACTAAAATAAACATTTTTATTACCAGACTCCGACGCCTAGGAATTTTAAGCTCCCAGGCTGTTTCCCAGAAGCTCCAAGACGACGATTTTTCCGACATCGACGACGACGATGACGAAACCTGTTCCATTTCGTCGTCCTCCTCCTTATCCGATGATGAATTAGAATCCGATTCCGAGATATCGTACGATAACGCCGGTACTCCCACTGCCAGGGATGAACATTTCCTAGTCAGGGGCTCTGGTTATTACGGAGACGACCGAGGGCAGAATCGTAATTCGACGCTCCGCCGGCGCCGAAGCTTCGGAGGCCACCACCGGTTCTCTTGGTCCGACTTCACCTCCGGCAAGAGTGTCGTCAAGCTCTGGGACACGTCATCGCCGGCCACGTTTCTATCTGCGGACACAAGTGTCTCGGGGCGTGCGTCAATCGGTGTATGGGACACGCGCGTCGGAGGCCGGTTTCCGGCGATACTTGCCGATTGGGGCCCGCAGCTCGGGAGAATCGTTGGAGTTGGGTCTGGCGGCGTCGAGAAGCTTTACGTCAAGGATGGCGTCACGGGGGCCTTGACGGTTGGTGACGTGAGGAAGGCGGAGTCGCCGTTACGGAATGTAACGGACGCTGACATGGATGATACATGGTGGGATGCTGACGCCGTTATTGTGACGGACGAGCGTTTTGACGAGTCAGCCGTGAGTGGATGTGACTCGGCCGTCACGCGGTGTTGTAGCGCGGTTAGGTCTTATCTTTTGTAATTTGTAAAAGTGGGAAATAACAGATGTCAAATAATGCAAGGTCATTATTTTGTAAATATATTATTGTTTCCCTATTATTTATTTTTAATCAATATTGTTTGTTTCCCTATTATTTAAGATTTATTTTCTTTTTGATTTGGTATCTTAGCTTGTAATTGTAATTAACAGATAAAATGGGATATTGCAAGCTTCTTTGTAGCTTCCCAGTGATGACCGGAGTCATTGTTTGCCACGTATTTTCGTTGTTTTAAGTAAATTGTTAAATTAAGAAATATAAAAAAAGACAAGTCGTTATTGCGTTTACATCAATTGCCAGCGAGCACCATCTAAATGTCCTAACCATCTTCCACATACAAAAAAAAATATGCATCACGTGCAAAAAAAATAATAATAATTGACTCTTTGTTTGCGTGAAGTGGTTCCAAATTTCCGTTGTTTGAATTTAGGATTTTTCTAAGAAATTCAAATTCTTAGGCAAACTAGTACGGTCAGGGAGGAGAGGATTATATTATGATTTTAACTCAAATGATGTTATTATAGAATGAGAAAATGATAGGTTATGTATACACACACATACAACAAAAAGATAAAATGGTAAATTCACCTCATTTTTACTTGATTGAATATAAGTCATATTTTAGAAGGAAAATGCTAGGCTTACCACATTTTTCATACCACCTCTCTAATAGAGGTGGGCCCCATTGTATTGGTGGGCTCCACCTCTATTAGAGAGGTGGTATGAATGTGGTATGAAAAATGTGGTAAGCCTAGCATTACCCTAATAATAGAGAGTTTCTATGTGCAAACAATACACAGTCCTTAAAAAGACATTGATTTTTCAGAAGTGGGTTAGGTCATTGGTAGGACTGTATGCCCATCCAAGTTCAAGTTCATATTCCCGTAAATTATATTAATTTATAATAATTTAAATTATCACTATAATTTTGCAGAAGTGGGTTAGATCAATGGGTAGGGACACATTGTTGGAAAGTTATACCTTATAAAATTAGGTAGCAATAATGCCATGGTTTCTTGGACAAATGAATTAATTTTGTTGTTGCGCCTAATGAAGTTAGGAATACAATTAACACAATGTCGTGCTCTACTTTTAATCAACATTAATGGGTTGGCATGAGAATTGAAGTAATTAAATTAGAAAGAACACATCTTGAACAAAATATTTGCTCTATCTTTCTTTCCACACAGCTTCCTTTTGTCGATGTTATGGTTTGATTCTCAAGGAAGAAACATCAGAATTCAAAGACCCATACATACTTCCATACATATAACTTGGAAGTTTAATTTACTGTATAAATATGAATATTGTGTTACGCAACGATGAGCATACTTTACCCTAAAACCAAGACAACTACACTTGTCTTCTACTTACTTTGGTCATAAATCAAATGAAACTTGTATACCATAAGTTAACCAGTTACGTGACCATTTTCAATTTTGCTCACCAAAACGAAAACGCGACGTTATTTACACACTTGAATTTCTACTTTCTTCTACCACCATGCGCCCCTGAATGTGTAGCTTTGGACAAAATCCACGGCACCAAGAAATAAAAAAAATGGTATTTGGGTTTCTTTGTCAATAGTGTCCTTGTCGGGCTGAAGCTATGTTTTTGGGCCCAAACTGGGAGACTGGTGGGCCTTTCCTGTTATCAACTCAAGCTATTTCCATTGTAGACATCTCCATGCAGTGAAATAAATGTTTCATGGATCCTACTATTATTATTTGATTTCTATTATCAAAATAAGGTTGGATTACGATTAAGGATTACTCATATGGAATCATTCTATAGTGAGGGTCTTATATACGACTTGTACTTTAACCTAACAACATCGACATTTTAGTAATTAACTGGTTTCAATTATGATTCATGGGAATGTGGTAAACAACTTATGAAGAATCAATACCATTCTTAGCCTAATTCTAAATAATTTAGTACACATTTTAAATGAGAATATGAATTCTAACTTCTCCTCATCAATTGCGCATTAGTAAACATGCATGAAATGTGAAATTAAGTTGGAATTTTATTTCATCTGGTCTGGTCGACATTAATAGTGTATTAATATTGAATCAATCTATCGGTCCCGAATTTCATCGTAAACTATGTGGACGTTAACCTAGAACATTGATGAATTGGCTACTATCTAGTAGTGGCATCTTTAAGCCAAAATACTTCTGAAGAATGCTCATGATATGTTTGTTTATTGGTCAAGTCAAGAGTTGAGGCTGTATATAAAAATTGTGTGGGTGGGGAGAGGGTAGTTGCACTGGAGTTTCCCTTCTCTTCTCCTCGTGCAGAGCAGTTTGTGCTGAAGAAATCTACATATATATAATATATATGTATGTACCCAACCCAGAATCTTATAAAACTTGAGAAGGGCTATTAATAAATGAAACAGGCTGCAAGTAGGAAGAAACTAATTAAGCCAATAATAAGCATAGCATATCGATCAAAGTTTCTTTCCCCGTTAGATAGCTAGTGAACACATCTAAATTAAGAAACACAAATGCAGAAAACAAGAGCCAATGAATCAATTATTAATTCAGCTATGGACAATGGACATAAAATCCAAAAAATAAACAGACAATTAACGAATCAATTAAACAATAAATCAAAGTTTGCTGCTGCTGCTGCTGCTGCTTATGAATGAATGAATGATGTCAATACTCTGTGAGTCCCTTGATGAACTTGAACATGGAAGGAGAAATGGAACCACCCACGTTAACATTGGGAGACGCATGCGACGAGGAATCTGAGAATCTGTAAAGAGGGCGAGGGGAGCAGAAGAAATCGGTCGAAGAAGTCGAAGTTGGCGTGAACAGAGGGATGTCTGCAAAATAGGGCTGGCTTGGGTGGCTGAACATGGCATTGGGAGGATAATATCCACAAGACGACAATGAGCTGCCTTTGTTTCCTTGATGATGAACAACATCAACATTCTTGTTATTATTATTATCACAATTCTCATCCGTGAGACCCGAAGACGACTGATCATTGTCATCATGGCTGCAGCTGCTAATTATAGAGTTACTTGCAGTACTATTCATGTTGTTAATGTCGATGATCTGGTCATCTTGATCTCTTCGCCCCTGCGACAACGACAAAGCGTCCACCTTTACATGAACATGATCATCAGTAGTAGTAGTAGATTCAGGTTGTTGGGTTTGGTCGAGGCCGGTGAGCTTTTGGACCAAAGCCATGAAATCACGTGCCTGCGTGTGGATGATCTTGGGAGATTGGGTGTAAATGATCACCGGCTGCCGCTGTTGCTGGTGGTGTTGTTGGTGTTCATGGGGATGTTGTTGATTGGCCATGCGGGAAGAGGAATTATTATTGTTGGGAGGTTTTTGAATGAGATAGGAAGCCTTGCTGATCTTCAATGGGGAGGGGCGGTTGCCATTCATCATCATCATCTGATCTCTCCTAACTGAATGTTGACGATCCTCATCCAGCTGGAGCTTTGCAGGGTTCATTATGAATCAGTTGCCTCAGCTAACTAGTCTTAATAATGACCTAAAAAAGGAAATCAATCAGTTAATTAAGAACTAATTACGATGTCGAAAGGGTCACTGTATATGTTAGAACCTATTGCATATCAGAGAGAGAGAGAGAGATGGGATATAAAATTTGATTAGAGGGAGGTAGAGATGAGATATATAGAAAGCAAATGGAGAGAGATGAGATTAAGGCAAGCCAACTATTCTGACCGTTGACTTGACAATATTGACATAGATACCATCAGCGGGGAATATAATTGGGATAAAGAGATGGATGGGGGTGATCCATGTTGAATTGCAAAGGGCTTGTTGCTTGCTATGGTTGAGAGAGAGAGAGAGAGAGAGAGAGACAGAGAGAGCTAGACGATGGAGAAGAGTTGTTAGATGTTTGTAGGCTTTTCCAAGTTTTGAGTTTTTGGTTGTCCTCTTGGGCGCATTTGTCGGCTGGCCCACGCAACGCCGGCGCAGTTGGCGCTCGGTCAAGCAAGACTCATTTTTTTTTTCATTATTTATTCTTTCACTTTGGCTTTTTTGCATGCCTGGTTGATTATATATTCACGGTTTCACATTATATATGAGAGATGGGTGGCTCTCTTCTCTAAATCGATCAAAAGATAATAATATTAGAATTTAATTGCAGAAATGTATTATATATAAATGTTATTGGTTGCTGGGAGTGGGAGGGAGATCCTTTTAGCAATTGGTTTAATTAGCTGAGTTATAGAGAGCTTGTGCCACTTGTGCTGAGCTTCCACCTTATTTTCTCAAAATAATTGGGCGTCAATTTTGGGAAGTTCCGTTTATTTAGTTTAGTGAATGGAAGGCAACTAAGACTTGGGATTTTCATTTGCCTCCACAAGCTAAAAGCGCCCATCATCGGTATACTGTATATACAGTACGTATACGGCATGTACATACTGCTTCGACTTTATATACGCACTTGTTTTGACTTTGAATACGACAATTTTAGATATAACTTGATACATTATACATAGCCAGTCCTATCCAGTACAAACAAACTCATTCAATTCCAATTAAATTAAACCCAATTCCAGGCAAATCTCCTTTTTTTCCTGTTCAACTGTTGGGGATGACGAGTCACCTCTGTCAGCCTCATCTAGTCAAACTTATCGCTCATAAAAACTTGGAGCCTTTTTAAAATTTTGCCACTACTTACATCTTGAGCTTTGACTAATTGGTATATTCATGTCCATATATGTTTTCTCCTCTACAATTCAATGTTATCTTCATAGTCTTGACTTCAATATAAAAGTCAAACTCTTCCAGTTTTTTTATGCTTTGCTTGTGTTGTTTATTTTTATACTTTGGTCTCAAAACCAAAACATTTGAAAAGTATAATTCTACTCAAATTAATATCTTATTCTCATTTATGGCAGTAGAGAAGTTGGCTTCTTAACCCAGCAATGTCTGCTGATTTCAAAAGTCAACTAAATGAAAATACATACCCTCATTCAGGTTGAAGGAGGCCCCTAAGGGCATCCCAATCATAGTATTTAAATAGGCCTCTAAATTATAGAGACCTATTTAAAGCTCCGTTTGAATATTCTGGGCTCTAAAAGTATTTTTCCCACAATGGGGGCTTTACTTCCGAGGCTCTAAATAAACTTTTTTATGATGTGAAGGATAAGTAACAAAAGTGATTCTTAGGGTGTGAGGATGAGGGGGGAGGATGGGAGGGATAATTAACAAAAGTGAAAACAAAAACTTGAAAGTAAAAACAATTTCAAATAGATTTCAGTTTTTAGTTTTGTTTTCATTTTTGTTACTCCTCTCTCCCATCCTCCCCTCTTATCTTCCCTCTCAATCCTATCTCCACTCTTATTCTCACTTCCGTTATCCCTCTTTTTTCTCTATACTCTAACACAAAAAATGAAAACTAAAATTGAAATGGTCATCAAACATGCCCTTAGTTTGTTTTATTGTATGTTTATGTTATGTTAGCTTTTTTTAATGAACATACCCAAAAAAAAAAAATTCAAAATCAAAATTTGGAGTAATAATTCTAAAGGTAAATTATAATTTTAAAAAAAAAATCAAAAATCAACATTTCTACCCAATTTATAATTCAAAAATTAAAAGAACACATAGAAAAATTGAAGTAGTAATTCTAAAGGTAAATTATAACAAATGAAAGCAAAAAAATAAAGACAAAAAGAAGAAAAAGAAGAAAAAAAAGAAAAAAGAAAACAATAAAACAATAAAACAAAAGGGGTTGACAAATCCTTTTATTTGGTTGTTAGAAAAAAAAAACATCCCTGCTCTCGTACGGAGTCACCACTTTGACCAACACTTTACCTCTTACGGGCCGACCCGGTGTGAGTGGGGATTAGTCTGGGTTGTGGTTAAGGCTTAAAGGTGCCACCCATAGTTGGGGCCCATCCAGGACCACCTCATGATTTAGACCCAAAAAAAAAAAAAAAAAAAAGAAACATCAAACAAAGCCTAATGTATGCTGCAGCTTTTCAAAATTTGGGACCTGTTCGGGTTCTAGGGGCTTTATCAAAGTCCACAAATTTAGAGACAGAACCTGTGTGGCTTTATGATATAGGCCTCCAAATCTCTTCTATTGTGGATGCCTTTTAGCACATGAATTCTATATTATAGAGCCCCAAGGAGGTTAAGCCCTATTTAAGATCCCCATCAGGGGCGGATCCACAGAGGAGCAAGGGTGGTCAATTGACCCCTGCAACCTCTGAAATCCTCCATTAGAGCCCTGCAAGTTGACCCTCCCAAGCTGTTCGACGAAATGCCACAATGGGGCAAATTCTGTGCAGGCTGGAGGTGTTTGCGCAGCGCAGGCTTGCGCGCAGCGCGCAGCGCGCGCGTCATTTTTTTTTGTTCGCTCGACGTCAAAACGACGTCGTTACACTTATTTTTTTTTTTTTGCGCTGGACATCAAAACGACGTCGTTCCACTTAACTTTTTTTTTTTTTAAAACACCTGGCCAAAACGACGTCGTTTTGGCACAGGTTTAAAAAAAAAAAAAATAACACAGCATCTGTTCGATAATTCCCTTTCCCCAATCAGTTTTAGTTCATTTCTAACTTCTCAATTCAAGTTCTCAACCCTAAATTCCCAACCCCAACTAAAACAACCAACCTCCAATTCAACGGTGGCTTCTCCTCCCCCTACAAATCCGGCGGCGGCGGCAGCAAAGTGGCGGCGGTGGGCAGCAGAAAATTGAATAGCTCTTGTCCCCCAAATTCAATTTGATTTCAAAGTTGGATTGGATTTGTCTCTCAAATTTGAAAGTATGTTATCTTAATTTATTTATGCTTTAATAATTAGTAAAGATTCTTATATTCTTGATTAGTTGTTGTTGTTTGTTGTTGAGATTTGATTTTCGTTTGTTAGTTTGAATAAATTATGGCTATACTTTTATGTTAGTTTGAATAAATTAGGGGTTTTGATTTTGATTAGTTAGTTTGAATAAATTAAGGTATTATTTTTATGTTAGATTATATCTTGGTTAGTTTCAATAAATTAAGGGTTTTGGTTTTGGTTAGTTAGTTTGAATAAATTAGGGTTTTACTTGTATGTCATATTATATCTCTTGGTTAGTTTGAATAAATTAGGGGTTTTGATTTTGGTTAGTTAGTTTGAATAAAATAGTGTTTTATGTTAGCTAGATTATATTTGGTAAATTTGATTGGTTGTTGGGATTTTTTTTTTTTTTGGTTACTTTTCATAAGTATGAGTTTTTATTATATTGGTTATTTCTACCAATACAGTTATGGAACGCTATTTTAAGAGAAGGTTTGCATCAACTACTTCTAGTTCGGATAATGTGGGTAGTTCGAGTTCGAGAGATGTGGATATTTCAAGAGATGTGGATGTTTCAAGAGATGTGGATAGTTCGAAAGAAAGTGAGTTGCAAGATATCTTGGCTAATCTTATTGCAGACCCCGGACTTCGGCCTCAAATGTTAGACTATGATCCTAATATTAGAGACGAAGTTCGAAGAGCATATCTACAAAAAGGTCCATGTCAGCCTAAGGATCATACATTTCCACAAACTGATCTTTCAGGGTATGATCGACGCTTTAATGTCAAGTGGTTTGATGAGTTTGACTGGTTGGAGTACAGTATTAGTAAAGATGCTGCATTTTGCCTTTATTGTTATCTCTTCAAATCCAATTTCAGAATTGGTCAAGGGTGTAGCGACGCCTTCACAGAAATGGGTTTTAGGAATTGGAAGAAGAAAGAGAAGATTAGGCAACATGTTGGGCATGTTGGAAGTGTTCATAATCAATCTAGACAATATTGTGTGGATCTTATGAATCAAAAGCAACACATCCGAACAGTTTTGATAAAGCAATCAGAGCAAGCTCGTATTGATTATCGTATTTGCTTGACAGCTTCTCTTGATTGCGTGAGATTTTTGTTGAGGCAAGGTCTTCCTTTTCGTGGGCATGATGAGAGTGACACTTCAAGCAACAAGGGGAATTATTTGGAGCTCTTACAATTTCTTGCTGATCATGATGAGAAAGTTAAAGCCGTTGTGTTAGAAAATGCTCCCGGGAATCTCAAGTTAATAGCTCCAACAATTCAAAAAGATCTTGTGAATGCTTGTGCCACTGAAACTATTAAGAAAATCATTAAGGATATGGATGGTGCATTCTTCTCTTTATTAGTTGATGAATCACGTGATGTGTCAGTAAAAGAACAGATGGCGGTGGTGTTTCGTTATGTGGACAAAAGTGGAGATGTAATTGAGAGGTTTGTGGGCATTCAACACGTTAGCGACACTACATCAAACTCACTCAAGGAGGCTATTGACACATTGTTTTCAAGGGAGGAATTGAGCCTTTCCATGCTAAGAGGACAAGGATATGATGGAGCTAGTAATATGAAGGGTGAGTTCAATGGTCTTAAAACCCAGATTTTGAGAGAAAATCCTTGTGCCTATTATATTCATTGTTTTGCACATCAACTTCAATTAGCTCTTGTGGCCGTGGCAAAGGGAAATGCTGATATTGCCACTTTCTTCACATCTTGCAATAGCTTGGTCAATATTGTTGGAGCATCGTGTAAGCGTCGTGACATGCTTAGAGATCAACTACAAAAGGATATTACGGAAGCTCTTGAAAAAGATACTTTTCCAACCGGGCGAGGCTTAAATCAAGAAACTTGTCTCAAACGTCCAGGTGATACACGTTGGAACTCACATTATGGTACATTACTTAGTATCATCTCCATGTTTAAATCTGTGGTGAAAGTGCTCAAATTGATTATTGAGGATGGCTCCACTGATAATCTAGGTGAAGCAAATAGGTCATTGAGAGAGATACAATCGTTTGAGTTTGTATTTCACCTATTCTTCATGAGATCTATATTGGGAGCCACAAATGACTTGTCACAAGCATTACAAAGGAAAGACCAAGATATTGGGAATGCAATGACTTTAGTGAAAGTTTGCAAGGACCAACTACAACACATGAGAGAGAATGCATTTGAAGCCTTGCTTGATCAAGTATCTTCCTTTTGTGGCAAACATGATATCTTGGTTCCAAACATGGATGATGCATATGTCGCTCAATGGAGATCACATCGGAGAGCTCCTATAATAACACATCTCCATCATTATCGTGTGGACATCTTTATTCAAATCATTGAGTGGCAACTTGCGGAATTAAATCATCGCTTCAGTGAGGTAAATACTGAGTTACTTCTTTGTTTGACATGTTTGAGTCCAGATGATTCATTCATAGCTTTTAACAAACAAAAGCTACTTCGTTTTGCTGAATTTTATCCTCAAGATTTTACTTCCCGAGATCTTTTGGCACTTGAAGATCAACTTGAGATTTATATTAATCATATGCGTACAATGATAGATTTTTCTCAATTGAAAGGGATTGGTAGCCTTGCAAGAAAATTGGTGGAGAAAGGGTTGCATAGAACATATAATTATGTTTATTTGCTTCTCACATTAGCCTTAACTTTACCGGTTGCAACTGCTTCTGTGGAGAGAGCATTTTCTGCTATGAATATTGTGAAAGGTCCACTTCGCAACCGAATGGGAGATCAATGGTTGAGTGATAGCTTACTTGTTTATATTGAGAAAGATGTATTTGCTTGTATTGATAATGAAACTATAATGCTACGTTTTCAGAATATGAAAACTCGTCGTGGACAATTGTAATGTGGTTTTTTCTATTAATTATGAATGATAATATTATCGTTTCATTTTTATGGGTATATTTTGTATAAAAAAATTTTACCCTTTAAACGTTGACCCCCGGAAGGAAATTTCCTGGATCCGCCACTGATCCCCATTGGGGATGGCCTAAACCCTGGATATCATATGTGTTTAAATTCTCACTTAATTACAAAACTTGTCCAAGTTTATAGCTTATGCCTTCGTTGAAACTTTCTAGGTTTAAAATAATAATAATTCACAATTATCAATTTATCACCTTCACATTTCATCAGGAAGAGAATTAAGTACAATCCCAAATCAACCTAATAACAATATAATAAAACTTGGTTTCGTAAAGTTTACCACAAGCTAGGTATAATCCAACCCACTATTTTGACCGAGGCTTTCTGTTTGAATCGAATCGGTATTCAAAAATTAAATAAATAATTGTCATACCAAAATGAACTGTCGATTTAATTAGTATGCTAAGCATTCGGATTGATGGGCATAAATGTCCACCTCTACTCTGAGATCTGTTTTAAATATGACAACTTGTAAAACTGGTGATAACTAATATAATGTTAAAAGGTTGCCGATATTGACAAATAGAAGCTATGTCTTGTTGCCCTTCGACATCATGTTTCATAATGCATGCATGCTTATTCATTATAAATAATAGGGAGCTTTGGTTTAAAATTAATAGGGATTTCCTTATTGTGATAGATAGGAAATTAATTTCATAGAATTTACTTGAGGTCAATGGCTAAAAAGTAGAGTGTAATTTTACAATAATGTAATATAAAAAAATTCAAAATTACATACTATGTCACTACCTTTATAATTTAACAAATTTATTTGAAGTCGATCACCTTATGTCACATGCCCAACAATCCACCTTCCCCACCCACCGCCCATTTGTTGGCCATCACAAACCACTATACCAAACTTGTTTTTATGATATGTATTTAGTTAAACAATATTTATATTAACAATCAAATGTTTTTTATTTATTTAAAAAAATCATTTCAACACCGATTCGAGCACGATTTGTACCAAATCCTTAATGCAAACAAAAATTGCACACACAAAAAACAAAAACAAAAACAAAAACCAATTCTAACTGTTTCGGACTTATAAGTACACTTTGCCATAACACAAACCTCCATTACCCTTGAAAATGAAAACAAAACCCAAAAACAGAATACAATTTATACTAGTAAAGAATCACTAGACCGAAACACCATGCAGTTTATGATATTGCAACGGTAGTTTCTGTAGTAAGCAACATCCCAAAAAAAAATAAAAAATAAAAACTAAATGTCATCAGCTAGTATGGAAAAACTGAACACAATCAAATCATCAACTCAACACCAAAAACTATATGACATAACTTAGTGATGGGTATATTTTATATTATATATTTAATAGAAATTTAGTTATATACCCAATCTTAGACATAGTCTTATAAAGAAATCCTATATCATTTAAAAACTATAAACACACAAAAAAAAAACCCAAAAATTGACAGCTGTCAATTTTTTCAATTTAATAGCTGTTTTTTTAGTTTATTTGTGTGTGTTAAATACCTATATTGCCTTTGTATTATGGATTTGAGAGAGAAAAATCATATTTGCCAAAAAACCAGATCTGCCAAAAAAACCAAATCAAATTTATTTTCTCCTTTCTCGCTGGTGCTTTCTCTGGTGTTGGAGCAAGAGGAGCTTCCATTGCAGCTCAATCTCAGGTCCAACTATATTCTTCATCTTTAATCTACAATTTTCAATATTTCACCTTCGATTTCTTGTTCTAAAATCGTGCTTCTATTGATTTTTTTTTTTTTTTTTGGATTGTTCAAGACCTCGAACGAACCTTGATCAAATGCTCTTAGCTCTACTCCTCATCTTCGAGCTCTACTCCTCTTCGCCACGTCGTCATCGTCTTTGTCGTCATCATTGTCGCCGTCGTCGTTGTTTGGTTTGGACTTGAGATTTTTTATCTTTTGCTTCAATTATGTGTTTCTCTTCAGATTTTAGTTGATTTTCGAAATGTATTTTAAGCTTTGATGATCGATTTATCTTTTGTTACTATTTCAGTTATGAATCTTATTTTTGTTTAACAATGTACTTCTATGACAGAGTATTAAACATACTTCTATGACATAATAGTATTAACAATCTAGGCTCAACTTGTTTTGAGTTGGTCTGGTTGGTTCTTTCTTCATCTTTTCTTTGTTGGACATGTATTAGAAATAGCAACATGACAAACATTAATCAACATGATAGTAAACTATAAGTGTTATTACCCTAGACTGGAACATTTCAGGGGTAGACATGCATTAGAAATAGGATGTCATAGGAAACTAGAAGTGTTATTACCCTAGACTGGAACATTACAGGGGTAGACATGCATTAGAAACAGGATGTCATAGGAAACTAGCAGTGTTATTACCCTAGACTGGAACATTACATGGGGTAGACATGCATTAGAAATAGGATGTCATAACAAACTAGCAGTGTTATTACCCTAGACTGGAACATTATAGCAATTAATCAACATGACAGCAAACTAGCAGTGTTATTACCCTAGACTGGAACATTACAACCATTAATCAAAATGACACATTAATGAAGCTATGGTTTTCAAGACGTTTTGTTTGTAATGAATTGTTTGGGTTTTTTTTATAAAATTGGGCTGGGTTTGTTTTGGGTGCTATTTAAATTTTTTTGTGTTGGACTTCTTTTTTAAGTTGATCAATGGCAATCATGTAATTTATAGGAACTTAACCACCAATTTCTTATGTAGTAAATGAGTTTTGGGTGTGTTTTTAAAGTGCATTCTATGTGGGTTTTTTAAATATAATTTTAGCCCCTATTTTGGGTATATTAGTGAAGCTCCCTATATTTAACCCCATTCTTAATATATTTTGGTTAATATTTTGGAAGAATTTTGATACTTTGAATTATATTTCCATTATAGGACTTTCGACTTCCTCTGGAGCAAAATATAATCAAATGGACGAATTTTGGAGTAATTCCAATTGGAGGACGTTCGTGAGTCACTTAGTTTGATCGTATCAAAATTTTAGATTTTTCTACCAAGCGGTTATTCTCTGGCAATACAATAAAGGAGCAGTGCGCGGTGCTGGAATAGTGACGTTTTGGGCCTTCATTGCGTTTTTGGAGCCCAAGATGACCTCAGATGGGTTCATGGCCTTCTGGAGAAGTGTTCAGAACGTTTTTATCTTTAAAACAAGCTATCTACAATTACCTTTTATTCTTGCAAGTATTTTCAGTGATTTTAACCTTGTTTGCGCAGGTACTAAAAATCCTATCACCTAGTAACAATAAGAAACTGCGCTTCAAAATCAGACGAACTTCCTCTTAAAAATAGCGTCATGAAATTTGGTGGTGAGGCTGGAGATGGCAGTGGCGAGGAGGAGGAGATTCTGGATGAGCTTGGCGCAGGAGAGGGAAAGGAGAAAAGCGTCGGCTTCGAAGAGTTGATAACCAATAATAAATAGATAAGGGTAAGAACGTAATTTCAAATAGAAATTAAACAAACCCTAAAGCACTTGCAAATGCCCATTGACCTCAAGCTAAGAAAAATTTGAAAACAACTAACTAAAAGCAAAACAGAACTAGTTCATTGACTATATCCTTAATATTTAACATTTTATTGAGGAATATAACCAAATTTTTATTAAATATTAATTCAAACAAACCCAACATTTTCGTAGTGTATGATGTAGTTTTCTTGCAAGAAAAGTAATGTTTGCGATTTACGACAATTAATGGGTCCAGTCAAAACAATTAACTCAAAGTGATACATTTATCAATTTTTGGAGCTAAATAAAGAGATGGTACATACGTCTTTCCAGTTTGTACGTAGGTGGGCTTAATGCGCAATCTATTATACTATTAAACAGTCAAAGTCTGATCCAAGAAAAAGAAAACTCTTCTAATTCAGCCCACTAAATATTTCAACTGGACCAGGTTTATAACGTTGAAGAGAAGCACAGCAGGTACCGAATACATATATTTCAAAACTACTACTTGTCATCTCCTTTGTTTACCGTTTAGAATGTTAATTCACATGAGTTTAGCATTCGCATCAAGCAACTAATGAAACACGTTTTCTTGACCACGAAAAAAATACTAATATAATGATTTGCATAATTTGAATATTATTTTGGTGTGTTTGTTTAAAGTCCAACTACCTTCATTACATACTTGTGCCTTCAATTTTACTTCCAAGTTTGTCAAAGGTCAAGTTCTGCTGCGTTCCTACCTTAATCCAACTTTTCGTTTTCATGACTTTTTTTTCTCTTGGTAATTATACCTTACCAAGAGATGAAAAAAGGGGTAAACAAAGGAAAAGTTTAGCAAGAGTTCCCAAGTTTCAATTACCCACCTAATTAAATACGAAAAAAGTAAAAATCTCTTGCGTACCATCTTTTTCTTTTCAACTGCTACATTTAAAAGAACAGACCACAGAACTATGTCAATTATGTCGCGGAAACCCATTGGCCGGGCCTCTCCTATCTGAGTAGCCCATTGGCCCAGTAACCTGTCCAATGCCTGTGTGAGTGAGTGAGTAGTAATTGTAAGACAAATAAAACTCAGAGCTCATCGCATCTCCATCTTCTTAATAGATTATAAGAATGGTGGTGGTGACATGGTTCTCATTGTGCTTGTAAAAAGGTGAGAGGGGCAACAGAGGCAGCAGCCTGTAAGTTTTACTCTTCCACAAATTGGAAACTGGAATGGAAAACATGGAGTGATGTTCAAACAAACTCACCACAAATCAAGAATAATGTAGTAAATAAAATACACTTTTTTGTTCATTGGGATGTTTAAAATAAACAACTTGAGTTATAGGATCATGCGCAAACCAAACCAAACCGCACGCGCACTCTCTCTCTCTCTCTCTCTCTCTCTCTCTCTCCCATTCTTCTTCTCTCCGTCCATAAGAATATGATCATTGATCAGAAGAGCAGAAGAGCAGAAGAGCAGAAGAGCAGAGGAAAAAGAAGGCCCTTTCTCTCTTCTTGGTTTTGCCTAGAAAACACAAAGCCATCATGCGCTCCGAGTCTAGGCATATTCATTTACCCATAGTACAATAAGTGGCTCACAAACACATTCATTTTATTCTTAAAATATGAATAAAATGGTTCAAAACAACAGCACTCACTTCTCGATGCTTTTGTCTTTCACTCTTTCGATCACTCCTCTCCTCGGATCTCCCGATCCCTTTCAAGCATTGCCCTTTCTGCCATTGATTTATTGTTTCTATGTCCCATTATGACCAAAACCCACTTTCCCACTTTTGTTTTTCTTCTAAAGAATAATTAGTTCCTGGCTTAATTATCCCAGATTTAATTAATTAAATCCCCCATAGCTGTCCAGCTGTGTAGCTGTGTAGCTAGCTAGTTACTAGTTTGGTGAAGAAGGGTAATGCGACCCATGATTTTGACTATCCATGATCCATCCATTCCATTCCATTTCCCTCCTCCTCCGTATTATGTATATAGCTTGGTGGACCAACCTACATATCATCAATATATACATAAATATTAAGGTGGTTCAGAGGTTGTTGTTTTGTGATTTGTGTATGAATGATGCTTCTGGCTTGAACACAAACAAACAGACAGACATACTCAGAAAGTGTAATAATATTAATAATTCTACACGCATGTTTTGTGTTAGTTACGAGATGATCAGCAGCAGCAGCAGCACTCATTCATGGTCATTGGTCCCCCAACAAGAGTTTCAATTAATTAATTAAAACTACTTTTCTTAATTAATCTCTCATTTTGTACGTGCCATTTCATGCGCATTGCACATGCTAGCTGCTGCATCTTCCCCATTTTCAGAAACATTTACCAAATTTTCCAGTTCACAGAACTTAACCTGTTTGATGATAGATGATTGTCCCCGAAGCTTTCAACTACTAATTGGTCGCTAAGAATATGAATAATTCATTCTTCTGAAATATATAATATTTAAGAATATTAATAAGTTGTCATTCACGCATTCTAGCCTCCTCAGACTCAGTTGTTGATTATACAAATCATTTTGAATTTTATGTCCACTAGAAATTGTCCCCCTTCTCTTGTTATAACTTATATACCCCCATGCCACTGTCAGCCAATTTGCATCCACCCTTCAATAAACAAACAAATCTTCCTTCTCTATGCGCATATTCTTCAACGAACATCGTTCTCATTAGTTATTCTAATTACCACTAAACACATAGCTTTTCCTTAAAATCTAGTGATTTGAGTGACAGAAGAAACAGTTGCTCTAGCAGAAATTTGATGGGTTCCTTCCTTTCCTAGACACCCAATTTCATAATAAATAAATTGGTTTTAATAAGAAGACCATGTAATTTGAATTTGGTCCCCACACAGATATATGTCATACGAGTACCAATCCAATTACACGTATTTGGGGTTTTCCCAGAGAAAAGAAAAACAACATTTTGAAGGGTTTGGATAACGACCTTAAAAGGATCATCACATCACATCACATCACAAGAAGCTTCTATAACTAATTGTTTCAGAAGATTCAGAACCTTGAACGCAAAAGAATGGCCTTGTTATCTGTAACTGGTGCCCCATCAACAACAGTGCCCAAAAACTCACTCGCTTCAAAACAGAGTGTTAAGCTTAAAGTTCCAAGCTTTTAGGGGGCAATTAGAATGCTAAGTTTCATCAATAAAACAACTGGGTTCTTTTAAAACCTTTCCACTTGAAATGTATCACCTTAATTGATGTTCTGATGCTTAGAAACTCTGACATTTCATCACTCTGCTGCTGCTGCTGAATGTTGATGCAGCAGAGCAGCGCAGAGTAAATGTTGAGAAATGGAAAGAAAGCATCATCCTAGCCTTCACTTCATAGTTCGTAGTTCATAGTTCATATCCCTGTCCTAGTTATAGATTAGCAACTCTGCCATTAATATTTGTCAAAGACTCGGGACTTGGGATATCACACACTTCCCAAAATTCTCTCACCCAATTCACAAGGCACAAAACCAACCAGGTCCTCCATCATTCAATTGTTCTTTGAATTGGGTTTTAAAAACTGATTAGCATAATGAGAATCTCAAAAGAATAAACAGAAACTTGCCGGGAGGAGGAGACTAGGAAAGTGTGTGTGTTTGATATAATCTAAAAATAAGACGACGGACGGACAAATTATATGTATCTAATAAGATGTTTCTTTTTTATGTTTAATTTTATCAGATCATTTTGGCATTTTGGCATTGACAAGATCTAGAGAAGAATCTAGTAAATTACAAAACCTCCAACTCGTTTGCCATCACCTTCAGCCCCGTCTGGTTCATGGTAAATGAGATTTAGGGATGAGAAATCAATTGATTTCCCATGTTTAGTAAGTTCAGGAATGGAAAATCGTTGCCTGGCTCATGGGAAAGTATGGGGAAAAGTGAAGCCATCCTCCCAACTTGAGTTTTGTTTTCCCTTCTCATAGGGAAGTTTGGGAAAATGAGCCAATATTAAATAAACATTTTTCATGACCATTTTGTCCATATTAACAATTTAGAATTAAAATATATCATTAAATATATTCTTTTTTTATTTGATTTAATATGGGTATAATTGAAATTTTATACAAACTTTGTTTCTCATTTCTAACATTGGAATGGAAATGAAATAAAGTTATATCTCCCGGTTACTTTCCTAGCATTACCAAACGTGGGAAAAGAATCTTCCATTTCCTATTATTTTGAAAATAACATGAGAAATGATTTCCCCTCAAATTCGTTCCGTTAACCAAACGGGGCCTCAGTCTTCAGACCCCTCACCTCTCGCCTCACTGGAATGATGGCATTTGACATACAGGAACAGGACAGTTTGATTAGATTTCCCCCTTTTTTCGGATCGGGAAAAATCAAATGTTAGCTTCAGTTACTGCAACAAATTCCATTTTCAATTACACGTAAATACCTGACTGACAGACTATTTATTCCCTCATTTTCTAATATAAAATCCACGCTATATCTAAATTTCTATGCACAAACTTTGAGTAGTATTGGAAATAATTATTTAGTAATGTGTTTTAGGTTGCAAAAAGCAAAAAGGGCAATCTTGTACCATTTCCATGTCATCGTCGCCAAAAATATAAAACCAAAAACATGATAATTACATGACTCTAGGAACTGGGAAGAGTTTAGTGTGTGATTTGTGAGTCCAATTTTTCTGTTACCAACACACTAAATATGTGATTAAAAGACTTCCTAAACAAATTGATACAAACACAATTCACAGAATTTTCCTAATTAAGGTTGCGGAATTCACAAAAACTCTTTTGCTTCCCAAAATTTATGTTTCTCTCTTTTCTTTTTTTTCATCTCTCGGTTTCTTGTATTTGTGATTTTTCCTCTTTTTCTCCTCCCAAATCAAAAATTTGTAACCCACTCCACTCTTCATGTTCTATTCTACTACACTGTCGCATTGTCTCGACCTCAGTCCTCAAGTCCCCAAGTCCACTCTCACCTTTTTTTTTTTGGTGCGTATGGGAATTGGGAAGTAGAGGTACAGAGGAATCTTTCCCCAAAATTCGGAGGAAATTTAAAAAAAAAATTAGAGGTGTATAGCTGGAAAAAGCTGGAAGACCTACTCGTCCAAGAAACGCTTCACAACCTTCACGCTTGGTTTGACAACCTGCCTCTCCCATATCTCTGACCACCTCTTTCCGTCGTCCTTATCCGACGACGTCGTCGCAACCACCGCCCTAAACGCGTCCGTTGCATCTAGCCTCCGTAGGTCCCACCCTCCTCCCTTCAGCCGTAGGATCTTCCCTATCTGCCTCTTCGCCAGCTGACACGTGTTGTCCTTGATCGCCCTCACCGCCTCTTCGTATGCTTCCCTCCGCTCCCGATCATCACCCTCTCCGCCCCTCCCCTGTGGTGGATATTTTTCAAAATACCGAGTGAACTCGGGCACGCCAATCGCCTTTCTCAACGCTGTCTGACTCGCCGTCAATTCGTCTTCGTCCTGGCGATCCGGGTCGCAGAACTCGGCCAACTCGTCCAACATCCCCGAGTCGAGCATTTCGTCGACTCGCTTGCACAAGTACTCCGTCAAGACCGTCAACGACACGTCCACCCACAGAAAACAGCAATTATACCTGAGCTCGGAAGAGACAGAGCCATTGAAACCCGGTTCGAAGACATTGGAGCCCGGTTCGAACCGGTCCACGAGGAGCGCATGAATGAAGGAGTTGGAGCCGCCGACGAGCATCGGCACCTTCCTTCGATTCGTAATGCTGGAAATGGCTTGACCGGCAACGGCGCGGAATTGGGCGGGCGTAAAATCGCCGTGGCGAGGGTCGAACTCGCCGAGGAGATGGTGGGGGACGCCGAGGCGGTCGGGGATGGGAAGCTTGTTGGTGGTGATGTCGAGGCCGGCGTAGAGTTGCATTTTGTCGGAGTTCACGATTTCGAAGAAAGGGAAGCGGGTGGCGAGGTCGAGGGAGAGGCGGGACTTGCCGGCGCCGGTGGCGCCCAAGATAATGAGAAGCTTGTCCTTGCGCTGTTGTTGTTGGCGTGGGGTGGTGGGGCCGGAGGATATGTGGGCCCCGCGGCGGGGCTTGATGTGGGGGAGAGGATGATGATGGGAAGGAGTGGTGGGGCAGAGGTGGTTGACCGGCGGGAACAAGTGGAAACGAGAGATATAAGAATAGAAATTGAGATTAGAATAATGGTGGTGGGAGTGAGTTGGGAAGGGATGAAGTGTCATAGGAAGAGAATGACAGGCTGTGTTTTGGTGAGCTGGGTATAATATGAGCTGCACTGTACATACAGTGCACGCTTATACGGAATCGTAACGGAAAAGAGAGAGAGAGTGCTTGTGGTATAATTTGTGTGTGGGTAGGGGAGGTACAGCCTAAGCTGTCCACTGCTGCCTCCCTGGTCGACGATGGATATAACGATGATCAGTACTAGTACTCAGGACCGGAAAGTACTAAAACCTGTTGGTTGATGGTGGTGGCTGCGGTGGTTGCGGCGGCGGCGGCGGCGGTGGAGGAATAATGATCATATAGTAATAGAAGACCAAGACGAAGTGGTGTTTTTGTCCTTTAGCTGTTCTCTACTATCGTCATGCCCGTATCCAAGTTCATACCCCTCCTCTCCGTGGTTCTCTGCTCTCTCTCTTTCTCTTTGTGCGTTTGTTTATTTCTGCCTTTCTCTTTATATATATAACCCTTCCCTTTCATGTTTTTATTTTTTTTTCTTTGACAAAGTTAAAAAGTAAAAAAAATTTAATGGAAGCGGTTTTTAACTCAAGTGGTTAGAAGGAATTTTATCCTCAATATCGCTTATATATAAAATAAAATAAAAAGGCAAAAATGGGGTCACTAGTTCACCATATTCACTCTCAACCATTGGCCCGTTAAAAGTAGAATACAAGTGCAAATACATACCAAATTCTAATAGTTGACAAGAGACATTATTTGAACATTTTTTTATTAAATAAAAACGATTAAGGTTGAAACACACCGAATTTCTCTATTCTTTTTTGGCAAGAACACACCGAGTTTGGTTCTCACACATCAATTCCTCTGTCATGTTCAACCAATAACCTTTTTCAACACAAAAGTCATATACTCATATTCTCAAGTCAAATCAAGTGAAAAGAAATATTTTTTTCAAACAAAAAACAGAGATTCAATTCAAGCATTAGGTTAGAGAGAAAATCGATGATGCATGAATTTGCATATCTGTAGTAAATGAACTATATGATGGCATTATTATTGTCAAAGTGTCATGAGAATTCAGTACAAGATTAATTTTTTTTCCCTTTGCTTGTAACTTGTTATATTATTTTATTTGAAGTCTTCGAAGCCTAATTATTTCTCTCTCTCTCTCTCTCCCTCTTTTCTCTTGTCCTTTTAATATTGCATAGTCCAACCCTTGCGTAACGATCAGATGCATGCTCCTAACCCTTTTATGCCTTAAAACCCCAGTTATTATTAATGGGGCAGAATTTGACATTACAGATAGAGATAGAGAGGTTGCTGCATGCCATCCGGGGTTCAAAGCCTGCTGGCCTAATAATGGTTCTTGTTTTTAATAATAATCTTGATTTTTGTTCTTCATAAGGTTGAGATTCTACTTCTCCTCCTCATAACATATTTGATGACGAAAACTCATTTCTCTCTACTCAAAATGTGTTGAGAGAGAGAGAGAGAGAGGGAGAGACAAGAGTGACTTGTACTCAATATCCATGTTATTTCTATGGTGGAAAATTATGTTCAAACACTACACCCCCGTTCAGTGTTTGCCAAGTAAGTTGACCCCAACCCAAATTGTGTTCCCCTTCTTTTTTTTATGGGCATATTCTAATGTGATTCATTAATTCACTAAGCATATGTATTATATATCCAGTTGTATTTTTCTGGAATTTTTAATTCCCTTCCCTGCTAACGATAGGTAGGTTTGGTAGCAATATATGTTATGTTTGCCGGCCAGTGGAAGTTAGATGACGCAAACATCAACCAGGAAGGATTGAGGATATGGATACATTTGGCCACCTGGAAGTAGATACAATCATCCTGAAATAATAATGTTAAGTTAACCAATGAATCTTATTTCGAGCTAAATTAGCAGCAAGCAAAAGAACAAAAACAAGATGAAAATTCGCCGGACATATATTATGTTATGACATTGGAAAGATTAATAAATATATATATAAACATTGGGCCGGGGTTTCTTGTGATCACGACTGTGTTGTGAATTGTGAACATGCCTCTGTATATGAGTCCTGCATGCGAGCGTGAGCTGACTTGAGCTTGACGATGGCGTAGGTGATTGGTGGTGTGTGTTGTGAGGCTCTTCGCGATGACAGAGGGCGTGACTCTCTCTCTCTCTCGGCCCTATGTATATATTAATGCGTTGTGTTGCGCCATATGGTTACATGATTGTTTTTATGTTTCGGCCTTGTTTTTGCTTGTGTTGCATTTCTACAATCTCTCCATTTAATGCATCACTTCCATTAGTTCATTATTGATGTTTTTTTTTTCTTCTAAGGATACATTGGTAATATCGGCCACCTTTGAGAAAATGAAAATTAAGAGAAAGATTATGTTTTTAGTATGATTAATCGCCTATGGTCTTTGTATCATGTCAAACTCATCATTTTGATCCCTAAACTTCAAAATCAATTAATGTTGTCCTCATTTCCTTGCCCCGTACAACAATGTTATCCACAACGTCAATTCAATTTAAAATTCTATTAAAACAGAATGATGAGTGTGGATTGGAAAAAGAGTGAGGGGTAGACGTCGGCTAGAGAAGAGGGGGCAGGCATGGGAGTGTGGACTGGGGGAGGGGGGAATAAAAAGAGATGGGTGATAATGGGTGAGAGGAATTTTCAATGAAATTGACTCGAGAATGATATACATAGTACATAATAAGAGAATAAGGATGACATTGATTGGTAAGTTTAAGAATCAAAATGATGAGTTTGAGATGATATAAGGACCGCATAGACATATGATATAAACTTATAAAAGAAATAGTTAAATTCTAAACCAATTATGTTTTTGATACCATTCATATCTATGCGACAGTTGAAAGAAAGAAAAAGAAAAATAACAAGAAACGAGTTAGAACAATAAAATAAAATGAAAAGCCAAATATAAAGCAATCATGAATCTCCAACTTATGCAGAGTCATTTCAAGAAAAAAAGAATGGCATCGAGTAGATGAGCTGAAAAGGGGGTCAGATAATTGAACTGCTACATACCTTACAAGCATGGCCTTGCATAGCATGCAGTAGTCTTTACACGATATTGTCCTCGTTATGTCATGTGTGGGAAAGTATCACGTCTCTAAGAACAAAAGAGACGAACGTTGTTTTGTACCATTTAATCAATCGAACATGCAGGAATTGATTGGTGTCACATCAGACTATCACACGAATTCAGAGACAAATAATAGACGTGTAGAAATGTGGCGGCTGGAATATCCTATATCGTAGGATTCACATTAATTTAGCCATAACTAGTTAAGGGAATGTGTCCCCAACATATTTCATGTGCCTATCAAAATAAACATTTTATTTTTTATTTTTTGTGTATGATGATATATATCAAATTATTTTTTGTCAAAGATATATATATATATCATCTTATGAAGCTCAAGTTATACTATTTCTCAGTTAATAGATGATTAATCTAAAGATTATATAAAAGAAGTGTTAGAATTAGACGTTCACGTATCAAATGCATCAAATGCGCTATCGACACGAATACTGATGTTATATCATAATTTTGAAAAAAGACTATAAAAATAAAAAGCAAAGGGCTGATGCGGTGGTTGGTGCAGCAGTTTTTTTCTTCATCTTCCTTGCCCACGATCTTGTAAAGTCGGTCGGTCCTATAGTATCGTTCGGGGTTGGTTTGGGGTTTGCCGCGCCCCGATTGTTACATTTGAAAAAGTTGAAAATTTCAGAAGCCAAAGCCAATAACAAGATGGATGCATGTAGAAAATTGGTAACGGGGGATCAGAAATTCTAGGTTTTAGATCGTGCATAAAGTGTTGCAAGATTTAGAAGCCCAAAAGATCCAAGTCGGTGTTGAAAAGGTGGGATTGAAATCATGATCAGCATTGAACTCTCTCCCCTTGGTACGAAAATTTCTAACTAAATAAACTACAATTTGCAATGGATCCCCCAAACCATAACAATGACCAGTAAGTAGATATGACTGAGCCTGACGGCAAGGAATATGACATGGCGTCGATGGCGATGCAAAACTTTAATGATTTATATCTTAAAAAGGAGGAGAATTTTAAGCTAGAAGGGATCCTCATAACGACTTTTAGGCTTCGATGGGCCTCAGTCAGTCTTATCTTTTGATTTATTGAATGGAATATCCTTTTTTAAATTAATCATCTGGAATGATATGGATTAAGATTTGATCGTGGCGGGGCTTAGTCGATCCATCGTATTATTAGTAGGACTCTTTTGGATGTTGAGTATTTTTTATCTTTTCCTTTCCAAAACTGCGCATGCAGTTCATCAAGCAGCTAGCGAACCACATGCTACGCGTGCTCCAAAGAATACACGTACCCTTGCTATACCAAGATTATATCAAGCTTTAATAAGATAAGTAAAGTGATTACAAAAAGCTAGAAGAATTTAAGATTGTGTCAAATGCATGCATGTAGAGGTTGGTATGGTGATGGTGAGAGAGTTTTTCGATGCGATATCATTTGACAATATGACCGTCCGTAACACCATATACTTTTTCATAAAGTTGTAGGTGATAGGGATATATAATACTTTTCAACAAGTTGCTAACAAATTTCATTAAAAGAGGTGATTGAGTTCACAAACTCAATATGAATCCAAAGATTTGTTAATTAAACTGACATCACCATCTAGCCAAAGCCAATCATACATAACCATATATACATCAATCCTAATTCATGTAAAACTACGTACCTAAATTAAGGCATGACAATCGGGAGACATGTACACACATTATAACAATTTTCCATGTGTGTATCTGATAGATGTACCTACTTCTCTGGCTATGAACACGGAAAATGATAATCATGCCACTAAGCTGAGCGGCCAACGACTTTCCAACTGTTGACCGTTGAATCCTTTTTCAAGTTGGAAAATCACCAAATAACTCTACTTAGTGACTTCATTTTCATTTAATTTCCAAGTCCTCCACAAAATTTGGCCAAATATAGTGACGTGCGCTTCTCCATCAGCAAATCAGAGATGTGGATTCAATTCCCTCCTTTCCTACTTATTTATTACTCGTCTTCGTCAGAATCTACACTTCACACACATTGTAAAAAAGTCAGTTTTGCACCCAAAGAAAAAAGAAGAAGAAAAGGAGAGTGTTCGTCGTATGTTTGATCCGTTCAAAATATTTGCATCTGTCTAATCAGTTTGGTGTGTAATAATAATAATAATAATAATACTGTTTGTTTCACTTCCTAAACTGTGAAGATCAATGCCCTTTGATGGGTAGGAACAAATCGGGTCAGCAAGTTTTGGATTTCATTTTACATCACAAGAGAGGCAGCCGTTGACTATTTATTAGTACTCATCATCAAGTCCAAATCACAGCCCTGAAAATTACTTTACTAATAAATCACATGCATTATGAAAGAGACGGACAGAGATAAACCACATTATATAAATAAATTACCCAATTATAAATATCTTCTTTTTTTCTTTCTTTTTTCTTTTGGTGAACGACACGGGTTATGCTTTTCTTTAATTACACAAACTTGTTTAGAGTATGTCCACTTGGCTTAATCACTGGTTTACACTGCACTTGTTGGTCATCTAGACTTGGCCCTTGGCCCGCCGCACTTATCATAATCAAGTGTTTTGTTTAGTTTTTTAAGAGAAGATTAGGTAATTAAATCGTTATTTAAAGCTAAACATAATACGTTCAAAGCATGTAATGTTAGTTTATGGAGTTTGCAAGATGGGTTTGGTTTTATATTTCACATTTAATATTTAATGTTTAATTTAGAGAGACAACCTAGGTTTTCACTTCAAGAGCTGTTCAAGTGGAACCCACAAGCGTCCAATTTAAAAACTGCTTTTCAAATATTCATAAATTTATCCACCTATTAAATTACATAAAAATATAATTATACGAAAAGAAAGTCCAAGTAGCCATTAAATTTTTGTTATCGGTGAAAATGGTATGTGGGTAGGGTGGCTAACAATGTGACAGTGAGATAGTGATAGAAGCAAAAGACAAATGACCAAAAGGTCCGTGGTCGAAGGGTTAATTGGGCTTTTTCCTGATCGGTGGATGTAGCCCAATATAATGCCACAGGCCCAACTAGCAGGCTGACCCCTTTGGGCCTTTAGCCCGTCTACAACACATGGATCGCTGTCAGCTGGGAAACCACACTAGATCAAAGAGAAGTGCAGAGAAAAGTAGCTAATGAGCAGCAGCAGCTTCTCTACTGTTAATACATGGTGGTAGCAAACGTCATTTAAATTCTTATAATCCAAAAACATTGAAGCATATATATATATAATAAATAAAATGAGTAGTGCTTCCACCTTTCCTTTTATTTTCCTGGTTAAAGAGATGATATCCCAGTTTCCTTCAACAACGATATAACCTGACCATATGTTACAAGTTACAGGGTTGCAAAATCTACAGAAACAAATTAATGTTTCCCTTATCCTGGTTTTGAACCCTAGGCTCCCTGCCCAAGCTCCAGAAAGTCTGGTGCATATCCAGATGATTTTAGCAGTTTCGTCAATCCCTTCAAGGCTCCATATATTTCCTCAGTCTCAGGATGCCTCTCATCTAAGGAATAGAACTCAACCACACCATCATTGGCCTCAATAAAGCTAACACCTGGGACTTTTTTATACCCAGTATCCCTCGTTGCAACTTTTAATCTCGCCACATCTTTCCATCTCCCAAGATCACCATAAATATTTGAGAGCATGACATAATTTGCAGGGTTTTTCGGTTCAAGTTCAATGAGACGTTCAAGAGCCAGCTCTGCCAACTCAATGTTTTTGTAAATCCGACATGCCCCTAGTAAGGCAGCCCAAATAACAGCATCTGGTTCCATTGGCATCTTCCTCACAAAGTTCATGGCCTGGTCCAAAAGACCCGAGCGTCCGAGCAGATCCACCATACAACCATAATGCTCAATCTGTGGCACAATTGAGTAGTCATCAACCATTGATTGGAAATACAAAAGGCCATCTTCGACCAATCCAAGATGTGTACAAGAGCACAAAATGCCTATGAAGGTGATCCCATCTGGGTTTTCTCCATAATTCTTCATCTGGCGAAACAAATTTAAGGCATCCGCCCCACGTCCGTGCATTGCCAAGCCACAAATCATAGTGTTCCAGGTAATTAAATCCTTGTTATCCATGCTCTTGAACACGTCAAGTGCATTATCAATGATCCCACATTTTGCATACATGTCAATCAAAGCATTCCCAACGAAAACATTTCTCTTGTACCCAATGCTCTCTGCATATACATGTACCCACTTACCCAAATCAAGAGCTCCTAATCTTGCACACGCCGACAACAAAGTCACTAAGGTGGCATCATTTGGAAGCACATCACCCTCGCTTAGCATCCGCTTGAAAGATCCCAGAACTTGAAAGAAACTTCCATTACGTGCATATCCTCCAATTAATCCATTCCAAGAGAAAACATTCCTCTCAGGCATCTCTTCAAACAACTTCTCACAAGCATCAATCTCCCCATTACTTGCATAACCATTCAAAACGGTATTCCAACCCATCACATCTCGTCTTGGCATGTCATCAAAGAGTTTTCTAGCTGCCACCATATCCCTCAGCTCAATATAACCTGAAACCATGGTGTTCCACAACACAATATCACGTTCCGGAGCCAAATGAAAAAGGCGCTGTGCAGAAACCATATCACCACACAAAATGTAACCATTAATCATGGAAGTCCAAGCAACCACATTCCTCTCGAACATCTCACCGAACACTTTGTAAGCAGCTCCAATCACTCCCCCAGCCGCATACATTTCAATCAGCGTCGTTCCCACATATGGGTTTGCTCTAAAACCACCTTTTATCACTACACAATGCACCTCTTCACCTTCTACCAACCTTTTCAGTCTCCCACAAGATTTAATCACAACAGGAAACGTGAAGCAATTGGGCATTATATCCATGCTCTTCATCCTTCCAAACAATAGTATAACTTCTCTATGACTCTCATTCTTAGCATACCCTCTGAACATTGCATTCCATAAAGCAAAGTTCGGGTCCGGAATTCCATCGAACACTTTGTGGGCATACGCCATTTGCTTCAGATCGGCGCATGCTGTAATTAGTTTTGGGGCGATATAGTGGTTGTGCGAGAAGCCGTGGGTGATTATCTGGGTCTGTGTTTGGCGAAGTTGCTTTGTGGCCTTACATGATTGCAAGAGTGAGATGAACTTCTCTTCGAGAAGTCTGTGAGGGGGCTTTTGGGCCAATTCATGCAAAATCTTCGCTATTTTGTTTTTTTTATCACAAGGTTATGTTTGAGCGGGAGAACCAACTGTTTCTGAAAACTTCAGTAAGGCCATGAATATCAAATTATACTTTAATTTTACACCCCAAAAAAAAAAAATCTAATTTCCAAACAATAATTATAGTGCAGCGCACGTGGTCCACTCTGTTTGACTACAACCAGAGCTATGACCGTCAAACTTGCATCCACTTCCCATAAACTATTCCATAATTACAGCCATGAACCTTTCGCTTACTCTGAGTTTCCGACCAACGGAGCCTTCTCTGTTTCACCGGAAATCCTTCTACCCGATCACGTATCCACAAAAACAGCACGTACCCATTTTTCATCAACCAAAATTGGACCCAAGAAGAACTCAGTTCAGGATCACGGCTAAGAGACCGTCGCCAATAGAAGGCTTAAGTGAAGAGATGATGAGCGCCGTGGCTTCGCAGAATCTAGACCATGCGCCTGCTCGGAGACGAGTTCGGTCGGCATTCGTTGACGTGCATCAACAGCTTGATCATTGCTTGTTCAAGGTTCGTTCAATTTGATTATAGTCGTGATAGGCTGCTAGCTTGCTGCTCAAACATTTGTAACAGTTGAATGGAATTCTAGTTTCAATTTCAAAATATTGGGAACTCATAATGCGTTTGCTTTCTCCCTGTTGAAAATTTTAGATGGATCATGCTGGCATCAGAACAGAGGAGGTAAGAAACAAATTGACTTATTTAATTCTTAATTCCACTTATTTAATTGATGATCATTTTAGAACTTTTTGTGGCCATTGTTCGTAGTGGTATGGAAGGAACTCAAAGGGCATGGAAATTTTCTGCAAAAGCTGGTTGCCAAAACTAGATGTTCAAATCAAAGGTGCTTTATGTTTTTGCCATGGGTACGGTAGCACTTGCACATTCTTCTTTGAAGGTTGGTTGCTCTGTCTTTCCCTTTTCTTATTTGTTTGGAAATTTGAGCAGCTATTTTCCCTGTATTACACTTATCCCACTAAGGATTTATGCCAATCTAAGGCCAAAACTTAGAAGTTTTACACATGGTACGGTTCGAATTTGGATTTTCAGGTATTGCTAAGCGAATTGCTGCATCCGGGTACGCTGTATATGCTGTGGACTATCCAGGTTTTGGTCTTTCTGAAGGATTGCATGGTTACATCCCAAACTTTGATGAATTGGTTGACGATGTTAATGAACAATTTACTAATATCAAAGGTGTGAAATTGCCTAGACTCAATGTTATTCTTCATAGTATTATGCTATGATCACTTTGTATTGCAAATTGCAACTCTTACAAGACAGGCTTGCTATTTGCTAATTGCTAATTGCTTTGTATTACAATTCAGGAAGACCTGAAGTGAAAGGTTTGCCCTTCTTTATAATGGGAGAGTCCATGGGTGGAGCTGTCACTCTCAAGATTCATCTAAAAGAACCGTCTAAATGGGATGGAGTAATCCTTGTAGCTCCAATGTGTAAGGTAAGCTCCTTCTCTTTCTTTGTTTTTTGTTTAGTTTTCACTACTTCTCATTCTTGGATCACCAACTGAATATTTGTCTGTTGACTTTGAGTTGCCAAGATTGCGGAGGACGTGATGCCTCCAGCAATAGTTCTGAAGCTATTAGCACTCATGTCTGAAGTTTTGCCTCAGGCAAAACTCTTTCCCCAGAAAGACATGGCTGGCCTAAGCTACAGAGATCCGAGAAAGAGAAAAACGGTTAGCCCTTTCTGCACTTCTCCATTTAGTTGGTTGATCAACTGAAGCTGAAACAATAGTTAAATTGTGATGTTAATTTTCTCTCTTTAGGCTGGTTACAATGTGATTTCTTACAAAGATCACATGCGATCAAGAACAGCTGTGGAACTGCTGAAGGCCACAAGTGATATAGAAACACAGTTGGATAAGGTCGGTTGCCCTTTGTGCTATTCTGTCATGCCCTTTCAAACATACCATCAGCATGACTTAACTAGTTTCTGGAGATTTTGCAGGTTTCAGGGCCATTACTAATTCTTCATGGAGCGGCAGATAAGGTGACCGATCCTTTAGTGAGCCAGTTACTTTATGAGAAGGCCTCTAGCAAGGATAAAACTTTGAAGCTCTATCTAGATGGTTATCACTGCATTATTCAAGGGGAACCTGATGACAGAATTTTTACTGTCCTAGATGACATTGTAACATGGCTTGATTTTCGGTGCTCCCCCAATTAAAATTTACAGTCATTTACAGCATCCTTTCACATTTTCCTTTTAAGATTTTGATAAGATGCCAGTGCTTGAATTGATCGTGGTAAACGCCATAATTTGATGAGTTAAAGGGACATAGCAAAATTCTCATGTCCCTTATATGAGAAAGACTTCTATGAAACGGGAATATCACCATTTTGTTATACCCAGCGAATGACACTATGACACACATGATAACACTTTCACGTAGCATAACATTATTTGCCAAAAATAGCAAAACAATGTTATTCCAATTGCAACTAAGTTTTTCTCCCCTTTTACATGTAACTACAAAAGTTGAACTTGTAGGTAGGCCATAGATTAGCTGGTTCCATTTGACCTATAAACTTTCCATGAAATCTCGTACCATAATTTGTAATATTACATAACCCTTTTCAGTTTTTTTGTTCTTCCCCAACAAAAGAAAAACACTAGTTCTAGTTCAAAAGGGTTCGGTTGAACAGCCGTCGTATCCTTATAAAGTATCTATATAATTAAATTTCCTATATATAAGCATTTAAAAAAATAAATAAATAAAACAACTAGAACGGTGGGATCACTCCGACCAAAAGAAAAATATTAAGCACATGCTCCATGTGCATCCTCTAGAAAAAGTGACGTGCACTTTGGATGGACAAAACAAAAGAAGAAATAAAATCGAAGTGGTGCACTTTGGCTCGTTTCAAAGGCTTACTGGAGAGCTCTCCGTCTGTGTTTGACGTTTCCTCACTGAACTCTCTAATGGACCTTTCTCGTGCTCTGAGATACCAACCTCCTAAGCTTCCTTTGTTTCCTCCTCAATTCCAAAACCCAATCAACCATCTTCATCCAAAGCCCACATTTTTAGTCCCCAGAGGAACTCGCCTAATGGTTACCGCCAAGAAAAGGCCACCCATTGAAGGTGTAAGTGAGGAGCTGAATTGGATCGCTAACCAGAACCTCGACTTTGCTTATACTCGCAGGCAGGTTCGATCCGCTTTCCTTGAGGTCCAGCAACAGCTTGATCATTGCTTGTTTAAGGTTGGTTTCTTTTAATTGTGATCATCATCTTTACCTTTACTTTACCAGCCTTTGATTCGTTGAAACTAAGTAACAGTAATTAATGCTTTTATTTTTTCTTCTTATTTGGAATGGATTGGTGGGTAGTTGGCTCCTACTGGGATCAGAACAGAGGAGGTAAGAGTTAATTTTGTTTACCTGAAATTGTTTGGAAAGTAGTAGCTTTCTACGTTGTATTTAATTATTTGTTTGCTGACAAAATGCAAGTATGGATTTCTACTGTTATTGGGTTTGTAGTGGTACGAAAGAAATTCGAGGGGGTTGCAAATTTTCTGTAAAAGCTGGATGCCAAAACAAGGTGTTCCAATTAAAGGTGTTTTGTGTTTTTGTCATGGGTATGGTGATACTTGCGTTTTCTTCTTTGAAGGTTTGTCATTATGCCATTCCATTAAGTATTGTGTAATCAGTGTGAAAGTTTTTTCTATGTTCCTGATTTTAGAAGGTTTAGTTCACTTGAAATCCGTCAAGTTTGGATTTTCAGGTATAGCCAGACGAATTGCTGCATCTGGGTACGCTGTATATGCCATGGACTACCCAGGTTTTGGTCTTTCTGAAGGATTGCATGGTTACATTCCAAGCTTTGATCAATTAGCTGATGATGTGATTGAACAGTACACAAAGATTAAAGGTATGACACTGATCCTAGCTTAGTCTTAGCATCTCTATCATCTGATGTTGCAAACTTTAGACTAATCAAACTATTACCTTCAAAATTATGATTGACAGGAAGACCAGAGTTGAAAGGGTTGCCCCACTTTATATTGGGGCAGTCCATGGGTGGAGCCGTTACTCTCAAAGTTCACTTAAAGGAACCATATGCATGGGATGGAGTTGTTCTCGTGGCCCCAATGTGTAAAGTAAGCCCACATTGCTCCAATATGAACATTAGTGGAACAAAATTTAAGATTCATTCATTTCAACTTTAGTTTCCTATTCATATGAAGTTCTGTAATCTCATGCACTTCGCTTAAATTTAAAGCGTACCATGTAGAAAGCAAACTTTTCAGTCTCTATGTTTTTCTTCTGATGAATACTTTAACAAAGAGCTTCCAGAATTCATATTAGTAATTACCTGAGTTTGCAGAATTCATATTGATTTAGTTACCTAAAGAATCTTAAATTTTTAAATTTTTTAATAGTATCTTGTGCCACCGTTGGGTCATTGCTTGCTTCGTAGGAAGTTTTCCTTGTTTGCATTTTTATTGTGTGTTGAGAATTCAGGGAAAGTGAGTGGGCAGGAAAGATAGAAATAGGTCCTGAATGTTTGGAGTGTATCCTACAGATGGTTCATCAACTAAAAATGATAGCATTTACTAGAGGTGTCGTCAGGAATTTGCACAACTGGCGCCTGCTGATTTGGAGGCATGGGGATTACATTCTTCAGGAATCAAAGACCACCATGTTAGTTCTTGGAAGACAATAACTAGAGGACATTTCTGGGGAGGCCTCTACTGTGGCTACCAAGTTAGGACCCTCAAGTAGTATGTAAAACTCTACTTGAATGAATCAGTCTTGGGAGGAGGAATGAGCTCACAGTGTCCCTATCTGTGTGTATTGGAATTTAAGTTTCTGCATCTATTGATGTCTACCGTCTCTTTCTTATTCATTCAACATGACTCATGCTTCATTTAAAGGAAGTTTTACCCTGTCTTACACAAACTTAACAGGAAAAGATGAAAGATATCAAAATTGTTAGAAGAAAGCTGCCATTATTTCAACATGACCCTGAATACAACATTCGTATACACTCGTAAACAGACATATGTTAAATAGTCTGAACAACAGAAAAAGAAACAACTTACAGAAGATAGTGCTGATTTCTTGTATGCAGATTTTCTTATTATGTTGATTTCAGAAGTTGCAAGACCTAATTTTGTGTCTACAAACGCATTTTGGAAGTTGCAGATTTTCATCATGAATTTTTTTCTGACCTTGAGTTGCTGAAAGATTGCAGAGGATGTAACGCCTCCAGCAGCCGCTCAGAAGATATTAATTCTTATGTCAAAAGTTATGCCGAAAGCAAAGCTTATCCCACAGAAAGATTTAGCTGAGCTGGCTTTCAGAGATCCGATAAAAAGGAAAATGGTTTGTCTTTCATTTCCTCTACCAATGTAAATGCACTTGTATGAAAATCTGAGGGAGATGACTATTGTACAATAGTAAAGTTTCTCTACCAGTGAAACAGCATAAAACTATCTATTGCCTAGCCATTCAATAAGAACTCCCCACATTTCTAATGAGAAAATCATATCTAGACTACAAGTTCTCTTTATCTGCATTTAGAGGATTGAGTTTTAGTATTCAAAGCTTTGCTCATCCCTTATCAGGCTGTTTACAATGTGACGTGCTACAATGATCACGTGCGGTTGAAGACTGCTGTGGAACTTCTACAGGCTACTAAGGATATTGAGATGCAAGTTGAGAAGGTCAGTTCCATTTTGTGTCTGATGTGCATCCCTTCTTTTGTCATTTTCTGACAGTATTTTAGCTCCTAAACGATGCGTTTCATTTGATGCCATGGGTTAACCAAATTTGAGATATGTCAGGTTTCATCTCCACTGCTAATTCTTCATGGAGCAGCAGATAAGGTGACTGATCCCCTAGTGAGCCAGTATCTTTATGAGAAGGCCTCTAGCAAGGATAAAACCCTTAAACTCTACCCGGAAGGTTATCATTCCATTCTTGAAGGAGAACCTGATGACAGAATTTTTTCAGTCCTTGATGATATTATCACTTGGCTTGATTCCCGGTGTGCCCTGACATAGATGTTCTCGTTGAATCTGTGGCATCACCATTTCATCTATTGCTCTTTTTTTTTCTTTTTTCTTTTTTCTTTTTTAATTTCTGGTGAAGAATAATGGATTTATATATAAAATAAATTATGTAAATTTAAATAATACATCATTGCATGTCTATCCGTTGTGTTCATTCTTCTCTTGTATGCAACGTGGGAAATGTTTCATCAATTTTTTGCTTCCTCTTGAAATGCGGGAAATTTGAAGATAGCTATAGACCATATGGAAATAAATCTCCTATTTATAATTTCATAGAGAACCGTCCCATTTCTATGTTTTGGGTTGAGTTTTTTGCATGAGAGTTTTGTCTCTCAAATCCCTTGATGTCTGACAAATAGGAATAGCCTTCACTTGTTGATATCGTTGATGCAAATGAAAATTATTAAATAGCAAAATGATTTAAAATTTTAATATCCCTTGATAAAAGCTGTTCTTAAGTATGGTGTTTACCTCTAATCACCCTTTAAAAGCTTCTCACGTTAAATTGAGTTTAGCTTAGGTTTTTAACCTTAAACTTATTCATCCGACCTTTGAAAAATATCCCATTGTTTAGTGTCAATAACATAATAATGGTAAATTCCACCTGGGTGTGGGACACCTCGTGGTATTTTTTTTTTTAAAAACACATAATAAAGGTAAATTGATTTTATTACTTTGGTAGCTGATATGATATAAACAAACAAACAAAAAAATTTATTCCATGTAATTTTTATTGAATATTTTTTATTGGTGCTGAGGGACAATATTGAAGATTTAGAGCTGTCATCTGAGTATTAAGTAAAAAATGGTTGAAAAAAAGGAGGCACTGATCCAGCAGAGTTGGTACATAAAAAACGAAAACTAGAACGCTATCCAAACAGAGCTTGACCCAGAAGTTGAAGAAAAGTAGTTGATTTTCTGCAATTGTCCCCCCAGAAACTATAAATCGTAGTCTGAAAGGGCTTCATTAAGCGATCGAGGTTATCTACAAGAGGCTCATCGTCTTCATATAGGCATCCATCATCCATGTCTCTCTTAAACCAGCTTTTCAACAGAGGCGTTTTTGGCACAAAGTGGTAGGTCATACCCATTTGCCTTGGCCCCTGAATCTCATCCCTTTATTATATGTTTGTTTCTGTTATTCAAATCCTTATTCTTTGCTTATCCTGATTTGATTTCGTATAATTTATGTCGGTCAACTTATACTTTCAAGTTTGAACCCAGAATTCTAAGTTTTCGTAGAATTGCAGTTTAATTAGTGAACAATTTGTTCTCGAAATTCTGGATTCTTCGAGGCACCCAATCATTAATGTATTTCAGCATATGGGTTTCTTTCATTGAAAATATTTTTGGATTGTTTTTGCTGTTGGCGCTAGATATTCATTGTCTTTAGTAATTTGGTTGTTTCTTAACTCTGCCGCGTGTGATTATCAAATATTGAGACTTGGATTCAAATGTCTGTCTACTTGTTTGCATTGCTCTTGTAATTCGGTAAAGTCTTAACCTTGGTAGTTGTTTTGTAGCAAAACATGTTTGAACTTGGCTATTTCACGCATGAAATTGCTGCAAAACAAGAGAGATGTGCAGCTCAAACACATGCGCAAGGAAATTGCGCAATTTTTGCAGGCTGGCCAAGAAGCAATAGCTCGAATTCGGGTATAACTTTCAAAACTATACTCAAAGATGTCAATGCCTATTTGATTAAAATTTAATTCATGTTTGAATTATTATTGATAGCTTTGGTGAGCATTTCATAATCTGGTCAGGTGGAGCATGTTATACGAGAGCAAGACATATGGGCTGCGTATGAGATTTTGGAGCTGTTCTGTGAATTTGTCCTTGCACGTGTTCCCATTATTGAAAGCCAGAGGTAAATCCAGTGATTGTTGGTAATATGACATGTAAAGCATCAGGTGTATTACATTAAGAAAGTACATTGGAGTTTATATCATGATATACTAATGGGAGTAGGAAACACTGAGCATTGTTTGTTTTTTAATTTCTTAACCAGCAGGCATGTTGAAATTCTGTTATTTCTGCACACTTGTATGTCAATATAATTTGTTTATGCCACTCAATTTTTAACCATTTTTCTCCATACAGGGAGTGTCCACCAGAATTACGAGAAGCTATATCAAGCATAATTTTTGCTTCCCCAAGATGTTCAGAAGTTCCAGATTTATTGCAGATCAAGAATTTGTTTACAGCAAAATATGGAAAGGAATTTGTATCAGCTGCGTCTGAGCTTCGTCCTGATTCTGGGGTCAACCGAACTGTTAAGTATTTTGTTGCACATGCAATTGTGAATCTCTGCATGAACAACCAATATTGATAAAAAACTGATACCACTTTTTCAATTCTTTAAATGTAAGTTTGGCAGATAATTGAGAAGCTTTCAGTTAGTGCTCCATCTGGAGAGGCCAGGCTTAGGGTATTGAAGGAAATTGCACAAGAGTACAATCTGAATTGGGATTCTTCTAATACTGAAGCAGAATTCAGTAAAACGCATGAAGATCTGCTGGTACTTTTGCCAAATTAAGTTCTTTTCCATTTTCAAACTGATTAGGTGTAGCTTAATCTTCTGACATCATTTGGTCCATCAGAATAACGACTAGACACTGTGCAACTTCTCATGATATGGGGGTTTCTTGTGTGTGCTGCTCATGCTTTCACAAGCATATTCATGATATGGGAATTTCTTGGTTTTGATTTGGCATGTTAATCAACAATTACACTTTATATCATTCCATATCTATTCAGGCATATTGTCTATTGCGGAATTTGAAATATATTAGTACTTTCTTTTATGTTATTTACTCTGTAATTACAATAACTGTGGTCTTTTTGCCATTATCTGTAGGGTGGATCCAAGCATGTAAGTGGTGGAGCTGCACCTTCTCAAGCTCCGGCAAAACAAGGCTCTTTGAGTTCTTCACCTTCTAATGGGGCACACTCTATTGTGCCTGCAGATATTAAACAAGAACCTAAGTACCTTCATGCTCCAAGACCTTTAAGGGAGACACACACATCATACACTAATGAGATTCAACCATCGATTAATGATGATAAAGCGGCAGCAGTTAGTGATACCAAAAGGGAGACAAGACCACAATCATCTGAGATCCTGGAGAGAGCTCGAGCTGCCATTGCCTCTGCCGAGCGTGCATCTGCTGCTGCCCGTTCTGCTGCAGAGCTGGTTAAGTCCTTGTAGTGCTCAAATGAATAATTGGATCAAGGTGCACAGCAGGAACAGCACATAAGAAAGCATACGTTACACCATGGAATACACTTTCCAATAGTTTTTAAAGAAGGTGATGAGGATTATACTGTATTGACGAATATGATCATTTGTATATCTTGTATCTTGTGATGGTCAAGAACTCAATTGTTTTTCTCTAACATTCACCAACTGTTATCTATTGCAATCTCTTTTCTAGAACTTATTTTGTGTTGTGTTTGAATTGGAAGGCACCTGCTCTTTATTTCACACCAAGTCCCAGGATTCTTAAGCTTCATGGCCGTCCATGAGCCATGTTTTTGGACTTCTTGGACAGAAAAAAGAAAAAGAAAAGTATTTAGCAAGACCTCTCTGTTTTGGACTGAGGTGGTGTAGCATGCTGTGCGGATTTTGTCCAAAGAAATAGCCTAATATACTCAGATATTCTCCTTGAAAATGTATTTTTAGCCATAGCCATTGGAATCTTGGATTGAAAGGGTGTTTGCAGTCCTCCAACACATGTCAAGTAAATTGAATACATACGAATAGTTTTTAATGGAAAATGGATTAGAGACTTTCCTATCACATTGGCATACTCACCATTAAAACAACACAATCTTTTGCTTGATCGATTGAGTTTCCTCTTTAGGTGATTTATTAAACCGCAAGAGAGATCCAAGGACGAAAGCCTTCTGTTCTGGTCCCTATGACCCTGTGCGTCAAAGTTTTGCCTATTGAAAAAAGTTAAAACATAAAGCATTATGTTCGGAGTTAAGGGTTCCACTTTTCATCTCAAGACTTAGATTCATTCATCAGACTTTAAATTCATATGTTTTAATCTGCGGGCAGTGGATTATGTAACATCTGCATATATATATCGTCGATGGATCTGTTGCTTTAATAGTTAAAACTTCTTACTAAGAAAGAAGGAGAAACAATATATTTTACGTACACCACCACCAGTAACTCGTCTGGGAAGTTTTTTCTTTTTCAAAGATAGAAAAAGGCATATAATATAGGATAGGATAGGAGGAGGGAGAGCCACAGTAATAACCTGAAGTGGCAAACCGTGATTGGTTAAAAAACAACCAGAGAAACTGAAGGCAAAGCCAAAAACCCACAGAGAAAAGTTTGACATAGATCAGAACAAACCAAAACATTCTTGTTTGCTTTCCCAGAGAGTCCGATCCGATCTACACGATACTGTCATATATACATATCACAGATTTTACAAGCACAGAAGGCTGAGAGAAAGACCCCTATAGGCTAGAGGTTCCAGGTAAAAGTTATATAGATCCCCCTATTGCCCTAGCTAGCTAGAGCCTAGAGCTAATTAAGGCTGCACTGCATATACTTATATATATATATATATATATATATATATATATATATATATATATATATATATGTATATTTATATAAAGATACAAATCTAGCTAAGCTAATAGTTGTAGGGAAGCAGAGACAAGTTTACATTACCTGATGCATACTTGTACATATCATATAGTCACACTTCTCAACGACATGCCACCTCTCATGCAAACACAAAACCCACGTCTCTTTCTCTCAAAAGACTCATGCATGAAAACTTCAGCAAACAGTTCTGAAAGCCACACTCGCCGTACATACATACACTTATATTATATATATATATATTGACTGTGGCATGCCACGGAGACAGAGTGAGTGTACTGTGCATGTGTGTGTGACAAAGATGTAACATGATAATTAGCAGCAGATGGATGGAGAAGTAATAAGGACGACGAGAGACGACAGAGGTAGCTAGACAAAGTTACATAACAACAGCGCACCAAAAAAGAAAGCCTGGTTTGAATCATAACATGCCATAAGAGGTGCTCTTCCCTCAACCGCGTGATCTACACCAACAACCCACATTGATATTGTTGAAATGAAGGGTCGTTTTCGTCTTGAATTTCGTTTTTAAATCCCATATTTTCCATTGGTCGCTCCCTTCCCTTCAGACTCACCTACTGCTACCCTAGCTGCTGCTGCTGCATCATCTCTTTTATATCTATCTATCTTATATGTATATATATATATATATATATATATATATATATATATATATATATATATATATATAAAGAGAAACATAAATTACTTTAAAATCTGGAAAAACACAACAACACATGCAACTTTCCTCCTAGCCAGGCCCCTAAGCCTATACGCATGGTACTTAATTACTGTTGTGGACTAAGTGGTGGCTGTTTTTTTGTTTGATATATATGTAAAGTAACCAAACAATGGCAGTTCCTGGTTACGGTTGGCTCTATCTAGCTCTGCGTGGACTATAATTAGAATAATCTGAGGCTTCCTATAGTGGTGCTATATATTTTCAAATTAATACAAATCCACTTCAGATACTATCATCATCAGAGCCGTTGCTTTTAATGCACTACACATTAAATACGGTTATCTTTGTAACTAGTCAAATCAAGTTGAAGCTGTTTGGCATTTGTCTCATCTCAAAAATTAAAGTATAAAACTGTTTGATACGAACTTGTTACAGTGTCATTCTAATTTTTCGGCAATATTTTGCAATGTCAATTAAGAATTTGTTTCGTTTTTACATCTTCACCTTACCAACTAAAATTAGTCAACACTTTATCTTCACCTTACCAACTAAAATTAGTCAAATATGACCTATGAAAAAAAAAACGAAAATAAATTAGTCAACCATGAAGATTATTATTAGAAGCTTTTATATATGGTTTTTTTCTTTCTCTTTTCTGAACGAAGCTTCAAATATGATGTGGCAAAATATATATGCAACTTTTGTCATGGAAATTATATAAATATAACTAGGTTTGTTGTAGGATCTCTCTCTCTCTCTCTCTTTTCTTTTTATTTTGGCCATTAGGTTTTAGAATCTTTGAGGCAACAAAAAACAAAAGAAATTTCCAGCGGTCCAATTGGGTTGTCTAGGTATAGCTAGTTTTCATAGAGGGCAGTATCCTATTAACCGAAGGTCAATTCTTTTTGCAATTATTGATAGAAGCCATTAAATGAGGCATTGTGAGCTAAACTATTTTCGTACCCGAAAGAGAACAAGACCTAGCTAGTTTGTCTTTCTTCTTTTCCCATCTCACAGTGCTACAGTGCTACAGTGCACACAGAACTGATCACACGCAAACGCACTACAGAGAGAGGGACATATCTCAGGTCAGTTCATTAACTCAACCCCAAATAATTAACTATAAAACTGCTCAAGTATATGCTTAGGTTAATATAAGTTGATTGGAAATAGGGTCATGCTATCCTTGTAACTCAAAAAACATAGACAATAACCCACTAATAATATAACGCTCAAGTAAAATTCAATTTTAAAATTGGATGCCAATGTGTCTATGTAAGTTGATTTATTAACAAATCATGCCACTAGATCTTTATTTAGTGGCTGACCATTTTTTATCCCCTAATTTTATGCAAATAAATAAGACCTCTCATTGTACATTTATGTTTACACTCCTGTAATAATGGCCTACAATCAAATTAGTTCAAACATACACCCTCCAATTATATATATTCTAATAAGTACAATGCCGAAAAAAAAAAGTACGTTAATTAGATGATATTATGTACGTTAACATTTTCATGCCTACATATATTACATCATATGACTCATAGGATAACATAGTACATAAATTATTACTCATAAAAGATAATAGGTAAATTATTATCTATGAAAAAAATAGGTACAATAAAAAATAGATTTTTCTATTTAAACCCCACACTTTTCTATGTTCACCCCAATACTTAAATCATTAAGCTCTTAAGTTTTATTATTGTGTAAAAAGGCAAAAATTATCATCCAACTTAATATTTAACCCTAGTACATCTATACACACAACCCACACACCTCACCAATCTTCATATTAGGTTTTAGAAAAACCCAAATTCCTCTACACCCTATTGCGAAATTACTCTTCTCTTTCAATCCAAGAAACCTACTACGTACACTCTCATCTTCTCTTCACAAGCCCTAAATATAATATGCAAATAGTGGCTTGTGAGTTGTCAATTGAGGTATGTTGCTTAGAGAGATAATTAATGTTACAATGCCATTAAGATTATAAGTTCCTCAAAAGAAGAAAAGGGGAAATTATAAAAATAAAACAAGCTGTTTTTTTTATAAGCTCCATCCTTGAAGACCCGTAAAGTCTGCAATCTGCAAAAACTAAAACTAATGCTTCTAAGTTCGAGCTGAGAACCCAAAAAATGGTATCAAGATCACAATAGCTGATCCTCCCCTACAAAAAGGAGAATTTCGGAACCTTCTCATTTTACAACAAATTTGAAAATCTTCGAGACTCCGAAGCCACATAGTTTATAATGACAGTAACCAAACAAGCCTCAATCTTGTGTCCAATTAAAAAACAAATGCTAATATACAAAATTAATAACACCCCAACAAAAGAAAGGCGCACCTTGAACACTGATCTTCTGATAGAAAAATCGCTTCCAACAGGAGCAGTTAGTGAACCTTGCAAGCAAAATCATTAAAACCCAATAACAAGAACAGCAGAATTAATCAAATATCTTCATTAAAACCCTAAACCCATAATAATAAAATAATATTGCTACACATTTAACAACAGTGTTTTTATCTCTTCAAGTAATGTGAGGTTGATGAGTTTTTTAATTATTATTTTCTACTGAGTGTGTATTTAGGGGTAGTTTGGGAAAATAGTGGGGGTTTTCTTAGAAATTGGGGTTAACTTAGAATATGGGGTGATCAAAGAGAAGTGCGGGGTTTAAATATAAAAACTCTAAAAAATAATAGGTAGATTATTATCCATGAAAAAACTAGGTACAATAAATGAAATCCAAGTTCCAAAATAGGTAGATTATTATCTGGGAAAGATGGAACAAAATTTCAAAAAGGCAATAAGGAAAAAGGCCTTTTTTGGCCAACACATTGTTGATTGTATTAATGAATTTTAATAATAAAATGGATAATTAATTGCATACAACAATTTGAGAGGGAATCACCACAATAAATTGGGGAATCAAAAATTAAAACACCACCCTATTACACGTTGAAATATAAAGTGAAGAGTTGCAGGTAAGGCAAATTCAATTTGAAGTGTGTAAAGCAAATTTACTATTAGAAATATGAATGAACTAAGCTAAGTCTATAGCAGATTCGCCATCTACTTTTGTTGAGGCTATTTTGAAGTTTATATATGCACCCTCGACTCTATTTAATTATCCCTGATCCATGATCCATCCTTCTCTCTCTCTGAGCCCCACGATCTTTATCAACCTATACATACAGATACAGTGTCGTACCTTTCTTCATTATATATATCATGTCTTGCGGTCTTGGGATCGCACATATGAGAAAGAGAGAGTATAATATACTATACTTGCTGCATTCCAATATGGTTACTCTGTTTTCTTGTAATTAACTTAATTATATTATTAAAACAGAACAAGTTCATACATATATAAAGAGGAAATATAGATAAGTACAAATTCAGTAAACAGTTAAAATAATCAATCAGATTAATTACTAGGACATTTGAACGCTGAAAGTTATTTTACCTAATTTATTTTCCTTGAGGAATTTATGTTTTTTTTCTTCTTCGTAATAATAAAGATGTATATAGCTTTGTTCTGTTTATCCTTTGTCCTTTTTTAATATACTGCTGCTGCTATAGATAGCTGCAAATACAGCAGTTAGTTGTCAGTGAATTAATTATTAAAACAAAAACCGACTTCAACGAAAGAAACACATAAAATAATCAAATGTTTCTTAACTTCATATCTTTATTTGACATGTTTATGGTGGGCCAGTCGCTCTTGAGTCATCACTTATTCAAATGCTCGAACATCCAGTCTGACCTAGTTTGTGATTTGCTCTGCAAACTGAAGATTTTGAGGTGGTTAATTATTTATACGTACACTCATACTTACCAAACGTTTAAACAGGAAACGCCAACAAGACGATGAAGGCAGCTCATCCAATTACGTGCCACCAATTATACCTTAAGTAATTAGCATAATTAATATCTTAATTAGTTCAATCACCAATTACATGCTAGTTAAGATATGGCTAGATTTGATTACAACAATCGCCAAATTCATGTATCATCATCTACTGAATATGCAGCTAGTTAGGATCCAAAGTTCCAAACACTTGCCCTCTTTTCTTCAAACTAGCTAATAAAATAAAATAAGTTGAAGGATCTTGAGTTATATATATGTGCTTGTGGGTCCAGCTAGGTTTTAGCTTGTAACCAAATCAGGTTAAGCACTAGCTAGCAGAACCCAGTATGGGCCTCAGATATGTAGTTCCAATAGTTAACATACTGATCTCTTATCTGTAAACAAGCAGCGGCGTAGATGTTGCAGTCCAGCTTAACCTATGATATATATGTTTGCAGGTTTAGCCTGTACATGTTAGGGCAACTAGCTAGGGTTAGGGCTGCTTTCTTCTTCAAGTATCTCTGTCTCTTGTGTAGCTCCAGTTGCCCCACCTCCCTACCAATCTTCAGTCACTTCAAGTTGCACTTTTAAACACCTGAACCCTTAATCTCCTTCAATATTCAAGCCCAGCAATTGGCCGAAAAATAGGTTGCTCTGTTAAGCCTCATGGCCTTAGCCTGCAATAAAGTGTCCTAATCACCTTGTTAAGTCTCCCGAATTTAAGAGACGCTTAATATGGAACCCACAACCACCATTATTTAATTGGATTCAAGTTCATGAGTCCATATGTCTCAGAGTGCCAATGTTCGATCGGAATTAGACAAATACAACCAATAGAAAAGAAATCCAGTAGAAAAGGCCAAAGCCTTCTGCCTTTTTTTTTTTTTTTTTTTTTTTTCCACAGAAAATGAGAAACACACCTATCCCCCCTACCCTCCTAGTTCGAATTAAAAACATGGTAATTGGTAATTTTTATTTGGTGAAAAATTTCATCACTTTGTAAATCTTTCTTTGTCGTTTGGAAGTAAATGCACTTGTACCTAAATAGACAAACAAGTAAGTTCCTTCTATCTCAACATATATGTGAATGTTTGGAAGTATATGCATTCTCAAATGTACATCATTATTAATTCATGCAAATATATTAAGTATAGATATGCGCATGATATAAACATATACAATGAATTTCACATTCTTCATCCCATATGTTGCATTAATAGATACATGGATTTTCTCTTCGTACAAAGGAGAGGCCAAAAGATAATTCTAAAATCGGGTATATAAGTAAGTGCTCTATACCGCTGAAACATATAATTAAGTCCTACATTGGATAAATTGGCGTATATAGAATGATAAGGCTCTTTGTTTGACGAAATGCTTTGACATATATCGACACCTAATGAGAAAAGACTTGTAATTAAGGTTTTCGTTTTAGAAGGTGAGCTGTTCTTGCAGTACTTATAACTCTTATCATTGTTTTAATTAAAGACAAACAACTACTAATTAGTAATTAGGTGAAGAGGGAAAGTAATTACTCTTATAATTGTGGCTCTGAGTAATATCGGTGGGGATCCGGAGATTCTTTGGAGTTTGGAAGGGTATAGTTTGCGCAACTCTTACAGAGACAACAAATTTGATTGATTCTGGGTGAGAGAAGTTGCAGTAAAAAGTTTGATGGGATTGCGAGTTCTCATTGCCCCCTACAGTGCAAGCATGGTGTGACCACATATGACCCAGAAGCCAGAAGATCCTAATTGAGATTTAGAGGGAAATAGAAGGAAGGCGACAATCATTTTTAGTGGGTAATTTGTAAAAACCAAAAAGGAGCTAAAGCCCTCTTTGTCTTGGCTCTGGGATGGGTAGCCTCCCTTCCACCTAAACTTTATTTTATCCCAAAAAAAAAAAAAAAAAAGGAGGGCAAAACTCTCCCTTTTCCCCTGGTCAAAACGCTGAGGCCACATAATTAAATGCTATAGGAAAAGGCAAATGGAAGCTAATAGAAAAAAGCGAGAAAAAGAAAAGGAAAAATTGATTGGCATGCAAAACGAACTAGAAATGCAAAAAGGGGTTGAGAACTTTCAGTTCATATCTAACTTGTTGTCCCACAAGGTCTTTCTAGTTCCCCTTTTCAGACTTGGTAGTAGAAGTGATACACACATACAAAAGACACCCCTCTTCAGATTTCCAATGTTGAAAGCCCCCCCAACCCCACAACTTGAAGCCAAACTTGCTGAGGGTGTCGATGAGCTTAAAAGCTGGCCCAGTAGAAAATACCAAAAAACCTCTCTCATCTCCTTCCTCTCATGACCCCATTTGTCAGCTTGTTAAGTCTCTCTCTTTCTCTCTGTCCATTGTGGGTGGCGTGTCGAGGCAGAGACCCTAATAATAATACTTCAAGACTATCTCTCAGAAGAAACAAAAACAAAATAATAATAATAATAATAATTTGTTTTAAATATTAGAAGCCAGGTTGAAATCGATTGATCGAAGGAGGAGGATCCAAACGCTGCTGTGTCCCTGCATAGCTCCTGCTCCAATTCAATCCCTCCTCCTGGTTCATGTGCAGTGACCCGTCTCTACCACCACCTCCACCTCCACCACCACCTCCTCCTCCTCCGGGTCCCACAGGTGCACCAATGCAAGTGTAGTTGGTGGGCTCCGGTGGTGATGCTCCATAGTTCACATTTGGGTGACCATGACCATACTGTGAGGGGCTACTACTACTAGTGCTGCTAAGAACATGTCCAACATAATAATCATTGACCGAGTGTTGATGGTGAGGGTAATGGGAAGCAGGGAAGGACATGGGCCGCGAAGGAGAGGAGTATAAGTATGGTTGTTGAGGCGGTTGAACACCTGGCTGTGGCACCGGCGGCGGAGGCGGTGGTGGTACGATGGTACTTGACGAAGAGCCAGAAAACATTCTTGCTGGGAATCTGAGAGGTAATGTTGGGTCACCGCCAATGTTGTTGCCTGCAGCTGCCGGATGATGATATCCCGCCGGTGTAATTGGATGGCAGCATCTACAAAATCAAACAACAATTATTAATGTAATAATTCAATTTTTTTATTACCATAAAGAAGAAAAGAAAGTGCAATTTATAAAAGGAAGAGAAATTAAGCATATATACCCTAGGTGAGGAGGAGGAGGGGCGGATAGGTTATCGTTACTGAAGACTAGCTGACGAGCCTTGTTGAGTGTTTCTGTCTCCCTTTCTGGTGACCATTCCGACCCAACACACAAATTAAATCAAATCAAATCACACAACATATATAAATATAATATCAAATATAAAAGTACATGACCTTTAATTGATCCAGCAAGAATTTCAGCAAACGAAACACAAATGATCAAATCAAATCACGACTTCCTTTCCTCGACTTATTTGAAATGACCAAGACGCTTCATGGCTAAATCATTGATGAGACAACCAGTGCCCCCAATTGTGTTCTTTTATTTATTAATTTCTCAAATATAAAGGCAACTAGTTTTAGTTTGTGTAAATAATTAAAGAAATGAAATTGACTTGCCTTGACGATGGCGATTCATGTGTCCCCCAAGGGCCTGAGATTTGCAGAACTTGAGGGAACAAAACCTACACTCGTAGACCTTCCCACACTCGTCTTTTCCATCTTTTGCGCCGCTTTTCTTTTTTCTGTAGCCTGCAACTAAAAACCCAGACAATAAAAGCAACTTCGATATGACTAAACTAAACTAAACTAACCCCTACCAGCGACCTCCGCCCTATCTAAATTAATTAATTACCCAAATCATCATGAACACATTTTAAGACGGAAAAAGAAGAGTAATTTAAATCCACAATCTTCTTCATACCCATTTAAGTCAACCTTTTTGATTTGAAAGCAAAGAAGAGCTTTTCATCTGTTTTTAAAGAAAAGAAAAAGATTGAAAAGGAGAAATTAAAGAAAAAAGAAAGGAAAACAAGAAATGTGAGCCCTTTCAAAAGATATGTGGGGGTTTTGATATTGTTGATCCGTTTTTGGGTTTGGCGGTAGTAGTAGTAATCAGAAATTTGAAAAGTACCAGAGGAGCTGTCCTCGACAACTTGTTTACCATCTCTACTGAAATGATCATCGGGCAAGTTGTTGAGGTCTAAAGGGTTGCCCTCATCAGGTCGCCTGCAAATCAAAACAAGAGATAAATACAACGCTAAAAGCCACAGAGGTAGTACATATATATATGAAACAGTAAATGGTGGGTTAGAAAGAAAAAGAGTATTGGATAAAGTATAAGGGCAGGAGAAGGAGAAGGAGATGGGGTAGAGAAAAGGGAGAAGCAATTAGCAGGTGAGAAAGGTGGGATGGGGGGGAAAGACCTACATGGTACCGACAGAGAAAGACAGAAATAAAAATGTGAATGTGAGGGCGAAGTATTCTATCTCTCTCTCTCTCTCTCTCTCTCTCTCTCTCTCAGATGGGAAGATAGAGAGAGAACTAAAGCTTTTAGAAAATTATAAGACTTTCAGTTTGAGACTGCAATATAGAGGCTAGTTGAGTGATGGTGGAAGAAAAAGAGCTTTGAAAGTTCTCTATCAGTTTCTCTGCCAAACCCCTTTGGACTCATCTCTCAATAAATTAAAAAAAATTGAAACAACAAAGCTGGGGACAGTACTGGGTCTCGTGACTTTAAAAAGAGGAGAGGTACTGTGGGGGAGGAAGAGAGAGGGCTTTGGTTTTAGGTGTGTGATCAAAGTGTCATTTGGTTTGGTTGAGACTTGGGAGTAGAGGTAATGAGAGGGACGTGGCTTAAGTTTTTCCTTAATCAAAGCTGCGCGCGCGTGCTCTTAATTATAATTCCTTTGGTTTATTGTTTGTGTATATAAATATTTTACGATTCAGAAGAGATCGTATAAACAAGCAAGGCTAGATCCTGTGCATACATATCTTCTAGTGTAATCATAGTGCTGTGAAGCTAAGATGAAGAACACGATAGAGATTATGGTCCACATGCAGGTAATTAAAACAGCCCCTCCTGGGTATGTATTTATAGCATTGTACTGCCATGGGGGATCATGGAAGTGTTACTTTCAATATGTCTGATTGTTGGTATTTTCATGAACTAAGTAGGGATGGGCTCAACCCCACCGATATGTTGTTTTATTCTTTACAAGTATCTTTTTTGGGTGCATTCTTTACATGTATCTAGTTTGCTTGATCATGGTCATTTTCAAGAAATCGGGAAACTCAACCAGACTAGCTAGGGATGTACTTATAATTATATATATATATATATATATAACCACCAATGGACCACAAATATAGAGGCTTGTTGTGGTATGGTGGTTATGGGTTTTATAGGGTGTGGGATGTTTTGTTATGAGTTCACTAAGCTCAACTAGCATAAATAGCAAATGATCTATAGTCAAATTCATTGATAAAATCGAACAAGATTAATTACTTACACGTGTATCTATTTCCCAATAACATATCAACTATGTCGTTCACTCATATTATAACATGTAAGTTGGTAACATCACGTGACATTTCTCGAATGAAAAGTTATATATCTTAATATATGATCATATGAAGTAAAACTCCCACCTCTTGCGATTTTAAAGTGCACATTTACAGGCCCCGAATTTGCATACTCTTGTAATTAATGTATTTACATATTCATAATATATATATATATTCAGGTGATCCATGGACAACACCACTTATAGGGCTTGACTTGAGGGCATCGATCATTTGGATTGGTAATACAAATTTGCAAAGTCGGGGCATGCAAGCATGCATCGGCCGTGCACCCAAATACTGAAAAAAATTGTGTCCATAATTACCTAAGAGAGTGGTCCATTTCAGTCCAGTCTGCCAAAACATCAAACATCCTCTTTCATTTTGTATTTTAGCAAGCAAGGTTCCTTTTTCTAACAATCCAACGGAAAATCCTATCCACCATCATCATTTCCAATCCAGTCAAACTTATTCTGAGGAAAGCACATGCATCAAACTTATTCTGATGGTGATCTCCTCCTGTTTCTTTATTTCTCATCGCCATTCATTAATTAATTTCTTCCTTTTTTTCTCCCCACAATCAAATACCAAATTATTAATTACAAGAGAAAGAAACTGGGGATAAAACCTTGGCACAAAAATAAAGGAAAGGAATAATTTTTTTCTAAAAAGTTAGTGCCACCTTTGTGTAAATAATTACTTGAATTAATAATGTGATTTTCCAAATTTAGTTGTACCTTCAACCTTGCCATGTAAAACTCGTGCGTTGGGTTGATGCTTTTTTGCCACTCAATGAAACTGCTTCCAGGCCCATTGGAAACTTCAAGCCCAAAAAGGAAAATATCCAGAACATTACTTAGTTGTTAGCATTAGGCCCAAAAAAGTGGAAAAGAGAAAAAAAGAGCAGAAGAAGAAGCTTATCCTATCTGTTTGTGCAACACACTCCTAGTGTTAGCTCCACTCTCTGTTATCCATGGCAGCGTCTCTGCTCTTTCTTCCTCCAACCCCACCTCTCAGTCTCCCTTCTTCATCTTTCAAGGTACTCTCTCTCTCTCTCTCTCTCTCTCTCTCTCTCTCTCTGTGTGTGTAATTGTATGAATTGCTAACTGAGCTGATAATAATGTCAATGTTTACAGGGAAATGTGAGAAACTTGGGACAAAAACTATGTTGCATTCCGTCCCTAAAGGTGACTAGTACTACAGAAAGAAGGCGGCTAGTGGTTGTGAACAAGGCGGCGTCGACCGGAGTCGGGGCTCCGGTTACCAATGTGCGGTTCAGGCTGGATAACTTGGGCCCACAACCCGGGTCCAGAAAGAAGGGTAAGAGAAAGGGAAGAGGTATAGCGGCTGGGCAAGGGAATAGCTGCGGGTTCGGTATGCGGGGCCAGAAGTCCCGATCAGGACCCGGCGTGCGCAAGGGCTTTGAAGGCGGTCAGATGCCGCTTTATCGTCGAATTCCCAAACTCAAGGGAATTGCCGGAGGTATAATTACCTTGTCTTTATATGCAATTGCACGCCAAGTGTATGCCAATATGCTTCAGTGACATACTCAAAGTAATTGTTTTGCTGTTTGTTTTTTGTTTTTTTACAAGGTATGCAGGCGGGTTTGCCTAAGTATGTCCCTGTGAACTTGAAAGACATTGAAGCAGCAGGGTTTCAAGAAGGAGAAGAAGTGTCATTACAAACTTTGAAGGACAGGGGTTTGATCAACCCATCAGGAAGAGAAAGGAAACTCCCTTTGAAGGTAAATGCTTAATTAGTCTACTTTACACATGTTGTGGTGGTTAAGGTCAGATTGATGTTCCAGCATTTTGTCATAACATTCAACTACTCAAATATCATTCGTGATATGCTGCTTTAAAGTATGGCCTCTATATCTCTGTTTTACTAATCGAAGCTGGATTGAACTGCAATCCTTAAAACCATATGCAGAAGACTACAGAGAACAAGTATGGCCTCTACTAGTTTGGATATATTTTTATAACGATAGTTGCATATCAGATAGTATATAACTTTCAGCATGAACAAGCCTCTTTTAATTGAAATAACTAAGCAATCTGTGCGTTTTTCTACAATTCAATATTTCTTCTTAAATTTGACTTAATTGTTACTTATAAAAACACAATCTTAATTTCCTTGATTTTCTGATCCTTTTGGTTAAAGAATGCGAAAGTGTGATGCATTCTGGCCAAAACTTGGCCAATCCACATATATGATCCAGCTTTTGTGCCATTGATAATATATTACTTTTGTTCTCGAATTTTATAAATTGCACCTTATTCAGCAGCTGTAATACATCCTTAACAATTGACATGTCTGAACTATAGATTGAGGCTTTTGTGGGAAAAAAAATTATTGAATAATAAAAATGTAGTAGAAGCATTAGGGCCACTTCAAGCTTGATATGGCCCAATAATTGCCAAGTTTGATGAGGGGATTGCACGTACATACGGGTTTAGGCAGTTATCAGTGTGCACTGCTCATTAAGCATATTTTCATACTAGAACTTAAGGCTCTTTTTTTCTTTCTTTCTAGATTCTTGGTGATGGGGAGCTCAGTGTGAAGCTGGATATAAAGGCTCGTGCCTTTTCAGCAGCGGCTAAGGAGAAACTTGAGGCTGCTGGCTGTAACCTCACTGTATTGCCTGGTCGGAAGAAGTGGGTAAAGCCATCAGTTGCTAAAAATCTTGCACGTGCTGATGAATACTTCGCAAAGAAGAGGGCTGCTGCTGCCGCTGCCGCTGAGTCAGCACCTGCTTAGACAACTTCATAGCCACCATTAATGACACTGTATGTGAAGAAGTACATGGTAACATATTTTTGGAGGCATATTAATCTTCTTTCCTGTTATTATCACTTTACCTTTTTTTGGTATAACAGACAAACTTCTGGCAATTGTTTCATATATTAATGTGAGAAGTAATGTTTTCAATCTCCTTCCTTCCCCAACCTTAGATTTTGGTTATAGTTAAGTGTTTCTTGCTCATTTAACCTGCCCTAGGAAAGTAAAGGACGGTACCAAGCCACACACATCTAGATGCGATGTGGAGATCCTATTTTTACAGTGAGGTGATTAATAAAATTGAGCCTTATATTATTCCTTCTTTAGGGAGAAATTGCCACTGATTTAAAATATATTTCAATTGACTTATTTATATTTTGTGGCATTGACGTTGCGATGTACAAGTCTCTTGCATTGCATCTCAATTTGGAAGCGTCCAAATTGTGACATTAAAGTCAACAATGGGACGGGGATGTCCGTCAATGTCTGGTTTTGGTGACTGATGATGAGAATTGGGGTTGAGGAGGCACGCAATTTTCCGCCAATTTGTGCAATGATTTGGAATTTTCGTCCAAAAAGCAGGGGCAGGGACCAAAGCCAAAATGATGGTAAAGTTTAGATTTGAAGTCATTTGAGTCCGTCATCTGCTTAGACAGAGCATGTGAAATCATGGCTGTCAAGCCCACCAATATTTTGCTTTTTTACATAAAATGTGGAGCCTTTACTTTTGAGTCAAATCAGCTTCAGCTAACTTACTCGATCTATTTAGGAAAGATTTAATTAAAAATTATAATGTGAAGATCAACATAACATGTTTGCTGTTAGGTTAGGTCGAATGTGAGTTTGATGATCATTACTTTCTTTATTGTTCATACGATGATAATGATGTTAATCTTTTGCTTTTGGGGGCTGGTCACGTTGATTAAGAAAACTGTGTCTCTCGGCCATACCTGAAAATGGAAAGTCCAGAGAGTGCTGCGTCGTTGCTCATCTCATTTCATGGAGGATAAGAAATGGACCGCTAACTAACCTGCAACTTAAATGCTGCCTCATCCTACGCACAACTTGCAACAATTTTGTTTTTTGGAAAATACAAAGGACAACAGCCAAACTTGTAAACCGGAATTTTCAATGCCAAAGAAAGAGGAGAAGTCCAAAACTATTAGAGCATAAAGTTGTGTATGTGTCATGTCATCAATGTAACATATTTTTGGATGGACGGAACATGACAGCACGAATTAGCTCGAGAAAAAAAAAAGCAATTTTATAATTTTATGAATGTTTTGTGATAAAAAGCATAACAATAATTTACATATGCGTAAGTTTGGGTAGCTTTCATTGAAAGACGAAATGATTATGGTTACAGCTTGCCAGCCAGCTATCCCAATGACATTGAAGTGGTGGGAGGATTGATTTTCCGGTCCCTGAGATCAAAACGCGTCGCAATCAAGATCTTAGGAAATTGATAGCGGGTCCAAGGTAGTCTCGGTAATATGATTTTGCTAGTTGTCAACTCAATTTGCTCCACCTCCTCCCACAACACTACAAGAGAACCTCATTCGTGTTAAACGTGCCCAAATGCGTCGTTTCGTTCCCAAAATGGATACGCGTCACCCACGGCTGTAATTGTTAGGCTTTTAATAATGTAATTAGATCAAATCACAATTTATGTTCAAATTTCTTATTAAAAGTGGGAGAGGTAAATTGTATATAGCCCATCCATTCAAAACGTGGCCCAGATTGGAATCTTGTGACAAAAAGCAGCAAAAGAGAAGAAAGCCTTTGCAGCCCAAAGTCTAAACTCTGAAAATTTGATTCGAGCTCCGCACCATTTCGTTGTCCCTTTTTTTGTATTTTTTAATAAAAATTAATCAAAAGTCTCCGGTATCAACGCAGTTGGGATGGGGATATTTATGGCGGGAAGGATCTTGGGGGATATCATATTTTACTGACCAATTGTTGTGGCAGAAAAAAGTTAGGCAATGATGCCCATCACCACTTTGTCTTAACCGAGACTGGAAATATATACACCTTATCATCTTTGTTAGAAAAATCTAAGTTGTAACAATTAGTTTACATTTTGGCTCCATAACGTTATCTTAATTCTTAAATAAAAATGAAATATCTTCAGAGATCGGAGAAATTTTTAAAAATATTTTTGTCGCATGGATGGCGAAAAGGAATTTATTTTTGTCTATGAACATGAATGAAGCATCACTTTCTACAAAAAAAAAATCAACTTAAATGGTGGATGCACGTGACACGTGGGGGTTGCAAGTTAAAGAAAACGGCAACAGTAAAGTTGATTTCGATGGGTTTGGTGCCGAAATCGATGTGAGTTCTCGCGGGAAGCACCGCCTGCGTGAAGCACTAAAATATTACCCATTTCTCATTTCATAACAACTTGATAACCCCAAGAAAGATATTTTAATAAAATAAAATAAAATAATTATCACTATTTAAACACACGTTGAATAATTTTATAAAAAAAATCTCAAATCAGAGAAACTGTGGGAGCCTCTGTCGGTCTTCGCTCTCCTCTGGCACACCCCCGGACCCCTCACCTTTTGCCTTTTCTACTTTCTCTCTCTCTCTCTTTCTCTCTCTAGCTGCGCTGTTAACCTGTTAGCCTGTTGCCCAATACCCAAGCCTCTTTTCTCTCTCTCCAAGTTTTTGATTTCATTATTTTTCACTACACTTTTTTCTGATTCTTTGTTGGCTCTCTTTTTTCTCTATAAATCTGGTGGAAGCCATCCTTTCTTAACCTTCTTCCCTTCCCTTTCCTTTTCTGTCTCTGCCCCTACCTCTCGCCTAATTTTGTTTCCGTTTTCCTTCTATTATGAAAACTCTGTAGCAATATATTTAGATTTCTCTACAGAAGAAGCCTAGCAGCTAAGCTCTACACTCAAACTTAGAGGTATGCCTCGCCTTGTTTTTTTTTTTTTCGTTTGCTAATTTTTTGTTTTTGTTTTCCTTTTAGTTTCTGTTAAAACCTTAAGGGAATTTCCAAATTCTGTTCCTATCTGTTCAATTGACTGGCCGTGATATCAGATCAGATCAGATCAGATCTGTTCAGTTCACACCTAATACGCACGTTTTAGATCTATTGCGGAAATGACTCCCTGAATTCAAAATTAAGATGATGATTTGTAATAAATAGTGATTTGTTTGAACAGGTTTTACGTTGTCGTCTCAAAGCTTGGAAAAAGAATGAATCACTGTGCGATTCAGCAAGGGAACGCCCTCTCAGCTTGCGAAGAGATGCGGACTTGTTCAAGAGACTCAGTCGTTTGTCCCAAACCTCGCCGTTTTGGCCTCCTCAACGCCACTCATCACGATCCCGTCAGATCTCTCAGATGGCAGCTCGGGTAAGGATTCTCAATTTTACTTTTTTTTGTTTAGGATTTCAAATTATCCAATTTTTTTTATATATCGGTTTTAATCCTTTATTTAATTGATTTTCAGCCACCAAGCGGAGCTCTATGATTCAAAAGCAGGGTCTGATATTTTGGACAACCTCCTCACCAAGGTACGTAACATTTCCTGATGTGCAGTTATCGTACTAAATTAAGCTCAGAATACTAACTAAATTGGAATTTATGGTCCAGTCAGAAATTCAATCCTGGTTATGTTTCTACACAAAAATCAATCTTAATTAGTTTGTTCATGTTGGATTTTGTGCAGGGTTCTTTTGGTGTCGAACAATTTTCATGTACAGAAATAGCCTCGCCGCACCCATTTTTCAGCGGGTCGCCGCCGAGCAGAGTAGCTAACCCATTAATTCAGGACGCCCGATTTGGGGATGAGAAGCTCACCCCATCCTCGCCACTGTCACCAACCCCTCACCCGTCGGGCCTATCGCCGTCTCCAACAACTTCTGCAAGGAAAGGAAGCTTTGTTCGGGCCAATTTTGGGAGCAAACCAGCAGTGAGGGTTGAGGGGTTTGATTGCCTGGACAGGGATCGACGTAATTGCAGCATCCCTACCCTGGCATAGAGCGTAATTCAATCAATGAAGGTAAATAGGAAAAGCTTTAGCTAAAGTTTTCTATCGACAGCCACGATACTTGATAGCATGAGAGGAAATTTTGAAATTTTCGGCCAGCGAACTATGGAGATCCTTCTGCCTTGTTTGTAAATACGTTTGAGGGATTTGTGTAAATGAAATGTGTCAGTGTCATGTAAGTGAATGAGATGTTAACCAAATAATAAAAGGGGTTCATAGATCATGTTTAGGAGAGGTTACGAGAGGGGGTGGGATTTGGTTGAGAATAGGGTCTTGTCTGTGTTCTTCTACCACACCACCTCTTGGGTTGTAAAAAGTAAAGAGTCTATTGTTGGAAAATTTTCATTCTGTTTCCATTTGAGATGTTTTGGAGTTTCAATGAGCGGCTTATGAAGCGAATCTGTACAAATGGAAGTTGCTGTTGAGTCGATCTAACTGTCATTTACAGTGTATATATACCATTTGTGTTTCAGTTCATATTCTGCCTTTTCTTTTATCTTCTGCTACCCACATTGCTTACGCATGACGCCAAATTGTGGACTGTTCTGTTTGAACTTTGAACCATTTTGGAATCCATGGTACGTGCTTTTTTAAAAGCAGAGCCTCAGAGGATCAATTGATCTCTGTGATCTGCTTTTGTTCAAACCTTTATTCGGAATGGGGAGCATCTATCTGGTTGTGGACTTTCTTTTATGTGGTTGAAGCTGCAGGGCAGTGGACCTGGTTTCCGAAAAGTATATTAAGAATGCAGGTTAAGCTTAAATGAGTTTGATTGGACTTATTAGAATGTTTTGTTTGTGAAGAAAAATGGATTGCGAGTTTTAGATGTGGTGTAGGACCCTTCCTAGGTTTAGCTCCACCAACTGGACCAAGTTAAACGGTTTCGAATGAGAGATTTTTCAACTGTACAAATTCACGCTTTGCATGCAAACACGGTTGTAGCGGTTAGATCAACAAATTTACACGCATGGTTGTAGCGGTTAGATCAACAAATTCACACTTAGTGTGAATACCGATGCTTGTACGGATTCATATTGATGATGCACCCTTTGAAATACACATCAATAGGTCATGATCATGAAAAGAGGTTGCTACAATTCGCAATTTATTTGCTATTTCTGTCAATAAGGTTCGATTGAAGCACATAATCATTTAAGCAATTTATTGCCAAACTCATCAATTCACGTTAGTTTAAAACTGAACCGCAGGAAAGGGAAAAACTCCTTTCAACTTTCCAAACAGAGGAAAATATCTTTGAAAGTGGAAAGTTTGAGTTGTAAAAAGACCATACGGTACCCAGTGGGTTTCAAGTGTAATTTTCCTTGTAGTTTCGATGGGTTGGAATTGGCAGAGGCACCTCCTACATGAAGGAATAAAATATTGCACATATTACAGGTTTACCAGCAAAAACGATATTTAAAGCCTAATCGTGTTTCGACACCCCTCTGTCGATCTCTGCTCTCTGCACACCTCACACCCACAGGCATAGTTAGTGAAATATCTTAAAATGTTTATCTCAACAGCAGAATTCATCCACATGTTTGAGTTCATGTATCGCGTCTGAATTTTTGTTTACCAATTCTATTATCAATTCGCGTCTCACCATAACACTGGTGCGAATTGCATAACCGCTATCAATCTCAACACAAATCAAATACTTGTCAATTCTATGAAAAAATAAATGTTTTCTAGAAAGCAAACGGATTCTTTTGTGTATAGTATGTACATACGTATTTCACATACTATTCATACGTATAATACATAGTTACCCTTCTCATATGTAACTTACAAGCTAAATACTAAACTAAACAGCTAACTTATATATTTTTGGTACATTTTAGAGGCTCCGCCTCTGTATGCCCCACACGCTCCTCACCTTCACTTGACCCTTTCTCTCTCTAGCTGTGCTGTGCTGTTAGCCTGTTATATTTGCCTCAAGCCCATTTGCCAAATCTCTTCTCTCTCTTCAAACTTTTATTATTTTATATGATTCTTTGTTTGCTGCCCTTTTTCTTTTTCGCCAGTGGCTCTATAAATTGGGTGGAGACCATACTAAGTCAACCTTCTTTCTTTCCCCCTTCCTTTCCTGTCTGAACCAAATTCCTTCCGCCTAATTTTCCTTCCCTTCCCATTCTTTCTCAATTCTCTGTTAATAACAACGCAGCGACGAGTTAAGCAGCTAACTTCCACACTCAAACTTAAGGTATTTAATACTTAACCCCCTCTGTCTCTTTTTTTTTTTTTTTTTTTTTCTATTTTCTTCTCGGCGGCTTCTTATAGGTTCAATCGAACGCTTCGGTAATTTCAATTTTCTGTATGTGGATCTGGTGCTTCCGAATCTCTTCGTTTTGTTTGTTTGTTCGTAAAGGATGAAAGTTTTCTAGATCTGCGACCTCAAATTTTTTGAACAAAGTTTAAATCATTCTCAGTTACGAACTTCTTTGTCTGATTCATTGGCTGGCTCTTTCAGATCAGATCTGTTCAGTTGACATCTACTGTGCACGTTTTTTGTGGGATCTATACAGATATAACTCCTTCAAGTTTTAATTTCGTTGATTACTGGTTGACCAGGTTTTACGTCGTCCTTTCGAAAGCGAGGAGCAAAAATGAATCACTGTGCGATACAGCAAGGCAACGCCCTCTCAGCTTGCGAAGACATGAGGACTTATTCAAGAGACTCCGTCGTTTGTCCCAAACCTCGCCGATTTGGCCTTCTAAACGCCAGCCCTCACGATCCCGTCAGATCTTTCAGATGGCAATTTGGGTAAGTTTGCAATTTTGTTTTATAAATTTCTTTTTCTTTTATTATTTTGGTTTAGGGTTTCAAGTTGTGAAATTCTCTTATTCGGCTTTTAACCATTTATTAATTAAATTGCAGCCACCAAGCGGAGCTCTGTGATCCAAAGGCAGGGTCTGATATTTTGGACAACCTCCTCACAAAGGTACTCTCCTTTATATATACGTTCTGGATCTACAATTAAATAATCATCATAGAAAAATTAAGGTCAGATAGGTGCCGTAATCAATTGCAATTGCGACCACTCTAGAGAAAGTTTATGAATACTAATTAGAAATTCATTGTTAGTTATGTGCCTTGAAAAGAATCAATAGGTATGGTTTTCTGAAATTTGTTCATATTGGATTTTGTGAAGGGATCTTTCGGCGTTGAACAATTTTCGTGTACAGAAATGGCCTCGCAGCACCCATTTTATAGCGGGTCGCCGCCCAGCAGAGTAGCTAACCCATTAATTCAGGACGCTCGATTTGGGAATGAGAAACTCACCCCATTCTCACCACTGTCACCAATACCTGCCCCGTCTGGTCTATCCTCGTCTCCTTCATCGTCCACTAGGAAAGGAGGCTATGTTCGGGCCAATTTTGGGAGCAAACCAGCAGTGAGGGTTGAGGGGTTTGATTGCCTGGATAGGGATAGGAGAAATTGCAGCATCCCTACCCTGGCATAGAAGCCCAATTCAATCGATGAAGGTACATAGGAAAGATTGAGCTTAAGTTTGCTATAGTCAACCACAATACTTGATAGCATTGAGAGGAATTTTTGAAATTCTCGGAGAGTGAAGGAAGTAGATCCTTCTGCCTTGTGTAGATATGTTTGAGGGATTTGTGTAAATGAAATGCGTCAGTGTCATGTAAGTAAATGTGATGTTAACCAAATAATGAAAGGGGTCCATAGGTCATGTTTAAAAGAGTTTATGAGGGGGTGGGCATTAGGTTGAGAACAGAGTCTTGTCTTTGATCTACCACCACCACCCTCTTGTATTGTAAAAATTAAAGAGTCCATGGTGGAAAAAATTTCATTTTGTTTCGATTTAGGTGTTTTTGAGTTTCAATTAGCGGCTTATCAAGGGAATCTGTACAAATTAAAGTTGCTGTTGAGTCGATCCGAGAACAGCCATTTACGGTGTAAATATACCATCTGTGCTTAATTTATCTTCTGCTTTACATCGGTTGCATTGCTTTTTCTGATTCTTGATCTGTTGAAACCCGAAGAGTTTCATGATGAGTGATGCACACACTTTGCCTAAGCATCACGCCAAATTGTGCTTTGCCAAGCTTTTCTGCTTTTATCCCTGTTGAGGATTCAGTAGCTTTATGATTGTTTTCATTTTGGTTTGTGGACGAGTGCGTTTGAATCACTGGAATGGGTAATAAATGCTTTTCTAAAAAGCAGCCTCAAAGGGCTTTCATCTTACGATAATGTCTCTTTTATTCGAAATGGAGAGCATCTATATATGCCAACCTTCGCCCTTTTTAATCCTGTGGCTGAAGCTGCAGAGAGTGGACCTGTGGACCTGGTTTTGGAAAGCCCAGTTGAAGCCAATTGAGGCTTTGATTGGAGCAGAATATTTTGCTTGGGAAGAAAGAAGGATGGTGGTAATCTTGATGGGATATTTTGAAGCAGCAGCATGGTGATATATGTTGTGTGGCTATTGGTTGAACATGAGCTTAAGAAATTGACTCTGGGCTTTTTCCTTTCTTGTTGGCTTAAGAAAGAGGTTGGGTCGTTGTATACTATGCACTGCATCCCAACAAAGCTACGTGATGTCCTGTTATTAAGCAGGCAGGCAGACGAATATTAAATAATCCTAACCCAGGCAGGCACATGGTTTGCACGAACTGCATTGTTCTCTCTTTTATGCCGAGATTTTTTCGGGGTTCATTATATTTGTCAAATTTATTTGTCAGGTTTCAAGCATTAAATAATATAAACAAATCTCGTTTACTTGGATCAACTGAGTGAGACACTGACATATATGATCAAAAATTTGACGAGTCAAACAAAATTGATGCATCTTTTAATTATTTTTGATGCGGGTAACGGGTTGTTTAAAACACAAAAGGGAAGATTCATATCCATAATCCATTCATAAATTGTGTGTCCTGAATGTAACATGTGCATCAAGCTTTGGCTTGTCTGTTCTCTATTCCCCGTATCAGATGGGATTGCAGATAACTTTTACTATTGACTGAAAAGAAGGTCTAAAATATCGATGGTATCGGAAATATCGGAAGTCCAAAAATATGGAAATGTCGATGGAAATATCGGGATATTATCGGTATCGGTAAAAATTGAACAAAAACCACGAAAATTGTAAGAAAAACTTGGAAATTTTTATTGAAACTTTGCAGGATGTTTATTTAGTCAATTATCTATTAGTTTATCACAAAAAATTGGAAGGAAATGCATTGCATGATGGATTTAACTTATTTAAGTTGATTATATAGCGAGTTGGCAAACACTGTAAGTGTAGAAAATATATAGTAATTAATGAAAGAAGATTAAATACACCATAATCATTTTATATATATAATGAATTACTACAATATTTTACACTTTATACATTGCATGGTAAGATACATGAGTGACTTAGTACCACATAGAGTTCCTATGAGGTTCAAAATTTTCACTATATTCATCATCTCTATGTGTAGAGTAAGTATATTGTGAAGAGTAATCATCAAATGATAAATCCCCAAAATAGTTTTGCATGTAATTGTTAACATTCCACCCATATGGATCCGAGATTGGTTGACGTTGTCCATAAACAAAATCATTTGAAGATTGAATCTCGGATTCTTTCCATGAGTCGCTTGATTCCATCCCAACAGGAATGAGATATGAAGGGTAGGGAAATGGTTGGTTATGAGTATAACCATAGTTACTACTCATCTCATGTGAAAATTTATTTCTTGCAAAAAGAATTCAAAACAAAACCATGTATATATATAAATATTTTAGCATATTTTCACAAAAACATAAGTGATATGGTGGTTAAGGTGTTGAATGAGTAAAATATAAATATTTTTGGGTTTCGTATCGCGATATTATCAGGATATTATCGATAATATCACGATATATTGTCTACATCATTCATAAAAATGTTAATATTATCAATAAAAATATCGATATATTGACGATAACACCATGGTTTATTGCGAAAATATCAACTCCTAAAAATCCGATATTATCAAGATAATATTGACATTTAATACCTTGACTGAAAGACATTGAAGAAGATAAGAATATCCACGGGGTCCTCTAAGAAACAACCAAATTGGTTGGAAACTGGAGAATCTGTCATCAGATCCAATCCAATATCAATAGCTACATAAATATTTGTCATACAGCCAAATATAATAATTAAACTCTACATGAGGATGACATCATTGGTTAGCTCAACATTTGATTACTCATCCAAAATTAACCAACCCATTCGGTGCACTTGTTTAGGCGGTGGACGCCTAACAGCAAATACTAGGTTGTCTTTTCCATTTTGAATGACAGTGTGGCCGGTGGACGCCAATCCTCTACTCATATCGGCAAGCCTTATTCTTGTTTTTTTTGTTCGAAATTATATCTCATTTCATTAAACGCCAAATAGGCAAATGTACAAAGCACAAACCAATGGCACAATAATAGAACCGTAACACAACCGGGACAGAACATCTAAACGCATTCTTTAAACATCACAATATGAGACTATAGCCTGTGTTCAGATTTTTTTCCTTTTTTTATTTTTTTAATCATTCGTTTTCATTTTCCCCTCTCTTAAGTAATTTCAAGTGCACACTCCTAAAATAGTAGGCTGTCTCATAAATATCTTTCGGTTATGTGTTGTTTTCACTACAATTATCTTTCGGTTAACTTTTTAAACTAAAAAATCAGCCACCGGATAGAATTTGAAGGAGTTGGAATCTCTCCACTTTGTTTCTCTTTTATAGATTCTTTTCTTTTTTAACAATTAGTTTTCGAAAATTATAGCCTAACCCAATACCAAACGCATAGAATCTGTAGGAGTTAGGTAGAGTTGGCTTTACCCAAATTCCAAAGTCTACTCAAAGTTATGGGTTTGAACTTTGATTAGCAATCATAAAGAAAAATAAATAAATAAATAATGTTTTGTTTGATGGGATGGACTCCAAAAAATGAGTCGGCTAAAGAAGACACAGCCATCCATCGATGTTGAAGGATAAGTATATATATGCATGGTGCCACTAGCAAAGATGCAAGAGGATGAGATGGTTTTCTTTCATTGTCATAAATAAACAGAAAGACCAGTCTTTACTCTTTAGCCCAAGTCCAAGTTTGTGTGTTATTTCAATTCAACTTGCAGCCTTAGGTTAGGCCAAGCCAAAGCCAAGGGACCAGTCGGTCAGCTACCATTCATCCAACTTCTAACCTATCAATTTACAACACAAGTGGAGCCTTTTTGTTTCCCTTTTGCTGCCCGCCAACACAAATGTAGCTTTTTGCTTTGCTAACACAAGCATCTTTTATTCCACCATATAATCTTAAACAAATTTCTGGGAAACTGTCAAATTGACAGAGGATCACTGACTGACTTCCCGAATTTAAAGAAAAATATCAGAAAAAATCTTTGGAAATATACCTATTGTTATTTATATTTTCTAAATTTGGAATTTGAAGAAGATGTTAAAATAATATTTGTAACATACAGAAAAAGATGGCCCCATACAAATAACCAAACAAAACCAAACTGCTTCGTGTCAATCTAGTTGCTTGCCCAGTTGCCCTTTTGGATGTGAGGTAAGAGAAAGCGATTAAAACCACAACTTGGCCTTTTGGTAGCTCCTAGGGTATGCTTCGAAAAAGACAGGGCAGAGGCACGTGAACACGGTTCCACAAAATAAAAAAGAGAGAAAAAATCACAGCTGCTCTTCTCACAAGCCTCATATTATGAATTAAAAAGCAGTCCAAATTCCTAAACAACCGTCTGTTCCCAACCTTATATAAGCACCACCACTATCAATATCTTCTTACCGTCTCCTTCACGAAGCTTAGATATTTTTTTCGTTTAGCTCTCTGCTTATATATATTATATATATATATATGAACAACCCAGCTCTGTTTTTCTGAGAGAATTGAAGATCCAAGAGAAATGAAGAGGCAAGGACGTGTGGATGTTGGTGGTGCCACCATGGATCAAGGATCAAGGTTTGACGGTACAACAGCAACAACAACAACAACAACAATGACGATGACAATAGCAAGCAAGAAGGCTAAGAAAACGATTGACAAGGCTGCAGGGAAAGAAGATGTGAGGATCGACGGTGGAGATCATCAGTTGGGTTTGGTGGCCGCTGAGAATTTGATGCCCGGGGAGGAGAATTACTGGGGTTGTTTGAGTGGTGCTGTGGTGGATGAGCAAATGTCATGGGGTTCAATTTGGATGCCATTTTGGGATGTGGAGTTCATGGGCGAAGCTCATTATGGCTTGTTCAGTGATGTGATTTGGGATGATGACATTTGGGGGTTAAGAACCACCAAAGAGGTACCGAATCCGTGAGAGAAAGACAGAGAAATTTGTATTTATCTTGTTCAACTTTTTGTGTAAGAAATTTATACAAGAAATTAGTCATTTTCGTTCCGACTTGGCTTTACACAGGCCATCCAATTGTAATCTTTGTGTTGCAGACCATGCAAATACGTGTTTGATAATAATATATATAGCAGCTAAGTCTGAAACGAAATTGATTGATTAAATTCGAAAACTTGAAATCAGAAATTAACATGGCATGTATATGTAAGGTCGATCAACACATCTCTGTTCACATCTAAATCAATTCACAGATTAAACGGAGGTTTACAAGAAGAGAAATTACAGAGTCAAAAGGAAAAAAAGGGAAGCAAGAAAACGAATTGAAAGTAAAATTGAAGTAAAGCCGGATAGCTAGGGTAGCCTCAAACTTGGAAACCAGGGGGCTTGTAAGCGATGAAACTAACGCACTGTGTCTGGCGGACGTTGTCGAATCCGATGATCCTGATGAATGCATTGGGGTAAGTGGTACTGGCCTCGTCAAGCTCCTTCAACACCTGAGAAGAATCAGTGCAACCGAACAAGGGAAGCTTCCACATTGTCCAGTAACGGCCATCATAGTACCCTGGGGAATTGCCGTTCTCACGGTGAACGAAAGGGTTCTGCATTACACACATCCATCAAACATATAAAACAACGTCATGTCATTGTCAGCTCTTTCAATTTCATCAACAACCTTAATTTCTTCACTTCACTCAATAATATCCATACCATACATCATTACATGAACATGTTTTTATGTTTTTGTGTTTTTGGGCATGCCCTGCCTGCAGGGCAGCTCTGTTATTCAATACATGTCATGCTTCATGTTACATACCCCAATAATTTTAGTACTTCATTACAATTTGCCCTTCTGTAAAATCAGGTTTAAATATTTGGAAATTTAGACTAGTAGCTGTGATTAAAAAGTTTATTTTTTTTAAAAAAAAAGGAGTAAGATTAGGTTTAATGTTGAGGGCCCAGTTTAGAAAAAAAACTGTATTGATTAAGAAAACAAAATTAGGTATATAGTAGTAAGATTATAGATTAATTAATTACCCCCAACTCAAATTCCAAGGTGGGAACCCAGTTGTTGCGGAGAAGATAATCTACTTCCTTGGCCAATGACTCGGCAGATAGGGGAGGAAGGTAAGAGAGAGTCTCGAACTTCTTCAATCCAATTGTAGGCCACACCTGCATAAATAAATATAATATAATGTCTCTTTATTTATAGTTTAACTTGATGATCTATTTATAGCTTAACTTGATGAACTAGCGTACGTACCTGCATGCACTGAACTCTTCCACCATTGCTGGAGATAGAGGTAATATCATTGTTGGCCTTGCGGGTGACAGGGAAGGCAGAGGCTGACTTGAGCCCAGTGAAAGGCGCAACCATGCTGGCCTGAGCAGGGGAGCTGGTCCGGTGAACTACAGCTGCTGATGAAACCATGGAGGAAGCCATTTTCCTCTGTTTCTTGTTTGATATATGAAGGCTTGATCATGTTTGTTCGTCGTCTGTGTATATATAGGAAATAATGTCACTGCTAAATTTGCCTGTGTTACCTTACCCCCACCCCCCCCCCCCCCCCAAAACTTGAAAAATCTAGTGGTGTCAAATTCATCCAGACTCAAAATTTTGAAATCTAAGGCCTTATCGTTATTGCACTCCATAGGTTATGACAGGTGGCATGCACCCATATCTTATCGGAATCACGACTTTAATTATTTGTATGATGTGTAAGTTTTTTTTCTGAGCCCTTGATTTTTCTCTCTGGTTTTCTGCGAGCCTTAGATTTTTTTTCTTTCGTGCTGCCAAATTATTTACTCCTAATCTTTGCATTTTTCAAAACTTGGGAGTGTGACAGGAACAACAGTAACTTCTTTCGATATTTATTTTGGGTCAAGATATTTCATTAAATTAACCAATCTTTCACATCCCATGCTAGAAGACGTTGGACCACTTGAGACGCCTGACACAATTGGGTTTTTGTTCGAATTTAAAAGGAAATGGACTCATATCATGTGGGTCTTTCTGCACAATTGGGCTTTCCTTGTGTTACAAAATTCAACCCATTTGGGCTTCTTGATAATATAACTGAGGTTTTATTTTTTATTTTTAAAGTTGGGCTTTTGTATAATTCTAAATTAGCACGTAGGTAAAAGATCAAAATTCAGACACCCGCGAAAAGGAAATAAGTTAAGGTTGAAGGGTATGCTTGCAAAATCAAAAAGAAAGGCGACCGTATCTTCCAACATTCATCTCATGTCCTCCTTGAAATTCAGATGCTTGTCTGGTTGTGAATCTGTGACTGTGCTGGGACTACAAAACAAGTTATGGTGATTGGAGAGGTCTGCTTCAAATAGTTATTTTAATAAATGCTTTACTGTAGCGGGCCCCACATAAATAATTATAGCTTTAAGATCCGAGATTTTAACTTAGAGCACTTCCACCCATAGTGCCATGGCAAAAAACAAGAGCGAATAAGAACAGTTACTGCTCATATGAATAGTATTTACCCTAGTAATTTTTTTTGTGCTTTTCCATCCATTATCATGGCAACAAAAGGGCAATTACTATTTATATGATATTAATTTTATTTATATGTATGAAATTAATATATATAAAAATTGCTAGGTACGTATAAAAAAATTTCTGAATTTTTGGTAAATTTTTTTTCGATTTTTTATAAAAACATTTATTCACTGAGCTCAGCGCCCTCAGGCATTAGCTCGAGCTGATCTTGCCCAGGCTTGGTGAACCCCAGCTCTTTGTTTAGACTGGATGTCTCTGTTGGAACCACTTTTGGAGACCTAGGGGGCCTTTTGTCTGAGTTGAGCTCCTGCAATGGAACTACTCTTAGTAAAAATTGTTAAAAAAACATAAGGGTATGGATAATGTATGAGGTTGAGGTGACATTATCTCTTCAAGTAATGTGAGGTTGAGATGAACTTAAAGTGGTGAGGGGCAAGGTAGCGGGGTGTGAGGGGGTGTGAGGTTGATAAGTTTTTATTGTTTTATTTTTTATTTTTAGCTGGGTGTGTATCCATTCAAGAAGATAGTAGGGTTTTCTTATAAATTAAGAAAATTTAAATTAAAAATTGAGGTAAACTTAGAATATAGAATGACCAAAAAGAAGTGCAGAGTTTAAATAAAAAGACTCAACTTTTGAGCTAAATCATTTTTGGCAAAGAAGTATGCCATGTTTCCTGTTTTATTTTATGTTTGATTATGTATTAAAAGTTAGGCAACATCATAATTTATGTTTCTTAGGATGCCATGGCTACATAATAAAACCTAGTTTAGTTTAGAGTTGTAATTTCAAGTTTTTTTTTTTGGCTAGAGAGAGAAAACTGAGTGGGAAAGGTCTTTAAGCATAAACCCGCCTCCTCGTATTTTGATGGCAATTGCATGACACACGACTCTTTTCCAACGTGAGAAACACTTTCCCAGAGCCAAAGCAGCAGCAGAGGTAATTGTGTAGTTTGAAACTTTGACTCTTTGACCACCAATCAAGGTGTTGGTAACGCTTTGTAACAATCGCGTGGGTCGAAAGAGGCTTCCTTTTGCTAAAGAAATAACAGCTTCCAGTGCTTTGCAACCCACACAGCGTACAGAGTAAGTTGGTAAAGTTGTCACTTTTGCTCGCTCTCAGTGTCACTCTTTCTAGCTCTTTGGTACAGAGAGAGGCCACAGAGGCAGAGCATCTAGGCAAGTCTTGGGAGGTCGACAGAGGGAGACATGGGAGAAGGAAAGGGCTCAACTTTAGTGCACCTTCTGGTAATTGTTCTGAGCTTAGTGGCCTTTGGGTTCGCCATTGCTGCTGAGAGGCAAAGAAGTGTGGTAGGCCCTCTTTTCCTTGTTCATTATCTCTCTCCTTTCCTTTTCCAAATGTTTACAACTCCAATTGAAGTAGTGGCATTCTCCAGTCTTTGGTCTGTATCTTGATCACTGTTTTAGTGCCTAAATTTCATGATTCGGTGTTCTGTGTGTGATGTTTTGTTCTGATTGTGGTTTGTAATAGGTTAGGGTTTTTTAGGGTGTGTATGTGTATACGTTTGGTAATCAGTGCAATTTGAGATTGGGTTTGTTCACAATTTTTGAGTTAGGTTTGTTGCTTTTTTTTTCAAAAAGGAGTTAGTTTTGTTGCTGGATGATGAGTTTTATTGGATTGTGTTTTCCGGGTTTGGGGTTTTTCTTGCGTATACTATGCACAAACAATGATGCTGAATTTTACTCAATTACCAAAACAGCGCAATAAAGAACAGGAAGTTTTGCTGGTTCTTTTTATATCTTTGTTGATGAACAGGCGATAGAGTTTCTGATTTAATACTGAATTGCTACCACTAGAATCAAGAATGTTGCTTTTGTAATGCCTGTTGTTGGGTTCTTGTCCATTTCAAGATTAAATTGTTGTCATTGCCAATCTACGATCTTGTAGCATGCCAGAGATGATTTTATGAGAATTTTACCTGAGGTTCCTAGCTCATTCTTGTCACATATCCATATTTGAAATAGTGTAAAGTTTCTGGCCATAAATGAGTACGTAGCTCTAAAACTTGCTTCATCAGTCTTAATTAATTTTGATTCATGGCCCTAATTAGCTCTGTATATGGTTGCTTAATCTCTATACGTCACAAATTTAAACCATTAAGTGATCTATCATCTCCCATTCAATTGGACATAAACGAGAGGCAGGGGTTGTCCACAGAAGATTTCCATCACTTCCTGTTGGATTAGTTTTTTTGAGACTGTATAATTGTGTTTCAGGGATGACTTTTTAAACATTAAAATAGTGGTCTCTCTCTGGGAAGCAAAATTTGCGAAATAGAGAAGTTCATATAAAAAAACTGAGTTTAAAAGTTTGCTGCCTTTAGTATTTTGAGGCTTGATTCTTGTTTAAGTAGGGATACATGCCAATTGCATAAGGGTTCATTCATTAAGTATGATTTATCTTCATCGTCCAGCAATGTCAGAAGCCTTGCAATGGTAAAACCACATGGGGAATGGGACTACAATATGCTTGGTACCACTTAATTAATCAGTTTTCATCTATGATTGATCAAACCATTCAAATTTTATTGGAAGAGACCAGGTTCTATTTATAGGTCTCTTATTTTGTTTCGCAATAACTTAAGGAGAAAAAAAGTAGTGGAATGCTCGTTACTAAAATGGAAATAGAGATGGTTTAGCTCTACTTCGTTACTAAAATATATATATATGCATATATGCTTTATCAGTAGCATGATACTTCAATTTCTATCCAGTTAATGTTTGCTTACTCTCTTAGTCACTTATTGACATTTTGGATTCTTGGGTTGAATTTTGGTGCATATGATCAATTTTTTGTACCATTAATTTATAAAGAAACTTTATTTCCTGGCAGGGCCGAATAGAGAAAGATGATCGAACGAATGAAACTTACTGTGTGTATAATTCAGATGTTGCGACTGGTTATGGAGTAGGTGGTTTCTTGTTTCTTCTCTCAGGCGAATCACTCCTCATGGGTATCACAAAGTGCATGTGTTTTGGGAGACCCTTAGCCCCTGGTGGGAATCGAGCTTGGTCTATTATATATTTTGTTTCATCATGGTGAGCATCCAATGTGCCTTGAGGATCCCCATCTTAAACAGGGCAACATTTTAATATCAACCCCTTGATTGTGTTAACTTGCCCATATTCTGCTAAGATCCAATTGATTATGCATCATATTTTGCTCTGAGCTTTATGATAGATTTACAAATTGTATTTTTGGTATCTGCATTTGTGGCCTTTTCTTTTGTTTTCTTTGCTTAGAAAAATTTGCTAACCTTTTCCCTATTGTCAACCTGTTGCAAATGGTATGCTGCTGCACCAGGTGTAGACGACTTATCACATGTAATCATAGAATATGATATAGGGCCTCCGCTTTGATTGAAGATATTATTCAGCTAACTGGTAAGTTCATCTTTAAAATTTGCTGCATTTTATGTATCTGCAGGACAACTTTTCTGGTGGCGGAAGCTTGTCTAATTGCTGGTGCCACAAAAAATGCCTATCACACTAAGTACCGGGGAATGATATATGCTCAGAACTTCTCCTGTGAAGCTTTACGAAAAGGTGTTTTCATTTCTGGAGCGGTATTTGTGGTTGTGACTATGATTCTCAACGTTTATTACTACATGTACTTCACCAAGGCAACTACAACTCAGGCAGCTCATAAAGCAAATCGTTCGAGCTCAACTGTCGGGATGGCTGGGTATGCATAGGATCCACTAATGAGACCAGATAGGTTCCAGGTTTTTGCATCTTGGTGTTATGTATGGGATGCCTATGTGATAGCATACTTAAAAGTGTATCATTACGTTGGTTTTGTCTAAAGAGATGTATAAGTACCTGTATGAATGCTGCTTGCAAAGGCAAGATGCAGAATTAGAAGTTTTGGTGGTTGACAACTCCCTTTGAAATTCAACTTTGTATTGGCTATTTTACTTTGTTTTTAATTTTTAGATCAAACTATTTTACTAAAAAGATTGGAATGAGAATGGCAGGGCATATAATATTGTGTATGGTATAGATGCATGGATGGATTGACCATTTGAGAAATGGACTTGCAAATATGAGCTCATCATCACTACGAGGAGGACCATTGCTTTCATGAACCTCTGGTGACCCATAATCCCTGAAAGTCAGTCCGACTAATTGTTGACCAGAAACTGGTCGGCAAAATACATGCTAGCCTGCCTAACCACACACCATTCAGTCACTACTAGATAATACTGAGTTGGTTATAACTATCATTTTAAGACAATTCTGTGCACGTCATTAGATTCTAATATTCATATGTTGTTGGAGTTGTACCTTCAATCGAAATTTACAGTGTTTGATTGATGGATAAAATATGTGGGGGAGTTGCTATGAATAATTAACTGCTCTATGATCAAATACGAAAAAGAGCAGCAGGTGGCATTCAATGTTTGAGAGAGAGAGAGAGAGAGAGAGAGAGAAGAAAATAGGGGAATTAAATAGTAGTGTTAGCTACTAGGTGACTAAGGCCAAGAAGAAAATGGCAAATCTAATAAAAGACGGGTAAGAGAAGTAGAGGGTGGTAGGAGTAGAAAATGGCAAATGGAAGAGTAAAGGGTGGGCAGGACAAGAGGAGGATAAAGTCCAAGCAGAAGCTAAAAGTTGTCAACTTTATTGGCTGCAGGGGGGGAGGGGTCAGATTTCAGATAGGCTAGGTTTTGGTTCCTTTTTATCTTTTTTCAGCCACAAAACAAAACCCACTTTTGTTAACCTCTTTCTTTCTAGGAGGAGAGAGATGAGCAAGCAAAGACCACCCCAGATTATTCAAACTCTGATTTGATTCACTAGCTAGTCTCGTGTGACTTCCCTTCCCTTTCCTTCCCATGGTCAAAACATTGTACCTCACGCTCCTCTTCTTCAACAAACATACATAAATTTACCAATACGGCCTGCAAATTTTATCTGTCCAGGATTAATAATTCGAATTTACAGTACCAAGTACCATTCAAAAGTTAAATGTTACTTTCTCAAGTTCCGTCAGAAGTTCAACATGGACGTGACAATTCCTGACCAGTCGTGCCTTTTCTATAAATTCAGCAAAGAACACTGATTTGGACTTTCTCTTTTTTTGACATTTTCCCCTTTCTGGGTAAGAAAATATTTCTTACCACCCTTATTAACCCCAAGGATATCAGTTTTTCGAGTACATTATAGTTATAGATAAGAGAGAAGTGTTTGATTAAGTTTGGTTTAATAATTGAGTCAGTGATGCATGTCCTAACGTGCAACTTGGCCTTGGTGGTTAGGCAATCTGTGTGTCCTCATGGGTCCTTCACCAATTTTCTTAAACAGTATGAAACTTGTATTTTTGTTTAACCAATTCCATATTTTTATTTTTCGAAGGGACCCCATTGATTTTGGTCTTGCATCCTTCGTCACTACCAAGTGAAATGATGAGTTGATGTATCATGTATATATATAATCATGAACACATGTCAAACATCAGAGTGCCATGATTTATTTAGATAAGGTGGTCTGTGCTTTGAGCCTATTTGTTCCATTGTTAGCTGAATTTAACATATTCTTTTGGGGTTTTGTCAATCAGATTTGGAGCTAAACCATAAGCTGTGTCCCCTCCATGCCCATTAAGCTCACCTAATACACACCAAGACATGAAACAACCCAGTTGACTTCACTTTAATTGTCCCCCCTTATTTGCAATAAATACTCAGGTCACCCACCAACAAAAACATCACAGCTAATGACAACTACATCATACATGCCATTGCCAGAATGCCATTGCCATGAATATGTATGAATATCATCAGATGCCACAATACTTGTGAGGAGGGAGGGAGGGAGGGAGGGAGGAGAATTTGGTCTTCATTCAAGGAGCTCACAAGATTGCATCAAATTTGACAACTAATTAATTATATATAATTCATTAAAGAGAGGTTAATTAAGATGTACGGGAGTTATTGATACACGTTTCCTTTCCTTGTTAACGTACGACTCTCAAACACAAATGTCTCCAGTCCAACACCGTGGCGGGATTCCCGGCCCTTCTTCTCCTCCTCGGCAGTCCCATGTTTCTCTCTCAGAATGACTTATTCTCATCATAAGTACTATTTCTTTCTTTATTCAAATTCCAACCCATAAATACCTAAAACACTTATATATTTATTTACAGTAAGTGACTAAATATATATATATATGTATAATATTAATAGGAGAGTGTAATTCACCGCTAATGTCATGGCGCCTCTCGCTCTCAAAGTCTCTAGCATAGCATGCTTCAGTCACAGTGTGGTTCCTTTGGCTCGCAAGCCCACCTAAGATTTTATGCATAGTTACATAAAGACTAGACCCTCATAAAGGCGCGTGTGCCCTTTTTGTTTTACTTTTATCTTTTCATTTTGTAATTTTGACTCTTACAGCGTCACCGACATGCAGATTTCTAACGTAATGCCTTGCTAATCATATACGTATACGCTTCACCTACAAAATTTGCTGTTACTTTCTTTTACACATTTGTTTATTCAAACACCCATTTGTTTTTTTGAAAATTTTAAAAAAACAGAGTATATTATAGTTAGATTAAAATACAGAGAGCATAGACATAGACTGCTGCTATTTTCTCTTCACGTGGACCAGTGTGGGGGCATATGAGGCTCCATCTCTCTCTCTCTCTTTCTTCCTCTCTCTTATACATAGAATAGCCGTCAATCCGTTGCTCATAAGTCATAGCCTCGAGAGACAGGCAGATAGAGAGAGAGAGAGAGAGAGAGAGAGAGAGAGAGAGAAAGAGAGAGATAGAGGGAGATAAAACTCAAAACTTGATATTGTCAACAGTCAACACGAACAGCTCATCAAATTCTCTTTAGAAAAGATAGTGGGTTGGTGATTTGAAGAAAGAGGCAGGGGCAGAGGCAGAGCTTAATTTATGTAGCTGGGTATTCCGGTTATGTCTATCGCCGGCGGCTGGAGGCTTTTGCACTCTTCTCTGGTTGTGATTTTGGTCATTTCTGTGTTACAGATTTGGGTCTGCTGTGACTGCAAAGCAGGCGCAATACGGGTTTTCCCAGGACACACTAATGTATTATCAAAGGTGGAGGCAGAGAGCAGCAACACGATGCAGAGCAAGAGCAACAGAAGCAGAGAGGCCCTGTTCCATAAGTACTTCGGTGGCAGTGTCAGAGCTTCTAACTTCAACAAAACAGAGCAAGGGTATGAAGACAGCAAACGAAGAGTGCCCAGTTGCCCAGATCAACTCCACAACTAGTAAAATTATTTATTTTCTCTCTTCTTTTCTTGGGAAATTTTGTTGAATTATAACCAAAATACCCACGTTTTTCTCATTATGTCTCTGGAATTTTGATGGCTTTTTTCTTGCTTCTGTAATTCATGAAGTGGGAAAACCGGGGGTATTTTGGTTGTTATCCTATAATTAATCCTAGTTTAATTAATCTCTTTAGATTTATGGAGGATCCAGAAATGGACAATGATGATCATGGATCATGATGTGCAGTGTACAGAGAGAAGTTGAGAAATTTGGTTTTGCAGTGACCAGCTTATATTTTGTACTACCTGCTATAGCTAGAATCTCCGTATCTACAACTTTTCAAGATCCTCTCTTTCGTTTTTTAGCTTTTGCTTTTAGGATCAGAAGATCGAATATCATATGAGGAAGAGTGTGGCAGAAAATTTGCAACTTTACACACAGAGATTCTTGCTTTCCCACTGCAACAATACAAACACCTTTTTTTTAATTTTTTCTAAACTTTTGCAAGGAATGTTTGCTACTAGTGTGGCATCTTCCTTGCGTGAATGAACAAAAGTGAAGGCTCCTGTTTTGGTGAAAGCTTTCTTAATCTCAATATTATTCTGCCATTATTGAATGACGCAGTAAGCAATCAGTCTGTGGTTTGTTTGCCCTTTCTGATGATATATCATAAAGTATAGTCTGTGTCTTTGGCGTATGTGGTAAGTTTTCCTCTGATTATATTTATAGGATTTCGTTCCTGTCCTATTTCTTTAACTGGTAAAAAAAATTTGAATCTTCCATGACTGTCCTCTCCTCTTTCAGAAAGCTTAAAGCTAGTTTAACCAATAAAATTTTAAATTTTACACCGTCATCATTGTATAATATTTGATTCGATGCCTTTCTAGTCTCGTGCAACATTGATAGTCAAATTGTCTGAATAATTGCTGGACCTGGCTATGGTTTTAAGGCCATGAGCCGTTGACTCTTCGATTAGTCTTTAACAATGAAACAGGGCATAATTAAATTAAACTAAAAAAACCCAGCAAGTGCTTTTCAACTCTGTAGCTTTTTCAGAAAGTGTTTTTCAAATTGAAATGAGACAGATATTTATGGAGATTAGTGTGTGGTTGTTTAATCTGTGATGCATGAGTGAGTGGGATTTGTAAAACGTGGGATTCATCCAAATATACATAAAACAGAGATATCATCATTAAAATGTTAAAAAGGAACTCTTGTGGGTTGAATGCTGGATGTTGGATGGACTCTAGCCTTTGTAAAGTAGCGTCATACAGAAAGTTTGTGATATTCGGCTTTGTGATTTTCTTGCAAAAGGGTTTTTGTCTGGTTGTACGAGAAGTGCATGCAGACAAAGGTCACAAAGTTTGCCATCGAGGGGTGGTGCACAGAGAAAAAACAGAGGTATGGGCAATGGGCATAGCCCCCTGTTCTGTTGTTTGAGTAAAATGAGTAGTAAACTTACTTATGGGTAATTTTTTATGACTTGATTTGATGATATTAATTGAAATTCTTCGATTTTATAGTGCATGTTGTTTGCATATGGGGCTTAAAGTTGGCAAACAAATGTAAATGTTTTGTCTCGTATTCTGGTATTTTTGGGTGTTTATAAGGCGAGGCAGAGAGGCAGAGAGGCAGAGGCAGAGAAACCAATGCGAGAAACGCCACGTATTATGCGGCGAAGATGGGTAGCCAAGCCATTGGGTAGGATTGGTTTTTGATTCGTAAGGCGGGTTATTTTGTCTGCTAGCTTTTTGGATGTGGAATCTAATTCACCCTCCCTCCCTCCCTCATCATCATTCGTTCATCAATGCCGATTTAGCTCATCGATGCATCCATTTCTTCCTTTCCGTTTAGTCATGCTATGCTTTTGTGTTTTGTTTTTCTTGGGCCCAAAATCAAATACCAACCCAAGTAAAAACGAGTTGGATTGTTGCAATTGGATTAATTAGTCAAGATGGTGAGTTTTAAGTTGGAATTCCCTTTTTCTCGTAGATATTCTTAATTATGATGATAAAGTAAAGTTTCAATGGTTGAGCTAATTGGTATGTACGAAAAATGCACATGGGCGGGGCTGGCAAGCTGGGCCAGCCAGCCTAAGGTGGGATTGGCTTAACCACGTTGCCGTCCAACAATAATTCACCAATTTGGTTTCTACTTAAATATCTTTGTCAGGAAACTCAGCATTATACATATAAAACAAGTAAGATTCGAATGACTGGTTGGATGTTTGAATAGCTAAATCTATCTAACCTTCCAATTTTGCTTGTCTTTAAGTAAGCTAGTATTCTGCTCTTGGGCTTGGGCCTCAACTCAGCTGAAGTTAAAGCTTCGCCGTAGGCTAGGAGGAGAGCATCGTATAAATTTAAAGAGCCCAATCCAGTAAACAAATAAACTATACGGGCTTAAATGCATAGGACTTATCAACTCAGCCCATATTTATATTTTGTCGCGAGCATAGATTCATTTAGCCAAAAACTGCACCCACATCATCAATGTAAAATATATATATATAAAGCTAAAGGCAAAGAATGGTGAAACATTCTAAATATCAAAAAATACCTTTGGTTATTTCTGTTTGTACCATATCTAACCCTCCACTCATCCAGTGACACGTGGACTAGAGAAACTCCCCAAGTGCCCAAGGCTCCGAACAATCAGCATCGGCTACCGATGATATTGTCTTAAAGCAGCAAACGGTCCCTACAGGCCCAGCATAGTCTACAATCGGTATCCCTTACCGATTCTGTAGAATCAACCTCGAAGCACCCGCCCGAAATAACTATGGACTCGTGTCAACCTCATAGGGCCCTCCCACGAGTTCCACATCGAAATTAAGTACTAAGAGCATACAAAATGCCCTCTATAAATAGGCCCCTTCACTACAATACAGGGGTAAGACTTTTTCAACTTGACTTTGATACTAATATATTGTCAACAGTAAAAGCTCTTAGAAAACAAACTTACTCAGGCATCGGAGGATCTTAGGCTGGTTACACACCGGTTCCATAGACCTTATGAGTCTCGGCTTCCTTCTATTCAGGATCAGCGTCCAAAGAACAGGAAGGATCCGCGTCCAACACACAATCGATCCCGAGATCGTCCACATCACTTGTAAGTTGCACTCATCTCTATCTGTTCAGTTTTTAGTGCAAACAATTTCAAACATTAAGAATTGAAATTATTAATTAAGTGAGGATAATATGATAATTTTTTTTTTCATATTAAAAAAATTAAAATTCCTACTTTTATGGAACATAACTACCCACGTTATCTTTTCTTATTTTTTTTATAAAAAAAAAAAACCAATTGGCACATGCGTGCTAATTAGGACATTAAAACAATAAATTTTTACGTAACTTTGAAGAGGACATAAATTGATTCATTTAAGTTATTTAGGTCGATAAGGATAATACTTCTCTCTTTGCTCGTAAGGAGGAACTCATCATTACCACGAAATAACACTTGTCCTTTTCTTTAAAAAATTCTCAAAGGTGCATTTATTTTTACTTTAATTATTCTTAACAGGAGAGACACATGTCAAATTATGACTATGCCACATCAATAGGTAATTCCGGGAGGTAATCAGTAAAATGATGGAAGCAATAATAGAAATAAGTCCAAGATAGTGCAGGATAACCAGGAGAGTATCTGAGCTTCTTTACTTCTACGTAGCCCAATTCCCAATTACCAATCATGCCGTATGCGCCAGTTAGCTCGCACGCTGTAACTTTCACATTCGCAGCTCGTGCGTGTCACGTGCCATTTTTAATGCACGTGTCACTTACCTCTTGTTCCTTCTTTTTCTTTTTCTCCCCCAAAACATTTACACTAACTTGCATGCCTTCCACCTTTCCTCTGTCTGTTGTCTTGTTCTTTGACTGCAAACATTTTGACCTTCTGTTACCACCAAAATTACACAGGTGCGTATTCAATGGGATAATAAAAATAATGCCCAATAATAAAGGGAAAATATTATACCAAAAATATATATAAATAAAGAAAAAGAATGTTCGCTCTGCCATACCACAATAAAATTAGGTGATTAAAAGGGATGTTTATCGTGCTTGATTAAAAGCATCCACAATTGGTTATCTAAATTAACTCATTAGATAAATTTTAGGGAGGAATTGTAAAAATATAACTCTAACCATGCTCCCTATCCACCTCCTAAAATAGAGAGATTCTTAGGAGCTCCTAAATCTGAGAAAAGGGAAAGGACTTCTAGTGGCTCCCTATAATTTAATACTGCTTTATTTTATGAGTATTTTAAACATTTAATTAATGTTAATTATTTTATATATATATATATATATAATTTTTTTTTTTTTTTTATAGAGATGGACCAATTAAAAAAGAATTATAGCATTTACGATTTCCTAAACTAGAAAGTATGATTGAAGTTAAAATTTTATAAAGAGCTCCTAAAATAACTTTTATATGTTTTTAGCTAAATTTTAACTAAAAAATAGAGAGCATTATTGTAGATGCTACATTCCAAATAAATTTAGTCTTAAAGGTCTAATTATTTTCACTTATATTACTAATCATCTAAATCCTGGAATCCAATCCCCATTTCTCCTTTACGAGCCAGATAGTATACCATAAAAAATAGAGATATTTAGTCATATACCCATTTTTAGCACTAATATTATAGATAAACCCCACACCATTTAATTTCTATAAACAAACCAAAAAATGACAGCTGACCCTATTGAATTTAATTTTGATTATCAAATTACTTTGATGCCCTATTGAGTGTTTTGGGCTCTATTGAGTGTTTTGGTTCTTTTTATGAGGTTTTGGAGTTTGGTTTGTTTTAAGAAATTAATGGCAGTTTTGTAATTTAAAATAAGCTAAAAGCCTTTTTGTTATGTTGTAAATAGGCTTAGGGTGTGTTTATAAAGTCCATTTCATATATGATTTTTTTATAATTTGAGCTCTTATATTGAGTATAATAGTGAATCTCCCTAAAAAATAATATATTGACTAGAAAAGAAAACATAAAATAGACTAATATTATTATTATTATTTTTTGGCTGAGAATAAAACGCATCAGCCAGTTGTTATATATAAATAAATAATAATACCAGGAATATGGCAGGTTCGTAATAAAAGTCTGCATGCAGGGTGATGGTAGAAGAAGAAAGCACAAAACAGTCAGATGATTTTCCACTTTTCCCTGAACGCTTTTTCACCTAAACTGGAATAAAAGCAGTAGGAAAGGAAACCACTGGTTTTCCATCCCACACTCCAAAGAAACCACTGCGCATAACCCACAATTCCCACAATGCCCTCACCAACTCTGCTGTTAAATACACACCCTTCTGTATTTTTCATACGCCTACCTCGGTTTAAAGCCGCAGTCACCTTTCTACAGAGATAGATAGAGAGTCTACTGTAGGGTTAATTAAGGAAGAAAGAATGAGGATGAGCTGCAATGGGTGCAGGGTGCTTCGCAAAGGGTGCAGTGAGAAATGCTCAATCAGGCCCAGCATTGAGTGGATCAAATCCCCTGACTCTCAAGCCAACGCCACTCTTTTTCTTGCCAAATTCTATGGCCGCGCTGGCCTTCTCAACCTCATCAATGCAGGCTCCCAACACCTCCGCCCTGGTAACCCTATTTTTTAATTAATAAGCTTTATATTTTTATTTTCTAGAAATTAAGTATTTCATTCTGCAGATGTGGGTTAGGCCGGTTCGTTAGGCAGTAACGCCGCCGCTTGCACCCAAGTTCGATTTCCCTTTCCAATAAAGCAATTTAGACTATCCTTGTGTCAAAAAGTATCATTTCCACCACTAAAGTTCTGTGTGTTTTTTGATCAGCTATTTTCAAGTCACTTTTGTACGAGGCTTGTGGACGGATTGTGAATCCGACATTTGGGTCGGTGGGTCTGATGTCGTCCGGGAGCTGGGCCCAATGCCAAGCAGCCGTTGATGCAGTGCTTGCAGGGTTGCCCATCGCCGGAGTTGATGCGGATGCACTACACCTTATCCCCAGCCCTCCTAACAAATCCGGCGACATACGCCACGTGTTCAGGGACTCGAACTCGGGGGGTTCTCGTAACAAAGTTGCAACCCGGAACAGGTTCAAGAGATCCATGAACAGGACCAAAACCCATCCTGGCTCGGTCACTGAGTTTGCAACCGGGTCACATATGGCTCAATTTTGTAACTTTCCTGACCCGGATGACTTGTGCCCGAGTCCAGAAGGAAATGGGGCTGGCGGAGATTATGATGGAGAGGTTGGGTTGGAACTGACTCTTGGATTAGTTCCAATGCGTCTTAATTAGCTATTAATAAATTATGGTTAATCTTTTGGTATGTTGGTTTTGTGGGAGTGACAAGTGGAGGGTAGAGTTGGAGAAGGACATACAAGTGTGCTTCATGCAATGCGAGAAGCACATGTTTTGGCGGCTCGGAATTGGTTTCTTGCTTCTTCTTTTTTGTTGTTTTTTTGGGCTTTGCTTTTTGCTTAGAAAAATCTGTGTCGTGTAAAAATGTGGGTGGAGTTGGGTGTAAAATATTATGCATATATGCGTAAGCACAACAAAATACTTACATTTCGCCTTTGGCGATCCATATATGTAAATTCTAGTACTCAACAATCATAATTGATGTATCAGATCTTCACTCAAACATCACTAGCTCTCTGATTAATTTCTGTCTTAAGAGATTCTTTGTTAACTCTAATTTTTATGGTCTTTATTACAATTTCCTGAATTGGAAAATCAGAACAAATGCAGCATCTGTCCAATTTTATTTGCTCGGTAAATGACAATATCATTATTGGGCATAGTACTCTACGGGGTCGTTTGGTATGGCGGACTGTTATGGACCGGATTAAATCCTAAGACTGTCTTGAATTAGCTCGGAATGGACTAAGCTGGATTAAGTACTGACCTACGTTTGGTGTTGCGTCGGACTAAGAAACTGGATTGTAAAAATAGTGAAGACTTATGTTTGGTGTCGTGTCGGACTAATTTTTTTTTTAATATTTAATTTTAATTAAGGATTTTAGCCTAAAATTAAATAAAATTATAATATTTTTGAAAGACTAAAACTATCTCATTTCTTTTTATTTTTATTTTTCCTTACTTTTCTCTCCCTTGTCTTTTCTTCTTTCTTTTCTTCTCTGGCCGTTCCCTTTTCTTTTTTCCTTTCTTCATTCCTCTTCTCTCCTTTGTCTTTTCCTCTTCCTTTTCTTCCCTGGCCCGTTTCCGTTTTTTTTCTTCCTTCCTCCTTTCTTCTTCTTTCCATTCCCAGGCCGTTTTTGTTTTTCTTCGTTTCCTTCTTCCTATGCTTTCCTTTATCTTTTCTTCTTCCTTCCCTCCTTTTCACTCTCTCTTAATGCCACTACAGATCCAACCATCAACTCTATAATCTCATTCATGGAAAGCCCTGAAAACAATTCTATGAGGGATACTTGTTTCATTCCAAGTTACTTTGGCTTGTGACTCATCTACAAGGAAGATATATAAAAAGATATCAAATATTCTTTTAAGTACTTTGCTTGCTACAAAGAATTAGGTTAATTTGATGATCAATATGACTAATATAAACAAGCTAAAAGCATGGGAAAAGGAGAAATCTTCGAAACTCCTTTTCTCTCTCAACTCATGAAACCTCAACCAGTGGCGGTTCCAGGATCAAAGAGCCGGTTAGGCAAAACTTACATACTAAACTTGACGGTACGAGTGAATTTCATTAATAAACATAAAAAGATACACCGTGGCCTCGAAAAGATGCAATACTTGATTTGCTAGATACCTAATGCTTTCAATTGTGGTCATAAGTCGTGACCGATTGTCCATCACTTGTTGCTTTGATTGCTTATCTACCACTTTTTCAATATGAAGAGATAGGTTTTTTAAGCTAATCCACTTTTGCATAGCAAGATGATGTGGTGAATTTAGCTTGCCCACATGATGTTGAAATGTACATTGATTCCCACCAATTCTCTTCCATTTTTAATACCCATCAATAATAAAGGTTGGGTGTGACTGATTCATGTCAAAAAGAAAGCAAGGAAAACAAAATACCTTATTCTTAGCAACTGAATACTCAAGCCAAGTGAATTGGCCAAACCACTTTTTATTAAATCGACAAAAGTCCCGCCCTTCTAAGTGGCTTGGATAATCTTCTAACTCGGGTTGACATGGTCCTAAAAGAATATATGCTCTTTGCACATTATCTTGTTCATTCACCGGATATTTGCATATTAAACGACGTAATCCTGGATCATGCTCAAGATAATTGATATTAAAATCATGATCATGATCATCGACTCTTTGAGATTCAACTCTTTCAATTGGAGGCTCGACAATGGGAGACTCAAGAAGATTTTGCTCATCACATATTGGAGTAGATAAAGAAGTGTTAGAAGGCAATGTACTAGATGATGACCCATCATTCTTTTTCTTAAAAAAAGACAACAAATTCTTTGTTCTCTTGGGATTCCGATTGTCATCCGACATGATAAAAGATAGCCTATGAATAATATTTAGAAAGAATTTTAATCAAACATACCAACAAAAAATCAAACAAATTGTCATAATAGCATCTCAACAAAACCAAACCAAGAATTATAATTCAACCATAATTAAACCCTAGAAAACTCAATTTTAACAAAATCTCAAATCAAAGCTTTAGAATAATTCATCCCTAATCAAAGCCCTAATTAATTTCAACAAAATCTCAAAATTATAATTCATCCCTAATTAAACCCTAGAATACTCAATTTTAAATTAAAACTATAATTAAAGATATATAGCAAAGGAGAGAATGAGAATAATACCTTGTTGGTGACAAAAGGAGAGGAGAAGATGTTGTTGCCAAGTTGCCCACCCAAGATAATAGAAGAAGTAGCCAATAGAGGAAGAGTTTGACCCCAAAAAAAGAGAGGGAGAAACTTGCTGCTGTCTGTAGCAGAGAGAGAGAGAGAGAGAGAGAGAGAGAGAGAGAGAGAGAGAGAGAGAGAGAGAGAGAGAAACAATAAATCTGAAGAGAAGGAGAGAAAAGATGGGACCACATGGATGGGCAACATATGAATAGGGTTTGTTTTTAATTCTTTTTATTTTTACCGCTAATAAACCGGGCCTCTCCCCCTCCTCCCCTGACATGTTGTGGAGAGTCCCCCCAAACAAGTTTTGTGCTTGGTTTTGTTTCTCCCTAGGTTGGTCTAGGGCTTTTCAACCGGCCTTTGGGTCGGATTTGTTTCTCGTTCCTCGTCTAATTGTAGAGATCTTGCTTGGCTCGCCAGGGGATCTAAATCTATTAGAGGTTATGGGTTGATTTATGGAGGAGAGGCAAGGTATCTTGGGGATTTTTTTAGAATTTGGGTGTTGAGAATCTAGTGTAGAAGATGCTTGCTTGAGTGTCAAGAGGAACCAGGGTGGTTATGTCCTTTTTCTTAGGTATCTTGCTTGATTGTTTATGTGGGAATTTGACACTTTGGAAAAAATTCAACTCCACCCGAAATGCCAAATATTAAATTATTATATTATAATTTTAAAAGCAAATGGAGCCCATATTGTTAATGTATGAATTTTGATTAATTCTTTTGGCTTCCCTTGACAATTTTGTAATAGGATTTTTATTGTATTTATCAAGCTCAAAGTCTAGATTAAGAATAGCATCTCTAGGTGTTCTCATCTATCTTCTATCCTATGGAGGTTCAAGCAAATTGACAAAGGTAAATCATGCATTGCATATCATGCATTAAACTGTTTTCATAAATGATGACTAGTCATCCTTGCTCTGTATGATTTCCAGCTGGTTAACCATCTATTTTGTCCTATTCTCTTTTCTCTCTCTGCTGCCATGTGTCAGTCTGACCTAAGGGATTCTTTTGTCTGTAAAGGCTAGTGAATTCCTCTTTTGGCAGCCGTCTCTTTTGTGTGGAAGTTTTGGAAAGATTGGCTTGCCATCTTTCTCTTCTTCTTCCTCAAGAGTGAACCATATATTTCATCTATGAGTTTTTCTAATTGATTTCTTTTTGAAAAACTGCTTTTGAAATATGAATCTGCATCTAGCTATTTAAATCATTCTCTCATTTAGATCTAGGTCAAATTCAAGACTGATTTCTTCAAGAGTATGGTTTCTTGAAGAAATTGGTCATTCTCCATTGAATCCAAATTTTGGTTTCGGTCTAAGATGGAGCTTGTAAGCTAGTGCCATGGGATGAACGAGCTGAAGTAGGAGCTGCCATTGCCATGATGAACTGAGCTTCAAGCTTTGCTAAGTTGGAGAAGAAGATTGCACAAAGGAGGTATATCTCATCTTCCTAAATAGATCTAAGTTTTGCTTGAGCTTGCTTGTATTCCTTTGTAAGAATCTTTTTCTACTTAGTGGATTGCCTAGTCCGTTGATGACTCCCAGTTTTTCCCAATGGTGGGTTTCTGGGTAAACAAAATCTGTTTTGCATATATGTAAATTTTTCTAGGTTTGTGTTCTTGGTGGTTGACTAGTCATCTATATCTGCTGTTTGTTGTTTACTTGATATTGATGACTTCACACACTTTCACCATAGTTGTTGCTAGCACAGGGGATGCCTAGATTGACGGGTCCTTCTGAGTGCCTAAGTTGTCACTAGTAATCTTCTAGGGCTGCAGGTACCTTGTGGCATGCTCTGTGTGTTCTCTTGATTGTTGTGTTGTTGTGTCTTGTTTGTTTAGTTAAATTTACCCCTCTTCACCTAAGTACCATTTTCACATATGATGCATAAACTTTTAAAAGAGAGTAAATGATAATGGGTCCATGACTAAAAAAATATTGAAATAATAACGTTAAGCTTTTTTATATGTTATTTTTGACATATCTCTTTCAGTCTTCAAATCCATGTAGAATTTGATTACTCGGTTGAAGCAACTTTAACCTTTAATTTTTTTCGTTTCATGTCCATGTGACAATTTGACATATCGGTTGCAGATGATTTTAGATGTTTTTTGTAGGCTACTGGATTCCCTTATTGGCACTAGTTTTGCAAGTTTAATTTACTCTGAGTTTGTATTTATTTCTGGTTTCTGGTGAACTGGATTTAGTGTTAATTTTGGCTCAATATGATTCTGGTCTACATGTGTATTGTTGTTGTTTTTATCTTGGTTGGATCCGTCCTTGTTTAGAGGGTTGTAATGACTTCAATTCTCTGTAATTGGCCTTGTTTATGAATGAACTACTCTTCTCGTTCAAAAAAAAAAGAAAGAAAAAAAAGACTAATATAAACTGAAATTTTACGTAAACAAAGAACTATATCACTATTCAACATAGCTTTTTAAAATAAAATAAAAAAACTTTTTACAATAAATTCAAAACAAAATTGTACCGCAATGAGAAGATGAGTTAATTGTACATATCAGCCTGACTTAACTCAACCCTAATTTATGAGTTGAACAAAAAATGGGGTACAAAATTTGATAATTACAACGAAACAAGCGGCGGCTACATTTAAAATATGTAGACCACGAGCTAGCCTTTAAGCTTAGGATGAGTATGTTTATTAATACATGTGCAGATATGCAATTATACACACAAACTCAATTACTTCACTTACTGCGTGTAAGTAAACATTTGGGCTGAGGCAAGTGCTACTCATAACTTAAGGATATCATTTGGTAAGCACAGGAAAAGCAGATCCTGCAAAGGATGCTCTCTTCACAAACCTCCCTTTCATTCTTGGCCTCTTCTCAGCGTTCAGCTTCCGCACTTCGTACCTTATTTTCTTGGAGAACAGCCTCGTCCTCCTCTTTTCTCTGTACCTTGACACCCTCGCCTCTCTCCCTCCGTCCGCCATTGCCGGCTGTACCCCTAGCCCGTTCAGATCTCCGTATGGGTAATGAAGTTCAGTTGCACATACACCCTGCACATAATTAATTCTATGTTGAATTGCTATAAACGAGACTGAATTGGGCCTAATTAACTAGCTAAGAGTACCCTCATATGGTTAATTATATCAACATAATTGGCATTTCCACAATTTTTATTTAAAGATTAGGGCAGGAAGTACATACCATGCAGTCAGGCAAGCATTCGGAGTTCAAATCGGGGCGACCACCGGAGGTCCACGGAGAGCCATCCCAGGCTGTAATCACTGCCTCGTAGTCCAGCCTCAAAAATATCTCCTTCTTCTTGCGGCTTTTACTTGCACCCGCATGCACCTCCTCATGTCGTTGATGATCTCCACTGTAAGTAGTATCCATCATTCCCACTCCCAGTTTGTCATCCTGTTCGCCGCACGACTGCGGCGAGTCGTCATAGTCTTCAAAGTTCAACACAAACGGCTCTCTCATCATATCAATCTCCGGCGTCTCACCTAATTCACACCCCATAAAATTGACACCTCCCGTGCCCCCTTCCTCCTCCTCCTCCTCGTCTTCAAGCTTTACTCTACAATTCGATTCATTTTCTTTAGAATCCATTAACCCCAATCCTTCCATCCCAAAACACTCGTCATCTTCGAGCCCCCTGCCCAACAAACTATCCACGTCCGCCGCGAAATCAGCAAGATCCATGTCACTGGGAAGCAGAAACCCATCATGACCGTTATGATTATAATTAGGTGATGATGAGCTCACTTTAGAAACATCACCAGTATTAGCTAATTCGTAATTAGCAACTGCTTCTTCATTAGAATTAGCAGAAGTGGTAGCAGTGCACATCTCCGCAACAAAGGGATCGAATACGGGAACCCTATAAAGAAGCTGCTGCTGATCTTCTTCGTTTTCCTCGTCATACGAGTTGCTATCGTCTGCCCCGATTTCCGGCACCTGAGGAAACCGGTTTCGGGCACCTTCTTGGGATTTGTGCTTCCCCTGTCTCGGCGTCCGGGCCTTCCGCGTGAAGCCACCGTGCCACGACGGTGCTGCTGGGTTGTCCGAAACAGAAACTTGATCATCCTTATCGGTGGGTTTGAGCGACGACGCCGTTTTCAAGAGAATCCTTTCGTGTCTGCGAGCTAACTGGTTGGCGGAGTGTACGGAGGAGTCACAGGCTTGGCAGAGAAAAGCATCGTCGGCAGCACAGTACCAGCGAGCTCTCTTTCTTATGCAGCTGTCGCACGCTCTTGCCGTTTTGGCACCGACGGCGTTTGCCACTTTCTTGTTGGAGCTCATCGCGGAAAATCAAATCACAACGAAGTTTTGAAAAGTTGAAAGAGTGAAGTGAAATCAAAGAAGAGAAAGATAGAGCAAATCCAAAGAGTGCACAGGAACTGTTTGTTGAATTGTGCTCTTTATTTAGGTAAAGCGCTAGAGGAAGTGGTGAGTGTCCCACACCCTGCGCTTTTACAGGCCATATAACAGCGAAGGCAGCTCTTGGATTTGCACTTTTGGGAGAGAGAGAGAGAGAGAGAGAGAGAGAGGATTGTACTTTTGGGCCCACACCAATGCCTTATCTATTTTCTAATTGGGCGAGCTTAAAAAGTTGATCCAAATCCTTGGCTTCTGATTGGCTACTTTTCCCCATCGATGGATTTCTCGTTTCTTAGTGCACATGGGGCCCAGGCAAGGAGGGTAATGGATGAGAAGTCCTGTTGATTCCATCTCTCACTTTCTAATTTGAAAGATATGCTTTTGTTGGATTGCCTCAGTCCCCCTGCCCCATTTTCTCCATCACTAATATTTACTTGTTTAAACTTCCGGACTCTTACCTTGACTCCATGCACTGCGGTCCCCACATAATCCACATGTCCCCAATCATATCTTTCCACATAACGTAAAGATCATCTTCTATCGTATTATATATATGATATACATAACTTGACATTCTGTGTGCTCATTTTGATTAGAAACTATTTGTCTTTGCTGTATCTGATTACAACATGCACTCTAATAAATTAAGAATCTAAGAAGGATAAATAGTCATGACTCAGAAGTCACTCTTGAATATTAATAGAAAGAGACCGTTTGAATTAAGAAGATGAACTAACAAAATTATATGGAATAAAATTATTATAATTGGTTTACATTTGAACATCTCGTCGCTAGCTAGAAAGAAAGAAAAACATATATGTATGGATAAAGCTGATGTGGGGATCTCATCTCATCTGCGACAATGAAACCCAAGCACAAGATTACCGCAAAGAGTCGTCATGAGACCCCAATTTTCTTGAAGTAATATCGACATATTATTCCTTGGTTACTTGGAAAAGGATTTATATTTCTGTAGCTATCCATCTGTAGGGCCTGTAGCCCCATCCCTCTCTCTCTCTGTCTCTCTCTAAGATAATTTTAGAATCTCACTCACTTATGTATATTTGTCCACTACTATACACACCATGTATATATATATATATGGGATAAGGTTTGGTAATTATGATAAGTTTTACACAGTTTGCCGACGTTTCTTCTTTCTACTTTTCCCTTATGATATGGGCCGATATTACATAATAAGGTTGCAAAAAAATAAAATATTTGAGAAAAGAGTTGCATTCTAAAGAACTTTCTGAAAATTGTTGCATTAACTTAAGAAAAACTAATATATGATATGATCGATGCGACAATAATGTACCAATTGATTGATGAGTTCGTAGTTGATGCTGTAAAAAGAGAAAGAAAAAAACAAAAGCATGTGGTAGCGGAACGTGACAATTATGATTATGTAAGAAATGCAACAATGATAAGTAAGATAATGAAATTAAAGAAGTAAAAACTGAAAGATTAATAAATATCAGCTCAAAAAATCTTAAAAAATATATCTGACGAGAAAGAAAAAATAAAAAAAATAATGGTAATCTCAGACTACGTCCCATAGCGATTTTTGAAGCCCGTGAAGAAATTATGTACTGGGCCCCGGCCCATTACATTTTTTAGTTTCGTTGTTTGGGCCAGAAGGCCCACAATGAGTGAAACCGGAGAACGTTAGCCTGAAGCAGCAACAAGGGTAATTTCGTCAATAAGAAATCCGATCGCCTTGTTGGCTGGCTGTAGGGTTGTCTATTCTGCTGAGCTGCTGAGGCAAGCACAGTTCCCGTCGAAGATCAGAGACTGGCGCGCAGTCTAAAGGGTCCTTCTTTGGGTAAGTTTTTACTTGAGACGTCGTCGTGCTCCGATTATTTGGTGGAAGCTTACAACTTGCTTCAACTGCATATATATGTTATCGTTGACATTTACTTCTTTTTGCTTGAAATTATGAGCAGGGCTGAATTGCACTTATTCAAACTTTAACATAAGAATTATATTGTTTTAATTTACTTTTCTGTAATTAATAAATTTGATTATGGAATTGCAAAGTGCAAATAAGCAAAGCATGTTTCCAGCTTGCCAATGATTTAGTGTAAGATCAAAGTTTTGTACTTTTAAGAGATTTGAATGCAGCCGTGTAGTTGATGTTAATCCAAAATATCAAACATCAAACCCCATGATGCGATATAAGGCGTAGTGAGTTATTGTGCAGCGTGAATAGGCAAATATAGGACGAAGAAGAACTTCCGTTACAGTTTTTTGGTGCCGCATCTATTTCATATTTGTTTGTTTGCCCGAAAGAGGACGGGTTGTTTGAGAACTTGAGAGGGCTTTATGGTTTTCATCTTTAGTCATGAAGGTGGTTCCATAGGTTTCCATAGATTTGACTCAGTTGATTAGTCGTAAAACTTTTCAGGTAGCATCCAGCAAAATAGGATTGCTTTCTTTTATCATTTTGCTCTTATTTTCCACCAGGTTATCTAGTTCTTTTTTGTGTTCTAGATTTAACTTCATTAATAGATTTTGTTAGCCTTAGTTGGCGTTGACTATTTCGGTGATGTTGGTTGCAACTTGCAAGATCAATTCAGATGACTGCGCCCCTAATATAACAAAGTTAAAGAAACAATAGAGATGATTAAATATTATTCTCTTCTTTTATGTTTAGATTAGTGCTTAGGTTACTTTGAAGAGACAAATTGAGATTGGCATCTGAGGTTTGTGTTTCTTTTAGAAAGAAAGAGATAGGGCTTCATAATTTGATTTCGTTTACACATAGAAAGAGATTGGAATTCATAATTTGAGGTCATTTAGTTGAGTACTTTTAATTACAAAATTTTGGGATCACATTGAGTTCACATGTTTGAGAGTTGTTAACTATTAAAGTCTTGATCCCTGATCTGATGAAAATGGAAGATATTGTAACATTCCATGCATCTCAAATGGTGTTCTTGAAGCAATCGAGGAAGCATGGAATCCACAGAGATGCAAGATGTTTCGTATATTTCCCTTCATTGTTTTGTTTGGGCAGCTCTGTTCCTTGAACAGTTCGACGAAGGATGATATTTTATCTTCTTTCTTAATTTATGTCTCGCTTGGTCGTACCAAAATAGTGTGATGATGGTATCACTACTGCAGGATCTCTGTAATGTCCGGGAGAAATCGTATGTCTCGCCATGCTGATGGTTATCGAGGTTACCATGATGATCCTCGACCTCTCATGAACCGAGGACTGGGACACTTGAGTGTACACCCTGCAGCTTTGGAAGAAGAACTTGCAATGAAACACAGAGAAATGCAGCGAATCATTGCTGAGAACCGGCTTGTAATTGACGACAATACCCTTCTTCAAAGGGAATTGACAGATGCGAAAGATGAGATTCATAGATTGGGGCAGGTCTTACCTAAACTCCGGGCTGAGAAAGAGGCACAGTCTAGGGAGCTAATTGAGAGAGGATTGAAGCTAGAAGCTGATCTCCGTGCTACTGAACCTATAAAGGCAGAGGTTATGCAATTAAGAGCTGAAGTTCAGAAATTAACTGCTTTGCGGCAAGAGTTGTCTTCCCAAGTCCAAGGTCTGACACAGGAGATAACTCGATTGCAAGCTGAGAATCAGCAGCTAATTCCCATGAGGGCTGATATTGATGGGATGCGAAACGAGCTTGTTGAGACCAGGTTTTTTACAGTGAACTTTTAATTAGTTTTCTGGCGTAATAATATCTTGCTCTTCTTTTGCCTTTTAAGGAGATGGATGACACATATTAGGACGATACTTGATGAATTTCAGATACGTTAACAACTGCTTTATTTGTATGCATATGTGGATTGACTTTGCAACACTTTTTTTTAGGAGAGCTTATGAATATGAGAGGAAAGCCAGTGAAGAACAAGTGGAACAAAAGCAAGCAATGGAAAATAACCTAGTTTCCATGGCTCGTGAAATAGAGAAGCTAAGAGCAGAGCAGCTAAATGCAGACAGGAGGGCACGAGAACGAGGTGATTCTTCTCTCTCTTTATGTCTCGCGTGCGCGCATACGCACACACACAACTTTAGTGCTCATGGATCTCCTACTCTGGGATTTTTAACTTGGATCTCTAGAAGGCAAGTTGTTTTGACTCCTTTCTTATCTGTATAGGTGGTGGGGGTTATGGAATGATGAATGGAAGTCCTGATATGAGATATTCACGTGGTTCATATGGCAATGGCTACAGCAGTGGTTGGGGACCTTATGATAAGCGTGGTTCACGGCGTTAAGTATCATCAAATATTGAATGGTCGGGGGAACTGGTTTGCATATCTCGGTTCACTGGTTTGCATATCTCGGTTCTAGTCCTGCTTATAGAGTAAAAAGAACTCTTAAGGTCACAGTCACAGAAATGAATCAATGTTAAACCTTGTAAATTTTTTTAACATTGATCAATTATATTGTGTCTACAGTGATGAGGCTTTGAGCAACATGTTCCATAATTTATCCGCAAATTGATTTTTTTTTTTCATTCTAATTTTCATTTTGATAATTGTAGTTAACATAATAAAGTGGAACAGAATAACCAAAGTTAGTCATTTTATACCGTTATATCAAAGTGCTAGCAATATTTACCATTCTCCGTTGGATAATATAAAACTCTCAGACACGATCAATAATAAATTCCGCATTTCTTTCAAAAGAAGATTTTCGTGTAATAATTTTCATTTGCTAATAGAAGGCAATTTCTTAAACCAATAGCTTCTAACACCAAACCAAAAGAATTTATGTAACCAAATCAATGTCGGTTAACCTAAAAATTCCTAAATATAGCCGTCACTGTTACTTGATCAGCACGAATTTCCTTTTAGAGCCTTAGAAATGACTTGAACGGTGGAAGGTGTTGTCCGACAACAGCCTCCGATGAGCTTAGCTCCTGCGTCACGCCAGCTTGTTGCAAAGCATTCAAAATTGTCGTCATCAAAACACTTGGCAGGCTGTTCATTTAACACAATCCAAAATTCATTAGTTGATCACGCATCGTATTTTGTGTTTGTGTGGATTCAGCGTATGAGAAAGAGAGAAGACAGACAGAGAGAGGTTCTAAAACCAGTTGAACTCACCAGCCATCTTTTAGCTTTGCCATCCCATATCTCACCACTATTAGGGTACACAACAATTGCTTTATTGGTTAACTGGACAAATAGCATCTGTGTTAGATCACTTTCACCTTTTCTTTTAATATTTCTTTTGGGGTTGAATTGTTTTCTAGTTTAGAAGTTACCTCTTTAAATTTGCAGATGAGAGATTGAATCAAATGAGGAGGTGCGCAATTTATTCCCACTGCATGTATTTTGTTACTCTTATTTATTTTGTCAAGGCATTCCTTGAAGCACTCTCCGGATGGGGCGTTTTCACCATCTACAGAGGTGAAACATATCCAAGATGGTATTTGAATGTTTTCTTCTTCGAGCAACTCAACGCAGGCCTACAAATGTTTACAGAAATCAAGTTAGATACCATCAAGTTCTGAAAATCCATGAAACTCTGCAAAGCAAGATTGGTAGAAGCACAAACCTGAGCTTCAAGCTTATTAGGGATGGTCTCAAATGCAAGTAAATCAGGACCTGCTTCCACAAGAACTTGCAATCTGCGTCGGTGGAAATCCTTGAGCTTATCAACATTCACTTGGGGTCCATAACATCCACTGAAAACATTGACACATCCACATTATATAATTGAACAAAGTACATAAAATATATTTGTTAGCCATGATTGCGATCTGAAACTTGGGGTACCTATATTCTGAGCCATCAGCAAGATAAGCTCCATAGCTTCCAATAGAGGCAGCAACCAAAGCCCTGTTATACTGATGCTCAGGTGTCACTTTGAGAGCATCCCAGAAACTGTTGCGAGCTTCAACAGCCAATTTCACACTTTTCTTCAGCAACAACTCCCCTTCTTCAATGGACAGTCCTCTGGACAATAATCCAGGAATTGTGGCCTATCAAAGCAAATGAAAGGCAATGTGGGTTTAATGAATATAAGAATCCTGCAAACACAGGCGCATCTTTGGCCCACCTAATCGATCGTATTTTTTATGTGAAAGCAAGAATCTTTTTGTACATTTGCTGCTGATATTATATGCATTCTTTATCATATGGTAAATGTGCAGAACCAAAAAGAAAGAACAGAGAGAACAAAATTGTGGGTAACGTTATAAATAAGGAAAGTAAAGAATTATACCTGGTAAGATGAAGTGACCAGAATATCTGCGCCGGCTTCCAAGTATTCCAAGTGGACCTGATGAAGCAATTGAACCAAAACCCAACATTCATCAGAACCAAGCCAACCAAAGTATGTATATTTATTGTATAGATACAATAATAACAAATCAGGAAATGGGCAATGAGGGAGAGAGAGAGAGAGAGAGAAACAGACCCGCTTGATGAGGTCGGGGTCTTTGATGAGGCAGACGGCGCTCCAGAGAGGGTCGTTGATGGCAGCGCCGTGTCTCTCCAGCTGGGTAGCGAACCCTCCGTCCACCACAGCACAACCTCCTGCTTTCTCTATCACTTCCTCCAACGACGTCGTCGCCTTCTTCAATCCCATATCTCTCGCTATTACTTTAGACTCCAGAGATAGTAGCAATGGAGAAGAAAAAGAGGACAAATATATAAATGCCGGGGGGTCGGGGGGGGGGTTGTTGGATTGGATTGTTGGGTGTTGTTGGGAAAGAATAAGGACGAAATTGCGAACCAGGTTCAAATACAATGTATTGAGATTGACCGACGCTTTTGCTTAAGTTTTTATTGGGTGTTCTCATTTCCCATTACGTTTTCGGTGTCAAATTTGTCGGGTGGTCCTGAAATGTGATCCGTTTGATGTGTGCCTGCATCAACCCAAAAAAATAATTCCGGATCCAACGCCATTTGGACCAGCCCGATCAATTCTGCAGGCCTAGTACCTAAGATTATTTACGATGTTTTAAGCGAAAATTCAATTTCATAACTATAAATTAAAAAAAAAAAAAGTCAAATTGGTCACTATATTTGTCAAATCTTATAATTTATATACATTCTATCATTTTTTGTAAGTACAATTTTTTTTTAAATCTTTTTAGGAAATCTTCTTTCTCTAACTCAACTAATTAGGGTATATTGTCCTAATAGAGTTTAACAAATTAGGGAAAATTTTGGATCAAAACTGAAATTGTGAGGTATAAAAATAAATGTTATCTTCAATGTAGGAGGGAAGAAGTAGGGCAAAAGAAAAGAAACATGTATGAGAGGGAAATAGGTGGTTGGTGAAGGTGATGAACTGGCGATGATGTGCTCTACTTCACCAACCTAACCAAGACTAAACAATTTACATTTATAATTATAGTTTGTATGTCTATAAATGCATGGGAGGATAGTTTTTCACATACATACCATCATGATGTTATGGGGTTCAAATTTGGGATTATTAAAATGCAAATCAAGTCATTTTGTATTGGGCTAGACCTTATTTGTTGTCTAGAAATATTTCTTAATTTCACTATAATATATACACTTAGAGAGCTCATCACAATTTAATTCGAAGATTGTGATTTGAATATAACGTAATTAGCAAGCACATATTTCAAAAAAATTAAAAAAAATTATTACTAAGAGCATCCACAGTGGGGGGTGTATATGGGGGTGTATGTTAAATATACACCTCGAGTCATCGGAATCGTCTCCAATGGTGAGATGCAAATGTATGTAAATATACATCACCACCATGGGGATGTAAAATAAAATGTATATTTACATCCATTTTTACATCCCTTGCAGGCGGGACCCACCCGAGAAAAGAGAACAAAAATGAAGAAAAGTCAACATAAAAAGGCTGGGACCCACGGCTACACCCCCGAATTTACACCCCCTCACTGGAGCAAAAAATATATTTACACCCCCCGAAGGTGCAAAGGGGATGTAAAAGTGGCTTTACACCCCCGAATTTACACCCCCCACTGTGGATGCTCTAACAAAACGTGATATGGATTTGACTTTTTGAGTGTGGTAGGGTATATATATATATATATATATATATATATATGTATATATTGGTAGGGGCCAATAGGATAGGGCCAACAACATTGGATTTTGGGTGCCATGTCTGAATCTTCAAAGGGCAAGCAAGCACTTGACTGAGGAAAGGAGTTATTAATGAATATAATTATTTAGGCCACCGGCCCAGTAAGGTGGGCAACAGTGCAGCTCAGCTGGATCCGGATTCCACATGCATGCCATTGCATGCCATGCCCCTGTCTTTATATCGTGCTTGCATTGCAGGCCTGATGATGATAGCTGCGGCGGGAAGCAACATGCCCTGCCTCCTCTCTTCCCTTCATATTATTTAATTATTTAATTATTTAATTATTTATGTTCTAACTAAGTTTTCTGAGACTCTTCCCTGTTGGAATTTTAAAAGGTTTTAAAAATTTAATCGTTTTATTTATTTATTATTTTGGATGTTTTATTTTATTTATTATGGGGTTATAAATATTTAATATTCAGATTTTATTTCTATATTGAATACCTTAATTTTCTAGTTGGTGAAAGTTACATGTTATTTGATGCCTATAAAAGGCCACTCCTCCTTTACATTTGAAACACACACTATACACCATCAGAATATCACATACCACAATCACCACCAAAAACTAATTATCTCCTTTTCTACTTTGATATATATTCTCTACTTTATATTATTATTTTGGCAATGGTTCTATGACTTGGATACCTATATCCGTCTATGAACATGCTCATAGCGAATCTCGAGTTTGTGTACAAGAGGTCGTATCTTGGAGTCTTGTAGACCGCCAGTACTTGCACGTAGGGAGGCTCCAAAGGCTTTAGGACAACGTCTTTGACGTGCTTCACCGTACCAAACTCACCTTCTTACTTATTATTTATTTTGTTTTTACCTATCTATTAATTTGTTTTCTTCAATTTCATTGTACCTTAAAAGCTTTCCAATTTTGTTTATATGTTATTTATAATATAAAGTTTTTGTATTTGGCTTTACGGGAAAAGGAAAACTATATTTTTTATAACAATCTAAAGCCTTTGTACATTAAAATTATTTTCTTTCCGTACTGCTGTAATTCTTTGTAGTTTACAATTGTTACAATTGCATATCTATATTTATGTAAGCTCTTGACGGCAATATGTTTGTTCCTGTCAAAATTTATTTAATTTTATTTATTAAAGGCATTTGGTACAAGGCGTGTCAGTTTGAAATTGCTAGCGTAATCATTTGAATTTTCTATTTAAACAACCAAACAAGTTCCCAGCCTTTTGTCAAAGAACCATTTATCCAAGAGTTTCAGAGTTCTATCCAAATATTTTTATTATTATTAGTTTGTTGTTTAAACATAATTATTGGTTTGTATAATTTTGAGGAAAAATTGTTTTTTTTTTTTGTTGCATCTTTGTCGTGCAGTGGTATATATATTGCAAAGTTCATTGTGTACATTTGAAACCATATATATTGTACAGTTTGTTTTGTTGTTTGGGATATTTTAATTGCTGACCTTATTTCAATAGCGTTGGTACATTAATATTGTCATCATATTATTGCTAATTTTGGATATCAATTATCTTTGGTTTTGGAAAATGGGTCAAATTACGTTATGTGTGGTGTCTTTTGAGTATTTTATATAAATATACATATATATTGCACTAACAATTGTGTTCAAAGTTTATCTTATTTATGGGAATAGAGATTTGCATTATTTTCAATTGGGAGTTATGATGGAATCAATATATTAGGGGTCCAATATCATATACCGCGAGATAAGTGCTACCAATTAATACTTTATCTTATGCAAGTGTGAGCATTGCTATAATTTATGTGATTCGAAGAAATTAACTTTAATTTGAATTTTGTGAAATAAGACAATACATAAACTTATCATTTTCCACTTGTTTAGTTTTGTCAAATTTTAAATAAATAAATAACTTGAAATGAAAATGGGAAATGGAAATTTACTTCATGATCTTATCCAGTGGCGGAGCCACAGTGGGGTCAGTGGGGTCGCACGACCTCTTGGAAGCCATGGAAATAAGCTTAGAGGTCCCTTGGAGCTGCTGGTGCGACCTCTTGGAGCTACACACCAAGTGCTCGACTAAATGACTGAAGAAGAAGAAGAAGGTTGTGCGAACTGAAGAAGAAGAAGGCTGTGCGCGGGTCTTTCTATTTTAAAACAACTTGGGCAAAACGACGTCATTTTGGCCCAGGGAATTTTTTTAAATGACCTGGCCAAAACGACATCGTTTGGGGCCAGGTTTGAAATTAAAAAAATATATGAAAATGCCCAGCGTATCCTTCCTCTCCAGCACCAATCCCTTTATTCCAAAACCCCCAAATTTTTTTGTTTTCTCCTCCAACCCAAAGTTCCCAACTCAATCCCCCCCTCCCCCAAACCCTCAACTTCATCTCCTCTCTTGCTGCCGCCATCTCCTCCTCCCTTCCATCCTAAATTTTTATTGGGACTTTTACGCTAAGACCCCTTGTCGTAAGATTTCTGGTTCCGCCACTGATCTTATCTACATGGACTTTTTGTTCTTTACAAATCAGAGTTTGTATTGTGTCCGTTTTCTACAGCACAATTGTTTTTAAAATACATTTCAGAATCTCAATAATGTTAATAGTATTCAAAAGCTAATTAATTACCATTGAAATAAAAACAAATTGAAGTGTGCTACGTTTTTCCTAAGTTATTGTTTGTTTTAAAACCCAAACGTTGAATTCAGTGTTTCAAAATCGTTGGTCTAATTTGTTTTAATTGAAATTTCAAAGCAAGTATATATATATAAATTTCTGTTTTGGTATTAATTGCTATATTGATTCTTTAGTATTCAATTGCGTCAGTTTTGGTATTAATTTTTATTTTTTTTATTTTTTATCAAAGTGAGATAACTTCATTGAATCAACAATGTCATAGTACAAATGAAAACTGGACCTTAGTAATGTAACAAATGTGGCCTCATTAAAACCTTGCCTTTAAAAACCCCCAAATGGGGGAAAATCCGGTCAAGGAAAAAGAGTACCACTACATCACATCCAGCAGAAAATAATTAAGAAAATAATTTGTCACTGGCCAAAACATCAGAAATCCATAAAGGACCATCCTCTAACCACACTTTGAAATCCTGAGTCAGAAGTGCCTGCTTAGCCAATAGATGAGCAACCTGATTACATTCCCGAGGAGCAAATTGACAGGAAATATGAGTAAAATGATTAAAAAAGCCCTTGACTTCATCGACTAAAACACCCTCCACCGACCAGCTTTCCTCACAAGATTGAAGATTCATAATAATCTCCTTTGCATCCATTTCCAAAATGACAAAAAGATGTCCCAGTTGACGTGCAATCTGTAATCCCAAAATTGCTACATAAAGTTCAGTAGCTTTAGGAGAAAACATGCCATGAAGACCTTTATAGCCAGCCATCATTAAATCACCCATATTATCCCGTATCACAACTCCCAAACCCCTAAATCCAAACAGCAAATTGACAGCACCATCAACATTTATCTTCACAAAATTACCAGTAGGTGGAGACCAATGCCGAGTAAGATTATTTGCTGGAACACGAGATGGTAATAAAATAATAGCCCGTTGATATTCCAAAACAAGCTTTCGAGTGCGAGCCAAAAGACAGAGATGTGAAGTACTTCGGCCAGAATGTAAAAAATCATTACGAGAGCTCCATAATTGATCGGTGCATATTTACATATCATTTTGTACCCTTCTAGCTTATGATTTGGTTATGTTTTTGAGTTAAACTTGTGCTTTTAATCCTTTTTGTGTTTATCTTTCAGTTCATTGAGCTTTAGGTAATAATGAGGGCTTTGGATAGTAAATGATGCAATCCATGCATGTTAGGGCCTAATTTGGATGAATGGATGAAGAGCTTAAAGACAAACTCAATTTTGGCTACAGTCCCCTGCCAGCCCAGTTTCGTAGGTCATATTGCAAGCTTTGTTTCAGCAACCTACATAGCTCGGATGAGGCCACATTCTTCATGAAAGTTGTTCCAATGGGTGTGTAATATAACATATCCAAAATTCAGCCCCATTGGATAAATATGGAGTCTGTTACCTAGCAAACACAGAGCCATGCTCAGGATGGATTTTATCAGCGCGCAAAATGAGTTAGCAATTTGTTTTGGCCTTAACTTCCTCCTCCGACCTTGGATTGGCCCAAATGATATATGGCTGGAAAGAAGACATTCTGAACTTCAAGTTTGAGTGCTTAAAGTCTTAATTTGCTTAAGGGAAGCCCAATTCGTAAGCCCTTGAAGTTGCTGGTCATGCTGACCTCAGGATGAGCTATTATTTCTGGTTGGAAGCTTGGTCATGGTGACATGAAGATGAGCTAGGGCTGCTGGTGGGATTTATTAGTGAAGTGCATCAACCATTTCAGATTTTATAATGGAAGTGTTGTATGCATTAGTGAAGTGCATCAACCATTTCAGATTTTATAAAACAAGTGTTGTATGCATTAGCCATACTTAATTCAGATTTTCAGCTTCCTTAGGCCTATATATAGTGAGGTTTCCCAAGCTTGTAAACACACCCCAAGGGGGGGAGCTCTCAAACACTTCTCTAGAGCTCCCTTCCCTTCTCTTCCTCAAGTTCTCTTAGTTTCATTTTCTAGTTTTCAATTGTAGTAATGAAATATTTGTGCTGAAATTTTCCTTAAGTTTTTCTTAGTTCCACTTTACTTTTCATTATGTAAATTCTTTTCTTTAGTTTCAAGTTTGATTAGTTTCCAAGTTTCAATTATGGTTCATGTTCTTATTCATTATGCTTATAAGTTAATATGCTAGTTTGAATGATTGATCACCATTTAGGCTTGCATGTTAGCTATCTTGGTTTGAATTAAGAGTATACACCATGCTTTAATTCGAATTGAACTATGAATAGGAAGAGTATGTATGGACATTCGACAACAGGGATTAGATACATGCTTGGTTGTTTAAAATGTTCTTCTATGCTTAATGGGTTCCTAATGCTTAATTTTAGGTTAGACAACAAATGATCAAATTAGGGAATTAGGAACACAAGGTTATGACCACACACCATGGCTTAATCATACTTTAGCTAGAATCAATCCGTTAATCTAATTGAACTTGGGAACTTATCTGCTTGAGTTAGTTATTTTCTTTCTTCCTTGTTTTATTTATTTCCTTTCTTTTTCATTTCTGTTTTGTGTAGGAAAAATGAATTGGATCATTCAATCACCAATCCTCGTGGGATCGACCTCGCACTTACATATGCTATACTACCAAACGGCTCGTGCACTTGCGAGTATCACAAGTTGAGGATGCAGTTGAACCCATTTTGGTGCAGCTGTATCTACGCAACAATAATCCCCAACTCAAAAAAACAAAGAAGACTAACTCGTCATTAGTCAAAACTGAGGTAATATATCGGTATAACTCCTTAAAAGTACCAACCTATAAGGGAATAGTCAAATCATGAATAGGTGAATGCTGCCAAACCTCCCTTGACAATCGACAAAACCAAAGAGCATGTATAACAGTTTCAGGCTGTTGAGAGCATCTAAAACAAAGTGAATCCAGAACAATTTGACGCTTAAAAAGGTTCACCTTACATGGAATAATGTCATGTACCGCTCTCCATAAGAACACCTTCAATTTATTTGGAACTCGCAAGGACCAGATAGATGACCATAACATATCCACAGAAATATCTGACCCACTTACATCTCCCTGATGTCTCGAAATTAAACTTTGAGATAACCAATAACCACTTTTGACACTATATTTTCCATTCACAGCATAATGCCAAATTAGCCTATCTGAAGAGTTTGGTACCAAAGGAATGGACAAAATAGCAACAACTTCTTCTTCCCAAAAAATTGCAGAAAGTAACTCTAAATTCCAACAACCAGCTGAATCGATTAAAAATTGAACAGTAGCATCATCCCCAAAAAATGGAGGTGAAGAAGGCCGAAAAGAGGACGGCAGAGGCAGCCAAGGATCTCGATTAATTTTAATTGATGAACCATCACCTACTCTCCAACGAAGACCAACAGTCAATAATTCCCGACCCCAAATTAAGGATCTCCAAATAAGTGAAGGTGAATTCCCTAATGTTTAAATATAAAATCTAATATTGCATCAGTTTTAGTATTCAATTGTTATATTGATTCTTTATTTCATTTATAGCTATTAATTTTTGTGAAAACTAGCAGAGAGTTTTATGTGATATTATTGCAAGTTTTATTGACAATTGCTTTTATTGCTTTAAATTTGGGACAGAAACGAACAGTTTATTTTGTAGTATAAATGCATTAAAAGCCTTAGCTAGTTGGATGATACATCAATGTTGAGAATTAGAACTTTTACATTTATGGAGAAATTAATTTTGACAATCCGCATATGCTTATATATATATATATAATTTCATTACTTATTTATGTTGTATTTAATTACTCAGATTTTGTGTGGAAATCATTTTGTATATTTTGAGACGGTTTGATTTTGGACGCTAGTTTTTTTTCTGGTTCCAAAATTGGTTAATTGTTATTAACTTATTTAGAAGCTTTTGCATTGCACATTCAATTATGAGATAATTTTTATTTACTGCAGCTTTAATTTCAAAACTTAAGTGCCGCAATTGCATATTATCAATTTTATGACGTTTAGAGATTTATGTTCAGACCAAAAAAAAAGAGATTTATGTTTGGCAACAGTTTTTGATATTGTTGGGTGTTTATTGCACTTAACGTACTAAACATTTATGAAATTTAATCACATCTTTGTTTTAATATCTTGGACTTATTCTCAAGTAGCCAAATATTATATATCCCAATCATGCAATCCTTCATATTAGTTACTTGAGTTAATCTTGATACAAATATATTGAGTTTATTAATGTTCTTTTGATTGTGAAATATTGATAGCTGCCACATTGAGTTAATTGCCATGAAGTAATAATAAATTATATCACTGTAAGTGGCATTTAATTTTGAGTTTTGGTGTAAGACCTTCAAACCCTAATTTTTTTTTTTTTTGGGTATATATATATATGTTTTACATTTATTTTTGTGAGGCTTTCGGTGGTTTCACTATTATATTTACATTAACTATTAATATGATTGTGAGTTAGCATATCTTATGAATTTAAAAATAAATAAAATTTTGGTACAGACTTCATATATTTGAGAGTACCCTTAATTTGTGGGGGTTTAGTTTTTTGTTAACTATGTGAGTAATTGTTGGAATTTTTGTGGGTAGTTCAAAATACAAAATTATTTTCAATTTTATATTGAATTTAATTTTCCAGATTCTGAGTGGTTTTGATTACCTCTTTTAAAACTGAAGTTGTGTTGTACATTTATTATAAAAGTTTTGTATTCTTAATTATTTTTATTTTAAAACAGTGCAGACAATTTGTGGGAGTTGAATTTTCCTAAATGTGAACTTTAATGCTGTAATTTATTTCTTAACATTATGTAGTTTTGCTTTTATTGCTGAAAAATATTAGATTCTTTTATGTAGGCTTTCCTTCTCTCTTTCCCATAATTTTTTGTGTGTTTTTAATTTCTTTATGTTCTAATGGGAAAGATTCATTATATTCATTTAGGCTATCTCCAACCCAAGGACCTAAATCCAAAATATCCCCCAAAACCTCTCCCAACCCAACAAAATGAAGGACATTACCCAAATACCAGTCGACTTATTGCCTGGACCCAAACCTTTCGTGGAGCCCACCTGCATTTTAAAACAGACCACATGGGAGAAAAACTGACGTGGGCCCCAACTCTTGAATGGTTGCTGCTTTTGTCTTCTTCCACTACACCATGTGTCGCGCTCCAATGTAGTTGCCGTTGCAACATTTGAATAAGTTTATGCCTTTTTATTATTATATACATATAACTTCCAACAGCAACATTTGAATATATATATAAATAAAATTGCTGCCCTTTTTTATTTATTATTTATATACATATAACTGAATGGAATTTTTATGTTGTGTGTTTACTTTTGGAATAAAATTAAGTTTATGGAATTTCAATTTTTTAAGGCAAATTGTTCAAAAATTTAAATTATGACGTTATTTAAAAAGATTAATGAAGAAAAGTTTTACATAAAAAAAAATAGACTTAAACCATTCTTAAACAATTTAATAAAGTTGCGGACTTAAAATTTGAGTCCGGAGGGTTGGGAGAAAAAACAATTTAAGTCCAAGCAAAACCCAAATAGTCACTTTTTGAAGGGGGAAATTTGGGTTTAGCCCCTCTTGGGTTGGAGATGGTCTTAGTGACATAATAATTTTTATATTCCCTTGGCAAATATGTTCTGTCCGTGTGAAATTTGTTTTCATTTTGAAAGTTTATTATGAGACTAATTTATCTTCAATTTTGATACGAAAGTGTGTGCAACTAATGATGATTTTGGTAGAGACTTCTTATTCTCTTGTAGGTTCATATTGAGAATCATCAAGATACAATTTCAATTTGGACATGTGATCATGACTTCAGACACTTGGAGTGCACAAAAAGGGAGTATGAGTATCCTGAAATACTAAGTATTTATAGTTAAATTAATTTAATGAATTAATCATTCTATTGTTATTCATAAGTGTTAGCAGGTATACTCAAAGTTTCATGGACTTGAGAGGTACTCTTGATCATAAGATTTAATGTGTGATGTTTTCCGTTATACTTAAATGTATACCAATGCGTATTTAATTTCCAATTATACTGAGGTGAAATCCACTAATTATTTGTGTGCAAGATTGTGTAGGAAATATTTTAATAACATGCAGGTTTAAAGCGCGCTAAAATGGAGAACAAAGACATGACCTACATTATATATGCCTTGTGAAGGCTAGTCTTGATATGCATGCCTTGTGGAGGAGGCTATTAATGCAAAATGTCGAGGGGGATGTGCTTAAGCCCATAAGGGAGTCACCTAGAGAGGTAACCCAACTTCTGTGATTGGAGATCCCATGAAGGAAGTTCAATGTGGTAGAAACAATCCATATTACGTGACTCATATAGCACTGATAAAATTATGGAGATATCCTTGATATATTCTTCTACTCATCCCTAAGGCAAAAGTGCTATTTCATGTGACGTCGGGAAGGGATTTATCCCGGAATGAGTTTCGAGGCGGGCAAACTCCCGCAGGGTGCAGGTCACATGTACTCTTGGAGAACTCACCTAAGTGAGAGACGTCGTGAGGCCGCGACTATTAGAATTTGGCTATTCTCTAGTAACTCTCATGAGAATCAAGACGAGCGCATGGCCATAAATAGCGCAACCCCACATCCAAGTCTCAACTAATACTATGTGTGGGATATGTTGAAGTTTGGTCAAAGGTGCCGAGTTCAATACTGTGTACACTCAAGTTCCTCAAATGGAGACTATCATCACTAAGTGAAGGTTCAAGCCCAAAAGGCACCTACACTTATTACATAGTATTATATTGCCTATATATAAATATATATATTTCACTATTTTTTTTGTCATGGTAAATTTTGAAAACCTTGTGGGGGATTGTTGGAATTTTAAAAGGTTTTAAAAATTTAATCGTTTTATTTATTTATTATTTTGGCTGTTTTATTTTATTTATTGTGGGGGGTTATAAATATTTAATATTCAGGTTTTATTTCTATATATTGAATGCCTTAATTTTCTGGTTGGTGAAGGTTACATGTTATTGGATGCCTATAAAAGGCCACTCCTCCTTCACATTTGAAACACACACAGTACATCATCATAATATCACATATCACAATCACCACCACAAACTAATTCTCTCATTTTCTACTTTTATATATATTCCCTACTTTATATTATTATCTTGGCAATGGTTCTGTGACTTGGATACCTATATCCATCTATGAACGTGCTCATAGCGGATCTTGAGTTTGTGTACAAGGGGTTGTATCTTGGAGTTTTGTAAACCACCAGTACCTGCACGTAGGGAGGCTACAAAGGCTTTAGAACAGGGTCTTTGACGTGCTTCACCATACCAAACTCACCTTCTTACTTATTATTTATTTTGTCTTTACTTACCTATTAATTTATTTTCTTCAATTTCATTGTACCTTAAAAGCTTTCGAATTTTGTTTATATGTTATTTATAATATAAAGTTTTTGTATTTGGCTTTACAGAAAATGAAAACTATATTTTTTATAACGTTCTCTTCTCGCTTGTATTGTAGACTGTACTTGTACACAATAAGCCTGTTCGTCTGTCAGCCAGGGTCATCCCTGACATTTTGAGGACCTTGTGCTAAACTTAAATTGGGGCCTAACATAATTTAATACAAAAATATTTATAACTAAAAGTCATCATCAATAAACATGTAATGACAAAAACATACCTTATTATCCAAAAATCATTCACATTATATTTGTTATCTTTATTTGAAGAATTAAAACTATTTCAAGAGTTTTTTCCTCAAAAGAAAAAAAAAACACCCAATACAATACTTAATGTTTGAAAACTGATCTTCTTGAATTTTTAGAATAGAAATGATCAATCAAATGTTCATAATCAAGTTTTTCTAGAAGTTCATTTCCAATTCAAATCAAAACTAATCCGTTCAATCTTTCTTGTGACAAAAATTGTCAAAGGATTGAAAAAATGAACCAAAGAGATATTGATGAATGATGATGATTACTTACCAGAAAATCAGAGTTTAAGAGAAAGAAGAAACCATGTAGTTTTTTTTAGTGGAAGAAGTAGCGAAGCCAGCTCTGCCACACACACTTTTGTGATAATATGCAGCACTCTAAAGCAGTAGCGAAGCCAGGATTTCATGTGTGTGAGGGTCTCTAACAAATTAAAAAGAATAAAAAGTTCGAACTCACAATACATACAAAAAATAGTACACATATGTCAAAAATTATATTGCTTATTGGTTGCAATCATAATTGTCCTCGACAAAGGGATAGACAAATACATTCTAAGCAAGAAAAATTGCAAGAGATAGACAAAGGGTAGCAATTTAGCAAATATCTTTAAAGCTATTTCCCCCATTAAACCCAATAGAAAGAAAAAAAAATCAATATTTCACAAATTAAAAAAAAAAACCTTAGGTCCCTTCATGCATTCATATCATACATGAAAAAATATTTTATGTAAAAATATTGACTAAGTATGAAAAATGGTTCTTCGGAATAATCATTTTCTCAATATATTTTTTGGCGGCTTTTATTCCTTACACATCAAATAAGAAAACTTGATTTTATGGAATTTTAGTATGAAGTATATATTGACTTAATGAGCCATCATTTTTAGCCTAAATCGTATTTTACACTAAAACCGATTTTTCATATTTTGATTTAGTGGGAATTTGATTTTCTAGTATTTTTATTTAAATTCAAACAAGGGGTACTTCCTTATTTACATCCTTGTGCCTTAATAGATCTACCCCACAACACATGTGGGTACATATCATGCCTTAATAGAAACGCCACAACACATGTGGGTACATATCAAAATGTAAAATATTTGAAATAATATACATATAGAAATACATAACAGTATATTACTTTTAAAATATAAAAAAATTTGAGTGGGGGCCCGAGACCTCACTAGTCCCAGTGTGACTTCGCCCCTTAAAGTACATATATATGTCATTCCTATAATATTAATATATATAATATAAAGAATTTTTTTTTTTCAAAGGCTCTATATGATGGCACCACTTACACCACCCAAGTCCTCCCCTGCTGTCAGCGTGGATTCTTCACTTTGATGTTGTGTGGGTGAAACAATAAAGGGTGGTGCTAGAGGCACCAACTTTGGACACCAACTTGAGCACCAACTCTCTAATAGAGGTGGAACCCGCTAATACAACGGGTCCCGCGCTCTATTAGAGATTTGGTGCCTCTAGCATTTTTCATCAATAAATGTCCCCTGTAAAAAGTAAGAGCATCCGCAATGGGCTCCCCAAACCACCTCATTAGACAAATTTTAGGGAGGCATTGTAAAAATGCAACTCCAACCATGCTCCCTATTCACCTCCTAAAATAGGGAGTCCTCTAGGAGCTCCTAAATCTGAGGAGAGAGAAAGAACTCCTAGTGGCTCCCTATAATTTAATGCTGCCTTATTTAATGAGTATTTCAAACCTTTATTTAATGCTAACTATTTTTTTTTTTTTTTATAATAGAGATGGACCAATCAAAAAAGAGTTATAGCATTTATGACTCTCCAAATTAGGGAGTATGGTTGGAGTTGAAATTTTTTAGAGAGCTCCTAAAATAGCTTTCTTATATTTTTAGCTAAATTTTAGCTAAGAAATAGAGAGCGTCATTGCGGATGCTCTAAACAGTATATAATATCATATTCATATTTATTTTCTTCATCTCTCTCTCTCCACCTGTAATGTAATCATGAATTGGTTCACCAATATATGCTGGTACGCAGTGGGTTTGATGAACGGTTTCAATTTTATAGCTTTAACTCCAGGACCTCCTCTTTATCTGCATTTTCGACACCACTGCAACAAAATTAATTAACGAGAGCTATATCCCTTTTTATTTGGTGGTCCACAAAACCTTGTTACTTTGGCATCTTTGTATACATTGATTGAACAAAATGGTAGGAACAATTGTCTTCAAGGAAGGACAATTTCGTAAGGTCATCTCCAACTCATGAGGCCAAATTCAAAACATCCCAAATTTTAATCAAATTCCTCTTCCAACCCAAGAAAAGTAAGGGGCTAAAATTTGGGAAAATTCAAACTTGAAGCCAAATACCAATCCAGTTATTGTCTGGAAAACTTTTTGGTGGAGCCCACTCAAGACTAACGCAGTCCATGTGTAAGGAGGGGCGACTGGGACCCGCACTGTGGGTCTTGCATATTTTGTCTCGCCACATGACAAGCGATAGTGACGTTGCCATTGGAATCCAACGGCAACAATTCAAACATCTTTTTATTTTATTTTATTTTTATATTCCAATAGTAACCCAAATCAACGATCTAGATTAAATTTATCCAACGGGTGAAATTTAAATCAAACGGTCAAAATAATATTTTAAATTAATCTAAATCAGATTCAACTCCAAAATTCACTCCAAACTCTATAAATACCCACTAATTTCTCAAATTATATACCAAAAATCATATTTGTGGAGTTTCAAATTTTTTTTAGGTCAAATTGTTAAAAAAAATTAAATTATGAAGTTATTTTAAAAAATTAAATACAGAAAAGTTATCCATTTAAAAAAAATTAGACTTAAACCATTCTTAAACAATTTAATAAAGTTGCGGATTTAAAATTCGAGTATGAAAGGTTGGGTGAAAAAACAGTTTGAGTCTGGAAAAAACCCAAATAGTTACTTTTTGGATGGGTGAAAATTTGGGTTTAGGACCATTGGAGAAGGCCTATTAAGACTACGTGTTGAACAAAATATTTCTATTGCATCCATCTCTCACATAGATGAAACCATTCACGTATAAGAACATGCATAAGTAGATTCGCATTTGCTATAGCATATATATATGGTAAATGTAGAACTGGTGAGCTGCATATCACAAATAAGTAGTTGTTGTGTCAATTAACAACCTCCCATTATAAATAATGTGATGATAGTACTACATATTTTTATATTTTTTTTACCAAACTTAGTATTTTATTAGGTCAATTGAAAAATTACATAGAGAGCTATCTTGATTAGCAATACGACAGACATGGTAAAGCTTTCCTAGTGACTAGAGTCAGCTCTAAAGCTAAAACAATCTGAAGAGAATAAATCACAAAGAACTTGTCTAAAAATCCATATATACCATCTAAACGTTGTCCTAGATCAAGTCAGTTACATCAATGACAAAACCTAGCCGCTAACTGGCATAACTCTCCTAGAGAAACTAGACCACCCAGAAAATTCAACAAAATTTATGGGAATTAAAAGAGAAAACCAGACAACTCATAGAGTTTATGGACTTTAATAACAAACTACACCAAATCTAAGAAACAACACTTTACTCTACAAATGATGAACAACCAAAGCCATCTAGAACCATAACATAAACAACCAAATATGCCAAGAGGAGAGAACCGAAAATCCAACGGGGAATAAACCCCTAGATCTGAAGCTTCTTGTTCTAACTCTCCTCCACCCTCTGCCACACACTTTTCTATGAAAATCGACGGGATCATAGCTAGCCAGAACCAAGTCTGCAAAAAACAAAAAACAAAAACAAGAACAAAAAGTACAAGAGGAAAGCATGGGCAAGGAAGAAGGGAGGAGTAGAAGGGTGGGGGGTAGCCGCCACCCCTAGGGTTTCTTCACTTGTTTTCTTTCTGAGTTTTTTGTTTTTTCTACTATACTACTTATTCATATATATATATATATGATCATATATTTTGATCTTATTTTGTGTAAGAGCGATCAACATGATGTTAGATGTAATTGGAACTATATATATGATAAAAATGTACCTACATACGCAAGATTTATAATTTAACACGAAACCAATATATATACCAGCCACCTCTGTACCATATCATTATTGTAATGAGTTGTAGTACGTAGCTCTTGTAGACGATGACAATATTGATTTTATTCTTTTTTAATTAACGAGGAAAACCTTCAATTCGTATAGTTTTTTTCTCTCTTCCATCATCTGCTCAAGGCATTCATTTAGAGAGAGAGAGAGAGAGAGAGAGGATTGGGCCGCCCATGTTTTCCGTTGGAGAGGAAGATAGATGATTTGATTAGACAAGAGTAAGGTTGTAGTTCCAGTCAAACGGGAGCTTCTACAGTGGGGGCTTGCATCAATTATCAACATCAGAGTGGTTATCGATCGCAATTCATATTCTCATTGGAAGACAAGACAGAGTTTATTATAATTTGGCATCCAACCCTAAATTCGGTTCGTTTTTAAATGACTCACGTATATATCATGCCACCGATACGACACGATACCCCCTTCATTCAATTAACAAAATACCAAACAAAATTGGCACAACTGGTCAATGCACAACCTCACGAGTCACAACAACTGGAAAAACCAAAATGGAATTTTGAAAGGCCATCAAAAGTTAAAAACCAAACCACCCTGCTGTTTCTGCACTTACACAACACAAAGACACAAAGACACATAGGAAAGGATTCATCTAATATTTAAAGAAACAAAATATCATATTATTGGGAGGCTCCTTGCATTGCATTTGCATATGTTCTTCTTCTTCTTTCTTTTTGCGAATAATCAATCAAACACAACAACTATGTTCATTTATTTCAACACCAGTATAATTAAGTTACCTCCTATATATATAAGACCAAGCTAAGCCACTCATTTTCTTTCTTCTTCTCTTTTCTGATTTTAAGCTCCAACAATAATAAGTTCGATTGTGTTTTCCTTACATATGGAATGCATAATACATCAAAAACATATTTTAGCTTCTATGCAAATTCATAGGGACAAGAAAGTTGAAAAACAAATGATAATATAAAAACGAAAGAAAAGTGATGGATATGGATACTGTAGGAGACAGTAAATGCTAACCCAGAATATTTGATTTTAGCAAATGCCCTTATATCTGAACTGAATCAAAGAAGAAAACCCACCACCAATCACCAATCACCAATCACCAACCAACCAATCAGGGCAAAACTTAATGCAAGCTTTGTTTGTGGTTTCATTTTGATGTTTGTGGGTTTTTATCATTTTCTTAGAGCTTGACAACTTCAGGAATATGAACCGGATACCTATCGATGCAATCAGCCCAAGGCCCATCCGACGGCGTTTCGATGCTCCGATTACACTTCCAAACCGCACTGTTGCACTTAAACCCACTCCCGAACGCTATCTGCCAAACCCTATCACCTTTCCTCATCCTCCCCTTCGCCTCAATGTACCCCAACTCGTACCACAGCGAAGACGACGACGTATTGCCGAACCTATGCAGCGTCATCCTCGACGCCTCGCAGTGCTCCGCCGACAGCTGCAGGTTCTTCTGCAGCTCGTCGATCACCGCCCTCCCTCCCGCGTGGATGCAGAAGTGCTCAAACGCCTGCTTGAAATCCGGAATGTACGGCTTCCATTTCGGGTTCACGATTTTCCTGCCGATCAGCGTCAGAAGGAAGAGCAACTGCTCCGACGCCGGAAGCACCAGCGGCCCCATCGTCGTGATGTTCGATTTCAACGCCTCTCCTGCGATCGCCATCAGATCTTTCGAGAGCGAAATCCCCACGTTGCCCTCCCTATCCTCTTCCTCGAACACGCACCGATACGCCTTGTCGTCGGATCCCTTGTGGGTCCGGACCACGTGGACCAATCGGTATTTTGCCCGTCGGCGCTCGGATCTCCGGTTCGATAAAAGCAAGGCGGCCCCACCCATCCGGAAGAGACAGTTGGGCAGAAGCATAGCCCGCTCGTTGCCTTGGTAATAATTAGGGGTTATGATCTCGGTGCTAACCACCACCGCGTTCGAACTGGGATGCACTTGGAGAAGGTCACGCGCCAAATCGATTGAGATAACGCCAGCGCTGCAGCCCATGCCGGAGAGGTTGAAGCTCCTGATGTTGCTCCTGAGCTTGTACTTGTTGATGACCATGGCGGACAGAGAGGGGGTGGGGGAGAAGAGGCTGCAGTTGACGATCAAAATATCGATGTCTTTGGGCTTGAGGCCCGTCTTTTCGAAGAGAGCGTCCATGGCGGAAAAGATGACGAGCTCGGCCTCGCCCCTGGCGGCCTCCATGGTGGGGTTGGGAGGGATGTAGTGAATGGCGGGAGGGAGGCAAGTCTCCTCGCCGAGGCCGGAGCGCTCGAGAATCCGCATCTGGAACTCGACGGATTTGGGGTTGTTACTGAGGATGAGGCGGGAGTGCTCCATGAAGGTGGAGAAGGGAACGCGGCAGGTGACGGGGGGCTTGAAGCAGGCGTAGTCGACGAGGAAGACGGTGCGGGGCTTGGACATGAAGTAGACGGTGGCGATGAAGATGATGAGGAAGGAGGAGCAGAGGATTTGGACGAGGTCGAAGTGGAGGGAGGTCCAGAGCTTGAGAATCTCGTCGGGGCCGAGATGAAGCACCTCCAAGAAAATACAGGCCATGATGGGGATGAGAGTGAGGGTGAGAATGTGGTTGACAAGGTACTGGTAGCCGAGTTTTACATACTTGAGTTTGACGGAGTTGGAGAAGTCAGGCAAAATTGGAGGCATTTTGTGTTGTTTGTTTGATATTGTTTATTAGGAGTTGGAGCTAATGCCGCAATGGGCTCAGAGAGAAGAAATAAAATCTAGAGACAGAGAGAGAGAGATAGAGCTAAAGAGCTAGCGTAGTGGCGGTAGTGGTGAGGAGGAGGAGGGGGAGGTGAGATATTAGGTGGGAAAGGGGAGGTGGGGATTTAAAGGCAACGGGACCGAGGCAATGAAGGAGGCAGATGAGAGGATTAAATGGAGGACTTCACGTCACTCAACGCTCACTTAACTTTGGTATTAATATTTCTCATAAATTTGGTTTTCCACATGTAACTAAACCCATGCCCTACTTCCCCTCTCGGCATCATATATCTCTTGTTTTGCCACCCCAATTACGAGCATCCTCCTATATTTTCTCAAACACTCCTAAATATAAAGTAAAAAATTAACTATAGTTATACTCATGAACACGTGTAGTATTGAAAAATATAATAAGGATACACCTTAAATTAAAATGATGAGTAAAAATATCCCCAATAACTAATACGTACATGTACATGTTGTAACTAGACCAGGTATGGTTTGAAACTAAAGAAATGATTTCCCACGTCAAATCTTTAATAATTTTGGATCATCAATCAAGTAATCATGTACGTACTTTCACAAACAAGGGCTGTAGTTTAGGAAATAGAAACTGATGAGATAAATATATTTGATGCATATCCTCCTCAACTGTATGACGATGATGTTCTATCAATTTTGACTTGGGACTCTGACTAAATCACCACTTATAAAAAAAGAAAGAAAATAAAGTCAAAATAAGTCAGGCAGTGGAATTAATTTCCATTTCCCAATTGACGTGGTTGTTAGTTGTTGTTTCCTTTTATAAATATAAAAACTTCAAGTCGCTTGCGCAATTGACTCTTTCAATGCAAAATACCAAATGTAATGAACTAAGCCCTTGATAAAACAAATGAAGAGATGAGAACGCGAAGAGGTGGCGACATGTATAAAATTGGAATCCCATTGACCGTGGGGTCCAATAAAATAATGTCTTCATTTAAAGGTGAGCTGTAACAATAACAAAAACATGTGGTTATAGTAATTTGTATTGAGTTAAACTTTATTGACTTGTGTATTGTTTGGATATCCACCGCCAGTAAAAAGACCATCATGTTTACCATTGATGGTGACGAGACAAAATGATCGAAACCGCATATAACGTTGACATACTCTTGCCAAAATTTTATGCCGTGATGATGATGGCAGCCGTTTAGTATGTGGGTTGTGGTTGATGGAGGCAATTCATATTTCATATTACATTTTCTAATAATTGATTTCTTCTTTATTTTTTAGAATTTTGTACTCCTCTCAGTTATGCTAACCATGGTAATGAAGACAGAGAAAGAAGAGAGTTTGCTACAAGTTTCTAAAGAATAGAGGAGAAGCTGAATGACGTTTTAGTATATATGTTTGATTAATTGTTTAACAATACAGTGTACATATATATATATACTCAGTCTCTTTGCTTCATGAGTAAGTAACTGTGCTAACAACTAACAACTCTAACCATTGGGTAAACACTCCCCACCACCCCATCCCCCCCTCCCAAATCTCAGTTAGGGTGCCTAATCTGAGATTGGTACAATGTTTAACAAATATTGGACTATGAAGCCCCTTAGTAAGGAGTACATCTGCAACTTGATCATCAGTAGGAATGCATTGCACCAAGAAGTCTTTGCGTTGTACACGTTCTCTAAAAAAATGGAAGTCGACATCCATATGTTTGATATGGGAATGGTAAACGGGATTAGAGCTAAGAGCCAATGCAGACAAGTTATCACAAAACAACAGTGGAGGTTCGGGGAGAAATACATGAAGATCTGCAAGTATCTGACGAATCCAAACTACTTCTGCTGAGGCATGAGCAAGAGCGCGATATTCGGCTTCAGTGGAGCTACGGGATACAAACCCCTGCTTCTTAGATTGCCATGATATTGGATTGGAACCCAAAAATACTACAAATCCTATGGTTGATCGTCGAGTTGTAATGTCCCTAGCCCAATCTGCATCACTATATGCTGACAAAGAGACTAGAACAGAGGATAAGTAAGTAAGACCATAGTGCAAAGTCCCTTGAATGTAGTGCAAAATCCTTTTAACCAAATGAAAATGAACCTCTGTGGGATTGTTCTTAAATTGGCAGACAATATTAATGAAATAGGTGATGTCTGGTCTTGTAAATGTTAGGTACTGAAGAGCACCCACTATACTGCGGTATATTGATGGTTCTTTTAATAGGGCCCGTGAAAACAACTTGAATTCATGTTCGGTGGTGGAGATTTGAAATCAAATTGATGTTTTCATTTTCACCGTCTTCCGCCTTTCAAGAACCACACTCAGACCAACAGTGACTGGACCCACCACAACACTCACATATCTCGCTGAACCACCACAACCACCATAGACCCAGTAACCACAACCACCGATCAATTAAACCCAATTGAACCAACACCCAGTCGAACCCATTCAACCACTAACGACCACTCGAACCCAAAATTGAAACGCATGAAATATGCGGCTTCAAAGAGGAATAAGATAGAACCAAAAGTGGTTTGGGAGGGAAAGAGAGAAAATGAGATAAAACTAGAGAGAGAGATGGGTGGGTTGATAGGATTCATGCCATGGAAGGAAGGAGGAGTGGTGCGGCCTGGGAAGGAAAGGAAGAAGAAAAATGAGAAGAAGAAAAAAGAAAGGAGATAATAGTTTTAAGGCCTTTACAAAATATCCTCTATTTTTTTCATTGTTTATAATGATTAAAAATCTTTTTTTAAAACAGAAATTAGTAAAAATACACTTAAAAAATAATTCATATATTATTATTCTCAAATTGTATTACCAAATACGTTTTCACTATTATTATTTTCTGAATATATTTTCCAATTAATCTACCAGATGCATTTTCGAATCCTAAAAATATAAATTCGTTTTCTTATTTTAATTCTCTAAAAATATTCTAAGAATACATTATCCGAAAACATTACCAGACGGTTTTCTAACAAATTGTATTTGATTATGCAGAAACAGTTGGGCTTGGTCATATATGTTCACGTACGTTGAACAAAGTTGGAGCAAAGATTTTGCTATATTAAAAAAAAGAAAGAGCCGTAGGATTTGTTCATCTTTTCAGCGGTTTATCAGCGGTCACCACATTTAAAAATTAGGAACACTCCAGAAGAAAAAGACGGTGTAAATCGTTAGGTGAAACTTAAGTAGGTGATAATCACGAAGTTGAATTTAATTCACAGAGTGTGTTTTAATGATTAGAATTTGTAGAAGACGGTGCGGTCCATTCCATGACCCATTTAAGGCTTTGGATAGCTATACCTATTCACAAAATCCAAATTCAACACACAAAAACAAAACAAAAGGAAATCCCAAAAGAGGTATAATAACTGGAAAAAAGTGTTTGTTTTGCTTTATATACTGTTGCCTGATCTGTATATTGCCATCTTCGAATGTATGTATGTTACTATAAACGTTGCAAAAGCCCATTCAGACGCAAACAGCATTTGGTGATAAGTTTGAAGTAGGGCAGGTGAAGAAATTGGGCCAATTCATGTTAATATTTATTCAGACAGCATGCACAAGATGCATTTTGATGGAACAATTATTAGAGGTGGCTCCTTGTTCCCTCAGACGCACGCTTCTAAATTTGAAGACAGTTAACCGTGTCATGAAAATAAAGCAAATTTCTTTCTACATCAAAAGGTTATTAATTTCAATCGACTTTGCCAACAAATACTTATAAAAGGAAGGAACACGAGCCCGCGTTATATAGCTTCAACATTTCCTTTCTTAAGACTTGTTTCCGCATTTGGCAACAGTTTTCTGCAGAACCTTCCAGTCCAGTCGTACTAATGTATTTAAAGAGATGGGGTGATCCATCGATGATATGGATTGGATTGGAGTTGCATGTGTGAAACTGTAAGCCACATCACCAATAGCAAAGTCAGGATTTTATGTGTGTAGAGGCCTTTCGCATAAAAAATTCAAACTTACATGACATACCAAAATATTAAAAAAATAGAAAATTTGGCATAAGTCCAATTATAAGGAGAGATTTTGGGTGCAATCCACGCAGAAATTGTTGTTGATCTAAGTCCTTTGACTTTTGCGTCACATAAGATTACATGCCTATTTCAATTTATTGATATTTACTTCTTCTTTTTTTTTCTTTTTTTTTCCAGTTATGCACCTAAAACATAAATAAGGTAAATTATGAATTCCTAAAACTGGTAAGTTATTGATTTGTAGGATGTTTGTACCATATCTGACCCTCCACTCATACAACGACACGTGGATCATCTAAACCCACCCAAGTACCCAAGGCATCGAACAATCGGCATCGGCTACCGATGGCATTGTCTGAAAGCTACCAACGGCTGCTGCAGGCCCATCTCGTCTACAATCGGTACCCCCTACCGATTTTGCACAATCAACCTCGAAGCACCCGCCCGAAATATCTAAGGACTCGTGTCAACCTCATAGGGCCCTCCCACGAGTCCCACATCGGAAATAAGTACTAAGAGCATACAAAATGCCCTCTATAAATACACCCCTCCACCACAGTACAGGGGAAGACTTTTCAGCTTGACTTTTATACTTCTATATGGTCAACAGCAAGAGCTCTTAAAACAACAAACTTACTTCGGCATCGGAGGGTCTTAGGCTGGTTCCACACCGGTTCCATAGACCTTACGAGTCCCGACTTCTTTCTATTCAGGATCGGCATCCAAGGACAGGAAGAATCGGCATCCAACATCCAATCGATCTCTCGATCGTCCATCCCACTTGTAAGTTGCACTCATCTCTATCTGTTCAGATTTGATGCCAACAGATTGTAGTCCCCCAAGTTGCCGATTGAGAAGCTTCTCGGTTGGGGACTTGAATGTGTATTCGGCATTCTGACCCGGACACAATGGTCCCATAGTTGCCGATGGTGGTATGTAGTCCCCCAAGTGCCCAAGGGAGTGAGCTTGGATAAGAGATGGCATGATGTGCCGATGGCCGAAGGCTGAAGCTGATGGCTGAAGCTGATGGCCGAAGGCGGATGGCCGAAGGCTGAAGCTGATGGCCGAAGCTGATGGCCGAAGGCTGATGGCCGAAGCTGATGGCCGAAGCTGATGGCTTTGAGAAAAGGCGCTGGAGAAGTGTCTCCTAGAAGGTGCCGTTCGGCATGGCTGAAGCTGATGGCCGAAGGCTGATGGCCGAAGGCTGAAGCTGATGGCTGAAGCTGATGGCCGAAGCTGATGGCCGAAGGCTGATGGCCGAAGCTGATGGCCGAAGGCTGATGGCCGAAGGCTGATGGCCGAAGCTGATGGCCGACGCTGATGGCTTTGAGAAAAGGCGCTGGAGAAGTGTCTCCTAGAAGGTGCCGTTCGGCATGGCTGAAGCTGATGGCCGTTGGCTGATGGCCGAAGGCTGAAGCTGATGGCCGAAGCTGATGGCCGAAGGCTGATGGCCGAAGCTGATGGCCGAAGGCTGATGGCCGAAGCTGATGGCTTTGAGAAAAGGCGCTGGAGAAGTGTCTCCTAGAAGGTGCCGTTCGACATGGCTGAAGCTGATGGCCGTTGGCTGATGGCCGAAGGCTGAAGCTGATGGCCGAAGCTGATGGCTTTGAGAAAAGGCGCTGGAGAGGTGTCTCCTAGAAGGTGCCGTTCGGCATGGCTGAAGCTAATGGCCGAAGGCTGAAGCTGATGGCCGAAGCTGATGGCTTTGAGAAAAGGCGCTGGAGAAGTGTCTCCTAGAAGGTGCCGTTCGGCATGGCTGAAGCTGATGCTGAAGGCTGATGGCCGAAGGCTGAAGCTGATGGCTGATGGCCGATGGCTGAAGCTGATGGCCGAAGCTGATGGCTTTGAGAAAAGGCGCTGGAGAAGTGTCTCCTAGAAGGTGCCGTTCGGCATGGCTGAAGCTGATGGCCGAAGGCTGAAGCTGATGGCCGAAGCTGATGGCTTTGAGAAAAGGCGCTGGAGAAGTGTCTCCTAGAAGGTGCCGTTCGGCATGGCTGAAGCTGATGCTGATGGCCGAAGCATGATGCTGAATCATTGGGGGGATGTGAAGACATCGCACGCGCCGAATGATGATGGGTGCCAAAGGCCAAAGGCAGATGCCGAATCATTGGGGGGATGTGAAGACATCGCACGCGCCGAATGATGATGGGTGCCGAAGGCCAAAGGCAGATGCCGAATCATTGGGGGGATGTGAAGACATCGCACGCGCCGAATGATGATGGGTGCCGAAGGCCAAAGGCAGATGCTGAATCATTGGGGGGATGTGAAGACATCGCACGCGCCAAATGATGATGGGTGCCGAAGGCCGATGGTAAATGCCGAATCATTGGGGGGATGTGAAAACATCGCACGCGCCGAATGATGATGGGTGCCGAAGGCCAAAGGCAGATGCTGAATCATTGGGGGGGATGTGAAGACATCGCACGCGCCAAATGATGATGGGTGCCGAAGGCCGATGGTAAATGCCGAATCATTGGGGGGATGTGAAAACATCGCACGCGCCGAATGATGATGGGTGCCGAAGGCCAAAGGCAGATGCCGAATCATTGGGGGGATGTGAAGACATCGCACGCGCCAAATGATGATGGGTGCCGAAGGCGAAAGGCAGATGCCGAATCATTGGGGGGATGTGAAAACACCGCACGCGCCGAATGATGATGGGTGCCGAAGGCCGATGGCAGATGCCGAATCATTGGGGGGATGTGAAGACATCGCACGCGCCGAATGATGCAAGGGTGCCGAAGGCCGAAGGCCGATTGTAGGAGGTGCCGAGGGCATGGCTCAAAAGGGTGCCGAGAGCACTCGTGAAGGAGAACGACATAGCGTTTTGTGTCGCTTCCCACAGACGGCGCCAATCTGTTGGCATCAAATCTGAACAGATAGAGATGAGTGCAACTTACAAGTGGGATGGACGATCGAGAGATCGATTGGATGTTGGATGCCGATTCTTCCTGTCCTTGGATGCCGATCCTGAATAGAAAGAAGTCGGGACTCGTAAGGTCTATGGAACCGGTGTGGAACCAGCCTAAGACCCTCCGATGCCGAAGTAAGTTTGTTGTTTTAAGAGCTCTTGCTGTTGACCATATAGAAGTATAAAAGTCAAGCTGAAAAGTCTTCCCCTGTACTGTGGTGGAGGGGTGTATTTATAGAGGGCATTTTGTATGCTCTTAGTACTTATTTCCGATGTGGGACTCGTGGGAGGGCCCTATGAGGTTGACACGAGTCCTTAGATATTTCGGGCGGGTGCTTCGAGGTTGATTGTGCAGAATCGGTAGGGGGTACCGATTGTAGACGAGATGGGCCTGCAGCAGCCGTTGGTAGCTTTCAGACAATGCCATCGGTAGCCGATGCCGATTGTTCGATGCCTTGGGTACTTGGGTGGGTTTAGATGATCCACGTGTCGTTGTATGAGTGGAGGGTCAGATATGGTACAAACATAGGATATTAATTATCATATTTGATTTGAATTTAATTGCAAATCTATTTATTGAATTCTGAAATTTTCCCAAGGTATACCGACATCAAAATTTGTAATAAGAGTTCATAAAAACTTCATACCTTAACAATAGGTAAGGTACCTATGCATACACCTCGTATGCAGTATGCAGGTAATTAAACCCATAAATTACCTCTGGTCCAGGTAATTAAATCCATAAATTACCTATAGTCTAGGTAGTTATACCCTCTAGCCCAGCTAATTGAACTCATATAATATCTTAGTATGGATCTTTAAACTCAACTGAGATAAAAATCATGTGGAACGGCCATCACCTCCATGATTCGCTCCATCCACTCAATCCATTCCTCAGCTACTGCTGGGTCACCCTCACCAATAAAATCTGTGGCCCCAATCCTCCTAGCCTGATCTGCATAACTCAATGAGGGGTCTCTAGACTGCCCAGTTCTAGACAGGGCCTGAGTCAACATCTCTAAAGTCTGCTGGAAGTTAGGGTCCAAATGTGGAAGAACTGTCGCCGGTGCGGCCCCTATCTGATCTCCCACCTGAGACTGTTCTACTTGCTCTGGTTCAGGATGGGGTTCCTCTCCTCTAATCCGGGACGACTGTCTAGTCCCTCTCCTAGTGCCACCACGTTTTGGGCCCATGATTCTGTCAAAAGAAACAGAAACTCATTAAAACTGGGTTGCACTTAAAGTGCAGAGTCTACAGGAATTTAACCTAATGCTCTGATACCAAGTTGACAGGACCCGACCCAAATTCCACTATGAAATCCGAGCCGGACCCTGTGCGTGTCCGACACCTTGCAGGTGCCAGACACAATTGACCTTATTGCCCTTCTACTCAAAAGTGTTGTTAAAACCGGAGTTTGACTTCTGCCGAAATTTCAGCAGAGTCTCCCATGTAATTAGACCAAACTCAAAGTTACACCTGTCAGAAAAGCATAGAAATATGTACGGCAACTGCCAGCATGCAAATAAATACATTCCAACAGTTAAATATACTTCAAGGGCAATATCAGAGCTCTATACAGAAGACTACAAGTATAAAATAATTATGGCTTATTATCACAAAACATCCCTGACGTTTGTGAAACTATCACATTGCATCCTTAAAGTTTTTTTGTATCACTCATGGTCCCTAACATTAATATAGGTGCTCTTAAATAGTCCTTTTGTCAAAAAAAAATTGTTAAATCCAGGGGTATAATCGTCAAATTAATCCAAAATTTTTATTTTTTTATTTTTTTTTATTTCCTTCCCTTCTCTCTTTTCTTCTTCTTTCTCTCCACCAGATATGGCCCGTTCTTTTCTTCTCTTCTTCTCTCTCTCTCTCTCTCTTTCTCTTTTTTTTTTTCTTCTTTTTCTCCTTTTCTATCTTTCCTCCTCTTTTCTTCTTCTTTTCCTTCGCTGTTCTTTTTTCTCTTTTTCTTCCTCTTTCCTTCTTTGTTCCTCATTTCTTCTTCCTTTCCTGCTCACGGCCGTTTCTTTTTTTCTCCTTTTCTTCCTCTTTTCTTCTTCCTTTCCTTCCCCACCCACTCCTCCTTCCTTCCATGGCATGAATCCCATACACCCACCCATCTCTTTCCTTACCCTAAAGATACTGGCGATCACTAATTTCTAATAAGGTCCAAATCAACTCAAACTTCATCGAATTAAGAACACAATATTTTCTGGAAGGGATAACATAACCATCTTTCATTCCCTCATCTATTGGAATGAGTCGGGTCCAAAACTCGAAGAATAAGAATGCAGATGAAAGCATGATTTTATCAAAAGTCAAAGAAACAAAATAGAAAACATAATTATCCCAACATTGTTTTCTCCTCCATCTGACAAAAATGGTTCCCAATAATTGCCTGCATTCTCACATCTTCCCTACTCTTTACCTGTCTTAGTGGTTTTCTTGCTTTCTGTCTTACCAATTTGTGGAGTCTAATCAAATTGGGGAGGGTGGGATATCAAGGGGTAGTTCCAGCTTGAATCGTGCCCCACCAAATAAGACGCCAATGCTTCTCAACTCGCCGACTGAGCACAATTTTCTCTCCTCTGCTGGTGCAAACTGGAGAGGTGAGTTGCAGCTTTGCGAAGGACCACGCGAAGGAAAAGAAGAAGAAAAGAGGAGGAAAGACAGAGAGAAAAGGAGAAAAACAAGAAGAAGAAAAAAAAGAGTAACAGAGAGAGAAGAATAGAAGAACAGAACGGGGAAGGAAATTAAAAAAATATGTATTTTATAATTTTGGATTGATTTGACGATTATACCCCTGGATTTAACAGTTTTTTTAACAGAAGGATTATTTAAGAGCACCTATACTAACGTTAGGGACCATGAGTGATACAAAAAAACTTTAAGGATGCAATGTGATAGTTTCGCAAACGTCAGGGATGTTTTGTGATAATAAGCCAATAATTATACAAGACCCTACATCGTCAAGGGATGTGGCAGAAGCTGGACTCGGCCCGGTGGTGGCTCACTATGCACGCTTACTGCCTGGGGGGCGCAAAACACAAAAAGGTTGAGTGGACCAAAAACAAAGCTTTAGAAACATAGTATAGAAACATACTAACCCCCACTGTAAAATCAGTTATAAAACTAAACCATTTCTTATCATACTTGTACTGAAATCAAAGCATACATATTTATATCTATCAATTCAATCACACACTTAATCAAACATTAAATTCTTAAAAGCATTGAAAACACTTTAATCTACCACCTAGGTGTACCCCTTTATCATTCCGTCAATTCCATTTAGTTTCCGTCAATTCCATTAGTTCCATCAATTCCATTCTCGTGCCATCGAAGTAACACGTCTCGCAGGTCTCGGTGACGCAAGGTCAACCGAACCGCAGTCTCTCAGGGTTTATGAGACACTTGGTCCACCTGATCCGCAATCTCGCACCTCACGGTTCGGGCGTCCCCGGAACTCGTGGGGCAATGTCTAGCATGCTGACAAATCTGAAGGCAACTGGATGTCCACCGACATCAATATAACCGAAGGCAACCATTTTATACCGAAGGCAACATATAACTGAAAGCAACCTTTAATATGCTTGGGTACATACCTAGGGTGGCTTTTAAGAAAATATAAGGTTCGGAAAAGTAAATAAGAATTATTTGAATTCTTATCTGTCCTTGAACTCTGCTGCCGATTTATCTGTTAATTATCTAAAATTATGCTATGCCAAGATCTCTAGGCACTCTCACTCGGCAGCATATAAAATAAAACATATAAAAACAACAATAAATCAAGCTATTAAAACTCTGGGCAATGAATAACTTATTCAAGATCAAGTAATAAGATTAAATTGCATAAATTCATTTATGAAAACAAAAAGGTCCACTCACTGGTGATCTGAGCTAGCTGGACCCTTCGAAGGTCCCTCCTGCGGGTCACCTGGTGCCCGGGTGCCTGTATAATCAGCATAATATTTTATTAAAAACTCTGTTCAGTAATATAGTATTAAATTAAAAACTCTGACCCCCGGCTCCTAAAAGTGTGTGCATCACTTTAAAGGTCATTCCTATGCCCACAATAGCTTTTCTCTCAATGGGCACAATTTAAAAGTACCTAGGGACTCAAAAACGATAAAGTCCCAAAAAGTCAACTCAGGATCCCGTGGGGTCCACGACCTCAGAATTCCAATCCGAACATTCCTAGAGGTTCCAACAAGCCTAGGACACATGTCCTGAAAGTTTGGTCTCGATCGGACGGTCGGATTGCTCACGATCGCACGATCAGACTGACGAACGATTTTCCGTAAACCTAGCCCTAGGGTTGGCTTTTTCAGAGCATCCGGGACCCCGATTTACGATCCTTCGAATCCTACACGATCTTTAAAATACCTAGCTCAACATACTCCAGTTTGGCTATGATCCAACGGTCCGAACGTATTGAACCCGGAAATCGCACACTATGCGAGATCCATTCGGGGTTCAAACGTTATCCAAATTAAGATCCGCGAAATCCTACGCGCTCGTGAGGACAAGAGAATTATTCTAGGACCAAGAGTGGCTCCTGTTACCTGGCCCACGCCTCGGCAGCGCGTGGGTGTGTCTAACAATTTCCGGTGACCGGATTTTCTCCACAGCGTCGGCCCAAACTCCTATCCCAGGTAATATACCCTATTTGGAACCACTTTTGTTCTTGGACTGTGGCCAAAAAGTGGCCGGAAGTGACTGAAAATAGCGACGCAAAACCGGCAGTAACTCAACTCGTAAAACAACCTGTCAAACTTCAAAATCTATGAAAACCTACCCAACCAATAGCTAGAGCATGAAAATCAGTTGAAAAACCATACCTCAATCACTTGATTTGGTGGCCGGACGACGACGTACGAACGTCGGAATTTTGACTGAAAAACGGCGGTTTTTTTTGTGATTTTCCAACGAACTCCAGGCGGCGAACAGCGGGGAGAAGGGCAGGCTGAGGTGGCGGCGTGACGCCGGTTCGTTCTCGGCCGGTCTGGGCGGCGTGGCGGTGGCTGGGTGGCTTGGGGTGGTTCGCGTGAACAGTAACGGGGAGGAGGGTTTGATCGTGAGAAGGAAGAAGAGTGGGGAGAGAGAAAGGAGAACCATATTTTTAAAAATCTGATTTCTCAAAATTACTGTTTTGCCTTTTTTCGTAATTTGCTCGTATTTTCTTCGTTACTGTTCCGATTCGAGTCCACTATGTGTCTACGGACTCGTTTCGTCTTGCTCTACGCAACGGTACAAGTAATTTTCCCAAATTATTCCCCGATCAACAAGTCAACTTAAAACCTAATAAAATATTCCGAGGATAGTTTAGTCTTTTTCCTTGTTAAAATATTAGTTAAATATTAATTAAGGATTGGATTGTTACATATACCCTCTAGCCCAGCTAATTGAACTCATATAATATCTTGGTATGGATCTTTAAACTCAACTGAGATAAAAATCCATACAAAATTTCTTTGGAAAAAAAAAAAAAAAAAAAAACACTATTACATGGAAGACATGTACGTATGTATATAAATATGAACCTCTAGAAAAAACTGCTTAAGAAAACTCAAGAAAAAAACACTTACCTGTAAGGTAGGTACATATATACCTGTATGTATTAACATTATTTACCTGTATGTCAGGTACATAATTTAATGTGGGTGTTTGTCTAATCGATTGGTATAATATGTGAGTTGATGAAATTGTATTTTATCTATATATTAGGAATATTATCAAGGAAAAAAAATTCAAAATTCAAAATTTGGAATTCAATTTCAAGGAAATAATGCATTAAATTTAGATTTTCAATGTGTTTTCCTTATTTACCTTAAAGGGTAAAATTGACACAACAAAAAAGTAATAAATGTCAAAAGACCTACATCTAAAACCAAAAACACGAGGACTAGAGCCAATGACAGCTAATCGTTTTGGACCTAGATCTAAGAACCCCAAAATTCAAACTTACATGACATACCAAAACATAAAAAAATCATATTATCTGGTCATTATAAACCGAAACAAATTGACCAGTCTATTAATTCTACTAATCAAACCAATAGAGAATCACATATATGGAAATTCATAAAATAAAACTAAAAATACACCAACACATATTACCAATTACAATAAAAAGATAGACAATTACATAATAAGCAAGAAAAATAAAAAAGGATGAAGTTCATCCGATGAACAAATACATACTTGAAGTTGATCAATTTAGCGAATATCTCTAAACTTTTTCCCTTTCCTAATCTGCACATAAATTCAATAGAGAGAAAAAGTCATAAAAACCTTGTGGGAAGGGGTGGCCTAGTCTTGAAAGGAAACGTGGTATTGACTGCTAGACCCCCACCACTTTCTGCATTTGGAGCTTCCTTACAGCAATGCGTATACTTATTTTTTTAATTATTAATAAAATCTGAGTGGGAGCCTAGGACTACACTGGTCCTCCGCCCATGCACATGACCATCATGGATCATGGTCCCTCGTTCAGAACGTGACGTGTGTGCATGCAGATGATCAATCTCATCTCTCGACTAGATCACATCATCACATCTTCACAACTCAATCCAACAACTTTGGGATAAATTTTTAGGGTTTGGCACAATGGCACCTGTCATTACATCAATGAATAAATAGAGTTAATTTGAGAGACGAACCAACCAGCGCCCAACCACCGTACCCTTTACCGCCATCTAGACAACCGATTCGTTTGGTGTGTTTCGACTTTTTAAACGTAGCAATTAGATTTAGGACCAAGAACAATTTATATTTCAACCAAGAAAAAAAAGAGAGAAGAAGCTTCATTAGATTACTGGTTTTAATTTTCTTTTTTCTCTATCCTCTACTTTGGGTATGAAAGATACGATTCAGTGGCTCGTTTGGGAATGCTTCTTTCCAAAGCGCTTATGTTAGTAGCACTTATAACATAAGCGCTTCTACAAAGAAGCAGTTTGTTGTTTGGATGTCACATTTAAAAGTGTTTTTGCACTACATAAAAGCGCTTTTGATATTTTGTTGAGTGTTTGGCTGACACAATAAAAACGCTTTTAAAAATACTTTAAAAAAAATTAAAGAATCCCAAAATATTATAATAAACATAGAAAATAAAAATTCACAGGATCCTAAAATAAAAATACAAAGTATGAACTTCACCAAGTATAATTTTTAATCATTATGTTGTTAAATCATAATCCTTCACAAGGTCCGCTTCAGTTGAACTCTGTAATTTTCCCCATGCTTAACCTGTAACCCTCTGTAGGTTTGAATGTATTGTTTCATTAATTAGTGGGTTTGAATGTATTGACTACCACGCACCTGTGCATCCATACCCTACTCAATGTGCATTAGTGCAAGTTCTCTGTTTCCAACTATAGTTTAGGTCCTGTTGGATATGCCTCCCGTTATTAGCTTATGTATGTTTTTTTGTTTGTTTTCATGTAGAGCTGGCACGACGTGACAAGGAGAGAAGGGAAAGAAGACATGGGTGGATCTAGGGCTCCATTGCTTAAGGCTTAACTCTTGGTACTGCAGCCTTGGCATACTCTTATATCTCGTCTGTTGGGCTTTTTTGGGTTTTAATATGAGAGAAAAAGAGAGGAAAAAAAATATATAAAGAAAGGGTATTTTGGCATTTAAAAAAGTTTAAATATAGGTATTTTCGGTATTTTAAAAGTTTCATTAAAGGGAGCCAAGTGCTTCCCGTGTTTTTGTCCTGTAGTGCTTTTAAGAAGAAGCACCTCTCAAGTGCTTCTTCCAAAATCACTCCAAGTGCTTCTTCCAAAACCACTCCAAGTGCTTTTGGATCTCACCCAAAGCGGTTTTACAATTTTTGCCAAACACCATTTTTAAAAGACAAGCACTTTCACCTATTTAGAAGCACTTTTCGCTGCTCTAAAAGCACTCCCAAACGAGCCCGAACCAACCAGTGCCCAACCAAAGTACCCTTTACTGCCATCTAGACAACCGATTCGTTTGGTGTGTTTCGACTTTTTAAACGTAGCAATTAGATTTAGGACCAAGAACAATTTATATTTCAACCAAGAAAAAAAAGAAAGAAGAAGCTTCATTAGATTACTGGTTTTAATTTTCTTTTTTCTCTGTCCTCTACTTTGGGTATGAAAGATACGATTCACTGGAGTACGTACTATTTCGACAAACCCGGAAGACTGTTGGGGTTGTGGTGAGAGCATAAGCCTTTATGATTCAGCCCATATTACTAACCCACTTGGGCCAGTTCAAATTCTTAGCAACCCAGAACGCTCTTCTTGGGCTTAAGGAAAAGTTACATCTTAATCATGCCAGCAGTGGTGACTTGCAGGTGAAGAGTAATAAAAACTAATTAGCCTACCTCGTAGATTGAATGAGTTATCTACCAAGATAAACTATGGTGTGTGAAGTAATAATCAAATGAAAAATGTACTGCACATGACCATCACTAGTCTTTATTTGTTGAAAACAGCCTTATCACCTCTTCATATATAAACAAATTCTAACAAGTAAGCAACGCATATTACACGAACAGAACAGAACAGAGAGATAGAAAGATGCCAGAATACTGTGTAACTGGAGGAACAGGTTTCATAGCTGCCTACTTAGTCAAGGCTTTGCTTGAGAAGGGTCATCTTGTCCGGACCACGGTGCGAGACCCAGGTATTTATGCTCAATTCTGATTACATCTCGATTTAATTGCAGTATATATACCTATATTTTACAAGTGGTACTGTTTTAAATTTTTTGTCCCTTTGATAACAGTGGATGTGGGGAAGGTTGGCTTTCTGTGGGAGTTGAATGGAGCCAAGGAAAGGCTGAAGATGTTCAGAGCTGATTTAATTGAGGAAGGAAGCTTTAACGAGGCTATTCAAGGGGTTGATGGGGTTTTCCACACTGCATCACCTGTGCTTGTTCCACATGACGACAACGTTCAGGCAAAGCTAGCTACTACTTGAATCAACCCTAGTCATTATTAGTACTTTCCTTGTGTACAAAACAAAGCTTAATAAATTGTTATTGTGTTAATTATATGGCAGGCAACTCTGATTGATCCATGTATAAAGGGCACCTTGAATGTGCTGACTTCCTGCTCAAAAGCACGAGTGAAACGGGTTGTGCTTACCTCTTCTTGCTCTTCGATAAGATATCGTTACGATGCCGAACAAGTCTCTCCGCTCAATGAATCACATTGGAGCGATCCTGAATACTGCAAGAACTACAATGTAAGCAATTATAAATCCTTCCATGTTTTTAAGTTTTCAGAACTGAACATACTTAATAATATGACATAGATGTTGTTTGCATATACAGCTTTGGTATGCTTATGCAAAGACAACAGCTGAGAAAGAGGCATGGAGAGTGGCCAAGGAGAGCGGAATGGATCTAGTAGTGGTAAATCCCTCATTTGTGGTTGGTCCTCTGCTAGCACCACAACCAACCAGCACACTGCTTATGATACTGGCTATAACAAAAGGTTAGGCTTTGCATCTTCCACCAAATAGATGCAGGGTTAATGCCCTCTTCCAGCCACAACAACATCTAAGTTAGAATACAATTGGTGTTGTGTAAGTTCTTAAGTATTGTAATTTCTGTGTTAGGTGCAAGAGGTGAGTATCCAAATACAACAGTGGGGTTTGTGCACATAGATGATGTGGTATCTGCACACATCTTAGCCATGGAGGAGAGCAAAGCATCAGGCAGGCTTATATGCTCGAGCTCTGTGGCACACTGGTCGCAGATCATTGAGATGCTGAGGGCCAAGTATCCATCCTATTCATATGAAAGCGAGTGAGTAGAAAATAACACTATTAACTCCTTTGTCTTTGTTTTTAATTTTATTTTGGATTTGTAATTAATATGGAACATTAATTATGATGGAATATTATAGGTGTAGCAGCCAGAAAGGAGACAATAACCCACACAGCATGGATACCAATAAAATAGCTCAACTGGGGTTTCCTCCTTTCAAAACGCTTGAAAAGATGTTTGATGACTGCATCACAAGTTTCCAAGAGAAAGGATTTCTTTGAATTGCACGAAGCTTTTGTGTGTTCCAAGTCTTCTTTTTATGCTATGATCGATATGTAATCTAGTTTAGTGTTACCTCATTTCAGCCCTCGATAACGATGAGCATACTTGCTTGCTTTCAGTTTTTCTCCGTTGTTGAGTTCAGGTCCCCAATCTATAGTATAGGTCTCACTTTAGAATCCTGATTCCTGATGTGTGTTTCGTTTTGTTTATATTTTCCTTTTTTAGTTTCGTTATTGTTTAGTTTTCCCGTTTGGTTGGTCAAAGTTTGCAATGCTTTGTGACTTTTAGCCTTTATATATTTTTCTCTTCAGTTTTTGACTGGGAAGTCTTAACAAAAGCTTTTCACAAATTGTATGATTTTTCTAGGTATTTACCAAAATGCCAGAATTCACAACCCCAAAATGCACTTGTGCTGAAGAGTCCTTAAACCTCTTCAATTGTGCCAAAATACAATACAGATTGAAGTTTATTAAAGTTTATTATGCATAGTGAGCAAAATTAATTAGTTTATGTGACAAAAAAGCCTTCAAATTGAAGGGGAAGAAAAATTCTTCACAAAAGAGTTATTAGAGCATCTTCAACAGAGTTGCTATCCCCTCATCTCTAGCTATTTTGCCGAAAAAGAAGGAAAAGTGCGCTCCAGCCGTGTCGCTACCTCGCTCGCCATTTTGGAAAACATAATTTTGGCTCGCTACATTTGGCTAGGAGTAGAGAGAAATTCAAGGCTCGCCATCTCCTTGCAACAATAAACAAATTCAAATTCAAAACTTCAAAATCTCCATCGTCTTCTTTCTATTAGCTCTCTCTCACCCGGTTTCTCTATTTCTCTCCCTTTCTTTGAACCTTGAGTGGTGTTTTCATGTGAGATTTGAAAATTCCCTCTTTATTTATGAATTTGTTTGAAATTTGTATATGAATTTTTGCTTGGAAGTGTTTGAAATTGATATGATTTACCAAGTATTTGAATATCTACAATGAATTCAAGTTAGCCAAGGTTCAGATTAATGCATTTTTAGGGCTTTTCTCTCTAAAAAACCCTTGGCAATTTGGGATACAGCAGTGTGAGCAGCTGCTGGTCATGGGTTTTTCTTCGAATCAAAGAGTTATAGTCACAGTTTCACTTCTCTTTAATATGAGAAATCATAACGAAAAATAATGGAAGAGCTTATAAACTCAGGTGAGTTCCCTTAACTTTTCAATGTGGGACAAATATGAAGGTTCTACCCCAAAATCAATTGTTGAAATTGTGAACTTGTAAAATGACACGCGAAAGAAGTCGTGGAAATTGAGGATTGAGATTTTCAAGTTTAAGTTCCGACAAAAGATGCGTCATTTCGCAATTTCTATTCATCATTAATTCGTTTTTTCATGTAATTTTTGTCATTTATAAAATTCGACATACATAAATTGAAACACTGAAATTATTAATTTCCAAAATTTAAACAATGGGGATTTAAATTCTATCATTTAAAAATTCTATACAATTTTCAATTCCTTCATCCAAACTGAGGATTATGGGTCTATAAAACAAAGAAGGAAAATTAATGGTAACTTGCAAATGGAAGAATATTACAAACTAATTAGCCTACCTCGTAGATGAATGAGTTTAGGGGGTCCAGATTGGATTGTTTTTACTTCAAAATCATGACCGAACCAATTACAATATAAAGATTTTATGCGGTTTGGTTTTAACAAAAATCACAGGGGAAACCGAACCAAACAAAACCAATTTAAGACTGTTTGATTTAGACTAAACCCAATTTTCTTTCCTTTTCCATTTTTTTAAACATAATTAACCCAATTGCAACAAAAAAATTCACAACTTGCTACATTATTATTTTTTCTTTTTCTAGCACATATCAAACAATTCTACAACTCAACATTTGATAAAACTTCAAATTTCTATAATTAATATAGCTACAATTCAAATATCAATAACTAAAAAGGTCCATCAAACTTCAAATTCAATATCCATATCTAGTTATAAGTTAATCATAGGATTACACGTGTAAAATAAAATACAAATAAATAAATATACAAGTATATGGTATGGTTCGGTTTAGGGAGTTTACAAAAGCTCAAAACAAAATCAAACAAAATCATATACTATCTAGTTCGGTTTTTATACCGTTTGACTTTTCTAAATCAAAATCGAACCAAATCAAACTAAACCGATAGTTATGGTTTGAATCGGTCAATGTAATTAGTTTAGCCGAATTGATAACAACCCCTAAATGAGTTATGCTTCACCTAAAATAAGATATAAACAATGGTTTGTAAACTAATAATCCAATGAAAAATGTACTGCACATGACCCTACTTGTCTTTATTTTTTGAAACCAATTAATCCTTATCACCACTTCATATGCAAACAAATTCTAACAAGTAAGCAACACACACACGAACAGAAGAACAGAGATAGAAAGATGCCAGAATACTGCATAACTGGAGGTACAGGCTTCATAGCTGCTTACTTAGTCAAGGCTTTGCTTGAGAAGGGCCATCTTGTCCGGACCACGGTGCGAGACCCAGGTATGTATGCTCAATTATGAACATTGTACAAGCTTATTTAGAATTTTGGACAGCCACATATATATATCACGATGTAATTGCAGTATATATATATAGCTAGATTTTACAAGTGGTGCTATTTTGATTTTTATCCCTTTGATAACAGAAGATGTGGAGAAGGTTGGTTTTTTGTGGGAGTTGAATGGAGCCATGGAAAGGCTGAAGATGTTCAACTGGTGGAAGGAAGCATTGACGAGGCTATACAAGGCGTTCATTGTGTCTTCCACACTGCATCACCTGTGTTTGTTCCATATGACGACAATGTTCAGGCAAAGCTAGCTACTACTTGAACCAACCCTAGTCATTTATTAGTGTTTTCTTATTAGCTACTTTTCTCTTCTTTTCTCTTTTTGCCGCTCTTTTCTTTTTAGCTTAATAAATTCTTACTGCGTTAATGTTGCAGGCAACAGGGAACCTTGAATGTGCTGACTTCGTGCTCAAAAGCACGAGTGAAACGTGTTGTGCTCACCTCTTCTTGCTCTTCAATAAGATATCGACCCGATGCCCAACAGGTCTCTCCGCTCAAGGAGTCACATTGGAGCGATCCTGAATACTGCAAGAACAACAATGTAAGCAATTATAAATCCTTCCATGTTCTTAAGTTTTCAGAACTGAACATTAATATATAATATGACAAAGATGTTGTTTGCATATACAGGTATGCTTATGCAAAGACTACAGCTGAGAAAGTGGCATGGAGAGCGGCCAAAGAGAGTGGAATGGATCTAGTGGTGGTATATCCCGCATTTGTGGTTGGTCCTCTGCTAGCACCACAACCAACCAGCTCACTGCGTATGATAATGGCTATAACAAAAGGTTAGGCTTTGCATCTTCCTGCAAAATGAATCTTCAAGTGATGAGAAGGACCTGCCTTTTCTTCTTTTGTCTCTTGTTTTCACCAGGAGCCTAATTTTTGGCGACACTTTCTTTAATTACATTGAATTTGCCACTAAGTAGATGGAGGGTTAATGCTCTCTTCCGGCCACAACAACATCTAAAGTAGATAGAATACCCGGTTGTGCAAGTTGGTAACAGTTTGCAATTTGTGTTGGTGAATAAGTATTGTAATTTCTGCGTTAGGTGCAAGCAAGAGGTGAGTACCCAAATACAACACAGGGGTTTGTGCACATAGATGATATGGTAGCTGCACATATATTAGCAATGGGGGAGAGCAAAGCATCAGGCAGGCTTCTATGCTCGAGCTCAGTAGCACACTGGTCGCAGATCATTGAGATGCTGAGGGCCAAATATCCATCCTATTCATATGAAAGCGAGTAGAAATGCAGAGCAACACTATTAATTCCTTTTGTCTTTGATTTTATTTATTTATTTTGGGTTTTTTTAATATGGAATATTGTAGGTATAGCGGGCAGAAAGGAGACAATAACACACAAACCATGGATACCAGTAAAATAGCTCAACTGGGGTTTCCTCCGTTTAAAACGCTTGAAAAGATGTTTGATGACTGCATCACAAGTTTCCAAGAGAAGGCATTTCTATGAATTGCTCAACGCTTTTGTGTGTTCCAAGTGTTGTTTTGTATGCTACGATGTAGTAAATTTAGTGTTACCTCACCCTCGATAAATATATGAGCATAATTGCTTGCTTTCTGTTTTTCTCCAATCTTGAGTTCAAGTTCCCAATCTATATAAGCTCACAAGAAGGTTTAGTTACAAAGCAGAATCCTGGTGTGTGTTTTGTTTGTTTTTCTTTTTTTACTTTTCTTATTATTCAGTTTTCCTTTTTGCTTGGTCAAAGTTTGCAATGCTTTGTGACTTATATATTTTTTTCTGTTCAGCTTTTGACTGGCAAGTTTTAATAAAAGCTTTTCATAGAATGTATGATTTTTCTAGGTATTTACAACAACGCCAGAATTCACAACCCCAAAATGCATAAAGCAGTTAGGAAACCCTCCTTCTCGGTAAGGAGAGACTACTCCTTACGAATCACAATTTCACATATATGCAACAGTAATTCATTAAAAACACAAAAGGAGAACTTTATGCATATATGCTACATTGCTATTAGCAAAAATATAAGAGCTCTTACTTACATGATAAAAAGGGAAGTACTTTCCAAACAGTTATTATTAGTGTGACCAAAATATTGAGAAATTATAGAGTGATATGGTATCACCACGTCATTCAGTGACACTCACATTCAAAATCTTCTACGTGTCCTTTTTAAACAGAAAAATAAAATAGATTTGTGACTTCCAACTTCACCCTTCAACATTAATCACCTTAACCCCTCGCCCACTGTCTTACCTATGCTACCACCCAGCCGTCTTCGCTTCTCCATCGCCACCCACCTCAGCCTTTCCCTGCCTCCTCAGCCAACATCCTCAACCCCTCTTTCCCTCTCTCCCATTCTCGGTAAACAGTTAAATGCATTAAGAAAAAGTCAGAAATCTTGGAAATCAATGCAAACCCATTAAACATAAAACCAGAAATCTTCCAACAATATTATGACGACAACCCACTAGTGAAAGAAGGGTAATAATTGATGTCATGGGCAACCATATAAATATTTTTTTTGTGTTGATATGTTAAGTTTTTTTCAACCACTTTTTGGGTGGCGTTGTTTGATGTTGGTATTATTAGAGGAGGATGGCAGTCAAGGGGCTGCAGTGCGAGGTAGGCAGATTGCCGACAGGAGTACCCTGTTTTTAAACTTTTTTGTTTTCTTTTTTTATATATAATTTTATTCATGGCAAAGTTGGAAGATAAAGTGCACGTATAAATTTATTTTATTTTTCTGTTGAAAAAGAATACGTGGTAAATTTTGAATGGAAATATCACGGGATGCTCTATAATTTCTCCATAACCTCGGCCATTTGGGATACAGCTGTGTCAGCTAGTACTGGTCAATGGTCATGGGTTTTTCTGCTAATAAAAAAGGCAGAGTCAGTCAGACTTTCACCTGTCTTGAATATGAGTGCTTAGAATGAAAAATAATAGGTCCATTACCCCACTTGTTCTCAGCTGCCACTGCCAGCCTCTAATCTCATTAGTGGCACAAACATCATTATTAACAATTTATACAGAAACATTCCTCGCTTTGAGTTCAATCCAAAACACATTTGTTAATTACGTTACCATTCCTTTTCGCATAATCGCCACCATTAACGTTTTTCTTCTTTAATGTTAAAATAAAAAATAAAAACGCATTTATTAGCATTCCATACCAACTGCGAGCCAAGTTTGTGCTCATTAATTTTAGTTTGAAGCCTTCAAGCTTCAAGCCTACCTTGAGCGTTTCGTTTTTTCCACAACCTAAACCCATTAACCTAAAACCTATTTTCTTCTTCTTCACACGTCTTCGACAACGTGTAGAGAAAAATATGGCTAAACCAACACCCGTCAAACAAAACAGCCTTAATTCTAGAAATAAGATGCTTTTTTAAAAAAAAAGAAAAGAAAGAGAATTCATTGATAAAATCAAAGACGTACAAAAAGTGATATAATACAGTGGCCTCGTTAAAACCTTCCTAGGACAATTGACAAATTTCAAGAGAGGAAAGAGTACCACACATGTCATGGACTAACAGGAGAGTCAAATTCAATGACCTAGAAATAGGATGCTTAAGTAGTGGAACAGTTATGCAGCTAGCTACGTGATAAGCACTCGAGACCTGATCAATTATTTGTTTGCCTTTCAGTTCACATTAGGGGCACAAACCAAGAAATAATCAAGCATCTTTTTTTTTTGATGAAATAATCAAGCATCTTTAGCCATAAGTAATTGTCCTTCTTTTTCGTGAAAAACTGATATGACAAAGTCAGCCAAACAACCAGCCTCGACTTATTAATTAGCTTTAATTGATATAATTAAGCTTAAATCACTTTGTGACAAAAATTAAGCTTGGTGACTCAAAACGCATTAGGTTAAGAAAGCGATTGAGGCCAAACACACACACCCCCTATTACTTTATGGCTGCATCTATCATAGATCACTGTATAATGTCCCAATAATTGCTTCTCTAAGCCTATTTGTCAAAACTAAAGTCCACTTGACTTGTTTAATTCATCCCTAAAGACCGGGCAATAACACAAATTGGAAATTGGACAAGACAATTACAACATACAAAATTTGCTCTACCCACTAGTGGCTTTGAGTTGATGGATGCAACCATCTGCAGCATGTAGCGACAAATTCTTCTTGAATCTGTGAGATTTTTCCCTTTTATCGCTATCGTTGTAATTTGATATCCTTGAAATTCAAATGACACTCTCAAATTTCAGTCTAATTATCATTGTAAAGGGGTATTTTGAATGAAATTTGCAGGAATTTGATAAAATTTGTAACATGTCCTTGAATTATGGGTGACGAATTACATGCACCAAAAATGACTAGTGCCCGTAACGTTACTGGATGTTTACTAAGAGCACGTGACCAAAAAACAGACGCATTGAAGCTGTGTCACCAAACACCCCTTGGTTTAGTGAATGGAGCCACTGTCACTGATGAGTTGGACCAAAGGTGGCTGAGGGGTACAATTGGATTACAGCTAGCTCAAAAGGAATTGAAAGATAACATCTTTTTACTCTGCCTCTAGTTGAAGATATGCTTTGTTTGGCAAAAGAAATCCAATCCAGGCCCCACAATTTCTGCTACAACCTTCAGTACGTTTTTGAGAAGAATAGAACCAAAAAGCTTGGGAGAAGCTAAGGGCTTCACTCTTTAGACCCCTAGTCTATCATTATCCCATAGAAACAGAGGACCAGTTAAATAACAATGGAAAATAGAAAAGTCACCATCTCCATTGGTATCAAGGAATTTTCTTGGCAATAACTACTGAAAAGACTTGAGAATAAAGGAGAGCACGAGGTTTGTGCTTCTTCAACGGACAGGATTCCCACGAAGGGCCATGGAGTGGAGACATGAACAAAGAATTAATGAACGGCAACACCAGCAGAGATAAGATAATACAAATCAAATTGAAACATTGATCATCATTTAAAACAAAACTCTGAATTAGGTAAACCAAATATTCATTGTAAAAACTCATGTTCATTACTACATCACGGAGAAAAGAAAAGAGAGATAATAATAGAGGACATTTGCAATTTTGCAGAGACTCCTCTGCTTCAGATAAACGTAAAACCCTTTCTGCTACAAATATGACAACCCTTGGACGGCTCGAATAGCACAAGAAAACCCAAGGACTCACACTCAGCACACTACAATGCCGCTCATTTCTCTCTAAATCTTCTCTATAACCAACGAATAAATTAAACTCTCACATAAAACCACTCACTCTCAAGAACTCATGTTAGAATTCCTGAGATTTTTCACCTATTTGCTGCAAAATCATAACTAATAATAGTAATAATTATAATAAGAAGAGGCTAAACTTAGATACTCCTAGCTGCAAAACTTATTGGCATGCTATGTTGAGGGGTTCATCCAACCAACAAGCGATATCATCCTTGCCAAGATCCTCGAAGTAAAAGTCAGGAAGACTGGTAGGCTCACAGCCATCAATCCCACCAATCTGGACATCCTCAATGCTACTGAACTCGTTGAAGAACTTACCAAACTCCTCCAAGCAAAGCGAGTCAAGCTCCGGTCCCAGGCTAAGTTCATTCTCAAATGGAAGCGAGCCCAAAGGATCATCCAGAAAACCCAAGTCGGGTATTTGCAGCTCTCCAAGATCAGGAGAATCATCGACGACCTCCTTCTCCAAATCAACAACATTTCCAATGTTATTGGAAGCCGAAGTCTCCAAATCAAGAACCGAAGAAGGAGACCTTCGAGACAAGGCAGAGTCAGAGTCCTCGGAAGAAAAAGGTTGTTGGATGTTGGCGTAGGACATATGAGACACAACGGCAGACGATGAGGTGTTGTTGCTTTTCTCAGAGCTGGTGGCCGGAGCAGCTGTTTCCCTGGCCCACAGTTCTTCGAGCTCAAGCCTCTTGGCCTCATAGGCCTTGGAAGCATCCTCTGGGGTGTTGAAAGTACCCAACCAGGTACGACGCCCTTTGAAAGGGTCACGAATCTCAGCGGCCCATTTTCCCCATTTCCTTTGCCTTACACCTCTGAAAGGTGAAGAGGACTGTCTCCTTGAAGTTCTTGCGAAAAACCCCTCCTTGGGTTTTGGGGTTTTGACTCCATTGTTGCTGTCTTGACATGAACTCTCGGGCTCGACGACGACCTTAGCTGGAGGGGTGAAAATGGGTTGAAGATTGATTTCATGAACTATGCGTTTTGGTTTTTTGACATAGCTTCTCTCCCTCCCTTCATCTTCGCTCGAAGATGATTCATCAGTAGCATCAGGATCGTAACACATAACACGAACTTTCCTCACCTTCTTGGAGTCTTCAGCAGGAAATCGGTCTTTCTTAAACTTTCTGAAACCATTTCGCTGATTCAGCTGTTGCTTCCGAGGCTCCGGCATTTTCTGAAACCGGCTAAAAGAAAACTACCTTTTCTCCAAAACCCCTCAAAAATACCCAGAAAAAAAAAGGTGAAGAAAACAAAATTAAAATTGAGATTTGAGATCAGGGTGGTGGTATTAAGTTAGATCCCCTCTCAGGAATAAGAAGAGGAAAGAGAATCGTTTTATATGAAAAGCCCCAAAGTATTGTAATCCAGAACAAGTCCTGCATATTGAAAAACAGAAACAGTGAGGTAAGATTTAGAACAACCAAAATGGACCAAAAAATGAAAAACCCAAAAGGGGTTTAGCCGAGGTTTTTCAAGAAGTTGGCAAAAATCCACATACCTTTTTGGTCTCAAACTCATCGAAACAGATGAAATCACCGGGTTCAATCTCTGCCAGAACCAGCAGAGAAGCATAAAGCAGATGGCAAGGTACGCAGAGAAAGAAGATGAAGTCAAAATCCAGAGCTTCAACAGAGCCCCAATCACAGCCAAAGCAAAGCTAGCCGACATAAATCTCTCTACACAGCCTCCCTTCACTCTCTGTTCCTCAGAGCAAACCCAAAACCCTTTCTGTTATTTGTGTATTAACTCTGTGAAGGAGAGAGCCAAAGCAAAAAGGAGATCGTTAGAGGCAGTGATAGCTAGATATAGCACACCCAGCAATACCCAAAAGCTCAGAGCTTGGGTCAAAAGGTAAGAGGATTAGGAATCTATGGCCACGATTTTCTCTCAGAAAAACGTGCCAGAGAGTGCTTAAATAGTTATTATCGATTTTACAGTCGCCTCAGATGTACACACAGTACCGACTACGGAGACATAAAAAATGGAATAGAAAATCAGAGTAAAATGACCTTCAGAGATTGAACAAAGCAAAAATCTCCATGGATTTAAAAAAGCCTATTTACAGAAAATTAAATATATAAATCCATATTGCAGATACCTTTGTTTGTTTGCTTTCTTTCTTGTTTAATATTCTATTCCTCACGTCTCTTTCTCTGCCTGCCTTACAGATTCAGTGTTGGCTCAGTTTCACACACTCTCTCTCTCTCGCTCTGCTCTCCTACAAGGCCATACTTCTCTTCTTTTCCTATGCGGTCAAAAGTATGATATTAAAATGAATGTGGTGGCCGTGTAAATTTTTTATAATACTGATTTCATTTTTGGAAATTTAAATATATGGAAGGAGGTGATAAGCTGGCATGGGCCTTGGGCCGTGGGCCATACATGATGCATGACCATCCAATCTCTGGTTCATGCATACCATATGCCACAGTCCCACTCGACAGCTGTGTTACACACTTTCCAATCGTACGGCTCTGGTTGGCTTATTGGGCAGTTGTTAGGTGGAAGAGACACTCCGCGCAGAGACTCTGTACGTTTATCTATCGAGCAAATGCTGATCCACGCGCTTCGAGCGAGCGTGGGCGGCTAAGCAAACGCCGCGCTACGAGTCAACAGGAAATTTATTGTGTTGTGGAGCGATTATTTAGGTTTGTCAGCTATTTTTAGACGCTAAAATAGGAATCGATGTTGGACATATTTACGAGATTGCCTATGGATATGGACCATATCTTATTTAGGTATGAAGTTTATTTTGCTTTTTCTTGATTGGTTTTTACTTTCCTCCGGAGAAAATCTTATGAAATCAGAAATTAAATACAATTGGACTTTAGTAAATAAAAAAATAGGACTTTGGCTTGCATATGAATATTCATATAGTAAGTTTTTTAAATTAAGTTTTGGGGTCTCTGACAAAATGAGCATACATAACATAGGTCAGATTATATTTCAATCAAAATTTATGTTAAAAGTCAACACTAGGCAAAGCAAAATATGCAATTTTAAACAAATACGTAAATAAAAATAAACTTGATTGAGGTTTATTGTTGCTTCTTACACTCAGCATAACAACTTGAATTTTTCAACGCATCTCAAGCTGTTGAAGTCAACAAAAACCATTTATAGATTTTTTATTTTTTTTTAGGATATTTCCTATTTAGAGGGGGTAAGAGTATACTAACCTCACACGCAATAAACGGATACTAGGACTCAACCTTTCCTATTTATAGATATTTTGACCCCAAAAAAATTGATCATTTACATATTTACTGCTTAACCTCAATATAAAAACTTCAATTTTTTCAACACATTTCATAATCTCAAATATATCAAACAAATCTTTTGAAAATGGAAGTTGCATAACAAAATTTCTTGAAGCTGTTGAGTAATTAATCACTTTACTTATCAATTAATGAAATTAATACACGATTTAATTACCCCAAAAAAGAAATTAATTGAATTTAGAAAACTAATTTATTCTTGAACGAGTTACTTAATTTCCAAGGAATATGTATTTAAATGTGCCATTAGATAATTTACAATAATCTTTTCCAACAAAAAATATATATAAAAAAGAGAGGATAATTTACAATAATAAAAAAAATCAAAATCTAAAAAGTTGATTTCCCCAATCAAAGGAAATCTCGGTGGGAGCAAAGCAAATGATGAAACCGACCTCATCATAACATAACTAATTTGCTGATTATTTTTTTGATAAGAACAATTTCCTGATTATGCTAATTAGAAAAGTGATTTTCATTTTTTACATAATTTGTGGGTCCTGATGGGATTGCCATTCCAAGAGCACACACACCACGTGACCATGTGCAGATCGAATTTCGAAAGTCGCAAAAGTTGATCCGACGGTCCGTACGCGTGCCTGCCCAAGAAAAAAAATAGCGCATGTACTTTTATGTCCCACATCCCAACCTACCATAGAGTTTTTGGCCACTGGTAGGTGGAGCACACTCCACTAAGCCACTACACTGACTTTAAAACCAATAGATCCTCGCCCATCTGTCCGTTGGATATTCGAAATCAACGGTCCCTATCATATGAGTGCATAACTTATAATGGGAATGCATGCATCCGATTTCATATATGTTTGATGTATGTATGTATGTATGGATGCATCGAAATGACGCATGCCTAGTTGACCGAAAGAAACGGGATGTCAGAGGAGAGGAGGAGGCCAAGTGCGTTACGCAAATTGCGATGAGTGGACCGAAGCGGGAGGGATGGCTTCCGTTTCCCGCCAAAGGTGCCGACGTGCTACCCCACCAGCCCTTTTTTTCCCGCCAAAGGCCCCATTTTTGCAGGTCCGGCTTCGAACGACAGCCTGCCACGCGTACTGCGGTTGAGACAAGTGTATCCCGCTCTTGGATGCATGCAGTGCATACTTCATCTGTCCCTCCCTCCTTGCCAGATCTTTCGCGGAAAGTGACTGCGCATCGCCTACCTTTCCTTGTACCAAAAGGTAATTGCAATATTTATCTTCGGGTTTGAGATTTGGATTAATTAATTATTTTCTTATTGTTATATAACTAAAGAAAATTGTAGAGAGAAATGAGGAGTAGAGGAAGACAACAGAAATTAGTCTCTAAAACTTATCTCATTCATTTTTTATAAGTACCTATTTATAGGCTTACAACTATAGGTATTTAACCCACAAATTATAACTACTAATTATAAGCATATGTTACAAATATGAAAAGGTGGAGATAATGGTTATTATGGTGGTCATCCACATTTTCATATATTTATAATACTCCCTTTTGGATATCCACCATGTATAGAGTATGCCTCATTAAAAATCTTGTCAGTAAAACCTAGTGGGACAAAAACTAGTCGAAGGAAAAAAGAGTGCATAACCATGTGTAACATAAAATTATGTGCATATAACACTGACACGCATGCGACACTGCCTCGTTAAAACTTTGCAAGGAAAAACTCAATAAGACAAAAACCTAGACAAAGAAAAAATAGTACAGTGTGTAAAGATCTTATTGATAGCACGCACCCCTTGATGCTAACAAAATATCTTTAAGCCATATTATTGACCATATTTTTATTGTTGTAGTTGGCACTACTTCCGTGAATCAATTTTGCAATATTATTGGATACTCCCCTGAAGAATTACTTCTCTTGATGTCTTTATACTTCTTTCATGATCCGACATAAATGATGTTGATCACACATCCATCATTCATAGAATGATCTTTGGTAATGCTTATATAAAACCTGTTGTTGCAGCATCATTAGAGGATCTATGTGTGTCGTCATTCATTTAATCCCTATTGAATTTAGAGTACTACAAAAATATCTAAGCTATTTTTATAAGCCTTTTACTGTACACAATGGCTTGAATAATTTCATATGCCCTCCAATATATTTAAAAAAAAAAATTAAAAATAATAAGCTCATATTTATAATGATAAGAGCATTGAAACTATATATGATATAATCAGTCATTCATACATATTCTTGTATGTTTTGAAAACAATTGCATATGTTATTCTTTATAGGCTCTTCAAGAGTATTTAAACATTTGAATATGTTGCAATGTCTTTGAATTTGAATTCAATCAAGGTACTCAATGAGACAATTTATTCATTTTAAGATGATTGAATACTTATACTGAGCTTCAGGCTCTTTCATGATGATCTTGCATTATGTACAAAACATCATTCTAGAAGAATGACTTGGATTATATACAAAAGACAATTCCAAATGAAATGATTGAATCATCATGATATGTAAATTTTGTATATAATCCAAGTCATTCTTCTGGAATGATATTTTGTACATAATGCAAGTCGTTATTCTGGAACACTTTTGTACATAAAACTTGTCGTTCTTATAGAATGATTTATTGCATGTCATTCTTCCGGAATGGTCTTATCTTCTCATTTTGTGCTTTGAACTACAGGTTCAAATTAAATATAAGGATAACTAAAATTAAGAATTTGGTAACAAGTTTGCTCGATTTTAGAATTTCTAAATAGAAAGTGTGACAATTATAAATATAAAGTTATTTAATTTTGGGTTTGCTTTGCAGTCGCAAAGAAGTCAAGGACACAGGACAACTGGACACACCCTATGCTATTTGCAAGTCCTTTGCAAATTGCAAGTTACAAGGCAGGCTATAAACTCTGCAACTCTCTTGTAAGTGGGATATCGAAGGAAGGTTGTTGATGTTGATGTTGTTGAGGGAGCAGAGTAAATTGACGGAATTCAATTGTCCAATGCTCTGTCCTTAATCAATGGCACAGCGGACTTCAACTTGACTTTCAACGTTTTTTGGTCTGAGACTTTTAAGTTTGATTGTTTAAGAAAAATGAAGTTGATTGATACCGAACTTGACTTGTCAGCCTTGGTTAAATCTTCAGAATCTGCGGTGATATGCATGATGGTTCTTTTCACCTGGCCAATAATACTTGAACAATTCCGAGTTTTGATTTGACATTGGCGGCCTCCAAGGAATTTGCAGTCACAAAAGACTTATTGGAAAACATTTTTTACGAAATATTAGTGAAGGTTGTGTCCTCCCTTTCTGAAACCAAATCCAAATCTTTTGACCGGTGCATTGCAGTGACCAAAAGAAAACAGAGCTTCTAGACCAAGTAGAAAAAGGCACATAAGCTTCCCTTTCCTTTAAAACTATTATCATTTTAAAAGACTTGAAATCTGCCTTATTGCATACAATACAACACCTAAACAACAATGGAAGAGCCTCAAAGCAAACAATAAAGATCTAAACCTCACCATTTTGGCTTGTTTACATGGAGAAGGATGAGTATACCCTCTGCTCATCTCCCCATCATCATCAAGAACCATGACAATAAATTAAACACTAAAGACATCAACTATCTCCCTGTGAACAACTGCAGAAGTAAAAAGTACATTAGTTAGCTCAAAAACGGAGGCACCCATCATCTAGCTCTCAAGCTTTGATCCCCATTTTCCATGACACGGCAAAGTTTTTCCCCACAGGAAGGGACAAACCATTAACGTCCACCATCACACTCTTGGTCTTCTCTCCATCTTCCGCCTCCTCAAGGTACTTCTGTTCCGATGTACTCAACTCTATGCTTGAAACACTTGTCACTGGGTTTCCATCAACCTCAAGAGCAGATGTTCCTCCACCTCCATCCAATCCCAACACACTCACCTTCTCCACAACCCAGCCTTTGTCTAAAGCAAACTTACCCTCCTGAACTTCTGACCATACTTTCACACTTCCTTGACTTACAGTTGCATAGAAATCAACATATGTGGAGTAACCACTTCCAAGGTTCATTTCTGGAAGCTCATCGTCATCAAGGAACAGGTTCCCCTTAGCTGTTGCATTGCTTGCCCCTGCTGGGAAGGTTACCACGAGGTTAAAAGGGGTTGTTCTTGCAGCTTTAGATATCAGTCCACCCTGCTGCATTGGTAGAATGGAATTCTGATACACATGCACATTAACTACATGCAAAGGCGCATCAAGTGTAACATACTTGCCCTGTTTCGAGTTAATGACCTGTGTCAGATCAAATAAACTGTACCAGGTTCCAGGGGGAAACAACGCCTTAACCTCAGATTTTCCCTGCTCAAGCACCGGTGAAATCATAACACTGCTCCCTAGCAAAAATTGAGTGCTCAATCCATAGGTTTCAGTGTATGTTGGGAATGAGAAGAAGAGTGGCCTGGCAATTGGGGCTCCACTGATATGAGCTTCATAGTTCAATGTGTAAAGGTAAGGGAGGAGCTTATACCTCATCCCTAGAGCATTTCGAGCAGACTGAGCTACCGACTCCCATTGATAAAGCTCTTGTCTTGGGGAATAGAAGTTTGCATGATCCCTCGAAAAGGGATAGAATGCACCTACTTCAATCCAACGGTTGCAAAGCTCTTCAGTAGGTGCTGGGTAGAACCCACATATGTCTGCACCAACCATTGGCACTCCAAATATTCCAAAGTTAAGCACGGTAGTGATTGATATCTTCAAATCCTCCCAAGTGCCCTTATTATCACCTGTCCAATGTGCAGCATACCTACCCGAACCAACATACGTGGAGCGGGTTAATATAAAAGGTCGCTTGCCCTCAAGCCCTTGAAGAGCTTTGTGAGTTGCAATGGATTGGGAAAACCCATAGAGACTGTGAGCATCGTACTCCAAAACACCATTGTAATGAGTTGCACTAGTGGCTATGGTTTTGAACCCAATGGGGACCTGCAATCCTGAAGCATTTATCTTGTAAGGTGGTTCATCCCATCTCGTCTTTGTAATGTTTTTGCAATCCAAGCAACATACCCAGCCAGGTCCAGAACCAGTCGGGCACTGCCCCTTTGGAATTTTGCACTTCCCAGAACAGAAATTTGAAGCCTCGTTCATGTCAATCCATAAGCCATCAACAGGGACAAGTTCATGAAAGCGGCGGATCTCATCACCCCACCAGGATACAGTTTTCGGGTTGAGGAAGTCGGGAAAGTTTACAGCCCCTGGCCAAACTTGCGCCAAGAAGGGTTCACCCTCATATTTGATGAAAACATCATTAGCTAAACCTCTTTGGTATACACCGTAACTGGTATTGACACCAATTCCAGGATCGATGATGACAATGTACTTCATGCCTATGCTGTGTATTTTGTCTAGGAATGCCAAAAGCTTTGGCCGAGGGTAGTTTTTGGGGTTGAGGGTGAAGTCTTTGTGTCCATCCATGTGATCATCATCATTCCAAATTACATCTAGCGGGATTTGAGCCTTTTTGTAGTTCTCAACAACGTCTTCAACCACTGATAAGTTGTGGTAACCCCATCTGCATTGGTGGAATCCTGCAGAGATAAAAATGAGAGAGAAATTCAGTACTGTGTAATCTTATATTGTCTTTTACAAAATGAGACAAGGCATATCCCCTGTTATACAATAGAAATTGTCAAAGGGACATGCAATGCACAGGACAGGACAAAAAAAGACTGGCAATCAAATCATAAGATGATATGAGGTAAAAGCATGGTCACAAATTATTAGGACATACATAGAAAAAGAAATGAACAAAACAGATGGACCATTTTTGGTCTACAATTATAGCATAAATGGATAGACACATACATGCACACATATAAGCATTCACTGAGAAGGCTACAGTTTAAACGAGACATTAATAAGTCTAAAGGATCAAGCAAACCATACATCCTTCTTTTTCTTCTTACTTTCTTTTTCTAATTTTTCATATGCAAGTAATAACCATTAATTTAACCGCATCAATGCCAACTTACAGGTCACTCAATAGAGGTTCCTTAATAAAACTGCAGAACTCAATAAATGCCCAAACAGTCGAACAGAGTAACATGCATCTAAGCCAGAAATGAGATATGAGCCAATGGAAGCATTGACATTAGATGCCTTGTACTATAAAAGGCAGAAGGTTTGTACAAATACCAAATTTTCTCCCACCAACCTGACAATAGCAATAATACAGACGACAGTAAAGTCCCCACAAGCAAGATGGTCACTCTCACAAGGCATGGCAGTACATCAGGGCGAAACCCTCACTTGATAATGCCAACTTAGTACCACCCTAATTTATTTTCTCATCTAACCAAGTAATTCACTCATACAATCTCTTAAAACCTCATATTGACCGACCGCAAGAAATGTCCCCAAAACAGTAGAACATATCAACAAGCCTTTAAACCACAATTTAGATGCGGGGAAATGAAATCATTCTCATTGAAGGCCTTGTGAGCTAAAACAGGTAAAAGGCACCACTATTGCAAACTCTCATTTAATAGTTTTTCCCCACGATATGAAAAGAGCCACAGTGTAAGAGGGGCAGCATTAACACGGAGTACCATGCCCTACAACCAAAGATGGTCTCACCCTCATAAGACATGGCAGTGAGATATGCAGAGCTTAGGCCCATACACACAAATTCTGACTAGAATGGCCTTCTAAACATTACCATAAAGCGAGACCCCACTAGCAAACATTACAGATTGTGATATAGTTTAGAAAATTAGAAATGGAATATTCAGTTTCCACCACACACACAGAAGATTATATTTTGAAGGACACAAGATTTTGCACGGGTTAAGCAACAATATCGCTTACAGTCCACAAGTTGCTCGCTACAGAAGTGAAAAAGTGTAAAGGCTTGTAAAGATGGCTGAAAAGCAGAAATCTTTGACGGTGAGTGAGATGATTAGAGCTTCCAACTTTATGTAAGATCATGGTTTTAATGTGGACTGAAAAGTTAGTTCTGCAGCGATATTTTTGTAAAGAAACGCACAAAAAGACTACATCTTTAAAAGAAACTGGCCAACCCACCAACCTAAATTAAAAAATTAAACAAGACATGTTAATCATACAAAAGCACGCGCGCGTCATACTAGTTCTTGCTAGTTGCTGCCAGTCAAACACTTTCTCACATACTATACACTCAAGTGGTCATAGTTTAATTCCTAAAAGATCTAACTCATTCCTAATTGTAATATTATGGTATGTAAAAGCATAATGGTCCCCCAGAAGCCACAGCATTTATATTCTTTTTTCTTGGATGAAATAACAAAAACATTCACAAAAGACTTGGGAGTTGGGAAGCTAACAAACACAGACATAATCCAAGCCCGAACAAAGAATAATAACAGAGTAAACTAAAAAGGAAGTAGAATTAGGGTTAAAAAGTAGAACATACCCAGAGACCAGTAAGGCATTGGGGCTGGTCTGCCTACGAATGACGTGTACTGATCAACAACACCCAATGGAGTAGGCCCGGCAAAGAAGTAAAAATCAAAGACACCCCCAATGACCTTGTATGTCAAAGAAGTTCCTCTGTAAAACACATCCATGCCATTGCTGTTGAGCAACAAAACAGAGTGTGCATAAGCCTGACCACCCACATTTCTCAGATCCATATAAACAGGGTGGGAGCCATATAAATCAGTGTTAAGATTAATGGCTGAGACATCAGTGGTGAACAGAGTATATGGATCATTTGGGTAGAGTTTGATCCCATGTGGCTGTGAGTTCTCTCCCAAGCCATACAATGAGGCATCTTTGGGTAGACTAGTGGAAATCTCGAGGTACTGGTCCTTAAACACCAATTCACCATATGGGTCTTTAGGATCAGAGCTCGAGTTGAAAAGAACTTGCCCATCTGACTTTCTCTTCACTGCAAACCCAAATGGGTCTGAGATGTAGGTGAAGATCAGCTCAGAGCCAGAGTACTCGGAGACTGTTATTGGGTTCTTCCCTGTTTTCCCAATGGTTTGTGTCAGTGACGGAGGCTGCTCTCTGGGTAAAAGATTGTACGGAACCTCCCATCTCTGCTTCTGAGCATCGGTTATGTGGACCCTCAAACGGTCCTGCGTCTCGTGCCTGTAAAAAACACAAAAATGAATCAAATGGGTAAAAAGAGTGAGGTGCATTTACGACCATGGACATGCGCCACATAGAATCCCATCACCATCAGAGTGCATATACTTACTTGACATAGAGCTGCAAGAGGGGGATATCAGGACCGTAGACCTTGGAGTTCTGTATGAGTTGGAGATGACCCAGAAGGCCACCATCAGAGGTCTCTTGAACGGAGACCAAACGGTAGCCTTTGCCTTTAATGGTGGGGTTAACGGTGTCAGCTGAGCTCACACCAGAGAAACAGAGGACCAACAAGACTAGGAGAAGTGAAGAAAGACATAGGGAGCACATTGCTTAATTTTAAGCAGAGCTACCACTCTAAAGGAGTGTAAGTGAGAGTGAGACAGTGAGAAGGAAAAAAGAAGTTCTGCTGCTAAGGCGCACACACTATTGTTGGGAGTCTTAGGAGTTAAATATATAGAAAGAGACCTAAGCTTCAAAGCTTGAAAGACTCAAAGACTCCAAGAGTGAGTGTGATTGGATGCAGATGAGGTGGATGAGACCATCTTTAGCCATGTGATTGATGATGGTGTGTGGGCAGTTGGGTTGCGGTACCACAGCATTGCGTGGACCCTACCCTCAATTACACCGGCTTTGATCGTGGTAGACTACTTCGCTTGGCAGAGACGTATTGTAAAGAGTATTTATCTTTGTTTGCTAATGCAGCTGCATTATGTGGAAGTGTGGAACCGTCGAAGCGGCATATTTTAGTTCTTATCTTGTTTAGGTTTCATAAAATTAAGAAAATAATCAAAGGAAAAGACAAAACTAAAGGTAACCACTTAATCCGCATAGCAAATACCAAAGAGACTGCTGCATTCAACAGATTGTCAGATATATATCTGCTGTGTATAACTTCCTCGCACGAGAAAAACTTGTGAATCTGAGTTTCTCTCATCTCATACACTGGCAAAGTTGGCATTTTTAGCACGGATGGCAATACAGTAAATCAGGTCGAATCAGCCGTTTTCATTTCCATACTCATTAGTTTTTTTCCTCCATCTTTGTCTCCATACTCATAATATTGAAATGGGGATTTTTCATTCCGCCTTTATCGGACACAAGTTCCTTTGCCCGAAATACCTCAAAATTTGCTCCAATCTATCTCTATACACAATTTCTGTTCTTCATATTAGACTCATTAGAGTTGAAGTGCAAAAACCCTAAAATGTGGAGAAATTTCTTATAGTTATTTTCTTTCCATTTGGGTTCTAGGAAAAAAAAAGAAAAAAAGACAAGCATTTGAATCATTGATGAAAGAGGGTTGGACAGGTGGTGTATTTTAATAGGGTGGATTTAGGGTGTATTTTAATAGGGTGCGGGCGTCGCTTAAGGAGATCACTAAACCCAAGGATACGATGAATATGCTGAAGCAAAGTGACTAAGCCGAAACCGTGATTCGCGCGGCTCTTGCCTCCCACGTGTACGGCTGTGAACTTTCTGAGTCCTGAGTCTCTTGATGGGATGCTGATTAAATCTATGATTTTAGGAGAAAAATATAATTATGATAAGAAAGATGAAGAATTGGAATTAAAATATTCTCTTTGACACAATTCAGATACTGGATGCCTTTCTTTTCTCCTATGTCAATAAAAAAACGCAGGGGTTTATTTCTTAAAATTTCTTCTTCTTCTTTTTCTTTTTATTCTATTTTTTGGGTAATTGTCATGTATGTCATTACCGCACCGACGGAAAAGTAAAACCAACCGATTATATAAAAGCAATATTTAGATTTCTTGTCGGGGTGTAGTGATTATTTTTGCCTTGGATGGTATCTTTGATTTTGCAAGAGAGTGCAAAATCATTGAACCCAACAACAAGCAAACGTCCTGAAATGTACGCTTACAAGAAACAGAAATCCAGCTGATTGTTAAAAAAACAAAAAAGACATGAGGTTCAGAAAAGTCATCAAGATATATCTACAAACCAAGCAAATCAACGTGTGAAGGAAGTTGAGGTTTCATTTCAAAATTAATTGGCAACGGGGGAATGGCCCAACTCCTTATAAAATCATACTAACTCACTTAATTATTCAATATAGGATAAATACTCTCAACAATGTGACGGTGGTATTGAAATTTACATGAAGATATCAAAACATGTAAGATTTTGTCTGATATATACATATCATATGACCCCGTGACACCCCCAATAAATTATCTTGTCATTTTCACAATTTCCCTCTATATCCATTGGAACAAATTATATTTTGACAATATGCCTTGATTGAATTAGGCAATAATAACAAACCCAAAATATGTGGACAAAACTAGCTCGCATTACCAAAAGAAAACGATCTGGATGCTTGCGTTTGGATCACTCGCTGCAGCAACTTGGAAGCTGTAGGTGACTCTGGATGCTTGTTTAATTTTGTTTTATTATCGACTTTTTATTTTGGGAGAGACCCAAAGTAAATTATTTGGACCCTTCGTACTTGATAAAAAGTATTGAACACATCCTGTTTTAACCGGAAGGGGTCAATGATGAAATAAAAATAACCCTAGTGGGTTTTTGGACTTTTAATAGTTGGGGTGCGTACTTTACATAATTACAACAGCTTTGGCCCACCACCCCCCACCAAAAATTGGAAAAAAAATACCATTTCCATTTGCAAACAATTTAAGCATTTGTGAAGACGAATTTATCCTGGCTTAATTTGTAACTCAATTAACTAGTAATTCTAGAGCTGCCTTGGAAGTTTAATTTAACTGTAACACCAGCAAAAAGAAAAAAAAAAAAGAAAAAAAAAGGGTTTTATGCATGGTTAATTAATTAATTGGTTATCTCAGCGTCAGTGTGCGAGCCAACAAAAACTTATACTGGATGCTAAATCGTGTTCTGATAAATAATTAAATAAATAGTAGGTGCTATCTGAAAACAAAAGGATCGATATCGATGAGAGAGAATTTAGAACTATTTGGTAGCAGGAAATGAAGCTTAAAATCCGATTATACATAATTAAGGGGCATGGGAGGCACGTGAAGACAAAGATCAACTTTGGATTTTCCATGCAAGCATGCATGGCCGCCCCTCGTGCAATATGCTGAGGAAAACGCCTGCATTGTTTATTTCTTTATAAAATCATCACAGTTAATAATGATTTGTTTATAAGACCAGCGCACTAAATTAAGTAGAGTGTTAAAGTAACGTGCAGATGATCTTGACTGCATAGTTGAGGCCAGTGTGTCGGCCAGTAAATCGACCTAAACTTGAAGAGAAGCGGCAAAAATTGTTCAACCTTGAAAAAGCCCCGACCATGTTTCTTAGCTCCATACCATGACAAGCACCTCGTGGTTGGGTGCTTAGTTGGGCATTCATGGACCATATGTATGTAAAATCACACCTTGGGCCCAATATATCTTTGGAAGATCCAGGCTGATGGAGATTGGGTGGACACAACCCAAGTGCATCACGGCCCTAGAAATGGACACAAGCAAAAGCAAGCAAGCACCGCCCGGTTCATGCGCATCCAACTAAACTGGTCCTCCCTTTGAAATGAAGTTGCATAAAAACAAGGCCTGCCAAAATGGTCCGGTACCTACACTACATTACGAGAAATTTGGGGCACACCTTCTATTATAAATAGGGCCGGCCACGAAGATGACTGAAAATAACACCAACCTAATCTAATGCCCGCACGCGTGACCACTGTAACTCTTATTGGACCCCTACTATAATTTTCAATTATTTCAGAACAAAACAAAATAAATTTGATTTTTATAACGAAAAAATCGAATTTCAAAACTAGAAACAAAACCAACAACAAGTTTCGTTTGAGGATTTGGAAAGCACTTCTTGCTTGTTAGATAGCCCATTTCTCTCTAATCTCCTCGTTATCTGGCCTTTCTACTGTTTATTGGACTTTGTCTTACATCATGTCCTCCCGTTTGTTGACGTCACACCCCTTAAACACTCAACAAAAGGAATAATGTTTGCCGTTTATATTCATCCTTCATGCAAATCACGGTTTGACATATATTTTAAAATAATTTATCAAAAACACAAAAAGAAAAAATTCTACCCACATATCATACTATTATTGAAAAAATATAGAAGTTCATATGTACATGGGAAGGATGCAATTATTTTCCCAACAAAAAATGGTGGTGTATGGTATTAATAATGGTATTTTGTACACACTCCAGAAACACGTGAATGTAACGTCTCCTACGCGTCACCACGTAATTAGAGATTGCTGTTTCTTTATCTTTCTGGTCAAAACCTACACCACACACTCCACAGCTTCTCAGCTAACTTGAGCTGAGCAAAGGTAAAGCATCTCTCAAAATCTTTATACTCAATCACTCATCTTGTTCCAAACCCCGAATATATGCCCACTCATGTTTAATGGAAAAGAGATGGAGACAAGAGACGGAGAATCGAAAGTAAGCGGACGATGACGGCGTCTCAGGCAGGGAAAAGAAAAAGAAGGTGCAGGATGATAACATTAACGATGGCGAAACGGCCGTGAAAGAGGAGGCGGTTGAGAAGTTCTTCGCTATCCTCAGCCTCATACTGTTGTACTCATAAAAGGACACAAATTAATGTGCAAACAACCAATTAAAAATACCCGCAAGTGCACGAATCTATTGAGGTATAGATTATGTAAGTACGGGGTCGATCCCACGAAGAACTTGTCGGCTTCCTATAAGTTCTAATTTGAGTACGTAGAGAACACTAATTTTACACAACACACAAACACAATACAAATTGGAAACTAAAAATGAATAAAGGAAGGTAAAAGAAAAGAAACAAAACAAGAAACCAAAGAAAAACAGAAACAGCACTTTCTATCACCCTTTTATCACCTATTTATCACCTGCGAACAATCACGTGAACAGTGGCTAGCGACCGGTCGTATGAACAGTGCGACCGGTCGTTTTTGCACAGATTCGAAACTTAATTTTTGCGTGACGCGCGACCGGTCGCAAGGCAAAAGAGACCGGTCGTTTTTGGGCAGATTTGTTCAATTTTTTTTTTAGTTTCGACCTCTGTCCAGTTTTTAACCTATAACTTTCCAACCGTTTATCCAAATTTTACGTTCTTTATACGGTTGGATTCAGCACAGAAAATGGAAGAACACATCGCGGACCAAAAGTCAAAAACAATTACAGAAACAAACAAAATTCAGTAAATAAGACACACAACTCACACACACATTTGGGGGGGGGGGGGTTGGTTTGGTTCAAGTGACCTATTTCTATTGCATAAAAGTAAATGGACTTTGAAATTAAATGAGAATGGCAGAGATGAATTATCAAAAAGTGAAAGTACCAAGTAACAAACACTAGAGTTTCGGGATCCACCCTAAACAATTCTACCCATGTTCATGGATACTCAAGTGATGAACTCTAAACGTGTTCATGAAGATGTTCGCAATCAAGACCAGTACTAGTGGCTCAAGACGTATTGATTCTCTCTAATATACGTAAAGTGCAGTACTAGTGCTACAATGCTTGTGCCTTCCCTATAACCGAATCTAGGTGTGCTTAGTACTTTGATTCAATTACAAGAAAAACCCATTAAGCTCAAAGAGAATATGAACACCACAAGAACCCTAATAGCATGATGTTTACATTAGGTATTCAAGAAACCAATTCACATGGATGATTCTTACTTCATCCATTTATTGCTTAGGATAACATGAAGATACACATAATCCCAACAATCTCAAGAAGAATGCTTTCAAAGATGGCCAACCAAGGAAAAACACACATCAATGATAGATTAATTTGGTGAAATGGAATTCATCAACAATATCTAGAAATTCATACACTCAAGCATCAAAACAATAAGGTTTTCATGTTTAGGGCTTCAACCTAAGCCCTAGCTATGGAGTTTAGTTCCTCATAATCATTTCAAACACAAATTCAAAATATAACTTGAAAGAGTTTACATATTTGGAAATGATGAAAGCTTGAAGTCTTCAATGGTGGAAGTCTTCCTTTTCTTCCTTGCTTGTTGCACCTCTCTTTCCTCCCTTGGTCCAAGCTCTCCAAAACCTGCTCAATCTCTCCCCAAGGATGAATCCCACATTCAAAAGCTGAACCATCTCATATTGCACTCCCTTTGCCTTTTGCCTATCATTTCCAGCTCACTTTCCAGCTTTCCCTTTTAATATAAAACTCATTCTTTTTCCAAAGCCTTCACCCATTGTCCTTGTCAATGATGAAGTTTTGTCATTGTAAATATGCTCCATGTCTCAGAAAATCCCACTCAACCAAAGTGATTTCTTGTTACCAAAAGGCATGGTAACAAGTAGAAATGAGGTAGCACCAAGTGAAAGTAAAACTGGCCCAAAACAGATTTCCAGAGCCAGCATCAATTGTTAGATCAGTTGGATAGGCTACACTTGTCCAATGGAGCTCAAATTTGGATATGTTGTAGTCAACATCCATTGGAACAAGTTTCATGAAGATCATCACCTCATCCAAGCACCGGAGCATGGTGATCCAAGGCCACGAAGTTGACCTATGAAAATGAACAAAAATCAGAATATATAATCAATAATGCACTTTTAGCTCATTTTCATTCTAACTAAGATAAAACCTATGAAAACACAAAAAGGAAGTAAAAAGCTATAAAATGTCAAGAACTAACTCAAAATAATGGGTGAATAACATGATAAATCATGTGTAAAAATGAACCGAACAAACTTCCCAAACTTATCTTTTGCTAGTCCTCGAGCAAAACAGAAACTAAAACAAGACTCGAGGGGGACTGACGTCAGCCATGACGTCAGCGTGAGGAGTTCTATTTTTTTTTACCGTTGGTGCGTGCCTTTGGTTTTATAGAATAATTTAGGCCGATAAAGATGACACGTGGTGCAATTTTAGAGGGTAAAAATCTTATCTGAAATTTGAAATTCATATGAAATTTGAAATTCAGATTAAATTTATCTGAATTTTGAAATTCAGATGAAATTTATTGGAAATTTGAAATTCAGATTAAATTTATCGGAAATTTGAAATTCATATGAAATTTCACATTGAAATTTGAAATTCATATGAAATTTCATTGAAATTTGAAATTTATCTGAAATTTGAAACCGAAAATTTTATCCGATTATGAGATATGAATAGTATTGACACGTAGGAACCCGAAAATATTGTCCAAATTAATTATTTAGGTAAACAAATTTGTGAAAAAGGAAAAAAAAAAAAAAAGAATAGTGTTTGCCCTTTGCCATGGCAACTGCTGGAAACCAACATTGCTTTTTGTAAGGGCAGCTACTGTTCACCTGAATTGTAGCTGCCCTAGCCCCCCTTTGCCGTGGCAAGGGGCTAGCTGCTGGAAGTGCTCTTATGGAACACTTTCACGTCAACCTCTGTGTAGGGACACAGCCCGTATCTATTCTGTTAGGTTTGGACATTAGGCCCACATAGTTTGGGCTTGTAGTTTTGAAATCTTAAGGCCTGTTTGATAATCATTTCTTCATTTTTCAAAAACTGCAAATTTGTTGGGTAACTAATTTCAATTTTCAAAAAAATTTGAAATAATGAAAACTAAACACAAGTTGTTTAGTAACTAATTTCAATTTTTAGTTTTATAAGTAACTTGGAAATTAAAGTTTTTCGGGTCACATTGTGAATTTGAGATCATAAAATGAAAGTGCATGTTACAAAGATTTCGTAGTATTTTTTTGTGAATTTTTGGAATTGGAATGATTTTTTGTGAATTTTGGAGATGGAGTTCCCGAGGCTTGGATTAGGTCTATAGAACACAAGAATCGAGCGACCAGGTCCAAGTCGGGAGGTCCCAAATACAAAATTATGATGACTGTAGTGCGTTTCATGTGTCGTGATGTAAAATTAATGAATGAATTAGGAGTGCAACAAAAACAAAAACAAAAACTGAAAAATGAAAAACACTTTCAACTTGTTTTTAAAAAAAGGGTGATTTTGAAAACTATATTTCACTTTTTTGAAAATTGAAAATGAAATTTGTTACCAAACATGTTTTTAGTTTTCAGGTTTCAAACAACTAAAAATGAAAATGGTTATCAAACAACCCCTTAAGTTAACGTGTGGACGTTTATAACTAGTTTGATTGGTGTTACAATCCATTCATGTCATGATACCTCACTCATTATAATAAGTGAATTTTAAAATTTCCATTATGGCTCGTTTGATTATCATTTCAATATTTGGTTTCTAGTTTTCTATTTTAATTTTTAAGAAATTGAAAACTAAAAACCAAGTTTAGTTTTCTTTATTATAAAAAAATAAATAAATAAATAAAAAGGTTTAAAAGTTGTTTGGTAACTAATTTCAGTTTTATGTGGACCATGGAAATTGAATTCTTTGGAGTCAAATTGTGAATTTGAGATCATAGAATGAAAATGCATTTTACGAAGAGTTCGTAGTATTTTTAGTAGGGGTGGACATTCAAACCAACGAACCGGAAATTCGAGCCGAACCGCACCGATCCAAACCGGAAAAAAACCAAGTTGACCAAAAAGTCAAAAATCGGTCAAAAACCGAACCGGATTGGTTTGGACCGATTTTGATTCCGGTTCTGTCTTCAAAAATCGGACCGAGCCGAACGGAACCGGTCAATTAAAAAATATATAATTTTAATATTTATTTATATTCAATGCTATATTTTTAATCTCATAACTAATATTTATCCAAGTTCAATTTCAAAATATCTTTCTTTTCTAGTTTTAATATTTATTTTTATATGAAATTGAATAATTGTTAATTTTCAAGTAATAAAATAAAATTTCAGTTGAAAATTGTATTAAAAAATCATTTTTTAAAAATATTTTTATAATTCGGTTCAAAATCGAACCGGAACCAATTCAACCCGAACCAAATAGTTTTTGAAATTTTTTTTATTAAAATCGAACTGATCCAAACCGGATGAATAATACCAGATCGATTCTAATTTGAGGCAAAAACCGGTCCAAACCGAACCGTGCCCACCCCTAATTTTTAAGTGAATTTTTTGGAGTAATGATGACTCTTTTTTGTGAATTTTGGATATGGAGGTCTCGAAGCTTGAACTGGATCTTTGGCTGAACGCAAGAATCAAGAGGCCGGGTCCAAGTCAGGAGGTCGCAAATACCAAGTTTTGGTAGCTATAGTGCATTGCATGTGTGGTGATAAAAAATTGGTGAATGAAAAAGGAGTGGGAAAAAAAAAACTAAAATTGAAAACACTTTCAAGTTGTTTTTTAAAAAAAGGGTGATTTTGAAAACTATAGTCCACTTTTTTTAAAACTGAAAACAAAATATGCTACCAAACATGATTTTGAAAACTATAAAACTGAAAAGTGAAAATGAAATGGTTAGCAAACAAGCCCTTAACAATTTGAGTGACAAACATATGAAAATATTCCCACTTTAAATTCGTCATTATGGTAATCTTACTTATTTTCAAAGCCAATGAAAAAGAAAAAGAGAGTGTTAATAATGCCTAAAAGATAAATAAAACTAAGACAAACATGATATAATTCATTACATTTAAAACTAAAATTTCGGGTTCAGGCTTAAACATTTATAACTACTAGAGATTCTTCGGTCATGTTACAACTCATCTATATCATAACACTTGACTAATAAAAGAACTCAAAAAGTTTTCCTCAACAAATATTCCCACTTTGAATTTGGATATAAGGTGATGAGTTTATTGTTTTGACCAATCGACTTAACTTCTTTTGTAAATAAAGATGTTAATAATGTGTAAATAATAGATAAAACTAAGACAAACATAATATAATTCAGTATCTTTAAAAAAGAAATATAAGAAAAATAAAAGTCATTAGTTATGGGTACATAAAAGCCTAAAACAAAAGTATGTGGTGCCAACGAGGGTTGGTTCAGTTGGTAAAGTTCGTGCACTGTGTTGTACCCCCACCAGTGTTTGAGTTCCGTTGCTAGCAGTCATCGTTGGTGCGCGATCTGTAATTTCCAACTAAATCCATATCAGTTGTAGCTGGCAGTTAGGTGCCACCCATAAGTCCTTCCGATTTGAGATTATGGATTTACCCTAACGCTGGTGATGAGAGCAGCCAAACTCCCCCTAAACTTTCTTCATTAAAAACAAAGATACGTGGTCCCAGAGACATAAAGAGAGATTCCACAAAGTGGAATTCCAACTTCCATTTCCACCCTTCGGACGTCACTCCGATGACGCAAACACCTCTCAATGATATGGCATCAGTCAGCCTAGCCATGCCATCTTTGATTCTTATTTTATAAAACAAAAACAAAAACACAAAGAATAATCTAAAGTCAAATCACGCTGTCCAATATAAACACTCTCAACCGTTTGTATGCAAAATACACAGAGCCATCCACAAACAATAAACTTACGCAAAGCAACCTTGTCTCGCGTTGTCGGCAGCGCTGGTACGGCGTCGTATTGCCAGATTATCAGACCATGGATGGTGAAAAGCGAAAGCAGGATGACAGGAGCGGAGTAGAGGCGAAGAAAGCGAAAGTGGAGGGAGATCATCGGGAGACGGTAACGGAGGAGGAGGTGGAGGAGTTCTTTGCCATACTGAGGAGGATACACGTGGCAGCCAAGCACTTGGGCAAAACCAACGACAGATTGACGTCATCAATGAAATGGAGGCCCTCTTTCGAAGTGCAGGATTTTGAGGAAGATAACATTAATCTTATTAAAGATCATAAGGATGGAGAGAAAAAAGCGGAGGGGGATTTCAGTTTGGATCTCAACTCACATCCTGAAACTGAAAGCATCGGTTGAGTTTTTTCTTTATATTTGAAATTTAGTGGTTATTATGTTATTACAAGGAAAATTGAGATCGGAAATGGAGAAAATGTGGGATTTAATGTGATCTGTGATGCGTGTTCATCCCAAATTTACGAAAATAACCGATTGGAATCGGAGTTTTTGCATCTGAATTAACGTGTATGTTGTTTTTTTGTTTTTATTTTATTTTTGGGTATTTTATTTTAGAGATTTTCTATTTAAACCTCACACTTCTCTTAGTTCACCCCATGTTCTAAGTTCACCCCATCTTTTAATTTAAATTTTCACAATTTCTAAGAAAACCCCACTATCTTCCCAAACTACCCTTAAATACACCCCAAACTGAAAAAATAAAAAATAAAAGAGATTTTCTATTTAAACGCCACAATTTTCTTTGTTCCCAGCAAAAAAAACACAAACAAATAGAACTCTAAACCCGAAATTTAATACTTTCTAGAGAAAAAGAACAACTTTACCTCTCTCCAAGAACTGTAACTGGAATTCCAACACTTGGGTATTGTTGAGTTGATAATCAACAAGCCTTTCCATCAACTCTCACGCACATTTAAAGAGTAATATGGAAATAAGATGTAGAGGAGTTTGTATTTTTCTAAAACTTGATCTGAAGAGTTGTCGGGTGTGTTGGGTGTGGGGTGTGTGTATAGATGTACTAGGGTTAATTATTAAGTTGGATGACCTTTTTTGTCTTTTTACACAATAATAAAATTTACAGTTTAATGATTTAAGTATTGGGGTGAACAAAGAGAAATGCGGGGTTTAAATAAAAAATCTCTTTATTTTATCCATGTGAATTGTGAAGCTTTATTATTATTTTATAGTAATTTTCTTTTGTTTATGGCAGACTGGGGTTGACTGGACCCCTCAATTTGTCGCTTGGGAAAGAAAATAAATTTGAGTTGTTAGGCAAAGACTTAATAATTTTGCCTTATTTACCGGGGCACCCTGACTTATGCTTGGGTGGTTGGTGATTCTTAGGGTTTTCGACCGAAATGGTCCCCCAAAACTCAAGAGCGAGGGACCCTAACACACTTTATTTCTTTGATTTGGTTTTCATCCAATCTTGTCCCCAAAGTACATCAAAACCAGCAAGCAAAACAAGGCGTATCGCAAATGCTCGACCACTCTAATGCCTTTGGGTTAGGATTGAGTCTCTGTTTCAAGCCGGTCCCCTAGGATGTTGAGAACCCATTTGCAGGCCCCACCAAGTGAGGTTGCAGCTGAGGAGGCGCCACATGGGACCGTAGACAACGGAGAAAACAAAAAAAAAAACATATTATGAAATATAAAAAACATAAGGAAAAAAAACCATAAGAAAATAAAAAATTGGAAAAAAAAATTATTCATTCAAACTTGGAGAATATGGATGGATTTGCAGCAAGATTCAAGAGCACACAAAGCTTCGTCAAGAATCAAGACTTCAACGCAAGGCATCCCCTTGGTTAAATGGATTCCAACTTGGACTCCAAGACCACGCTCTTCCGTTCAGGTTTCATCTCTCTCTTTTCTCTTCTTTTTTTTTTTTTTTTTTTTTTTTGTTGCCAAAACAACGTCATTTGGTCAGGACTTTAAAAAGGAAAACACTCTCAGCACATCATCACAACAAAGAAGGGAACATGTCGTTGGGTTGCTTGCTGAGGCATTTATTCGAACAGGTGGTGGGCACCTCAAAGGCATGGCAAAGGGGCTTACTTCGGGGACTCCAAGGCTTTTTCCAGCGAGGGGAGGTGAAGTTGTTCCTCCTTGCGTCTCTGTAGATCCGTTACTGTGGACAGGTGTCAAGATTTTAAGATGATGGTGATGGCATGCCTCAATAAATTTCTTTTTGTTTTATTTTATTTTTTTCTGGTGGAATTTAGGTAAGACTGTATGTTGTAATCTTCAAATAAGATGAAGCAACACTTTCGTATGAAAACAAAACAAAAATAAAACTTTCGTGGGTATGTGACATGGATGTGATAATTATTATAAGAAGGGTAGCTCTGAGAAAGCAGATGAATGAAAGGGCCCCTAAGTACATTATCTGGGCTAACATCCAATGTATTGGGCTAACTCTACCCAATAGATAACCCCCATTTTTGTTTCCTTTGCGTTGTGCATGGCCCAAAAGCTATCGGCATGTTGAATTGAAAGGGTTGGTTAATTAGGGTATAACAACTTAGGCCCCGGCGGCTCTACAATCATTGCCTCCACTCCACAACCATCCCACAACCATCGATGCCGCCTTCCCCCGATGACAATCGCCACCCCCATTATCACTTTAACACTAGCAATCCTATTAATTGCTCTGTAATGACAGACGTTAAATTTTGTATCTAAGTTCCATTATACTTTTAGGTTAGTTAAACAATATACTTCACAGTTTCTAGAACTCTAAATTCTGTAGTACTCTTAATCTCCCCTGTCCAATAACATGGTTACTAATTAAACTTTTATTAAACTTTTATTTGATAATTAAGTAAATTGAACTCTACCCAGCAGACAAAATAATTAAGAAGTATATCTTAAGAAACAAATGAAGGAAAGGATTATGCTTTGCCGTAGTCACTCCCCAAGTTATGGTGTGGAATCACCACTAAAGTTTAAAGAGGTTTTGTATCACTAGTACTAAAGTCTAAAGTCCAAAGAGGTTTAGTATCAATTGGTAAGGTCCTTCACTAGTGTTCGAGTCTTCATTGGTGCGCGATATGTAATCTCTTACATAAATCCATACCAGTGGCAGCTGGTAGTTGGTGCCACGCATAATTCATTTCGGGCTCGAGATTGTGGGTTTACCCTTGCGCTAGTAGTGAGAGTAGTCAATCTCCTCCTAAACTTTTTTTTAACCCAAAAAAGAAAAGAAAAAGGGTTTATTACCAAATATGTAATTTATAGGGAAAAAGAAAGATTAGCCCACCAGTCCACTACAACAAATGCTTGTTTTGACACTTCCACAAAAACAAACTTTACCAATTAGAATGTCGACAGATGCACAGCTAGATAGCGTAAAAGTCAGATCATGTATCCATTGTTCTCTCCGATGTTTGGTTTGTTGTCTCATATCTAAAAATCATACAAAACAATCCATTAATATATATATGTAATTTGCCAGTTATTGAGACAGTTGTATATAAAATAGTATAATTGTACCTTTCGATCTCTGTCTGCACGTTTTATACAAAACAAATGGAAATGGAACATCACAGAGAGAAGCTTTGTGTGGAAAACGCTTTGCTATGCTATATACGTTGAAGAATTAGATAATACATTATACATGTAAGCTAAGCATGCACCCACTTGAAGGATGACGACGACGACTCCTTTAGCAATCCTTTCCTTGTACGGATCTGGTATGGCCAAAACACGATAAGGAAGGAAATTAATTTATTAATGAGATGAGAGACGTACACAGCTACAAAACTGCAGCCAGTACAGCTAATTTAGTGAATTTTGCTACCTAACAAGGACGATGCTTTAAGCAGTACGCGCGTCTAACTTTTGTCCCTGCATTGCATGTGATGCTCCATGTGGTGGTGGGGACTTTATGCTCAAGGCATGTTTATCTTACATGACCTAAGTTTGATCCTTTTCTTTTCTAGCTAGTGGTTCGTGTCTACATTATATTATTCATTGATTGGGTTGGGCGATCTGCTTTTTTAGGTTTCCCATTTATTTTCCAAGAGTGAGCTTGATGCAGACCTCAACCAATATTTTCTACACGTTTTCATGAAGCAAGAGTAGGTGGTGGGAAGAACGAAGAAAGGGGCCTCTCTTTTTTACATTTATAACTTGATATACACGCATAAATGTAAAAGAGTGATGTTATTTGTATCACATTTATTGACCATATTGTTAATGAAGACGAGAAAGTCCAAATGGAAAAATAATTTGCCCATGATCAAGACGAGAAGAAAAACAAAGTCATCCAATTTATTTATACAAAAGAGAGTCTAAATTACTCTAAACTATGAGGAGAGAGACTCGAACTTGGGTGAATTGAGGTAGACCCACTTTCATGACCAACTCACATTTGTCAAAGTAATCAAATTCAATGTGAAGCACTGTGCACGAAAGTAGTTGTAACATTATTTCAGATTAGGGACCTTGGGCAATCGTTTTCCTATTAGACTAGCTAGGAATATTAGATGAAACTTCTTAGAAAGAAAAAAAAAAGATTAGAGTCAAGTCACCTAACATATTAGTAAAAGAAATAAAGTAGGAAAGATAAGTGGGAATTTGTACCTTGCCCACTCCTAAAAAAAGAAGAAAAAGAAAGAAAAAGGGCATTATAAATGTAGATATGAATTGCTTTCAAGGAATTTTCGTGATTCAGAAAACCTGTAGAGGGGAGGACGACATTATCAATGCAGCCATGGGCCACCACGTCTCCTTTTGTGGGACACTGGCGTTTTGGGGTTAGATGGAAATTCCAATTTTCTTGAAAGGCAATGCAGAAAATGTGACCAGTCCATTGGGCAAAGTCTTCCCTCCTATTGGATATTGTCAATTTCTCAATCCTGAAGCCACCATCCATGTTGGAAACAGGAAACCCATCAAAATTGTCACCCTGATTAAACATATTAAGGTGTGGAAAACGTGTTTCTTCGTTTTTTGGTAACAAGACGTCTGCATAGAACTGGTCTACACGAAATTATTACTTGAGTGAATTATCTATATAAATTATTCCATTCAGTCGTCGACAAACATAATAACCTAAATTAAGTGCCCTGACGCATATAATTATAATAAAAATTAAATATTTTAATTTATACAGAAATTGTCGGTCAGCCGAATCCGATGTCGTTTTTGGAAACAAAATACACCACTACACAAAACCGGCCTTTCATTTTCTTTCTCATCTTGGTGTTATTTTTAATACAAAAACGTTTTGTTGTGGCACTATGTCACGATGTGTGAATGGTTTTATCAATGACAAGATTAAAAAGATACTAAACAAGATTAGACAGCAGCCTCCTCTCAAGTAAACGATGGGTCGCAGGCCTTTTATTTTTTATTAATATGATTAATTCCTTATTCAAATAATGTGTGCAAGTTTCTGTCAAGCTTGTGTTGCTCTGCAATCCAACAAAAGGTTTGATTTCAAAATCTTGAATTGAATAGTATAATATTTAATGTATATTTGACTTGTACAATTTGAATTTTATTAATGCGTCAAAGAGAAGAAGCTGGAAAAATTAAGATCAATCGGATCAGAATCTTCAGATATGTTTATTATTCACACCAATGAAACACGACAAATCGAATTCATCATAAATATATATATAAAAGAAATCTCTTTTAACAAAATGAAAACAAACACCACAATAGCAATAATTAATTAATCTAAGCGTATAGTAGTTAAGTTCATTACACATCTTATAGAAATCAACACAAATATTCACCAAGTTACAAATTCACACTATGACAGAGGGATAGGCCACGAGTGTAATAATTTGTATCTTTAAAATGCTTTTACTTATATATTAAGGGGTCGTTTGAGACTGCTTCTTTAGGAATCACATATGCTCATACACGCTTCTAGTAAAAGCGCTTTTATTATAAATATATTGAAATTTTCATAAGAAAACCAAATGCTTCCTAGAAAAACACATAACACGTGCTTCTTCAGAAAGCGCTTTTATAATACAGAAGCACTTTTAAACTTTTCTACCAAACGCTATCATAAGCATTTTTGATTGTCTGAAAGCGCTTTTAGCCATTTCAGAAGCACTCTCAAATAGGGCTAAATCACAAAAAGAGCATAACCCAATTGATGAGAAATGCTTAACCAATTTTAACATAAACTCCTTACCCAAAAAAAAAAAAGGGAGGCTCTCTCAATTGTCTAATTTTTTCAAATAGTTATTTACACTAACACCCCATGAGGTTTTAATGTTTTCATAGAACCACTGAAGTTTCCAAAATTATAGAAATACCCCATGCAGTTTTATATTGTTTTCACAAACTCATTTTCGTTGATTGTTTGTCCAAATGTTGATGATTTCATTAAAAAAAAAAAACTTATGCAAATCACAAAATTATGTCATTTGGATATTTTTTATATATATAAAAAAATCATTAATTTCTTGATAAATAATTAATAAAAATGAATTTTATGAAAATAATTTAAAATTTTATGGAGTGTTCATATAATTTATAATATCTCATGAGATTTATAAAAAAAATTCAGAATGTGCTAGTGTAAATAACTCTTTTCTAAATGTAATGTAATAATGGGCGGCGAATGTTGAAGGAAATTAAGTTGTTGCGCACTAAGGAACGGCTGTGTCCGATAAGTCCTCATCTAAATCCAAACTCCTCCTCCTCGTGAAGGGTGAAAACCACGACATAAATAACGCACTCTGATTCAGGTTAGACCCCTTGCCCCTGCCTGAATCATGTGATTGCTTTTAAAACCCACCAGTGCTACACGTGGACCCCCTTCTCTTCTGCCCGACGACGCATCAGCTTTTCTAGATCTCCCATTTACATAATTGACAAGACCAGAAAAAAATAAAGAAGACCGAAATCTGGCGCCAAACAGGAAGTAAATACCAAGCACTTGTGGAAAAGTGGGCACGTGTAAACGTGGAGGCAAAGCCCAAACGACAACTTGACATAAATAAAAAAACAAAAAAAAAAACTAATGCATCAATCGAGGAGCGGCTTTAAAAACAGCGGCTAGCTGGCCTACTACGTACGTTTAGACTTGGACGTGTCACTGAATAGACTGCATATGCTTTCCCACGCACAGCCAGCTGGAGTCGGCTCACCGTTTGAGCCACCGGCTTTACTTTGTCCCCACAGCATAAGGTGGGTCCCGCGTGAGAAGCATGGGATGAGGGAAACGTTGGCCCGACAGAGTGTGTGTGAAAGAAAGAGTAAAGGGAGGGAGGGGGTTGGATTGTAAGGAGGGGAATTATGGACGGATGAGGTTGTTTGTCGTCCACCCAGCGGATATTTTTTGAATTTTCCTAGAAACAACCATCAGGATGCTTCGTTGACAATCAAATTATGCTAGCTAAACTTATTTTATTAGCTTAATTTAGTGGTGTTATTTGGTATATTTATTTATTGGACATTTTGTTGACTAAACATTTTGTTGAAGATGAAAACTTGTAATCTTAAAAGGTGGTCTTGCATTCTAGAGGAAATAGTATTTTACGGAGTACATATTTTCCGGTGTGCTCCATGACTCAATCAATTATTGAATTCTTAAATCTTTTTTAACAAGGTATATTGACTTTTGTTGGATTTTATGGTATATTCTTTTTTCTAGTGTAGCACATTACTTACATCCATGGTATATTTATATTATGGGCGGCCATATATTAATATGCTTGTAATTATGGATGGTGCTCTCAAATCTTATAATCACCTTTTTTATTTATTAGAAATATTGCAAGAGTTGCACTCCAACAAATCCGCACCAAGCAACATTTCAATCCACAATCCACAAAAGCCAAAACATTTATAAACAATTTAATTTTAATGATCATTTGTATATGTGAACTAGGTCAATTGGCAAAGACCGATTGCACCCAAGTTTAAATCCATCACTTTGTAAATTTTATTAATTTTTAGAGTATTTTAAACAATCGCTTGGGTGTTATAGTCGCATTGGAAATGAAGGTACATAAGGGTGGAGGTGGGCAGTATGAGTAACAAGGGGTCTCATTTATAAGCTTTATGTGAGTTTAAAGATGAGTTTGTATGATCTTCAAAATTTGAGTATCAATTTAAAATTATCCCAAGAATTCAGAAGTTTTGTGTAACTGGTCAAAAAATTTAATAATCATTTAGTCGAATAACATTTGTGCTGGATGCCCATTGCCTTAGAAAGAAAGAGCAAAGAAATTGTTTGATAAAACATGCTTTTAGTAGTTAGGATAGAGAGAAATTAAATATCCATTAGAAATAGGAGAGATTCCTGGAAACTACTACCACACCATTTAGGCAAATTCATTTGCTTTCAGTGCCCATCAACGTCATCAACCACCCATTAAGCTATTCCTTCCAGAAAAATACGTAATCAATCACCTACAACTTTTCTCTTCACACCCACACCAGTCTCTTTTCGATAAAGTCAAGCTCACCGCCCCGTCAAATCCAAAATCCAAATCCACCTTAATCAAACCCAACCCAACCCAACTCAACCCAATCCGATCCATTTATTCTCATTCTTAAAAAGCCAACCTAATTTACCATAATACCCTCGCACTCCCACAATAATTTCATTCTCATTCTCCCTCCCACCCATCACCAAACAACGCAAACCATAAAATGCTTTACACTTTAGTCAGCCGAATCAAGCCGACCCGAGCCAAAAATAAAAGAAAAAAACCCAAGAAAAAGATAAACAAACAAATAACGCCGTGATTGACTAGGACGAGTTGGTCCCACACCTGACCGGACTTGAGCCCGGAATTCATTCCAATTAATAGAAAACAAATCTGGAAAAAGAAACCACCCAAAAAGAAGCAAATAAATAAAAAGGAAAAAATTTGAAAAAGATTGGGCAAGGAGTCCGTGATGGACTAAGTATTCGATCCCACGCGCCCGCGTCACATCATTACACACACTCTCTCTTTCTCTCTCTACTTTCTCTCTCTACATTGTCCCCCTATATAATGCTTCTCTCCTCACTTTGCCACCACAACCACATCCTCACGTACAAATCTTCTAAACTCTCCTCGAATTTGCGATTGGTATATGTTATGGAGGACCACACCTCAAATAGTAAGAAGCGGATCCGAGACAACTCCGACGACTCGGAGCATGACTCGGCCGAGGTTAAGCGACTCAGAGAAGACCTACTGGGTTTCCTCGACGACTCGGAACCCGACGCGGCCACTCAGGACCTCGACTCGGTCATGAAAAGCTTCGAGGAAGAGATTGCATCCGCCACTTCTTGTCCGACGTCGCCTCGTCCTTCGCCGGCCACGCCGTCGGCTCCGGTACCGGTGGTCGATCTGACGTCAGATTCCGGCGAGTCCAATCCGGACCTTGGTTATCTTCTAGGAGCCTCGGATGATGAGCTGGGTCTCCCTCCGTCGGAGAACTTTAGCGAAGTGCTGGAAGAAGGCAGAGAGACCGAGTTGGTCCGAGTTTCGTCTGACTCGTCCGGAATCGACGAGTTTTGGCGATTCGACGATCACCCTCCGAGTTACGACTCGTTCGAGTTAGGAGGCCATGTTCATGACAGTAGTACCGAGTACGTGGCGTTCGATGGACTGTTTGAGAATTCCGACGTCTACTTCGATTCGTCTGATTACACTGATTTTTCGTGGCGTTTCGAAACACTACCGGCGCAGTAGTACGAAACGAAACGGGAAAGTTTATGTCGGACGGAATATATGATACTGCACCGATTTGTAAATTTGTTTCTTTAATTTTTTTAAAAAGACATATTAGGTAAATTGATTAGCATACTGAATCGGGAAAAGACATATTAGGAGGACTGTAGGACTAGGCTCATATGAAAGGTGCGTATATATGGTCGCAAGGAAACTGATTCGCGCCAAAAAGAAAAAAAATGAAGAAGAAAAGAATGGTTCGCTTTTTTTTTGATGAATGAATGGTTCGCTTTTTTAATAGCGGTCATAATATTATTCATAATGAACCCCTCGAGGCAATCTATTCTTACTAAAGAAGTAATCCAAATTTATTTGGTTCAGTTTAATTATGTATCAGAAGTATTGGGAAAATATGTGGAATCCGGTGCAAAATATTTTGTGCAACCTAAATAATTCAGATGTTTGCAGTATGAGGGCATGATTTTTTGGCTTCAATTTTATTGTAGAGATGAAAAATTCCATCATCCCGCATATAAAAACTACCATATCTTTCAAAAAGTTTTGATATTGCAATTTATTGTCTAATAGTAATAAAACTATTATGAAAAAACGAATGTCTAAGTCAATCATGCTAATAAAATCGAAGTAGTTGTGGCTTATGGGTTGTCTGTTACATAATACGAGATCGAGATCCATAGAAAAAGGGTCTTATATATGGCTCTTAAGTGAGGCCATATCTCTTACGACCTTACCTAAGAGGCGCTCATTGTAGAGGGCCTTTAGAAAATCCTGCCTAAGAATAAAAAGCCTGTATGCCGTTTATAAAATCCTGCTTAAGAATAAAAAGCCTGTATGCCCCAATAGCCCAATGGGCTTGTATATAAGGCCCAATGATAGCTTGTTCGGCCCAATTGGCCCACAAGTCGATTCCTTTCCTCCAATGAAAATGTTTGCCCAAATGTAAGCCTTAGAGCTGTCTATAGGCCCAAAAGCTCTGTGCACAGAGGGATACCGTACAAATATCTTTGGACATAAAAATTGTAATATATTTTCTCATGAGCTATATGACAATAATACTCCCAATCGTAAAGGACTAAATAAATAGGAAAAATATAAATTTATTTTTAGTCGATAAAAGAACTGAATAAATAGGAAAAATATGAAAAACACGGAGTTGGGCCCATCCCATCCGTACATCCCATACTCCAATCTCTCTCTTCTTTTTCCGCACGTATCATAAATTCATTTGACATAGTATGTGGTCCTTGATCTCACCGATGCTTTAGTGAAGATAACTTTATTTTTAGTTGGAGACGAATTACATATAAATTTTAGGCTTATTTATTGTAGTGTCCCTGAAATTTTGGTCAAATCTCAGTTTACTCCATGAAAGTTAAAGTGACCCACTTTAACTCCTTGATCAATGTTTTGCATCTCACTTTGGCCCATACTGTCAAGTATGTCAAAAATTGGGAGCATTTTTGCTCACCACTTTAACTATAGGTGTACTCTTACCACAATCTTCAATGCTTGACACGTGTTCATAGGTATAATCATGATTCCATAAATACAAAGCAAAAATTAATTACGGTTATGTCTATGAACACGTGTCAAGCATTGAGGATGATGATGTAGCACCAATGGAACCCACAATTTTGATAAACTAGGTGCCACGTGTGCAAAAAAAAAAAGAAAAAAAGATTTAACTATTAAAATAATAATAATACTTTAAAACCAAAAAATATCCTATCAAAAACCAAAACACAAAAAACATCCTGAATACCCCTCATCCAACTTCATTATCCCTTCCCAATCAGTCTCAAACACCGCAACCACACCCCCTCCTCCTGCCTACTCTCTTTTCCTCTCTTGCAGACCCAAAATCCAGCCCCTCCCCAAGCCAAAACCATGGCCCCATCTCCTAACCCAAATCATCACCACCCTTCTCCAACCCAAAATCCCATTGTGCACCATGACCACCTCTCTCTCTCTCTCTCTCTCTCTCTCCCCTTTTTGACCAGTGAAAAATCCTTGCATGATTGAACTAGGTCCTTCGTTTTGAGAATCAAAAATCCAAAGGCAATAATGGAAACCCATTTTATGGAATTGGGGATGGGTCTTCGATAGTAAGGTCACCAAGCTTGAAGTTCTTGTAACTTACAAGCAGTAATCCAATACCCCTACCTCCTCTCCCCACTAGAGAGCAACCAACCCAACATCCCATCTTCCCATCCTCACACCATTATTTCTCTTCCACAGCGGCAATTTTCCAAAACCCACATAAGAAATATTCTCAACAATCAATCACTAATTTAGGTCAAAATTTCAACAAAAAGTTAAAAATCTCCCTAACATAAACTGAAGAATTACTCAAAAACTCAAATTGAGCACAACCCATAAACTCAAACTCAAACTCTAACTAGCAAAACAAAAACAAACCCCCAAATTGAAAACTGTAGATTGAGCACAACACGGAAACTACAGACTGGCCCTGGAACCACCAAAGGGGGTCTGAAGGCTTGGGGGCGGCTAGTGTGGGGGAGATTGGGGTTGGATTTGGTTGGAGAGGTGCCTTGGGATAACGGTGGGACTGGGTGTGACTTAGCCTCATGGGTTTTGGGGGGTTGGCGGTGCGGGTTTGGAGGATTTTAGTTTTAATTTCTTTTAATTTAATACTAGCCTCTCTGCACGCGCTTCCGCGCCTGCGAGAGGCTTTTTTTTTTATAAATTTAAATTTATTTTAGAATTAAAAAAGATAATGAGTAGTTGTGTTCCATAAAAAAGGATCTATTATCTGATTTTTCTTTTAATTTTAAATTTTTTTAAATATGAAAACATGTGAATTTACCATATTATCCTCATTTAATTAATAATTTCAATTCTTAATGTTTGCATTAATCAATGACATTTTTTGGTATTTTGAATGTTTCACTATTCTCTGCCTTTTGCTTTATATATATAGATTATTTTATATGTTTTATTTAATTTATTAATTTATTTTTAAACATAAAGAATGTTTTATTAAGTTTCCATGTGTAGGTGGGTTTCCCTTTGCACACATGGCACTTAGTTTAGCAAAATTGTGGGTTCCATTAGTGCCACTTCATCATTTGTAACAGAGTTTTTGACATACTTGACGGTAGGGCTGGCAATGGGTCGTGTTCGTGTCGGGTTTGTGTCGACCCATTTATTTCCCGTGTCAATTTCGGGTCAACCCGCTATGACCCATTTAATAATCGTGCGGGTTTCGTGTCGACCCATTTATTTCCCGTGCGGATTTCGGGTTAACCTATTAACCCGCTAACGGCGCTAAGTAATAGAAAATTTAAAAAAATAAAAAATTCTAAATGTTGATAATTTAATCAAGTAATTATATTTTTTAATATATAAAATAGTTATTTCATTTTGCCTCTCTCTATATATAAAGATTGAGAAAGAGAAATTAAAAAATTAAAAAAATGAAGAAAAGGAAGAAGGAACAAAGAAAATAATTATTGCATTTTGAACAATGCCATCAATTGTTTTTTTAGTGGGAGAAATCAAAGAGAGAACCTAGTGTTTAACTATTATAAATAGCCTTCTCCAACAATTCGGCAAGGATGACCATGAACTTATTTGGATTTTATTTGTGTATTCTTCACATATCAATGCATCACATACTTATTGGGGTTTTTGCTAAGCTAATAGAGTAATGAAATTATTAAATATCCTCACTAGTAACATGTCCTTGATTAATTTCGTTTGCAATGTTCACAAAAGGATGTGTTACATGTCCTTGAGGGTTTAGGATTTAGGGTTTAGAGTTTAGAGTTTAGGGTTTAGGGTTTAGGGTTTAGAGTTTGGAGTTTATGGTTTAGGTTTTAGGTTTAGGGATTAGAGTTTAGGGACTAGGGTTTAGGGTTTAGGGATTAAAACATTAAACCCTAAATCCTAGATACATAATTAACTCAAATTATAAGGAATAATTACTAACAAATATAATTTAGGGATTAAAATGTAATAATTAAGTGCTCATCAGTTTGTAAAGACATTATAAATATCAAATGTTGTAACATATAATCACAAAGTTATCAGCACCAAGATGGATAAGGTGCAAGGAGAGGTGGAATTGGCTGGGGTTCGAAACCCATTGGGTGTGCTGAAGCTTCAATTTCTTTAATTTTTTTCGCGGGTTGGCAGGTATTAAACGGGTTGACACGACCCGTTTAATAAACGGGTTAAACATGTATTTAATTGGGTTGATGGGTTGACCCGAAACCCACCCGTTTATAAACGGGTAAAATTACCCATTTATAATCGTGCCGTGTTCGGGTCGTGTTTTTCCCGTGCGGATTTCGAGTTGTGTAACGGGTCGAGTCGGAAATTGCCATCCCTACTTGACGGTAGAGGGCAAAGCGAGACACAAAACATCAGTTAAGGGGGCAAAGTGGGTCAATTTAACTTTTAGAGGCCAACTGAGATTTGACTAAAGTTTCAAGGGGCACTAGAGTAAATAAGCCTAAATTTTATTAAAGAGAACAAATTGAGATGACTAAAATTGTTCTAGATATCTATTAATGCTATAAATAAGCTTGTTAAATTTGTTTAATATTAGAGGTGGGCATTTAAACCTGTAAACCTAGTATAAAAAAAGGGGGGGGGGGGGGGGGGGGGGAACCGAATTGACAAAAAAAGTCAACCTAGACTCAAAAATCAAAACTAACCGTTTTGGATCAGTTCCTATCTAGGTTCTTGTCTTGAAAAAAATTAATCTAAATCGAATCAGACCGGTTATGTTAAGTTTACTTATTCATTTATATCAAAAATTACCAGTAAGACTAATTAGTATTCAAATCAAGCACATTAGTAACACCATGTAATATCTATATATATTAGCCCAATTAATATCTAAATGTCTTTGTTCCAATTTATACCCAACTAAATAACAACTCTAGCCCCCACTTCTTTTTCTTTTTGGCGAACCATACCCGTTATTGTTGCGCTTACCATCTTACTCTATTTTCCATATTTCTCATCCTCCTTATCTCTTCTACCTCTTTCACTCTTACTTTATCTATTTCTCCTCTTCCTATTTCTTTCTTCTTCACATCCTCATATTTATTTCATTCAACACTGGAAATCGAACCGAGACTGCATATGTCTTGTTTGGTTCGGTTCTTATATATATTTTAAAAATAAAAGTAAATTTGAAACGAATCGTATGTAATTTCCAATTACAATTACATTTCGATGGGAAAATTGGACCAAACTAGACTGCACCCACCCTAATTATATATGTGGCCTTTACCTTGTTTGGAATAAGGTACCAAAACGTCTCATCAAAAAAACAAAAAAAAGGTACCAAAACGTCAAAATAATAGTTGGGGTCCTTGAAGGGTCCACATCTATGGTGTAGGACTCAATCACAAAGAGTTCTTATCTCAAAAGTCCTTATCAAGATAAGAACTTACATGTAAGGAAACAACACTATTTTGTTATCTTTAACTACGAGTGGTGATTTCCCCACTCCAATTTTATCCACTTACACTCAATTTTATAACTAAAAAAAGAGTATAAATGGATAAAATTGGAGTGTGGAAATCATTATCCTTAACTAATTATGTACTGTAACATGGAATTAATATCACACGCGGCAAAATGTGAATTGTATTTTTTATTTTCTGTGTAACAAAAAAAGATGTACTACCTCGCCCAAACTCCGAAGCGAGTTCTGAAGAGTTAGTATGATCGCATCCAAAACAGTGTTATTAGTGTGATACACAAAAATCTAGCTCTTCATATTCACCCGTCACCAACACAAACCACGCGCTCCCTTAACCAATACAAACTACATGCTGCCATCTGAACCGCTCATCTTACTTAAACACGACGCATTTTTCAGTGTGTGTTTCTCGCCTTCTCCCTGTAGCGCGTATAATTGTGAGCCGTCATCCCTCGTATATAAGCCTGCAAATTTGGGGCTATTTTCCTCTTTTCTTGCTTCACTTTACTTGCGCATTCGGTTTCTTTCTTTTCAACCCTCTCAGCAGATCACAGCCTTCGAGAGTGTAGGGACGGCGATTCTCCGACTAGTAGAAGATGAAGATTTTTGTCAAGACTCTCAAGGGCACTCACTTCGACGTCGAAGTGAAGCCTGAGGACACGGTTAGCCTCAATCGTTCTGAATTCAAATTTTTAAAATTTTTAAATTTCGTGTTATTTTTTTTTATAAAATTTTCAATCGCGCATTATGATCGTAATTGGACTGTTTTCTAGGGTTTTGGTATCGAATTTCTGTTTGTTTCGTAATTTGGTAAAGACTTAATGTGCAAGCTTTAACAGGTTTTTCTGTTTTTGGCTTGTGCACGTCAATTGGACTTAGGTTTTTGCTTCTAACACGTTGTATTTTTGGTTTATGGTGGAATTGGAGTCTTGGAATTTACGCTTTCCTTGTTAAATTACTTGTTCCTTATTTTTTTTCTTTCTTTTCTCTGTTTATCGCAATTTTCAAGTGCTACGGTATGGCAGACTTTGCTTAATTATAGAGTACATTCAGCTTTCTAGATGCAGGAATTGTAGTTCGGTGTGCTTATAAATTTACTTTGCTATAATTACTGACTACTTTGTCTAAATTACATTATTGATGACTAACCACTACTCCTTCCAGGTTGCTGATGTGAAGAAACAGATAGAAACTAGTCAAGGTGCAGATGTATATCCTGCTTCACAACAGATGCTCATTCATCAAGGAAAAGTACTTAAAGATAGCACAACATTGGATGAAAACAAAGTTGCTGAAAACAGCTTTGTTGTGATAATGTTGACAAAGGTATTTTTATTTTTGTATTTGATGCTTTAGAGTGCCATTTTCCATTTAATAATAATGGTCTAAATCTACCTTTTAAAAATAACACTTGACCTAGATTTGTAGGAAAAATGTTGTATATATCATGTACTTGTTTTGGATTATGTTGGAACATAGTTTTAGCTTTAGGAAAGAGGGATCAAACCAAGAATATATTGGTTACAAATGAGAATTCATACTGGCACCAGTGAGCTTATAAACCATGTTGAATTGAATTCTTGATAAAGTAGTCACAATAGGCGAGCTTGGAAGTAATAAATAATACAGTGGTGACAGTAATTATGCTTTTATTATAGCTAATGTCTTGCTAAACAACCATCATGGAAACGGAATTTATTATATGGCATTCACTACTTTTGAAATTTCTATTTGGTGCTAATGTCTTATTCTTGTATTGTGATTTCCCTGTTTATTCACGTCTGGTTTAAGCCCACCTCCTGTCATTCCCTAATGTACAATTTGTTTTACTTGAAGTTGGTGATGTTGTTTTGATTGCCCTATTTGGTTTGCATCTGATTTATGCCAACTATTTGTGGTGTTGAAATTCCTTCTTCCACCAGATAATGTTGCTCAATCTTCAATTCTTTGTTGGTTTAGAATAATGACAAGTTGTTTTGACTTACTTTATATACCTAAAAATGCTAGAGTAAGAGCTCGTCTGGTGAAGGTTCAGGTGCATCAACTGCTACTACAACTAAGGTAAGACATATTTTTTTCATTGTTTTTTCAGTGATTTGTTTTCTCTGTGGAAGGTGCGTGGATGTTACCACTTGCTTTGGTTCAAATTCTTGGGATTCATCTATAGTCTTATGTTAATTTCTATTCTTCACAATTTATCTTTATAATTAGTTTTTCATTCAATACAAATTGGATTACTTCTGTTATATTTTAGTTTCATTAGAGCTGAGATACTGTTAAATGTAGAGTTGGTCCGTGTATATACTTTGATTTGCTTGTTTGACTTTAGAAGAAAAATTATGAGCCTGAGATTATAAAAAGAGAAAAACCTTACACAGACTTAGTGAAGTAAACAAGCTCAATAACCCAGATCTATTTGCATGCATGTCTGGACGAACTAAAGCTTTCCTTTTGTTTTATGTTGGGCTGTGAGTGTAGTTACCGAGTGTTGTTTTTATGTGCAGGCACCACAGCCAAGTGCACCTTCTGCTGCTCCAACTGCGACATTAACAGCACCTCAGGCTCCAATACCAACCTCAGCACCGTGAGTCTTGTTTTGTATAAGCTTTAGTTGTACCAAAAGTATGATATTCATCTTTCATTATACATATTGTGTTTGTAATTTTTCTTGATTTCTCAGGCCTGCTTCTGTTACCACACCTGCTCCTGTCTCTTCAGCTACCACAGAGTGAGTAATTTTGTTCCTTCCGATGATGCTTTCAGTTTGAAATCTGTAGCCAATGCCTCCCATCGCTTCCTCATTAAGTTCTTCATTGGCTTTATATATTCTTTTGTTTCCTAATACAATTCTTTGTAATTGTTGAAGCAGGGTAGAATCTGATCCATACGGCCAAGCAGCATCTGATCTGGTAGCAGGAACTAACTTGGAGGGAACAATTCAGCAAATTCTGGATATGGGTGGAGGTACTTGGGACAGGGATACTGTTGTACGTGCTCTTCGTGCTGCTTTCAACAACCCAGCGAGAGCTATTGACTATCTTTATTCTGTAAGTGGAGATATTATTATGAAAAATTCAGGAGTTGCTTTGCTCTCTTAGTTATATATCTTATACATCATGATTCTCTGTCAAATTTTCAACAATGGTAACAATGTTGAGTAGTATTGTAGAAAAAAGAGTTGATAAGAGTGGTGATTTTCAGAACCAAAAAGCAGTGGTTATTCCTGCTCTTTGATTATTATTGTCTCTTCCTTTTGATGCCAATTTGGTATTTCTTGAAGGGTATCCCTGAGCAACCTGAAGTTCCACCTGCAGCCCGTATTCCTGTGAGTGGGGAAGTTGCAAACCTTCCGGCACAACGTCCACAATCAGCACAACCAGCAGCCACTCCACCAAGCGGACCTAATGCCAATCCTTTAAACCTTTTTCCACAGGTACTCATCATGCAGAATCTGGAATTAATTATGGTGGAATAATTTTTCAGTGATACACATGCCTTTTATGGAAACAGGGCCTTCCGAACGTGGGTGCTGGTGGTGCTGGTGCAGGCAATCTTGATTTTCTTCGTGACAGCCAACAGGTCATTTATCTCCCTCTCTCTGTCTATATGTTTGCATGTGCATGTGTGTGTGCATTCATGTATGAATGAACCCACACTTAAACATTGTGGTTTTTTTAACTCTCGATTTGGTGTTGTTTGTCTCAGTTCCAAGCCTTGCGAGCTATGGTGCAGGCTAATCCACAAATATTGCAGGTACTTCTTCCCAACCCAAATGTTGTTTAGTCAACCTGTTCTTTTGGCGATAATTCTTCTATTTTTGTTACAGCCTATGCTTCAAGAGTTAGGGAAACAAAATCCTAATCTTATGAGGCTAATTCAACAGCATCAGGCTGACTTCCTTCGCCTGATTAATGAACCTGTGGAAGGTGGAGAAGGGTAAGGAGTTTACTATCTTACCTTTTATGTACTCTTTTAGTCTTTGGGGTTTGTTGTTGGTTATGTGTATGTTACATGATTATGTATGTTTATCTTGCTCATTTGTCACTTTGTTTTAGGAACATATTGGGCGATGCAGCGGTGCCGCAGTCAATAAGTGTCACTCCTGAGGAGCGTGAAGCTATAGAACGTGTAAGTTCTCCCTTTTTTATATAAACACTATATTTAATACATGCAATGCACCTGAAATGTAGCTAAAATCATGTGTAATAACAAATTTGAACTTGATTTGAAGAATACTTTTGAGATGAAAACAGGAAACACTGCCTAATCACCTCATTGAACAAAGTTTATTAAAAATTCATCGAGTGAAAAGTTTATTTGTGATTTCCATTTAACCAATACCCTTGGAAGTATCTGAAAAATGAGAAAGAAGGGAGAGATCTAGAAAAACTTGATGAATGTCCAATCATTTGTCTCGAGGGTTTGAAAGTCTTCAGTTTTGGTCCAATCATTACTGATTTAAAACAGTGATTTTCATGAACTGATTTAGCTTTATGGTTATGGTATCAGTGTTATGCTTTGCACATTTGCATTACATGTGTTTTAATTCTTGCTAACAACTTATTACCTCCCAAGGAGTTGTGTGTATTGGACCTTAGAAGTTTTAGTTTGCTTATTGTGGTTATTTTGTATCCACTTTTTTCGTAAGGGACTTGTGGTTTCAGTGGTTGTAAGAGTTCTAAATATCTATGATTTATTCCTGTTGTTCTTTGAGCGGACAATTTGCGTTCTTATTGATGATATGTTTATGCTTGCCAGCTTGAAGCAATGGGATTTGATCGAGCAATTGTATTGGAGGTTTTCTTTGCCTGCAACAAGAACGAAGAGTTGGCTGCCAACTACCTCTTAGACCACATGCATGAATTTGAGGAATAATCTATGGAATATCAGCCGTCCAACCCCCTGTTAAATAAAAAAAGAAAAAAAAAAGAATATAAAAAACCCTCTTCTCATGGCTTTCTTTTGAATTTTATTGCAATTTTATTTTCTTTCACATTTAGCCTTTTTTAAGTTTGGAGTCTGGATTATGTGGATTGTCTATAGTTTACTAGAAATGTCAAGTCAGAACTTTCTTTCCAAATCCAATCTTTCATTTCCCAGGTACATGCAATTTATTTTTATTTTTATTTTCGGTCGATTTCTTATGTTGTGAATATGATTAAGTTTTTAACCAGCACAATTTCTAGTTATGATTTGGGTGAAAGTCATACATCTTTTCCTTGTCATTTTTATCACCGCATTTTTGCTTGGAAGCATAGGGATTGAAGTAGAGCAACAATCATTGATCTGGATGAAGGAGAACACACATATTTTGACATGGACAAAGGACTTGCCTGTTGGTGGTGGGCTGGCTTTCTCCACCTTAATATTTACAGACTGATGACTTCCCTCCTTTACCCACAAGGAGGAGGAATCCTCCTCAGTCCTTACCTTCTATCGTGACTCAACAAGAAAGTGGCATGTGTCATTTTAAAAAAAATTGTCAAAACAGTTTTTTTTTTTGTCTGAACCATGAGGTGGTCCTGGATGGGCCCCAACTATGGGTGACACCTTTAAGCCTTAATCACAACCCAGACTAATCCCCACTCACACCGGGTCGGCCCATAAGGGGTAAAGTGTTGGCCAAAGTGGTGATTCCGTAGTCAAAATAGTTTTTTAACTTTTACTGAACCCCTAGCTTTTCATTTCTACTTCGATTTTTCTCAACCATTAAAAAATAAAAATAATAATAAATCCTTACTCAGTTAAAATTTTAAGTCTTTGTGGCCCTTTGTTTTGTTTTGGTAAAACATTAAGGGCTTGTTTGGTACACAGGACTATCCTGGCATGGACTATGCTTAGGGACTGTCTTGGCTTGGCTTGGTCTAAGTTGGATAACACTTATCCTGCTTTTGGTATATGCTTGGACTATGACTAGATTTTTTTATTTTTTCAAAACTATCTATGTATATGTATATATGTATAAATACATATATTATGTATGTGTACATATGTATTTTATAATATATGTGACATGTATGTGTATATACATGTATATATGTATATTATAAATAATATAAACATATGTATGTATATATATATATGTACACATACATGTATATACATATTATAAAATACATATATATATATTATATTATATTATAAAATACATATATATATTATATTATAAAATATATATATATATATATATATAGTCTGGGCCAGTACCTGGTATCAGAGCCAAAAGTCCCTAGAAGAGTGGTTAAGTTTAAGGTTCAAACTAAGTTGTTGGTTTAATCTTCTGGTTTTTCTGTCAAGTTTCCTTTACTCACTAGTCATCGAGTTGTCTAGTTGTCAGATAGGCTCATTAGCCGTTGCCCGTTAAGCTAAGGCGTTGAGAGACCTAGGCAGGGACTAGCAACCTTGAATTAGGAGGAGAACAGAAGGAAAGCATAAAATCCAGAATTTTAAAATGGCAAGCCTTAGGAGAATGTTGTCTATCCGTTCTTCTGGAGAAGCAAGCTCTAGTAACAGTCCTAGCCATAGAACCCTACGAGTTAAAAACTCTCAAGAAATAATCATGCGGGACGTAGAAAAGGAGTTGTGCAACTGGGATATACCCAGAGTACCCATCACTGATATATACTATAAAGGATCTTTCAAGTTCAGATCTGATTACGCAATAAAAACTGTTGAAAAAACGATATCTGTCATTGATAAAAAAGATAGTTTTCAGCTATTCACCCAGAGTCAAATCGACCAGCATCTGGAGAGAAATTATAACTATTTGCACATAGGATTGGTGCAGGTAGCGGTGAAACCACTTACCAGAACAGGATTGCCCAGTTCAATCTTGCTTTGTGTAAGAGATGGAAGACATAGAAAGTTCACGGATTCCTTGTTAGGAATAGTTGAGTCAACCTTAGGGGAAGGTCCGATATACTTTAACTGTTTCCCAAACTTTTCTGTTGCACTTTCCGACGTAAATGTCTTAAAAGCTTTAACATTAAATATTCAAACTCAGGGTTATGATATGGACCCAGGATCCCAAAATCTAGCGATCATTTATAGGGTTTCATATAAGGTTATGAACACTGTCTGTCCCAAAGCTAAAGATTTAGACAGCAAAGGTGAAACTACCTTGTTCCAAACCAACCTTGAAAAATCAAACGTGGCAGTCCCAAAAATGATAAAGTGGAGTGATATAACCCTACCAGAAAAGTGGATTTTGGATGAAATAGTCCCAAAGAAGCCCCTTGAAAATCAAGAACCTACTCGGATCTCCCAATTCGCTGATGGAGAGGTAGAAATACAATTCTCCAACGCTAGAAAAACTAGGATTGATCTAGCGCCCTTTGGATCTAACCTAGAACCACATAGGTCGAGTACCTCTAGGATTGATCTAGCACCCTCTAGATCCAACCTAGAACCCCATAGGTCGAGCACCTCCTCTGATATAGCTTACGATCTAGACCATGACAGAATGATCTTGGCAGGTCTTAGGAGAACCCAGGAACAGACACAAAGGCCAGCCTACAGGTTTGAGCAAACCCTTCCAAACCCAGGAAATATATATATATATATATATATATATATATATATATATATATATGTATGTATTATACCCATGTATATATGTATATTATATATGTATGTATGTATATTATATATGTATGTATGTATAATATACATATATATACATACATTATACATATATAATATATGTGTATATAGGTGTATATATGTATATTATATATATATATGTATAATATACATATATATACATACATTATACATATATATTATATGTGTATATAGGTGTATATATGTATATTATAATATATACATGGGTATAATACATATATATATATATATATATGTATTTTATAATATATGTACACATGTGTATACATGTATATATGTATATTACAATATATATAATACATATATAATGTATATGTGTATATATGTATGTATATGTATACTATAATACATACATGGGTATAATATATATACACATATATACATGTATGCTATTATTATATATATTATACCCATGTATGTATGTATATGTATATATATACATGTATATATGTATATGTATATTATATATATTATATATGTGTATGTATATACACATATATGTGTATGTATATATATACATATATACATATATTATATATTTATGTGTATATACATGTATATATGTACATTATAGTATATGTGTAAGTAAGTTTAATAATAATAATATATGTTATTAATTTTACAATATAATATATGCATTTTATACATTGGTGAGCATTGAGACTAACTAATCCTCCCTTTCCACATGGGATTAGTAGTCCCCTCCTAAGGAGGTGTTTTTGGTGGGCCCGGTATTAGCAATCCCATCTAAGACTAGGATTAGATAAAACAAACATGGTACTAAATTTAGTCCAAGCCAGTCCAAACCAATCCTATGTACCAAACGAGCCCTTAGGGTTTCAGTAAAAGTGAAAAAAAAAAAAAGCAAGAAATTTTTTGACAATTCAAAAAGAGAAGATACATGTCATTTTGTGATTGAACCACAAATAGAAAGTAAGGAAGAGTTCTTTCCATAAGGAGGGAAGTATTTGTCATTAATATACTTGTCATATGCTTGTATTCGATAAGGTTCACATCGGAAGGTGTCGCGAAGGGTTATGAACCAAATCAATCCTTGGTTATGGCAGTGGTCAATGCATTTTGTTTACCATACAAAGATAAAACACGTAAATTTGGTTCCACACTTCAACCAAATGAGAAGTAAAAGTAATACGAACAAGTTCGATTTTCTAAAGTGATGTGAAGGCTCTATTGACCTTAATTCTTTTGGTGGATTCCATTCAATTTCTCTTCTTTGTTTCTTCAATTTTTTTTGTCCGACCTACTTTTTTTTGTTTTAATTTTGAGGGCATTTAAGTCTATAGAAGTGAGTTTTGGCCTTTTTTGAATTTTTTATATTAATAAAATTGACATTTTTAAAAATATAGGGTAAATTTGGGTTTTTTATTATATAAAAAATAATAATAATAATAACTCATGACAATACTACTCCAATACTAAAATAGACAATTCTTTTAAAATTGATGTTGTGTAGATACAGCTGCACCAAAATGGGTTCAACTGCATCCTCAACTTGTGATACTCGCAAGTGCACGAGCCGTTCGGTAGTATAGCGTATGTAAGTGCAAGGTCGATCCTACGAGGATTGGTGATTGAATGATCCCATTCATTTCTCCTACACAAAATAGAAACAAAAACAAAGAACATAAATAAAACAAAGAAGAAAGAAATAACTAACTCAAGCAGATAAGTTCCCAAGTTCAATTAGATTAACGGATTGATTCTAGCTAATGTATGATTAAGCCATGGTGTGTGGTCATAACCTTGTGTTCCTAATTCCCTAATTTGATCATTTGTTGTCTAACCTAAAATTAAGCATTAGGAACCCATTAAGCATAGAAGAACATTTTAAACAACCAAGTATGTATCTAATCCCTGTTGTCGAATGTCCATACATACTCTTCCTATTCATAGTTCAATTCGAATTAAAGCATGGTGTCTACTCTTAATTCAAACCAAGATAGCTAACATGCAAGCCTAAATGGTGATCAATCATTCAAACTAGCATATTAACTTATAAGCATAATGAATAAGAACAAAAACCATAATTGAAACTTGGAAACTAATCAAACTTGAAACTAAAGAAAAGAATTTACATAACAATGAAAATTAAGTAGAACTTGGAAAAACTTAAGGAGAATTTCAGCACAAAGATCTCATTATAACAATTGAAAACTAGAAAGAGAAACTAAGAGAATTTGAGGGAGAGAAGGGAAGGGAGCTCTAGAGAAGTGTTTGAGAGCTCCCCCACTTGGGGTGTGTTTACAAGCTTGGGAAACCTCACTATATATAGGCCTAAGGAAGCTGAAAATCTGAATTAAGTATGGCTAATGCATACAACACTTCCATTATAAAATCTGAAATGGTTGATGCACTTCACTAATAAATCCCACCAGCAGCCCTAGCTCATCTTCATGTCACCATGACCAAGCTTCCAACCAGAAATAATAGGTCATCCTGAGGTCAGCATGACCAGCAACTTCAAGGGCTTACGAATTGGGCTTCCCTTAAGCAAATTAAGACTTTAAGCACTCAAACTTGAAGTTCAGAATGTCTTCTTTCCAGCCATATATCATTTGGGCCAATCCAAGGTCGGAGGAGGAAGTTAAGGCCAAAACAAATTGCTAACTCATTTTGCGCGCTGATAAAATCCATCCTGAGCATGGCTCTGTGTTTGCTAGGTAACAGACTCCATATTTATCCAATGGGGCTGAAGTTTGGATATGTTATATTACACACCCATTGGAACAACTTTCATGAATAATGTGGCCTCATCCGAGCTATGTAGGTTGCTGAAACAAAGCTTGCAATATGACCTACGAAACTGGGCTGGCAGGGGACTGTAGCCAAAATTGAGTTTGTCTTTAAGCTCTTCATCCATTCATCCAAATTAGGCCCTAACATGCATGGATTGCATCATTTACTATCCAAAGCCCTCATTATTACCTAAAGCTCAATGAACTGAAAGATAAACACAAAAAGGATTAAAAGCACAAGTTTAACTCAAAAACATAACCAAATCATAAGCTAGAAGGGTACAAAATGATATGTAAATATGCACCGATCAATTGACAACAACAAAAAAACATAATAAAGAGGAAAATTTCGAAAAACATGGAGGAGGACGAGCAAGTTGGGCCAACCCCGCCACCCCTACACCCTATACTCTCTCTTATTTATTTCTTTGTTTCTTTCTCTCATCATTTTCTTCACGTGTGACGAATTCATCTGTTATGTTATGTGGTCGATGATTCACTAGTCCTGTAGTGAAAAAACTTCATAAATTGTCGTACACCCCCCAACTAGGACCCCAATCGAACTTAACCTCTCGAACTAAAAAGTCTGCCAATTTAACACTCGAAATAATTAAAATTGCCAATTTAACCCTCGTAGTTAAGTTTTGTGAATTTCGGGTAAAAATGTATTTTCGATTAAAATAAATAATAAAAAAATCAAACAAAAATAAAATAATAAGAAAAAAACAAAAACAAAAACCAGCCCCATTCACATCTCTCTCTCTTCTTCATGTGTAACAAGAACATATTGGTTCTCTCCATAGTCTAAAATATCGATAATATCAACGAAATATCTGTTGGAATTTTAAAAGGTTTTAAAAATTTAACCGTTTTATTTATTTATTTATTTTGGCTATTTTATTTTATTTATTGTGGGGGTTATAAATATTTAATATTCATGTTTTATTTCTGGTTGGTGAATGCCTTAATTTTTTGGTTGGTTAACTTTTATGGTTGGTGAAGGTTACATGTTTTTGGATGCCTATAAAAGGCCACTCCTCCTTCACATTTGATACACACACAGTACACCATTAGAATATCACATACCACAATCACCACCATAAACTAATTCTTTCCTTTTCTACTTTTATATATATTCTCTACTTTATATTATTATTTTGGCAATGGTTCTGTGACTTGGATACCCATATCCGTCTATGAACGTGCTCATAGCGGATCTTGAGTTTGTATACAAGGGGTCGTATCTTGGAGTCTTGTAGACCGTCAGTACCTTCACGTAGGGAGGCTACAAAGGCTTTAGGACAGCGTCTTTGACGTGCTTCACCATACCAAACTCACTTTCTTACTTATTATTTATTTTCCTTTTACTTACCTATTATTTTGATTTCTTCAATTTCATTATACCTTAAAAACTTTCCTATTTATTTATATGTTATTTATAATATAATATTTTTTTGTGTTTGGCTTTACAGAAAAGGAAAACTATATTTTGTATATTTTTTATAACAATATCGAGGATATTATCATTTTTTCGAGTCACCGATATTTTGGAACGTATCCATACACATATCGTATAAATATCGACAATATCGAAGATAATATCGGAAAATATCGATATCGATAATTTCGCTCACACTTTAGCAATATTTTGTCAAAATATCGCTATAATATCGAAAATATCAAAAATATCAAAAATATCGATGTAATGGAAAAAATGAAGAAAAAAAAACACACACACACACACGCAAAGGTGATTCAAACCCTTGCCATTTCACTCCTGCAATGCCTTAACCACCATGTTACTTATGTTTTTTGTGATAATATGCTAAAATATGTATACTTTTCTTGTTTTGTTTTGAACTATTTTTGCAAAAATCAGATTTTCACATGAGAATGTGAGTCTTTGACATTTCCCTTTTGGGATGGAATCAAGGGGCTCATGGAAAGAATCTGAGACTCAATCTTCAAATGATTTTGCTTATGTACAACGTCAACCAATCTCGGATCCATATGGGTGGCATGTTAACAATTACATGCAAAACTATTTTGGGGATTTATAATTTGATAACTAGTCTTCACAATACACTTACTCTACACATAGAGATGATGAAGATAGTGAAAAATTTGAACCTCATAGGAACTTTATGTGGTACTAAATCACTCATGTATCTTACGATGCAATGTATAAAGTGTAAAATATTATAGTACATCATTATATATAAATGATTATGGTGTGTTTAATATTCTTTCATTAATTACTACATACTTTCAACACTCACAGTGTTTGTCAGCTCGCTGTATAACCAATTTAAATCAGTTATACCCATCATGCAATGCATTTCCTTCCAATTTTTTTGTGATAAACTAATATATAATTGGCTAAATAAACATCCTCCAAAGTTTCAATAAAAATTTCCAAGTTTTTCTTACAATTTCCGTGGTTTTTATTCAATTTTTATCGATATCGATAATATCCCGATAGTTCCATCGAAATTTCCGTATTTTTGGACTACCGATATTTTCGATATCATCGATATTTTAGACCTTGGTTCTCTCCTTGATGTAACAAAAATAGCTCGGTCTATGAGTTGTTATTTACTTTTTTTAGTGTAGCAATCTTCAACCCATCAATTAATTCCCAATCGAGTCATCATTATAATCAATTCCCCATCGGGCATCAAGACCAGCCGCCCCATCACCCTTCACATGAAAGTATGACGCTGATGCCCACTCCCATCTCTACCGCCTTATCCTCCCCTCCAATTCTGATTCCTATTTCGAGCCTCACGAGAAGTCTCTTTCACTCCAAGAGATTCAGGCCTACATTAAGGCTGAAAACATGAGCTTGGAGGAGCCTTGTCTCTTCTCCGCCGGTTGGCTTTTGGAGGGAGGATGTTGTGGGGGTGGGACTGGGTAATCTGTGCGTCGCCGGAAAATCTAGGTTTTGTAGGGGCTCGGTAATTTGGTGTGAAGACCCGTATTTTGAAAATATATATTGGTTATATTTATGTGTGTAATTATCTTGGTACGTATATGTAAATATTGTTGTTATAATTTTATATTAATTATTATGAATACTATTATAATAATACTTATATATTTATATGTTTATGATAATATTTAGTTTCTTTGATTATTAAACAAATTTGTTATTCATGTGTCGTCCACTTCATGCATGTTAAATGGCTAAGTTCAAAGGTATAGTAATCCTATTACATTTGCAACACCTCATACTATTACATTTTATACATGGCAGTCTTATATTCATTACATGCATTATCACCTTGAGTTCATCTATTTACTTTGCAAAGCATGAGACACCTCATGCTATAATTTTGGGTTGCTGGCAACCTTATCTTGTTAATATCATGCCAAATTGACAACATGATATTTTGTTAGCCGCCATAGATTAGTAGCAACCAACTTTCCCTTAATATAAATAGGGCATTCTACAATTGAAATGAGAGTAAGAAATGAGAAAGAAGAAAGAGAGAGAAAGAGAGGAGAAAGAGAGTGTAGCTTGTGTTTTCTTAAAATTTTGAGCTAGCTTTGGAATAGAGGTAGATAAAAGTAGAATTGTTAAGAAAAAGAGTGGGAGACAGAGTTTGTGAATGCAATGGAAAATTGGGAAACACCTTACATTTCTAGCAAAAGCTTTGGTGTCAAGGTAGGGGTTTCTTGGGGGCCTTTACAGAAGATTGATTTAATTAAATTTCGTGAGCTCTATGTTATGTGTGATATTATAATGGATATTCTTGAAATTGTATAATGTTCTTGATATTGGATGTTTACGTATTGTTAACTATTTGGTTAATGTTGGCATAATTATATATACATTGGTGATGTTTTAAATGATTACATTGTTGTGAGATACATGGGATATGTGAAAGACATAATTATATCATGTCATGGAAATTGGTTGGAGTTGTTGGGTTAAGAAAATAATGATGGAAAATAGGGTAATGGAAATAGTCTTTTGTGTAGTTGAGTTTAACTCTAGGCAGGTACCAGGTCTCATGGATCCCACAGTGCACATTGCTTTTATTGGGTGATTCGGGATTGGCGACAGGGAGTTAGACAAGATGACTAACAAAAGGGGAATTATGGGATGATTGAGATGAGCGTTAGTTCATATAAATGGGCATTCGGGACCAAGTGGTATAAGGATGGTATGGGACGTGCAGGTCTACTTGTCCAGTTATATGAATTAATGGGATTAGATGAAGAGAATTCATGCATTATTATTAATAATGTGATATTTGGCTGTGTGATTGTATGTCACTTAATTTAATTATATCAATTTCATGTAAACAAGTTTATGTCCCTATTGAGCTGTGGTTTTGCTCACCCCCTAATAGATTTTGCAGGTACCGAACCTGAAATCTAGAGCTTGTGATGATTTTGGCATATCTATAGTGTATTGTGTACATAGCTTGTGGATGAATAATGAGCTACTCTTTTAGTGAATTCTCGTGTAGTTCTAACTTGTAAAATAATGTAAAAATTTTAAGACTTCAGATGTTCTCATTTTCGCTGAATATTCTACGTGAAATATTTACTTTATTTATTTAAATGTTTCTTCACATTTTAGTTATAGTCTTTATTAAATTCTAGGCTTTTTATCACAAATGGTCCTTCAGGTTTGCGAAATTATCATCTTTCGTCCCTAAGGTATTTTTGTGACACTAATGGTCCTTAACGTTACCCTCCACACATCAAAACGGTCCTTGCCGTTAGCTTCCGTTAAATTTTATGTTAAATTGATGACGTGACACATATGTGGAGCCTACACATACAATAGTATATAGCCACATGGCTTTAAATAAAATATATAACATTTTTTAAAACTTAAAATCCATATAAAAATTTTAAAAAGAAAATTAAGTCTTTTTATAAATAAAAAAAATATTAAAACTAAAAAACTAAAAATCTTGCAGCCATCCCCTCATCGCAGACCCACTCATCAAGCACCTTAAGCCAAGGAATTCCAAGAGCTCCAAGTGTTCAAGAAGGAAATGGCCTCTCGATTGGCGGATTTTGAAGCCAAAGAGTTGAACTTTAACTTGGTGATGAGAACTAAAGCCAAGGAATTGCAGGGCATTGTACAGGAGGTTGAGCCAAACAAACAAACATTGATTGAAGAATATGACAGATAGATGAAATCCAACGAGCAGAAACTTGGTTCGATTCAGAAATTAGTGCTGGAGTACTCGAATGCATTTGAATCGAAAATAAAAGATTGTAATTTGCTTGAGAGTGGGTCTGCGATGGGGGGAGGGGCGCTGGGAGAGGGAGAACGCAGAGGATGGCTGTAGGTTTTTTAGTTTTTTTATTTATAAAAAGACTTAATTTTCTTTTTAAATTTTTTATATGGATTTTAAGTTTTAAAATATTTTAAATATATTTAATATTTTATTTAAAGCCTCATAGTTCTATACCATTGGATGTGTGGGCGCCACATATGTGCCATATCATCAATTTAACAGAAAATTTGACGAAAGCTAACGGCAATGACCATTTTGATGTATGGAGGGTAACGTTAAGGACCATTAGTGTCACAAAAAAACCTTAGGGACGAAAAGTGATAATTTCACAAACCTGAAGGACTATTTGTGATAAAAAGCCTAAATTCTATAATTAAGATGTGAATCAAGTCTTAACCTAAGGTTATGTAAATTCGTGGGTTGGGACGTGACATCTGGGTTCGAGGGGCAAGGTAATAAGTGATGAAAAGAAGTTCATGACCTTTGCTTTGTTTTGCTGATTTTGATTTTGCACTCTTAAATGTGATCTTGCATGTTAATTTCTTGTAGAATTGTTGAATAATTGGAACACGCAACCTATAAGAGCAGTTCCAGCCGTTGCTTAAGGCAGGGCAGGAGGGGGCCCAAGCATGGTTTCTCACTTCCAGCGGGCCTAAGCTGCTTGGGCAACAACTGGGTCCCACGAAACCAGGCTAGCCCAAAGGCAAAACGAGCCCGTGCTCTAGCCTGGGTTTACTGATGTCAATGATGACGTCAGCAACAAAAAAAATCTTTAAAAAAACTAGAATTTTCAGAATTTAAAAAAAAAAAAAAAACTTAGTCATATTCTTCACTTCCCACACCAAAACTCCATACAAATTCCTCTCCTCATATCTCATGTGAATTGTGGTTGCTATGGCAATAGATGGAAACTCCACAAGCCTTTTGCAAGGGCTGCCACTATTCATGTGAATAGTAACAGCCCTTGCCTTGCCTTGCCCTTTGCCATGGCAAATGGGTGGAAGTGCTCTAACAGAGGAGAGAAAAAGACGGGAGGGGGAGAGAGAGTAAGTCACCTTTTTGTTTCTTTTCATTTATTTATTTTTTTAACTATTTTAAATTTTATAATAATAAAAATAAAAATCAAATAGTAAGTCACGTGAATGACATGTGATTTTTTTGACGGAAAAATGGATAAAATTTTAAAAAAATTTTAATGACAAGGGCTAAATTGATGATTTTTAATTAATTCGGGGCCTAAATTGATTGATTTTTTTTTTTTAACTCAGGGAGTTAATTTCTACAAGGGTCATAATTCCGGAGGTAAAACAAAAAATTCTCTCTAATTGGAAGGAATTACATATAAATTTGATTAACGAGATTAACAAATGGACAATGCTTGGCTCTGATACCTCAGGAGTCGTTCCTCCTGCACATACGACGTGACCTCTTTACAAAAAGACACATGTTTTTTTTTCTTTTTTTCTTTTCCTTTTTTCCTTTCAACTCTTTTAACCCAAGTTCTAGTTTAACTCAGGTCACCCTCTTTCTCTCAGAGAGGCCTTTTCTTTTGACAACCACCTAACTCCGATTATCGGCAACATAAACCCTCATCTATTAGCCACGTAAATATCAGGGCACCGACAACATAAATCTCCCGTGAACTTATCCCACTATTTGATTAATTCCCTTTGGGATGGTTAGTCCAACAACAATATTTCCCTTTCTTAATTTCTCTTTTATTTTTGGAATTTTAGTTTTCATAATTCCTATACATGGTAGATTCTTCATATTGGGGGTTGTTTTTCATAACCATTTCCGATGAGTGGATTTCTTATGTTTATATGGTTTATCAAAGTAGCCTACTTGTAATGAACTTATGTTGATAAATATATAAAAACATCTATTTGATTTGTAATATAATCTTATCTTTCTCCTTGTAAGCTAATATAATCTTATCTTTTCTCCTTGTAATATAAAAACATCTTTTTTATGAAATAAATGGTTATAAGTTGCAGCGAATCTGTTTGAAGAAATGTCTAAACCAAGTTGTGATCTTGTTTTTTTTTTTGTTTTTTTTTTCTTTCTATTTTTGTGATTTCTATTTTCTTAAATGATTTTAATTTTTAAATATGATTTAGTGGTTCTAATTGGTAGTAGCAATAAGCAAAGGTCTGAGAGTATAAGGGCATGTTTACGTATTAGTAATGGGTATGGAAAGAAAGGGAATAATTTCCATTCCTGACTTCCCTGCGTTTACTTGCAATCATGAATGAAAAAATAAGTGGGCCCCACCTCAAAATCTGTAATCACATCCCCTCAAAACTAGGTATCAGATCAACTAGGGGGGGGAGTAGTCGATACGATTCCCATTCCTGTTTTCTCTTATTAACTTCCAAAAATACCCTTACCACTTTATCATAATTCCAAAACACCCCAAACCCTAAAAAAAAAAAAAAACTCACTCTAAGAAGTTCCAAGACACTCCAACTTCTTTTTCATGTTAGCGTTGCAAACACAACCTCTCAGAAGCATCAGCAACGCCTTATGCTATGTAAGTCATTCTATCTATCTATCTATCTATCTATCTATCTAACTTCTTCTTCTTCTTCTATCTTTTGTCTTCACATTCATCACAAAACAAAGTACGGTCATGGATGAAGACTTTTGTGGAGATTATATATCTTTTTTTTTGGTAGTATGAAGATTACGTATTTAATTGTATGAAGATTATGCAGGTTATTATTATTGGATTTGTTTACTAGTTACGTAGGTGAAAGATGTACATTTATTGGAGTTTATTTTTTTCATTTGAAATTGGCTCTGGACAAATGTGTTATTAACATTATCATTGAACTGGGCTCTTGCTGTTCATCTTGTTCAGCATATTGAGTCCTCATGTTTACACTGCCTTACTGGTTTGCTGGATTAGTTTGGTCTCCTTAGCCAATTTGAGAATTATATATGTGCTGTGGTGAAAATGTGCAGGGCATTTTAGTAATCAAATTAATTTGGATTCTAATTTATGAAAATTAGTAAACAAAAACAATGGGAATCAACCCTATTCCTTTGCTAATTCCATATGTTTAGTAAACAGCTTAATGGAAATGATTTTTCCTATACTGATTCAGTAGTTCTCTGATTCCTAAATTCTCTGATTCCTAACTTTCTCCATTACTGATATGTAAAAACAAAACAAAAAAAAGAAAACATGTGTCTTTTTGTAAAGAGGGCACGTCCTATGTGAGGAGCCGAGCATTGTCCATTTGGGCTTTTGGAAGGGTCCGCATCGGCGGTGTTGGAGTCAATCACAAAGATGCTTCTTCCCTTGGATATCAGACGCAAAAATCTAGCTCGCAATATTCACCAGTCACCAACACAACCACGCGCTCCCTTAACAAACGCAAACTACAAGCTGCCATCTGCACCGCTCATCTTAAACCCAAACGCAATTTTCTTTTTTTTTAATGAAAAAAAGCCAACGCATTTTTCATTCTGTGCCATCTGCGCGTATACATGTGAGCCGCTAGCCCTCCTATTTAAGCCAGCAAATTTGGGCTTTGTTTTTCTCTTCTTTATTTAGTCTTGCCTCACTTTACTTGCGCATTCGGCTTCTTTCTTTAAACCATTTCAGCAGATCAGTGCCTTCGAGACTGTAGGGACGGCGATTCTCCGACTAGCAGAAGATGAAGATTTTTGTCAAGACTCTCAAGGGCACTCACTTCGACGTCGAAGTGAAGCCTGAGGACACGGTTAGCTTCAGTCGTTTTGAATTCTTTCATTTTTTTAATTCCGTGTTTTTTTTTAAAATTTCAATCGCGCATTATGATCGTAATTGGAGTGTTTTCTTGGGTTTTGGTGTCGATTTTCTATTTGCTTCGCAATTTGGTAAAGACTTAATGTGCAAGCTTTAACAGGTTTTTCTGTTTTTGGCTTGTGTACGTTAATTGGACTTAGGTTTTTGCTGCTAACACTTGTCAGTATTTTTGGTTTATGGTGGAATTGGAATCTGGGAATTTACGCTTTCCTTGTTAAATCACTCGTTCAATTTTTTTTTTCTTTCGTTTCTTTGTTTATCGCAATTTTCAAGCTCTACGGTATGGCAGACTTTGCTTCATTATTGAGTACATTCAGCTTGCTTTATGCAGGAAATGTGGTTGGGTGTGCTTATAAATTTACTTGCGATAATTACTGGCTACTTTATCCAAATTACATTATTCACAAAAAACCACTGCTCTTTCCAGGTTGCTGATGTGAAGAAACAGATAGAAACTAGTCAAGGTTCAGATGTATATCCTGCTTCACAACAGATGCTAATTCATCAAGGAAAAGTACTTAAAGATAGCACAACATTGGACGAAAACAAAGTTGCTGAAAACAGCTTTGTTGTGATAATGTTGACTAAGGTATTTTTATTTTTGTATTCGATAGTTTAGAGTGCTACATTTTCCATTAAATAATAAATCAGTGACAGTAATTATGCTTGTATTATAGCTAATGTCTTGCTAAACATCCATCATGGAAATGGAAATTATTGTATGGCATTCATTTCTTTTGAAATTTCTATTTGGTGCTAATGTCTTATTCTTGTATTTTGAATTTCCTGTTTATTCACGTCTAGTTTATGCCCAACTCCTGTCATTCCCTAATGTAAAATTTGTTTTACTTGAAGTTGGTGATGTCAATTTGATACCCCTATTTCGTTTGCATCTGATTTATGCCAACTATTTGTGGTGTTGAAATTCCTTCTCCCACCAGATAATGTTGCTCAATCTTCTCTTCTTTGTCGGTTTAGAATGATGACAAGTTGTTTTGACTTACTTTATATACCTAACAATGCTAGAGTAAGAGCTCGATTGGTGAAGGTTCAGGTGCATCAACCGCGACTATAACTAAGGTAAGACATATATTTTTTTCATTGTTTTCTGTGATTTGTTTTCTCTGTGGAAGGGGCGTGGAGTTTACCACATGCTTTGGTTCAAATTCTTGGGATTCATCTATAGTCTTATGTTAAATTCCATTCTTCACAATTTATCTTTATAATTAGTTTTTCATTCAATACACATTGGATTGCTTCTGTTACATATTAGTTCCGTTAGAGCTGAGATACTGTTAAACATAGAGTTAGTGTGTGTATATACTTTGATTTCCTTGTTTGACTTTAGAAGAAAAATTATGAGCCTGGGATTATAAAAAGAGAAAACCTTCTACACAGACTTAGTGAACTAAACAAGCTCAGTAACCCTGATCTATTTGCATGCATGTCTGTGGACGAACTAAAGCTTTCTTTTTTATCTTTTTATGTTGGGCTGTGAGTGTAGTTACTGAGTGTTGTTTTATGCGCAGGCACCACAGCCAAGTGCACCTTCTGCTGCTCCAACTGTGACATTAACGGCACCTCAGGCTCCAATACCAACTTTAGCATCGTGAGTCTTGTTTTGTATAAGTTTTAGTTGTACCAAAAGTATGATGTTCATATTTCATTATACATGTTCTGTTTGTAATTTTTCTTGATTTCTCAGGCCTGCTTCGGTTACCACACCTGCTCCTGTCTCTTCAGCTACCACAGAGTGAGTAATTTTGTTCCTTCCGGTGATGCTTTCAGTTTTAGATCTGTAGCCAATGTCTCCCGCCCCTTCCTCATTAAGTTCGTCACTGGCTTTATATATTCTTTTCTTTCCTAATACAATTATGTGGAATTGTTGAAGCAGGGTAGAATCTAATCCCTACGGCCAAGCAGCATCTGATCTGGTAGCTGGAACTAACTTGGAGGGAACAATTCAGCAAATTCTGGATATGGGTGGAGGTACTTGGGACAGGGATACTGTTGTACGTGCTCTTCGTGCTGCTTTCAACAACCCAGCGAGAGCTATTGACTATCTTTATTCTGTAAGTGGAGATATTATAATGAAAAATTCAGGACTTGCTCTACTCTCTGAGTTATATATCTTCTAAATCATGGTTCTCTATCAAATTTTCAACAATGGTAACAATGTTGAGTAGTATTGTAGAAAAAAGAGTTGATAAGAGTGGTGATTTTCAGAACCAAAAAGCAGTGGTTATCCCTGCTCTTTGATTATTCTTATCTTTTCCTTTTGATGCCAATTTGGTATTTCTTGAAGGGTATCCCTGAGCAACCCGAAGTTCCAGCTGTAGCCCATATTCCTGTGAGTGGGGAAGTTGCAAACCTTCCAGCACAACCTCCACAATCAGCTCAACCAGCATCCACTCCTCCAAGCGGACCTAATGCCAATCCTTTAAACCTTTTTCCCCAGGTACTTATCATGCAGCACCTGTGATTAATTATGGTGGAAGAATTTTTCAGTGATACACATGCCTTTACGGAAACAGGGCCTTCCGAATGTGGGTGCTGGTGGTGCTGGTGCAGCCAATCTTGATTTTCTGCGTGACAGCCAACAGGTCATTTATCTCCCTCTCTCTATCTATATATTTGCATGTGCATGTGTGTGTGCATTTATGCATGAACGAACCCACAATTAAACATTGTGGTTTTTTTAAACTCTCGATTTGGTGTTGTTTGTCTCAGTTCCAAGCCTTGCGAGCTATGGTGCAGGCTAATCCACAAATATTGCAGGTACTTCTTCCCAACCCAAATGTTGTTTAGTCACCCTGTTCTTTTGGCGATAATTCTTCTATTTTTGTTACAGCCTATGCTTCAAGAGTTAGGGAAACAAAATCCTAATCTTATGAGGCTAATTCAACAGCATCAGGCTGACTTCCTTCGCCTGATTAATGAACCTGTGGAAGGTGGAGAAGGGTAAGGAGTTTATTATCTTACCTTTTATGTACTCTTTTAGTCTTTGGGGTTTGTTGTTGGTTACGTGTATGATACATGATTATGTATGTTTATATTGATCATTTGTCACTTTGTTTCAGGAACATATTGGGCGATGCAGCGGTGCCGCAGTCAATAAGTGTTACTCCTGAGGAGCGTGAAGCTATAGAACGTGTAAGTTCTCCCTTTTTTATATAAACACTATATTTAATGCATGCAATGCACATGAAATGTAGCTTAAATCATATGAAATAACAAATTTGAACTTGATTTGAAGAATACTTTTAAGATGAAAACAGGAAACACTGCCTTTAATCACCTAATTGAACAAAATTTATTGAAAATTCATCGAGTGAAAAAGTTTAGTTGTGATTTTCATTTAACCAAATACGCTTGGAAGTATCTGAAAAATGAGAAGGAAGGGAGAGATCTAGAAAAACTTGATGAATGTCCAATCATTAGTCTCGAGGATTTAAAAGTCTTCAGTTTTGGTCCAATCATTACTGATTTAAAACAGTGATTTTCATGAACTGATTTAGCTTTATGGTTATGGTATCAGTGTTACGCTTTGCAAAATTGCATTACATATGTGTTTTGAATCTTGCCAACAACTTATTACCTCAAGGAGTTGTGTGTATTGGACCTTAGAAGTTTTAGTTTGCTTATTGTGGCTATTTTATATCCACTCTTTTCGTAAGGGACTCGTGGTTTCAGTGGTTATAAGAGTTCTAACTTTCTATGATATATTCCTGCTGTTCTTTGAGCGGACAATTTTCGTTCTTATTGATTGTTTATCCTTGCCAGCTTGAAGCAATGGGATTTGATCGAGCAATTGTATTGGAGGTTTTCTTTGCCTGCAACAAGAACGAAGAGTTGACTGCCAACTACCTCTTAGACCACATGCATGAATTTGAGGAATAATAATCTATGGAAGATCAGCCGTCCAAACCCCTGTTAAATATAAATTGAAAAAAAGAATATAAAAACCCCTCTTCTCAGGGCTTTCTTTTGAATTTTATTGCAATTTTATTTTCTTTCACATTTAGCCTTTTTTATAGTGTGGAGTTTGGATTATGTGGATTGTCAATAGTGTACTAGAAATGTGAAGCCAGAAGTTTCTACCCAAATCCAATCTTCATTTCTCAGCTGCATGCAATTGAATATTTTTATTTTTGGTCGATTTCTTATGTCGTGAATATGAATAAATTTTTTTGTTTTTTGGTCAATGAATATGAATAAGTTTTGAACTAGCACAATTTCTAGTTATGATGCAGTTGGGTGAAAGTCATACATCTTTTCCTTGTCATTTTTATCACAACATTATTGTCTGGGAAGCAAAGCGATTTAAGTAGAGCAACAATCATTGATCTGGATAAAGGAGAAGATATATATATACCCTTTAAGGTTCCTTCCAAACCATCTATTTTTTAAGTCTACATTAATAGATCATTCTTGTAAAAAATTAGACAAATCAAAAACCGTTTCGATATCCAATAATGTTCTACAAAATCAATTAACACAGTTCTTTAAGAAAGTACTAAAATTTCAATAATTTAATTGAGTGGTCAAATGATATCTGATTCAAGTGATTTTTTGTAGAGATGATTTTTGAATGAGTACCTACAAAATAGACGTAGGGATGGCCCTGAGGGTGTGCAAGTGGTGCCACCGCACAGGGCCCCCAATTTTTAAAGGCCCCGAAATGTTTTCACGTGTATATTACCTATATTAATATTATAAGTGTTATATATATATATACTTGAGTGTGCAGGAAAGTAACACAATTGTATATTTGGTTGAGTTGGAATTCATCCCTTTGATTTTAATAGGCAAGTTGAGTTCGAGTTCATATTGTGTCATTTAGTAGTTTAAAAAAAAAAAGTTCACGTCTTCTTCCTATATATATATATTGACATGGACAAAAGACTTGCCTGTCGGTGGTGGTGGGTTGGCTTTCTCCACCTCAATATTTACCGACTGATGTGTAGAATTGGGTTGTCTTTTTAAAACACTTGTCGTATGTTTGTATTCGATAAGGTTCACATCAAAATGAAAAGTTGTGAACCAAATCAATTGTTGCAGAAAAGAGTTTGAACAATGCACGGAATGTTCCTGAAGCTCCTTGGTTATGGCACTAGCGGTCATGACTGTCAATATAATCTCTTCAAGTTTTATTTCCTTTTTCTAAGAGTGGGGGTGGAAGGAAAATTTGAGTGAGTAACATGAGCATGCTATGTATATCAAATTATCAATCGAAGTAGGACACAGCAAAGATGAGCACGACATCAACCACTCAGTTTTACCTTGTTGATGGATTTACGCGTCCTGTTAGGCATATGACGTTGAGACTTTGTTCTCCAAAAATAAAGACAAAATAATGATTTCTCTCAAGAAGACAAGAGAATCATGCGGGGCAAGATGTTTAGTGGGAACGCATGCTTTTTGTTTGGGGGCTAATCGACGAGAAGACATGTAGTGGTCACGGCGCGGCTGCCTATAGTCTTAGCTACTGGGTTAGCAGACAATAATTTACAACCGATAATCAAATTCTTGGATATACACACCCGTGATATCTAAGTTCTACTTCCCTAATCGGTATAACATGTATCGAATTGATCATTCGTACAGAAAGAGGTAGGCTTTATGAATGTATATGTTGTTGTTCCAACTCACCGAAAGATAGAGATTGCCATCAGAAATGCTCCAGTCAGGTCACATCCACGTTTGTCCTTAGGCCCCAAAGCCAAAAAGTTAAAAGCTCTCCCGAAGGATGTCGCATGGTTTGCATTTTTATTGTTCTTTTACATCGACATGATGTGTGTGCGCTTCAATAATGACATGTTCTAGAACCACACGTAGAGGAATTTTGGGCCGTTAGTTAGGGTTTGTTTGGCAGGAGAAAGATTTTTATGAAACGATCCTGACCAATAATTTTATGATATACATGATAACTTTTCCATGTATTATAGCATTATTCGAAAAGTATAAGGGAGTCAAGGACCACACGTCGTCATGGGATTTTCACTTTTCATCTCTCAAGATTTTCTGGTTTTCTTTCATGTCAGCCACTTGCCATACAAGGAGTAAATTAAAAAGAATCCCAAGAGTTGGAATAATTTATAGGAAAACGTCATCACTTTGCATATCATGCCATTGCCTTGGTTAATTATTATATGTAGTCACATGCATATATACAGTGACTTATCATTTGGATATATTCTGAATGAGAGTGTGCTTTTTTGACCGTGAAATGAAATCGACTTGTGCTAAGTATAAATACAAGATTGAAATTGATTCCTAACAACATATATATCATAATGCATAAAGAATTCCACCCTCTCTTTCTGCTAATCCTGCTATACAGCTGCAACTTAAACGCCAGAGACAAAAAAGATAGAAGAAACTCACCACCTCACTTTTCTCTGTGTTTGGTTCATTGACAGATAAAGTAAAATATCTTCTTATTGGCAAGAGTAGGCAGGAATTTTAAATACAAATAAATTTACCCTATTTGTAACTTGTAAGAGACTTGATTCATTAGATTTTATCTCGCTAGGAGACAATCACAATGATCATAGATTCATAGTGAGTCAGCAGCTTTAAAATTCTGGTTATATTTTCTTCTTCCCAAATTCTTTGTCTGCTGAAAATCATATCTACCTATCCATCTGTACAGTCGCATTACATATTAAAAGATTGAAAGCTCCTTAACCATGAATACATCGATATCCATCCTTGCAAGTTGCAGCCATGAAACTTGACATCTTAGAAAATTCTTCCGAAAGCTCTTTAGGCCGATCGATCACGTTAGTTAGGTGATGCACTAAATATATATATATATATATCTCTATTGACTCACAGAACAATCACATTGATTAATTACCATTATCAACACAAAATACAGCTCTCATCAATGGAAGTTGGGGGGGGGGGGGGGGACCTCCGCTATTGCACTGTTGCATTGCATGCCAATCATGTAAGCAAATTGGTGGTGGTGGTGGTGGCGGTCTCCGATGAGTCACCGAGTCTTATTTCAGTAGTACACGGGAAAACTGACCTAGCCCACCCAACTCATCTTTGAATCACAATCATTATTTGGGTGATTTATAAAGAGTCATAGTCACGCTGATCCCAGTCAAATCATGGGAGGCTCACAAAGTCCTCCCCATTTTATTAGTAGGACACGTGTTGGGTACGTAATGAGTGATGATCATCGACTAACCCTTTATTACTGACAAAAAGCGCAACATTTACGAGACAATACAATGAAAATACCTTATTTGTTGTTAATGATTTTGATTTGTAGATTAGTGGTTTTATGATTCGAATCCTATGATATTGATACTATAGTAATGTGTGTGTGTGAGAAATCTCCTTGTCTTTGCAGTCTAGATTATCGCTTGTATTGTTACAAATAATATGATTCTATCTCACTGAAATCCATTGATTCATAAGTGTGTTTGTTGTTCGGGTGAATTTTAAGTTGTCAGTTTTCAGCAATTCACCACCTATTGCCTGCGTCATGCCTCACGTCAAGCACTGATGAATAAAGTTGGGGGGGGGGGGGGGGGGGGACCTATGTACTCACGGCCTTGTAAGTTGTATGATTTGGCTACGGTTTTCTTAATTTGTAGTTTTGCGTTTGAATGTTTATTGCTTGGCTGACTGCATTGATCTGCATTGATAAATTGGAATATTATTATCTCCCACTCCCATTAGTGTCATAGTGATGAGGAATATATCAGAAGAGAAAGACTTGCCTTTGTTTAATTAATGCACTTCCTTATTCAGCATTTCCAATAGTTATGTTTGAACTAGTCTTCTCTCTTCCTTCCTCTCTGTATTTGGCAGAAACGTGTTCATATTGATTTATGGCGCACGGCCACGACACAAAAGCCAATCCAGCAATTCTAGTTTGTTGATATATAGCAAAAGGCATAGAATGGTAAAATATTTAAAATATCATAAAATGTCCTTGATTAATGCAAATATTAAGAATTGAAATTATTAATTAAATGAGAATAATATGGTAACTTCACACTTTTTCATATTAAAAAATTAAAATTAAAAGAAAAATTAGATAATAGATCCTATTTTTATGGGACACAACTAGTAACTACCCATTTTTTTTTTTAATTGTAAAATAAATATTTTTTTTTTTTTTAAATCTCTCACAGCGCGTACAAAGAGACTAGTATATATATAATCACATTTTATTTTGGACCAGACAATCTCCACCGCACGAATAAACCCAATATATTTTTTTCCCCTCATATGTTTGTATGTTTAATTAGTAATTTTCAATTTTCCCCTTAGTTGGTTTGGTGAAACAAATTAATGGGGCGTTTAATTAAATGGTAATCTTATCTTTGGCATAGGCTAACAGCTGCTTGCCAATAATTTTGCCAGTTCATCCCGCATCAGGTTTGCATTATTTCAGCATTACAATAAGACAAGTCTATAAAAAAAATTGTAAATATCAATATTAATTACTATACACATACCTGCCTGCCTCCTACATATCGTATATTGGTTTCGATGTCTTATTATAGGCCACAATTTGCCTGCCCCACACACTCTCTCTCTCTCACACACACACACACAGAGCCAAAATAAAAATAAATGATGTGTGTGGATGAAACAGTAAGCGTAACTCAAAGTTAAGTTTTACTCTGCTCTATCCTTCCTTATTGCATTTGCCCTATAAATAATGGGAGCTTCGTGGGTCACTTAAAACTCAAAGCAGATGGAAAAGATGGAGGAGAAAGGCAACCATGTTGCGAGGAAAAAGGGAGGCTTGGTCACTATGCCCTTCATCTTTGGTAAGCTAATCACTAGCCAGCGGTTTCTTCTTCTTCTTCTTCTTCTTCTTCTTCTTCTTCTTCTTAATTTAATTATCTCTTAATTATTTTGTTTGTTTGTTTTTGGGGTTTTAATTAGTTGATTAATATACTAATGGAGATTGTACTGTTGTTCATGACTTGGTGGTTGTAGCTAATGAGATTTGTGAGAAGTTGGCTGTGGTGGGTTTCAATGCTAATATGGTTAGCTACTTGACAACACAACTTAATATGCCATTAACCAAAGCAGCCAACACCATCACCAACTTTGGTGGCACTGCGAGCTTGACCCCCTTGCTTGGTGCCTTCCTTGCTGATGCCTACGCTGGCCGCTTCTGGACTATAACTATTGCTTCCATTATTTACCAGATTGTAATTCTCCACCCTCTCTCTCTCTCTCTCTCTCTCTCTCTCTCTCTCTCTCTCTCTCTCTCTCTCTCTCTCTCTCTTATAGACACATAACATAAACATGAAGATTAAGAGTATAGAACATGTGAATGAAACACCAAAAGGAATATATCTTATCAATCATAGTGAGTTATATGGCTTATCGAGCGAGTCATTTTCAAGATCAACTACAGAAAAAAGAACATAGAAATTTGTTACCTTTTAAATGATTTTTCATAAAGGGTTTCCAAAAGAAAACAGAGAAAGTTGACACAAGCGGACAAGTTTAGTTAAGATTATTAATAGTGCATGTCCAGTATGATTGAGCTCAATTTTTAATTAGTGAGTGACATACATTCATCACTATTGTCACAATCAAGCTTGCAAAGAATTGATACACCAGTCCATTTCTTTTGTTATTAATATTATTAATCAAAGACTAATTCTTATTAACATTTGTATTTTCGTACTTAATTAAACAGGGCATGATTAGCTTGACAGTATCAGCAGTACTTCCCCAACTAAGGCCTCCCCCGTGCCAACACAACCAAGTGTGCAAAGAAGCCGACGGGGGACAGCTTGCAATTCTGTATGCATCTCTTTTACTAGGAGCACTCGGGTCGGGCGGGATCCGACCCTGTGTCGTGGCATTCGGGGCGGACCAGTTTGACGAGGCGGACGAGAAGCAAACCACTAAGACATGGAATTATTTCAACTGGTACTATTTTGTGATGGGGGCATCTATATTACTGGCTGTGACAGTGCTTGTGTATATCCAGGACAATATAGGATGGGGTTTGGGACTTGGAATTCCAACTATAGCCATGTTTATCTCAATTATTATATTTATAGTTGGGTACCCGCTTTACCGGAACTTGGATCCGGTTGGGAGTCCGTTTACCCGGTTGATACAAGTGTCCGTGGCTGCCTACAAGAAGAGAAAGCTGCCTTTGGTGTCTGATGATAGATTGCTGTATCAGAATGATGAACTTGATGCCCCTATTTCTCTGGGTGGGAAGCTTTTTCATACTAAACACATGAAGTAAGTCTTTCTTTCTTTTCTCTCTGTCTCCCACTGAAGTTGCATGCATATTTGTGGCTTATTAGCACTTTCACACATGTTTTCTCACATAATTATCATAATTGGTTTTATTATAAATTGTCACATAAACCAGACTTGGAAATTTTGGATAGCTCAGAGGGTTGCTTTTTTCACCGTCTGGCTAAATTGGCACAGAAAAGGAAGATCAAATATATATATATATATATATATATATATTTAGTCATATATCCATTCTTAGCACTAAAACTATAAATAAACCCTACATCATTTAATTTCTATAAACAAACTCAAAAGAAACCCAAAAAATGATAGTTGGCCCTGTTGAATTTAATTTTGATTATTAAATTACTTTGATGTCCTATTGAGTGTTTTAGGCTTTTTTACGAGATTTTGGGGTTGGGTTTGTTTTAAGAAATCAATGACAATTTTGTAATTTAAAAGAAGTTAAAAGCTTTTTTATTATGTTGTAAATGGGTTTTAGGTGTTTTTCTATAGTCCATTTCATATATGATTTTTTTATAATTGAGTATAATAGGCTCTTATATTGGGTATAATAGTGAATTCCCAAAAAAAAAATCTCTCTAGTTTTGAATTTGATAACAGATAGCCTGCATTATTATCAACACCTATTTTTGACGGGGCAATATTATAAATTTGTTAAGGTTGTTTGTCGTTAAGTGAAAGCATGTTGCAGATGATGACAATCATTTTGTCCATGCATTATTGATGAATTGAATACGTAGGGTCCACACTCCTCTGATCTTCTTGAGCAGCACCACACCACACACTTGGTTTGGTTTCTATTGTAGAAAGCTCGCTTCCTCTAGCAATATGAACGTGCAATCTAGTCACCTATGACTGCTTTCCAGAGCTTGGCCTGCTTTTCCCACAGCATGCTGGCTTACCTTTTTTGCTTCCCAGGTGTCACTGGCTTAATGGGTTTCTCATACACCAGATCAACGCTAAACATATACGAGCCCATCATTTGGCCATCACCACAATATTGGATAAAATTCTTAATCCCCAAAACACACACACACAAGAACTATGCAATTAAAGTAGCTATTAATTGAAGATATTGTATGCTAAATTAACCCAATTCCTTGTCAAGGACGACAACATAAGTCTTATCATGACGATTGGGATAGAACGTTACCCTAATATACGTATGGTGAAATATATATGCAGATTTCTTGACAAGGCAGCCATTGTGACTGAGGAAGACAATCTCAAGTTACCAAACCTATGGAGGCTGAACACCGTTCATCGTGTGGAAGAACTCAAATCTGTGATTAGAATGGGACCTATATGGGGAGCAGGGATACTCCTCATCACAGCCTATGCCCAACAAAACACTTTCTCACTCCAGCAAGCAAAAACCATGGACAGGCACCTCACAAAGTCCTTTGAAATCCCAGCAGGCTCCATGACAGTCTTCAACATAGTCACCATGCTGTCCACAATCGCATTTTACGACCGCCTCTTCATACCCTTTGCCAGGAAGCTCACAGGGCTCGACAGAGGCATCACATTCCTTCACAGAATGGGAATTGGCTTTGTCATTTCAATACTGGCTACACTGGTTGCTGGGTTCGTCGAAACTAAGCGAAAAAATGCAGCTTTTGCTCATGGGCTTGTAGATCAGCCTCATTCCATGATCCCCATTTCAGCGTTTTGGCTCATTCCTCAGTATAGCCTTCATGGGATGGCTGAGGCATTTATGTCAATTGGGCACCTCGAGTTTTTCTATGACCAGGCACCAGAAAGCATGAGGAGCACTGCTGCTGCGCTGTTTTGGACTGCAATCTCTGCTGGGAATTATGTGAGCACTCTTTTGGTGTCCCTGGTGCACAAGTTTAGTGCTGGGCCTAATGGATCAAATTGGCTGCCAGATAATAATCTAAACAAGGGGAAGTTAGAATACTTCTACTGGGTGCTCACATTATTGCAAGTTATAAATCTGATTTACTACATATTCTGTGCCAAAATGTACACTTTTAAGCCCATTCAAGTCATCAAGAAAGAAGCTGCTGAGTCTGAAGAGAAGGGCGTAGAGCTTGTCAATCGCGTTTAGTTGGCTTTTTAATTAATTAATTAATCAATTAGTGCTCAGGTAGGCAGGCAGTCACCACTGGTTATGGTTTAGTGTATAGAAAATGAGGAGACTGTCTATATTGAATAATAAATTATAGATTCTCTGAATCATCCAGCCTGTATGATCAATTATTTGTATATTAGATCTTGGAAGCATACGAAATTCAAACATGTGCTTCTTACTCATCTTATCCACTAAAGCAAGGCCTCTATTTTGCTCTGTTTTGCAGAAAATTAATTTTATGGTAAGTTTTACTTTACTACCCAGAAGTTTATCGGTGAAAAAAAAACAAGGCTTAATACATAAAGACTGGATTCAATTTTGGGTGATCTTAAAAAGGCCATGAACTAGGCCCAGTTTTATCTTTGGGTTTGGGACCTGACCCAAGAGGGAGTAACCAAGGCCTAATAAAATGGAGATCTTATAAAAAGAAGAAGAGGAAAGTGGTGTTAAGAAACCTTGATGAACAATCAAACAAGAGATTGACTTTTCCCGGATGGTCGGTCTGATTGTGTTTGACTTTTGATGATCCCATTCCCATGTAATGTAAAAGATAAAAGTGGTGGTTTCCTTTACCTTAGGCAGGCCGCATCCTTAGCGAAGCTTCAAACCCTATAGCCTTACGTTATCGGTTGCACCCCTTTTCAACACAACCAACAACAAAAGCAACAAAGGCAACTGCCTTGCATCTTGAGGACCCTAATTATTATTAACATTATTATTTGAAGGTTTTGTTTGTAAATTGTAACTATAAAGAAAGAAAAAGAAGGAGAAATCGTTTCGTTGGGGGTAGGGTTTTATTTGTGAATGATTTTAGGGGTGAAACGCAGCTGTAGCGGAGCCATGGATGGTATGGCAATGGCAGAGTCGACGTCCACGCCTCCTCTAACATCCATTGTTGAAGCCTTTGAGGAGTTGGGCAAGTTCCTCCAATCCCAACAACAACAACAACAGAGGCTAAGTTTGGATACCTTCTGCCAGGCCTCTTCTCTCGTCTCCATCCTCTTCAGTTGCCTTGGCCTCGCTTTCAAGTTCGCCGAGATGGAGTACGTCTCCAAGGTTCCGTTTCTCTCTTCCATCCATCTTCTTACTTTTCAAATTCAATCTAAATTGTGTGCTTTTTTATATAGATTTTCAATTTGTTTGGGATCAAGATACGCTGCATTGATGATTATGTTGTATATAATATGCTGCAGAACTCCGTTTGTTGCTGATCATGTATGATATATGCTTTCCATCCTGCATTCCCATTCTGCTTGCAATTTTGATTTCAGATGTCTATGATATCTGGCCCTTTCTGATCAAGTTTGCCTTCTCAAGTTTGTTTGTTTCTCAATTCTTGCATAATTCATACTCCTAATGAGGCTCTGTTTCTTACTCGTTCTTGGTTGCATTTTCAATCCAATTGACCTTCCTGCAGGATCTCACACTGTGTTTGGTTCATTCAGGTTGATGATCTTGTGGAAGCATCAAAGACTTACGACACCTTAGATAGTCTAATTGATATTGATGTTGCAAATGACACAGTAAAAACCCCGGGAAGCCACTCACGTAATTTGCGCCGAGTTAGGCAGGGCCTTGACCTCATCAGAGCTTTATTTGAACAATTTTTGTCAACCGAGTATGTTCAACCTCCTTATGTCTAATTGCAGACTGCAGTTATGTATCATTCTGCAGGTATTTTGGTTTTGTTCTACATCATGATATCTAGCTCTCTCTCTTGCTTTTTTGGCCTTTCAGTGACTTTTCTTTAAGGGAAGCAGCTTCTACAGCTTATGCCCAAGTTTGTGCGCCATACCACAGTTGGACAATCAGGACAGCAGTTGCCGCCGGCATGTATGCTCTTCCGTCAAGGGATCAACTTCTGGTGAATCTCGAAGAAACCCGTAAGTGTAAAACTTTTCTCTATCCAGCCAGCATCTCTTTCAAATGTGCTATTAATTCTTAATTATGATCAATTTTATTGCAGACCAGTCAGCAGAGAAGAAGATGAAAAGGTACATCCGGGCCTCACGTCCGGTGATCGAGTACATCGACAAGCTATACCTTTCTAGGAGTATCACCTTGGACTGGTGACTTGAGTCTTCATCTATTATTGTGTATGCAGCTCTAGTTCGTTAACAGCACTTCTTTTACTCTACAATGGGCCTGTACATAAGTGTTATTACCGTGCTACAAGAGACCTACATGTTTTATAGGAGGCTATTATTTAGACTGCAAGATCAAAAAAATTATCGCGTGGCTCAAGGCAGTGCTGCTGCAAAAGTTATTAGTTAAATGATGTTTGCTACCTATACAAAGAAAGGAACTTAAAAGTCACTCCACTTTCTAATCACTTAATCCACTATAAAATGAAAGGTTTCATGAGGTGCTTAACAGATAGAATATGGTAAACTTGAATGCCTAAAATCACCAAAGTTCATAAACAACCAATTCATGTATAGATTCTATGCCTGTCATAGATGATATTATTACACAGCCATTGGGTTTTGAACTTTCCCACCAAGCATTGTTCTTATCAAAAAATTTCAAAAGTTGCTGTTTCCCAGTTTCAAAATCTTCTCAACAGTGACTAACAAAGCATTGCAATTTCTTAAAGGAGTTCAAAACAAAATGAAGTACAACACAAGCAGAAAATGCTAGAAATTACTGCAAAAGCGTGTTCCTTAGTTGGACACCCCGTTCGAAAGAGACGTCATCCTTTTTTCACTGATGAAAATTAGAGGCTTAGGGTCAAAAACATTTTATCCTTGGGAGTCCTGAAACACCAACTACAATGTGAGGCTCTCTGGGTTCTCAACAATCTTTGCAAATGTCTTGAGGAAGGCAGCCAAATCAGCACCATAAACAATCCGGTGATCAGCTGTTACATTTACCTGTAGAAAGATGCACATTCCAACTAAATTAAGTATCTTTTCTAAAAGTTTCCAACCACAAGAGAAGCTATAAGTTTCAGATTCCCTGTTGTGTTCAACTGACAAAATTGATAAGCAGATGAAGAAAAATATTCACAGTGCAGAGAAACCTAGTTATTAGATCCAATCAACATTATAAAATCTTGGTGCTTCTGGAAATTGGAGTCAATAGATCAACTACAAAGAAAGTGATGTTCCCCTCCCTTCACATAGAGGTGCATGGAGGTGTTTGCATATAAGGCTCTGTTTCTCTCCCACAAGATTAGTTGACATGCATAAAGAACTGAGTAAGTACAAATAAATCCTTGATATTTCTGGAGAACAGCTAATTTCAGTCAAGCACAACTCTTGCCAAATTTATATATAACTTCTTTAACATTCTTTTCCTCACAGAAGAAAGTAGCGGGTTACTATGCATTGTGTAGCTGACATGGAAAATTCGGGAGTACTAGTAACAAGAAGTGTATGCTGTTGAATTTTGCATTTGCGTATGCTGTTGAATTTTGTTTAAATGATTGTTACATATGTGTGAAACTAAACTGACATCATTGTAAAGTTCTCCAGCACATCAACATTAAGAAACATAGCACACATTATGAAGAAAACTCGATGATACTCACCAGCATTTTACTTTTTACACTGAAGAACCCATCTGCATCAGCCACAACAGTTGGCTTTGAAGCTCCAACAGCCATGATAGCCCCCTGATTATTAATAAAAAAAATTGAGCAAACAGCGAAATAATAATGAACATAAATTATCAATTCACGAAACCGAAAATTCTTATCTTTAAGGGTTAAAACTCACCTGTCCTGGAGGAAGAATAGCATCAAATCTGTCCACTCCAAACATGCCCAAATTGGACAAAGTGAAAGTTCCTGTATAGAATTCGATGTAACTTAATGAGTACAACAGAAAAGCGATGAGAATAGAGGTAACAAACACAAAGAGTTTCTAGAATTTGTATAATAAAGACCTGAACTGTACTCATGGGGCTGAAGTTGCTTAGCACGGGCCTTCTCCACTAGCTCTTTCCATTTCTGGGATAACAAATACAAATCCAACTGCGAAAACAAATACAAATTCCCCATCAATATCTAAAACTCCAACTATCAAGAGCAAAAACATATAATTTAACTAACATATCATTCAGAAATCACAGACCTTATCGGCATCCTGAAGAACAGGGGTTATAAGGCCACCGTTGATTGCCACAGCAACGGCGATGTTTATGCTACTATTATACGTGAAGCTCTTTCCGTCTTTGCAGCTGGCATTTACAACCGGGTGCTGAGCGAGTGCCAGAGCAGCAGCCTTGGCCAACAATGCAGTCATGGTCACACCCTTTGGCTTCACCTGTACAAAAAATGTCGATAAATTCAGCTCAAAGTCCCAGAATTGCAAACGCCAATCAGACCCAATAGGCATTCCAAAGGCAACAACCCAATTAAATCAAACACTATCCACAATGTACCTTCTCGTAGAGGGCATCGAGCGCGTCGGTGCTGATTGGATAACCAACGCGGAATGTTGGCACCGAGAGACTCTCCAACATGTTCTTCGAAACGGCGGCCTGCATCGTTGTGAAGGGCACCACCGTTGAGCCAGGAAGCAGAGGCGCTGATGAAGCCGAAGGAGCAGCAGAAGGCTTGGGTGGAGCAGCGGACACGGGAGTGGGCTCGGCGGCGACGGTTTTCTTGGGCTGGGCAATTCCGGCGGCGGCCTCCACATCAGCAGGTGTAATTCGGCCAAATGGGCCGGAGCCCACCACGGAGGCAATGTCCACCTTGTGTTGCTTGGCTAGCTTTTTGGCAAAAGGCGTGGCCACAGTCTTTTTGGGAGTGTAAGTAGCAGGTGGAGAAGGCTGGGCGATTGCTGGAGCGGGAGTGGAAGTAGCAGGAGGAGGAGTGGGCGTAACAGCTTCAGCAGCCGGGGAAGAAGAAGCGGGGGAATCTGATGAAGCGGATTTGGCTTTGGCTTTAGCCTCGGGGACTTCCTCTTCGGTCTCGGCCAGTAGTCCGATGGCGGCTCCGACAGGGGCGGTCTCGCCCTCGCCGACGACGATGGCGGCGAGAATTCCGTCGTAGAAGGTCTCGACGTCCATGTCGGCCTTGTCGGACTCGACGACGACGACGCTCTCGCCTTTGGAGAGGACGTCGCCTTCGGATTTGACCCAGGAGACGATCTTTCCCTCGGTCATGGTGGAGCTGAGGGCAGGCATGAAGATCTCCCTGATCTTGGATTGGACGGTCAGGGTTCTCCGACGGGGTTTAGTGCGAAATGCGGTGGAGAAGGAAGGGGAAGAGTGTGAGGACCGCCAGGGAAGAGAAGTGGAGATGGAGGAGGAGAAGGAAATGGTGGTCTTCGATAGAAATGGAGAAGACGCCATTCTGGATTTCGGAGAATTGGAGGAGATAGAGAGAAAGAAGGGATTGGGGGGTGTCTGTGTGAGTGTGATTTAAAAGAAGAAGAATGTTAAGGTGATGAAGAAAGTGGGCGGAGAAGACGAGGAGGAGTTGGTTGGAGGCTTTGAGCTACCCTCAACTCTGTTTAAATTGTTTACATCGCCATTCGCCTGGCACTTGGCCATTCCCACTCTTCCTTATTTACTTCTTAGGGATTTTTTTATTTTATTTTTTCTAGTACAAGCTATTGACTGAAGTTTACGCAAATATTCATTGAATTCTTAGGGAATTCCAATCTTTGCTCTCATTGATGGAGATGGAAGAGCTAAATCAATTGAGTTATACCCAGTGATATTTTTTTATTTTTTTATTTGCAAATATGAGATACCTAATTTTTATACTAGTCATCAAAAAATTTATAGTTCAAATGGTTAAGTACAGTGACTCATGCACTTGAGATCAATCTTGTGTTTGAATCTCCTTCTACCACAATCGATTTCGTTCAGTGTTTGATTCAAAGAATTGCGCTTAGCCCCCTGCTCCTTCCTCAAAAAAAAAAACCTTAAACGTTATCTTATAATTAGCCTTCTAGTTGATAACATGAAACTCTCACTTCCAAGATCATGTGTCCAAATCCCCCTCCGACATTTTTTTGTATTAAAATAAATAAATATGGGCCAAAGGTAGGGTTTGATTGTGGGCATTATTTTACGAAGCTCACGGGCTACACCTTGTAGCTAGGCTTGTTGAATAAACCCAACCCAAGAACTTGTTATGTAGATTTGGGCCAAGAGATCCAAGAGCAACCCGCCCATGGAGTTGAGTTGGGCCTAAAATTGTAATCTTGTCGTACCAGTCGGAAACTATTGGGCTGTGGTGATAAAAGATTCGTAGCCAAACAATTAGTGTCAGTTTTGTTGATCTCTGACACAGGAGCTGATAGATGCTGCATCAATTAATTGCTTTTTTTGTTTCATTCCAATTCCAACAACTAAATTATATGTTAATTTGGAGATCCCTGGATATTCCTATGAGCTTACACTAAATTCCAAAATCATCATTTCATGACGTAAAGTTGGTGAACCCCACCACCCTTGTTATCAATATAATTACATTCTTTAAAAGCATTTCATTGTCTATTCTAACAAAATTATATATATTAACAATAATTAATATAATATAAAAAAACACTCAATCATTTATGCCCATGTTTTTAAACTTTCACAGCTAAGTGGTCGACATGTTTGCAAATGAGGCCAGCCAAACTAGATCTTTGCTATTAAAGGTATGTTTTTCTTCTTCTTTTTTCTTTTTTTGGTTTTATTTATGGGCCTATTTAAGTATTTATTAGTTTTCCATTTCTGCCCCGGAAGTTGGCCCGAATTCATGACCCTACCAAAACGAATCATCGAAATGGACGGTTTGCATTTAAAGGAGGCAACGGCTCAGATTCAGTGTCGCTTGTCTTACAAGTTAAATATCCCGCTTAACTCTCCCGCCTTCCAGATGCAGCCCAATTTTGGGGGCCGGCTTAGCTGTCTTTTGGAGCCATTTCCGATGCCCTACCTCACCTATTTATTCGCGTCCTTATCCTCCCTTTTTTTTTCATTTATTATATTTTCCAATGAAAATTTTATCTTATAATTTTTTAATGGGGGTGATGATAGAGTGCTTTGCAGCTGTATTTCTGGCGATGCTGTTGAGGACCGCAAGGACCGGTCTGTTTTGCACCGTCAGCAAAGTTTCCGCGTGTAAATAGAATCGAGCACCTGTCGTTTTTAGCTTTTTTCTCTTTTTTTTTTTGGGTTGGGGACCTCTTGTGTTTTTCTCTTTTTTTTTGTTTTTCAAAGAAATGTAACTTTATTGAAACAACAATGTTAGAAAAATACAGGAATATTAAGAATTGGGCTCCAGTAATGTAAAACATATGTGGCCTCATTAAAATTTATCTTTAAAAACTCTTTAATGAATGAAAATTCGGTTTTTTTTATATAAAAAAAGTATCATTACATCACAACATGCAACAAACAATTCTATTTACAAAATCAAGAAAATAAACTGTCAATCGGGAAAACATTACAAACAACCCAAGTCTCTAGACCGTTGAAGAACGTTACAGTCGGTCATGGGGCTGGCTCCTGCATCATATAGTTCAGTCCACAATACATGGTTTTAACCAATGAATAGTTGAAGTTCAAATAATTAATTGGAAGTAATAATATGTCAATTCTTATGAGAATTTATCTTTTGCATATTATTGTGAAACAGTAAAAATGAAATCTAATTTGAACTTTTTTTTTCCTGCATATTATTATAAAATATGAAATATATCACTTGCATGCAAGTAGTATAACATATTTTTTTTTTTTACCTCTTTTTTTCCAAAATTTTTTATTTTTTATAAAAAAATACCCTATATAAAATTAACTTTAAAAACACACCCAAAATCAATTTACAACATAACAAAAAGGCTTTTAACTTCTTTTAAATTACAAAACTGCAATTGATTTCTTAAAACAAACTCACCCAAAACCTTGTAAAAAAGCCAAAAACACTCAATAAGGCATCAAAGTAATTTAATAATCAAAATTAAATTCAATAGGGCAAGTTGTCATTTTTGGGGTTTTTTTTGTGTTTGTTTATAGAAATTAAATAGTATAGGGTTTATTTATAGTTTTAGTGTTAAGAATGGGTATATTACTAAATATCTCTAAAATCTACACCATTGTTCATATTGGAGACAGTTACATTATACAACAGTGTCTATATGCATTTTGAGTTGGAGATCTAAGATGCGTGATCAAGATAAATATCAAGCGCTTATAATTTAAGTAGTGAAGAATATTTACCTATGTACTAAAGTGTTGTATTCAATTCTACCATCTCATATTGCTTGTATGAAAGATAATGTATTTATCACAAGGCAACATGGTAGTTGATATCTTGGCAAAGAGAGGACATGAGTATAATCACTCTTGTATCTGACTTAGTAACTTACATGTGGATGTTAATTATAGATGTTTTGAATGCATACTAATTCCCAATAACTTAAGTAACTACTATATATCTCGTAACATAGAAAATAACTCAAAATGTTGAATTTGAAATCTCATTAAATATAAATTGTTGAAGTCGTACTGGATAGCCTAAATGTCTTACTTAGCAAGGGACTTATAGCTCAATTGGTTAAGATCATTTATTCATGCATTTGAGGTCCTAGGTTCGATTTCCTCCCCCAATATCAATTGTATATAAGGAAAAAAATTATCTTACTTAAAGACTTGCAAGCATATGTTTTTTAAACGAATGATAGAACCATAAATCTAAAAGTTAATTTCTTTTAATCATTATAGGAGTTTTTTCCTTAATGAACGTTTGTCAAATGAAATTTGAAGAAAAACAATTCCTTGCAATGCAAATCAACCTCGTTTGTTTGTTTTTTTTTATTTAAAAACTTTATCCATTTGTCTTCTTTTATTTTGAACCTTTCTTCAATAAAGAGACAAATATATAAGATGGTGGAAACAAGGGCCAGGGGATTTTCAGCTGCATTTACACGCAAAAATATGTATTAATACTGTCTATTAAACTAAGGAAAAGCAACCCCCATAACCTGCAAAAACATTCAAACATATTTATCTTCAAGCTTTCGCGTACCATATTAGGGAGTTTTTTCCTTAATGTGTAATTGTAATTTTCGTTTGTCAAATTAAATTTCAAGAAAAACGTATCCGGGATTTGTACCCCCAACGAGTTATGGTGTAAGAGTCTTCACACATTTGTTTGAAAAAAATAATTGAAAAAATAAAATAATAATTTTTTCATTAAAGTATTTTTATTCTAATTGCTTTCCTAGCCATAAAATGAAAACTAAATTTCATTTATTTTTCCCTCTTTGATACCCTAGCTATCACATATCAAAAAGCCATCAAATATGCCCAAACTCTATCTATTGCGTATCAATAAAACATCAAATATGCACATATGGACTAATTTCATGGGGTCAAGGGACCCCAAATGGCCCCAATGTGCATACACCAGTGATTGTATACCATATTAAGGATGAGCATCAATCTCGACCAAACTGATGAAATCGGCTGATCCAAATAGTAATTATCGGTTTGGTTTTATTTTGACAAAAAAAAAGTCAAATGGTTTAAAAATCAAACCGAACCTTACATGGTTTGGTTTGATTCAATATTGAGCTTTTGTAAGTCAACCTCAATCGAATCAGACCATCTACTTGTATATTTATTTATTATACACTTATAATACTCTAATTATATAATAACTATATATGGATGTTGAATTTGAAGTATGATGGACCCTTGGAGTTATTGATATTTAAATTGTAGCTATATTGGTTATTGAAATTTGAAGTTTTAATGCATGTTGAGTTTTATGATGGTTTGATAGTCTAGAAAATGAAAAAGTATGTAGCAAGTTGTGAATATTTGTTTTTTTATTGTAATTAGGCTTAGACCCAAACTAACTGAACCAAATTGTTTTAAATTGGTTTAATTTGGTTCGGTTTCCTCCTTAATTTTTTTCAAAATTGAACCAAATAAAACTATTATATTGTAATTATTTTATGATGAAATTGATCCAATCCCGACCGTACCCATCCCTATACCAGACCAAGAAAAAAAAAGCTTCACAAAAAAAATATTTTCGCAACCATAATTTATTATCTCAGTAACTAACAAAAAGTTACTTCGCAACCGTAATTTCTATTTATATTTTACATGGCCCTTTTTATCTGAAAAAAAAGAAGACAATTTTTCAGACAGCTGGCAACCAGAGTGAGCGAGTCTTCCCTTTCTACACCGGCAATTGCGGGCACCACTCTCTCTCCCCCTCCTCAACTTGTTCCTTGTCTCGAATGCCCAATTCCAACACGTACATAACAAAAGCCAGCAATTTCCAAACTTGACCAGGGGTATTTCCGGAAATCCAAAACCCCCTTAGATATCCCCGCAATTTCCTACGACTTTCCTGCGTGTCACGCTCGTGGGCGCAATCTCAACCGTCTATCTCAATTCACATCCCCAAGCTCGAAACCCTAGCTCCCTCCTCCCCTTGAATAATAAAGTTTAAAATTTGCATTCAAACCCCTTTACCATTCTCATTCCGAGAGAAAGATAGATAGAGAGAGAGAGAGTGCCTCTGGTTCGCGTATTGCTCTTCGTCTCTGGTTCGTCCTCCTCGGTTAGGGTTTTTATGCAATCAATTAGAGCCATAGCTGCGTCGTTATAATCAACTAGGGGTTTTAATTATTGAACCTTGAGGGAATGGATAGATTGGCGGAGGCGGCAACGACGGCGTTTGGGTTCGTGAGGTGGGATGAGGTTTTTGTGTCGAGCGACAAAGGGAGGAGAGAGGTCCATTACTATCTGAAGCGAAGCGACGGGAGCTCAGATCTGGCTGTGGTAGGCAAAGAGAAGAGCTTGCGGCACATGTCCTATCATTACGCGTTTCGAAGCCGATCCTTCTTCTCTATGTCTTCGCTTGTTAAGCTCAAGTCTCGCAGGGAGGTCGTTGATTGGCTCAATTCCGTCGTTTCAGGTAAATTTCGCCCATGTTTAATTTCTTGATGAATTTTGACGACCCTCCCTTTCTTGTTTGTTTTTGGATATTTTGGGGGTTTTCAGTTTTCCTTATTGGGAAATGGAATGTCTTTGGTATTTGTCTACAATTTGTTCGTCTAGGATTGTTGGGATTTGGCTTTTGTTGAAGAGATTTTCTGGATCTGGATGGTTTTGTTGGAGGCAGACATAGAATTACTTGGGTTGTGTTTAATTTATAATCGATTTATTCACAAATCTATTTCTTTTGTTGCCATTTTCATGTGTATATTTTCACTGATTTGTGGTCATGTGAGCTTCCCAACCGGTTTTACATGGGATATCACCATCAGAATTTTGTCGGAGACGGGTTATCTGGTTGAGAGGGCGGAGGGTTATTGGGTTCACCTACAGGCCAAATTCAAGGCTTTTCCCTTGTTAAAGTTTCAAACTTTGCCATCAGACGAAAGTTTTGTGATAACCTGGGTTTGTTTTATCTGTCAAAATCCGATTTCCTTTATCTTTCAATTTCTAGATTCGTCTCTGGCAAGAGCGTTTGTCCTCCAGGTTGGCCTGTCTTCCACTCCTTTCCCTCTTTCAGATCTCCACTTATGTCGAATTCTTCTTTGCATGAGGAAAAATCCCCTTGAACAAAAATTCTTCCATTCATTTCCATGTAAAATCTATTCTTTTTTTGGGATCGGTCTTGCCTCTCTTTATTTCTTGGAAATTTACTCAACTTATAGCCATTCTATTTGTTAAAAACACGAACGCCTTAAAGATATATCGTCATGTTCTTTCATTGAGCCGCCGCAGGCTTTTTTTTTTGTTCACTAATGAAGGACCTTACAGGTGGTATTGCCTGTTTTATGCGTATTCTTACTTTTACGGTCTTGTCTTTATCTGGCTTTCAACCTTGACCATGCGCTGTTCTTCATGGTATTGCTGGTGTTCCTGTTTTTGTGAACTGACTATGATCTGGGCTGCAGGATTTTTAATTAAATTGTAAAGAGCTGGTTGAGAGCATCGGATCCTTATGCCCTCAAAATCTCTAGGTCAAGACCCTTCATGGCCAGATTTATTATTATTTTCCATTATGATCTTTGGTATATGTGGTAGTTTATGTCTTCAGGTTTTTAGTCTCTCTGTTTAATGGATCCATCTGTTATGGATACTTGTCCTTTGCACAGCTTGTTTCTGTTTACACATTTCTTTCCGTTAATATTCTTGGGTTGTTTTTGTTTTATGTTTTCATTTATGTGTCCTGATTGCTGATATATCTGTCATTCTATTTTCGTTATTATTTTTACTGTAGTCCACGTTAAATGTCATATTAATTTGTTTGTTTTATGACTCCTTCAGATACATCACCTCACAAGTCACCTGATTTGGGTGGGAGTGTGTTGGATGATAAAGATTCTTGCAAACTGGGGATTGAAATCCATAAGGTAAGGATGATTACTTATGACTTTTATTTACCCCCTGCATGTTTTATGCTTCAAATATTTATTACTGAAATATGCTATATTTATTCTCCATCTTTCTCCTAGGATACTGTATTGCGGAAGCTGGGCCACCATACTACAGAGTTTCTGTGGTTAGGTTCTCCTTGGACATGCAGGAAAAAACGGAGGCATTATCAATCCTTCAGCCGGAATGGTGTTGTAGTTTCTGTAAGTTCTATTCTGTTGCCTTTTCTTTATATAAAAAAAAGTTCCCCTTTGTTTCTTGAACATCTTACCTTCAATTGTGAGTTTGCTTTTGAAGAATATTTTCATCTGACGTATTCATCTTCTGTTGTTCCTCTTTCCAAATACTTTCAGGTTCATGATTTTGTATTTGTTTTAGCAGAGGAGGATAAGCGTCTTGTTGCATATTTAGAAGACATGTACGAGGATTCTAGGGGCAACAAGATGGTTGTGGTACGATGGTTTCACAAAGTTGATGAGGTTGGTATTGTTTTGCCTCACAATTTTAATGACAGAGAGATTTTCTTTTCTCTGTGTCTTCAAGATCTCAGTATTGAATGCATAGATGGATTGGCAACCATCCTCAGTCCCCAGCATTTCGAGAAATTCCACAAAGAGGCAACACAAACTCATTTGGAACCCTTTGTATGCCACAAGCAGTTTGATAATGATGATTGCAAGCCCTTCGACATTACTCAAGTCAAAGGTTATTGGAAACAGGAGATACTTAGATATATGTGCACAGCTTCACCTTCAAAGGTTCATGGGAGTTCTCAACAATCAACCGAGGGGTTGGAAATGGAGGAAAATGATGATGCCAATGGTATCAGACCTAAAAAAAGGCATCATTCAATGAAAGGTGATGATATGTGCTTGGACAACAATGACCAAAGGGAATCACTGGATGCAGTATGTGTGGATGTGGGGAATTTAAGTAAACATGGGACTGATTGCAGAAGTAAAAGCGAAGCCTGTGGTTTTGGAAGAGGGAGTTCTGATGCTACTTTACCTAGTAAAGAGGTGAAGAAAACCCTACTGCAGCATTTAGCACTGGGCTCACAAGTTGAAGTCCTCTCACAAGACAGTGGCATTAGAGGATGTTGGTTTAGAGCTTTAATTATCAAAAAGTATAAAGAGAAAGTGAAGGTGCAATATCAAGATATCCAGGATGCAGCTGATGAAGCTAAAAAACTGGAGGTATGCATTGGGGCCATTTCTGTCATATTTTCTTTTGTACGAAACTTGTGTCAAACCTGTTCTTTGCTTATAGCTTGCTTGAACTTTATGATTTTCATGTTGTAGGAATGGGTTTTGGCATCCCGGGTTGCAGCTTCTGATCAATTGGGTTTTCGGATTTGTGGTAGGCCAAGTATTCGGCCGTCTCCACAGTCTAATAAATGCAAAGTTTCATGGGCGGTTGATGTTGGGACTGCTGTTGATGTCTGGTGGCACGATGGGTGGTGGGAAGGGATTGTAGTTCAGAAGGAATGTGACAAAAGACTTCGTGTGTATTTCCCAGGTTTGCAAAGACTTCCTTTCTTTGAAATCTAATAGTAACAACGAAGTTCATGAAAATCTGTTAATTTTCTATTTTGTATTTTTGTTTACTTGCTTAAATATCTTAATTTGCTTACTCTCTCTGTGCAGGAGAAAAGCGGGTGTTGATTGTCGGTCGTGGTGAATTAAGACATTCTCAAGAGTGGTTGGGTAGTGGGTGGGCTCAAATTAAGGACAAGCCTGAACTTGTTAGCTCAATCACGTGTAGTTTAGAAACAAAGCAAATTGCGGGAAAATGTTTAGATGGCATGTCATCACAATCTGCTATCTGTGATAGCAGGGCCTCGAAGAAAGATGAAACAGGGTGTAAGGATTCTTGTCTACTCTCTAAAAAAGATAAGGATGAAAAGGTTAAAGAATTGGGTAAGGTTCCGGATCTTTTGAAGGATGATGTACTTGCCCAGCTGAAGTGGAAGTCGTCAAGGAAGAGAAGACGTAATGGGAGCTCTGTCCAGAAGGTGCATTGCATTGTTGGTGACGGTAAAAGCACCCGTGGCTTTGTGGGATCTGGTACTTGTGAAAGATATATGATTCCGTCATCCCTGAAAGTTGATCATGAGAACTGCAAATATTTAGGGGATTCTCTGTTCAGTTCTTCAGTGGCGCCTCCACTAACAAGCTTAGTTATGTAGTTTATTCATCCACTAGTATATATTTGCTCTGGTGCATCTGTTGGATGCCGCTTTCTCTTTAGACCCTCTAATCTCAGCAATGTCATCTCTTGAAGTGTTCATTTGAGAAGTCATGGCATTCAAGTCTCTCCATGTACGCATTTAACTATTTATGCAACAATAGCCTGAAGGGCCTGAAGCCCTGCAAATGTCAGGCAGAAATTTTGGGCGCAGTTAGAAATGACCTTTTTAGTTCTTCAGTCTTCTTCACATTTGGTAGCAGTTGGATGTAATTTGTATATCGTTTTTTTATTTAATAAAATTTTAACTGTCACTCTTTTTGGTAGTCAAAAGTTTTGAACTGTCACTTACATAATGTTTGAGCTGGTCCCCCACTCTGGAAGGAACCCTTGGGATTTGTAATTGACTGTATGCCATTCTGAACCATGAATGAATTTATTCTCACACGAGGATTTTAGTGCATGATCAGGCTCTCGTCGTTTGTGATCTGATCTAATTCAACTTAATGATGTTTAGCATCAGCAAGTGTCCGTTGGTCATAATTTAGGGACCAGCCTTTTATTTTGACTTGGTCTCACCTTTGAACAGAACAGCTACATGACAGGGATCCTATCCTACGTTCTTTGTAACGTTACAGATCTAAGATAATATCAGCTCTTTTCCAAGTTGGCTTTGTTTACAAATAGAAATAGAGTTTTGGTTGGCCAAGGATCCTATGTCACAAATAGTTGAAAACTTGCAAGAACAGACCAAAACTACGACTAAAACCTGTTCTTTAATAGATAATTTGACTGTTATTTACAGCTGTACCGCACTTAGCATACTGCACGACATCATTGTCAAGTAACTTCGGAGGAATAAGTATGGAGAAGAAAAGTTTGTGTGCCAATGCTACACACTAATGCGATCGTGGGGCTACCATTTGTGAATGAAGCATCGTTGTCAACTAAAGACCTTTTCCTTTTCCCATTTGCTGCTTTAACAAGTTGTTTTTTCTCATTAATCTCCGCTCCCTTTCTCTCCAACAAACGGTACTCAAGGACTCAAAGTACCTCAAAAAGTAGGTAGGCTCCATCAGGACAACAGTAGCTGCTGCTAGATCATTTTCTACTTGCAAGATGGGATTGAACTTCTTACCTTACTGCTCTGTGTGAGATTCTTCTTCATGCTCTGTTTAAGCAACATAACGAAGCCATGGCTTGCAGTATTAATGGCCTAACAAGGAGCTCTCATGATTTGGAATCAAAATGAAGTCAAACACTTCATCACTTTCTCCTGGAATCAGTCTTGCCTCTGCTGAATCTTTATCCATGCCTCTGGTTTGTACACACACACACACACACACTCTCTCTCTCTCTCTCTCTCTCTCTCTCTCTCTCTCCTGCATTCATTTATATTCAGACCTTAAGTTATTGTTGGTTTTTTGCTCGCTCAAACCAGTTCCAGGAAGTTGTTCTCTCTGCTGATATAGGATGTACTGAATGCCAAGAGAGACTTGCAGACATGATGTCAAAATTGGGTGGTAAGATTCCTATGCAGCCTTCATTCAGATGCTTTGGATTATCATGGCAAATTAGAGACTGGACTTGTAAAATTTTCTTTTATTTCGTTGGTTTAAAAAGGGACCCTTTTGTCTTTGTTCTAAATATCAGTACAGTCTTGATCGATTGCCTGCCTCCTATACAAGATACTGCATGTATGAGTTTTTGCCTTGATGAACTAATAGCATTTGATTTACCGGTTAAAAAACAAATTAGAACATTTCTAGGGAGCATGGAACATCTCAGATTGAAATAATGCTGGCCTTTCTCGAGTAATTTACCAAAGAGTTCTGCCTCTGGTAAAAACATTTACTCTGTTTATGCAAAATGGAAATGCATGTGCTCTGTGGACCCGTGGTGGGTAATTTATCATCCCAGAGCTGTGAAAACTTTGGCTGCAGTAGCAAGTAGAAGGTAACTTCTTTAATGTTCTTGGCCAAGAAAGGGTCAAATACTATAAAGCTGCTCTATGCTATAGTATAAGTATGGTATGGTACATATTCCATGACAGTTGTACATGATTGTCTGCTAGTCAAGTTCTTGGCTTAGGCCTTGGAGCTTCCTCTTCCCTAATGGGACCACCTGCATGTGTTTTCATCTACTTTCTTTTATTAGCACTGTAAACATGTGATGTAAACATGTTATAACATGTTTACATGATTGAGCAGAGATAGAGTCTGTTGTGGTGAATGCGCTGGAGAAGAAGGTTACACTCATTTGCAGATATCCCAGAGTAGCCAAAGTACCGGCCGGTCGGCTAGTTGCTGCTGTTTACAGGAACCCTCTAAACAAATTTGCCTTGATTAAGCGGATATTTCGTTCTTCCTCAAGTTGATCAATTCCAAGCCAGATTGAGAAGTCCAATGTGCTACGGGAAATTCATATCAGAAGTCTTCCTAATTCCTTCAATTGGATTGGACATGAATATTAGTTTTTCGCTCTGATTATCGATGATTGGTACGTACTTAAGTTGGTGGTTTGGTTCCACTTTTTGTAAATGAATTTTTATAGAAACGTATAGTAAAATAAGTGGGACATATTGGTAGATTGATTGGGCAAATCCTTGACTTGTTGTTCTGTTACTGTGTTTGTTTGAAAAAGAGATGGTTGGAAAAACTGGATCCTGAGAGGGGCCTTCAATTTTCTTTAATAGAAACCTTTGAGTTCAAGAAAGAGATGCTTTCTAATGTTGCTATACAAAAGTGATGCTTAGCCTTGCCATTGTGACAGGAAACAGGCAAATATTTATAATGAAGTTAAGGATATATAATAAGCCGCACAGAAGAAACAAAAAGCCTCTTTTTCAACTTCAAGCATAGTCAGATTCCAAAACGAAAAGGAAGAATTTCCACGGGATGATTCAAAAGTAGAATATCAATTGGTTCACAATCTTTCATATTCCCAATATTCCACAGCTGCCTTTTCCATTTACCTTTCTCCAGTCATCAAAACAACCCAAAATTTCATCTCAGGTCCTGGCATTTCCAACTTCATGGCAGGAAAGGCAAGTTCTGTGGCATCTTTGTCTGTCTCTTCCTTGTCAAGCTTACATAATGTCTCAAAGGTTAAATTTTGTCTTTCCGGAAAAAGAAGAAGATTTCTGATGGGGCTATATATCTGTTTTTGGTTTTTTCTTGGGTACAATTGCAGTATTTTTGCATGGTGATGAGGCTCAATATTGACTGCAATGGATGTTGCAGGAAAGTAAGGAGAATACTTCTAAACATGAAAGGTAAGATATCCATAAACGTAGGCATCAAAGTCCATAAATTTAACTCTAAATATATATTCCAAAACTAACCATCCTCTTTCCGTTAATATGTTGAAGAAATAGAGACACATTTGATTGAGAAGCAGCAGTGCAGGGTAAGTGTGTGTGGGAGATTTGTAGCAGCAGATGTGGCAATAAAGATGAGAAAGAAGATGAACCGTCGAGTTGAAATTCTGGAAATTCAAGAGCTCGATGGCACCACTGAAGAAATGGAGCAAAGGGCTATGATTGCTACTTGTAAAACACACCAATTATATTGTTAGGGTAAATTTACTTTACCAGGTGATTTTTTTTTCCTTTTTAGTGTGAATACAAAATTTACCTAGCAGTTAGTAATACATGCCATTGTTCTTGAGAATTGAAATTGATAATAGAATGCAAATAAGTGAGACATATCCAGGAAATCATACTTTTCAATTCGATAATTTTTTTCTTTCATTCCCTAAGATATTTTCAGAATGGTTGATAATTTTTATTTTGGTTACCGAGAACAAAACTTATTGGACACATAATAAGAAGGATGCTACTTTATTCACACTTACCCGATGGTAGCCTTTTTTTTTTTTTTGGTTTTTTTTCCTTTGAAGCTGCTTCGTTTTATCCAACCTATAGGTTGCCCTTTCTGTGGAATTGGGCCCATTTGCTGCATGAAACCATACTTTGATACCAATTATTAAGAGTCCATGGGTAAAACTTGCTCTTAAAAACCGACTTGTAAATTGTAAGAAATCAGTGCCCAAGAGCTGTTAAGTCATTTAGAATATGTAATTTTTCCAATGTGGAAACTCGAGTCCTAACATTCCATCACGCTTTTGTTAAGTTCTTTGATAACAATTTTAATTTTTTATTTATACAAATGAGGCCAAAAAGACAGATATTTGAATATAAGAACACTCTAAATTTTTAACCAAAAAAAGGCACCCTAAATTCCAGAAATGGAAAGCAAAATATGTTAGTTTGGCACAGTAAGTGGATAAGAAAAAGAAAAGGTTTTTTCATAAATACACACATTTTAACATGATATACTCTTATAAAGCTTATTTAGAGAAAAAAATTCAAAATTAACTGCTATAAATTTTTGAATATTTCTTTCTAAATAGGCTCTGCACACAAATACATAGAGCCACCGTAAGCCTTTTTTTTAAAATTAAAAAAAAAAAAAAATCGTTTGGCACATGAGCCACCGTGACATTGGAGCCGAATAAGGATATACATATGTCACGCTGTCAATCTCAAACTCGAAGTATTTGATTTTCTTCAAAAAGTCATAAAACCAAAAACCATTCTCTCTCGCTCGCTCACGTAATTTAGACTCTCCTCGCAAAACCCAAAATCAGAAAACGACAAAAAACAAACCCCTAACCCTAGATTTCCCGGATGGCCAGCGACGCCCAAGACTCGCATCGGAAGCACCGCCGGGCCTCTTCCTCCGACGACGAGGCCGAGAAGTCGTCGAAGCGCCATAAGCACCGTCACCACCATCGCCACCACCGTCACCGTCATGGCAGCAAAAAGCGCGAAGACGAAATCAAGGCCGCCGTTGACGATATTGAAGCTCCTCTGGCGCCTGTTCTGTTATCTTCTTCAGGTGCGAATAGTTCTAGGCCAGATGAAGACGTGGAGGAAGGCGAAATTCTCGAGGAGGAGGGTGTCGGTGGTCACGACGACGGCGTCTTGAAGACGACAGCCGGCTCTGATGCCGAGTCTGGTGAAATTGAGGCTCTTGGAGTTCGCGATCAGTCTGATAATCGAAATCTGGTGTGTTCTGAATGCCCCGTATTATCTTCTGGTTTTTCATTAATTGGGCCTCTACTTGCTGTTTGGTCGCTAAAAAGAGTTTGGAATTTGGAAATTCGAATCTTTAATTGTTTCTGGCTAGTTTTCATGAACTCTTTAACTGATTGGTTTTCAAACTTATATAGTTTTTCTTTTTCGTTTCGTTTGTTTGAGATTCAAATCGCTGAAACTTTTGGAAATGTATTTAACTGTTGTTCAGTGGACAAACTATCTTTATCTTTCTATGCGTTTTGGACTGTGTGATGAAATTTGTTTGGTGAGAACTTGTTCAAGCTGAGTCAAAGCCATTGTTTCATACATATGTAAGAACCCGCTCTTGCACTAGCCGAACATGAATCAATTGCAAAAGAAGTTTCCCTAGGCGTTTCAATCAATGAAGGCTGATGGCTTACTTTTAATTTGTAAGAGTTGGTTACATTGCATATTAAGTAACTGTTATTTTTTTATTGTGTTTTGCCTGGATTAATGTTAAGTACTGCAATTTGTTCACTTACTTGATTTTCCTTGGTGTGCTTGGCAGGGAATTTTTGTCGATAACATTGATAATAATTCAAAAACCATGAGAGAGCACTGTAGTGACGATGATACTCGAATTCATGTTCATGGTAAGTCTCGGGATGAGACTGGGTTGCCTAGACATTCCAGTGTTGAGCCTCAAGATGATTTAGCTTCCAGATTAGGCATAGAGGATCATGCCAATGGCGATTCCCACCGGTTTCACAAAGAGGAGAAGAGGCGGCACAGGGAATCTAGGTTGCCTTCTAAAGAAAGTGATAAGCGAAAGCATTACTATGATGATGAAAAAGTGGATGATGATAGAAGCAAAGTAGCTAATCGAAAAAAGACATCCTCTGGAAGTAGTGGAGACAAGCACAAGACCTTGGTATGTTCATCATCTCATGATAGGTGCGGGGATGATTTACATGGTAGGAGCAGATCAAGGTCATATGATCATGTGAGGGAGAGATCATGCTCCCGCAGTAGAGTAGAAGAGGAGGCCCTTTCTAAAAGGAGACGTTATCATGAACGAGACACTGCAGTATCTGTAGAGAAAAGTAAGGCTACGTTCGACTCTGGTGATGAAGGAATGGTTCGGAGGCATGACAGTGATGATTTGGCTAGGGATGATGAACGAGAACAGAGTATTAGTTATAGTAGATACTCTGTGTCCGATCGTACCAGAGAGAGAGAGAGGAGTAGGGAGAGGGAGGTGGATAGGATTCAGAGAAGGGAGAAAGAACAAGAAAGGAGCAGAAATAGGGTTCGGAGAAGGGATGGAGAAAGAGAAAGGAGTAGTGACAGGGATTTGGTCAGGGACAGTAGAAGGGGAATTGGACGAGACGATAGCAGGGAAAGGAGAAGGGAAGAGCGACATAGGAGCAGAGACACGGAGAACAGGGACAGAAAAAGGGAGGAAGAAAACGATAGGAGCAGGGACCGGGTCAAGGCTGATAGGGACAGAGATATGGAGAGGGATCGAGATAGGGACAGAGTTACAGACCGGAAATGGGAGAGGCGAGATGATAGAGACAGGGGTAAGGGCCGAGATATGGAGAGGGAGAAATATGAAAATCTTGAAGACAGCTATGGAAATCGAGATAGGAATAAACATTCTGGTCGATCAAGGCATGATGAAGAAAAATACAACCAGGACAGAAGAAGAAAAACTGATCCAGCAAAGTTTCAGAGTTCAAACAATTATGCTGGGGAAGGGGTTGAAGACAGACCAAAAAGGTATTTGCTTGGTTTAACAGTTGCTCCCTTCTCTCTTGTTTGTTTACCTCTTGATGCTTATATTCCAGTTCTTTTTTGTAGAGGTGAAGATGAACAAGAAGACAATGAAGAGAGGGCCACTTTACAATTTGCTGAGCAGGAAGAGGAAGATCTGAACAGGATCAAGGAGGAGAGTCGAAGAAGAAGGCAAGCAATCTTAGAGAAATACAGAAATCAGCAGTCACAGCAAACAAATGAGTTACAAAAAACTGAGTCACAGTTACAACAACGAATTGAGCCTCAGGCTCTTTTGGAGGGTGTGGAGAAAGGTACTTCTAAATTTGTTTTTAAAGTCATTGATGTTTACCTAAGCTCGCCTTTCCTTTTAAGCGCATCTGCCCGCGATTTGTTGCTATTTTTATGTTTTTTACTACTGTTTATGCTATTCTGGGTACTTCAGGGTTATGTCCTTACAATATTATTTATTTATTATAATAATAATATAAACTAATATGTTAACCAGACAAAGATCCTCAAGTTCATGCAACCGAATCAGCTGGTGTTGCCAAATCTGGTGCAGAAACTGATGATGGCAGGAGTGATGAAGATGTGTCTCTTGCTGTATTTTCCATTTCACCTCAGCAGAATGGTGATGCTGCTTCTAGGATGACGTCTGGTGCCACTGGGCTTGGAGAGGGTACTCCAAAGGTGAGTCTAGCCTTTCCAAAATTCAGAGTACCCACAGTTTGCAAAGTCTTGTTTATTTGATGAAAACTTAGATTTGTTTGTTGTTGGGACCGTAATTTTTGGTATTTTTATGTCCCAACTTGGCTTGAAGCGCATAGGATTTAACTGAGATTTGTGAATTTGTGAATTTTTAATTTATTTTCAACTTATGCAGAGTGAAAGATCTGATGGCATTTTCTGTGATGATATCTTTGGTGAGACCCCAGTTGGAGTTAGAAAATTGGTAAGTTCATATGTAAGTTACCCATGCAGTGCACCTTTCATTCTTACAATTATGGTGTGCATATATGACATTTTAGATATTGATAGAGTTCGTGAAATAATGTTTATACATCCTGAGTAACTTGCATTTAGTTTGGCTGGTATTGTCTTGCATGGGCAACAATGGGAAATCATTGACCTTGGTTCATGTTGTATGTTACTTTGCATGTCAGTTTACATATGTATCACTTTTCATTGGTTTTTGTAATTTTTGTTGTGGATTTGTGTGCAAGAATTGCAGTTTGTTTAATGCCTGTCTTCCAGAAATTTCTGTCCTCTCAGCAGAGTTTCACATGGGCAGTATCTGCAGGATGCAACATGAATGATTCTGTGTAGTCGTTTTTCTTGTTATTTATATTTTTATCATCACATACTCAATAACATAAAAGTTTTGATAGTTTGTGTTTAGAACACTAAGAGTGATGATTAGTCATGTAGCGTGCAGCTAGACTTAGGTCTTGTGTTTCTTTTTCCTCTGCAGGGCAAAGGGGATGGTGTTCGAATTGAAAGGAGTGGTCTTCATGACAACTGGGATGATGCAGAAGGGTACTACAGTAAGTGTATGACCAATCTTTCACATTTTTTTAGGCTTGTAATGGTCCCTTTCAGGTAACAGTTGCAGTTCCCTTCCTCCCCTCCCTCTTCCTGCAGGGTTTAAAAAATCCTGCATCTCCATATAGCCCAACTCATGCTCTCTCTTATTGGTGGAATTAATTTCTGCCAGATTGTCCCCTCTTTGTATATCTTGGTTGTAATTAGAATTTTCATACAAAATAAAATAATTCATTTTCTTAATTACCTAGGTTGATATCCTAATATAATTTTTTTATTTTTCTACTGTGTATTCATTTCTTTTTCTCATTTAGTATGTTGTTGTTTTGAAGGCTACCGGTTTGGGGAACTACTTGATGCCCGATATGAAATTGCTGCTGCTCACGGAAAGGGTGTCTTTTCAACCGTAGTTCGTGCAAAGAACCTTAAAGTTGGTAATGGTGAACCCGATGAAGTGGCAATTAAGATTATACGTAGCAATGACACTATGTAAGTGATTATGATACCAGTTACGTTGGTGCTGGTTTTGGTTATATCTGATTGTATATGCATTATTTGGCCTTTTTTCTTGAACTTATTGCTGCTTTTATGTAGGTACAAGGCTGGTATGACGGAGTTGGCCATATTGAAGAAATTAGTAGGTCAAGATCCAGAAAATAAGCGCCACTGTGTTCGTTTTCTATCAAATTTCAAGTATCGAAATCATCTTTGTTTAGTTTTTGAATCTCTTCATATGAATCTCCGTGAGGTCTTAAAGAAGTTCGGGCGCAATATTGGTCTTAAGCTAACTGCTGTGAGAGCATATGCCAAGCAACTTTTTATTGCACTGAAGCATCTAAAAAACTGTGGTGTTCTTCATTGTGATATAAAGCCAGATAACATGCTGGTAGGTTGTTGCTACTTTTTCATGATTGGATTTATTCCGAGTCATTTATGTTACTCATAATATATCTATGTTCCAGGTAAATGAGGCTAAAAATGTGCTGAAGCTTTGTGATTTCGGTAATGCCATGTTTGCTGGAAAGAACGAAGTTACACCATACTTAGTCAGCCGCTTTTATCGTGCACCTGAAATAAGTAAATTTTCTTCTCTTTTCGTTGAGCTATCATTCAGTTTAAAAAAAATATATCCTTCTTGGTTAGCATGTTCCACCTGAAATTTTGATCTGGTCTTTGATATGTCTTGGTTGCAGTTCTTGGCTTGTCTTATGATCATCCATTGGATATCTGGTCAGTTGGTTGCTGTTTGTACGAACTCTCTACCGGAAAAGTTCTTTTTCCTGGTGCTACAAACAATGATATGCTACGTCTTCACATGGAATTGAAAGGTCCATTCCCAAAGAAGATGCTTCGGAAGGCATGTATTTGGTTTGATATTCATCAACAATTTTTTTTGGAAGTAAAAACATATCAGTGCAAAGCAAGGAACATAAATTCTTGTTATTGGTTCTTCTGTATGTTTTATATGCTAATATTACATTACTGTTTTAATTGTTCTCCATCTAAAAACTATTCTTTTTGTTAATGTCCTTTTTGTCTTTTGTTTTCTACTTACAGGGAGCATTTACCCATCAACATTTTGATCAGGATCTGAACTTCCATGCCACAGAAGATGATCCTGTTACAAAGAAGGTATGCATCTGTTCTCCGGCTTGTTTTTATGTATGTCCAGCATGACATCTTGAGTTGTCAAGTATTAGAGTAATCTGGTTTCCTATCAAGTTTATGAGTTTTAATTTCTGCTTATGCAGACTATCAAACGGGTGATTCTCAATATAAAGCCAAAAGATATTGGATCGATTATTACAGGTTCTTCTGGTGAGGATCCAAAGATGTTAGCTGATTTTAAAGATCTTTTAGATAAAATGTTTGTGTTGGATCCAGACAAGAGGTTGACAGTATCACAAGCTTTGAGCCATCCATTCATCACTGGCAAGTGAACCCTGTTGCTGATTTTCTGACTCCAGAATTCCTGTTCCGCTAGATATTTGTACATTTTGACCTAATTCATACAGTTTCTAATCTTTGGGCATTATCTCTCTTCTCTGTGATGGCCTGAGAGCTTTGACACAGTTTTGGCATGGTTGAAGTCAAAAGGGGTGATGTTTGGTCAGGAGTACTCATTACTGGCGGGTTCTTTCAGTGGAGTGTACTGTTTCTATTGTAAGACAACTAGCCAAAGGCGTCTTTTCCCCCTGTAATCATTCATGATTGGCCAATGTGAAAATTATTTACATCTATTATAATTTTCCATCATGATTATATGTGTACTTGGAACATGGTTTCTGCAATTCAATCTGTTGAACAACAGAGGATATATTTATCTTCATGGGTTGTTTACAAAACATAGTTGAGCCTTTGCCAAAGTTTTGGGTTATTTTTTACCTGTTTTACTTTGCTTCCTTACTATGTACTTTTTGTATATTTTTTTTTTCGTTGTTGCTTGTATTGAAGTTCCATTGTTAAAAAATAATTGTGGTATTTAGGACTTATGTTATGATTGGTCGAAGGTTTGTTTAACATCCTTCCCTTTCATGTTCTTTTTGTCAGTTGTATCTTTATTGCCACTTTATTTTAAGTACTTTGGTTCTGGAGATTCTAATTTAACTTTTCATTCAGGATATGTGCCATTGCTTTGAGGCAACACTCCAGTGCTTAGATGCTTAAAAGGAACCCAGGAGAAGGTACCTTGGTTTGTTTATTGGGAGAATTTTGTGAGGGACTTGAAAGTAGATGTCACTGTGTTGCATGATTTGTCTTTATGTTGTTCCTGCATAAAAGCTTCGTTGTAAACTTGGAAATTTATTCGAACTGAATCTAACAGTGTCACTGCCGTAGATTTGATAACTTTTTATAAGTCTTTTTTTTTTTTTTTTTTTTTTTTCTTCTTCTTTTTGGTGTTTTCTATTTGGTTTGCTTGTGAGATTGTGAGAGTTGTTAATTTGTTTATTTACTATAGTATTAGTTATCTGGTTTCAGACCAAAAAAAAAAGGTAGTATTAGTTATCCGGAAAGTGTAGGTGCATGTACATGCATTCTGAAATATGCTGTGCTGTGGGTCAATTGATGACTTGTACCCCACCATGTTTGTTTTCTTAGATGTCAAACTAAATCCATGTAATTGTATTCTGGCATGTATGTTTTGTCGGTCTTTGTCTGTGCTTGAGGGTTTTCTATGCTACTTCTTTTTGTTTGTCTTACATTCAAAATATGCATATCCTAATGAGATTGCATTGCATCTGATCCATGGTCATTCTGGAGGCTCTTGCACAGGAGGCATGTGGCTGCTGCCGGATCTAAAAGATAAGAGTAAGTAATTTAATCTATGAATTTAGTTTCGTCCTTGTGGGCTGTGTATTTGATTAAGATCTGTAGTTTTAATCTTGATTTTTATGTTTTAGGGTATGGCCCCCATGCTCCTGCACTACTTGTAAGTATATTCAAAGCATAAATTTGTCTATTTGGGTACTTTTTGTGTTCATTGTGTCTAGTGTAATTTTTCACTTCGTATTCTTTGATTGGCTATTTACTTATTGATTTTTGCTAAATCCATAGATTGCATTCTAATTTGTGTAACAAAATTCTTTAGACTTGTGTCTGGTGCCTGTAATGCTGAGATATTCTGATATGATCAATCCATTGAGAGGTTGTATACCCTTATGGCAGTGGGAGCAACCTTTTTGGGCTGTGTCTGTTTCAATGAATGGGAATATAAAATACACAATAATTTAAAGTAAATAGGGGCCTAATATAAACATAATTTAATTTGTATAAATAAACTAAAATATAGTTAAAGAAAGTAATTTCCTTTGAAACTAATGTAGTTTGTGGATGTGCGCGTAACCTTTTTATTTCATGAAATTGTTGTCCAGCACTTTCGAACAGCTGTCTTCAGGTTCCTTCGATAGGCTATTTTTGTGTTGCATCTGTTGGCTTAAAAAATATCTGGATACTTTCTTTTGGAAAGTGTTACTTGTGCAGGTGTGTTTTTATTTTCTTGACTTCTCCAATACATTGGTTTTTCTTACCACCCAATCATCTGTCTCAAGTTCTCAACCTTCTTATCTTCAGTATGTGGGAATGTTTTTTTTGTTTATTTATAAAGAATAGCTGCTCTATTCAAATTTCTAATTTCTCTGTTCGCTTATTTGGTATTCTTTTATCACAAAGGATGTCATTGGCTTGTGTTTCGTTTGTCTATTTGGTTATGATTCATCCTTTTATTTCTGCCATTTTTCATCATTGAATTTAAAAGAACTTGAAAAAGTCAAAGACTAGTTTTGTTTTTAATCAAAATCAAGAGACTAAGATGATGTGAACCCTTGAAACCATAAGAAACTTGCATATGACCTACAGCCGTTCAAAATAACTCAAGAAAATAACATAAAAAGACAAAATCCCAACTAATAGGCTGCTAGAGTTCTGGAACAGTACCCCAAAAATCCATAAAATTGTCATCTGCTATACTGTTGGGGGGCATGCTTCTTGGTTTGTCATTTTGCCCCATGGAATATGTACATATGATATCTGTTAGGCAGGTGTTTCTGCACCCAACAACATTCAAGGATCCATAAAATTTGATTTATTTAGCAATTGGCACATATGTTCCAGAGTGGAAAATGTTAGGGTAGGACGCCTGACAACTGATTGAAATTCAGTGGTAGGATCCCCAGGGGGTGGGGGGAACAGTATTTGGCTTGGATTGCTTTTGTCTGGAGAGCAGTGGCATACTCGCCCAATGGGTCTTTTGCCAAATTCATAGAAAATGAGGCGTGTTTTAATCAATTGCAGGCTCTGTTTCTTTTTGGTGATGGGCTTCTTGGATTTTAAAAAAAGCTACTGCTGTGTGTGTCCATTTCGGACCCAAATATTGTAACTTGTTATATGCCGTGCCCATTGTTTTCAATTATTACTTTTCAGTAGGAGCTTTTGGAGTCATTGATAAACCCGATTGTTATATCAGAAACGGGTGTTTAGCTTATGGTGTAATAATTTGGATTGGTATAGATAGTAATTTTGTTCTTGAAAATCATAAACGTCTGCTGGTCTAATAAATAACAGATGTATTCTTGTTCTTGTTCCATTTGTAACCTCAGATCAATTCTTTCCATTATATATAATGGTAGAAAAGGAAAGGAAAATGCCCTTGTTCTAATATGATTTTCTTTTGATATCTTGCCCTTGTACAATAATAACTATCCACAACCTGTATCTTGGATGAACTTTCATCTTCAGTATCCAATGTCAATTAAACTACCATGAGTGTCAAGTTCCACCGTCTCTACACCATTATACCATTATATTTTAGAGGGTTCTGCCTTTTTTCCTTGCTTGATCAACAAGGAGACTTCTGAAGAGACTTGTTGTGGAAAATAACAATTTTGTATTAACGCGTATGATTCCACAAGTCTAATGTAAAGTAACCAAGCGGGTTTACACGAAAGTTAACAAACTCTGCTGTGAAAAAGATATATATATATATATATATATATATATATATATATATATAGGGCTTGTGAGTACTTTATATTGCGTGATCTGTGCTGCAAAGACAACTGTATATCATTATGCAGCCTAATTGTTACTTTTTATTATAGGCTTAATATCGCAAAACATCCCTAAGGTTTACGAAACTATCAGATTGGGTCCTTAATGTTTTTTTTTGTGTCATTCGTGGTCCTTAAGGTTAATATGTGTGAATACAAATGGTCCATATCGTTAGGTTCTATAAAAAAACTCCGTTTGTTTACTGACGTGGCATTTATATATATATATATATATATCACAAAACATCCCTGAGGTTTACACACCTATCGCAAATGGTCCCTATGAATTTTTTCTATTTTTTCATTTAAAATTCATAAAATTTAAAAATGAAAAACGAAGAGTTTATGGTTCATAAATGGTCCTCAAGGTTAAAATCCTTCTATAAATGGTTTTTTTCATTTTTAAATTTTATGAATTTTAAATTATTTTTAAAAAACTTCATTAGTTTGTTAATGTGACATATATGTGGAGTCCACATCTTCAAAAATATAGTGTCATGTGTATTTAAAATACAAAATTTTATGAATTTTAAATAAAAAAATAAAAAAAAATTGTAGAGACCATTTGTGATAGGTGCGTGAATCTCAGGGATGTTTTGTAATATATACATGTCATGTTAGCAAACTAACGGAATTTTTGACGAAACATAATAGCAGAGACCATTTGTGATCACATATACTAACCTTAAAGACCATGAATTGCACAAAGAAAATATTAAGGATGCAATCTGATAATTTCGTAAATCTTAGTCACATTTTATGATATTAAGCCTTTATTATATTCAATCAAATCTAGTGTAATGATATGAATTGTGTTTAAAATTGTCGTGAGGGAATTGTAATTTTATATGCAGCTCTTGTCGCGTCGCGTGATTCATATAACAAAAGAGAAGAAAATGGTAGAATAGAGCCGCCTGCCATTTTTAATAATATAATGATTCGATGGTAACATGCTACCAAAAGCCCTTTACGCCAGTGGTGTTAAATTGTCAATTACGTGGGCCACGGGCTTTGATAAGTTTACTCTTCTAGACTAGTTGGCAGGTTCTGTGGTCAAAAGGAGATTGAAGAATTCAAATTAATAGGTTTCTTGCAATTTTTGGGTTCAGTCTTATAAGAAGCTTCCAATTCACATCCATTTGTCCTCACATGTCACCAAGACCACACTCAAAAGTGCCCTAAGCAATCGCCCTCCCTACTAACTTGTCGGGTACAGGCCTTAGAGGATAATCCTAGATGGGCAAATATTATTTCTATTTTGTTGGTTGTGTTATTCATTTGGCCACTGCTAAGTAATGGGTCCACTGCTAATACGACGCCTAACCGAACCACCAAATTGGGAAGATTAAGGAACAACGTGTTATTCATTTAAGAATTACAGCAGAGTGAACATTCATTAGAAATTGATTTCGTCTTTCACTTGCCCTAATTTGACCAAAATCCTCCTCAATAGGCAGAACCAGCACCAGTTTGTCCAGATCTGGGAAGCACTCTGCATAGTTGCCTAGCCACTAGAGCAAAACAACAAGCTGTTACGTACCATAAACAAACCCATTCCATAAAAAGATTTCATTTCGTCGCGACTGTGATCCACGTGTCCGAAGTGCGTCTGACCAACTGGATGCTTTCTGGCTCTCTTCGCAGAAATTGTCCATCTAAGACTAATAAGCCGCGTTTTACTAAAACCACGTCTACATTTGCATCATCTCCATCTAGAGACTTAGCCCTTAAGCCAAAAATTCTACAAAAACACATAAACAAAACACGTAAGCAGCGAAGAAGCTCCATGTACTCATAGAAAGTCGTACAGTCACCGAGTCATTCGTTCTTTCTCTCATCGTCGTCATCTCGTAAAGGAGCAAACGATCCAGGGCTCGTTTGTTGGGTTGTGCCTGGAATTATACAGAAGAAAGAAGGCGATATGGGAAGAAAGCTCGATGCTTTGCTCGGAAGGACTTACAAGACCTCCAAGCTCAAACCACTTTTGAATCTTGCTCTGTCTCGCCTTGCTGTCCTCAAGAACCTGCGCCAGGTCAAGTTCTCCCAAGCCCGCTCTGATGTTCTTCACCTCCTCCAACTTGGTCACCATGAACGAGCTCTTCTTCGGGTAGGATTTATATTTTCTTCTAACTTTGTGATCAAATATTTTTCTGGGTAACTTATTTTTCTCGTTGACTTTGAGACTCAAGAGGGTTTGTTTTGTTGTTGGCAGGTGGAGCAGGTGATTAAGGAGCAGAATATGTTGGATGTGCTTGTCATGATAGAGCGTTACTGCAACCTCGTGATTGAAAGGGTTCACCTCATTGAACAAGAAAGGTTTGCTAGTGATCTCATTTAATTACTTTTTGTGGTGTTATATTCATGCATATATATAGGTTTGCTAGGCTGATCAGATTAGCTTGTGGTTTGGTTTATTTACAGAGTATGTCCTGATGAACTGAGGGAGGCAACGTCGAGTTTGCTTTATGCGGCTTCAAGATGTGGGGATTTCCCAGAGCTTCAAGAGATTCGTATGGTTCTGACCTCTCGTTTTGGCAAGGAATTTGCTGCTCGTGCCATTGAAGTGCGCAACAATTGTGGAGTCAACCTTACGGTATGTATTTCCTTTTTTGGGAAATGAATATATGAATTTGTGAAATTGTTCAATGAGATAAAAGAAACACCAAATATGAGATCTTGTTCCTTTTTGACATTAAAAGAAGAAAAAAAACAAAAAGGAAAAGTCTCTGACTACTTTTGCCACTTTTCCATTGTTAATAATTGCATATTTTTGTGTGGATATTGGGTTTCTGTAGATGATGCAAAAACTGTCAACTAGGATGCCAGTTTTGGAGATCAGAATGAAGGTGCTCAAAGAAATTGCTGCAGAGAATAGCATTGTTCTGCAGCTGGAGGAAACTACTTCTGTTTCCACTGAGGTATGCAACTTGAAAACAAAAACAGGAATTACAAGAAAAATAGAATGGAACTGTCATTTGCTCTGAGACTTTGACAATTATGTATTCATGGCATGTGGTTTGTTGTGTGTGATCAATAATGCAGGAGAAGTTGGATGTGAACAAGAATCAAAACCAGGCTGCACCAAACCCACCGGCCAGTTCAAGTGGCACAGCATCAGCGGATAATTTGCAGGCTTTCGCACAAGAAACAGAAAAAGATGATAGGTTCTCTGGTTCACTTAAGAGCAGGAAATACAAGGATGTAGCTGATGCTGCTCAAGCAGCTTTCGAGTCTGCAGCTTATGCGGCAGCAGCTGCAAGAGCAGCAGTGGAACTGTCTAGGTCTGAATCTCATGATCCTGATGATCAAAATAGTCCTGGTAGTAAACGAGGAAGGTTATCTGACAGATATGAGTCCTTTAAAAGTGAATCTGAATCACAAAATGAGCAAAATAGAGGTGAAGAGTTGAAGAGGTCAACATCTTCTTCAAGTTTAGATTCAGATGGTGATGCCATAGTCCATGCCAGTCTTTCAGGGAAGAATATAGCTTTTGATGAGAGTGAGAGTGACAATGAACAAAATGCCATGCCCTCATCTCATAAGCAAATTCCTTCAAGGTTTCAATCTGGGCTGAAGGTTGAGTCAGCACATGCTGCTGGAGGGTCTGGAAGGCAAAGCCCACCAAGATTAAACATAGAGAAGGCACCATTCTCTCTGAGGACAAGAGGGGTGCGTGGGTACTGAGAATCATTAGTCTTGTTTGTTGGTTTTGCTAATAAATTATGTCGTCTATAAATTTGATTGTTTCTTGATCTTTGATTTTTTTGTTTTTTGTTGTTGGTGGAAATGTAAACTTAGTGTGATAATTTTTGAAACATCGGTACTTTCAGTTCTAATTTGTTGATATTGTGAGGTCTCAAAATTGTAGTCTGGGAATTGCAGTGTGTTCTACTTGTACATGGGCATGAGTGCACAAATTTCCTCAACTTGAACTCCTTCGATTCAACACCCTTGAATTACAATTTGCAGCATAAACACAACCCCAAACAAATTCTTACAGGAAAAAAAATTGAGATGACACCGTCTAACATTCACTTCTGATAGTGTTCGAAAAAACGGCCTAGGCGCTAGGCGGGAGGACACCGCCGCGCTTTCACCCTAATCGTTAGGGGTAGGCGCCAGAGAATTACTTTTCTTTGTAGCTGCTGCTGGGCTCATCTTACTTCAAAGGCGCGCAAGAGGAGACACGATGGAGGGAGAGAGATGGGAGGTCAGGTGATGGAGTCCGAGAGATGAGAGATGAGTGAGGATAGGGTTCGTCCAAAAAAAGGTGAAGATAAGGTTAGTGAAACGCTGTGTTTCAATTATGGGCTGATATTTTAAAAAGGTTCTCTTATGGGCTTGGGCCCATATACTAAAGCATAACCTTATTGTGTTTTTTATTTCAACCCATTGCTTTATATCAAAGCATATATGATATGACTCACATATATACATTTTTTAAAATTAATTTCGGTATAAATATATAATTTATAATACAAAATAATTTCGGCAAGGCATCCACCTAGGCCCCCATTACTCCTCTAGGCGCTAGGCCCATTCGCACATATGGGAGAACTTTGTGTCTTGGGTAAGTATAGGCGCATGCTTAGGATGGGTCCTCTTTTTCATAAATTGGCTTATGCATCATTGCAAGTACGAGCTAGACACTAAAACTCGTCTTAAAAACCAATAGAGCTAGATAAATTGTATCATATTTATCATTTGTAAAAGGTTTCAGCATGTTAAATCAGTAAACGGTCGATTTATCAACTAGGATACATGACATAAGCCTAAATATTAATCTCCAGAGCATGCAAAAGATACATTACATACATTTGAAGCAGATCATCCTTTGCTAAGAAAGCCAGGCAACTCATTTCCAAATCGTTGACTATGCATGGCTTCATCAGAAAAAACTCACTGGAGTGGAGGTCGCTTTGCACACTGTTGTTGCAGGTCACTAGATGATCGCTTCTTGCCACGTTGTAGCAGGTCACTATATGACTGCAAACTCACACCAACATCTTCATCATATTCAACCCCGATCTCCTCCTGCAATAACATAACAGACTATTTACAACTACACCATAGCATAATGCCTAAGTTCATAAGAACATAGAAGATCCCATATAGGCAAACCTTAAATTCCTTGACATCTTTAGGTGAATTCTCAGTAATAGAATCCCACAGATCTTTGAACATCCTTTTGCGCTTTCTCCATTGACTTATTTTCTCATAGACCATTTGCTCAACTGCCTTGCGGTCTTCTGGCTTGACCAAAGTAACTCCTCCACGCAATTTTTCCAATCTGTCCTCCATTTCATTAACCTAATACAGAATTCAAAACTCCACACTTCATCCATATTCCTTATCCTCTTTTTCCCAGACACATATTTTGACTAATGTAATGTCAAACATATCCAATTAGCATACCTCATTTGTCAGTTTGGCTTCTTTCTCCCTTATTTGTTCCAGGGTCAAATTTGACTGCAAAGCTTTAATTTCTGCAACAACGGTGCAAAACGAAAATTCAAATTCACTAGGCAAAGTCTTAACCCGATAATAAAAAATGTCGACTACCACACTCAATTCTGGAAAACATGAAATGTAGTAAAGAATTTAACATGTACCTCCCTCAACCTCGCTAATCGATCTCTTTTGTTCACCCAACTGTTCTTGCAGTTTTTCATTTTCTTGCTTCATCCGGCTGAGCTCCTCACTGTTTGGAATGTCGAATTGGTCTTGCCGAGCAAGGTATACCTTCTGCTTACCATACTCCTTGAATGAAATCTTCCCATTATCAGCAAGAGTATCCAGAGCTTTTTGTATGGCTGCCTTTTTGAGGTTGTATTTTTGCAATGCATCCGCCACATTTTGAGAATTTAGTGGCCTATTTTGCTGGATAAAGGGAGACAAGTTTACATGAGCATTAGGGAGAGCACATACTGTGCCTAGTGCCTTCTGTTTGTTTCCCTAGAAAATATCTACACAACTTATTTAATTTCTTAACTTATTTTCTTTCTAGTAAAACTATAGGGAAACAGAGGCAAACAACAGGAAAAAGCAAATTAATCACAACTGGCTTGTGGAGGAAGCTCATTTGAGCTTAATCATGGAAATTCGATTTTCCCACCTCCCAAACAGCCAAAAATCGGAAGGGAAAAATACACATTTCATCAATTTAATAAGAAAAAAATAATTCGATCCAGAGAAAGTATATAATAATCGGAGAAACAAAAGTAATAAGACCTAAACGCAGACGATTAATGATAAGAAATTTGATTTTACCTCATTCAAGTATCTGAGAACGATAGCTGCAATATTTCGTAAAACCAAAGCAACAAGGCGTTTAACATTCAGTAAAACCAGATTGAAAATCAAATCAACTCAACAAAAAAGAAGCGTTCACGAATTTGGTTACCGTCGGTGCTATCGGATTTGGGAGCCATTGATCGGAAACAGTACGGAAAAGGGCGGGAAGAAGCTTCTGAAAGCTTTTGCTTTCGTTTTGAAATGGAACGGCTTTGCCTCCTAAAACTCGTAGGCTAATAATGGGCTTCCTTTTTCGGGACGGCGTCGTCTGCCGCTTTAAATGTCGAGTGTTCGATTGGACAAATTTACCCCCGCATCAAACACCGAATTTACATAAACAACAACTCGTTAATTTGGTGTCGTGAGGCATGCCACGCAATGCCGTTTCGTTCTCAGAAACGATGGCCATCATCAGCAGCACAACATCTCAGCCTCTGCTCTGCACCAACCGCCCCATTTTCTCAACCAAACCCTCCTTCAGCCCTCGTCCCAAGACCCATTTTTGCACACAAAGGCCAGTTTTTGCAGCACTGGACCTCCAAAAGTGGCCTTCACAACAATCACCCGCAACCCACAAAGGGGACTCTAAATTGAAAACACTTGTGTGCCGCGCGGCTCGTCGAAAACCCACAACCACTGTTCAACAGGAGAATGATGGCTCAGAGAGAGTGCTTCAGATTGTTCTGTGGGTTGCTGAGGCAGTCTACATTTTGTGGCTTTTTCTCCTTCCTTATGCTCCCGTGTGTAAATGTAGCCTTCTTTTTTACTTGACTAACATTCTTATATACAATCTTAGCTGATAAAGTTTTTTGCTTTTCATATTACAACAGGGAGACCCAGTGTGGGCTATAAGTTCTGATACAGTGAATTCTCTTGTGGGGCTCTCTCTGAATTTCTTCTTTATCTTGCCTCTTTTGAACTCTTGTAAGCTCAACTGGGTCATATTTGTTATTGATTTTCTGGGTTCTGCTCTACTAGACAAATACTGGTAAAATTCTTATTAATTTTTCTCTTGATGAATTCTGAAATGAACTTTTTGGCAGAGTAGTTACTGCTGGTTTGATTAATGCCCCAGTACTTCACCCGGTAAGAATTTGTCATTCCAAGTAGATGTGGTTTTTACTACCAAGTTTCATAATTTAAGCATATATATATATATATATATATATATTTTATCATAGGCCAATATTTTTCTGTTTATGTGTTTGAATTAGATGTCAGAAGGGCTATTCAACTTTGTAATTGGGTGGACATTCATGTTTGCTCCTTTGCTGTTCACGGATCGTAAGAGGGACAGATACAAGGGGTCTCTAGACGTCTTATGGGGCTTTCAGATGTTTCTTACAAATAGTATGCTTTCTTCCAAACTCTCGTACTTGAGGATTGAGTGAGTGTTGGATTAGCTTAACCATGTAGGTCACAAATGCAACTATCTTTACCTTCAATAGCCTACACAGAAAATATGTACAGAAAGCAACAATCTTTTGTTTGGCATATCATCTTGTTAATTTCTCAATCAAGATCATGCATTGCCCAACTGTCTAGGAAAGACACATTATATATGTGATTGTAGGCTAAAATCACTTTAATTTGATAATCTATGATTTCAAGTTTACTTTGCAATGAGCATGTTTTAGACTCCAGCTACATTTCCACCGACCCTTTCCTTTTTTGGTCAGATTCCACCGACCTTATGTCCTGATTGTTTCGTATGTGATGTGAACAGCTTTTTTAATACCTTACATGGCTATTCGGCTAAATGAGGCTGAGTCAGACTACACTCCGAGCAAGCGCTCACAACTTGGGTCTGTGATGACCAATGGTGCTCCCATTGTCGGACTTGTTGGTGGAGCGATATGTCTGATATCTGCATTGTGGGCTCTTTTTGGCCGAATTGACGGCAACTTTGGGAGCATTTCAGACAGATGGGAGTTCTTGATCAGTTATCTAGGATCAGAGAGGCTGGCTTATGCATTCATTTGGGATATTGGTCTTTACACTGTCTTCCAGCCTTGGTTGATTGGTGAAAATCTTCAAAATGTTCAGAGCAGTAAGATTGGTATTGTAAATTATCTTAGATTTGTGCCAGTGGTTGGCTTAGTTGCGTACCTTGTTTGTTTGAATCTGGATGAGGAACTGTAACTACACATTCGTTACCGTGCACAATAATAGCAATATAGCTCACTGATATTCCAGTGGATTAAATGTAGATCTGTAACTTTATTATATTTCAAGAGCAGATCAGGCTTCCTCTATTCATCCCAGGACAAAGACAGCAGTGCCAGAAATGGTACCACTACATGAAAATGTGAAGCTTCCTCTATTCATCTCAGGACAACAAGACAATGTACAAACAGAAAGACAAGGGAATGAAGTTTCCCCTCTATTCTCTAACGGGTAAAAGGCCATGGGGCCAACAATTTTTGCCATACATTATTTTTCACCAGAGGCAGAGTCATGCATGCTAGAATTACCTAAATAAAGTAAATGGAATATAAAATTGAATAAGAGTAATAATGGAAAATCAAATATATTTGTATGTGACCCAAATGCGGCACGGCCTACCATATTCTTTTTGTAAGATATAAACCACGAAATGCTTTGTCAAGTTGTCAATGATATAGTTTGCTACAATTAATGAGAAGTGACACTCTCTAGTGTGAGATTTTTCCTTCTTTTTTCTTTTCTCAACACTGAAGCATTTTGTTTTTGCCAAATATAAACCAATAAATTGTGTTTATTATTTTCCTCGCTTTTAGTTTTCAAGTTCTTGCTTGCTAATTTGTGGTACTCTGCTGTTTGTTGGGGCAAAGAAGAATCAGTCTACCTAATCTGTCTTTAAAGAACATGGAAAAGTCTCTTTTGGGCAGCTTCAAAGAAGATGAGTATGAAAAAGCAGAAAGCAGATGCACATGTTTCAATGTGATGAAGTATTGGAAAGATTTACTAGACTTTGCTAGTAAAGCATGGGAAATGGGCCGCTCTGATCCCAGGAAAGTCATCTTTGCAATAAAAATGGGACTGGCTTTGTCCATTGTTTCTCTGCTAATATTTTGGAAAAAATCATATCATGATATTGGTCAGTACTCAATCTGGGCTATCCTCACAGTCATTGTGATGTTCGAGTTTAGCATAGGTATAAACATTTGACTTCAAAATGTAAAGTCACAGTTCAGGCTTTTAGTTTTTCTTTTAAACGTAACATTAATCTTATTTTTTATTTCATGCAGGAGGGACTTTCATTAAGGGATTCAATCGTGGGTTGGGAACATTGTTTGCTGGAATACTTGCCTTCTGCTTTGCTGAGCTATCTTTGCTGGCAGCAAACTTGGAGGAAGTTGTAATTGTTATGAGCATTTTCATCGTTGGTTCGTACTAGTATTTGCAAACTAAAACCATATTTAAACTCAATCTCCTCAATCTCCTTTGAAATATTTGGTTTTTCCACTTTTCTAACTCTGATTTTTTGAGACCCTACAGGATTTTTCGCATCTTACTTGAAGCTGTACCCAACAATGAAGCCCTACGAGTATGGCTTTCGGGTTTTCGTGTTGACATATTGTATCCTCATGGTTGCTGGGAACAGAACAGGGTACTATAATGAGGCAGTTGCGACTCGATTGGTGCTTATTGCAGTGGGTGCTGCTGTTTGTTTGGTTGTGAATATATGCATATACCCCATATGGTCAGGAGAGGATCTGCATAACTTGGTAGTGAAAAATTTCAAGGGAGTTGCGGCTTCATTAGAGGGTATATATATGTTCAACAATGCATGCTTGTCCTTGTCTTCACTGAAAATTTTCAACTCCTAATTAGCCTTCCGCTCTATTAATTTATCCAACTTTGTTGCTTAGGCTGCGTTAATGGGTACTTGATGTGTGCTGAATATGAGAGGATCCCATCAAAAATTCTTACATACCAAGCTGCAGATGATCCGCTATACAAGGGCTACCGATCCGTGGTAGAATCTACGAGCCAAGAAGAAACTCTGGTATGATTTATCCGACTTGGACAAGAATTGGGTTTTGATTTTTCTAGCGCGGAAGCAGGGGAGTTGTTAATTACTTGACTTGTTTTCCACAAGTGCAGTTGGGCTTTGCAATCTGGGAGCCACCTCATGGGCCGTACAGAATGTTGAAATATCCTTGGATAAATTTTGTCAAATTAAGTGGTGCACTGAGGCATTGTGCATTTATGGTTATGGCTCTGCATGGATGCATTCTTTCCGAAATACAGGTGATTATGTTTATGTTTTTGTATATTCAACCAGTTCTTTCTCTGGTCCCAAAAAAAAGAGAAGCTTTTTATAAGATTATTGGCTTGTAATTTTGTACATGCATGCAGGCCCCAGCAGAAAAGAGGCAGGTCTTTTGTAGCGAGCTCCAGCGGGTAGGAGCAGAAGGTGCAAAAGTCTTGCGAGAACTTGGAAAGAAAGTAGAGAAGATGGAAAAGCTAGGCCCCGGCGACATACTCAAAGATGTGCACGAGGCAGCAGAGCATTTACAGAAGAAGATAGACCAAAAATCGTACCTTCTGGTCAACTCAGAGAGGTGGGAAATTGGAAGACGGCCTAAAGAGCTAGAAGAAGACCCTCAAGGGCTTTTGGATGCTAAGGAACATGATAACATGCAATTGGGTTTTAAGTCCTTAAGTGAAACTGTGCTTGACCTGAGGCCAGTTACAACAGCGTGCACATCTTGTGCACCACAAAGTGCTTCATCAGACAACATGTTTAGGGATCAAGCATCTTGGCCCTTGCCTCTCTCATTTGGTGGCCATGGAGTCATTAAGGAAGATGATTGCAGAACATACGAAAGCGCAAGCGCCTTGTCCTTGGCCACATTCGCATCGCTTCTGATTGAGCTTGTTGCCCGGCTCCAAAATGTGGTTGACACCTTCCAAGAACTAGGTGAGAAAGCAGACTTTAAGGTGCCTGTTCTTAATGCACCGCCTACAGAGAAATCCGGGATTTGGCCATGGTAGTGGCAGATTTGGTGTTTCAGGTACAAAACTTGAGATGGGTTTGGTGTTTAATTCAAACTGCTGGCTTCCATTTTCATCATCATCTTCCAATTACTGAAAACCTTGTGGCATTCGATTGCGTTATTACTTCAACCTAATGGGAAATGTTATTGAATTTGGGCTGACTGCTTATTTTATATAGCAGAAAATTTCAATCTTGAAAACGTAAGATCCTAATTCCAAAACACCCACGCAGTTTGTTAACTAAATTGAAAAGTTGCTCGTTAAGTTCTTTTGTTTAATACATTTGATTTGTAAGTTTAGATAACGCCTTGCATACACGACGATAACTTACTGGATGCACAGACAAAAATATGAGTCAAGTTTGATCAGATCATACACATCCAACACTCATCTATGAGGCAACATATCACAACACACAATTCAAAATATCTAAGAATGCTTGCGCTTGGATTTCTTTTTGGAAGGTTCACCAGATTCCGCAATATATGCTTCTGCATTTACATTCTCAGCCGAGTTTTGTCTTCCGTACTCTTTTGCCTTTTTCTGCAAATTAACCAGCGGATGCAATTAACAAAAAGGAGGGAAGATAGAAAGAAACCAAGAAGAGACCCATGTTTTTCTATTTGGATCAAAATGTGACCTTTCAGCCTGTCATGCCAATTTCGGAATGTATAATGGAGTTCTATAGATCATTTCAATCTACCTTTAAAGATATGGCCATGGCAGCCAGGTCTTTGCCACCATCGTCAGATTTGGTATCCTGAACTACAGGCTCCTGATTCAGAAAAAAAAAAAAAAGAAAGAAGGAAAATTAGTAATAGCTGGTAGGAAGGACAGAATTTAAAAAATACAGGCTCCTGACTAGGAGGATATAAGAACCTCAAAGCACATGATACAAACAAAAGATAAATTTCTAGGTGGAACTCATATGTCCCTACCTTTGGAGGGATGAAAGCAGCTTCTCTTTTTCGCTTGTTTTCTGCAGTTTTTTCAGTCTGCTTCTCTTGCCTCTCTTGCCACTTCTTTGCTGATTTCACTTTGTCATTCAAAAAGTATTCTCCAGTTTGCAATTGTATGTCAATCTGAAAAAGGTTTTATAACATTGCAAGCACATATTATTCACATATTTCAATTTGATTATAGAAAAACTCCTTATAAAGAGTGAGTGGACGTTAACACTTTCAAGTAGAATGATAACAATCAAGGGAAAAGGAAGAAAACAAGTAATCCAAGACTAATCATTTTTTCCACATACAAAACAAATCAATAAAACCTCAACAAACAAAAAAAATCTCTATACAAATTATCTGGCCCACTACAACCAATGATTCTAGAGAAAGTCTTCATTCAACAGAGATAAAGAAGCAACAGCCAAAATGCATCCGACCACTAAAAAGGATTTTCCATTCAAATTTAAATTAACCTGGAAAATGAAGAACATCAGGAAAAAAGAATGGATATTTAAATAGATACAAATCAGACTACAATAAAGAACTAAAATGGTAAAAATATCAACAAATTAGGCCTCTACCATTAACTATGACAGGGACTGCTTTTCATATTTTTAGGCAGATTACATGCTCCATCCATATAGACAAAGTAGCTTCAGAAACGTAGCAATTTGTTATGCTCATTTAGGAATATAGCAACCTTATTATGCTTCATTCAGAAATATAGCAACTTTATAAAAATTTCATGCAAAACCACAGGATGCAGCAGGACCAAACATGATAAAAACGGACACAACAGGACAAAGACTCCTTGCAGGAGGATAAAACAAAAAAGGGTCTGGTAGCAATCACTCACCTTACTAGGTTGTGGAGGAGGTGGGTAAGGTGTATATGGTCTCTTCTCTTTACTCTTAACCTTGTTTTGATTAATATTTTTCCTGGGGATAGAGAGAGAGAGAGAGAGAGAGAGAGAGAGAGAGAGAGAGAGAGAGAGAATAGTTCAAAATAAAAGTATTACAATTCTATGCATGCGCATAATTATGAACAAATGAAGTAGATGTCATACTTCTTAAACTTCGGAAGAAATCTATCCCAGCTCTCATGTGCTAGTGTTGGATCCTTTTCAAGTTCTTTCCTCACCATGAGAATCTGTTTACCAGGAGGGAAGAGATAAAAGGTACTTAAGAGAGATTCATTCATTCACAGATCTTCAGATCAAAAACAGTAACTTTGTCAAGTCAAAGAGCAATTATATTCACCTTGATATGAAATATGGGATGCATTACATTCTGCATGCAGTCTTCCACAATCTTCCTGACTTGCTTTAATGGTTTAAATGAACCCATTGCAGAAACAGTGTTTCCCTATTCATTTACAAGAAAATTAAAAATCTTTAATCCATAATTCCACTTCAAATAAAAATGTGCAAAATAGCAATCAAAATCACAAGGAATAGAACACTTACTTGGATCAGAATATAACAGCCTGTCAGTATTTCAAGTGCCTGTATCCAAATTATAATGTAAGATTAGAGAAACAGCACAAAGATTTAAAGATTTACCTAATGGAATGTGTAATCAAAGATATTTGCACTATAATTTTTCTTTTTCATTTTCTTGGGTGAGAGTAGTCAGTAAAACACAATATCTGAATCACTTTATGCACCTTTAAAGTGGACGAATTGGGGCCCATGAGACGTTGCCGCCGTTTAATAAATCGTTCCTGTACTCAATGGAAGAGATTGGAGGAAGTTGAAAAGTCAGTTCTTGCATATCTTAGCATTACAAAAGTTCCAGTCAGTACTTATTGTTGTAGCCAAGTCCTACCTCTTCCCTAGTAATAGAGGGGGTATTGGGTAGGGATTGAACCCAAAGGGTATGGAGGAGTTTGAGGAAAGTGGAGGGGTACCTCCTATCTTGTAGCCCATATATTGTACCCAAATAAGGGGAAATATAGGTTTGAAAATCATCCGGAAGCATTTGACATGTCAAAGCCACAACTCTACACTACAACTTAGAATTCTACACCACAATTCTATAATACAACTTAGTATTTGGCATCAAACTAGAAGGTCCTGCATTAGAACTACATAGAAGGTTTCCAAAAAATAAAATTAAAGTAAAAATTGATAGGAGGTCAATGACTTGGATCTGTTTTTAAGAAAATTGACAGTCCCCTGCTGCAAATAAAGGAAGGGAAGTTGAAGCAATACACACCTTATTTCTCACCAAGTTACTAATCTTGATGATGTCACATTGCATTTCATCATTCAGTACTTTTATTGCCTGAAACCAAAAAGTTGAGAACTTGAACCAGAAAATTAACACAAAATAGCTCAGCCCTTAAATCAGTTCCATGAAGAAGAAGAAAAAAGGAGTTTCCAATAGAAATTTCAGCATAAATATCATATATTATAGGTAGTAATATTTCTACTGAGCTTTTCACTGAGATACTCATATTCTGACATAGAATATAAAGTATATTTTTACTGCTGATTCTGAAACCAATATAATAGCCTCAATAGAGAAATGGAATTACATCGACAGAATAAAACGAAATACCTTAACAGCTACTTCAAACCATTTAACCTTTTCTTTTTTTAAGGTGTATAAGAATACAATCCATTTGAACTTATAGAAAAACTAATTCACAGAAAAGAATATAATCACAATAAAGAAATCTGACTTTGTACCTGAGGAGCAGGAACACTTCTTGACAAAAGTTTGATAAGATCCCTAGCTTTGACAACAATATATGGGTCCTTAGTCTTTCTGGTTGTAGAGACTGTCATGGAACCCTCAACCTAAGGACATTATAAATGTAACAATTTATTAGGTACTTCAAATCATACATGAGTTTGCACAAACAACAGTTATTGAGACATACCAGATTCAGTTCACATGAAATGCCATACTCTTTCAAAGCAGATTTCACTATAGGCCAGGCTTCTTGCAAATATTTTTCTGCAAGGCAATGCAAATGCACCCCATCAAACGTGACCCAAAATCTCAAGCACTTTTCTCATGACTAAAACTTAAAAAGTAAAAAATTTACATTTGTTTTCCCACAATTTCTAAGTAGCCAAACGCACCAAGAAGGAAGAGGAACAAGAAGAAGAGAGCTGGTACCTCTGTATTGAGGGAATAGCGTGGAGAATGAGGTTACTTCAAGCATGCCACCTTCGTTCCAAGAAGGGTCGAACTTCTCAATCTTCCAGCGGTCAATGTTTGGGTCGTCATCCCAAGGTTTTGGCTTGCGGTGCTTGCCCTTGTTCTTTTGCTTGGGCTCGACGCCGCCGTTTTCGCTGTTCTCCATCGTCGCTGTGTGGTATTTTGCTTCGTTGTTCGAAACCCTAGACGTATAGAGAGTGATACCATTTAAAAACCCATGGGTCGGCCCGTTTTATCTACCTAACCAAGTAGTGACAAAAAAAAGGACCGTTATTTTGCGGGGAAAATACAACAATAAAATAAGCATAGACATCTGATTTTACCCTCCAAAAAATAACATTATGTAGCAGGTTATTTTTTTGGCTTAAAATAATAATAACTTTGTAACCCAATTGTTTCAATAATCTCTTTAATCATTAATATAAGAAACACACTTACATGGGTGTGGCTCCAGTTCAGCCAACTGTATATATATCCTTGTGTTTTTTATATGATTACAATTTTTTATTTTATGAAATGTAAAGATAAGACTCGAATTTTAGATATTATAAAGAGATGTACCACTAGATTAAGAGCTAATTAAGTTATGTATGATTATAACTTCATAATTTTCTATCTATTTTCTCTTTGAATTGAAATTGAAATGTATACATGGGTTTAGCCAAATTGGTTAGAGTGGATGTGCTCCCCACTATAAATCCGAGTTCGGATCCCTCTCTCCTTAATTTAGATTATATTAAATTAGAATATTGCTAGTATAAAAAAAAAATAGAAATTGAAATCAATATAGTTGATTGGTGAAAATTTCAGAACAAATTAATACAATTTTGTTCAATGGATTGAATTTTGGTATGAATGGTTGATTTTGCTGATATACTTTTGTTATAAAAAAAATTAATCTTTTTGTCAATGATTGTTTAAAATAAATGAGCCTTTATAGATCATGTGACTGCCAATCATGAAAAATATAAACTTAACCATTTTTTTTCATAACAATATAAATTATTCTTTTCGTTTAGCAAGTTATGGTTTGCACGGGAAGAAAGACTCTCTTTTTCGTATAGCCTTTTCCAAGATCTCACAGGAAATTCATGATCAAATCTTCATCTCTGGCCATCATCTGGCGAGATTAGGAAAAGGAGAGAGATATAAGAAGAAGAAAAAAAAACATAAATAAATGCGGATATTACCACACACAAAAATTATTTAAAAAAGGATATGGGATTCGTTGACTGTGGTGGAGTAAGCTGTAGATAGCAACACCCTCCTGCACATGATAAAACCCCCTGCGGGTCGCAGCTTCAGTGGAGATGTCAATTCTAGAGCCAACCGGGTCGTAACACGTGGAGAGCCTGAACCTGGACGGCTGCAGAGCATAAAATCTTCACTATCCTACCAGTCCCCATTTTTATATTTGTATCTGTTTTCCGTGCGTTCTATAACTTTCTCCACGTCTCTCGCACGGTCGCACCACCCATTCAACCACCTCTCAAGCTCCAAACTTTTTCAACTGCCCAAACTACCAAACGACCAAACGACACCGTCTTTCTTATACATAGTAATGCATTATCATTTTTCACGGTGATGCGCCAATGTCTCCTTGTACTCATCATCCCCCTCCTGTACTCTGAGTTTTTTCCTCTTTCAATCTTATATCTGTCTGTGTCGAATAAATGGCGGCCAAAATTGGTTCCTTTAGGCACAGTTTTGCCGAGAGAAGCAAGGAGAGGCTGCTATCGAGAAAAGGGTACTCGGATTTTGGCCTCAACAGCTCTGAAACCGGCGATGAGCATGTCAAATGTGGATGCTTTCGAGCAGTTTCTGATGGATTTAACAATTTATGTAAGAATTTTCAGGATACTTTTATCAAATTGTATCAAATGGGTCGCTCGGATCCTCGAAAAGCTGTCTTTGCTGCCAAGATGGGGATGTCGCTGTCAATTGTATCGCTGCTCATATTTTTCAAGGAGCCCCTTAAAGATGTTAGCCAGTATTCCATCTGGGCAATTCTCACAGTCGTTGTCGTCTTTGAATTCAGCGTAGGTATTAGTTCTTCTCATCATGCTTATCGGCTTATGTTTGTCTAATTCAAGTTTTCAAGTCACAGAAAAGAGCAAAAGTATCAAACAAAGTTGATCCCTTTTTTGTTTGTTTGTGTGCTTAATGGAAAGATAATTGTCATTTTGTTGTTAAAAGGTGCAACCCTGAACAAAGGTTTTAATCGTGCTTTGGGGACGTTTTCGGCTGGAGGGCTTGCTTTGGGTATCGCAGAAGCATCTGTGTGGGCAGGCGATCTCCAGGAGGTTGTTATTGTAATCAGTGTTTTCATAGCAGGTATTAAGTTAGTTGATATTGATCAGTATCAGTAGAGAAATTTGACCTTTTTTTCGGTTCTTTACTATTTGGCACCTTGCAGGTTTTCTTTGTTTATGATAAATCCTTTCTCTGAATTGACTGTTGGGTTTTGTGGTATTAGGTTTTTGTGCTAGTTATGCGAAGCTTTATCCGCCAATGAAGTCTTATGAATACGGATTTCGGGTATTCTTGTTGACTTATTGTATCGTCCTGGTGTCTGGGACTTCATCATTCTTCCAAACAGCAATTTATCGATTATTGCTTATTGGAGTCGGTGCTGGCATATGTTTGTGTGTAAATATACTCATATACCCCATCTGGGCAGGGGAGGATCTCCATAAGCTGGTGGTGAAAAACTTCACGGGTGTTGCTGTTTCTTTGGAAGGTTGGTTCATTTTTGTCTTTAATTTTGATTGTCTCCTGGAGATATCTGCCAAAAACGACATAATGTTGAGTATATCTTGATTTATACCCAATTGCAGTTACGAGATTGATCTTGAGGTGTCATGTTTTGTTCTGTTATAGGTTGTGTTAATGGATATCTGCAATGTGTTGAATATGAGAGAGTTCCTTCAAAGATTCTCACTTACCAAGCTTCTGATGACCCATTGTATAGTGGCTATAGATCGGCTGTACAATCTTCAAGCCAAGAGGAATCTCTGGTGTGCTGATATTACAGTTCTGCTTCTATTCTTCAAAATTTGAACTGAATAAGGTCAGGAATTATTGATTGAACTTACTCAAATTTAACACTGTTTATGCAGTTGGACTTTGCAATATGGGAGCCGCCACATGGCCCTTATAAGTCATTCAATTATCCCTGGAGACACTACGTCAAAGTTGGTGGTTCACTTAGGCATTGTGCATTCATGGTCATGGCAATGCACGGATGCATACTCTCAGAAATACAGGTAAATATTTATCTTTCCTTTTCACTGTGGCTTTGCTGAATGTATATATCAGAAGAAGAAAAATGTCGACATTAAATTCTGAATCTCCATATATGAGTCCAGGAGATGGATCTTTTGGTTCATACTGTTCATTTGAAAATAAAATGAGCTTATGATTATTGTAACCTTAAATCTTGAACTTGGTTTTACTTGATTTGCACTGTTCCCTCAAAATAATTTTGATTTGTCATGCCAATTACACTACTCAAGAAGAAGGGATTCTAAAAATTTTGTTTTGACTTTGCATAGAAGAATAGCCTTACGTCCCATTTCTCTGTTTGCAAAGACAAGAAAAGATTCTGAACCATGCAACAACAGGTCCCTATAGTTGATTAAGATTCTAAGAGCACATATTTCTTCTTAATCCTGTGTTTCTTAGGTTACCAGTTCATAACTTATGATCCCCTTTTCCAGGCCTATCCATTTTCATAATCAGGTTTCGTGCATGTGTTTCTGTAGGCACCGCCAGAAAAGAGACAGGTTTTTGGCATGGAGCTTCAGAGAGTTGGTAACGAAGGTGCTAAAATACTTCGTGAGCTAGGAAGCAAAGTGGAAAAGATGGAAAAACTAAGTCCGAAAGACATACTTTTTGAAGTGCATGAAGCAGCAGAAGCGTTGCAGATGAAGATAGACGAAAAGTCATACCTTCTTGTCAATTCAGAAAGATGGGCACCTGAAGTACGGCCCAAGGAATATGAAGAACCTCAGCATTTTGTTGATAGAGAGAATGAAAATAAGCAGGTGGTGATTGACTCTCTTAGTGAATTCTGGGATCCTCAGAATCCTAGCGGGGGTGCCGATCCTTCCATGCGACAATGGATATCCTCGGAAAGCTTGTTAAAAAACCCAGTTTCATGGCCACGGCTTTCGTTTAATGCGCATGTTGTGCAACAGGAACCAGAAGAATCAAAAGTTTATGAAAGCGCCAGTTCCTTATCTTTGGCAACGTTTGCATCACTTCTGATTGAGTTTGTGGCTAGGCTTCAGAATCTCGTGGATGAATTTAAAGAGCTCAGTGAGAAAGCCAAGTTTAAGGATCCTGTGGACCCATTTGAAGTCAAAGAGGAGGTGGTGGTTGGGTTTTGGACCAAACTATTAAGGTGGTTGCGGTTGAAGAATTAAGAGTGTGTTTTTCAGTTGGCTAGATATGTGTTATAATTTTGACCCAAGAAATTGGAGGTCATCATCACTGGTGGTAACTCAAACGAGGTGACAAAGTGATTTCGGTTTAGCTCTACAGATGTATTAAAAATGATGTACAAAGGCAGAGAGTGAGGTTCTCTGTTTTGAACTCTTGATTTGATGCCCTTTGATGCAAGCCATGCTGGGAAATCCACATTTTCACAACAGTCCGGTTCATCACAAAAATTCTTATATGAGCAATTGATGGAGAAGGAAACAAAATTTGGATCCGTTTCAAGCATAAAAACGCATATGCCTTATTTGTCTCATTGTCATAGGCTATCATAGTATCATGTAGTTGTGTATAATAAGCCATGAATAAAGCGTTTTTTATTTATTTATTTGAGTAGCCTGAAGCCGATAAATGTGAAAATAACAATATGCTTGACTGAAGGAGTTCCAACTTCTCCACCTCCATTCCCATGTAGACTGTAGTTTAGACTATCAATTGTACTAAAAGAAAAGTTCCAACCTCTCCACTTCCCCCTCTCCTAATCTCATTTGGAAAAAAATGAAGAGTAATTTTTTAAGTTCCAAGCAATTGATAAGATGTAAGAAAATAATATTAAAAAGCGTTTCTTCTTATTAGTGTTAGGGTCACACCATCACATAATATTACTAATCTAAGTTTTATGATATAGGCGGACTTGATGATATTTTGTGGATCTATAATACAATATTAATAAATAGATACATATTATTATAATATGAGTGAATGCCAAATGATTTATCGTGAATATCAACATGTATCGATGGTTTATTGTATATGCCGTTTATATATTACTTGTTCTTATTATTTTGAAATTAAAAACACTTTCAAGAAAAGGAACAGAAGAAGCATTAAAACGCATCACTATTGGGCTAGGGCTTGTGAAGCCCCAACACAAGTTCTGTTCCTCAGCTCTAATCTAAAGACGCCTCGACAAAAAAAAAATGTGAAGACGCCCAAAGGCTAACAACTAGCTTCTGTACACATGGGCCTAAAAACAAAAGGAACCATAATACGATAGTCTATCGACTCTCTTGTCCTCTCTCTCTCTCTCTCTCTCCCTCCGCTATAACAGATTGTCGAATCAGAGGCAGCCGGCGGGAAGGGCACTGAGATCGGTAAGACTGTTTTCGCTTATAAGTTTCATCGATTTCGTCTTAGTAAATGCAAACATTTTCATAATTTCTTTTTTCAATCAATTGGGGTAACTTGATTTTTGGCATCTGTTTGTTTTCCGAGGAAACTAAGGAAAGTAAGAACCTCCCCCCCAAAAAAAACTGAATTAATTATTTTATGTTTTCCTTTCCCGGAAATGAAGAGTAATTCAGCTGAAGCAATGTCTTACTATATCGCTCGCACGCACGCACGCTTGTTTATTTTTAATTGTTATTATTTCCTCGGTCATAAAATAAGTACGCAGTTGTTGATTCATTTTTCTCATTTGGAATTTTAGTAGCTAAACAGAGCCTTAGAGTTACTGATTCTGGAATCTCAGAATTCATCGTCGTGTTTTTCATTTTCTTTTAAACGTTTTTGGTATTTTCTGGATTTGAATTCTAGGGTTTGATTTAGATCTCGCGGTGTTGATCTGATGCTTTTCTCAATTATGCTCCACTGAATACCTTGGGAATCATAGGAATCGAAGTAAAGAATTGAAACCGAAATGAAAATATAGTGGTTCTGTTAATTATTGTAAGATTATGCATTCTTTCTAGTTTCGCAGTTCCTGTGAACCCTGGGTGGGTGGTCATATAGACCGTTGGTTATATCTGCAAAGTTTGCTTCCTTTAAAATACTATTAGTTATACTTATTATTTAGAAACGCATTTGCATATGCCCATCTAATTATAAAGGTACTTATTGTTTTACATATATAATTCGGTAGCTGCATTGATGGGTTTTAATACATATCATTTACTTGTAGTACTTATGTTATTTTCTTTTGTTGTTTGAAGGTTCTAAAAAAACTTTGATTTACAATGTCTATGGTTGATGAACCGCTATACCCAATAGCCGTTCTCATAGACGAGCTGAAAAATGACGACATCCAGCTACGGTTGAACTCAATCCGCAGGCTATCTACCATTGCACGTGCTCTTGGGGAAGAACGAACCCGTAAGGAGTTAATCCCCTTTCTGAGCGAAAACAATGATGACGATGATGAGGTACTTCTTGCAATGGCAGAAGAGTTGGGGGTCTTCATTCCATATGTTGGGGGAGTGGAGCATGCACATGTTTTGCTCCCACCCTTGGAAACCCTTTGCACTGTCGAGGAAACCTGTGTGAGGGACAAGGCTGTGGAGTCATTATGTAGGATTGGGTCTCAGATGAGGGAGGGTGATTTAGTAAACTGGTTTATTCCTCTTGTGAAGGTTAGATAACTTATTTTCTTCTATGTTCAAAATTTTATTACTTTTTAACGTTCGATGCCTTGTTCTAGTTTTAACCTCTATTTCCACGTGCCTAACCACTGGGCTAGCGCTCAAATTATTTATGGAGAGATGTGCCTTTTGTATCTTTAAATCTATGCCGTGTGGATACTTTTAAGTGCTTTGCACTGGTGACATTGACATGAAAACATCAATTCATCAGTGTCCTGCACATGTCTATGTGCATTCATTACAATGCTCTGTAGTTTTCAATCCTTTCACCCTCAGCAAATCCTTTGTTCAATGCGTATTGTATTTTTTTTTTTTCATCAGAGGTTGGCAGCTGGTGAATGGTTTACAGCTCGAGTATCTGCATGTGGGCTTTTTCATATTGCCTACCCTAGTGCACCAGAGACATTGAAGACGGAACTGCGGTCAATTTACAGTCAGTTGTGTCAAGATGACATGCCTATGGTTAGAAGGTCTGCTGCAACAAACCTGGGGAAATTTGCAGCAACTGTCGAACCTGCTCATCTGAAGACTGATATCATGTCCATATTTGAGGATCTTACACAAGATGGTAATTTAATGCTCACCTTGTTTTCTCGCCATCTATATTTTGTAATTCTATTAATTTGGTTAGAGTGTTTTGTCTGTACTTTAAGAAGTTGGGTGTTATTATTTCTGTCTTCACATTCTCAGTTTTGTAATTCTATCAATTTGGTTAGAGTGTTTTGTCTGTACTTTAAGAAGTTGGGTGTTATTATTTCTGTGTCTTCACATTCTAAGTTTGGTAAATCTATCAATTTGGTTAGAGTGTTTTGTCTGTACTTTAAGAAGTTGGGTTTTGTTATTTCTGTGTCTTCACATTCTCATTGTCTCTTTGAGTTCAAAGTTGGAGTTCTCAAAAAAAATTTCATCTCAGATCAAGATTCTGTTCGACTATTGGCTGTTGAGGGCTGTGCTGCTCTTGGAAAGTTGTTGGAGCCCCAAGACTGTGTTGCACATATCCTCCCTGTTATTGTTAACTTCTCTCAGGTAAACCTATTATTTAGAATGTCGAGTTTTGGTTTCTGAATATTTTGTGCAGGTTTATGTCCAGAATTTGCTACTTTTATATTGCTAGTATGTTATATTCATCCTATTTTGTCATAAAAAGGCTGAATGGATGGTTAAGGCATGTGTTTGGAAGTTGTTGGTCATGACACTGTGGAGTGTCACTGACAGTTTTGTGTAACCAAAAATATATCAATGAATTTTGTGTATCTTGACATTTTTTCTTATCTCTGAACAGGATAAGTCTTGGCGTGTGCGTTACATGGTTGCAAATCAACTATATGAGCTTTGTGAAGCTGTGGGGCCTGAGCCTACGAGGTATTTATTGTCATACTGCAGCCATGTGATAAAGATAGTGGAGATCAGTTATTTGACCACACATTTGTCTAGCCAATTTTTGTTTAGCTAAGTCACACTTCCCATCTGTAGTGGCTTATTTATGGCCTTTGATGTTTTTTTTTCCTTTTGAAATATTTGATTTATGATGGTTGTGTTTGAAGGACGGACTTGGTTCCTGCTTATGTGCGGTTGCTTCGAGATAATGAGGCTGAAGTACGTATAGCAGCTGCTGGCAAAGTTACTAAGTTTTGTCGGATTTTAAGCCCAGAACTTGCAATTCAGCATATTCTTCCATGTGTGAAGGTATGCATGCTTTAATGAAATTTTTTTCCTTTCTTGGTGCTGTTTGCTGTTGGCTCCAATTTATACTTTCTTTTGTATTAGCTATTCAATATTTCTCAATGACCTTTGCAGGAGCTGTCATCAGATTCTTCCCAACATGTCCGGTCTGCTTTGGCTTCAGTTATAATGGGAATGGCTCTTGTATTAGGAAAGGTGAGAATGTTATGTGGTTAGTGCAGTTATTGTTTCCAGGGAAGAACTCCATAATTGATCATTACATACAATAATGGCGGTATATCGGATTGGGTTTTTTGTCAATTTAAAAAGAGTTTGACAAATCACTGAACTGGAGCTGATATGAGGTGTATATGACTTTTACATTAAATGAATATGTGTTGGATAGTCCATACATCTGTGAAGAAGTTGGGAAGAAAAAAAAGAAGAGATGTGTATCTGGTCCATATCTCAAATTTAAATTCAGCTAACTAAATGGTATGAGTCAATGAATCTCAAAATTACATTCTTTTCAAATTAAATGACATTTTTGAAGATTGACTCTGAAGTCTGCAGGCCGAGGAGGGCTGCATATAAACCGTTTCTCAGGTTTTTGTTATACATCGCATAGATTTGGCCTGCAAATTACCCCCTGAGATAGATGGAGTGTTCTTTCTGGCTTATGTTTTTTGTTTGTTTTTTCTTTCTTTCTGGTTTGTGCTTGGATGAGATAGTCAATTGGTTTAGTCTCAATCCTGCAATCAATCTTTCAATCTTATGATAGCGTTGTCTGATTAATTGCATTACTTGCATGCATCTCATTATGCAGGATGCTACAATTGAGCAGCTCCTTCCCATTTTTCTTTCGCTTCTGAAGGATGAATTTCCGGATGTGCGCCTTAATATCATTAGCAAGCTTGATCAAGTGAATCAGGTCAGTTCAGGACTGAGAAAGTAAATGCCGGTGCTAAATACAATTTTTTTGACGATTCTTTACATGCTTTTAAACACAATGTTTTCAGACCTTACCATTTGGGCCTTTTTGGCCGTTCCCTATCAAAAGACGAATGTTTAGACCTTTTTAAGAGAATGCTCAAGCATGTCATTCTTGCAGGTTATTGGAATCGATTTGCTATCTCAATCCTTATTACCAGCCATAGTTGAGCTTGCGGAGGATAGACATTGGAGGGTTCGGCTCGCAATTATAGAGTACATACCTTTGTTGGCAAGTCAGCTGGGCGTAGGGTTCTTTGATGATAAGCTTGGTGCCCTTTGCATGCAGTGGCTACAGGATAAGGTTAGTGTATTCCTACCTTTCAAATACATGTCAGTTCATGATAAGCCTTGGAGGGAAGTTAAATTGTTCGCTTTTTCCCTTCAAGCTCGCATCTGTATCAAGTTTTATCAACTCCCTACCCACCTCATCTCTCTCTCTCTCTCCACCAAAAAAAAAAAAAAAAAAAGGAAGGAAAAAAGGAGAAAGAACTTGTATATGTGCATTAGTGATTTTTGTTTTTTTTTAAAAAAGCATTAGTAATTTCGATCCAATCTTGGTACATATTTCTCTGTTTTATCTTCTTTGACATCTGTTGCAAGTTTTTCTGTCTAATTATCATATTTGGAATCTATTGCAGGTCTACTCAATTCGTGATGCTGCTGCTAACAATTTGAAACGTCTTGCAGAAGAGTTTGGCCCAGAATGGGCAATGCAGCATATTATTCCACAGGTTTGTTTATTTCTGGTGCCCTACCACATTTTTAACTTTGCAGCTTTCTGCTCTTCTAGTTTTAAGTTGTGTATTTTATCTTTATACTTCTGACCAAAAAAAAAAACTTTATACTCAACTCTTTATAAGAACTGGGAATTTACGTCATTTGGGCAGGTTCTGGAGATGATTGACAATCCACACTATTTGTATCGAATGACAATTCTACGTGCAGTCTGTCTCCTTGCCCCGGTTATGGGTTCAGAAATCACATGTTCAAAACTGCTGCCAGTGGTTGTCAATGCGTCAAAGGACAGGTATATATACTCTATGAACTGTGCGTACCAAATATTAGAGAGATGATTTAGCAGAGTTATTCTGTTTGCTGGCCTGAATTCTTATGTTTCCCCTTCAGAGTTCCCAACATCAAATTTAATGTGGCAAAGGTGCTGCAGTCCCTTATCCCCATAGTTGATCAGTCTGTAAGTATCTACACCTGAATCTTGACAATTTCATTTCTGAATGTTTTATGTAATTTGTTATTCCAATTTATGTTTCTTCTTACTGGGGCATGAAAATTGCTGTGATCCAGGTGGTGGAGAAGACAATTCGGCCCTCTTTGGTTGAGCTGAGTGAGGACCCAGATGTTGACGTCCGATTTTTCGCTAACCAGGCACTTCAGGCAATTGATCATGTCATGATGTCAAGCTAGCCAGGATTCTTTACACTCTAGGAGATGTTGATTGCATATGTTTAAAACGAAGGCATCATTTCTGCATATCATGAGAGTAGTTTATATGTCCTTTGCTGGAGCGTCTGAGTAAGTGTGCTAGTATTTTGTGCCTAACATGAGGGACCGTTCTGTGTTGCCTAAGTTTATGCAATATTTAGTTCCCGTCGTATATGGGGAAAATGTGTAATATTAGCTTCCAGATTTTCTTTGTACTGTTGTGCAAATTGTTTCTTGTCTTCATCGGTAGGAAGATAAATATTGTCGTAGAATTGAATTGAAGAACCGTATTATTTTGTTGGTGAATATATTCCATATTTTTTTTCTTCCTAATATTTAATATTTGTTGGTGCTTTCAAAACGAGATTGGGTACTTTCAAATCTCCGTTCATCTCAGTTAAAGAGAAACTTACCTATTCTTTGTTTCATATACCTTTTTCTCTATCCTGTTATGAGAGACAGAGAGTTAGGTTTATGAAACATGTTATGTACAAGTTTTGCTCGTCTGTTAGATTGGTATTTGAAGCTTTTCTCAGTATCGTGATTGATAGAAAATAATTTTAATTGGATTCGGTTTAAGTTTGATTGTCAACACACAATTACGAATTTGCGATGATAGGAGCGAACCAAATAGGACAAGGACAATTCCTGTTTATTTCATGTTGATTTGATGAGGGATGCTTTTTCGGGATGGTGGCAGTGGCAGTCTAAGCTGCCAACCCACGTGAAATGGTGGACTTGCGGCACTTGTCTTGTGTTTAATTCCTCCACGGCTCTCCATGATGCAGACGTAAATGGAATATCATGTATCTCACCAATACAAAACAAAACAAAATTATAGTGTTGCTAGCGTTCCCCCCTATCCCAGTTGCCATCAACCTTTTCTCTTCTCTCTCTCTCCAACAACCCACCACCTTGTCAACGTCCACGCCCCAGCCACTTTCCCCACCCACACCTCAAGACCCCGATTCCCTAAGCCAAAACCCACCACCCCACCCCACCCCGATTCTCTCTCTCTCTCTCTCTCTCTCTCTCTCTCTTTATTTTTTCAAATGTTATGTTTTAATATTTTAAAGTTAATTTCAAAAAGGTTTATAGGTTTTTTGAAAGCCAAAAAAGGGCTTATAGTGTAAATTTAACGGACTGGATCACATTGGCTAACGGTTCTAAACACAAGCACTAAATTGGCTAAATTAAAAACACATTGATTAAATTGACCAACGCGGTAAAACATAAGGACCATTTTGACATTTAGGCCTATATTTTTTTAAACCTATGTAATACAAAATAATCTTTGCATAATGTTCTCATGAAGTCGGGTAAAAAACCTATGGAAATAAATAAATAAATCAAATCCCGTTCCTATATTAATACTAATACAAAGAATGCAAGCTGGTTATCTGTGGAGAGAAATTGTTAATGAAATATACTTGAGCACTTTGTTGATAAAAAAAAGAAGAAGATAAATTGCATGTATATGTTTTTAATACAAACAATAGTTTAAATTATAGGGGAATGGAGTTTCTCATACACACATTAACTAGCTGCAATAGGAATTCAAATACGAGAACATTGATCTGCAAGTCAAGATTCTTTTACCACTAGAAGCGATATATTGCATGGTTATAACTTGAAGAAGAAAAAAAATTCAAAAATACCCACGCATTATCGTATGTGTCTATCTTGCAGGGTACTATAATATAAATTTTGGTAAATGAATTGATCAGATACAGCCGTAAAAGTTAAATATGGGGGTTGAAGCATTTGCAACCTATACGACCGATGGTTCGCACCTGGTGCCCCCCAACCCAACCACCAAATGAAAGCTTCGTTTTACTGCATATAGCTAATTAGCTAGCTGCTGGGTTGGGTGCACATGCAATTGCGCATATGATGGAAGCCTTATAAATACAGCCATAAAACAAAACTATATATTACATTTAAGCTTAGCATTCAAGTCCAGCTTTCCATACATGATCTTCGCGATATATGGAAGTAGCAGAAGAAAAAGTAGGAGAACGAAAGAGAAATATGCCATTGCCATCCAAAACTCAGGTATTTCATAGACATATATATGATGTGTTATGTGTACTGTATAATTAATTAATAATATAGTATTGTCTCTGCGCTAGCTACATGATTAACTACCTTTTTCTAGCATTGAACCTAAGGAACTTACATTATTTGTTTCTGCAGAAAAGGATTGGGCAGTAATTTCATGTGGAACACTCATTTGGGCAAGAATGTATCACTAATTTTAATAGACGGAGGGCGCCATCTGCAGCCCCATGAAGAAACCTCAACCAAGAACCTTCACGAGAGGCCATCGTGGGAGAGGGCATGTATGGCCTTCGTCAATCACTTATACACTTACACTTTCATGCTTAAGAAGAAATTATTATATAATTTGTTTTCATCAGAATATACAGGTTTTGGTGACAAACAAAGTATGTATGTATGATCCCCAGCTAGCAATAGGGTGACTTCATAAGCTCATGCTAAGAACGCATACCAATTGATACTTCAATTAAAATAGGTCATTTTACTTATGCACATTTCAGATTGTATGAGAAGTATATTTCATTTCCTTTTCTGGTTGTAACCAAAACATTACAAGGGATCATCGATATTTTCCTAATTTACGCATTACCATTACCATTTGAGAATCATCATGAATTAATTTTTCAGTATTCCATGTATGAGCATTAACATTATGAAAATGGATAAGACCCCAAACATAAGAACAAGAATTTACATGATAAGCCCTCCTAGTACGTACTGATTTAGATGACAGCTAGCTAGCAATGATCTGGTTTCTTTGTCTTTTCCCAACGTTTTACACAATTCTTTCTGATAAGAAGAAGAAAAAAAGTAAAAAGCTTTTACACAAATTATTAATTGCCCTTCGATTTCCTTCCACAGCTAGGAGAGAGAGAGTTATATACATATATGTATATATATATATATATATATATATATATATATATATCTACTAATTATAATTAACAAAGGCCTTAATATGAGTTATCATTTCATGGGATCGAGTTTTCGAAAGCTGAGACTTATCTAGAACCTGAAATGCATGCCCAACACCTTTGTACACCACACACTCCACCTTCATCTTACCAGCTCTGTTGCTGTTATGATCCAATGCACAACAAAACTCTAAGTTTCTATCTTTTAATATATCCATCTCTGAAATGCAAACCATGGTAGCCCAAACAGCCCTTAGAGAGCTAGCACTCTTCAAAGGGTTGCACCATGGATGGTCGCGATTAGCGCCACATGGCAGCGCCAATCGCCAGTAAGTATCAGAAGCTGCCAAGCTCAACGCAGACCTAGGTTGCTTCACCATATAGTACTTCTCAGAACTTGTTCTTGCCTCTCCCCCAAAAAATGGTTGCAGCAAAATTGTACCCTTAATAGTTAAAGGCTGAATTAAGCTTGAAATGATCATTTGTTCATCACATGGACCGTCAGAAATAATATTGCAAAGTCTTGTGCCCACATTATAGGCTATATTGGCACCAGCACTGTCCCCCATTAGAAAAATTCTAGAAAAGTCACACTGTCTTGACCACCATTTATTATTAGCCCCACGTTGACCTAGAGCTTGTTGCTTTAGCCACAAAAGGGCCTTCAACCCATCTTCATATGCTGCTGGGAGAGGGTGCTCAGGGACCAGTCGATAATTCACAGACATGATTAAGCAACCGGCTTTGGCTGCTAGCTTTGCTAAGAATTCATGGTAACAACTCCAAGCGGCTGAGCCAACACAAAACCCACCTCCATGGAAATAGACTAGCAAAGGGAGCTTGTTGTCATTTCCATGGCATTTGGGAACATAGAAACGTGACCAAATGTTTGTGAACTTGTCAATGACCACATCCCTGGATGTCACGCCTAGCTCGGGAGCCACTGCGGTTGTGACACATGGAACAATATGGGGTCTCTCCACATGTCCATCTTTGTACACTTTAATAAGCCCTTCAATTTCCTCAATCACATTCCCATGTTGTTGGTCATGCTCATGAGGGTTGGTTTTTGGGTTGAAACTTGGATCTAAGGTGATAGCAGCCATTGATCTCTTTGCTCTCATATGAAGAATGTGAAAGAAAACTTTGGAAAGCTAGCACAAAACTTTGAATAGAGTTTTGGGCAATTAAGGAAACGTTTGTGGCTCTGCGTTCCTTAAATAGATGATGAAAATGCGAAAATGATAAGGCAAGGAAACCTATAGTTGGGGCAGCTAAAGAGAGGAAGAGAGATCAACCCATCTTATCCTGCCAAGTGGGCAATTGGGTCACTGCCACATGTCTTCACGTGGATCTAGTGTAGTATAGGGGCCATGGGAGTGCCTTTTGGTAACCCAGTTGATTAACTAAATTGTCAGATTAATCAAGTATTAATTTTCTTCAGTCGGTAAGTTAAGTCATAAGTGCAAATTGTAAGTGACCTACCCATTAATCAGATGCATATTAAAATTAATTAGTTGGGTTTAATTAAAATCAATGAGAATAATTTTCACATAAACATCATATGTTTGACCTTTGATCATAATTACACCATTATGTTTTCTTATACAGCTGGGCTTGGAAACAGCTTTTCCTTTTAGAATATGTGCATGACATTGTTAGACATTTTAAAGCGACAATGCTGCAGCATTAGGGACTTGAGTGGAATCAAAGCACTAGCTAGCTAGAGGGACCTCACTTTTGGTTGCCTCCCAATACCATCTTTTCAACGGCACTGTTTTTGGGGCCATTATGCTTCCACCAAGGCAAAAGTAGAACCAGAGCATTATTAATCTTGAAAATTAACTCCTCCCATTTCCATATATGTTAGAAGCGCCCTCCCCTGTGTTTCAGGACGTCCATGGAACATGCACCTTGTAAGTCATCAGTGGATGTGGATCTTTCCATGGTCAAAGGCTTTTGGCTTGTCAAATGTCAAATAAATTTTTATTATGAGACCCACTTTGAAAAGGATCTTAATGGGAAATATCTGAAGAATATGGTACATGAATGTTGTCAGTTTTTACAAACAATCAGGGAGCATCAGTTGGGGATAAGAGAATAATTGCACTAGCTGGCTGATTGTTCTTGATCGAGCTATTGTACCTTCCTACTACCTAACGTGTCACACCAAAATTTGTACAATATTCCTTATTAAAACAAGAATTAGTAATGTTGAGTTGAGAATACACCACCTAATTATATGTCACACCAAAATTTGTACAATATTCCTTCTCAAAACAAGAATTAGTAATGTTGAGTTGAGAATACACCGTTCGAGAGTAATGTTACAAACACAAATTCTTTTAATAATTTGTTGTTTACCAAACCGATAATGACATAGGAATTCATGTCATGTTACAAATTCTATATTTCAATGCGAATATCATTGAGAAAATTATAGGCAAAATTAAACACAAATAAATTACTATTACAAATTACATTAACAGTATAACAATTGGCTTTGAATCGCAATTTGCTGTGGGTCTAGTTAGCGCGTCATTCCAGACTGAAGCTGTGGAGGCAACGGCGATGGCGATGCCATTGTTGCAGCTAGTCGTTTCTGCCTTTCGACGTTGCCATGCCAACCTATGGACATGTCAAAGCCCTGGTTCTGAAGCTGCCTATACTCTTGGCACAAAGCACATTCCTCGCAGCAAAAATGGACGCAACAATCTGTGCAGGGCTTCTCCTCCACCAAAAATTGCCCTCTCAGTTTGGATCGATAGAAGCACGAATACAAGCACGAGCAACCCACCAAGCACAACATCAAACTGTAAATAGTCCCGCTCACTCCACAAGCTGCATGCAAATTGCAACAAACACATATATTTATTTATATTTCATGGTATGGTAGAGATAAAATTAATAAAGGAGAATAAAAACTTACAAGTTGATCCCCTGTCCACAATTTCTGCAATGCGTCCAAATGTCACACATGGACACCAACACGTCAAGCAACCTATACACAGAAAAAATTGATAAACTATTATTATTGACAAACATCCACTAAAGTTTTACTTTGGAAGTAAAAGATAAAATGACAAAAATGCGACATGGCACTTACAACTGCTAACATCTTCACAACAGTTGCAGAGCCCAGTGGACCAAGGCACTGGGGAATGAGGAGTATTATTGCTGATCATGATCGGATCAACCGGAATGCCGGTGGCTGTGAGAGGAGGCGCTGACGGGGCCGGTCTGGCCGGAGTGACAGACTCTTTCTGTAACTCAGCCATGCCCATATGCTCTTAAAGATAGATGATCTCCACATATATATAAATACAATGGATCAAAGAGATATATAGTTTCATAATTAACCAACATGCCTCTTCGTAATAAACGGTTAATGGATGAAGAAGGGATACGTAAGTTTTCAAAATCCCTGATTAATTTTCCTATTAAGCACTACTAGATTTCGGTAGTTTGTGATTTTTCTTAATTAATTACGTGCGTTAATGATTAATTAACAACCTCCAAACAGAATTAAGCCATCTGTACTGTTTAACTTCAAGAACCGTATTGCCCAGAAAAACATCTCAACTTGGAACAAGTCATCTAAAACTCATTTTTTTTAAGCGTGGCATTTTCCTGGTACATACATACATAGCACAACCTCTCTCTTAATGGTACCATCCTTCCTCGTTGACCAAATTAATCTATGTTTCATTTCCATTAACGTCTCTTACTAAACTTTTGAATTTTGGATCTACGTGGTGAGGTGAGGTGTGGTCAGACTTCTAACCTTTGATATGATATATTATCTCTAACTTTCGCACTAGTTTCATATCTTTTTCGTGTTAGAATTATTCACCTTTCATTTTGTTAATTTATTTCGACTGATCAAGAAGAAATGAAGCATAATAATTTCCACGAAATGAATCCCCTTGTAATACGGTGTAGTACGTTGGGCTCTTCGTAGTGATAATCTCAACCCCATTTTTTCTTATAAATATAAAGTGCCATAGTATATAGATAGGTCATCGGCCATTCAATTCAAGAATTAAGAACACATTGTTTTTCTGGCGCTAACAATGACTTCATATAACTCCAATTCCAAATTGGCTCAACTTGAAAGGCAACTTCCTCAAGGGCAATGGTCCACTGGCCTTTTCGATTGTTTGGACGATCGTTCTAATTGTACAAATTTTCCTACCATGGACAAATTTTTCTTTTTCTTTTTCTTTTTCTTTTCGTTTCGCTTCTTCGTGATTGACATTTCTTCTTCATATTTCATTTTTTTTAAGGTCTTCTCACTTGCTTCTGTCCATGCATCACCCTTGGGCGGATTGCGGAGATTGTTGACAGGGGGACTACATGTAATTAATTATCAAAAACCCTACTCAATATGTTATATGTTCATTAAAATGTTTGATTAAAAAGAGTGACTAATTAAAGTAATATATACTTGGCATGCAGCTCGTAGGATGGCTAGCCTCAACTCCTATGCAATGGGGTCTATAGGTTGTGGGTGGCTATATTCTGGAAAATATCGAGCCAAGTTGAGAGCAATGTTTTCACTACCGGAAGAACCATGCGGTGATTTTGTGCTCCATGGCTGCTGCTGTATCTTTTCTCTTTGTCAGGAGTACAGAGAACTAAAAAATCATGGAATCGATCCCTCCATAGGTAACTCACAATTCACAACCCTATTTAAATTCAGAAATTGATATATGGGCTCAGAAGAACCATCTTTTTCAAATTTGGAAAAGAGTTTCTGAGTATTTGGGCTTGGACCCTCCTCACTAGTTGGGCGTACGAAAACTAACCCCAGGCCCAACGAACACTGGGAGCGGCTGATTTAGGTTCAGATAGGAAAACACACACAAAAAATAATTAATAAATAAAATGGTGTCAAATTTTCCACATTTACAAATGATCATGAATCTTATTGTTGTGCATGGTTGTTTTCAAGGGTGGCAAGCCAACGTTGAGAAGTGGAACCGGGAAGGGATCAAGCCTCCAATTGTGGAATCGGGCATGGATCGTTAATTCACCGCCGTCTTGTGTAAAAAATATGTCATGGGTTTTGTTTAGGGTTTGTTCATCAGATTGATTGTTTACGAGTACGTATTTATGTTCATTCTCATTACGTGACCGCCAAAAACTTTCGTACATGTATTATTTATTATGTATGTATTTAATTTATGTGCTTCTTTTTTGTAACTTTATGTGTCTTAAGCTACCCATTTATGTCCTTTTGTTCTAGATATCAGCAAAAGCAGGGCCTTTGTTTACGTGTGCAAATTCTATGAATCACCTTTAATGGAAAACTTTCTAATTTTAACGTTAAACAAAATAAATTATCCCAAGTCATTATCGTCGACTTGCATGAACAAGGCAGAGGAATTTAATAAGCATACAGAATGGACATGTGCCGACGTACGGACAGAGACAGATTCTTGGACTTGGATTCATTTGGAGACATGACAGATATGCTGATTATATTCATCATTATTGACCGCAAACAAAGTATTTTCTGTTGTCCAAATTCTTCTATATATAAAATCCAAAAGTTACTCTTTTTCTGCAACAACCCAACCCAAGACACCATTCATTTCCTTCACAAATATCCCAACTTTCAAGTTTTGTCACAGAATCTGATTTCTGTCTTGAAATTCAACATGGAGGTGATGAGCACAAAATCCAGTCCTGAATTTGATGATGGTGGTGCTTATGTTGATGACGATGTATTTTTCGCCGATATCACACGGCAGATTTTGCTCTTGACCGCAGACAATGAAGATTTTCCTAAGACCAAAACCACAAGCTCATTTGGTACTAATGTCACCAAACGTAGCTTTGACATCCCAGCTCTTGATTCATCCTCACTTGGGTATATCAGTTGGTTGGGAAATAAGAACACTGATTGTTCAGTTCCAGCCTCGCTTTCAAAACTATGGGAAAACAGCAATGGGACTGGAGTTTTTATCCCTCAGGCTGTAAATCCAAGAAGCAATTACAAGCCAAGTACTTGTTCTCATCCTTTCTTATGATTTTTCTTTTTCTATAAATTTTTAAATAATAAAGAAAATTGGGTTTTATTTAATCAATTGATTCAGTTCAATGACTAATGTTTTTTTTTTGTCCCTAGCAGGAAGGATGAATAACAACACAAGAATTTACAAGCGGGTGCAGAGCAAGCAGTGATGAAAACAAGTTTTTCCCTTTTCATGGATCCAAGAACCTCAGATAGATACTGTCTCGCCCACTATGCTTCTACTAACAATTCAAAAATAAACGGAGCACAAACATCATATTGTATAGAAAAGTGTAAGGTGACAATCAAATTTCATTGTATTGAGAAATTTAATATTATTTTATTTAATATTAATTTTCTATTTAAATGAAAATTAATAAAGACTATTGGATTAAAAACATAACTATTGGGTTATTATAATGGCCTATCTTCAAATGGGGGATGACACTCATTATATATGTCTGGAATCCTTCAGAGATCTAGGGATGCATTGTTTGCCTTTTTAGATTGGGATACCTTTTTGGAAAGGGTATTTCATCATCTATAAATAGAACAATCCTCCAGCAGTCATTTGATTCAATTAATTCACTACATATAGACTTCCATATATAAAGAGCATTAGAGTTTTCATATTCGCAAAGAGAGGTTCTTGCATAATTTGGTTTAAAGTTCCTTATGAATTGCAATGCTTCTTTCACAAGGAGGGGAGTCATTGTATCCTAAGAGGCAAACGCTAGTAAACCATAAGCACCAGTGTGGGGCGTAATTCGTCTTAAGATCAGAGTGTCCAACACTTGCCTTGACTCAATTAAGGTTCTTCTAATTCAATTATCCTTTTGCAAAATTTTGTTCTGTTTGTAGTATTTATTTATTTTATAGCAATTTAGCACTCATTTTTCCAACAATTGTATTATTTCATTCATTTTATAGCAATTTAGCACTCATTTTTCCAACAATTGTATTATTTCATCTTCATGTTAAGTACGAATGAATTGTAACTTATTCTTTATATTCACCTAGTCTATCTATTAATCAAGTCGTATGAGCTAAACTCGAGTGATAATGATACAATTTTTAAGGTAAGGCCATGTTTGGTTCTTGGGAAAGGAGGCTTGAGGGTGGGGAAGCAATTGCTTTTCCATGTTTGGTAAGTCCGAGCATGAGAAATCATTGCCTTACACATAAGAAAGTAAGGGGGAAAGGGACCCTTTTTCTCATAGAAAAGTTTGGGAACATGAGCCAACATTAAATACACATTTTTCATGACCATATTGTCCCTATTAACAATTTAGAATTACAATATAGTATTAAATGCATTCTTTTTTTTATTTGATTTCATATGGGTATAATTGAAAAATTAAACTAACTTTGTTTTACATTCCTACACAAACCAAACATGTGAAATTAAATAAAGTGGTATTTCTTAATTACTTTATTAGTATTACCAAACATGGGAAAGGAATCTCCATTTCCCATCATTTGAGAAATGATATGAGAAATGATTTCCCCTCAAATCCGTTTTGTGAACCAAATGGAGCCTAAGATTTATCGAAGAATTTGGCAACCACAAATGCTTTCAGTCCCCTGACTATCTGATAGGATTAGTATTAGCACATAGTGTGAAAATGAGTATACATTTCCATGCCCACGAGCAAGAGGGCATATACTTCAACTTAATTACATGTTAGAGAACGGCCACTCGGATTTCATTAAGTCGATGACTGACGTTTCTATAAGCCAGGATGCAGGGCCTAACCTGTGACTGATAAAAGAAAAGCATCATAAGAAAAATGGGGCCTCAAAGCTGAATCTGCATTTTCTTAATTAACCATCTTCGTGGTCTCAGCACTACAGCTGGTTTACTAATAGTGGGGCAATAGCAAATTCTTTTTTCTTCTACTTTTTTTGCAAGTCCTAAGGCCGGGTCAAGGTGAAAGCGAAAAAACATTAGTCCCTAGGACGTGCCAACCATAAAGAACTGAGTGCTCGGAGACGAGAGAAGTAGTCACTGATGACGAGGAGGGCACGAGCTGCTTGACGAGTGGTCAGAATACGATGCATTTGTTGTAGAGTTTGCTGTCTCAAAAGGTCAGCCTAACAAGTGAGAAGGTATGCACATTATTTATACATATCCAACATATATGCACAAAGACACTACAAACAAATCACAAGAAGAAGATAATTCGCAAATCCACACACTTGTTACCTGGTGAAGGAAGTTCTCAAGTGTGGCAAGCTTGCCCATAGCAATTGCCATTTGGCCCATGTAGTCTGCAACATTGCCAGAACCAGCAAGTCCATGAGTACCTGAGGAAAGCGTGTCTACAAGAGATTGTTGCAAAGCTTCCATTCCTTGTGACAAGGCATCTTCAGCCTGTTGGGAGGATTGCTGCAGATTACATATGCCCATCAACTGTTGATCTGTCAAAGGTTCAAGCTGGTTCCCAAGTATCTGAATATCCAACAGTAAATTTTAAAAAATAATAATTAAAATAGACCAACTTGAATATCTATACTCGTCAGGCCAACGGGGCAAAGGGTATGCAATTTGGGAAAAATCAAATAGAAGATCACCTTGAGAAGTTCAGACGAACGGAATCCGCCCAACCACATAAAGCACCTTTCTGCAGGTGTTTTCCACATGCCAGAAAGCATGTGAAATACATCAGTCTTTGCAGCAATGCTCTTTAACCTGAATATTTCATCGTAATGGGTCATTACGCTATCAACAAGGATCCGCAATTCATTATCACCCATATGGGAATTCACAGCTGATCGCATATCATGGATCAGCCGTTGATGTTCGTCAAGCCAGCGTGCATACTCCAAGTCAAATGCTAAGGCCCCTGAAAAGTACAACCCGTTATAAGTTCACTGTCCGCTGTGTAAATTATGATGTTGATGTCTATCTTTATTTAACCTCTCTCTAGGCTTAACATCATATATTTACTTGTTTGCCTTTGTACATTCTTTCTACCAAACAGTTAAAAAGGACAATTTAATAATTGGCTAATATAGTATTACTAATTACAATTTTCTTGGATTTAGTCGTTTAGCAACTATGGCCGAGAATCCTTCCAAGGAATGAAGTTTTCCACACAAAAAAATAAAATAAAATTCATGTAGTTAAAGCAATTTACCATTTCCTGCCATTGAATGACCATTATCCCCAGAAAGTCCAGTTGCAATAAACATACCCTGCATTGAAATAGTAAACCTATAATGAAAGATGAAATAAAGATATATATATATTTTATGGATAGAAACTTTAAAGTCCTTCACCTGCTGCCGTGCTCGCTGAAGCTCTTGCTCTAGTTGTGAAAGCCTAAGTCGACTATTTTCCAGCTGCTGGACATATGCCTATCCAAAACCAAAACCTATAAATGATCCAAATATGTTGTATTCATTAACTTAAAAAACAATACAACTTTTCATTCAACAGACAAGGATTCAGGGGAACATCAATTAACTAGAAGGGTACCAAAGAGGTAAGCTAATTAATAAGGGAGCAGAACCAAAAGGGCACAAAGGGTAATCCAACCAAAATAGCACAGTGAATGAGAAGCATTTATAAGGCAAACCTAAATCATAGAGCTGACAGTGAATCTTCAGGGTAGTCTACACCAAGATTTTTATGTCTCAACATTTTCTGACATTATTATGTATAGAGCTAAAAGATCCAGAGCCCAGGTCCCAGGCCTAGGCAGATGAAACTTTAAAGAAAAAGATTTCCAAAAATGTGAAAATTACAAAGTAAATGAGAAAAGATGCATACTTTCTTCCTTAGACGACTCTTCCTTGCTGCTTCTCGATTCTGGGCCAGCCTACGCAGCGTCTGGAAATTAATTAGCCCAATAAGATCAGCATTCAAAAAAGAAAAATTACCATCCAATCCAAGCACATGACTTTGATAAACAATATAGATATATCTAACCTTTTGATCTCCACTTCTTTCCCTGGGCTGTTCCATTGAATCCACTACTGTTAGTGCTCCATGCGGAACTCCATGAAGCTAAAAAAGAAAAAAGAAATCAAATTTCATATTAAACCAATTCACTTTGACTCCATTCAAGAAACATCGCTAGCTTAGGTAGCTAAAATTTAGAGTAACATATTCGGTTTCAAAGTATATCAATTTAGAGATAGGCCCACCATTGATCTGGACAGAACATGTACTAATTGAAAGCGTTCTGGAAGCTAAAAACAACATGGATGGCAATCAAAAAATTCCAACTTTCACAAGATTCTAAATTCCAAGCTGACACCCACCCACCCATTAAAGCCTATGGATAGATTCCAATTAAACAGTGCATAGTAACACGGCATATGCTCATGAAACAGAGAGAGAGAGAGAGAGAGAGAGAGAGAGAGAGAGAGAGAGAGAGAGAGAGAGAGAGAGATGAAGGTACTTGGTTTTTATCATCGGTGTCAACGTCTGTGGAGGTATCATCAGTCTGCTGGCTGTTGTCAGCCATGGCTGAATCACCCCAATTCTCAAAGTGTCCGTTTCCCGACGACGTCGTCCCTTTCTGCTGGTGGTACATGTATTGGTGATGCCCTGTCTCTACACAGCCTCCTCCTGTCCCGGTTATTGTTGAGCCTATGTCCAAACACCCAGTGCTCTGCACACACAAACAAACCATCCCATAAGCCCAACAAGAAGACACTGAAGCTAAGCTACCTATATCATAGTGCAAGAGAAGAAAAAGAGAGGGACTTGGGTTGGGTTGAGTACCGTGTTCAAGGCCCCATAGTGCAAGTTATTAGGTACAACAGCAACATTGTTTGCTTTTAAACTGAACATTGAGCCTACGACACATTAAAACCACACATATAAATAACAGAATACATATAATACTAGAGAGAGAGAGAGAGAGAGAGAGAGAGAGAGAATACTTGGGATTAAATCAACAGCATCATCGTGAGGGAAGACAGTAGCGGACTGTTCAAGCTCTCCAAGATCCGTAAAACGCGTTTGGTTTCGGTTAGTGTCGTCTCCTCTGTTTTTGCACAGCACAGATTCACAGAAACAGAGGCGCTGGGTTATTATTTAGTGATAAACATAAATGTTAAGACTTTTTTTTCTGTGCACATAACCCATTTCTTATAAACTCTATGAACACCCAAAAAACCCATAACTTAAACAGAGACCCAGAAACCAAAAACAAAACCAATTAGCAGAGAGAGAGAGAGTGAGACAGAGAACAATAAGTAGACCTGAAATAGAAGGAAGAGTGGGAATACAATTCTGGGTTTGTTGAAGCTGCTTTGAAGCTCTGCATTTTTTTAAGTGACTTGGTGTTCCTTTCTACCTATATCTCCTTTAAAGCAAAGGAAAGATAAACATGATCCTCATAGGGACTTTTTTAAGTTCTCGAGTAGAAGAAGAGGAAAGAGGAGAGAGAGGAAAGAGGAAAGAGCAGTGAAGTGAAGAAAATCTTGATGTACCTTTAAGAAGAGGATAGCGTATCAGGACACCCTTTTTAATAATTTTAAACATCAGGCTTTTTATTATTGCTTTCTGACTTGGGATTTTAGCTTCCCAATACCCCAGCCCAACATTTCTAGCCCTCCCTCAGTCTCTCCCTCTGGAGCGTCTCGTTCACTCTCTACAATCCCTGCTCTTTCCTTTTGCAAATAATCAAAACCCAAAAACCAGTCTTGGACAAAACCCAAAATAGAAAACTATGTGATCACACAGTTTGAAAACGAAGAGGAGCGTGTGGAACAAGAAGTCCACTTGGCCCAAGACAAAAAAAAAAACGACCCCTATTTAGTTGATTCTCTGTTTGCTTCTGGATCGTCTAGGGTCTCTTCCTATGCTATACTGTGTAGTGGAGATAGAGAGACCTCTTTTTTTTTAGGTGAGACCCAAGGGTATCCACCACCGACAGTAGTGACTAATCCCTTTCGCTGTGGGAGCTCTCCCAATGGAGGTAAACGGCTGGCCACAAAATGCGCTCCATTCCCATGGGCGGGGATCGAACCCCCAACTTCATGGTTAAGGAATGAGGTGAGCTACCACCACACCACATCTCATCTCATGGCATTGATGCTCTCTCTCTCTCAGTCTCTATCTATCTCCCTCTACAGAATTATAATAATAATTTTACTAGTATCACTGTAAGTCTGCAGCTATATACGTATCATGGGGAAGAGTGTCTGCGCGCGAAAAATGATGGGATGTGAAAATCAGATTTTCAGTCAGATGAGGCCAAAAAGCAATAAAAGTATAATATAGATTGTGTATTTGGAGTTTGGCTTTTACCCTCTTGTCTCTGCGGATTTATTAGTACTTATTTTACGATGGAGGATTTTAAATGAGACGTTGCTTGAAAGGAACCTCTTGGTAAATGGCAAGCAGTTTCGGCCGCTTAGCCTCTGCGTGTGTGGCAGTGGCTGGCTCTCACAGCACAGCTAGCTCATCAGACAAACTGATAATCATCTGCATTGTTTTGTAATGTAAAATTAAAATATATTTGTCTTGGATTTGCATTTAGCATTTGGATTTACATTTATTGTGTGTGCCAAAGCCGAAAAGAATATGACGCATTTCATACGGCAATCGTACATATGATGGCGTGTCACTTTCCCTCTGGTGGTTTTTGGTATTTTCCTGTGTCTTTTCCTGGTTCTGCTTGCCTTTGGTGTCTGTGGTGATGAAATGTGTGAAGCTCACGTGACTTTGTGGATCTTGATTCTTGGATGACACATTACTAAACCCATCGCCAAGCCTTTCCTTTCCCTCTCTAGCTTATTTCCTGTACGTTCGGATCCTTCCTGCAATCTCTGAACTTCTGAAGTTTGCTGGGTTTGTATTGTTGTATGACTAGCACAAGTTTCCTGGCTTTTCTTTTGTCACTCCTTTTTCCTTGAGCCAAAAAAGGGAAAAAGGTAGCTTTAAGCCTGTAACTGATTCCCAAACTTGGACTCGGAAGTGTTTAACTTTTTAGACACAAGATATTTTACTCAATGGCTACAGAAAAATACAGAGAGAATCTGATAAAACTCATTCAATCTTTGATTGCATATGCATCTCAAAATGACGAACAATTGTACAACAATCAAATATATCCATGATTTGAGAAATTCACGAGTTACATATAACCAAGACCAAGACCCCCTAAACAAAAAACCCAAGTTACAGACAACAAAAACAAGTGATACCTCCAATGGGCACATCCTGTTACTGTAACTTGTAAGTATCAAATGCATCACAGCGAAACCCTTGGGAGAGCACCTCCAACTGAATATGGTGGAACCTGATCAACTTTCTTCTCTCTTCAACTCGAACCAACCCCGTGAGGGTACATGAACGTAGCTCTGCCTAAAGCCAATAACTTCAAACAAAGTTCCTACCTATCATGTTTTCCCTCTTTTGTGTGTGACAAAGATTATATATCCTATAACAAAACTCAAACCAAATAAAAACGATTCATATTGGATAAGTAACTAGCAGCAGTTAATTACATTGTACATTTTATAACACAGTTAACTTTTCAAGCAGGGAGTGTTTCTTGTGTGTGGTTATCAAAGCGATGGTGAGTTAACACTTCCCTCGCCCGCGAGCTCCTATGTTGAAGACGCTGGTGTAGCATCTCTGACATCTGGTTGAAGAACTCAGCATCCCACCTATGAATTAACAAGGGGTCTTCTGCGTAGCAGATATAAATAGATGTAACAGCACTTTCCACAACCACCATTGCCAGTCCCACCTGAAAATACATGATCCATGTTAAACATGCCCTATTGAATTGAAATTAAAAGCAATTTGTATGCTCTAAATCAACCAAAACTCTGTTTAGTGCTTAGGAATAGACAACCAAGAAGTAATCTAGTCAATATGTTACAAAATATGATGAAGGCATTAAGAAAATTACCAAGACCATTCCCATCAGCATTGCAGTGGACCCCACCATAACCACCCTGTCCCTATATTTAATCCATGTCCAGATCCCTGAGCAAGTACCAGTGATAAGTCCACCCAATAGAGTGCCCATCAACAAAACAGCACCTGAACAATCATAGGCAATGAGTGCCTCCACTCCCGTAGACTGAAATAACTCCCAGGCATCCCTCGCTGAATGATTAAAACTTTTTCCAGAAACAGCTATCTGTAGAGAAGGGTCACTGAAAAATAACTACGTCTACACAACTTCAAGAATACAGAGAGAACTAAGTGATAATCATTGAGGGTTTGAGATAGCACCACTACAAAACAAGGGTGATAAAATTTAGTCAAAAAGTTGTGTGCTTAGGAACAAATAGAGCGACAATCAAAAACCGACCACGATGAACTAGAAGTCTCACATTAAAACATGTTGCTGTTTTCTTTGCTAATATAAATATTACTGTTGTTAACAATTTTGCTGTTCCTTTTACAAAGATGCAAGGATTGGCAACTGTTGCTGATTTTTTTTTCCCACTTGCAACCCTTGTAAAGGTTATGAGGTATCTAAGCAGCCTTGCTCTAGGTGCAGTGCAGCAGATTTTTTTGGACAGAAACATGTTGCTTTAATCCATAAGCAATTATATGCAAAGTAAAAATGATAGTGGTTGTTAACGGAACACTCCAAAACTACCTGGACATAGGCATACTTGTTAAAGAAACGGACAAGAGTCTCCACTAGATGAAAGAGGAAATCAACACAGCAAAGTAGACACTCATTGTTGCCAATCTTGGATCGGAGTCCCCTGATCTGAAATATATTTCAGAACTCTAAGAATTAAATTACTCACAGTCAAACTAAACAGAGATATTAATGAACCGTCCCTTAGAAAATAAAACACAGGCATGTGTACCTTCCACCGAAGCGTCCGAATGGCAGCTGTGAAAAGTGAACCATAGCAGATGCTGCCAAAAGAAGTTGTGACTGCATACCGAAGAGACTTCATCAGTGAGTTCGGAGGCATTGATGATGCCTCTCTACCACCATGGATAAGTACAAGAAACACCATCCCAGAAACTATAACATGTACAGTATTACAGAGTACAGCACCCGTCCAAAATAAGCTTATAGAGAGAACCTAAGTACATGTGCGACAGCATTATTAGTGTCATTAGTTGAGGCATGTTGTAAAGTTTTACTGCATTTCATATCCCAATAACAACAGATGAAAGAAGAGCAAAACTTGCCAGCTCACCACAAGAAGCCACCAGCGTCCACCATCTCCAATGCTTGAAGCAACAACACCAGCTGCCCCAAAGGACCATATTCCCATCCATAGAAGCATAATAAGCATGAATGCATATGCTACTCTCATAACTTCACGTAGACTCCATACCATCTTGACAGCTGCTTGTAGCACCAGCATGGTAAATGGAAGTCTATTGATTAACAATAGAGTCAGAAAGACTGCCATTGGATCTGATTATTCCAATTCTAATTTATCTATAGATTTTGTTTGTCTTTGTGCGTAGAGTGAGTGAGGGACATGTGTGTGTGTGTGTGTAGAGAGAAAGACGGCGAGAGACAAAGACAGAAACAAAGACGCTCTATGATTGGAAACTACCAGGTTAGATTTGAAGAGAGATGGGACCGGTTATATAATAGGGCAAGCATAGACAGGGACAGAGAGAGAGGAGGAGGATAGAATAGAGAACAATTAAAGTCAATCGTGAAGACAAAGTCAACCATGCCTAAAAACAATACAACTGGAAAAAATTCCTTCAAAACCCAACTACTTGGGACGACCCACAAGGCAGATGATATAAGATTCCGAAAGGAACCCCAACCTCATGCCTTCATTTATAAAGATAGGCGTGTCAACCCTGCAATCTAGCATCATGGTAGAAATACCACAATGTGTATAATTAAATACATACATAGATTAACGAATATAAAATTTCAGTTTATCCCCTACCAAGTTTCATATGCATCTGCGCCAATAGCAGCCCAAAATACTTTGTAGTATGCAGATTCCCATTACTGAACAAAAACGTATATCATACATCCTCTTTTCCCTTTCTTCACTTAAGTTAAAAGAAATCATTTTCAAATTTTAAAAACAAAATTTCAGGCACAGTTCCACTGTAACAGTCTAACCAAATGAACAAGAGAAATCTCACCCTCATACCTGTCAATTACTGAAATAACATACAAGAACTGCAACACAGCACCAATCGCAAATGCAACGCCCCAGAAAAACTGTTCCATCCAAAATAATAGAACGCTAATCACAGCAAGATAAGTAGTCAAGATGTGAACCGCAACCTTCATCATGTGATTCGCTTGAGAACTGAGGAACAACAACCAAGTCCAACCAAGAACAGTCCCAACTCCACCGGCAAGAGCATAAAGAGGCCAATAGTTCTCCGTCAATCCCCTTTGATTTTCCAAAAAACGCTGGGTGTACCTATCTATGTTTAGCCTATCTGTTTTCTTAAACCTATTGAGCCCGAGAACCGTAAGTGCACATCCCATTAAAACCAATTGAATTAGAAATACTCCCAACCAGAAAATATCACGCCAACGACGCGAAGGCTCAGAAGCCAGGGTTTGACTACTGTCTGCACTCCTCCGACTTGAGATCACATTCTATAATCAAAAGAGATCATACAATAGCAATCAAATTCAGAAGCTTTGAACATGAATTGGAGTGAAGCCATCAAATTCAACTAAACTAATAGAACTTAGGTATAATAAAAGGAGTGAAGCCATTAAGAACTTTTGAGACATAATATATAAATTGAAACTGAAATTAACTTAGGTATAATAAAAGGAGTGATCCAACTCCGGCCAATGATCAATAATTACATTTCAAAAAGATGATCAATTACAAGATTGAAATACTATTCACTGGGTCGTAAATTGTACTGAAAATAGCCAAAGTGTGAGAGTAAAACGAAATTGAGTAAAAAGCTTTAGTCTTTGCACGCTGTAATGGATTCCAAGTTATTCAAAACTGAACGAATAAGGTTCAAGTCTTGCATAGTGAATGAAATGAAAGTGAAGTACATAATACAAGGAGTGATGTAATTACCGGATCGGCGGTGGCGACGGAGGCCGAATTGACGGAGGAGGACGAGGAAGAATAGGAGCTCTGGGAGATGTTCATGGTGAGAGGGAGAGAACGACACGCATTGTTAGAAAGAATGAATTTGAGGGTATTGTGGAAAGAGACCGTGAGGTCAATAAAGGGTTTAATAGTTTTTAGGGTTTGGTTTGGATTAACTTAAAAAGGAATAAATATTAAAGAATGGAAATTTGGTAAGCGCTGAGAAATGGAGGGGGAAGAAACTAAAGCTCAACGGCTAAGAGTGAAAAAGAATGAATATTTTTGGATTTGGTCTGACTTTGACCAGTGCAGAGGAGAAGATGCCAATGTCCTGATTTGCCATTCTGTGATTTGTGCGGGTGTTTTTTGTGAGTGTGGGTCAGGGAGGAGACCGGTCCTGCTAATCTACTGTGGCATTAATCTAGAAGCTTTCGGACGTGTTCATTGGTAACATAGTGGGCCTTTATTTTAATTTTATGAGAATTTGCTGGTATGCAACGAAGAAATTAAGCATATAGTAGACATAGTAGGAATTGCAAGTTTGGTTGTGCCACTAGCCAAATAGCTTATGGAACCATAATCAAAATGGGCAAAAGCTCCGCTATATGTTTTCTAGATGGGACATCGAGTACAAAAATAAATACTTTTAATTAAGGCTTTTTATCACAAATGGTCCTTCACGTTTACGAAATTATCACGAATGGTCCTTTAGGTTTTTTTGTGACACTAATAGTCCTTAACGTTTTGGATTTTTATCATAAATGGTCCATGCCGTTATAAATTCTGTTAAGTGTGACGTGGAAGATAAGTGGAGCCCACATGTCCAATCACATTGTGACATGTGGATAAAAAATAATTAAATAATTTTTTATTTATTTCAAGTTTTCATTTTTGTGGGGAATTGGTAAAAAAGTACCAGGTTGTAATTTATTCATCTCTAGTTGATGCAAATGGATTTGAAAGAAAAGATTTTGATAGTGATATAAATGATGAATCAGAAGCAATCTTAATGTGAGATTTTGCTATGTGTAGGGTTTTTGGTATCTGATAGAATGGCCTCCGATCTGAAAGCAGAGTTATCCAAGGAAGCTTTCTTTAATCTAAAGGTCTGGGAAGTAATTGGAATAGCTGTTGCATTATTTATCATAATTATCCTCTCTGTGTTATCAATGTGCCTTACTTCACGTAAGAAATTAAGGAAAGCTAGGGACAAGATTCCCCTTAGTCAAATCCCAACCGTCTCAAAAGAAATTAAGGAAGTTTGAGTGCAGCAAATATCTGCAAGTGAATTTGCTCCTCGTGATGGAATTCTTCTCACCATTCACGACAAATCCAGTGACAAAGAATCAGACAAGATCATACTCCATTTGGGTACGGGAAAATCGGAAAATGGAGAGAATAGCAGTCAGTCAGGTTCATTTAATCGATTAGAAAACGATGGTGGCCTGTACCAATATGGAGAAGAAGGGAGTTCCAGCACTGTTATAGTGTATAAGGCTTCTTCATCGTATCCAATAACTGCCCCGTCTCCTCTAGTTGGCCTGACTGAATTCTCTCACTTGGGTTGGGGCCACTAGTTTACATTGAGGGACCTTGAGGTGGCAGTGGGAAAGAAAAAAACAGAGGGAGAAGGAGAGGACAGGTAGAAGAGATGGAGAGCAAAGGGTGGAGATCGAGGGCAGAGGGGGAGAGAGACGGAGTAAGGAAAGGGATGAAAAGTTGCATAAAAAAAAATTGGAATTTTTGCTAAAAAATTATTTAATTATTTCTTATCCACATGTCACAATGTTATTGGACATGTGGGCTCCACTTATCTTCTACGTCACACTTAACAGAATTTATAACGGCAGGGACCATTTGTGATAAAAAGCCCAAACGTTAAGGACTATTAGTGTCACAAAAAAACCTAAATGACCATTCGTGATAATTTCATAAACGTGAAGGACCATTTGTGATAAAAAGCCTTTAATTAATTGAGCTACTTAACTTGTACTTTTCTTTACATTCAAGTTATCATTTTCTTATCTTATTTGATGACCAATTATCTTCCCAGAAGTCGAGGAAAAGGATATATATATATATATATATATATATATAAGGATGATAGTCGGATTTATGATTTCATATTTTTAAATTTTTTATGACAGTCAACTTGGAACGGTTCAAGTCAAAGATTACCTAAACAAGTTTTGACGGACCATTGACTTTGGAATACCTTGTACCCGGGCCTCTTTATGCCAAGGGTAAAGTCCCAAAACCATTTTCTGACGTATTATTATTATATGAACCGTAAGATTGGCGAACCTCCAAATTCCAAGAGTAGTTTACTCTCTCAACGACATGACGTAACCGTTGTATCTGCAGCTTCTGCCCAAATTTTTATTTTATTTTAGAGATTAAAAGCAATAGCAATTTTATTGATAACACAGAAAAAAAATACATAATAACCGTAATGCCAAAAATGAGTACAACATCTCCGGCGACCAAACAAAATTAAGCTGAAGCTTCACACTTCGATTTAATTAATCTACTGTATCAACGGCAGTACTATGCAACTAACCTCTAATTATAAGTTAATAAAACAACACCGCAAATTAAAAAAAATAAATAATAAAAAAGAAGAAGATGTAGATTTGGTAACATGGACATACAACAACTGAACAGGGAGGCAGGTTCCTAAAAACTATAATTAAAAAGAAAAAGAAAATGGTCGAAAACATAACGCCTAATTTATATGTCTAGCATTGGTTGGGGAAGAACCCAACCACCGAATTATCGATGTCGAAACCGACACGTGTCCCTTGCTGTTGGACATTCCCAATGATTGACAGCGAGGAGGGCGTGGGCGCGAACGCAAAGCAAAACGTCCCCTCCGAGTCAATCGGTATCAGGTAATTTTTAGCCGGTAATGGTAACACTTTCCCCTCCGCGAAGTGAAACGACACCGTTGGCACCTCAACGCTCTTCTTCGACGACAAGTCGTAACACACGTCGAACAGCGCCGCGCCTTGGGTGGACGTCAAATCCTTGGTGCCTTTCACGAACGCATCACGGAGTGCGTTGTAAGTGTCCGTCTGCAACCGAGTCACCGCCGTGCCCGAGTCGATGATGATTCCGCCGTTTCCACTGTCGTCTATCTGAAAAGCGGACTCGGGAATCGGTAGCAACTCGCCGCCTACGCTCAGTCCGGTTAGGCCGATATAGTAAAACGTGTCGAGCTCAGGGTTACGGCGTAACGGAGCCGTCACGGCGTTGGGATGGAGCGGCGAGTTAAACTCAAGAGTTGAAGCAGAGTCAGAGTCACGGTCCACGAGGCAGTAGGAAAATGACGTGGCATTGAGCTGGGAAGGAAACGACAACGAGCCGCCGCCGAGCCCTAGGAGCCCAGACGCGCCTATGAACAAGCCCTCGTTGGTGTGGCCACAGCCGATGGCTATGTCCTTCGCCGAAACCCCGCCGATGCTGATGGTCTCCGTGACGAAGTCGCCGACGGTGTACGAGCCGTCGCCGTAGGCCACCTCGTATAGACACGTGTCGTTGCGGCACTCGAACACGTCGAGGGACTTGCACCGTTGGTTTTCGCACGAGAGAGGCGAGAAGGAATCCGAGGAAGTCGGCTCGAAGATGGGGTCGGCTTGCTGATAGCAGTCGGCGCAGGGTGCGCACTGCACCCAGCTGACGTCACTGCCCGTGTCGAGCACCACGTAGGCCGGACTCGGCGGATTGCCGATTCCGACTCGGGAGAAGTACTCGCCGCTTCCCTGACTTGTCCCGGAAATGACGGGACCCTCAAAACCCTTGGCTTCCTCAAGCTCCAACCCGTTGCCCGTATCCACGGTTTTAAGATCCGACGTGGCAATGCCTTGAAGAGCCAGATCTAACCGGGTTGTGAGAGATCTGACTCGGGATGAGTCACGCTCGAGTCGAGCCAAAGTGAGCGACTTGTAGTCACTGTGGGAAGGCTTGTGAAGTGAAATTCGAGAATGTAGCGGCAGAGAAAGTGAAGAAGCAGCTGAGGAGCTCCGGTCTTGTTGGCTCAATGCCTGCGTGTGAGACTCCGACGACAGGGCGTTTAAGGTCGTCTGAATTGAAGCAGCGACGTCGAGCACTGTCGTTTTGGAGCTAAGCGGTGAGCTTCGAGAGTGAGCTAGTTGGAAAGTAGAGCAAAAGAAAGCAAGGAGAAGGAAAATGTAGGAGAGGAAACCCATTTTGGGCGTTGAGGTCTGAAAGAGAGTGTGAGGTGGGGAGGTGAAGTGTGAGATTTGAGGACTGTTGATTTATTTAAGAGCGGAGAAAAGTAAGCATAATTGCAGGAATCACGTAAAGGACATTGGAAGAAAACAAAGGCAAATTTATTGGGTGGAGAGGAGAGGAGGAGCTTTGGATGAGGAGACGAGAGGAGGAGCATACAGCAAATGGGTAAAGTCGAAAAAATGGGGAGGGGCCTCAAAGCATTTGAACGAAGGGGTTTTGTTTTGTTAACATTAAATTTGGAATTGTCATATGTTACTTTTGGATTTTTCTTTTCATTTTTGCAGAGTTTTGTTCGTGTTTCACTATCTTTGCATTGCATTGAATTGCAATTTGTTGGTTCGTGTGCTTGCTAATCTTTCTTCTTCTTTTCTGGGTTTTCCCTTATTTTGGGATTCGGTTGCTTGAAAGATAAAGAGAGCTTTTTAAAGTTAAAGATGTATTAAAGTTCACTCAAAGGCTTATTAGATGGGTGTTTTTATTGGGATTATGGGGATAAGCGTGATTCTGGTAATATAATGCTTATTTTCTCAAGCACTCTTTGTTGACCAATTTAAGGACTAATTTGATATATAAATTCTAGCCATTCTCTTCTTCTTTGAGTCACAAAGAAAAATTCCATAGAGAGGGGAAGACGAAGAAGCATCTTTGTCCCTCCTTCCCTCCTCTCTCTTCGCCTTTTTCTTTTGGTTTAATGAATAAGTCCACTAGAATGTTTGGAATAATAAGTCATTTGTGGTGATTTCTTATGAGCGTGCTCATATTGAAGTTCCTCATCACCCATTTTAGGCACTCTCAAACAAATCCTTCTTCCAAAACCCGTTCTCTATTACTGCTCATGTTCTCTAAATTTGAGTCTACATCGTCTTCGACGGAGGTTGTTGCAAATCAATCAATTGTTCTTTGTCAAGATAGTTGTTTTCGTTTATTTATTTGCTCTTATAAGTAGGTAGATCGCTGAAAACTATATTTTCCCGATATCTATTAAGGATGTGGTGGTTGATGTGGCTTAGGGACGGATTCAAGATTTTAAAATGGATTAGACTAGATTTACCTTACAAAAGAAACTCAACGACTCAAGCGAAATTTATTGATAACAAAAAAAAAGATATACCTAGTTACGGATGACATAATATACCCCTAAAAATGTATCTAATACATAAGATAGAAGCTTGTTAAAAAAAGAAAATAATAAATAAACATGCAATGTAAATACATAATAAAACTATTTATGTTGCACCATTCGAGTCTTTAAAGAATTAAAATCATTAATGATTCATTCAGTATCGATATTATCAGTTTATTTATTATTATTATTTTTAGTTGTGTGTAAGTACTACATCACTTTTTTTTTTTAAATTGAAAAAAATTTGTATGGGCTATAACATGGATTCGTCCCTGGTGTGGCTGTGACGATGCTTTTTCATGTGGTGGTGGTAGGGTTCATTTAGGTTCATAGGTTCTTTCAAGGTTTCTGTTATGTTGGGTATGTAGGCTTTGTTTAGGCTTATGGTTAATTGTAGTGTTGTGGGCTAGTAATTTTAGTGCGACCTTTGTCTGTTTTAGTTTTGTTTCCATCCTAGGATTGGTAATTTAAATGTCATGTTGATATATTTGATTATACTGTTAAAGTTTATATAATGAAGTTTATTTTTTATAATAAGAAAACATAAGGACTAATTTGATAGGTTCATTTCATAGTGCAGCTTGCTTGCCCAAGAGCAAATTGACTGGGACACGCATAACAATACTTCTGCAAGTCAAAAGGAAGAGCTTGGACTCATGTACCTGCCATGATAAGAATTGAAGCACGAAGAGAGAGGGACCCACGATTTAATTATGTAACAACCTAAGTATCATATTCTCAAGCATTCCGTGACCCTAATTTTTATTTTTTATTATTTTTTTGATAAAGGACCCTAGTATTATTATTGCTGGCTGGTTATTGATATTAATTTGGTCAAACTAAACATGGGTCCGGGCCTGGGTAGGGCCCAACTCCAACGATTTAGATTCTCCTTTTGGAAAGCAGGCCATGATATTGTCTGCCTAAAACGTGCACCAAATGATCGATAAAACCTTAGCCAGCTATGCAGCTGGTGCAAAAGAAAAAACAAAGTACACATGCGGCATGGCATGTCTTCCTCAAGCAAGCAATGCATGATCATGATGGCGAGAATTCTTATAAAAACAGTGGCGGGGAGGGAAAATCCAACTTCGCCCCACTGCTTTGTCATTCCTAATTAAACGAAACAAATACTAAAAAGCCTCAATTGGGTTGGAAAAAAATAAACTTTTTTTGTTTGTTCAACATAGAAAGTAGAGAGGATTTTAGAGGGGGTTTCTGATATTCATGTTTGGAAGCAAATACGTTGTGGATGGGATGGGGAAGCCAAACTGGTTGTGGTGGCGAGCGAGGTAGGGGCTCGATGTCGATTCGGTGATGAGTGTCGTGAGAGAGACCTAGACAGAGACATAGATGGGTCAACAACTCCCACTACAAGGAGATATACAATTAGCTCTTAACCTACGTTTAGTATCCAGTAATAGAGAAAGAAAAGAATGAAACTCTTTATCTTTCCATTGTTTGGTCATTGATGAGAATTCTCTTCAAATGGCGTATCACTTGAAAACAAAGTTGGCTCAAGTGCTCCTAACTCTAAAATTATCACTTGATTGTAACAGGTACTGTAAGCTCAAGTGCGCATTAGCATAACTAAAATTATTTGTTCCAACTTTCAATTGAAAGGGATTAAAAAGGAATCCAATCACACCATGAACAAAACAAATCAGACATTGAGGAGACAAAATGCATACCTATTCTCTTCAGAATGGGGATGTATTGAAAGAAACGTGTCGAGGACAGTAAGAGCTGCCCACATACAGAACACTAACCCTAAAAGCAATCCAACCACCACCTGCATTCCCCCAATTACCCTTTTAAGCACATAAACACCTAAACAAAACAATACCCATGTATAGAATTTGTTTTTGTTAAATCTTACATTCAATGGAGGTCCTGAAAAACTCTTCCTCCAAAATCTTTTACATTCTCCTGTCCGCAACCAATCTCAGAAGGGGATCCCGAGCCTCTGCATTTAGAGGCCTTGCATTTACCCGTATTTCGTTAAATCTAGATCATTCTAATAATCTAACCCTCAAATAAATGACACATCATCAAGCTTTGAGTTAAGAAATTTTTATTTTTATTTTCAAAAACTGAGAGTTACACTGACGTTAACTCAATTTCCCAACCGAGACCTTCCTCCCCACCACTACCACACCCTTCCTCTTTCTCTCACTTCTCTTCATCTCTCTATCTCTTATTTGCAGTCATAGATTTTATGCAATTAGATTTTGGATCGTGAATTGCCAACACCCAATTTCATGCTTTTGTAAGTTAATATTGAAGAACCACTTTCACAATTCGTCCTACTCGGATAGTGGTTGCGAAAGTTTCATGGTCGTAGTTAGTTTTTCTCAAAGCTTGGAAATCAAGTATTTTCTGTTCATAACTTGGGATGGAAAGATTCTAAATCGCTGTGCAATTTTGAGCTTTTGTTTAAATCCACATGTGTTTTTTATAGAATTATCAATGAAAGTCTTTGAAATATTTTTCTTTGGAACCACATACAGAAAGAGAGAGGTATAAGTGGTGGAGGACATGGGCGGTTTACCACTACCAAAAAGCATTACGACGTCTATGTTAATGTTTAACACATATACGTATATATTATCTAGAGTTTACATTGAACGGTTGAATAAGTTGCATGAGAGAGAATTATAACTCCAAGTCCAAGGATGCCAATCACGAATCCCAAATTCAAAGCCATTTTAGCTCCTATCTCTGTCAAACTATGGCTCCTATATCCGCTTCTATGACGTGCAAATGCAAGCACAAATCGTCATTATTGGCTGGCAGAACCAGAAAATTTTCACATCCAGGGCACTTCATATATTGAAATATACTTTTTCGTAGATGATAATTAAACAAATTTTTTACTTTAAGCAAAATCTAATTTTAATTTCTATACTCCATTATTTTACATATTACATGAACTATATCTACTCATTGTCCTAGCTAACAATCAAATGAAATGTACTTTATTACAAATACATACTACGAAAGGCACGTGAGAATGGTTGCCTCATTAGGGAAAATAAAACTTAGGTTCATCCGAGTTCAGTGCTGTGAGGGCCTGTGTTTTTTATTGTTTCAAGTTTATTTCGTTTTCAGCGATAAGACAGTGAGGGATGCTACTAAGCTTAAACAAGCGATAGAGCTCATGGTGCAGATCATCTTCAGGAGATTTGAATACAAAGAAAGAAAGAAAAGGGACTTTAAAATTTGGTTAAGAAAAATATTATTGTATTAATAATACAGTATAGCCTCAAATTTTCTTTGAGAGGGGCACATCTCTGTTGAAGTTAACTTTTCGCTTCGCTTTGTTGAAGCTGTAAAACAAAACACCAAAGCAGTGGCATGTCATGCAAGGTTTCATAGTTTTATAAGGATACTAATTAATTTCCTTGCACCCGACATTAGCATGGGTCAACTTGTTCAAGAAACCCCTATTTTTCAACAACTCTTCCACGCGGTAGATATTAGCACTTCATATTTAGTTTCCAAGAGAAATGGAGTAGAGGGTTTCGATTGCATCACAGAATTTGACCAAGCTCTTAACAACACAATGAGAATTGAGAGAGACATGAAAGGAGATGCGGATGAGAAGGCAAGAGATGAAGCATTTGCAAGAGAAATGGAGTAGAGAGTTTCGATTGCATCACAGAATCTGACCAAGCTCTTTAGGATAGTGGATTTCCCCATCCTAGCAATCTCATCCACCTTGTTTGCAGATGCGCCAAACGCCAGCATTCATAAAGAAGCTGTAAGTTTTTGCTTCAGAAGAAACCCCAAAACCCTAGTAGCATCATACTTCTGAACGAAGTATGCATAGTAATTGCAAACATCATGCATGATTTTATTGAACAAATGGGGTTGCATTCTATATTGACCTCGAAAATCAAAACTATAGTACAACGAATTTGGGATAAAGTAATCTTCTAAGATATTCTTATCCCGAGAATGCCTACATCTATCAACGTTCGGGCCACGGCTGACTTGTGAACCACGGTGGCCTTGACTTGATTGATGGAGCATGCCCACTGCCATGGTAACTTGATCATCATCTTCTTCCTCCTTCCTTTCTTCTTCAGCTCGTTTGCGCCTTCTTTCTTCAATTTCTCGCTCTTGCCTCTCCAACAACCTCATCGTGCAAGACATTGAGAGTAGAATGTGTTTTCTAAAATTTGAGAAATGAAAGGATAGAGAAGATATGGTGTGAGATGTCTGAGTTGAGGCTGTGGTTTTATAGAGGGATTTAGAAGATAGAGATGACACATGGCACAATTTTAGATGGTGTAAATCTTATCTAAAATATGAGATTTGTATTTTATAATAAATATTGACATGTGGCAACAGAGAATCTTATCCGAAAATCTTATATGAAATTTGATATGTGAATTTTATAATAAATATGGACACATGGCAACCGAAAATCTTATCTGAAATATGAGGTGTGAATTTTATAATAAATATTGACACATGACAACCAAAAATCTTGTCCAAATTAATCGTTTAAGTATTTTTTTTTTTTTAAAAGTAAATAGTATTTGCCCTTTGCCATGGCAATGAGTGGAAACACAACAAGCCTTTTGCAATGACTAGCACTATTCACATGAATAATAACAACAATTGCCTCCCGTATCTCTTTGTCATGGCAAATGGATAAAAATGCTCTAAGGACACTAATTTCCTTGCACCCGACATTTCTTGGGTGTTGGAGCTCTGGACTCTCATATTTCACACAATTACATAGCATGGGTCAACTTGTTCAAGGGACCCTTGTTTTTGCCACATGGTAGATATTAGCACTTGGTATTTTTCATATTTAGTTTCCTCCAACATTTAAAGTGAATATTGTGAGTTTCAAGCAAAGAAGAAACTTAAAAAACCAAAAATTGAAATAAGTTATGTAACCTCTTGTTCTTTTATTTTTATTTTTGAGGGGAAGCGATGGGTTTCATTCCATTCAACTGTAGAAGTGTGTACCAAAGGGCATGTAAATGTGGCCTCGTTAAAACCTTCCCGAAGAAAACCACATGGGAAAAACCCTGGGGTAGGAAAGAGTACCACACATGCCATCATACAATACGAAATCTAGAAACAAGGGAATTAAAGAGAGTCTGCCACTAAAGCATCATACAAAACTATTGGGGGATTCCAGAACCACTCAGCCGCCCCAAGAGAGTGTAATGCCATTCTAGCAAGTCTGGCAGCAGCTTCATTAGCCTCTTTGCTCACATGTTGTAACGATATATTGTCATGCTGCGCTAGTAATAGTTTGCAGTCACCAACTAAACAACCCAAGTGGGACAAGTCCTGTGATACTTGGCTTAGAACATTAACAACTCCTTGACCATCTCCTTCAATGAGCCGCTGCACAGTAGGCCATCTTTGGGCAAATAGAAGCCCCTCTTTTAAGGCTAGTAATCTTGAGTGTAGATGGTTGGAGACCCCCTGAACAGCCATCATTTTACAAGCAAGGAAAGTGCCTTCATGGTCACGAACCACAAGTCCAATCCCTTCATTTCCCGTCGCAGCTCGAAACGCCCCCCCAAGGTTGATTTTGATAACCCTTAAGGGAGGACGCTGCCATTTCGCCTTGACTTGAGACGGAGGAATCAGAGAGTGGCGTTGAAGCTCATAAGATTCATGCAGCAGCCGGATGGCTCCACTAACAATTTCTACCACACTCCGCCGACGTTCATTCCAAACCACTTGGTTACGTTCGTTCCACAATGCCCACATACACATCATTACTTGCTCCAACTCAGTGGCTGACAGGGTGAGGGCAACACCTTGGAACCAAGCTCTGAGATCCACAGCCACCATCCTCTGAAGAAAATTCCAACAAGAGCAGTGACGCCAAACCGCTTCAGCTATAGGGCATTGCACGAATACATGAAAGCCAGTTTCCTCCTCACCACAAAACACATATCCCCCCAGCTCATCGATGCCTCTCCTCATCAAATTTACCTTGGTGGGTAGAATATTTAGCACGGCTCTCCAAATAAAGATGTGAACCTTCGGGGGAACAAGAACCTCCCACAATTTTTTCCAGACCGGCACACCAATCCCATTGGCCATACCATTTGTTTGAGCGATTTCCCCCCCAAGTTGGAGTAGATACTGCCTTGCTACTTCATATCCGCTCTTAACCGAGTAATGGCCATGTCTCTCAAAGTGCCAAATCAAAGTATCCGGTGGCTGGCGAAAACTCAAGGGAATTTTATGTATGACTGCCGCTTCTTCCATAGAGAACCAATCTTGTATAATGTTTGTCTTCCATTGCAATGTAACTGGATTAATAAGGAAACTGACACAAGTGTTATCATGCTCCGCCACTGGCGTAGACAGGACCTTGAAAGAATCTGGAGTTGGCAACCATCTATCAGCCCAAATACGAACATTGTGACCGTTACCAATTCGCCAACGGAATCCTCTCTCGAGGACCATTTTAGCCTCGCACAGGCTTCTCCAAACATAAGACGGGGAGTTACCCAGAGGGGCTTCCAGGATGGAGCAATCCTTATAGTAACGAGCTTTGAGAAGGCGGGCAACCAGCGAGTGTGGGTTATGAAACACCTGCCATAATTGCTTGGCTACCAGAGCCAAATTAAAAGCATAGACGCTCCGAAAGCCAAGACCACTGATCGGTTCATAATTGTATATCATTTTGTACCCTTCTAGCTTATGATTTGGTTATGTTTTTGAGTTAAACTTGTGCTTTTAATCCTTTTTGTGTTTATCTTTCAGTTCATTGAGCTTTAGGTAATAATGATGGCTTTAGAGAGCATAATTCATGCAATTCAAGCATGTTAAGGCCTAATTTGGATGAATGGATGAAGAGCTTAAAGACAAACTCATTTTGGCTACAGCCCCCTGCCAGTCCAGTTCCGTAGGTCATATTGCAAGCTTTGTTTCAACAACCTACATAGCTCGAATGAGGCCACCTTCTTCATGGAAGTTGTTCCAATTGGTGTGTACTATAACATATCCAAAATTCAGCCCCATTGGATAAATCTGGAGTCCGTTACCTAGCAAATACAGAACCATGCTCAGGATGGATCTTATCAGCGCGCAAAATGAGTTAGCAATTTGTTTTGGCCTTAACTTCCTCCTCCGACCTTGGATTGGCCCAAATAACATATGGCTGGAAAGAAGACATTCTGAACTTCAATTTCGAGTGCTTAAAGTCCTAATTTGATTAAGAGAAGCCCAAGTTGTAAGCCCTTGAAGTTGCTGGTCATGCTGACCTCAGCATGTGCTGGTTGGATGCTTGGTCATGGTGAGCTAGGTATGAGCTATCATTTCTGGTTGGAAGCTTGGTCATGGTGACATGAAGATGAGCTAGGGCTGCTGGTGGGATCTATTGGTGAAGTGCATCACCCAATTTAGATTTTCTAATACAAGTGCATCAACCATTTCAGATTTTATAAAACAAGTGTTGTATGCATTAGCCATATTGAATTCAGATTTTCACTTCCCCTAGGCCTATAAATAGGGAAGTTCTCTAAGCTTGTAAACACACCCCAAGGGGGGGAGCTCTCAAACACTTCTCTAGAGCTCCCTTCCCTTCTCTCCCTCAAATTCTCTTAATTTTGCTTTCTAGTTCTCAATTCTAGCTTTCCTTTTGCTTCTTAGTTGTAATTTATTTTTCTTTGTAATGTAAATTCTTTTCTTAAGTTTTCAAGTTTAATTAGTTTCCAAGTTTCAATTATGGTTTTTGTTCTTATTCATTATGCTTATAAGTTAATATGCTAGTTTGAATGATTGATCACCATTTAGGCTTGCATGTTAGCTATCTTGGTTTGAATTAAGAGTATACACCATGCTTTAATTCGAATTGAACTATGAATAGGAAGACAAGGTTAGACAACAAATGATCAAATTAGGGAATTAGGAACACAAGGTTATGACCACACACCATGGCTTAATCATACTTTAGCTAGAATCAATCCATTAATCTAAATTGAACTTGGGAACTTATCTACTTGAGTTAGTTATTTTCTTTCTTCCTTGTTTTATTTATTTCCTTTCTTTTTCATTTCTGTTTTGTGTAGGGAAAATGAATTGAATCATTCAATCACCAATCCTCGTGGGATCGACCTCGCACTTACATACGCTATACTACCGAACGGCTCGTGCACTTGCGAGTATCACAAGTTGAGGATGCAACTGAATCCATTTTGGTGCAGCTGTATCCACACAACAACCACCCTCATGTTTTTCCAGCTTACCCAATGGATTTTTTGCCTCCCTTCTTGCTCCCCCCCACTAGTAAGTAGCCATTAGTTGTTGGATTTCCTCACACAAGAATTTAGGAATAAGAAAGCAGCTCATCAAATATATGGGCACTGCCTGTGCAATCACTTTCAAAAGGACTTCTTTGCCAGCAAAGCTTAATAACTTTGCCTTCCAGCCTTGAATTTTCTTCCATATGCAATCTTTAAGATAGTTGAAACATTGTCCCCGAGATCTGCCAATGTGAGTAGGCAGACCCAAGTATCTGTCATGCTGGTCTACTCACCTAACTCCCAATATGGTTGCAAAATAATCCTGGTCTTCCCGCTCCATATTTCGACTAAAGGATACACAACTTTTATCTAGGTTTATTTTTTGACCTGACACCTGCTCATAGCATTGGAGAATTTCTTTCAACTGTACACAGCCATTTTGACTTGCCTTTAAGAACAGGAAGCTGTCATCAGCAAAAAGGAGATGGCTAACAGTGGGAGCTCCCTGACACAGGCTAACACCTTAGAGGGCACCATTATGTTCAGCCTGCAAGATTAGACTCGAGAACGCCTCAGCACATAAGAGAAATAAATAGGGTGAGAGAGGGTCACCTTGCCTGAGGCCACGTTGTGGAGTGACATAACCAACCGGGTTTCCATTCAACAGGAAAGAGTAGGAAACTGTCGTCAGACATGCCATAATTAAATGGACCCAACGCCGATCAAATCTCTAGCATCAAGGACTCCAGGAAATTCCATTCCACTCTGTCATAGGCCTTACTCATATCTAGTTTAAGAGCCATATAACCCTGCCTACCTTGTGTTTTTTTTATGCATGAAATGGAGCAGCTCAAAAGCCACAATGGAGTTGTTTGAGATCATTCGTCCAGAAACAAATGCACTTTGTGAGTCACTAATCAAAGAAGGAAGGATAACTTTCAATCGATTAGCCAGGACCTTAGCCCCAATTTTGTAAAGAACATTACACAAACTGATTGGGCGCAATTGTGTCATGTTTTTTATATCAGGGACCTTGGGGATGAGAGACACATGGGTATAGTTTATCCGTTTCAACAATTGACCTGTTCGGAGGAAGTGTAGGACCGCTGCCACCACATCGACACCAACCACATCCCAGTACTTTTGGTAGAATAAAGGAGAAAAGCCATATGGACCTGGGGCTTTGGATGGGTGCATCTGGAAGAGTGCATGTTTGACTTCTTCAGCTGTGAAGTCAACTAAAAGCCTCTGGTTCATCTCATCTGACACACGTCCTCTCATCACCTCATTCACCGCCTCAAAATCTGTGTTCCCATTCGAAGAAAAAAGTTTTTGGAAATAGTGTACCACTGTTTTTTCCAACTCGGGTTCTGTCGTTTGCCATCTGCCATTCTCATCTTCCAATCCAGAAATAGTATTCCTTCGTTTACGACTTGAGGCTTTATAGTGGAAAAATTTAGTATTCCGGTCACCCGCTTTCAGCCAAAGTGCTCGAGATCGTTGATGCCAATAAATTTCATTTTTTGCCATAAGCGAATCTAGTTGTGCAGTGAGTTCCTTCCTGGTCTCAACCGTTTGAGGGGTTGTGGGGGCTTCCAGCAGCTCACCTAATTTTGTCTGGATGGTTTTAATTTGATGTGGAAGGGAGCCAAACTCGCTTCTACTCCATCCCAATAATCGGAGCCGGGTTCTCTTTAATTTTTCAGTAACTGCCTTTGGAGCAGTACCACTTGTGGACCTGAGCCATTCCTCCCTTATTGTCTCCATACAATTCTCATGCTGTACCCACATCTCTTCGAAACAGAATAGTTTCCGGCGCTTGGCATTGGATAAAATGCTCTTGCTCATTGTAATTTTGATAGGCAAGTGATCAGACTTCGTGGGGTTTAAGTGTAAGACTTTCGTGCCAGGAAAGCGCTGACACCATTCTGTAGTAGCTAGAGCACGGTTAAGCCGGACTCGAATCTCCTCCGGACTATTCCTCCACCAGGTGTACTTTGGTCCAGAAAAACCCAAGTCCTTGAAGCCACAATCATCCACAGCCTGTCGGAACCCTTGCATTTGTCGTGCCCCTCTAGTCCTGCCACATATCTTCTCATCCGCTGTTAAAATTTCGTTGAAGTCGCCACAACATAGCCAGGGCAGTGAATTTATTGCTCCCATCCGGATCAACAGGTCCCATGAGCGGTGACGTTCCCCTGTAACGGGACAACCATAGAAACCTGTGAAGCGTCATCTTCCCTGTACACCTAAAACTTCCACCTCTGTATCAATATGGTTATTGCTGGCAGACCTCAGAGAAACAGCTAACTCATCTGTCCACATCAAACAAAGGTACCCGGAGGCACCATTACTCTCTACCATAATACATTGACAAAAGCCCAGCTTGAGACGAACTGATTCCATAACAGTCTTGGAACATCGTGTTTCACAAAGAAACACAATTTTGGGATCCTCATTACGGACAAGACACCGTAATGCTTCAACTGTCCAAGGATTCCCAAGCCCTTGGCAGTTCCAACTTAGAAGATTCATAGCGCCCGGCGGGGCTGGGCACCACCAGCTCCCACCGATCTCAGCGATGAAGAAGAAGAGACAGAAGGCAAGCATCGCCTATTCTGCCCTTGTGTTGTCTCAGTAATGTCTGTCGAGGAAGCATGTTGCGTAGATACAGCTGCACCAAAATGGATTCAGCTGCATCCTCAACTTGTGATACTCGCAAGTGCACGAGCCGTTCGGTAGTATAGCGTATGTAAGTGCGAGGTCGATTCCACAGGGATTGGTGATTGAATGATCCAATTCAGTTTTCCTACACAAAACATAAATAAAAACAAAAGAAACAAAACAAGAAGAAAGAATGTACATTACAAGAAAAATAAATTACAACTACGAAAACATTAAGGAAATTAAGAGAACTTTGAGGAAGAGAAGAAAGTGTTGAGAACTTTGAGAGGGAGAAGAAAGTATTGAGAACTTGGAGGATTTTGGAAGAACATGTGTTTGAGAGCTTTGAGGATTTTGGAAAGGTTGAGACATGTGTTTGAGAGATTTGGAGACTTTTGGAAGAGAGGAGAGATGTGTTTGAGAAAGAGAAGGGAGGAGTGTTTGGGAACATTGAGAATTTGATGAAGGAATGGGAGAAGTGTTTGGAGAGTGTTTGAGAATATGTAGGCTTTTTGGAGAAGAAAGGAAAGTGGTGTTTGGGAACTTTGTGGATTTTGGAAACTTGGAAAATTTGAGAACGTAGAGACGGGAGGAGAAAGTGTTTGAGAAGTTTGGAGAATGTTTATGAACTTGGAGAATTTGAGAACTTAGGGAAGGGAGAGAAGGGTGTTTGAGAAGTTTAGAGAATTTGATGAAGGAATGGGAGAAGTGTTTGAGAACATGGGGAATTTGGAAGAGAATGGGAATTGTGTTTGGGAACTTTGTGGATTTTGGAAGAGAGAGTGTTTGGAAAATTGGAGAACTTTGAGAACTTTGGAAGGGAAGAGACATGTGTTTGAGGAATTGGAGAATGCTTGGAAGAGAATAGAGAAGTGTTTGGGAAGTGTTTGAAGATTTAGTAAAAGGATCATATTACAACAATTGAGAACTACAAAGGGAAATTAAGAGAATTTGAGGGAGATAAGGGAAGGGAGCTCTAGAGAAGTGCTTGAGAGCTCCCCCCCTTGGGGTGTTATTACAAGCTTAGAGAACTTCCCTATTTATAGGCCTAGGGGAAGTGAAAATCAGAATTCAATAAGACTAATGCATACAACACTTGAATTATAAAATCTGAAATGGTTGATGCACTTGTATTAGAAAATCTGAAATGGGTGATGCACTTGTATTAGAAAATCTTGAATTGGTTGATGCACTTCACCACTAAATCCCACCAGCAGCCCTAGCTCATCTTCATGTCACCATGACCAAGCTTCCAACCAGAAATGATAGCTCATACCTAGCTCACCATGACCAAGCATCCAACCAGCACATGCTGAGGTCAGCATGACCAGCAACTTCAAGGGCTTACAACTTGGGCTTCTCTTAATCAAATTAGGACTTTAAGCACTCTAAATTGAAGTTCAGAATGTCTTCTTTCCAGCCATATGTTATTTGGGCCAATCCAAGGTCGGAGGAAGAAGTTAAGGCCGAAACAAATTGCTAACTCATTTTCCGCGCTGATAAGATCCATCCTGAGCATGGTTCTGTGTTTGCTAGGTAACGGACTCCAAATTTATCCAATGGGGCTGAACTTTGGATATGTTATAGTACACACCCATTGGAACAACTTTCATGAAGAATGTGGCCTCATTCGAGCTATGTAGGTTGTTGAAACAATGCTTGCAATATGACCTACGGAACTGGACTGGCAGGGGGCTGTAGCCAAAATGAGTTTGTCTTTAAGCTCTTCATCCATTCATCCAAATTAGGCCTTAACATGCTTGAATTGCATGAATTATGCTCTCTAAAGCCATCATTATTACCTAAAGCTCAATGAACTGAAAGATAAACACAAAAAGGATTAAAAACACAAGTTTAACTCAAAAACATAACCAAATCATAAGTTAAAAGGGTACAAAATGATATGTAATTTATGCACCGATCAAAGCACCCCTTTTACCAGTGTTGTTATGAATCCCTGTATTCCCGGTATCATGAGGACTCTTCGTACTGTTATGAGGCCTGGAGATCTTCCTTCCTGCATGTGGTCTCTTAGATTTAATTTTTGCCTCCTTTGTGATTCTTTGAATAATTGGGCTAAGCCCAAAAGGATCCTCTTGAGCTATATTCTCCATGAAGCCCCTTTGCTGTTCAATAATCACTTTAGGCCCATGTTGGTCAGCCGCTATCCCATCTGCATTGATCAAATGCTCAGTAGAAATGGAGCATTGATTAGGGGAAGTCCTCCCACATGAGCAATTAGTGGCCAAAAGGGTGGCTATTGGAGGATCCTGAGTTAAGGCTACATTAACGTCCGAGTAACTCGGAGAGTGCGTCGAATCTGTATTACAATCCGCAACCGTCGGGACCACCAACCCTGCATTAATTGCTCCAATTAACTTCTCCTTCTCCTCAGCCTCTCCACGAACGTTCAAGTCAGGCAATAATTGATTTTCTTCAATCGTAGCACCTCCCACAAACGTTTCACCCGCAATCAAGGTAGAATCATGATTTGTAACCGTCCCCACCATTGGATCATTAATTGGCCCTAAAGGCGAATCCAAGTCAGCCCTAGTCGAATCCCCACCGTCTCAGGGTCCTCTGCCGCCGTCATTGGGATTCACCGGTGCTTCCTCTTCCTCTGACATACTGTCACTCGGGCCTCGTCTCAACCATGCCATTGGCGACGGCAGTCCACTTCGACAACCCTGGGGTTTACGGAAATCTGGCCCATAGACATCCTCCTGGAACCACTTGCCATAAGGCTTGGCCAGATCATCCTTGTTATCTCCATTGAACTTGGCATGCTCTTTCTCAATATGATCGAACTTACCACAAAGATAGCAGGTGTGTGGAAGTTTTTCGTAGCGTAGGTCCACCCACTGGGCTGTGGTTTGTCCTCCAGGGAGTCGCACTGGCATACACCTTCGAAGAGGTTTTGAGATGTCAATGCCTACTCTGATGCGCAAATAACTTCCGTAGCAATCGTTCCTTTTGCTTTGATCAGTGACTACAAAGTTGCCCAATGCAGTCCCTATCTCCTTTCCCATGGCAGCCGTCATGAAAACTAATGGAAGGCCATGTACCTGAATCCAAAACTCCTGTTTGTGCAAAGGAATGCGGGAGGGGTCTATCACATCATCTGCTTCAGTCATCACTAGCAAATAGTGGTTGAAGGTCCAAGGTCCCTGTTGCGTAGATTCAGCTGCACCAAAATGGGTTCAACTGCATCCTCAACTTGTGATACTCGCAAGTGCACGAACCGTTGATAGTTTAGCGTATGTAAGTGCGAGGTCGATTCCACAGGGATTGGTGATTGAATGATCCAATTCAGTTTTCCTACACAAAACATAAATAAAAACAAAAGAAACAAAACAAGAAGAAAGAATGTACATTACAAGAAAAATAAATTACAACTACGAAAACATTAAGGAAATTAAGAGAACTTTGAGGAAGAGAAGAAAGTGTTGAGAACTTTGAGAGGGAGAAGAAAGTATTGAGAACTTGGAGGATTTTGGAAGAACATGTGTTTGAGAGCTTTGAGGATTTTGGAAAGGTTGAGACATGTGTTTGAGAGATTTGGAGACTTTTGGAAGAGAGGAGAGATGTGTTTGAGAAAGAGAAGGGAGGAGTGTTTGGGAACATTGAGAATTTGATGAAGGAATGGGAGAAGTGTTTGAGAACATGGGGAATTTGGAAGAGAATGGGAATTGTGTTTGGGAACTTTGTGGATTTTGGAAGAGAGAGTGTTTGGAAAATTGGAGAACTTTGAGAACTTTGGAAGGGAAGAGACATGTGTTTGAGGAATTGGAGAATGCTTGGAAGAGAATAGAGAAGTGTTTGGGAAGTGTTTGAAGATTTAGTAAAAGGATCATATTACAACAATTGAGAACTACAAAGGGAAATTAAGAGAATTTGAGGGAGATAAGGAAAGGGAGCTCTAGAGAAGTGCTTGAGAGCTCCCCCCTTTGGGGTGTTATTACAAGCTTAGAGAACTTCCCTATTTATAGGCCTAGGGGAAGTGAAAATCAGAATTCAATAAGACTAATGCATACAACACTTGAATTATAAAATCTGAAATGGTTGATGCACTTGTATTAGAAAATCTGAAATGGGTGATGCACTTGTATTAGAAAATCTTGAATTGGTTGATGCACTTCACCACTAAATCCCACCAGCAGCCCTAGCTCATCTTCATGTCACCATGACCAAGCTTCCAACCAGAAATGATAGCTCATACCTAGCTCACCATGACCAAGCATCCAACCAGCACATGCTGAGGTCAGCATGACCAGCAACTTCAAGGGCTTACAACTTGGGCTTCTCTTAATCAAATTAGGACTTTAAGCACTCTAAATTGAAGTTCAGAATGTCTTCTTTCCAGCCATATGTTATTTGGGCCAATCCAAGGTCGGAGGAAGAAGTTAAGGCCGAAACAAATTGCTAACTCATTTTCCGCGCTGATAAGATCCATCCTGAGCATGGTTCTGTGTTTGCTAGGTAACGGACTCCAGATTTATCCAATGGGGCTGAATTTTGGATATGTTATAGTACACACCAATTGGAGCAACTTTCATGAAGAATGTGGCCTCATCCGAGCTACGAAGGTTGCTGAAACAAAGCTTGCAATATGACCTACGGAATTGGACTGGCAGGGGGCTGTAGCCATAATGAATTTGTCTTTAAGCTCTTCATCAATTCATCCAAATTAGGCCTTAACATGCTTGAATTGCATGAATTATGTTCTCCAAAGCCATCATTGTTACCTAAAGCTCAATTAACTGAAAGATAAACACAAAAAGGATTAAAAGCACAAGTTTAACTCAAAAACATAACCAAATCATAAGCTAGAAGGGTAAGAAATAATATACAATTATGAACCGATCAGTCCCCCACCTAGAATTTTCGCTCTGTCTTGTCGTGAGGAAAAAGCAAACATGAACAAATCATCCTCCAAGGTCACAATCTCAACCCGGGCCTTTGGTCTCCATAACATCACCATAGTTCGCTTAAACACCTCCTTGTTAAAAGGTGTCTTCATGAGGACTTTGCCGACTAGGAGGAACTTTGTAGTTTGAAGCAGCCCAGCATTACCTCGTTCGACCACCAATTCTCGTTGTTCCTCCTCAGTCAACGCAAATTGAGAAGCAAAATGGTTTACCAACTCTTCCATGTGTGCCCACCTATACTCCAAGACCTCTAACGTCCACTTGAAGAGAACACTCTGAATCTCACACACTTTCTCTGTCGTCTTGACCTGTTATGCTCTCCTAGAGAAACCCTAGAGAGAATCTTTCATGGAGTTGATTTGAATTTAGATCCCCATGTCCCAACTAGGCAGTTTTCCCCCTTGTTCTTTTAATATACAAAAGACACATATTAGAGGTAATATCAATACACACTGCATGATATAGAATTCATTAGCCTTTAGTTGACTTTATATTGCAGTCAATAACAGATATAATGTGATGTGAGCATAACTAACAAGCAACCCCGCAAGTCAAAAATGAGTGGCTATAAGAACTGGGCCCAGCCCTTTTTTTTCTTGTGGGCTTCAAGCACATTGTTTTGGCTTTACCCATTGACCATGATGTCATATTTCCTGAAGCATTTTAACCAAATGTCGTTGCATGATAATGAGTAATGACTTTGATTATAATATTAAATAATATATAGATTCTGCATTTTGTTTTAGTGCTCAACGAATTAAACAAGTGGGGGCCTGGCCTGACGATATAATAGACAAACTTGTCTTTGTTATAATATAACTATGAATCTTGTCCTGTTACTGTTACATTAGTTTTCGAATAATAAGGGAGATGTCAAATACCAAACATCAAATGTAAATTTGATGGCTGATGTGGCAATTTGACATTTTACACAGCTTTATACTCCACCCGATATGTCAAATTAAATTATTATTTTATTACATTTTAGTGTCGATTTATTTTTAATTAAAAAAAATAGAAAATAAAAAAAAATAAAATATTCATTTGACATCTTGCTTTTGGGATGTCAAAAATAACATCTCAATCTTCAGCCTTCATTCCACATCAGCTTTGACACATCGGTTGGAGTGTGTGAGATGTTATTTCTACCTGTTAAATGTCTATATGGCACTTTTGACATATCGGTTGGAGATGCTTTAAAGCATGTTGATTTAATTTTTTTCAAATTTGATTAAGGAATTAAATCACCATCTAATTTGTATTATCTCCTTGTCTTACAAACCTTGCACGCCAACTACAATGCTAAGTTTGACAACTTCATTGCATAATTCAAGGATTAGGGTTCCTTGTGTTCTCCGGCACTGATAAACTCTTATATTCGTACCAATCAACATTGAGTATGTCTAGTGATATTATTCATATAACCCAATTAATATATTAAATTGACTTGAATGGAGCCAAGCCTTTCGTTTGGTACCAACTTGTGCATAGTGCTTTGTATGGCCCACTCAACCCAGAAAGCTTTATTCCCTCTATTTATTTTTTATTTTATTTTTTGGTCGAAATCTTTTCATTTTCTTTAGGGATGATTTCTTCTTGTTACTTTTTTATCTTAAATTTTCGGAGGAAAGAAAAAACCTTGGATGATGTAAATAAATGAAGGCAACAAAATATAGTTCAATAGAAAAGGACATTGACTTATATATCAGTGGTCTCATAATCAAATTCTCCGATATGCTTGCATCACAAAAAATAAATGAATAGATAAAAGAGAAAATTAGTATTTCGATAATCCAAAGAAGAAAAAACCAACCAAAGCTTAAAGTCAACGGTTTGACTGTTCAGCATCAGTAGAGCCGGAGCATCCCATATATCCCATCCGCTTTAACAGTCTCTTTTTCTCTATGTTTTTTGAGGTCCAATAAAAAGCATCAGTTCTTTTGTTGGCCTCAATTTAATAGGTTAAATCGCACGCACCAAACATAAACACATAGCTTTTGCTATTGCTGTGCCGTTGTATTCTTCTACTACTTGTAATAGAGACTGACCCGATTCAGAAACTTCAACGAAGCAACCCAGCTCGCTCGCTTGCTCTCACTCACAAATTTCAGAGGCAGAGAGAGAGAGAGTCAGAGCGAGTCACAAACTCCTTGACTCGGTTCTCTGCGAACATAAACATCCATTGCCTTCTTCTTCAGCTCATCTGACTCTACTCAGTCAAAATGAGTACAGTCGTGCAGGTAATTCGTCTCTCTAATTAAATTGACCCGCGTTCGTGTTTATTTTAATCTGGATTTGCGTTAGCTTATTATGATAATGCTTTCCTTAATTAGGGTTTCACCAAGTCACTTGCCATGACTGTGCTCTCTGAGATCGGCGACAAGACCTTCTTCGCAGCTGCGGTTAGTCTATATGATTGCACTTTTATTTTATTTTATTCTTTTGTTTTGCTTGTTTTTGAATTCTACAAGTTTGAATAACAATCTAATTGCACTTCAAGAAGAAAATATGAATTAATTCGGAATGTACAAGATTTTGGATTCAATTCTATCAAGAACATATTTGATACGGGCAGAGCTTGAGCTTACTACTTCTGAAGGACAATATAAGTTTTGAGAACACCTATATGAGCTGCTAATTAGTTTTGAAAAGCATCCCTCTAGTTTTGCGTTGAAGACTTTTTAGTAACTTATTGAGCATCTTATGGTATATATGTATGTATATATTTGTGCCCCTGAGTTTCCTTTACAAAGTCCCGTTAGTAGGAACCACAGCCCGGAATTCTTTTTATTCTATCCATATACTATTTTCTGTGTAGTTATCTAACAGTATGATGTTTGCTTGAAGATCCTCGCAATGCGCCATCCTAGGAGACTTGTTTTGTCTGGTTGCCTAGGAGCTCTGATTGTAAGCATTTTCTTCCCACTTCATATATGTTTACTTTGTTGTTTTGGATCTTGCATGTTTCTTTTTTGAGGCCTCACACATATCTCAAATTTTCCTTGAGTTTTAGGTGATGACTATTCTTTCTGTTCTTGTCGGTTTGGCTGCTCCAAATCTGGTAAGCACTCTGATTCTGCCACCCTGAAATATATGACTGAGATTGTCATATATTTCTATTACTTCTCTGTTCTCATATGAATACTGAACACACTGTGATCTTAAATTACACAGCTCTCACGGAAATGGTCCCATCACATAACAACATTGTTGTTCTTTGGGTTCGGGCTATGGTCCTTATGGGATGCTTTTAAAGAAGATGGGTAATTAATTTTCTTTTTGGTATTTATTTTATTGTTTGCTGCTTGTAGTGGAGTTTAATTCTGGTTTACCCTACAGGGACGATGATGAGTTTGCAGAAGTTGAAGCAAAATTGGTTGGTTTTTCAATTTTTTATTCGTGTCTTACATTCAACTCAAATCCTTTCTGACTTCACCCATGGGGTGTCATTAGGATGCTGATCTAAAGGCTAACGGAGAAGCCACCAAAAAGAGTAGTAAGGTACTCCAACAGTTTAATAATCTTTTGCATTTGAATGAGCTCGACTTATTCTCCCCCCCACCCTCTCTCTCTCTCTCTCTCTCTCTCTAACACACACACACACACACACACACACACACCATTATTTCACTTATGATTGTCACCATGTTTTTCAACTTTCAATTCATCATGGTCACTTGAAATACAATATGCAATTTACTGTTCTATAAGATTCATCATGGTGTTTTTTGTTTTTCTAATAATCTGTGGAAATTTTTGGCTTCCCAGGACGATGATGACTTGAAAAAGCAGAAACGTTCGTTTCTCTTGCAGTTCTTCTCACCAATTTTTTTGAAGGTTATATTTTCTAAGGATTATGAAATTAAATTTTTTGCACAACTAACTATACTTAACAGCTTCTATCATGCTCATTATGCAGGCCTTTTCCATTACTTTTTTTGGTGAATGGGGTGACAAGAGCCAGGTGAGCATTTGCCCTGATGAATAGATGTTTTATTGATGGTTGCTTCAGCACGATTTGGTTTTGAACTTCTATCCTTTTAGCTAGCTACCATTGGTCTGGCTGCAGATGAGAATCCATTAGGTGTGGTTCTTGGTGGAATCTTGTAAGTGCCCATCCTTTTATTTATTGAACATGCTCTGAAATTGTGTTCTGTTACATGACTTCCTCTTATTTCCTTTTCTCATTCCCTCTTCAGTGTGACCAATTATTATTTTTCTTCATTTTTAGTCTTGTCCTTTTCACAATTGTGTCTGTCTTTGAATGCATATTTTGATGAACATGTTCTGATGGTTTTGAATGATTAATGGCCCATCTTGGATCAGTGATATGTAAAAGTCTTACTATATGAATTTATTTTGGTCTGATAAGTATTACATTGATACCTTTATATGCATGAAGTGGCAATGCTGGGCACAACACGAGATATGGATTATTGTTGGATATGTGTTTCATATGCCTATTTGTTGGTTAATATTTCGTCAAACAGCATAGGAAAGGGCTATCAGCATAGGATTTCTTTTATGTATTCTATTCCTTATGCTTTCTCAATTTGCTTCAATTATGATCATATAAGCTCGTGTGACCGTGTGAGTTCATGTACTGATGTGAAGCTTATTTGTTATACAAGAATGCTACTTCATTTGTTTCCTAGTGTCCTTAGGTGTGGGGATTAAACAAATTTAGATACCACCATGCACTCTCATTCTTAGAATTCTCTTTCCTTCCTTTATTTAATTGTTTTTGCCCTAGTTACTGATTGTGCTTCCCTTTTTTCTCTATTATTATTTTTTTTTTTCAGAGGACAAGCATTGTGTACCACTGCTGCTGTCCTTGGCGGAAAGAGTTTGGCATCTCAGATATCTGAGAAAATAGTAATTCTATGCACCTCCATTTTGGTTTTAACATATTATAGTTATCGTTATATATCATATATGCGACCTCTAGGCAATATGTAGCATTTCCACTTGTAAGTGGCAACTGTTTTGTTTCAGGTTGCTTTATCAGGCGGAATTCTTTTCATTGTTTTTGGAATCCAATCCTTCCTTTCAACAGTTGAGGCATGATACCTAGAGTCTGATTAACGATTAGTAAGTACACGATGCTGGATACAACGAGCTCACGCACGCACACACGAGCGCAGCTCACACAAACACACACAAACACACACACATACACACGTCTTAGATACTGCCAGTCTGCATGTGTAATTTCTGATGATGACTCTGCCTTGTCCTAATCTGCTGATTCAGGGATTGAAGGATGATTTAAAGAACTTATATCTACACACCGTGCAAGGGATCATTTACAAGCATTGCATCGTCAGTATTTATTAGAGGGATGAGAGCCTCTCATATATGAACGTTAAGATTCAAAGAGTTATTGTTTACAAGATCCACACCAAACCAATGTTACACTCTGGAATCATTGATGAGAACATCTCCGCTCTACTCTGTTGCATGCTACTCCAATAAATCTTACATTAACATTGATATATCTATATTATATAAATATTCACTCGGATTATGTTATGACCTTACTTTATATGAGGATTAGTTTGGTGTCGACCAAAAAACGAGGATTAAATTGAGTAGATAAACTAGCATAGATGTATGCATTTAGAACATCGATTTTAAGATCCAAAGCAATCTGCTTTGCCTAGTTGATCCACCCGCAAAGTAATCTCTGTTTAGCTCATCCCAATGAATCTGTCGCCAAATACAAATGCATTCGTACAATCCGATAAAGTGAATCAAGATTTGAAATCTAAATTCAAATTCAAATCCTGCAATCCACTTGGGATGATGAATTTGAACAGATTTATTTGAGTGGAACCAACATGAAAACCCCTAAATTTTTACAGCGAATTTGGACTAATAGGAAGAACGGAGCTCATGCTATGGTCCACAATAACAAACTAAACTAGCACGCATAAATCAAGACCGAACAACATGGTTAAAGGAGATTACAGTTGCCGGACCAGGTGTAAAAAATTTGAGAGTCCACACTTCCACCTAAACTCAGTCTAAATCCCTTGTAACAAGGCTCATAATCACGTGTTAATCTTAAGATACCACGTTGTTTTTCATGACAGTGACAGTGTGTGCCATGAATGTGGTCAGCAAGTAAACAAGTTGATTAAATGTAAAGCACCATGAAAGCAGCAGGCCACTGTAACTCAGAGGAAAATAGTCCAAATTCATACTTTAAACTGAGCCACTTTTTATTGAACTACCATCTCTCGTCTTAATGAGACCACAGGATGACCAAGATTCATAAAAATATGGGAACTGGGATTATGTACAGCATCTGAAGCTCAGAGGCAATTCTTCACAGCAATTGGGTTCTACCATGCATGTCATTAACATCCGCTGCCACTTGCAGGTTCGATTGAACTCAGAAGCCCGTTGTGCCTCAGTTGCATGCAGTGTTCTTCAGCATCAGCCTGAGCGCATATGATCACTATTGACAAGCCATTATGGTGTGCTTCTTGCATAATATTAACAGCATTATCAAGGGACATCCCTGGGATAACCTTCATCAGTACTTGCACAACATATTCCCGTTTGTTGTAGTTGTCATTGTGCAAAATTACACGGTATGGAGGAGCTGTTTTCCTTGATTTCCTAAACAATTTGGACAGTCTAATATTAATTCCCATTTGACACAACAAGATACACACAGGTAAACTCTCTTTGCAGCATTTTAGTGTTAAACAAGGCACTTGTACGGTGTAAAGATATAACTTCATATTGCCATGTACACAATATAAGAAAATAGCAGGTTAAAATTGAGCCAATACCTCAAATCAAACTCAGAATCACGCGCAGGAGTTGTTTTTTCTATAATTGGCCTTTCCAACAACCCTCCTCCTTTACCAGGTCCTGTTGCTGATACAGCCATGGGAATGCCAAGATTGGTGCATGGTCCTTTACAAAGAGGGTGTCTGTCTCCTGCTAAACATATTTTATCAAGAAAATTTTACCGATCGGAATCACTCTTGCATCTACATTTTAAAGGATAAAGCAACACTACAGCAATGCACTATTCATACTAACCAATCTCTGATTGAAAAAGTAATTTAGCAATCGAAACAGAAACAGAGAGATGAAAAAAGATACAAAGATAACATAATACAGAACCACCCCAACATGTGCATTTTACAAGCACCGCAGATAAAATATAAAGAGTTTGAAAACCCAGATCTTTAGAACTGGCTCTCCAATTGGTCGAAAAGATAAAATATACTGAAATTGTAGCAAACACTCTAACCCTAGAGATGCTAGATCTCCATAATTGCACAAAATCCTTTAAACAATTTTAAGGAAACCAACACAACACGTGGGTGGCATCACATGCACCCGGCGGCAGTGGCAAGAAATCCAAAAATTGCCACTTGCATTACTCGATCTTACATTAGCAAAACTGAAACTCCATAACTCCCAAAGGAGAACATATAAGAAACCCGCCCAAGTTTATGTACAAGCACACAATGAACTAACTTGCAGTACACATGACAATCCCAAATCTGCCCTACCTCCTCAATATCGAAAATTTGATTCAATTTTGTTGCGAAAAAGTTTCTTGTAATCAAACCTTTAGATTCGTCACAACATATATGCACCCTTACACATACAATTCTCACCAATTACATAATTCTTTGGCAGCATCAACTAATCTTATACATTGTATATGTAATTATAGCTACGTGATCATTTGGGTTTTTCTTGGCAGTTCATTTTTCTGTAAAAGAAGTGTGGAACACTTCCATTTTACCCAGAAAAATAAAAGTACCCAAGTGGGAGAAGTGTGTTAGATAAAAATTTCATAAGCTGATAGAACAGATGTAGAGGGCAACAAGCTCAATCCAAAAATAAGAAAACAATAAAGAAAATCACAAGGATTTACGAGAATAAAGCTTTGAAATTGAAGGAGATAGCAAGTCTACTCCTGCAGCAGCTTACGAAATTAAAGATTTTGATGCAAACCCAAAATCTAAAAGAGGGCATGAATTTATGGAAAAGAGAGAAACCTGGTTTAGGATTGAAGACGTGGTTAGGGGAGAGAGGTAGTCTCCCACATATCGCAGTCTCCATGACTCTCTTTCTTTGTCTTTCTGTGAAATGTGTCGCGTGGTTTATTTATTTATTGGAATTTTCTCTCTTTTGGGTCTCTAACCGAAATAACAAGAAAACGATCGAACTGGCGAGTCTGGTGTGGTGGAGGTGGACTGCTGGTTTTCACAATTCACATGAGACGTCGTTTTGAGCCCTGCCAAGAACGAACAAAGATTTTCATCACTGATTTTTTTTTCTTACTTTTTTCTCCTTTCGTATTTTGAATGAATAATCTTATTTATAATTCAAAAATGTGAATGTGAACGACAGGAATTTCTACTAAGTGGCAACCAGGCAGGTCACAGGTGTTTCCGAAAATAAAAAATGATGTTTGGTAATTTCAGGTATTTATCTTTTCCCTACGTATTGCATAAACTATCGAACTTCATTTTAGTTTAAACCATATTTTCATAGGATAAATTCAGGTGATTATTATGATTTTGTTTGTTTCTAAACCAAATTTTAAATGGGCTTCTTATGACTGTTGAGGTCCAACCTATTACAACCTCCTTTTCCTTGGGCTTTAATGAGAATGTGGGTTTTCTGGTATTTTTAAGCTTCTTTCAAGAACAAAAGAAGTTGTTGATGTCTGTTTTTTTTCTTCAAATTTAAAATACAAGCGATATTGCGAGAGAGAGGTTTGTTTCGTTAAGAATTGCATCTATGTAATATAAATGGAGCAATTTCATGTGGTGGTATATGAATTTTGCTGCCTCAAATTTTTCATGAAACTATAACATATAGCTCTCGCTAAAAGTTGCTCCAAAACCAAAAAGTATAATGACTTGAAATTGCTTCTGGTCAGGGAAATGAACAACCGAAAAAATTGCTTGGTAGCTTGGCAGGTAGGTAGATAGGGAGGAAGGATCGGTGAAGGAAGAGAGATGACATAACATTTTAGGCCGTACAAGAGTAAGTCTATCCTCAACATGATAATAATACATACTTCTGGTCCAATTAATGACATAATAAACATTCGCCCCTCATTAATTAATTATGTGTAGAAACGATACGTAGATGCATCAGTGATGATATTCCGGAAGCCACCAACTGTGGAGGCCAACATGATGAACATTCCAATCAAGATGCAAGCCTGCAAATTTCAAACACAAACTCATCACTAAAATATATATTATCATGCAATAAATAAACTTATTTGAAGAATCTCTCAACTGAAGCTCTATATATATATATATTTGGCTTACCCAGTTGACGAGCCATTGGAGGCTGAATCTCTTTGGTTTCTTAATGATAAGCCACATTATAGAAGGAAGCTGTAAGAAAGAAAAATGCTCAATTCAAGAAGCTGTTGTACAATTAACAGATTAAGAAATGAATTATTAGCGAGAGAGGCTTACGAAATATGAAGTGGGGGCAAAACCAAATCCACCAAAGAAACCAAGTAGGTCCCCAAAGAAAGGGAAGGTCACTCCAACGAATAATGTAAATGCTGCAACATATTAAAGTTTTAATCAACCACAAATAACAAAATTAATCACTCTCTGTCTCTTAAATCAGAGCCAAAATGGGGAATTAATCTCACCAACATAAGCTGATCTTGTGATTAGTCTGAGTGCAATTCCTGGTGGGAAGTTCACTTTTTTCACCATCAAGCTCTCCAGCATGTCAAAAACAGGCATAGCATAAACCTGCACAGTTTTTTTTGTTCTTCTTCAAATTAGTCACATTACATCCTTAACCTTAATTAGGTAACTCTCTCTCATATTATTACTTAATTAAGCTGCTAAGTGCTGAGAGCAGAGTGGTGAGTCAGCAGTTTGACCTGGTAGCTGCCAATGACATGGACGACGACCATTAAGTTAGCAGCAGCAATGAGCCATGAAGGTTTCTTAAGATCCATGAGCACATTGTCATCAACATCTTGACCAAAAGCCCAGTACCCAATAAGGGCCACTGGGAAATAGCAAATGGCATTGATGAAATAGGCTCCGAGGGCACCTTTCCACATGGGTATCCTCGAAGGCTTCTCGGGAGTTGATGGAATTGTGGCCTGAATTTCAAGGGCCACTGCATGCCCTGCAAATGCAAACGAGATTTGACCCAACGCATTGAACACCCTGAACATGTAATCTGCTGGGCTCGTTTTCTTGTATGCGTAGCTTACATTTTCAACCCGACCTTTGCTTAAGCAACCAGCCCAGGCTATAGTTGAATAACTGCAAATTAATCAAGCAAGTTTGTTAACTTGCCTTCTAAGGTTTCTCTTGTTAAGTGAGTCAAATTTAATAGGGTTTTAGAAAGGGTGACTTGACTGACTGCTCTAATTGTTGTTCTAAAACAAAATCAGAAAACCAACTTAGAGAAAGAATTAAGAAACTAATTACCTTAGTGACATGACCGCAGCAGCTAGAGAAATACCAGCGACGGAGTTGAAATTAGGAAGCTGAGAAAGAAAGAAATGGAGAGAGCCAAAGATGACAATCCAGTATGATTGCTTGATGGGTGTGCAGTTGGCACATGCCATCTCCACAAACTTCTTTAGACACTTTCCCCCGGTAACCATGTACACTATGTCACACCCAACCTGCACAATTAGCTGCTGTGGAAGCACAATCCATGGCCCCAATTTTGGTCCAAAGGCATGTCGACCCAGGTCTATATATCGATCGAACCTAGTCCCCGGGACACATTCGTGGAGTTGTATCATCTGCCACATTGTGTTCAAGGTCATGCACCATGATATTGCCAACACCATTGTCCCCGGACCCCTGAAGAAACAAAACCCAAAAAAAAAAGGAGGAAGAAAAGTGGTTTAGTCTATAACTACGACTACAAGGACAACTTGTCTCTTTTTGGTTTTGGTAATTTGAGGTATTTTTTGTACCATCCTAAGTAGGCCATGGCATAAGGCAGACTGAGAACACCGGCACCTATCATGGCAGTGACGGTGTGAAAGGTGGAGTACCACCATTTGGCTCGGCGAGTGGTGTCCTGATCCTCCCATTTGTCGTCTGAAACAACTTCCTGCCAGAGTTTGGAACATATAAATGATAAAACCAAAATCAAAATCAAACAGAGCTAAGATTGAAAAAAATTGTAAAGCTAGTTAGTTAGTAGTCTAGTACTGTTTTGTGTGAGTAGAGTAAAGAACGGTGACTGATGCTCACCTTTGGAGGAGGAGGAGAAGTTGTAACCATTTTTTCTTCTTTCTTTTGCAAAGAAGACAGAGAAACACTTTCAATGTGGGAGTTGAGTGATCGTCATCATGTATGTATGTAGTGGTTGATGACCCAAAATTGAGGATGGAACATAGAAAGAAATGTGGGATATGTACATTGCTTTGCCCCACTTGTGTATATTAATTTTTGTTGCCTTCCACTGGGACTCGTGCTTTTCAAGACTGATCAGATGAGCAACAAGACTGATCAGATGAGCAAATCATATAGGAAAAGCAGTAAAGACCCTTGCATACTTGGCAAAAGATGTTAACTCCCAACTTAAAATTATGTAGTGTTTTACTGAAGCTAAGGTTTGTGATTTTACTCCACCCACTTTAATGTTTGAAACAAAGGAATCTGAGGAGGACCCCATTTTGTCAAGCATCATGAAGCTCCCCTGTCAATTTTCTTTATGGAAAGTTCCTTTTATACAATTATTTTATTTCTATTCCGAGTATTGAACCAATGATAGAAAATAAAAAATAAAAAATTGTTGGTGGGTGAATGGATCCACCTTAAATTCAATCAGTACAATTATATAACATTACGGCTTTATAAAGAGAAGAGGGCATAGTTTGAGGGATAATGATTAAAGACCAAGGATGCTCTTCTTCATGGGTAGTTGGTGGTGTCTATTTCTTTTCTTCTTTTTGAGTGTCCCCAGCCACTTTGCACGCCCAGAGGTGACTGCTAGCCACTGATTACCACAAAATTAAAGGTTAATTATCATGTTTTGTTTAATCTTACGCTAACTCAACGTCACACATATATCACAGAAAATTATGATAATGATATTAGAAATGCAACTAGGTTTCAACTTTCATTCATGTTGAACCAACAAGTTCACACGTTGTTCAATAAGCTTCTTCTTTCTTGATATGTGCATGCGTGTGAGGGTGTAAATAGTGATTACAAATCAAACAAGTACACCAAAACTTTGGCTTAGGAAAGATATAACGCACCCACACTAAATTTCTGCAGAAGACAAAAGGTATGGCCTTATTCATGGGATAAAAACTTGCACACTTAACCAGGTTTAGGTATTGGTAAAGAGCTATGTCAAGATGTGTAAAGCTATAAATTCTCATTTAAGAAGAGAGGCCTCTACAAATAAAAAGTAAAACTGTGATAATTTGAGGTTATACTTGGCTGATAATTAAGTTCTTCGCATGCCAGTCTACAAGTATTTGTAATAAGTCGAAGCTCTTGTTTGTTTAACCCATAAAGCCCCCTCCAGGCATATTGGGCCCTTGTGAGGGAACTTGTCCCTGTGAAACTAATTGCGACCGGCCTTGAACATAAGCTTGACCCATTCCTGTCCCAACCAACTGCTGTTGTTGGTGCTGTTGCTGCAGTTGCTGCAATTGTGGAAGCTGTTGTTGTGATTGTAGCTGGGAGAGCTGCTGCTGTTGCAGCTGTGGAAGCTGCTGCTGTTGTTGTAGCTGTGGAAGTTGCTGCTGCTGCTGTTGTTGCTGCAGTTGTGGAATTTGTTGCTGTTGCTGCAGTTGTGGAATTTGTTGCTGTTGTTGCAGTTGAGGATGCTGCTGCTGTTGTTGTTGTTGCAGTTGAGGATGCTGCTGCTGTTGTTGTTGCAGTTGAGGATGCTGCTGCTGTTGTTGCAGTTGAGGATGCTGCTGCGTCTGTTGTTGCATCTGAGGATGCTGCTGCTGCTGCTGCTGCTGTTGTTGCATCTGAGGATGCTGTTGCTGTTGTTGCAGCTGCTGCTGCTGCTGCTGAAGCTGTGGATGTTGTTGTTGTAGCTGTGGATGCTGCTGCTGCTGCTGTAGCTGTGGATGCTGTTGTGGTTGCTGCTGTTGCATTTGTTGCTGCTGTTGTTGCTGACCACCTACTTGTGGCTTAAACACAACCATATCCTGAACCGACGGTAGACTTAGCTTTAAAAGAACCAGGTTATAAGAAAGTTACAATGCCGTGCCACAACCTCATTTTGGAGAACCCCCGCAGGCATCCATTTCAAAATTGGAAAAAATTAAAACAAAAGTTGAGGGATATGCAGGGAACCTTCAGAACTGAAAGCACCTTGTACAGGCTGCTACAAAGCTCTTTAATCTATCCCCCACAATCTTCACAAAATACAAGGTTCATTTTGCAGGTTGCTTTTAATACTGAAGGTACCTTACATATGCTTTGTGGACTTGCAAGCTCAGAGTTGGTGGCTATTAAAACTTTATTTGGAAAAAAATAAATAATAAGCAATACAATCAGCAGTAATAAGAATGGCAATCTCACCCCAGGAAAAAGCATTCCAATCAAGCGGCAAGCTTTGTCAGAAACAGAGAGCAGTAGTGTCTGAGAGGGCAATTGGATCACAGCACACTGAAAAAAAGTGGGAACCAGCTTTTTGAGAAAAAAATCTATCAGAAAGAACTCAATTTCATATTTACATTCAGAGGAAAACTATTATTAAAGGTCAAATAAAATAGAAGACACCAACTAGCTTTGATACTGAAGCCTCACAAGGATGAGAACAGAATCCAAAATTTAACCCCACTTCAAGCTGACCATTATTCACCCAAATAAATGCATAAATAACACAAATGGAATATAGTTTATCACAGCATTTGGAGGTTATTGAGTTTGATTAAATAATTATCTAGGTTCATATGAGAATGTCACAAAGCAAGGGCTAATAATGATGATTATGTTAATATAAATGAAAGAGCATGATCATTGGACATGAGAAACTTAAGGGATAAAGTGGAAGCTGTAAGTAATTGAATAGCAATAAGGAGAGTTTTTCAATGTTGAGACTTGAGAAAAAGTGAAGTCCCCTCATTCAAAAAGTATAGATGTGGTTCACTCTGTCTCACCCCGCCAAAAACCCAAACAAAAAAAACAAAAAAAGGGCTTGAAAAAGGAAGTGCAGCATGAATGATGAAAGTCATAAATTTTGTGAAGAAAATCAAATTGGAATATGTTGGCTACACTTACAGGAAGAAATACATATAAGGGAAGGGAGAGAGAGTAGGCATCTTACAAGCTTCTTTTCTTGCAACTGCCCAAGAAACCCATGCTGATTCATTGCCCGAAAAACAAGAAAGTCTGCCCTTCCAACATATTGCCTGAAATTATAAATGTTGATGAAATCAAGAAGACTGAGGAGTATAACAACTACAGGACAATATATACACAGAAATATATAAAATACAAGAGGGAAATCTTTCAATAAACAGTAGTTACTTGTTATTCATGTGGTCCTGAGATATGAGCCTGACTATTTGCATTGTCGGTGGCCAGTTTGCTGCAAGCCTGAGGAGTGAGAAAACACAGGTCGATCAATATAGGTAAAAGATATATGCCAATGACATTACGTTTTACCATAATTATAACACTTTATTGTGCAGTAAAGCACCAACCAACAAGGCCAGCCCAACTAAAGAGTTCTGATCAAAACTTATAGCAACCACTCTCAGATCATCAGGATTCTAAGAATGGAGGTAACTTGAGAAAACACAGTCACTCTCAGATCATCTATTTTTGCCTAGTAAAGGTGCATGAAATCAAGTTGAGTATAAACTCAGTTCACTAACTTTTTATTTTAACCAATAGTAGTAGACCTTTTTTCCTAAAAATAAATAAATTTGTGTTAAAGATAGAAGATAGAAACTTTAAACCATTGATTATATTCCATTGACATATTATTTAGCAAAGAAAATAGAGCACTCCCCCAACTTACGTCTCAGAAGCTGAAGCACTCCTGTAACCCTGACAAAGAAGCATTTGGGATTTTAGTAAATAATTGAGTGACTGCTAATATTGTAAAAGATAAATGGGAAAATTACAAACAAACCCCATTTGGTTAGGCCCTAAAACATTGCTTATCTCTGTGGTTTATTTCAGGACACTTGCATCTTTCTGGTTTACTAAAATTTCTATTTAACATGTGTCATTAACAACACATAAGAAAACTATATATCCACTTTTTGTGTTCTCTGCAATTATTGTTCTCTCTCTCCTTCTCTGGCACCAAATGCATAATAATTTTGTAAGATAAATCACTCAAAAGCACAATCACAAGGGAACACATAGAAAACCTATGGTTATCCATGATAGACACATTGGCTTTGATTCTATGGAAATCTGGAGTTCGCGTTTCTCTGTTTTGATAGTTTGGCAGTGGAGTTTTGGGTGAAGAGTGGAGTTGATGGAAATCAAAGATGAAGAAAAGGATGGGCATATGGTCTTTCACAACCCAATTTTTATGACAACATCCTGAAAATTCTCATGTGCCAGAGCCACACACATGCTTCATTTTTTTTCTTCTCAAAATTAATGATTATGTGCAATGAAAGAAACCACAGAAGTATGAGTGTCACAAAATAAACCATAAGCACAAAATGTCAGACCACATGGGGTGTATCTGTAATTTTCCCAAAACAACTTTAAGTAAAAGCACATAAAAGCATATGAACATCCTACAAGAGAGTAAACTTTATTAGAGGGGGGAAAAAGTAGAATCCTAAAAACAAGTGTAAAATTAAAAAGAAGTCCATGTGATCCATGAGGCATCTGAGAACAAACCTCTAATCTAGTGATAAATACAGGTTGCCCTTGTCTCTGCCCAGATAAATTTCCCTGCATGTGTTTAGATCATTCAAATATAAGTGATTGCAGAATTCCACAGTAAACAAGAGCCAACCCTCTTATAAATTTTCCCTGATATTCTATCTCACAAAAGCCCAACTCAAATATTTTCCAAAAACATATAATAGACCTACCTCCCAGACTTTCACATATTTGGATTGTGCAGATTGCAGAGCGCTTGATGTCTGTTGTGACAACGGTACATTAGGTGCTGAACTATTGTTTGCACCAAGTGACTGTATCCCAGCTTGCACCTGTTGAGGCATTCCTGGAGTAGGAATCATGGTACCAGTTCCAGAGGAGGAACCTGATGAACCAAGGGCACTCATCATGTTAGGGTTCATGCCAATTGCACTTTGAACCATTTGTGGTCCCGAGAGGTTTCCTTGGCTCATGCCAGGTACAGATTGACCCATACTAACACCACCTTGAAGGTTACTCATTGGTTGCGAAATCCCAAGGTTATTATTTCCAGACACATTAGAATTAGCTGAAGTAAATGAACCAAGACCTGAGTTCTGTGCAACCTGTGTAAGAGTGCCAGACCCTGAAGATGAAAACACGTTTTGAGCAGCACCCACTGAAGATGCCATTCCACTAGATATCATGTTTGATACATGCATGGCCATAGGATTTTGACCCATAGTTTGGAGTCCTATAGAAGTTCCTCCAGTTAAGGCTGCTGAGTTCATCACGCGTGCTTGAGAGATATTGTTGAGGATGCTACCGACAGGACGTGAGGGATGTGTCACACCACTCACTACAGGTTTCAAATCTGGCACATTCTCATTATTTGTGGTCATCTCTTGAGAAGCAGAAGATGGTGAAGAGGTCTGCAAGCTTGGGACTCCTTGGGAAGGAGGACGGACAGATGGAATATGTGGAAACGCAGGTCCAGCTACCATGGAACTTACAGTACTTGGCTCCTAAACAAATTATATCAGAAATCTATGACAACTTGCATAATTTAAATCAACACAACAGAACAAAAAAAAAAAACAACCCTTGCAGCACAAAGCATAAAACTCAAATGGGAGCATAACAAATCTTACAACTTTTACAGTAGCAGGAGGCACATTTCCAACAGCAACTGGTTGCCGATTCATAACAGATCCATTCACTAATTTGGAAAGTAAACCAAAAAAAAGGGGGTAAGTCTTCAACAAAGCAGGATAAGCAAGAATTAACCATGAAAAAATTATGAACAACCTAACCATAACAAACTTAATTGATTAATTCAAACCGGAAAGATCCTTTTATCCTATGAATTGCAAACATTTCCACTTATTATGTTCATCTGTGAGGTGTTCATAATGATAAGCCAAGTACTCTTATACGTAAAAATAAAATAAAAACTGCAAGTACATTGGTATTGAGGCATTGATCATTTCAACTGAAAGATAAAAGCAAGAATAAAATCAAATGTATATTTGGAAAGAAATCATTAAGTTCTTTCATTAAAATTAAAAATAAACCAGATATTTTGCACTATAAAAAAATACATGATATTCAATATCTAACACGTTTAGAAAGGGAGCAGCATATTGACTGCAAAAACAACCAGATGGCATAGAAGTTGGAGGCGGCCCTGTAACTGAAGCAACAGGAGCTATGTCCATTTTCACAGGACTCTGATTCGAGGGCAAATTTGTACTTCCAGGACGACTTAAAGTAGCACGGGCCTCCATAAAGTTCTCTGAGATTATAACAAGAAACTGGGGGTTTTTTGCATTATCAATTGGTGGGTCTGCCGCCCGGGGGTTGCGCTTTCCCTGCATTGGAAAAGTGGTCTCTATCATGCCAACTTCTAGTGATTTTAAACCATAGAAAATAAAATATCATTCTGGCAATAATTATGTCACCTCTCTTTTGTATCAGATCAAATATTCTTCTTTACAGGTTAATTAACATAATTAGACAGTAGTTAAACGTATAACCAAAGAAAGCTATATCTTCTTTCAGGATAGTCTAAGCAATTAAGTTTAGAGTTTAGCGACATAAAGGTGTAAAATAGAGCACTATGGAAAATAAATAAAGGGTCGTTAATATGTTGATTTAGCAAAAAACAAAAAATAGTCAAGGGTATAATATATAAGGACAAAAAATAAGAAATAGAGTCAAACTATCAGCATACCGCATTATAAATTGCTCTGAGTTTAGGTAGCTGTTTTGGACAAATGACTGACAGCGAAACAGAGCACTGGATGGAAAAGTAAGGTATCAGTACTGATGATGTTCAACCTCATGAGAAAAAAGGAACATCCACCATTAAACTAAACAAAAAAACTACCTGTGGAAATGATTTAGCAACAGCCTCAGCATCATAAAGACGGTTTTCTGTTTGTGCATCAATACTTTCATTCTGCTCTAAATTTTGCATTTGTGGTCGATACACTGGTGTGGGCAAGGGGTGAGGGTTACTAGCAGCAACAAGTATGCAATGCTTCTGACAATCCACATTTTGTTGATTTTGGTTTCCATTTTGAACAGTAGGGAACATCTGAGTTACACAGCAGAAGAATAGTAAATGTTAAGCTTAAAATGTAACCTTAAGAACTGCAGTCAATAATGATCCAAAAGGCTTATGATCTTTTAACTTAAAATCTGTGGAAAATCGGAAATAGATCCACAGCAGCTGTAAGTTATAACTTGTAATTTAATCTGACTCACTTCTCCACATTCTTTCCATAAACCAAATTGTAGACTCTTTGTGGTCAAGAACCAATCCTTAGCAGTGAGACATGTTTTCATTCCGTCCCCTAGAACTAATAGTCACCAGTATAAATGGAAGCCATTGTGATATAAATTTTGACTCACTTTTTTTGATAAAAAAAACAAAAACAATTATTTGTATGGATAAGCAAAATACTTGGACTGACTGAAACAACATACCATTAGAGCTTCAGAAAGCCCTTCCGCAATTGCAGCATCACTAAAACCACCCCCAGAAAAGGGTATAGCTGAAAGCCACTGTAAAAATAGATCTAAATCCCTTGTCCAGCCACTCCGTTGTACCAGGCAACCTGCATAAAAGGTTGTACAAGTATAAAAAGATATTGAGCTAAAGCCAGTTACAGTAAAGACATGGAAATTCCTGCATATTATCTAGATGAAATGGAAGCTTCATAACATCGCAGGCATGTTACTCTTATATAAGTGATAATTGTACCAGAAAAACTTCCATTTTCCAGCCATACGTTTTCCTTCTAAGGGGAACTGGAAAATGTACTTTTTGAAGTAGTGTAGTTCATTGTGTTTCAACATAAAGTTCACAAAAGTAGACAAGGCACTCAATTCAAACAAGTTGATGTCTTCCCGGCGGTATTATGCACAAAGAACAGCTACATTGGTATGATTTTATTCTTTAACCTAAATCCACTGAGAACCCACCACTGCAAAGGGATCATTCCATAAAGTATGATGTGAAAATCACCAAGCAATAATTTGTAAACCTTGAACAATATTTCCAGCTTAACTTTGCAAAGAATTATTCAACTTAGTGTCAGATTGAATCCTGTTAGTACCAGGATGTAGGACTGCTAGCCAGCATCTTAATTCCTCAAGAATTTGTTGTCGACCCCAGATCAAAGTAATAAAGTAACAAGAGAGGTCATATATTGGATAACAAGGATTAAGACGAATGAAAACTACATACCGCAATACGATCCATGAGTATAGAAGGTGACCAGGGAGAGCTCAACAGTAGAAGTAGAGGGCTTCTGTATCTCAAAAGCAAAATATCTCGTAAATAAGAAAAATGCTAGCAAGCTAGAACTAAATCTTACAGAGGGAATTCATAATGCTAGCTGAAAATGAAATGTTAGATTATAGATGTCTATGGTTTGATAAATAATTAATAAATAAGGCATGATGACCAGAAAGTGAGAAAAGTTAATACAACATTACAAAAAATTGAATCCTGCGAAGGAAACTGGACAACACTAAAATGCATTATCTGGAATGCCAAACATTATATGGGCACATGTTCAGAAAATAGCTTTTGCATGAACAATTAGCAGTTCTTGACAAATGCCTTTCTGACAGAATCATAAACATAGGCAATAATAAATTTATTGAAAAAAGGCGCATACCTGCCCACTCAACTCGTTTCCACAGAAACACCTGCATGAAAAAAAATAAATCAGAACTGGCATATAGATATAGTAATGCATAAAATGCCATTCAAGTTAACGATCCAACATGTAACGAGAAAAGGCAATGACATATTGAAAGCTCATACATGGCTCTATGCACAGGAATATAATTAATGAACCTAGTTAATCTTCCTAATATGAACTGTAATTGAAGCTGTTATAGCTGGGCACTTGTTAACTTTTAGAGTTCTCATGGACAATTTAATAAGTTTTCCATGTGCAAGAAAATGAAACTGTAAGCGGCAAGGCATGATAAAATTTCATCATTTATGCAACCCTCTAGGGAAAACTATGACAAAACACAAACGAAGAAAAACAGAAGAATGAGTTAGAACTTAAATAGCGGACCTCACAATCTTCTCTAAATAATCTACAACAATGAGTTCCCAAAAGAGACCCACGGCTGCAGTCCCTTCAACAGCGATGATCAGTTGTTTCTCAGCCATTAGGGTTTTCTCTGTGACAGAAATGGGAATCCCCTTTTAAAGATCACACTGGCAACCTCGGGGATATCGATTAGTCTCACTGACAAGCGTGTATGCACTTATTTTTTCTAGTTATTGACACGTCAGTGTGGAACTCTATAAAAGACAAACTAACTATCCACCATTGACCACATGTAACCTATAATAGTAATTAATTAATAATAATAACTGTAAAAATCAAATCAACTAGAGCAAAACACCCCGCTTCAAGATGTCTGAGGATTTATCCTCTCTCCTTTATTTCACCACCAGAGGAAACCCAGAACGTTTGAATTTATTTGCTCAAACACGATATCATTAAGTTCAGAAATGAATCAAAAGCGAAAAGTAAGCCAACCAGTTATTCAATGTAAAAACCTAAAATGTAAATATGAGAGGTTTATAGCCTATGCTATATATTCCTAAAGCATAAATTTCTATAATAACCAAGAGTCAACCCATTAAACCTCTTGTATTGAACATAATTTGGATGGAAGTTCAGCATGATATATGGAAAATATCTAGTTGATATTATAGGACTTATTTTCCACCACATGCCAATAAGCAACAGTTCAACATTTGCAGATCATCACCGCTGACAACTTCTAACTAGTTAATTTTATATATATATATATATATATAAAATTCAGTTTCCATCAGTTGTACAAAATTAAACCTTGTACATTGTAGAAATATAGCAAGGCTGCATATGGTTTCAACAGTATAAGGGTTTAGAAATTGGACATTTTGTGGTTCACTGATCCATTTTTCTGAGGTACTTCTATAGCCGGCCAAAGAATTCAAAATTAAACCAAAACTCTATGATTCAAGTTACCCAAAAATTACTCCAAATAACCAATATCAGATTGAAATGCAGCGTCTTCAAGTACAAAAGTAAAATTGCAATTTAAGTTCAATTCCGAGCTACCAAACCCAGCCGGAAACAAACTAATACATCACATAAAAGAGCCATAAACATTTCTCCTCCAATAAAAATAAACGAAAAGGTAAAATCTTGTAGTTAGAGTGGCAGTCGCAAAAGTTAAAAGTTTCTTCCCTCTTTCCCACAACTTCTCAGAAACCAAACAAACCAAAACCCTAACATCACTAAAAATCAAAATCAAAATCAAAATCAACAAAAGAATACACTGAGTATGAGAAGTTCCTACCTGATTATCTTATCAAGGTAATCAGATATAACGGTTGACCAGTAGGGCCCCATGGCCGCGGTGCCTTCAACGGCGACGATCAGCTGCTTCTCCGCCATACTATGGCCAGAAAGGACCGTTAACTAACACTAAGAAATTTCAACTGGCTTGCGACAGGTTGTCCGTCAATGTGAGAAAGTTGAAAGCTTGAAATGGGATCAGTGAAGGAAACGCAGCGTCTGGTTGGAGACAGCAGGCACCAGTATTTAAACGAGAGCCAAAACCCCGCTACTACAACTACGACTGGTTTTTGGGGTTCCTCTGGTGGCGCAAAATTAGAGGGCGGGCGCATCGGGTTTTTTCGTTGGAAGGTGGAAACCTCTATAAACGGTAAGTTTTGCTGGACAAAACAAATACAAATCCTTTCTTTTTGTATTTCTTCCTATTAAGCCAAACAAATTTCATTTCTTGAATTAAATCTTATGTCAATTGTATGAAAAAATATATATATATATATTATGGTTAAAATAATTGTACTATATAAGACTTTTTTTTAATCGACAGCTATTCGAGAACACCATGTAAGATAAATATTGAGTATTTAGTAATTATTATGGATCATACTTTATATATAAAAAAAATGAAGTTTAATGATGTGCATTGAATCTCATTCAATTGTTGAACATGATGTTTTTGTGGATCACCAGAGACAATTTACATGAGTTTGGAATTGAGTAGTAGCTACACTTATTGAACATTTTCAATTCCTTTTAATGTAATAAAATAAGAGAATATTATACATACCAAAGACAATTTTCAAGAAGTTCATGTGTCATAATTTTCTAATAGTTTTCAATTCCAACTCATGTCATGTATTTGTGGATCACCAGCTTCGATTCGATTCGATTATATTGAATTCACAATTTAATACATATTAAATTTTATGCGAATTTGCTACATTTTCTTAGTTACGATTGAATTCTAATGAGCTTGTATTATATTGGATAATTCGAAATCTAAATATATGGTTGTAAGTAAGTTCTATACATTTTCATCAATACAAGTCGGATTGGATTATATTGAAAAATACAATTCAAACGCATATTCCCTACATTTTCAAGGTTAGGAAGCCCTAATTTCCTCCCAAACTTTTTTAGATTAACTAAAGTAAACCATTCAACCTATATGGGTCATTATAAATTCATACCCAACCTTTGTTGACCCGTTTGACCAATATATGAACTTTGTGAATCCTTTCATAAAACACCATATGTTACTCAGTCCGTCAGGAACCTCGTTAAGTGATGAGGTGATGTTGTCGACGTGGGTTTTTTTAATGACGTCGAGCAATTTAAAAGGTCACCATGGCGGCTCAAAGTTGGAGGTTGCCAGGTCGGATTCCCGCCCAAATGAAGCTGCACGGATTGCCTTCCCCAAAAACGATGAAGCCCTAATCCCCAAATTAAACCTAAATCGTCGATTCCTCTACAGAGTACAGAAAAAAACTTCTCTTTCCACTGCCTAAAGCCTTCCATTCCTGTGGATCACAGAGGTAAAGGGAATCGAATCTTAAAGGTTTGAGTTGTTGTCGATGATGGCTTGGTGTACTAGACCTCGAGAAGAAGTGAAACCATAAGTTTCAAATTGTGATATTGGATTTGTGGGTTGTATTTGTAAGTTTCGAATGGTGGGGCCTGGTTTTGGGTTGTGTTTGTCGATGTTGTGCTCTATTGCTTTTGGCTTTTTCGATTTATGATTTTACCCTTTTAGGTTTTGGTTTAATTGTTTATGGTTTTGCCATTTGTTTATGTTATTCCCATTAGTTTATGTTTTTCCCTTTTACGGTTTGGGTTCCATTTGATACTGAAAGAAGGGTTTTTTCCACTGTGTATAGTCAATGCAGTGACTTATATGGTCCCAATGAATACTATGGTATATATGATGTCTAATTGCATGTGCATTTTGGTATTTTCAGGTAATCCTGATATGTTTACAGTGAACATGTATAATGGGGACAAATTTAGTGATAATTTCTATGTTTGAGGTGATATTGCCTATTTTGATTATGTTGATAAGGGCAGATTGTCTATGGTTGAAATAGGTTATATGGTTCAGGAATTGGGTTATCTGGAAGGGATTATACTATATCATTATCAGTTACCTGGGCATTCAAACTCTCTCACATTGCTGCAGTATGATGAAGATGTAGTAGATATGTGTGCATTAGTTCCAAAATTTAAGGAGATTGAGATATATCTAGAGCATTTAGACTGTGACGTTGAAGACTTCCTTAAAAGTAAAGAATCCCAATCCAGTTCTACAGTTGAGAAAAAGTGTAAAATGCTTATTGAGGAAATACATAAGGAACATTCTCTGGCAATTATACCAAGTGGAAGCAAAGTGAAGTTGACACTGAGGTTGAGAGTGGTTGTGAGACTAAGGTTGAAACTGGAAATGTGACTGGAAATGAGGAGGCATTGGTAAGGGAAATGAGAATAATTGGGAAAGGAAATGCAGTTGTAACAGAACCATCTGATTCCTGTGATGGTTATCCTTTTGACGACTCTGGATTGGTTGATACTGGGTATGTAATGCACGAGAATAATGATATTGACCTAAATACCTTAGTTGGAGATGATTGGTTGGGTGGAATTTCATTTACAAATATACAAGGCCATGTTGCACATGAATTTGCAAGTGAGGCCATAACTAAAGCTACAAATGGGCATGAACTACCTGCAAATGGGCCTGAACAAGATGGGCTTGATCAAGGTGCAAATGGTCATCCTCAAGGTCGACCTGGGCCTGAGGAAGGTGGAAATAGGCCTGAGAATGGTGTCACTGGGTTTGATCAAGGAAGAACTGGACATGAGAGGTTTTTTTTGCAGTGACCATATTAATGCTGAGCTGTGGGCTGCATCAGATGTGGAAGAAGGTGGTTCGACTAAGAGGTTCACAGAATACAATCCTGAGACAGACAACCATGATCCACAGTTTGAGTTGGGCATGATGTTTTCTAATTGTCATGTGTTTAAAAAGGCAGTTAAATCACATTGCCTGAAGCATAGGAAAGATATATATTTTAAGAGGAATGAGAGATACAAATTGAAAGTTTACCGTAAGGAAGACCCATGCCCATGGCATATATATATATATGTATCTGCTAAGAGTTCTGTGGATAAGACCTTGGTTGTGAAGATTTACAACCCTAACCATAATTGTAGTAGGATTTGGAAGAATAAACAAGCCACCACCAAATGGATAACTGACACTTTCATTGATAGGGTTCAATCCAATCCTCACATTCCATCAAAATCACTTTTGGATGTTGCTGCTAAGGAATGGGTTGTTGGTGTTTCACACATAAAGTGTTATAGAGCCAACAAAGTTGCTATTCAGTTGATAGAGGGGACTATGGCTTCACAATATAGCAGGTTATGGGACTATTGTGAAGAAGTGAAGAGAACTAATCCATGAACCATTATGAAAATGAAGTGTGATTTTAATGGCAATGATGCAATATTTCAAAGACTTTGTGTCTATTTAGGAGGGTGTAAAAAGGGGTTCAAAGAATGTTGTAGGCCTATAATTGGGTTAGATGGTTGTCACTTGAAGGGAGTCTATGGAGGCAACTGTTGACAGCCATTGGGATAGATGCAAACAATGAGACTTGGGTCATTGCTTATGCAGTGGTGGAAATGGAGACAATGGACTCTTGGACTTGGTTCTTTGAACTGCTAGCTGCTGATGTTGGAATTGTTAACTCACATGGGTGGTCGTTTATTTCTGACAGGTAAAAAGAATTGCCTGGAGCATTTTAAGATGTAGTACCTAATGTTGAGCATCGTTTTTGTGCTAGGCATCTATTCAGCAACTACATACAACTGTACAAGGGCAAGGCACTTAAGGACATGTACTGGGGTTGTGCAAGAGCCACTGTAGTTGAGCAATATCGGAGGTGCATGGATCATCTAAAGACACTTAATATTGGGGCCTGCAAGAGATAAGCCAATCATAACTTTGGAGGAGATAATAAGATGCCTATTGATGAGTAGAATAGCATCCAGAAGGTGCAAGATGATGAGTTGGCCTTATGAATTATGCCCTAACATTGTTAACCGACTACAAGCCAAAAAGGTTCTATCTGGGCAATACACAATCATATGGTCAAGAGGCTCTAAATATCAAGTGGATGGTGGGAAATGGGATCAATATATAGTGGACTTAGACAAACACACTTGTTCTTGCAAGGAATTGGACTTAAGTGGTATACCATGTGCTCATGGTATTGCTGCAGAACATTACAAAGGGGGTAAACCAGTTGAGGAGAATGTCAAATCTTGCTATAGCATAATTGCCTACCTTAGAGCCCCTGACAACCTTATACAACCAATTAATGGTCCAAATCCATGAGCCAGGTCTGAGCATGAAGCTATTAAGCCATCATCATACAATAGACAGCCAGGAAGACCAAAGAAACTAAGGAGAAAAGAGGCTAAGGAGAAAATTGACAAAGGGGGTAAGAAATGGCTTGGAAAACAGGGCCTTGCTATGACGTGCAGCTACTGTGGAGAAGAATGTCACAACAGCAGGACTCATCACAGACATCTACCTTCAAAGCAAAATAAGAAAACTGGAAAAGCATATGGCTCCAAGGGGAATACAAAGAGAAAAGCTGCAAAGGGTAAGAAAAAATTGGAGAACCTCCAAATGTAAGTCTCTAAACCCTAGTATGTTGTTTGATGTATACAATTGTATGGTAAGTATGGTAACTATGCTTATACAATTGTTTGATGTATACAGGAATCAAAACCCTCAATTGAACCAATTGCAATGAGGACAAGAAGCTCCAAATCAACCCATATCTAGGAAAAGAAACATGAAACAATTGTGCAAGGATAAGTGAAACGAAGCCACACCTTTACTTCTTTTTTTTTTGCTTATGTTGAATTGTGCTTGAATTGATATATTTTGATATGGGAAGAGTTATGTTCTACTATGAATTGGTATATTTTGAGATGGGCAGAGTTATGTTCCACTCTGATTTGGTACATTTTGATATGGGATGAATTATGTTCAACTCTGATTTGTTATATTTTGATATGATAGTGGTTATCCTTTTGGGATGCCAACTTATGTATTTTAACACTTCAGTTTGGTTGTATTTATAGATGGGAAGTTATGCATTTTCATATTGGAACTTATATATTTTGACACTTGCATTTTCACACCTGCTTTTTTCAGAACAATTTACTAAATGTAAAGGTTTACAACTTCATTTCAAAATGTAAGGTTTTTGCATTTTCAACTTCATTTCACACCTACATTTTCAACTCTACTTTTCTCATTTCAAAATATAAAGATTTACAACTTCATTATAGACAGGACATAACTTACATTTCATTACAATGTTATCATACAAACACCCTTTGCAAAACAATAACTAAGACAAAGCCTAAAATTATAGTTCTAGCCTCACATTTTTGTTAGGTACATGTTTTCTCAAGTCCTCACCAAACAACACCAACAAAAACACCAAAATTGTGACCCATGAACCAAGCAGTACTACCCGCATAACCCTCCCTATTGTCGCCACTTTTCTTTGCAACTCCTCGTGCTTTTTTACCTTTCTCAGCAATCCAGGAATAACAGTCCTAAACCTTTCACATATTCGGGGATCAATCCACTGAAAGAAGTTGCACCCTTGTCCTCTCTGTACATTACATCAAGCCAATCACTTTCTAACCCAGATCCACAACAACAACAAATTCAAAAACACAAAACTTAGATCTCTTACCCCGTGCTTCGCACATCCAAATAAACGTCTCCCAGGGTTCGCATAAGTCAAGGAAGTGAACTCCTGAGCTCACTTACCACAACAACATTTCGGCGCCTTCATCTTTATATCAATTGGAAAAAAATGGAGGAGATGAAATTAGAGATTTGACGATTTTGGGGCTCATAGGCCTTTTCTTTTGTATGAATGGCTCAAGTCTTTTGTCGACGATTTTAAATTGCTCCATGTTATCAAAAATACCTACGACGACAGCACCACCTCATCACTTAACCAGGTTCCTGACGGACTGAGTGACAGAGGGTGTTTTATGAAAGGATTCACAAAGTTCATGTAGTGGTCAAATGGGTCAACAATGGCTGGGTATGAGTTTGTAATGACCCCTATAAGTTGGGGGTTTACTGTAGTTAATCCAACTTTTGTTTTCTTCTATCCTTTTTAAATAAATTTTAGTTGACATTGAAAAAAAAAATTGTGAGAGTCGGCCCGGAGAAGCCCACGTCCGCTTGAAAGAATGTAGAATCAGGGGCCCATTACAGCTTGACCTCTTATTAAAAAATAGAAATCTTGGCCGAGAAGCAAACGAACGAATCCGGTAGGCAATGATCCTGAAAACGACCCAAAACAACAAAACCCATTGGAAAATGGTACGCGCTAAATAAGCCGTGGACGAACCACACTCTTCTTACTCGTCTCTTTGCTTCTTAACCTGAAAGCTGATCTCTACTAGGAATCTGAACTCTGTAAAGGTAAAGGTTTTAGAAACTTCTCGTAAAACCCAGGTATTGTCTGGGCTTTGTTTAATTGGCAACGATGATGCTTCATTTTCGAGACCCAGCAAAGTTGAAGACTAAGAAGGTATTTCCCGGTGCCCCTCATATTCTTGTGTTTATATTTTGGTGGTAAATGTGTTTGAGTTATTTTTGGAGAGTCTATGGTGCTATTAAGCTTCTTTGGTCTTGAATTTTGTTTTTTTCGGATTTTTTATCTGAGCTTTATTATACACCCAGTTTATCAAATTTCCAATTTTGTCATGCCATGTTGCTTGCTTGTAATCAGCATTGAGATTGCGGTAATGGTGAACGTGCATGGACCCAGTTGGGTTTTCTTGAATTTTGTTGGGTAGAAAATCATGTTTAGGACCCGCAATAGGAGGACAACAAAAAATATAAATTTAATAATGTGACATTGTCAACCTCATTAAATGAAATTTTGGTATACTATTTTGGAGGAAAGAGTTTTGGAAGGTTTTGGGGCTGAATACATATAAGTGGATATGCGTCCAATAAATTATTCGGCAGTGTTACTTGTTCTTTGTGTGGTTAATAATTTCCCAAGTGATTTGTTGTCAATGGGGACAGATTGTGTTTGAAGAGGCTTATGCTGCTCGTGATTCCACAACACTTGAGCAACTGAAAGAATTGAGCTCTAAGCGTAGAATGATTGAGGAGTCTATTAATGAGAGCAGCTCCATTACTACGGCCATTGCGAGAGAAATGTCTGGAGGGTTAACTTCTCGTTCTGAACAGGTAATTTGTCAGTATGGCATTTGGTATTTGGAAGACTCACTTATTATTTCTTGCCAGGAATATGAGATTTATTTTACATCTTTCATTTTCATGCATATTAATGTCACCCTTTGAATATACATAAAAAGCTTTATTGTTCAGTAATGCTGGCACTACCCTGTTCTAATGGCGAACTCTGTTTGTTTGTAGGTACTTTAATATCTGTTTGGATGAAACATTTGCTGAACTCATGTCTTTGTTTTTAATAATCTTATGTTAGTTTAATGCCGTCCTTCAATCTTCATGTGTTTTAGGTTGTGAGATAATGTTACATGGAGAACTTGCGTATTTATTTTGGTACAAATTGATTCTTTCCGTTTGCATCTAGTACGACTATGTAATCCAGTCTCTGATAGCATTTGATGTTTTGCTTATTCTAGTATTCTTTTCAATGTCTCAGGTTCTTCACAACCTAGACATGTATCTTCCATTGCTGGAGAATTTGATTTTCCATGTTGGCATGATCAGCAACTTCAGCCAGATAGTTCGATGGAATTCAGAACTTAAGATGCAATGGACTAGTGCTCTTAGTTCATCTTCTTTCTTTAACTTTAAAGGTCCAAAATATTTTCAAATCAATAGCTTGCAGTTTGAGATTGGTATGACCCTTTTCCTTTATGGTGCAATCCTTCGGGAGAGGGCATTAGAAGTTCTTCCTGCAGGTAGAAGATGCTAGCTTACCTTCATATTGCACTTTTGAGATCTTTTATTATTGTAATTATTATTTCTTTTGTGACCATGGATGTAATTACCTGATCAGTTTCTTTGCGCTGTCGTAGACCTAGTGCAATCGGCCACCCTTTTCAGAGAAGCTGCTGGTGTTTTTCATCATCTTGCTCATAAGGTTCTTCCTATTCTACAATATTCACTCACTGCGGAAAGGCCACCAGAAGTTGTCTCATCTGTGTCCACTGTCATGAGCCTCATTTGTTTGGCCGAGGCCCAGGTGAGTTGCCATTACAGAATTGCGGATGTTTGCTCTGTCCATACTGATATATGAATAAATCCACTTACTTTCCTTTACTAGGCCAGTTTTAAAGAGATGATAAAAGTTTTACGGTAGGCTTCTTCTTTGTGATAATTGATGTTGTTACGAAAATGTAATAGGCGGTAACAATAAAGAGGGCTGAAGAGAAGGGCACTACCGTGGGTCTTTTGGCAAAGTTGCATCATGGTGTTGCAGAGTTGCTTGATGAAGCTGCAGGTGTTTTAAATACAGCAAGCAGGGAATGTAATGATATTTCTTCACGCATTGTGGTATGTGTGCTTTCATTTGCACAGTTTTATATTCCTTCCTCACCTTGAATGAACAGTTTGGGGCTGAGTGATCAGAAAGTTTTCTTTCCCATTTTGGTTGCTCTTTCCGGTTTGTACAGGAATTCATATCATGTTGCAAAGCGCTACATGAGTTAAAAAGTTTGAAATATTTTGCCGAAAGCCTGAAGATTGCCAACCAATTCGGGGCTGCCATCGGAGTTCTTAGAGTTGCACTGGTTGATGTGAAGAAGAAGAAAATGCCAGGCCAAGAGTCATGGAAATGTGTTCTCAAAGAGGAAATTGATAAGTTTGCGGAATTACTCAGGAAGCATGAACATGAAAACGAGTTTGTTTGGCATGAGAAAGTCCCCTCTGAGGATGAGTTGCCAAAACCTGAAGGTAACAAAATTGCAAGTATCATACCTTATCAACCCAAAAGATGGGAAAGACAACTTGCCTTCAAGATTTGAATGTACAGCAGAGAGAAGAGAACCACTTATTGTAAAGCATTTCTGTTTCAGGTGAAGCCAAACAGATTAAAGATTCCTAGATTAGTGAAAATCCAAGTTTTTGCTGGTTTCTTTCTTTAGCTATATGTGCTCAACAAAATTGTGTACATTGAGTTGCAACTTGCTGGTGCATTGCTGCGTTATCTCCTACAAAAGAAAGGAATTTCAGTTTCATTCTTCTAACTTTTCTTTAATCAAAGGATTAAAAAATTAAAACCATTACACAAAAAAAAAAATCAAAGATTTACCATTTATTAATCATTCTTTAAATAAATAAAAAATTAAAATGTTCTTGTGGGTGAGCCCGTGGCAAGTGGCAGCATGAAATCCAATTGATTTTTAAGGAATGAAAATGATTTAACTAATAATAAAGTAATAAACTATGCACTTCAATCGCTCTCCAAATTCGCGGGAAGGCCATGGCTGTTGGTCAGTGCAGCTCACTTCTCTGGTCGTGCAGACCATGCACGCCGAGAATACCTTTATTCCCTTTCGCGCCCTCTCCCATTCTTTCGACTCTTAGCCCCACTCCCATTCGCGCAAATTCCAAACAATTGAGGCTTTCAACTGCCAGGTCTCTCTCTCTCTCTCTCTCTCTCATATATGCAGGGTTTTGTAAATCTTAGAGCTGTCTTCAGCTGTACATATTTGCAGGATTGGTAGGGTTGTTTCTGCTGTGGTTTCTGAGGAAAGCGCAATTCAGTCGAGTTTCGCCGGCACTGATGGGTTCAAACTCACTTACTTGGAGGTGGGTTTTCATTTTCTTATTGGTCTTTCTTAGATTTGATTAGTTTTGGGCATTTCCTGACATATGTATACAAAGTTTTGCTTTAGGGGAATAGTTGGTTGTGGGATGTGGGTGGGTTGAAAATATTGGTCGATCCAATCTTGGTGGGTAATTTGGATTTTGGGATCCCCTGGCTTTATGATGCTGCCAAGAAGTTTTTGAAGAATTTCCAGGTAGTCTTTTAGTTCTTAATTCAATTTCCTTTTTATATCTAATTTGCCTTGTTGTTATGCATATGTTGCCATTATTTTGTAGTTCAATTGTTCTGGAATTGATAAGCTTGTTTTGATTGGGTGTACAACTTTAGTGCAGCTAAGTGATCTTCCAGAAGTTGATTGTTTACTAATCACACAAAGCCTCGATGATCACTGCCATTTGAAGACTTTAAAGCCGCTTTCTGAAAAGTACCTGAATCTTAGAGTAATAGCTACACCCAATGCTCAGACATTGTTGGATCCCCTTTTCAGCAATGTAAGCATATTCAATCTTAAACTAGTGTTTTCTTTTCCAGGCTGCAGCTCCTGAGTGCTTCTGTTTTGTTTTTTATTTTAATATATGCTATTCATTCTTTGTAGTCACCATCAAAGAAATTAAGACCTGAGAAAAATTGGCTTGGTGGTCTATACTATAACAAGCTGATAATGACACCACACTTATATGGTATGATCAAATGAAATCCAAAATCATAACTTGACAATAAGCAATGCCTTTTTTCTCAAGAACTAGTGTCGTTTTTGGGTAAGAGATGTCAATCAGGCTGGGGCCTCTGTTCTTATTCAGCTGTTCCCTGTTAATTTTTGGGTAATTACTTTTACTGCTAAGATGGCGGACATGACCATAGACAACTTCCATGCCAAAATCACATCTCTTATAACAACTGAACCTAAACCATTGTCTCAATTGGTTTCTGAAAGTTGCAATACTTGCATTCAAGATAATTAAATAATTATGTGCTCAGAAGCATAAATTCAGATGCATCTTCTCTGTTTTATACTCACACTCTAATTTTTTCATTTTTCAGGTCACATATATGGAACCTGGTCAGAGCTCCATAATTGAAGCAAGAAGTGGTTCTACAGTCAAAGTACAGGCCACTGCAGGGCCTGTTCTTGGTCCTCCTTGGCAGCGCCCTGAAAATGGGTAAGGTTTCATTCGTCTATTGCCAGTATGACACTAGTGAATTCCATTTACAAGGAATGTTACAGTTCCTTTGTGGTATAATATGTTCTTCAACTTTTAGTCGAGTGAATATTTCCAAGGAATGTTACCTATCTGTAGATTTAATTTTGATGTAGTCTGTTATCTAATATTTACTCTTTAGTTGAACGAATATTAACTATATGTATATGCTATGTGGACCAGATATCTTGTCAGTTCTCCACAAGGGAAATTTACTCTTTACTATGAACCCCATTGTGTATACAACAAGAGTTCAGTGGAGAAGGAAAGGGCTGACATTGTCATCACGCCGGTCATAAAGCAGCTTCTGCCTAAATTTACTTTGGTGTCTGGACAAGAAGATGCAGTTGAACTTGCAAAGCTGCTGCATGCCAAGTACAAATTCTTTTTACCTTAACACTGACATATAAAAAAAGATGGTTTTATTGTAAGTATTTCAATGTCTTTGTTGTACATTTTGTAGGTTCATTGTCCCGATGACAAACGGAGACTTGGATAGCAAAGGGCTTCTTGCTAGTTTAGTTCAGGCTGAAGGAACAATAGAATCATTCAAGGTTGTTTTCTTCAACTCCTTGTTGAGAAATATATTTGAGTCATTATGCTTTTGAAGAAAATAAACTCTTAAGATGACATGGTTATGTAACGCAGGAACTTTTGTCCAAGGAATTACCAGATGCGCAGGTACTGCAGCCTACTCCTGGTGTACCTCTAGAGATCCCGCCACTTTCCAACCTCCCATAATTTGTTTTTGCAGATACACAGAAACTGTAGCTCCTTGAAAATATGTACATCTTTATCAAATCAAATTTGTAATTTGCCAAATGGAAGTTCATTGAAAGGCAAGGGCCAATGGGCTAGGTCTTGCTACATATGTTTTAAAGCAAAAGAAAGTACAGTTAGAGGCCCAAAACATTTCTAATTCATAGAATGAGTCCAAGTGATGCGGGTAAGTATGTAAAATTCTATAGTGTATAAGGCCCATGGGTGAGGCTTGTTTTAATCGAATTAGTTAGTCAATGGATCAAATTGGTTAGTTTTATTAAACGGGTAAGAAATATAACATCATCTAAAGGCATTAGATAAGGCCATGACTCGGGTAATTATAGTCTCAATTAATAAGTAACTAAATAAAGTACTTGAAAGCTCTTAATTTGTCAAGTTCCATAACTCAGATCCTGTTTCCATGAATTTTTACAGTTCTATAAATGTTTTGTTTGGAGTGAATTTCCTATAAATGTTCACACTTTTGTCTTTTTCTAGGAAGTATGTGGTCATCTACCTAATCTATGAGCGCATTGTAGTAATCTGTTTGTCTGCCTTTGTAGTTTCCTCGTTTTTTTTTGCTCCAAGTTTCCTCTTGTTTATTTGCCAAATAAATTAGGTATTTTTCTTCGTTTTTCTTTTTATTTTATTTTATCATTATAATAAATTAAAACAACTTTGACAAGCTCAATGAACCTGGCCGGTTCCATCCATGAGAGATATTAGTGGTAGTGTTATTAGACTGCAACCACAACAATATTCCATTTCTGGAGCCAATAAAATTATAAAACCAGTTTACATTTTTATCACAAAAGAATAATGGGAATCGAGCAAATATGATTGTATTTGCAACAAAAAGACATCACGAATGCATTTGGAGGAGTTGGCGTCGTCCTTCAGGAGACTGAATGAATGATTCCGTGAAAATGGACTACATATATCTTGTTATTTATTTATTTTGAATTAAAAAAGCAACATTGGTTCGTCAACAATGACGAGGACTTAAACACTGAACCCATTGATCCAAGGGGCGATTATGGTTTAAGCTTTTAGGCTTAGTTGCTTGTTGAGATTTGTATGTATAAACACTATAATTAATCATCAAACTATTGATAAATGCATTTGGTCGAGTCTGTGTCCTCAAGGGGAATGCATAATCATTTCATTAATCTCGGTAAGTACTATAATTACTTAGTAGGATGCTATCTAGCTCCGCCCACCATAACTAGCTGGGAACTAGGAACTAGGAACTAGGAACCCCCAAGAAAGCCAACGATTATTGTTTCCATCGTAAGTAATGCTATATGTATCGTGAGTTGTTGATGTATTATGAAATTCACTTGTATCAATAGTTGATACTTAAACGCGTATTAACAACTGTTTCTAACACAATTAAAAGAACTTTTGATACCACAAAAAGAAAACATTGGAATTAATTTTCCACCTTGCCTTGAACAAGATGAGGGACATCACTCTCAGTGTGCTATATAATTACATAATTAAAATTTAATTTGAGAGCGTGACTAGCTAACTGGAAGATTCGCTGAATTAAGGTTAATAGCTACCGAGAATCCAAAGGCGTCTCGTATAATTAGGTCGATTAAGTATATGGGACAGAGCAAATAATGTTGTTGCTTCGTGGTGTTAACCACGCCAACCACGTCAGCTAGCCAGCACATAAATGTGGACTTCTCAGACTTCAGAGCCATAGCTACCCAAAAAAGAAGCCAATTAATTGTGTGGAAATTTTATAAATTAAAAATTATGTGGGTGATATTGCCCCAGTGGGCACTTGTCCCGCCTAATTTGTGAGATTCACTTTGGAATATAATAACAATTTACTTGGGTCAACTTCAAATTATATTTATTTTTGGGGGAAATGTAAGGATATGTATTGGAACGGGAATGAAGTACTAGTACATACTATATAGAGGGGTGAGAAGATAATTATAATTCTGCAGTTTACCTCGAGTCAATATCAAATGCTAATTGATCAAAGTTGTTTTCTATCTTCAGTTGAGTTGGGGATGGCTATATTTAGTTTCGGGCTACATTTTTAGCCCTTTAAAACATGAATTTATAAGGAATATATAGTGGCAGACTAAATTTTAACCGTCTCTAGCAACAAAAGGTCAAATTTAATATTTTTATAGTTGTTAGTATATGATGTAAATTTATTAGTTAATTTAATTAAACCACTATTTATATCCTATTTAAAATACATTTTAAAAGAGAAAAATATTGTAGGATATGATTTTTTACCTCCGCATGTTGGCATGTGATAAACAACTTAAAAATTAATTTAAATGGAAAAGGATGAAGGAGCAATGCCAAATGGGCACAAAATCTTTTTGTTTTCATTTTTAATGTGAAAGGAAGATGGGTTTCATTCAGCATTAATTAATCTACTCAAGCATGACAAGTTCAAAAGAACAAACAAAACTTGGCATTGATAATGTACGTAGGATTAATTTGTCTAATTCAACAGTTCAACTTGAAGAAGATGACCAGAAAATGCTCAACATCTTCCCCCCTCGGAAGAATTATGAAGACATTTTGTCACCAAATGAACCAAAAAATGACTTTGGTATCGATTCCTCTTAATTAATTTAATAGACGGCAAGAGGCACTTGGCCTTAAGGTTCACTCAAGGGACACTTCTCTTGAATCTTTCTTTTCTCTCTCTATCTATCTGTCTTTCCCTTGGACTTGGCCCTAATCCAAGCATGGCATCTTCTAGAACACTTTGAAAATGTCCTCAACTCAATGGATTAATTGTTTCTCTTCTTTGCTTAAAATACATATTCAATTCATTTTCTATTTAAGGACACCTTTGAATCCAAAAATAGAAATATCATCTCCACCCAGAAAAAAGAAGAAGAAAAAGTCTGATGAGAACTCAGAAACCGTATGTGAGCTGGGAGGCCCCCACATGAACCAATTAGGCTCTCCCCTCTTCATTAATTAATTAATCTTAATATTAGTTTAAGTTAATTTAATTTATATGATAGAATCTTGGACAAGGTAAGATTCTTGGGGATCAGAATTGGTTCTTCCTTCCCCATAAGATAAGTTAAGAAAATGGAGAATATACTAGCACATTACATTTTAGATGATAACATATATGCACATTTCCGAATAATTAAAATTAAAATATTAAAAACTAGTGCCTAATTGTCCCGAATACACTGGAATATTCGTATGTGGACCATGGAAGTGGTACATTTTCACTTTGTTTTCTTGTATAAAAAAAAAAAGAGAGGAGTCGCAATGCGATAAGCTAGAAAATTAGCTCCAACTAACACACAGCTTTGTCCTAAGTGTCTTGTGTTGACACAACACAAACACAAAATGATAATAAATTATGGGGCCTAGCCTGGTTATAACTTTCACCTGTACCATCTACCATGCATTATCAGAGCCGCCACGTTTTAAAAATGGCCTGGATCACCGCCATGCAAGCATCTAAATAATATTCTCTCTTGGATTATCTCTGGTTGTTTTGTATTTATTTCATCGTTGAAGCTATATATATATATATCCAAACTTGGAGGGAATGAAAAGGAAAAGAAATAAACATTGATGTTAACATTAAAGAGGGGAGGAGCGGGGGTGGGGTGGGTTTTTATGGATAAGGTATCCCCATCTTAGCTTACCCAACCAAAACCTAATCAGCTTCAGATAGAAGTTAACATTAAACTGTTCAAACCACACTTTCTAAAGCAGTTGATGTTCAGAGGGGGTGGCTTTATTGGGAAACATATGATATGTGTGTATGTGCGCATGTTTTTGATGCATGCATATCCAACAAACTACTGAATTTTGCCAATATTTTTCTCCTTTTGTGCTAAAGGCCAAGGAATTATCATATTGTGTTTAGCCTCTACGCAACCCAATTTTCTATGATTTGAGGCAACAATAGCCAAACAGAAAAGATTTGATTAGATCTGCAACATCTGTCATTTGCTTATTTTCTTGGGTAGGAAGATTTCTCGTGGGTCAGGATTCTTTTGTTGTCATTTTTATATTTTTCATGACTTTTAAGTAAAGAAGACTATATTCCCCTCATTGTCAACGAAACTCTAAACTCCCTCATCAAGTTATCGCTACGAATAGACCATCCTTTTCACCAAACCTTATGTGGCTGTCTGGCCGGTTGGACAAATTCACATGTGGAAATTAGTCCCAATTTACATAATTTGGAGTTTAGAGTTCAATTTTAGCGTTCAAGTGATTGGTTGCCTTTATGGTTATTGTAATCGAGCCTTTCGGCTTTTATCAATTATATTTTTATCATTTGGCAAAAAAATAAAAATAAAAATTATTAACAGTACAAGTCTTAACCTTGGTGCAATTAGTAATTACCACGAAACAGTTTGATTTGCAGCTTCTCTGTCCATTAATATGTTCATATTAGACTTTGATATTTTATTGCAAATTGTCTAGGTTCTTGCAATCTCAGCTACCATTCAAATTTCAACCTCGTAGCCAGTACAGATCAGAGCATTCAATCAAATGCATACAACAGTTAACAAGCCGACGATTACTAAAATGTGCAGGCTATACTTATGTACATTGAGATATAACAAACAAGAAACATTATGTTATTATTGGCGTGCTCGAGCCTCAGAATATTTTTTGTTCTGCTTCCAAATTCTGTATGTAATTTATTCAACTTCAAAACTTTACTGTCACTGTCCCTCGTATCCAGCACACACCTCTACATCTTATAGCTCATAAACGACAGGAGGGCAAAACAAAACAGGGAAAAGGTCAGAATATTGGTGTGGTAATCAGAAAGGACTTTCTAAAACGATGGTTACAAAATTTTTACATCATTCTCATGTTAAAAAAGTTTATAACACAGGGGAAGCAGTGGTGTGAGTGGAGGATGATGTAGCAGTAGAATTGCAATGACCGCGGCCTTCGCTGTGGCTGACCCTCTCATCTGAATGAGAGGACTCAGGTCTCTTCGGTCGCGGTCTTTGCATTAGGGATGGTGGTGACACTGGTGTGACGGTAGAAGGAGATGTAGCCACAGGTGCATATATTCCATTGGCTGCAGCAACCCTGGCGGCCTCCCCTGAAGCTGTGGTTGCTGCTACTGCTGCATAGTCCTGGGGTGGCACCCAGATACCTCCCACAACCAGAAACTGTGGTGCTTGTGTGTTGCTGTTGCTGTTGTTGTTGTTGTGCATTGTTGGAGTTGGTCTTCGAGTGTGCAAACGATATTTCTGTAAACAATGGAAGATGATAGAAATTAGGCTCTGCTTGATTGCAGGACGGCTTAATAAAAATTCACAACTTCTGATTGATTCTTCAAGAAATGTATGCTTTTGTTAGATTCACAACTCTTCGTTGCTGGGTTGTTTTATTATATTGATTTAATCACATTGTAACTTGCACATAGAGAGGCACCCAAAAGTTAAATATGAATAGAAATTCAAGACTAATAGCATGACTTGAATTGATAGGAAACCTAAGAAATACAAACTAACAGTACCAATAAGATTATTCTATAAGTTAAAATTGTAAAGATCTCCATAAAAACATTGCTTCCAATCTCTGTTATGTATGAGTAGTGGCATGCCTTTAGCTCCATGTACAATTTTATTCACATCACGCAAATTATTATTAAAACAGATAGATGATCAATCACATATACAAACCTGTAAATGGCTTTTGACTTCATCGTTTGTGAGCCCATCAACCTTCATTAACTCTCTAATTTGCTTGGGTGTAGCAGCTGCAAGGAAAACCAATCACACCCACATGTCAAGCAAACATCCAAATGAATTCAATCCCATATGCATCTAATCATAATAAATAACATATCCCATGATCATTGATCATCCAACTAAATTAATCTCAAAAACATACCATGTGAACCACCAAGCTGTTGAAGAGCATGCAAGAACCGGCGATGCAACTCCGGTGACCAGTTCCGCCTTTGTTTCCTCTGACCCTGTCCATCTTTTTCTTCTTTCTTGCGGCTTTCACCACTGCCTCCACTGACGGTGTCTGTGGTTGAACTAGTAGCCGGAGCAGAAGCAGGCACTTTAGCCACTGGCCCATTAGTCTTTCCAACGCTTTTCTCCCTTTGGAAAGGCTGAAAAGCACCCCCATTTCTTTTGACCTCCATCACTAAGGCCTTTCTAGGCAATTCCTGCAATGACCAACACCCCAAAAATCAATACTTTCCTGCTCTTTTACCTCAAAAAATTGAGCTGCTAAACAAAAGGGCAATCACAATTCATTTCAATAGATAAAGGTGGAATCTTTTTTTATACCTCTTTAAGAGGTGGATCTGGGGTTGTATTCCAGAGCTGAGCAGATCTAAGCCAGTCTGATTTTTTCTTGTCACCATTAGTCTTATCCTTGTCATTGGTCTTGGGCTCCTGAGACTCTTGCACCTCATCATCATCACTATCAGAAGAGGAAATCCTTTTCAAGGGAATGAATTCCTCAAACACATGCCCCTCACTTGAAGTTTGTTCCGAGCACTCAGATTGTCCATGCATGTAGTCTGTGGTTGTATCCGAAAGCTGTTGCTTACACCTCTCAATAGCTAAAAAAAACAAAATAAGAAAACAAATCCATATAAATTCAAACCAAGACATGAACTTTAGGACTTAAAAGACAAGACTTCAGCTGTAAATTGAAAAGGGTCCGTACCTTGAGTGACAAGCTCCAAGCAGAGAGGGAGCTCACGCTGAAAAACTTGAATCTTATGCCTCTCTTCCTCTAAGGCCTTGACATAGTCACGGAAACCCAACCTTGAAGCCTGCATTTTCTCTGTAGACTCCATAGCTAACTTTTTTTTCTTTTTTTCTTCCTGGAATTTTCAAAGCCTGTGTCTTTATCTTCCTTTTTGGGTTAAGATCAGAGCTAGAGAAATGCGGGTGTGAATGTATTTATGTATGAGAGAGATTATAAGAAGGAGCAGGTGGAGGTCCAAAGCATAGATAGAACCGAACAAGGGGGATTGGGTAACGAATGGGGCTTCTCAAGGACGCATATGGGATCCAAGTAGAATCCGAAAACGGAATAATCTTGCAGACCAAAACCAAATTATTTAAAAAGAAAGAAACCAACAAAAACTAGTTTCTAGAGATATTAAATTAGAAAAGAAAAGATGGAATTTTTAAGAGTGTTTTTTGTTTTCACAGACACAGAGAGAGAGAGAGAGAGAGAGAGACGTCGGGTCGTGGCGTCGCGTACAAAAGCGAATCTGTGATTGGGTTTTTATTTCCAAATTAGTTTTTTTTACAAGTCGGGGTTGAATATTCGATGGTATGAATTGTGATTCGCTTTTCTCTGCCTATCCATGGGCTGGCGCTGACGTCACCACCTCCCACACCTACTTTTATCTTTAATTTTTAATTTTTTTTAAAAAATGTTCTAATTTTTATCGGATAAGATCAAAGACCGATTGCTCCCCCCCTCCAGAGGGCTGAGCCTCTTTACCAATTTCTTTCCTTTTCTGTTCCCTACCCTCTCTCTATATTTATATTTTATTTTTCTGTTTATCTAATTAATTCTTAGTCATATTTATTTCAAGTCTATTGTTTCTCTCTCTCTCCTCCGAATATTCTCGGGGTTTTCCGAGAGCAAAGGAATCTTCAAGGTTCAATCTTCTTGTGCGTGGGTGCGTGCGTGCACACTCGTGGACACGACGCGTAGCATTAGGCGTGATTAAATGTGGCTTTTCGCGCCCTCTGAGGGCCAACTGCTGCTCATCCTAATCCACACTGCCCTCTGTTTACGCTATGTTCAATCATTGCTTCCACCACGCCCTCTCATCGGTGCGTTCTTCCCAGTACCCGTTGTGATTTTGACACCTGTCATTTTATATGCAAGAGAATCGAGGATATGTATCCCCGGATTCTGGACGGTGTAGAGATTCCCTGGAGGTGGGCGTACTGTAGAGATGGTGAATAAGGGCTTAGTATGTTCGGCCCATTTTGGCCACTGGCTCGGGTTGATCCATGGCCCAGGTAATAGACGGGCTGGGGCTTATTTGGATTCAGCCCATTAATTTAGTTTGGGTTACAAACGTGGTCGCACCGTTCATTTTAGATTTTCTTTGTATTTTTTTTTTCATTTTTCAACTAGTAATAGAACTTAAATCAAAGAAAGTTTGGCAGAGTTTAGCTTAGCTAAGTTGGTTAAAGTAAATGTGAAACCTACTTTGCACTCGAGTTCAGATCCTCCTTCATCATAATTTAAATTAGATTAAAATAGAATATGATTTGTATATTTTTAAAAAAAACAAAGAAGAAAGTTTGGTATTTAAAATGACCAATGTATTGCTTTAGTATTTAATTTAAATTCTTCCTTAGAATTAAAAGAAGACTCCATGTCCAGTCTTTAAACAAAATAAAATCAATGTAATGTTGAGCAAGCAAAGTGCTTCTCAAAAGTTCATCGATCACACCCGAGAAAAAGAAAGTTAAAAAAAAAACCTAATTCTGTCAGGCTGGAGAAGGTGACGCATAATCTTATGACCATGTGATCAATGTGAATGATATGGCAATTTACACTCCTCCCCCGCCGGACATCAAATCAGAAAATAAACGTTTTTCTTAAATTTAGTGTTCATGAATATTGGACGCTCCAACCCTACAGCAAACTTTTAAATGGAGCCCAAAAAGAAGCTGCCCAAATTATAAAAGATCCTTTTTACTTTTTGGGCGTACAAGAAGAATCTTTCTCTTTCTCAGCCCCAAGTAACATGACATCTTCTCTTGCTTGCTTCTTCGAAAGATTTTATTGAATTTAATTTGTTTAATTACAAAAAAAGGTTAGAAAATATTGCGTAGACAGTAACATAGAGATCCCTGTGCTGTGGTGGTGGAGTCAAAAATGAAATGTTGACCAGAAATTAGTCTTTCAGAGTGAAGAAGCTGGGACTGTCACATGAACAGTAGTTAATTAGAGGAAGGGAAGGAGGGAGGTGGTGTGACAAATCAATGGGGGCGGCTACAAAGTCTGATGAGATTGGCACTGTTGGCTATTCCCAGTTTCTTTTTTCAGACAAGACGAAGATTTGGAAATTTTTACTTTGCCTTTCCTACATTCGAGTCTCACATACACATATTTCGCAAGGCAAAGCTATGCGTGACCAACAGTTTGTCTTTACACTTCCTCAGCACATGTCATTCATCAACAATAGTAAGTAAGAGTACATCCCACCACTATATATATACTGGATCTTGATGGGAGAGGTATTTCTCTAATACGATTTAATTTGTTGTGTTATGATTAATTGCGATCAACGTAATCAAAATGACCCCGTCATCTGATATTATATATCAATTCACATGTTGTAGCGTAATGTTATTAATTCATGTGTTATTAGTTACATCGCGTGAAAAATTACTCCAAATAAGGCCAGCTAGCATGATATAAGTACCTTGCTCGCATGCATATATAATGTCAATCAATAGCTTGAAATAGGAGAGGTATTATTTCTAATTCATTTTTTATTCTTTGTTGGGTTTCTATGTAAGTGTACTGAATGAGAGGCTGAGATTATAGGCCTAATAGCTAGTCAAAATCCGTTTTGTACAAGTTTTTTAGTGAAGAAAAAAGCAGAAGAGCAAGATTAAAAGTGGCACAGGGAATTTCTGTTCGTATAGAACCCAACCCACATGCGGGCACTTGACTTTGTCTCAGAGACGTACAATTAATCACCAAAACAAAGCTCATTGTTCAAAAGTTGTACCTTTATAAATAGTGATCTACATATATAGGCTAGGCTCCTATGCTTAGCAAATTACCCTTCTCTTTCTCTGCAAAGCCATGCATGGATGCATGGATGCATGCATGTTTTCGAGCGCGCTTTTGTCATGTGATTAGTGATGATCATGCAGTGTATGTTTCTTAATCCCGATAAGCAACTAAAAGTTGAGCTAGGGACCAGGCCAAACCTAGTACTTTTTTTAACCAGTCCTTTCAATGGGTTATTTTAATGGGAAAGCTTGGGGAAGATGCACATCGATGGAACTGTTTTTACTATCTGGTGGTGTTTGGTTTTTGTTTTTCCTTGTATTTCAATGAAGTCTCTGGACATTGATGGGATGGTTTGAATTACTATCCATCTAAGTTTCTGTTTTGGGCCGTATCCAGTCAAACTTTTGCACTGCAACAATCGGTCAGGTTGGCCCATTTATTATTCTGTCAAAATCTTGTTCGTATATGGTACAGAAACACCTAATATTTTTGTAATTTATATAGTCTTGTTTGAAGTTGGTGAATATGATTTATTTATTATGCCATTAGTTATTTGGATATTTTGAACAATTGATGGCACTTACTTATGCATGGATTTTGTCTGAGATTCTAAAAACAATATTCCAGCACAAGAAGAAGAATATAAAACAGAAACAGTAGTATAAGTTGAATGAATGTTACTTTAGCAGCTGGAGGTCGCTTTACTTTCTTACACTGCAGTGCAGTGTGGTTTCTGGCTTGGCTTGCCCTTATGACAGATTTGTGCATTTCATTTTGAAATTTTTACTTCTTTTTTTGTTTTGTTTATTTTGTCCCCATGGTATAGTAATTAGTAACTAGCAGGAGGAGGTGAGACCGTGTGTGGGGAAATTGGTAATGTGTCCCTTTCGGGTTTCCATGCAGCAACATTATTTGGCACCATGGCTTAGCTAGCTATCACCATCACCATCTCTTAGTGTTGGGGGGGGGGGGGGGGAGAAAAGCTCACGCCTTCCACTCTACAGTTCTCCATGTCTCTACATACACTACTGTAATATTGTATGTGATCAATATATTTTCACTCTCTCTCTCTCTCTCTCTCTCGCTCTCTCAACTTTTGGATTTGGAGAGAGCAGAGACAGAGACAGAGACATAGAGAGAGTAAATAAGGGCAGAAGATGTACATGAATAAATAAATGGAGAGAGAGATGAGCAGGGAGAGGTATATGATATCTAAGCTAGGGTCTCGGGAAACGAGCAAGAGTTTGGAGCAAAGTGAGGGAGAAAAAGTACCGAGTTTAGTGTGGTGTGTTATTGTGTTGGTAGAGCACGCTAGCTATTCTCTATGCATTGCATTGCCTTGCCAATTTGCCCCCACTACCCCTAGACCTCCTCCTCCTCCTCCTCCTCCTCCTCCTTCTTTTCTGGTTTTTGTCTCCTCCATTCCCGAACACGCCAAAACATCTCTCTATTTAATCAATTTCCTCCTGTGCTCCTGCGCCTATCCAATCCACGTGCAACTTGCCACAAACTCTAGCCTCTCTCTCTGTTGAACCTTTTTTCTATATAAAAGCTCTCTCTCTATCTCAAACGCAATGCCGATCACACTGACAACCCACATTTATAATCTGATATGATCATAATTTATCATAGCTACCATAAGAACCCACAACACACAAAAAACCAAATACCCAAAACACAAACATAAACAACATTTGTTTATGTATATTTATTGCCTTTCCCTTTCCCTCTCTCCCGTCCCCACTTTTCTTCTCCACCAGAAGCCCAAAATCCCACTTCCCTTTCCCTCTCTCTCTCTCTCTCTCTTGCCCTCTTTCTCTCTTTCCCATATAATAAACAAACGCTTCATCAAAATCACCATGCAAACTCCGTCCACTACTACTACTACCACTGATCTGGGTAACAGTGCTACTTCTTTCTTAGAAGCTGATGAAGATCAAGATGAAGAGTCCATTTTTCTTTCTCTTGGTCCTCCTGGACAGGGTATCCCCAAACAGTACCACCTCATCTATCACCAGTCTTCTTCCTCAACCCAACCTCCTCCTCCTCATCATCATCACCATCACCACCATCATCAAGATCAAAACCCTAATACTGATCATCTTGAGGATGGTGCTGTCACAGTAGCTCTTCATATTGGGCCACCAAGTAGTGGTAGTACAATTAGTTCATCAATTGGAAACCCTAACCACAACCACATTGGTGCTCCTATGGAAGGCCAGTACTGGATTCCCTCCCCTGCACAAATCCTTGTTGGCCCCACCCAGTTCTCCTGCCCTGTCTGCAGCAAAACATTCAACAGATACAACAACATGCAGGTACTCCTCATCACAATCAATACCACTGCTGTATACACAGTAATTAATTGCTAATACTGCTTTTGTCTACTTTTAGCATTTTATTTTCTGTATGGCCTAAGTATTCCTTGCATTCGCTAGAGCTAATTACCAAATAATGTTCTTTCTTTCTTTCTTCTCTTTCCAAATCCCCACTCCCAAATGGTCTCCTGCACTCGAAAATCACAAATTAAGTAGGAGGGGAATAGCATTTGCCCTAATTTATTAAAGCTGTGTTTACTGTTAATTTTTGCAGATGCATATGTGGGGGCATGGATCACAATATAGGAAGGGGCCAGAATCCTTAAGAGGGACAAAGCCAGCTTCATCAGTGCTGAGACTTCCGTGCTACTGCTGCGCAGAGGGGTGCAAGAACAACATAGAGCACCCAAGGTCAAGGCCACTCAAAGACTTCAGGACACTGCAGACACATTACAAAAGAAAACATGGGTCAAAGCCATTTGGGTGCCGCAAATGTGGGAAGCCATTTGCTGTGAGAGGAGATTGGAGGACTCACGAGAAGAACTGCGGGAAACTCTGGTTTTGCATTTGTGGGTCTGATTTCAAGCACAAGAGGTCGCTCAAAGACCATGTTCGGGCATTTGGGGATGGCCACGCACCCTATGGTGTTGAGTTGTGTACTGAGCCTGAAGAAGAAGATCATCTGGATGATGAAGATGACGATGATGATTAAATAGCTCTGCTTCATTCGTTTAAGGGTTAACTAGTAATTAATTAGTAAGTACACTTGGAGTTCGATTTTTAGCTAACTAGCTAGCTAGCTGTACTTAATTAATTAGATTTAGTTAGTAGCGATGAGATTCTGTCTCTGTCTCTTCTCTTATGTGTGTGTGAGAGACAGTGAGAGAGTGAGGGAGTGAGAAGATGAAGACAAACAGTACAATGAAAAGCCAAGGTTCTATGCATTTAATGTTGGAAGTGGCAGTTCAATTCTTTAATTAAAGTACGTACCTTTTCTGATGCTTTTTTAATATTCATAATTCTAAGAAAAAACTAGAGAGAGAGAGAGAGAGAGAGAGAGAGAGTGTGTGTGTGTGTGAGAAGGTGGTCAAGTAAATTCAGTGAGAAGAGAGCAGAGGAGGGCAGATAAATGTGCAGACATGGACACAGTAAAGTCACAGATTCTACTGTTGATAGCTTTACATTTGCCAAAGCTATTGAGTATATTGAGCTGAGCTTGGACTTGGAGAGCTAAAAGCATCGTAAATACTAAAAAATACAAAAACTTTTTTTTACCCAAAAAATAAAAATGAAAATTACAAACACTTTGATCAATGAGTCCATGTAATGTCAGTGGGGGTAAAGAGGGACCACTGAGAGTTACTGCATTTGGGGTTTCACCCAAGGGTTTGCCTTTTTCCTTTTCAGAACAACTACAAACTGATACTACGAAACATTTTCAGACTCCTGTGAGCTTTGCCCTTTAACCCTATCTATCTATCTATCAATCTTCTGCAAAATGACCACTATCAACTCTCATAATTATCATCTTTTTCCTTTGTCTTTATTATCATTTTTTGATCTCTTCCATTTTTTCTTTTTTGCTTTTATGTATAATATTTGTGCTGCCATCAGCCATGCAAGCATGCATGTGAGGGAAGATCATTTTAGCATGCACCTGTGTGTCTGATCATTAATTAATTGTAATTTGTGTCTCTCTCTGCATTAGGTTTAGGGTTACACATGGTTTTTTCCTTTACATAAATTCAGGGGCTTGGTTGGTCGTGTCTGGAACCTTAAATGTTTTGTAATTAAATAAGATTAGGGCAGAACTCTGAGTTAAAGATCCGAGGCAACTGATGCAGCTTTAAACTTAAAATCTCAATCAGTTCCTTGCTGTGTGAGCCAATGGGGTGCTTTGCTTCTTGTTGCTTTTAATAATATTGTTTGCATGCAATCTTATTAAATTCTTCTTAGACGTTTTCATGTCTGTTTTGTGTCTGCAAACATCGATCTTCGAAAACGAGGCCTCCATCATATTCATGATACTAGCTACTATTCGCAAACAACTTGTATCAGAGGCAAATATTGCTATTATGGTGGTTATATATATAGGTATTATTACTATTATTATTATATAATTTAATTTAAATTCATCTTTTTATATTGTCAAAAAGTTAAAAAGTAAAATTTAAAAACTTGTCTCTTTCCCTACGTAGGTCAATTTCTCAGCTGGTTACAGTTGTTTTTACCATAACAGCAGCATCTGGGTTGTAGATAGAATCTAAAAAGACTGCTTTCATTTTGTACTTTGGAGGAAATAAATAGGGACTGGACTGATGATCTGGACAAGTACAAAAAAAAGTGAATGTTGATAACAGGAGGAGGCTTGCTTGCTAGCTTGCTCTTGCTTCTGATATCATTACAAATTACCAAATATTTGGGTCTTAAATTAGATGCGCATGTGATTCCTTGTGAACATGAATTTGAAGAAGCAGACCAGCCTGCGCATATTGATACAATCAAATCCTATTCAAGCTATAAAACTCTTTCTTTTTTTTTCTTTTTTTTCGTGTGGCTGAATTATATATGTTTATCTGCCACAGTCACTGGGACTGGGACTGGGACTGGGACTGGACATAATAATCCTACGTACTAATGTACTCACTGGTCGTCTTGATGGTTTTCAAGAGTCCAGTGTACAAAACAAAACAGGTAAAAGAGAGGACGTGGAAGAGGACAACGGTTTTCAAGAGACGACGCGTCGTTTTCAAAGGAACCTACCGACTGAAAAGTGCTACTGTGAGTGTGAGACCCTCTGTTTTCCCTCTTGTCTGTATTTTTATTATTTACTCTGTTTTTTGTTTCTTTGGTTTTTCAAGAGGACCATTAGGGAAGCCCAAATTTGTAGCTTATGAATCATTCGGGTCGTATGTTTTAAATGGACTGGGCTGACCCATATGCATGGTTCTTTTTTTGTGGATCTGGGTAGCATTTCATAAGCCCAACCCTGATATCTGGCCCAGGCAATCCAAGGTTTGTAACATGTATGGCTGACGACTGTCGTTAGATCAGCATGGTCCTGGGTTGAAGCCTACCAATGCAGTGTCAGTTTGATTGGCCTAAATTTTTTATGCGCTCTCAAGTGATGTTGAGTTCAAGCCCGCATTTGTGTGAATTTCACCCTCCCTCTTCTTAGAGCATCTCCAGCAGACTCTTTATGCTCTCAAGTGATGTTGAGTTCAAGCCCGCATTTGTGTGAATTTCACCCTCCCTCTTCTTAGAGCATCTCTAGCAGACTCTTTATCCTCTCATACCTAGCTACTTTGGCTAAAAATAAGGAAAACTCTCTTTCCAAAACTCTCTTTCCAAACTCCCTATTTGGCTCTCTATTTTGGATAACCAACTTTTAGCTCTCTACATCTAGAGAGGAGGAGAGAGAATTTAACTAGGAGGAGAGAACATTGCTGGAGTGGTTAGCATTAGCAATAATAGCTTTCTAGCTATTTTAGTTTAGAATTTGACTAAAATTTGTAATTGCAAAACAGCTGGTATCCATTATTCCATGACTAGGACAATTATTATCTTACTTTCGAAAGGGATAATTGCTAGTACAATTATTATCTTATTACCTAGATGGCTGATTAGTTGGTTCATTTCAATTTTCAACAACAAACATTAACAGATGATTTCCAAATTTTCCATTAGCACTGCCTAAATCCGTCCATGATTCTCAATAAAGTTGAGAACGAAATAAGATTTTAATACACAAACTACATAAGCAAAACACTGTAAAGAAAAAAAACAAGGAGAACAAAAAACCAACAGGTTGGTGCTACGACATAACACCAGAAAGTCCACACCAACTTTTTGCTTTTTTTTTTTATAATGTTTTTCTGGTCAAGTTCCCCTTCCACCATAAGATGATCAGTTGGTGAAGTTTGGGATGGTGGCGTTGGGCTCGGTGGCCTTGGCAGCCGGAGATGGCTCAATAGTCGGCGACGGAACCACCGGCTTCCCGCCGGTAAGCTCCACAGGCAAATCAGAAATGCCCTTCAAATAAAACGTGTAAAACAACTTGATGGGAAACACAATCTGCTTCAGCTTGACCTGTCCGTACACTCCCTCAAAGATCCCAGATCCACCGGTCACGGCCAAATAAGTGTCCTCATAAGTCAAATAAGCTCCCTGGACTGATATGTGCCCATAATCTCCGAAGTAGAAGCTGTAGATCGCCTCATACCTGTCTCCTTTCTTCTCTGGTACGTTTTGGATCAGAACACATAAGCCTGCTGTTACGCCCAACCTTTTCTCCAAGTCCCCAGAGTAGATCTTGTTGCTGAATGGAACAAGGTCACCGAGTGAGTTGACTTCTTTTTTGCTGAGTCTTAGGTATGCTGGGCTGCCTCTGTCTCTCTCGTTGATCTCATACACATACAGTTCTTGAACCTTTGCTGAAAATGGAAAAGGAAATTAAAACCTTTTAAACAAAGAAATAAAAAGAACATGTTAATTGAGCTTATTGCCAAGAAGAAAAAAAAGTACTTACTGGGTCTTGAAGAATCAGCTGGCTCCTTCTTTTTCTGGGAGAAGAAAGCTGTGCTCGTGAAGTTCTTGGAGTTTGGGAAGCCTTGGAGGGTTGGTGTGGATTTTAGGGTTGGGAAGGAATGCGAGAGATTGAAACCCAACAGTCTTTGAGCTTGGGAAGGTGAAGGAGACCTTATTGAGTTGGAAATATACAGGGAAGAGATTGCCTTGAGAGAGCTTGCAGACGCCATGGCAGAAGGAATCCCAGAGGTTGAAGGAAGGGGAAGATGGAAAGTAAATGGTAAAGTAGTGGGAGATATATGATTAGGAAGCGGAGATAGTGGGAGTTATATAATATGAATTGCTTTTTAGAATATTGCTTTTTGAACACGTGGATTCTCTGCTTGTGTGAAAAGTGGAATGGTGCGGACGACGTTGCACAGTGGTCGGCATGTTGAGACCTCTTCGGAGGAAAAATAGATTTTGTTTGTCCAAAGGATGCTTGGTTGTTATTTAGAGGGCGTTTCTCACATGGATTCTTGGTCATCATCAAGGAAAAATAGATTTTGTTGCAATCAATTTACAATCACGTCTCCCAAAAAGCTAATTTATGAGTCTACTTAAAATCTCCGACTTTCAAAAAGCAGATTTTTTGAAGTAAAATGTCGGGTGGTTTGTAGGGAACAACGATTATTTATTTACAATGAAAATCTCAATGTTAAGCACTTTTGAAGCTAAACCCAAAAAATGTCATGGCTTGGAATGATGAGGTGCATATTCAAGAATTGCAGTAGCGTCATTTTGTGATTCAATTTTCGACTGGTCAAACACAGACATGAGCATGACAGGAAGTTGCGCTTCAAACTTTCGAAGTTGACTGGCTGGCTGACTCAGGTGGGAAAATTCCCCCGTGCTGAAACACGTGTTGAAGGTTGGAGCTGCACCGCCACAGAGACAGAGACAGGGACTTGGATAGTCAACAGGAATGCTAGTGTTCGACAAAATGGTCGGTGATTTTGTGTTGAAGTTTCAAAATTCTGGCACAATTTTTCTGGTTTTTTCTTTTCTTCCAGTAGCCGGAGGAGAAATTTTACCTGCATTGAATAATATGTTCAAGGAAAAAAGGGCATTTACCAAATCACTTGGAATTGTTGAGAAAGTGGTTCAAACCTTCTCGTGTCTCAATAGCTAAAGAATAATGCTACGTGAACAGATGTTCTCTAGAAACTTTATTTGATTTCATGACACGGAATAAGAAAATGATAACTACTCTTTTGATGAGACTTTCCAAGCTTTGATCAATTTTACTAAATACAATTCTTTAAAAAAAATGTAGCGACTTATATATAAAGAACTCACGTCAAAGAAAAGGAGCAATACCATCTTAACTTATTGTCAAAATTTCAGCACCAGTTCTAGTGATCAGAATGGTATGCTCAAACTGTGCAGCAGGGCTACCATCAGCGGTTAGTGTTGTCCAATTGTCCGGCCATGTTTTACACTCAATGCTTCCCATAGTAAGGATGGGTTCTGCAGTCCAAGAGAAATAAATTGTGTCATGAGGATTATAGATTCAGAAATCCACTTTCACATGCTCAAACTTAAGATCTTAAATTCCCCATCTTCGAGGATGGAATACATGCATCTAGACCAAAAGATCATCGGCTTCTAACCCTCCCCTACTTCAGCAGTAATAGGGGGCTTTCAATTTTAATTTTTACTCTTCGTATTTCTCTTCTATTTTTCCGTAATTATTTTTGGGTACGAAACATCCATCATCCTAGCCATACTATGTCGCTTTCAGTAAAATCTATGCATTTTTTAACCATCAAAACTTTCAAATCTGAATAAGGAACTTCCCGGTAGTACTACTAATGCACTCACCAATGGTAAATGTCTGACCTTCAACCATGCAACCAGACTGGTCATTGCCTGTTAAAAAATTAACATTTATAAGGATTAGTCACGCCTGATCAACAGCCAAATGAATGCAAATATTAAGTATGAGATGCAATGCAACCTCCCCACCGCAACCAAAGGACAAGCAGAAAGAACCCAAGGTTTTTTATAAAAGGAGAAAATTCAACTTTCTTGAATGCTTGGGCGGCAGGTCATTGCAATTTTTCTATGTGAGCAGTTGATGGGTCAATCAGAATGGTATTCTTTCTTTAAGAAATGAAAGAATATTCCTAGTCCAGATTCAAGCATAAGTATACCTTTATGGTTTACCTCATTAGGAATAATATTCTCAATTAGTAGCCACTATTATCACAACAGGTCACTGATACTGTTCAGTTAATAGTATGAATCTTTCCTATCAGGATGTACCCAATGGCATAAAAATGCTTTGACATTGTGAATCCAAACTTACTGTAGTTTTCTTCACCTAACCATTCATAAGCAGTTCATTCTTTCCTGAGGCGAAGATAGCAACAAAGTATGCAAAAGTAGAATTTCAACTAGTCACTTACGGTGATGTAATATTAATGGTTCAGAATGAAATACAGTCCCCACACCATGCCCAACAAAACGCTCCACCACGCCATAACCATATTTTTCAGCATGTTCGCTGAAAATGATCCAAATAAAATCTTAACAACAAGAGAAAACATTTTTTAAATCACCTGTTGTGCATTTTAGTTACATAGTGTGAAACACCACATGCAATACACATGTTTATTGTATCATCTTTCAAATCTAAAATATGTCTACAATCTGTTCTTATCCAACATATCACAAGGAGGCGAAGCAAACCTAATTCGCTTTCCAATTTTCTTGAAGCTAGCACCATCCTTGCAAACTGCTATGCCCCTTTCCAAGCACTCTTCAGTTACCTGCCACCAAAGTAAAACGATTAGCAATGATATATATAGATGAAGGTAATGCATAAATTGGAGATCCGTAACAGAATCAAAGCTTAATAAGGAATAGATATAGTACATTTCAAAATAGATATGAAACCTTGATGTACATGAATGATAAAAGCATGCTTTTTGCATGTCCAAAACAATTCTGAACTACAAGATGCAATGCTATCAATCTGAAAATTTTACCTTCACTAGTTGTTTGATTGCATCACTGACATCCCCACAAAGAAATGTCTTTGATGTATCTCCATGATATCCCTATCACAGACAACATGGGATATAAAGAATTATACCATTCATTATCAGATAATAGGAAATGGTACAAGAAGTCAGTGAACAAAAATATCCAACCCATTGCATCAATGAAACAAAATTCCCAGAAAATGGTTGGTATTGAACAAAAACCATTTTTAATGACTGCACACATTAGACTACCAATAGCTGGTAGACAACTAGTACTTGTAAATGCAGAACTGGCGTATTGAATGAATTGACGTAGATAAATAATCGGAAATTTAGGTTACAAACAATTAAACTAATGATATAAACATTTTCTGGGAGCTAGTTTGGTTAGGGAAACACACAAATGAGCTAAAACAACAAGTCATAAATCATAAAATCAGGAACATACATTTAGGTAGACCGTCACATCTATGTTTATAATGTCTCCACTCTGCAAAAAAGATTATCGTTAGTACGGGTATGACATGAATATTGTGCAAGGAGCAATGTACAATGTAGCATTCCAAACCTGTAACTGTCGAGAATCAGGTATTCCATGGCACATGCACTCATTAACAGATGTACAAACACTCTTTGGAAATCCCCCATAGCCAAGAGGGGAGGGATAAGCACCAGCATCAATAATCATCTGGTGCACTGCTTTGTCAATTTCATTAGTTGTTATTGATGGCTGGAAGGATGTAAAAGGATGTTAATGGAATACCAAAAATCCCTGATCTTTAAGATTAAAGTGCCAATGGTAGGAAAACATAAGTTGAATCGTAGAAGTAAGATATGACATTGAAGAATAAAAGTACATTCACTTATCCTTTTTCATAAGAAACAAAAAGCTGAATCTTCAAATAGCTTTAAAAAAAATTTGAAACTTCAAACCTAAATTCAGGTAGCAAGCTTACCCTAACCAACTTTCCTGCAGAGTGTAAGACGCGAGCAGCAAGCTCACATGCAGCTCTCATGTCAGCAATGCCTTGAGAACCAGGAATTTGATGTTCACTGGCAATTTCTGGCAATTCAGATGAACCAACATAAGGAGGCCTTGGAATGTGATCTGGAACAGGAAGTTCTGGCGATACCCTTCCACGCCTCAATGGCGGCCTTCTTTTAACCTTTGGTGTAAGCTGCTGACTCTCACGTTCTCTACATATTATAAAATAATCCACGAGCTAAGCCAAGTAAGGTCATTGAATGATGCATTCTTAATATCAATTATCAACTTCAATGACTGAATTTAAGTGGTGTTCGTGTATCTTTCTCCATGTATATATCAAATTATTGTCATATTTCTACTTTTTGTTGTTGTTTAAATTCCAAACTCTATTAAAAATTCGACAGTCTAATTCAAACAGCATTATTTTATATAGGAACTCAAATTATCACATTTGTGACACCAAATAGAGTGTTCAACAGCAGAAGAAGGAAATAAAAGATTAATTTGATAAATCCGAGGTTTCAACTAATTGTAAGACTTGGTTTGAAGGAACAGGAGGTGAGCGGACTGTACCTTTTAATTCTCATGGCTTCCTCCAAGCCCGAAAGTCTCCGAGCAAAGACAACGAGCTGTTTCCGAGAAAATGATTCGCTTCCTGAAGACGCAGAACATGAAAAGCATATAATGGCGAATTAAACGCATAGCCGAACCAAATGATTACGAAATAAAAATAAATTTCATTTGCTACAGAGCTAGGTAGGTACCAGAGGCGGGGAGTGAGAAGCGGAGTGGGGCCCCCGAGAAGAGAGATGACTTTGCTGAACTTAATAAGACTTGGCCTTGGCCATGTGCTGAGGGAGCCGAGAGTTGCAGACCAGCGACTGCCATTCTCTCTCTTGCTCTAGCCTCGTCTCTACGCACAGACAGAGTGACCAAGGAGGAAGAGAGTGTGGATAATGGAATTAGACTTTAAATGACAAGTACGGGCGGGCTTCGCAAGCAAGATTGGGTTGGGCTTAATGTAAAAAGATGTTTGGGTTTTATTCTTTTCTAAGTATCATCCGTACGACGTCGTTATGAAGTGGTTCGAATGTACAAGATGATTGGGCTTTAGTGGCCACCACCTACCTCCGGCCAATCCATGAAATTTAAAGACAGACTTGAATTGAAACCGCAATGAATGAATGGGATGAATATTTCTTTCATACGAGCGAGAGAGATTTGTGCATTCTTCTCTTAACCATTTGAGTTACAAGCCGCTTACAGTGAATGAGATAAATATTAGGCATAAATGAATGTGTAGACGAATCTAAATGCGAAGAAAATGCGTTTGATACATGAAACGGAAGGATGGAAGGAAAAAAAAAAACTTAATTGGATATTTGGGAAGGCGGTAAAAAATGCACAGCCACAAGGTTAGTTTTCTATAAATGAACCCTAAGTAATAGAAAAGCAAAATGATCTGAGAAATGAATGATGTGATGGTACTATTTTAGTTAGGTTGTTTCAACCGAGAGTTTGACAAAAACATGGACACAAAAATGAATGGTGAGAAAACCGAGCTCTGTCGGTCCCCCTGTCATAGTGTGAGTGTGACTGTGTGATGGTATAACAGGTGCTTTAAATTGTCCCTATTAGGTATAAATTAATGGATTAGATTTGAAACATCAATTTTCTTAAGCTAGATAGACATGAATCGCATCCATCTCATATGATATCTATTATCTAGCATGAAAATATCACTCGACTCGATAACACATTGCGATTCGAACAAACGTCCCTTTATATTCCTTCGCAGATCAAATTCACATCACATATCTATCTGGAACTGGAACCATACAGAACATTAACCAAAGCCAATCGGCCGCAAAGCACAGCAATACTTGATTAGAAAGAAAGTACAATTAATTCTCATTATTTTATGATTTCCGTATAAATACAAGATTCTCATGCTTTGAATTCGTCAAATATTTGTTATAAAAAGTCAATAATCTTGTGGGATTGTAAAGACGGATGCGATAATTGGCATCTTAGCATCTCCTTTGAGGATGCAAAATTTGACTAAATATAGAATTGTTCAAACTGTGCATGTGATCATATTTCCTTACGTTTAATAATGACAGCAGCAGCAGCAGCAGCAGCGTTCATATTTTCTTATCGCCATGAGGCAGGCATGCATGCATGCATGCATGCATGATGCAGAGTACTTTGCATCTGGATATAATCATATAATAACCACTTCACAAATTATATATAGCAACTAACTAATCCTTGATTATATTATCATTATACATATAATTGCAAGAACTAATAATAGTTTCACTTGCTAAGCCCAAGCCAAGTTCCAGGAAACTCCGTAGCTCTATATGATTTATAACTAGATAATTGTGTCAACAAGGTGTTGTAGTTTAGTGAAAAAGGGTATTGACTTGCAAATTAGAGGTCTCAAATTTGAACCCCATAGCATCTTAGTTCTTAATTAATGGAGATATTTGTGGAGATTGTTGTGCCAATACATATTCAAATTATATTCAAAATAGCCGACGCGAAAACAAAAGAAAATATCTATTCTGGGATATTACATTACAGCTAGGCTATAATGCTATAATGCTGTAATGTTACAAGTCAAGATCTATTAAAAAGATCTCAAGTTTAGATCCACTGCACCATCAATTATCAACGACTCATAGATTAATTATACTTTTTAATCCTCTCTGTTTGAGTAACTAATTATCTCCATTATGTATCTTTAATTAATAATTAATTCCACTTGTGCACTATTATAATGTAAGAACACGTAAAATGAAGGCTCATTCTTTATTGGACAAAATGAAGCCAACAACACGCCTGCTGCTATTGGGTGTTGCTGCTATTGGAAAGAGCAGCAAATGTTCCTGAATTTTCAAACCCACTTCTCTCAACAAATCCGCGCAGAGAGATATATTTTGGGAAAGCAAAAACAACCAATAAGATTAAGCCACGAAAGCAGCCCCACTAGTACCACCTAGCTAACAAGAATATCACAAATTGACACTTATCCTTGGAGATCGAAATCAATTCTTTATAAAATTAATTTTGCTGCAGCTAATTTCAAAGCTTTGCTTTCTTCAGCTTAAGCATTTGTTTTTCTTTTTGCCAACTAATTTACAATTCGCCTTTTTTTTTTTTTTTTTTTTTTTTTTTTTTGCAACTTCACAAAAAAGGGCAAAAGGCAGTAAAAACAGAAAGAAAAAAAATGGTTACAAAGCTCCAATGATCCTTGGCTTCTTGCTAAACTCTAATTCCAACAACTCCATCTCTCTCATTCTTTTCCCAACATTATTTATATTATTGTTGCAAGAACCTCCACCAATAGCAGCAGTTGCAGCATCCACAACAGCCCCACCCCCGCTCCCAGGTATTTTGAAAATGTTGACCCCAAATAGCCGAACCATCTGAACCGGCTGAACCTGAACCGGGTTCGACCCAACACCACTAGTGTTATTATTATTCACATTCATCCTGGGCTTCCAATCAATGTAAAGCTGCTTGTCCTGTCCCGTCGACCTCTGGAAGCTCACAATGTCACCGGCTTTCAGGTTCTTCTCCTTCACGAACCGGCTCCACCCTTTGGTCAACACGTAACTTTGACTGCTGTTCCAGTACGAGTACCTGAACCTCCACACTTTTCCCCCGACGTCCTCAAAATTCAAAAGCACGCCTTTGCAAGCAGAACCGCCACTCGTGCTAGTGGTAGTGTGGTTGTTGAAGTTGTTTCCGCTTTGTAACGGAAAGTGCTTTTCAGCGTGCTGCTTTGGGATCACGAGACGGTTCAACTTCCCGACATCGCTCGGGGTCACCGCTTTCTCGAAAAGCTGCTCACGCGCCTTCGGGACCCGGTCGGACCCGAACGGGCCCAGTGGGCCGTGGGCCCTGGCCCGCTTCCCGTTGGCGTCGAGGAAGCCGTAGTTGTTTCGCTTGCTCTGCTCCAGCTCGTCATTGTAAGTGTGCTTCCTCAACATGTCGACGATTTCGGACTTGGAATGAGTATTGAGGAAGGCGGCCTCGAGGTCGTCGCTTTCGTCGTCGTCGGTGGAGGTGGCGGTGGCGGAGGGCTTGAAGTTGGTGACGGCGTCGCGGCCGCGGAAGCGCTGGGCGGCGACGTCGTAAGCCTTGGCGGCCTCGTCCTCCTCGTTGAAGGTGCCAAGCCAGACGCGCTGGTGCTTCTCGTAAATCTGGGCGCCCCAGCGGCCGTTGGGCTGGGGGACGACGCCCTTGTATTTGGAGGAGGGGAGCTTGCGGGACTCAGCTTCGATGCCGATGCCGCCGCCGCCGCTGCTGATTTCGGAGTCGAGAATGACGCTGCTGGCTCCGCTGCCGAGGCGGCAGAGGCTGTTGGCGTGGGGTGACGACTTGGCAATTGGGGAAATAGCGACAGTAGTAGGAAGAAGATGATTGTTGGGTGAAATGGATATGGAGTCGCTGGTTGTGCTTTCTTCTGTGCTGCTTAAGCTTATGCCATCCATTGTTTTTGTTGACTAATTGAATTGTGTGTTTAAAGAAGGAGAAAGCAAGAGGGGGATAAGAAGGTGCTTTAGATGTATGAATGATACAAGTACAAGAGAGAAGAGGTGTGATGAATTGGGATTGTTTCAAGGTTGAGTATATATATATATATAGATATATATAGGGGGTGAAGTGAAGTAAGGGGGAGGGTGGGTTGGGATTTACTTATTATGTTTGTATGTTTACTGTATGGTGTCGATGTGTATAAATATTAATATTAATATTAAATTTGAAGAAGAGATATGGGTATATGTGGGTATGGTGGGTCAACCCAAAGCCAAAGAGATTGGGATGGTAAAGAGGTAGGAAGGTTCATGCCTACAATCCTTTTTTCCATTTTCATTTTCATTTCATGCTGTAAGAGAAAAGAGAGAGAAATGGGAAACAATTGGCAACTGGGTGGGGACTAGTTAAATGAGAAAAACAAAATAATTAAATTTATAAATAAAATAAATATGAAGTGGGGTCTATGTAGTGCATCTGTTTCTGTGCTGTATCTATAGGCTATAGGTCTTCGTTTTTTGGGTATATGCAATAGAATATAAACTAAACGGGAAGGGAAATAGGCTTTCTCACACACGCAAATTACAATCAAAATGTCATTAAATTTTGAACGTATGACTTCTAATTTACAAATCAATATCGACTATACCCCTGTTGATACTGGTGTAGTAGGAATAAGGGTGATAGATAATATAATGGATGTGCGGGTTGTGGGCAGTGTATGTGAGGTGGGGCCCAGAGGAGGGGATGGGGAAACAAGTTGATGAGGTTCACATGAGCATGGACCTTGTTTTAGTAATTAAGTTCATCCCCCCTGAAAAAAGCATTTGCTATGCTTCTCTCTCTCAGCTCACCCTTCCAGCATGGCCTCCCCTTCTATTACCATCCATCATCTTCATTTATTTAATAAATATATATATATATAAATGAATCTTATCTGAAATGTGATAATCTAAAATGATTGTGCATAATTAGCAATATCACATAAAGTTGGAGAGTGGTAGGATGTTTGGATTAAGAAGGTGTGTTGCTTTTATTGCTCCAAATTATAATTATAAATTATAATTAGATAAACATTGAGACAAGGAGATGTTATGTAACCAGTTGCAGCTCCATTCCATTCCATTCCCACTAGGATGGGTTGTGGGGCTAAAGTTAAATGAGACCTTGTGGGATTGGGATTTTTTTGGATAGGCATTCACCTCATCTCTCTCTCTCTCTCTCTCAATAGTATACAAAGCCAAAGCCTAGGCTCATCCAACAAGAAATTCCCTCTCTCTCTCTCTATGTGCCACCCCTAATAAGTTTTACCAGCTGGCTTGATTTGATTCGTCCTTCCCCTACTTTCATGGTTTGTCTTATTAGCTAGGTTCAACCTTACCTTAGTATCCCCATCCCCCAAAAACACAAATATATATATATATATATATACTTCCTTCCCGTTTCTTCCAATTCCATTATTTCCAACCAACATTGACATTTCTCCCTCCAACTCTCCAAGTGGCTAGGCTACCCTCCGTTCATGCACACACCATGCCTGCCTGTTATACCAATATTACTCCTTTTAATGTGGACCGTTTGATTTGGAATGGGGATCAGAGACATCCTAATCAGACGGCGCTGAACTCGTTGTCCAAATATTCAGTGGGCCCAACAATTACGTGTTTTTCATTTGTGGCAAATTATAGGCGACGGTGAGGAGGGTGTCGAGGATTTGATTTCAATTGAATCCAGATATATTTTTTTCTAATAAAAAATGGGTTTTGTGTACGGACGAGTCCTCGGTCTTCTAAGGGCCCACATGCAAGTTGATCTTCAAAACCGAGCGCTGAAGACGGTGGGTCAGCCCGTTTTTTGGGCTTTGCCTCTGTGGACTTGTGGTTTCGGTTTTCTTACGTGGGTCCTGCTGCTTCTTTCAGATTCCACTCTAATTTTTTATTTCTAATAATACGATGGATTTACGTGTAATTAACCTCTTTGTTTTTTTTGGTCCCTATTTTCTAACTTTGATTTTCAGAAAACAGCGGACGTACGGTATTAATTAATGTATACTGTGCATACGGAACCCGTGTCTTTCTGTTATCGCCACTCCTTACAAGTGGGAACTCAACAAACAAAATAACAACATAAATTATTTGGTGTGTCTGAGGTGCATCATCTCCAATAAACTTGCTTGTACCACATAATGATAATATACACTTCTAAATATACCGATACCATTCGCAATGCATAAACGATTGACAATCATATATTTCTTCGCACGGACTAGGATTTGAGATTTATGAGTAAACGATTGATTAATGCTAGTCTTTTTCATTCTGAAATTACATTGGTATGGTAGGGCCAAAATATTGCAACATATAAGTGAAGTGGTCATACATTTATTTGCTTATCTAGAAGGAAGCATGTCGATTCTGCATTTTCCATTAATTTGCTAAGCGATTAGGTCATCCCTCATTAGCAAGATTGCCAAAGCATGTTGATTGGTTGTGTATGTTACATCAGTTCCTTTCAAATCCAAGAAATAAACATATGCATCAAAAAATATATATATATCCAAAGGCCGACACAATATAAACAAATAGTGAAAAACGTGCATCACATATCTTCACCTTTTGTGATATTTTTCCCATAATTAGATGATTAAGAGTAGAGTTAAGTTAACTATATTATCTTCTTGGAATAATTTTTTGATCCCACCAACCAAGCTCTCTCCTCACTGGTATTTAGATCTCTTCAAATTCCTCTCTTTAATCATCATCTCATCTATCTCCCAAGTAAGATAGGTGGGTAGCCTCCTCACCATGCCATGCCTAAGCCTATCCTTTTCACATCTGGATAAACGTTCGATTAATTTTTAATCCTTAATTAATTAAGACAATGTTCAGGTGCTTAACCTTTTCCACCTGTTTCTCAATAGCCTAAACAAATATAAAAAGCTGTTCAAAAGAATAAACACTTTTCTATCAACTACGTGGCATGCGCCCTTATCGCAAGTTAGCCAACATAAACGTTTATTTATTTGAAAATTACTATATATAGTGGGGCTGCCGACGAGGATCCTTATTTCACATGTCACCAATCCCAATCTGGTTAGTGCATGTATTGATTTCCAAACTCCAAAGCAAAAGCATGCGTTTATCTGTTTCTTATAGTTTATATTAATATAATAATTAAGATTAAAGTTTTGTGATTATCTGCGGAGATTTACATAATTAACGTTTAGCGTCGGCTGTTTCCAAGCCTCCTCTCTTAGGCATTTTCAGTTGTTGATGACTGAGGATCACTATGCCAACACATTCCACGTCTATACTTTTATATTTTTGTGAAGAAAATAAAATATACGGGAATATTTTTGATTTGGATCCTTGAAGAGAATAAAATTGAAGGGAGCTTTTTAATCGGCCAATTGAAACTGACATCGAATTAAATTATATAACACTTAGATTAGAAGCTTGACTTTTATTTTAATTTTCTCACAACTTTATGGTTTTTCAGGTAGTGATGAATCTGATGATCTCATCTTGTGCGGTTTTATAATGGAAAAAAAGTCGACATGCCGAGGAATTTGGTGATGTTTGTTTTTGATTGGTTGGAAGAGGATAAAGAGGATTTGTATTGTGTCATCGGCTTTTCTTTTTCAGTCATGGAAAGATTCAAGTAAGTATACAAATAGAGATATATATATATATATATATAGGACATTTAAGGCAACAACAAGTTACAATAATGGATAAATAATATTAATACAATTAATTTAATATAATACAATATGCGAGAAGATATAAAGAAGTAAGTTCACTGTCCTAACCAACTGACTTCACCAACGTAGGTCTGCAAAATAAAGGTTTTTTTAACTTGCACGACTCTCATATTGTCAGTCACTAATCGTGGATTAGTTTCCTTAATTAACGCATAACAATACAAAATAATGCAAAACTCATCAAAGGGGAGGTAGGTGTTTTAAGAGTGACATTATTAACAAGGCTTGCCAGTTGCCAGATGCAAGGTGGAGGTGGACCACTGGTCCCCAAAAACAGGTGAAAACCCCCTATTTTATTTTTGGCAATTTGCACCAGTTGTGCGAAAAGAAACGCGGAAGTAAATATTTTCTTCAAATAATTTTTAAAAAAAAAGAAAAAAAAACAAAGAAATGGTTATGGGACAAACATGGGGAAAATGTATTAATTTTCTTGGGGGTTGGAATTTTTCGCCACGTCAAGAACACGCATTATTTGCTTCGCCATTTGTTGTTTGTTTCTTATCGTCCAACTTGCTTCTTTCCATCTGTTGTCTGTTCACACGCAAAGCAACACTCCACCCACAAATAATATAACTAGGGGCCAAGCCAATTAAAATTAATTAATCACAAAATTAGATAAAAAGGAAATAAGTAAAACCGAGTGATATCATGAGATCCTTGACCGTTGCCCGATCCTCTACCGACGTGGACAATGACCCACCCCTTGCGGGTCAAAACCACGTGATCGTATATCACCACTCAAACAAACCCTACTTCTTACTGAGACTGTGTAACTAATTTAGTCAGGTATTAATTCATTGCAAAGTTTTTAACTTCAGTTTGAAACTACATTACAAATGTGGTTAAGATAGATCTGTTGACTAAATGTTACTTAACGAACACGAACACAAACATGACTGAATGTATTAAAATTCAAACTTTTAGGGTTGAGGGCTAACTAAGAGTCTTAGAGTTAACTGGAAGAGAGAGATTAAACGAAACAATGCAGGAAATCAACGCATAAGTCCAGCTAAACCCTAGTGAGAAAACAATTGAAGTTGGTCAAAGAAGCTTATATATATATATATATATATATATATATATTGGAGTGTAGAAGATTCTATATAAATTTGTATTAAAGTAAACGAAAGGAAAATGATAAGTAGGCAGCCACATTGTTTGCAAGCGAGGAACAATAATGAGTTGAGGAGAAGTAGGGTCATATCATATGTAACTAGAAGTTGCTTTTGTTGACTCAAACAAAAAGCAAATGCAATACCACCATTGGTCCTTGGCTTTGGGCCCCACTGTCCCCTGTGTGCCACATAACTCATCCCATTGGCTGAGAGGCCATGTCTCACAAAGTCTTCCTTGGCAGTGTTCGATACCCACCACAGTTCACACCAGCTAGCTAGACCTAGAGACCTAGAGAGATAGAGAGATAGAGAGATAGTCTGTAGAAAATTAATAATAATAATAACTGAGAATATTATTCGCTTCTAGATACACCTGCACTGTTTCAAGTCTTTTGACCCACAAATTGAAGCAATGGGGTCTCACTGATTTTGACTTGATCAACTGAATTTGAATGATATTTTGGGCTTTTTAGCTTTTTTTCTTTCTTTTCTTCATGCTTTAATGATTGTCCGCTCTCAAATTCTCTCAATCACAGAATCATTTGCATTTCAATGTCGGCTTGTTTAATCTTACATACTTTTTATTTTGACGTGATGGATTCTTTATATTTCACATCAAAACTTGAAAAAGATAAAACAATCGTTAACGTGTATTACGTGTATGCGTGACTTACTTATCTCTAACAAAACTCTCAAAGTTCCTATTCATATTCCAACTAAACCAGTTGTATTGCAAGAGGAATAAGAAACATATTTTCTTAGGGTTAAATCAGCAACTAATGACGTGCGTAAAATCGTTAAGAGGAATGCTAGCAATCTTCTCTCTAACCTTCTCTCTTTTTGGCTTGACATGTGTCATTCACCTTACACTTAAAATAATGTCATTAATATATTATACAAGCTAACTTTTGATTTCCAAGTTTACTCTTATTAAATGTATTCAATTTATCTAAAAAGAGTCATAACTTTCTTACAATCTTATTAAATTTTTTTATAAAGAAAATATCTTATTTTTTTAAAAAGAGAAAATATCCCTTTTTTTAACGTCAAGTTTAGACTCTTTTTTTTTTTTTTCTATCTAAACCTTTTGTGTTAAAAAAAACAAAGAAAAAGAAAGGGACATTTCCTCTTTTTTTTTAAAAGCTGGTATTTTCTTTATAAAAAACAAATTGATGTTAAAAAAAGATTAATAAGATGGTAAGAAAGTTGTGAATTTTTTTTGCATAAATTGAATACATTTAATAAGGGTAAACTTGGAAAGCCGAAGTTAGCTTGTATAATATATTAATGACATTGTTTGAAGTGTAAGGAGAATGATACATGTTAAGCAAAAAAGTGAGAAGGTCCAAAGGAGAAGGTTAGAGAGAAGGTTGCTAGCATTCCCCAATGGTTAAATGGTTAATACTAAGGCTAAGCTTTCCCCAAATGCAAGTGGGTCCCAGTATATTATTAGTTAATGGACTAATGGTGAGGTTATTTATGTTGCCGACATGGCACGCATGAACTTAAGCCTCCTCACTGATTTCATATAATAATAAATATCATAAGTCAAATTAAGCTTTGCCACTTGGTTCGGGGTTTGTGGTTGGCTACCAATTTCCATTTGCCAAAATATAGCGCAACAAAACAAAACAAAACAAAAGAAATAGGAAGCGATTGTGATTGTGTTTTGTTTTCTTCTGTTGCAGATAAGCATTTATCTTTCTCACTCAATGTAACGTCATCACCCGTCCATGCCATTGCCAATTTGCCAATTTGCCATGCCACCACTACACTACCTGCCAGTATTTTATTTTTATAATTTAAAAACACACACTTGCCAAATTATGTGGGTGAGATGAGACAGTAACCAAATCATTAAGAAAATATAATATACCAATGGATTACACAAAATTCGAGGTCAACCAAGCAAGTCAACAAGTCGTATGCCAAACTATTTTCTTAATTCCGTGGATTACTAGTCTAGCGTACATTAAGGGAGCACTAATTACTGATTTGAATTGGAAGTTAAGGTGGTGAATTGGTCTAATCAGATATTAACCAGTGGAGTAAAACTCATGTTAAAATATCATGGAATTCAAAAGAGAATATCTGACTCTGATCCAGCAGGAGGGTGGTTGGACGTGGAAATATCACACTCAAAAACAAAGAATAACCAAAAACCAAAGACCAATACCTCTCTTTAATTCGAGTCTTTAATTTAAGTTGTAAGTCTGAAAGTCGTCGCCAAACCTTGTATCAAAAGGAGAGTCAACTCAAACTTGATGAATTTGTTTGTTTTGATGGTGTCCAGAGTCAAAAGCTCAATGCAGCAGCTCTCTTCTTCTCTACTTTAATACTTATTCTTGGGAATTTGTAAACCATACATTTTTGTTAGGTTGATGCCACCACCACCACCACCATCCCATTGGATCATTTTGTTTTCAATCAAACCTGACCTGACCAAGTTGGGCCACTTGATCTCTCCCTCCCTCCCTCCCTCCCAAGTCCGCTTGTTGACAAAGTCCTAGGCTGCAAATTGCAAACCCTACTAATTAAAGATAAGTGAGCATGGATCAAATCCCTGATCTCTCTTAAGGAATGAGAGTGCCGAACCACTCACACCAACTACCTTGGTTAGTCATTTGGTCTTATTAGTACTTGAATAGTTGTATTAATTAATGATTAGAAATTAAGATTATCTAAAGACATGACATGATGATGCATCATATTCTTTTGAACAAGCAGAGAAGCAGTCCAAGAAGCAAAGACCCATGACTCAAAGTCTTCTCAAACTGAAAGAGACAGGCCAACGTGGATTTTTGTTGCTGAGCATAATTTAAGGACTCCATGCAATGTTTAACGACTTGTTTAATAGCAATTAATCCCATCCCCTCTCATTCAAAGTAGTCCCTCCATTGCACCCAGGGAGTTGATAATCGTGATCAGCTCAATTAATTAACTTTAATTTTTGACAATTTGCAACGAGTCATGTGTGAAAGCATGAGAGATTCCTTTATTCAAACACAATAGGTCTCTGGATGAGAAGATATTTATAATTTGTGTTGGTTTCGGTTGCTGGTTTTGCTGCTATTATAAATCAAAGTCTAAATAAATATCCATTCAAATTTGGAACGTGACATGAAGAATGAGCTAGCTGTCGAGAGAGATGAGATCAGGTCATGTGGTCCTTGTTTTACAGCGGACGGGTCTCTCTCTCTCTCTCTCTCTCTCTCTCTCATCGAAACGTGCTGCCTAATTTGTAATTTGCAAGTTTTTATTTGTGATTTCTAGTGATGAAATTATGACTTTTGCAATATCTTTGTAAGATCCCACATCGACCACGTAGAGGGGGTAATGTGCCTTATATGTGTATGCCCGCCTCCATATAACAAGAGGCCTTTTGGGAGGTTACTAGTTTTGGAGTCATGATAACTAAACAAAACCGTGAGGACAGAAAGAAAGGCCCAAAGCGGACAATCCCGGGATGTGACAATTTTTGTCAAAATGGCAGCTAATCTAACCTCACACTTTGGGAAGTCATCAGGTTAAGAATTCCATTACCTGCTGCTTTGTATGTTAATTAAAAATATATATTATTATATACGATAACATGTGACTTGTTATATATAAAATGATTGCTTTACATAATTTTGGGGGGTTGAAAACCCACCTCCCATCATATCATATTGCTCGACTGGATACTTATTTTTTCAATTTTATAAATTATTATAATGATTATTTTATTTTATTTTTATAACTTTTTCCACCTACTTGAAAGGTGAAAATTCTATCACGTTAAGCAACAATATTTTATAAAAAGATAATTTTATTTCCCTAATAAACAAAAATAGTGAAGCTCTTACTTTCTCATTATTAGGCACATATGAAAACTTTTTCCACCATAAGACTGCTAATTGCATATCAAGGTTGAAACTCAGTTCACAGACGCAGCTGATAATAACAAATGGTACAAAAGCGTATCTTAATGAAAAATATGAAAAAATGAAGACTATATTTTCAGGGGGTTACCTCAATTATTCATCAGAAAGAACAAGCCTTCCAGTTGCTTAAATTAGCATTACGAAAATCCACTACAAAAATTACACATTTCTGCAGGCAAATACTAATCTGACCAAAGATCAGTCAATGCATGTAGATTTAGTGTGGGAGGGGATCATTAGACCAGAAATCAGTAACAATGAAACAGCGACCAGTTGGTAGAATTGTGAGTTCCATTTCATGCACTCAACTATAAATTTACATCAATATATCTAACAAATGCTGAGACTTTGGTATAAGATGGCTGGGGCCTTATGCATTTCTTTCGTCAGTCAAAATTTTTGATCCATTGTATTCTGCGGACTGGCTTCAGGAGGACTTCATGCCTGAACAATTGTTCCAAAATGCAAAAACCATGAAGCCGACTTCAGAAGCAGGGGTGCTGCTGTCCACATCATAATCGAGAACTTTGTACAAAACACAATTAAGTTCCTCATTGTATGTCTTCTTGGTAAGTCAGTGTTAAGTTTGCTACTTTCTTCTTCGAGAAAACACTTCGTTACCGGGGAGTAAAAGGTGTTAATGCCTTGGCATGTTGGCTCTCCATTTCAAGAAGCATCAAGGACTTCTGTCTCTGATATCTGTTTCTCTTAGCAGCAAGTGCTGGAAGAAAAGCCATTAATTTTTTATAAAAAAAAAAAACAAAAGAAAGAACCTGTCAGTAGAAGAATTTCAAAAAATAAAAGCATTATAGCCAACTATCTGATTAGCCAATACTGCCTAAGATTTCCCACACGAATCAAAAAGTATTTCTGGCTGTTACAAGGAAACCAAATGCTAAAATAGTTTAAGATTGCAACTAAATATCAAAATCTAAATAAGATTGAACTTATTTCATACTCACACATTAAGTCTTGAGGTAGGCCAAAGTCATAATCATTCCTACGCCTTCGGATGCAGATTATGTATAACACCAACAGCAGCAGACAGAAAACAAAAACACAAGATACAGCTATTGCAATTTTACCCTTCTTAGACAAGCCACCATTTTCCCAAAATAGAGGGCAATCAGGCAAAGATGGTACCCCACATAAACCTTTGTTACCATAGAGACTGTCAAAGAAACACAGTAGCTCATTGGTTAAATATACAACAAAAAGCTACATTCAATATTTATCTTAACCAACAAAAACAAAGAAAGTAAATGCAACACATGTGATAAACATTAAGAGGTTCTTGCGAACTGATGTAACTCCTAGACAAGGTTTGTAACACAACTCATCATCCCTCTTTCGAGAAAGAGGTCTTGGGTTCATCTCCTAATAGATTACAAATCTGAACCCCCAAGGCCAGCCAACCCAATGGCCAACAAAATAAAATAGAAAGGCCAGGCTATAGCCCATGTTTTGAAGTGCAGCCACAGGAACCAAAAATGTTTTAATACCAATAGCAAATTTTGGACAGTATTCAGTGTCTTTCTCAAACTAATACAGCAGGTTTCATATAAGTTTGCTGGTAAAACAATATATACATACATATTACATTTTAAACCTTACCAAACCAACAAGCATACATACAAGTATAGAGAGAACTTACAGCTTCATCAAAATTTGAAATAATATGTCAAAAGGAGAAACTAATAATATAAAATTAAATTACGACATACTCAATAGATCCACCATGCACACCAATCGAATACAACTCCTCTGGTACTTGGCCTTCCAATAAGTTATTATTCATTAGCCTGTGAACAGAGAATGTGCATTAACAATATAGAAATAAACACATGGAAAGCGTTGGGCTACTCCAGACAATGCTTCTTTCACATTGTTAGTTAATGGCAATTACCTACTGTATTTATGAATGATAAAATATTAGCTTAAGTAGAAATTCCTATAAAACATCCGCAATAGACAAGACTAGTAAGAAAGTATTGAGACCTTTCCAAACTAATGCATTTGTCCCTCGCAGATGAACAAGAACTTACTCTGTGTTGATTATAAGATCTTTTGAGTGTGTATTTTCTGGTCAGTGTCTTCGGCCATAGAGTGTAGTGTGTTTTACTCAACAACATTTATTTATAATACTTGGCTTGAGTATTGGTAACATTTCAGTAGAAGAATGCCTATGGATTAAGAAAAGCACAATGGAACAAAGCTCCATTATCACCAAATGATGGACACAAATATACAAGGAAACTACTTAGTACTTACACAAGCTGGAGATTTGAAGTGGCTAAACTCTGTGGTATAGACCCGGAAAATTGATTGTCTGACAAATCCCTACAAATAGCAGTGTACTGAAAATAAATAATAACTCGGAAGCACATAAACGACTAGAAAAATAAAAGCAAACATCAGAATATGTTAACATATGAAATTAACAGGCGTGCTATCACTTTGCAAAACTTAAATATAACAGAGTTTTTGTGAGAAAGGAAAAGGAGGAACTTTTCCAGAAAAGAGGTCAGCAGAAGATTTCGCAGGTTTGTTTATCACACTGAAGTGAAGCTAATAATAAATATACACATCGAAACTGAAATGACAACCAAAACGAATATTATAATCTTCAAACAGACGCAACTCCTAAGTGAATTGATGACAGAGAAATGTTATTTAGAAGAAGAGTGAGAAAGGGGCCAAGAAAAATGCTTTGAAAGAAAGGATTCCAAACTGCTCGGTAAACTTGTTTCATCAGTGAAGCATAAGAAAAACACAATCCACGTTACCTCTTGAATTGTATAATAGAAAAATGATGCATACGAACAATGAAATACAGTTTCAAGTCACACAGGGCAGGGATATAAGAAAACAATAAAAGTAAGATTATGCTCAACTGAATCAAAATAGATGCTCAGCCAGGAGATGTTCCCTTAAGGAACAGTTTTCAGTTACACAAGAACATCAAAACAGAATTTATCTTTCACAACAAAGATCAGTAAGTATTTCTACTGACTTGGCAGCAAAATGAGTGGGACTTACAGCTTGTTGAGAGATTTTTGGCCTAGACCAGATGGTAATGTGCCCTCCAAAGAATTAGAGCTTAAGTTCCTGTATATTTATATTCAAAAAACAAAAACAATATAAGCTGAAGCTATAAAGGATATCCACCAAAAAGTAGTTTTGCAGTTGATACTTACAGGCTTGCCAAGTTTGACAAGAGACTAATCTGGTCACTGATAAACCCTTTCAAGCCTTGACTTCCAAGATCACTGAAATACATGATATAATTAATTGAATGTGTAATGCATTGGCTAGTGATTTGCATCTGTAGGTTAAGGTTTAAAATTGAAAAGAAAGCAAAATTAAGAGAATATATTTCTTACATTCGAGATATGACGAGGGCAGTTTCATTCTTATTGAGATGGCATGTAACTCCCTCCCAAGCATCCCAATTCGTAGGAGCACAAGGATCACCATTCCACCCCATTCTATCAGGAATGCGAAGTGAATCCTTCAATGCTCTCATAGCTACCACTGCAAACCAGTCATAATCCTTCAATGCTTTCATCATTAATCAAACAATTAAATAATAAAGTCGGATTAAATTATACCTTGTTCTGGAACCGTCGCAACATCAGCCGGAACCAGAGCGTAGCTCTCAAGCCCACTGATCAACGCCGCACCCTCCACACTCTGAAGCTTCACGCTCAGCACCGTGCTGCTCAAATTCTTGACAGTGTAACTCCATGAATAAGCCGCGAAGGTCCCGACCTCCTTGAATATATCAATTCGATTCACGTTCTTGCCATTGATGAGTATATCGAACACTCTCTGCCCCGACTTGGTCACGCTCGAATCGATCTCTGCGAAATGGAACCACAACAAGTAATCGAGCTTCGCGTCCACCTGCAATTCGTACACCAAAACTCCTTTACCGTCGACCAACGTCGCCGTCTGGTACAATTTCATCGGGAAATAGTTAGGGCTCTGGTCCGTGTTGGCAATAGTGTTTCTTGTGGACAGCGATCGGACCTTGGAATCGTCGTCTGTGGATCGGACGTCCTTGTCGTTTTGCCAGGAGCGGCCAAAGAGATCGGTGTCGTTGCTGAAGCCGGGGCCAAACTGATCGGAACCGCAGGTGAAGCGGCCGTAGTTGACGAGAATGTAGTTTTGGCCGACGGAAACGGCGTTGTAGGAGGCGGGGTCGACCCGGATGAGCTGGAGAGATCCGATGACGGGAGGGTCAGTGGCAATGCTGTAGAAGCAGACATCGGCCTCGGAGTCGGAGACGAAGGCAAAGAGATCAGAGTAGGCGCCGGTGCGGGCGAGGTCCTCGGGCCAAGGGGAGCGCCAGGAAAAGACCAAAGTGCCCTCGACGGAGACGTCGAAGGAGGGGGAGTGGGACTTGCCGTCGTAGTTGTCGTAGACGGTGAAGGTGCGGATGTAGTAGCGGCCGGAGGGCAAATTGGGGATGATGTAGCAATTCTTCTTGCCGGCGGAGAGGGGGAAGTAGCGGAGGGTCTTCTCCTGGGGGTGGCGGAACTGGAGGGGCTCGGAGACGACGGAGGTGGCGCCGCCGGTGAAGAAGCGGTCGGAGAGCCAGGCGGTGTTGAATGGGTCGACGGAGTCGGTGGGGCCACCGCAGTCTATGTGGTAGGAGAGTCCTGCTGTGAAAGAAAGAAGAAGTAGAGTTAGTGAGAGTTAGAGAGTTAGTTAAAGTAGTTGGTCAGAGATAGAGAGAGAAAGAATGCGCGTAATGGTTGTGGAGTGTGGAGGGTGGAGGTTGTTACCGTAGGGATAAGGTGAGGCAGAAGAGGAGATGAAGAGAGAGAGGGAGAGGAGGAAGAAGACGAGGGTCATTCTTTTCTTTGTTCTCTTTTTTGGAGGGAGTGGGATGAGTGTTTAGGACATGACTGATTGACACTGATGAAATTGGAGGTAAAAAAACAAAGAAAGAAAGAAGAAAAGGCGGAGATTGGAAGGCGAGATTAGCGGGGAAGACGAATGAATAATAGAATGGAAGGAAAGTGAACGCTGGTCCAGATTTGGACTTTGGGTCGAGTGAGTCGACAAATTTCAGTAGTGGTGGTTCGGTAATTAACGAATCACTCTTAATTAATTAAATAGTACTGATTTGGGGAGTTAAATCAGGGATTGAGACTAATGCAAACTTACCAGTTACTTTACAGATATAAGAGATTTTTAATTAATTAAAGAAGATTTGTTTGTTATTTTGGAGGGCTTAGTGGCTGGCCATAAATGGGAAAGTGTTTGTCAAATTTTGAAGTGATTAAAGTATTTTTTTTTTTTGGGTGTGGAAATATTAGATAAATCATGAAAAGGACCTTGTCAAATGGTAGATGTGTCTACTTTAAACTTTAAGTAGAGCACAGCAGGCCTCGCGTGAGAGAATAGTAGAGGATGATGATCGGAAGCCGGAAACCGAAAGTTGGGAAATTGCAGAGTGTAGAAGAAGAATGAATGAGGAGGAGGGCCTTGGCTCTCCCCTCCTACGGCTACCGGTTCAGTCTTGCACTGAAAACGATGGAATGAGGTGGGACCCAACACAAACCAGACGATTGTTGAAAGGCTCAATGCCTACGTCTGCATCTTCCATTAAGATATACAGTGGCTTTCTTTTTCTTGGGCTGGCAGCCATGCAAGCCAACACAACATTATACAAGCCTTTTTCCTTTTTCTTTTTCTCTTGACGAAATTTCCCTTTGCAACTTGCAAGAGCAATTAAAAGATGGGACAAAACCCATTATATTTATTAATTAAAACGAAATAATTATTAATTTTGATTTGAAGGGTATAAATAAAGAGGAATGCTATTCACAATCGCTCAAAAGCGATTCTCACAGCACTTGCTAGACACGTGTACCCGTTCCCATCCTTTCTTTTTTTTAATTGTTTTTTCTCTTTCTTCTCTCGGTTGCCTCCCTCTCTCTCTTATTCTATTACTTTTCTCTCTTTCTTCTCTCTGTTGCCTTCGTCTCTCTCTTTTTTCTATTTTTTTTTCCATTGCTCTCCCTCTATTCTCTCCTCCTCCTGCTTCTTCTCCTTCTTATTTTCTTTTCCCCGTCTCCGTCTTCTTCTCTGTATCTGTCTCCATCGATGGGTTGTAAAAACCCAAACCTTTTGTAACACAAAAACAAATACCTCAAGCTTTAAAAACCCAAACTTCTTCTTCTCTGTGTATGTCTTCCCCCAAATCACAGTTCTTCTCCCTCAGATTTCTTAACTTTCTTCTCTCTTTTCTCTCTGTTTCTCTTCTCTCTCTTTTTTAATTTCTTCTTTTTCTTCTCATCTGGTATCCGAGAAAGAAACCCATTTGATGGGTCTCGGAAAAATTCTAATGGAGCTATTGGTGCTGGAGGTGTAATCCGTGACTCTACAGGGGACTGGGTCACAGGGTTTACAGTTAATTTGGGTAAAGGCCAAATCTTAGAGGCTGAGATATGGGGGCTGTTCTTTGGTCTCAAATTGGCAGCTGAAAAAGGCATCCCCAACCTTGTGGTTGAGATGGATTCTGCAACTGCAGTTCAGCTTTTGAGAGAGAGACTTAAGACTTGAGATTAAAAATGGAGGGGAGTGCTGAGGTTTCAGACCAGAAAAATAGAAACAAAAGGGCTATGCAGGCCAGAGAGCACGGAAGGGAAGAGGAAATGGAGAGAAGGAAGAGAAAAAAATAATAGAATAAGAGAGAGAGGGAGGCAACCGAGAGAAGAAAGAGAAAAAACAATTAAAAAAAAGAAAGGATGGGAACGGGTACACGTGTCTAGCAAGTGCTGTGAGAATCGCTTTTGAGCGATTGTGAATAGCATTCCTCATAAATAAATAGGGACAGTGAATGCGATATGAAGACAGTCAACTGATACTAATATGTTTAATTATTCCACTAATTAACAGGCCCGGCTCTTGTAAACTAATCTACCTTGTTATTTAAAATAATTACTTGCGCCTTGTTTGCTAGTTATTGTTGTTGCCTTGTATGTATGCATGCATGCATGCCTGGAGTTGCGTTGAACTCTCTGTGTATCCGTGACCTATGGTTTGTTGTTTTCTGCAATTAAAAACATATCTATTAGCTGTTAGGAAATAATTCTATCGTGCGCAAATATAGAGACAAATCACTGTTATGTCGTCGTTTAATCTTCTTCATTTCAAAGCATAGTAAAACGCTTTCTGTAGTAAATAATGTCTTTGTTTTCTTTTAAATAATAATATTATAATTATGTAATCATCGAAATTGTGTAATTTTAAGGTTTTCTTTCAAAGATTCTTTATACCAAAAAAATGGGATAAATCGGACATTGTTTGGTCATTTAACTATCCCACATTCTCATTTAGTGTTATGTAATCAAGTGCATTTTCTTTTGCATATTATAGATTTTCAAATAACTTTTGATTCATATGATTTTTGGCATGAATAGAAAATATGGACTTAGTCAAATTGGCTAGAACGGATGTGTTCCCCAATATGCATCCAAATTTGAATCTTCCTTCTTGTAATTTAGAGTATATTAAAGTAAAATATCGTTTGTATCTAAAGTATATATATTTTGTGAGGGAATTTTTGAAGAGTGAGGATTGCCTCCCCTCCCCAACCTTATTCTAGATTTGTCGCATTCCATGAGTTCCATCTTTTCCGTGACAATTCCACTCTCAAATTGCCTAGTATTGTACATACCTTTAACTATATGCAATGATTCTATCGGTGTTGTGCTTTTGTGGGCTATATATGTATATCCCACCAAACCAAACTAAGTGGGCTGAGGGGCCGTCCGTCTGACTTTGGGTAGTGTAGGTGGGTGGGTTGAGTATTTGATTTTGAGATGGGTTATTAGGGTATCAAATGAAACTACCAATTCCTACCTTCCGGATCGTGTGTTATGAGTGACACAATAATACAATATAGGACACGTCAATTAAGAATTTAAGATACAAAACAAATACCACAAATATAAAAGCATTTCTTAAAACAACAACTATCCACATTTAACATGTTAAATCACGTCCCCATTAACATTATTTAATTAAATATGACTCTGCTTAAAATGACATACATGACAATACCTTTAACATCGACTTGTTATATATGTTATAGCCAAGGCTTTCTAGTGGCACCAATCAATAATGAATGACGTTTAGAAATCAAAATTTCATGTAACACAAATACACAACACAGAACCATGGTGAGCTTATATATATATATATGATCGTGACATTTTCATGACAAATTTTCATTCATTTATGAAGAACACAATCCAACAAAAATGCTACATATGGCATAATAAATCACGCTTGGGGCAAATGAGATTCATCTGGCAATTGATGTGACGCAAATGAAAAATGGATCACTAATTGACGAGGTAGATAGTTATTGCCAAATGTCCGTCGTGGTTGAGAATGAGATGAATGCTCTACGAAATTCTAATATTTGTTTTGTATGATATATAGAATACACCAGGGGTGAGGTGAGGTGAGGTAAGGTGGGGGGGAGTAATGCCAGTGGCCATTTAAATAATTAATTAACACAACTACACAATTAATCAAACGTAAGCGAAACCACCGATGATATGCATTCCAAGTGCCAGGTGGAATGGAATAATGGATCTTATTCCAAGTGGCAGGTGGAACCCTCTTAATCGCTCATCTCCAGCTGTATATCATCCAGATCAAAATAGTCTTAAATTATATTTTAAATGAATTTAATATAACTGTCCTAACCTACTGCCAAACCGTCTACTCTATACGGTCTTCAATTTATAATGCAATGCATGGCTTTGATGGCTTTCCCATTTCTCAAAATTATGCAACGGTCGAAATCAAATTCAAGTATTATAGCAGCAGTAGAGTGCATTTGTAGCAAGTGTCTGCTTTAATCACTGAATTACGGAAGCTTCTTTAGCCTATATTTCCATCCCTAATCTAATTTCCACATCAAAAAGCATTAAATTAAATTTTACCATCCATCCATCGATCCCATAAAATAAATACAGATGCATTCACGTGTAATGTATTGGGATTTGCTTTGCCCATTCATTCCCTTAATTACATTTTACCATCCATTCATCGCTCCCTACAAAATAGATACAGCAAAAAAAATATCTTATTTGCTGCTAATTTCAGGCCACATTCCCTAACTTTAACTCTTAAACAACGCCGCCGCGGCGTCTTATTACTGTAATCCTATATATTTAACCCATCCCAGTAATTTATTTGAACGAGACGACATGACGTCCACCGTATGCCTCCCATCGTACGGCCCATTTGATGCCTACCGTGAAAGCTTTAACCATGCACCACAAGATGGCCACACCTTTGTCCCCAACACAACTAACAAACCCACGCGTCTTTACAGCCTGGCTCTTGCCTTTGCACCACCCCCTCCCTCCCTCTCTCCTCATTCTATTCTCTGGAAAACATTGAATGCAAAATCAATCAAAAGTATCATCTCTCCTCTCTCATACTCCATTCCCAGGGCCCCACAAAATACCAAAATTACCCTCTCACTAAAACATCCCTTCTCTCCCCTCCATTTCACACTTCATAGTCCAATATCTAATTCCCCTTCTCACTCAAATTCCCAACACCCCCAGACCATGCCACCGGACCATGGTCGCCTCTATTTCCTCCTCATCGTCCTCGTCCTCACCGCCACCGTAAAATTTCCGGCGACATCCGCCGTCGAGCTCCCGAAGTTTCGAGAAGCACCTGCATTTCGGAATGGACGAGGATGTCCCCGGACCGCGTGGTCCTCACTGGGCCAGCACTCCCACTACAACCCCTCCATCATCCACATCGCCATGACCTTGGACACCACCTACCTCCGCGGCTCCATCGCCGGCGTTTTCTCCGTCCTCCAGCACGCCACCTGCCCCGAGAACATCGTCTTCCACTTCATCGCCGCCTCGCACCACAATCGCCGACCCTCCGACCTCCTCCGCCACGTCATCACCTCCACCTTCCCCTACCTCACCTTCCACCTCTACCACTTCGACTCCAACCTGGTGAAAGGCAAGATCTCCTACTCCGTACGGCGCGCCCTCGACCAGCCCCTCAACTACGCGCGAATCTACCTCGCCGATATTTTACCGTCAGGCGTCCGCCGCATCATCTACTTCGACTCCGATTTGATCGTCGTCGACGACGTGGCGAAGCTGTGGAACATAAACCTCGGGAGGCGCGTGCTCGGCGCGCCGGAATATTGCCACGCCAACTTCACCAACTACTTTACCCCGAAATTCTGGTCAAACGCGGCATTCGCGGCGTCGTTTAAGGGTCGGAGGGCGTGCTATTTCAACACGGGGGTGATGGTGATCGATCTGTGGAAATGGAGGGAGGGAAAGTACACGGAGAAGCTGGAGCACTGGATGAGGGTGCAGAAACGGTGTCGTATATACGAGCTGGGGTCGCTGCCTCCGTTTCTGTTGGTTTTCGCGGGTGACGTGGAGGGAGTGGAGCACAGGTGGAACCAGCACGGGCTTGGAGGTGACAACCTGGAGGGGCTGTGTAGGGACCTCCACCCTGGGCCCGTGAGCCTGCTGCATTGGAGCGGGAAGGGCAAGCCGTGGTTGAGACTGGACTCGAAGCGGCCGTGTCCGTTGGATAGCTTGTGGGCCCCCTATGATCTGTACCGTCATTCGTCGTTGTTCTCTGATAGCTGAAGCCGCATCGTGATTCACGGAGGCTTGCGCTATGTCCGACGATCTCTGCTCTGCCGGCACGCGACGGGGGCGGTGGTGATAAATCCGACAATATCAATGTCCTCTTTGTCTGGGCTGGTTTAAGGCATTGGAATTTACAGCGGTTAAAGGGGAATTTTACTAGAAATGGCGGGGATAGTGTTAGTGGACACGTGTTGAAGAAAAAGGAATGGATTTTGAAGAGGAAGGTGATAAATTGTCGGTGCGTGGTAAGAATTTGAAATATCTACGAAGGCCAAGTATGGTCTGGTAATTATAGTAGGTGAAGTGGAATGGCCCAATGGCCCAATGGCCCAATGGGTGGGTATTTGGTGAAGATTCGGAAATGAAAGATTGCATTGTTTTTTTGTTTTTTTGGTTTCTTTTGTGTGTGTAAAAGACTAAAAATAGATATTGTTGGTAGTGGAAGTGGAATGTATCAAAGGTGTTTACTACTTTTCACTTTTGGAGTACAATCATTGAAAAAGAAAAAAGAAAAAGTTTCTTCCCAACCTACCCACTAGTTTCTTTTACTGTAAATACGGGGGCGTTTTGGTTGTTAAGAATTTGTTAGAATAATGTTTGGTTTTGCAAATTAAAATTGGGTGATACATACTTGTGATGAAGAGGACTTATTATAAAAAGGGTCATGCTAGGGAGATCAACTTGGGATACCAACTTTCTAATAGAGGTGGAGCCCACCAATACAATAGGTCCCACGCTCTATTAGAGAGTTGGTACATAAGTTGGTATCCCAAGTTGATCTCCCTATCATTTTTCTTATAAAAATGAGCAAACTCCTGTGTACGGAAGGCAAATATCATTCATGCGTTTCTAGTTTTGAATGGGATGTTGTGAGATGCCTCAGACCTGAAAACAGTGAAAAGCAATGATTCGATTTTTGAATAAAGAAAATAAATTATTATATAAAATATAGCCTTTCATTAATTTGAGGTTGAGGAGCTGCTACGAAGAAAGACTTGTATAAAGTAAGGATATTACTATTTTGGTACTCCGATCAATAAAACTATGACATAAATGATATAATATTATTAATCAACTAAGTATTTCTCGCTGCGATGGCATAATGGCAGCAACCAACCATGGTGCAGTGCAGTAAAAATTGAGCCACCGACAGCTGGAGTGGATGATAAATGCACTCACCCTCCAAGTACCAACCAAGGTGAGTCGTCCCTCCCGTGCTCATTCAAGCCCATTGTCTAAAAGGCTACAAGGACAACAACCACCGTCAACAACATTCAAGGCCATTGCCTAAAAGGCTACAAGGACAACAACCACCGTCAACAACTGACCACAGACGCATTAATCTTAAATGCAAATTAATAATAATATAACAGAAAAGGAAAGTCCAGCAAAAGAAAACATTATGTTGTGGGCGTTTTCATTTTTTGTTGATGGGCTTCTGACTCTGAGCAGGCAAATGAAATGAGCCAGACTTTTTCTATGGTGGGCAAGGTCAAGTTGTGCCTTACTGGGTTGCATAGCAAAAGACAGTTCAAACATGGGTTTTGGAACCCAATCTTAATTTCAAGACCAACCAATATTTCTACTTTCCCAAGCCCAATTAGTCTTGTCTTTTTGTATTTTTCCATACACGATGCACATGAAGGTCCCACTCCAACTCTGTGGTTGCATGTGTTGACGTGTCAATCTGTCATTTTTTGGTGAATTATTATCCATGAATCCCATTGAGCCATTTCCCTCCACAAAATAACGGTCACTAGGAAAATAAGAGAAAAAAAGAAAACACCTTCGAAAGAGAGAGAATCTACATTGAAAGACATTTTTGAAGTAAGCCAGCGACTATAGGTATCTGGATTTTCACCCATACAAGTTCTGAAAGCCTCTCTCTCTCTCTCTCTCTCTCTCTCTCTCTCTGTACAGCCATGGCTGCTACTGTTGCAGCCGGGGGAGTTAGTATAGGAGTGGCCAAGCTCCACCCTCACAAATCAAAACCCACAACACCATTTCTGGGCAAGAAGCTTAGAATTAATAAACCCAGTTTCGAACCACATCCCAGTTCAAGATCAATAACTATCTCCAACCCCAAAACGTTGCTGGTTTTCGCCTCTGGCGGCGGCGAGTTGATCCATGCGGTTCAGGACCTCTTTTTGGGCGTGGGAGTGGGGCTTCCGTGTACAGTCATGGAGTGCGGTGATATCATATACAGAAGCACTCTTCCGAAGCCTAATGGCTTAACACTCACAGCCCCTGGTGCTATTTTGGCTCTGAGTGCCGTATCTTATCTCTGGGCTACTCCTGGTGTGGCTCCTGGGTTCTTTGACATGTTTGTGCTTGCTTTTATTGAAAGGCTCTTTAGACCCACTTACAAGAAGGTTGGTTTTTGGCTGATTTTTGGTCTGATTTTGGATTTTATTTGGGAATCTCAATTTTGTTTTGTGTTTGGTTTTGTGGGACAGGATGATTTTGTTTTGGGGAAAAAGTTGGGTGAAGGAGCTTTTGGAGTGGTTTACAAAGGTTCATTGGCTAATAAGAAGTCTTCTTCCAAGGTATAAAGTACTTAATTGAATTTCTTTACATAAATTTGTTATTTTACTTGGTCTAGTGAATGAATTAAATTTTGAACATATCAAATGGATTGAGTTCAAAATTGAGTTATATGATTTCAACAAGTATTGCTTAATTTGCCTTTGCAATCATTACTTCAATTTTGATTTGTGTCAAAAGTCTGGGTTTTGATAAGGAGCTCACTTGAATTGTCAAATGGGCAGTGTCTTCTCACATTGGAAGAAAGAAAAGAAAAGAAGAGTATGAGAATATGATATGCTAATATGTTATGTTTTTTGGTTGTCACTAGAAAGAAGGTGACTTTGTGTTGAAGAAGGCCACTGAATATGGTGCGGTAGAGATTTGGATGAATGAACGTGTGCGAAGGGCGTGTGCAAATAGTTGTGCTGCTTTTAAGTACGGCTTTCTCGAGGTGTTACTCTATAATGCCTGCTAGTTCCATATGATTTTAAGGGTATCATTATATCTAAAGTTTGAAAAAGAATTCTTTGATAGCTCATTCCATTGTACATTCTAGTTCTATCCCCATTATAAGAATTAATACCATGAATCTTGTTGCAGACTTCTGCAAAGAAAGGAGCTGAATATTGGCTTATATGGCGGTTTGAAGGGGAAGCCACGCTGTATGATTTGATGCAAAGTAAAGACTTTCCCTATAATGTTGGTACTTTCTCTCATCAGCCTTTTGGTTGCCCTATAAATTGCCAGAATTAACCATTTTTGGTGTGAAACTGATGATTTCTTTGTCATAATTAACATCCTAGCAGGAAAAGTTCGAGACATAGTTATTTGATTATTCAGTTGAAACTGGGATTGCACCACTATTTTCAGTCTAGTTATTAATTATGACCAAAATTTAGATATTCTTTACCAACAGTATGCTACAAGCTTCCATGGTTCATCCATCATCTATGTTTAAACTGATCTTTGATTCAAAAAGGAAAATTTTGGAAAAATTAATGATAATGGGACTTGGCATGTTAATTGCTGGTTACATGTTGCTTCTTATTTTTACAGTAAATTTTGGTTTAATTTCATTCTACAACTGTTAACTTCACTGATGGTCGCATAAAATTCAGGTAGAAACCATGATTATTGGAAATGTCCAGGACTTGCCAAAGGGTTTGGAAAGGGAAAATAGGATCATTCAAACAATTATGAGACAACTGTTATTTGCGTTAGATGGTCTTCACTCAACAGGCATTGTACATAGGGATATAAAGCCACAGAATGTTATTTTCTCCGAAGGTAATAATACTTAATGGCATGCTGTATTTGAGTCAATGGAGGAACTGGAAAAGTTCAATTATTCTCAGAGTTTAAACATTTCCTATTGCTATTTTAACAATGAGCAGGCTCTCGAACATTCAAGATCATTGATCTTGGAGCTGCAGCAGATTTGCGAGTTGGCATCAACTATATTCCAAAGGAGTTTCTTTTGGATCCAAGGTAAACCTCTACTTGGAGAAGACAATGAATGATGAGTTTCAGTTTCTACTTTACATCTATGGACGAAGGAACTAAATTTTCAGCACTAATATAGTTAATGTCGTCTGGAGGGATACCTTAAAATAGTATCAGGTTCGTCAGGCTAATGCACCTTGAAATGATCCTAAGTACTGATTAAACAGAAACACCCACAATTTAATTTAATTTGCAAAAAATTATCCAGATGGAGGTCAGGGCAAAAAATATTTTTAAAAAGTTTCAGCAAAAAGCCTGCAGTTTGTGAAGTTCGTAATACATGAGACCTGTATGTTAATCGAATATATGATATTTGATTTCTGAATGAATGCTAGCTGAATCATCAGTCTTAAAAGTGTACCCTTCTGATTTACATAGTTTTAGTAATACCTAGGTTCAGTTTTCTTATAACATCTCACTCAAATTGATGTAGTGTTCTCTTATCAGAAGGCATTCATGATGTCTTTGGATCCTTCCCTTTTCAGATATGCTGCACCAGAGCAATACATCATGAGCACACAAACGCCATCCGCTCCCTCTGCTCCAGTGGCAACAGCACTTTCCCCAGTTCTATGGCAGGTGGAATATTAACTGTGAATTTGGTTTTGATTATAGCTAGCTTACTTTCTCAGGCAGCTGACTGCTTTAATGGTTTTTGATTATATGGTCTTAAACAGATGAATTTGCCCGATAGATTTGATATCTACAGTACCGGGCTCATATTCCTACAAATGGTGAGTGACAAAAATTGCTAGGTAGCTATAGTTGTTATGCTAACTAATTGACTGATACTCATTCAACTTCTTATTATCACACACGTTCAGTTTCAAGTTTATAAATATGGGGGTTTTAAAGGGTTCATACTGACAGTCTTCTTCCTGTAGGCATTCCCAGGATTACGGAGTGACAACAGCCTAATACAATTCAACCGTCAACTAAAAAGGTGTGATTATGATTTGGTTGCATGGAGGAAAAGCGCTGAGCCTCGTGCTAGCGCCGAACTACGAAGAGGTTTTGAGCTGTTGGATTTGGATGGTGGAATTGGATGGGAACTCTTGACATCAATGGTTCGATACAAAGCAAGACAAAGAATCAGTGCAAAAACAGCTTTAGCATATCCTTACTTTGACAAGGAAGGCCTGTTGGCTCTGTCCTTGATGCAGAATATGAGGCTGCAACTGTTTCGATATACACAACAAGATTATGGGGAGGCTGCCAAATGGATTATTCGGCTAATGGCAAGATCTGGAACCCAGCAGGACGGTGGCTTCACAGAAGCTCAGCTTCAAGACCTCAGAGTTTGTACCTGAACTAAGTTCAGAAATCAGTAAACCGTATTCTTTTCAGGATTTGTATGCACAGTGATCTTTATTTCTATATTGTGCAGGAAATGGAGCCTAATAAGAAGAAGGCAAGTGCTCTAAGAAGAAATGCTCTTGCGTCAGCTCTTTGGCTCCAGAGGAAGATTGTAAGAACATTGAATGAGAGCATGGATGAGCTTAACCAACGTAGGAAGAGTCTCTGGTGGAGCAGGTGGATTCCCAGAGAGGATTCAAGTTCGTGAAGACATGCTTTTTTCTTCCTCCTTTTGTAAATGTTGTGTAGCTGTCTTAATTGACCAACTTGGTGATATAGAATTATGTTTAAACATGACAGAAAGTAGCTGGAATCTAATAGAAACATACCTCGAATACTGGTTCCTCCTAAAAAACAAATCCTATATATTTTGAGCACACGTGCAAGGACTTAGAATACGGATTATAAATCTTATGACACAGTCCTCCATGAACTGCAACTGCAAGCAAGCATTCTCAGTCCTGCTTGACCAAAAGAATAAAAATATTCTGAGTCTTTCAATATCAAGGCTGTGTGAGCCTGTGATGCACTTGAACTAGGCAACTTGATTATTCTGCTCGTGTGCTTGCCTTTTTACCTTCTTTCTCTGTCATTGCCTTCCTTTAACTTGAATATAGGATCAAGTTTTAAACATTAATTAGTAACTTATTCCCAATTTTTACCCTAAATTGTTGTCATTTTATTTCTAGCAAATGGACTTGGCAAACCTAATGCTCGTAGTTGGACTTTGGCATGGATCGACGGGTCCGCCTCTAGTGTGATTTGGAGTTAGTCATTTAAGCAAGCAATCTCACCCTTCCACCGACAGCAAAACCAGTTTACCAAAACCCAGTTGGCCGAGTTGGGCTTCTTCCTTTGTGTTTCATAGATTTTTCTTTTTCATTTTTTTGTTTGCAGAATTCCCCATTTCGTCAAAAGTTGCTACACTACGTAATTATATGATTATCTTAACCAGGAACCAGCCATGCAAATGACCATGCTGGCTATGTGGTCAACGAGCACGAACACAATAATTCACTAGGAAATTGAAGTGTACGGCAATTAAAAGCTGTAATTGACGCACATTAATTCAAGAACGTGGCTTAAAAATTATTCAAATCAAAGCTTCCTTTAAAGAAAAGCATGCCAAAACCCGATATGCATGTAAGAATACAACTGTAGTTGCCACTCAAGTCCGTACAATCCACAGATGTTTTTCACATGTTCATGGTTGATGCTAGCTAAGCTTTCAGCTGATTGCCATTTTGAATTTGAATTTGAAAAGGCAGAGGAAATGCTGTGGAAGGGAGGAAGCACAACACAACATGTGGCAGAAGGAAGGAATTGAATTGAACCTGAAGTTGCTTTTAATAGAAGCATCAAGAACAAATATAATTCAGGGCTTTAGAGATAAGATAAGGTTTAATATTATGTTACAGGCAATGACATTGTAAATCACGAGAACTTCACGTGCAACTCTGTCTGGCCTTCTTGTTCAGTACAACCAAGCCAGATTATTATTTTTTTTGTTCCAAGTGCGTTTGGAACAACAAACATAACATGAGACACTTTGAATAAAGTGCTCTCAGACTCAGAGATTAAAACTAATTAGCACCAATTTCTAGCTCTAATCTGGGTGTAATCTGTGATTTGCCTGATTAGATATTGACAGCTTAAAATTGCTCACAGAAAGAATAAAAAATGGAAAATTTTGCTTATTGGAAGTTGGCCTCGTGAGAAAAAAATGGGAGGAGCACGAGACAGAGCAAGTGGGTTGGTTTGCTTTGTTTCTGGTGAAGCATAAGGTACCTATAAATTAATCAATCGCTTGGGTTTTCAGGTCTTATATAATTGCTTCGCTTTGCTTGGGAAATCTTGGGCCTTTTGATCCACTGCAAAATGCAAATGGCTTCATCATCATAATATATTTTTTAGTTGCCCTTTCCATATATTCCTAGTGTCTCATTTAGCACACACAGACAACTTTGTCTGTCACATTGCCCACCAAATATTTCAGTCTGTGTTTAAAGTGCAAGCTCTGCAAATCTTACTCTCTCATCTGCATGCCCTGTTGCCTACTCTGCAAATATATAACACACACACACACACACATATATATATATATATATATCATCATGAGATGAATCAGCAAATTCAACTTCTGGCCTTTATTCTGAAAGAACAAGCCAAGCAGAAAAAAATGTCCATGTTTTAAGAAACCCATTTCTCAACAAGCCTTGTTTGTTACACAGTGAAAGTTTAATGACATCATCTTTGATAGAAACCAGCCAAAAATGACAATGCACTCTCATCATCTGCATTTCTTGTGTGCTCACTGGTCACCTAAAATATGCAATAATTGCCGGAGCATGGTACAGGGAAAGCCTAACATTGCTATCAAAGCCGTTGTCTTGTCCCTACAGATATGGTTCTGCTATATATTTATAGTCTATATGATGATAAGCTGAAGTCATTAGAGTCTTAAATCATGCTGATTAAAGTTAGTTAATATGCATTCTTATGTAGGATTCAACTTCTTCCCACCTCCTATCCTAATCCTATTGCCTGTTTACGTGGATCCAACAAAAAGTTAAAAAGAAAAACAACAAGGAAAAGCAATAGAAAAGAAGGGAAATTTTGGTGTTTTCTGCAGAATTATGACCTCATCATTTAGAAAATTTGAAGGTTCAGCTCATAAACTACCAAAAAAACAAACTTGCTACCTTGTGGTTAGTGGTGGCCGACCCATTATGCTGGTGGGTAATGCCTACACAAACATATTGATATATTTACCCAAATAAAAAAAGAGTAAAATAAAATAAAATATGATATAATAGTCCAAATTAGAACTATGTAGGCATAGCAATATTACATGTGAGGGGGAGAGGGAGAGAGGGGTCCTTGTTTTGTTGGATTGTTTTATCATTTTCTTATGTGTTGCTTGGGGTATGGATTCCAAAGTGGGTTGTGGGCTCCATTTGGGGTGTTGTCTGGTGAGTTTGGGGGCACTTCACACCCTTTCATGCCCCATCCTTGGCTCTTTTTTTTAGACCAATCTGATTGTGTGAGCAATTGGACCACACCCCTCTCCTCCTCTTTCTATAAGAAGCAGAACCTCCCTTTGGCCTTTGCACTTTGAAACCAATTCACACAAGCACATTCCCTCAAAAACCCTCATTTGACTTGCAAAAACTCAGCACCAGTCAAAGAGAAAAACAAAACAGATTGTAAAGATATGAAGATTGTGAGCAATTCCACCATGGCAGGCAGCAAGAGAAGGCTTTCTTCAAGCAAAGGACTTGGAGGGGTCCTCAGAGAGCAAAGAGCCAGGCTTTACATCATAAGGAGGTGTGTGGTCATGCTCCTTTGCTGGCATGATTAATTCAAGTCCTAGCTAAAGTTTTAAAAGTCCCAATAGTCCATGGCATGATGGGCAAGAAGATTTTGGTTCCTTTTTTCTTCTTCTTAATTTTCCCCCTTTTTTTTCTATCTTGATCTTCTTGGTTGAGTGTAAATAGCAGCAATGTTCTTCTGTCAGGAAGTTGAAACAAAATTTTGTATGGGTTGGGCCTTGTGGGGCTAGATATGTACATCGGATAGCATAATATAAAGTTTGATATTTATATTACAAGCTAGAGTTGTTAGTGTTCCTCATTCTCTCTCTGTATATTACAAGCTTGAGTTTCTTATGTTTATATGATTGAGCTACAATGATCAACATTCGTGTGATTCTGGCCTTAAATTTGGAAGAAAGTTCCAAACTTGCAACTATGAAGATTCAAAAAAGAGGGAGGTATAAAGTTTCTTCAATCATCACCTCCCTAAAGCCTCTGCTTTACCTCAGAAGGTCAAAGCAACTAAAGCCTAAGCTTTTCACTTCCTATAATGAACTTTTGATTGTTAAAATTGAAGATTCACATGCATGCCCATTGCCCAACCCAAGTTTTCTTCCTTTTGAGATGGTTTTCTCAATCTATTGATTTAAAAGAAGAATTATGAACAGATCAAATTGGTGCTCATCAGCTTAAATATCTTCTCACAGTGTTGTTAAAGGAAATGGACCGTAAGCATTCTCATGTTAATCATTTAAATTTCAAGTGAGGATTGCATTTGGAAATTGTAGGGTTCACTTCAATCCTCCACATAATTTGTGCTTTTTTGGATTGCATGTCCAAAAAGTGCAGAAACCATAAGAGATAGATGCATTCATAATTAGTACTTGATTTAGTCAGTTGATGACAAAATTGTACCTGAGATGAGACCAGGTTTAATTAAAATTAAACAAACAATTGCAGTTGGGCCCATCATCACTAATCACTATAATATTATAAGCTTTGATTGTGACCTTCTTGTCTTCAACCCCAACAGCACCACCACCACCACCATATCCTCAAAATCAATTCCACCTAAGCCTTGTCTTCAACTAAGTGAGCTCCCAAACATGGCCTTGTGAAAACAGCTTTTCACGTTTGGGTCAAAACCCAAACTCAAAGCTCCCTCTTCCTTTGTGGGCCACTTGAATTATTGGATCCCAACTCATGTTCACGTGTGCCACGTGTACGGTAATGATGGGCCTACCCCCAATAGTATTCCCTTTTGTCTCTTCTTTCCTTTTAGAGGAAGAAATAGGGAAGGGTTAAAAGAAAAAAAAGGCCAGCAGCTTCTACTTTTGTTGGAGTCATAAGTAAACCCCATCTACTCTCTGGAGCACCGTAATTCTCTACGCACTCACATAATACGTTGACACGTAGTTGCACAATGGTAACTGGACACGTGGCATACGATCTATTATCTTTGTAAAAACCAAAAACAGCTCTATTTTGTTGTCGTTATTTATTTTCTTCCTCTTGTTGTGTGGGTCAGAATGTCAGTTGCACAGGAGCTGAATGTGCAATCTTATATTCTGTTGTCGGCCACATAGGATAGTGCCACCTCTCTCTCTGTTTTCCTCTATTTTTTCTGTCAGGTTGGAGAAATACTTCCTCACTCCAGTTTAATTGTCTCTTTCTTCTTATTTGTATCCTCTTTTACAAGTGATATGAGGAGATAAATAAGAAAACAGGGCAACTAAACGGGAATACGAAATTTTTTCTCCTCACAAAGGGAGGCTTTTAGGATTTCGGGAGCTTTTACAATGAGAAGTTTAGAGTTAGGAGTTTATTTGATGAGTTCAATCCTACCATCAAACTACTTAAAATGTTTAAGTCCATTAATTTCCTCACATTTGTTGATGGTGGGATTGAAACCTTCAAATAAGCTCCTCACTTTAAACTCCTCGTTATACCTTTTCCGCATTATTTGAGGCTCTCTCTTCTCTTTTGGGCTATTTCGGCTATAAAAAAAAGCCCAGAGGCCCCCGACAGAAAGCCGATTGGGTCAAAGCAGCCTTATCATGCCCACGTGCGCCTCCCCAATCTTCAACCCCACCACACAACCGATTCTATTCTAATCAAACATGCGGCCCACGTGTGGTCCACACTGGGCACATCCCTTGTTCTCCAATAATGAAAATGTTACGCATCATAATAAGCGCAAGTGTAACATGGATGATATGCGTTATAACCCATCAACATCAACATTGAATATGGATAAGTATGCAGCTTCGTCATCAATCATGAAGATGAAGAAGATTCTCCAATACTCTTTTCTTTCGCTGTTTTCCTTATAGGATTATAAACAAATTATTTAAGAGATTAGCATAAATAGCGTGTGATTTCAGATCTCACACTAATCAATGACACCTTAGTATTGGTGGGCGTCATTGAAATGCTATTGATGATAACTAATCACGATTGATTGGTGATCACACTCAATTCCTTGTTAGGATGTGGATTATGGAAGGGAGAAAGTTTAGTGTCTTGGCATAGTTATCATTTAATTAATCATGTTGACTTAGGGTTTACTTACACTCTTTGGGATTATTGGAGAAGAGATGGGTCCTGGTGTGTCCCCAATATTAAGAAGGTGGCCTATTAACTCTATATGATATTAATATACGATATAGGATAGAAGATTATGTTGTGCCGGATGCCAACCAGGTTGCTGAATCTCATCTCTAAGACCCCTAACTGAATAGCATGTATACACATATTGTTAGCAGTTGAGGTCAGGTAATTACAATAATTAACAACATATTCTTAATGTCTTATTCAAACTAGTGATTAATTAAGATTGAATCATAAACTAATTTAGCTTCAAAGTAATTCAAGAATTTTTTAGTGGCATTTCTTCAGTTGGAGCCAAAAAAAATATTGCCAGGGTGCTGTGGCCCTCTGTGTCTACTCTTTAGCCGCATCAAGGCATCAAAAGAGAAGACCAAGGCCCGGCGGCACCGGACGCTTTTGCAACACAAAAGGGTACGTTTCCAAGTGCATATTGTGCTAAGGAGAAAAGCTTTAGGTAGGTCTTGCTAATACAACAAGGGTGGGTGCCCTACTGTCCAACAAGGGCACTTACCCTACAACATGCTTACCAGGCCACTAGCAAAGGGTGCTTGCTAGGCTAGGTCTTAATCTGCCTTCCCCACCAATCAAGATCATGCCTGCTCATCAACAAGCACTTGGAACCTCAAAAGTGATTAATTCATAAACAGGCCAGGTCTTAATCTGCCTTCCCCACCAAGCAAGATCATGCCTGCTCATCAACAAGCACTTGGAACCTCAAAAGTAATTAATTCATAAGCAGGCAAGGTCCAGTGGCGCTAGGCTAGGTCTTAATCAGCCTTCCCCACCAAGCAAGATCATGCCTGCTCATCAAGAAGCACTTGGAACCTCAAAAGTGATTAATTCATAAGCAGGCTAGGTCCAGTGGTCTCTCAAGCCATTTTCAAAGCCAACTTGCTTGTTCTATAAAGCCCTCTAAGTTGATGAATGTCTTATTGGTCCAAGCTGTGCTTCTCATTTTATTACATGTCAGCAATTCACTAGTGCTTTCCTTGGTATAAAGTTTCCAATAATTTGCTGGTCCACACGTTTATGTACTTTTAGTTTTTTTTTTTCCTTGCGCGTTTTCTGTAGTTCAAAATCCATTATAATTTCCATTTTATATGTTCAACATAAGTAAAGTGTCATGCGCACATCTTAAAATGCAATTCACTACATAAGCACTTTGCTGCTTACTTTGCTGGAAGCAGTAACTAAAATTAAGCCTGGTATATAAGAGAATTAATAGGTTTATATATTTGGATGTCAATGTTTCCAATCCAAAGATACAAAACAAACCAGATAAAACAACTGCATTTCAGCTTGAAGCTTAAAGAGGGCAGAAGTGTAAGTTTGATCAAGGCTCAAACCCAAAATATCGGTGAATTACAGTTACAAAGAGTCTTTTCCCACCCTTGACAAAAAAAAAAAGTCTTTTCCCACCAGATATCACGATTCAAGCTGTTTGGCAAAAGGTTAGATCTCAGAACCTGAAGATGATTTGACAGGCAAAGTTAAATCAAAATGTAGCTACAAAATATTTACCACCATGTAACCATACTCAAAACTAGAAAGCCCAAACCATATTCAGTCAGCCAACTTGACACCCCAAGAAAGGAAACTTTCCTGTGACCCAAATTCCTACAAAACCGAATGAAGAAATACATTGCCATAAGAAAATGCAAAGAGAAAAAATTGACTAAAAGAATAAGAAGCAAGACTAAGTGGCAGAGAAGGCGACTTACGAGCTGGCTAAGTCGGAAATCTGGAGGTGTATCTTCTAACATAATATTTGCAGGATCAAGGACAATATTTTGGCACTCCTCTAGATCCTTCTTTAAATTCTCTGGTCCTAGCTTAGCATAATCAGCAAGACGGGGTTTGACCTGTGCTGGTTCACCATTTTCATGTCCAGCCCTAATTGGAGATTGACTCTGAAGAAGATCATCACACAGAGACAACCCTTCCACAAGTTGTTGCGAATCCAGAAGATTCTGTGACTCGCTGTCCCACCATTTTGGATCTTCCTGAGCATTGTTTTCAGTGTTATTTATTACTTCATCGGCTTCATTTTCTACATTGTGTTGATCATAATGGTCAGGCTTTTCAAATTCAGGATGAACTTCATCTTCAGCATGGTGCATCTCAGGATGAACTTCATCTTCAGCATGGTCCATCTCAGGATGCTTCAGTTGAATACAGAAGCCACAAAAATAGCCCATATCAGTATCTCTTTCGATCAATCATTTACATTAAATCATAAAAATCTTAGGCAGCTTGCTTATATCTTAGAAACATGCCACTACCAATTACAGCATCCAATATCCCTTTTCTATTAATGGAGAGAGTATCCATTAGGGCAAGAATGTGAATGCAGACAGTATAATATTTAACTCTTCAATTTGAGTATGTTCGACACAAACAATAAAAATGTCTTGACGTGCTGTTAGCAGAAAACTGGAAGTAAACTAAAAATCAAATATAGAAAACAAACCATACCTGAGGAAAGGGATCTCTGGAAGTAGCAGGAGTATCTTGTCCCAAATCAAAATCAGCAAGCTTTCGTTCAGTGCGCGGAGGTTCAGGAGTCACCGACTTGGGAGTGACTGGATCTACTTTTGTGATAACTAGATCAATACTTTCAGGAAGATCTTGATCAGTTTTATCAGCTTGCTTGACTTGCTGCTGCTGGTAATATATTTTGGATATAACATACTCTCCATCCTTCTCATCCTCCTCAGTTCCCAGGTGATATTGATGCATAACCCAATTGGTTTTCTTAGGTTTGCCTCCTCCGACCGTGCTCATGTAGAGAACCATAATCTTCTTACATCCTCTTTGAACCCCATCCAACATCACTGGTTTAGTCCTTCCAGTCTTGTGCCAGCGAACATCACCATCACCATCATGTATTTTTCGGCGCTTTCGGGTTCCAGTATTGTAAGCCTTAATTGCTCTGTGAAAGAAGTGGGATGCATTTCCATCTTGCTTAACACCTAAAATTTAATTTTTTGAATCAATTAATAAAACATTAAGGACCAGCATTAAGCAAAAAAAAAAATGTTAGCCACTTACTTGGTAGTTTGTGAGGATGGGAACAACAAATTCCTTCATCATCATCAACAGTTATGATAAACTCATCAATAAAAGGATGGGGTTTTAACTCCTCTGCACCAGATTTTGCAATTAAGTGCCATATAATCTCTTGATCAGTTGGATCAAATTTTACACCCTTGGGTAAACCCGGCCACTCTTGAGCAACCTGGAAAGAGAAATTGCAAACGACTTTTGTTAAAAAAGAAGATCCAAGAAAAAGAAACAAACTTTCATTAACTAAATTGTTGGAAATGTTTTCCAACAAGAGCTTCTCTAACTGATGGGTTTTCATCGATGAACGTTAAAAGTGTAATATCTGGATGAAAAAACAAAAACAAGAATCTTACATCACTATTGTCAATTGTATATTGGCAATTTGGACAAGCTCTAGTTGGGTTGCTTTGCCATTTAATTCTTTCAGGATCACTGGTTCCAGATGCACTCTTGATTTTTGTGGCAATTCTATTTTTGTCCACCAACCATGATGGTCTGCATAGATCACACAAATTATTACACTTGAAACAATCAGTTGCTCCAACATATGGATCAGAAAAATACTGTAAACTCTGAACCCATCTTAATTAAAACCAGATATTCTAATTAAGCTGGGAGTACACTGAAAATATACATAAAGGTATAACCAACATAGGACAAAGACGATTGAGAAGAAACAACATATGAAAGATTAATCAATCATTATCATAATACACCACCAAAGTATTAAAAGTGCCTAAATTATCAGAACACACACAGAGGTGTGTCATTGCAAACTGTGAATACAGGTGACCTCTGACTTTATGAGAACACAGCAAAGCTCATACTATTTAGAGGCTGTTTATGTTAGCTCAGGTGCACACGGCCTCTTCCATCTCTTGGAAAATAAATGTATTACACATTATTATGAATCCCTCTCTCAACCTTCCCACCTAAATATAATTAAGGGTACACTTTGAAACAGAATAAAACCCTCTGAGGGCATAACGATTAATACATGAAATATACACACATACCCACAAAAAACGAAAAAGAAAAAAAAGAGATTATGGATCTAAGTGTATAGCTCAGCACTCAACAATGACAGCAGAACAATAACCATTGCTAAACATTCAGGATGGCTCTCAACTGAACGAAAGTAGTTTATAAATGTCAGAGCTTAAGCACTGTCATTTGTCAATTGATAATCCACTGTCATTTAAAGCTTACAGATTGATTGCCACTGTTCAGTCCACTGACAAAATACTACATGTCCTAAATCGATAACTGTTTTTCATGGTACATTGATCAGATGAAAACATAAACTATAACAAATTGAATGAAAAACTCAGAAAATTCCATGATAAATCTGAAAGAAGCATCAATAAATATACACACAATTTTAAAAAAAAAAGAAAGCTAAAAACTCTAAAGTCATCCAAAACTGGCCCAAACTAAAATAGCAGCAGAGAGAGGCACATACCCAGCCATAGTTGAGCGATGACGATGAACAAGCCCAACTCAGAGTTCAGAGCTCCAAAGGCCGCCGACTTGCTTTCTCTCTCTCCCCGCTCCGCGCTTCGTCTACTTCGACTGACCGACCAATTGACTCGAACAGGACTTCGGGTATTTATATTTAACTCGACTTTGTTTTTCCCATTTACCTCGTATTTTATGAAAAAAGCAAGAACTAATAAAATATTTCTTTTTAAAAATTTGATTTTGAATATTGAAACCGCGTGTTCTTTTCTTCAAACAAATATATTATATTATATTATTTTTCTTTTTTCTTTTTAACGATTTTCTAGTTTCAATAATTGTAATAAGAAGAGGGCGCGAAGAGGGGAAAGTGGCGACTTGGCGTCAACTTCATTCATTAACCGCTGTTGGTCAAAAATATGTTTTTTTTATTATCACACGTGTCAACCATCAATTAGCTTCAATGGATAGAAAAAATACGGCAAGCATTAGCAATTTATAAAGCATGATGTACCTTCGTTTAAAAATTTAGAAGGAAATTAGCTACTTTTACCGTCAATGTGAGGACAATAGAAACTTTACTTGAATTTACTCTCACTAACAACTTCAGGACAATAGAAATAAAGGATATTCAATGTTTAGATATCAAGTTCCTCTTTTCAACATGCGTTCCCTAAAGCAAATTTCCTTTGCGGATGCATTGGTTGATATTGCTCACCCTCAACATCTCCAAAAAGTTTGGGTTGGGTCTCTTCCTTGCATAGCTATTAGTTATGTATGCTTTCAAATTATATCGATATGACATCAGTGTAACCGTGTGACACTATTTGTTCTTTAATTTATTATAAATTTATAATATATAAAAAATAAAAATAAAAATTTTACCTTTGTCAAAATTTCTAATTTATTTTGTCATTGAAACCCAAAAAATTCATATGAAAGAATTCCATATGATACCACAGGTACACATATTTTATTTTTAGAAAAAAGCAAAAACAAAGCAAAAAAAAATATTTTTTTAGGGTCCGCTAAAATGGCTAGACTAGGGTAGGAAGTAGTGAATAGTAAAAGTAAGTAGCGAATCGGCGATTTCTGTTCCCAATTAATCCCAAATTCCCCTTCGTCGCTTTCCCACTCTCTTCTCCGTTCGAATTCTGCGAAATCCCCAATCACCACCATGAGCAGCAGAGCCAGAAACTTCCGCCGCCGTGCCGATGACGATGACGACAAAAACGACGACCCAAACGACACCGGAACCCCAGCGACGATACCCACCGTCAAATCCTCATCAAAGCCCTCTTCTTCCTCCTCCTCCAAGCCCAAGAAGCCACACAATCAAGCCCCAAAGCTCCTCAGCTTCGTCGACGACGAAGAAAGCGCCGCAGCCCCATCTCGCTCCTCATCTTCCAAACCCGATAAGCCCTCTTCTCGTCTCGGCAAGCCCTCTTCAGCCCACAAGATGACAGCTCTCAAAGACCGTCTCGCTCATACCTCTTCTGTGTCGACTTCTCTGCCCTCCAACGTCCAACCCCAAGCTGGAACCTACACCAAAGAAGCGCTTCGTGAGCTCCAGAAGAACACGCGAACCCTAGCCAGCTCTCGACCCTCCTCCGAACCCACCATTGTTTTAAAGGGCCTTGTCAAACCCACCGGCACAATCTCCGATACGTTGAGAGAAGCCCGGGAGTTGGACTCCGACAACGATGAAGAGCAAGAGAAGGAAAGGGCTAGTTTGTTTAGGAGGGACAAGGACGACGCCGAGGCCCGATTGGCCTCGATGGGAATTGACAAGGCAAAGGGCTCATCTGGGTTGTTTCCTGATCAAGAGACCATAAATGCGATTCGGGCGAAGAGGGAACGGCTCAGAAAATCGAGTGCGGCGGCCCCGGATTTTATTTCATTGGATTCAGGGAGTAATCATGGCGCTGCTGAAGGGTTGAGCGATGAGGAGCCCGAGTTTCGAGGTCGAATCGCCATGTTTGGGGATAATATGGAGGGTTCTAAAAAGGGTGTGTTTGAGGATTTTGATGATAGGGCAGCGGATGCTGTATTGAGGCAAGAAAGCATCGACCGTGATGAGGATGACGACGAGGAAGAGAAGATTTGGGAAGAAGAGCAGTTCAGGAAAGGGTTGGGAAAAAGGATGGATGATGGTTCTAGTATAGGCGTGGTCAGCAATAGTGCTCCTGTGGTTCAGAGTATGCCCCAACTGAAGGCTACTTACTCCGCAATGGCGGGGTATAGTTCAGTACAGAGCGTGCCTGTTGGGCCAAGTATAGGAGGGGCCATTGGAGCATCACAAGGTTCTAATGTGATGTCGATAAAGGCGCAAGCTGAGATTGCTAAGAAAGCTTTGGAGGAAAATATGATGAAGCTTAAGGTATGAAACACTGCTCTTCTTGTCAAAAATGAATTTTTTTAAAATTGAAATTTTTTATCTTAGTGACATTTCAAGGTCTCATGGGAATTAATAATGGAAAGAAATATTGGCTTCTACTCTCTACGTCAATTTCTGCTCACTAGTTATGTTTTTAAGCTATGTGTAGAATAAAGATTTGTCACTTTCCAACAGCTTTTTTGGGATTTGACATTAAGAACAACGGTATACCGTAGAATACATAGCTGAATATGCAAACCATACTTTTGGAAACAAAAGACTCTGCCGGTGTCGGTAACTCATTTCTGCTTGATATATCCACATTTTTTGGGGCGTTGATAGCATATGCATATGTATGACTGTCCACTCAGAATATGTTTTCTGATTCATATGATTTGTTCCTTTTTTTTTCTTTTTTTTTTTTAAACTCTCAGGAAAGTCATGGCAGAACCATGTTGTCACTAACTAAGACTGATGAAAATTTGTCTTCCTCACTGTTGAATATTACTGCTCTCGAGAAGTCTCTGTCTGCTGCTGATGAGAAGTATAAGTTCACGCAAAAGCTTCGTGACTTTGTTTCTGTCTTATGTAACTTTTTGCAGGTATGCTATTTGCAAAATAACAACATGAATTATCATTCCCCCCCTCCCCTCTCTTCCTTCCCATTTACACATATGTATAAGTTCATAGGAAAGGTGATTATGGTTTTTAAACAGACAAGAAGAATGGAAATTGGTGGTGTATGATATACATGGGGAGTTTATATTGTTTATGTTTCTTCTTTGAATTGGTAGTGCCATAGTACTTTCAGTTTAAAAACTACTTTATGTTTCTTCTTTTGTTTTCAATTTTTAATCCCAGTATGGACATCATTTGACCAGAACTAATCTTCTTTTGCTGTAATTCTTCATTTTCAGGTTAAAGCTCCTTTGATAGAAGAGCTTGAAGAGGAAATGCAGAAAATTCATGAACAACGTGCATCTGCTACTTTGGAAAGAAGAAGCGCGGATGATGATGAAATGATGGAAGTAGAAGCAGCTGTAAAAGCAGCAATGTCTATCTTCAGTAAAGAAGGTAGCAGTGCCGAAATAATTGCAGCCGCTAAAAGTGCAGCACAAGCTGCAACTACTGCTGAGAGGGAACAAACAAATCTACCAGTGAAATTAGATGAATTTGGTAGAGATATGAACCTTCAGAAACGTAGGGATATGAAAGGGAGGTCCGAGGCTCATCAACACAGGAAAATAAGGTACGAATCTAAGGGACTGTCATCCATGGAAGTGGACAGTACCCATCGAACAATAGAAGGGGAATCAAGCACCGATGAGAGTGACAGTGAGAGTAATGCATACCACGAACACCGCCAGTTAGTACTCGAGACTGCTGCTCAAGTTTTCAGTGATGCAGCCGTGGAATATTCCAAACTTTCATTGGTCAAAGAAAGGTTTGAAGAATGGAAGAGAGACTATGCATCCAGCTACCGTGATGCTTACATGTCATTAAGTGCTCCTGCTATATTTTCTCCATATGTAAGGCTGGAGCTTGTGAAGTGGGATCCTCTCCGTGAAAAAACAGATTTTCTAAATATGAGCTGGTACTTGTTCATAAATTTGAAGTGCAAAATATTTCACACCTACTAGACAGACTTGCTTCTCTTGTTGGGTGTAGCCTGCTTGGTTGCTTGGTTGAGGCATTAGCCATATTACATCTTTTATAAAAGAACACTGAAGCACACACTGATGTAGTGCTTCTGCTTTGTTCCATCTTTCTAATAAGTTCTTTTCCCCGTTCAGGCATTCATTGTTAGCAGACTATAATTTACCGGAGGATGGAAGTGATTTTGCACCAGATGATGCTGATGCTAACCTTGTCCCTGATCTGGTGGAAAAGGTTGCATTACCCATTTTGCATCACCAAGTTGTTCACTGCTGGGACATTCTCAGTACACGAGAGACGGAGAATGCAGTTGCTGCCACAAGTGTGGTAACAGATTATGTTCCGCCTTCTAGTGAGGCTCTTGCAGATTTGTTGGTTGCTATTCGTACGCGTCTGGCTGATGCTGTCACTAATCTTACGGTATAACTTTTGGATTATCAAACTAAGTTTTAAGACATTTAAGCAGGCATATGGACTGCTATTTGGCTATTGACATACTTTTGCATAATGTATATAATTTATGCAAGTGGTGTATTTATGTTTTATGCAATTGAAATAATAATGCTATCTAACTTATGTTTTAATTATCTACCTGTGAACTCTAGATTGTAACTGAGTTGATATCATTTCTTTTTTCTTTCTTTCATCATTTCCAATTTATAGGTCCCAACATGGAGCCCACTTGTATTGACAACAGTGCCAAATGCGGCACGGATTGCAGCATATCGATTCGGTTTGTCTGTTCGTTTGATGAAAAACATCTGCTTGTGGAAAGAAATCCTCGCTTTTCCAGTTCTAGAGAAGCTTGCTATTGAAGAGCTCTTATGTGGCAAAGTTCTACCTCATGTTCGAAGCATTGCTGCAAATGTTCATGATGCAATTACAAGAACTGAAAGGATTGTTGCTTCTCTATCTGGGGTGTGGGCAGGCTCAAATGTCACAGGGGACCGGTAGGTATTGCTAATGACAATAGTGTTTTAATAATATTGAATTTCCTGCGATTCAAAATATCCCCTGTTGCACTTTCAACTAACACAGTAAACTTCCTTGCATGAGTTTGCTTACTAATATTAGCTGTGTGAATGTTAAGGATGATGATCTGGCTCTGAAATAGTTACTTCGGTGTCCCATGTCTGTTATGCATACTTGACTTAAACTAATGATTTTAAGGATGCGATGTTTTAAGTTTAACCCCAGTTAATCTGGTGCTTGAAATTGGTAACAGATGTAGCCTTCTCCTTTCCTTCCATTCTCCTCCTCCCTCACCTTGTTGAAGGTCGTCCCTACATTTGCATCCAGGGTATTGCAGAGGTTAACGAAAATTGTAACACTAGTTGAGTTGAACATCGCGTTTATCATAGACCAACTCTACATTCCCTATATAACATAGCAAACTTCTTTAATTAGAAGCCTTAGAACTGTCAAATCTAATTGTATTTTGTTAGTATGTGTAGCTTAAAACGTTGTTGCACATCGTAACAACCCACCCCCTCCCACCCCCCCCCCCCCCCCCCCCCTTCCCCTGTCAGTTCCCTTTTATGTGAGTTTTTTGTTTTAACCTTAAGTTTTATATTCCAACCACTAGATGAGTTCTATAAACTGATATTTGTCTACAATATAGTGCCTTTAACTACATGTTCAATGCTCTCTACTCATTTTCCTTACATTGTGCAGCCGTAAGTTGCAATCACTGGTGGATTACGTGCTCTCACTGGGAAGGACTCTGGAGAAGAAGCATTCGCTAGGTGTGACACAAAGTGAAACTAGTGGACTTGCCCGTAGATTGAAGAAAATGTTGGTTGACTTGAACGAGTATGACAAGGCTAGGGACATAACTAGGACCTTCAATCTTAAGGAGGCATTATGAATTGTTAGAAGCCTGAAGAGATTTCGAGAGAGGCCCCCCCAAAAAAAAAGTCAAAGGTCACGGCTACATTTTTGAGCTATCCGTCTAGAGAGGCACTTTGAGCAAACACCAGGTGCAAATCTTGGACCTAAATTTCAAGGAGGCGCTTCTCTCCCCTGTGTTATCGGTGGACATACTATATATCAAGCAAAGGAACGAGCCGTTCAAGCAGGCCCTTTTATTTGATTGTTGCCCCATTGGTAGATGTGCTCTGTAGCATTAGTTCTACTGCGTTCTTATTCAATTTCGTCCCACTCATAAGGGAATTAGGATGTGAAATTTTTTAGAGAAGCGATCTGTGAATTTTTCGGGATAAATTTCAAGTAGTTATTTCGCTTCTGCTTTTACCCTGATGAGATTGCAAAATTCGACCAAAATTTTTAGGCTGAGAAAGAGACGACGTATTTTGCCTAAAATTGAATTATAGGGCTTCTTGATTACGACTTCATAACACCCACTTTGTAGGTAGTATTTCTGAATTTGCACCTAAATCCTAGTTGGTTCATCTGATCTACCAGTTTATGCAGAAAATTGAGATTGGTGGTGCATCATGTCTTGTCACGTCAGTTTATTTTAACCCTCACCATAAACATTTTAATAAGTAGGTGAGTGGCGGCTTTTAATTAGGATTGTTAATCACACCTGCTCTTCCAAAAACGCAAGCACTTTTTACTTCATCATACCTCAACCATAACTTTTTTACAACAAAAACCCATTTTCACGTGTATCTAGCAACCTAAATGAGGATTTTTGTATGTATGTATATATATTCCAATAATGTCACAATACGAATAGTAGGTTCTAATAATTTAGTTTTATATATACGTATTTCCAATACAATACGGATAGTAGGTTCTAATAGTTTATATCGTACTAATCTCCTTTCAGATTGTCTCCTTTGTTTGGGGTAATAATTGTGTCTTGTTCTTATATGTAAACAACACGACTTGGGGGGTTCTAAACTTAATTATCAAGATTCCAGTTTCACATGTCAGATTCGAATGCTGATTATTCGAGTAATTAAAATATTTATTACGAAAAAGATAGTGGATTAGGATTTGGATTTGTATGCTGATTGGTTGAGCACACTTGAAATTTCTATTAATTAAATAGGACTATCTCTCCATGCTGATTAAGGAGGTTTATCTTTCCATACTAATTGGTCAAGCTTCCGGTTTCAAATATGTTTAATCAGCTGCTTGATCATTTTGACAATAATTTTCACCAAATGCCACCTGCTGTGTTAATATTCTAGCAATTTCTATCTGTCCCACCTCTCCCTACATATCCAGATTCCCAGCTCATCAGCTGCAGACTGCAGACCTGCTGCCTTTCTTCTTCTTCTTCTTCTTTTTCTTCTTCTGCTCTCTTTCGTTTTCTTTATCCATTTTTCTTTCTTAACCCCTTACACTAGAACAAGTAAAGTCCATATTTTTCTATTAATTAAGTAGAGCGAGTGACATTTAAAATTTCAAGTTGCTCTGTACATTATCATGCATGGGATCGGGGGTTCTATTCATTCATGAACTTAAGACTTCGAATGTCAATGCTCCAATGCAACAAGCCAAATATGAACAGCTAATTCAAAGTATGGTCTGCACTCATCCCTATGAAGCTTGTAAGATCCGACAAGATCATGAATAAGCATTTGTGTTAGACCAGGACATATGACATGCATGTGTCTGCATATGGAGAAGATATATATATATTGCCCTATCACCGGTTCCGTTTGTATACAATTATATTTGTCTATCTCTATCGTCTTCTGACTGTTCACATGATAAAAGAGATAGAAACATTATTACACCTAAGAATCTCTCGGTTAGAACAAAACAAAAAGGTTAAAACAAAGAATGAGCATGTATAGATCGTAATGTGGATTGGTGCTTGCATATTGTTCTCATTGGACAAATAAATCTACAGTTTATCAGTTCAATAAAATTCATTCTTTTGCTTCTCATTCACGTCGTGTGTTTGGTCAATTCACCATGTTAGTTGGTGAGCTCCTTCTCCATACCTTTTGCTGATATAAAAAACCTGAACTCGAAAACCTAACAAGGTTGAATTGTCATGTAATATAAATGCCGCATAAGTGTCTAGCCGTTTTCTTATCTTGTTGGTCTTCCAACGAAAAATAAGCATGATAGTTATAATTTCATACCTAACAAGGTTCAACTGTAACTTTGACGCACCCGTGCGTGAAGATGTGTAGGTGCTGATGATCATATGACTGCATGCCCTTGGTTGTTGAAACTTGGAAGCTTCAAAAAATTACTAATTAAATGATGGTGAATTTGTTTACCCCACAATGATGACTAATTAACCATTTAATCATTATGAAAAAAGAAAAGAAAAGCAGAGCTGAGACGTGGCAAAGGTGTGTGCTTTGTGCAGTACTAGTTTTGAGTTGTGTGCGTATTTAAATTAGGGGTTGTGCAAACCAATCAGACAGTTTTTTTTTCTATTTCCCAGGGGAAAAAATTACTTTTTTTGTTGGGGTCAGTGAAAACTTCTGTTGTTTCAGCTATTTTTCTATTGATTCTAGTAAATTAAATCTGTAAATAAGATTCCTCGAAGTTGACCCCAAAAAAAACAAACGATTTCCTAGACGAAATTAAAATGTAATGCAATCTCCTCAGACCCTGCTCTGTTTGGATAGTGAGAAAGCCCCACCTCTGTTGTTATCGTTTCACACGTTTGAAGAAAAGAAACCATTGTTGATAATGCGGCACTCAAATTGAAAGTGCAAATGTAAAATCACAAAAAGCTCAAAACTTTATACTCATTCAGTGCAAACTCAAAGCCCTGGCAGACTTGTAGATGAGCACAGAGCTAACTGCCAACTTCCATTTGTGGTTGTGGGGCCTCAAACAAAGACTGAAGAAAAATGGCTTCTTCGTTTTAGTTTTTGTATTTCATAATTTTTGTTTATTGATGGTTTGATAGTGACCCCTAACTCATGGCCCTTGTGGATTGTAAAATAAAAAGAAACAGAAACAGAAATTTAGGATCTAGTTAGATGATCGTCGTTGCCCATGTGATTATCAATCAAGTTTTTAAGTTACAAGATCAACGTGATGTTTAAACAATTTTTGTTGAATTAGTGAGGTCACTTGATAGTTAAGGCTCTATCTTTCGGATCAAGCCGTCGCGACGCGCATAATTAGCAGCATTCTGCTTGTATATGAAGGCATGGGGACTTTGAATTTGGTACGCAATTACTAAAAGTGTGGGGTTTATTAATTAAGTTTAAGCATCCTTCTTGTGCTGTTCAAACTCCTCCTCCCTAGTCTTTCTAGAATGCACAACACGTTACACGAACATGATCGAGAGGAACTCATTTTTGGACTGTGATAATACCAATAATATAAGGTTTCTTGATGTCAAAGCTCCAGTGAATTCGGACTTGGAAGTTAATGATCCAAGATTTGACAATGGACATAAAGCAAATCTTTTGGAATCCAACTGGGAATTGTTTTAACCTCATGAACAAACAGTGCCTAAATTAAAAGGATAAAGAAACAGAGTCAGTTTTATATAGCTCAGCTATCAGTCAACGCATGGGAACAGAGCAGTTAGCTACACTTCAAAACACTCGATCATGATCAGAGATATACACCACCAAAATTTATATTTTGAAGGGTAGATGAAATATAAATTAGGGCCAGCCATGCCTTTTTCCTTATAGGTTAAATAAAAACAAATTCAAATCACCCGTACACGAAAATATATGGTAGCATATTATTCTCCTCTATATATACTTATATAGAATCACATATTTCACACACTTGCACACCCAAATCGTGTCAGGCTTTAATAAGCCAAATATCAATCAAAGGCCCTCCATTTTAAGTTACTTGGGAAAAAGACTTAAAATTTGAAAAGAAATAACAAAAGGGTCAAGGGCTATAGGAGCAGCCAGCAGCCAGCCATGACTGTGTCAACTTGTGTTTCTGCAGCCAAGAATGGCAGAATCCTCATTGTTGGTGCTACTGGTTTCATCGGGAGGTTTGTGGCTGAAGCTAGCCTTGATGCTGGCCAACCCACTTATGTTCTGGTCCGGCCAGGCCCTCTTGACCCTTCTAAGGCTGACATCATCAAAGCCCTCAAAGACAGAGGCGCTATAATCTTACAAGTATGTGTCTGTGTGTGAATAAATATAGGTGTCTATGTTTTTCTCTGTTTTCGTTTTCTGGGGTCGAATTTTTCTTGTTGATTTTGTAACATGTGTTTGTAATTTTGAGAATTTTCAGGGGGTGATTTCTGATAAGGCACTGATGGAGAAACTGCTAAGAGAGCATGAGATTGAGGTGGTAATATCAGCCGTGGGTGGTGCAACAATATTGGACCAGATCACCCTGGTTGAGGCCATTCAAGCTGTTGGCACAATTAAGGTATATATATATATATATAGATATATACACATATATAATAAAACCTTAAAAAAGAATGTAACTAAATATGTCAATGTGTATTTCATTTTCTCATAGTAATGCAACAAAATTTGTGTTGCAGAGGTTTTTGCCGTCAGAGTTTGGGCACGATGTGGACAGGGCTGATCCGGTGGAACCAGGGCTCACCATGTATTTGGAGAAGCGTCAAGTCAGGCGGTGGGTTGAGAAATCTGGGGTGCCCTACACTTACATTTGCTGCAATTCCATTGCTTCTTGGCCCTACTTCGACAACAAGCATCCTTCTGAGGTTCTTCCACCGTTGGATCAGTTCCAAATCTATGGTGATGGCAGCGTTAAAGGTATGTATGATACACATATTATTGGGTTTCTTTTGTTGCTGCACCGATTCGTAAGCCTTATCATGTTTTGACTCATAAATAATATCGAAGAAGTCCCTTTTTAACCACCAAACACACGGTTATTTGAAGGGTTTGGAGAATACCCATTCTGGGTATTGTCCTCCAATTCTTTGCCAAAAATAGAGGGCTGAAAGCAAAAGCTAGCTAACGAAAAATCGTTTGTTAATAATATTCTGATGGGTAGATCAAGCACATGTGGCACTTTTGGTAATATTCTTAAAAAATTGTTTTTAATTTCAACCACTAAATTGAAAAGAGCTGGTTTTACCACTCATGTTTTGTTTACTTACACTTCCTTTTGTTTTTTAAAATATTTTTTAATCATTTTTGTTCTTTCTCTTTCCTATTTTACCCTACAATGAATTAAGGTTTTAATAAATGAAATTAAGAAAAGTTAACATTTAAAAAAAAAAAAAGGAAAAGTCCCAGCAATAAAAAAAAATATAAAAAAATCTATGTACAATATTCCAACAAACTAAACCATTTTTAACTTGTGTTTCAATTTTGTTATTAGGACAAATGAGAGGTGTTTTTCCATATAAATCACTTTAAGTAATTTTAAGTGATTATGGGGTGTGCTTCTCTATAAAATTATTTAAAATCACCTAAAGTGATTATATGGAGAAGTGATTATTGGTCTATCTAAAATCACTCCAAAACCAACCGTTAGTCAATCAATACAATACTAGTTAAATACTTGTTTATATGAATAAGAAATATATCTTGTGTTACACTAACACTAATTTATAATGTTTTTTTAATATCAGAGTCATTTAATTTATTTATTGAAAGTGATAAATGTTTAATTTTTTTTTATAAAAAAATTTATAATGAAGGGTCCAACATCATTAGTATGGTCCAACAAAGCCTAAACTTGCAACGAATGGCACCAACGAATAACTGTTTCTTTATTTTGTCCACATCTACAAATATTGGGTGCAGCAGTAGGGTTGGGCCATCAATCCACATCCATAAGACGGAAACTGTTGACTTTTTGTTGATTTTACAAAAAAAGTTCACTTTTAAAACACGTCCACTTTCCCAAAACCAGAATAATTTTTGGACGTTCTTGGTAAATCACGTATCATAGGCAATAAATTGTAAAATAATTTCACAAATGTTGTATATGTATTGGATGATACACCAAAGTGATGTGATTAGAATAATTTCTCTCAAAACCAAGACTTAGTGTCCAATGGGCCATCCCATCCAAACTTGGGTCACGCTTGACCCGGCCCACCACATAAGTACTCTTCACACACATCTAAATGCTTTTTCGAGCTGTCACTTTTCTTTGGGTGGTGCTAGAAGCATCAACTTTGGGCACCATCTTGGGCACCAACTCTTTAATAGAGGTGAAGCCCGCCAATACAACGGGTCCCATATTCTATTAGAAAGTTGGTGTCTCTAGTATTTTCCCTCTCCTTTACCAACCATCATATTTCTTGACATTGAATCTCCATAGTCTAAATTATTGTAATGCAGTGATGGAGAATGCGAAACACAGCCTATTGTTTATTGTTTATCTTTTTTATACACAGCCTACTTTATAGACGGCACTGATATTGGAAAGTTCACAATAAAAACGGTGGAAGACATCCGAACCATCAACAAAAATGTTCATTTTCGACCCCCTTCCAATTTATACGACATCAATGGGCTGGCATCCCTGTGGGAGAAGAAAATTGGCCGCACCCTTCCCAGAGTTACCATCACTGAAGATGACCTACTAACCATTGCTGCAGGTCATTTCTGAATTTGGGTTGTGATCAAAACTTTATCTTTCTTCTTGTTTTATGACATTAACGTTGTTATTTTTTGTTGTTGTTGCAGAGAACCGCATACCGGAAAGTATAGTGGCCTCATTCACGCACGATATCTTTATCAAAGGTTGCCAGATCAATTTCCCTGTGGAGGGCCCTCACGATGTGGAGATTGGGACTCTTTACCCAGGAGAATCTTTCAGGACCTTGGATGAGTGCTTCAATGACTTTCTTCTCAAATTGGAGGACAAGCTAGAGCTAGAGAAAAACAAAGTTTCCAACAAAACTAATGCAGTTGTTGAAACCAGGGCTGTCACTGCCACGTGTGCTTGATCTACCCACCAGACTCTCTGTCACCCAAGACATATTCATCTACTTTTTTTTTGGGGGTTTTGGTCTTATTCCTCCCCCCAAAAATAAAGGACATTACAAATTGTCCAACAATTTGGGGGTGAATATGTTAAATTAGCATGGAGGTTTACCATGTTGTCTGTCTTCAAAGACACATGCTAATTTGATTGTTTGGTTTCTAGACAAGGAAACTGGATATCGTCTGAAATATTAAAGTATCCAGTTTGTTATGATTATTTGATAATTCAATGTAATAGTATGTAAAGAGTGATTTATTCCCTCATGTATGGATCTTCAAGTTCAACCATGCTTTTTACTACAAGTTACAGAACTTTGTCTGTACTATCATCTTTATTTTTCAATTTGTACTACCACTGTTGTTTTCTTCACTAATGATTACCAAAAGTGAAAACATGAAGGAAACAAAACTTACCTAATCCATTGCGGGGCCTCATTTTTCTTATTTCTCTCCTCATGTCAATTTGGAATATTTCATTGCTTTATTTTGATTTGTATAATATTATTCAAGTGATTTGGTTTTGTCATTCGTTTCCACATATGGGTTTGTATGATGGGAATGTTTTACCAACCCAAAACATAACAAAGATTTTATACATTTGTGAGATCTCGATTGACATGAGTCTAAATCAAAACTTCTCGTTTAGAGGTGTTTTGTTTATCAACATATTATAGTTACATGTATATGAGCAACTACATGTAAATTATTAAAGATTATATAACGATATTATTTTTTCCATTTTGAATGTTTTGATTCAAAAACTTATCTAAACTAACAAACTTATATTTTGGTCATTCATTATCACATTTCTGTATGAAAGGATATATAAAGTAATTTTCCTTATGCTCTAAAAGGGGTCCTATTTGAGATATCTTACTTCAAATTAGAAATTGGATGGAAGCAAACACTAATACCCAGCAATGACCCATGACCAATACCCAAACAAGCATACGAAAGAAACCCACTTCCTCTCCCCCTCGTTACCACCAAACAACATCCACATATTCCCCCCACCTTCCCACCTCCTTTGCTTTCTCTGTTGTTTGTAATTGAACAATTTTTTATTTTATTTCTCAAATCTCACCACCAAAGCACTATTTTCTATTTTTATTTGGTTTTGTTTATAAAAAAAAGTGTTTGAAATTTCATGATTTGGGAAGCAAAGGTTCTGTAGAGGTTAGAGAGAGACAAAAATCTTGGATTTTTTTTTTTCTCATCGCACAAATGTGAGAGCGAGAGAGATTGGGCTGTGTCTTGGATGGGTGGAGTGGCTTGGGATCGGGCCGGGCTGTGAAAACTCAAAGGATTTTGGACTTTTTAATTTTTGTTAAGGCATATATGGAAATACAATTTAATGTTTTTTTTAAAATTAAAAATATTGTCATTAGGAAAAGGGAGAAGGTCCAAAGAAGAAGGTTAGAGAGAAGGTTGCTAGCATTTCCCTACGTACTTTTAATCTTGACTGTTGGATTGCATTCATTAAATATATTAATAGTCTCTTAAATGAAATCCAACGGTTGAGATTAAAAGTATGTAACCAATTTCTAACTTAAATATTTATTACAGAATCTCCAAAAGAAGCATTGTTCAATTTGCAACCACAAACATGAACCCAAAAAAAAAATCTTGATAACCAAAATTAATGAATGCAATCCAACAATTGAGATTAAAAGTCTATAACCAATCCCTAACTTAAATATTTATTGCAGAATCTCCAAAAGAAGCATTGTTCAATTTGCAGCCACAAACATGAACCCAAAAAAAATCTTGATAACCAAATTTTTTTACTTTTCAAATGGTCACTTTCTCATTCCTGAGTTGACAGATTGTAAACATACGATATGGATAAGAAAACGTCTCCAAAATTCACTTTCTCATTCCTGAGTTGACAAATTGTAAACATACGATATGGACAAGAAAATATCAACCAACTCCAGTGTAGTCGGTTAGTATAAGGTCACTTCCACCGCAAGGACCCAGCCCGGGTAAGATAGGGCTTAGGCCCTGCCTAGCGCACAACAGCAAGCACAGGCAAGGCGTGGAGCCCACCAACCCGAGCAAGCCCACAGGGAGAAATGACTCAAGATGCTTCCTTCAGGCAACTTAGGTCATCTCCAGCTGTTGGCCATAGACCAAATATAGCCCTAAAATAATGCAAAACTCATCTCCAGCTATGGGCTAAAAAATATTTTGGCCAAATTTGGAGGGCCACATTTGGCCCTTTAGCCCTTCAACTAGGCCAAATGTAGCCCAGCTTTGGCCTATGTCAAAATTTTTTGTGGGTTGGCATGTGCTTTCCAAGAGGAGAAAGTATCACGCATGAGTAAGAGCACAAAACATCTTGTGCAACTGCAGATCCAACGGCCAATATTAAAGGCGCATTGACATCATTGATGATGTCAGCTAGTTGTTCAGTTTTTATTTTTATTTTTAATAACCTTTTTAAATATTTTTAAATTCGTTTTGTTTTAAAAAAATATATATAATTGGTTTCTGATTGTTGGAGGTCATAACCATTGATTGAAAAGTTATTTTATTTATTTATTTAAAATATTTTTAAATGTTTTAAATTCATTTTGTTTAAAAAAATATATAAATTAAAAAATAGTGTCTCTAAATTGTAGTTTAATTAAATTAAACAATATATAGTTGTGGAATATACGAGTGTTATACCATAGTTTTTCTCAAAATAATAAAATATGAAGAGTCCTAAAATATAGCCATGCATGGCTGGAGATGGAAAAATTTAGCCTTGCACTATTCATTAAAAAATTAATATTTTAAAGGCTAAATTTTTAGCCTTGAACTACATTTAGCCCTATAACTGGAGATGGCCTTACGCTAATGCCACAAACATCAATTATATCTTATTAAGTAACTAATCTTTGCCTATATTCAAACCCAAAATTCTAAAATAAAGATTTGAATAGTTTCGGAGTGTGAAATGTGGCGTAAAAAAAAACCCATTTTAGCTTATACGAAACAAATTTACCAACATGATAATGTTCTCTCATTTTCTTCATATAATGGTGCTATTATTACAGTTCCTATTATTACACGTGCCAATGTTAAAAAATAAAAATAAAAATTTGTGCTGACAACAACATGACATCAGCGCAACTTTACCCACTCTAAGTCACGTGGCGACTCCTGGAGGGTCCAATCCAGGGTTTGTTCTCCAATCGAATGGAAAAAAAAATATCAAAAGTTATGTAAAAAACATACCAAAAATTCTGAAATTTTTTTCTATAAGTACCTACCAAAATTTTAAAACTTGATTTTTTTTTTCCCGTTAAAAAAAATAAAAGTGAATAGTATTTGCCTTTTACCATGGCAATGGGAGAAAACACAAGAAGCCTTTGTAAGGGCTGACATTATTCATGTGAATAGTAACAGCCCTTGCCATGGGTGGAAGTGCTCTAAGAGGGTGTATATACAATTCTTTGGCATGATGCTACAAGATAATGACATGAACAAAGAAAACTAATTTTTCCAGCTTCCAACTGCTTGATACACAACCTAAAATCACAAGCAACTTTAGAGTTCTGGAACTGCTGGTCTTCTTGCTTTACACATGATATATGGGCAGTCGATGTTCAATGGTGACGCGGCATATGGGGCACTTTTTACACTTCGCACAGCAAGTGCTGAAATTCATTTAGAATTAAGATTAAGACGAATAAAATCACTGTAAATTGTTACGATGAAATGGTGAAAACAAGTTAGGTGTGAAAGGTATATGAAGGTACCTGCAAAGAACATGATGCCTGCATGGAAGGAGGACTATATTAATCTGCTCCTCGAAGCATACTCGACATAAAATCTTTTCCTGTTGGATTCAATTGAAACAGGTAAGCCCCAAACTAGATCCTCACACTGGAACAAGAATAGTGGCACAAACTATGGATAATATTCAATTGATTTCTTCTAGAATTCTCCATTCAATACCGAGTCTTCAGTTTGAAAATGTATTAACTTGCTTTATCTAAGCAATTGTTATGCAAGTAGAGTTGAGTAATACAGGAAAATAAAAAATAAAAAATACTCTTTTGTGTCAAGAACAGCAACAAATACCTAAGGAAAATAACCAAATTAAGGAACAAAAGAACTTTTTGAGGTACATTGACCTGTTCTGTAGTTGGAGAGATGTCACCTTTTCTACAAGAAACAATCAGAACTGATGAGTGATTCTACTTCTTGTTATTGCCAGGGATTGGACAGGATTCATCTTACTACTGGAACTACAGGTCTGTGCAGACCTTCTACTCATAAATTCTCTACTCCAGCAGAACTCACTGGTTTTTAGTTAAATGACATTTCACTCTTGAGCTTCTTGAGTATAATGATTCTTGAAAGCTAAATCAATAGGTTATAAAAAGAACCACTAAAGGTAGGAACGAGATTATTCAAGATGTAATGGAGACTGGCTCATGACTGGAGAAGTGGGGAAAAGAATTTATGTTCACGACTCTATCACAGAAGGACTCATGTAGCTAACCCAATTGTTTGATGTGGTTGACTTGAGTTGTTAGGAACGAAATTTATGAAATCAACAGGAAAATATTCGTATACTCATTATGTGGAAAACAACAAGTCATTTGAACCATTACATTCTGAAGTCTTTCATACTCCTGCTGGCTAAATTTTGTGATTTCTGTTTGCTCACTGAGTGCAGCTTGCAGTTTCCAAATCTGAGATAGGAAAACAGAAATATTATAAGCTGATATTACATGTCTCAAATATCAATTAGATAGTAAAACAATGCTGAAACCAAGACAAATTGTTCAATTAAGAGGCAACCATGACCCAAGAGAATCAGAAATAGTGTTCACCTCCTGAACAAGGTCCGATCTAGGCAACTTCTTCACTATATCAGGTGAAAAAGTGTCATACCTGAAAGAAAGATCAGAGCAAGGATTGACAATGATAACTTCGTATTACTTTGCAAGATACGTCTATTTTCATGCAATTTAACAGATATCTATCTATGCAACAGCACCTACTAGAAAGCCATGCAGGCAAGTTGCAACAACACCGACAACACATATTAGAACCAAAACTGCAACACATCCCAACAATGTTTCTATTTCAGAAAACATGTAGGAAAGCATTTTCATGCATTAACGAACATTGTAGAAATTCAGGGAATTGCAACAACACAAAGCTTAAAATATTTGTATTTCCAGTTATAAAGTGTGTCATGTATTACAATTGCAAATCAAGCATCTATATTCACCACACGAGAACGCACCATAGTGCAGCATCTATACAACATTTTGAGGTACTTAGAACTTCTAATTGAGAGAATACAAGGACTCTTTAATATTGTTTCAATAAGAAAGCAGGAGGCATGGAAGAAGATTGCCTAAATATTGCAGAAAATGAATGCAGTTATGAAGAGTAAGGGAATCACAGACCCTGAAGCCCCTGCACAATACAGTCTAGCCTGTTCCTCTCGACTTCCTTCGTCAATCGACCACCAACCCAAAAACCTGCCAACAGGAAGATTTAACCAACAATGACTACATGGTAACTTGAATTTTGTTTAAAGTTTGTGTTGAGTAGAGATCTCTAAAGATCATTTGAAATTTCTATTTCTAAAAATAAGTCCTTACCTTGAACCATGGCGAAAGAACCCAAAATACTCACGAACTTTTGATGTTATGTCCAAGTATCTTCCAGAAAAAACTCCATTATGTACTAAAAGAAGAATTTTCTCTGTTAATCTATATGCAGCAAATAAAACACCGGCTCCTTGCAGTAAAAGAAGAGGAGTGAAAAGAACTGGAATTGAGATATGCCTAGCAACAGATGGTCTTCCCTGAAATGATAAATGTACTTAAGATGATGACTTGTTGAGAACACTCCAAAACTATCACCAGATAGATCGTTTAAACTTTGAACACACCTCTAAGTGCATAAAGAGTAGGATCTGGAAACAGATTAGAGGAATTTTCATAATATGTCCACCAATATCCTGCAGGCTGCATACTGCACTCTCGTCTTGATCTTCATCTGAAGAAACTACTAAGCCACTATTCCAGTCAAGGTATCTTATAGTCATTGAAGGTGAACATGGTTCTTGAATGTGAGCATGTCTGTGAATAGCTGGATTATACCACTTCGTGCAAACAAGAAAGGCAAAACACTCTGCAATTCTGTAAAAGGATATTTAGAAGCTACTTCAGGAGGTGAAGACAAAGAATACTAAACATTAATAGTCAAACATCATCGTAAACACAAATGCAACAGTACCCAAAGTTAATAAACAAGTCCCACCAGCCTAAAACAGAAATATCACCTGCATGTTGAATAAAGTATCAGGCCAGGATATATTGTAAGAGATGAATGCATATCATTGCAATACGTGTCATTAAATACAAGTACAAAACTAGAGAACCAAAACTTACCATTTATCTTTAGAAGAGTAAATATTGTGGCAGCAGTAAGGAAGACCATGGATATAGAGATCCAGAAGTGCTGGAAACCAAAGATTGGTAATTTAGCATAGAAAGTATAAAGGAGTTTATAGCCATAATTTTTTTTTTCCATAAATACTACATAGGCAAGGAAAATAACACACAACAATTACTATCTTTAAATTCACTACGTGTACAGATAATGCTACTTTAGTTACCCATCACACATATTATTAGAGGACGAAAAGATCTTAACTGCCATTAATATTTCTTTCTTTCTCAAAAACAGATTTAACTATCACTTTTCAGCATGCCACATAATTTCATGTTTAGATTTTTTCCAGCTTACAATATAAACAGAAGTTACTTGTAAAATAACCGCAATCCTCTTAGTCACAAACAACTAGGTGACCAGAACAAATAGATGAAGCGAACATTTCAAATCATACTCAAGAATTGAATTCATTTAAGCCTAATAACAATAAGAAATACCTATTCCAACTCAATCCTTCTATAATAAAATAGCGGCAAACTTACAGGAAGCGTTTCCCATATCACATCATCACTCACGTGCTCATCATCACTAGGCATTAGAGCCTTACACATCCTATACAATAGAAACATTAATTACTTAAGCTGAAGTACAATTTACTAAACCAAAACATTACATTGTAAAATACAAGATACATAGCCCTATAGAACAACTTAAGTAACGCGAATTTTCAGATCAAGTTGAAGGTTAAGATTTGGCAATAGAATCGGAAGTCATAGAATAAAATTTTGGTGAAGTTTTACGATAATTCATTAATCTACGATCTGGATGTCTCAATGGATTTTATCAGGACTCTGCTCCAGATTGTCATAAAGCAGGTCCAATTACTATTACAGGGTTGAAACCAATGATTAGTCAAAAAGTAGTATCGGGAGCGGGGGTAACCTGAAAAATAAAACTTATTGACGCAAATATAGACACCTGATATTATCAAATAGAATTGCGAGTTCCAACGCCACCAAAGGTGCAAAGACAATCTTCAAGCTTACAACTGTTCACAAAAAATAGGAATTAGTGACACATCTGATAATCCATTTATCTACATACCAAAATGTATAAATGTTTAAAGAAAAGAAACATGGTTTTAATGATGATTGTCATTAAGTATGTTGCCTCTATACCATATCTGCTCTCAAGATAGATACAAAGCATTAGTTCAAATGCGACAAGCAACGGTGTCGCCATGACAGCATGAAAAGGTGCCCACTGTCCATAAGAAAGAAATATTTACTGTTTTGTAAACTGGATCGTCCACAAAAACATTACAACACACATACGTGGGAAACATGAAAAATCCAAAAAAGAAAAAAAATTGGAAATAGTATCTCATACGTTGCGATCATTAGGCAGCTTTGGAGCAGGTAACGAAAATCTGCCTCGTGATACAACTGCATGGAAAAGCCACAGAGGGGAAAATATGATCCTGCGGTTTTAAGACAACAAAACATTATACATTAAACCAATATCAAAAACATCAGTTGATGTAGTAGACAAATCAGAGGAATCATTCGGGAGCATTGGGTTTCTTTTTTCTTTTTAAGGAAAGTTATGCTTCACCAAAGAGGTTTGGAACCCTCAATACAATTACAGCTACAAAACCTAAACTATCATGCAGCTTTCTTGCATGAGATGACCTTAAATGGTTCTTTCTACAATCTTCACTGCTCAGCTACAACCATGAATAAATGAATGGCTTAGAACTTGGTAAGTTCGTGGTGAACAGGTATGTTTTCAACTCTGTTTTTAAAGGTTTGGTAGTGCATTGGTCAGTTTGAATTATCTTGCAAAATGGCTTCATCGAGTTATGAAATCTCCAAACCAAAATCATATAGTGCATGTAAGAATTTGAAACAGTAAGCATAAGAAAACCTAACTAAAAACATAAAAATCAAAGATCTCCAGTTTATGCTCAATGAAGCAGCAACCCTCCATGATCACTGAAAATGCATATCCAATACAATAAATATTAAATTGCCAAGCAGAACACACAAAAAATATTTTACTCGAAAATTGAGTGTGATTCTCAGCAATTAACTCCATAAGACACCTAGAAATACAGAAATTTGAACCCACAAAGGTAAAAACTTCATAAACTCGCAAAATAGGCACCTTTAGTTTCCCAGAACAATGCAGAAACTACAGTATGTAACACTCTCCCTCGCGGAATTAAATGCTTATGAAAATTCCATATATTTTTTCCCTTTATTTTCTTTCAGTTTCTCGGCAATCAAACAAAAACAACACAAAAAAGGAAAAAGCAGAGGGAAAAGAAAATTACGAACCACCAATGGTACCGCACGGCATGGTGGAGTTTAAGGACGAGGAAAATCGTGAATGTGAAAAGCGAGGCATGGGCAAGAAGAGGTTGCAGAGACTTGGCCACCGACCTCCACGTCATCACTCTCCGCGGAACCAACATTTCCAGAAAGTATTTGTACGCAGAAATTGAGGCTCTCTTTCTCTATCTCTTCTATCTACAGAGAAGGGATTTACAGGGACTGTACGGAAACAAACAGTAGAGAGAGCGAGGAGCGAAGAGGAAGAAGAAGCAGAAGCTGTCGAAGGTTTTAAACTTTTGAGAGAAAAAGACACAAAAGGAGACTTCTTCTTCGAGGTGGTCTGGTGTGTATAAGGTATAAGCGTTTTTTGTTTTGTTTTTTATTTCCTCCTCCACTTTACTTTTCACGCTAAAAGCCAAGTGGCCCAAGTCGTTTGCTTACGACAGACAACAGTTGTGGACGAAACTACCCTCGTATTTGTGTGTAATGAGACCAGGGTAGGATGGGCTAAAATTGTCCGCGTGGAATAAAAGGGAAAAAAAGGATACACCTATTCTATAAGTAATGCTTCACAAAATCATTTAGGAGGAGGTCGTGAGTAATTTTCAGTCGTTGATGCGAGTGAGTCTTATAAAATACTCGCGAAACTCTGTCACCTCTTATATATATTCTTCTATTAATAGCATTGGGGAGGCTGGAAATTAGTGACGTAAAGTACTTATAAAGCAATTAGTGACATATCTGTAATTGGATATTTATGAGTTTTTGGGTAGATGGTTTAAAGCGGATAAGATCTCTTGGTATTGGAAGTACAGATGGCAGGCACAGCCTGCGGTTCTTTTGATTGGTGCATTGGCATTTTGATTGCAGCATCTACTTTAACCATTTGTTTATCATGCACGAATCAATTGATAATTGAGTGGTCAAATCCAGTTTTCTTTTTCTTTTTCTTTTAAGAACACAACTTTATTTTTGTTGTCGTTGAACAAGAATAGTTGAATGAAAGAATGTATCAGATTTATTCGAGTCAATACATATATGATATATCCACCCCCTGAAATGGACAAATGGTATTGAATATATTTAAGAGATAACAGACCCAAAAAAGATGAGTTTTTTTCCTTAACAAACCTCATCTCTTTAATACCAGAAACGAATATCAGGGTGAGAAAATTTGAGGAAATTGTTACTGGCACTTAAAAAAAAAAAAAAATCATCATGTACTTTTTTATTATTATTTTTTTACAATAAGGTGGAGTGCAAAATAATATTTTTGAAGTGTCAATAACAATTTTTTTAAAGAGAACAAAGCCCAACAAAACACAAAAATTACCCAACAAGGTCAAAAACGTAAGAAACAACAGAAGGATGGGGTTGTCGACGAACATACCACCTAAGTCATTCTAGAGTGAGGGCCTTATGAGGCTTTATCTTTTAATTGTTTAATCAAATTAATCAATTTAATCCAAAAATTAATTAATTTGATCAAACGATTAGGAGATAGGTCTTTCATCTAAGGGTCTTATATAGAATTCTACCATACGATACGACCCAGCTTCACCTACATAGTTAAATAACCCATATTTATCTATTAGACAGTCAAAAAATATAGTAAAATTTGACACATTCATTTCCTTGATCCATTCCATCTCAAGAAATTTGGGTTTCATGTTTGATGGTCTGCTATTCTTAAGGATTGGGCCTACGAGGAAGCTTCCTCACCCACCCCATTGTACGAACTCGGAAGAGACAGCGTTGGGCTGTTTTTAGACCAATTACCAAACACATTATTATTATTATACATAACTCATATTGTATTTCCCAAAAAAAAAAAAATTCATATTGTAAGAAATTACAAATACTATAGGTATAGGGGGGAGTGATGAAAAGCTAAAATAAAATAAAATAAAAAAACATGTGCTTTTATTTTCTAAGAGCATTTTTAATTGATATGTCAAATTGCTACATGTATATAAAAAAGTAAAAATTGAAAGTTAAAGTTGCTCCAACCAAGTAGTTAAATCCTATATGGATTTAAAGGCTGAAAGAGATATGTCAAAAATAACATATCAAAAGGTTTGATGTCAAACATTATTTTAATATTATTTTAATTATGAACCCCATTATTATTTATTATCTTTTAAAACTTTATACATTATATGTACCCCATTTGCTTTTAAAAATATAATAAAATAACATGATATTTGACATTTCAGTGGAGTTTAATTTTTTCCAAAGTGTCAAATTGCCACATAAGCCATCATATTCAAATTTAACATTTTACATTTGACATCTCCCTTGGAAATGCTCTAAGAGCATATGCACTTGTCCAAGAAAAGAAAAAGGGGTTGGAGTCATATTTGCAATGAAATAAAACGATATTTGAATTAAAATACAAAAGAAGGCAAAAGGAAAAAAAATTCATTTTAAATAAAAACTCCTATTAATTATAATTGGATTTTTAATTAAGGAGATTCACTATTATACTCAATATAGGAGCCCAAATTATAAAAAAAATCCTATATGAAATGGGATTTAGAAACACACCCAAAGCCCAATAAAAAGGCTTTTAACTTCTTTTAAATGCTTTTAAATTACAAAACTGTCATTGATTTCTTAAAACAAACTAAACCCGAAAACCTCATAAAAAAGCCCAAAACACTTAATAGGGCATCAAAGTAATTTAATAATCAAAATTAAATTCGATGGGATCAGTTATCAATTTTTGGGTTTTTTTTATTATTTTGATTATAGAAATTAAATGGTGTAAAATTTATTTATAATTTTAGTGCTAAAAATGGGTATATGACTAAATATCTCTGATTGGATTTGGCAAAGGAAACAAAAAGGTTTGTAGCAGATTGAAGACTGGCCATTGCCAAGTTTTGAATTTTGCTTCCGTCACATACTCGTCACTAAACACGTCAGCGTGTTTTCACCAGTCGAATAAAATATTGGATGAGGTTGACCCGAAGGTGAAGGGCCTTAAGCAGCCCAGCCCAGTATGAGCGCAAAGCCAAGGGCTTTAACGTCCTTTTAATTATTATTTTTCTCACTTAAAATTAAAATGAATCTAAACTTGCGTCTTTGTAAGGTTGTCAAAGATTTAGGCAAATTGCATGAATCTAAACGAGCGTTCATCCATCCATGGATTTGTTCATTCGTCAATATCGTTTGCATGAACAAAAAGATTCACACAGACACAGTCCTCATTATTTCTTGGTGCTATATAGCCTATGGGCATGCAATGCAATGACGTTGTCATAACAGTTTGTATTGGCACAGTCAAATTGTCCCGGTCAGTGCTTTGAATGCTGCTTTTTCCGAGTAAAAGAATTCATGGAAACCCAATTAACGTGAAAAGTGTATTTATTTTATGTCACGACTCACGGGAACATAAAATTAATGGAAACCCAAATGACGCTTCACATAATTAACCGAGTAAAAGAATCATGCAGAATAGGCGTATATGATATACATGCATTCTTTTTCTTTTTAAGCTACTCTTATTGCTCTTGGTTTTTCTTTTTAAGGTCCCCACACAAAGAAAATAGAAAATTATATATGGAACATTCACATTTTCTTTTTGCATGAACTACATATCTATATATATATATATATATATTAGGTACATATCTAATTACAGCTTTTCGACCTGCAAATTGCATCTCCTTTAACCAACACCACTGCAGTAACTGTCGGGTAATGCATCGTTAACCCTTGATTTGTTTCTTTTTCTATATATTTTCAAGTATAAATTCATTAAAAATAATACTTAAATTGCAGCATAAAATGAATAAAAGAAAAGCAAGAAGATATTTTCTATATGCAATGCGGGTTCTTACAGACATTACATTGCATCATATATATGTAGTATATATACGTACCAATTACCAAGCACATATGTAAAACTCCAAAAAATGACAAAAACAAAGAGGACGAGAAATACAAAAGGCATATATTTATGTAGTAGAATATGTACATATAGCTAGGTAGCTCTGATGAAACTGAAACATGCATGCCTCGCTCGCTCGCTCGTTAGGGTTTTTATGGTTTTTCTTTTTCACCAGAAAAAAAAACTCTGCACGTACGAATTGTAGGAAGAGAGTGGTACCTGCTGCTGAGTCTCAGTGAGTGGTGGCCAATGTGTTGTGGGGACAACATTAATTACGTACCATATGACAAAACTACGTCGTCACTACATAGTTCCACCAGTACACTATAACTAGTCTGATCAATTCTCTGATTAGATAGAGAGTGATCAACAAAACTAGTGGAAAAAAACAAAAACAGAACTGCAGCTTTGAGTTCAAACCGGATCAAATCAAAACAGCAACACTCCATCATGCATTTTGGTTTCTATCTTTGGGTTTTATATAAGGTTTCTCTCCCCACGAAAAAGATCCTTCACTGTTTTTTCCCTTCCTAAATAACAAACCAAGTTCATCTTCTCTCTCTCTCATCTATTTTTTCGGAGCAATGCAGGTAGTACACAAACCACACCATCATTACCCATTTGTTCACTCACGGAAATACACCACACCAAACACGCCAACCAAAAAAAGAAAAGAAAAAATCCAAAACCCCACTAAGAAAATAAAAACAAAAAGAGAAAAACCGAAAGAAAAAACAACAAGAAGAAGAAGATTAATTAACTAGCCTTGATAATAATAGCTGGTTAAAGAGACCTGTCTGTGTTTCAGTTAAGGATATTGATGTTATTAGTCCTTTGCCTCTTAACACTTCCAGAAGAAGACTGCTCATGTTCCCCACCTGTCTTCTCCATCACAGCCTTAAGCGCTTCTTCAATCGAACTGATACAATAATGCTGCTGCTGATGCTGATGTGGCCCTTGATGCTGCTGCACTTGCTCCCCTCCGCTGCTGCTCGATTCTTCTTCTCCAGTGATGAACAGCACGTTCTTTACACGTCCCCCCAGCGTTGTGATCTCAGCTTTCAGTGTTCTCAAGCGCAAGGCCTTCAGTGTCTTGATGAGGTCGGGCAAGAGATCTGAACGGTCTTCGCAGCACAGCGAGGCTTTTATCACAAACTTCCCGTCCTCGTCCGACGCATCGTCGACGATTAGCTCGTCCATTTCGGTCGGCACCGGACTTGTCTCCGCGATCAAAGAAGTCTGCCGTTTCAGCTCTTTCACATGTTGTATTACTTCTGCTAGTAAGGAAGCTTTGTCCGTCTATATATCATCAGAAACAAAACAAAAGTATTGGGTTGATATTTGTTCGACATTTGATGTTTGATTGATACTGCATTTACATGCACTTGAAACCAAAAAAAAAAAAAAGATTAAGAAAGTTGGCTACTTAATTAATGTATTTTAATGAATGGCGTGGTTTTTGAAGGAACGGCATGGGATGGGTGCATATTTTGACTGACAAGGGTGCTAGTTTGTCTGGCTTTAAGTTTCTCGAACATGGTTTGACTGATGGGTGATATATTGTGATATATCCGGCAAGAAATTTCCATGGGAAGCTTTTTAACTGCTCCATGGTTCCTCTTTATCATATCAACCCAGCGACATTACCCTTATTCCCCCTCCCCTCCCTCCCCTTTTCTTCCGTTTTTTTCTTTTTTCTTTTTCTACTTCTCACCTCGGAACTACCACACGACTCAGAATGAAGAAACCAAAAGAAACAGCAAAAAGATGGAAAAAGCTAATTCGTAAAGGGAATGTAGCTCATTTCTAATGAATGGTAGCTAGGTCTTGAGACTCTTGATCGAAGGCATGCATAATCCTAGAGGGACGAATTAGAATCTTAGGAAGATCCACAAAGATCTTAGATTGGAAAAGCTATGTATAGCGGATCATGATAAAACAAATAAGTAAAAAAGGGATAATGTCACAACCTATATAAAACACAACATGTTGTACACGCATGAATATCACACTTGTATATGAGTATTTTGTTTTTCTCTTTTCAGTGATATATAAATATGATAATTATTTTTAGTATAAACTTACTTTGGTGGTGCTGGGCAATAAGCTGCGCAACTTGGCGAGATGGTTATTGATTCTCTCTCTTCGTCTCCGCTCGGCCTCGCTGTGACTCTTAGAAGCTGCGAGAGCCTTGGCGTCCATGATTTCTTGGGCGGTCAACTTACCCAACTCTGCTTGAAGCCCAAACGGGGCGGAACCGGGTTGAACCATGGGTCCAAGTGTCTCGGATAAGATTCTGAGATGGTGATGGTGTTCAGATGCTGAACCGTCATATGTGAACTGGAGAGGAGCTCTTCGGTTGAAGAAACTAGCATAGGATGATGACGATGGAATTGGAGGAGGAGGAGTTGGGAGAAGAAACTGGTCGTGGGCTGATGGGTTGAAGGAGTGGATCGGAGGGAGAGTCCATGGCTGCAAGATTGGCGGCGGGGCTTGATGATCATGAGGGAAAATCAAACCTTGTTGTTGATGATGTTGTTGTTGTTGCATCTGATGTTGTTGTTGTTGTTGCATCTGATGTTGTTGTTGGAGAAACAAGTGTTCTTGGAAGGCTTGTAGGTTTTGGACAGACTGAGAACACTCCCCTTGATCTTCTTTCTTCCCACACATCATCTTCACTTCTTATGTTATATATATTGTGGTTGTGTATGTCTATAGCTAGGGCTCTAAACAATTAGTTTCTCAAAAGTATAAGGCTTTAATTGAAGCTAAGAAATTGAAGAGAAATGGATGAAAGGGAATCAAGGAAGAAACATTGGGAGAAAAGAAAATATATATGTGAGACAAAAACCTTCGGTTGATTTAATGATGGAGGGTTTTGGTGTTTCTGATTATCAGTTCCCTCTCCCTCGCTATAGCTTTCTCTCTCTCTCGCTCTCTCGCTATCTCTCTCTCTCTCTCTCTCTTGTGGTTTTGGTGCTTCGCTCTCTCTGTCTCTCTATCTCTATCACTTGGGGTAGGTTTTTTGATCTGCCACGCCTTTGTGGGCTTTGTGTTTGTGGGGGTGATGACCCTTTTTATCCTTGGTTTCAACTGAGCTTTCCTTTTCCTTTGTGCTTTGTTGGTATCTTTTTGCTTCCTTTGTTTTTTTTTGCTCTCACTTTCTTTTTTTTCTCTCTCTCTCTCTCTCTCTCTCTTTTGTTCTCTCTCTCTCTCTCTCTCTCTCTCTCTCTCTCTCTAACCGTGATGTGGTCTCTGTGACTCTCTGCACCCTTTCCACCACTCTAAATATATAGTCTGTTGAGTACTGCTAGTCTCTTTTCCTTTCTTCTTACGGCATTCTCTATCCATTCCATTCCTGTATCTTTCAAGGTGGGGATGGATCCCTTCTTCTTCTTTTTTCATTCAATTCAATTCACTCGTTTATTTGATATATTTTTCATTTATATTCACATATAAAATTCAATTAATACCAAAAATATAATCCCCCATGTAAAAGAAAATATAGCATTTTGTGATTGGTTGAAAGCAAATAATTACACTCTGTGAGTGCAGTAGTAGCTTGAGAGAGAGAGAGAGAGAGAGAGAGAGAGAGAGAGAGAGAGTGGATTGAGTGGAAGGAGGTATAGGGATGGGAAACACAACACAAGGGAGAAGCAGCACAATTAAACAGAGTGAACACACAACACACAGATTGTCGACCGACCAAAGACCAAAAAGGCTGAGAGTATCATCATGATAAAAGGCTTTCCTTTTTGTTTTCCTTATTTTCAATTTATATATATATATATAAATATAAATATAATTATTTAAATCATTTTTCATCTTTTCTGATTAGGCCCTTTCCTTTCCTACATACCTCGGTCAAGTCCCCACGTTCTTCCATACTCTTGGCTATTTCCATGCCAACCCTTTCTGCTTCCCCAAGACTTTGTAATCATTGTGTCTTGGAACACACTCCACCCCCCCTACTTCCTTCCTTCTCCCATTCATCATCATCATCATCCATCTCTCTCTCCCTCTAGCCTCTTCCTCCTCCTAAGTTATTAATATTATACCTTGGTGTACGATTGTATATTACTTGTGCTTCTTACCCCTCCTTTAGGATTTTGCACATTGTACAATTGTATTATTCGTGGGAAGTTTGAGAAGAGGGGAGGAGGAGAGGCATCTTCATGCATACTCATTCATAACCCATTACATGTCATTGATTAAAATTGTTATAATTTATTTCTTTGTCACATTCCAACGAGGACAAAATGATGAAAGATTGGGAAAAATATCAAAAAGTGTATATCATTTGGTAGTTGGTAAGATTTCCCATTAAAATTTGAAAGGCCAAAACAACACCAAAGGGAATAATTTGATGTTTCCAAACACTTTTGTTGTTGTTGTGTTGTGTGGCAACTGGCACGATATTCCAAGCTTATAGCTCCTCCTCCCTTTTGCCAAATATTGTTCTCCTAATCTTGCACCAGGAGCTCTACTTCCCCTGCCCCTATTGGTTGCTGGCTGGGCCTAAAGAGGTTTCCATCTTCTTTTTACTTATGGTGTCTTTATGGTTAAAAACAAGATGCAGGAATACATATCATGCCTTAAAGCTACTCACACTCTCAAGGCTTTCTGGGTAATCACACAGTTACCTAAATCCCCCATTACAGTATTATATTGTGCATTCCCTATGTTTATTATAGAAGCAGATAGCATGGGTAACCAAAAATCATTAACGCTAGCTACCTTTTATTTATTCCCCTTTCCAACACAATATATATATATATATATATTTTTCTTTTTTGTCTTAAACCCTTTGAACTAATTTGATATATACATTTTCAGTGAAAGTGGCTTTAGCTTTTAGCTAAATTAGTAAATAGATTTTTTTTTTTTTTTTTTTTAAAAAAAACTTTAAAATGTTTGATTAAAACCCATCAAGAAACAAGTTCATTCCCAATGTCTCCTCTAGTCTAGAGACTCTAGAGCACCTCTTCTCCCTACATTTTTGTACGGCAGTCTTCTCTTTACCATATTGGGTCAGTCACAAGGCACTGCTACTATTTTCGTCTGCACTAGCCTGGAACCTCTTTATTATACATGTTCAGTCTACTTTTATTTTTTTATACAATAATATATATGTATTCAAATTCTAGCTAGGGCTTGGAGACTATGGGAAGGGAGAGGAGAGGGTTATCTTTGAAGAGAAATATGACTTTGTGGTCACTGGTCACACGCATGGCTGGTTTGGTCCCAATTCTTTATTTATTTATTTATAAAATATATATCTTTCTATCTTTTTGTAGCTTATTATTATATTTTTATTATAAACTTATATATATATATTACAGCATGCTGATTCAAACATTTGATGATAGCTGCAGCACCACTAACATAACGCACGAGAAGGGCTTTCTTTTCTATGTGGGGTTTATGATGACATCAATCCCACCCTGTCATGACGCTGGTTCCCTTTGAGAGCACTATTGTTGCTTATTGGTGCTTAACTTATATATGCCTCTTCCTCTGCATTTCCTGGCATACATACATCGTGAGAGAGAAACCTCGCAACTTACCAGTACCTGTTGTCTGTTGCCTTCTAATAATGAGTGCTCTTTGAATTCTCCTTCACATTTTTCACTTTCATATGCTTTTTCTGGTTTTTTTCTTATCCACCATTCATGCATGTCTTCAGTCTTTACCAAAACAAATAATCTAAACTTATAAACACAAAAACCAAATTATGTTACATGTTGGATCTCATGGATATTAATTATGAATGAAATATTTAGATTTTAGCACAAGCAAGAAAAAAGAAAAGAAAAGAAAAAACCTACATTCGTCTGCAATCATGAAAACCAGGGGTTAAGTACACGCATGATGGATCTATTGTGGAAAAGCCTTAAGTTACCTTCACAAGCAAACTTTAATTCTTAGTGGGCCAACCATACTCTCCTATACTATATACATCTTGTTCTAGTACTCAAATTAAATTACAAAAGAGCTCGACAGACATACCTCCAACAGCACAGAAGATCATATGTCCAATTTATGCTCTTTGTGAATTCTGACCGTTACTGGTTTATTTGTAGAAACAAAACAATGCCATCCCAAAAAGGGGTCGGAAATTACTTAAACGCTATGGGAACTAGCGAAAGAGTTTATTTAAACTTGGGTGAAATGAATCGGACTCACTGGACTGACTATACATAAATTAATCGTAATTAACTCACAAACTACAGCAAAGCTTGAAATCTTTCAGTGTGGTGGAAGTTGGAACTGCCGATTTTGAAGTTATCAAAGGCAGGTTCCACTTCCATAATTGATGCTTAGTACTTGGCCTACATATTTTTTTGTTTTCCCATTTCACTCATTCAGCCGCTTCCTTTCTTTCTAGAGATTTCTAGCTACCCACTTGCAAACCCTAGTGCTCTGTACCTGTCACTCAATAAAATATTTCTGATGAATCCAAATCAGTCCTTGTACCAGTCACGTACCCAAAACAAAAACCATCCCATCTTTATTTTCAATTTCCAGATTTCCTTTTTCCCCGAATTAATATTGTAGGATACATATGTTAGATCGTACGGAGGAACAATTGTTTAAGTTGAAGTGGTATATTAATTATATAAAAAAGGGCTTTTTGGCAAGCTTAGTGTGCTTGCAAGTTGCAAAGACTAGCAGTAATGAAGTCCACAACTTTAAGCTTCTCTGCAAATATATTAAGCACCCTCTGAGTTTGCCCTGTTATAAAACAGAGAAGAGATTAGGCACTCATTTAAATAAAACTATATCCTTTTGTCACTTATTAGATAAAAGTAATAGGATCCTTTCCTTTGTGTCTCTCTGTGTTTATATATAAAATAAAATGCAGCAACTTTTCTTACATACGTAATATTCCCATTAAGTCATTATTAAAAATACATTTCTCTCCAAAAGCTTACACTTGAACTCCAACCAAACGTTGAAACCTACCTACCTATCAATTTGGATACTGCTTTTTTTGACAGAGAAGCAAACAAATTAATATTCACCAGCTGCAACCTGCAAGTTATAACATACCTAATATTTCATACGAGCGAGGGCATCATCTTAAACTTAATCAACTGTTAAAGAAATAATCTAATGGTTGATGTTGTTCCATTACCATTAATGCAGATCATTAAGTTAAACAATCAACATTTTAATCTCAGGGTCCTAAACTAACCAAAAGGAAGCCAACATGAATGGACGGTCATATTTTTGGCTAAATGTGATGATCAATAGGATCTGTGAGTGGGGCCATACAAAATCTCTGCTTTGAGCCAAATTCCACAAAACTTCAAATTCCCAATAAAGCAGTCCATGGTGCTTGACTGGGTATAGTATAGTGTTTTTCTACCCCTATACCTGAGTAGCTGTCCAAGTCATGGATGAACAAGAATATTGAGTTGGAGATAGTTTATCCTTTGATTTGTAGGACAAGAACACCCAATTTTCCAAAGGGATGTGTCCCCATGGTGGGACAGTGCTCTTCTGCTTCCAATCATACCCTCCACCAGTTCATACGTCTTTGTCAACTATACCAGAAATTTCATTTTTCTCCAGCCGAAAGTGAAGTAACTCCTATATATATTGTAAACCAGAGAGAGAGAGAGAGAGAGGAGCTGAAAATGGCAGTCTTTAGAAAGTGCAACATATGTACCTGCCAGGATACTAGGGGGGCTTTGGCCTAATGACTTTTATCTTAAGCAGGGTCTCCCTATCTCTTTTTGGGGATGGGAAAGCAAAGGTGCTTTTTAAGTATTTTTAGTTGATCATACAAATGAACCTCATCTAGCAATCGCCTACATTTCTTTTTCTTCTACTAAAAGATATTTCCATGAAATCGTTTCAAACCAACTAGAAGGAGTTGATGCTGTATATTATACATGAAAGAAAATATATGCAAAACCTTTTAGTTGCAAGAAACTTGTAACTCAAGTGGTTATGATAATTTACTCATGTACGCACCTCAAGTTTTAAGTTTGATTTCCCACTCCTCCAGTATCGGTTCTATAAAATAAATAAAACTCAAGTCTTTTTCATACACCTTACAAACTTTTACCTGCATTAATTGCATTATTTCTCAAACAACAAAACAAATGGGTTTTGTGGGCTTTATCAATCGGATGTTAATGATGAAATGGGATGAAGGCTCTATTCTAATCACAGGCTATAAGAAGTGTGCGTTGGGCCAAAATGGATGCACTTGGAGCTTGGCGAATGAAAGGGTGGGTGTATGAATCATTGAATAATGGACCCAACCCAACAAAGTGGGGTTCCTGATAAAATTTGGAAACCAATGGGAGGCATTTACAATTTGTAGGCTCCATCAAATTGTTGATAATGGAATGGATATGGATGCACGAGTCTGCGAAATTATGGAAGCATCGGATAATGCAAGAGCCACCGCAAACATAATAGTAAAGGCAGGTTTAGTCTCTTGGAATGTTTGTTGGTGTGTGGCAAACGAAACGAATGATTGCTTCTGCATTATCCTACCAAACATTGATATACTTTTTCTTTGCCCACCACCCACAAACACAAGATGGTCGAATTCATAAGCAAAAAGGATTATAAGCAGACCATTATTAATTAGTACTAATAACATTAAGAAATGTGCCTAATTATTTCCTTAGTAATAAATAAGAATGTTAATTGTGTTTTTTTATTTGTATATGCCGTGCTCGTGTTCATGATCACATAGACAATTATGATGATTTGTATTTTGTATTTTGTATTTTGTATTTTGTATTTTGTAAAGAGAGAGAGAGAGAGAGAGATGCTGCGGCCATAGACTGATGATGAGACTGAGAGAGAAAGATAAGGTTTGTGTTGTGTTGTGTCCATATATGTGTGTGTGTCTGTATATACATATATATGCACGATTTATTAATGTTCATATCTCCGCAACAGAAACAGAAAACAGAAATTAATGTGAAGGAGGCCCAGCTGAAGTGTTAGAGAGCAGTCATGGTTAGCTAGCCAGCTGTGAAGAAGATAGCTAGGGTAGGATCATCAGTAATTTCCCTCACTCATATGCTCTCTCTCTCTCTCTCTCTCTCTCTCTCTCATCCTGCTCCTTTATTTATTTATTTGTCACATTTTTACTTTCACATATTTAATATTTATTATGAATAATATATATGTGTCATGCTCTTCAACTTCTCAGCCAATCTCTATATTATTACTTGTTGAATGAAAATAAAGTCATCTCTCTCTGCAGACTGCAATGCCAAATTGCCAATGCACATTCAGTTGCTTGTATTTTTTAAGTGTTATTCATGGAGTAATTAGTAGGTGATATTTAACAACCAACTATTAGTTTAGTAATAATTTTTGTGCAAATGTTAGCCTAAATAAAATTACCAAAATCGAATATTCTCATTATTAATGAAAAAAAACAGCCCTGAGAAAGCAGCATTGTCTGTCGTCATTCACTGAGAAAATTACAGGACAAAAAAAAGGGAAGAAAAATAAGATCATATCATTGTCCCGAAAGGACCACCTCGACCAGGCGAACAGCGCAAACTAGTTGTAAATGGATGGTATGGTCAATTAACATTGACGTGACAAGAGAATATTGCTCCAAAAAGCACCTTCAATTCCAATTTCACGACATCATCAAACTCGGACGACTCGGATCCGGACAACACAATCACAGCCATGTAATTTTCTCCAATCTAACTTTATTTATTTCATGTTTTTTTTTAATCCAAAAATAATTTGATAGCCAAACCATGCTATCCAATTTGCACCTCAACTAAAATCTCTAACTAGAAACGACCACAAGATTAGAGTGACATTATTTCTTAACCCCATGCCTCTAACGGCTACAATGTCCCCACCATTATAATCTACGACATAGTCTAAATTTTTTTAACTTAAATACGCGACGTCGGCTTACTTACTTACTGTTTTAACCAACTAATCTAATCTAACACACCTCTGCCTAACACTTTATTGTTAAAGTAAACTTCGAAATGAAAATAAATAACTACAGCAGCACCTGGAGTTGGGGAAAACCAATTAAAAAAGGAAAAACAAAAACAACCAAATCCCCTCCCCACACACAACACATCACAATGTCCAAAAATAATTTCACTCTATACTTAGAAACAATTAATTATTAAAATCAAAGTGGAAAAAAATAAAAAGAAGAGGAAAACAAAATGAGTTTGGACTCAGCCCCGAGTCATGCCTCGGACTCGTTTCGTTGTCACGGTCGCGCACAGCCATGACGTGAAAAACCGAGCCGCGACTTGTCCCTGTCAAACTCGAACAGGAAACCTTGTTGCATCAGATTCCCTATCACCCCAAAACCCGACCCGGAATCCACGGGCTGGATCGCCAAGCACTTTACCTGCTCCGCCGTGTCTATGAAGTAGCTACTCGGCGGCGGAGCGAACAACGCGTTCCCGACGAGTCTGAAACTCAGCCTGGGTAGACTCGGCCTCGCCACCCCCGACACGTTGATGCAAAGATCGAAGCCCGTAGTCGGCTTGGCTGGCTTCGCAAGGAGTCTCAAGCTCCGCTTAAACGCCGCCAGGATGAGGCGGTAAGCCGGCTCGGGTAAAAAGGTTAGCGTGGTTCCCGAGTCGATGACGGTGCCGCCATTACCGGCCTTGTCGAGGGACCAGACGGAGGGGTGAATAGGTAATTTAACGCCGTTGACGGATGCACTCTTGATCCCAATGTAGTAAAATGTGGGGGAGAGAGGGTTCAATAGCAAGGGGGTGAAGCGAATTTTCGAAACGACGTCGTGCGGGAAGCCTCCGCCGATTCTCAGGTAGCTAGTCGGAGGCGGGGATAGGGTGTAGTCCATGAGACAGTACGAGAACTTGTTCCCGAACCGGCGGCCCAGTTGAGACGCGAACGAGATGGGCCCACGTCCCAGGCCCATAACTCCGTGTGCCCCATTGAAGCTCGGACCGGTGACACTCGGACCCGAGACCCGAAACCCGCACCCGAACGATAAGTTTGGAAGCTGGGTTTCTCTCCCGGAGCTGGTTTTCAACGTCGTCGTTTCTCTGGAGAAGAACCCGGCCGTTAGGGATCCGTCGGAGTAGGTGTACTCGTAACGACAAGGGCTGTGGAGGCGGGTGCGGTTACAGGGACTCGGGTCGGGTTGGGGGACGAGTGTGCAGGCGGAGTCGTAGCAGTGGTACGGGGAGAATGTGGAGGAGTGGCGGGCGAGGAAAGCCGAACCGGGGTCGCGATTGGAGCAGTTGGAACAGGCGGAGCAGGTGAGCCATACCAGATCACTGCCCGTATCTGCAACGAGAAGGAGGCTCTGGGGTGGGGTGCCGAGGCGGAGATCGACGAAGTACTGGCCGGAGCCGGTGGAGGCGCCGGAAACGACGGGGGATTTGATGTCGTGGCGGCGAGCGTGGAGGAGGGAGAGGCGGTGGGTGTCGTGGGAGAGGGCTTGTGAGGGCGAAGAGAAGGGCTGCTTGTGGAGAAGTGGGAGCTGGAGGTAATCTTTGGTGGTGGTGGGTTGTTGGGAGTTGCAGAGGTTGGCGAAGGTGAAGAAGACGAAGAAGAAAGACAATAGTGACACCATTGCTGTGGGCGCAGAGAGAGAGAGAGAGAGGGAAAGGAGAGGAAATGACTAGTCAATTAGAGTGAGGACAGGGAGTGACGCGTAGTGGGCTTCTGAAAAGGCCGTACGGTCTTTGTGTATACTGTATTTCTGTACGTAAGCATTAATTTTTGGGTTAAGTAGAGTAGAAGAAGAAGCTCTTGCCTGATTTCTAGCTAATAATGAATGAACTGGGAAGTTTATGTGGACAAAGATGGAACAAATCACAGATATTAATTGAACATGAGAGAAATCAGAAAAAAAATAAAAATGGGTTTCAGATTTGGAGTTCAATGGACTAGATTAGATATGGATGAACCCTAGATTTTGGGCCAATCAGAAGCCTAGCAGAATGAAGGCTCGGATATGGGTCTAATGCCATGAAGGAGTCATTTGGGCTTTGAAATTCAACGAAATGAAGTTTTTGTTGCAGAGCCCCCCTGAGTTTGAATTCCAAAATCCATAGAAAGATGGTTGATTGATGGATGGTGGTTGAAGTTTTAATTAATTTTGTTGAAGAAAAGCATGGAGCTTGCTGGGAATAGATTTCAAAGTTTGCCAGTTGGATCTCAGACAAAGCTGTAAAATATACAAAAAATTCGTACGTAAACAGAAGGATCTGCTGCTCCCTCTATCCATTAAATATACGTGTTTTATGCATTGTTGTCAGTAGTTGGTCACCGTTTTACGCTAGATTACGATTTTTGCTGTCTATCGCTAGCCTAAGCTACCCTCTCACTCAGATTACGATTGGCTTTTTATTTATTTATAGAGATTCGTAGTCGTGGTCGTGGATTTCGCTACAAAACTTAAGTTAAGACGGTGCCACATCACAATCACATGCGCATGCTCAGCCCAAGAGGATCATCATCTGAGATCTTTGTCTTATATTAATTAATTCATTAATATATTCCCAAGTTCATTTCTATAATGTCACAACCTCATTTTCTATTAATTCATTAATTAATTTTGTTTAATTTTCTCTAATTGTTATATATTATATACTGTTGAAATTTGATCTCATCCCACTAAAACGAAATTCCTAATATACCCACCCTAGCTTTCCCAACCACAGCCCACCCCTTTAGCCTCTCCTTGTAGTAACGGGCCATTGCCATTAGCGAACACCTCACCAAGCTACAGCCCAATTGTCTTGAGCATGATACTTAATTGATCTTAAGCTAGTACGCCCAATAATTGGTACCAGATGATCCAAGAAGATGAGTGGTCTTGCTAGCTGGTTAAATTGTGAATAATATCAATGTTGCTAATAGTAGGTCGTTGACCCGTCTCTCTAAAATTCATCAAAATATAAGAATGAACAAATAATTTCTGGCATTTTATTTTATTTTATGATTTTTGAAATTTAGATATGTTTCGGGTGTTTTTTTTTAGGTCTCTTTTGGGTCGCTCTCTCGTTCACATGAGGAGAGTCTTGACGGCTAAGGTTAGGGTTTGTCCAGTTTTCTTTACTCATTCTCTTCGCCGTCTCTCTCAATCTTCTCTGATTGTCTCATTGGGTTCTTCTTGGTGAATTGGGTATGATGTTTTTTTTTTGCTCATTTGTTCTCCGTGGGGTGGCTGTGTTGGCTTCCTTTATGGGTTCCTAAGGAGCCAGTCGCTGGTGAGGGGTCTCCATCTTAACGCTATGGAGATGGCCACCACCTCTTCTGCTCAAGGGGATGACAAGTATGTGGCACCAAGCGGGAATCAACAGAGTGCAAAAACTGGTGTTGGACATATGATTGTTAGTGGCATGGATTTTTCTGGTAAGCATAGTTTTTGTATCGAGGATTTTGTTGACAAGGCGGAGAAGACCACCCTCGAGGGGTCTCCAAGATCTCCCTAATAATTTTCCTATGGAACGTTCATGGGCTTGGCAATCGATGAACGTTCCTACTATGAAGATCTTTCTTTGGAATTTTCTTCAGGCTAAGAGGCCAATCTTGGTCTCCCTTACTTGTCAGCTGGGGTTCTGGATCAAGAAAATTGGAGGTGGCGATTGGTGTTTGGCTGGATCTGTTATGATGCTCACAATACGTTTTTGACTATGTACGAAGAACTATGATGCTCTCTTTAGATCATAGGAGGCTTTCTTTGACAGTATCTGCGTAGTGATGGGATGTGTTTCAATGATTTTGCAGTTGGGTGATTGACTGTATATATTCTGATACTCATAGTACGTTTTTTACTATGTACGAAGAATTATGATGTTTTTTCTAGATCATAGGAGGACTTCTTTGACAGTACCTACGTACTGATGGGATGTTGTTTTAAGGGTTTTGTGGTTGCGGTTTAGGTTGGTTTGTTTCGTATAAGTTGTTTAACTCTTCTGTTTAGTCAATAGCATGGGTGGTACTCTTTCCTACTCCGAGATTTGGTTTCTCTGGGAAAGTTTTAACGAGGCCGCCGTTAACATGCTAGTTCTTACCATGTAATGTTTTTTTCGGTTTAATGAAATACCATATTTTCTATAATAAAAAAAAGATATGTTTCGGGTGTTAGTGTTTTACATAATTTGTAATCACATTCTTGTCTACCACATCGGCTCGCAGCAAGCAACAATGATTATATATCACTCTAAGGGCTCATTTGTTACATAGGACTATCTTGGCATGGACTATGCTTAGGGACTCTCTTGGCTTGGTCTAAATTGGATAACACTTATCCTGCATTTGGTGTATGCTTGGACTAGGACTAGGACTATATTTTTTTATTTTTCAAAGTATATATATAGTCCCCTTATATTGAGGGATCCCTCAAATAATTTTATTTGAGGGACACCCTTTAGGATACCCTATGAATTTTTTTTCCAACGATCCAAACGATCTATTTTTTAAGTTTACATTCATAAATCATCCTTGCAAAAAATTAGACAAACTGGAAACCGTTTTGACATCCAATTGTATCCAACAAAATCAATGAACACAGTGCTTCAAGAAAGTGCTAAAATTTTAATAACACAATTGAGTGGTCAAACGATATCGGATTCGAACCCCTCCCTTTGTCAAACCAGCCACTGCGCCTTATCCAACTCGTTGCGGATGTGTTTGTGATTGTATTTTCGGCGTTTAATATTTATAAGGTCTTTCAAATGTCTGCAAGCTAACATTTATTATATAGGATAAATTTCTATATTAAAAAAAACACCAAGGGGATTCGAAGCCCTCCCATTTTACTCATTCAACACCTTAACCACCATATCACTTATGTTTTTGTGAAAATATGCTAAAATATTTTTATATATACATGGTTTTGTTTTGAATTCTTTTTGCAAGAAACAAATTTTCACATGAGAATGAATCTTTGACCATTCCTTTTCAAGTTACCTCAATTTCCCCCCAAGTTAAAAAAAACTGAACTATAGTAAGTTATTCTCATACATTATTGTTACTAACCTTTCTGCATGTGCTTACGCGCCTGCGAGAGGCTTTTTAAAAGATAATGGGTAGTTGTGTTCCATAAAAAGAGGATCCATTATCTGATTTTTCTTTTAATTTTAATTTTTTTTAAGGCTTAATTATGTACATGCCCCCTGTGCTTTCCAACTTGTCTCAGATTACCACCTGTGTTTGCAAACATCTCAAAATACCCCCCAACCTTTGAAAAATGATCTCAAGTTACCTATTCCGTCAGTATTATAGACGTTCCATTACGTGCTTTGGGCCCCACTTCGTTTTAATCTTTAATCTCTGCGAATAAGGGTTTTTCAGTTATAAGAAAGGGGGAAATATGGTGAGAAGGGGAAATTGGAGAAGAGGGCTTAGGGTTTGTGAAAATGATTGTTCTCTTTGGTAATTCATATGTCTACTCCTCAGGCTTCAAGTTGACCTCCTGCGGTGTCCCCATTTGGTGCCGAGCTCTCTTTTGGATGGCTGACTCATGGACCCGATCCTCAACCTCCCTTGTTGAAAGCATATGCTTCATACCAGCAATAAGCTCCAAGAAATACTTGTAAGCAGCCTGGTGAAGCTCCTGTAAGTCTGAAGGTAGAGGCAATCCTTCCTGTTAATGTATGCATTTTGAATATTTCTTTTGGCTTCCCTTGACAATTTTGTAATAGGACAATCATTGTATTTTCTCAAGCTCTAGTCTAGATTAAGAATTACATCTCTAGGTATGCTTAATTGGCTACATTATGATGGACAACAATGAGTTTGACAAAAGGTAAATTTTGCATTGCATTACATTGCATTTTCCAACTTCTGAAGATTATGACTAGTCAACCTCTGCCTCAGTAGGAATTCCAGCTCACTGTTCCAGCTGGATCCTATCCATATGCTTTTGTCTTATTCTGCAAAATTCCCAACTATCATTGTACGATTCTAACCTAGGAATTTTGGTGTAAAAGGAAACCAATTATTCATTTGGTAGCCGTCACTTTTGTAGGCAAGTTTTGGAAAGTTTCCTTGGAAACTTTCTCTTCTTCCTCAAGAGAAAACCATTTATTTCATCTATGAGTTTTTTCTAATTGATTTCTTTTTGAAAAAACTGCTTTTGAAATATGAATCTACATCTAGCTATTTAAATCATTCTCACATATAGATCTAGATCGGATTCATGACTGATTTCTTCAAGAGTATGGTTTCTTGAAGAAATTGGTCTTTCTCCCTTGAATCCAAAGTTTGGTTTCGTTCTAAGTTGGAGCTTGCAAGCTAGTGCCATGGGATGAACGAGCTGAAGAAGGAGCTGCCATTGCCATGAAGAACTGAGCTTCAAGCTTTGCTAAGTTGGAGAAGAAGATTGCACAAAGGAGGTAAAGCTCATCTTCCTAAATAGATCTAGGTTTTGCTTGAGCTTGCTTGTATTCCTTTGTAAGAATCTTTTTCTACTTAGTGGATTGCCTGGTCGGTTGATGACCTCCAGTTTTTCCCAATGGTGGGTTTCTGGGTGAACAAAATCTGTTTTGCATATCTGTAAATTTTTATGGGTTTGTGTTCTTGGTGGTTGACTAGTCATCTTTATCTGTTGTTTGCTGTTTACTTGATAATGATGATTTCACACACTTTAACCATAGTTGTTGCTAGCACAGGGGATGCCTAGATTGACGGGTCCTTCTGAGTGCCTAGGTTGTCACTAGTAATCTTCTAGGGTTGCAGGTACTTTGTGGCATGCTCCGTGTGTTCTTTTGATTGTGATTGTTCATGACTAGTATTGGTCAAGGTCTAAAGTGTGTGAAGCCCGTTGTGGTTGTGTTTGTGTCATTTAATTTACCCCTCGTCACCTAAGTGCCAATTTCACTTCCACGACAGGAGCCTTTGGAACTTGGACAAGTTGGGTTCCACCTGCATCATCTGCTAACATAACACTCCAAGAAGGGGGATTGGAAATGCCCAAAACCTCGAAGTTAACCTCAGAACTAATCCCAGGTGGAACAGATGTTTGAGGCAAAGAAGTGGCACCAGTTGCAGACATTAATCTCAAGTTTGGTTCACCAACAACTACCAAATCTTTGTCAGCAGCATCAACAACACAAGGATCAACCTTTGTCCTTCTTACAGCCTTCAATGAGTAGAATGAAGGAAATTCCAAATTAGGAGGCTCCAAAGTTCGAACCCCACCTCAGATTTTGCAAAAGCCCTAGCCTTTTTCTCCAAATCTCCCCTTCTCACCCAAATACCAAATTTCCCCATTTCTTAGAACAGAAAAACCCTTATTCGCAGAGGTTAAAGATTAAAACGAAGTGGGGCTCAAAGCACGTAACGGAACGTTTATAATACTGACGGAATGAGTAACTTGAGACTGTTTTTCAAAGGTTGGGGGGTATTTTGAGACGTTTGCAAACACAGGTGGTAATCTGAGACAAGTTGGAAAGCACAGGGGGCATGTACATAATTAAGCCTTTTTTTAATATGAAAAAGTGTAAATTTACCATATTATCCTCACTTAATTAATAATTTCAATTCTTAATGTTTGCATTAACCAATGGCATTTTTTGGTATTTTGAATGTTTCACCATTCTCTGCCTTTTGCTTTATATATATAGATTTAATTTGCATGTTTATTATTATCTATTCCAAATTGTTGGTGGTATTATATTTTAAATTGTGTCAATTAATTACTTAGTCAATGACAATGAATTAAATATCTCCCTATTGCGCATAGAGGGATTCGAATCCCTCCCTTTGTGAACCAGCCATGCGCCTTATCCAACTCAGCTACGAATGTGTTTGTGATTGTATTTTCGGCGTGTAATATTTATAATGTCTCTGAAATGTCTGCAAGCTAATATTTATTATCTAGGATAAATTTCTATATTAAAAAAAACACCAAGGGGATTCGAACCCCTCCCATTTTACTCCTTCAACACCTTAACCACCATATCACTTATGTTTTTTTGAAAATATGCTAAAATATATATATATATATATATATATATATACATGGTTTTGTTTTGAATTCTTTTTGCAAGAAACAAATTGTTTTGAATTCTTTTGACCATTCCTTTTCAAGTTTCTACTTTTAAACTACTCACCACGTTTCAACTTACATCACTTACCCCACCATTCAACCACTCACCTAACTAATTAGTTGTAGTCATATATATTTCATTAATTACTACATATTTTCTACACTCACAGTGTTTGCCAGCTCGCTATATAATCAACTTAAATAAGTTAAATCCATCATGCAATGCATTTCCTTCCAATTTTTTGTGATAAACTAATAGATAATTGACTAAATAAACATCATGCACAGTTTCAATAAAAAATTCCAAGTTTTTCTTACAATTTCCGTGGTTTTTATTCAATTTTTATCGATATTGATAATATCCCGATATTTCCATCGACATTTCCGTGTTTTTAGACTACCGATATTTCCGATATCATCGATATTTTAGACCTTGGTTATTATTATGACAATATAATGTATGGATGTTATACATTAGTGAGCACATGACTAGTTAATTCTTCCCTTCCACATGGGTTTATTAGTCCCCTCCTACGAAGGTGTTTTTGGTGGGCCCGATATTAGCAATTCTATTTAAAACTAGGATTAGATGAAACAAACATGGGACTAAATTTAGTCCAAGCCAGTTCAAGCCAATCTTGTGTAACAAACGACCCCAAATTGGAGGATGGGGACTTATAACGCATGCATGCATACATGTAATTTGTAAATAGCAAGCAGTCAATTTTCTCTTTAGGCTGTGGCTGTGCATCATTATCTGTGTTCAGCTTTTGGGAAGCAGCTTCACACCCTCATTGAAAATTAGTAAAACCAAATGTTTCTTGTTACAAATCAAACCACTTGATAATAATATAGAAAATTAGTTAATAACCCTCAGTCTCCATTTTTTATAATTAAAACTATCTGGAAATGACATGATGAGCTACTTAAAAATAAAACCCGACAATTCAAAAAATGAAATTTCTAAATAAGGGTGTGTATGTTTTTATATTCACGGGCCCGTTTGAGAACCATTTAAATTTTAGTTTATATTTTTTTAGTTTTATTTTTTTTGGTGCTAAAATATAGAAGAAAAAGAGAGAGAATGAGAGTGAAGATGAGATTAAGAGGGGATGATGGGAGGAAGGAGTAATAAAAGTGAAAACTAAAAACTGAAATCTATTTGAAATTGTTTTCACTTTTGTAACTCATCCTCTCTCTCAATCTCATCCTCACTCCCATTCTCACTCTCATTTTCTTCTATACTCTAGCATAAAAAATTAAAACTAAAAAGTAAAATTAAAATTGTTATCAAACGGGCCCTTAAAATCTCATTGATAAAGAAGTTACCACAAGATTAATGGCTAGTTTGACATTGCTGTATTGTTAAAATAATCACTTTCAAATTTGCTGTCATAGAAATCAGCTGTGAATGAAAGTAGTTGGGTGTTTGGTAAACTATATGCTAAAAGTGATGCAGGTATAAAAATCAGTTTTATGAGTGTTTAGTAAACTATGATGTAAAAAGCGTTGTAGTTATGTGTAATGACTAAAATAAACATGATAGTGAAAAAAACTTTTTATTTAACTATTTGGTAAAGAAAAGATTTTCACTTTCAATTATGCAAGCTTGTACCAAAAAATTACACACCCCAAAAATATTTCAACTATAAAATAATAAAGGTAAACAAATAACAGGTTGTGAACCTGTGTACTGCATGTTTGCCACCTCAAATATTCTTGAAGCTTCTATTATCTATTGTCCAGCCTCAAATGTCTTTAAGCTTTTGTTTCTCAAATGTATTCATTGGCAACGTCTCTGATCTTCTTTCTTCCCTCCCTTAATAAATAAATAAATAAATAAAAAGAACAGAAAATGCCTCAAATTCTTTGAATCGAGATTGGGCTGAACAATCCTCAGCTTTGTTATTCTTCCAGATGACATATCATTCTTCTTCCAGGTTCCTCTGATATACAGAGCTTTTTCTGAGTTTGCCAAAAACAGTTGAGTCCCACCTATGGTCACTTTTAAGAATCTTTCTTCTTTGACAAAGAAAAAACAAAACACCCATTGCTTTTCTCATCATCCGAATCATATTTCAATCTGTTGTGGGCAGTCTGTTTTTGTGGGCAATCTGTTTTGCAAATGGAAAATGTAGGAGTTTAAATAGAATCTCTTTACCAAATTATTATTCGAGGGTTTGAGAAATTTTAATAAGTAATCTAATTGGATTGTTTTCTCCTTGAAATTCTGACAAAGAGCTTGCGGGGAGAGGTAACTCGTGCACGTATGTGAGAAAGAATACGAAGGATAATTGATGTAATTTGTTTAAATTGATAAGGATATTGTTGGCAAAATTTCATTAAACACCACCCGTTGCAAAAAGCAGCCTCTCAGCTGATTCTCCAAATGGTTGTGGCTAGCGAAAATGATTTTGACCCCAAATAAGTAATACCAAACGAACACTAAGCACTAGTTGGTATCAAACCTTCTATTATATATATATATATATATATATGTACAAAATCAACGGAAATGCTTAGTTGTCCTCAAAATTTTGACATTATCAGAGAACTGTTAGATGGAATGGAATGAAATTAACAAGATAGAGATATAATAACTAGAGAGTTTTCAAATACTTTTTGATTAACCTTATGATGATTTTACAGATTATCAGTAGTTCTTTTTTTTCTTGATAAATTTATAAAATAGTGAAAAAAGATAGACATTGTTGAAGCGAGTCAGAGAACGAAAGGGACATTTGGTAAACCAGTCAAAGCAAAGCGTTGCCTTCTATGGTGGTAATTAAAAGCAGCTGGCTCTAAATATTGTACAAATGTAGCCTCTCTCTGTGTTAGACTGTTACATTTATCACATAATTGTCCTTCCCCCTTCCCTTCTCTCTTTTTTCCCTCTCTCTCTCTTTCTAGGGTACCTATATTCATGAAGGTGGTCAGTTTTAGCCCTCTCAAAATTCTCATAGAGCTGTGAATAAGTTTTTCAGAACCCTCTCTCTCTCTCTCTCTCTCTCTCTCTTTATTTCTTTTGTTTCTCATACACACACACAGTCCACACATACTGAAAAAGAATGGCTAGGTTAGGTCGCTTTCGAGCTCCCACCTCTGCACCCACCCACGTGATATGTTCAAATTAAGACTCAAAGAGAGAGATATCATCAGTTGCACAGCTACCTCTTATATAGCTCATCAGCTTAGCCATAGCTTTAGCTTTAGCTTTACCTAGCTAGCTCCCTTAAGTACCCTTCTTCTCTGCAACCCTGAGCTCGTCCCTCTTTCCATATTTCTTATATCCACTCGCTTTCTTCCTTTCTATCTCTCTTTCTCGTCACCACTGTTGATTGCACTTGCCTTTTCTCTTAGAAGATTATTTAAGGTCATGAATATGAATAGTGAACCAAATACCAGTTTCCTGATCTTCTTTTAGCTCTACACACCACCACCAACAAGGAGTCAAGACCGCCATCACCCTCATCAGGTTGTGCACTTTATGTTTTTTTCTTTATGGCTTGGCAGTAGTTGCCTCCCCTTTCTCTTTAAAGTTCTCTTTCTAGCTTAATTACATATCCATATCTACATATATTGTAGCAGAACAGTCACCCCCGGCCTCTCTTAATTTCTGTTTACTGTTGGTGTTGCGTTCCGGCGGTTCAAAACAGTACCCGTTGAAGAGACTTTCCATCATCCAAAATCTAAGGGTTGAGAGAGAGAAGAGAGAGAGAGCTAATTAATTAAGATCCATTATTATATGACCATGTTTCCTTCTAGCAGCAGCGCTAGTAATTACCAGCTGCCTTTTCCATGTGATACCAACCAGCAGCCGCAGCTGCACGAAAAGTCCTCTACAAATATCATTGATCAACATGGTCATGAAAACCCTAACTCAATATCACATGATGACCATCATATTCGTCAGTACTATTCACACTACTCTGAAGATCATCAGCAGCAGGCACCTAATAATTTTCTTGAACACGACGGGCTGCTTTTGAGCTACTTGCTATCTCAGCAGCAGCTCTTGGTTGGCAGCTCCAGTCCCAATATGAACAGTGCTACTTCTCATCATGTTCAAGCTCATGATACTACTGAAATCAGCGTTGTGGCTTCCAATTCAAACAAAAAAGTAATGGATCGTGTTGACGAGGATCGGACCTCCCCAGCTGCAACTTCGAAAGGGTGCTCTTCAAAGAAGAAGAGCAATACATCAAATGGAGAAAGCAAGAACGCGAAGGCTCCTCGAAAGAGATCAAGCGGGAATAAGGACAGGCACAGCAAGATCTACACAGCTCAAGGCCCAAGAGACCGCAGAATGAGGCTGTCTCTTCAAATTGCCCGCAAGTTCTTTGATCTTCAAGACATGCTGGGGTTTGATAAAGCCAGCAAAACCATCGAGTGGCTTTTCACAAAGTCCAAGACTTCCATCAAGGAACTCAAGCAGCACCTCAACATCTCACCCCTGGCAGCTTACAGCTGTAGCACCAATGCCAACGCTACTTCTACCAGCACAATCACTGCAAAGATGAATTCGTCCACTTCTGAGAATAGCGAAGTTGCATCCAAGATTCAGGAGACTGCAATTGGCGACGTACACTCGATTGGGACATTGGAAAGAGAGAAAAAGAACAGGAAGTTATGTGTGGTTGCGAGGGAATCGAGGGTCGAGGCAAGAGCAAGGGCAAGGGAGAGAACAAGGGAGAAGAAGATGATGAGGACCAGATCAGGTTTGGATCAATATCAGAATTTAAGAAAACAAAGCCCTGATCATGATCAAGTACCACAAAACCCTAATAACGATCAATTCTCAGGCGGTCACTACTTATGGTCTTCTAATTGTCCTAATGATCAATTGTTTGAACCTGGAATGATGATGAATTCCATGGTGATGAGCATCAATCATCATGATGAGAAGGTTGTGGGCAGCACAACAATTCCCAGTGGAGCAAATTCCGAGGATTATGATTTTCCAAGTTTTCCTGGGAATTGGGGCCAATTCAATTCCAAGAACATTACAGGTAATAACGTGCTGCAAGTAGATCCAAACCCTAGTAACTCATCAACTATGGCCACTGCTCCTCCTACCCCATACCCCCTAGAACAAAAGCCTAGTTCAGTTTTCATGTCCACCTCATCAAGCATGCAAGAACAAAACCCTAGTTCAATCTTCGTCACAACCTTGATTGCTGAAGATCAAAATCCCACTACTTCTTCAAATTTTGGGACCAATTCAAGTATTGTTTTGCAGTCCCAGTTCCTTGGAAATTAATGAATGGAAAGACCAATCTTTGTTTCTTGCACCTCCTCCAATTCCTTACAATACGGTGTTTGTATGAAAGTGTGGATAATTTTCTTTGATATATAGCGGGCGCATGAGTGAGTAATATGTTTTCAGGAGTGTTTGTTGAACTTTTATTCCAATTTACTAGCAAATTTAATTTGAGGATGTCGATTTATAAAAATTGTGCAGTGTCAGGTGCTTTCATGTCATCAATTGCTAATTGCATAAATTCTCCATATAATGTTTATTCTCAAGAATTCCAGTTATTAAAAACAATGTCTTAACTTCATGTTTATATTTGTATTTACCAGCTAATTAAGTCCAATCTACATATATGCCACCTTCAAATATTGATGTTTTGCAGGTTTGAGTAGCTAGCAAGAGTTCTGCTGCAAATAACAAGCAGCATATCATTCTATTCCTTTCAGGTCTTTTTGATCTCCTATATATGCAATAAAACCAAACCATGGATACAGTCATATCCAAAACCAAAAGCTTCTCAGAATATAAGAATTGCGTATTACAGGTTGAGGAATGATCTCTCTGCTTGGATATTGGACACTATACCGTGATCAATCTTACACGGCAATACGAACGTTCTGTCAGTATTCCAGGTAGGCTGAACGCCCCATTCATATATTCTAGTAGGTTCCATTTTTCTCAACAAGATTGCAATTACATCAGTAATATAAAATACTAATTAGCTAGATAGTTTGAATGGAATCTCTACAAGAAGTTGTGTGCTATATATATATATATCATTCATCTGTTCCAGTTTTTTCAAAGGGGATACAATTACTTTGAAGAAAAAATACAAAATTCCCATTTCCCTTTGGTCTGCTCCCCTATTTTACTATAACTTTTGGTCTATGCACGCTGCAAATTTCAAGATGGTGGTTTAGATCTTTATATTGTTTTTTTTTCTTTTAAATAAAGGAATATATATAGTAAGGAAAACAACTAAAATAATACATATCTGCTATAGGTACTCTTCTGTTTATGCTAAAAACTTCCTTGATCGTCTTGATTAAGTAGCCTAGGTTACATTGAACGGCTACAGATATGTTTTCATTGTTTGTGTGTTTCAAGCTTTCACAATATAACTTTACTTATTTTGTGGATCTTACCTATTCTTGCGCAGTTCAAACTGCTGTCGTATGCATTCCTCTCCTACAATATAAAATTTGTTAATTAGTTGGTATTAATTACAGAATGAGGTGAAAGAAACTGTACCTCACCATCAATCAGTCAAGAAGTCTGCATAGATGTTCTTGTTATTATGAATCACATACGTAGTCCTTGATGGGCACATTTCGGCTCTCTATTACAGAACAGATGCAGCATTTCGGCTATATTCTCTAGCTAATGTTTCTGGTTTAACAATGTTTAAAACGATGGAATATTGTTATTCATATTAATTTGCACAAAATCATCATATGCGCATGTATTGTTGTGTGTTTTTGCATTCAGCCTGAGATAATTGTTGTTTCCTATATATTCTAGCCAGTAATATATATACGCGCAAAAATAGTTGATAGAGAAACCATTTAAGCTCAATTCTCTTGAGACGATCTAATTTCAACTGTCAAAAAGCAAAATCTTTTAATCGATCTAATATCGCCTATATGTATCCTGCAAAACCTTTTAATCGATCTCATATGCACATGTTACAATCTTAACCTAAACTAGTCCTGGAACCTGGATTCTGTGGTTACATAGCATCATCATAATCCTGATGATATGTATACTTGGTGAATTAACTTGCAAGCTGCAAAAGGTGGAAAGTGTTTTGAGATTCTGTGGCCATTTTTTGTTATTTTTCTTTGTGGTTTCTGTTGTCTTCTTGTTATATAATCATATTTTTTAAGCATAAAGGTCCTTGTTGCTGAGGTAAACACAAAGATAAAACAAGTAGGCACATATAACATTGTACAAATAAACAGAACATCATTGCAGGATCGTGATCATTCTCAGAACTCTATCCTCAAAAGTTGCAGCAAGATGTTGGGGAGATTGATTATAAAATGTTTGTTTTCCTAATTTTTTGGCTATATGTTGATGGGATCAGCGTTGATATCAAAACAGCACAGAAGTTACACATGCAAAACGTCATTCATATACAATTATTTAACTACCAATATATATATGTGTGTGTGTGTGTGCAGTTTATGAGAAATAAACCTGTGTCTGCAATATAAGAGGGAGAGTGTTACCAGGCCCCTTGCTCCAGTTTAGCCCAAGTTAGAAAGGCAAACCACTTGGACCAAAAACTTTTCTGAAAAAGAAAACGAATTATAAAAAATAAGGATAAAGTACAAAACAGCACCCATTAAAGAATTATTATTTATGTGATAGGGGTACTTAAAACCCGAAAAAGAAACTACAATTAACTAATACAGACCAATAAAGAAATTTTAGTTATGCTGTGGACTACATAAACATTACATTACCATGTTTCCTTGGCACTGGTTTCGACTACCTTTTCATTGAATTCAATTCAATTAAAACCCAGCAGCCGCAATGACTACTTTTTCATATTGGGAGTAATTGCATTAATTTCAGATCCAAAAACAACAGTAATCAATGACAAATGGAGGAGAGGAGGACACGCAAGGGAGAGAGAGACAGAGAGTAATGGAGGCAACTGTTACTGTAGCCGCAACCACTGCATTTTTACTGCTGAAGAAAGAAATACGGCGAACCAACACCCATCCAGAAAAACACAAAAAATAGAACATAGTGCATGGAATTTTGAAATGGAGATGCTCTCAAATATATCTAAAACGTAGTAGCAAATTCTCGGATATTATCACCTTGATATGATATGTGTTGATACTATCGGTATTGTCCCATGATTTCAATAGAGAACAACCCCAAATAATCTTAATTATGAATATATTAGGGTTTAGAGATATTTTATTTTATTTAACTCAAACTTCCAATACCATTATTAAGTGGGAAGGATCCATTAAACTATCGGTATGCTGAAACAAATGGTATCATCATATATATAATTAGCATGGCCTTTGTTGTAATCATATGAGATTATATAAACATCATATATAATTACTGCTGTTATGTTAATCTTGGTCGGGCTCTTGGCTAATATTATCAAGGACCTCTTCAGAGAATATACCTCATTCAAGAATCATTGATTGCTACAGAGCAATATATATATAACACAAGCACTTTGGAAAAGAAGAAAAAGAAAAATAGAAGTGATAGACAGAGATAATGCAGTGAAATTAAGTAAAAGAGTTGAGATAAAGACAAAAGAGTTTGAATTAGTGTAAGAGAAGGAGCTGAAGCATTAACATAATCATCAAAAAACAGGATGATTAGGTTCTAGAACTCACCTACAACACTTGCAGTGATCTCTTTGCCTCCAAACCAGACCAGGCAGTTCCTCCTCTCCCAACGAAAAGCAAAAGCCATAAGCATAACCCCACATGAACAAAACAAAAATAGGCCCCGGTGAAAGGGACTGTTCATAAGTTGTACATATTATCTAGCTGCACAACTTCTGTGAGTTGTACACTTAAAAAGTCTTAAACCCACCAAAGAAAGACAAATATATCTCTTTGGCTTTGTGTTTGTGTTTGTGTGTGTATGGGAGAGAGAGCAGAAAGCAGAGAGAGAGAGAAAGGGCAACCCGAAAAGATGGCTTTGTGCTTGGTTACAGAGAGGGCTGCAACTCCTGTCTCTCTTTTTGTGTACGTACGTTTTGGTGTTTCGGCCATATCTCTCTTTTTCAGTAGAAGGTGTGTTTGTTATATTGGATTGGATTTGCTTGCTACCCTTCACTTGCGTGATCTTATGGTAGTGTTTGGTGAAGCTTAGGCCCATCTAGGCTGTACGGACCAAAGTAGGAGCCACACACTTTGCTGGCTGATGATGATGATGAATGAACGATCTTACTACTTCCTGACTTTCTCTCACACTGTTTGTTATTAATTAAAACGACAAAGGAGTCCACCCAAAAAACAGAACATCCTGCAAAAAAAGAGAAATTAATTAAACGAGGAGAGTCTAGCTCTATCTCTAGCTCTAGGGAACCCAACAGGGCACAATATCTAATTTACCCTAAGAAACATGGGCACAAGATCTTTGGCGTACCCACTACAAACAGTGACAGTTATATACAATTAATTATATATGGTATTTGGTATTTGTCTTTCTCTCTGCTGCATACTTGTTTGTATAAAAATATATACATATGTATCTCTGAGGGAGGACTGAGGTTGAGTTGGTGTGAACAGTGAGAGGCCGGCCAGAATTTAAGCCTATATTTCTGTAACAGTTGTACTGCACCCACCAACCATATCATGATTGTTGTTTCTGTGTTCAGTCGCTGTACTTACAGAACATAATTGCTTTTTCTTGAGGCTTGAGACTGAGAGGATGTTATAGTCAGTACAAATTTCTTCATGTAAGCGAAGCTCACGAATAAAGTCATTTGCCTTTTTACAACGATTTCTGAACTACAACTGATTTTAAGTATATCCTCACAAATCAATCACAATGTATTTAATTTATAATTGAAGAGCTCGATGATGATCAATTTTCAAATGGAGCCATCTTCTTGTATATACAACTACGATAGCAGGCCTGGCTCCGTTGGAGGACTTTGTGTCTCATGCATGCACAAAGTAAACAGGTCTAGCTATGATTATGAACATTGCTGCGCACTTTTGCAGACTCTGACACTAAACACTTAACCAAAAAACAGATCACTTTATTTAGTGGAGCTTTTGGGTTAAGCTTTGACAGAAACGATTAGTTTCGAACAACTCATCAAAATATAAGCTGATTTTGGTACGGACTCACTAGATTTGGAGCAATTGCTTTCAAAAAAGGTATTGAATTCGAGTCCCAACATCTGTGCACTGTGTGTAAGTTTAGTATGTTGTTGCCCAAAAAGGTCCTAAAAAAACTATGGTTTTTTAAATAAATTTTTTTTTTCCAGGGAAAGATAAACTGGTTTAATGGAACGAATTTTTAGAAGTAATCAAGATTAAATAATATTATGAAAAAAGAAAGCCTGATTAGGAACCTAAAAGATGGTACTCAATCCCTGGCCAGTGCTCAAACAGTGTTTGGATAATCTTTTTTTTTTTTTTTTTTTGGTCGAAATTGCAATTCATTGAAAACCCCTAAAGGGGTAGAGAACAGTACAAACAAAGCCGAGCAAAAGCATCGGCCAGGAAACTAACAGAAAACAAACATGAACAAATCTAACTAAAACCAGTACAGTATAACATGAAGATCATGTTTCCAAGCCAAAAACTAAAATGTCAAAAGCCAAAAAAAAGGCATTTAGCCCACATAAAGGCATATAGCCCACTAAGAGGCATTAAGCATAAAGAGGATAATCTTTTCTATATGCTTGATTTGATTAAAAGTACTTTTACTTGTAGACTGTAGGAGATAAATCTGTCAGTTTCCACATTTCATTCATTCATCTGTCAACCTTCGTCAACCTTGATGATGATTTAATGGTTTTGTAATTGTTCAACGTAACAGAACCCAGTTGATTCTTAAATGGACTAGACTATGATGTGTTTTTTACTAAACCCCGTTTGGTTCATTAAACGAATTTGAGGGTAAATCATTTCCCATGTCATTTCCCAAGGGATGGGAAGGGATGGGAAATGAATTTGGTAATGCTGAAAAAATAACAAGGAAATCATTTCCCATATCATTTCCCAAGGGATGGGAAGGGATGGGAAATGAATTTGGTAATGCTGGAAAAATAACAAGGAGATAATCACTTTATTTCCTTTCCCATGTTTGTTTTGAGTAAGAATGGAAAACATAGTTTGTATAAATTTTCCATTATACCCATATTAAATCAAATAAAAAAAGAATGCATTCATTTTCCTCCTTACTTTCCCATGAGCCATGCAACGATTTCTCATACCTGGACTTACCAAACATGAGAAAGTAATAGATTTCTCATCCTCAAGTCTCCTTTCCCAGGAACCAAAACGAGGCCTAACAAATTGAAGCTGCATGGTATAAAAAGCTACTGGCATCTTACAGCAGCTGGTTCATTTCATTACTTCAAACATGATTTTACACAACTCCAAATACACACCAGATCTCCTGCACAGGGTAGGAACGAAAACCCGGAGGACAAGGGTTGACATCATTAACAAATTGAAGCTGCATGGGATAAAAAGATACTGGCATCTTATAGCAGCCGTTTCATTTCATTACTTCAAACATGATTTTATACAACTCCAAATACACACCAGATCTCCTGCACAGGGTAGGAGAGGAAAACTAAAGAAGGCGATATGTAACATGAAAAAGAAAAACAAATTACAACTGGCGGATCTATAAGCCAACTACAAGAGAAAGTGTGATTTCATGAGCTTCATGTGAACCTGAAGTTCCCTAGTGTCTTGAGAAACAGCCATATCATTCCACATTGGGTGTTACATAACTAGGAGCGTCTCACTGTCACTAACGTTCCATTGTGCCTGCCTGAAGAAACTGCATTCTGAGACCATGATGATGGCTTGAATCCCCCTGTAAGTAAGTTAGATGCAGCAGCAGCACTTATTTTCCTTCTCTTAGATTGTAGTTCCAAACTCTTCTTACTAGACGTAGAAGTCCCAGATGACCCAGGAAAAATTGAAGCAGCATTGATCACAGCTCGCTTATCCTTCCTGCTTTTGTCAAACCTGGAAGCGAACTTCACACGTGATGCCGCAGTAACATCCTCCTCTGCCACTGGAAGCAGTCGTATACCAAGACCCATCTTCCTTGAAGCAGCCTCTTCTTCAGCAACTCTTTTCTTTTGAGACTGAAATAAAACGATAATAAATAGTGAGGAAACCCTTTATGTAATGCCAAATTGAACACTCAAGTTTGGTTCATTCTCTAATAAGAGACAGAAAGAGATGAAAGAACAGAAAAAATTACTGAGGTGAGTTCTTTTCTTGGAAAAATCTTATATTTTGATCCCCAGTAGTCAAATTTCATCTTATGTAAATACTTTAAAACAAATATGGGTACAGCAGGGTAAAAAAAAAAACTAATTATCACTCCATGTATTCATTTATCATCTCTCTGTTATACAAACCAGAAAGAAGAAAAGAAAACTAACAATTTTACTTTACTTTTTTCTTTTTCAATAGAAATAAACTACTGTGTGAGAAGAAAAACATTAAGGGAGAGCTAAATAAAATCAGTGACATACTCTAAGTTTTGCTCTGAGGGCCTTGTTGACGGCATAGTCATCTAAATGCCTTTCATCAGAAACTCGCTGTAGGCGCACTAATACTGGCTCAGCTTCTTTCTTCTTTTGCAAATCCTCTTCTTGGTGTTCAAGACGATAAAATGGATCTGCGAGCTTTCCTCTTTCTGGAGAACAAATAATTGACTTTTGTTAGGAGAGGGAAGGAAAAAAACATCATAGTGTTTCCAACATATTATGAAGAACAATCGAGTGTTTTCCTTGTACATGCAGTCAAAGGACTCTGTTCATTATCTTGTTCTTTCTTCCTTATTTGATTGAGTTTAAGTTAATTTAATTAGAGAACAATCTATTTCAGTAAGGCATTATAAAAGTTATAAGAGGAAAAAGATTCTATTTGCATCTACTTCAAAACCAACCTTCATCTCCAGGAAGTGCAACAGTTTCTGCATCCACAATGTCATATTCCTCAATCTTTTGAGTGGCCCCACTAATAATCACATACTGGCAATTCTGCGGATCTGTCTGAATAACAATCTCATGTTTGCAGCAGGCTGACTTCATGGTAAAGCTCCATATCTGGAGGAAAGAAGACCTTGATTGTTAATAAATGTATTAACTTAAACCAGTTAAGAAATAAATAAATAAACAACCATACATGTTAAAAAATGAAAACATGGATTTTTTTTTTTTTTTATCAAGGGTAGCAAAACTAATAAATAACCAATTTAATTCCGAGTGGAAAAGTCAGAAGAATCAGTAGTATTTGAAAAATATACCTTTGTAGAATAGTAATTTCCGACTTGCTTTTTTTCTGCATTAAAACGAACACCCTTTGCAATCATAGAATTGCACCCACCACACCATATATGGTAAGGCATCTCAAACCTGAATGCAAGATAATCAACATATCAGAATTCTTCTGTACTCCTCAACTTCAAACTGGAAGTACATAAGTTAGCAAACAGCATTTGTTGGAGCAAGGAAGTCACTCGATTGCATTAAAACTTTCCATTAACAAAACATGCTTCTTGAGATACATTTGACATATCTATCAAACACCTAACGCATATGAGTTTGATTAGTTACCTTATAATCAAAATCCCCTGGTCCAATTTCCTTGCTCTCTCCCTCAAAGCATGTTGACCATGGAACTTGTTCAAAGAACCCTGAACCAAAAAGCAACATTAGAACTCCATATACCAACCAATCATGATATATTCTAACAAGAGTGGAACGCAAGTATACCTTCTTTGGCGTCCATTCTGGTGGATAATAAAAGTTGTCTGCCCTAGCAGCTGCAAGTGAGGACTGCAGAAATCCAAGTAAAGCAAATTTAGCAGATTGAACAAATTAAAAGCAGAAAATATATATATATATTTATACGAAACTACAAATACAGATACAAAAGATTCATCTCAAGCCCAATGACCAAGTAGTTCTAACGGCTGTTTCAAATGAAATATGTCAGATCACATACATTAAGAAAAAAATCACATCCCAAATTTTCGCTCGTGAAGAGCCCATAGGTTAAATTTATCTCCTATACATATAAAAAGCGAAATTACATGACCACGAAATCCTTTTGGGCTCAACGGGCCACCTAAAATCTTAGACAAGCAACTTCGTCGATTAATTTTACAGTGTGAATAATGATATCCGCTGCTAGGTTCTCAAATAATCACAACCAAAAGAAGAAACAAATTTGTGCACCATTAAAATCCGGACACTCAAAGAATTGGATCAATGGAATGTGAAAAGTCAAACTTTAGGCACCTCTTCTTACATCAAAATTTAAGTTCAATAATAAATTAACAAATTCAGAGAAAATTCCCAAGAAAACACGTCTGATCGATACCAAAACCCTAATACCATAATAGCATAGTACGAACAAGATTAATGGAATTATTGGAGAGAGAGAGAGAGGATGCTGGCATACCATCTTCGCTTTGTTGAACTACTCGGTCACCGCAGTGTTTCTGATCAATCAACCAGTCGGCTCGATTCGATTGTCTTGTTGAAGGTTTTGTGTTTGATCGTCAACTTTTGGTTCCTCTTTTGTGTTTCCGCGTTTTTATTGATTATTTTCTTTTCCCTATTGAACAAGGAGACGACGTCGTCCTAGTTTTCTTTCACGATCTTCCGGCCCTGGGCCTGGCTTTTTTTTATTTAACAAATTTCAATAACAATTACTTATTATCAAAATAGTCCAACAAGTTTACAGATTTTAATCTGCCCCAAAGTCTGTCCCTATGGTTTTGGGTCCGTGTAAGGAAATTACTCATCAATACAAAAACTTTTGGGCCGGGTTTAATGTTCCAGTCTATTTTGGCCTAATTTATGTTACTCAAGTCACGGGGAGTTCTTAAGGATTCCAAGCCTCTGCATTTAGAGTTCGCGCATTTTCCGTATTTCACTTCATTTAGGCCATTATAAGTAATCCAATGGTTTAAAACATGACATGTCATCTATAGCATCAGTTTTATTTTATTTTTTATTGTTCTTAACTGACGTTAGTGTTGACGTTATCTCTCTTCCTCTCTTGTCTCCTCCCTCCCCTAGATTCTTTCTTGTTTTTTTTTTTCGGGTCAATGTAATTCTATTCAAATAAATTGAAAAGGATTACAAAAGGTGGAGAACCACAAGCTAAAAAAAACTGAACACTAGCAAAACAAACGAACAACCAAAGGGCCAAACAGTAAAGTACATAACAGACAAAATGAAGGCCCAAAAACAAAAGCCCAAACAGACAAAACAGAAAACCCTATATCTGAGCATATACCACAGCCGCCCACCCCAAAGACCACCTACTGCAACACCATCGCAAATCCGCAAATCACCGAGAAAGAATAACTGGTAACAACACATACCCAAGGTCCAGGCAGAACATGGGGGGGAACTAGCCACCCGCACAAATAGTGCTCCCATAATCCAAGGGACAAGAGTTTTAAACGCATCCCCACACCACAGATAGATACCACCACCGAAAGAGATCAATGGAAGTTGTACCCGCAGAGCAGAGGAGTAAAGGGTTGTGATTGAGAACCAACAATGAAGGGTAGCCGCTGGCCAAAGGAGAGAGCACTGTAAAAGGGATAAAAAAAACTCAAATATGAGACATAGCTCCGAGAAAATGCACCCATGGGGAGTGGGAGGAGCTGACGACTCACAAAGTAGGGGAAGAGGCAAAGATGAGAAGACAAGAAAAACAAACAAACAGAAAAAGTAAAAACTCTCATAGTGGAGAGTTTGAACTCTCACTGAGATGAGAGAGAGGAAAGCAAGGGCTTGTAGGAAGAGAAAATAGGGATGGAAGTGAGGAGAGGGGAGGAGGAACCAAGACCTCCTCCCCCAGTGCGGCGCCAAAGAGTGATTTTTCTCTCAAAGAGGGGTTTTCTCTCTACAACAAAAAATGATTCTTTCTTGTTAGTGTCTCCCAATTCCCACTTCCCCTCAACACTAGTTCAAAACCCAAATAAAGTTGGGTATATCTAAATCAGATTCCAAGTGAAAAGTTATCAATAAAATTTTAGAAAACCATGTTTGCTAAGGCATAAAAAAAGACCCACACCCTAAGTTGAATTTCCTATGTTTTATACAACTGCAACGGATTCAACATAGAGAATGCTGAAGCTTCTCTCTTCTTCATCATTCCTCCAGGTTTGAGTTGACGACATGCGACCTAACTTGGGACTCCAGTCTGAGCCCTTTGAGCTCTCCTTCGTATTTCTCCGAGTTCTTGGCTCACTCATTGGGTTCTTGGCTCGCCCACGAATTCAATTGCGAAATTGTTGAATCAAATTTCAAGTGGAAAAAGCATCCATGAATTTCAGATACAAATATGAATTTTTAGGATTTTGAACTAATGTTGAGAAGTAAGGATTGCTGGGATATAAATTGGGAGAGAGGATCGAAGAGAGGGAGAGAGAGAGATAGAGATAACAGCACACTAACGTTTGTTTAGAATAAACAAATAAAAAAATAAAAGCAAATTTTATGCTATTGATGATATGTCATGTTTTAAACCATTGGATTATTATAATGGCCCAGATGAATCAAAATGCAAAGAAATGTAGAGGCTCAGAATCCTCTATTTACACTTTAAGGCCCTGTTTGGTAAGCTAGACTGGACTGAACTGGATTAACCTTTCTACATTACACTGGACTGGTTAGGATATTACTGGATTTTAAGAAGTTGTTTGGTGCAGTACAACACCAAAGTTGAGATTAGTATGCCATTTATTTATTTTTATATTCTCATTTCCAAATTAATTACAACAAAATAAATTTTCAATCCAACAAAAAAATACAAACATAAAATAAAAAGCTAGAAGACGAAAGGCATGAGGTGGAGTTTGATGGCAGCAGCAGGTTCCCAGAAGTAGACGCCAGCACTCAAGCTTTCACTCCCTCCCCAAATACCAGTTTTTACCTACTCTTTATCAGATCTTGAATTTTCAGCCACCTCCCTTCATATCTCAAAGAACAAAAAATTGCAAAATTATATATATAAATAAAGAGGAAGAAGTTATGAATCTGCCTTTCACCAATTTTTTCTTCCACGATATGCCTTTCATTCAAGATCTGAGGTCTATATATGGCAACGAAGAAGATTTGGCAAAGGGGAAGAGAGAGAGGATCTGAGAGAAGAGAGAAGAGGAGAAAAGAAGAGAAGAGGGGAAGAAAGAGAGAAGAAGATAAGAGAAGAGAAGAGTAGAGGGGAAGAGAGAAAGAAGAAGAAGACAGAGAACAGAGAAGAGAGAGAAGAGAGAGAAGAAGAGAGATGGCTGGAGGCGTGCTCTCTGGCTTCGAAACCCACGTCTGGGGTTGGGTTTCTAAGCCCCAATTATTTGGGACTTGGATCCAAAGTCAATATCCAGTCCTAGACACACTTTAAGTCCACCAAACAATGGCTAGGACTCATGTCCATTTTAATTGAAAATATCCAGTCCAGTCCAGCTTACCAAACGGGGCCTAAAAAGCGTCTTCGGCCACCCAGTCCCAATTTTTTGGCCTTGATGCTTCCCATCCAGCCTGCTATTATTTAAAAAAGAAAAAACCAACCCCCGCCCCTACATGCCACCATTGGTAATTACAAATTTATTTTTAAAAAATTTATTTAAAAAATAAAAAGTTTACAAAGAAGATGCGCAACAGATCTTACTACCATACATATCAAAAGTTTTGGAAAAAAAAAATATTGTTGAGGCACAAAAAATCCAAGGGCCCAAATGTATTTTAAGCTCGATGCAATACTTCGTTGTAAAAGAAGCTCGAACATGATATGCAACACATGGTTACAAAGTGCCTACATGAGCTTTTGCTATGCATGCCACTCCAAACAAATACGTAACCCAGCACGTAGGGAGGTCACAACAAGCTTGTAAAGATGTACCGATTTTGTGAACTTGCCCTCATGGTCTCATCGAACATCACCTAGCCCAACCACAGCCCATTGCAATATGACGAAGCCCAAGCACAAACACACAGATAACGAGCAGCGCCATGTAAAACCCCCCATTTTTGCCTCTACAAGCTCATGTAAGAAACGAGGAAAGAAAGGGAGAGGGAGTGTTGCTAAGGATGTAAAGTGTTGTAGAGGCTAGCTGCAGGAAGACTTTGGAGCTCCAAAACACTTTGTCCTATTGTGCTTGGAATGGTTGAATTGGAGAAAGTGAATGGAAAAGGGAGAAGAAGACTTGGCAAATTTGGGGAGAACCAGCTAGGGTTTTCTGGAAATAAGGGGCTTCCAGCGCCTATAAAAGGAGGCATATGCTATCCATCAACTCGACCTAATCTAGAGAGAGCAAGCAATCTCTCTAGCTATTGGAATACCCTTAAGCTTCCCCTTCAATCTGGTTTTTCTACTTGAAATCCCCATTCCAAACATCACCAAGCATTTCTCATTCCCTCTGAAATAGTCCAATCTCTCTATCTCCCTTGCTAAATTCGTGGAGACTCAGCTTACGCACCATAAGCTACTTAGACCAAGCCTAAGATTGTGATTCTCCATAGTTATCAAATCCTCTTGGTGAGAGAGACTGAAGCACTCCCTAAGAATCCATAAACTTTATGAGTGCTTTGGGGTCTAATTCTTGAGCTCAGGCAAATGGGCGACACTACCCACTTTTTCTTCACAGCAGCCCATGGCCATATGGAGCTATTGTACTAAAAAGCCCTTACAAATTCATATAAAAAATAATTTTATAAAAAATATTAAAGAAAAATTTACTTAACATAAACAAGTATTTGAGGAACAATGTCCTTTTTTGGCCAAAACCTCAGTTACCATATCAGCTTCACCAAACATATGTTGAATACGAAGTGAAATTGTGTAGAACATTGGCGATTACAATGGTGCAAGGATTAAAGAATGTAGTAGATTAGAAAAATTTGAAAATACTCAAACTTATGTCTTGGGTAAAATAAAATAAAAATTAAATTAAATTAGGCATTTTTTCACCTTTCGCAATAGAGAAAGAGATAGAGAGAGAGAGAGAGAGATAGAAGAGATGGACATCAAATCCCACACTAACTAAACATTTTAAAGCTTAAATAAGTAATCAAACACATATGATTCATGGTTTGACAATAGATATTATAACCCTTTTTTATTCCTTTATTTCTAAGGAACTTTAGCTTGGGAAAAGGGTGTACCGCCCTGCCCTCTTCTCTTTCTTTTCTTCCCCTCAACATTAAAATTAGCATAAAAAGGTCACATGAAAGCCAGGAACACCCACATTTCAATTACTCTCTCCAACATTCACAGACATATATATACATATATACATATATCTCTCTCTCTTAGTCAATTAAATTTGAGATCAAGCTGTCAAATAAACTTGGGAAATTTCTCTCTAGGGTTCCTCTCCTCCTCATACATTTAGGTGCTCCATGCTTCCCCTTCTCCTCTATCTTCTCCTCCTCTTATTCCACCATGGCCTTGAGAATTCCTCATCACCTTCTACTTTTCACCATTCTCTTCCTCTCCCTCCTCTTCCTATTCTTGTTTCATGAATACTACAACTCCACCATCAATCTTCACAAACAAATCATCATCAGCAGCAGCAGCCACACCATAAACTCCTATTCTCATCATCATCATCATCATCATCAACGTCCCTCTAATTTCATCACAAGAAAAGTGTTAGCAAGCAAATTTGACTTCACCCCATTTGTACATCATCGCCAACAACACCAAAGATCAAAATCTTCACGGGGTGATCACCACCACATGCAACCACAATCGGAGCCCTCAGCCGATGGAAACGAGATTGATCCACGTTATGGTGTTGAAAAACGACGTGTCCCCACCGGTCCGAACCCACTGCACCATTGATCATATATATCATCACCGTTAATTTCTCAGGTGAAGTGAAGAAATAGAGGAAAAGAGTGAGAGAGAAGATATTAATGTTAGTGGAGCGTTTATTATGACGTATGATGTTTTATTTTTATTTTTTATTTCCTTCTCCAACTCTTTTATTTTCTTTTCAGAAAACTATAATGTGAGAGTATGAGGTTGTACATGTATGAAGGGCTGGTCGACAACACTATAATTGTTTTCATAATGAAAAGGAAGAATTAATTAACACTCCAATTTTTGTTAGGTTTTCCAGTGCATGATTACCATGATATCTGTATAAACGCTTTTACGATTTTGGTGGATTTTTAAAGTGATTGCAAAGGAAGAAACAAGAGTAGCTGTGACGGCACGGCACACTTGAGAGGAGCATAATTTAGCTGTATTATGTATAGCTACACCATCCATTACCATAACGATATAGAAATTAATTAATTAATGAAAATATAAAAAAAATTAATCAAAAGCTTTTCTTTCTTCCTTTCTTTCTTTGAAGATTGTTTAAGCTTTGCATTGTAGGTCGATCGACCAACATGTGATGGGTTTGGTGCCTCTTTTGGAGTTTTGATACACCGACTCTTTGCACAATTAATTCAATGTCGTCATGAATATATTGAATACTCACAAAGCAATGCTCACAAATTTCTTGTATCGGAAAGGAAGATGTTACCGTAAATTGTCAAATTTCTCGACTAACTTTATGATGAGTGATTACCACTCCATACAAATTTCGGAAACTAGTTTAAAATTCTAAACATGCTCAACCATTTGAATGATTAAAATTGACTCAAAATTGAAAACTCATACCATAAGCTTGGAAAACTATTGTATGCTAGTATGACTTAGATGTCGTTGTCGTTTATGAAATAACTTGCCTATGTCTATTTATTTGGTCATTAAATTGTATTTAGTTCAACATGAAATTAGTAATTGTGTGTAGTCTAAACTTGATATTCCAATATATTTCGGAATTTAGAATTTTTCGGAATCCCTAGATACATTCCAATTCCAATCCAATTTTTTATCGGAATTTTCGGATATCGAAATTGATTTGGACTTGCCAAAATCGAAAATTATCAAAACGAAATCAGTCGGAATCGAATTTTCCAATCCAACTTATACCCCTACATGGGAGACGCCACTTCATTGTCAATTTCTTTTGTTTGATAAGACACTCAATTGTCACTTGTAAAGGTAGGGCATGGTCACTCTCAAATTAATAGACAAATAAATAAAAAGAATAATAGGTAGCTAGGGTGGCAGCAGAATCTGTCTGGCATCATGTGTTCATACACTAAAATGGCAATTTGAAGGTTTTTCGTAAATATGTTAATTAGAGCACTGATGGTGAGACCATATAAGAAGGCTGCAGTGACGAATACTAAAGTCAGCTAGGCAATCAATTATAATCATCACTAATTAAAGAAACCAAATTTTCATCATCAATCTGTTTGAAGGAATCCACTTATGTGTTTTGGGGTAAAAGAATAATTAATCGCATGCCAGGTGATATCAGAAAACCTTCATCGATCTTTCTATTAGCTATTATCATTTTTTGGACAAATTAAGTTTTACACTTCATAGCAATCTTCCATGGGTTATAACACAAAAGGAAAATACTTTCCTTCTTATAAGGTAATAATAAGTATAGGAGTTCCTACATTCCTGCAAATAGCAGTGTGATATGTGTGCATACATTTTTGCATACTTGTAAATCGCATGAAAAAGGAGTAGGTCCTTACAGGTAAAGAGGTAAACAAAATATTATTATTATTTTTCTTTCTTTTGTGCATTTAAAATCCAACTTCAAACAATAATTGAAACATACGTGCTTGGATGACATCTTCTACTTGTATGTGTTGCTAGGTTTGCATGATCTGTGGGATCTATAGAAATTATATAAATAATTGTACTTATTTATTTAATTCATTTTATTTTGGTAGGCTAGGTACAATATTATAGTTTGCGTTGGATGAGGTTCCAATCCTAATATATCTTGGATCCTCTCACCTGCAACTGACAATGCGATGTGCCAACTTATGAATGTTTGTCTTCCATCAAACACCATGCATGCACTGTGCACATTGGCCTTCCATTCATCCCCCCACCCCACCCACGGTTTGGGCGACAACCAATATATTTCAAAGGGTTTGCCGACTTTCCCTATTTGCTTCACCAATAATGCATTTTCTTTCCTTTATTTATTTATTTTCCACCCATTTTGTCAACTTGATTTTGTCAACTTTGCTCTGATTATATTACAAGACACATTTCAAGAATCTTTCGTGGCCAATAATGTGAACCAAGGTCTTGTCAAAACAATTATATTAATAATGTACATTAGTTTCCCTGATTAATTAAAAAAAGAATTCATTTAAATTAATCAATCCCTTCCACCGGCCACAACTAATTCAAACAAAATAATTAAAATCGCTAAACTCCTCCTCCTATATATAAGTATAAAAACCAAGGTGGTTCAGTTTTTATTTCAATCCAAATTAATTGCATGCCATACAATTTACAAAATGGTTCGTCTAATTCCAGAAGTTGCAGCCAATGACCACTTTGGCTCAATGCAGCTAGCAATGGCCTTGTTCATCTCTGTCACAGCCCTTGTGGCTCTATGTGCCAAAGCCAAACATGGACGCCGAGCCCCACAACAAATCAATGAAACCAATTACAAGGAAATTACTGGTGGCTCCAAGAAACTCGTGCCCAGCATCAGCAGCATCAGCAACAAGGCAATTCCATTTGTGCACAAAAATAAAGGTGGCAGAGAAAATTGCAGCCAAGGGGATGAAGTTGAAGATGGGTTTGGAGAAGGAGGGGTTTGGCAGAGGTCAATTTTGATGGGTGACAAGTGTCAGCCACCTGAATTTTCAGGTGCGATTTATTATGATAGTTCTGGGAATCAGCTGTCTGAGCTGCCTCCAAGGTCACCTAGGGTTGCCAGTCCCATGCCAATGCCTAGCTTTTTATCTCCCGTCGCTGGAGATGCAAATTAACTAGGCGAATTTAATTTCATATGAAGTTTTTTTTTATGACAAGCAAAAGCAATCCATTTACTGTTTCAGATCAATTTTTTCATCTCTTGCTTTACACTTCAATGTCATTCTTAACGTCAATTTCGTTCATTTTTCACTTAAAATGAGATAGTATCATCGAATAAGGTAAGGATGACACTCACCAAGCTGACATGCTAGAACCTTCCAATCATATGTGGCCACATGTCCATATTAAAAAAAAGAATTTAGGATGGGACTCACCATCTGTTTCCGTTTGGTTATTGAGAAAATTGATCTCGTTATCAATTGTAAAAGTGGATGTTCTAGAATGTATCTTTTTTCCTTAATAATGAGTTGGGAGGTGTAATTAGTGGTGGTCTTTGTGTAATATGGTAGTTAATTACCTCACAACTTGCAAGCCACACAGGGCTTTTGGCAAAAAAAAAAAGACAATTCCCTTTTCACCAACAAATGCTACAAAAAAGATGGATGCACATTTGATGTGATCTGTAATTCAATTGGTAATTCCCTTTTATATGACAATAAAATTGTGTCATCAAAAGAACAGGCAGGGTGGCATTTGTTTTTCACCCAAAAAAAAAAAAAGGGTGTGAAAAAGTAGGTAGAATGGGGTAAATAAAAAAGAGTTGATGAACTTTTAACTGAAGGCACGTAAAAGATAAATCCTTGCTTTCCATCCCCTTCAAAAAAAAATAAACAATAACAAGAATCTCATAAACCCCCAAAGCCCAACTCCACTCCCCTGGCTGCTTTCGCCTACTTCTGAATTTTGACCCACCCAATGGCTTTGCTTCTCCTTCCAAATACCATCTCTTTTTCCCTTCTTACAACACCGCCGAAGGTACCCAGAAGTAGAACAAGAACAAGATTTGCAAGACACCGCCGGTTTCTGGCCTTGGCGGCTTCTCCGGAGTCAAAGGATGACAAGTCTGCTTCTTCTCAGAAATCAACAAAGTTGGTCACTTTTTTGGGGAAAGGTGGCTCTGGCAAGACCACCTCCGCCGTTTTCGCTGCCCAGGTATCTCTGTCTGTCTCTACATTGTATGCTAGCCCAGTCTATATATAATTTACTGTCTACTATGAATGAATTTGGTTTCTAACTTGTGTCTGAGTTAAAACTAAGAAAATAGTAGATACCCAAGTTAGAAAGCTAGTGCCTTTGGTTGAAATTATGGTTGGGCAAGTGTTAATTATACTAATATTTCCTTTTTATGATGATTGACGGGGTTTTCTATTTAACATATTAATTCGTTAAGGGATAAGCCTAGAAGAAGAGACTTGGCTCAAGCATTTCATTTTGGCTGATTATATATGCTTGTGGGGATTGTATCTCAGAATTCTGACTTTCAAGTTTAAGCATAGAATTACAACTTGTTCAATTTGCACCTCTTCTTTTACTGTTACTTTTTGTTTAATGTTTTTCTCATGTTGGATTTTCAGCATTTTGCAATGGCAGGGTTTAGCACATGCTTGGTGATACACACCCAAGATCCCACTGCTGAGTTCTTTCTAAACTGCAAAATCGGAAGTTCTCCTACACTATGCAACAGCAACCTTTCGGCTCTTAGATTTGAAACCACCCAAGTGTGTTTTCCAAATTCCCTTTTCTGTTTTCCCTTTTTCATTCCATTCCACTAATGACTCTATGTGAAGAAGTTTGCTGCAAGTCACCATAGACTCAAATTGAACCATTCTTCATCGTCTAGATGCTTCTAGGACCTCTGAAAGAGCTAAAGCAAGCGGATGCTCGTCTTAATACCACACAAGGAGTTCTTGAAGGGGTAGGTACGTAAGATTATTTGAGGGGTTTAGTTGCATTTGAATGTTTCATCTGCAGGGACCTTTATGATGCGTCTTTCTTTTCAATTGATCAGATAGTGGGAGAAGAGCTTGGGGTGCTTCCTGGGATGGATCCTATTTTTTCCGCATTAGCACTTGAGAGGCTTGTTGGATTCTTTAGGAATGTGGCCCAAAGAAACCACAACAAAGATAAATTTGACGTAATAGTATATGATGGTCTGAGCTCTGAGGAAATGCTACGAATGATTAGTGCAGCCAGTCAAGCAAGGTCCAGGGAGTTTCCTCTCTCTCTCAAACATTCTTTCACATTCATATGTTCATATTGATGTATTGACATGGGCCGCATGTCTATGCACCAGGTTGTACTTGAAATATCTGCGTAATGCAGCTGAGAAAACTGATCTTGGGAGGTTGGCAGGTCCTTCAGTTTTGAGGCTTGTGGATGAAGCCATGAGTATAAGCAGCAGTACACCCCATCGCAATGGGAAAATGAGCACAGAAATATGGGACATTCTGGAACAAATGTTGGAGGTATGAATAATCCATATTTCCTATGACCAGAGTTTTTATGTACATCCGTTGAGATCCTGCATTGTATCTGTGGTGCAGAGAGGGTCGTCTGCTTTCTCAGAACCTCAGAAATTTGGCTGCTACCTAGTGATTGACCCAGACAACCCAGCATCTGTTGCTACTGCTTTACGTTATTGGGGCTGCTCAATCCAAGCTGGTGCACAGGTCTCCGGAGCCTTTGCGATTGCTTCACGACATGTGAATACAGAATCAGAGGAAAGACTCAAGACAACCTTTTCACCCTTGCCTTTTGCTTTCATTCCACATCTCCCCTTTGGTTCCCCTCTAGATTGGAATGCGATCATACTGAACACTGTCAATGAAAATGCACGGAATCTTCTTTCTTTGCCAGCAAGTGGCAGCAGTAGCATAACGCCCTCAGTGAAGTTCGATTCAGCCAGAAAATCAGTAACCCTTTTCATGCCAGGTTTTGACAAGTCAGAGGTCAAGCTATACCAAGTATGCTAAGATATATTTAATTATTTAGTTCTTACCTATCTTTTTCGTTTTTAGTTTGATTTGCCTCTTTCTCTAAGCTTCCTATGGAGTAAATCTACAGTTTGTCTTAGAGATGTTAGAGATAATTTCTTAACCATATGCACCTGCAGCCAACAAGTTTTATAACCCCGTGAGCCTTGATGCATTGAGCATTAAGTAGCTTCAATTTGATATAGAATACAATTGTCGATTTGAGTATTTTCGCAGTAGATCTGATGACAACTTGCTGATAAAGTTCTCCATTATGGATTTTTTTTTCTCTTTTTTTTTTGGCCCTGGTGGCAGATCATATTATTATTGTGCTACTTTTCTCTGCCATTTGACGTTCACATTTTTCGTTAGCTTTTAGCGTGCAATATTGAGCATTTATTTATCTGCAAATGCAGTATAGGGGAGGATCTGAGCTGTTGGTGGAAGCAGGGGATCAAAGACGTGTAATTCAACTGCCTTCTAAAATTCGAGGGAAGGTTGGAGGTGCCAAGTTCAACTTCATAGACAGAAGTCTTGTAATCACAATGCGATAGTGTAATCAAATTCCGATAATTTCATATATTTATAATCAATTGAGATGTGGGATTAGGAAAGCCGACGTTTATTTCACTATAATCCCAATACTATGATTATATTCTGTTGCGAAGCATATGAAATAAAGCTTGCACAACAACTCTTAGAAATAACTCTTCATGTGAATAATCTTTCTAACTTAATTTTCGTTTGGTTTGAATTGGACTTGTCCTTGTAATAAAATAAACTCTAAATACGTATGAAATTTACAACAGAAACTGGAGATTAAAAAGAAAAGAAAAAATTTCAATTAATTTACGGTCTATGTTGCACGGACATGGACACGGGGACACGACACGGAAAATCTCAAAAAACTAGGACATGTACACGGCAATTAAATTAATAATAAATCCGAATATATATATATTTTTAAAAATAATTGACCAATTACTCAATACTTTAATGTCACAAGTTATATACTAATTTTTAAAATAGTCCAACCAAAATGATGTGCTCTGCTATGAAGGAACAAAGAAAAAAAAAATCAAACAGCAGTTCATAATAAAACTGAGAAAAAAATTTAAAAAATAAATCAGAGCCTCGCCTCCTTCACTAGCAGTTCGTAGAGAAGAAAATAAGAGATAGAGGGAGAGAAGGAGAAAATCACGAAGAAGAGATAGAGGGAGAGAAATAGAGAATAAGAGATAGAGATAGAGGGAGAGAGAGGCCAGCACACGAAGAATAGATTAGAACTTTTGAAGATGCGGCTTCTCTTCTCCTGCTGGCTGTAGATAGACAGGTTTAGCCCACTTTTCAATTTACATTTTTAGCCCATTTAAAAAAATTGTTCCAAATATGTCCACAAATGTTTCAATAATTATGTTTGGACCTACATTTTTATTTTAAATTTTCAAATGGCTCCTGCCGTGTCTTTGACTTCCATTGACCCGTGTCCAAAAGTGTCTTGACCGTGTCCAAGCTGTGTCCGGGGCGTGTCTGCGTGTCCGACACTCCGACACTTCGGCCTGATGGAGTGTCCGTGCTACATAGTTTACGGTTCCAGCTTATTGTCTTCTGTTTGTCCCCTGACACGGCCCCTTAGCTCTTCGAATGCCTTCATGCTCTCTGCATCAAAGCCTCCAGCAAACTGCAAACAGTTCCAAGTTAGCATTTCATTTTTATATTATTTTTCTTTAAGATTTCAAAATTTTCACATTTGAAAACTATGTGTAATGAGGGGATTCGATGGCCATCGTTGTCTATCAAAAGCTAAGAACACAATTTATTGCTGATTATGTTGAGCAATATGACCTTAAGGTCCGCTGAATGCAATTTTAATCAGCATTAACATGAGCGAAAATCAATTATACCTGATGAACACGGAAAGCAAATCGCACTCCTTGTAGTAGAATAAACTCTCTGTTCGGTTCCTTCTCAGGTCCACTTAATGCATCAAGTTCTGAAGCTACACGTTTCATATACTTTCTTGCCAATTGAACAGATGAGAGCTTGATCTACAACGGTAAACATCTTAAATGAGCTTGATTTTTCCAAATGACATGCAACAAAATCATAAAAATTATAAGCAGCAACTAAGCACAATGGGATTTTTCTCAGTTTGTGAAGCACACCTTGCCAACAACGCCTGAATCCAATAACCAATCAACCGGAATTCCGAACTCCTTGCACCGTGAAATAGCCATGTCCCTCGTACGCAAGAGAGCATATACACTCTGTTCCACCCTGGAAACAAAATAACAGAACGCTTTAGAACAAAGAACAAAATGAAAGAAGTGTTTCTTGCAACCAGCATGTCAATGCATGAAAAGAAAGTTCGTACTTTTCCAGCAAAGAGTACATCTTCTTTAGAGCAGCTTCGCATGGGAGTTTGGGATCATCAACAAAAGAGGAGACTTGCTTCTCCAATTTCATCAGGTCTTGATATTCAAACGCTGCTTCTCTTAGTGCGTCCACTTTTCCTTCAGGCCAATCAAAGTGCTTGAGGACAGCCCTTTCGTCAACCTACCAAAGGCAGCAAGAGAGATACATAATTAACGAATATGTCTACAACATGAAGCAGCATGCCAATGCAGATTACCCAGACAGGAGGGTTTGTAAGTATACATATCAAACCTGGAAGGCACAAACAAGTTCAAGGATATTTTGAATGTTACAATAATAAGAGGGGAGCCCATATTGGAAACAAGTGTTGTAAGGAGTTCAGAGTTAATAATTTAGCAATAGCAAGTGTCCTCTAACCATCTGGTCAGTGAAATGTTATCCTTCTTTTTGTCTAATTGAAAGGAACCTATGAAAGCAATATTTTCTCCAGTGGAAAAATAATGGCATACCAAGAAGGAGAGCTCTTCATCTAGCCAGTTCACAAAGGCTACCAGATCTTCTATGTTTGTGAAGGAAGCTGCTCGAACTTCAGCTGCCAACGACATGACAAAATCACCTTGAGCTTCTACATCAGCTTTCACCTGTATCCAGCCCATACATTTTTTAGTATTTGAAGCATTGAGTACTAAACACCACAGTTCATGCCACAGATAAGAAGATAAATGAAATGAAAAACAACGTTCTACTCACAGCTAATAGGAATGATGATTTGTTCTCAATCTCCCCAATCATGTTGCTCCTCGCATCAGATGCATTGGATGATGAAGATATTAAAGATGATGTATCCTTCTTTGCTTCACGTTTCATCAATGACTGATAGAATTCAACCAGCTCAGGAGCACGGTGCACTTTATCAGCACTGCCTGCCCCCCTTGGCAGGCTTCCTGGTGGAGGAGGTGGAGGAGGTGGTCCACCAGGTGGTGGTGGCGGTGGTGGTGGGCCACCTGGTGGAGGAGGTGGTACTCCACTTGAGGGTTTGGGAGTTGTACCAGCAGGGGCACCTCCAGATGCTTTAGGAGGCGGCCGAGGTACCCTAGGAGGCCTCTTCTCAATTTGGGCAAGTTTCAGCTTGGTTATTGCTTGAGAATCAACAGCGTTACCATAGTTAGTTTGGTTGCTTGAATCACCCAAAATAACTGCCTTCTCCTTTATATGGGCAAGTTTTGGTGGTAAAGCTACTGGTCTCTCAGCCTTCGCTCTAGGTTCGTATGTAAAATTTACATTTGATTTGTCACCATACTTCTCTGCTCTTGCTTGCTCAGCCCTTTCTTTAATTTGTTTTTCCCTTTCTAAGGCCAACTTATGCCGGTCTTTGTAAGCAGGATATTTCTCATCCAGAACTCCTTCAACCGACTTCGACATCAACTGGAAAGATGCTGCAACAGAATTAGGTGAGTTGCTAGAAGACATCTGTGTTCTAATGTTCGGGAGACTGGGAGTTTGAGGGGAGTCTGGAAGTTCCTGATCCACCTTCCCAAATGTAGTGATGGCTACACCGTCACCGGCATTCCTTATCATCAAGGATTCCAATGGACCCCTTGGTCGAACGCTCATACTTGCCCTGCTTGGAGAGCCTCCAGAGAGAGATCTACTTGGAGATGAAAGAGCACTAGAATCATCTTTGCTTTTACCCCATCTTTTCAGCTTTTGCATTATACTCGGTTTCTTGCTGAGACTACCATACCGACTTGTGGAACTATCAATAGAAACATTGTCAAAATCCTCACTTCCAGGGGAGGATGGATGAGAAAAGTTGCTTTCAATATCTGTATCCCCTTGCCCACGTTCTGATCCTGCATACTCCAACATCAGTTGTTTGGCCTTCTCCTGCGATTTGGGGCTCAGACTCTTGTTGAGATCACGAGCTGATACCTTTCCTTGAGGTGTCTGATAGTTCCGGAGCTCATACCTCAAGCATGCATTTACCCAACGAAGGTACACTAGCTCTTCAACTTCACTAAACCTGTTCATCTGAAGACCCTCCACTTGCTTTGACAGGTCCTCATTTGCATGCTTTAAATTATTGGCCTCCTCTCTTACATTTGCAACCATATCACTCTGAAATAGAGAGGAAAAACACTGTAAGAATAAATTCAGACAAACATGTTTACATGCAGTGATTACAACTTGTTCCATACATAATACTGGTTAAACAGCCTATGAAATTTCTACCAGCTTGCTGAATCAATTTCAATAAATAAATAAATAAATAATTTAATCTTCGCATCTGTAAGTTGTAGTCTCAATTTTAAACTCAGAATAGTCAGGGACCATGTCGTAAACCAAAAATAGCCAAAGCTAAAAGAGAAACTACATGACTGGCCAAAAAAACAAAATAGGAAGGAAAAAAAGAGAAGGGGAAAACTTACATGGCAATGTTTTAAATATTCTCCCTTCCTCCCATGCACGTTTTAAAAAAAATGACATACACATAGTATGCAATGCAAGAAAGCACTCAGACTAACCTCCGTCATGTTGGAGAGGGCTGCTACTCTTGCTTCAGCAGCATTCAATTTAATAGTTAGTTCTCTCTTTTCGATTTGAAGTTCTTTGTTCTTTCTCTTAAGCTCCATGACTTCCACCTCTAACTCCTTTACAGCTTTCAGCTTCTTTTCAATTTCAGCATCTTTCTTGACTGCTTCTTCCTCTTTTGCCTGTAAACCAGAAACTTGTTGTTTGAGCAACAGTAGCTGGCCTTTTGTCTGGTTAGCATCAAGCTGAATCTGCCTCTGCAACTCCTTGAGTTTGTACCTTGCTGCCTCTAGCTCCTTCTTGGCTGAAACTCCCTGCGCAATCTCTTCTTGAAGCTTCTTCCTCTCAGTCTGCAGAGAATTAATAGTAATATTGAGCATGCCAACCTCCACTGTCTTTATCTTGAGCTGCCTTTGTAATTCAGTGACGTCTGATTCCTGTTCCTTCAATCCATAGTACTCAAGTAATTCACCTTCAAGCTTCACTTCTCTTTCCTCCAATTCCTTCACCAGGTTACGCAACCGTTCCAGCTCACTTGCATTGTTTACCATCTCAGTTTCATATACATGTTTCTCTTTTGAATCCATCTTGTTAACAAGTAATGGGATTTCAATCTCCCCGGATAAAAGATCTTCAAATTCAGGTAAAATATCTTCATTTCCAATATCACCAGGTGAAATATCACGAGCACGGTCAAATATACTGCTAATTAATTTAACCTCTTCTTCTTCTTCCTCCTCCTCTTCTTCTTTCCCCTGCAGTTAAGTCAAAAAAATATAATCCTTTTCTTATAAAAAGAAAAGGTAAAAAATTGCAAAACGTATAGGTAAAAGGAAGGGAACATAAGATTTGCTAACAATATTTTGATGTTGAAAAAGAGGAGAATTTGATAAAATTTTGTTATGTACTTACATCCTTTTCTCTGAGGCTATCATTAGAATATGTAAGTTGCTCTTCGTCTTCCTTCTCACTTTGATGTTTAAAGTTTGCTTCACCATTTTCTAAGTTAACATGATCACAAGAACTCAGAACATGACTCGCAATGAATATAACTCATATCTTGAATAAGATTACTAAATACGGCCCAGTTTCAATAAATCAACTGATAAAAGGCCAGGAACTGTTTTGGGAAAATAATAAAGACGTAATAGATATGAAACTCGTCGAGATGAATACCTGAATGCCTGCTTGTTGAGGCTGAATTTTTGACGTTGTGCTGCCTCGCTGCAAAGGCTGCAATAGAAGCAGCAACCAAGAGGCCTAACCTGACTATCATGAAGGTATTGCAAATAGGCAAAGCTCAAGTCCTCACTCATCTATAAAGATAACCCAATTCCAAAACAACCCGCCACCCTCTTCTTCCCCACCCCATAACTGATAATTCAAACCATTAACGCTCTGGAAATGCAGCAAGAGCAACCCAGAATCTGTAATTCCCAAGAGAGCTTAAGAAGACAATCCTTTTCCTACAACCATATCCAATCGTGCACATCCCAGACGAGTTTAAAGAACTTGCATTTATAAGTATAATTAATATCCAAATCTATCTATGAATAAACATTCCCACACCATCAGCTATCATCTTCTTATCAGGTTTATAGACCATTCACTCGAGAAGGCTTTGCTCTGTCGGAAGTTCTTTATAAGTAGAATTCCAGCACAGCTCTTAATGCTAAGAGCTACAGCAACCACCAATAACTAGTGGCTAATCTTCTCCAAAAGGTTTTACAATTCACATTTGGGTGGCTCCAAACATGTCACTGAAGATTTTAAGGATCATATATAGCTAAACAAGCCAAAAACCAAAACTGCAAAATGAAAAGACACAAGTAACTTTAAAGTAAATTTGAACTCTTAGTTATGTTTATCTATATTCGGCCGTTAAATGGGTGGGCATCTTTGTCTAAACTATGTCACTGGCCTGGCCCAAAGCTTAAATATTTCTGTTTGGTTTGTGTTCACTTGATTGAATTAAGCTTTTAGATTGAGCAGAGCTCAAAGACAAAATATGACCAATCATTGCCATCTGATCCATTTGGTAGGCTTGGTACAGTTACTATTGTATGGCAGCGGATCTACAAAAATAAACATTGATAAAAGCAATTTTAGAAAGTGGGTCCAGATTTCATAAATCAAAGGACTCGATGTTAAAGGGATGCTATGTTTGGCTTATAACAGAATGAAGATGGGAAATTAGAAAGTGGGTTGATGACTAAAGACGGGGCTGGAATTTAATTCTCAGCCGCTAGCTTGATGGACTGGAGCAATGGAAGCCGTGTAGCCAAACACAAAGCAAAATAAACCAAACTTTTGGGTGATTGACCTCAAACCCACTTATATGCCTTTTTGGCATTTCATTAAAGCTTTGTTCTTTTGTGGTTGGTTTTGTGTGTATAAGCAGGTAAACAAGAATACATTATTTTCACTAACAATTCTGTTCAATCTTGTGATACCCAGTTAAAAAAACTAAAGAAAAGTCTGCTCTTTTACTCATCCCAGTGTAGCTTTGTGATACAGAAATTTTTCCCAAAGTGTAAATTATGACAGAAATGAAAAAAAAAAGGCATAAAGCAGAAGGTCAGGAATTATAGATAAGATTGAAGATGGAGATGTGGTCGAAGTCTGGCCAGCAAGATGACAAAAGAATCAGAGGCTATGCCTCCCAACTCCATCCATTGAAGAGGAGTTGTTTGGCCGAGGATATCATTCAAAGAAAACGCAGATAAGTGTTGAGCAAAGCAGAAAGAGAACAAGAAAATCGTTTTCTGGGTTATGAATTCTGTGGGCTCCACGGCCATAGCAGAAGACAAACTCTATTATCTATAATAAAGTTGGATTTTTGGGGCTCTTGTTGCTCCATATGCCTCATATTGGTAGGAAGCAAAGAGCTTACCGGGCCTGAGAAGAGGAAACTACAACATACTCACCACTACAAATCAGAAAATGATGGGTTTTCTTTTCACCAAATGAAACAAACTGTTGTCACTTTCGTGATTTAATTTATCCAATTGACTATTGAGCGTACCAAACCAGACATAAACAAAATAAAATTCATGAGATTTGGAGCTGGGTAAAAGTAAAAGCATACCATCTGGGCTTCACTCGAACTGTTAGAGCAAGCAAACGTACAGTTGGGCTTGGTCTTGTTGGTCATGGCCAAAAGCTAGGATATTTCGCCTCAGAGAGAGAGAGATAGCAGAGCAAGTCAAACAAGCGAAGGACTTGGGAAGAAAGAAGAACTGAGCGAACAAGCGAGCGGGAATAACTTTTTGACCGCTTTGCGTTCATGCTTTTGTCTACAACATGCGAAATTACCATTTTACCCCATCTGGATGTGATTGTATATTTTCTAGCTACTCCATAATGCCAATATGAAAATTACGTGCTACTGTGGGAATTTCTTGTTATTTTTCTGCTTCGCATATCAAGTGCCCACAGTTGCTAATTTATTATGACCTCCTTCTGTAGCCACTTCTTGCTCTTGGGGTTGATTCGAAGACAATGAAAAATGAATATCGCATTATTTTCCAGAACTTAATAATTTTTATTCAATACGTAACACTACACTTTATGCACAAATTTATTAAAATTCCTCATCCCAGTCGCATTCCGAAAGTTGTACAAGGAAATCCTGGTACACAGCAAAACAATCAGAAATTCCTTGTGTATCCCTCCACTCATGATTTTACATAACAAGAAGTCAATGGGGGCCAAGGATGGTCACGCCTGGCCATCCCATTTCCACCTTCGTCCAACCTCCTCGAGTACCTTGGCACGGGCTTGGCTTTTTCTGGCTTCATCCTCTACCCAAGATCTGCATCATTGCTTAAAATGATTAGAAAAAAAAATATTCATTCCATTTCACAATATGATTGAAAGTTTTCAAGACAAGACATTTTCAAGCACGCTCTCTAGTAAATATATGCCTGTGCATTATTATGAATAGTTGCAATCATGGTCGATACCTAAGAATCCGAATAGCTTCTATCTCAGCTTCGAGTATAGATTTCGCATCAAGCATACTTTCCTGCTTGGTCTCCAAATCACTGAGCATATCCTGCAAATCACACTTCTCGGCTACATAAGTAGACCTCTCGGATGCAAGCTTTTCTGATATCTCATTGACCTCTTCCTTGAGACTCAGAAGTAACTGCCTCTGACATTCCATAGCTGCCTTCTCCTTCAAAATCTCGGCAAAATTCTTTTCTTGTAAAATCTTCTCCTTTTCCAAATCACTAAGAGCAGCAAGATAAGCCTTCTCCACCTCAAGACCACGGGTTCCCTCTTCCTTCAGTTTCTCATTCCAAAACCTCTGTATGTCCTTTCTGTCAAGCAATTCGGACCTGATATCTTCCATCTCTGCCTTCCTTGCAGAATTTTCAGCTTTTATTCTCAACAATTCAGAAGAAATTGCTTCTGTGATCCTGCCACTTGCCAGTGCCACTGCTGCTTGTGCTTTTGTTGAAGGTTTGTTTGGTTGAAACCGCCTGCACTGTCCTGCAAGATAATTATGTCATGGCGTTCTTAGAACAAACCTCATACCATATAATGAAAAAAAGAAGTAAACATTTATGACCAGCCTACACATCTGCTTATTAGTTTTCAACGTGTGTAACAATAAAGTATTGATCAAGTTTGTAACAAATCTTTATTTTCTTCTACTTTTAAAGGCTAAAACAACCCTTATTTTCCTACATTGTATCTTCAAATGATCTCTGGACATGGCACTGAGTTTGCACCCTGTGAATAGATATCAGTAACGAAAGCTCACCAAAACTTATAAAAAAGCAACTTAAACATATGTATAGATTTGTGTTTCTTTTATGTATGTATCTTCGTTTGTGGGTGATGTGTGCATGCTTGAAATTGTTGAATTAATTTATAGAAACAGAAAATTGGGAATACCAAAAACTTTTCTGAGTATGCTATTTTCCTCTGCCAACATGTCAGTATATAGTCCAGCTGGTGCTTCGGAACTTATCTCTTTAACATCCATAAAACCTACTGTTGTTGTTGTTGATATCTGGACTGTAAACAAGTCAGATTTTAAAACCTACGATTTAAGAGGCATGATTTATACCAATTGATGACAATGATTGATATCCTCTTTACCTTCTCTATTACTCCTGGCAAAAAGTCATACTCCAAATGGGCTTTCCAGTCAATTAGATCTTGTCGAGAGATAAACCTGCAGCACTATGTATTTTTTGAGTACGGAAGAAAATTCAAGATATTAAACAAAAAGTCAAGCATACACTCCACCTCTCAGGGGAAAAATTGATGTTTCCATGGTCTTTTAGACCGTCATAATTGGAGCTCTTCTGTGATAACTTGCTGGGAATGACACCAGCCTCAGCCAGGGCTTAGGGACAAGAAAAGGAAGCATATATTCAAACTTCAATCTTTGTCAAACAAAGGCCTTTCAAATTGCAGGCAAAGGGATCAATCCTTACCTTGAATGAACCCAAAATCTGGGTCTTCAACACTCACGTCATCAAATGCAGTAATTGCAGACCCAGCAAGAGAAACTGATGGCACAAGCCGGTGCTTTGCATTCCTGTAGGGAAAATTAAAAAAATATATAAGGAAGACCATCCTTAAGATCTCAAGTTCTCAAGTTCTCAAACAAACAGAAGATATTTCAAGGTGTGTATGTATTGTATTACAACCTCTCCAATGACGAGTTTATTCGAACTATCCATCTTGCATACTCCCTTCTAGTACACAATTCATCAGCCTTGACATCATCTTCAATGATCTGTATACCTTAATTACAGTTGAGATATTCATGCTTAGAACTGGACCCAAAGCTTCAGGCTAATTAGCCCACAATTTCAACAAAATCCAAAGAAGAGAATCTCACAAGTCCAAAATTCAAGAATGTAAAACATGTCATTGATAGTAGTAAATTAAAATTCTACATTAGAAAAAATAGATTGAAAATCCCATGGTGACTCAAAATTTTTATCTAACCACTATGGCAATGTTGTTATTGATGAGCATACAACTCATATCTCAGAACCGCTCAAGTCTTTTTAAGTCTATGTTCCTTACATGCAAACTTCAGTTAAGAGAAAGAAACATCAGCATCTCACAAGTCCGACTTCAGAGTAAGGAATTATTAAAGAACAAGAAGAAAGACGCAGTACAGGCATGACACCACTCAATAAAGAAGCACACCTTCAATTTCTTCAAGACTTTTAGAGCTTCCTGTTGAGTAGAATCCACAGCAGCTGGGATTATAATGCGTTCCGTAGATGCTGAATCGGACAAAAGACAAACAAGAAAATCTCCAGGGATCAATTAATATAAAGAAAATTTAGACATAACGATCTCAAAATGTGTTCAGCAAATAAACAGATGATATAGCTCAACACATGTTCAACTTGATGTACCTGAAGTAGTATTTTGGCTAACAGAAGTAGGTACAGTCTCTGGGCTTGCCTCAGAGATCATGGCATCCTCATCCAATGCTCCTTGGTTTGTAGGTTTCGTATCAGCAGGACTCCCATGAAAAGCGTGCAATGGACTCGTTATTTGAAACTTAAAACCTACAAAAATTGAACAATGTAGTATGCCCAACCACCAATTTAGCAAATGCCCAATTATACGAAACTATAAAGGCTATTACCCTTAAAACCAAGTAACCAAAATAATGCAATTGAGCATCCCACTCACAAAAAATGGAAAACGTAAAAGCATAAATCTTTCAATAAAGGTCCAATAGGTGGAAATGCAGACCCTTTCTGGATAGCGAGAAGTAAGCAATTGCAGCGACTATAGCAGCCAGTGAAGCCCCAATACCCCCAATCACAATGGTAGGCAACCCTGCAAAACCACAAAGTACAATTGAATAAAAAGCTCAATTTTTGTTTTTCTGTAAAGATGTATTACATTTATGAAAAATCGAGGAGTTAAAGAACTCAAATTGAGAGAAAACCTGGATTTTTGTGTTGAAGCGGAGACTCTACATGCGCCCAACCGCCATAGTCGTTGCTGGCAGTTTGGTCCGGAGGGAACCATGAAAGTTCGAGGTTTCTCTGGGCGAGTGTAGCAGAGAGGTGCAGTCTAGGCCTTGTGGCTTTGGGCTTCAAGAGAATTAGGGTTGGCGAGAAAGTACGACGTCGCAAAAGGAAGGAAGTGTAAGAGGGAAGGAAGAGAGAGGAATACGGGGGTGCACAAGATGAGCACATGATTACTTTTCAGTTGAGACAAGATTTGGGAATTAGGGTTGCAATTTACGGTGGGAAGTGAGAAATGCTGAAGCTCTGTAATTGCAGACAGAGAGAGAGGGGGTTTTAGGGTGGGAGACTGAGAGGTGGCAGTGGCATCTGCTTGATGAAGGAACCAACTTTCCTTCAATTTATTACTAGTTTAACAAAACAAAAGAAAAAAGAAAATGTTTTATAACTACCCCTCCCTATGCAGAAATTCTCTATGCGGATGGCCGGAAGCTTTTATCGTATATGTTCTACTACCCCTTTCTCATTTCATCCCTGTTTACAATGGCTTTTGCTTGTAGGCTTCCACACCTACGGACGGATGAGATAATAACTTATGTATATAGAGAGAGAGTTGATTTTCCCACTCTTTTTTTATCCACTTACCTTCTCTTTGTTAGAAATTGTAAGTACCCACCCTTTTCATAAATGAGAAGAGGAAATTCATCACTAGCTAGTTGCTAGAAGAAAACCAACCTAATACTAGTTTCCTGTGTTTTGTAACAGCTGCTACATAAATTATAATGGTGAGCTTGCGATTTCCATTTTCCTGCTTGAAAAACCATGCCAGATTCGTTTTGTCCTCTCTCCCAACCCCCAAAATGTTTTCAGGCTGAACTGTGATTGGTTATTTTTAAGATCACCTTATATTTAAGGCTGAAAACATAATTAGCATCATCCAGCCTTGTCTATTTTCTTGTTAATTAACATAACATCACATTAACCCAGATTGTATTATTACAAAGATCACAAGAACAGTAAAAAAACCAAAACAACAAACAAAATTTATTGGGAAGACAAGCATTTTTTGGTATGCGTTGAGTAAATGGGTTTAGTTTTAAGGGCTTGGTACTTGGGTGAAACTGCAGCCAATATTACAATGCCGCTGACCAATGCCAGCCCCAGACCTAAAATATTTACAACCATGGACTCTGGACTGTGTTTAGACACATTCCTCTGTGTTTGCAAGAACGTCAATTTCTCCAAAAGCCCTGTTTCTGCTGTGGCCACGGCCAACCCATAAGTGTAGAGTCCGAGGAATATGTGCCAAGGCAACAGCCTTAGCCTCACTGTGCGCACTTCCCCTCGATGCCAGAAGCTCAGGAAACCCATCAACCACTGCAATTTAGAAATCTAATATCAGCTCAGTCACTGTTTCTTCATAAACATCATAAATTATTAGCTTATCTTGCCTCACAACACAACTTTCTTTTTTCTTTTTCTTTTTGGGTTATTTTATTTATTAATTTGGGTTGGATGGGGGGAGAAGGAAGGCAAAATTATTAGTACTACTGGGCCATTTGCCTTCCATCTGGCCCGTTGGCTGAATTATTTTATGGACTCATTTGATGAATTATATTGATTGATACACATTGATGGCCTACTACATGCTTACTAAGCATCTCTGCACTAACGAATGATAATATTGAAATGACAGACTTTTGTCATTAACTTACTAAAGATAAAGGCACTTGCACCGAACTCCAAAAGTTGGACTTAAACCCAGTAATTAGTTGAACAAAAGAAAATATGAGTAGAGTATGAAGAACAGAACCTGAGCTCCAAACAAGAGGATGCAGATCAAACCCATCCAAGAATGCAGACTATAGAAATTAGCCACAATGCCATCTTTCCCTTGAAACTTTGTCCAAATCCCGAAGATCCCAGAAGCCAAGGCCACGCCTTGAAGACACAAATGCACTGATTTCTTCAAACTCCTTGAACCAGGCAACCACCTATGAACCAGAATCGCTGGGGAAAACAAAATAAAATATAAAAAAACTAAAAACCCAAGTAATAAGAATACTTCCTTTTATCAATTAAAGGGTCTGCTTCAATTTTTAACTCCCTGCTAATTCTTACACTACCTTCTCCGCTAATGAGAATAAAGCCAATGACCATGAACAAAGGATGAAGAGCCTGTAAAAACAAGAACAACCCACCAAGCTTAGCTTCCAGAAATCAGAATCTTTCTGGGGTTTTCATTCAGCGCAGAACAAATTAAGAAATGTGAAGAGAAAGAGCGGATTAGGTTCATACTGCATAGATGAGGCCCTGGTCTTCTTGGGAGGAAGAGTGACGAGGAAGGAAGCTGGACTTGAAGGACAAAGCCCAAAAAAGGACCAGCACTGCAACTAGAAGCCCAGAGATCCTGGCAAAGAACAGCAATGGGACTTGTGAAGAAGTGACTATGGCCATGGGTTTGAGGCATGCGGAACCAAAACTCTGATGAGAGCTCACTGTAAAAAGAAGTGGTACAAGTAACTGCCTACCGACAGCTGAGCTCTAGATCTACTCTGCTACTATCAATTTTGAGTAAAGTTCCTTCCTTTATTGAATTCTTTATGTTGAAAAAAAGTTGTTTTTTTCCTGCAACTGTTTCATGAGAGTTTTTTTTGGTGGGTACCCCATTAGATTTAGATAAGCTTATTTCTTACGAAATCTTTGTTTAGCTTATAATCTATTTTCAAAATTAAATAGGTGTAATAAATCAAGATGCTTTGTCGAACTGTACAAAACTTCATAGAATTAAGTGAGGCACTTAAATTGCCCGGAGTTGTTTGACTCTGCTCTGTTTTATCGGTCTCGTGCCTCGTGTCTAAGGAAGTCCAATTTTATTAGTGACATGCGCCAGCTTTCTAAAAGAGTTATTTACACTAACACTTCGGCTCATTTGGTACACCTTCTAAGCTTAGTCCTTCTAAGCTTAGACTGGACTGACAAATTTTTATCCCATGTTTGTTTTTACTTAGTTTTAGTTTTAAGTGGGACTGTTAATACTGGCCCCACCAAAAACACGTTCTTAGTGAGACCCGCATGGAGAGGGGGGACAAGCTAGTCCCAACCCAAGCGCTTGCAAAAGCCAAGCCCTTGCCGCAACCATCGACCACCCAAGTGCCTTCCACAACCATCAACCACCCAAGCACCTGCAACCGATCCAAACCCCCACCGTCACAGCCATACGCAGTGACCCCAATACATCATCGCAGTCAATTCCAATCAGTTTCGACGAGCACCGATTGGAGATAACGACTTCGCAGCTTGAATTATAGGTTGTGGACACGGCGATTGTGCAACGATGGTGAATGTGAGATGATGATGACTGTGCAAGCAGAGGGAGAAGTAGAAGATAGAGTATATTGAGAAGAAGCAAAGAGAAAATTTTCGGGGAAAAAAAAAAGGAACAGAGAAAAAATTTGGGGGAAAAAAAAAAACCAAAGAGAAACATATACTGAGAAGAAGAGGCAAAGGAGAGAGGATGGAGAAGAAGAAGAGAAGAAGAGGAGAAGTGGAGAGAGGATAGGGAAGAAGAAGCAAGTCACAGGAGGAAGAAGAAAAGTCAAAAAAATAATATTAAATTCATTTCAATATGTTTTAAAAAATTTAATTTAAAAAATATATATATCTAGTCCTAGTCCAAACATACACCAAACATAGGACAATTGTTATCCAGTTTAGGCCAGGTCAAGCCAATCCAAGACAGTCCCTGATCATAGTCCACGCAAAGACAGTCCTTCGTACCTAACGATACCTATTTTTTTGTATTTTCACAAAACTCCCACAGGTCTCAAAAATTACACGAACACCTCATGAAGTTTTAGTTTGTTTTCACAAAATCTCTTTTTATTGACTGTTTGTCCAAAAATTGATGATTTCATTGAAAAAATACTTGTGCAAATGACAAAATTAACCTCAATGAAGTATATGTAATCTAATCTCAAAAATCAACTTTGTCATTTGGAGAATTTTTTTTGTATAAAATCATCAATTTTTGGATGAAAAATCAATAAAAATGAGTTTTGTAAAAACAATTTAAAACCTTAACGGGTGTTCGTGGAAATTCAAAAACTTGACGGAATTTTGTGAAAAAGCCAAAAACCTTAGGAGTGTTAATATAAATAACTCTTTCTGAAATATTATTGAGCTTTTGCCACTGCACACGTGATGCATAATATTTCAATGGATTTTTATGCACAGGGATTTTGTCCATGTCAATAAAATAAAATTCCCTAATGTGGTTTGTTAATTAATTTATTTATATGTTAGCTAGAGTGTCTATTGTTTGTTGATATGCAGAAGATACAACAGTTAGCTAGATTGTCTATTGTTAATAGCACGCTATGACACGAGTGATAACACTTCCATATGGCATAATATTATTGACCAAAATAGTAAAACAATGTTATCCCGTTGTAACTAAGTTTTTCTCTACTCCATGGCCTATAAAATTGCCAAGTGGAGCATAGGCAGGGATGAAATGGCCGGCTTAAGCAGGTCACTTCTGGACAGAGACAGAGAGGCATTGCAGACCTTTGAAGCTGAAAATAAAGAGAGGATTTGTCAACTTGCTCCTGTATGTTAGCGGGTTTGCTTAGCTCATAACGTTGTGGAAACAAAGCATAAGTATTTAATCACTGCGTATATTTCAAGGCCTTCAACAAAGACACAGAAGTTTGTCAATCTTTTTTCATATGTCGATAAATATGAAATGAACTCATTGTTATACTATGCTAGCTGTTACATATCAGAACAATTCATTTTTTTGTTTAACCCTACCCTGCTAAACAAGCTAGCCCCATTGGACAAGGAAAGCTTGGATTTGTAGTCACATACAAACCAGAGCAATTCATTTTGAGTAATTATCGTCCTATCCTCCAAGGTGCCCCAATTAGTTCTTGTTTGCATCCCATATGCTGTTTTAAGGTAGCTGCCTTAGCAGTAACGCATTTTTAAAAAAAAAACAGAAAGTCTTAAAATTGAAGCACCTCCCCAATCATAAACCAATAAATAATAATAATAAAAAGACTGTCTTATTACAAGCATTCACGCAACAGGACATAGAAAGAATCTACAAACAGGACATAGAAAGAATCTAAAAATAGCCGGTGACATTTCCAACTCTATTGCTATATAATAAGTAGCTTGCAAACCACATAAACACAGAGAAGAAAAACAGAGAGAGAGAGAGAGAGAGAGAGAGAGAGAGAGAGAGAGAGAGAGAGAGAGAGAGAGAGAGAGAGGGAAAAATTATGGAACACTTCACGAAGGACTTCAAAGTGGGAAAGTGTGAAGGGCAAAAGGTAGTGGATGGAGAAACCATGCCACTGGTGCTGCAGCCTCCAGAGCCCAACAGCAGCAATGATGTGGAGAGCCTTGTGTTGGCTCTGAAGAAGAACAAGGACTGGTTTGAGCAGATGCTGATCAAGAACAGCGCTGTGCTGCTTAGAGGTTTCAATGTGCAGAATGCAGAGGAGTTTAATGATATCATTGAAACATTCGGGTGGGATGATATTCGATACGTAGGGCCGGCACCAAGAACACATGTGCACAAGCGAGTATGGACTGCCAATGAAGGACCTCTTTCAGAATTCATATACTATCATCATGAGATGGTCTTGGTAAGTGCCTCAATAAGCTTCTCAATTTGGTCATGTTTTCTGCAACCTTTTTTAAGCTAGTTTGTTTTATGAGATCACAGTTTGATGCCCAATTCTTGCACCAAAATATGTCCGTCTCCATTAGACTTTATTAATTCAATTCTAATCCAAAGAGTTAACCCAATATGATTTTATTGGCATCTGCTAATACCCTCTTAATTACTTTAACCTTTACTTTACTAATTAATTAACCTGCAGATCAAGGAATATCCGAAAAAAGTGATCCTATTCTGTGAGACACCACCACCAGAAGGCGGAGAAACACCCTTTGTTCCGAGCTTCCGGATAACGGAAAGGATGCTGAAGGAGTTCCCAGAAACCGTGGAAGAAATGGACGCAAATGGGTTGAAGTACACCTTCACAGCTCCCAGTAAGAACAGTACAGGTTCCATGAGGGGTAGGGGCTGGGAGGATACTTTTGGCACATCAGACCGTGCAGAAGCTGAGAAAAGGTGATCTTTGCTTACTACTCTATATATCACAAGTCACAACATGATAAATTGGCTTCATAGTTACAAGATCATTTGGTTAAAGACATTATGATTTGGCAGGGCTAATGCTTTAGGCATGGACGTTGAGTGGCTACCAGATGGAGCAATCAAGACAATATTGGGGCCAAGGTCGCTGACGAAGGTGTTTGATGGAAGAAAAGAAAGGAGAATGTGGTTTAACACGGTGGTCGGCATGCATGGGAAGGAACACAGCTCTGCCCTCATGGCCGATGGAACCGAGATTCCGGCAAATGTGGTGAACAGATGTGAACAGATTATTGAAGAAGAAAGCATCCAATTCAAGTGGGAGAAGGGTGATGTTCTCTTCTTCGATAACTTGGCTTTGCTTCATGGAAGAAGGCCTTCTCTTCCTCCCAGGAGAGTCTTGGTATCCACATGCAAGTAGCTTCTTAGAAAGCGAAGTTTGTACGGCCAGTTACTGGCTTCAAGTAATAACGTCTTCTTTTTTTTTCCAGAGAATAAAGGCATGTTTGGGAGTGCTTTTGGAAAGTTTTTTTTTTCAGAGAATAAAGGCATGTTTGGGAGTGCTTTTGAAAAGGTCAAAAGCACTTCTGACAGCATTTGACAGAAAAATTTAGATGTGCTTCTGGATCATAAAAGTGCTTCCTGGAGAAGCACTACCAAATGCTTTTCCAAGAAGCAATATGATTTTTTTTACGACAATTCAAGATATTTATAATAAAAGCACTTTTGTTAGAAATGCTTATAAACAAAAGTACTTTCTAGAGAAGCACTCCCAAACGAGCCCTAAAAACAATGTTATCTTTCAATACATGGTCAGATACATCAAAACTCATCATTTGATTTCCATCTGGAGAGGAAGAGGCCTCAAAGCGCTTAGTGAGTGATTAGTTTCTCGTAAGTTGGCAGAGCAACAATCGAACGACCATAATCGCTGAATCATAAATCTCCCAAATTCCAAATCTCAAATCAGCTTGCAATAGATGCCACATGAAACATGGAATATACATCCATCCGCATCGAGTCTAATATCACTCTACCAGTAAAATCAGCTCTCTCACCCTATTTCTAAAATCAACATTTCTCGATGCATTCATGGCAAGCCAAAAGTCCAACTTCATACCAATGCCAATAAGGTGAAGAGTTTGACATCAAAGAACAACAAATTTAATAGGTAAGAGAAAAAACTAAACTTGATTAGGTTCTGTCACTAAATTTGATGCTTCTTGATTAGGTCAATAAAAGGAGTCCCAAATCAGGGAAATAGATAAAGACAATTTGATACAGAAACAGCATTAACTTCTATTTATTTTCTGGACAGGCATAAATAAGGAAAACACAACATTAACATAGCCCTAAATCTGTTTGTTGTTCTGATGGGCTGCCATTCGGGCTTTGGGTTTTACCCATATTAACTCTCGGAAGGCAAAGTGGCAACTATGGAGCACGAGTGGGCATGGCCCGGCCACGGCCCCTTCCAACATAGCCACCGCCATAACCCCCATAACCCCCGTAACCCCTTCCATAGTAACCACCACGACCACGGCCACCACGCCCAGGACCACGGCCACCTCGACCACCCCGATACCTTGAAAAAGTGCCAAAAGTCTGCCCCAACAAACAAACAACCATATCCATGAAAATCTCCAAAACTAAGATGGGCAAAAAAATAAAAAATAAATAAAAGGTACACTACCTCAGTATCTATCTTTATTTGCTCAGAGTATCTAGTCCTTCCATTCTGTTCATGATTCATAGCATTGCAAGAGATGGTATCAAAGAAGTCATCCTTATTGTAGACGGGCTGTGGCACAGGGGCACAAAACTTAACAAAATGAGATGACAGAAGTAATAAGAAGATTATTTCTTAATCTAGAACCCATTTAGATTATGAATGAAAAACATGATAGCCAAAGCCACCTTGATCTCAACCTTCGACAACTCCACATCATCTTCATCCTCAATATAATCTTCATCACTGGCGTTTCCATCTCCATCTTTGTCCTTTGGGTGAGGTTTGTTACTCTTACCCAGATGACCCCAAACCTCATCCTTATTGAACTTCTCATTCATTGCCGTGAAATCAAAATCTTCAGTGAATTTTGTTATTGGACGGGAACTCTGCAATCAAATTGTTAATTGTTTGGCACTGCCAGGTATCCCAAAAGGTATTACAACGACTAATTGGTAAGAGTAAATTGAATTTAATCAGGGGTAATCCTATCTGTAAATAATTTTGGATTTATCACATATATCTTACTACAGATTAAAAGCCATCAGAAGCGCTGAAAAACACCCCCCTGACAAAACATTTCCAATCAAGAAGTTCTCATTTTTACTCAAATTTAAGTTGTCACTCAGATTCAAATTTACTCTACATCCAAACATCCCTATTAATCATATGCTAAAAAGGTAAATAATACATTACCCCAGATCCTCGCCCTCTTTCGCGCCCCCTATAAGTATAACCATGGCGATTTTGGAATTGAGCTCCATTTGGCTGGGAATGCATTTATACATATATAGAAAAAGATAGAGACAATGTCAGAGACCTCATAAGATCATAGAGTAGATAATAGAATTGAAATACAAAAAAAGGAACTGAAGTCCTAAATTGTTATAACTTCATCTTTTTTATTGCACCAGTTTGTGAATAAATTCCTCCTTCTCAGAGAGAGAGAGAGATACCATCTTTTTTTAATACCCAGAAATCCCCCAAGCCTGCGTTGCAGACTAGACTTCGAAACTGGGGCCCACACCAAATCCTACAATCTTTAGGAGGCCGGGATAGGTAGCTTGAGGAATTAAACCCCAGACCATGTGGGATCAGACCACAGGTCCACTGGCCTGACAACTCAACTAAATCCAGTTGGTGAGAATAAGAGAAACCATGAATACTAAGATCTAAACAATTCAGTCATTTAAAAACCTGAAACTAGTTCAGAGCTGGCAATTTCACATAAATCTAATTTGCAACCCCAGAGATGTAAATACATGTACAAAAAGAAACTCAAACAAAGAGCCTGGCTGACGAATGAAATTTTCATCGGGTATGGTCCATCTTACACTGAATGCTAGCAATTCAGTCTAATAAGCCTGTTAAATAACAATCTAATATTCTACTGCACCCACCCACATATAAATAGACATCCAGGAGGAGGGGAAAACAAAGCAAGCAAGTCCAAGAGCATGAATGTATGACAAAACAACACCTTTTGACCAGCCCGTACAGGTGGTGGTAATGGCAATATTGGGGGCTGAGATTCGGCCGAGACTGGCACTGTGGGTTCTGATGAGGTTGACGATGAAACTTGGACCACCTCAACATCCTTGTGAGCGGTTTGCAAAGATTGAGTTGAAGAGACTGCAGCAGATCCAGATTGCAACAGCTGACCCGGGGTTACCAAAGAAGGCAGTAGTGTTTCCGTGCGCAAAGAACTGGATGTCCCGACAACAGAGGAAGTAGCTTGAGATATGTTTTGATAAGGCAAGGTTGGGCCAGAAATTGCATGAGGCTTGTTAGAGATTGGTGGTACAACAGTACTTATATCTGGGCTTGAAGTAGTTAGAGAAGAAATAGGTGGCAAGTTTGCACTAAGGGTGGCTACAGAAGGGGCAGAACTTGGTGCCTTGTTAGGCATAGAGCTTGGCAAGGTTTCAGAAGCTAGTGTTGTAGAAGGCACTGGAGGCAGAGTTGTTGGCAATGTTGACTGAGATAAAGAAGTAGAACTAATACTAGCAGCTGGAAGCAAAGGCGATGGAACTTCAGGCAAGTTTGAAGTTCCAGTAGGTAAGGAGGCATTAAAATTGGGGTACTGCAGTGGCTGCTGCATTGAAGAAGGCATTGATAGCCCAGGTGGTGGTCGAAGCAACGATTGCTGGTGTAAATGAGGAAGCCCATTTGGAGGGCCATAGTATCCTTGCCAGTACATTGGCATTGCAAGCCCACCACCATTTGCACTTGGAGGAGGAGGCGTAGCCCCCCATGACGCTAAATTGCCTCCAGGTTGATATAAAGGCAAACTACCTTGGAAATTTGGACCAGGGAGTCCCAACTGTGCAGTATGAGGATTAATATCCGTCAAAGATCCACTAGCAGGAGCAGGTAAGCTCGATGTTGAAGGAGCAGGGCGGGAGTAGTGAGACTGCAAGAAAGGTAAAAGGAGTTTGAGAGAGAAAGAGAGAATTACAAGAGGTTAACTAGATGCATCACAAAAGTGAGACGTCCTTCTCTTACTTGAATAATAGCTGGATCATTGTTTATAGGTGGTAGTGTAGGCTGAACAGGTGGAGAAGACTTAACCTGTAAATCCTGTAAACAAAAGCAATAATGAAAGACTTAGGGCTTCGATATTTACATGAAAATATAACCAAAAATGAATAAGTTCCAAAATTTGACATGATGACATTGCAGTGAGTTACATCCCACATCATGGATTATGACATTAGTGTTAATTTTTCTACCTTATATCATTATCAGGGGCGGCCCTGGGGTGGCGCAAGTGGCGCCACCGCACAGGGCCCCGAATTCTTGAGGGCCCCCGAAAAAAAAATTGTTTATATTATATATATTAATATTATATAAATTGTATATATATTACAGCGTGCTAAACATTTGCACAAGAGTGCGCATAGTGGAGTTGGCTGCAGCGCGTATTCACTTAACAAAAGGGCCTAACTTCGATTCTCATCGAAGTCCATCTATTTGCCTTTTTTTATACTATTTTTGTATTATAACAACAAACTTTACATAATTATAAATAAATAAAAACAGAAAGCCTTAAAAAAAAGAAACTTTCTACTCCCCCCTTATCATTCTTTTAAAAATTAAAAAAAAAAGTTTTCTCTTCCAAAAAAAGTACTCTCTTCATTTAAAAACAAAAACTTCATAGTTTCTTCTGATTCTCTAGTACGTAATCATCAATCTCTCTTTGGTTATTTTTTCAATCTTGAGACAATTTTTATAATTCTTTCAATTTCAAGAATTTCAACACCGAAAAAAGAAAACCCTAATTCCTAAATTCATAAAGACCATCAAAATCAAATAGTCATCTTCAAATCTCAATTCAAATTCAAGTATATATCTAAAATTTCAATCTATTCTATATATTACATGACTTATTTTATTAAATTATTATCATGTTGGTGATTGGTTATATGAGAATATAGTTTTTAGAATTACTTATCTATTTCTTGCTGGGGTTTTCTTCTAGGTTATAGGGGTTTGGAATTTTTCTTTGTTAATGACATTTGTGTGCAACTACTCTTTAATTTGTCATTGCCAATTTTTTTTTTCCTATTAAACATAGATTGCTTATTGGAGGCAGCAAGGGACTTTGTAGGGGCACAAGGAGCTTATTTTTATACCAAACATACTAATATTTAACTTTATCAAATGGAAACATTTAAATTTTTATGAATTTGATTTTGGATTGTCATGACATGTTTATTGATGGTGACTTTTAGTTATAAAAAAAAAATGTTTATGACATTAAGTTATATTAAATTTTTATTTATAATATTTTTGTATTAGATTATATGAGGCCCCAATTTAAGTTTCGCACAGAGCCCTCAAAATCTCAGGGACGGCCCTGATCATTATTATCATATAATTCAAGAGTCAACATATTTACACTCGAGTTTTCACACACCTTAGTAGTCAACAACAATTGCAAGTTTGCAACAGTACATGCTCCAATTTTAATTTTATTTAAAAATAAAAATAAAAGCAATGTCCTTGCCAAAGATTGAAGAAAAATACCTTTATTGAATAACTTAAAATCATAAAACAAAGGAGATTCAAGGTTTTTTTGGTAAATTATCAATCCTCAATATAGAACGCTCATTGTGAATGTCTTGAAAAACAAAGTTTGGTGACCAGACTCTGGTCCTAGGTTCTTAGGCATCTGTGTAAACCATACCTTGATGTCACTCCCGCGGAATAGTATATACTCATAAACTTTGTCACCCGGAGGGATTTGTGGTCCATCCTTCTTCCTTCCTTCTGTTCCAAAAGATCGTACTGCCATGTAGAAAGTAACAAATTACCACCAGCTCATCTACCCATATCTCAACAATAGCACTTAACAAATATTATATGCATACATAAACTATTCATAACCATTTCATGCTTCAGGTAAAGGTAACGTGACATCAAAACCATACACCAACTAACATATGCAACCCTTATTTCCATGCATGATTAATATATATTAACCATGCTGATACCCTCCACTTCTACCATTTGATAGCATTATGACAATGAACCATAAATTAATGGATGCAATATACTGTTCTGAGATTAAACCATATGTAAAAGAACAAATAACCATGCACCACAAGTGGCTGTTATAAATTCCATAACCCTGTGGACACAATGTTTTTGTAATAAAACAAAATTAGAAACGATTTTTCGTTCTCAAGATATCTTATTGATGCCAGCAGTGGTATCAAGGAAACTGAAATTACTAGGAAGCCAAATATGAATTGTTCAATCAAAACAAAATGACACAATTTCAACAACAAAAAATATAGTCCTTGCCAAAAATCGAAAAGATAAACCAGTTACAATCACATATATTTAAGAGACAAACCATTTACAATCAGAGAGTTGGACATTTTCACAGAAATTTACCCACATTAGTTCCTCGCCAAACCATACTTTCATACTCAGTTCAAAGCACACGTTAATGCCTGAATCACATACTTTCCATACACACACGTGACTGATAGCCAGTTTTTAAAAGAAATTTCATAATAAGCGAAAATTTCAAATATCTGAAACAAATAATAATTAAACAAAAAAAAGGTCAAACTAGACGACTGTAACTAGTAAATAAACATTCTTTTCCAACAACCAAAAAACTAGTAAATAAAAAATTTAATCAATTCGATTAAATTAAATTAGGCATAGAAAACAAGAATGAACGAAACGAAATCCTGAGAACAATAAATCAAATCAAGTGAGTAAGCAGTACCGTTTCTGAGCCCAATACTGGACTCTTCGGTGTTGATGTTGTAAAGCACGCCTTCATATCTGATCTCACTCTTCGAAGTCAAACTTATCAAGCTCCCTATGTACGAATCGGCCGCTGAGCTCGATCTCGTAGCAGTCTCCGTAGCCATAGCCTCTGATTTCAAACCCTAACGCATGCAGATTTACAGAGGGAGGGAGAGAGTAGGGTTTTGCTTTTGGGGATGGCTCTGAGATAATCGGTTCTCTGTTTTGTGGAAAAGAGGGAGATCTGCCCATTTAATATATAATTTTGTTTTTGCGTTTTAGGTAATTTGACGATATGACGAGATAACCAATGGTAAACAGACACGTGGATAGATCTCGGACTTGTTGGTCTTTTTGTTGGAATTCGGGGAGAAGGCGGTCCAAAGTGCAGTGGGTCTAGTAAACGAGGAATGGCAGTGGGTTTGAAAAGGGTGACTTGCTGGGCTGTTGAGAATCGTCCCACTCGAAAATTACTTATCTATCCATCCAAGTTTGGCAAAATATAAACTTTTGATTTCGCATGTGTTAAGCAAATACATGGTAAGTTGGGAGTGAAATAATTTTAATACTCATATGTTTATTAGAAGTCATGCATTAGTTCCATGAAAGTAAACATATCATTATAACTTTTAATTTGTTGGTTATATACACAAAATGCAAGTACAAAGAATTCTTTTTTTCTTTTTTTTTATATTGAGTATTTTATAAAGTAAACTATTCAACTTTTAAAGTTTCTTATTCTAAAGCATAAAAATAGGTATATGCGTTTTTTTTTTTTTTTACAATTGATTTTTTTATGCAGATGAAACGTAAAAACTCATCTAAGATTTTGATTTAAAAAAAAACATAAAAACTCAATGTGGAAGATATTATCGTTGGTGATATCTTTCTAGTCAAAAATTCATTCATCAGTAAGGAGTATTATTTGGCCCGCGTCCTGTGGGTCGAAGTGGATAGCCCAAGATTTGATGGGCCAAAGTTAAATTTGGTATGATGGTTAGGCCTGTTCGCCCTGCCCATTCTAAGTTTTGGTAGAATTTCGACTTAGGATTTGAAACCTTCGACCTGATTAGGCCCGTTCACATCTTGACTCGCTCATTTGCCTTATGTTGCCTTATTTCCATCTAAACATATAAGTAAATGTCTTGTCTTTTACTTTAATCTTCTTTTTTTTTTTTATTCCTTTTACTTTTTTTTTATTTTTTTTGTCAAAGATAGTATTATTTCATTTACTTAAGTTTACAATGTAAATAAGGAAGTATCCCTCATTTGGATTCAATTAAAAATACTAGAAAATCAAAGTAAAAAAACAAGACATTTACTTAAATGTTTGGAATGGAAATAAGACAATGCAATATAAGGCAAAAAAACAAAAAGGCAATGGGGGCCCGTAGGTGGCCTAACCCGACCAAGAAAGCCCACTTAAGCCTGACTCTATAAGCGGGCTCGGGTCAATCCCTTTTAAACTTCGACTTGAGCCAAAAAAAAGTAAAAATCCGACAATAACCAATCCGAGCCTAGCCCAAACTCAAAAATTTAGAGCCGGACATGACGAACCCCACCCATCAACTAGTTGTACTTCTCTTCCCAATACTAAAAAAGATCTCAAGTCCCAACCTAAACTCATTTATGTATAGAAATAGGGGTTTTTAATTGCAATTGGGTCCCCAAACTTTTTTTTGAGGCAATTAGGTCATCCAACTCTCTTATCTGTTCCAATTGAGCCATTCCGTCAATTTGGCCGTTAAGTTGAGGGCTAAAACCGTCCATCTCAATTAAATTTAAATTTTAAAAATTGAAAAAGAAACTTAAAAAAATTGAAAATAATAATAATTATATTAAAATAGTTAAATAAATAAATCAACTTAAAAATACGAAATCCAAATCCAAATCCCTCTTTGTCTCTCTTTCGCTCTCTCTCAGCTCTCCCTCTCTGTCTCTCCCTTTCTCCCGCAACCCATTCCCCCTCCTCCTTATCCCACCCCCTCAAAACCCAGATCCCAACCCAACCTACAACCTACCCCCATCTCCCAACCCGTAGAACCCAAAACCCACCCGCAAACCCCCACCCCAAAAGAAGCAAAGTGTTCGAATTTTTTTTTTCTTTTTTAATTTTGATGGGTCCCTTTCAAACTTCAACTTGAGCAAAAAAAAAGTAAAAATCCGACAAGAACCAGTTCGAGCTTAACCCAAACCCAAAAATTTAGAGCCGGACATTACGAACCCTACCCATCAACTAGTCGTACTTCTCTTCCCAATACTAAAAAATATCTCAAGTCCCAACCTAAACTCATATATGTATAAAAATAGGGGTTTTAAATTGTAGAGGTTCCTGAACTTCACCTTGAGTTGCAATTGGGTCCCCAAACTTTTTTTTTAAGGCAATTAAGTCATCCAACAATCTCATCCATTCCAATTGAGTCATTCCGTCAATTTGGGTGTTAAATTGAGGGTTAAAACCGTCCATCTCAATTAAATATTTTAAATTTTAAAAATTGAAAAAGAAACTGAAAAAAGTGAAAAATAATAATAATTAAATCAAAATAGTTAAATAAATAAAAAAAATTAAAAATTAAAAATACAAATCCAAATCCCTCGCTGTCTCTCTTTCGCTTTCTCTTAGCTCTCCCTCTCTGTCTCTCCCTCTATCCCGCTGTTGAGGCCCAAAAAATTCATGGTTGTACCCGAATAAATTCCTAGCCCAAAACGATATATTATTGAAAAAAGACCCGATTTGGAATACACAAAAGTCTGCCATGCACAAGCCACACCCCGTATGCCATGCCAAATAAAAAAAGGGGGTTTCACTAAAACACCCAAAATGGGGGCTGAAATTATAAAAAAATCCAACACCCAAAACACTTTATAAACACATCCAAAACCCATCATTACACACACTCAAAATCCATTTATAAACACACCCAAAAAATATACAATTGTTGATTTTGGAGTTGATTTTGGGTGTGTTTCTATGTTTAAATAGTGTGTGAGTTTTTTTATAAATACATGCCTAGGATTGGGTTTATTTATAATAATCTAATAAAAAAATCCGTCATGCTAGAAACTGAGATCAAAATTATAAAAATGCATTTAGCTCTACAAATCAATGTCAATTATCCTATCGAGCGTCATAATTAAAAGCGTGCCAAGCGATGTGCCATGCCAAGCGGGAAATTATTATTTCACACCAAATTGCAATACAAGCTTAAGTGGGCCCAAGCCACTCAAATGTCCGGGGCTTGCTTGAGTAGGTTGTGGTATGGATGGTAACAAGTTGTCATGGGGCCCATCGATGGGTCGAGAAATGGAAGTCTCGGGTTTCTTGGGGGGCCTTGGGACTCAAGCCCATTTTTTAGGCCCAAACGTGGGTAAGCATAAGAAAGAAAATAGCTCATCGCTTCAACTAGAGTAACCCAACCAAAATAGCCCATTGCTCCAATTAGAATAAGCCAACCAAAAGGCCCAACATTTGATAAGATTATCCCATCCATTGGATAGATCATGTGGTTGTCTTAAAAAGCCCATGTAATTAGAATAAAAAGCAGCACAAGCCTTGGCACTTAGCTGGAAGACAAAATCACGAAGGAGCTTGGGAAATCCACATGTGAGGGGCTGCTGGGAGGCTAAGGAACGAGTTCCAAGTGAAAGCATTCAAGAGACCAAGGGGTATTGGCACGCAAGGAAGGATGCCATCCCTTGAACCAGCATGCACACCCATTTTCTTTCCTTCATCAGATTTGGCCATGAGAAGAGGAAGAAAGAAGAGAAAGAAGATGGATGAAAATAGAAGCTCTCCTCTGAAGCAGCCGCGAGAAGAAGCATTGAGCTCCCAAAAATATCTGATTTTGTGGGATTGGGCAGAGCTGATTTTTGCCACCATAAGGTAAGTCAAGATGGAGGAGAAGAAAGGAAGATGAAAACTTGGCTAGATTGGAAAGAACCATTAGGGTTTCTTGGAGAAGAACAATTCCCAACAGCTATAAATAGGACCCCTTCTACCCAACACACCCTTCAAAGAGCAAGCTTCCTCTCTCACCTGCAAACCCAGTAATTTTTGTGCTTTGCTTGCCCATTGCCCTTATTTCCCTGTTCTGGCAGATTGCTATAGCTTTGATAGAGTCACTGTCAAGCTACCGGAAACTGCTAAGGCCACCCATAATTCTTCACCATCCTTCTCCCTCTTCATCAAACCTCCTTAGAATCCCTTTCTCCTTCCATTAGAACCTCTGTCTCTCATAGGAACCCACAGCTCTCTCTCCTTAAGTGCTAAACCCATGATAATTTTGCTCCCATGCCATAAGTCTCTCATGCCAAGCTAGAAGATTTATCTGTAATTTGTTGCTATTTTCATTGGTGAAGGTAACCAAGGAGTTTCCTAAGGCTTCACTACCCTTTCGAGACGTTCTTGGGGCTTAATCTTCGAACTCAGACACAAGGGGACACTTGCATCATATTGCTCCTTGCAACAGCCCAACCCACTTGCTGCTACCAGAAGAAAAAGTCCCCTACACCCACAACCCATTCCCCCTCCTCCTTATCCCACCCCTTCAAAACCCAAATCCCAACCCAAGCTGCAACCCACCCCCATCGACGGGCTTAGGGGTTTCTGAGTTTTGGGGTTTTGCTTCTAATGGCTTAATCCTTCATAAAAGTTGAATTGTGGCTGCAAATCGTTGAGTTTGTTTGTATTATTAGCTTCAATTTCTCTACAATTCATCCCGGGCTTTTCTCGGTCTTTGTCTATTTGAAGAGGATGATGAACTTAAGTTTGAACTTGGTCTTCGGGATTGAAAAACTTGGAGTTCATTAAAGTCATGGCTTGAATGGCTTTTGTATTTGAAAAACTCACTCTCATAACCAGGATTGCAGTTTTGTGGGCGGTGGAGAAGGCTTTGAAGATGGAGGTGGGGCTGTTGGGGTCGATGATGGATGAAGAACCCGATTGGAACTATTTGTCGAGTTAACGGATGTAATTGCCTCAAAAATATGTTTGGAGACCCAATTGCAACTCCAGTCAAAATTCAAAGACATCTACAGTTAAAAACGTTTCTAGAAGTTGTTTTCCATATAGCGATGGGATTAATTTCAAATTAAAATCGCAATGACAGAAATACCCTTAAAATTTAAAACGGAGCGTCATCAGTTTTAGATCCAGACCGTTCATACAGGATCTGAAGCCGCATAAAAGTAACGTCGTGTTTTCTTCCCGTTATCTCCCAAACACGCCTCTTTTCTTTCCTCTTCGTCTTCAACAAAGGGTTCTAAACTTCTAACCAAATCCACAATTTTTAGTCTGCAATATTTTATCCTTGTATGAACCCAATTCCGCGAGTATTTTGGGAACGGAATTAGGGTTTTGTCGTGACAATAATGATGTTCACGCCCCAGAGGAAGGCGTTAAATGCCCAATCACTGACGCCGAGGAGCGGCACCGTCGTTTCGAACCCTAGGAACGCTGGGAAGGGTAAAGCGGTGGCGTTTGTGGATGGTCCGCCGCCGCCATTGGGTTTGCTGAGCGAAAGTGGACCCAAAACGACTCCGGATTTTGACACGGGCGATATGGACGATTGGAGGAGGTTTAAGGAGGTTGGATTGCTAAACGAGGCGGCTATGGAGCGCAAGGACCGCCAAGCGCTCGCCGACAAGGTCTCTAAGCTGCAAAAAGAGGTTAGCCACAAGCTTTTGTTTGGTTAATTCGGTTATACTCACTGGGTTATTTTGATAATGTGTTTTTAAAAATCCTTTGCAAGATTGTGGGCAGTATGCGTGCCTTTTTGATTACCAGTACAAAACAAGTCTTGCACTAAATTTTTATATTTTAGCAAATTTTTTAGCTTTCTTATATCTCACGAAGTATTTGTTGTTGGGCAGCTTTATGATTACCAGTATAACATGGGGCTTCTCCTGATTGAGAAGAAAGAGTGGGCTTTAAAGCATGAAGAATTGGGGGAAGCTTTGGCTGAAACTCAGGAGATTCTTAAAAGAGAACAGTCTGCACACTTAATTTCAATATCTGAAGTTGAGAAGCGGGAAGAGAATTTGAGGAAAGTATTGGTTGCTGAGAAGCAGTGTGTAGCCGAGGTATGTCAAGATGCACTTATACAATTTTATATCTTCAATTTACTGGACTTTTATGGTACTTGTGTGTCAAGATGCACTTTCTTGCCACTTCTTGTTAGTCAATTTGTATGCAATTTTTTGTTTGGGTTAGAATTATTGATATGGATGTGTTCATTCACTCCAGCTGGAGAAAGCTTTGCGTGAAATGCATGAGGAGCACACCCAAATAAAGCTCAAGTCTGAGGCAAAGTTGGCTGATGCAAATTCATTAGTTGTCGGAATTGAAGAAAAATCTTTGGAGACAGATGCAAAGTTTCTTGCTGCTGAAGCTAACATTGCTGAGGTCAACAGAAAGAGTACAGAGTTGGAGATGAGATTGCAAGAGGTGGAGGCACGTGAAAGTGTGCTTCAAAGGGAGCACCTTTCCTTAAGTGCAGAGTATGCATTATGCCCATGATACTTGCATTTTGGATATGAACGTTCCTAACATATATAGCTGTGCTTTATGCCCACAATACTAGCATTTAGGATATGACGTTCCTAACATATATAGTTGCTCTGCCCTTTTGTTGAATGTGAGACATCTTGTCACTTATGAGTTAGTCAGTTTACACCGTCTCAATTAAATTTATTTCAGGCACTCATTCCGTATATGTTAATACAGAGTGTGCACTATGCTTGCAATCATTATGGTCTATGTTTTTATTTTTTATTTTTGTTTTTTTGAGAATCATTGTGTTACCAATCATACTATTTAATTTCATTTTGGAGCTTTTGACTTTTAAAATTAAACCTGACTTGTTCTTTATCAGGAGAGAGGCACATAAGAAAACTTTTTACAAAGAAAGGGAAGACTTGCAAGAATGGGAGAGGAAGCTACAAGAAGGGGAAGAGAGGCTATGCAAGCTTCGGAGAATTCTGAATGAGAAAGAGGAAAAAGCAAATGAAAATGATTTAATAATGAAGCAAAAGGAGAAAGAGCTTGATGAGGTGCAAAGGAAAATTGAACTTTCAAACACTATACTGAAAGAAAAGAAAGCTGATGTGAATAAACGGCTAGCTGACTTAGTATCAAAGGAAAAGGTGCGTCTTTTGTCTAGATGAGTTTTTTCTTTTTCTCAACAAGTACAATTGCGGTTTTGTTCATTACTCTCCTGTTATGTTTATCTGGTCGCAGGAAGCTGATTCTGTGGGAAAGATCTTGGAGTTGAAGGAGAAGGAACTGCATGAATTGGAGGAAAAACTAAGTTCACGAGAAAATGTGAGTCCCAACTCCTTTGCTTTTAAGTCTCAAAGGAAATGAACAGAAAAAGAAATTGGAGTGCAAAAATTGATGTGGTGCAATTTTGTGGTTTAGAAGGGCTTGAATGTATATTTTTATACAATTTGTCTAGAAGTCTGACACCTTGTATATCTATGGTTTGTTACAGGCGGATATTGAACAGGTGCTTGACAAGCAAAGGGCCCTTTTCAATGCGAAAATGCAGGAGCTCGAGTTGGAAATGGAAGAAAGGAGGAAATCTCTTGACAAGGAACTGAGTGGCAAGGTAGATGTGGTGGAACAGAAGGAATTGGAAATCAACCACAGGGAAGAAAAGTTGTTAAAGCAAGAGCAAGCTTTGCATGAGAAATCAGAGAGGCTGAAGGAGAAAAATAAGGAACTTGAAACAAAGTCAAAAAATTTGAAGGAGAACGAGAAAGCCATCAAAGTTAATGAGGAAATGTTAGAGGTGGAAAGGCAACAAGTACTTGCTGATTTAGAGAGTTTTCAGAATCTTAAAGATGAAATTCAGAAGATAAAGGATGAAAATGTTCAACTGGAGCTGCAAATTCGTGAAGAGAGAGAGAAGCTGGTAATTACTCAGGAAGAGAGGTCAGAACACCTCCGTTTGCAGTCAGAACTGCAGAAGGAAATAAAGACATATAGACTTCAGAATGAGTTACTTTCGAAGGAAGCTGAAGATTTGAAGCAGCAGACGGAAAAGTTTGAGGAAGAGTGGGAAAATTTGGATGAGAGAAAAGCTGAAATTAGCAGAGAGCTAGAGAAAATTGTTGAAGAGAAAGAAAAATTGGAAAAATTACAAGGCACAGAAGAAGAAAGGTTGAAAGAAGAGAAACATGCAATGCAAGATTACATAAAGAGGGAGCTGGACAATCTCAATCTAGAGAAAGAATCATTTGCGGCTAAGATGAGGAATGAGCAGTTTGCCATAGCTGAAAAGGCCCAATTTCAGCATAGTCAAATGGTGCAAGATTTTGAGTCTCGAAAAAGAGATCTTGAGGTTGATATGCAGAATAGGCAGCAGGAAATGGAGAAACACCTGCAGGAAATGGAGAGAGCATTTGACGAGGAGAAGGATAGAGAATATACTAATATCAATTACTTGAAGGAAGTTGCTGAAAAGAAAAGCGAAGAATTAAGATCTGAAAAGCATAGAATGGAAAAGGAAAGGGAAGAGCTTGCACTGAACAAGAAACAGGTGGAAGTAAACCAACTTGAAATGCGCAAAGACATTGATCAGCTTGCTATGCTTAGCAAGAAGATCAAGCACCAGAGGGAACAGCTTATTGAGGAAAGAGGTCGCTTCCTTGCTTTTGTTGAGAAGATTAAAAGTTGCAAGGACTGTGGAGAAATGACAAGGGAGTTTGTACTTTCTGATCTCCAAGTACCTGGAATGTACCATGTTGAGGCTGTTTCTCTGCCGAGGCACAGTGACGAATTTTTAAAGAACTCTCAGGCTGATTTATCTGCTCCTGATTTGGAATACCCAGAATCAGGATGGGGAACATCTTTGCTCCGCAAATGCAAGTCAATGGTTTCTAAAGTATCTCCAATTAAAAAAATGGAGCATATTACTGATGCAGTGTCTACGGAATTGCCACCACTATCAACTATGCAGGTTAATGAGGGAGCAACAGGGCACAGCGGTCATGAAGATGAGCCTGAGCCATCTTTTAGGATGCCTAATGACGCAATTTCTCAACCACTACCATCTGATAACACTACTAAAGAAGTGGATGATGGGTATGCTCCATCAATTGATGATCATAGCTTCATTGACAGTAAGGTTCCAGATGTTCCAGATGATTCTGAGCAATCAGAGCTAAAGAGTTATCAGCGTAAACCAGGTCGGGGACGCAAGTCCAGACTGTCAAGAACACGCACAGTGAAGGCAACGGTTGAAGAGGCGAAGATTTTTCTACGAGATACTCTGGAAGAACCATCAAATGCAAGTATGCTGCCAAATGATAGTAGTAACATTCATGAGGAAAGTCGGGGTGATTCCAGTTTTGCTGAGAAAGCGAATAGTAGCATTGGAAGGAAACGAAGGCGTGCTCAGAGCTCTAGGATTACAGAAAGTGAGCAGGATGATTGTGATAGCGAAGGGCGTTCTGGTAGTGTCACAACAGCTGGTGGGCGCAGGAAGAGGCGACAATCTATTGCTTCCTCTGTGCAAGCACCTGGAGAGCAGCGATATAATCTCAGACATCGCAAGACGTAAGTTCCTTAATGTCTGTATGAAAGTGGCAGCTAATCTGGAAGTAAATTACAAAATAGTGTTTGCAGTTTCTGTGGCATGATCATAATATTTGGACCAAACTTGGGTTGAGGATGTGGTATCTCTACTGTGTATAATATACACTATATCTATATAGACACATTCCGGATTGGTTTATGTATTCTGGTTGATCTCTTGGTATATCCTTTTGCTTTCAGTATTATGTTTATATAAATGGTTGGACCCTTCTTTCTAATCAATTTTTAAGTTTTTGGATTATTGGTTTTACACCAAGTCCAGATTTGACATGTCGAATTTTTGCTTAGTCCTATCATGGTAATCCATTTGTTTCTTTTTTCTTTTAGGGTTTACGAATATCTATTTTTTGACCTGTATAAGGGGGCCTGTTTTTGTTATGGATTACCAACCACTTTATTTGTCTAGGTCTTCTTAGCTAATATATAAATAAAATGTTCGTTAGATCCCAGAATAACTAATTGTACCAGCTATACACCATGTTGTCCAGGCCAAATTACATCTTGACCATATTCAGTTGGTCCTGGAATGACATGTAACCATCATTCTGAAATTATTGGTACTGGAGCAAAAAAAATCACTAGGTTTATTGTTAATAAATAAGCTTGTTTCTAAATTGTTAATGGTGTGGAAAATAGATTTGGTTTTTTCTGATAATTGGGGTCTTTTCAATCATAATTTGAGAAGATTTAAACATAGAAAGAATTAAATGAAGATGAAATGTTAAACATGGATAAAACTTTGATTGTCATTTATTAAACTACTGAAATATCTTTGTGGAAGACATGATTTGTACAGTTTTACATGTGACCTGGTATGGCATAAACGGTCCAAAGTAAGTAAAATTTGATCTTGTGTGATGTGTTGACATTTTATATGCTGTAATGTACCATATGACAGAATGTTTGATTATTCTAAAGTTTTCTATGAACATTGATCAGTGCAGGCTCAGTCACAGCAGTACCGGCTGTGGCTGACCTGAAAAAGAGAAGGAAGGAAGAAGCTGGAGGTGGTGGTGCAGAACCAAATCCGGAATCTGTTTCATCATTGGGGATGGCTGGTGAGACTGGGCAAACTGCACAGTTGATGCAGGTCACAACTTCAAAAAGTGTGGAATTCTCACAGGAGCGAGTAGTGAGGGTAAGGCCCTCCTTACCTTTATGGTTTCTTCTTATTTGTAACGGTTTTATCTGAAATCATCTGAAGAAGGCCTTGTAACTTATGTTTGTTGTGCTACAGTTTAGCACACCAGAAGACATTGTTGATGGTAATGCTGCCGATGCAGCAAAAACAGTTGAAAATACAGAGTTGAGTGGGGAAGATAATGGTACACCAGAGTCTGGTAGTGGCAACAACACAGTTGGTGAGAGCGACGATGATTACGATGATGAGGAACGTCCTGGGCAGGCGTCAATAAGAAAGAAGATTTGGAATTTCCTTACAACATGATGAGCAAAAATACGCTTTCAACATCATTTTAAACTCTGTAATGACTAGCTTCAGTTGGCAGGATTTCCAAGCATTTTTTGTTGTCACCTTATTTGCCTTGTAGTTCCGTGAAAATATGGCGATTCTTTTTCTCTTCTTTTTTCTCGGTTGTGGGACAGAAGATGTTTATGTCCAGGACATGGCTGAAGATATTGTTACCAGCTGTTGTACCTGCTAATTTGTATTATGTGAGTATAATTGATGGTGCGATTTTGATACAGTTTTCAATCTATTGCCCGTGCGTATGCTCTTTTATGTTCGTCCCACTTTAAGCCCGTTCGGTGTGAGAAACTGGATAAGATTTGGATCAAGGACTTGCAAAGTGTTTTTTTGTTTACATTACATGAAAGAAACCCTAAACCCCGGGTGCCATAGGGGGGAGGGGGAATCCACCACCACTGTAGTGGGAACCTATTGGCGAGGACTTATAAAGTTACAATGTTAGAACTTAGATTGATGTCCAATTTGATGAAGATTTAGTGATAACGATTATAAATTCACCACAGAGCAATTCAATTGAAATAATTATGCTGGATTATAGTCATGCTAGATTGGTGATTTATAAGTTTACCGAATGAAAACTCAAGTTAAATAGCCGAGTGAAAACTCAAGTTAAATAGCCGAGTCACTAAACGGGTCTATTAATGATAAATTGACATCAAATGATTGAGTAAATTAACTATGGAATCAAATTCAATGAGATTAATCCAAAGATGAGACGTAAAGTTAGATCAGTTGGTCAGGATAGTGAGTTTTCCCTTTTGCACTTAAGTTCGAATTCCTCTCTCCATAGATTTACATGAATCTATCACTTATATATTTTAAAAAATAATAAAACACACAAACTATCTTTCTACTGTTCTACAGTTTCTCTCTCTTAAACACACCTACAATAACGTAACGGGGACCTCTATAGAAAGAAAAGCTTGTGAAGAAAATGACTTATCAGGCTATGCTAGGTCTGCCAACAACCCAAACAATTAAGTAGAGGGTGGGCTATGCCTGAGACACTGTGGTCCTTCCATCAAAAGCTCCAAAGTACCTGCAACCCAGAAGTTACAAAAAAAAAAGTGAAAAAAGCTCCAAAGTACCATTATTTACGCATTCACAGCTGCTTATTGACCTCTTTTTTCTTTTTTCTCATCCAGTGGGTATAACTGTATAAGATATAGAGAAACAGAGGATTTCGCACTGGATTATTACTGTTGTCCAAATTCTGTTGATATGTGAGTTAACTTTCCAAGCAGGGTTATAATTTTAGTGTCTACAAATATACACTAATGAAAAGGAAGGAATTTGTTTTCTTTCTTTTGGTCATTAGGAAAGGAAAATAGGTGGAACAATTGGTAAAACTATGGTTCCAATCCAAGATATGCCATAACAGCACAGTATATAACTTGAAGCCTGTTCCTAAAAGCCCATTTGGAGCCATACAGTTTGCCCCATCCTTTTTAGAGACTCAATGCTGTTTTGTCTCTTTCCTCCATGTTTCAGAAGACACTCATTAACCCAAAAGCCAGAAATCTCAGCCCTAGAGAACAGCCATGCAGGGAGTGATAAAAACCCAACTTTTTGTCTTGCATGTATTTACATGCACCTCCTTTGTTTTGCATGAGCAAATGGTCCCCTATCCCCCTATCACAATCACCACTGCAAACCCTAAATAAAACCCTTATCCCCTTTTACCATAACTAATCTCAATCTTAACAACCCCCCCTCCAACTACCAAACTCTTTTTTTTTTAATTCTAACTACCAAACTCTTTAACTGTCTATAAAGTAGACATCTTTAATGAGCATAATGATGATAAAAGGAAATATCATTGAATTAAAAGTTGTTAATTAATGATTGATAAGACTATCACGAGATTGAAAGCAGAGCCTAACAAAACGCAATATCCAACCTTTCGCTTTCACTTTCAAGTTCCTACTTACTTCTCTTCTGATCTTAATTATTTTTCACTGCTATTATTATTACTTAGGTACTCTTCGAGAACTGCGCTTTAGATCCTTTGTCCTTGCTCTCTCTCTCTCTCTCTGCCCTTGTATATACTTTCTTAGCTTTTCCATAAACACAAGAGGTAGAGAGAGCTTAGCTTTTTTGCTTCTGCTTCTGCAATTTCCCTTCTCCCTTTTTCTTTCAAGTAGCTTTGGATCTTTCTTACATTCTGCTTGGGTCCCAAACACTTCTGATTTTCCATATATGTAAAGGGACCCATGTTGCCATTTCTCATGAATATCATATCACATCGATGATTGTCTAATTCATTCTCTTTTGGGCCTGTTCCTCTTGTTGCATTTTTTTTACCCTAAACTACATGGTTCAAACAAAAGAAAGTCTTCTGCTTTGTTTCATTTCATAGATAGAATTCATGGGATATAGTGACCGGAGTTTTTCCTTGAATTCAACTCAAGCTAGCTTTCTGACTTTGGTTTTTTCTTTTCTTCTGTCAAATTTCCTATTTTTCTTGACTTTAAATTAGCATCCATGAAGGGTTACACAGCCATCAGTCTTGTCATTTTGGTTAGCTGTATGTTCTTTTGGGCTGGTTCGTGCTCTGAAGAAGAAGATGATGATTTGGCTCCAATGGAGAAAACAGAGCAAGAAGCTCTGTACTCTGCTATACAAGGCTTTGTGGGCAAACAGTGGAATGGCTCAGACCTCTATCCTGATCCTTGTGGGTGGACTCCTATACAGGTACAACTTTTTACCCTCACCACTCTGTACTGTCTGGTTTATCACCAAATGCCAAAGTAACAAGCTTTATGTTCCTTTTTGGTTTTTACTCCTTGTACTTGACATAAGGTTAAAACAAGTCCTAGTTTTTCTGTCATGATTGAAGGTTTATTAAGAATTCCTTATTAAAATTATCTGGAATTTTGCTATGGAAACATATATTTATAGTACTTCAAAAGACTAGAAATTAAGAAATTCAAAGACATAATTCAATAATTTGTATATGGTACATGTATTTTGCACAACTTCACATATATTCTTTACTGTTTCATGCATTGGTTTTTGCACATTAGTGCTATAGTTCATACATAGCCACCAGTAAATATCAAATGAGCATAAGTATGTAGTTGAAGTTTTGGGCTTCCTGAGTTTGATATGATTTTTCATTTTCTTCTGCAGGGGGTTTCTTGTGATCTCTTTGATGGTCTATGGTATGTGACCTCCTTAAATATTGGACCCATTCATGACAACTCGCTTAATTGTTCCACAAGTGCAAAATTTAGGCCACAACTGTTTGATTTGAAGCACCTAAAATCTTTGTCCCTTTTCAATTGCTTCCTCTTACCCCACAAACATCCTGTTCCAATCCCCACAGACAACTGGTGGAAACTTGCTAGTAGCTTAGAATCACTAGAGTTCCGATCGAACCCCGGTCTCATTGGACAAATTCCTAGTAGCTTTGGCAGCCTTAGAAAGCTCACATCATTAGTACTAGTGGAGAATGGATTAGCAGGTGAATTACCAACAAATATTGGTGACTTAATCCAATTGAAGCGGCTAGTTCTTGCTGGAAACTGGTTTACAGGTCCAATTCCTAATGGTTTTGGTGAATTGAATCGGCTGTTAATCCTTGATTTAAGTCGGAACTCATTCTCTGGGCCTTTGCCAATGACTCTGGGAAGTTTGACTTCACTCTTAAAGCTTGACTTGAGCAACAACCAATTGGAAGGGAAGCTGTCAGGAGAGCTTGCTAATCTAAAGCAACTGACACTTTTGGACTTTAGGAACAACAATTTTTCAGGTGGGTTGAGCAAGTCACTTCAAGAAATGCATTCCTTGGAAGAGATAGCCTTGGCCAACAACCCTATAGGTGGAGAGCTCAACAGCCTAGAGTGGCAGAACATACAGAACTTGGTCATTTTGGAGCTCTCTGACACAGGCTTAACTGGTGAGATTCCAGAGTCGATATCAAAGTTAAAGAGATTGAGATTCTTGGGTCTAAGTGACAACAAGCTCACAGGCAACCTCTTACCAAAGCTTGCAACTTTGCCCTGTCTTAGTGCACTCTACCTACATGGCAACAACCTGACAGGGGAGATTAAATTTTCTGAGCGGTTTTATCATAAAATGGGGAGTCGTTTTGGTGCTTGGAACAACCCAAATCTCTGCTTTATGAGTGCATTGGTGCCAGCAGGCCATGTACCATTCGGGGTAAAGCCATGCCAGCAAGAGGTCACATTGCTTGAACCCAATTCAAAAACAAAGTTGGTGGATGGTAGTTTAAATCAGAATTCCCATTTCACCACTTCTTTGGGATTCTCAAGCAATGGCATTGGCATTGATGGGATTTGGTGGCTTAGTGGGCTTCTCCAGTTAATGATAGTTGTATTATTGACTTGGTTCCTATAGGTCCTTTTTAGAACTCTAGAATATAACCCCTCTAGAAGCACTTGTAACTTGATTTTTATTGCTTGTTTGTAACTCTTGCTTTTGTCTCTTAACATGAACTCAATATATAGCTCCACTTCTGGTCTCACAGACAGCTTAGTTTATATATTTCTATTTCATCAGAAATTGCTGATATGTTTAACTCTGGTTTGAGTGAAACTATTGTCAAATTTTGTGGGACATAGCTCTGCCGTACATGTGACTTCGATAACAATTATACGATAGGAAACAAGAAGATATGATTGGCCCAGTTGCTAACCAAAACACAGCTAGCAGAATTCATTTTGGTTTCTTGCTAAACAGAGCAACCCAACCAAACTTTACATGCTGGGAATTTTTGCCCGCAGTGGGAAAAGACTTCATTGGAAGATGGGTAAGTGCGATCCTTTTATTGCTTTTTTTTTTTAAAGGAGGCAAAGATGCCAATAATGTTATGACTTTAATACATTGAAAGTGAATTATACAAATATTTAGAGTTGTAGCCCCTAGCAATATAGCCTCCTGCATGGCCTGTACTTCGGTGGCATGGCAGGGCTAGACTTTGTAGCCTGTGCAGCACGTTTTGCTTTTGTTTTGCAGACCTTGTGCTTTCAGAAGATGATTAGGTTGGTTCCATAAATACAACAGACAATTAAATGTTAACCCTCAGCCCACATTATGGAGGATCTCTCTGTTCTAGTTCTAGAACCGTAGGGTCTTACATGATATCAAGTTTCAACATGTTCAAGATGTGACTGGAAAGTTCAAGTGAAATCTTCCAGTCTTGTCGGTGCATGTATATTAGGAGATATGTGAGGGAAAAGGAAATGTTAGGACTTTTTGTTATAAAAAAAATTTGTTATTGGGTTTATTAAAGCCAATTTCAATGTACATTTGATCCCTTATTATTATCTTAGTAATTCCAAAATAAGACATGTTTCCATATTAGAAAGGATACTATTTACCTCCTTACCAGTAACGTGATACTCATCCTTCTTGACACATATATAAAAATAATTCATTAAAAACACAAAAAGAAAAACTTCTACACACATGTTACATTGCTATTGACATGAATGTATGAGCTCCTACTTACCTGGTAAGGAGGGAAGTATTTTCCTATTGGAAATGATACTACTTGCCTCCTTACCAGTAAGGATCTTTCCGACGAATCACAGTTTGACACATATCAAATCAAAAGAAGCCTCTCTATACCTAACATAAATGCAGTGACTGATTGCTTGAGTTTGTAAATTTTTTTTTTTGGGTGACTTGAGTTGTTTGGTGTAGTATCAAGTATGACTGGATTGTCATTGTCATCATAATACTGGCTTATATTTGGGGAAGGCAAACAGATTACCATGGTTTGGCAACCAAAAAAAAATTCCCATGGTTTATTTATGATGGTTTTTGGCTGGGGCTGTTGTGGTTTGCCAATGAGCCCAACTTTGACAATGGGCTTTTCTTGGCTGGGGCTGGTTGTGGTTTGCCAATGAGCCCTACTTTGCTAATGGGTTTTTCTTGGCTTGGGTTTTGCAAAAGTTCCAGTCCAAGTTCGTCGCTGATGGTAATATTCAGCAAAAACTCAGCGTTTGAGGCTTTGACACACTCTAAACAGCAGTGCAAACCCAATATCTCCACCATAAGCCATATGGTTAGACCAGTAAAATACCAGAAACTCAGTGATGTTTAAAACTTTACTGAGATAGGAAATGGTTAAAACTTCCCAAGGTTACCAAATCACATTCTATTTTGAGCTGGGAATTGCAAATGGATCATGAGAAAATGCTATTTTTTCTCTTTTTGGTGCAGCTTACAGGCTGTTTATACTGAAGTTGTGATTGAAAGAACATCACATTCATCAAAATCCCAATGTCCTTTTCAAAGGGAAAAGAAAGAAATGAAAGCCAAAGTCCCTTCACAAACTCATCAAGGCCATCACCACTGGTGGTGTTGCTCTCAGTTACCAAAATTTTGAAAACATGCGGATTTGAGTTCTATAGCTATAATTGACTAGCAACGTTAATACAATAAATGAATCAGAGTACCTACTTTTAGCTACTTACTTGCATTCTACATATTGTTAGTCTGTTGCTATCCAAATGGAAAAGGAAAAAAAAAAGAGTTAAAAACCCCAAAAATATAATAGTGGGCAGCTGCCTTTTTCAATTATCCTAGAGAAAAATGAAATTTTCTCACTTACCAAAAGCAGAACCCAATTTGCAATGAACCCCTTTGGTTTTCTTTTTCCAGCATATATATTTATATCTCATCCAGATATTAACACGTTATTATTGTGCAGAAGCAATTGTAAACATGGGCGAAAATAAGGAGGGGTAGTAGAAAATACATGGTGTCCACCCGATAATAACGTTTGGATGTCTGCATATAAGAACTTCTGTATGTATGTATATATATATACGATTCATTAGAGAGCAATGAGCCACATTGATGAGGGTTGGTTTTCTTATAATCTCCAGTCACTATGCGCACAACCAATTCATGGTAATTGGTGTGACAGAACGTCACATAGGAAGAGCCATCAGCTGCCATGGTATTTTTCACACCCCATTTGCATCATGCAGAACCGGTCCCAAATAAAATCCAAGTCTTAAGTAAACCCAGCAGTCTGAATATGCCATGACTTGAGACTTTAGACTTAATTTGCACCAAATTTTACGCATGTTGATTTTTGACCATTCTGATGATATATATTATTAGGGTTTTATTGTCAACAAAAAACAAACCCAGCTGCCACAATCTCCGGTTTTGGCCTGCATTTGCGTGTATAGCTGCCTCCTCTCCGGATGTCGGTCTCAAGAGGTAAGGTATATATCTATCTTACACTGTTTTCCATTTGTCTAATTTTTCTTTGGTTTTGGATTAATTAAAAGTTAATCTAAAGTTAATCCAAATGCGGTGGCTAAACACTGGCTTAATTGTTAATGGCTGGCTTTAAGCTATGCAGCAACATGAGCATCACATTGACGTTTGACATGGAGTAATTTAATTCGTCTTAAATTGCTTACCAACCCAGCTGGCAATTTGCCACACGTTCAAGACCCAGACTCCTCCGTTCCAAGTCTTGATTTTGACCCATTTACCTCCGACTCTCATCTCATCTCATACTCCTACTAGTCTACGTAGTCTTGTATTAATGCTCGAAAATACTTAACTCACATCGCGTGTGAAGCGAGGAGTTGTCTCATATTGAAAAGTTGAGAGATATAGGTAATATAAACTTCTTTCAGTTATATTATTAATATTAATATTAATATTTTGGTCAATTAAGGTGTATTAGCTGGGTATTTTCGAAATGTCGATTTTCTGGGTATTGTTTGATTGACTAGAACACCGTTGAAATTTGAGTATGCATGTGTGATTGATTGATTGAATAGATAATGAAAAATAAGAACATAAAAATTTATATATAATTTTCTTCTTTTGTAACTGAGAGATGATCATATACCAAAAACAGGTGTGCATCAGTGTCAATTGAATGAATGCTAAAATAAGAAATCAGTGGACCCCCTTTGAAGCCTTGTTTTCTTATCAGACCTTCGCACGCAAAAGATCTTCAGCATCATCCCTCACCCTCATGACTCATCCATCTAAAAACAAAACAAAATTAAATGATGTTTAAATGATGGATTTGTATATATACATATAGGATACCCAAACACAAGGCACCTAATTTCAGAGATGCCTCTGTGTCATCTCTGGATTTAGTACATGGTTGTTTCATTAATTCTTCATTAACCACTTTAATTAGTTGTTGTTGAAAATGTGATCAAGTGATTAATTACAAGGCCACTTTAATTGGTATACTTGCCTTCTTTGATGTCCCATTGTTGCTCCGTTTGTGAGTCAAGATTGTTGGCGAGTCCATATTTAGTTAGGATTTATTTCATATTGTAATTTGAATTTATTTCTTATTTTATTTAGGGTTGTACTTCTTATAAATACCTCTATATTGAATAAGAATAAAGATATGAATATATCTGAGCATAATTGAATATTTGCCTTACTTTGTTTGACCAAATTACTTCCTATCGCCGAAAAATTAGAAAAATGGCAAGGAATTCCATTATTCCAACTTCCAAGCACCCCAAAACTGGAATTATCTTGTTGAGAGTTGAGAAGTTGCAACACACAAACTGCCTGCCTTCCCCCAAAAATTCTTTCCAACCGTAGAGTGACATAGTTTCCTAGAAAAATCTCACACTCAATTTGACCTGAAATAAAGAATAATTGGGAGGCCAAGGCCAAGTCTTAAGCCGGCACCAAATATATATACTTTTGTACCAATATATATTTTCAAAACCGTTGACATTCAAAATTCCCATTAGTCACTGGCGTGCAGCTCACTTCTCCTCTCTTTCCTTCCCTTTACAATGCCAAATGCCAAACTTTTTCCTGTTTCCCCATGCACATGTATATAAAAATAAAACCAAACCCCTTCTCTTTCCCTCAGTGAATTCATTTTTTCTTCTTCTTAAAAGTCCTCAAATTTCTCATTCCTTAAACCCTGCATATCTCACAAAACATTCAACACACTGCAATGGCTTCTTCCTCTCCCAAATCTAAACACTTTTCTTGTTCGTGCAAAACTACCATGTTTGTTATTTCTCTCATTCTCCTTCTCATTGGGTCCTGCTCCGGTGCGAGGCTAGGGAAGACGGTGATTCTGGCGGACCGGAAGGTTTTGCTGAATCTGGAGCATACGAAAACGCTCAATCCGAGAACACACCAGACAGGGTTTCAATACAGAGGCCAGGTATTCAGCTTCTTCCCCAAAGGGACCCCTATCCCTCCTTCTGGTCCTTCCAAGAGGCACAACTCAGTGGTGGATTCTACACCTCATAATTAAGTCACACAGAGTGCTTCATCTTAGTTCTTCTACACTTGTTCTTCTTCTTCCTCTGTTTTGTAGTTTTTTCTTTCTTAGATTTGTATTTATTAAAGGGTTGCAAAGCTTTTTTGAATCGGATGTGAATCTGAATGGGCTCAGATCAGTAGGAGATATGATTCTTTTTTCTTTTTTTCTTTCTTTCTTGGATTTGTGATAATTCCCAATTATACTGTATAGAAAACCTTTATTTGTTGAAATGTTCTATTCAATTCAATGTGAAAGAAGTGTAATACCTGTCAAATTAATGTCAGACTTTTGATGATCAATTTGTGGTTGTGTTAACATGATCTGTGTCCGTATTTACATTCTAGGTGGAACAAGTTTTGAGAGAGTAGGTTTAACCATTTGAATTGGAAACTCTGGTTTTTGACTTTGCATGATGTGTCAGCATTTGGATATATTTACCAATTACCATGCTTTTGGTTGATTGAGAGAGAATAATGGCCTACAAAATGGTTGCCCAAAATCCATTCATTCCAGTTGCCTTTTTAAATCTAGGCTAGACTTTTGCTGGCTTTGGTCCACCACTTTTTTTTTAGCCTTCCACCATTGAACAGAGCACTTTGGTTTGGTTGGTTTCTTCACATATTTTATCCAGTGCTCAAATGTCTGGTGCCATTTTCTCAAGTTTTGATGAAGCTCTTTTACAGAAGAGAAGAGAGTGGCATAAACTTTAATTTGCTCATTTAATTTCCATTAAAAATGGTTAGGTTTACTAAATAAGCCCTAATTATACGTACCAACCCAATCTACTACCGAGCTCTCATTGAAGAAAAAGGAGCTTCAAAATGGGCAATATTAAAATAAAGTATTTAATTCACAATAATTGATAAGCTAGATTAGGAGAAATATTTTAAAGCAGCCCATATTTGGCACCTTGATCATGAGGTACATCATGATCATGATCAAACACACACACACACATATCATATGTATTAAACAATTGGAATTCGTGGGCTATCTTTGATCAAAAGGAAGATAAAAACCAATACTTGTACGGCATGTCATGACTTGTGCATTATTGCAATGCAGCGTGATTTTGATATTGAGGGAAAAGTAACATACTTTTCACTCATTCTCATTAATTCATGCCTTAAAGGGTGTTACCAATGTGCCTAATTTGGATATGTCGAACACCAAGCTGCGTAGGCTTTGATTGATGAACTTAAAATGGATATTTAAAGACCTTTTCTTAGATGTATCGAAACATTTTCCTTGCCCTGCCAAATACTAGCTATAGCCATCAATTGGGGAAATTTAGTTGGGGAATTTTCCAACTTATGAATACGTGCGATCACTCGTAAGCTCAGTGTATTTAAACATCAAGAATATTAAATAGAAAATTCGAGTGTTTGAACCTCCAAAGTATTTTTAGCTGGCAGTTTTGGACACCACTAATTAAAAAGAGTATAATTTTCCTTAACTTGTGATTGGCAAAATGAGCTTGGAAAGGCGTGCAGTCTCGAATCTCAAGAACTACAAATCTGGAAACCATACCAAACAACTCCAGCAAACAATTGTCATTGACGGTTTTCATGGTCTTCGTGGTTTCTTGATGGGCAATGCGGAATTGGGATTTGGCTCCTCCGGACTAAACTCCCCAGCTCACGTGGGGTTTGTTGTACGGTGTTCTTTTTCTTGTTAATTCTCAATCAAACCACGAGGTTATAGAGTTGACAATTAACAGGCCCTCAAATCCCTCGACATTCACACTCATAATCATCATGAAGATTGTAGAAAGAAATAAAAGGACATGTTTCATGGACCGTAAAAATAGGACAGAGAACAAGTTTTTAAATTTTGACTTTTGAGGACATGGCCTTTCTTTCCATGAAAAAATAATTATCATTCATGCATTGCACTGCACCGCAAAGGCTAAGCTCCACTGAATTAAAGCAATTATAAGTGAAATTTAGAGGACAAACTACAACGTTTCTATGATCAATTATTTTATAAAAACTGCATCTGCATGTGCCACGACTTTTGATATCTCAGATTCTGAATGCATACATCATTTCCATTTTTTAAAATTATTTTATAAAGTTTATCATCATCTCGGGGCATCATGGAAAGTCTACATATGGAACGTCGACGTATGAATAATTATATAATATATCAATATCTTTTTATTGAGGGATCCCTCAACGGAAGATATATATATATATTCTTACATTACATATTTGACACAAAGACTTGAATTACATGTGAATTGGGTTTGAGCCGAAGAATAATATTCAACACCTACACGGTTAAAGTCCATGACCATATTTTTGTTTTTGTTTAAGAGAGATTTAATTAATTATATGTCGTTTACTTACAGATTATCAAAGTTTGAAATGTTTGCGCCAATCTCATTGTTTACTTATCATTCAAATACAAGCTGAATAGGCGGTCTTGGAATTTTGACCCGTTCTATTGGAGTATATGGGAGAGAGCCAGCTGCTAATCTCATGAACAAGGGGTGAGCAAATGAGGAATGAGGTAGGTACAGAGTTGGTTATTATAAAAACAAAATTATATATTTAAATAAAAAGGGCAAAATGGCATGCAGCTGTTTCCATTTGCCAATTTCCAAAACAAAAGGCAAATGGTAAACATTTTTATTTTATTTTAATGCCCTAGTGGGATAGGGTTTTGCTTGTTGCGTGTGGTTAGACTTGGTCATTGGATTGGATCATCCTCCTCATAGAATTCAACAACGAGGGTCTTATCTAATATCCTTTGATGAGACCTTATATTTTAATTGTTGGATTAAACTAATTAATTTAATTTAGAATTAACTACAGTAAACCCCCAATCTATAAGGTTATTTACGAGTTCATACCCGATTTTGGGGACATTTATGAGTACATACTCAACGTTACGGAAAACCTACAATTTACCCCCTCCATTAGCCAAACCGTTAGTGAATCTATTAAATGTTGATGTGGCAAATGTGGGCTCCATTTTTTTAATGACATGGATTCCTAATGGACAAAACAAATAATAAAAAATTATCTACTTTTTAAAATAAATTTTAAAATATTAAAATTCACTATTTAAAATTTTAAAAAATGAAACCAAAAAAAAAAAAAAATCTCTCTCCTCTCCTCCTAGCCCCCAGCCACCCTAACCACCACCCAAGCTTACTCAGGCCACCCATCCCCAAATCCAGACGCTCCGCCCCATTCCCAACCTCCCCCACCCTAACTCAGGAAAGAAAAAAAAAAAAAAACTCTACTTAAATCCAACAGCCAAACTGAATTCCAAATCAAATAGAAATTTTTTTCAGATCTATTAAAGACATTTCGACTTTTTCAAATCCAATATTCGAAGACCCAACTGAAGATCTAATCTTAAGTCAATAACCATATTCAGCAACATGCAGGGGCGGATCCACATAGGGGCAAGGGGGGTCAATTGACCCTGCAAGCCCGGAATCCACCATTGGAGAGGAAGATGTTGACCCCTACAAATTGTCCACAACTACTTGATGAAATGCTCTAGAGGGCGCAGCACAGCAGGCAGGAGACGACATTGTACAGATTGCCTTATTTCCATTTTCAACATTTAAATGTCTTTGTCCTTTTACTTTCATTTATTTTTATATTACTCAATTTACTTAAGTTTACAATGTAAATAAGGAAGTACCCCCTATTTGGATTCAAATAAAAATACTAGAAAATCAAATTCCCACCAAATCAAAACATGAAAAATCAGTTATAGTACAAAATACGATTTAGGCTAAAAATGATGGCTCATTAAGTTAATATATACTTCATATTAAAATCCCATAAAATCAAGTTTTCTTATTTGATATGTAAGGAATAAAAGCCGCCAAAAATTATGTTGAGAAAATGATTATTCTGAAAAACCATTTTTCATACTTAGCCAATATTTTTACATAAAACAATTTTTCAATATGTATGATATGAATGCATGAAGGGACCTAAGGTCAATCTAGGTAAAAAGCCTTAAATGTTCAATCCACAAAGGGCTCGTTTGGTACACCTCCCTGGACTGGATTGGATTAGACTAAAATTAGGCCCATGTTTGGTACACCAACTTCTAGTTCTAAGCTGGGATTATTCATGCGGGGCCCACCAGAAGCACCTCCTTAGCAGGTGTTAGCGAATCCCGTGCGAAAGGAGGGGACTAACAATCCTGTGTGTTTTCAGACCCAAAAAAAAAATTAAAAACTAAAAATTAAAAATCTCGAGCGTTCTGTGCTTGTCCTCTGCTCCCATGTCCGCCAAATCAGCCGAGTTTTTGATCGATAGCGACTCCATCCCTGAACACAACACTGTGTCATCGAGCTCAGACCCAATCGCCGAGCAAATCCCATGGATCTGAATCAGTGCGAGGGTTCGTGATGTGCCTGCGATGCCTTGACGAATCTGAAATCGCAATGGAAATGGAAGAACCAAAATTGAGAGAGAGAGAGAGAGAGAGAGAGAGAGAGAGAGAGAGAGAGAGAGAGAGAGAGAGAGAGAGAGAGATGAAGAGGAGAGGATAGTGCTGATGGTTTTTGGGGAGTTCTGGCTTCCCTTGCAGAGATCCAGTGGCTTGTTGTCGATGGTTTTGGGCGATTGTGGCTATGGGTTAAATAAAAAATTACTTTTATTAGTTTTTTTATTTTTAATTTTTTTTTAATTAATTAAATAAACATTTTTTTATTTAAGTCCTAGTTATAGTCCAGAATTATACCAAACGCAGGACAAGTCTTATTAAACTTAGTCCAAGCCAAGTCAATCCATGACAGTACTTAAGCATAGTCCATGCCAGGACAGTCCTGCGTACCAAACGAGCCCAAAGAGTTTTACAAGAATAACCTAACTCTTATGTATTGAAGAAATATTTTCTTGAAAAAGCTCCTCCTAAGATAGTACTCATAAGGGTCTAAAGTTTGAGAGCTAGAGCCCAAAAGAAATGCATATAAAGCCCAAAATCAAAATCACAACAGACCTAAAAAATGACGTAAATGCCCTAAAATGAGTAGGATTGCGCTAATATATGTCAGCTCTTAGGTCAAATAGGACGAGACGCCTTGAGACGCGAAGAGAATTGCGCTAATTTTTTAGTTTACTAGAGATATTTATGGTTTATTGCAGTGTGTATCTATTTTTTGAAGTTGATGCAGTTCTCTTTGATAATGTACATAAGTGTTTTGTATGGTTTTATCTATTAACTATGAATTAGAATATTATCATTTCATTTTGATGGATTTATTTTGTATACAAATTTTTTTAACCTTTTACACGTTGACCCCCGGAATGAAAATTCCAGGATCCGTCACTGGCAACATGAACCACGAAAACACATATCTACACAAGTAACTAGCTAACAAATTTACTAATCAAACGGTCAAATAACAAAAGAAATCTAGCATACACAGATCTATTGCATACCAGTCACTGTAAACAAGATCTATAAGCTATTATGAGCAAAAATATACACCCCGATTGGTACACAATTCTCCAGGTCGAAGCCCATGGCGGCTGGAATCTTCTTCATCGCCAAACTTCATCTTCGTCGCCAAACTGCGGCAATCTTCTTCGTCGAAGCCCATCTTCATTGCCAAACCCAGGATATGGGTGTCTTGATAAATTTTTGGGGGAGATAGGGAGAGAGAAAGATAAAGAGATCGAAAAGGGGGTAGGTGTGGTTGATTGGGCTATGGTATCGCTTGTCGGAGCTGTGGGGGGCTGCTCGATTTGGGGGTGGGGGAGGGGTGGCTGCTTTAGAACCGATTAGAGGAAGGTCATGGCGGTTGTTGAGAGATTTGAGGGTTGGGCTATGTTCAGATCTGGTAGCTAGCCCCCTCAAATCCCTCTCTCTTTCCACAGACCCGTAGTCTAGATTCAAATAATGAACCATGTTTGTACCATATCTGACCCTCCACTCGTGCAACGACACGTGGATCTCATAAACTCGCCCAAGTACCCAAGTCCTCGGACAATCGGCATCGGCCACCGATGGCATTGCCTCAAAGCTACGAACAGCCGCTGCAGGCCCAACACAGCCTACAATCGGTATCCCATACCGATCCTACAGAATCAGCCTCGAAGCACCCGCCAGAAATATCTAAATACTCGTGTCAACCTCATAGGGCCCTCCCACGAGTCCCACATCGGAATTGAGCACTAAGAGCATACTAAATGCCCTCTATAAATAGGCCCCTTCCACTACAATACAGGGGTAAGACTTTTCAGCTTGACTTTTATACTTCTATATGGTCAACAGCAAGAGCTCTTAAAACAACAAACTTACTTCAGCATCAGAGGGTCTTAGGCTGGTTCCACACCGGTTCCATAGACCTTACGAGTCTCGACTTCTTTCTATTCAGGATCAGCATCCAAGGACAGGAAGAATCGGCATCCAATATTCAATCGATCTCTTGATCGTCCATCCCATTTGTAAGTTGCACTCATCTCCATCTGTTCAGTTTTTAGTGCCAACAGATTGGCGCCGTGTGTCGATCGAGGTCCTCACTCGGCGCAGTACCACCGACCTCGAAGTACATGCCGTTCGGCAGGATCCCAGTTGGATGGATCCTATCCACGCCTACCTCGCCAACGGCACGTTGCCTGACAACAAATCTGAAGCAACGACTATCCGCCGCCGATCGGCACGATACCTCCTTCTGAATCAGATTCTCTATCGGCGTGGTCACTCCTTACCATTGCTTCGGTGCATGACCCCGCAGCAGGGAAACTACGTCCTACGAGAGATTCACGAGGGGGCCTGTGGGAACCATTCTGGGGCTAGATCATTGGCTTTCAAGACCATTCGGCAAGGGTACTACTGGCCGACTCTCCATGCCGATGCCACCACCCTGGTCCAGAAGTGCGATCAATGCCAGCGTTTCGGCTCCGTTCCAAAGCTGCCTGCCGAACCACTCTCTCCGATTGTTAGCCCATGGCCCTTTGCCCAATGGGGTTTAGACCTCATCGGCCCTATGCCCCAGGGCAAGGGACAGGTCAAATTCGCCATCGTTGCCGTCGACTACTTTACCAAGTGGACCGAAGCCGAAGCTTTGGCAACAATCACTGCAGCCAGGGTTGAACATTTCGTATGGAAGAATATCATTTGTCGATTCGGCCTCCCGAACGCAATAATCACCGACAACGGAAAACAATTCGACTCCTCTCAGTTCCGGCACCTATGCCACCGATTTGGCATCAACCTGTTCTTTGCCTCCCCAGCACATCCACAGTCGAACGGCCAAGTCGAAGCCATCAACAAGATCATCAAGAAGACGCTGAAGAAAAAGCTTGGGACAGCTAAAGGAGCATGGCCCGATCTCCTTCCGGAAGCGCTATGGGCCATCAATACCTCCTACCGACGGTCGACTGGCGAGACGCCATTTTCCCTTGCCTTCGGTTCCGAAGCCGTTGTTCCAGTCGAGATCAACGCACCCTCGTGCCGAACGGCATCTTACGAGCCAGAGCAAAACGAAGCCCAGCTCACTCTCAACCTGGACCTCATTGAGGAACACCGTTCCCAGGCTCAGCTTCGGAATGCCGCCTACAAACAACGGACTTCCCGCTACTACGACTCGCGCGTCAGACGCCGATCGTTTAAAGTAGGGGACTGGGTACTACGCAAAATCTCCCTCGCCACCAAGGACTCCAACGACGGCACCCTTGGTCCATCTTGGGAAGGTCCTTACGAAGTTGTCACCATCTGCCGCCCAGGCACTTACCGTTTGCGTGGTACCGATGGTCAAACCCTAGGCCACCCTTGGAATGTAGAACATCTCAAATATTACTACAAGTGAACGCCCCTTCGGTCATCACCTCTGTACACAAAGGTCATACCTTCGGTCGTCACCTTCGGTCATCCACTTTTGTAATCGGTTTAATTTGGAACTCCCTATTCTATACATACGGCACTACCATTCAGCAATATTATATCAAACATATTCTACATACGACATGCACACATACAGAATTAAGGGACATAACACATTAACCCGAAACAAACTTAACATTGATAAATAAAAGGCCACAGAAGGGCCATCTGTCTTTACAATATGCCATTCGACACGCTCAAAATGTTAAAAACAAAAAGTCTACGAGGTGGGTGGATCGTCTTCGGTCGCTACATCGGCATCAGCTGACGCAGGCACAGGATCAATCGACGGCTCGGCAGTAGACGCAACGGCAGCCCTCGGCCTCCTGAATGAGCTTTCCGGCTTCAGCAATCTTCGAACGGCCCTCTTCAAACTTCTTTTGGTACCGTTCGGCAGCATTGATGGCTCGCTTCACGCAGAGCCACATCTCCATATCCGCCTGATGACACATACCAAGTTAGTGTGCCGAACGCATAACCACTTGAACAAAAAAAAAAAACACAACAAGTTAAACACTTACTGCAGCCTGAAGCCGGAAGGCTCGCCCGGTCTGCTCGCGCAACGTCTTCATCGACAGTTGCTCAATCTCTGACAGCTCCATTTGAGCGCCATCGATCATGCTGTTGATGAACGGCACGGCCTTCCGAGGGCAAGCAATGTTCACCGGCCCCTCCTCTCCCTCTCCTTCATCATCGGGAATCACCACCGATGTCCCTTCATTCGGCCCCCTTGGCCGCTTCGGCAACGGCGTTGCGTCGAGGGTACCCTCAATCATCCTTTTTCCGGTTACTTGGAGGTGCACCTCCCGAACGGCCTCAGCCTCGGCCGCCTGCTTCTCCCGGCGGCGATCCGCCACCGTCTGCTCATCACCTGAGGCCCCTGCCGCCGCCTTCCTCTTCGGTCGGGGGGACTGCCCTTTCTTCGGCTTCGGCGCCCCATGCCCCTCCAGCCGCCTCCTGGTCGCCTCGCTCATTGGACGCCCACCTGCCACTGCAAAAACACAAGTCATATCAGCAACGGTAGATATGAAGAGGAAGACGCTCACGACGCCTGCCGAACGGCAGCACTCACTTTGCCTTTTCTCCTCTTCCTCTTCCTCCTTTAACCTTCGGTCGTGCTCTGATTTGCCGATCAAGCCCGCCTTGTAAAGGTTCCGGAAGTATAGCAACTCCTTGAAGAAGCGATCTTCTTCGGCAATCTTCGTCCTCACCCTCTCGATCGCTTCCACTTCTCTGATCGGTGCAGACGGCCGTTTCAAGGACACTGAAACACAAACATCAGACGGTATAAAAAAAATTTAAAAAAAAAAAAAAAAAAAAAACTGCCGAATGGCAGGCTCTACCCTACCGACTGTCTGGAATAGAGGTGTCAAACGGGCCGTGCCGGGCCGGCCCGTCCCATTTAAACTCGTGCTTTTAACATTTTCGTGCCGTGTCGGGCCGGCCCATTTAACTTATCGGGCCGTGCCGTGCCAGCCCATTTAGTAAAATCATAAATCCCAGCCCAGCCCAAAGCCCATGTCCAAATTGAAAAGGGCCGGGCCGGGCTCGTGCCGTGCTCATGCCTTACTCGGGCTCAAGAACCAGCCCATTTAATTTGAATTTTTTTTTTCCCTTGATTTTTTTTCCACTACATAATTCATATTGATTTTTTTTTCCCTTGATTTTTTCTTTCTATAATTCTTCATTGTTTTCAGTTTCGAGAAGATATACTCTCAGGAAACAAAACTCAGAAGCCTATTACACAGCATAATGCACCAAAACAAAATTCAGACAAAACAAGCATACTCTCAGGGTGCTATTACACAGCATAATGCAACAAAACTGTCATTCCAACAATCTTATGCCCAATGACAACTTTCAAATTCAAGTTGTGTCATCCTTTCGAATTCGAATGATCATTTTTCTGCAATCTAAATTTGAAAGGTTTTGGCTTGCAAAAGCTAATTAAAGAATGTTGTTTATTGGCATTGGCAGACAAATGAAATTTGTAAATGCGGATTGGCACAACAACATTCTTTGGGAATTTATTCAGTTTCTCAACAGCAACCAAATCCAAACATAGAAGTTTAATGGATAAACCAAAATTATGACTTGCATTGCATCTAAAAAGAAAATGGAAATGTAGAAAACAAATGATAAAAGAGAAATGCCATGAAAAGAAGAGAACTTGTGGGTGTTAACAGGCAATGAGCTTGGCAGCCACACTGGCCCAGTGGCCACTACCCACAACACAACGGTGACTTTGGTTTTGTGAGGAGCTTCATATTTCTTCTAAACTTGATTAGGATTATTGCATTTCAAGTTCAGAAGAAAAAACCCATATAATAAAATCTCGAATCAGCCCTAAATATATCAAGTTCAACTCAAAATTAAGACAAAATCTAAAACCACCAAAGGCATCATATAATACCAGAGAATATAAATCAAAGTTGTCATCATTGTAAGATCTAGAGAAAACCAGCCATGGACGTTCAACAGAGAAGACGAGAAGAAGGCGAAGCCCCAAATCGATGTAGAAGACGACGCTCGCCCCAAACCCAGATCAATGCCATGATTTTGTCTTAAAAAAATGCAATAGAGGATTGAAGCGGGCTCGGGCTCGGGCCGTGCCGTGCCGTGGGCTCGGGCTCGTGCCGTGCTTGAAGCGGGCTCGGGCCAAGTCCATTTAATTTCGAGCCACGGGCCGGCCCGGTCCATTGGACCTTTTTTTGAATCCCAGCCCGATCCAAGCTTTCGTACCGTGCCGAGCACGGCCCACTAATATTCGTGCTCGTGCCGTGCCGTGCCTCATTTAAACGGGCTGGGCTCGTGCCGTGCTGGGCCGGCCCGTCCCGTTTGACACCTCTAGTCTGGAAGGACGTAGGAATCCTCCTCTCCACGATCACTCCTGGTGCCGATTCCCAGTCACCAGAGACGATGACCCGACGCTTACGCCAGGTCTTCTGGGAGCTCGGCACCCCAACCACAAAGTGTCCACGCTGACCTGCCGATAGACAGTTGGACTGCACCCACCCTCCATTATCGGCACTCTTCGCCCTCGTCACACTGTATAGTTGGGCAAATTGTTCGTAGCTCGGCTCCCCCTCGCCAGCCAAGCTGAACGCCGCGATCGTCCCAAGCAACGTAATCCAAAAGTTTGGATTATACTGCCCTGGTGCATATCCGATCGCAGCCAATATCTTCTGCACCGAATGTTTCAACGGCAGCCGAAGCCCGTGCTTGAAGACATCAGTGAAGAAGACCACGCCCTTGTCATTATCACTGAGCGACTCCAAGGGCCCCGGGATCCGCATCCCTACCGATTCCGGAATATTGAACTCCGCCCGAATCTTCGCCAACTCAGCCTCGGTCAGCGTGTTCGGCTCTAAATCATCTACTCCGAACAACGGTTCCGTGGGCTTCGCCATCGGAATCCGTTGCCTCCCCCTCACAACCCTCAATACCCCTTCCCCTGGGACGGCAACGGACACGCCACCTCCATCGGCCTTCCGACCCGAAGTCGAAGGCTCCCCATCTTCAGGCACTCTCGTCGAAGTGCCCCCAGCCTCGGCACGCACTCTTGCCCTCTCTACTATTTCACAGCTTGAAGAGCTCCCAGAATCGGCACTCTCACTCCCCTCGGACGAACTCCCCGAGGACGATTCGTCCTCATAAGCCCTCGGACTACGCCTACCCTCGGATTCGGTATCTGACATCTACAAACACAAACGAAGGGAAACTAAGTGCTATGCTAAAATAAAAATCTTGTTCTACCCTTGCACACTCATGTTCATGCTTGTTCATGCTTGTTCATACTTTGTTCAAACAAAAATCAACGACTTCAACACTTTGATTCATACAAATGCCAAAACACGGCAACATACCTTGTTTGCACGGTGGTTCAAGTTCGCCGGAAATCGCCTCCGCCTTGTTCACACTCACCGGAAATCGCCTACTCAGCCTTCGCACGGTTGCCGGAAATCGCCTCTCACAAGCTCTCTTCGCTCTCAAATATTCCAAGTATTTGTCCTCTCGTCCCCTCCTCACATTTATAGAGCCGATTTAGCATCGGGACGCGAAGCGACGCATCGGGATACGAAACGCCGCGGCTCTTCCCAAGCCATGCCGCCACGTGTCACGCATGCATGGGGGAGACCAAACGTCAGTTGCAACGCTTCCAATCCTCAGAGACGCTTCAACTTCCCGAACGTGGCGAATCTAGCCACCTTCGAGCACAACTCTACTAGCGATCGGCAGGCGCACATCGTTGAGTTTTCACTCACCTCTCGTGCCGAACGGCAGGCGCACATCGATTGAGTTTTCACTCACCTATCGTGCCGAACGGCAGTCGCACATCGATTGAGTTTTCACTCACCTCTCGTGCCGAACGGCAGGCGCACATCGATTGAGTTTTCACTCACCCCTCGTGCCGAACGGCAGGCGCACTTCGATTGAGTTTTCACTCACTTCTCGTGCCGAACGGCAGGCGCACATCGTTGAGTTTTCACTCACCTCTCGTGCCGAACGGCCGGCGCACATCGTTGAGTTTTCACTCACCTCTCGTGCCGAACGGCAGGCGCACATCGATTGAGTTTTCACTCACCTCTCGTGCCGAACGGCAGGCGCACATCGTTGAGTTTTCACTCACCTCTCGTGCCGAACGACAGCCGCATATTCATGAGTTTTCACTCACCTCTTGCAACAATCGGCACATCATGCCGTCTCTTCTCCAAGCTTACTCCCTTGGGCACTTGGGGGACTACATACCACCATCGGCAACTATGGGACCATTGTGTCCGGGTCAGAACTCCGAATACACATTCAAGTCCCCAACCGAGAAGCTTCTCAATCGGCAACTTGGGGGACTACTGTTTGTACCATATCTGACCCTCCACTCGTGCAACGACACGTGGATCTCATAAACTCGCCCAAGTACCCAAGTCCTCGGACAATCGGCATCGGCCACCGATGGCATTGCCTCAAAGCTACGAACAGCCGCTGCAGGCCCAACACAGCCTACAATCGGTATCCCATACCGATCCTACAGAATCAGCCTCGAAGCACCCGCCAGAAATATCTAAATACTCGTGTCAACCTCATAGGGCCCTCCCACGAGTCCCACATCGGAATTGAGCACTAAGAGCATACTAAATGCCCTCTATAAATAGGCCCCTTCCACTACAATACAGGGGTAAGACTTTTCAGCTTGACTTTTATACTTCTATATGGTCAACAGCAAGAGCTCTTAAAACAACAAACTTACTTCAGCATCGGAGGGTCTTAGGCTGGTTCCACACCGGTTCCATAGACCTTACGAGTCTCGACTTCTTTCTATTCAGGATCAGCATCCAAGGACAGGAAGAATCGGCATCCAATATTCAATCGATCTCTTGATCGTCCATCCCATTTGTAAGTTGCACTCATCTCCATCTGTTCAGTTTTTAGTGCCAACAAACCATTTCTGGGAACAAGTACTCTTTCTGGGTTTTTGGTTTTTGGTTTATGGGTATTCATGGTGAAGGGAGGGAGGAGGAGCAGTTGAAATGGGTTTGCAAAATTTCCCCTCCAATTCGTCTTCATCATCTGAATTGGCACTGGAATTTTTAGGCGGTGGCTGGGTTAGTGGGTTTTGGGAGATGGCTGGGTGGTTCTTTGGGCGGCGACGGGAGAGTGGTGGCTGAGAGGTGGGGTTGAGTCGGGAGGGAGAGAGGTTGGAGAAGAGAGATGAGATTTTTTAAATAAAAAAATCATTTTTTTAATGATTTTAATATTATTTGAAAATTATTTTTAACATGTACATAATTTTTTATTAGTTTTTTGTCCACATCATCAAAAAAATGGAGCCCATATTCGCCACGTCAACATTTAACAGATTCACTAACGGTTTAGCTAACGGAGAGAGCAAATTGTAGATTTTCCGTGACGTTGAGTATGTACTCTTAAATGTCCCCAAAATCAGGTATAAACTCGTAAATGACCCTATAGATTGGGGGGGTTTACTGTAGTTAACCCTTTAATTTAATAATTAAGAGCTAGGATCTCGTCTAAGGGCCCTCCTCATTTCACTCTGGCTAGACTTGGTCATTGGATTGGTCCTATAAAATATATCCGATTTATTTGACCCAATCCAAAATAGAAATGGGTTGGATTTCATGTATGTCATCGGTTTAACAAAGGGACAGCTTGGCTTGGTCCATTAATCTAAGCCCAAAACTAACCAGTATAAATATAATGTTGGGTCAGTCCATGTTGTGATGTGAATGGATTGAAATTTATTAGTAAGATCTAAAAAGCCCACATAGGATGGGTGGTGAGAAGGTCTTTTTTGCTAAAATGGAACAAAGCCAAGGTCTGTTTTTAACAGCTCAAAATTCCGACATTTCCTTGTTGCTATTTAAAAAATTATAAATTTGGACAAACCCATTAGAATTTAAAAAAATATAAAAGAATAAACAAGTGCATACGCCACAGGTAAGAGCAAAAGCTACAAACCAAAAAAGATTTGCTATATATGTTGTTTTGTTTATCCGGTTTGGCTTTGAGACAGGAAGGAAGCAGCAACAGGGTATTGGAAACTGGGGTCTGTTTTTTAGTCTCAGATGGAAAGCCTTTTCCAATTGGTAATGGATCGAAGGGTGAAACTTGAAATTCCTCTTCCATCAAACAGCTTGTAAATATGACAATGCATGAGTGAATGATTTGCTTCACAAGTTATGAACTCTCTGAGAGCTTTAGGCTGCTTCACAAGTCATCAGCTCAGTAGGCTAGGCAGGCAGGAACAGGATGGCAATAAAGTTGAAGACAGAATTGACATTTTTCAGCGTGAGACAAACAATAGGCCAGAATCTTTTGAAAATAATTGAGTTTCAATCAACCAAACAACCCCTGACCTATCGGGCTACTTAGCTTAGGGAATCCCAATGGATTTGTCTTCCCCTGCTGTAACCAACAACCTCTGAAAATAACTTTTTCCTTTTCTTCTAAATTCCCAATCAGATTGAGAGAGAGAGGGAGGGTGTTTGTGTGTGAGAGACACAAAGACAGAGTTGGTTAACCTAATTAGTACATAAAATAATCCATAACTTAATTAATAATCGATTAAAAAAGGAATAAACGTGACTATCTCCTTATCAATATGAACAAGGTTCATATTGTAGGTACGTCTGTCAGTATAGAATTTGACTTTGCATTTAGTTATCTTTTTTACAATCAAAGCTACCCAAATAGATAATAACAAGAGTCTGATTTAACTCTGACTCACTCTTTGAAATTAATTACTGTTTAGTTTAAAGATTTCCTCAAGAATGTAGCAGAGTAATCTCTCTAATATAATATGACTAGGAAGGAACCACAGTGACAAACTGATATATCTTTTGTCATGTTTCCCATGATTTCGTAGTTCGCTTGTTAAAAGGCTGTCTTCATAATCATAGCTGCATAAACATCCCAAAACCTCTTCCTCTGGATCACTTTCATTCTTTGAAGATATCGAGGGAAAGCATTCACTTTATATCACTAGCAACTTGCAAATTGCAATGGCTGAATTCCAAATTTCCAACACAAACATGATCCAAAGTGAAAGATCTTTAAAACTTGAAATTATGAATTGGGGTTGTCACAGAAAAAAAAAGGTTTGCACCATAATTATGCTAAGAGAAATCAAACATGCAGAATGGTATGCCATCAAAAGCGATCACAATGGCATCATTAAGACTTGAATACGAAATTCGATTTAGGGTTTTGGAGAAGGGAAAATCAGAACTTTCAAATTGGCAAAACCATGACCTTCTTTCCCATAATAAGCATCTTGTTTCCAACGTTCCAGCTGAAAAGAGGAAGAGAGAAGAGAACCTATACATACATATAAAAATACCCCACACTGCCTACCTATGTGGTATGCTATCATCCCATAACCAACCCCCCCACTGCCTAAAATTCTGAAGCATGATACGAGTGATCAACCCATATTCTTACTTAGCTCCAAAATGAACAAAAAAGACAGATACATGGAGAAAGAACCAAACCTCCAAATTTTTTATGGCTCAATGACGTAAGTAGAGTGGATGTTGCTCTTAATGGCCAGGATTTCTAGACTCTAAGCAGATAAATACTAAGTTCAGGACCTCCAGAACCATCAGGGTTCATCATGTAGAAGGCCTCAGAGTCCTTAGACCCCGCAACTCTCTCAAACTTAGCTCTCATGTACATGAGCTCACCTTCAGCTCCAACTCCATCTTCACTTCCTGGCAAAACACCAGCCCCCATTGAAATTGGCTCCAGAGCTTTCAAAACCTTCCACTCCCCAGGTCCACAGTCACGCTTCATAGCAAACCCACATTTCTTTCCATTGCAGTAAGTCCTCCAGAGTGGCTCCTCTAGCATTTTCAAACCTTTCTTCTCTGTTTTCTTCTCGCACTCCAAGGCAATCCGCACCAACCCAGAAGCCATTTCTCGAACCAAAACACTTGTGGGTGTTGCAAGCTCGATCAGGAAGGCAGGGCTCAACTTGGGTTCTTCTTGAAATGCCAGATGAACATGTCCACGACGATAGCCGAACAGAGTACCCATGACTCTGGTGCCGAGGCCAGAGCGAGAGCGGCTCTTACCAAACACTGTGAGAGCTGAGCGGAGCTTGGACACTGACATCAGAGAATGTTTCTTGCGTGGTATTATTGCGGGGATCAAAGCAGTGCCTGTTGGGACTGGGATTCTAAGCTCCTGTTCATCTTTCTCTAATTCCTCAGAGAAATGTGAGTATGATGAGTTGAAGTTTAAGATTTCGTGGTCATCTTCTTCATCATCCTCCACTTTCTTTTTCCAGTGGAAGTACCTCCTCGAGAAAGAGAAAGAAGAGTCATGAGGGGTCTTGGCCATAATTGTCCTCATCTGGGAAATTTAGGAAGAGAGAGAGAGAGAGAGAGAGAGCAGAGGAGTGGAAGTCTACAAAGGTTAATCAATTGGTTGGTATGACTATGGGACTCAATGGAGAGAAGAGTAAAAAAGATAGAGAAAGATCTGATTGTGTTGCTTCTATTCTAGTGGTTATATGGGGGTGTTTTTATTGTTTGCTTGCAACACCTTTTGTCATACTTTAGAGACTGGCAAGAGAATCCTGACAAAAAGAAGGTGAGCAGCCCCTACCTACCTGTAACAAGAAGAAATTGAGAGAGAAGGGGGTTGGAGACAACAATAGGTGAAAAGTGACTTTCGAGAGGGATAGAAATGGACAATAGATGAAAATACAGATTGATAATTTGATGGTGGAAGAAACAGAGGAGACAAACCCTTGTGTGATTTCTTTATCATGTGCAGGGAGGAGGGGCTGTGCAGAAAATAAGGTGGGTGTGTGTGTGTGTGTGTGGGGTAGACAAAGAAAGAGAGGCTTGACTGACTAGTCTGACTTGCATTGGAAACAGTTAAGGACAGGTAAAGCCACACCAACTGTACTCACACCAGGTCCAGGACCACCTCCTCCGATAAACTACATTGCTGCCCTTTCAGTCCTTTCTTGCCCCTGCTACTAGCAACAATGCAACAAGCACATGAACCCAGTAGCCACCATTAGCTACCATAATGTTTGTTTTGTGTTCTAACTTGTTTTCTTCTGCTTCCCTTTGTTTTATTTGTTGTTTGCACCTCAAGCTCAAATTGTTTAATTTATCTTTCTGGTTGAGAGAATGATTGGACTGATAGTTGCAGCTATTGTGCACAAGCAAGCAGTAGTTTTTATTTGATACTGAAGGTGCTGGATTTCTGGCTCTCTTCAAAGTTTGGTTTGTCAAAAACTATTGTCCTACCTTCCTTTGATTCCCAAATCTGAAAAACAAAAAAAACAAAAAAAAAAAAAAAAAACATAACAGAAGTCCACATTTGAATGCACTAGGCCAAATGATCCAATCATGAAGGCTAATAACATTGAGCCAATAACCTATTTTCTCATTATTATCCACTTATGTTTGAATAATTTTAATATGGTAGATCCCTAGGTAAGAGGCCAACTTAGAATTTTTGTCTCAAATCATGACCTGCTGCATATGCTCTGCATGTGAAGCAGACTCTTGGTTGAATTTTGAGGCAGCATGAGCATCCCAAGTCCACCAATCCACAAATGAAATATTATTAGGATTTCATCCTTTTCATGGACCGACCAAATATCATCACGGATCAACTAACTATGAATCCATGACCAGCACCAACAACTTGAAGTGAAATTATAACAGATTTAGATGTAACCAATAATTCTATATACAATAATATTATTAATAGATAAAGGTTCGGTTTCATCATCTGTCTGTGAACATTAAATATATTGAAGCAGTACAATCTGGATATCCAAAACATTCTCTAACAGTGAGAAAGATGACACCAAAAGCCTTGAAACAGGTCGGCACAAAAGTCATCTAGTTAACCAACCAAAACTAACTTCATCTCAATCAACCAAACAGTTCGGCCTCTTGTTAGAAAATGTTGTTGATGCTCATGCTCTTTTCATATCATCAAGGGTCTGGTGTTTAGAAAACTGACCTAATTAGGGAATAAACTAGCTACAGTACGAAAAGACTATCATAACCCTGATATTATATCAGAATTACCGCGGGTCACCTCCTCAGATTCACAGGAGCCCCCAATAGCATTGAATGCAAAAAATTTAGATTTATTTATCCACATCCACAGCTTTAGAATCAAAGAATTGATGCCACTTGGGTCTAATTCAGTGAAAAAAGATCTTAACTTGCAAACCAATAGTTTCAAGTTCGAACCCCATAACACCTTGATAGTGTATGAGAAACTCCATCCCTCTCTAGTTTAGACTACTACTTATATGAAATTATAAAATTTAAAAAAAAAAAAAAAGGTGTGGGTCGAGCAGGATTCTAAATTAGAGTAGGCTGGGCCTGGTAGGTGGGCTGCGGATAGGAGTTGCAGTGAGCTAGAACTTGTAGGATACGGAATTTAATAAAGTTTTTTCTTTTTACTTTTGAGTGCTGCTATTTTCACCCATCTGTTCTATTTTTTCACCCACCTTATCTTAAAAAATTTAAAGACAAATTTATCCCTCTGTAAAATGACTTCTAAAACCCTAAAAATATAACAAATTTTAAAAAGAAAATAAATTTTTTCTTTTAACTCTCCATATTATTTCCATCTTCCTGACCTCAACAAATCCAGCAAGCACTTATTTACCCATCCCAATCCTTTAAAAAGTTAAAAAAAGAAAAAGAAAAATCAAATTCTCAACTCCACCTTTAATATTGTGTCAGGGTTGGTGGGTGTTGATAATAGAGGCCAAATTGTCCTTCAATTTTATTCAATTTTAAAGATTTTTCTATTTGATTAACCGACATGCGGGTCCTTATTCCATATAACATCACTTCAATTAAAATCCATGGCAATCTTGTTGGTCGTAGCCGTATTGTTGTGGTGGTGGTGTCGCGGCGGTGAAGCCACCAGTACTGCTAAGGGGTTGATGAGAATATTAATATAGTAGGGTAAGGTCGTGAAGTTGAAAAGACATGAAGATGAAGAGGGTTTTTTCTTTTGGTTAAATTTTTTATGTTTTTAACTTGGAGTTGATGGTGTTTGGTTGAATTAATAATTAAAGAGTATTTAGGACTAATGGTGGATGGAAATGTAAGATTTTATTTTTTTCAAATTTACATAGTAGGTGAGAAGATAAAGTGGGTGGGAAAATATGACAGGTGGGTGGAAATAGTAGCACTCTTACTTTTTTTTTTATGAGCATTAGCATCTTCATTCAGGTAATAAATAACAAATTTTGTAGACATAGCATTTTCATTGCGAAAAGTTGTGAAAACGCATATGCTTGCAAGTTGCAACACATGGAATTAATTAACTCGTGCTCTTGCTCTTCATGCATAAAATGGATTAAATCCTGCCCGCACCGCATTGTACAGAGGACGAAAGAGTGGTTTGGGGAGGTTGTCCCACTCATACCAATCCCAACCATCACACAGTTCTGGCTCCACGGGCTCTCCATCTCCATGTTCCATCACCGCTCTCATGCAAACGGACGCGTACTGCCATGGCTTGCCTCCCTCTAGGAGAAGCTTGTTTGTTGTGGCTGTCAGAAACTCCATCCTCTTCTTGTCAATGTCTAAACCAGTTTCTTCCTTCAATTCTCTTGCTGCACACTCCTCGAAACTCTCACCTACATAAACACAAAATTAATATAATTTAGGGTTCGTTTGATGACCATTTCAGTTTTCACTTAAGCAAACACCAATTAGTTAATGACTTGGGATTAGAAAGACGAAAATTAACCCCTGTATTTGTGTATATAATTACGTACCGAGCTCGAGGTGGCCACCAGGTAGGGAAAAGGTGGAGTAGCCAAGAGAGCAACGGCGTCGTCCTAACAACACCTTCTTCCCTTTCAACAGGCACACCCCTACCGCCACTGTCGGTGCCGCTGTTGCCTCCGTTTGGTTTCCCATGCTCAATTAATTTCCTTTGAGTTTTTTGCTTTATTTCCTTCGTGTTTTTTGTGTACTGAATATAGCTTGACTGCCCCGCCTTTTATAGATAGTCCCGATCCTTGGACTTTTTCTGGTCAAAGCTTTGTTCATCGATGCCCTTTTTATGCCATCTCATGATTGATTTTTTGCACTGCTGTCGTATATTTATTTCATTTTTTTTTTCCTTATCCGTTGTATTTGTATTTTAACATGTTTTTGGCGTGTGAACTGGATATCAATGCTGATAAAATAATCTAATTGCATATGATTAATGAGTCACGTTGGTTATATTATTAGTAAACATATGGATATAGTATAAACAAATTGTACATGTGAAATGGGAACCCGCCAAAAGGGGAGATTTCTATTCGATGTTGACAATGATAGTTACCTTAAAAAACCACTAATTTGTTTAAATGTATAACATTATTCTATGCCTTTTGAGTACTAATCCAGGCATCTCATCATATCATTAAGAGTCTAATTCTTGGAGTCTGTTGTGAGAAAGGGAGTTAAAATAAGAATAGCATGGATAAATGAGGAAAAAAAAACAAATGTATACTAATGTATCTATATATATAAAGCAAAAGGCAGAGAATGGTGAAACATTCAAAATACCAAAAAATGCCTTTGGTTAATGCAAACATTAAGAATTGAAATTATTAATTAAGTGAGGATAATATGGTAAATTTACACTTTTTGATATTAAAAAAATTTAAAATTAAAAGAAAAATCAGATAATTGATCCTCTTTTCATGGAACACAACTACCCATTATCTTTTTTAGTTCTAAAATAAATTTAATTTTTTCTTTTAAAAAGAGTCAGGCGCGGAAGTGCATGCAGAGAGGCTAGTGGAAGAGAAAACCAAAGCCAAAATTTGGTTAATGGTTATTAATGTAAATATATATAGTTGTTCTCTATGACGTATGTATTTTTTCTAACGTCCGGACTACTTGTATTATATAATGTATAATAATTATTATAAGCGCTTATACTTATATATGCATAACTTTGAATAAAGAAAAAAAAACTTACATTATTCTTTGAAAGTTATTTTTGGGGAGTGATTCTCTCAATATCGTTTCATTTTTTTATTGGCTCATGTCATTTTGAAAAGTTTTGCTCATATCGGCTATATTGCTATTGGTATTGCTCCCAGGGACGAATGTAGTCTTAGCCCCAAAAAAAAAAAATCTATAACTAAATAAAAGAGATAGCCCACTTGCATTCACAGCAAAGAATCAAACCTAATTGAGTGGTAAAAAAAAAAAGAAGACAGAAAGCATTAGTTTGGGTGAAAACGTAAAGAGCCGACAAAGCCAGAGGCACCCCACCAACCAACGATTGGTCCAGCTCCATGTCAACAAATTAACCAGTCAATTTCTGCTCTATTTGTTTGTTGAGGTAATTTTCTTCACTTAGTTCTTATTATTAGGGAGTTATAATTATATTTTTTCTATAAACAACATTTAGGGATTTTTGAATTTGGGGATTTTTGAATATGCTTACATACATCATTCATGTTATAGGTTATACTTATAATGTCAGATCATCATCGAAATCCTAAGAGAGTGAAGAATATTTTGCATTTTTTTAAGAAAAAAAATGAAGGATTATCAAGTAGCATGCCTTCTAGCCCTTCTTCATCTTCTCCGGTAGCATGCCTTCTAGCCCTTCTTCATCTTCTCCAATTTGTGGGGAGAAACCTCCTTCTGAATTTCAAAGAGTTGAGTCTCAAAGAGTCCATTGTAATCAACAAGTTGATACTAATTCTCTTGAACGTGATCCGGGATTACGTCGTCAAATATGCACATATTCAATTAATGAACGTGATAACGTTCGAAGAGCATATATTATTGTCTTTTTTTTATTAGTTTATATCTTATGTACTAGATGCATTTTGAGGGTAAGGCTCAATATGTCCCCCCTGACTATGTGTATAATTTTTGTTATCAATGAAATTCACTCATACCGTCGAGTTTGTTTATAAGGGAAATCCAGCCCAGTGTATTTTGAAATCCTGGATTCGTCCCTGATTGCTCCCTTTACAATTTTCTTCCTTTGTACTCTTTTGTTCGTTTCATCTATTAAACTTCTAAATCCTTTGAGCGCTACACGTGAGAAAGAGGAGTCACAACAAACAATACAAGAAATTTAATGTCTAACGTCAGGTGCAAGAGCAATCGCATTATTGTTGTTCCACGACTGCCTTGCATTATTGCATAAACTTCTGTTGAACCACATGTGTTTAATGGTTTCTAAATCCAACTCCAACTTTCTCGAAGCCTGTATATATACATTAAGGCATGTAATATTATATGGCAATATTCCAACATTCTCATTTATTTTATTGCTTGTAATTAGATGCTTCAATGATTTTTAATTTGTCTGATTTTTTGTAAAAATAATCTATGAATGAAGACTTAAAAAATGAACCGGTTGGATCATTGAAAAAATATCATAGAATACCCTAAAAGGTGTATTTGAAGAATTCATTAATAAAAATAGTAAATTGAGCTTAGACCCATAAAATTCATTTTTAATCACTTACAACCTTTTCCTTTATTTTTCTATTTAAAATACCCAATTTTTTCAAATAAAACCCGATGACTAGGATCCAAATAAGCAAGTTACCTAATCTAGCTTAAAATCTGATTTTTTCTATTTTTCGTATTCCAAAACTACCCTTATTTACAAGTTAACATGTTATGTGGGGGTGTAACTAATGGCACACGTTGAATTTGGAAAGATCTTCAAATGGTTGTAATGGATAGGGGAATTAATTTAGAAACTTATTTGAAATTAAATATTAAATTCAACATTAACGTATTAGTAATCTACATTTGATTAATTAACGTTTTGGTTTATTTAATAAAAAAAATTATGTTGTTTTCCTTTTATGAATTATACTACTAGTAATCTATTTTATTATAGTTTTATGAATAATAGTGTACATTCTAATTAAGTTGAAAAATATTTTGATAATCTATTTATTGTTTGTTTTATGAAAAACATTTTTTTTTAAATGAACCTATTTTTTCTCTAAATAATCTACCTATTTTTGTCTCTAATAATGTACGTAGTAAAACAATGTACCTATGTTTTTAAACGAACCTATTTTTCCTCTCCAAATATTGTACCTATACACATTTATAGTTATATTGTAAAATAATTTACCTATGGGTAAACAATGTACCTATATTTTCTATAAATTATTGTGTACCTATTTTTAATTTATGAAAAATGTACAGAAATTTCAATTACAAAGTACTTGACTTAGTTTTTTTTTATAAAAAAATTTGGTAAATAATATACCTATATTTTATTTAAATAATATATTTATATATTTATACGTTTATATTTGTATTTATATTTTTCATAGGTACATTATTGGATATGTAATTTACAGAATTTTTTTTTTTGGTTTGCAATTTTAGGGGGCGATATGTGAGAGGGAATGACAACCAAAAGAAATGGGGTGATTTATATGCCATTAATAGTGAGTATTAATTACAATTATGGCAGTTAATGAAATGCTTGAAATAAATTATAAATAAAATATGAAGTCCGGTGGCAACGATGTAAAAACATAGGAATATCAAGATTACTTATATCCTACTGGTCATTTAAATTTGAAATTGAATTTTACACATAGATTTATAGAGTGATGGGTATATGTCTAGAAAATAGAAAATGTAGGGATCTATATTGGAGAAGCCCTTAATAAAAATGATTTGCGGGACCAATGGCATTATTATTGCATTATGATTTTGCATCGCTGCAGTCACATATGAATGGAGGAAGAACTAGTCAAAGCTAATATTATAGCATATATTTCCTTTTTGGGTACATTCAAACTAGGAAAGTGCATGCACTTTCCATAATTGAGGAGCAAGTCAAACCTATATATCCAATCCAAGTTCCAACTCCAATAATTTTTCTTCAATCAAACTGCATGCTTTCCTTAATTGGTAGTGAAACGTTGAAGGTTTATTTCATTCATTTTTTTATTCATACATACATGCTATGTATATTTTTTATCATGCATGAAAAGGATTAAATCCGGCCAGAATCGCATTCTCCAGAGGCCAAAAGAGTGGTTTAGGGAGAGCGTCCCATTCGTACCAATCCCATCCGTCACAGAAGTTTGGCTCCACATTTTGGGGCACTTGATCATCATCTGCCAAAACTGCCCTCATGAAAATCCCCACGTACTGGCATGGCTTGGCCTCGTCTAGGAACACGCTGTTTCTTACCGTCACCAGCTCTATATTCTTAATCTCCAAACCAGTTTCCTCCTTCACTTCTCTTGCTGCACACTCCTCAAAGCTCTCACCTAAACCAACACAACAACACAAAATTAATTCACTAGGAATTTGAGCAAAAAGGAAAAAGAAAAGAGAAGCAAAATCCCATGCCATGGCCATGAAATTTTCTATATATAATTAAGTACCGAATTCGAGGTGGCCACCAGGGAGGGAAAAGGTGGAGTCGCCAAGGGAGGAACGGCGCCGTCCCAACAGCACCGTTTTCCCTTTGATCTGGCACACCACTACCGCCACTCTCGGCACCGGTGCCGCCTCCGTTTCCGTTTGGTTTCCCATGCTTTAATTGGAGTTTTTTGTATTGCACGGGAGATATATGTATGTAGGCATACTGCCCTCAGCCTTATATAGAAAATATTGGGTCTGCTTATACTCGCACTAGTCCTGATCCATAAATGGTGAAACGAGAGAGCGCGCGCGCATCCTTTGACGTTTTTGTTTGGTCAAAAGCACTGTTCTATGTCTCTCTGACTCGCTGTTGCGGTCCATATGTTTGTATTATTCTTAATTAATTAGTTTTATTTTATAATCTTGTTTTTCTGTCTCAACGTGTGTATTGAACAGTTCCCAATGTTGTGACGCACAGCCTTGTTGTAATTGACGTAGGTTGCACATTGATCTAACTAGATAATTATTAATGTCCACAACGAAACTTGTAATAAGTTAATAACGTAATATGTTTTAGTTTTATTCTTATTTTCAAAGTTTCATAATATTATTGTTGAGAACACTCATTTAATATTCTAGCGCCAGGGACGGACCCAGGATTTGAAAATTGGGTGGGCTAAATTTATCTTACGTACAAACCTACTAAATTTCGATAATTTCGGATCGGTGGTCCAAAAACTAGGAAATACTGACAAATTATTGATATAGGTACAAATTTGTTAAAAAAAACATGGAAATTGTGAGAAAAATATGGAAATTGTTAGTGGAACTTTAGAAAATGTTACATATTATTTTAACACAAAAGAATTGAAAGAAATTTATATATATATATATATATATATATATATATATATATATAAGGAATTGAAAGAAATCTGTTGCATAGTGAGTTTGAGTGATTTAAGTGAGTATATTGCGAGTTGACAAAGACTGTAATTTATATAATGCTAATGTATATTAATTAATGACAGAGTATTAAAATGATATATAGAAGCAATAGATACGAAAGTGTGTTAAATATTTAAACAAAAGTTGTAGTAGTTTGTTGATTGAGTCTAGTGGGGATTGTCAGGATCGACACATGTTGGTTAGTCCAAGGGCAGGTCCGTCCCTGTTTAGCGCTCTGGTCGGGGATGAAAATATTGTTAACCGCGTTCAGGGGCGGGCAGAGCCACCACAGTTAGACAAAAAGGCGGCCTTGTTTTTTAAGACTTTGACCAATTCAATTTATTGCCTTCTGGATTTAGCCAAGTTTCCTTCTACATTTTGTTTTTAAATAAATATTTCTTAGTCTAATGATGATTTTCTACCAAAATCAAAATGAAAAAACACAACTAGCATGGTAGTTTTGTTCTCAAAATGATTGTGGTTTTAATGTTTTAGCTTTTGCTTTTAATTTCAATACAATTTTAAGCCTCTGATCTTTTTTTCTTTTGAATGAGACTGGATGAAAAATCTGGAAATTTTGTGGTTGAGATTGTGAAAAGTAGGAATCTAAATGGGAAGCGATGTAACAGATATTGGAAATCCAGACAAAGTCTTGCAGCATGTACTTTTTCCAACTTAACTTGTATGTATGAGTTCCAACTTAACTTATATGGTATTCCCCAACAAGGGACCCATTCCAATAACATATACTTTTTCCATTCCCCCCCACCTTCTCTTCTTCCCCAATACCCTTCAAATCCTAGCTATGTAAACCACACATCTCCTTCAATCCAAGTCCATCCGGGGTTATTTATTCAAATAGTCCTCAAATTTATATATGCATTTTGGTCCCTCAACAAAATTATTCATTCAAATGGTCCACCAACTCTTTATTATTCGGCGAATTGGTTCTACTGTTACACTCCGTCAATATTGCCGTTAATTTGAGGATTAAAATCGTCAATTTATATTAAAATATTAATTAATTAAAACGGGGGTAGAGGGAGAACATAGAGGGGGTTGGCAGTGGGTGTGGGTTGGGGCTGGTGGTGGGGGTGCCTCTACCTTCTTCTCTTCTCTCATCATGGAGAAAACAGAAATTTCTTTCTCTTAATGAAGAACATATAAAAAACAAGTGATAAATAAAAACAAGAAATATCCCCTTCATCTCATCCCGCATCTATCCCACATAGCAACAAAAGATAAACAACTTTTTTTTTTCTTTCCATTTTTGCAACTCCAACGAGAGGAATCCAATACCATAAATTGATCAAGGCACCCATGTGCCTTTTCCCCTCAATCCTCGGCTCCACCATTGTAACCTGTCGCAGAGAGCTCAACTCATGCTGCCACTTTGGCCATCGAAGTCGGAGAAGTCATGTCTGAATGAAGCAGGCACCGCTGTCATCTCTTCCGCGTCGACTAGTTGTCCTCTAGCACTGCTATCATTTGGTTGTGCAGGGAGGGAAGAAGAAGAAGAAGAAGAGGAAGGGAAATGAAAACTCCACTATGAAAAAGTTGTATTTACCCTTCCTATTCTTCTCACGTGTAGTTCACATGACTAAAACTCACAAAAAAATGTAATAGTGGACCAATTCCCCGAATAATAAAGAGTTGGTAGACCATTTGAATGAATAATTTAGTTGAAGAAACAAAATGCAACTCAAGTATAAGTTTAAGGATCAATTGAGTAAATAACCATTTTAGTTACTTAATTAAAGTGGACATAATTATTTATTAGCAACTATCGAAGAAAGGATTTGAACAAAAACTATCCAAGAAAGGAACAAATATCAATAATAACACAGACTTTTTATTAATTAATAGCACAGCATTCTCACTAAAGAGAAGTGTAGCTCGATTCATGGTGATGCATGAAAAGGATTAAATCCGGCCTCCACTGCATTCTGCAAAGGCCAAAACAGTGGTTGTGGGAGGCAGTCCCACTCATACCAATCCCAACCGTCACACATGTTGGGCTCCACATTTTGGGGCTCCCGATGATCGTCATCTGTCAGCATCGCTCTCATGAAAATCCCCACGTAGTGGTATGCCTTCACTTCCTCTACGAACAAGTTGTTTGTGACCCTCAGCAACTCTATCTTCTCCTTCTCCATGTCCAATCCAGTTTCTTCCTTCACTTCTCTCGCTGCACACTCCTCAAAACTCTCACCTGATCTCGCAACAAACACAAAATTAATCCCGTTAATTAATTAATTAGTAAAACAAAAATCCATGTATTTGTATATAATTACCAAACTCGAGGTGGCCACCAGGGAGGGAAAAGGTAGAGTCGCCAAGAGAGGAACGACGCCGTCCTAACAGCACCGTCTTCCCTTTCAACAGGCACACCACTACAGCAACTCTCGGCACCGCATTCTCCTCCCTTGTGTTTTCCATGTTTTTTCAACCTAAATTTGTGTTTCGTCTTTTGTGGTTTATAATCTGCATGGGCTCACATATATAATGGAGACAAGATACGACTTCACCATTTGTTAGTTCAAACTTTGGAAGTTGGACCGTTTTTTTTCTTGGTCTCAAAACGCTGTTCACGGATGTCGTTTCGTCTCGTTTTGGTTCTGTTTCTAGCTAGCTGCTAGCTGCTAGTTGTTGTATTTTTAATTTTATTAATTCTTGGTGGCTTTATGTTGCAGACGGATCTTTTACTTAATTGTGTTGCTGGTTTTGCTATCACTGGGATGAAAGGGTTGTGGTAGTTGTCGAAAAGATCCGTTATAGATGTGTTGCTGGTTTTGCTATCTCTCTTCTTCAAAAGCTCCGTTATAGATGGGTTGCTGGTTTTGCTATCTCTCTTCTTCAAAAGCGCACAAACCCATTTCTTAACTACCTCCACCGTCTGTTACAGATGGCATCCTTGTACCACAAGGATGCCATCTGTAACAGACGGTGGAGGTAGTTAAGAAATGCTATCTTGAATCACAATTTATTTCCCCAAGTTATTTTGACTCAATTTTTCTCTTACCCTGTCTCCCTTTACCCTCTATCATCAAGTTCGTCAGTAATGGAGTACGATCGCCCCAATTTTCCTTGTATATCAGGAGGATGTCACATGGGAAAAAGTATAATTGAAAATATAGCACTAGATCAAGGCAACATCATGCAACGTGATGTTTAAAAAAAAAAAAAACGAGGGAACACATCGGACCACAAGAAGGAAAATGGGCAGATAGAACTTTAGTGATCTGACCCTAAAGAAAGATGAATTGATTTATGAGCCCAAGTTGGGTTTCCCCGTGAAGATATGAGCTCAAGTTCAATTATTTTCTGGGTCGGTTTCGACCCCAAGTTTTAGACAGCCATTGAATTTCCTGGAAACAAAATATCTTCTGCATCCTCAACATAAAAGGTTCAAAAACATTTGCTACTTAAAAGAACCAATATGCAGAGCACAATCGAAAATGGATAACATAAGGGTATTGACTTGCAAATAAGTGGTCTCAGATTCGAAACCGAACTCCATGACACTTAAAAAGGGTGTTTTCAGATAAAGCCCTGACCTAACTTACACATACATTACACATACGTGCATATATAGAAAAAGCAGAGCCCTGTACTATTATTCTTCTCCTTGTGGTCAATTGGGCAAAGGGTTAAAGCCACTCTTCACCATCTTCTCCAAAGGCCAAAAGAGGGGTTCGGGGAGGTTGGCCCAATCGTACCAATCCCAACCGTCACACTTGGTGGGCTCAAGATTTTGGGGCAAGTGATCATCGCCATCTGCCAAAACTCCACGCATGAAAACCGTCACATAATGAGACGGCTTCGGCTCCTCTGAGAACACATTGTTTGTGACCGTCAGCAACTCCATCTTCTTCTTGTCAATGTCCATACCAGTTTCTTCCTTCAATTCTCTCGCCGCACACTCCTCAAAGCTCTCTCCTACCCAAAACCGAAAAACCACCGAATCTCAAATTGAACTCATCTATACATACCCATGATACGAAATTAAATAATTAATTAACTAACTAATTACGATTAGGAAAAAAAAGAAAACCAATAATTACCGAATTCAAGGTGGCCACCAGGGAGGGCAAAGGTGGAATCGCCCACAGAGGATCGCCGCCGTCCCAACAGCACTGCTTTTCCTCTCAACAGAAACACCACCACAGCCACTCTCGGCACCAAGGCGATCGTCTTACCGTTTTCCATTTTCTTTCTGTTCTTTCTCGCGCGCACTTCCCTTGACCCGACTGGCGGCCTCACCTTAAATATTTTGAGGGCGCATGCTGATTTACTGTGTAGTGTTGGACCTTCTGGTCAAAACGCGGTTCTGTTGATGTCGTTTCGACTGGATTCTACTTTTAGGGTTTTCCCGCCACGGCGAGTGGGTTAAGGGAAATTATTTTGAGAGGGGATTAAGGGAAGTTTTTAATCGGCTGTTTCCTGTATGTTCGATAATTTCGCTTTCTGTAACCAAAGAGAGCACACCACGTCAAGAGACAGGGGACCCTCGGATTCTTTTATGCGCTCCTCTCAGTGACAGGGACCCACAAACATAAAACCCACGTCACTCTGAGGAGAGGTACCATAGGATCTGCTCCACAGAATACCTGCTCCTTCGATTAAGTGGATGGTAATGCTTTGACACTTGCCAGGTCTTTATTAATATTCATTTTTTAAATTAATATATTAAAATGAATTAGGTACTTACGCAATGCTTTCCACTTCAATTAAATTAGTAGAGGAAATCAATCTTCCTACTTTTTTCAATATTGAAAGAAATACCACTAACTATGGAGTCACCACTTTGACCAGTACTTTACTCTTTATGGGCCGACCCGGTGTGAGCAGGGATTAGTCTGGATTGTGGTTAAGGCCTAAAAGTGCCACCTCGTGGTTCAGACAAAAAAAAAAAAAAACCACTAACTAAACTAATAGCTAATTTGTATTTTAATACATGTTTTCAAATTCATTAGATTAGGCACTAAATATGTTTAATATTTTATTACATAATTGTGATTACTGAGAAGAAAATGGATGCCTTTTGAGACATTTAAAAGTACGTATACATCAAGACAACATAATTTTAATGCCATTGTTCTTTGAGTTGAAGCATTTTATCATAGATTGATGGGACTCGTCTACTAAGGTCAATTGTTCATCCTAATATATAACTTATTTTTTTTTGAAGGTTTTAATTCAAGTTAAGAAGATTTCAAATTCGATATTAATACTATTTGAATGAGATACTCCTTTCTTCCTAAAAAAGTTCTACACACATATCACATTATTATTAACAGAAATGTAGAAGTTTATACTTACAAAGTAATCAGAGAAGTAATGCTCATGATATTCGGTCACTTCCATTTTTAAGGTATTTTTGGGTTTTGGGGTTAATGGGCTTGTTAAACTTGTAGAAGACCCATTAGTAGGGCCATTGTTGATTAGTCTGCTTTATTTGTTGGGCCTCTAACCCCAATTTTCAACCCAAACTTGAGAAAAAGGGTGCGAAATGTGCTTAATTATCCTTGATCAAAAGACTAATAGATGCAGACAGATTTCGCCTCGTCATAGAGTGATGCAAAAGTAAAATATGTATAAAGTTGGTCACACTTTTGTTCATTTGGTAGTTGAAAAGAGTAAAATTGAGCAAGCTCCCTTTAACCAAGATTTCACGAGGACAATCCTTTCACCTATTTCTTTTTTTTTTTTTTTCTTTTTTTTCAACCAAATTTTGTCACACATAACCTTTCCACATTTGAATCAACCATTTTCCTTTTTAGACTTTTCCTTTATCTTTTTGACCTATACCACAGATCATGGATGCACAAGTGGAGCAACATGTATTAAATTAATTTTGGGAATAAAATATAAAAATGAAGCGTGGAAGAGATTGTGCTAGGAATATACCGGAATAATATTACAATTGAAGAATATGAAGTCCTACAACATTATGGTAATAAACAAAAATGAGTGGTTTCACTATTAATAATATCAAGGTATTTTGTATAAAATATCACACTTATCGAATATGCAATGATTAAGTTGAAGATAATATTGATATTGCTAGTAATAAATCGTAGGTCCATTCGTATGAAATCTTCACATAATATCAAAGTGAGTTGATTTACTATGCCCTACTAACCGCCACATAAATGATTTTCCTTTTTCTAAGTTCAAATAATGTGTATAGGAAACTCCATTATTTTTTATTAATAATTTATTAACTATATTTTTATTTTCGAAATTAATTTCACCTGGTCATAGAGGAGAGAGTGACAGAGCTTCTTTCAGGCCTATAAGACTGCCCTTAAACTCAGGGGAGAGTGCCACTTGGGAGTAAATCCTTGGCATTCATACGGTAAAAGTGGGACCCACTTTTACCCTCCTGAATATCCGTACGTTGAGACTCTCTCGCTCCTTCCCTCTCTCTTCTTGCCACCACTACCACCACCACCATCACAAGCTTCATCTTCTCCTCTGCTTCTTTTGCTTTCACTTTCTCTCTCTAAAACACAGACACTCACACAAGGACACTTTCACTCTCTAAAACTCCCTCCCTCTCTGTTTCTCTCTCTGTATCTGTGCTTCTGTTGCAACAATGACGGACACAACGGATGACATAGCAGAGGAAATCTCGTTCCAGAGCTTCCAGGACGATTGTAGAATGCTGGGCAGCCTTCTTCAAGAAGTGTTGCAGCGAGAGGTCCGCAGCGAAATCATGGAGAAAGTTGAAAGGACCCGAATCCTCGCTCAGGTTTCACTCTCCCTTCCATCCCTCATTCCCTGCTTTATTTGCTCGCTTGCTTTCCTGAGGAGAAGAAAAAGAAAAAGTAGCTATGATTAGAGTGCGTTGATAATTTCCTAGATTTTCTCAGCGGCCAAACAGAGGGTCGAAGATGAATTTTAAATTAAGACATTTGATAGTGAATGGGGATTTTTTCGTTTTGAATGTGTGCGTGTGTGTCTTCAGAGTGCTTGTAATATGAGGATAGCGGGGATAGTGGACATTGCGGACGTCCTGGAGAAGCAGCTGGCGTCAGAAATGTCGAAGATGGGCTTAGAAGAGGCTTTGGTCCTCGCTCGCACTTTCAGCCATTATCTCAATTTGATGGGCATTGCCGAAACCCATCACAGGTAATCTCATCATCAGCTTTTTCTGAAATTTATTAGCTTTCTGGTTAAAATTATGGATGGAAATTTGTTGCTTTGTGCAGGGTTCGCAAGCAACGAAATGACTCAAATGAGGCATCTCTTGCAAAATCTTGTGATGATATTTTTAATCAGCTCGTGCATGGTGGTTTTTCCCCAGATGATCTTTATAATAACGTTTGCAACCAGGTTTCTTCTCGGTTCTTTTGCTTCTAGCCTTTTATTTTTGTCTTCGTTTGTTTGTATGCATGGGTTGAGAAATAGGGAGGCCTAATCCTGTATTAATCTTCATTGAGTGACCTCTCTTGTTATCCGTCTTTCTATTCTCAATCTCCTAATTTTCTTGCTGCAGAAGGTTGAAATTGTTCTTACTGCACATCCTACACAAATTAATCGCCGTACCTTGCAATACAAACATATAAGAATTGCTGTGAGTTGTTGGTGGCTTTTGCTTAATAATCTTAAACTTGTTGAAGATTTCTTTTTATTTATAATTTGTATTTCCCTGTAGCATCTTTTAGACTACAGGGGCCGACCTGAAATTACTAATGAAGACAAAGAAATGCTGATTGAAGATCTGGTATTGTTTTTCCAGCCTTGTTCGCTTCTTCTAAAAGCCTATAGCACATTCCTTGCCATTTTCTCTCATTTTCCCTCTGGTTATTGCTTTTGAAGGTGAGAGAGATAACTTCGATATGGCAGACAGATGAGCTTAGGCGCCATAAACCTACACCGGTTGATGAAGCAAGGGCAGGTAAAATACTTGAATATTGGATTGGAACCTAATGATATTCACAAGCTTTGGTTTGGTTCTTTGGAAACTTGTGTATCTCTTATTAACCAACAGAATTGTATACATCATTACCACAGGTTTGAACATTGTGGAGCAGTCCCTTTGGACAGCTGTACCTCATTATTTACGTCGAGTTAGCAATGCTTTAAAGAAGGTTCTCAGTTTTGTTATTACTAGTTTCTTTATATGTATATCCTATCTCCTGTGGTTCTGTATTTTTTCTCATAAGATTTTCTCTAATTTACTCAGCATACCGGAAAACCACTTCCATTAACTTGCACACCAATCAAGTTTGGGTCTTGGATGGGGGGTGATAGAGATGGAAATCCTAATGTAACAGCAAAGGTAATTCTAGGTCCTAATGTTTTCTAATTTGTAAAACTTCTCCTACTTGCATGATTGTCCTATTCTTTCGATAAAATATTTCCCAATCATGAAATAGTCTCTCATTGTGTTGATATATATAAGATTGAAGAGTAGAAGCTTTCTATTTTATTTTTCTGTTGCACGCTCAGTCATGGGGTTTTCTGTTTTCTTCAACTGATACCCGTGCTTTATTTCTCAAATTTGATGATTTGTGTGTCTCGGAGGTGGTGTGTGTTTATGTCTTGTATGGACAATTAATATTCTTGCACCTGAAACTGAACACCAATTGCAGGAACTATTTTCATCGTTTATTACCTAAATTAATTGTTTATATGAAAAATTTGTAAGGTAGCTAAATTTATTTATTTATTCTTTTGTGTGGTGTTATGTTGTTTTTCATTTTTCTGTTGACTCTTTCTTTTGGTACAGGTCACAAAAGATGTCTCACTTTTATCTAGGTGGATGGCTATTGATCTCTACATCCGAGAAGTTGATCACCTCAAGTTTGAATTATCCATGAATCGGTGCAGTGATAGATTGTCAAGACTGGCAGATGAAATTTTAGAGCAAGGTTTGGCATGTTGCTGTTTTTTTGCATTGATATATTGAGTCATTGGGGTGGGGGAGGGAAGGGGGGGCGAGGGGAGTGTAACAGCTTTGGGTGGGATTGAGTTGGTTTAAGATTCTGATCATGTGAATTGGAAAATTGTGAATCTCTAGATAGTTCTGTAGGCCGAAGAAAGAATGTTGAATGACATTGTCATATGCCCATAAACGCTTACTTTAGTTTCTACCATGCAGGGGATAGACCACTTGGTTACTTAAAAGTAATTAAATTGATGCCTCTGGTATATTCTCTTTTTGTTTACATTCTTTTGTATGTTGCATGAATTTAAATTGAATTTTGTATTGCCTACTGGTAATCTCTCTTGAACTTCTTGAGGATTCACCATCTTTTTTTAAATTTAATTATAAATGTTCACAAAACTTGCGATTCATTTTAAAATTTTGAGGTAATTAAAATTTCTCTACAGAAACTTCATCTGAGGATCGGCAAGAGAGTTGGAATCAGTGTTTTGGTAGACATCAGTTGAACTTGAAGCAACAAGGTGGGACACTTCCAACACAACTTCCAGCTAGAGCTGATCAACCCTCTTGCACTGGTGACATCTGATTATCCTCTCAAAACTGTAATTGTTTAGTTATGCAGCATACAGTACATCAGGATTCCAAGGGATATATTTTTTTAAATCTTTATAAAAGTAATCTTATTTTATGGCATATGCTGCCATCCCTTGTTGCATAGATGAAAACTTGCTCGAGTCTGTTACCAGGAGAAACCACATCAATCCCCAAAGAAATACTTCTTCATTGCAATGCTTATGAGACGATCCCTCTGGAGTTTAATTCATTATCAAGTCTGGAGGAAATCAAAATTTAATTTGTCTGAGAAATATTATTTTATTTTCTGTAATAGAGCAAGCTAATTCTTTCCCTCACCTACAATTCATACTAGTGATTCTTGCTTTTCAGTATTTTGTTTTGGTTTCCTTCCCTAAAGTATTTCTTTATGTGGCACCTAATGTATTTGATGAATGATTTTATTCATGGTTTCTGAATCCTTTTCGATGTACCTCTTCATGTAGAATGCATTCCCAGAATTGAACTTCCACGGACTGATTATATGCTGCCGAATCATCAGGTGAAACAAGTTCTAGGATGCTGACATTTGATTCTTACATGGTTTTGCATCCACAAATTTCATCATAGCGAGCAGTTACTTATGCTGTAGTCTATTCTTGTTATATCTGTCATTTGCTAGGGTGGTCAGGACTCTCCCATCTCAGATCCTTCATCCCAGAATCCCCTTCACAATGGGCATATGATAAAAAATGGATCTCCAGGGTCTGCCTCTCGTAGTTCTAGTCAACTGCTTGCTCAAAAGAAAATATTTGCAGAATCCCAGGTTGGAAGGTCCAGTTTCCAAAAGCTTTTAGAGCCAATGCCCCCTCAGAGACCTGGAGTTCCTCCTTATAGAGTTGTTCTTGGTAATGTTAAAGACAAGGTAGTGTCTATCTACCCATGCTTTAATTATGTAAAGTATGTCATCATTGACTACATGGCGAAGTTTGTATTTAATATTCGGAAAATGCTAGGGAGACCAACTTGGGAGACCAACTTGGGATACCAACTCTCTAATAGAGCGTGGGACCCATTGCATTGGTGGGCTCCACCTCTATTAGAGAGTTGGTATCCCAAGTTGGTATCCCTAGCATGACCCTTAATATTCTTGTGCTGTTGGTTTGAGACTTCTTTTCTGGAACATGCTTGTACTTGTCTGACAACCTTTTGTTAGGATTTATTGAAAATGAATGATTAGTGGGTCATTTCTTTTCCTTAACGTTACTCATGCTTGTATATATATGTTCTGTGGGTTCAGCTTATGAAGACACAAAGACGATTGGAGCTTCTTCTTGAAAATCTTCCTTGTGAGTACAATACATGGGATTGTTATGATACGACAGACCAACTTTTAGAACCGCTGCTCCTATGCTATGAATCTTTGGTAGTCTCTCTTTAACTCTCACTCCTCTCTGGCCCATTCTCTCACGTGCACCCGCACACTAACACACATGTTAGAACATCTGCATCTGTACAACTTCTAACTAATATTGACAACCATCATCTTTTGCAGCAATCATGTGGATCTGGAGTGCTAGCTGACGGTCGACTTGCTGATCTGATCCGAAGAGTTGCTACCTTTGGGATGGTATTAATGAAGCTCGACTTGCGTCAGGTGTGTTTATTTTGCCATGGAAGATGTTTCTTGCTCTGGTAACATATTTTAACTGAAGATTGCAATGGAGCAGGAATCTATTAGACATGCTGAGACACTTGATGCAATTACCAAATATTTGGAGATGGGTACATACAGTGAGTGGGAAGAAGAAAAGAAACTGGAATTTCTTGCAAGAGAGCTCAAAGGGAAGAGGCCGCTAGTCCCACCAAGCATGGAGGTAAAGTGCTTAGTATCAGGATTAGCATGCATAAACAATTTCAGAATTACTGGCGTAATTAATTCAATCCCGAAACTTTTTCCAAGGATTTTGAGAATAATTGGTTGCTATGTTAAAAGCTAAACGTCTCTTTATTACTAGAATTTATGGGACATTGTGGTAATCGTAATTTGAATTAAAGGTAAATAAAGTTTAAGAAGCACAAACTGCTTGACAATGAGTTGAGCTTAGTATAATATCAATATTCGCAAGATTTAACAGATATAAGAAAATTAACTTGATTTAACAATGTAAATTTTATTCTAGTTAATATTTTTCTCTTTTCTTATGACTTGGAACCCGAATCCAAATTTTATAGCGGGTTGGTTGTGGATATCAACTCCTAACTTGACTCTTAGGTTGTCAGGTGTTATTGTAAGGAATCAAACTAGGGGATTCCAATTGAAAGGTGTTGTCCCTGACCAATGATCGTAACACCTTTGTGTTATTAATATTATCATGAACGCTCTAATTTACTCTTTACCTCTCAATTTTCTGAATTCGTACTGCACTTATGAGACTTATGCCTCTGCCCATGGGAATCTTTTCAGGTTTCTCCTGATATTAGAGAAGTACTGGATACCTTTCGTGTAGCTGCTGAGCTAGGGAGTGAATCACTTGGAGCCTATGTGATTTCTATGGCGTCACATGTATGGCATACCACTTCTATAACGGATTCATATTCAAGCTGTGCACTACAAACCAGAGCTTGTGCACATTAATTTTAAGAGATTTTTTTCCTCAGCAATAGTGTTTTTATAATGAGTTGAGTAATAAAATTGACAACAATGTTGCCATGCAATTCGTAATTGGCAGGCAAGTGATGTCCTTGCTGTGGAGCTTTTGCAGAAAGATGCACGACTTTCTGTTAGTGGGGAGATAGGAAGGCCATGTCCAGGCGGAACGTAAGTTTGCACACCTTTATGTTGATATTGCTAGATTACAGGTTGTTTGTTTTGTTCTAGATATAGTTGATTACCATATGTTTATATACGTCTTGGTATAGGCTGCGGGTGGTTCCTCTGTTTGAAACTGTGAAGGACTTGAGAGGAGCTGGCTCAGTGATCAGGAAATTATTTTCCATTGATTGGTACCGGAAACACATAATCAAGAACCATAATGGGCTTCAAGAGGTATTTATATCAAAAAGCAGTTTTGAGTAAATTTTGGAAGGGTCACATGAATCTCATGGAGCTTACAAAGTTATATTCAACAGGTGATGGTTGGATATTCTGATTCTGGTAAAGATGCTGGACGATTTACTGCAGCATGGGAACTTTACAAAGCTCAAGAGGATGTTGTGGCTGCATGCAATGAATATGGTATTAAGGTTACTCTGTTCCACGGGCGAGGGGGAAGTATTGGTCGTGGAGGTGGCCCTACATATCTTGCCATTCAATCCCAGCCGCCTGGCTCTGTTATGGTAACCTTTTTTTGTTTTTGTTTTTTCCATTCACTAGTCCTGCATTTTCTTGATTGTGTTCTAGCCCTACATATCTTGCCATTCAATCCCAGCCGCCTGGCTCTGTTATGGTAACCTTTTTTTGTTTTTGTTTTTTCCATTCACCAGTTCTGCATTTTCTTGATTGTGTTCTAGCTTTAAAATGTTTATAAATCTTAATGTAGTCAACAGTGTCTGTGTCTAGGTTGGATTGTGTAGTGTACATTCTTTCTGTGGTTCCTGAATTTGTGTAACTTATGCCTGATGAGGTAATTAAACACACAAACCTTTCGACCCAATGATCTGTAACCTTCAGTGGCTTGTAAAATTTTCAGGGAAGCCTACGGTCAACTGAGCAAGGAGAGATGGTTCAGGCAAAATTTGGGCTGCCACAAACTGCTGTCAGGCAGCTAGAGATATACACGACAGCTGTGCTGCTTGCAACCATGCGCCCTCCACTCTCACCTCGGGAAGAAAAGTGGCGTAACCTCATGGAGGAGATCTCAAAAATCAGTTGCCAGAACTATCGGAGCGTAGTCTACGAAAATCCAGAGTTCCTTGCCTACTTCCATGAGGCTACGCCCCAGGCTGAGCTTGGCTTCCTCAACATAGGAAGCCGCCCCACAAGAAGAAAGAGCTCTACAGGAATTGGACATCTTCGTGCAATTCCATGGGTGTTTGCATGGACCCAAACCAGATTTGTTCTTCCGTCTTGGCTTGGAGTTGGAGCAGGTTTAAAAGGGGTTTGTGAAAAGGGACACACTGAAGACTTAAAAGCTATGTACAAAGAGTGGCCTTTCTTTCAGTGTACCCTTGACCTTATAGAGATGGTTTTAGGGAAGGCAGACACTCATATAGCCAAACGCTACGATGAAGCCCTTGTCTCAGAAAGCAGGCAACACATTGGTTCTGAACTGAGAAAGGAGCTCTTAACGACAGAGAAGTATGTACTGGTGGTTAGCGGGCATGAGAAGCTATCTGGGAATAATCGAAGCTTGAGGAAGCTGATTGAGAGCAGGCTTCCATTTCTCAATCCTCTGAACATGTTGCAGGTTGAGGTACTCAAGAGATTGAGAAGTGACGACGATAACAATAAACTCAGAGATGCATTGCTCATCACAATAAATGGGATCGCTGCGGGGATGAGAAATACAGGCTAAGTTGAAGAAGTCTTTCAATCTCTTGGATTGGATGTACAACTTCTTTTACTGAACATTCCACATTTTCCTTTTTCCAGTCTTGCTTATTTTAAGGGTTGTTGTTATTGGGAATCTGAGTCTGTGAGGAATGTTGTATGCACTGATCAGTAGGTTTCATAAACAAATTATACAGATAATTCTACTGCAATGGTGAAATGTTGAATTTGTTTTAGTTTGCACTTGGTGCTTAGGTCTTGACAAGCCAGCCTACACGATTTTCCTTTTTTCATTTTCTCACGGCTACTAATATGTATTATGCTATCAGTTGATGAAAAACTGAAAATATTGGTTCTTTGAGGAGGCCCAAAAATGAAAATAATCCTATTTGGGTATTTCAAGAAAAGAGAAAATAAAAAAGAAGAGAGAGAGAGAGAGAGAGAGAAGAGACCTTCATCATTATCCATTAGAGTGCCCAAAAACAAATAGCCAGAGAAATGTTGTTTTCGTGTGTGTGGATTTCTTGAGTTACAATTCTTGCGGAAAGTAGATTTTGTGCTGTCCACTAAAAATTAGAACCTGATTTCCAAAATCTACAAGATTGTCCTCTTCATCTCAAACACTGTATTTAAATCCCACACACAACACACAACACACAAGATGCCAAATGTTGTTTAAAGAAGATACCAATACCATGCCTGCAATTGTGGAAGTGAGTTGCAACCAAACATACTATGGTATGATTCATACTTCATAGTGGGGTGTACACTCAATTTGAATCTAAATTGATGATCTCATTCTCAAGCTCAACTCTAAACTAGTGCCATAATTATGGTGAGACTCTGAATCCAGCAATGCACCGCCCTGTCCGTCTATCTTGTATATGCAGTTTTGAGTGGGATGGCATCATCTCATTTCTTTGTTGGATTCTGACTTCCATGATACATTTCACCACCCCATACAAATATCATATCACTCAATATCTTTTTCTTTTTTCTTTTTTGAATTTTTTTTAGGTGTAAATGCATGATGCTTGAAGTTCATACAGCTGGTGAGGTGCTAGCCTGCCTAACTTATAAATTTATTAAAGCTAGCTAGCTAGCAAGGTTCCATTTTGCAGAATTTTTATGTCAAGCATCATAAAATTTGAGGAATCTGTTCTGTTCAGGAGAATAAAATTCCCAGCTGGGTTTGCTAACAGTAAGCTAAGCTAGGTGTTATAAAATTCCGAGCTAGCTCTGAAAAAAAAAAACCAAAAAAACCAAAAAAACCAAAAAAATTTAGTGATGAGAAATATAACTTTTGACATGACAGCTCTAGCCTCTAAGGTCCATGCCTCCGATTTGATTTTCCCTTATATAATCAAAAGGCCATCATGATCTAGGGGTGCACCGGCCGGCCCACTTAATCTAGCACAATTTCTAAACACCCTCCTTATGCAATCATGCAATAATGCAATAATGCAGGGCTTGCTTTGCCAGTCCTGTTCAGGACTAGTGCATCCTTAGCTACCCTAGTAGTAGTAAAGTTTCAGACTTTCAGTCTCTTTCAAAATAGCATATAGAGAAACTTTCAATAATAATTCTAGAGCACCAGTTAAGCTAACTATTTAACAACAATCATATATGTTCATACTTAATTATTGCCAATATATTTGATTGAAGTCAAATAAGATGTTTTGTCGAATGACTGCTACATCGTGACGACGTGTTTGAAAAATCTGCAAGTCTATCTTAAGAGGGCCATATACTCTAAGATCTCTTTAAAAATTTCAACACAATATATGCTGCCGTAACGCAAGTTGTGCTTAGAAATGACATTGATGTGTTGGGTTTGGTTTGGTCGTCTTAAAATTGTTGTTCAAGTGCCAAGTGATGACATCCCTGTCAACCTTGAATATCCACTTCTCCATTTGTCAGTGTGTGTTTTTGTTTTAATCTTAGATTCCAGACAATGATATTTGTTTGGATGGCCACCACCAATTCCCTTCCATTATAATTCATTATGTGTGCGCCAAATTGAGTACGTGTTAGCAAGATTTGAAACACCTCCATATCTTCAGTAGGTACGTACAGATCAGAGAGGATCAATTCAGCTAAGAAACCCACCTGAACTCAAAGCAACTGCTAATGGAATTCTAACATTAATTCTTAGTTTGAAAAAATAATTAGCCAATATCCCATAGTGATGGCCATAATATTATCACCACAGAGTCAAACCGGCCACCAAAAGTACCACAATTATTAGTTGGAAAATCATGAGGTTAATGGCTTTAATTATAATTAACTAATTAATTAAGCTCCAATTAACGCATATTGCATGATATATAAGGACAACACCTGTCACCGGCCACCTTATCTCGCCGCCGTGAGAGTAAGACACTGCAGAATTCTACCAAAACCTCCATCTGTCACATAATTAAGCAAATTCAATGATCACCATACACGTTCAGGCTGTTTGTTATTATTTCTTTTCTTTATTGTTTAAAGCAGAACGTCAACAGATAATATATATGTATATAAAAACAACCATTAAGCATTGAAAAGCAACCCTTTTGCATTGTCAAATATTTGTTAAGCTGCTAAAGCTCTGGATATAAGAAACTGTGTAATATACAAATATATATATAGACCATAACTGTAGGCTTCTTCCATTTGAGTGAGAATGTGGTATCTGGATATGCGTCTGGCAACATTCGTTTGGTTGTGTTTGAATTAAAGCTACAATATCAAATAATATCATAGTGCACTAAAGGCCAGCCATACATTTCACCATTCTAAATCATTATTAAAATGGTCAAACCCCAATATATGTAGTGCTAATTGTTAATTATTTTACTTGATCGAGTTAATGACATGTGATGTACATTATATTGTCATATTTAACTCCGAATACAAACTGATATGCACCTTGGCCTAATTATATACCTTCTAATTCTTAACATTGAAATTTAAACCTTATTCGCAACGGGGTCCAACTCAGTGGAAAAAGACCTTGAGACCACTGGTATGCAAGTCAATGTCTTTTTTCACTGAAGGATATATATATACAATTAGACCAAGCTCTCTGGTGTAATTAACGTAAGAAATTAATCAAGAAATGTACTGGACCCCAGAACTAACTGGCTCTACCTCCAATCTAATAAGTTAGAAAGGAAAAGTTGACGTGCGACAACCAACCTAATGGACAATCCATTAAACTTGCAGTGTGAAACAAAGAACCAATAGGGATTAATGAGGGTAACTTTCGCGTTCTTTGGTGCATATGCATGTTGCAGACTACAACAACAAACAAGCTAAGAAGGAAGGCACTAAGATGTTTGTAGACTTCCTTCTCAACAAGATATAGTGGGATGCTTCCCCTTAGTATAACACCAGTGACTAATAAGTATAACCATTTTAATTGAACTTGCATATGCATATGCATTTACTCATTTGATATTGATGGGGTTTCCAGTGGAGGCAAAAAGCACAACAAGATGCAATGAACGAGCAGTGCAGTGCAGGCCCCTGCGTCCTTGTGCTTCTTATTAATGTACGTCCCCAAAGCAACTTGGACAAGACGGTCGATTTGCTCTTATCTGATATGTACATGTCCCCATTGTTGATCAACCACTTCTATGCCTTTTCCTTTCAACATTTTAATTTGGTTCAGTGCAGCTCATGACCTGCACAATGGGGTAAAGGTAACATATATCTCATTATTGGTCTCACATACAATCATGGATTCTATAAAAAAAAAATTATTTAGTTTCGTTACATATATATACATGATTGTAGTGAAGTGGGATAACCTTCATGGATCTCGAATCTCTATATTTAAGTCGACACATAAGAGTTTTGTCACATCATAATTTGTGCATATATGTAAATTAGTAGTCAACGATCATGTTTATCACGTACATATGAACTATTCACTTTCCTCGCTCTCTGTCCTTCCAACGGCTCCGATTATTATAGCATGCATGCAGCTACATGATTCCGTATACGTCAGTAATAATATCTAATTCTTGATGAACATTATCTCGGAGAAACTTCACCTCTTTTTTTAATTTTATTTAAATAAAGGTTAACCTTGTCGCTAATTTCCTTAACATGCTTGCTCACTAACCTTATCACGTACTTCCTTGACATACTTTTCTTTCTTCTATAAGAAAAGGGGCTCGTCTCCAGACCATAAATATATGTCTAACTTCTGATATATATATCTCGTGAATTGACATATGTTTATAGAATGACATGCATTATGCATATATTTACATAAGTTGAGAGACGAAAGCTATATTGAGCAAACATGCTAACGATGGACAATTATTGCTCATGCATATAATTGCTACAGTTTTTTTATTTTATAAAAAAGATATTTTTTATTAAGAGGGGCGATAACATACTAAACTCATACACACTGCTAGGACTTGAACCCAGAACTTTTCCTGGAAAAGCAATTACTCCAAACACTACACTAGTGGATCTTTTGCTACCTTATTTTTGATTGATGTGAAAGTCTCGTATTAAATCTTACATCAATTGATAACTAACAATAATCAATATTGTTTGTCTATCCACAGACCAAAGTTATAACTTTCCTTCCTCATTAAAAATATAAAAATCCGATGGATATAATCTTGATCATAAATAAAATAAACTAAAATTTTACTCGCAAGTTCTTTTTTCCCTGAAGATAGTACGTATTAGTCAATTCTGAATAGTATATAATGCTTTGCCTACGGAATTCGCTTTTGAGGTTTTACCTGTTTGAAACAAATTGAAATGAATATATAAGGTCATCATCATCAAAACCCCACAAGTGTGATATTTAGAAGAGAGCTAGGGATTTTCCAAAGTGCAGATGCAACGTCACCAAAACTTGAGTGCTGAAAATTATTGTCAATAAAGCAATGGCCTTTTTTCATCCTTGAATCTTTTCTTGGTGAAAATCAAATTAGTAAATTATTTTGACCATCTCCACCAGTTACGAGGGTGATGATGATCATTACAAAATATTTTCATTTCTTGGATTCAACTGTAAAAATCTCATTTCTTTTATATATGTATTTTTGGGTCTAGAAGACTAAAATAAATCTCATTCTAATTGCGAGTAAAGTAAGTAAAGAATCTGATTACTCACAATGAATGAATTTTAAATTAATTGGTCACTCACGTCAAACTTGGATAGCTATAAAAAAGGAAAAAAGAAGGATCGTGGGGAAAAAATAAAGCACTAAACAAAGCCATACGTGGCAACTGTGTAAAAAAGTTGTATCGATTGCCCTCCACTCTTTCATGGCAATGTGGAAAGGATGCGTCTTCCAAAGGGGCCTTCAAACAAGGAGCATTGCAACACCTGGCACTTAAAGAGGCTCCTCTCGCAAGATAAGACTTATAAAGTACCTCCGAATCAAATTTACTGTATTATAACAGTAAAGGGTTAAAAAAAAGTATACAAAAGAAGCTCCCTTTTTCTTTTTCTCGTGACAAACGAACAATATCGTATGCATAACATCTGTTAAATTCATCTTCTTCTTTTTCGGTACAAGGAATGAACATGTCATTACCAAACGGAGATTACACAAGACCCAATACAAAGTCATAAAAAGAAAAACAAAGACTCAAATACAGAAACCCTAAAATCAGATCCTACAAACAAACCCTAATGATCTGTTGAATTTTTATTTTGATTTGGGGTTAATTTGGGAGTGTGGCATTACATATGGATGCCTTCCAACACAAAAAATAAAAATAAAATATATGAATGCCTTAATTAGATGCAAATAATAGAGCTTTGAACCCCAATATTATATGCATGTACCCGAATCTTGTCTTGAAAAGTAAAAGATGTCAACAGATTTTCATTTCGATTTTTCCGACCGAGCTTGTGTTTAATCAATCAATAACTGCTACACTATTTATACTAAAGAATAATTCGATCGACCTGTAAATTATATATACTTTGTCTGGGGTCCAAACAAATATGGATGCTACCTCTTTTTGCCTAAAACACGTATGTATATAATTAGTGAGAGTAATTAGCATAAAACTACACGACTCCAACCAAATCCATCGCTAGTTGGTGTGATTCCAATTCCAAGAAATTTTTAAGAAAAAGTATGGCAAACTTTCAATGATGGTGACACCATAGAGGACCAAGCTTTTTATGTGAAAGACGACACAATTTCTCAGCCACTATCTCGCATAATGAATAGGTATTTGACACCTACAAGGGGCACGAGGAACCCAGCATTCTCTCTCTACTACGTTCTCTTTCTTTCTTTCTTTCTTTCTTTTTTCCCTTAAGGCACACCACAAAAGGAGATACCCTACAAAGAAAATAAAGCCAAGATAAAAAAGAAAAAAATGGGGTTGGTTGGAGTTCCTTTGCATTCAAATTCAACACCTAATTAGTGATACAATTAGTCTTAATTTAATTCATTTCTGTACTAATTCATACAAAGTCAGAGATTGATGATAATAATAATAATTAGTCTTTGGGGCCCCCCCACTCCATAACAAGCATACTAAAATATCGTAAACAAGAATCCTCAAGGGAACATCTGCGACCAATCTAAATAATATATAATAGGTCGAAGCTTATGGACAACAGTAGTTTTTGTATTGTAGAATTCGAATAAGCTTAGCTAGCAGCTGCTGAGAAATAAAGCGCATACGCATACTTTATTTGTCTGGTGCTTTCTAATTTTGGAAAAGAGATGGGTGTGACATATAAATTATTGAATACATGTACAAAGTCATCTAATGACTAAATGCAGAAACTACCCAGCTGATCAAATATGGTTTTGATTGATGCCCATGTGTGGTACGAACGTAGCACACAATTTAAGCCTATTTTCGTTGACATCAAATCATATTATGGGAATGTGAATTTAGTAGGACCTCTACTTTTTTTTCTTTTCTTTTTCCAAATAAATAACATACATATAAATTATTTCCGTTGCGGAAAGCTTAATTATAGAATATTAATACAACCTAATTTGATAGCCAAATCTTTGTCTAATTATCTTTTGAAATTGATAATATAAGGGGGAATGGGGAATGGGAATTGGGGGGAGAAAATAAAGAAAACATGAGAGAATATGTCATTCATCCATCCATCATAAATAGTGATGATCGAGACTATAAGGCATAGCATATAAATCTCTATTGTACAAGATATATGAGAAGAGCACAAGGAGCTAACGAATGCCCTGCAAACACGTTACCCCCCAACAAAACCAAAGTAGGAAAGAAACACTATTTTAGTTTAATACGTGCATCATCCCTACACCCAATCAAACTCAGTTGGTTGGTCTCTTTTTAGCCTAGCTGCTACAACTAAACAGCACCCTAGCTAGCTATAAGCTTCGCTTGGCCACCATAAACCACACAACACAGACAATCAGTCCTCCCTAAGAAATTCTCGTGCCTTGATCACTTTATAAAACTCATCACATGTCTTCTTCTCTTGCATGTGACCTTCCTTCCTTCCCCTATTAATTCCTCTCTTCCCCGCCCAAACCTCCTCTCTTCTCTTCATCCACTCATCTCCTCTCTCTCTCTCTCTCTCTCTCTCTCTCTCTCTCTCTCTCTCTCTCTCGCTGGTCGATCAGCTAGCTAGCACACAACCGCCTCTCTGTTTGATCTCATCTTATTGCAATATCCCTTGAAATTATGATACCTCCTGAGCAAGAAACCAGCATGACAAGCACTCCAGCTAACATTTTTCTCTCTACTCTGAACCGGCCCGACCAGAACGGTTCGGTTCATGCTGAACGGTCTGCTCCTCCAAGCAGTAATGTCAGCCCATGTTTGGGTGATGACATGCCAGCTGACCGACCCACCTCACATAGAACTTCCATTTTGCGCCAATCCTTGCGCCCTGTCACACTCAAGGTAATTACCAGACTAAATTTTTATGTTGCCAGATATTTGACATGTTATAATAATTCAGGTTTACATATCGTGTAACATGTTAAATTATCTGATAAAAAAAATTTATCGGACATTCATAATAATGTAGATACATTAAGCTAACATTTGTATGTATGTATTTTGATGGTGCAGTTTGAAGATGTCACTTACAGTATTAAGCTGCAAACCACAAAGGGAGGTTGTGTAGCTTCACATGAGCCAAAGCAAACACGCACTATACTCAATGGAGTGAGTGGGATCGTTCGACCCGGTGAGCTACTCGCAATGTTGGGGCCATCGGGCAGTGGCAAGACCACCCTCTTGACAGCCCTCGGCGGCCGCTTGCCTGGTAAAATCTCCGGCAAGATAACCTACAATGGCCAGCATTTCTCAAGCTCCATGAAGCACAACACCGGCTTCGTCACACAAGACGACGTCTTGTACCCTCACCTCACTGTTCTCGAGACCCTCACCTACACTGCCTTGCTAAGGCTGCCCAAGCAGCTCACTAAGGAAGAGAAAATGGAGCAAGCTGAGATGGTGATCATGGAGCTCGGGTTGACCCGGTGCCGTGATAGTATAGTTGGTGGGCCTTTGTTACGTGGCGTTTCGGGTGGTGAGCGCAAACGGGTCAGTATCGGGCAAGAGATGCTGGTTAACCCGAGCCTTTTGTTGCTCGACGAGCCCACGTCTGGGCTCGACTCCACCACCGCGCAGCGTATCGTTGCTACGCTGCGGCAGCTGGCCCGTGGTGGCCGGACGGTGATCACCACCATTCATCAGCCGTCCAGCAGGCTGTATCGGATGTTTGATAAGGTGGTGGTTTTGTCGGAGGGGTACCCAATCTATAGTGGGCATGCGGGTCGGGTCATGGAGTATTTTGGTTCCATTGGATATGAGGCCGGGTTCAACTTCATCAACCCTGCTGATTTCTTGCTTGATCTTGCCAACGGTATGAAATTTCTTCTCCATGTTTTTTATTTCTTTAAATTTTAATAGCATTATTAATTTCATTACGTTTCAGTATATTTCTTTAAATTTTAATAGCATTATTTCTTTAAATTTTACTTATAATTATGAACTGTAATTTAATTTTCTAGTATAATGTTGACCAAATTTTTTATTTTCCTAGCATAATAATATTTTTAAATTGATATAGAGTAATTTTAAAGAGATTTTTTTTCTTTTTTTGGCTAAAAAACTTTGAGATATATATATATATATATATATATATATATATATATATATATTATGTTATCGGATAATATATATTAGCTAAAGATAGGATGTCAACTTCACAATGTAATTATATTGAGAAACTTTTAACAGTTAATTGCTTTAGGTAAGAGTTAATTTTCACAATAATTATGTAGTGCGTGTGTGAGTGGTCCAAAAAGGTTTGATCGCACCGACTGCCTTGTGAATAGAATAGAGGGGGCAAAGGCAATCACGTCCCTCTTATTAGTCGCATTTGAAAGGAACACCTCACATGGCCAATATGGAGTATGGACTTGGTGCCAATCCAAAGCCCAAACTTTTTTTCTTTCTTTCTTAATTTAGCTATGAAATTGATAAAATCTAATTTTTATAAATTTGAGCTTATGGAGCATTTAAAAATGACAAATTTAATACGTAAAGATTTGTAACTCAAGTAGTCGAGATCGTTTACTTATTGCACTTAGGATGACTACTGCATGCCTCTCCACCAAGTAAACCCACCCAGCTTGAATTAGGCTTTTCAATATATGGTGCAAGCCAATGCATTGAAAGACTCTTACAACTCGATTTGACCCCTCATAAAAAACTTTCTGCTTTGCATCCTTTTCATTCACTTCTGTCAAATTTTGTAACAACCTGAAACTGATGGGATGCTGAATTCATTTCCATATGAGTATGGAGTGGTGGATCAAAAGAAAGGAAAAAAAAATCAAGAACTTTACATCACCATTCACCATCAAGATGATTAAACATAGTGGGTCATACATGGTTTTCTGTTTTATTGGTTTTTATAGGGTGATTGTTCTTCAATAATTGTAGTATGTTTCAAGGACCATCCAAATCATACAACTTTACCTTTAGTTTATCCATGAGTATGGTATTTTCTTTTATCAATGATCAATTTATTTTTTTGTTAAATTTCTTGAAAATTGATTGACAAGCAGGTATAGGACCTGATGCTAAACAGGATGATCAACTAGAGTATAATGGAAGATTAGAGCACCAAGAAGATCAAAACACAACCAAGCAGTTCCTAATATCTTCCTATAAAAAGAACCTATACCCTGTTTTGAAGGCAGAGATTCAGCAAAGTCATAAAGACACAGTTCTTGCTCCTTCAAGAACAACACCATCATCTAGAGGTAAGTAATTCCAACTAAGTCTCTCTAGGTCTTGCTGTTTGATTTGTGCTGTTGTGCATTGCGTTTTGATCATTTGTACATGGTACATCTGCAGGCAGTGGAAAGTACCAATGGACCACCAGCTGGTGGGAGCAATTTAAGGTTTTGCTGGAAAGGGGTTTAAAAGAGAGGAAGCATGAATCTTTCTCAGGCTTAAGGATTTTCCAAGTCTTGTCAGTTTCCCTTCTTTCAGGCCTTCTGTGGTGGCACTCTGACACTTCACATATACAAGATCAGGTATTGCAATTTCCACCCATCTATAATTTTCAGGCCTTAATAATATTTGAGCAATATTTGATCGCTATAAGCACTAATCAAATTAATATTACACTTTGAACAGGTGGGACTTCTTTTCTTCTTCTCCATATTTTGGGGCTTCTTCCCTCTATTCAATGCCATATTTGCATTCCCCATGGAAAGGCCAATGCTAGTAAAAGAACGCTCTTCGGGCATGTACCGTCTCTCTTCCTACTACTTTGCGCGAATGGTTGGTGATTTGCCAATGGAGCTTGTGCTCCCAACAGTGTTTGTGACAGTAAGCTATTGGATGGGGGGTCTCAAGCCTTCATTTGTCACATTTGCACTAACCCTTTCCATTGTTCTTTATAATGTTCTAGTCTCCCAAGGCCTGGGGCTAGCACTTGGGGCCATTCTAATGGATGTGAAGCAGGGCACCACTCTGGCTTCTGTGACCATGCTGGTGTTTTTACTAGCAGGTGGATATTACATCCAGCACATCCCATCTTTCATTGCTTGGTTGAAGTACATTTCCTTCAGCCATTACTGTTACAAGCTTCTTGTGGGAGTTCAATACTCAGTAAATGAAGTTTATGAGTGTGAGATGGGGATGCATTGTAGTGTCATGGACTTTCCTGCTATCAAGTATCTGGGACTTGATAGCATGTGGTCAGATGCAGCTGCTTTGGCTGTGATGTTGGTGGGATATAGGGTTTTGGCTTATGTGGCTCTAAGGATGGGGCAACCTCACTGACTTCTTGAATCTTGACGGTGATAGATCAGAAACTGACATGCACCCCTGCAGCTAGAGAATTTGATGACGTACTCTTCGATCTCCAATTTTATCAAAATAATCATATGGTTTTCAACTGATATTGTGAATCTGGATTTCATGCTGGCTGGAGAAATCTCAATTGTACTCCTTTTCATGGAAATTGATATGATATTATTAATTGTAGGTTTGTAAACAAAATTGCAATTCAATTTGCTGATGACAACTCTTATTCCATTATAACTTGAACAACAGAACTGTGAAATAAATAGAAAGAATTTCCTGAACCACTCGGGCTTGTTTAGATGAAGTAACCAAGCAATGATGTTTTAACAGTTTACCAAATTTCAGAAGTTATCACTTTGATGCAGTAAAAAGTTCTGCACTACTGCAATATGGTGTTCCAACCAAAATTTTACTTATTTCATTCTGTATAAAAGGTTCTGTGGTGCTTCATATTTTCCTTAAAACTACAAATGTATACACTTAACCTTCATGCTACTGAATTGAAAATTTTACAAAAATTTCAAATGAGGGAGATGCATGTTAGGCTGCAAAATGACATGAGGTAAGGTTTTAGGGAAATTTGAATGGAATATCTGAAAAAACAGTAAAATCTTAGTCCACAATGGATTGATATCTACATAATATCTTTAGTACAGAAAGTGGATGTACTTCTCTGTGGGTTTATGCATTTAAATCAACTGTATACCAATGCGCACCCTAGAATACGCATCGAATGATGTCAATTTCAATAGGTCTTGATTAAGCATCTGATTCAACGGCATCTCCCAACAGGCCACCAGACCATTTTATTCCATCTGCTCATGTGCCATCAAATCTCTGTTCACCATATATCTTCTGCAAGTAGGATTCTGATTCCGGGTCACAATTATGAACCTCAACTATAAAATGGCTGTATCATAGTAGAGCTAACAATTGAAGCCAGACAGGAAGCAAACGAACACTTTTGTGTGTAAGCTTAACAAACAGAAAATGGCATCACTCAAGGTTGAGAAACCTGTTGGCACTCAACCCTCTGCAGGGCAGGCCAAGAAAGAACCTGCTCCCAAAGCTAGTGGCACCACGCCCAAAGCTCCGGCCTCCAAACCAGCCCCTAAGAAGGCTGAGCCAAAGCCTAGGGAGCCTAAGAAGAAGGTAAGCAAGCAAGCCTACATACCCCATCATGCTATTGAATTATAAGCACTTATTCTCCATTTATTTCTTAAGTGTGTTCTTACATAGAATCTTCTAACGCTTATGGGGCATTGATTATGTGCTTACAAGCTTTTTATTATGACTATTTTCTTAGACAACGGGAAGCAAGCCTGCAGCCAAGAATTAGATGAAAACCAGCGGCGCAAGGTGTGAAGTAAATGAAGATGCTAAATCACCGCCGTCCTCCCTATGTTTTATAATAACATAACCAGAACACTTGGTTGTGATATATGTACATGTCTCTCGTTTTAGGCTTGGCGTGATGAATAAAAAGATACCTATATTTTAAAAGGAACTGGTCCTTGCTTGCCATTGTCTTAGAAAGTTCAAGTGCTTAACCAGATGAACTCGAAAAACTTGGTCATGACAGTTGGAGGAGGTTAATGAGGGTAACGTTGCAAACTGCAAGGGGTTTGATTGATTACAAGTTAAAACAAGGATGACTAATTAATAAGAAAAATGTTCAGGATTGAAGTCATACTGAAAGTAAAAACTTGGGAAATTTTGATCTATTCGTTCTATTCTAATGTGGAATAAGGCTAAAGAGAATCTGATAAAATAAAGTGAGATAAAAAGCAGATTTATACTAAGGTGGGCTGTTGTCTAATTGGCTAAAGATCCTTCCCAAATACCTTGTGTCTGATAAAATCAAGTAGAACCACGCTTTGTTGAACCAAGTTCAATTTGCTGTTTGTTCATAGGCTTGGCAGAAATGAATTGAGAAATACCTAGCTAGACTGACCAGTACTCAAGAGTACTCAGCTTTCCAAACTCGTAGGATACGGCAGACTAGTCCTAGGATCCTGATCCCCTGGTGCGCCTCTTTGTTTTCTAATCTAGACCATCTGTATTTAAAAATGGGAATTTATAGGCTAAAAATATGCTATGAGACCCCAGAAGTTAAAAATTAATGCAGACTACAAAACAGGAAAGAAGAAGAACGTACGAGGACCTTCCTCTCCTTCATACATGGCCGGAAAGATGAAATTAACACAGTTTGAAAATGAAGATGCATCTTGCTCCGGCACTTAGAGAATATGGGAAACTGTTGCAACTTACAACAATGCCATTGCCCACATTTATTTCAACATATGCACACACACACACACACACACATATATATATTTGCTTTCTATAGTAAGAACGATATTATCCATGCAAAATTCAGCTAAATCAGGAATTGTTTAGCCATCGGATTTTCCACATTTTCGTTTCAGTTTTATCCAACGAATTGCATTTTTTGCACATTTTAAATTACCAAACAAGTTTCAATCTGAATGATATTTAGTAAGAATAATCTTTGACATTGTCCCAAAGATGAAAGTAAAGATTCAAACCCCTAGTCTTCAACGAATTGCATCTTATAACGTTATGTTCATTAGCTTAGAACCAAATTCGCATTAGATCTTTCAATATCGTGGGTTTTTTTTTTTGTGGTCATAAAAGGTACTTCATAAACCCCACACAGGGGAGCCAAAAGGAGGATACAAGATAAGCAAAAGCTGGGAAAGGAGCATATGCTAGACACAGCTTAGTGCAGGAAACCTAACCCAGCAAAACAAAATATTAAATAACAGGAGGGCAAGGAAGCCCATCAGAGGTTAAAACACCCATAAGGGACGGTGGTGGCTGATCCAGCCAGGTAACCCATGCACTGCTCCTAAACCAAACAAAGCCGCAGCCTGAGCTGTTGAATTATAAAAGTTAGTTAAAACAGTATTTTACTCATTTAATCTTTTCATAGCCAAATGTAATGATCCTATTGGATAGTTAGATGGATGGCTGAGATCGTCTTGTGATGTAAGAGATCCAGCTACTGTGCCTAAAGGTAATATTCCTCACTCCAAGTGCGTGAGGTTGTAATGAAATAGTATGAGAACATTCCTCTGCTTTAGAGTTGCAGAGGAGTAAGAGAAGGATTCATTCTCTTTGCCACTCTCAATCTTTCTTCTTCTTTCTTTCGTCACCATCACTCTCATACATCAGAAAACACTAACATGAGCCGCTCGGTTCTTTTCAATGCTCTAGAAGACCCCCAAAGTCCAAGAACCATGCAATTATGTCCGAAGGGAATCATATAATTAATTATTTCCATGATCGCATAAATTGTTCCTTTAAAACGTCATATATTCAGTTACTCACACCAATTACCAAATGCTGAGATTGATTTCTAACAATTTCAGATAACAGGGTAAGCAATAAGTAAGAAAAAGCATCTGATGCCAACAGCCTTCAAGTGCAGTGCAGCTCTGCCATTTGCCAATACAAGTTCTTCCGTTCTCCTCAAACACTACGTACCATCCTTTTAGTTGTCGCCTTTTATCTTAACTTGTTATTCTAATTCTTTTTCCACTGTAAGGAATTGCTGTTATAATAGAAGGGCAGGCTCAGAAGGAGCCAGCAGTCGAGTTGAGGCCATCGAGTTAATACGTACGTTAGATTTTTCATATATCATTGTGAAAGAGTTTCTTAGAGAACTATACATGGCATCAATGAAGGCTGAAATAAAGCAAGTTGGCACTCGACAGTTTGGGCAGGCCAAGCAAGAACCCAAGGCCAGTGATGGTGGAGCCAAAGCTCCAGTATCTAAGGCAGCCCCAAAGAAGGCTGCACCAAAGCCTCAGGCACCCAAGAAGAAGGTACACATATATATCCACATTTGGGTCATCTTCTTGGCCTATCAGTTAAATGTATGATGTGGTTTGTCTTCATGCTTTATGTTAATTAATTTGGTTTCATTAGCAGATGTGGGTTAGGCCAGTTTGCCAAGGTAGTAAGCCCGCCCCATTTGCATCCAAGTTTGAATCCCCTTTAGAGCATCTCCAGCCTTGGCACAAGACTGGGCAAAAGGCCCCCCAAGATGCTCCAGCGGAAGAAAAATGGCCCGGGCAAGGCATGGGTCCCACGGAACTGGGCAAGCCCACGTGCAGATCTTGCCTGGGCAGCAGCCCAAAGGCGCTGACGTCAGCGAGCGGTAAGTTCAAATTTTTTTTACTGTTGGCGCGTGAAATTCACGCGCCAACGGTAAAAAAATTTGACTTTCGTTCGCTGACGTCAGCGCCTGACACGGCCCAACGGAAAAATGCCACGTGGCGCTTCCTGGGCGCTGCGATGGCTTTTTTCTCAGAAATCTGACGGCCCTCTTTTTTTTGGCCAAAACAATTCCAAAAAAAGTCAAAATTTTTTAAAAAAAATTCCAAAAAAAGTTATAATTTTTTTAAAAAATATGAAAATCTTATCTGACATGGACATGTGGCAACCAAATATCTTATCCGAAAATATTATCTGAAATTTGAGGTGATAATTTTATAATAAATAGTGACACGTGGCAACCGAAAATATTATCTTAAAAGCTTATCAAAATTAATGGTAAGTATAAAAAAATAGAAAATAAAGTACAATGAATAGTATTTGCCCGGGCAAGCCTTCCAAGGGTGGAACCAACTAAGGCAAGGCTGGCACTATTCACATGAATAGTACCAGCCCTTGCCTTGCCTTAGCCTACATGGGTGGAGATGCTCTTAGATTAATTTTAACTATCATTTGTATTAAAAAATTTGGTATCATTAACAAACCAATGATGATTGTACAGGGTTCAGGTGGCAAAGCGGCAGCCAAGAACTAACCAAATTTCTGATTACTATTTAAAAAAAAAATACAAGTAATAGCATAAACTAAAAGGGAAATGGGGTTTCTCACACACACACACTACCAATATGTGTCATGAGGGTTCGAACCTGAGACCAATGGTCTACAAGTCAAAACCATTTTCCACTAGACTAGACCTCGTATAGTATAGTATAAGAGACAAAAACAAAAAGCATATGAAAAATAAAGATTTCATTTCTTATTGTCTCATAATGGAAAGTATGAGTGCAAGCAATGAGTGCATTTGACAGTCTTTTTATGCAAGCATGGGAACTATGATCTCATCCACGAGGCATTAAATTATGTGCTTACAAACTTTTTATGACTGTTTTATTAGACAACGGGAAGCAAGCCTGCAGCCAAGAATTAGATGAACGGCCAGAGGTGTGGAGAACATGAAGATGCTAAATCACCGCAGTTCCTCCCTACGTATTATAACATCATAACCAGAAATCCTGGTTGTGAAAATGTCCATGTTTCTCTCTTATTAGGCTTGGCGTAATGAATAAAAGATACCTATATTTTAAAACGAACTGGTCCTTGCTTGGCATTTGCTTAAACTAGATGCAATATATGTACCCAAGCATTGAATAAAAGAGGTGTTCACAAATCTGAATCATGGACGAGGAAACAAGTGCAGGATATTACAAAGTTCAAGTGTTGAAAAAATAGGCAGGCAGGTTCTGTATATGTGGTATTTTCACCACTAAAGCTCCACAGAGCATCTTCCATTTCCTTTCTAGTTTTAAGTGAACCTGAAAAACTTGATCATGACGGAGCAGGGTAACGAGGCTTGATTGAAGGACAGGAAAACATATCAAAACCTGAACTTTGTTGGTGCAAACTGCAAGGGGGTTTGATTGTGTTACAAGTTATAACAAGGATGACTATTTAATGAGAAAGATGCTCAGAATTGAAGTCATATATATTGAAAGTAAAAACTTGGTGAAGTTTGATCTATTCGTTCTATTCTAATGTGAAATAAGGCTCAAGAGAATCTGAATAAGTGAGAGAGAAAGCAGATTTGTACTAAGGAGGGCTGTTGTCTAATTGGCTAAAGATCCTTCGCATATACCTCGTCTGATAAAATCAAGTAGAACCACGCTTTGTTGAACAAACTTTAATTGTTGTTTTGTCATAGGCTTGGCAAAAATGAAATTGAGAAATTCTTAGCTAAGACTACCCAGTTCAAGTTCTCAAAACCCACCTCTGGTTTTTTATTTTGCCAATAGATGTGATGTTTGAATTTGATCCGCAAAGAGGAAGACCCTTCTCCATTGAAGTGGGTTTCTTTGACTCTGTCCTAAAGATCAAACAAAAGATTCAAACCCAAGTCTTCAAAATGAAGTTAAAATATTCACAGTTTAGCGTAGAAGCAAACGATCCTATTAATTTTTCCTGTTTAAAACCAAATTCGGATTTAGATGCTTTTGTGGATTTGGGCCAAGTTGCGTAGTGAAACCTGACTCTGATACCAATTGTTAAGAACTCATGGGTAGAACTTGCCCTTAAAAACCGGCTTGTAAAAGAAGGGTGCTCATGAGCTCTTAAACCACTCTAGGTTCCAATGTGAGATCTTGAGTTCTAACTAGGCACGTCCTTACTAACATGCTAACCTGGGCTAAAGCCCAAGCAGCTTGTTTTTTTTATAGACTAAATTATTATTCTAGCCTAGGTCACCTAAATAAAATATTATTAATTAATCCCACTAAGACTAGGCTAACCACCCAAATAAAATATTATTAACTAATCCCACTAGGACAAGGCTAACCAACAAATAAATAAAAAGAACAAAATTAGCAGAAACATACTACTTGATTGATAGATTGATTCATTTGGTGCTAACTCTTCCTGTATCTACAACAACAATAGAATGAGCATTTTCATGTATGAGACTTCGGAATAAGATAGGTGATGAGTTTCTTGCTGATTGTATGCTACTTTATATTGAAAGAGAATTTGCTGATAATATAGATAATGAATCAATAATTAGTGATTTTAATGTTGTGAAGACTCGAAGGGTGCAACTTATATAAGTGTTATTTGAGGGGTAAGGCTCATAATGTACCCCCGTGCATTTTTTTTTGTTATCAATGAAATTTACTCATACTGTTGAGTTTTCAATAGGTTTATACGTAAGGTAAATATAGCCCACGCCATTTTGAAATCCTCAGTCCGTTCCTGGTCCTAATAGCCTTGATTTTCACTTCAATATCCACTTGCTATAAGTATATATACCGATGTTCTAGAAGACCCCAAAGTCCAAGAACCATGCAATTATGTCCGAAAGGAATCATATAATTATTTTCATGATCGCGTATTGTTCCTTCAAAAGTCATATATTCAGTTATTCACACCAATGACCAAATGCTGAGAGATTGATTTCTAACAATTTCAGTATAATATATATATCGGTAAGCAGTAAGTAAGCAAAAGCATCTGATGCCAACAGAGCTCTGCCATTTTGCCAACACCAGCCAGTTATATTCCATTCTCCTCAAACACCACCATCCCTTTAATCGTCACCTTTTATCTTAACTTGTTATTCTAATTCCTTTTCACAGTTGGGAACTGCTGTTATAAAAAGGGCAGGATGAGGCAGTTGAGTTGAGGCCATCGAGTTAAGATAAACGTACGTACGTTAAGTTTCATATCTTTGTGAAAGAGTTTCTTAGAGAACTATACATGGCATCAATGAAGGCTGAAAAGCAAGTTGGCACTCAACTATTTGGGCAGGCCAAGAAAGAACCTGCCACTTCCAAGGCCAGTGATGGTGGAGCCAAAGCTCCAGCATCTAAGGCAGCCCCAAAGAAGGCTGCATCAAAGCCTCAGGCACCGAAGAAGAAGGTATGATATGGTTTTTTTCTTTCTAATTTGGTATTAATCAATTTGGTTTCACTAACAAACTGATTGATGATTGTACAGGGTAAAGGTGGCAAAGCTGCAGCCAAGAACTGACCGAAGTGCTGATTAGCGCTTATAAGAAAGAAACGACTTCATTCCGTATTGTCTCCTAATATTGTGTTTTTGGATTTTGTAATCAATGAGTGCAAGCATGGCAACTTTGATCTCATCCATGTAAAGCCACACCCTAATGAAATAAAAATATGTTTTTAGCTACGGTCCTCAAATGTTATACTGCAAGACGGGTTCACCTTGTCACAGATTAGCCAAAAGAGCTTCATTTTTCTAGTTCCCGATGTAAAATAATCTGGGTTTATGATTACAAATATCCCCTTAAGGTCGTCAATATCATTACATATCATCCTAATACGATTATACAAGTTTCCAGAATCTTTCAGACATTATACAACGGGAAATAAAATCTTTGATATGAGACAAGAGAAGCGGGTAAATCTGAAGGTTACCCAAAAAATAAGGGGTAAACACTTCAACTGTCATTAATGATATGTACAAAATGAATAGAGTAAATCACCAAGAAACTCAAGGGGCTGATAACTGATTGACAAAATGGCTAGAATGGGCTAACACGGTGAGCCAACTTCAACATGAACTCAGGTACAAGACGTTTTCTTGGCGGAGCCACTGCGTCTTTGGCAAGAGCCTCTGAATCACCTTCATGAATGATAGCTACTAAATCTTCAAACATATCGTCTTTACCACCTCGCATTGGATCCTGAATAACACATCCACCAAATAGATTTAGTATAAGAAACTCTTTCTTTCTAGGGTGTTCTTTTCCGTCTTGGGGAGGGGGAAATTTAAAAGGTAGGATCTTTTGATAGGCCATGTTAGTACTTCCAATATCCGAAAATGGAGAAGTAATCTCTTGAAAAAAAAGAAGTAAAAATATTTATAAATATCCAAGAGTGGCAAGTTTGCTTTGTAAGGTTCTTGCAGGAAAGAATAAATCCCAGACCAGTACTTGAAGATGCAAGAGAAACAAAGCATTGGAGCATTTCACCTTTTTAATGAATGAAAATAAATGGTTGTGTCGTTGATGGAGATTCTAGATTTAAGAAACCAAAAGGCAACTAAGAGCTAGTCTGCAGAAAATGTACAGTTGAGTGGAGCATTTTTCTTAACTACAACCACAAACTCCACAACCCCAATGTTAAAACAAAAAGGAACCATCTTTAGTGATCCCTTACCTGAAGAAACAAATCCGTGTGAGTCTTCCCTTCATAAAGAATCGATTTAGCTTTCACTCCAAGTCTCTGAAGAGTTTCTGCAAAATTCTTGCTGCACAAGGGAACATGTTAGTCAAAGCCTGTAGACTTATAATTGTAACCTATAAGATTTAAAGGATAACCTTATGTCTGAATAGTATATTTTGACTCTAATAGTTACATTAAGTAATGCAACAATGAAATACTCAGTTGTAAGATTTCTAAAGAAGGGGTTCACACTGTTACAATTGAGAAAGAACTATAGGCGATCAAATAGTATATTTTGACTCTAATAGTTACATTAAGTAATGCAACAATGAAATACTCAGTTGTAAGATTTCTAAAGAAGGGGTTCACACTATTACAATTGAGAAAGAACTATAGGCGATCAAGTAATTCATTTCAGAGGAAACTTATACCTGGCATCTGATGGTATGGAATAATCTGCTGTACCATGAAATAAAATAATTGGAGGTAGGAGAGAAGCAGCATGTCTAATGTTCAGGTCCTGAATCATGAGTTCTGGAGAAAAACGTTGCAATGATTGCTCCCCTTCCATTATGCTGAAAAAGGTTTTGAAGTCATAAAAATCAAATGCATTCTAACAAAAAATATGGCACTAGAAGAGTATATGTACAGTCAACTTTCTAGGAGACCAAGAAGGTCCTTACCCTAAAAAGATTGAACGGTATAAACCTCGACGGTGGAAGTGATCCACTAAGTTAAGCAAATTGTACCTGTTTGAGCATGTCAGAATGAGAACCTTAAGTGCAAAAAGAAAATTCATAACTTACAAAAATACATGAAAAAGAGCAGCAGGTGCAATCAGAAAGAATGGGATTGTGGATGAAGAAAAAAAACAAGTATGATTTATTAGACCATAGTTGTACTATCAAGTCCGGAGACTACACTGAAGCAAATACAATTATAGAATACAAGTAGCCTTTTTATCAGTTCAGAAGCAAAAGGTGATCTAAGAATTTGGTCATGAACATGTGTATGCCATACAAGCACTAAAACCTGCATTACCCACTAACATATTCAAATTAAAGACGTAACTATCTGGTTCGGCCTCCTACAGCTTTGGGTCAGTTACACTAGAATGCATTTGCCTGTTCACTGGTGCCATACTCTCATCTAATATGGTTCACTATAACAGAGAAGAGGGCAACAGATTTCAGATGAGTTTTGACATTTACCCTCCAGATAGACCAAAGTAAGCCTTTATCTGGGAAACACTCCAAGAAGTGCTCTCTCCTTCACCAGCCTCCTTGATTGCCTGGTCAATGAGTGCGCACGCACCAATATGTGCACCAGCTGATTGTCCCATTAGATAAATCCTGCACAAACATAGCATGAAAAATGCCAACTTTGGTTACTAGGATTATCTCCACGACTAAACCAAATTATAGAACCTAAAAAAACCTCCATGACTGAAATTTAGAACAAAAGATTCCATTACCTATTAGGATCACCTCCATAATCAGCAATATGATTGCACACAAATGAGATTCCTTGAGAAGCATCCTTTACCATATCACTGATAGTACCCTGAGGAAAATTTCTGCATGAAGAAATCATATCAAGATAATGTCTAAAATCGGGTAGCTAAGGATTAGATACATTAATTCCCTTTCATAGATAACAGAGGTGGTGTATCAGAGAGACTCAAATCTCCATATATTCATAAAGTTCCTTCAGAAGAATAGAGTTTCATTTGGACACATGGCACCTATCATTTGTAGTATGTGCTTGCTTGAAGGTAAAAAAGCCACCTGTAATCTATGCATGCCACTATGATGTCTCTTTCTGATAACTGTTGTCCTAAAAGAGACCCCCATGCTTTGTAACTGCATCAACAGAAAACTAAAAACATATTAAGAATAAATAAGCAGGAAAACGTTGCAAGAAAAAGGCAACTGTGATCAAAATGAACAAACAAAGCAAACTATGACACACTGAATACAACTCAAGCATAAGGAATCATGGTACCAATAAAAGGGACCTCAGTCTCAGCTCCACTGCTTAAAATTTACATCCCGGAAACCAACAGTAATGTAAGCTACTGCTAGCTAGACCCTTCATAGAATTATTCAAAATAGGCTGCCAAGGAGTAACATCACTCACCCAATAATCCAGGCTCCACCAGTTACAAATGCAATGACTGGCTTTGGCCCGTCGGTATTTTTGGGTAAATAAAGATCTAGCCTGCAGAACAAAGTATCAGCTATTAATGCTGCAAAACCAATGAATATTAAAATATATACTGCTCCTGAATACACACAAAAATAAAGAAAGTTCATATCCTACCTATTTCTTGGTTGATCGCCATAAACTATACCTCTGTGAACCTGACTGGAGAAGAAATAATGATAGCCAACTGCAAAAGACAGGTAGACTAGTCTAGTCATCCTCCCTTGGATGATAATTTGTGAATCATATCTCATGGCCATGATAATGGTCTACAAAATTTAATATCCGAAGTGGACAAAAAAACTATAATGCATAAAAGGTATGCAAGAGGTGAGGCATATATGCAAGATAATTTTAAGATGGCCCCATATGAATGTTACCTTGAATAAATCCTGGCATGAGTAAAAATGAATAACAACCAAGGGCAAGAAATCTTGTAATCCATCTGTAGCCTACCCTGAACAAAAATATACAATCAGGAAGCATCTAATAATAGAGAAATGCTTGATAAAGATCTCAAAGATCACGAATCCATGTAACATAAATAATATAAAACATAAGAGTGCCCTTTAAAAACAAGTTTTCTCTCTTTCTAATGTGTAAACTTCAGGATGATGAATTTTAATAGATTACGTTCCATTTTAAGTAATTCCAAGTTCCCAACCAGTAGAAGCCGTTTCCATTTTGCTTATGTTAGGTTATGTATCTTCTTTTATCAATGTTCTTTCCAACAGTCATGTTCCACTTACAGAGCTCACAAGGCAATATCTTTTGTTTCTTGTGTGATCCATAGACTATTTCACACATGTTCAAGCCGAAGGTCAGATTTTCCTCAATGTCACTTTCCAGAGATCTCATTAGACAGTTCTAACTCATTGTTCAATATTATTAGTCTCAAATGATAATCAAATAGTTCTCACTCTGAAAGTGAAGTCCTTGATTCCAATCCAAGCATACAACCATTGATAGACAGCACTATTTGCAATCCAGTTTTACTCAGTTTGCAAATAATCGAAATCACAAAATGGGTATCCCAAATCGGAGCAAGTGTCAAATCAAAATACACAACCAACCAAGAATTTTAAAAAAAGAACAGAACTTTGCGTACCCAAGATATCTCAATAGCTTCAAACTTAACCGGGTCACCAAGAACGTCTCGGCGGCAGCGTGCTCCACCTCGCGGCCCAAGGAATTGTTGCGGCTATCATCGGAGAGCGAAGAGAGGGAGCTATCGCTGGCGGTCCGGCGCCGCCTCTGCTGGTGCTTGTTGGCACCATTAGTGGTGGTGGTAATGTAACTTGAGGCCCTAGGGAGAAGGGGCTTTATTATGGGGGTGCCCTTCTCTTCATCTTCTTCTTCAAAATGTGAAAAGAGGAGAAGCCTAGTTGTTGGGTCATCCTCTGCATCTTTGAGTAGCAGTTTGTCTGTGGGAGAAGATGAGCTTGAGAAGACTGAAGGTGGATGGTATGATATGGGCAGAATTTGTTGGGATGGCATTTTGCTTTTTCGGGGGAGTTTTCTAGAGAGAGAAAATTGGCAGCAAATCTTGAGCTTTCTATGTTTGCTGTGAATTGGGTAACTGTTAATAACTGCTTTTTGTGATGTTGGGTTTCTTTGAGTCTTGGAAAGATTGGAAATTTGGCAATTGGCAGATTTAGAGATCAAGAACAGGTGGAAGAAACCAAAGCCATTTTGTCAAAATCAGTGTGTACAATGTTAGGCATATGGCATGCAAACAACCAGAGAGAGAGAGAGTGGAGCAGCCCCAGTTAGCTTTTGCCACATGGTGTGTGATGATAGGTTACTTTGTTTTTGTACAAGTTGGAATTGGTCGTATTCGAATTTCTTCGTGCTATGCATTTTATTATTTTGTCGCTTCTCTAATGGCTAACGTAACAAGGAGCTGTTTGGATTTCGCTTTGAAATTATTTTTTTGTTTCGCTTGCAATCTTGCATGACGAAATCTGGAATGGGTTTGTGATTTGTGATTTTTCTTCGAAATGCAAAGAGGATGAACTACATTCCAAAATCTGCATTACCTGCTGCAATTTTTTAATTTTTTATTGTTTCAAAAATATATTTTATTATAACACTAGCCTCTCCGCACACGCTTCGGAACCTGCGAGAGGTTTTTTTTAAAAAAATTTAAATTTATTATAGGATTAAAAAAGATAATGGATAGTTGTGTTTCATAAAAATAGGATCAATTATCTGTTTTTTTTTTAAAAAAAAAATTTAATATAAAAAAGTACGAATTTACCATATTATCCTTATTTAATTAATACTTTCAATTCTTAATGTTTGCATTAACCAAGGACATTTTCTGATATTTTGAATGTTTTACCATTTTCTGCCTTTTACTTTATATATATAGATCATAAAGGGGAAGATAAAAATATCCGAAACTTAAAGTGAAAGATTTGAAATTATTCAGAAAAATGAAATAGAAAAGTTCACACAATTAACCAAACCAAACACGCCCTGCGTTTTATCACCCGTTTAGGTTACTGCTACAAAACGAAGCTGTCAATGACTCAGCTTTTGTTGACCTGTTTCTCAATGCATAATGTCGATAGTGCCCTTTCTTTGACCCAGCGATATCATATAGCTGGGCTTTCACTTTCATATTGGGCAACCCAGTTCGATTGGGCTTCGCAGGTCTTTTCTGTTCTTTTTTATACTAAATGGGATTGCATGAACCCAAAGATCTTGGAATTTTGGGCTTTTTCCAATATACTTACTTGCATTGGCCCATGGGCTTCGATGTACCACAAGTCCAGAATTGCACACCAGGTGTTTGTTTGTAGACCTCAATGAGTTAAATGGCAAAAGGAGTGACCTTTTTGCCTTTACCCAACACACTTTTAGTTCATCAAAGCATGTTTTCTTCAATGAAAAAGATTTAATATTAAGATCACGAATGTCTCATCATGGTGGGAGACAGACTTCTTTTCATGTATCAAATTTCTCATTTTGATTTGCAAATTGCAGGCAGCAGCGAGCCAAACACAACTGACATTATTGCAGACAAATCCGAATTGGTTAGTTTCCTCATCATCAACAATGTACATAAAACTGATCATGCGTCTACTGTGGCTGCGTTGATAGCTAAGCCCATCGGTCAAACCCATCTTTTGCAAAAAGGCATAAAAATATATGTCGCAAATTGCAGTGGTTCAATAATAAAGAGACATCTTTTTTTTTTGGGGGGGGGGGAATGTTGTTCTTTTTTTTTTCCCATAAGGAGATCCAAAATAAGTGATTGAGTAAGCGAAGCAAAAGCATATGGGGTCCTCGGCCTTGAGGGTGTGTAAGTGGTGTCACCGCACAGGATCCTTAATTTTTAAGGGCCCTGAAATTTTTTTATAAATATTTTCATATTAGATTGAGGGCTCCCGTTTAAGTTTCAAACAGGGCTCTCAAAATCTCAATATTGGCCCTGGATCCTCATGCATGCTAGAAAGAATTATGTTAAATTCAACAGAGAGAGAGAGAGAGAGAGAGAGTAATTAATTATTGGTCAGCTGATGGGCTCTTTTGAATGGGTTTTCACTTTTCCAATAATGCATGTCCCATTTGCAGCACTAGATGTCACACTTCCTCTGGTGGTACCACAGAATTATTAATTTAATTTATAGTCGATATGTTAGGGAACAGTGAGACCCATTAAGCAAGAAATCTCTAATGGAACAATGGAGCAATTTTAACTCAAATGAAATTGCATGCATTGTTGTTGCTTCCATGTCCAAGTGATCTCAGAAAGGTGTGTGTGGCTTCGCTGCGTATGGGCAGTGACTATGTATGTAGTGTTGATATAAGAATGATTGAGTGTTTGAATTCTTACAGGCTAAGATTATTTGCCTCCACTTTTTGGGAAGGGAAAGATATTGAATGTGATTCGATCAGTGGTGGTTTTGATTAAGACGTACATAGTTAGTCCAAAATTTGTTCCTTAACTTTAAAACGTTGAACATACTTTTACACGATACTTGATGATAAAAGTTTAAAAGTAAGTAGCAAAGATTTCCCAATCAAGGAGGAAGTGCTTGTTAGTATTTGGGCTTTTTTTGATAAATACTGGGAACTAACGTGTCCTTTATATATCTGAGTGTTGTGAGTTCCCGTGTAAATTAGGTTACTTAATTCTAGATATTTTGTGATCCTATTTTAATTTTGATTACATTGATTTTGCGATTTGATTATTAGGATAATCACACGAACGGTGTAAACTTTTTTTTGTTTTTCATATATAGTAAACCATACGAAAAGTGAACTCTAATCTAGCTATCCTACTTTGTTTTTTTCACCTTTAGATTGTGTGGGGAAATGCATGCATGCAGTCCAGTCGTAAGTTGCCTTTGTGAAAGATCTGAACTTTTCTTTCTTAAAGTTGATATTATGAAGAAACAAGTTGAATAACGTAAAGACTTGCTTGTCGTATATTCAAAATCATTTTAAAGGAATGTAGTTATAGAAACTGAGTGAATGATATTAATCAACTACGGTGGTGATCATGGAGATTGTTGGCTTTTTGAGTCCATACGCTTATAAGTGCTTAATTAACCATAACTTCTGGTGATAGAGTTCTATTTCCATATGTTTTTCTGCCTTTCATTTTCATGTCTTTTTGGTTGTGAAACTAGCAAAAATCAATATGTATACTTGCTCTGCCCTAGCGAAAATCAACATGTATACTTGCTATGTCCTGTGCGAAATTTAAACTAAAGTCCTTGCATAATCCAATACGAAAATACTAACAAAATAATTTTTCATAACTTAATTTCATAAAACAATTTTTTTTATAACTAAAATTCATCGTCAACCATGGCAATCACAAATTTTGAATAGTCTTTATGAATTTAGGAATTTCACTTTTTGGTGTTGCAATTCCTGAAATTAAGAAAACAAAAATTGTGAAATGATTGAACAAAAGAGCTTGATGAATGGTGATGGTTACTTACCATAAAATAACATTTTTAAAAGGAAGAAGAAGGCACAAACTTATTTTGTTTTGTTATGAAGGGACATGTGATGGAAACCAAGTCCACCAAACACGCAATGGTATCAATGTGCTGCTTGCTCTAACCTTCACTCCAACGAATCTCAAGCCATATATATCTCTTTTGGAAAATGCTTATATCTATTGTAATGGCACTTTTAGTACATATACTTTGAATTACATATATCTCTTAGAGAAGATGGATGTTTTTTTTTATGAAGCACTGAAAGTGATTCTACAATCAAAAAACTATTTTTGTTTTCAACTAAACATCATTTAAAGCATTTTTGGGTATCTCAAACACAGTCTCGATTTTAAAATGGCAATCATCCTCATCTGTTCCTCGTGTTAAATACCAAGAGATATGGGAATAGTAGTTAAGATTAGGTTAACGCAAATTGATATAACAATGAATGCTTAGATAGATATATACTATTCTAATGGATGCTTAGTCTGTCTGTATAGCATTAAGTACTTAACCAATCCTGATCAGCCACACGTAAACAGATACAAGCCACTGCTTACGTCAGCTGTGCATATATATAGTGGGATTCTTCTCTCCCACCACAAATGTGCAAACATATATAGAAACATATATAATCTAATGCCTGCGGTCATAATCGTATCTCAAATTAGTAATTAGGATAAAGACAGAAGAGATTAGACTTTGAGTAGCTGAAACAGTCTGCAGTGCAGGTACTAATTATAATTAAGCTGCCAATTATGTCAAAGCTAATTTATGTGTTATGATTGTGGTGGAGATCGTTGTGTCTGATGAACCGTGCACGTACAAAACATTAAAAGGTTAACATCCATAACAACACATTTGTCATCTTTTCATTTATGATGTTTTAGTCAAAAGCCAGTTTTTTAGTTTTTGTCTTTGTTTTATGGAAGCTCCTCCTATTGGCATATGCAATGTTGCGCCTATCTATTTGGAGGCATAAATGGAAAATGACCAAACTAAAGTTTAGAAGCATGCATGTTTTTCAGTTTTTAGGTTCATTGACTTCACTAAACTAATATATCTACGCACAGTTAGGCCCGTTCGATAACCATTTTAATTTTAGTTTTTAGTTTTTTTTTTTTGGTGCTATAATACAAAAGAAAATGAGAGTGAATGGAGATTGAGAGAGAGGATGAAAGGGGATGATGAAAAGGATGAGTTACAAAAGTGGAAAAAAAAATATTAAAAGTGAAAACAATTTTCAAATAGATTTCAGTTTTTAGTTTTTGTTTTCACTTATGTTAATTATTCATTCCTCCCATCCTTCCCTCTCATCTTCTCTCTTATCTTTCCTCTCATTCTCACTTCCATTCTCCCTCTTTTTACTCTACTCTAGCGTAAAAAATGAAAATTAAAAATTAAAATTGAAATGGTTATCAAACGAACCCTTAAAAAAAATTAGTGATTTATACGAGTGACCACCCAATCATACAAAAATTGATAAGAAATTAGGCCCTCAAAATTCTTAACTTCCTTCAGTGCAGATAGCTTTGTTCAACTGAACTAATGGGGAGATTTTATTAAACAATATTAGCTTCAAATCCTCAACCTTTTACCCAATTCAACTACGTACATTTGGAACTAGTTCAAATTAGGCAGCCGGGAGCTTCTAATTCCGTCTTGATCTTTCTTTTCTTCATATTGGATCTTGGGACCAGATTTAATAGTCAAATATATGCATCTTCTTGAAAAAGAAGCATATATAACCATATATACATATTCCCTTAATAAGCCAGCTCTTGTCTAGTCGACAATCTATGCATGCAGTCACTTATAATATCCATGCCGGCATCGGATTATACTAGCTATAAAGTATAAACTGCTTCTGGGTGGAAATTAAATAAATATACGATTAAGATGCATTTAGGTTTTCATGCATCCAGCCACATGCATGATTCATTTCCTGTTTTCATATTCATGAAGCTGTTTTAATATGCTGCTCTTCCAGTGCCAGATCAAATTTAAGCACTTCTGATGATCAATCCAGCAACCCAGAAACCTCCCCTGTTTCTAATTTTTACCCTCTTTTTTATTTATTTATAAAAAGGCGATAGAATAATTTTTACCTTTTATCTTCTCCCGATTGGCATGAAAAAATCGATCATAAAATTTAAACTTGTGCAAATAAAAAAAATAAAAAAATAAATCTTCATACTCAATCTCAAAATCTTAAGAAAGTTTATTCTGATTCTCAAAATCTTAGTACTTGTACTAGTACTGATTATTAATTTTGTTCCTGTCTCTCTATTCCCCTAATATTTTACATTTGAATTTCTTGTAGACAAGACACATACCAGTGATACCAATGAAGATGGAGAAAGAAAAAGAATAATAACTAGCTGCTTCCCAATATCTGTGTCTTAAAATGATAATAAAAAAGCTGGAAAAACCAGTCACTTCAAGTACTTCCTACCTATTAGCATTTAGCATATGCCTTTTTTTTATATATAAAATTTCCTAGCTAGGATAAACTTTAAATACAAGTATAATCCATAGAACTTGGGAGACATAGGGTACTAATTCATTATCCTTTCCTTTCCAACACTCTGGAAGATAATGATCCTGATCTCAAGGTGAGAATATAATCCAAGTCAGTCCAGTAACTATTAATTAAGCTTACTTAACACTAGATTTCTTTATGTTTAAGTGCAATATTAATTACAATACAAGGATTAATTTAGTTTAAAAAAACCCCGACATGGGGTACCGGCAGTCTCACTCATTCAGTTACATATCAAACTTTCCATGATCCCCTGAAGACCAGAGAAAATCAAATGGTTGTCAATTCGCACGTTTGGAGGAGAATCAAAATCTGTTACCTCCCATTTCAAAGCCAAGCTGGGGATGATAATGCATATGTAAAGATGCAAAGTAGAGAGCATATACTAAGCAAAAATCCATGGTTGGTATGTTTTAATGTAGCAATTATGGCCCGTCTACAAAGGATAGAACCATTATTAGTAGTCATTCAAGTATATGCTCTCACTGAATCATCAACCTCTGCCGCTTAAAGTGATAATGGATGGATGAGATGAGATGGGGTTTCAAGATGATAATTTTTTATATAACTAAATTGGGGATATTCTTATTTAACATGACTAATTTTTCAGGGCATTTGTTCAGAGTGCCGCATAACTAAGAATCGTATGCCATAGAATCATACTTGAAAGTCATAATTTATTTTGTCTTTTTGTTGCGTGATGTAATTAGGACAAATTATACGTCTAAAGGTTTTGTATAATTGAAGAGAGGCATCTCATTCTCGAATATGGGACGACATGGATTTTGATGAGCTCAAAGCTTGTGCAAGCATTATTCAGAGACATGGAGCTAGTGTTGAAATATTACTTCCATCCATCAAACCCATCATTTTTCACTCTGAATTGATATACGATGGATCTTCTAAACATATTGCCTTTTCGAGCAATGGTCAAAAACGCTTTGGTCCATGAGACACATGTCCAGAGCTTGAGTTAAGGTATAAAAGCAAATACCAGTATATAATTTATTCGCTAAATTTCGTAACGGACTTATAACTTCATCAATAGAGCACTTAATTAAACTTATCAATACCTCGCAATTAGGGCTCTTAGTCAAAAGTCACAACTAGGGCCAAATTTTAAAACCACGAGGGTAGAGCAGAACCAATAAATTTCAAAGTGACTAATCCCCACGTTTAAGCTTTCTAGTATATTTTATAACAAGTTTTTTTTTTAATTTTTAAAAGAGAGTATAATGACAAATGGGCAAATGCTTTACTTGATTTTTAAAAATAATAATAATAACAGCACTCTCATAAAAAGGTAAAAAGTAATTAATCCAAATTGCATTGACCATATTCATGATCCTTATGATTGATCATATAGGAATATGTGGGGTCAAATTCTATTTTATTATTTTCTTTTTCTACTTCTGTTTTTCCTTTTTTATCTTTTGGAAATTATAGCCACGCACGCAGAGGAGAAAGATGATAATGTAATTAATGAAGGAAGGGAAAGGACATGGAGGTGGGGTTGGGTCGCTCTGCAAGGGAGCACCCAAATGTGGCATCCGAATCAGATCATCATTTCCATGGCTTGTCATTGGCTCTATACTATATGCCCTAATAAACCCTTACATTTCATTTCATGGCTCTTCTCCCTTTAACTGAAATATATGTCCCTCTATTTTAAACCATTGTACCTAACCAATGTCTAGGTTCTAAAATAAAGCTGTTATATATAGGGTAATATATTCTTTTACGCAGTATAGCATATTATATTGTCAAATTTTCAATCTGAATTAGGCACCTTCTTCTTCTTTTTTCTTTCTTTTTTTTGTTGCTACAAAAGAATATTAATCTGTTCGTTCTTTTTTATTTTTGAGATAAGCTGCAGTAGAAGAAAAAAAACTTATATTGGCTTCTGCGTAAGATAAGAAAAAAGGAAGTGTGAGTGTGAGTGTACGGATGTAGGGAAAAAAAACACAAGAGGGAGTATCTTTTCTTAGTCACGCTGTCAATTTTCCACAATTATAATGTTGATGTTGCAATCCATTTCTTGGAAGAAAAATGACAAAAGATAATAGCTAGCTAGCAACGGCTGCGGATCTTTCTTTATTTTCTTCTTCTTCTTTATTTTTTATTTTTTTTTTATTTTATAAAACAAATTTTTTATTTTTTATTTTTATTTTATTTTTTTATAATTTTTTGTTGTGTAGTTTTGGTGGGAAGGTCTGATCATGTTGACAAGTTGAGCAAAATGGAGTGGATTTAGAACAAAGGAATAGAACAACATATATCATATATGCAAGAACCTCTCGCCATACAACCACCACTATTGCCCGACTAGCTAGGGCTACTAGAAATTAGCTTAATTTAATTAATATTTTTATATATATATAAATATTATGTCACACTATTCTTTTTATATGGATCTGATGGAAATAATGATATCCAAAACACCTTTCTATGTGGAATATATAGTACAATAAGCATATATGCAGATGTAGGTTGGTCGATCTGCATCATAGGTTTATATACTTGTTTATTTTCATTCTCCTTTTCATTTTGGTTCCAAAATTAAAGACATAATTTTTAGGTCTCATGATTTTCCCACTCTTCTTTTGTCCACTTACATTCCCTTTGTTGGAAATTGTATGTTCTCACTCATCTTTTATCCACTTACAATCCCTTATTGGAAATTGTATGTTATAGTAAAAAGTATTTAAAAAAAACAAAAGACAATGGGAAAATCAGCTCCCTTTCATAAATAGACCTATTCTAACATGACATTTTATACAAAATTGCTTAGAGAGCTTGTTTTTGGAGAAGAAAAAAAAACCACAATTAGCCACTTGTCATATTCTGATTGGTTCTTTGTGTGTTACAATTTTTTCACTTGAAAGTACAACATGAAGTTTTTCTAAAACATCGAACTTGAAGGGTTTTTTATATTATAAAATGTCACGTTCAAGGACGGACCCAGGATTTTAAAATGGGGTGGGCTAAATTTAGGTACTAAGTAGATAGAAAACTTAACAATACCATGTGATTTCATTAATAACCAAAAAATAAAAAAAACAGCAAGAACAATGAAAACAATTACAAATCCGATTTGATAATTCATAACTCATAAACTGAAACTGATGCCCCAATTGCAAATCCTAATTGATACTTCATAAACTCCAAAAAAAATCCTCAAATTAAAGCATCAAGAAATTGAGAGAAGCTTACATGATGAATATAAAAACTTGGTTCACTTGAATTAAGTTTTGAAATTGAGAGCGTTCTTTTTTTTTTCTTTTTTTTCCTACATGCTGTGTGTGAGTTTTTTTATTTATTTTTTATTTTTTTTTCTTTTGCTGTGCTGTGTGTGAGTTCCCCCACACCCCAACTAGATGAGGTTAGGTTATTTAAATTGGGCGAGCTAGGATTTAATTTTTTTGGCAGGAAAAAATAAGCCATCTGGGCTATAGCCCAGGCGGCCCCCCCCCCACCTTTTTCTTTTTATTGACTAGGAGAACTAGATGAGGTTAGGTTATGGGCGAGCCTAGGATTTTTTTTTTTTTGGCTGGAAAAAAGAAGCCACCTGGGCTATAGGCCAGGTTTGCCAAACTATAGGTCCGTCACTGGTCACGTTAGAATGAGCTTATTTGTGAAAAGCTATAATTTTTATGAGGTAGCTAGTTTTTGTTTTTCCAAGTTTTACTGTTGTATTAATGAACTAATTTTTATGATCCTGGTGATCTTGTATGAGCCTAATTAATGCAGCACCATCATATATTAATTTAATATGATCCATCTCTACTTTTTATACTGCAAACAGAAGTATTGATTGGCTAATGAAAGGTAGGAAAAATAATTGAAGCTTTTAATTATCTTCAATTAGTGGAAATCAGGCTGGTCTAATTGGAGGTGATCTTGGTGTGCTTGTAAATAATTTGGCCAATAAGCTTCAATCTCACAAATAAGCAGCTCTTGACTTTTACCTATGGGGCGCTGCCTCCAACTTCCAAGTGTCTAAATTACCCTTTGATTACATGCATACTAGTTGTGGAACAAAGGGTTTGGTGGTAAACTAGGAGGCAAATATACTACATAATCTCTCACCAAGAAAAAGGAACAAACTTTGCTGATTTTCCTAAATGACAAATTATGCCCTCCTAAGAGGCCATTCTTTTTCATATATTTTTGAATTGGATTTGGTCCCACCTCCTTACCACTTTAAATTCCCACCCTTTCAAAATCTTCATGAGCACAAATTGGCTGAGAGAGAGAGAGAGAGAGAGAGAGAGAGAGAGAATCCGGTGGTGGTTTTTGGTAACTTTCCGGCGAAGCTGGCCACTATACCTTTCCAAGTGGAGGAAGCATAGGATGATGGTACAAGTGCATAGGATATTTTAGAATGTGCTATTGTTGAGCATCAGTACGAAGCACACCAATCAAAGTTACTTCCTTTTCCAACTCCATAAATAATGTCACCAAGGCCTTCCTTTGAACACTCACAAGGAGCAGCAGAACCTTTTCCTTTTCTCTCATCACAACTCAACAACACGCAAGGAGAGAAAATGGTGAAGTTCTCTAAGCAATTTGAAGGGCAGCTGGTCCCTGAATGGAAAGATGCATTTGTAGATTACTGCCAACTCAAGAAGGACCTCAAAAAAATCCATCTCCTTAACACTAACAACAACAACAACAACAACAACACACCAACTTCTAAGCACCAAAACACCTCTTTGTCCAATACCCTCTTCACATCTATAAGGAAGTTCTCTCCATTTGGCCATCAACATAGAGAACATGACCTCATTCATGTATGTTCATTTTTTATTTCTGTTAAATTTTAAATAAGTATTTCATTATGTGTTCATTAATGTGTGTCTTGTATTATATACCAGGTGCATAAGAAGCTTGCCTCATCAGCAAGTAAGGGAGACATGTATGAAACTGAGCTGCTAGAGCAGTTTGCTGACACTGATGCTGCAAAAGAGTTTTTTGCATGCTTGGACCTCCAGCTCAACAAGGTGAACCAGTTTTTCAAAACAAAGGAGAAAGAGTTCATGGAGAGAGGAGAGTCCTTGAAGAAGCAGATGGATATACTCATTCAGCTCAAAACTGCTTTCAAGCAGCAGCGCAGCAAAGGAGCGTCTGCAGTGGATTCCAAGGAGGATGCCTCTATATCATGCTCCTTCTCATCTGGTATATATTCAAATTTGTCTTAATTTTCAATCAAAATGAGCAAGCTCTGCATATGCTTCCATAGCTGAGTTCATGCATGCATACTACATATGTTGCTTATACTTTTTGGCATATTTATTTTTCCTAGTTTGCTTTAATTCAGTACTCAAACAAAATGTCCGAGGCCAAGTACCAAAATCTTCACTGAGAGTACAAGTAGAGTAATTTTTTGTTATTTTTTTGGACCAAACTGATGGAACCAAAAATTGATGATCTGTTTCTCATTAAAAAAAACTTTAAAAAAAAAAAATCTTTTCTTGGATACAGAGGAGGACTCTGTTAAGGACAAAACAGAGCATGAACAGGAGCTGCAAGACATCAGCACAGAGGACATGGAGAAAAATGAAGTGCCATATTCAGAAGGGTCAATATCAGGTGAATTGGGAAAATCAATGAGAACGAAAAGTGAAGATATTGGGAAACTGAGGACCATGTCAAGTCGTTCTTTCAGTTGCCAAGGGAAGAACATGAAGATAAACATTCCTCTCACAACCCCATCGCGTACCTTCTCGGCAATCAGTTACTTGGTCTGGGAAGATCTGGTTAATCAGTCCTCAAAGAAATGCAGTGCAGAAGGCAGTAAGCTGCATATCAACAAAAAAAAGTTGCACCATGCAGATAAGATGATCAGAGGAGCTTTTGTTGAGCTCTATAAGGGTTTGGGATATCTCAAAACATACAGGTATCAATCACCCTCAAAGCTTTTAGATGTATAGTTTTTTTTTTGTTTCTTTACTTCAAAAGATAAACAATTTCGAAGTTATTACGTATTGGAATTTGATGAGGCAGAGAAGCTTACGTGTTGTCCACAACACTAATGATTTGCAGGAACTTGAACATGCTTGCTTTTATAAAGATTTTAAAGAAGTTTGACAAGGTAAGTAAAATGAGTGACTTTATAGCTTCTTTTAAACTTTGGATTTTTGTTTTGCGTATGTAATTAAAATGATTTTTCTTTTCTTTTTCAGGTCACTGGAAAACAAGTTCTTCCCATTTACCTAAAAGTGGTTGAGAGTTCCTATTTCAACAGCTCGGATAAGGTATTTGACTGATCCAAGTTTTAGACCCACCAAGTAAAAAATCTAATTCCTATCATGCTCTAGATATGTTAAGTAAAGAACAGTTTTGCATGCTATTATGATTGGATCATGTTCAAATGTTGGCCACCAACTATCATTTCATCCAAATATTTGCCGACAATGTCAAGTGGCCACTGATTCTTATAGTTCATGACTGCACAATGGATGCCATTAGATTCATATAATCAAACTCAGATATGCTTGTCTGAGTCTGACACATGAACTGGAAATTAAAGTAACTTTGGCAGCCAATAGTATTATGCTTACAAGTTTAAAAAATGACAGGTGATGAATTTAGCAGATGAAGTTGAGGACCTATTTATCAAACACTTCGCTGAAGAAGACAGAAGAAAGGCCATGAAATACCTGAAACCGACTCAGCGTAAAGAATCGCACTATGTAACATTCTTCATTGGTAAGTCCATGCCAGTTTACAACAAACTAGGAATGATGAACATTATTTTAATCATAAATTAAAGTACCCAAGTGGTTTTCCTTTACACAACTTTTGCTGGGGAGCTTAAAGTTTGTTCATTTTGGAGCCATACAAGATTTAAGAAACCAAAGAAAGGACCCATTAGGCCACTAAGCTTTGAAACACAAGGGTGTGCCTAGTTCACCTTTCCTGGGTGGGCAATAAAGCACAGGTCCCATGCCATGTCACTGTTATCTTGAGACAATTTTTTTATGGTACAAAGGTAGAACCCTAAAAGGGCCATCAACTCCTAGAGGGCAGCAATATTTTGTTTCCTCAGTGCGGTGCCAAACTAGAAGAGCATGCACACTGCTAAGTACCCATGTTGGTCTAATTACCATGCCCTGCACACATCTATGAAGTAAATATCATATCATCAAGTGGTAAAATTGGTAGCGGGGTCTTTCATTCTTGCCTAGCAGAAAGCAAGTGTGGAACTTAAAAGATATGTAGCATAAGATTCAAACCCTTCTGCTCATACATGACATGTGAAGCTGATAAGGATGTTCCCTTTACCTTAATTGACTACACATTGAACCATGACACAGATTCTAATTTGAGCAATTTGCTGCATCTGATTTTAACTGCAACATATTGCATAACAAGTGACTTTACCTTCTTTGGTTATAATCATCAGGTTTATTTACTGGGTGTTTTATCGCGCTCTTTGCCGGATATGTCATTATGGCTCATATTATGGGGTTCTACAGACGGCAACCAAAATCAGTCTACATGGAAACTGCCTACCCTGTACTTAGGCAAGTGTTGCAGCTATTCATTTCTTTAGCACCATACCTGAACAAGTCTTAAAGACGCAACATGCAAACAAGGAGGCTAAAAAAACAAACATTTTTTTCTTTTTTGCAGCATGTTCAGCCTTCTGTTTCTACACTTCTTCCTATATGGTTGCAACATTTTCGCATGGAGAAAGGCTCGTATAAATTATAGTTTCATCTTTGAACTGTCCTCAACAAAGGAGCTAAAGTACAGAGATGTATTCTTGATCTGCACCACCTCATTGACTGTTGTAGTGGGGGTCATGTTTGTTCATTTGTCATTGCTAACAAAAGGCTATTCACACAACCAAGTTCAAGCAATCCCTGGTCTGCTTTTATTGGTAATTACTTGAACTCATGACATAATAATTAGAAATTGCATACCTGTTAATCTTTCTTACGTATGCCTACATTTTAGAATAATTAGTCACCAGGCATTTAACTTTCTTCTGAATGTGCAGATGTTTCTACTAGTACTTGTGTGCCCCTTCAATATCATTTACCAATCAAGCCGTTTCTGCCTTCTTCGTGTGATAAGAAATATCATTTTGTCACCTCTGTACAAGGTACTGCATATCTCCAACATCCAATTAATAGCTGAAAACATATTAGACCAATCAAATCATATTTCTAATTTATTTGTGTTTGCTATCTGCAGGTTGTCATGCTCGACTTCTTCATGGCAGATCAACTTTGTAGTCAGGTATTGATGAGCACTTAAGAATTACTCTTTTTTTTTTCCTTAAGCGAATAAAAAATTCGAACTAATGTTTACTGGAGTTCTTAAATCATAATCTTTTCTGATTTATCATAACAACATATTCATTCTATTCAACAGGTTCCGATGCTTAGGAACCTTGAGTATGTGGCATGTTACTACATAACTGGGAGCTACAAGACTCAGGACTATGACTATTGCATGAGGGTCAAGAATTACCGAGATCTTGCTTATGCTGTGTCCTTTCTGCCCTATTACTGGAGAGCAATGCAGGTAAACTACTAATCTATATTTTCCTTTGCTTTGATCTTTATTGTGGTTTTTCTTCAACTAACTTCAAACATTTATGACCAAGATTTTTGCTTAATTCGGTTTGCAGTGTGCTAGGCGGTGGTTCGATGAGGGACAGACAAGCCACCTTGTCAATCTAGGCAAGTATGTATCAGCAATGTTAGCAGCAGGAGCTAAAGTAGCTTATGAGAAAGAAAGGAACATTGGATGGCTCTGTCTTGTTGTGATCATGTCGACTTTTGCAACAGTGTACCAATTGTATTGGGACTTTGTAAAGGATTGGGGTTTGCTACAAATGAATTCCAAGAATCCTTTGCTTAGGAATGAATTAATGCTTCGCAGAAAGATCATTTACTACATCTCAATGGTATATGTCATGGCCCTCCCCCTCTCCTTTTCACTTCAGGAAACTTTCAAGAGTCTATGCGCCATTGGCATACAATTGGCACCCAAAGCTAGTCTCTGACAGAATTAGAAACCAATTATCCAACTACTTGATTGATATTAGCATCTAGCAAATTGTCAAGATATATATGATCATAAATTGGATGGACATATTCTCCAAACAAAATACTGATAATGCCATTATAAGAAGACAATATGCCAGCAAAGAATTAGATGTTGTCTGAGGCTATGTACACATCACAGAAGCAAATTTTCTGTTTTGTTTCTAGGTTACAGTTTTGGTCTTGTCAATTTGACAGTTTGAAAATCTGATGTTGACCAATATTTTGGATGCTATGCAGGGATTGAACCTTATTCTCAGGCTAGCTTGGTTGCAAACTGTTCTCCATTCAAGTTTTGGACATGTGGACTACAGGGTAACTGGGTTATTTTTAGCAGCCCTTGAAGTCATCAGAAGAGGGCTGTGGAACTTTTACAGGTAACTACTCAAATCCCATGATTCTTATTCTTATATCAGTCTACATGTGCAGCCATATAGAAGCAGAACTTGACATGAAACTGAAATTTAAAAAAACCCTTTTCATTTTCAAGTGCAATAGCTCTAATCTAATGAACAATTTGTTCGAAATGGTCCAGGTTGGAGAATGAGCATCTAAATAATGCAGGCAAGTTTAGAGCAGTTAAAACAGTGCCACTGCCTTTCCATGAAGTGGATGAACAAGACTGATGCCCCATTGGCAACAGTTGCATATAGAATTTGATGCGGGGTGGTCATTGGTGATTTAGGCGTTTTCAGAACAAATGTATCAAAGAGGAACCTTGTTGAGCTCATTCAAGTTGATATAACAAACAAGACATCAACTGTAATCTCTTTTTGTTCGGTGGATTTTGGGGAACATTTGTTCATACTTGTATACAACCATCTCCTTCATCAATGAAAAGAAAATTATGCAAATTGCAAATACATTATTAGTATACAGTTGAGTTGAGTTCACTTATTGCTAAAATTGAATATTGAATTATATCATCACCAGCAAAATCGTTTGTTGTATTTCCTTATGTGGTATGATACAAGGTTAGGGGTAATTTGGATAATCTCAAAATTTGGGTTTCGAAAAAGTTTATAAATTGGACCGTTGGCGGCCCAACTAACCAGCTTTTGCCACTCAGCAGCATTTTCCATATAACACGTGGCAAAAACCCCCAGTTGATTCTCAAAAATTGAAAATAATACAGAGCTCCAAAACCCAATTCATTCTTGCAGCCGCAGTACACAGAGTTACACCCATGGCGGCAACACCAACTGCCTGGAGTTTATCTCCAGCCCTTCCTTCTCTCTCGTCTCCAATAACTAATTCTCATAAACCCATTAAAGCCATTCTTCATCCCAACTTTTTCAGACCATTTTCTTCTTCCAAGACAAACCCTGCCATCGGCCTCTCCAGGTCCTTAACCCAAGTACAAAACCCTCTCTGGTGAGTTTTCTTATCTGGGTTCCTTTCAATTTTTCTTCTTTCTTCGACTATGCCAATCTATAACTCTTTAAAACTTTGGTTTCAGCTCAAGAATTTCCCATACGGCTGCTGTAGCGCCAAAGCGTGCCTATAAGGTACTGGCTGTTTCTGGACTGTTGAATGGCAATTTTGAAACAGACGGAGAATTGCAACAGAACATTCCGAATACGGTATAATAATGATGTGATTCTACTTTAATTTTATAAATTCGTTGTCTTTTTTTTTTTTTTTTTATGTCGTTGATTTACTATTGCTTGTGGTAATTTATCCGAAAAAAGGGTATTGCTTTTGGTCTAATTTCAAGATTTGGTTATAAATTATTTGTGAATAGATAATTGCATTGGGAGGATTAAATAAAAATGTCAGAAAGTTTTGAGGCCAATGTGACATGTGTGTATTTTGCTGTTGCTTGAATGTCTTTACTTTCTTCTTTAACTCGGTTCTGTTTCCTGCATGCTCTCTACAAAAGGATGCTACTATTGATATACAACTCCCAAGAAGAAGCTTGCTTGTAAAATTTACTTGTAATTTGTGCGGTGAAAGAACAGATAGGCTCGTGAATCGATTGGCCTATGAGCGGGGGCTTATTTACGTACAGGTATTTACTCATCTTGTTGATTGATATAAGATTATGTGTGGTCTGTTCCTGATAAGGATATACCTGTAAAACCTTTTTTAAAGTTTAAATCCTGTCAATTCTTTTCTTATTGAGATACATTTCTATTTATTCGTTATGTCAAACCAAAAAAAGAAAAAACATATATAAATTAATAGGATTATTTAAGTGGTCATTTCAAAGTTGATTCTAGTTCTCTTCATTGAAAAGTAAGAAATTTCTTTTGGTTTATCTGACTGATTAGCACTGCTACTCATCAGTGTGCAGGGTGTCTCAAGCATCACAAATTAGTTGATAATCTTGGCCTTGTGGTTGAGTATGACTTAAGGAAAGATATCGATGTGGACACAGATACGGATGAAGTTTGATCTGGCATTGAATTCATTTTGCATGCTTGTTTGAGTTGTCTTTCTTGTTAAGTTATGGATGGTTGTTGGAATCCAAAAATCATCTCCCTTGAAATATTGAACACGAAGTAAATACAAAAATGCTAATATTGATGGTTCATCTTTTGCATTATTCATTCCTACATCTGGAATAATCATTTTCTTGCAATATACCTTCTTCTCAAAAAATCTTCTTGCAATATACGAATAAATTCACTGTCCATTGTCTAAGATCAGTAAGAACTTTAGCTTCTCATTGCCAGCAGTATAGCAATTGCTAATCCAGTTGTAACCCACATTCCTGATATCCCTCCTTTCTGGTGCAGTGCATTTCCTCCATTCTATGAGACAAAAAAGAAGAAGGGTAATCCAATTTTTTTTTTTTTTTAAAGTAACATTAATAAAAATTGAGTTCACAGTGCATGCAAATATGGTGTTCTTGGGTCAGCAGTTCTAAGAAAGAATTAAGAACTTACCAAATTCAAACTGGGTGATGGTGCCGGTGTTGTATCCTCTGTATCTGTCACTGTAGTAGGTGGTGCTGGGGGGCTTAGTACAGTTGGTGCAGGTGCCGGTGCATGATGATGCCTCCTGTGCTTGTGCTTGTGCCTCCTGTGTTTGGGTGGAGCAGGAGCAGTTGACGGTACTAGCACTGGTGCTGCAGCTGGTGGCACAAGAACTGGTGCTGGAGCTGGTGCTGGGGGTGATTTTGATGGTGAGGGCACTGGTGCTACCTTAGCTGGTGCTGGTGCTGGTGTCTCTTTAACAGGAGCTGGTGCTGGTGGTGCTTGAATTGGTGCTGGTACAGGAGGTGGCAATGTTGGTGGTGAAACGGGTGATGGTGGCGGCAGTGCTGGTGGCTGTGATGGAGTTGAGACAGGTGGACTTTGTGGTAGTGGGGGTGGGACTGTTGGGCTTGCGGCTGGTGCAACCTTAGGGGATGGTGACGTAGGTGTGGTTGTGGGTGGGGTTGCTGCTGCGTTTACAGGTGGTTGTGTTGCTGCAGTTGGTGATGCAGCAGAAGTTGGTGGAGTTGTAGTTGGCAAAGTAGCCGGGGCAGCTGGTGTGGTGGTAGGTGGGGGCGTTGCAGCCGGCAGAGTAGAGGGTGCAGCTGCCGGTGTTTGTGCATTGGTAAGGACTAGTAGAAAGCTAAGACAACTTAGAACGAAAGCCAAGACAATTGAAGCCATTTTTTAAAGGATGGATGATAGTAAGAAGAATTGGAGGTTATATATTGGGTTTTGAGAATTAAACAAATGCAGCAGGTGAAAGAAACGTTTGGTGAAAACTTGAAGGGAGAGATGTAATTTTCATGTGATTGGAACTTCTCTTCTAATCATTTGGCGAGCAAGTTGGTTGTGAATGATGAAGATATCCCCTGCCTCACTAGATGGTCCCATCCTATTAATCGTAAACCTGAACTTGAGGGGGGCAGTGCCTTAGCCTGAAAATAAAGCATGAGAAGTTGACAAAGAAATTATTGTTTTGTTTGTAGTATTCAATTGCTACACAAAATTCTCGTGGCACAAATAGCAACAAAATAGAAAAGTACAAGATACACAGTGAGGTGAATGATGCATGCAACAATTAGAAGAAACGTCTACCTAACCTTTTGTTGATCTTAACAGCAAACCTTAGCTCTGGTAAGCTGTACACATCAACCTTTTTCGAAAGCAAGGTCCTGGCTCCTCTCATGAACGCTTCCTCAATGCCCTTCTTTTATTTACACGATCAAGCAAGTAAAAATAATGATCACAATGCATTTAGTTATTAGTTTATTATTCAATTAATGATCTCTTACTGGTAGTGTCAAATTGCATTTGAAGCCGCTGGTGAGAGTTTGGAATCACCGTCTGGTGGGCCGGTATGCTCATGCTGCCACGAACATGAAAGATTGAATTGTTGATGCAACTGCACCAGGCAGGGGACGTCATGTGATTAAGCACCAACCGCCATTTACCACTATTCTAACTCATAAATTCTAATGACATGAACATTGTCACACGATGTGCGTACAATTTAAAGAAAGGAGACATGCGGACTGGTTATATCACATATCAGTATTCTAATATTACACAATAATTTCTCGCGAAAAGGCTTTTTTTTATATTGTTGATGGAGGGGATTCGAAAAGCTAGAGCAGAACCCAACTCGCGAAATTTTATAGTGAGGGTGCCATATATGAACCTTCATATTAATCACATGGTCATTTTATTAAACTTAAGTCTAAGTTACTATTCAGATGAACTCTTAGACATTATGAATGTTATGGTTATGCGAAAAGTTTGGACTACAATTGGGCTTTAATGACCGATAGGAATACTGTTCTATGATTATCTTGGCTGAAACCAGAAAACCCATAAGAAAAGGTTTAGTTTCCACCCAGCGGTAGGGATTAAGAAATGGGCTTTGTGAGAACGTGCGCACGCTCATGAGAGTGTAAGAGAGAACAATTTTATCTACGGGACGGACAAAACTTCAACTGAGATTTGTACATTTATGATCAAATTGTCGGTTTTGAACTATCCATCACAAACAGAACATTATATGGAAGATGTCATGCATCTTTGTAAGTAACTTTGATGGATGGTGAGAAACAGGCTGACGTGCGGGCGGTGCTGGCGGGTCTGCTTGCTTTTCTTTCTTTTTTCTTCTCAGCTGGAAGAACTGCTTCATTATATCTGCACACTCTGATGCCAACACACCTCTTCGGATGTTCATCTTCGGGTGGAATGGGTGGACGGGAGCAGCTGGCTTGTCTGACTGTTCCGAGCCGTTTCCTCCCCTCCCGTCCGGAAAAATTCTGCAAGTATTGTTTACATGTTGACCAGATAAGGCACTATTTCATCTTAAAATGTGGTATATGTAAAAGTAGTTTCGATGGAACAATTGAAGAACAAAGGCCAGCCTCTGATAAAGCTTAAAGATGAATAACACTAATATCAGATATCATATCTAAGACAAAGAACAGGCTATGGCCTATGAAGAAGTACAAAATTTGCATACCTTATCCAGCTGCCATCAGCTCCAAGAAGCTTATTGGGAGCTCCCCACACAACAGTGTCGATTCTCGCTTGGAGTATTGCTCCAGCACACATAGGGCATGGTTCAAGTGTTACATATAGTGTACTATCCTATGAGTTCGGAAAACAAAATTTAAGTCAAGACAAGGTGCTATGACATTGCTTCATTCATCAAAGTAAGTAGTAACTTGAATTATATACAAAATAATTCCAACACAATCACTTCCACATTTCCTATAATCGATAAGGAAGGGGGGGGGGAACATGATTGTAGAACAGGTCCAATCAGAACTAGTCACAGTTGCTCAAAAGAAAAAAGAACAGCAGGAAATCATCAGAATGAATATACACACGTACATGCATATATGTATATTGGAATAAAAGTGGAAACTAATTACTAAATAATAGAAAAATTACCGCAAGCCTCCATGTCCGAAGAAGGTTTGAAGCCTCTCGTATGCATATCATCTCTGCGTGGGCTGTTGAATCCCGTAATTCTTCCACTCTAATGAACACATCAGTGTAAATATCCAGAAGAAAACATTTAATTATAAAGCATACATATAAGCTTATAAAACTCACAGGTTACATCCACGTGCAATAATCTTCCCATGTTGTACCAGTACGGCCCCAACAGGCACCTCCCAAGTATCAGCAGCCTTCTTAGCTTCGAGCAGTGCTTCTCTCATAAACATTTCATCAGTTTTTCTCTGTTCAATTTCAAGTGTATACGCGTCTTCCCATTCATCAAATCTGTCTCTCAGGACTTGCTTATTCCTCTGAAGCTTCCTTTGTTTCAATTCCCCACCCATTTGGACATTGTCCGATACTTCATTTAATTTTTGACTACCAAATTGGTCCATGTGCTTCGTTGAACCACTTGCAGACACAGTGATACCTGGATTTGAAATTTCTTCCACAACAGGAGACCTTACGCCACTTGCAATTAGTGGTTGCGATGACTCCACTTTTTTAATACCAGAAGAAGAACCTTGAGAACTATTTTGATTCTCTTTTGAACCCAAAGTTTCCCCACCAGAAGACACGGAAGCAGCTTTTGATGTCAAACCACTGTCCTCTTTAATGGGAGACGATGGCGTACCTGCTTCAGGATATCTTACCTTGTCCTTGGTTCTCATTATGCCAGACACTCCTCCTTCACTTTGAGAAAATGATTTACCTGGTTGCAGCTGATCAGAGGTGGGTTCTGGTTGCATGTCTTGATCCCTTTTCGCGTTCTTTTCATTGTTGTCTTCAGGCTCACGGCCAGAAAACCATGCCTCACTACTTGCAGATTCATTTGATGAAATCCTTCCACCTGATTTCCCAGCAGAACGAGGGGTTTCAGCATTCGAACTCCACCTCAGCCTTAATATATCTGCAACAATATTCCATACAGACCTGCCAGTTCTCTTGACAATGGCATTCCCACTTGTTGTAGTGACCTCTGATTTTTCTGCATTGGGGTTTCTAAGAGCAGATGGGTCTGTTACATCCCACATTTCATCTGAAGGCCCCTTGGTTCCAGAACCTCCAGATGAACGCCTTGAGTCACTCTCCTTCTTCTGCAAGTCTTCAGATCCATTTTGACTTGAATTCCTTTGCCCATACTTCTCATCTCCATGCACCAATTTTTCTTCAGAAACCGTATTCACATTCTGATTTTTAGAAGTTGAGATTTCATGCCTTACTTTCTCAGAAAACTCCCCAACAAACTGTGAAGATGATTTCTCCAAACGATGAGCTGAATTTAAAGCATCTACAGGATTAATGAGGTATAAAACCTCCCCTGGAGTCCCAGGGTTTCCATTTCCGCTGCCTGATGCTTGGAGCAAAGCCGAAGTACTTTGCCCATCCTCCTCGCCCCCATATACTAATCTTGGTTCAGAAACTGCCTCATCCTGGTTTTCAGAAGTTGATACGCCATACCTCACACTCTTAATGAAATCCCCCAGAAACTGTGAAGATGATTTCTCCAAACGATAAGCTGAACCCAAAGCATCTTCAGGAATGAGGTATTCAATCTCCGCTTCTGTCTCGGCATTTCCACTTCCAGTGTACGATTCTTGGTGCAAAGCTGAAGTTTGTTTCCCTGAATGAGTACACAAGGCTGGAGAACCACTTTCTGAAATTTCTCCGGAAACCTCCTGAGTTGCCATCCCACTTGTTGACTCAATGTACGGTGATCCTCTGGCTATCAATTGAGAAGGGGGAGGCAATAGCATTGCCTGTGGGCTTCTCTTATTCCCCACAACATCATGTGGTTGTATTCTAGCTTGGGAAACCATACTCAAAGATGCTTGGAAACTAGAGGCTCCTTCTGAGTCTTTTTCATAAAAATTAGATAATCCTGTAGAACTTTGGGCCTCCTTTCTGGGTTTAACTTGCATGAGCGTTTCATCAGTTTCATTATTTCTCTGTCTTGTTTCCTCAAATGATGTAGCAGCTGATGCTATATCACTTCCTTGATTGATAGTTCTCTTCTTAGGGATTCTTTGAGCATTGGTATTTCTCTCTTTATTACTAGCACGGACCAGTGGCATTTCAGTAACATCATCAGTTCCTTTTCTGGATTGAATCCTCTGAAATGTTTTCTCATCCATTCCTGAGTATGGCTCTGATGACTCTCCGGTTGAAGCAGGAACCAAGTTTGAACGCTCTGCCTGATTCTTAATTCTAATTTCGGGTTGAATAATGTTGGCTGTTTCAACACCACTGTCGCAAATTTCTGATATGTCAGTGATTTGTTGAGGCTTTCTTCCCAAGTTGACACGTCCAATGATCTGCTGGTCTATTTGGTGGTGTTGCACGTCTATCTGATTTACTGAACTCAGCAACACATTTGTGTTTTCTTCCTGGTAAATCCTCCTTGTATCAGACTGCCCCTGCCAATTGGACGTCCTTTCAACGTCAGCAACTCTAACTTGTGAAACTCTTGAGAGCTTTTGGTTGTCTCTGTTTAAATCTTCTTTTTGATTGATATTGCCAGCTGTCTTGTAATGTTCATCTTTTGTTTCCTGCACTAAGTTTTTAGCTATCCTTAGGTTTTCCCTTTGCGTGGGTCTCTTCTGGGACCAGGAAGTTGTTTCAACAGCATTTCTACGAATCTCTGATAATTCGTTGTGTTCTTGGAATTTTCTTCTAGATTCAGGCACACCACCAACTTGGTTCTCTGTTTGACTATATTGTTCTTTTGTTCCCTTAGTCAAATACGAAGTCTCTTGCTCATCATCAAATTGCTTGTGGGATCCAGAGGCCTTTCCTAACTCATGTTGCTTGGTCTTCATCACTCTTGAATGCATTTCTGAGGATTTCCAATCAGCCTGTGTTTCTTCAGCCACTACTTCTGTTAGCTTCTTTTCTGTCTTCTTCCTCCAATCCCACATAACACCACCCTCAACTGCAGTATTTGTTTGTCTTGTTATTTCTCCATTTCCATCAGAATCATCTCTATGCTTCCTGTACTCTTCACTGACCTGCTCATCAAATCTATCACATTCTGAATCCTTGTACACACTTGAAGCAGGTTCCTCAAGGAGGCCATGCTTATCCTGAAAATCCATCTCAAAATCGCCTGAAGATGAAAAGGAGTAATAAGATGAACTAGAACCCCCTTTCCTTCCCCTAAGATTCTCACTTCTCAAAAACATTCCCCTCTCTTCTTTCTGTATAGAATCTCCTTCACTCAAATCAATTGTGGCCGATTCAAATTGGCGCTTCGAATTACTCTCCGAAGAACTCAACCTACCATCATTTTTCTTCTTCCCACTGTTACACTCACTACGATTGTTTCCTTCAATCTCCACTTGCACTCCTTTTGATGAACTCCCATTTTTCTCTCTACCACCAAAACTCCTCCTCTCTGCTTCTACTCTCTTAGATGAAATCGCATTTCTCTCTCTACCACTCAAACTCCTCCTACTCTCCTCTTCTACTCTCTTCGATGAATTCACTTTTCTCTCACTACCACTCAAACTCCTCCTACTATCCTCTTCTACTCTCTTAGATGAACTCACATTTCTCTCTCTACCACTCAAACGCCTCCTACCCTCCAGTTCTACTATCTTAAATGAAAACCCATTTCTCTCTCTACGAAAACACTCCTCGCCCACTTCCTCACTCAACAAACTGAGCATAGCCTCGGCATCATCGAGATCACCCGTATTGCAAAGTTCACCCTTTCCTTCCCCATCAGCCATACAACAACATCTTCCTTTTCTTCTTCTACCACGTCTACTATAAACACTCCCCTCCATAAGGGAGCTAGGGAGCTCATAACAACCCCAGTCAGGACTCTGTTCCTGAACCCGGTAATTGTACCGGTCCCTGCCGCGCAAGATCAACCTTCTGCAAGCTGACCATTGAAGCAAGGTGGATTGCCTCAACCCATACAAGTAACAAGGGTTTATGGGCACTCTATGAGTTGAAAATGCACAACAAGAACAACAACATGATTTTGATGATGATAATGTTGATGAATGAATTGGGTTTCTGTCAAATCTTTCATTGAGTAAGTAAGAATAGTCATTGAAAGAATAAGAAAGAGACCCTTGAGTTCTAACAGAGTACATACTTGAGCTAAAATATGTGTTCTGCATTTCTACCGGTGAAGAGAGAGCGCGGGAGAGACAGAAGAGGAAGAGGAAGAGGCTTACCTTTGAATTGAGAAGTGGGTTTTGGAGGGTTCTTGACAGTGAGGCTCTGAGTGAAGAAAGATGTGGTCTTTGTCAAAGATCAGATTGCTAAACTGGAAAATCATGGAATCAGAAACTTTTTTCTTTTTCTTTTTTTCTGATCGAGCAGAACAAAACCACCAAATTGAGTTGAGTTGAGTTGACTCACCGGGTACAGAAACTCGGTCATTTTGGGCTGAAACATATATTTTGGCCGAGTGCCTTTTGGACCGAAAACTGGATAGTGGATTGGGATGGGCTTAATGCTTTTTGGACACTAAATTCTCACCAACCTAAAAAAAAAAAAACCAATCTCTTGCTTGAATATTATGATTTTTATTACCCTAATTCAATTGGAAAGAGAGCCCACATCCAACTAAAACCCATCATGAACAGAGTTAGATTCATCTCAGTTCATGTAACAGCTTAAAAATAAGTTTCTTTTGAAGACTTTATTCGAGTGTTCTTTTTAGTACAATTGACAATTTAAACCACATGAGGATGGGGATTTTCCCGCACGTACTAGAACGGTGTAATGGGGATTCGAACTCGAAATCACTAATATGCAAGTCAAGTTATTTTTCCACTAAAATAGACCCCGTTGACTATTTGAGTATTTTAATAGTGAATGACTCTATAAACAACAAACATAAAGATGCAAACTTTTGGATTTCAGTATTATATGATGATATTTGTAGCAGAAAATCTTCACTTCCTCAACTTGCAAGTACAAAAATTAAAATAAACCGAACCAAAATGTTTTTGCTCACTAGTTTACAAATCAATACTACAAAGGAGTTGAGGAGAGGGTGGAAAAAGAATTATCCTACTATGATGACAAAGTATCATCAACCCAGCTATTACAATCAATCACGAAATAAAGGATACAAAATCAATGATCCTGTACAATTTTAAATTATATTAAAGAAAGCAACCTTCAACTTACTACTTTGGCTTCCCCTATTTGTATAATTCTGACCCATAAGCAAATGCATAATTAACCACTTCCTAAATTATATCTCATCCATAATATTGTCAACTCCCCCTTACTTACATGATACAAACATTTTTATATAATATGATTTATTTAAATCGTGCTTGTGCCGATGGTGCAACTATAATAATTATATTAAATAAAAATTATAAAAATGTTGGCCTCTAGTATTGCTACACCTGTTCAAATTCTAGAGCGGTACCATGTACGGAAATGGCCAATTATTTCTAGGGTTGGTGATTATATGTAACGCTAATTCTAGGGTTGGTAGGTCACCTTATTGGAAGTCTATTTCAACATGACTATTACTTGTACATTTGGCGTTTCAAGATATTGACAGTTCCTATTTTCTTTTCTGGGCGTTATACATGGATTGGAAGAGTGTAACATTTTTGTTGGGACCTTGATCCAAATTTGTACTCAATTAAACATTAACACTTAATTTATTTTTAGTATATAAACGATAGTTGAAATTATTATAATTAATTCAATTTACGGAAAGATGAATTCAAAGTTTTGTACAAACGGACATATTCATTTCCTTAACCAACTGGCCTAACTCACGTTTACTTAATATTGGTTTTGTGCTAGGTCACCTAATTGATTGTAAACAATGCTTTCAATGTATTCCTATACTAAAGTCCAAACCTTGTAAAAAGTCTTCTCCTCTCTTTATCCAGACAGGGATAGGATAGCGAGTTAGGGAGGGTGGCACGCAAAGGGGCTGCCAACCACATATTAAACAACGTGAGCATTGAGCACATAACAAGTTGAGGAGCTTCTTCATTTTTCACATCAATTCAATCTCTTCTTAAAAAAATCCACTCAACTTGTTCGAGGGAACAATAACAGTTTTTCAAAATACAAGTGCAACTACTAATTGATCTTGATTCTGGAGCACGACAATCCTGCCCTACAACTAACAATTTATATTTTTATGATTGATTCAATCAACAAGACAAAGAAACTATTTTAAAAATACATACATATATAAGTTGGTGTGTGAAGAGCATAAGAAGAGGAACATAACCCATGCAGCCAGGCTTACACGAGCAGCAGCAGAGCATGAGCAGCCACGTCACATTTCTTGAAGCTTATATTATTATTATTAGGGAGCTTTAGTTTTAAACCATAATATAGTTTACTAATTTAGTAGAAAGAAATACAATTTCATCTAATTAGCATAAGGCCAAAGACCAAAATGAGTACCCAATTTTACAAAAATATCATTAAAAAAATATCAAAATTACACACAATGCCATTCCTTCTAAAGCAAGCATACTATGCCACATGTCCACATCCAGCCAACCACCACCGCCGGCCAACCACCTGCCTCCGGCCACCTCCGACCAGCCGCCGCCGCCCACCTGTCGCCGTCGGTCACCTACCACCGCTGGACTCCAGCGCCGTCAGCCAGCAACCACCCATCACCGGCCTGCCATCGTCTGCATGGGACCAACTCCGTTGCCCCTTATTCACTTTTTTAAAAAAAAGAAGATTTTGTGTCATTAAAGGGACTCGAACCTTGACCCTCAAAGGAAGAGGGCTCACTCACAAACCACTACACCAAACTTGATTTTGTAATATTTATTCAATTATACAATATTTATATAAACGATCAACGGTTTTAAAAATTAAAAAAAAATCATTTCACCACATATTCACATAAAAACTGCAAATAAAAGCAGAAACTGAAACAAAAATACAATGTAGATATCAATTATATATATATATATATATATATATATATAAAATTAATTTTATAGAAGCAAAATGGAGGAACCAAGATGAAAGTACTAAAATGGAAACTGCGATGCAGAAATGGAAACTGCAATGCAGAAGCATAAACTGCAATGCAGAAACAGAAACTGCAATACAAAAATAGACACTGAAATGCTGAGCCTAGGCAAAAATGCTCAGCTCTAAAGTTAAACAAGAGAAACTGCAATACAAAAATAGACACTGAAATGCTGAGCCTGGGCAAAAATGCTCAGCTCTAAAGTTAAACAAAACAAAACAATAGTTTTTTTTTATTCAAAACATGTTGGGAGAGAGGGAATCAGACTGAAAACCACCTAGAATGTAAAATAGGTTATTCATGTTTCTATTTTTTGCATTGCACATTCTGTTTTCTGCATTGCAGTTTCCGTTTTCTGCAGTCTAGCATCGCCAGAGAGAGAGAGAGAGAGAGAAACTATAAATAATGGCTAGCTGAGGGTGATGAAATTCACTTACATTGAAAGAACAGGAATTGCTGAATTTGCCCAATACATGCAAAGAAAAGTAGAGAGAAGGAAAAAATTATCAGTATCTTCAACATAAAATGATTTAGCCTTTTGTAGTAGAAATATGCAATTAATATTAAATAAAACAATCTTCAATGTGTTTAGCTTGTTGACGGTATGATTAGTACATTTGAGCTTCTTTACATCTTTTGATGTTTTGCAGCAAGTTCCTCAGAACTATTCTCATAAGCGTGGGTTGTCTTTTTATTTTCTTTCATGTGGTGCTTACTCTCAAAAAAGCAACAGAATACCCATGGTTTGACAGATAATATTTCCTTGTTTCTTCATTAGTTCATGTTGTTTGGCAACATCATAAATTTATGTGATGTCTCCTCCCTCCAATTCTCCCTCAACCAAATAGCACAAAGGATCATCAGTACCCCTCCCTTCCCTTACCATGATTACCCATTTTCTAGGGAGCTTTAGTTTTAAACCATAATATAGTTTACTAATTTAGTAGAAAGAAATACAATTTCATCTAATTAGCATAAGGCCAAAGACCAAAATGAGTACCCAATTTTACAAAAATATCATTAAAAAAATATCAAAATTACACACAATGCCATTCCTTCTAAGGCAAGCATACTATGCCACATGTCCACATCCAGCCAACCACCACCGCCAGCCAACCACCTGCCTCCGGCCACCTCCGACCAGCCGCCGCCGCCCACCTCCGACCAGCCGCCGCCGCCCACCTGTCGCCGTCGGTCACCTACCACCGCTGGACTCCAGCGCCGTCAGCCAGCAACCACCCATCACCGGCCTGCCATCGTCTGCATGGGACCAACTCCGTTGCCCCTTATTCACTTTTTTAAAAAAAAGAAGATTTTGTGTCATTAAAGGGACTCGAACCTTGACCCTCAAAGGAAGAGGGCTCACTCACAAACCACTACACCAAACTTGATTTTGTAATATTTATTCAATTATACAATATTTATATAAACGATCAACGGTTTTAAAAATTAAAAAAAAATCATTTCACCACATATTCACATAAAAACTGCAAATAAAAGTAGAAACTGAAACAAAAATACAATGTAGATATCAATTATATATATATAAAAAATTAATTTTATAGAAGCAAAATGGAGGAACCAAGATGAAAGTACTAAAATGGAAACTGCGATGCAGAAACGGAAACTGCAATGCAGAAGCATAAACTGCAATGCAGAAACAGAAACTGCAATACAAAAATAGACACTGAAATGCTGAGCCTAGGCAAAAATGCTCAGCTCTAAAGTTAAACAAGAGAAACTGCAATACAAAAATAGACACTGAAATGCTGAGCCTGGGCAAAAATGCTCAGCTCTAAAGTTAAACAAAACAAAACAATAGTTTTTTTTTATTCAAAACATGTTGGGTGGGTCAACACAGCCAAAATAACAAATGTAAGGTGGGTCAACAAATGAAAAGGGTATAATTGTCTTTTTAATGACTAATGTAAGGTGGGTCAACAAATCTGGTCTTCCTTTTGGCCTAATCCAAAATAACAATTCTTTTCTACGTATTAAAACCCAAACCAAAATATCAAATGTCTTAAATACTAATAAGTAAAGTTATCTATGTCTAATACCTAATTTTCCTTTATTATTATTATTATGAATATTCCCTGCTAGCTAGGCATAATAAATATAGAGAAGACAAAAAACGCGGCTAATTAAATAAATAAAGTCCCAAGTCATTGCAACTTAATTACAAGGAAATTTCCATTTGATGCAACGTTCTCCCCATCAATCGCAATTGGAATTTGGGTGGGTGACTTCATTGACCATACCACCTTGACCGTGAGAATGGTTATGGATGCCCCATTCCTTACTCCATATGGGGCTTGACTTTGAGACCAAAATTCACACGAAGTCATCTTAGAATTTTTCTTGCAAAACAAGTTCCAGATATCCACCCCATTTGTACAAGTTGACAGTTTTATTATAGATAATGATACGCGGTAGATGAAGCCGTTCATACGTATAGCATGTATACAGTTTTATTAAAAGCACGCAAATATTGACAATCTATATTTTGAGTTGTTTCTGTAGTTGCAATATTACTAGATCAACTTTTTATTTTCAATTTTGAAAAATCTATATTTGACCTTAGTTTTCAAGTTGTTACACTTCAAATTGATTTAGTATTGGAGGGACCCTATAGATTTAGGATATTCCAAGAATAAAAGAGAGAGTAGTATGAAATACGTATGTATGTATTTGTCTCTGCATGTGTATTTTCTTTTCTCATTTTGGCTCATTCGAGAGAGAGAGAGTGTGTGTGTGTGATTGATTGGTGACTGCCCCTCTTTTTACAAGTCGTGCCGAAAACGTGTCACTATATAAATGTTCGTCTGGACACGTAAGCAATGATGCCCTGGAAGATTTTTTTTACTTTTCCTTTTCCTTTTCCTTTATATATATATATATATATTATTTTTTGGACGAAATTTCCTTTATATATCATTCCACTATGTGACGTGACAATATCTATGTGTACAAGTAATAAAAATATGTGGACTAGTCAACGCAGATGATGGCTGGGTCTTAAAAATATTACATACGCATCCCTCCAATTGGGTTCAGACAATAGCTGTTAGAAACTGACCATTTCAGGTAAGGCAATTTTGCATGATTTGCTTTGTGTAATTTTTTTTCCCTTTTATTATTTAAAAGATATCAACGTCAAGGATGAGATTCTGTAGCATGGTCACCTTTTTCTTTTCTTATATCCTATTAATTTGTTATGTGCATAATGCATGGTTGTTGGAGGAAATGGACGGATGTGTTTGCTGGTAAACCAACTTTTTGGCTCCCATTGTGATTATCTCCAATTTGTATAATATGCATCTTCATTTGTGGTTACATATGGAAAAAACTTTGCTCAATGTCAAACTTTGGATTAAAGAAAACTCATTTGTGATATTATAATAATATATTTTCAGAACCTATCAATTATCTTTTTTTTAAAATAAACTACTGTACGAGCATGTAAAACAAAATGAAGAACTGTAAACGTATAAAAAAATAAAAACTTAACAATGGAGTTGACACTTGTATGTGGTACGTACCTAACAACTTCTTGCTAGTTAAATAAGTTTTTTCTATTTTTTAATATGAAAATTGGAAGAAATATAATGGAAGGGTAAACAACATGATCTCGAATCATCGAATGAAACAACATGAAAAAATTAAAAAATTTCATAGGGACCATTTGTGATAGGTGTGTGAACCTCAGGGATGTTTTGTGATATATATATATATATATATGCTATGTTAGCAAACTAACAGAGTTTTTGACAAAACCTAACGGCATGGATCATTTGTGATTTCACATACTAATCTTGAGGATCACGAGTGACAAAAAAAAAACATTAAGGATGCAATCTGATAGTTTCGTAAACCTTAAGGACGGTTTGTGATATTAAGCCTTCCTTTAATTGATCTCAAAACATAATAAATTAACAAACAACAATGATAAGCAAACAACCACTTGATCTAAGAAATAAATAAAAATTTGATAAGCCACATCACGGATGACGAATGACAATTACAATGAAAATGGCACACACTGATTGGTCAATAAGCTGAAGAGCAATGAGCCCCCGGCAGCCGCTGCGGGCCAAGTGGCCCCCTAGCCCTAGGCAAAATATAATACGACTATTTTTGATAGAGATGTAAATTCATGCACACACATTGAATTCACAGTCCTTTTGGATGAAATACAAGGGATTTTTGCTACGGCTAATTTATTTTACGTGTGTCTTTGTTTCTTTCACGGGCTCGACGGCTTCTTTGCCTCTTTTACCAATTCATGCATGCCTGCCATTTTGTCGGAAAAATATTCCATGTGCACGACCTCCTTCCTTAATACACGTGTCTATAAAGATAAATTAAGAATAAATTTATGGTCTCCTAAAATTAGGTTAATGGGTTGTTAAACAAGATTAACACAAAATGATGCATGTACCCATCTATATAATGTCTCAATACTTGATTTACCTTTTGTTATTCACCATTCTAGATTCATTACCATTTTGTTAGGTTATTTCCTTTTTCGATTGTTCGATTCGTAATCTCCTCTAAAATTTCTCAATCTCAATTTATCCGAATAAAGAAAGCTATAATTTATTTGCATAGTTTAAAGCATATGTTTAAATTAATTTATGTGTTTGATGATGTATCATTGAACACGATCAAGTGAGTTTACAATATTCAGGAATTTTAGATTGGATTGTTTAAATTAATTTATATCTTGGTGAAGTATCATTGAACTCAATTAAGTGAGTTTACGATATTCATGAATATTTTAGAATGGTTGTTTACTGAGTAATTTTAAGTGGTCTTAATGTACATTTTGCCTGAAAAGCAAAATCGTATACTACTAAAACACTAATAAATATTAAGTAACAATTACTTTCTAATAAATATATCGATAATAAATTAAATCATATCTACCCGCACACAGTGGCAATTAACCTACAAAGAAAGACTTAATTGTCTTCGTGGCTATATTTGCCATGAGTTATGCTTCTATAGCACTCATCACGTGATAGAAACATGAATATATATACATGCCAAATTCCTCTTTACCCATAGCTTGATCTATGAGTAGCAAAATTTGGTAATGAGAATCCTTAATAGATTTCACGCAAAAGTAATGCCCAGTGACGGGATATTAACTTCAAAGGAAATAGAAACATACCATTAATCTCTTGTCTTGTATGTTTTTATTTATTTTGCTGAATTGACGAACAAAAAGCTTTTATTTTTGGTCTTTGAACCAGACAAAGTGCCAAGAGTTTTAAAAATAAAACAGGAAAAGAAAAAAAAGAACAAAAGACAAGGAAAAGTGCATGTGATGTTTAGAAGGAGAATATTAGTGCTTGGTTGTAAGAGTGTTTGACCCGTCCATCGCGTTGCCATGCCCGTCATGACTTCGCACATCGGCCCTAACTTGTGTCTCAAAATTCCTTAAAAAATTCAATTTTGTTGTGTTTTCTTTCCTTTTTTTATTTATTCCAACCAATTAAAAAAAATGCCCAAAATAAAAAAAATAACCGATAAAAAAAGAAATTTACTTGAAAAAAACCCAACTTTCCAGTAATTTGCTCAAAGTTTATTATATACTTTCCAGTTTCCAATTTGATGAAGGTGGGAAGTGTGGGCAATTTCTGGTCAAGCAAAAAAGAAACAGAAAGTTTTTTTTTTGCTTGACACAAACCTTCCAATTTGTCTTCCTTTCATGCCTGTCTCTCTCTCTCTCTTTCCTTTCTTCATGCTTTACTGATATAATGGATTAATTATCTTCTGATTAATCATTGCATCAGAAAAATTAATGTATTTCATTTTGCGGACTTTTCTAATGAAGTTTCTGAGAGAGAGGGACAAGAAGGAAGACCATTAACATTCACATAGAGAAGGAGAGACAGAGAGACATTAACAGTCACCATTGAGGAGCTCCCATAACTTTCCCGCGAAACTGAATTTTCCCAGAAAGCAAATCCCATTAATCAAATCAATCTTCTAGACCTTCTCTATCGCCCCCCTTTTTTTTTCATTTCGAAAACATCTATTTCAAACACATTCCTTTCCTTCTTCTTTTGTTTCCTGGGAAAGCAGTTGAATTTGGAAGTCTATAAACAAACCCAAAAGGAAATGCGCGTCCTTAACATAAGTCAAAATGCGAGATCCAATCCAAGTCTTCGTTCAAAGCCTCCATGTGTAGAGACCATTTCAAATACCCGGATATTCATGTAAACCTTTTCTCTATTTTACCAACTTCTTCCATACTCTATTTTCATCATATTCTTGGTGTTGGATTTCTGGGACAAAGTTCACACTTTTGGCTGCCAAAGTTGCCTAGATTACAAACTGGGATTACAAAATAGAAACCTGTGTGCTTATATTAACCTTGAACAGTTAGCCTTTCTGGTTTTATCTCTTTCAAGCTTTTTTCTCTCAAAATTCTTTACATTTCTTATTCTTTCTCTGTCTAATACCAAATTTTTTATTCTTCTTTTACTGGGGTTCTGAGCTTCTGGCTGAGAAACTTTTTTTTTTTTTTGGTGGGCTTTCCCTGGGGTTCTGTTCTTATAAACTGGGATTTTCCCCCCTCGTTTGGGTGTCTGTGTTTAATATTTGTGAATTTTTGGGGGGTTGTGGAACTGGGTTTTTGTTGTCCTTGAAGAACCAAGCTGTATTTATCAGTGAGGAATTGCTTTTCAAGGAGCTGCAGTAGCTGTTACCTGTTATTTTCACTAGGCTTGTTTTCAAAATTATATAGGTAGTTTTGGGTTGGTCTTGGTATTGGGGTTAGCTAGAGCTTATAGTAGTGTGAGAGGGACATAGACAGAGAGAAAGAATGAGGGGAGGTGGCAGAAGGAGAAAGCTGCGTTTCAGCAAGATCTATTCTTTCACTTGTGGTAAATCTTCTTTGAGGGATGAACATTCACAGATTGGGGGACCAGGATTTTCCAGAGTGGTTTACTGCAATGACCCAGATTGTTTTGATGCTGAGATTCGCAATTATGGAGACAATTATGTCAGTACTACAAAGTATACACTTGCTACTTTCTTGCCAAAATCTTTGTTTGAGCAGTTCAGGAGGGTGGCCAACTTCTACTTTTTAGTCACTGGAATTTTAGCCTTCACTCCTCTGGCTCCATATTCGGCTGTCAGTGCCATCATCCCTCTTATTATCGTCATTGGGGCGACCATGGTGAAAGAGGGTATCGAAGATTGGCGTCGAAAACAGCAGGTACTATTTTGCTTACCCAGTTTGGCTCTGTATTTTCGTTGTTTTCATTTTCCTCTTCCCTTCAGAATCCTCATTGAATGTGTAAAATCAAACAATAGGATACAGTTTTCAATACTATAACTAACTGGGGATTGCTTTGGAGGATGATCAAACTAGATTTTAAAAACTTTCTTCAAGATATTCTGTATCGGAATTATTTGACTGTGCTGTGTATCTTACCTGTTTTGTAGTTTATATATCATTCGTTCTTTATGTAAACTGTCACCCAGGGCTACATAATTTTACAGTTGGAATAATTTTTCAGGACATTGAGGTGAACAATAGAAAAGTTAAAGTACATAAAGGTAACGGGGCTTTTGATTATACTCCTTGGAAGAATCTGAGAGTGGGAGATATAGTGAAAGTAGAAAAGGATGAATTCTTTCCAACGGACCTCCTCTTGCTTTCATCTAGTTATGATGATGCAATCTGCTATGTTGAGACCATGAACCTTGACGGGGAGACAAATTTAAAGTTAAAACAAGCATTGGAGGTAACTTCATCCTTACATGAGGACTCTAACTTGTGCGATTTTAACGCGGTTGTTAAATGTGAAGACCCGAATGCAAATTTGTACTCATTTGTTGGAACTATGGAGTTTGAAAAGCAACAGTTTCCCCTCTCTCCTCAACAGCTTCTCCTCAGAGACTCTAAACTCCGAAATACCGACTACATATATGGAGTTGTTATCTTCACTGGTCTCGACACAAAGGTTATTCAAAATTCTACTGATCCCCCTTCAAAAAGAAGCAGAATTGAGAAGAAGATGGATAAAATTATCTACTTTTTGTTCTTTGTTTTATTTACCATGGCAATGGTTGGATCTATTTTCTTTGGGATTGCAACCGAAGGTGACTTGAACAATGGGATCATGAAAAGGTGGTATCTCAGGCCAGATGATTCTACAATTTTCTTTGATGCTAAAAAAGCTCCATATGCAGCAGTTTACCACTTTTTGACTGCCCTGATGCTATTTAGCAACTTTATCCCCATCTCCTTGTATGTGTCAATAGAAATTGTGAAAGTTCTTCAGAGCATCTTCATCAATCGAGATATTCACATGTACTATGAGGAAGCTGACAAACCAGCACATGCCCGTACCTCAAACTTGAATGAGGAACTCGGCCAAGTTGACACAATTCTCTCAGATAAAACTGGAACTTTGACTTGCAATTCAATGGAGTTCATTAAGTGTTCTGTGGCAGGGACAGCTTATGGCCGAGGTTATACAGAGGTTGAGAGGGCTATGGGTAGGCGAAATGGTTCGCCATTGGTTCATGAAAATATGAACAGAGAGGCCAACGTCAAGGATTCTCCTGATACAAAGCCACCCATTAAAGGCTTCAATTTTAAAGATGAAAGGATTATGAATGGAAATTGGATTAATGAGCCACATGCAGAATACATCCAGAAGTTTTTCAGTTTATTAGCAATCTGTCATACAGCCATTCCGGAAGTTGATGACGATACTGGGAAGGTTTTGTATGAGGCTGAATCTCCTGATGAAGCAGCATTTGTGATTGCAGCAAGAGAACTTGGTTTTGAATTCTACAAAAGGACGCAAACAAGCATATCACTGCGAGAGTTGGATCCAGTGTCTGGCAAGATAGTTGAGAGGTTAGTATATTTCTTTGTTTTTCTCATAAATAGGACTTTCAAATATGTATGCCAGTCTTCTTCGGTTTCCATTGGTGTGATGTGGGTTCATCAGGATACCCGATTCCTAATGCCTCCACATTGATTTCACATACACTTTTATACCAGGAATATCCACTTTTATATTCATCAAGAAACTTCTATTTTGCAGGTCATATACACTTCTGAATGTTTTAGAGTTCAACAGCACAAGGAAGCGAATGTCTGTGATTATAAGAAATGAGGAAGGAAAAGTACTATTGCTTTGTAAAGGTGCTGACAAGTATGTATTAACTGTCTCAAAACTTGAATCTGTCCCTAATTTACCTGTTGCTAAGTTAAAAGCACTTTTCTAACCAGCATAGCTCATTTTCTGTCCAGTGTCATGTTTGAGAGGCTTGCCAAAAATGGTACGGGGTTTGAAGAAGAGACCATGGAGCATTTAAATGAGTATGCTGATGCAGGGCTGAGGACCTTGATACTTGCCTATCGTGAACTTGAGGAAGATGAATACAGAGAATTCAATGAAAAATTTATCAAGGCCAAGAATTCAATTAGTGCAGATCGCGAAACATTGATTGATGAAGTAACAGATATGATTGAGAGAGATCTAATTCTTCTTGGTGCAACTGCTGTTGAGGACAAACTCCAAAATGGGGTGTGTAGTCAAATACTGATGGCATAACATGGAAGTTTTTTTGTAGACATGGTATTGAATTCCAAAGTGATGTTCTTTCTTTCTTTCTTTTTTGGTTAGGTTCCTGATTGCATTGACAAGCTTGCCCAAGCAGGAATTAAGATTTGGGTTTTGACTGGAGACAAGATGGAGACTGCCATCAATATTGGGTATGATTTCTGGGTATCGATTATTTGGGCTGAGGTGAGGCCTTTTTTTTTCTTCCTACTAATGAAGGTCTCTGACTGAAATTGTTAACCTGCAGGTTTGCCTGTAGCTTGCTTAGACAGGGAATGAAGCAAATTATAATCAATTTGGAGTCTCCTGAAATCCAAGCGTTGGAAAAGACAGGAGACAAAGAACCCATCGCCATGGTAAAACTATATACATATAGTTGAGTTAGTTTATGTATTGAAAATGGAATCTGTAGCTTTGATACTCAAGGAAGTAAAACAGTGATCTTGAACAACATAATAGCCTAATAGAGTACATACACATTAATCCATCTTAAACCATTTGAAGTCAGAGTACATATGATGCTGATAGGATATTGCTGATTCATCTTTAGGCATCAAAAGGAAGTGTTCTCCGTCAGATAACTAGGGGAAAGGCTCAGCTTAAAGCATCAGGCGGGGCCTCTGAGGCATTTGCATTGATCATTGATGGAAAATCCCTTGCCTACGCTCTGGAGGATGATATAAAGAAAATGTTTCTAGATCTTGCGATTGGCTGTGCATCTGTTATTTGCTGCCGTTCATCACCAAAACAGAAGGCATTGGTGTGTTTACAAATTACAATCTCATGGGTTTTTCTTTTTCATTTCAATAGCTTCATAAGGATGAATTCTTGCCTTTTCATGCTCAGATAATCAGATTTAAGAATTGATTTGTTTTAAATGTTGAAATGAAACAGGTCACTAGACTGGTCAAATCTGGAACCGGGAAAACGACACTAGCTATTGGTGATGGAGCCAATGATGTGGGAATGCTCCAAGAAGCAGATATTGGGATTGGAATTAGTGGTGTTGAAGGAATGCAGGTATTTTACAGATTCTTCCACATGTTCTATTGAATAATTTGTTTGTTTCCCTGTATTTTCTCTATGCTTTTATTCTCATGAACTTTTCATGCTTATTATTCAATTCAGGCGGTCATGTCAAGTGATATTGCCATTGCACAATTTCGATATTTGGAGCGTCTGCTGCTTGTGCATGGGCATTGGTGTTACAGAAGGATCTCATCAATGGTAATGCAATCTCGACAATGTGACAAAAAAAATTAATTTATCACAAGAAAAAACTTGTGTCATGGTAAATTGACTTTAACAAATTTCTCCTTGCAGATTTGCTACTTCTTCTACAAGAACATCGCATTTGGTTTTACTCTCTTCTTATACGAGGCGCACACGTCCTTCTCTGGACTGCCCGCATACAATGACTGGTTTTTGTCACTGTACAATGTATTCTTCTCATCATTTCCGGTGGTCGCTATGGGAGTTTTTGACCAGGATGTATCTGCCCGGTTTTGTCTCAAGGTAAGCTCACCGGGGCAATGTGCAAAATTAAGTTCAGATTAACATGCGTAATTTTGAGCCTGGTTTTTGCATCTTTTGGATTTATTGTTTATTCTGTTTGGCTGTGCAGTTTCCTCTGTTATACCAAGAAGGGGTGCAAAATGTTCTCTTCAGCTGGCGTAGAATACTCGGATGGATGCTGAATGGTGTTACAACTGCCGTGATTATTTTCTTCTTCTGCACGAAAGCGCTAGAACACCAGGCCTTCAACAATGAAGGGAAAACTGTAGGGAGGGACATTCTTGGAGCAATAATGTATACATGCACAGTTTGGGTTGTGAACTTGCAGATGGCACTTTCCATCAGTTACTTCACCTTGATACAGCACCTTTTCATATGGGGCTCAGTTGCATTATGGTATCTTTTTCTCTTGGCATATGGAGCCATGTCACCCTCAGTCTCCACCACTGCATACAAGGTCTTCGTCGAAGCCCTTGCCCCCGCCCCTTCCTTCTGGCTCATCACATTCTTCGTGCCAATCTCAGCACTAATCCCGTATTTCACATACTCATCGATTCAGATGCGCTTCTTCCCTATGTACCATAGAATGATACAGTGGATAAGGTATGAGGGCCGGTCAAATGACCCTGAATTTTGTAATATGGTGCGGCAGCGATCCTTGCGGCCAACCACCGTGGGTTTCACGGCACGCTTAGCAGCAAGGACCAGACGTAACCATAACCGTAGGTGATTTTTGTAAGTTTGTTCTTTGGTACTGGTACAGTACAGTAGGTCTCACAGAATGCACTTCATCAATCTCTGCCAGTTTTTGTAACCTCTGCCTTTTGTACATGATTGGGTTGCACATGCGTATATATATACAACAACATTTTTTGGTTCAATTTGTTCTAGGAGCGGGCCCTGGGGAGGGGGTACGGTAGCTAGATGACTCTGTACAGAAGCACAACATGTGTTACATGGGTCGTTGCTTTTAGAGAATTTATGTAAATTTTGAGTCATGGCCATTAGTGGCCATGCTTAGTTTACTTCTTACTGCCAAATTATATGTAATACAAAGTGAAGTCATTCATTGTTAGTGTTTTTTTAATAATAAATTTCGATCCTTTCTCATGATTTTTCCTTTTGCCTTTCATCTTTGATCAATTCTGCTCTTGGAAATTTGGATAATATTTTATCCATTTCTGTCTATATGTTTATACACACAGAAACTCATCACTTTCCAAGACGGAGCTCTTCATCCTCCTTGGTTTTTTTCTTTGGTTGAAAAAAATATAGGGGAAGGGAAGCTATCCCATCCTAGGACTAGGAAATATCATTTTTTGGTTTTTACAGATTACCCACCAAAAGGAATTGTTAGCAGAGTGATTTGAACCTTGACTTGATAACGAAGAAAACGATTCTTACCAACTCAACCAAAACCATCCTCCTTCATTCAAGAAGAAATTCCCTACTTTGATTTGATGTGCATTGCATGGGATGGGACCCCAGTTCAGATACAAAAGAATAGAAAATGACCAAATCATAAGTTCATAACATAACCTGAGAGAGAATTCATATGCAAATTACAACCCAAAGGGTATGAAATTGAAATGGACCTAAACATGAACTATTAATAACATAAATTATTATTTATACAAAAATTTACAAGATGGGGTTTTGATTAATTAATTAGTAATTCTGATCTTAATTCACTAAAGGGATTGAGGGGCAGGTCTCAATATTAAAATTCATCAGTATATATATTATCCCCTTTTCTGTGCAGATCCTCCTTCTCCTTCTCCTTCAATAAATCCATCCTATTTTATCAAGACAAGCCCCTCAACCCCACAAACACAAAACCGATAAAAAACATAAAAGTCAGCGATGAAAAGTCAAACCATCCACAAACGATCATACCAGCGCCACACCTGATCAGACCCCAAGAAAATCGGCAGCAGACCGAGACATGATCGTCGCGAATTCGTTGAAGCTAATCACGCCATCGCCGTTCGTGTCGGCCTCTTGCATCATATCGGAAAGCTCTCTGTACGTCAACGGGTGACCCATTTTGGCCATGGATCCGGCGAGCTCGGCGGCGGTGATGTAGCCGTTTCCGTCGCGATCGAACGACCGGAAGACCTCCATGAGCTGCTCCTGGTTGATGAGTATCTCCGCGTTCATGTCGGGCAAGATAGCGGTGACGAGCTCGTCGAACTCGACGGTACCGTTTCCGTTGGCGTCCATGTTGGCGAGGAGGACGTGGAGCTGGTCGCCGGCGGGCTTGACGCCCAGAGACCGGAGCAGGGCGGCGAGCTCGAGCTGGGTGAGGCTACCGTCGGAGTCCATGTCGAAGCGCATGAATATGTCTTTCAGCTGCTTCAGCTGATCGGAGCCGAGCGCGGCCATCATTCTGGTAATGGTCAAAGAAGAAGAAGAAAATAGGGATCAATAAGATACCAATTGTGTTTTGGGCGTTTCGAGTTTTTTTTTTAAAATTTTGTGGAGTGGTAATTGGCTTGTGAAAAGTTGCGGTGTGGGGCTAATTGGGTTTTTATTGTTTTTCTCTTTGGAAATTTGGAACGGTTCAAAGTTTGAGACTCCGTTTTTTCGAGAATTGCCGATGGTATTTTTATTGATAAGAGGGTGAGCAATTAGTAAAAAAACCGAGTTATGTCGTCGGGATTAATTTCTTGTGTAGATTAAAACTGAAACGCGTTTTTCTAGAGTTGATTTATGTTTGACTACGTGGTTATGCATGGGGAAAATGAATGTGGATGCTGTTTACTAGGGAATGTTTGTTAACCAAATTTAGGTCTCAAACAAAAGCCTCTGTGTTACTATTTTAGTATGAGTTGATTTGGGTCGGTTTTAGTTTTCAATTAAATTCAACGCGGTTAGCTCTAGTGATTAACTGAGGAAGGACAGTAATTAATTTAATTAGTTTAATTAACCAACTACCTTAATTTTGTTAACACAGAGAACATGGGTCGGCTGTGATGAATTTTTCAATCATTTGGAGTTGGCATAATTAAGGTGAAGATTCGAGATTCAAGTTTTGGAATTTATGTGAAAACAACATTCTTCTTAAAATAAGCCACGTTTCCAATCATAACAAAGTTGACAAAATGGTGTGGTCTCGTAGGCGTGACATTTCAAAGTGAATGGACAAAATAATTATTTGACATTTACTAGACATGCTTCTGTCAAAGATATTCTATATGTGAGATAAGTTATAAGCGTCCAAGTCTTTGATATATAATAAAAGGATTGAACTTACGTACTGAAATTGACAACCTGCACCTTCTTGAATATGTTTCATATCCATCCATGGCTATTTGATGTATTGCAGAAACTGTAACCATAACTAAATGAATAGTTGATCCATCCATGGCTATTTGACAAAGATCTAAACAACCCATTTCAACAGCTAGCTAGCTTAGCTAGGTTAACTTATGATCAATAACTGACAGAGCCAACCATTTCAATCAATTGAAACTGCACAAATCTACTGTCAAATTGATCATCCTCTGCAGAATGATGAATTGGGGAACAACCCATTTCTCTTCTACCCCAAAAGCTTCCAAATCCAAACTCTCCTCTCTGAGATAACTCCTGCAGCACCTTGTCCACCTCCTCCATGCAACATTTGCAACTATGGCCTGCCTCTATGGACCTTATGGACTCTCCAAGAATACTTACGAAGTCATCCTTGAATGGATCTAGTACTATTTCCCCTTGACTTTCCACTATAATCTCTTTCCTCTTTCTTTGCTGAAGTTTCTTCATGGTGTAGTCTCTTGTCTTTTTTATCAGCTTGCACGGAAGCTTGAACAAGATGAAGATGGTGATTTGCAGGATCAAGCATTGACAGCAACATGAAATGACCACACAATCTGCAGCAACCATGCCACAATCTTCCATGTCTTGAGAGAGTCAGGAGGAAAGGGGTGGTGGTGGTAAAGAGAACAGTTTAAGGAAATCATACCCCTGACCCTGCTGTTAAGGAATAAGTTCCTTCTCTTCCTGGGAGGTAATAGGAAGGGTGAAGCAATTGGAAATGTATGTGGCAGATTGCTAAAAAGGCTGTATATGAGTCATGCCTTCTATCACTGTTGCTTCTAACAGGGGCCATCCAAAATATAATAAAAAGCTGTTGTTGCTTGGCTTCTACATTTTCGGTGGTAGATTTCTTTGATATCTTTAAGCGTTTCCTTATAAAGGTGTCACAGAGCTCGACTTTCAAAGAAAGCTCCCTCTTAATTAATTTGCAAGTCTCAAGCTTACATTCTACCAAACTTTGTTAACATCTTTGTTCATAGCTAGTCCTCTTCAGTCTTGTAATGGATTAATACATCTTTAACATGTTCGCAAAGTTCTGCAAAAATTTGACTCATCCTGTTTGTATTTGAAAGGCGACTCTGTTCTTTTATCGAAATTTTGGCGTATAAATTATAGCGCATGGATTTGTGAAACAGGGGAAACAAAAGAGAGAAGAATAGCATCCATGGATAACAAAATTGAATTATTACTCTTATAACTCCACCATAAATGTTGGTGGATGCAACAAAATCATACATAGGCTAAATAATTTACAAGGGCAAAAAATAGCCGTGCTGAAGCTTGTATAACGTCTAAACCTGATGCAGTCAGTTTCAGTTTCAGACAGATCAGGGTCCTCCCAGCTGAGCCAATCCATATCTAGCTCAATTTGGCAAAACCCTTGGAATTCAGTATGAATCTATCTCTCCCAATATTTACTATGGATCTTGACTAAAAAAATCTGTACTGTAATTTTGACTACCAAATGCCATTCGCCGGAACAATCTAATTTCAGCTGATTGTTGTGCCGAGTTAAATGCCTCGCTTTCCCCCACTCTCATTCCATTGGTTAAATCGGAAACAGCGAAACTATCAAAAGCTCTAACAACCTGAGGACAGTAAGAACGAAAAGAATGATGATTTCAGCTTAATGAATAAGTCACATAAGAAAATACTTTCAGCTTCTTATTACCTGTCCCATTCGTGGCCTCTTAGCAGATGAATGCCGCACACAAGCAGCAGCAATCTCAATCATTCTGAACATTTCACTTTCAACGTAGTTCTTTCCGAGCCTTGGATCTACCACATCTTCAAACTCCTCATTATCAAGAGCATAACTCAATAATGGTCGAGCCTGGAAAATAAATTGCCTTGTCACAAAAGCTTGATTTTGACCCCAGAAAATTCATTTGGTTAACTGTACAGGTTTATTTCATTCTATACATTGTCACATATATGGCTCCTATGCATCAATGGTTTACATCTTTCTCATGCATTTATGTAAATATGAGGGCAGATAAAAAAAATACAGTTACTTAAGGTTTCAGGTCTTCTCTACATATTTCGTGATTTGATCAACATAGGATTTTAGACCACACACAAAATGGGTACTTGACTTGCAACAGAGTTGCTTAAGGGTTTCTGGTCTTCTCTATCTGTTTCATGACTTAATCAGCGTATAATTTTAGACCACAACCAAAATTTGTACTTGTTTTGAACCAGAGCCCAATGACTATAGTATACTATATAACTGACAACCTCAGCCATGAAGATCTAATTCAAAAAATTGAGACTTCAAAATATCAGATGGGAAATATCAAAATTTTCTTATTGAAAAGAAGTAAAAGCAATATAAACAGTGTGGACTACGATATGTTCAGTATGACAAGATGATGCTGTTAAGTTTACCCATTCAACTAGACTCTCATCTCCCAAGGGTTGTGAAGTATCGACAGGCTTCCGTCCAGTAATCAACTCCAGAAGCACAACTCCGTAAGAGTAAACATCAGATTTCTCAGTCAATTTGCCACTTGATGCATATTCAGGGGCCACGTATCTGAAAATGAACCGGAATCAATACATTATCTGGCATGAAAGTACGTTTTTAAAATCTAGAAGACTCCTCAAGAATAGGTCCGGTAAAAGTGGTAAGCATATCATATGGACCAACACTAGATTGCTGACATACCCAAAAGTTCCCATGACACGTGTGCTAATATGTGTATTCGCATCAAGAGCTAATTTGGCAAGTCCAAAATCTGAAACCTGTAAAGTATATGGAGGAAACCATGAGCTACAATCTAACTGAAATAGAGAAGTACTGAAATGTACTCTGAGTTAACATTATGTGTACCCGAGCTTCAAAGTTGTTATCTAAAAGAATGTTTGAAGACTTTATATCGCGGTGAATAACTCGAGGATGGCCTGACATTAAAGAAAATAAAACAAATTTAGTCAACAAAAAATTTCCAGATAAAATTATGTAGCCCAACAAACTCTAGTATTAGGGTGTCATAACTTCAACCGGGTGATAAAAGCTAAAATTTAAAACATTTTACTGGATAAATTATATAAAACAGGTTCGAAAAACTTTGATATTCTATAGAAATGGAAGTACCCTCAAACTATTGAATCCAGAAATTAAGAAAATTAACAGCCAGAAACTAAGGGTAGATAATTACAGTCTTCATGTAGATAAGCAATCCCACGAGCTGCACCAGCAGCAACCTTAACTCGTGTTGCCCATTCCAGAACTGGCCTACCTTCCCCTGAAAAATGCAAGGTGCAAAACATGAGATTACTCAACCATTATCATCAACTGTTTCTTGAAAGCTAGGTTATAGATTTACCATGAAGATGGAAATAAAGGGTATCATTAGCAACATATTCATAGACAAGCAGCCTTCGGTTCTCAGAAATGCAGTAGCCCACCAGAGAAACCAAATGGCGGTGGTGTATGCGACTAATAATCTCAACTTCGGCTTTGAATTCTCGCTCACCCTGACCCCCACCAATCTTTAGTTGTTTTACTGCCACCTCTCTCCCATCTGGTAGGCATCCCTTATAAACAGAACCAAATCCGCCTTCACCCAAAAGATTCTGAGATGAAAACCCATTTGTCGCCTTATCTAGTTCTTCAAAAGTAAACCATGGTCTTGAATTGCCTAATCCTGCTGGTTCTGGTGGAGAATTCATGAAATCACTGCCAGAATGACTTCCAACAAACGGAGCTGAAGAATGTGTCTTCAAGAAGGATGAATCTGGAAACAAGTTACAAAAGCCTTCTTATTTCATTTCAATGGCCTCAACTTTGTGGACAGAAAAAGTACCATCTATCTACAATGGTTTATTTGACCCAATCAATTAAATCGACACCCTGATTTTTAATGAAGCTAAATAAATACCAAAAACAGTATATTGAACTTATTGTAATTTAGAAACATTGAACATAAAGCAAGTGTATAAGCAGGAAGCTCAAAGAAACAAGTTCTGGTACTTGATGTGTTCATCCTTAGGAATGTGAAGTGCTAAAAACAATGAGAAACCAGAAGGGGGAAAGGAATTAAATAAATAGTATAATAAGAAATCACTTGTGTTGTGTATGGTATAAGTTACCTGATCTGGGGGAAGAAGCACGAGATGTCATAGCATAACCTTCTCCAGATATCTTTTTCCTTGGCCTTCTCAAGCACCATACAGCCAATCCAATGAGGCTAAGCACTATTACCCCAACCACTACACCAATTGCCACTACACCTCCAATACCAATGCCCCCATTACCTGTGGCATTTGAACTTTGTGGTGCATTAGGACTGGAAGTGTTTGAGGTTGGTGGACTTGGAATTTGAGAAGGTGCTGGTGGAGAAGCATGCGAGGGTGGAGGTGGTGCCAGTCCTTTTACGGGTGGTGGAGGTGATGACTTTGGAGGAGAATTTGAGGGTGAAGGGGTTGGTTGAGAACCGGGTGGAATGGGAGGAGTAAGCCTAGGAGGCGGGGGTGCATTTGTTGGAGGTACTGATGCTGGTGGTGGAGGTGAACTTTTGGGTGGCACGGATGCTGGAGGTGGGGGTGAGTTCTCTGGCGGGTTTGATGGTGGTGGTGAAGTTTCAGGGGGATTTGATGATGGAGGTGGAGGTGACTTCTCAGGTGGTTTTGATGACTGTGGTGGTGGTGAAGTTTCAGGGGGCTTTGATGATGGAGGTGGAGGAGAGTTCTCAGGTGGCTTTGATGATGGTGGTGGTGGTGGTGAAGTTTCCGGTGGCTTTGACGGAGGTGGAGGTGAATTCTCAGGTGGTTTAGATGATGGTGGTGGAGGTGAACTCACTGGTGGACGGGATTGCGGTGGTGGAGGCGAACTTGCAGGTGGATCAGATGTTGGTGGTGGTGGGGAAGGTGAACTTTTTGGTGGATTTGATGATGGTGGGGGTGGAGAATCAGAGGTTGGTGGAGGTGCATTGGATGATGGTGGGGATGGAGAATTAGAAGTTAGTGGAGGTACATTGGATGAAGGTGATTGCGTAGCTACAGATGGGAATGAATTAGGAGGGGGTGATGGTGTGGTTGGAGGAGGAGCTGATGGAACAACAGGTGGTGGAGATTGAATAGTTGAGTTGGAGGGTTCTGGTGAATCCAAACTTGGCTGAGAAGATGGTGTAATAGTTGAGGGTGGTTGTGGTGGTGGTGTTGAAATAGTATTAGAAGCTGGTGGCACAGCCGGCGGAGATGAGTTTGGAGATGGCGATGTGGTTGCCATCTATTTAGAACCAAATCCAGAGATGGATATCATATATAACTCGTACACCACAATCTTCAAGCTATCATGAAATTTTCAAATTTTCACAAAATCCAGAGTTTTTTCCATACAAAAGCCAAAATTTTGAGCAAAACCCATAGATGATAGGCCAATTTCAAGTCTTTATCCAACCAACAGTTCCAAACTTCCAAAACTGAAATTCCCCGTCACCAAACTTCACCAACCAAACACAATATTCTGCTGGGAGCAAATCCCCGATCACTGAACTCGTTTAGAGCAAAACCCAAGTCAGCAAACAGATTTTCAGCATAAGAGAGAGATGACTCTGAGCAAGTTTTCAAGCAGAAACGCAGATACCTAAGCTCAAAAGTTAAAGATATTTGCACAAAATTCAATCAACAATCTTTCTCCAATGTGAACACTTAAAAGGTCCAAACTTTTGACATGAGCAAATGCAGCAGCAACAGCTATACCACCAAAAGTTGGCAACAAAAACAAAACCCAAATGCTAAAATCTCAAAAGGCCTTACCTTTACTTCGTCAATGATAGCTGAACAGAAACGTCTCTCCGAAATTGCAGCCTATCTCTTTGATTCTTCAAACTTCCAGTCTCTCAATCTCAAGTTCTCAACTGTGCATAGGAAGCTCAACTCAGGGTCCAGGGACACGGATTGTGGGGTCCAAAACGCTATGCAATGTGAAAACTGAAAACGACTAGAAGGAATAATTATGAGTTTATTGAATCAAAATGAATTTGTTGGTTTTTTTTTAATCTTTTCTTCTCAATTTTCTTTGGATGGAAAAAAATCATTACCATGAAATTCAACGAAGAATCACAATCATAAATTTGACATCCATAACCATGTGTGGTTGGCTTTTTCTAATATCCATTATAGTCCTACGCAACGTAAACGCTCTTCTCAATTGCCAGTGTGCAAAATTGGTCAGCGCTCTTTAAATCTTTGGAATTTGGACCTTTTCAACTTGTTTATTTTCAAATTTATTAAATAGCATCTTTAAAAAAATTACGTTATAATAATTACTTTTGGACGAATTTTTATAATTGTGTCGTATTATTATATTATTTTTATCAAATAATATTAGGAGCCCCACAACTTTATATAAGATATATTGAATAATTACTTCACTTTTCGCGGGGTGTTATATAAACTCGTTTGTAAAGATAAGATGAGACCATAAAATAGTTCCATTAGAAAATTAACATTAAATTAATAAAATATCCACCTCCCTTAAATGCTGATTTTGTCCTTAAAAACCTGATTTTGTCCTTAAATACAATACGATACTATAAACAAATAGGGCAATTACTGTAATGTGCCTGTACTTTTGGACTTTTTCTTGTGGAGCCACGAGTTTGACTGCATTCTTTATTGTCAAGAAAGAAACCCATCTTTAGAGTATTTCAAAGGGAGTCTGCAAATGAAATAAGTAAAATTGTATTATAACAACTTAGGTGACATGGCATGTTGTCTACCCATTTACCTCTTATACTTCTTCATTTCGAAGTAGGCAATATTGCCTTGTTGGGGGCATGTATATTTTGCTTCTTCTGCTGGAGCATGAAAATGCTCATTTGCCTATTTCCTTTTTTATTTTATTTTTTGTGGGTAAATTTTAACAAAATTTTAGTCTCTATTTCTCTCTTCTTTTCTTTATCGAAAAAGAAAAAGTTTGGCTCTTTAAAATTAAGGAGAAGCTCCTTCTTACAACCAAAGTGATTTTTACACTTGCCAATTTTTCTTAATATTCTTTTTAATTTTTTGTTGAAACTTTCTCAATGTTGCTTACATTTAACTAGGGTCAAAACTCCATTTATTTTAAAGAGGAGCTCCTCCTTAATTTTAAGGAGTCAAGCCATGTTTTTTAAATTATTTTCATTGAGAATTTTGTTCACAAAGCAATCGAGCAGCTCAGCAATGTTATAGATCCTCGATAGGAACAAAGACAACCTCAGTCAGAGCATAATCTCTTCTTTTTCTTTTTTCCTTTTAAAAAGAGATAGCACAATTATATATGCATAAAAAGACTAAAGAAATCTGGTTTGCAGAGAATTGATTAGTGGGTTTAATTTGGTGCATGGTGGGGTCGGCATGGCCTAAGAGATCTTGTTGCTTGTTAAACAAAAGTGGGTTTTTATAATTTATTAGTATAGCATGCAGACAATGAAGTGGGTCTCATTTCACAGTGTGTGTCTGAAGTCTGAAGAAATGGCAAAAATTTGAAGGTGGTGGTGGGACCATGTGGTCTAATAATTCTCGTATCTTTTTGCTGTGTGCTTGCTGCCCGTGAATCTCCTCCACTGGTTGCTGTTGTTGATCCTCAGAGATCACTCTGTTTCAAAGCTAACATCATAACATATGAGACCTAAAATCCTACAACTTCGTACTTTTTTTTTCTTTTCTAGTAGTCTATAATAGTCTATAATAGTAACTTTTTTTTTTCTTTTCGTTATGTTATGAGTTATGTGTGATTCTCTCTAAATCAATTCCGCATGATGTTGTGTTTGATCATTGGAGAAAATTTACTCATATTCAATCACCTTAAGTTCTATTATTTGTCATCAATTAATATCGTTTTTTCTAAAGAAAAAAAGATAGTCCATAATATATATAGAGATTTTCTATTTAAACCCCACACTTCTTTTAGTTCACCTTATGTTCTAAGTTCACCCCAACTTTTAGTTTAAATTTTCACAATTTCTAAGAAAACCCCACTATCTTCCCAAACTACCCTTAAATACACCCCAAGCTGAAAAAAAAAAAGAAAAAAAAAAGAATTTTCTATTTAAGCCCCACAATTTTCTTTATTCACCCAAATATTTAAATCATTAAACAATATTAGTAGTATACATGAGATTTTGTTTGGGGTGAAAGTTTGAAGCAAAAGTATGTGCTAGGCATCAGTTTAAGGACGGTTTGAAGGCATCATGTTGAAGCAAAAATACATGAGATTTTCTTCTTGTGCTAGGCATCAGTTTGAAGCAAAAGTATTTGTAGTATACATGAGATTTTGTCACGACTGATCTTTCTCTTCAAGCCTTGGAAAGAATCTTCTACAGTTGTGGAGCCTAATCGTATAGCAGCACACGGTGCTTCAATGCACCGGATCTCAAGGATATCAAGAGTGTTGAGGAGTTTGTAATTTTCTAAAATTTAATATGAAGAGTGGTGGGGTGTGGGGTGTGTTAATACCAATGTTAAGTATTAAGTTGGATGACCTTTTTCGTATTTTTACACAATAATAAAACTTCTAGCTTAATAATTTAAGTATTGAGGTGAACAAAGAGAAGTGCGGAGTTTAAATAGAAAATCTCTATGTATACGTATATGAAGAGAATTATTCTCTTGTTCATTTAAAAAAAAAAAGATCGGATAATTGGACAAGTTTTGGTACGGATCATATATGGATATAGATGAAATTAATAGGTATGTGGGTTGATTCTTGGAAAAGATAAGGGAACCATTTGTTAAGAATCAAGAAGGTGTCGTGGCAAGAAAAGCCAAAAGCAACCAGAGATTCGAAGCACACGTTTGCACAGTTGGAGAAAAAGCTTAACGTGTAGGCCCCAAGTCCACTACGCGCGCATAGTTGGAAATCTGAAGGCTCAGATTTCATCAGATTCTTTCACTGCATAATTGTAGACGATGCCATGTCATTTAACTTTATAGAGGTTGAGTTGGGTTAAAGGGCAATATAAATATTTAGTTAAGGCCAACTAAACCCAATTACGTAACCTAAAGCTTAATTAACCATGTGAACCTCGTTGCCTGTTGCGTTGTGTACAGAAGCGGGCCTACTTATTAATTGATAATTTTAGGCTAAAAAACCCTAAGGCCCCGTTTGGTTCACGGAATGGATTTGAGGGGAAATCAATTCCCATGTCATTTCCCAAGGAATGGGAATGAAAGATTCATTTCCCACATTTGGTAATGTTGGGAAAGTAATCGGGAGATTTCACTTTGTTTCCTTTCCCATGTTTGTTTTGAGTAGGAATGGAAAACAAAGTTTGTATAATTTTTCATTTATATCCATATTAAATCAAATTAAAAAAAAAGAATGCATTTAATGATACGTTGTAATTATAAATTGTTCATAGGGACAAAATAGTCATGAAAATTGTGCATTGAATGTTGGCTCATTTTCCCAAACTTTCCCATGAGGAGGGAAACCAAAACCCAAGTTAAGAGGAGGGCATCACTTTCCCCCCTACTTTCCCATGTGCAAGGCATCCATTTCCCATGCCGGACTTACCAAACATGGGAAAGGAATTGAATTCCCATTCCCAAGTCTCCTTTCCCATGAATCAAACAGGGCCTAAAAAAAGTGCCCAAAACTTGAAGAAAAAGGAATACAAGGCGGCTTAGCCCAATCCGCCTAACTTAAGCTCCAGATCCAAAATTCAAACCCAAACTCCATCTCACCCTGAAAATAAAAAATAAAACCCAGGACATATCTAATCTAATTGATGTATTTCTGGTAAAATGAAAAGAGAATGTTAAACTATTTGGAAATTCAAAAATGAGAGATGCCTAGAATAGCTTGAAGCAGAAAGACCGAATGATGCCTACTACCCTGGCTGAGTGTTGTTGTACCTTTTCTTTCACCTCAGCCTCCACGGATGCATGCTTTGGTTGCACAGATGCGAACTGCAGATCCCATTGGGTGCTGTGGAAACAACATCAATGTTTTCCTTTTTATGTGAGAAGACCAAAAAAAATGGCGAACCAAGGAAAATGCAGCTGGGTGACGGGACAGCCAACTTCTAGAAGGAGGTTTGGCTTCGCTGCGAATGATTACTGGATGGGGGAATCAGTTATGACTCTTGTCCAACCGCGAATTTCTTCTAGAAATGATCTCAGCTGCCCAACTCTTTCCTAGTTCAGTTTGAAATTTTCCTGGGGGAAAAAGAAGTCAAATAAAGAATGATAATTAACAAGTGCAAAATTACTAGTAGAAACCACAAATTTTTCTACTTCAGTTGACATCAAAATAGTTTAATCTACCTGCTGTAGAAATGAAAAACTCATCCAGCACCCTCCCGTGTTCTGTTACGAGAATAAAAATATCAAAAGAGAGAGATAAGAAAGCTAACAAAGTTACAGCAAAAGAATTAAACACTTTTACCTATTTCATATTCCAATGCTTGCAGAATCATTTCAACCTGAACAGAGTTGCATAACCATGTTAAAAGAAGGAATATCATAAGCAATAGTGGAAGTTCCGAAAGGTCACATCTGCATGCAAGTACACAGCACATACACACAAGCATGCGTAGGTAAATTTCTGCTTCTCAAGTTGCGTTGTAACAGTATGTGGACAACATATTGCACAAAACTAGGACTACAGAATCACAAATTTTATCAACAGGATAAGTCCTGCTCCTCTACATGCCACAAACTTGTGCAATTGTTTAACACAGGTTCCTGCTGCACAGCTAGTTACAGTGATGGAGCAAATTGGAATTCCGTCCCCATTAGAAGTAAAACAAAATAAAATGAACCCTTACTGGTACATAATGTCTAGTAAAACTATGAGATAGAAATAACCATTATAAATCACCATATTACATGGATAACTGAATTAAGCAGTTTCATTTGGATGGCTTAATATTGAAACCTGTTAATGTAACATTTATATGTGAATGCCAACATATACATACTTTATCAAAATCTTTCACAAGATTAGCCTCTAAGGATGAATTATTTTCATACTCTGCCCAAAGTTCTTTGATCTCTTCAGCTGCAAATAAGAACACTTACAATTAATACAATTCCAAAAGAAACGTTTTTAGATAATCAAAGAATTCCATGAAAATAAGAATTAATGATCACCCCTCATCCCTCCACCAAGAACTATGCACATTTCATTCAAAGCTGCTTGCTCCCTTCTGCTCTTTTCTGCTTTGGGTATGCCATCAGATGGTGTTATATCTCCAACAATAGCTAAGAATAGTCCAAAACCCAATCAGATAAAAATACCCCATTATATATATAGGTGTGTCTGTGTGTGTGTGTGTGAGTACGTACATATACGTATTAGTAGATAGACAGATGCACACACTGCACATGACAATTTTGACATGCAAACACACTTTAAAATGTCAACACAATAAAAATTAGTAAAATGATAGCAAGCCATCCTTATTCCGTAGTAATATAGGAAAACATCTAATGATATATTTAAGAAATTTTATTGCTAAAACTAAACCCTATGAACTACCCAATCTACCCCAATACCACTCCATTGTATTTCTATGTGAACCAAGAGCCATGCACTTTTCCCAGAAACTTCATTTCAAACTAGCGAGACACACATGCACAGGTATCACTTCAGTTATTATTGCTTTTTCCTAAATACTATCTTTCTTACAAAGCTAATGTGCAGTTTTTCTTTCTGACTAGATAATATTTTTCATAAAGTAGCATCACTACCACAAACTTAAAAAAGCATTGAAATTTGAAGTCTATTAATTTCAACTAAAGCTGCATTGAAATTTGAAGTCTATTAATTTCAACTAAAGCTGCTTCTTATACAGCCTCACCTTGAACTGCACATTTGAAAATATAATGTAGAGATATTGCGAAAGAATAAGGGACTAAAAGGTACCTTCTGCAATGTCATGGACAATTGCTATCTTGATACACCTGTTCAAATAAGAGCAGGCAAGAAAGAAAATAAGATACTACAGAAAAAGGTCCACGTGACACATCAATTATCAGTATAATCAAAACAAGGTCAATTAGAAAATGATAAGGAGCACAAGCCAACACATAGCATTACAAACTCCAACCTTTCTCTGTTCAAGCCAGGAACGTCACCAGCAATCAAAGACATCAAAGCCATGCGGTACATATGGTCAGCAATGGACTCAGGACCCTTTATTCCATGATTGATCCAGCCCTTTCTCTTTGTGGTCTACAAGAGAGATGAATATCATGGATCTTCCCAGAAATCCATATCACAAAGACATATTATAGACCATTACTATTACTTGAGATAAAGCATTCGTTCCTCATTATGGATACATATCCCAGTAAGCACTTGTTCTTCATTATGATACATTATACATATGATAGTTGTAAAGCTAAGCCCTTTCCCAGTAAGTCACATCTTTCACAACCCAATTCAATTCCTCCAATTTGTTTCAATAATTATTACATTGATTATGTGAGTCATTACCCGTAGATAGAAACACGATGCCACTCCCGTAGCATTATTATAACTACAACTGATTTAAGATGCTGGGATCCAAAGATGCTTCTTTTACAGAGTGACAACTAAAATGCTTGCGTCAAACCAATGAGATGAACTAATCACTTATTCTATAGATTGTATGCGAAAACCTCTGAATCACGATTTTCACAGTAGGTTTCATGCCGTGACACGACTGCTTCAAGAATCAAATTCATAAACTAAAAAACACCAAACCAAGTGCTGTTCAATTCAAGGAAGGACGCATTTAATCTCTCCTTGGTTGTTGAGAAAATTCAGCACTGATTAAATATTCTTACACTAGATTGCTCACTAGTTAGCTCCCACACCTAATATCACACAAATTTTAAAACTCACTAGAATCAGAGAACGCATATATAAACAATTCTACACATTTTCTTTCATTTTATATTCCTTGATTTTCTCGGCAAGCAAACAAATAGAATAGAAACAGAATCACTGCATACCTTGAGACTATGGCACAGCGTGAGAAAATCAATAGCGGAGGACGTGGGTGAAGAGCCCGACGACCCGATCGAAGCTTCCGACTCGTCCAAACCCACAGGCCGCTTAGACGGGAAGCCGTCCGGAGTAAGAGTCTGGCAACGAACGGAGACGAGCCTGGCGGTCGGTGATTCTGTTGAAAATGCGGGTCTGGGCAAGGTCCGATAGAAGAAAGTGAGAGGCGAACGAGGAGGGACAGAGCGGGTCAGTGGAGCCGCCCAGTGAGTCGGTGAATTAAGGGCCATAATTGCTGAGATTGAAACCTACAACCAGGTTACTCGAGGTTCTCCTTTCTTTTTGCTTCCCAAATACTGTACCAGTACCAGTCCTTTATTTTATTTTTTTCAAACACTAGCAAAAATCCTTTTTGGGAAATTTATATAGCAAAATACAGAGAAAATATTTAAAATATTAAAAAATGTCCTTTATTATAAATATTAAGAATTAAAATTATTAATTAAATAAAAATAATATGATAAATTCACACTTCTTCATTTAAAAAAAAATTAAAATTAAAAAAAAAATCAAGTAATGGATCCGAATCCTCTACTTGTTTTCCTTTGCAATAATTTGCTTGGCTTTTATTATAAGTATGACACCTCATCTAAAATATATCTAAAAGTTAAAAAGTTGACAACACATCATCTTAAAAAAAACATTAAACCTAGGAAGTGTGACATTCTCTTTAACGAAATCAGGTTTTCTCCCTCACTCTGCAGTTCAAGAACCAAACAAGATGATCAATATCAATTCTTAAATGAGGAAAAAAAGTGTTGGGTCCTTAAATTTCAACTATTTGTTCTCAACAAACACTTCAATTCCAGTATTTTACACCCGAAAATTATTGTTGATTTCAATCATAAAATTTTAGTCGTGTATTTGGTCAAATAGGCATTTGCAAAATTCTGCATTTTTTCTGTTTTCTGGATAGGCCCAATGACCTCCAGCACCGTCATGTTCTTTTTCTTCAATTTTTATCATTATGCTTTGAAATAATCTTTTCTTATGCGAGAAAAGAAAAGATATATATGTAGATATATGTTCAATGTGTTAGAAAAGTAATTCCAATATCGTATTTCCTAAACTTGGGGAGTGTCCCAAACCCTTGAGAATCGAGATGAGGAAGAAAAACTTGATGTGAATACAGGGATGACACCCATTGAAAAGATAATCTGTATTTTTTTATTTTTTTTTGGTCTGAACCACGAGATGGTCCTGGATGGGCCCCAACTATGGGTGGCACCTTTAAGCCTTAACCACAACCCAGATTAATCCCCGCTCACACCGGATCGGCCCGTAAGGGATAAAGTGCTGGCCAAAGTGGTGACTCCGTACAAGAGTAGGGATCGAACCCCTGACCTCTCTTAAGGAATGAGATCTGTATTTATTTTTTCAGTTAGCCTTTAGATATATTTTAAATGAGGTGTTATACTTAGGGGGTGTATTCAATTAAGATTTTAAATGAGTTTAAAAGAGTTTAAAAGTCTGCGTGTATTCAATTCAGATTTTAAAAGAGTTTGTAAATGAGTAGGGATCGAACCCCTGACCTCTCTTAAGGAATGAGATCTGTATTTATTTTTTCAGTTAGCCTTTAGATATATTTTAAATGAGGTGTTATACTTAGGGGGTGTATTCAATTAAGATTTTAAATGAGTTTAAAAGAGTTTAAAAGTCTGCGTGTATTCAATTCAGATTTTAAAAGAGTTTGTAAAAGTTTGGGTGTATTCAATTCAGATTTCAATTGACATTATAAAATTACATCGAAATCTAGGTGTATTCAATTATGACTTTTTAAAAGTCAAACAAAATTTAGGTGTATTCAAAAAGTAATTTATTTTGAAGGAATTAATGAGTTGCCCGATTTCATTAGAAATTAAAGTGGTAAGTATAAATACAAAAGGCCCTGACAAATCTTATGTCAACCCTAGAAACTTTGAACGTGCTCTACGCTTTCCAGTCCTTAAATGTGTGTGCTTGTCAAGTGGAGGTAAAAAATTTCTTCTTTTTATTTTACCAAAAAAAAAATCTCTTCTCTTTTTCTATGCTTTCATATATGTACGATATCCAATCCAGTGCTTGAATAATTGCTATTGCTATACATCATCGTATATCCAAGCAATTACTGTTGCTTGAATAGTTGTTGTGCCTTGGATATCCGTAGTCTGTATTCGATGCACATCATGATATGAATAGTTGGCGTTTCTTGAATAGTTACTGTCATCATACATTGTGTTTCTTGAAGTTGCTGTGCATAATTTTTCTACAACGTTTGTACTTTTCCTTCTTCTTTGTTTTTTGTTTTGTTTTGTTTTTTCTGTACATCATATCATATATATGATGGCCTTCTTCATCTACGCAAGGAGTGTCGTTCTGATGAATTTCCTATTAAAGAAGATGTTCGGTTCATTTTTATACATGATTTTTCATGTTATTCACCCACTATTTTGAGTTAGTTCTTGACATTTTATAGCTTTTTACTTCCTTTTTGTGTTTTCTTAGATTTTACCTTGGTTGGAATGAAAATGAGCTAAAAGTGCGTTATTAGTTATAAATTCTGTTTTTGGTTCATTTTCGTAGGTCAACTTCTTGGCCTGGGATCAACATGCTCTGGTGCTCGGATGAGGTCATGATCTTCATGAGACTTGTTCCAATGGATGTTAACTACAACATATCCAAATTTGAGCTCCATTGGACAAGTATTGCCTATCCAACCAATCCAGCATGTTACCACAGCTCTGGAAATCCGAACTTGGCCAGCTTTTACCTCCTTTGTGTTATTTTGATTTTCTTGTTACCATAACTCTTGGTAACAAGAAGTTACCTTAGCTTTGAGATAATTTCTGAAGCAATTGGCATCTTTGTGAGGACAAAGCTTCATGATGGCAAGGGGACAATGGGCTAAGGCTTTATCAAAGGTGGTAGTTTTATATTAAAAGAAAAAAAGCTGGAAAGGAGGAGAGAGGGAGGAGAAGTCAATTGGCAATCAGATATGGAGGGAGCCTTTGAACGTGGAAAGCAATTCAATTCTGAATTCTACAGATTGAGAGCAGATTTTGGAGAGTTTGGAGCTAGGAGAAAGCCAAGGTGCAGCCAAACAAAGTGGAGAAGAAAGCTTCCACCATTGATGACCTTGAAGCTTTCATCATTTTCTCAAAATCTGTAAACTCTTTCTAATTTTATTTTGAGTTTGTATTTGGAATAAGTATGAGCAACTAAACTCCATAGCTAGGGCTTAGGTTGAAGCCCTAAACATGATTACCTTATTGTTTTGATGCTTGAGTGTATGAATTTCTGGATATTGTTGATGAATTCCAATTCACCAAATTAATCTATCCTTGATGTGTGTTTTTCCTTGGTTGGCCATCTTTGAAAGCATGCTTCTTGAGATTGTTGGGATTATGTGTATCTTCATGTTATCCTAAGCAATAAATGGATGAAGTAAGAATCATCCATGTGAATTGGTTTCTTGAATACCTAATGTAAACACCATGCTATTAGGATTCTTGTGATGTTCATATTCTCTTTGAACTTAATGGGTTCTCCTCGTAATTGAATCGAAGTACGAACCATACCTAGGTTCGGTTATGGGGAGGGCACAAGTATTGTAGCACGAACCATGCACTTTACGTACATTAGAGAGAATCAATGCGTCTTGAGCCACGACCCATGGTCTTGATTGCGAACATCTTCATCAACACATTTAGAGTTCATCACTTGAGTATTCATGAACTTTGGTAGAATTGTTTAGGGTGGATTCCGAAACCCTAGTGTTTGTTACATTTTGATTTCACATATTGATAATTCATCTCTGCCATTCTCATTTAAATTCGAAGTCCATTTACTTACATGCAATAGAAATAGATCACTTGAACCAAACCAAAACCCCCCCCAATGTGTGTGTGAGTTGTGTGTTTGTTACATTGTGTGTCTTGTTTACTGAATTCTGTTTATTTTCGTAACTGTTTTGGACTTTTGGTCCGCGTTGTGTTCTTGCATTTTCTGTGCTGAATCCAACCGTATAAAGAACGTGAATTTTGGACGTACGGTTGGAAAGTTATAGGCAAAACACTGGACAGAGGTCGAAACTGAAAAACAGAGAAAACGAATCTGCCCAAAAACGACCGGTCGCTTTTACCTGACGACCGGTCGCTTTTCACGTCAAAATTTGAGTTTCGACTCTGCCCAAAAACGACCGGTTGCTTCTGCCTCACGACCGGTCGCTTTAGCACTGTTCATAGGTGATAAAAGGGTGATAAAAAGTGCTGTTTGTGTTTTTCTTTAGTTTTCTTGTGTTGTTTCATTTCTTTTACATTTCTTTACTCATTTTTAGTTTCCAATTTGCATTTGTGCATTTGTGGTGTGTTAAATTAGTATTCTTTACGTACTCAAATTAGAACTTATAGGAAGCCGACAAGTTCTTCGTGGGATCGACCCCGTACTTACATAATCTATACTTCATTAGATTCGTGCACTTGCGGGTATTTTTAATTGGTTGTTTGCACATTAATTTGTGTCCTTTTAGGAATACAACAGAAGACATCGAGCATTCAACATTGTCATCGTTACCAGAAAATGAGGGAAATAATTATGACCAAGTTTTTCAAACCCAAGAACACCAACGCGAGAATGCCTTACTTTTATGTTTTTACTTTTGCGCATTTTTCATAAACATGCAGACATAAATCCTTATTTGGTTACACATTTGAACAAAATAGATGCCCTTTTTTTTTTCCTTTGGATGTATATGGTTTGGAAGTTCTTTACAAAATGTTTTTAGAAAGGTACTTTTCTCTTTTGAAAATCTAGAAAAACAATGAACAGCTCGAAAAAAAAATTAGAACTCTAATCAACTCTTTTAAAATCTATGACAAAACTCTAACAAACACCATTAAAATCAATCGAAGAATTCAATCAAACTCTATGTGGAGTTTATAGAAATCAATTGAACTATATCGAACTCTATAAATTTTATAACTCCATTTAACTCTTTTAAAATCTTAATTGAATACACCCCCCTTAGTATAAAAAGTCAAGCAGATTATAGCAGAGAAAAAACAAGTAGAAGATTCAAATCCCCTATTTTTATGGAACACAACTATCCTTTATCTTTTTTAATTCTAAAATAAAATAAAATATTTTAAAAAATAAGATAAATCGTAATGACACTTTGTAATTTGATTTTTTTTCTTCACTTTCATCCATGTAGTTTCAATTTTGGCAATTTTATCTGTGTAGTTTACTTTTATTGCAATTCAAGGATATGTCCAAATTTTCATCCAATTTCTTGATGAAATAAACACGTGTCTCTTATGTGGAGGGGTATTTTCTTTTGAACAAAATTGGATGGAAATTTGGATGTGTTCTTGAATTGCGATAATATCAAATTGCAAGGGTTAAATTGACAAAATTAAAACTACGTGAACCAAAATTTAAAAAAAAGGCAAACTACAAGGACCAAAACTGATTTTTTTTCCCAAACAAAATTGTACAGGGTAGCTCCAATTTTTACTAATCTTGAATTTTTAAATTTTTATCGAAATTAATATTGTTTGAAGATTTGTTTTATTCATTTATTAATTTTGATAAATATTTTCTTTAAATAAGATTGCGAAGTGAAAATCGTATCGTACATACAAGTGTAGCCTTAAACAAGGACCTAATGCATTTTGAATTGTGAGAGAGAAATAAATTTGTTTAGTTTATTAGAGAGGAAGAGGATCTCGAGCCTCTACATTTAGAATTGTACATTTACCCGCATTTGATAGGATCTTAACTATCTTAATAATCTAACCATATTTAAGACATTACAGATCAACAATTTTTTTAAAAAAAATCAACAAATAATCTAGGGTAATACTAGGACTACCACATTTATAACATTGTGTACCACCTTTGTAAGGGTATGTTTGGTACACCATATTAGACTATGGATAGGAGTAAATAACCCATATCAGTTATTTGGTGTCAACTTGTATTATTTAATTACTTGACTATGTTAAACGGATTGGGCTTTTAATATTCTCCATACCTGACTAACTAATACAACCTACACACCTCAATTTAGATAATACACACTTAATTATAAGGCTACGAAAAAGAAACTCTGGCATCTATTTCATTTTATTTAATTGAATCCATTAAATCACAGTGAGCATAGGTATGCCTCATTATGCCTCATTGGACTGAATTATGTTATATAATACTTGAAACCCATGTTTGGTAAAGGAAGGAATTAACTTAAATGGAATTGTATAGTCTATCAGTGTAAAAAATCCCCGGACTCGCTTGTCTAATACAGCAATGCCGAAAATGTGGTTCGCAAAATATCGAGAGCGCTATTTTGAACATGCGAGTCCGACCCTTGGCTTGAATCAAAATCCCACCACCACAGACCCAATCGAAACTTGCTGATGAGTCTCAATTAACTCTAGTTGCCGCTCCAACTTGGCTTGGACTAGTCAAAAGGCAAATTGATATATAGACAAACTAAAGAAACCAACAAAATCAAAAAGGTCAATATCAATAATATGATAGAACCATTGGCCAAATTGAAAGGGAAGGAAGAAGAGCTTTCCTGGTGGCGTTCAAGAGACGGAGAAAGAGCCAAATCAATAAGTTGGCTCTGTCATCTAGCAAGTCTCTACCAATAAAAATCTCCAACAGTAGAAGGGGATGGAGAAGCAGATCTAGCTAGCCTAAAGGCCAGTTGAAAGACCCTAAATCAAAACTAGGGAGGCCAGGGAGGCAAGCTTCCTTATTTTTTCTGCAGCAGGGAGATGAAGGTTTTGGGTTAGTCTGGAGAAATTGAGTGCTTTAGAGAGATAAAGGAAAAAAAAAGTGTTTTTGAATGGAAAAAGATAGGGTTTTTTTTTTGTCAGAGTGGAAAAAGAAAGGTAGGTAGGAGGTTTCAAGACAGAAGGAATCTTTTTTTTTTTTATATTTCTTTTTAATGAAATAGGAAGAGAAAAAAGAAGAAAACGATAACAAAAAGAAAAGAGAGAGAATGTGTGAGAAGAATAAATAAAAGAGAGAGAGCAAGAAAAGAAGAAGAAAACGATAGAAAAAAAAAAGAAAAAAAAAAGAAAAAGAGAGAGAAATTAATAAAATAATTATTTTTTAGTCCGACACAGTACTAAATATAGGTCTTCACTATTTTTACAATCTAGCTCCTTAGTCCGACGCAGCACCAAATGTAGCTCAGTACTTAATCCAGTTTTGGCCAATCTGAACTAATTTAAGACAGTCCTAGGATTTAGTCTAGCCCATGATACTCCACCATACCAAACAACCCCTTAAAGTCTTATGTTATCTTATCATGTGAGATTGCCAATCAAGATGGTTGATGTAAAATTGCATTGCACCAGACCATCATTAGCTTCAGACATGATCTTCTATAATTTATCATCTATTTGTAGTCGTATGTAATTTATCAATTCACAATCGGAAAAGATGTGCTTATATCAATTCACTACCAGAAAAGTTGTGCTTATATCAAGATGTCTTATGTGTAAGACAAATCCGTGTCTTAGTCTAAGTTGTGGTCTTCTAATCTTATCTGGTTTGGAGGAACTCTAATTGATCAGGAAGTATTAATCCTAATACCAGTAGGATACTCAATCAAATAGTGCGATCACACTGAGATAGGAGTATCTTAAGGATTCCTAATTCAATATGGATTAAAATATCCTATTCCTAAGCAAACAGAATCTGTTCGAGTACTCCTTGATGGGTAAGGTACTGGAATAGATGCTTATAAATAAGGTCCCTTCCCTGTCGGCTAAATTTTTCGCATCAGAAAACTCACCCCATCCAGAGATAGAGATAAAGAGCCGAGTAGGAGAAGAAGATCCTTATTCACAATCAAGAAGATACTTATTCACAATGTTAGATCAAGGTTAGTATTTGAGATTCAAAGACTAGAAAGAACTTACATGTGGTATCAGAGCACTAGGTCTTGTTCTCTAATCTAACCTACAGATTTATATAAAATTGCTGCTAAAATAAAATTTTGATAATTAGTCATGAAGCATGTAGACTTTAACCAATTGCATATCTTATGTGATAAGGTATGATCAAGGGCATCAAGAATATCTGCTCGATCATGCTAGAAAGACTATTGATCAAAGACTGTGAATTATTATTGCTTAAATTAAGTAAGCCACAGCTGCTTAATTGTTGCAAGAGTAATTTTCAATCGAAAGATTGATCTATACTTGCATCACAACTGGTAGCCTTTTGTGATTACTTCTATCCACAGATAGTAAGTACACAACTGATAACAGATGTGATGGTACAATATGGATGAAGGGACTGAACAGACTAACAAGAAAACTTCTTAATCCACATATGAGAAGTTCTACTTGTGTAGGAAGTTTGTTCAAACTCTAAATCCGGTATTTAGGAACATGTTCAAATCACAACCCACAGGTGTGAATTGATAATGTTTAAGTAAAGTTTAATGGGGATAGTTATTTATTATTTGTTATATGTTTACAGTGAATCCTTCAAACTATCAATCCATTGAAACATTGTCTAGATCAAATTACCAAACATGGAAGCAAGATATGGAAATTTCTTTAGGTTTTCTTGATTATGATTATGTGCTTAGAGAAGAACCTGTTCAAGAACCAGCAGCAGATGCTTTTGCAGCAGTGAAAACCAAATATGCCAAGTGGGAAAAGGCTAATCGTATGAGCATGCTAATTATGCAAAGGTCAATGGCATCATTTGTGAAAGGTAGCATTCCCAAATCTAAGAATGCTAAACAATACTATGAAGCTATTGCACAGAGATTCAAGGAGTCTGAGAAAGCTGTCAAAAGTACCTTACTAAATCAGTTGATTAATATGAGGTATGATGGACAAGGATGTGTGAGAGATCATATTACGAATATGATTGACGTTGGAACTAAGTTGCAGGATTTGGAAATGAATGTAGATGAAGATATGATGGTTCATCTTGCCTTGAATTCACTGCCTAAGGAATTTAAGTATCTCAAAGATACCTACATTGCTCAAAAGGAAAGTTGGACACTGAATGATCTTATCACCATATGTGTTCAACAGGAACACAATATAATAAGAGAAAGAGGTGCAAGAATGGTGAATCTGGTGCAGTCAAAGCAAAATAAGGAATATAGGAACAAAGGTACTGCTGCTGGAAAAGAGAAAGAAAAGGAAAAGGACAATAACAGCCCAAATGCTCTGAAACCAGTGGGATTGAAATGCTTCTTCTGTAAGAAAACTGGGCATATGAAGAAGGAATGCAGAAGGTATAAGAAATGGTTGGACAAACAGAAAACTAAAGGTAAAAGTGATCAAGTTTTGGTTTGCTTTGAATCCAATTTAGTTGATTTTACTGATGATTCATGGTGGTTAGACAGTGGTGCATCTATTCATGTGACTAATTCTTTGCAGGGGTTCATAAAGAGGAGGCTGCCAAGCAAGGATGAAGTGAAAGTGTTCGTAGGCAATGGAGATAAAGTGCAAGTAGATTATATTGGAGTAGTTAGGATTGAACTAGATTCTGGTTTTGTTTTTTATTTAGAAGATGTGGTTTATGTTCCCTCAATGAGGAAGAATCTCATCTCAGTTACTAGGCTTGTAAAGTCAAAGTTCACTTTGAACTTTGATGATTTTGGTTGTTCTATTTTCAGAAATAAAAGTTTAGTTGGAAAAGCAAGTATTATGGATGCTATGTTTCGATTAAACTGCAAAGAAACTATGCAAATCAACTCAGTTCAATCCAAACCTTGCAAAGAATTATCATTTAAACTATGGCATAAGAGACTTGGACATATTTCAAAGGAAAGAATCAGTACACTATGTAAAGAATTAGTTCTACCACCATTGAATCATGATAATGCAGATGATATATGTATAGAATGTACAAAGGAAAAATTGACCAACCTAAGAAAGAAAGGTGTTGTAGGAAGTCCAGGTGTATTGGAATTAATCCATATAGACATATGTGGACCATTCCCAACTCCAACTCATGAAGGGTTTAACTACTTCATCACTTTTACAGATGACTACTCGAGATTTGGACATGTTTATCTGATCAAAGAAAAATCCAGTGCTTTGTACATGTTCAAAATCTATAAAGCTAAAGTGGAAAACCAACTAGACCTAAAGATAAAATTTGTAAGGTCTGACAGAGGAAGGGAGTTCTATGGGAGATTTGATGAAACTGGGAGGAATCCTGGCCCTTTTGCAAGGTTTCTACAGCAAGAAGGAATCATTGCTCAATACACTAATCCAGGGACTCCACAACAAAATGGAATTGCAGAGAGGAGAAACAGAACTTTAAAGGATATGATAAGAAGCATGATGTGTTGCACAAACTTACCAATTTTTCTATGGGGAGAAGCTTTGAAAACAGCAAATTACATACTCAATCGAGTACCAACCAAGAGTATCAACAATATCCTCCCTTATGAAATTTGGAATAAGAGAAAACCAAGCTTGAAACATTTGAAAATATGGGGTTGCAAGGCAGAGGCTAAGCTGTATAACCCTATGGAAAAGAAGTTGGATTCGAGAACTGTAAGTGGTTATTTCATAGGATATCCAGATAGAACTAAGGGATACAGATTTTATTGTCCTAAAAACACTACCAGATTTGTGGAAACTCAGAGGGCAGTGTTTATAGAATATGAAAGTGAGACAATCGAAGATGAAAATTTTGAGTTTGATGAAGGTATTACAGAAACTGTGGAAACAATGCAAACTGACATTTTGGTTTTACCAAGTTTTGACTTGAATGGTGATCAAAACAACCAAGAAGGGCAAACTGATACAGACCCTATGGTAACTGAAGAAGAAACTCAAGAAAATCAGGTTTTACTACCTGAAAATCAAGATGCAGTTCGAACACAAGAAGGCATTAATAATCAGACAAATGCAGGACTAAGAAGGTCAGAAAGACCAAAGAAACGTGCTTTACATGATGATTATTATGTTTACCTTCAAGACTCAGAGCATGATGTGAATGACATTGAGGATCCTATGAACTTCAAGCAAGCAATGATGAGTGACAAAAATGAAAATTGGTGGGCTGCTATGAAATCAGAATTAGGTTCCATGGAAAAGAATGGAGTTTGGGAGCTTGTGCCTCTACCACAAGGGTGCAAACCAATTGGCTGCAAGTGGGTGTTCAAAACCAAGAGAGATTCAAAGGGACAGATAGATAGGTAAAAGGCTAGATTGGTTGCTAAGGGGTTCACACAGAAAGAAGGAATTGATTTCAATGAAACCTATTCACCTGTCTCAACAAAAGACTCCTTTCAAGTAATTGTGGCTCTAGTAGCTCATTTTGATTTACACTTGCATCAAATGGATGTTAAGACTGCATTCTTGAATGGAAACTTGGAGGAAGAAATTTATATGCAACAACTAGAAGGTTTCATTCAAGATAAGGGAGAAAATCTGGTTTGCAAGTTGTGTAAATCAATCTATGGTCTAAAACAAGCATCTAGACAGTGGTATATAAGATTCAATGAAGTTGTCAAACTATATGGTTTTACAGAGAACGTCTTAGATGAGTGCATTTACATGAAGATGAGTGGGAGTCACTTTATAATTCTGATTCTTTATGTAAATGAAATTCTGCTAGCTTGCACCAACATGTCCATGTTACATGATTGCAAGGCATTCTTGTCTAAACATTTCGACATGACAGATTTGGGAGAAGCCTCATATGTTTTGGGAATTGAAATTAGCAGAAATAGAAAGAGAGGTTTGTTAGGACTATCACAAAAGACTTATATAGAAAAGATACTCAAAAGGTTTAACATGCAAGGTTGTGCAGGGTTAGATGTGCCTATATCGAAGGGAAACAAATTTAGTACTGATCAAGCACCAAAAATAGATAAAGGAAAGCGTGAGATGGCAGACAAACCTTATGCATCATTAGTGGGGAGTCTCATGTATGCACAATTATGCACCAAACCTGATATTGGCTTTTCAGTAAGTGTATTGGGAAGATTTCAGTCAAATCCTGGACAAGCACATTGGATTGCTGGTAAAAGAGTCATGAGATATTTGCAAAGAACAAAGGACTATAAACTGGTTTACAAAAGGAGTGACAAATTGGAAGTAGAAGGTTATGCTGATGCAGATTTTGCAGGTTGCAAAGATGACTTGAAATCTACATCAGGATATGTTTTCCTATTTGCTGGAGCAGCAATATCATGGAGAAGTAACAAGCAGCCGCTCACAGTTGCATCGACTATGTTGGCAGAATTTCTGGCTTGTTACAAAGCAACCACTCAAGCTATGTGGTTAAAGAACTTTATCACGAGTTTGGGTGTGGTTGAATGAATTCAACGACCTATACAGCTTTGGAATGATAACAGTGCAACAGTACTTTTTGCAAAAGAGAATAAAAGAACAAAGGCATCAAGAATTCTGGAAGTTAAATTCTTTACTGTCAAAGAAAAGATTAGAGATGGGCACACTGTGTTGGAGCACATTGGCACAAATGAAATGGTTGCAGATCCACTTACTAAGGGGCTAGCAAATGTTGTTTTTCACAGACATGTGATTAGCATGGGATTGACAGTTCATTTGGATGACTAAAACAGTGGGAGTTTTTATCAAGTTTTGGTAGTTTAACTAGTTTTGCTGTTTTCTATTTAAACTCATACAATGGTGTTTTAATTTTGGATGATTTTCAGTTTAAGGATTCAAATATAGTATATTTATGCAATCTAGTTTATATGCACATGTGATTACTTGAATATATATGGATGGCATAGCATGCATTTAAGGTAGCCATGAGAGGAATATATTCATGACAGTTTGCTATTTTGATTATGCAAATTGAGACCTTGGTAGTCATTTACAGGGACAAAGGAATTAGATGTCCTTTGTTTAAAGCACTTTCAGTAAGGTCATCTACATTCTACAGTTTTAATCTTGATCGAAGCCTTATGTGGTGTTGAAGAGTTTTAAGTATGATTATAAAGACTTTGATAACAGTATGATCATTAAGTGTCGATAGTCTCTTATAATTTTTCTTCATTGACAATGGCTTAATGGGAATTTTATCTGGATATACTTTCACAAGGCCTTAAAGTGATCAATATGAGTTTTCCTTAGTGATTATTTGACCAAGTGGGAGACTGTAAGACAAATCCGTGTCTTAGTCTAAGTTGTGGTCTTCTAATCTTATCTGGTTTGGAGGAACTCTAATTGATCAGGAAGTATTAATCCTAATACCAGTAGGATACTCAATCAAATAGTGCAATCACACTGAGATAGGAGTATCTTAAGGATTCCTAATTCAATATGGATTAAAACATCCTATTCCTAAGCAAACAGAATCTATTCAAGTACTTCTTGATGGATAAGGTATTGGAACATATGCTTATAAATAAGGTCCCTTCCCTATTGGCTAAATTTTTCACATCAGAAAACTCACCCCATCCAGAGATAGAGATAAAGAGCCGAGTAGGAGAAGAAGATCCTTATTCACAATCAAGAAGCAAGATCCTTATTCACAATCAAGAAGATACTTATTCACAATGGTAGATCAAGGTTAGTATTTGAGATTCAAAGACTAGAAAGAACTTACATTATGTAGTTTTTTTAATATCAAGATGTGATTTTTTTTTCCATCAATAAAGATGTGCTTATATACTATGTAAAACATATGATCCTAAGTTCTACAATTTTGATAATGGGTTAGTTTATGTAATCTTATCTTATAAATCTTGGCAAAATAAAAAAAATTGTCATTTAAATCTTGTTAAAAAAAATTTGTCATATAGATTTCAATTTCCACTTAAATTATTAAAGAATTAAAAAAAAAGAGTATGATCCTCTGTTATCCGATGGAAGACCAAACACAATATGACTTATTCAGACTATTTATCCGAAATAGCACCAAACGCGTTATAATATTATGAATAAATAGTCAGTATTCTCCGAAATAGATTAATATTATCCAACAAAAATTAGTTAGTACAGTCCGACGTACCAAACGAGCCCTAATAAAAGTAGAGCCCACTAATACAATATGACCCACCTTTATTAAAGAGTAGTATACAATTTGATATGCGATGCCTAGCATTTTCCAATAATCTATACTGAAAAGACGAATAACTCGGAGAGTAACACAAGCATCTTGTTCCGCATGAAAACAACACAAGGACAAGGACAAGGACTTGCTTGTTCTCATCTCCATCTTTGGAGGGTTAACAAGGACTTGTAGAATAGACAGCTTAACCTCGAATATTTAGAAAAAGTAATCAATATTAAAATGGTTAAAATCACGAAAAAGAAATGTATAGTATTAGCACACATATGATATGTAATAGTAATACATACGCCATTTTACACTACAACAATAGAATCACAAAACAATAATACTATTAAAGCAAAACATTAAAAACCGAGTGTAAAAAGTTTTCAAGTCCAATAATATAATATTCTGTTTATAAGCGACGTGGCAGCATTTGGACAACGTGGAAAACAAGATATTGTGTTTTAACGTTGGATTCGTGGATTTGGGTTGTTGTTTTGTTTGCGTTCTGCGTTTTCAACGAACCTGAAACTGTACGGCAATTGACATAACACAACGTTTTTTCGTGGAACCCAACCCAAGCATGGCGACTTATAACTAACTGTACGGCAATTCGATGTTTGTTTCGTTTACATGCTTATTTGATTACTATGTGATTGGTTTATAAAAATTTATAAAAAAAGAAGTCATATATGTATTTTCTTGGATTGGATATTTCAGGTTGAAGCATGGTGACGAGAGTTCTAGCGAAGTTGATAAGGACTCTCAGATCAAAATTGAGGTTTTTACAAACGAAAAATTATGCATATGCAAAGAAGGATGGACATGAGGCACAGGAAAGGTTAGCCTTCGATTGAATGAACTTTGAAGTGATACAAATATTTGTTTTTTTTTGGCGAATGGTGATAGTTGACGTTGCTGATTGGTACTACGGTCCAACAAGACTCAGCTATGTGTATAGTTTATATAGTCAACTACAAACTTAATAGACTGTCTTTAATCCTTGATATGTCTAAGCTACTTAATCTTATTAGATCGTAGTACCAATCAACAACGTCAGTTGATGCTAATTTCTTCAAAATGGAGAGGGCACGTAAACTACAAAACAAGCAACCCATTGTTATGTTGTTTTTAATTTCTTGTGCCATTGTTTATGATTCAAACTCCATCCATCATTTGAAGTGATACCAAATTTGTTGATTTGCATTTTGTATCTTGAGAAAGAAGAAAACGAAAGTCAAGAAGATTGTGACCACAAAATTGAATTTGAAATTAATGAATTGTAGTATTGGTCCCCCCGGTCGGTTCATCGTCCTTTGAGTAGATACCAAAATGTTTTGCTTTTGAATTCTTCCATTTATTTTGTGAATCACGTGCGCAGTACCACAACCACACGATCATCCAAATGTCCACAATGACATGTTAATCACAACACAAACTTTTGCCACATTAATTCTTTGTCCTTTTTTTTTGTTGCATTATTGTGTCACTGTGATGACGATGTCGAGTAACATTATTGCCTCCTCCATTAAATCTTCTCCATGCATCCCATGCCTCCCGAGCCTATAAGTATTTGGTCCTCAGAAACTCACCCAAAACTGCACCCATTTTCAAATCAATAAACCAACTCAATTTTTTCCTTTTCTTGTACAAATTATAATCAAGCATGGGGAATTACATGGTTGTAATTTGCAGCCACTTAAGCTCGTTGTTCAACATCTTCCTTTACCATTCCTTCTTCGGACATTCTCATGATTACTGCTTTGGCTTCCCTTCAGAGCAAACCATAGAGCCATCGCTCAGCACAGTTCACTGCAAACCCGAGCCTTCTGGGACCAGCGACGAGAGTCCTGAGGAGTGTGCTGTGTGTCTATGCAAGATTGAGGAAGGGGATGAGGTTAGAGAACTGAGATGTGCCCATCTCTTTCATAAACAATGCTTGGACCGGTGGACCGGGTTTCAGCATGCCACGTGTCCCCTTTGTCGCAGTTTTCTTGCTCCCCCGAGAAGCACCCTAGTATCCCATTCCCAGGAGTTTGTTCAATCGGAAGTGCTGCTATTTAAGTTTTGTTCTTTCAGTTCGGATAGTGATGATGGCGATGGATGGTGGCTGCGGTGAAAAACTAGTCCAGACTCCAGATCATAGTCAAAAGAGAGAGAATGGGATGAGAGAGAAGTACCCCATGCATGCAATCCCTATTGTCAAGGATATATTGAGATGGAGGAAATATATATATACATATATTTGCATGTCTAATTAATACTTGTGCATCTGTATGACGAAAGATGTTTTCTTGCTCAGTCAAAATCTTGGTGTAGACAATCAGCGTGTAATAATTTTCTATGTTTTCTCTTCATTCAGTCAGTAGCATTGGCCTTTCAATAATATTTTGTGAACAAAGGTAATTGAGAAATATATGGCAAAAAAAATAAGAAAAGGGAGATTGAGCATATAAATATTTCATTTATCATTTGCCGCTACAAAACTAGTTTAATTATGAGTCTCATCTCATGGTGACGTGTGATTGAGAATGATAACATATATCTAGAAGAGAGCATTTTTGCTCACCACTTTTATCCAAGGTGTATGCTCACCACATTTTTCAACACTTGTATATATGCATAACCGTGGTTACATAATACAAAGTAAAATGTTAATCATAGTTATGCTTATGGACATGTGTTAAGAAGGGTAGTGAGTGAGGATACACCTTGGATTAAAGTGGTGACAAAAATATTTTCTAGACAAGAATTGGGTAGTAGGGGGCTGCACCTTTGGACTCCCAAAAAAGGGTTAGCCTTTCTAGTCGCTAACTAAGCTCCTACTTTTTCATCATTCTTTGGATTGAACTATCTTAGCCCATATTAGCTCCTAAATTGTTGCTTTGTTTCCCCAAGGATATGATTAAAAACCTGCTCTTGCAAGCTGCTTTTTAGCCCGTATTAGCCTTTCTAGGCCGCCACTGCCTGTCATTATAATATAATCAAATTGATCTTGTAGAAGGTCAAATCATGTGTTTTGGGTGTTTCTCATTTATCCCGCATATGCGGTAGAGAATTGAGATGAGAGAAGTGCTCATCTCTTTCATAAACCATGCTTGGACAGGTGGACCGGGTTTCAGCATGCCACATGTCCCCTTTGCCGCAGTTTTCTAGCTCCCCGTGAGAAGCACCCTAGTATCCAAGTTTGTTCAATCGGAAGTGCTGCTAGATTCAAGTTTTGTTCTTTCAGTTCGCATAGTGATGATAGCGGTAGATGGTGGCTAAGTTGAAAAAACAGTCCAGAATCATAGTCAAAAGAGAGAGAATGTGATGTTAAAAATATTATACAATGACCAAACTTTTCAGTTATATTTTGCAAAATTTTGCCGGATAAAGCACGTATGTATATATATATATATATTTTATTTGTAATTTTCCAGTTCCATATTTTACTAATTATTGGATATCAACAAACAACCATAACATAATCCTAACAAAATATAGGGATAAAATAATTGGAATTTTGAATTGACTAGGAAATCAAAATCAAAATTCCAATTATATTAATATAATCAAGTTTTTAATAATCGTATCTGAAAACAAATTTCACTGTATTTGATAAAAGATAAAATCTGATTCCTTTTTTAAAGTTAAATAAAATCCGGTACAAATTTAGATATGGTTAGGATTCTTTCTTTATATACTTTCTCTTCTTAACCATAGACAAATTATCCACTCAATATAGCCCATTGATAACCCCAGAACAATAAGTGGCAATAAGTGGGCCACTTATTTTATGATTAGGGCTTTTTGGTTTTCCTATAAATGCGATGGAAAACCCAAGCAAAAGCATCACATCTCTCTTGGTTTATTCTTCTTGGAATCTTGTAATCTCTTGTTCCATGGGTTCAACTTTGAATGATTTTTTAACTTGTGCGTTGGAGGTCGTTGAACGGACCAGAGAAAGTCATCCAAGGAATATGGAAGCTTATCATGATCATGCAATTCCAGAGCTCCCAACCGAAATCATATTCACTCATATACTCCCACGATTACCACCAAATGATCTGATGAAGTAACTTTTAATTTGTACAAATCAGCAAACATTCCTCGTGGGAATATAAATTAGAAGTTGAACTCTAGATATACTCCTCGTGGGAATGCAAAACTGGTTGAATTATGAGTCTAATGACTTGTGATCGAGGATAACATATTATATTAACAGATTATATAAAGCCCATTAATAGCAATAAGTCGTAATTTCTCCAATAAGTGGCCCATATAAAGACGTTCCTAAATATTTTGATTTAACAACAACACCGTACTAATTTGACTCAGTTAGGGTACGTTTAACAACACCCTATTAATATGAGGGAAACCCTAGCTAACAAAAGTATATAGCATCTCTTAATTTTTTTTTCTGCCTCTTATTAGCGTACTATTCTCCTGTGCCCTGGTTCTTGGGTTTAATGTGAAGACTTTCTGGCTTGAGGTTGGAGGTCTTTCAATGGCCAGAAAACGCCGTTCAAGGAACTTGGTAAATCTGAGATATATAAATATATACATACATGTATCCATGATTGCCGTTTTCCCTGCTCTTTGTTTGTTTTTAATTAATTTGTTGTAACTCTTGTAGGAAGCTTATCATCATGATCATCCAATCCCAGAGCTCCCAACCGAAATCATATTCTCTCATATACTCCCACGGCTACCAGCAGAGGTTCTGATAAGGTGTAGGTGCGTATGCCCGTCTTGGTCCTCCCTCATCCGCAGCCCTTCCTTTGTCGCCGCCTGTCACAACTTTCGCTGTGATGACAGCAACAAGAGCAGCACTAACTTCCTTTTCGAAAAGGAGAAACACCGAGCCGCGAAAAAGGAGAAACTACGACCCCGCTCGTCAAAACACGTGTTCTTCTCCTCAAAAATAGAGCAACAAGGGTGCTTTCCAACCCGTGCCGCCAAATTTTCATGCAAGAATCTGCGAAAAGCTTTCAGCTTTGGCCTTCCACATGATGTGCAGAATGTATGGGGTTTGGTATGTTTATCTTCCCGGCGTGGCCCTGTTTTTATACTTAACCCTAGCACCCGAGAATGTACCAAACTTCCTCTCAATGAAATTGAAATAGAAGGTTACTGGCCGTTTCCCGCTACATATCACTTTGGGTACAGTCCACTTTCCAACGAGTATAAGGTTCTCCAGTTCCTCTATCTTCGTTCCAAAGGACTTGGAAAATGTCATGTTGGGTTCAACATAATCACACTAGGCACGAGTTCATGGAGGCCATTGCAGGTAGACCCTGGCCATCTTCCTTTTGATGCTCTAGCTTACGCCTCTGTCTCTCATAGAAGAAATAGTGAAAGTGTGTGCCTCAATGGGACCGTACATTGGATCTACACTACTAAAAAAACAAAGACTAGCTACTGCTTTGAATTTGTGTGTATTATTAATTTTAGATACAATTAATAGCCCCCTTTAAGCAATAGCAACTATGCAGCCACCATTAAGTTAACAGTGTCCTAGCTTGGGGTGGGTATTGCTCAAAAGAGACCATTTGAGTCATCAGTCCATCCTCTTATACAAAATAGATCAATAATATATTTGAGTGAATCAGTCCCTTTATTAATTTGTTTTAACATTTCTTAAGTTTAATTGTCCCTTTATAATTTTCTTTTTAGCAATTGATATCAGTCTCCAAATGGGAATAAGATATTTAAAAAAAAAACTTTCACACTTAGTAATAGTTAGTATTGTCCAACGGCTTCTTCCTTTTGATTTGAATTCATTAATTTTTTCAATTTGTGATGTCCAAGTATCCATTAATTGGTGTTGTCCACTGGTTTCTTCTTTTTGCTTTGAATCAATTTTTTGCCTTTCAATTTGTGAGGTCCAGTGGTATATAAGAGGATTCATAAATATGGTTACATTTCAACAAAAAACCATTTTCACTAAGCAATCCCGTGGATGAATCACACATAATTTATTTATTTATTTATTTTGTTTTCTTAGGAAAAGAAGAAACCTAGAGGTTTAACCTTGAACTTGAACAACCATTCTTCTGTTTTGCAAGCAATCTTTAGGCCCAGGAATCGACCACAGCTCCTATAGTTCAAAAATCAGTTTGTAAGGATTACATTTAAAAATAATAATGTCAAAACAGAGCAGGTTGAAGAAAAGTGAGTGAAATAGAACCAAATCTTACCAATCACCCATGTTTGTTAGATCAATTGACAAAAACAAGGCAAATCGCTATTAAAAAAAAAAACAAAACGAAATGGAAGACCATGTGAGAGACAGAATATGAAAGAATAAAACAGAAGTAAATAAAATAGAGAACTCAACAGAGTGTGGAAATCAAATCTAGCAAGACAAACACTGAAGATGAGTATCTTGTGTTGGTCGAGAAAGATGTAAATTCATTAAAGGCAGAAAACCCAAAACAAAATACATCAAAATCCACAATGGAAGGGCAGATAAAAAAAAAAGGGAATAGAAAAATCCAACTTCTACCAAAGGCAAAGGGGAAGGAGAGCACGTCGCTTATCCTATTTGTGGTTGAATATGAGTATTAAAGCTTAAAAAGAGAGGGATTTTTAAATTTCAAAAATTGAAATTTTGGGGGAAAATTTTTATACATGTCGTCAAAAGGAGCCTCAATGGGGATTGATAACAGAGGCCCAAATATTTACAACAAAAAAAATGAAAATCACTGTATTTGTATTACACACCAATGTCTATCCCAAAAACCTTTAATAGGCAGAATGGGATTCTTAGTTTCCAAAAAAAAATTATACGCCACTTTTATAAATTTGTATCTACATAATCAGTGGGTAATGACTGATTTTCTAGTAGTGTCCTTTGACAAGTTGGGACTGATAATAACAAATTGGGACTGATAAAAATGCCCAAATACTAAGGAAAAAGAATGAAAATTACTTTTCTGTATTAGACACCAATGTCTATCCCAAATATCTTTAATAGGCATGGTGGGAGAATTAGTCTCCAAAAAAAATTCACAAGGCACTTTAATGAATTTGTATCTAAATAATCAGTGGCTAGTAGCCACATTTCTAGTAGTGCTATGAGAAGCAGAAAGTGATAGTGGGATTTGACGTTAGAGAGGAGACATTCAGAGTGATGCCACTACCCCAAGATTATTCGCAAGAGTTTGATGATTGTGATGATAAAGATAATTATCACTTTTATGGTAGCATTGCTAATTCTTATTGCCGAGAAAGTGCAGTTGTAGTTGAGGTGGGGGGATGCTTGGGTGTGTTTGTTGACAAGTCGTGGAAGCAAGACAAGATCGTGTTATGGATTTTGAAGGACTATCAAAACCATGTGTGGGTTAAGGAGAATATTAGCTTGATGCCAAAAGACACACGGGAACTTGGTCATGGGTGCTATGTTAGATTTTTGGGCACAATCCACACCGGTGAGCTTGCACTAGTGCACTATGTTCTTGGATATTCACCGGGATATGACGATGAGGTACCCAAATTGCATCTTTATGATATGAAAACCAAACGATTTAGAATACTTGATTTTGTTTTTGGTAAGAAGGTGTTAAGGGATCATTGGAGACCAATTAAGTTAATTACTAGTTATTAGGATAGCATCTTCCCCTTGAAATGAGATAGATGGCCTTATATAGTTTGGTTCTTCTTCTTTTTTTTTTTTTGTTCTCAAGCTAGGTATAATGTTCTATATTTCGCCATCATCTACTGGCAAATAAATGCAATTCTCTTGATGGTTGGTTTCCTTTTAGTTAATTATGCTTCCTACCCAAAACGATATATTATGAGATGACGGTGACAGGGACGCGGTTGTTAAAAACTGAAATTAACTTAAATGTAAAGGATGCTTGAACAGAATATTTCGCAGTGTTAAAGATACTGCAGGTTTCCTCTCTTATATATCTGAAAAACAAAGCTTACAAAATAACAATCTCCACAATAACCACTAACACAACAACAGCAGATTTTGTGGAGTTCAACTACCTTAAGCAACGGAAGCAAATTTGAACGTGGTAAACAGACTAAACCACAACTTCTATATTCTAGGACTCCAGCTTGACTTGGTCTCTTCATGACCATGTCAGCTTTATTTAATTAAAACTAATTAAACTTAACAACTTTTAACACCCTCCCTTAAACTGATTTTTACGAAAAACAGTTTAGGAAAAACAATTCAGGATTTCTCCACCATCACATAATCATCTTCCTGTTCAATGCTTCGAAGTGAACAAACTCCCAACATGCTTCTCAGCTTCTCAAATGCAGGCTGCTTCAAAGGCTTAGTTAAGATGTCTACAACCTGCTCCCCACTCTTGCAATATTCAAGTACAATCTTCCCATTACTGCACAGATCACACAGAAAATGAAAACGGACATCAATGTGTTTACTCCTCCCGTGCATGACTGGATTCCTTGATAGCTTGATAGTTGACATGTTGTCGCAGTAGATGGTCATTGGTCCCTTTTGAACATCACCAAGCACTTCAAATATTTTCCTGAGCCACATAGCTTGACAGGAGCTTGCAGCTGCTGCTACATATTCAGCTTCTGTTGAGGAAAGTGTCACAATCTGTTGCTTCTTTGAGGACCATGATACTGCACCAGAGTTGAGCAGAAATGCGTGACCGGAAGTGCTCTTACGATCATCTATATCACATGCATAGTCACTGTCTGTGTACCCAACAAAACCAGAACCATCTTCCCTTTTATAAAACACACCATAGTCAATTGTCCCCTTTACATACCTGAGAATTCTCTTTGCTGCATTGAGATGCATTTCAGTTGGCTTTTCCATATATCGGCTCACAAGACTCACTGCATACATGATGTCAGGCCTCGTGTATGTTAAGTACATTAGACTCCCAATTATCTGTTTATAGAAAGTGCTGTCAACCTCCTTTCCACCTTTGTCTTTGCATAGCTTTAAGCCGTGTTCAGCTGGAGTTCCAAATGGCTTGCAGTCATCCATCTGAAACCTTTTAAGAATGTCATGCGCATATTTTTTCTGGTAGATGAAATTACCAGCCGTAGTTTGAATGACTTCCAATCCAAGAAAATAGTGCATTAATCCCAGATCAGTCATTTCAAACTCCATCATCATAGACTTCTTGAATTCATCAAATATATTAGCATCATTTCCAGTGAATATCAAATCATCAACATACAAGCATACCATGAGTATTTTACCTCCTTCCTCAGTCTTAACATAAAGCGTGTGCTCAAAAGGACATTTGTGAAATCCAAGCTTAGCAAAGTGAGCATCTATGCGACTGTACCAAGCTCGAGGTGCTTGTTTCAGTCCATAGAGTGCTTTCTTCAGTTTGAACACCTTCTCTTCTTCTCCTTTTCTCTCATAACCAGGTGGTTGATCAATATATACCTCCTCTTGCAGGTTGCCAGGAAAGAATGCGGACTTCACGTCTAACTGAAAAATTGACTAGGAATTTTGGGCTGCAAGAGAGATCACTAACCTGATCGTGTCATGCCTCGCAACTGGGGCAAACACCTCTTTGTAATCAATGCCATGCTTCTGCTTGTAGCCCTTAGCTACCAAACGAGCTTTGTGCTTGTCAACTTCACCTTTTTCGTTCAACTTTGTTCTAAATAACCATTTAACACCAATGGTTTTCTTTCCCTTTGGAAGATCAGTTAACTCCCAAGTTTGATTCTTCTCAATGGACTTGATTTCATTGTCCATTGCTTCCCTCCATTTCTCCTCTTTAACAGCCTCAGTATATGTAATTGGATCACTGTCTACAAGTAATGCAAAGTGAGCATTTTCATCATCAGAACTTGAATAACTTACATCATAGTCCATCATCCATGCTGGCCTCTTCCTTGAGTTTTCATCTCTCAGATTGTATCTCTCTTCTTCAAACTGTTGAGATGACTGATCTTCAGGTTGAGGTGGCTGCTGGGCTTGAGTGTCAAGAGCTGCTGCTACCTCTTCATTGTCTGAATCATCATTGACTGGAATTTGTTGTTGAACCGATCTGTTCTCAGACCAATTCCACATAGTATCTTCATTAAATATCACATCCCTGCTTACCACTATCTTCTTTGTAACTGGATTGTACAGTTTATATGCTTTTGAGACTTCACTTACACCAAGAAAAACACATTTTTCACTTTTGTCATCCAACTTCTTTCTTTTCTCATCAGGGATGTGTGCATATGCTATGCACCCAAACACCCTAAAGTGATCAACAACAGTCTTCAATCCACTACAAGCTTCTTGAGGAGTCATATTCTTAACAGAAAATGTGGGACTTCTATTTAAGATATGAACTGACCATAGCACAGCTTCAGGCCAAAAATTCTTGGGAATTCTTCCTTTGACTAGCAGACTTCGAACCATGTTGAGAATGGTGCGATTTTTCCTCTCACTTACACCATTTTGTTGTGGTGCATAGGCAGTGGTCAACTGTCTCTTGATGCCTTTCTCTTTGCAAAATGCCTCAAACTCCTTCGAACAGTACTCTCCCCCACGCTAAGTTCTTAGTGTTTTAATCTTCTTTTCTGATTCATTTTCAACTAGAGCTTTGAAGCTTTTGAATGCTTCAAATGCTTCTGATTTTTCCTGCAAGAAATAGATCCAAGTCTTTCTACTAAAATCATCAGTAAAGGAGATGAAATATTTCTTGTTACCATTTGAGATGGGATTTATTGGTCCACATAAATCAGAGTGAACCATCTCCAGGATTGATTGAGCCCTTGCTGCCTTGCCACTAGGAAAAGAGTCTCTTTTGTGCTTCCCAGTGATGCATTCTTCACACACCTTTGATGGAGGAGTTATCTCAGGTAAGCCAGTGACCATCCCTTTCTGGTGAAGTGTTCTCAAGCCATTAAAATTCAAATGGCCATATCTGTAGTGCCATCTCCACGGGTCATCTTCTTTGGCAAACAAGCAAGCCTGCACAGTCTTGATTTTCAAAGGAAACAATCTGTTGGAAGACATTTTTACAACAGCAATGGAACCCCTTTTTGGATCTTGTACTTCACACTCTCCTTTATAGATTGTAATCCTGTAACCTTTATCTTGTAGTTGACCAGCACTCAGCAAATTTGTCTTCAAATCAGGAATATAAAAAACATTTGAGATAGTTTCAATAAAGTCATTTTTGGTTCTGATTTGAATATCTCCCTTACCCATCACTTTCACTGTTGATTTGTCACCAAAACTTACTACTGTGTAAAAGCTTTCATCCAAATTAATAAAGGAAGACTTACATCCACTCATGTGATTGCTGCAGCCTGTGTCCACATACCATGTCTCCTGATCAGTTTCTGTCAGTGCATGAAAAGCCATCAAAAGTGTCTCTTCCTCTTTCTTTTTCTCCACAAAGTGTGACTTTTCTCCTTTTTCTTTTGGTAACTTCGTATAACACTCATTCTTGTAGTGCCCAAAATTTCCACATCTATAGCACTCCACTTTTGCCTTATCAAAGTGATATGCTCCTTTTTCTTCGGAGTCATCGTCTCTTTTGAAACCATGAGATGACTTGCTGTCATCTCTATGTCCAGACCGTCCACCACCTCGATGACCACGACCACCTCTTCCTCTACTACGTCCACCTCTTCCACGACCTCTTCCTCCCCTAGAACTTGAGGGCTCAGAAAAAGTGGAAGCTTTTAAAGCTGTTTGTTCTTCACTGGCAGTGGTGCGGTTAAGTCTTTGTTCATGCACTAACAAAGAGCTTTGTAGTTCATCCACTCGTAACTCAGCAACATTCTTTGCCTCCTCAATTGAACAGACAATGTAGTCAAATTTTGGAGTCAATGATCTCATAATTTTCTCCACAACTTTCACTTCTTCCATGGTGCCACCATTGGATCTCATCTTGCTTGCTATTCCCAGGGTTCTAGCAAAGAAATCAGTGATGGACTCTCCTGATTTCATTTGTAGAGTTTCAAAATCCCTTGTTAGAGTTTGAAGCACTGCACGCTTCACCCTATCTGACCCTTCATATTTCTTCTTCAAAGAATCCCATATTTGTTTGGAGGTCTCCTTCTCGAGTATAGTCTCTAGGATAGATCGATCAAGTGCCTGAAAAAGGTAATTTTTCACCTTCAAGTCCTTCAGCTTCTGTTCATCAACCCTCTTTTGTTGTTGTTCAGTCAACACAACTCCCTCTGCTAGGGCGTCAATTCCTGATTCCACAAGATTCCAGTACTCCTTTGACCTGAGAAAATTCTCCATCAGCATGCTCCAATGGTCGTAATGACCATCAAATCGTGGAATCGCTGGTTGAACATAACTCTCAGTGGCTTTGTCAGTTGCCATTGTTTCTTGCTGCTGCAAGACACAATCTTTCACTTTTTTTTTCCAAGTTTGTTCAGACCCAGAAGGGGCTCTGATACCAAATGTTAAAAACTGAAATTAACTTAAATGTAAAGGATGCTTGAACATAATATTTCGCAGTGTTAAAGATACTGCAGGTTTCCTCTCTTATATATCTGAAAAACAAAGCTTACAAAATAACAATCTCCACAATAACCACTAACACAACAACAGCAGATTTTGTGGAGTTCAACTACCTTAAGCAACGGAACTAAATTTGAACGTGGTAAACAGACTAAACCACAACGTTAACTTCTATATTCTAGGACTCCAGCTTGACTTGGTCTCTTCATGGCCATGTCAGCTTTATTTAATTAAAACTAATTAAACTTAACAACTTTTAACAGCGGTTGGGTTGGGGTGACAAAAATTGGCAGCCATGGCATATCTGCCATGAATGGCAGTAAAGGTGATTAAAGACGATGGTGAAGGGTAATTAAAAACCATCGCTTAGCATAGTCCAGTGAAACTGGATCAGCAATGACCGCCTCATGAATCATTTTTTCTTGTATTGCTTTCTCTCGAACTTCTAAATCTTGGTTTCAGATGGTACGGGAGATATCTTGTTGAGTAAGCCTATACCAAAATGTGAAGCTCTTTCTGCTAAAAACCCACGAGAAACCCTTTTATATCCCAACCCATCAAAACATCTGGGTCCAATGAGCATACAATTTTTATAAAATGATCAAATAAGTACTTCTCCTCATAAAAAACCAACACCTTGCAGAGCAAGAAATTCCATCAAGAATCCTGCAAAAGAAAAGCATAATAAGCTACTGTAAAATGCCAGCTAGTACTAGTAATAACCTTACAGTTCTTAAATATTACAAAGGTTTTAATGTCTTCCAGGAAGATGCACCGAGTCATACTCAATGTAGGAGAATAATCAGACTAAAGATAAGTATGTAAAATTTCAACACTGATTTTACCTCTGAGAACTTTCAGCTTTACTGTGCAAAAGCACAAAACTTCAACAATAGAATCACTATCATTCTGAATAGCAGGAGAGATCAAATTGATGGCATCATACCGAGGATCAGGTCAAAAATCTCCTCTTGATTCTGCTTGAACCTGTCGCCCAATGTTGCATTCAAGTTGTATTAGTGCAAATGCTCATAAATTATTTGAACCAGTGAAGGTTACAGGGAAATTTAATTTAATTTAATTTATTTAAACAAAAAGACGTACACAAAACAAAGGTTAATCGCGATATTCTTACATAAAACAAGATGAGAAAGAATTTTTTTAAATAGTACAATACATTAAATAAGCACAAATCTTTTACAAAAAACCATTTGGATTTGCTAAATCAGATGCAAAGTAAATAAAAGGTAGACACTAATTTTTCATATGCATAAACTCAAAACTAACACAAAAATAAATTAAGTAATAAAGCTATATGCGACCTTAAGAAAGCAAACTGAGACTGAGTTTGTTGCACTCTTCTATGTTTATTGTGAGTTTTGTCGGATGTATCGCAAAGCGACGTCGTATATTGATTTGAGTGCTGCTATTTGATTCTTCTTTAGTTTTTGGTAAATATTCATTTATTCTGGGTTTTTTGGCCCGTCGCTGCTTTTATTTTGTTTGTATTTTTTTTTTCTTTTTGGGTAAAATACATTTTTTGTTATACTGTACTTTCCTTTCCTGTTGCACCAAGGTTTGAGTCTTCCTCTATTAAATTAAATTAATTTTGGACAGTGAAAATCCCTGTATAAAATAAAAAAAATAAAAATTTAACAAATTCAGAAACATGAGACAAAACTCACGGCTTTTTCTTGAATGATCTAGAAATAACCCCATTCTCTCAATTTAGAACCAATGAGGTTTTGACACTTGTGATATTCCAGCAAGATTGACAGTTTCAACAAAAAAGAAAAAAAAATACTAAATTTTTTTACACATGTCAAAATCACATTAGTTGTAAAGACGAGCTCCTCCTCAAATTTAAGGAGCCAAACTTACCTTTAGTAAGTATATTATTCATCAAGTTTTCGCAATAGGCACGTAGGTAGAAAATAAATCCTCAACCTATTATTAACTAACTAAATTCTTGGTAAGCATTTTATAGTATAGTTAGGTCTGTCTCTCACTTTGCAGAAGTGCTAAGTATGTCTTCAGTCGTTGCTCTGATTGCTCCCAATTCAGCAGGGGGTGAGAGTGGCTTAGGCTGTTTGGACGAACTTTATCTGCTATGTCTGGACGAATATCAAACTGCTACAGGCAGGTCGTGTACCTTCCCCACCAACTCCAGTGTTGCCTTACCACACAAAATAGGAGCCTTACCAATTTTTTCAATTCAACTGAATCTAGATCTTGAAATTCAGGCACAGCACGTTGACCAATTTTTCTTTTCAGCTTTGCATATAGTTTATCAATTCGTTTGTTGAAATGTACAAGCCGTACAATGTATGGTGTTCCTCGCTTTATGACAACATTCCCCTTATATTTCTTTTTTTAAAATTGTCTTTCGAATCCTTTGTTCACTTTCACATTAATGTCATGTGTATACTTGTAATCATTTGTGTCAAAAAGAAAGAACAATGAATTGGAAAGAAAACTAGCTAAGGCATCGTAATGATCATAAAAAAGTGCTTGCAGAACCGGTCGGTCATATACCTTTATAGCGTCTGTTTTTGTTACCTCAAATACGTGCACATATCCACCGCTACATTCATCAAAAAGGGCTGCATATAATAAAGCCCTTATCAAATGCTGTAACAATTCATTTGAACTCTGAACTTTCAGATTGCAATGATTCAGGTATTTCCAAACATGTGGGCCACCACTTCCACTCCTGTTGACGCCAAAAAGTGGTTCTTTGACTTAGAGGGTCAACTTAGTAAATTTGTGTCTTCGGTAGACTTGATGCTTCGGTAGGCTGTGCGATCTGTAATAAAAGCAAGCGCACGGTAAGACCTAGGGCACCGGTGTGGTACCGGCCGAAGGCTCTCCGATGCTTAAGTAAGTTCGGGAATAGAAAGTTCAACTGACAGATCAATAGGCTTGTATGCCGTAAGTTCTGATTACCTCTATTTTGGGATAGTTGGCCTCCTTTTATAGCTCTTGGGAGGTGTGCATTTTGTTGATTATTTCGATGTGGGACTGTGGGCGTCGCTTGGGAGCGCGCCACGTGTCCCAGGAGAGGGCGTTGCCCTAATGGAGAGATCGGTAGGTAGGGTGCCGAGGGTGCCTCTGACCAAGCCCAGTTTCCTCCACGTGTCTTGTCCTTATTGGCTGTTTAATTTGGGTGTAAACAGGAGTCCCCCAAGTTCTCGAGCGAGATCTCACGGTCGGGGACTTGTATGTCCTTCGGTAATCACTCGGTTAATATACCGTTCGGTAGTCTGTCAGGGAGGCGCGCTAGGGCCTTGTCCTGGTGCCGATCGATTTCAAAGACTTGGCCGGAAACTCAAGAGTCGCCACTTCGAGGGTTACCGTTCGGCAGGTCATAGTACGTTTAAAGGGTCCCGAGAGATTCTTGCCGATGCCCCGTTAACTTAGGCGAGTTTGGTATCTTTTCATGCGACCTTGCGCACAGTGAGGGGTAATGATGGGACAGAATGTCGCTTCGTCTTCTGTACCCAGCGTGCTCTCAGGGATCCCATTTGGCGCTCGACACGTGGCGTGTCTTATCACGCGGAGCAGCGCCATTAATGCGTCGTTTGGGATTTCGAGGAATACCGTTGCAACTTTCGTCCTATAAATAGAGGGAGTCTCTGAGGCAAAACTCACTTTGCATTTGTGAGTAAGGCGAGAGCTCTGTCCAGGCGATTTCTGACGAAGGCGAACGGTAACATAGGCGATTTCCGGTGTGATCAAACGGCAATACAGGCGATTTCCGGTGACAGCAAACGGCACTTAGAAGCGATTTGGGCCTTTTGCTTCCAATACACAAGGTACCGTTCGACAACTTTGCAATTTTCATTTCTTCTTTTCATTGTGCATACGTCCTTCCATGGTTTGAACTAGACTAGAACTTTATGCAAGTGGGATGTGGTTCGGTAGTCTAGTTGCCATGGGTAGAGACGTAGGCATCGGTAGGATAGATCCGTGCATGGCCCTTAGTTTCCTTCCGTTGCTTTTGTAGATGTCTGATAGCGAGTCGGGATTCGAGAGTGAGCCCAACGCCTTTGAGGAGGAGTCTCCAGATAGGGGGAAGACTACCGATAGTGAAGAGTCACCCCAAGATACCGATAGCGATAGCGGTTCTGAGGTGGAAGTGGTGGGTGAGAGGTTCAGACCTGCGCCTACCCATGGGATCGGTAAGGGGCTCATGACTAGCCAGCCCCTACCGTTGGCGATCGTTTATAGCAGCGGTCGTCAAGCTGGGTTGGGCTCGTATCCCGAGCCTGAAGAGAACGTTCGGACACCTGAGGCATCTTCCAGTCAACCTCCGGAGGCTTCCACTTCAGGCCGTGGAGAGCCTTCTGAGCCACCTTCCATGCCGAGGGTGACGATAGTAAACAGTGGCAACCCTCGGGTGCCGATGGGTGTACCGAGAGAGCAGCTCTTTGACGTAGACTACCTGCCGCCCAACAAGTTGACCTACCGAGAGCTGGCGAGGATCAGGGAGGAGTTCAAGATTCCCCAATCGGTAGGGATGAGGATCCCAAGCCCTACCAAATCTCTAAGCAATCCACAGGACGGTGAGGTTGCGTTCTTCACTGACGTCCTTCAGCAGGGCATTAGGCTACCGTTGCAGCCCCCAGTTCAGCGAATCTTAGCCCAGATTGGATATGCCCCTGGGCAGTTCAATCCGAACTTCTGGGCTGTTCTGATGGGGGTGGTAACGGCATTCGGGCTTGCCGATGAGGAGGGGCCTTCCTACGAACAGTTCTCCCACCTGTACAGCATCACCAAATCGAAGAGTACTGATCATGGTGGCTGGGTCCAGGCGAACTGTCTCAGGGCTTCCGAAAGGGGCCATTTTCTTACGGCAGTGCCAACCTCCCAGAAGTCCTGGAGGAATCGGCGGGTTCTCCTCTCTAGCGATTGGGAATCGCCCCCAGGGGTTCCCGTTCGCTTCCATATCCCAACTACCTTTCAGATTGCCGGTAGGTTGCCACCATGCCGATCGGTAGATCAGTTTGTTCGGTTCGATGGACTAACCTCTTTCGTTATTTTTGTAGGCAAGCTGAAGCAACCATCGGCAACACAGTCGGAGCTTCGGCAGATTGACAGAGTTCGGCTGAGAGTTCCCGCCGGTGACAGGGAATACCCACAATTCCTAGTTACCGAGAACCTCGTCAGAGCCCGTCTTGTGAACCCTGCCGAGAGTAAGTTCACTTGAGTTGTCTTTCTTTTTTTTTTTTTTTTTTTTTTGCTAACTCCACCGTTCCTGCAGTGTCAGAGGCCAGGAAGACTGCCGAGGCCAAGAAGATGTCGGAGACCTCAAAGAGGCGCCTCCAAGTGCTTTCGAAAGGGAAGAAGCAGAAACGGCATCCTGAGGCCTCGGCGGAGAGGGTCTCGGAGGCAGTCCCTGAGGAGCAGCCTCCTTCCGAACGGCACAGGCAACGCCATTGTTGCGTAGATACAGCTGCACCAAAATGGATTCAGTTGCATCCTCAACTTGTGATACTCGCAAGTGCACGAGCCGTTTGGTAGTATAGCATATGTAAGTGCGAGGTCGATCCCACGAGGATTGGTGATTGAAAGATCCAATTCATTTTTCCTACACAAAACAGAAATGAAAAAGAAAGGAAATAAATAAAACAAGGAAGAAAGAAATAACTAACTCAAGTAGATAAGTTCCCAAGTTCAATTAGATTAATGGATTGATTCTAGCTAAAGTATGATTAAGCCATGGTGTGTGGTCATAACCTTGTGTTCCTAATTCCCTAATTTGATCATTTGTTGTCTAACCTAAAATTAAGCATTAGGAACCCATTAAGCATAGAAGAACATTTTAAACAACCAAGTATGTATCTAATCCCTGTTGTCGAATGTCCATACATACTCTTCCTATTCATAGTTCAATTCGAATTAAAGCATGGTGTCTACTCTTAATTCAAACCAAGATAGCTAACATGCAAGCCTAAATGGTGATCAATCATTCAAACTAACATATTAACTTATAAGCATAATGAATAAGAACAAAAATCATAATTGAAACTTGGAAACTAATCAAACTTGAAACTAAAGAAAAGAATTTACATAACAATGAAAATTAAAGTAGAACTTGGAAAGACTTAAAGGAAAATTTCAGCACAAAGATCTCATTATAACAATTGAAAACTAGAAAGAGAAACTAAGAGAATTTGAGGGAGAGAAGGGAAGGGAGCTCTAGAGAAGTGTTTGAGAGCTCCCCCCCTTGGAGTGTGTTTACAAGCTTGGGAAACCTCACTATATATAGGCCTAAGGAAGCTGAAAATCTGAATTAAGTATGGCTAATGCATACAACACTTGTTTTATAAAATCTGAAATGGTTGATGCACTTCACTAATGCATACAACACTTCCATTATAAAATCTGAAATGGTTGATGCACTTCACTAATAAATCCCACCAGCAGCCCTAGCTCATCTTCATGTCACCATGACCAAGCTTCCAACCAGAAATAATAGCTCATCCTGAGGTCAGCATGACCAGCAACTTCAAGGGCTTACGAATTGGGCTTCCCTTAAGCAAATTAAGACTTTAAGCACTCAAACTTGAAGTTCAGAATGTCTTCTTTCCAGCCATATATCATTTGGGCCAATCCAAGGTCGGAGGAGGAAGTTAAGGCCAAAACAAATTGCTAACTCATTTTGCGCGCTGATAAAATCCATCCTGAGCATGGCTCTGTATTTGCTAGGTAACAGACTCCATATTTATCCAATGGGGCTGAATTTTGGATATGTTATATTACACACCCATTGGAACAACTTTCATGAAGAATGTGGCCTCATCCGAGCTATTTAGGTTGCTGAAATAAAGCTTGCAATATGACCTACGAAACTGGACTGGCAGGGGGCTGTAGCCAAAATGAGTTTGTCTTTAAGCTCTTCATCCATTCATCCAAATTAGGCCTTAACATGCTTGAATTGCATGAATTATGCTCTCTAAAGCCATCATTATTACCTAAAGCTCAATGAACTGAAAGATAAACACAAAAAGGATTAAAAGCACAAGTTTAACTCAAAAACATAACCAAATCATAAGCTAGAAGGGTACAAAATGATATACAATTATGAACCGATCAAATACCCCCAAACCTAGATTTTGCTAGTCCTCGAGCAAAACAACACAAAACAAAGTTAAAAACAAAACAAGAAGTTAACTAGACCACTTTCGTAGGTAACTCGATTGCATTGAGCGAATGCAACAAGCCTTTAAACCTCTAGGCATCCCTAGTAGGAGGAGTTGTGTCTCCTGAGGGTTTAACAGATACGATACCCACAAACGTTTTTCTAACTCTACAAAACAAAATGGTTAGAAAACTTATTAGATTTGTTAGTCCTTAAGCAAAACCAAAAACAAAAACAAACATAAATACATTAACAAAAACAAAAAAAATAAAACAAAAAGAAAAACAATTAAAAAAATAAAAAGAACTCAAAACAATCTTTCCGAACATTTTCTGAAGAGAAATGACTCATGCACATGACTCAAAAGTTTTTAACAATAAAAGCTCAATTTTGGACATTATTCACAAAGCGGCAAAGTTCAAAACATAATATGCTCAAAGTGTGGTAGTGTGATAGCCAAATGCAACAAATTCCCCAATCTTAGTTTTCACATAATTTCAAAAATCATACAAAGCACAAATTCAACTTCAAATCTCACCAAAATTGTCCTCTCACAAATGAATCACTCGGAAGAGGGCTACAATGCAACACTCAGTTATAAACATGAGATTAGAGTTAAACCATAAGGGACTTAACTCGCAATAGAAAGATGAAGAACTTGCATTAATATGATCTCAAGAAGGATGCCAAACACTTAAAAGTAGAAAAATAAATGCAATTCAACCACATGACATTTAAGATCAATTTAGGTCTTTAGCATAGGTTGTAATGGGGCCAAGGGTGTAAGGTGAGTAAGAAATGAAGGGTATGGATAAAACAAAGTCCAAGAAACTCAAAATATAAGAGCATAAAACAATTGTTTACAAGACTTCGAATCATCACGATTAGATTTTTTCTTTTACACGATCAAAACTCCTTATACCTTCATTTACAATTATTCATACTCCTTTCCTTGAATTGAACAAACACCAATTTATTTAGAAGGCCCAAAAATGAAACCCAAAAATGAAATTTCATTCAACCACCACTTAATCACAACTTTCTCTTTTCTTTCACCAATTGTGTGAATTTTTTTTTTATTATTATTTTTTTTTTTGATGTAATATCCCTTCCCAAACTTAGCTTGAAAAACACATCCAAATTAGAGCTCATGAATTCCTTAGAAAGGTAAATATTTGTTTTTCGGGCTAAGGCGAGGAAATATAATTGGTAAAATGAAAGAAAAGGTTTACATGTAGGCTCAAAATGGTAAACAATGGAAAATCATGCTTAAGCATGCATAAGGTTAGCTTGAAAGGCACAAACGATCCAAAGAAGGCCTTAATATCACTTCTTAAAATGTCATGAAGTCAAATTGCATAAGAATGAATGACTTTTAAGTGATCAACCAAATCAATGAATAATGAGATCAAACAACAACTTTGATGACAAGAAAATAAGAGTATGTGTATAACACTCATGAATTGAAGTACAAGGCTCAAAAGCTCACTTTATATGGTTATATAAGTCTAATTTATGCTTGATACAATTCTTTGGGTCATGCAAATCCTTTAATTGGAAAATTATGAAACAAATGGCAAGTGCAAAGAAGGTTTCGAACATGTCATGCTAGAACGATGCCAAATTAATTAATTAATTAATTATTATTTTTTACAATAAAAATTTACAAGGAAAAAAATAAATAATAAATAAAATTCAATTTTTTATTTAAGTCATGCAACATTTATCACAATCTCATCAAATGTGTTCGGAAAGTGACTAAACAAAACAAGATTCAAAACAAGAAAGAAATTTAAATTTTTTTTTAAATTTTTTTTATAAAGAAAAACCAAGTTTACTTGCTAAACTCCAATACCCCCAAACCTAGAAATGAGCATTGTCCTCAATGTTTAAAAATTAGCCACAAACAATGTCATAACAACAAATGAAAGGTATTAAAGCAAATTAAAAAAAAATCACAAAATCACAAAAGAAAACAAAAACAAAATAATTATAAAATAAAAATTACAACACAACCAAACAAACAAACAAAAAAAATGAAACAGTAAACCCTAATCACACAATTCCGAAACCCAAAAAAATTTTGAAGCCCAAAGCCCACAATTTTGAAACACAAACCACGGTGAATTTAACCCACTTTGAAACCCAAACTAAAGTGAAACCCGACCCTCAATTTGTTTTCATTTCCGGCTTTTTATTATTATTTAGTTTTGTAAAAACAAACTATCGAACCGTGAATAGCAACACAAAGAGCGGGATTTTAACATGGGTCATGATGTCTCGGTTCAGTGTAAGGGACCAACAGACAGGGTGAGACACGTGTCGACACATAGAGGCGCCGCAGACTCCACAAGCAAAAATTACGGGCTCATGGAAAGGCGCGAAGACTTTACTGAACGCGTTCGTTCAGAAAAGACACGTCGTGATAAATGAGTTGGGTATGGTTGGAAGGCGAGAAGGTTGTGGGACTCAAGGAATGCTGGAGATTCAGAAAATGCTCAGATGCTGCAATGGCTAGGGTTTGTCAAAGACTAAGTCTATAAGAAAGGGTGAAAAAAAAAACGCAAACTCAGAAACACACAAAAGAGAAAAGAAAGAAAGAAGAAAAGAGAGTGAGAAATCAAATGGCCTCTAACTACCCATTTTCGTTGGATCTCAACCTAGCTCCACCGACTCAGACACGAGGCCAAGCAGCGGCACCAGTATGGATGCCCTACTTTGCTTCCGCACGGGGGCCTGTGACAGTAACTGACTCAATACTCCTGGACAACGATGTTGCCATTGGAGTGGGCAGAAATCTGGTGACTCCTAAAGATATACGTGTTCTGGGGACAAGGGATGACAACCGGGTCGTGAGCGATGCCCTGGCACTGAGCGTGCAGAGTACGGCAACAGTCGCAAGTTTGGGTCATCGCCTACTTGCGAAGTCCCATGAGGTAGAGGTGCTGAAAGGTCAGTTGGCGGCGGAGCGAAGTATGGTTGAGGAGTGTCAGACTGCTATAAAAAGCTTGAAAAGGGAGAGGTCAAGGATAGTGGAGGTGAATCGACACCAGCTAGAAGTATTGCGGGACGAAAATAGAAACCTATCAAAGATGGTAGAGTTGTACTCTCGCGACATGCGAAAACAGCTGGAAGACCTAGACAGACCGGGTAAACGCAAACAAGCAGATCGCGAGAGTAGTTACGCTCAAGCTAAGATTGCGATCTTTGGGAGCTCAAGTGATGAGCCCCAAGAAGCTGTGCGTGAAGCCCCGGAAGAGGACAGCCAGAAGGCCAAACTCAAAGCTCCAATGGTCGAGACACCAAGCACCGAGAAGAAATGATTTCCTACTGCATTATTGTTGTTTTTATTTTATTTTGTTGTTTTTGTATTTTCGTTATTTTGTTTTGAAAATAAAATAGTAAAGTTGCAGAAGAAAAAAAAAAGAAAAAAAAAGAAAACGGAAATGAAAGCACACTTCCCAAACTTAAATCAAATAAAGACGACAAACGGAAAAGAAAGCACAGTTCCCTAACTAAAATAAAATAAAGATGACAGCCGAAAGGAAAAAGCAAAAACACAAAGCTCTAGAAAATGAAAGTAACGGGCAAAAACATAAAACACCAGAAAACACGGAAAAAAGAAAAGTAAAGTGAAAGTAAAGGTGCTCCCCCTTGAAGCGATTAGGTCGAGCATGCCCGGGAAATCCGAAATGGTGTTGGCTTTCTCTCATCAGCGTATGTCTATTTAAACCACACCTCTGCAAGCGGATGATACCCAGCATTTCTTCCTGCAAACTCAAGGAAAAACATCAAAAAATTCAGAAGCAAAACAAATGGCATCCTCATGCACTCACCTTGATGATCTCAACCTTGAGCTCTCACTTGCACCACCGAATGCCCAGACAAGGGCTCCTCCAAACACTGTCTTTCCAAACTCTACATATCATCACGGTACGGCCTCAAACTTTGCTGAGATAATACCGAACTTTTCTGAGGCAATGCCGAACAGAGCAGCGCTGCTGGGAGGCATGATTGGTAACAAGCTCACACCGACAGATCATCTGCATGTGGCACAGAGGTCTGACAAGGCAGCGGTGGAGGAGTCCCATAATTTAACTGTACTCCATGCGGTCTCGGCTACCAATTTGGGCATGCGATTGCTGGCGAGAACACGGGAGTGTGCCGCAATGAGCGAGGAAATAGCTTCCTTGAAGGCTATGGTGGCAGACTTGCAGAAGCGGCTCTATTGTGCCAATCAGCACGTGGAAGCACTGCAGAGAAAAAATGAGGACCATGTTGAGCTGCTGCAGATTCTGCAAGTAAGAGAAAACAGAGGCATGCCATGAAGATGAAGATGAAGATGAAGAAGTTGTTTTTATTTTTAATTGTTTTTATTTTTGTTTTGTTTTGTTTTCTTTTTGTTTTTTTTTTGTTTTTTGTTTTTATGCAATGTTTGAAATTAAAAAAAAAATTTGTTTTAACACTCAGAAATAAACTAACTAACCATACCACGTAAATAAATAAATAAACTAACATAACAAAACAAAAACAAAAACAGAAACAAAACAAAAACAAAGACTCAACAGAAAAGAAAACAAAGAAAATAAAGAAAACTTAATTTAAAAAACACACAATATACAAGCAACTCACGGATGACCAGTTAAGGGCCTCAGAAAACACAGCCAGGGGATCCGGGAAGGTTGGAGGGGTCACAATGGTCCCGCTTAAAACCCAAACTTCTTAGACACCGAAGGTGTCGCCTAAAGAACTCCTAAACACTGTATTAACGGAAGTGCTCACTGAGGTTACCATAAGTCGGCTCATATGAAAAATCTTTTTTTTTTATTTTAAATTTTTTAAGATAAGAAATAAAAACAAATTAAGATAAAATGGAACAACAAACCATAAACGAAAATGAACTAAGTACCCTAAACAAATTCAAACAAACAACATAAATTGTTGTACTAAAAGAAACAAACCAATAAACCAAAGAAAAACACAAACAGCACTTTCTATCACCCGTTTATCACCATTTGGACAGATTCGTTTCTCTGTTTTTCAGCTTCGACCTGTGTTCAGTTTTTAGGCTATAACTTTCCAACCGTAAGTCCAAATTTTACGTTCTTTATATGGTTGGATTCAGCACAGAAAAACAAAGAACTCAATGCGGACCAAAAGGTAAAAACAATGACGGAAATAAACATAATTCAAAGAAGAGAAAGGATTGAAATGCTCCCCCTTGAAGCGATTAGGTCGAATGTGATGCACTTGGAGGTCGCGACTTCTCCCATTGCTCCACACTACCCATTCTTATGATTGAGGTTGCCATCTCTCTCCATTTTTATTAAGCTATCATAAATTGCTAAAACAAACACACAAACTTGAAATGGAATTAAAAGGATTAGGAAATAAAAACTAAAATGAAAAGGAAAATCAACACACATCCAATTCCATGCTTCAAAGCAACAAGCACCAATGGGTTGTGTAAGCTGGGACTTAAACCCAGTTCTCTTGCTTGTTGGGCAATTGTCCTTTTCTGTTGGACTACAAACACAACTTGTCCATTAACGTCATTAACTTTAAAACTTGAAATTGTCTAGAAAAACATGAAAATGAAAAATAAAAATAAAACAAGTAGGGAAAAGAAATAGAACCAAACTAAGTTGCCAATCCCCGGCAACGGCGCCAAAAACTTGTTGCGTAGATACAGCTGCACCAAAATGGATTCAGTTGCATCCTCAACTTGTGATACTCGCAAGTGCACGAGCCGTTTGGTAGTATAGCATATGTAAGTGCGAGGTCGATCCCACGAGGATTGGTGATTGAAAGATCCAATTCATTTTTCCTACACAAAACAGAAATGAAAAAGAAAGGAAATAAATAAAACAAGGAAGAAAGAAATAACTAACTCAAGTAGATAAGTTCCCAAGTTCAATTAGATTAATGGATTGATTCTAGCTAAAGTATGATTAAGCCATGGTGTGTGGTCATAACCTTGTGTTCCTAATTCCCTAATTTGATCATTTGTTGTCTAACCTAAAATTAAGCATTAGGAACCCATTAAGCATAGAAGAACATTTTAAACAACCAAGTATGTATCTAATCCCTGTTGTCGAATGTCCATACATACTCTTCCTATTCATAGTTCAATTCGAATTAAAGCATGGTGTCTACTCTTAATTCAAACCAAGATAGCTAACATGCAAGCCTAAATGGTGATCAATCATTCAAACTAACATATTAACTTATAAGCATAATGAATAAGAACAAAAATCATAATTGAAACTTGGAAACTAATCAAACTTGAAACTAAAGAAAAGAATTTACATAACAATGAAAATTAAAGTAGAACTTGGAAAGACTTAAAGGAAAATTTCAGCACAAAGATCTCATTATAACAATTGAAAACTAGAAAGAGAAACTAAGAGAATTTGAGGGAGAGAAGGGAAGGGAGCTCTAGAGAAGTGTTTGAGAGCTCCCCCCCTTGGAGTGTGTTTACAAGCTTGGGAAACCTCACTATATATAGGCCTAAGGAAGCTGAAAATCTGAATTAAGTATGGCTAATGCATACAACACTTGTTTTATAAAATCTGAAATGGTTGATGCACTTCACTAATGCATACAACACTTCCATTATAAAATCTGAAATGGTTGATGCACTTCACTAATAAATCCCACCAGCAGCCCTAGCTCATCTTCATGTCACCATGACCAAGCTTCCAACCAGAAATAATAGCTCATCCTGAGGTCAGCATGACCAGCAACTTCAAGGGCTTACGAATTGGGCTTCCCTTAAGCAAATTAAGACTTTAAGCACTCAAACTTGAAGTTCAGAATGTCTTCTTTCCAGCCATATATCATTTGGGCCAATCCAAGGTCGGAGGAGGAAGTTAAGGCCAAAACAAATTGCTAACTCATTTTGCGCGCTGATAAAATCCATCCTGAGCATGGCTCTGTGTTTGCTAGGTAACAGACTCCATATTTATCCAATGGGGCTGAATTTTGGATATGTTATATTACACACCCATTGGAACAACTTTCATGAAGAATGTGGCCTCATCCGAGCTATGTAGGTTGCTGAAACAAAGCTTGCAATATGACCTACGAAACTGGACTGGCAGGGGGCTGTAGCCAAAATGAGTTTGTCTTTAAGCTCTTCATCCATTCATCCAAATTAGGCCTTAACATGCTTGAATTGCATGAATTATGCTCTCTAAAGCCATCATTATTACCTAAAGCTCAATGAACTGAAAGATAAACACAAAAAGGATTAAAAGCACAAGTTTAACTCAAAAACATAACCAAATCATAAGCTAGAAGGGTACAAAATGATATACAATTATGAACCGATCAGCCATGCCGAGCCCGTGAGTAGAAGGGCACCTGTCAACGAGCTGGCGCCCATTCCGAGCCAGGGTGCCGATGCCGCTTCGTCCAAGGCGTCCGGGAAACGGCCCGTGACGGTGGACCTGGATGCCGCCTCGACTCCCAAGCGCGTCCGGCTTGCCGATTCCCAGAGGGCCATCTTCGCGGTTGAGGACGAGGAGTGCCCTGCCGAAGCAGTGACACTTGCCTGTCCATCCAAGACAGTTCAGTTTGCGAACCACATGATCCTGGGTTCGCAGATGAAGCTGTCTGAAATCGACGAGCTGCCGAAGAGGGCTCTTCGGGAAGAGGCGGGGCGTGCCTTCCGTCTCCAGGCCACGGTAACCTTCTGATTCCCCTCTTGTTTTCGTTGTTGTTATGCTTTGTTCGGTACTAACTTGTGGCTTCACTTTTCAGGCGTCGATGGACATGTGGCTGTGCATGAGGAGGGCGATCAATGCTGCCGAGCGTGCCAAACGGCTGTACGAGGATGGCCGTTCCAAGGTTGCCGAAGCAGCCAAGGCCCTCCAGGATCACGCCAACCTCATGCAGGACATGCACGCTGCCGAACGGCAGATCCAAGCGCACGAGGCGAAGCTCGCCGAGATGCGCGAGGCTCTGGATGGCGCTGAGCAGGCGGCCAGGGATGCCGAAGGAGCGAAGGTGGCGGCGCGGACGGCACTGGAGGCGTCCGAGAGGTCGAAGGCAGCGGAGATAGAGGCTGCCGTTAACGAAGCTATCGGGGGATACCGTTCTTCCTCCGAGTTCACCTCCTTGGTGGATAACGAAGTGGCTTCGGAAATGGCGGACCTCATCTACCGTTTCAAGCGGTTTAATCCGGGCCAGAAGCTGAACCTGAACTTCACTGCCGATCCTCCTCCCCTACCGGAAGGCATCACAGAGGAGATGATCGAGGAATATGAGGGGGAAGATGCCCCTGAAGATGCCGAAGGTCCGGACGCCGAGGATGCCCCTGACGCGACCGTTGATGCCGTGGTTGAGGCTACTGAAGACCAGGGAGGGCGTGCTGGCGAGGCTTGAGCTGTATTTTTATAATAGTAATTTTTTGTATTTTAATTGCCGTTGGCAAAATTTCCGAACATATTAATGCCGAGGGCATTTTTAATTTGAAGTAACTTGCCTTTTCAGACTTGCGTTTTTTTGTTAATTGCACTTTGAATTCTTATCGATGCTTGTTACTGCCGTAGGCTAATAACTGTAGGATAATTACTGATTGGGCCGTTGGCCACTTAGGAGTAGGTTTGCTTTGGATTTAACCAAGGTGCCCTTACCTTCGGTATACAAACCAAAGCATCGGTAGAAACAAGGTCCCACAAAGCCCTTCGCCTATGGAGATGCCGTGGGCATGTCTAGGATACCGTATAGCCTTGTAGTCTTTTGCACGATGAGAATACCGTAGGTAATTCTAGGGCATTGTACTGCCGTAGGCTTGTACACTATTAACGTGGAAAATTGACAAGCTAAGTTGGAATCGGTAGTAAGCATGTAGTGGTGTAATTTGAATTGCCGTAGGCAACGTTACTGTGGCTCATTTCAGTGAGCCCTACCGAAACAATTTTTTGAACGGATACCGTTAGGGTGTTACGTTCTGAATGTATGGAACCGGATAATCTCATTTTATTTATATATGCCGTGGGCAAAAATACAAACTCCTCCCTGCCGTTGGCTAGGGGGCTTTATTTAAAATAACTCTTGAGATGGTCCACATTCCACGGGTGACCGAGGGTCTTCCCATCTGTGCCTCGGAGCCTGTAAGTACCGGAACGTAGGATGCCGATGACTTCGTAAGGTCCTTCCCAAGAAGGTCCGAGGGTTCCTTCCGTTGGGTTTTTGGTTGCAAGCGAAACCTTGCGCATGACCCAGTCCCCAACTCTGAAGGAACGCGGTTTGACCCTTGAGTCGTAGTACCGAGAGACGCGCTGTTTGTAAGCTTCATTCCGAAGGTTGGCTACCGTTCGCCGTTCTTCGATTAAATCCAGGCTCATCGCGAGTGCTGCCTCGTTAGCCTTCGGCTCGAAGCTTTCCGTTCGGTAAGAAGACTCACCGATCTCAACTGGGACAACGGCTTCCGAGCCGAACGCAAGGTTGAAGGGAGTTTCTCCCGTGGAGGTTCGGTAGGATGTTCGTATGGCCCACAGAGCTTCGGGAAGCTTCTCCGGCCAAGCGCCCTTGGCATGGTTGAGCTGCCGTTTCAAGAGCTTCTTGATGATTTTGTTTACGGCCTCAACCTGGCCGTTCGATTGAGGGTGAGCTGGCGAGGCGAAGAACAGGTTAATTTTGAGGCGAGTGCAGAACTGTCTGAAGAGTTCCGAATCGAACTGCCTGCCGTTATCAGTGATGATGGCGTAAGGAATGCCGAATCGGCAACAGATGTTGGTCTAGACAAATTCTTCAACTCTGGCTGCCGTTATGGTGGCTAAGGCTTCGGCCTCAACCCATTTCGTGAAATAGTCCACGGCAACGATTGCGTATTTGACCTGTCCTTTACCTTGCGGCATTGGCCCGATTAGGTCGAGTCCCCATTGGGCGAATGGCCATGGGCTTACGATAGGTGTGAGGGGTTCGGCAGGTAGGTGCGGGATGTTACCGAACCTCTGGCATTTGTCGCACTTCTTTACCATCGCGATTGCATCCCTGTGCATGGATGGCCAGTAGTAGCCCTGCCGAAAGGCTTTGTGGGCCAGGGATTTAGAACCGGAGTGATCGCCGCAGACACCACTGTGGATCTCCCGAAGGACATATTCGCCCTGCTCTTCGGTGATGCATTTCATGTAGGGGGTCGAGTAGCCACGTTTGTACAGGATGTCGTTGATGACAATGTACCTCGTCGATCAGTAGCGCAGCTGTCTGGCCTTGGCCTTATCTGTAGGGAGGGTACCGTTCGTTAGGTAAGCATGAATAGGCGACATCCACGTATCGTTGTGCTCGACAGCGCAGATCTCGGCGGTGGCGGTGCTCGGAAGGGCCAATATCTCGACGGGGATCTTTCGACCTACTTTGTCGTTGATTGCCGAAGCCAATCTAGCGAGGGCGTCGGCATGACTGTTTTCGTTCCTTGGTATCTGCCGAATCTCGTACGCCTGGAACTTGTTTAGCAGTTGGTGTGCTGCCGTAAGATATGCCGTCATGGATGCGTCTTTAGCTGCGAAGTCGGCAGTCACCTGGTTCACTATTAGCTACGAGTCGCTGTAGATGCTGATCTGAATTGCCCCCATGCTTCTGGCGAGCCGTAGGCCAGCCAAAAGTGCCTCGTATTCGGCTTCGTTGTTGGACGTTCGGAAGCCAAACCTGATGGCGTATTCAATTTTGACTCCATCGGGAGCGGTGAGTACCAGACCTGCTCCGCATCCTTGCTGGTTTGCCGAACCGTCAACATGCAGGACCCAGAGAGGAGTTGACTGGTCGAGACGACTGCCGTTCGGTAGTCCTTCCTGTGGAGGGGTTTCCTCAGTTTCTGAAGGTTCCGAAGGTGTCAGTTCAGCGATGAAGTCTGCTACGGCCTGTCCCTTTTCGGCAGGCCTAGGTTTGAACTGTACGTCGAATTCTCCTAGCTCGATCGCCCATTTCACCAGCCTTCCGGATGTTTCTGGTTTTTGAAAAACTTGCCGAAGGGGCTGGTTGGTTAGAACGATGATGGTGTGGGCCTGAAAATAGGGCCTTAACTGCCGGGCAGAAACGACCAGAGCTAAAGCCAGCTGCTCGAGTGGGGGGTACCGAGACTCTGCCCCCTGAAGGGCCTTACTGACGTAGAAGATCGGCAGCTCTGCCTTCTCTGGGATCCGTATCAGTACCGAGCTGACGACAGTGTTGGATACCGACAGATATAGAGAGAGCGTTTCTCCAGGGAGGGGTTTCGACAGTAGCGGTGCTCGGCCCATGTAGTCCTTCAAGTCTTGAAATGCCTTATCGCATTCGGCAGTCCACTGTATATGGTGTTTGCCCCCTTTCAAGGCTTTGAAGAACGGTGCACATTTGTCTGTAGCTTTGGAGATGAAGCGAGTGAGGGCTGCCACTCGTCCGGTAAGGCTCTGGATGTCCTTCTGTGTCTTCGGCACCTCCATGTCGATTATGGCCTTGATTTTATCGGGGTTCGCCTCAATACCTCTCTGGCTGATCATGAAACCGAGGAATCTCCCTGAAGATACGCCGAAGGCGCACTTCGTCGGGTTGAGTCTCATTCGGTAATCCTTCAAGATGCCGAACATGAGTGATAGGTTTTTCAAATGCTCCCCTGCCGTTCGACTCTTTACTAGCATGTCGTCTACGTAGACCTCCATGGTGCTACCGATCTGCTCAGCGAAGATTCGGTTGACCAGCCTCTGATATGTTGCCCCCGCATTCTTCAAGCCGAACGGCATGACGTTATAGCAGTACAGGCCTTTGTCAGTTATGAACGCCGTGTGTTCGCTATCGGCAGGGTGCATGAAGATCTGGTTGTATCCGGAGTATGCGTCCATGAAGCTGAGCAGCTCATGACCGGCAGTGGCGTCAACCAGCTGATCGATGCGCGGCAACGGGAAGCTATCCTTCGAACAGGCCTTATTGAGGTCGGTGTAGTCCTGGCACATTCGCCATCCGCCCTTTGCCTTCCGAACCATGACTGAGTTCGCCAGCCATTCCGGATATATGGCCTCTCGTATGAAGCCGATGGTCATGAGTTTGTCCACCTCGTTCTTCATGGCTTCATACCGTTCGGTATCGTAGGATCGGCGCTTTTGCCTGATAGGTTTGAATGCCGGTGAGATGCTCAGCTTGTGGCTGATGATGTCAGGTGATATGCCTGGCATGTCGTTGTAGGACCAAGCAAAGACTTCTGAGTTCTGCCGAAGGAACCGGATGAATTCGGCACGGAGGGTGGCGTTCAGCATGGTACCGATTCTCACACACCGGTCCGGTTGATTCTCGTCCAGCGCCACCGTTTCGAGATCTTCGGCAGGTTGTGCCACTGGAGTGGGAGTTTCCTCCCTTGGATCGTCCACTGGTTCATTGCCGTTCGGCAAGTCTGCGACCGTGAAGGTTTCCTTCTGCTTGTGGGGAGCTGCCGATTTCAACGCTGTGGCGTAGCAGTTCCGAGCGCTCAATTGATCGCCCCTGATTGCCCCCGTGCCGCAGCAGGTTGGGAATTTCATGAGTAGCATGTGGGGGGACAAGTGGGCCTTTATTTCCGTTAGAGTCGTTCGGCCGACAATCACGTTATACGCCGTAGGACAGTCTACCACAAGGAACTGGTCGTAGACCATGGTCCTTCGTGGTGCTGTGCCGAAGGCGATTGGCAGGCTGACTCTGCCGATTGGCTGGACCAGGTCTCCTGAAAAGCTAAGGAGAGGCGAGAGTTGCCGATTGACTTGGCTGTCATCTATTCCGAGTTCTTTGAATGCATCGGCGAAGATGACGTTTACCGAACTGCCATTGTCGATCAGGATTCGTCCGACATCGAACTCGACAATGTCGGCTCGGATGATCATAGGGTCGTTGTGTGGGTAGATGATCCCTTCTTCTTCTTCTTCGGAGAAGGTGATGGGTTCCCACCTGACCTTCGGCATCTTTGTATGCCGGCTGCTTTCAATGCCGAGGACTTGGGGGTATTGTGCCGCCCTGACATACTGCTTTATCGAACGGTTGGATGCTCCGGCAAGGGTTAGGCCTCCGCTGATGGTGCTGATCATGTTGATCTGCCGATTAGCGTTCGGAACTGGCGCCTGCTGAGGCCTGGCTATGTATTGGTCCAGTTTGCCTTCCCGGATTAACCGCTCAACGATTTTCCGCAGGCTTATGCAGTCCTCGGTGTTGTGGCTATTCTGCTGATGGTATCGGCAGAATTTTCCTGTATCCCTGCCGTCCTGCCGACTGGGCTTTCGGAAGGCTGGCTTCGGGATTATCTCGTTCTCGTTCATCAGCACTGCTTCATAGGAGGTGTTGAGCAGGGTGAACACCTCCGTCCCTTGGTGATGTGCCGTTAGTGGGGCTCGGTAGTTTTCCCTGCCGTACCTGCTCTTGTTTTTCTTGGAATGCCCCTTTTGGGAGCTTCCGGCATCTTTGCGTTTGTGACTTTCAGAGTACGCCGCAGTCTGGGTTGGTGGTGCGTACGGCGATGCCTGTGCCGTGGAGGGACGCTGTACTGGTTCGCTCTGCCGAGCCGTGGGCTCGGCCCTCGAGTTGAAGTATTCAGCCTTGGCGTGGATTGCCGCTTGCTTCATGAGTTCATCATACGTACGCCAATTGCTGCTGTGTACCAGATAACGAAAGTGTGAAGACCGTAGGCCACTCTTGAAGGCGCCGTAGGCTGCCCTGTCGTTGGTATCCGGACATCTCGAGTACTCGTGGCTGAATCGTGCGGCATACTCGCGCAATGGTTCGTCATCCCTCTGCCGGATGGTATACAGATCATCTGCAGAGTACAGTCTGTCTGTCTGAATCATGAAGTGGTTCAGGAAGATTTGCTTCAGCTCGTCGAAGGAGTCGACCGTCCCCGGTTCCAAACGGTAGAACCAATTCAGAGCTGCTTCCGTGAGTGAGGAAGGGAACAGAAGGCAAAGGCCTTCGTCGCTCAGCCCTCGGCATCCTACTGCCGATTGAAAAGAATGGAGGTGCGTCAGTGGATCCTCCACCCCTGTGTAGGGTGTTATGCGGAGGGGCTGCACATCCCTATCCTGCCGTGAGTGCCTTATGCGCTCGGTGAAGGGTCCTGGCCGAAGCCTTCCCTAGTCCGGCTCCTGTGAACGAGTCCGATCGTCCTCCATCTTCTGTACCCTTTGAAGGAGGAGGCGGATGACTGGGTCTCTGTCCGGTATCTCCTCCGCCGTTTGATGCACCGATCGCGGCTGGGACCTGGCAGGGTTAACCTCCGAGAACTTCGTCGGGGTTGCCGAACGGTAGGGAGATGACCGGTTGGTGGAAGGAGTGTACTCATGGTCAGACTCTGCCGTGGATTCTAGGACTTGTATCCTCCGTATCGGAGACTTCCTCCCCATGTTCTTCAGTCGGGGGTCGTCCAAGCGGGCGTTGATCCTGATCGGCGATTGCTGCCGTTCGGAATGCCGTTCGACTTCTCGCTCTAGCAGCCGGTGTCGGCAATCGGAGTAGACCTTCTTCGGTACATGGGGCTTATTTTTGGGTGCCGGGACCACCAATTGTTTAGACGGCGCAGGCGTTGCCTTTGCCACCTTCTTGCCCTTCTTCTGCCGACGAGGAGTCTGCAGGCTTTCGGATGATCGGTCTGTCGGCATGTTCTGCGTTTGCTGCTGGTTTAACAGCAGTTGCGTTTCTTCCACTCTGGTCAAGAGAAGATTATTGTGTTCTTGCATCCTAGCCATGTCCTGCCGAAGGGACACGACTTGGGCTAAAAGCTCCGCGTTTTCGGCGGATTGGATCGCAGGGGGATTAGTTGCCGGTGTGTATGGGGCTGGCGCAGGGCTCACCCCGCTTGGCATGCCGAACGGCATCCCCTCTCGTGGTACGAACGTAGTTTTTTCAGTGGTCCCCATATGTTCGGGATAAAGGGTCGATTTTATCGTTTCCCACAGACGGCGCCAAACTGTTGACGCCAAAAAGTGGTTCTTTGACTTAGAGGGTCAACTTAGTAAATTTGTGTCTTCGGTAGACTTGATGCTTCGGTAGGCTGTGCGATCTGTAATAAAAGCAAGCGCACGGTAAGACCTAGGGCACCGGTGTGGTACCGGCCGAAGGCTCTCCGATGCTTAAGTAAGTTCGGGAATAGAAAGTTCAACTGACAGATCAATAGGCTTGTATGCCGTAAGTTCTGATTACCTCTATTTTGGGATAGTTGGCCTCCTTTTATAGCTCTTGGGAGGTGTGCATTTTGTATCGATGTGGGACTGTGGGCGTCGCTTGGGAGCGCGCCACGTGTCCCAGGAGAGGGCGTTGCCCTAATGGAGAGATCGGTAGGTAGGGTGCCGAGGGTGCCTCTGACCAAGCCCAGTTTCCTCCATGTGTCTTGTCCTTATTGGCTGTTTAATTTGGGTGTAAACAACTCCCAAATCCCTTGCTAATCGAGGATTTGGATACTTGCTTCAATTTATCACGATCAACTTGATATACATAAGGAACTTCATTCGCATCCCATCCACCCAGAAGAGTAGACACCTTAATTCTATTCCCTGTTGATGTTTGCCCACATATATACTCTTTGGCTTTTGCTGGTGCAATATGGATGCCATTAACTATTTCCTCACGATTGCTAAAGTATTCATTCATAGTTTTTAACATTTGGCGACCATTCTCAACTTCTCCCGCTCTAGTTGCAAATACATTAGAACTCTTCATATGCAAATATTTGTGTGACTCCTCTCCCAATATAAATCCTCTATTCTTAAAAGATGTAGTCCTCGAATCGACACTAACATATATTGCTTCACAACCTTCATTAGCGATAAAAGCGATGTTTGTTGTGCCGCATCGCTCTTCCTGGTAAAAATTTAAAATTTATTGGGTAAAAAAAAAAAAAAAAAAAGAAGAAGAGAATATGCCTCAGCCAAGTATATGTGTGTGTGTATATATATAATTAAAACAACCACCAAAGGAGAGTACAGATGAATCAACAAAAACATAAAAGAAACATAAAACTGATGAATAAACCAAAGGAGAGTACATATTTGGGGTTTTTGTGTTCATGAGATTTATCTGCTAAATTTAGATTGAATTATCCTGCTATTGATTAGGATAAATTTGGATTCATAACTTATACTATTGAGGAATCATCTTTAAGTAAAAAATTAAAACAACAAACAAAAAACTCACGAATAAGAGACCACAAAATCGGACAAGCCATGGTTCGAAGTTTAACCCCAATAGTTCCAAGTTTTGAAAGAAAAATTCAGCTTGAATGGCTATGTAGACATAATTCTATTGATGACGAGGTCCAAGCTCTGGTCGACGATGGTACTAAGTTGATGGGCTGGGAAAGCGAAGGGATAGGAAATATATATTTTATTAATTTTCTTATACGAGTTAACAGAGTAATGCTGGTTAACTTATGGCTGGATTTCTTCAAGCATGCATTAGCCATAATGCAAAACAAAAGTTCAATTAGGATCCAATCACCAATATGTTTATCACTAAGTATAATAATAACACTATTTACCTATGTGGGTACTTGCAATATTTCCAACCATTCCCAAAAGTGAATTCACTAATTTAAGTAGCGACTGCAGGCATAGTCTTGCAATTGTTGCCATTCTAGTCTTCTTTGTCAGGGCACTTGGACAAAAAGCAGGAAAACCCACCAAACTAATATATTAAAATTGGACCTCAAATCCTTTTCAAACTCAAGAAACTTCAGGCATATGTAGCATTATAAATCCAGAAATGATTAAATTAATTAAGAGCCACTATGCAAATGAGTGGTACAACTGCCTGGTCACATTTAAGTTCGATGACGTTTTTTAGTTCTTAAATTTTTCTTAATCTGTTTTTTTTTTAGAAATAAATTTTTTCTTAATCTTTAAGAGAGGGAGACAAGTACAACTAAATTCTGTTCAAGAAATTTGGCGCCAAGCAGGAAATTTCTAAGAAACTGACTAATGCTTCAATCAATAACTGAGATGGAGAAAAATAATACTGAATAATATTATATATATAGGGTCGTGTACATGGGTTCGAAACAAATACATCTGTCGTTTTGGCTATAAATGCCATGTTTTTGTTTTAGCAATGCATCCTTTCATTTTGATGTCTACATCGTGTTTTGTTTTTTATCGTAAATTAAGGGTGTACATCGGTTCGAAACCAATACAATTTTGCCAATTCACATCCGATACAATATATATTAGATATCCAATCCGATCACATTAGTGGTTTAAATCCAATCCGATCCAATTGATATTGGATTATTGGATTGGATTATCGGTGTTCATAATGGAAAAAGATGATAATGAAAAATGAAACATTTATCGTCAAGTTTAATATAATCAAAGGTAGAATAGGTTATTTATGTTTGCATGTCTAATTATGGATATGTTTGATGAGAGATGTTTTCTTGCTTGGTCAAAATTCTCTGTTATATACATAATCAGTGTCTGAGAGTGTGTGGACTTAGATAGTGATTAATCTTTGCTTGTGATTTCCTTCAATCTCTTCATACATATATATGCTTGCTAACACAAGAACAAAAACTACATATCCACTTATTATAAGGACTAATTTTAGCCCGGTCCACTAAATACAGTTGGAGGTAACAAAAAATCAAATTCTGATCCCACTAAATATATAGAAATAAAATAATTAGATTATTATAAATAAACCAAATCCTAAACATGTATTTATAAAAAAAAACCCACGCACTATTTAAACATAGAAACACACCCAAAATCAACCCCAAAATAAACAATTGTATATTTTTTGGGTGTGTTTATAAATGGGTTTTGAGTGTGTGTAATGATGGGTTTTGGGTGTGTTTATAAAGTGTTTTGGGTGTTGGGTTTTTTTATAATTTCAGCCCCCATTTTGGGTGTTTTAGTAAAACTCCCTAAAATAATTGGGACTTTGGAATTTGAAGTGTCTCGGAAATCAAACAAAAACAGAAAAATAACGTTATAGGAATTTTTATAAAACCAACTTTTTACTAATCGCATATAAAAACAAATATTATGTTCAGAATCATTTATGGGGAGAAGCAACTACTAAATATTTCTCCATATAATTATTTAAGTGATTTTAAGGAGAAGCACCTCTCATATACTTTTTCATTAATTTAATAAATCAAATCCAATTATTTTTTGGAATAAAATCCGGTACTAATTTAAATATGATACTATTTTGTCATGTATATTATCAAATTATGTATAATATATATGGTTTAAAGAACAACAGAAAAATTAATTTAAAAAGTCAACAAAATAATTTAAAATAATTAATTGCTATTTCTTAAGTAATTTATGAAATTAATTCAAATATTTAAATACAAATTATTCACGAAATAAAAATAATTAAAAGATAATTACTAATTAAAGTGATTAAAATGCTAAGATATTAATTAATTACAAATATTAAACTAAACAAACTAATTTCGTATTAGAAAAAGTCCACAAAATAATTTAAAATAATGAAATACTATTTATTAAAATATTATATACTAATTATTCACTAAATAAATAATAATTAGAACATAATTACTAATTACAGTAATTAAATAAGGATAAGATATTACTTAATTACAAATATTAAACTAAACAAACTAATTTTGTAAAAAATTAAAAATTATAAAAATTTAATGACCCATCCCTGCAAAAATTTGCCTGCATAGGTCTGACTCTAGTTAGTTGAGTACGCCTTGATGAAGATTTTAACAAGTGGTTTGTTGTCCGAATCTCGACAATATTTCGGTGGGAAAGATCTGTTTGTACCATATCTGACCCTCCACTCGTACGACGACACGTGGATCTTATAAATTCGCCCAAGCACCCAAGGCCTCGGACAATCGGCATCGGCCACCGATGGCATTGTCTCAAGGCTGCGAACAGCCACTACGAGCCCAACTCGTCTACAATCGGCATCCCCCTACCGATTGTAAAGAATCAACCTCGAAGTGCCCGCCCAAAATATCTAAAGACTCGTGTCGACCTCAGAAGGCCCTCCCACGAGTCCCACATCGAAAATGAGCACTAAGAGCATACTAAATGCCCTCTATAAATAGGCCCTTCCACTACAATACAGGGGTAAGACTTTTCAGCTTGACTTTTATACTTCTATATGGTCAACAGCAAGAGCCCTTAAAACAACAAACTTACTTCGGCATCGGAGGGTCTTAGGCTGGTTCCACACCGGTTCCATAGACCTTACGAGTCTCGATTTCTTTCTATTCAGGATCAGCATCCAAGGACAGGAAGAATCGGCATCCAATATTCAATCGATCCCTCGATCGTCCATCTCATTTGTAAGTTGCACTCATCTCCATCTGTTCAGTTTTTAGTGCCAACAGATTGGCGCCGTCTGTGGGAATCGCTTATCGATCAACCCATATCTCAAACAAAAGAACTCTGAGACCAAAAAATGAATCCATCTTCGGCCCTCCCTACCGATGGCCCCATCCTCGGCCTCGGTGGCGAGCCAAGTATAGCTCCATTGCTTCAGACACCTGCTCGACCGACCACCATGGAGGCTCGCATGGAGACCCTACAGCAGGATATGGCAAGAATGCAGGAGCACAACAATGTTCTCGCCTCTAAACTGGATGACACCCAGAGGCAGCTGCATCAACAACAAACACTCTCCGCCCAGTTGCAGAACGATCGGGAACCAACCACACAGCTTCGGCAGGAGAAATCGTTTAAAAGCGTACGGAAGCCCACTTTCCAGGATAGAGGGAAGCAGCAGGCCGCGAACGGACCGATTGTCTCCCGAAGACTGTTCGTGCCCACTCCAAAGGAGCGCCATCCCGAATATCGCGTTTATTCTGATTGCCGCGAGAGGATCAACGATCGGCGGAGGGAACGGCAGTCCTCGCCCATCCAGGTCCGGGCGAAGCTCGACGATCCACGCCTGGAGGTACTTGGACCAAAATCCCCCCTACGCCAAAGGTACAGTGCGATCGGCCTGGAGGAGACGGACGAATCAGATTATGTTCCAACATCTCCAGGAACCACAATCTCATCAGCAGGGCCCTCTGCACAACGCCACAGCCACCGATCGAACCAGGACAACGATCGGCGAAAAGGAAATTACGAGAAAAGCCCCAGCCGAACGGCAGACCAAGGAAGGCGAGGTCACAATGCTGACCAACGCACAGGGAACCGAGTGGTCGAGCCCTTTGGTGATGATCTTCCATCTACCGATCCGACTATTCGTCTCCTCCTACAGAAGATGAATCGCATCGAGAAGGAACAAGACCAGGCTCGGACGCCAACATGGAGAACGGTACAGCCAGGGCCATTCACCAATCGAATCCAGACATTCAGACACGAGAAAGAGGTTCAAGCACTCCGCATATCGTTCTATTCGGGGGTGGAAGATCCCGTTACCCACATTCATACCTTCCAATCAGCTTTGGGTTGCAAAGGACTGACGGACGAAGGCCAATGTTTGCTACTCCCCTCCACCCTGACCGGAGCCGCACTGAATTGGTTCTATCGGATGGAGCCAGATACGGTTGACAATTTTAATCAGCTGAAGCAAACCTTCCTCAACCATTTTATGATTCAGACCGATCGCCTATATTCTGCCGATGACCTTTACACCGTTCGGCAGCAGGACGATGAGCCGTTGAGGGAATATGCGGCTCGGTTCAGCCATGAGTACTCCAGATGTCCGGAAACTAACGACAGGGCGGCCTTCGGTGCTTTCAAAAGCGGCCTTCGGTCGTCTCAGTTTCGTTATTTGGTCCATAGCAGCAACTGGACCACCTACTCCGAATTAATGAAACAGGCGGCTATCCACGCCAAGGCCGAGCACTTCAACTCCAAGGGATCGGCTCCGACCCTAGTAAACAAAACGGCATCGACCGATCAGCCTCCAACGCAAAACTACGACCGATTCCCTGTCGACCGATCGGCAAACCAGGCCCCCTACCGAACGGTACCCCCTGTCCCTGCTTTTTCCACTCAGCGAAATAAGCGGAAGGACAACTTCCGGGATCGGCAGGACAACAACAAGAAGGGCAACCACAAGGGGAATCGGCCAGACGAAATCTTCACTTTGCTCAACACTACCTACGAGCATGTTCTCCTGACGGAAGGGGATATGATACCGAAGCCGAACAATCGAAAACTCCCTCGCCAGAGCGAAAAAGACACCGGTGTCTTCTGTCGGTACCACCAGTACAACGGCCACGATACGGAATCATGCATCGCGCTGCGCAAAATTGTTGAACGCCTCATCAATGACGGAAAGCTGGATCAGTATTTAAACACCAAGCCAGCAACGGATAAATCATTGAATCGGCAGATCAATATGATCAGTGGAGGAGCGCCCATTGCCGAAGCCAGCAACCGATCAGTAAAAAACTACGTTCGTGCCGTTCGGCATCCACAGATCCTCAGCGTGGCGGGAGGACGCAATGATAAAATTCAACGAAACGGTTGGGAACCTATCACCTTTTCTGAAGAAGAAGAGCGAGGCATCATCTTCCCCCACTCCGATCCCATGATCATACGGGCCGATATCTCGGATTTCGACGTAGGCCGAATCCTTATCGACACCGGCAGTTCGGTCAATGTGCTATTCGCCGACGCTTTCAACGCCCTCGGCGTGGACCCTCGGCATCTGAACAAGGATATCACCCCTCTCCTGAGCTTCTCTGGCGACGTGGTTGAACTAATCGGCAGTGTCCAGCTCCCATTCGCCGTCGGTACCATCCCCAGACGAACGGTCCTCTACACTCATTTTCGAGTGGTCGACTGCCCAACGGCATACAACGCTATCATCGGCAGGACGGCGCTCACAAAAATGAAGGCCATGCTGTCACCACACATGCTCCTACTCAAGTTCCCCACACACGCTGGCGTCGGCCAAGTGCGAGGGGACCAATTGAGTGCACGGATGTGTTACGTTTCGGCAACCAAGGAATCGGCAAGGGCTGCGCTTCGCGAAACATACTCGGTCGCCACCAGCTTGGGCGTACCGAACGGCAGGGGGACGGACAAACCAGATGACCCCCGAGATGAGGCTGTAACCCCACAAGCGCAACCCGCCGAAGATTTAGAATCAGTCACCCTCTCTGAAGCACAACTGGACAGACAAGTTCGAATCGGTACAACCTTGAGTCCGGCACTGAGGGCCGATTTTATCACCTTCCTGCAAACCAATGCAGAAGTCTTCGCCTGGTCATACGACGATATGTCCGGCATCGCCCTGAGCGTCATCAGCCACAAGCTCAGCATCTGCTCCACTTTCAAACCCATCAGGCAGAAACGGCAGGCCTACGATGCCGAACGGTATGAGGCAATGAGGCTCGAAGTAGACAAACTGAAGACCATCGGCTTCATCCAGGAAGTAACCTACCCAATTTGGCTGGAAAATTCGGTTTTAGTCAAAAAATCAAACGGCGCCTGGAGAATGTGTCAAGACTATACTGATTTAAACAAGGCTTGCCCAAAGGACAGCTTTCCTCTGCCACGGATCGATCAGATGGTGGATGCCACGGCAGGCCATGAACTTCTCAGCTTCATGGATGCATACTCAGGCTACAACCAGATATTCATGAGCCCTACCGATCGCGAACACACGACATTCATCACCGACAAGGGACTTTACTGCTACAAAGTCATGCCGTTCGGCCTGAAGAACGCTGGGGCGATATACCAGCGATTGGTCAACAAAATTTTTTCCGACCTCATTGGCACCTCGATGGAAGTCTATGTGGACGACATGCTGGTCAAAAGCAGAACGGCCGATTCTCATCTCCACAACCTCTCGCTCATGTTCGGCGTCTTGAAAAAGTACAATATGCGCCTCAACCCGAGCAAGTGTGCCTTCGGCGTTTCCTCGGGCAAATTTCTCGGCTTCATGATCAGCCAACGAGGAATCGAGGGCAACCCTGAAAAAATCAAGGCATTACTCGACATGCAGGTCCCGAAGACACAGAAGAATATTCAGAGTCTGACTGGGCGTGTCGCCGCTCTGGCCCAGTTCATCTCCAAGGCTACCGATCGGTGCGCTCCATTCTTCAAAGCCCTCAAAGGAAGCAAACGGCAGATTGTCTGGACTGCCGAATGCGATCGCGCCTTCCAAGATCTTAAGGCCTACATGAGCAGAGCACCCCTATTATCCACTCCTCTTCCCGGCGAAGAACTCATCCTCTACCTCTCGGTTTCGGCAACGGCACTTAGCTCTGTGCTCATTCGCAAGCCGAACGGCATCGAACTCCCCATTTTCTACATTAGCCATGCCTTGCAAGACGCTGAGATTCGGTACCCCGAGCTCGAAAAACTCGCCTACGCTCTCCTCCTTTCAGCACGCAAGCTTCGGCCATACTTTCAGGCTCACAGTGTTACCGTCCTCACCAATCAGCCTCTGCGCCAGATACTCCAGAGACCGGAGACATCCGGTCGGCTAATCAAATGGGCCATCGAGCTCTGCGAATTCGACATCCGCTACCACCCTCGTCCTGCCGAGAAGGGACAGGCTGTAGCCGATTTCATCTCTGAGTTAACCGCGTCCGAGGGGCCAGTTCCGAAGGACGCCGCCTCCGATTCATCTTCGACGGTACCAGTCGCCCACCCGACCGAAGGAATCTTTAATCCGTCGATTCCCCTTTGGACTCTCTACGTGGACGGTTCGTCCAACCGACAGGGCAGCGGAGCCGGCTTGGTACTCAAGGCCCCTGACCAGACAACCATCGAATATGCCATCCGATTCCAATTCCGGACTTCCAACAACGAAGCCGAATATGAAGCTCTGTTGGCAGGCCTTCGGCTCGCTAAAGAAATGGGCGCTCAGCAACTCAGGATCTGTAGCGACTCACAACTTGTCGTCAACCAGATACTGACTGAATTTGAAGCCAAGGACACTTCGATGGTTGCCTACTTGACACACGCTCGCCGATTGCTACACCACTTCACTGCGTACCAAGTTCAACAGATCCCCAGATCCGAGAACAGCCACGCCGATGCTCTATCACGCCTTGCATCGGCGATCGACGACAACATAGGGCGCCATGTGCCGATCGAGGTCCTCACTCGGCGCAGTACCACCGACCTCGAAGTACATGCCGTTCGGCAGGATCCAAGTTGGATGGATCCTATCCACGCCTACCTCGCCAACGGCACATTGCCTGACAACAAATCTGAAGCAACGACTATCCGCCGCCGATCGGCACGATACCTCCTTCTGAATCAGATTCTCTATCCGCATGGTCACTCCTTACCATTGCTTCGGTGCATGACCCCGCAGCAGGGAAACTACGTCCTACGAGAGATTCACGAGGGAGCCTGTGGGAACCATTCTGGGGCCCGATCATTGGCTTTCAAGACCATTCGGCAAGGGTACTACTGGCCGACTCTCCATGCCGATGCCACCACCCTGGTCCAGAAGTGCGATCAATGCCAGCGTTTCGGCTCCGTTCCAAAGCTGCCTGCCGAACCACTCTCTCCGATTGTTAGCCCATGGCCCTTTGCCCAATGGGGTTTAGATCTCATCGGCCCTATGCCCCAGGGAAAGGGACAGGACAAATTCGCCATCGTCGCCGTCGACTATTTTACCAAATGGACCGAAGCCGAAGCTTTGGCAACAATCACTGCAGCCAGGGTTGAACATTTCGTATGGAAGAATATCATTTGTCGATTCGGCCTCCCGAACGCAATAATCACCGACAACGGAAAACAATTCGACTCCTCTCAGTTCCGGCACCTATGCCACCGATTTGGCATCAACCTGTTCTTCGCCTCCCCAGCACATCCACAGTCGAACGGCCAAGTCGAAGCCATCAACAAGATCATCAAGAAGACGCTGAAGAAAAAGCTTGGGACAGCTAAAGGAGCATGGCCCGATCTCCTTCCGGAAGCACTATGGGCCATCAATACCTCCTACCGACGGTCGACTGGCGAGATGCCATTTTCCCTTGCCTTCGGTTCCGAAGCCATTGTTCCAGTCGAGATCAACGCACCCTCGTGCCGAACGGCATCTTACGAGCCAGAGCAAAACGAAGCCCAGCTCACTCTCAACCTGGACCTCATTGAGGAACACCGTTCCCAGGCTCAGCTTCGGAATGCCGCCTACAAACAACGGACTTCCCGCTACTACGACTTGCGCGTCAGACGCTGATCGTTTAAAGTAAGGGACTGGGTACTACGTAAAATCTCCCTCGCCACCAAGGACTCCAACGACGGCACCCTTGGTCCATCTTGGGAAGGTCCTTACGAAGTTGTCACCATCTGCCGCCCAGGAACTTACCGTTTGCGCGGTACCGATGGTCAAACCCTCGGCCACCCTTGGAATGTAGAACATCTCAAATATTACTACAAGTGAACGCCCCTTCGGTCACCACCTTTGTACACCAAGGTCGTACCTTCGGTCATCCACTTTTGTAATCAGTTTATTTTAGAACTCCCTATTCTATACATACGGCATTACCATCCAGCAATATTATATCGAAAATATTCTACATACGGCATGCACACATACAGAATAAGGGACATAGCACATTAACCCGAAACGAACTTAACATTGATAAATAAAAGGCCACAGAAGGGCCATTTGTCTTTACACGCCGCCTTTCGGCATGTTCAAAATAATTACAAACGACTGAGAAGTCTAAGGGGCTTGGGGTTCGGCATCAGCGGCTGCACCTTCACATCCAGGACCGGCATTTGCATCCTCGGCATTGGTCGAGGCTTCGGCATTCGGCGCACTACTTGCGTTTGGCGCAGGGAGGTTCCCTTCCTCTTCACTACTGGATTCGGTGTCGTCGGTTTCCTCGGCCTCGGCATCCTCGCCCTTGTAGGCCTCCACCATCTCTTCGGTCACCCCTTCCGGCAGCGGTGGTGGATCCCGGAGGAAGTTCAGGTTCAGCTTCTTGTCAGCATTGTACCGTTTGACTCGATAGAGAAAGTCGTCACATTGCTCCATGACCTCTTTATCCACCAAACGCGTAAACTCCTCCGACGATCGGTAGTCAGCAACGGCCTTCGCCTTCTCCTCTACCACCTCTACCGCTGCCTTCGCCTCATGGGCAGCCACCACGTCCAGCTCGGTCGCCGCCAGCTTCGACGTCAGCTCAGCAATTTTGGCTGTATTCTCCTCGGCACGCTGGTCCGCCTCCTGCAGCATCTTTCCGGCATCAGTGATCTTCGAACGGCCCTCTTCAAATCTCTTTTGGTACCGTTCGGCAGCATTCACAGCTCGCTTCGCGCAGAGCCACATGTCCATATTAGCCTGCCACACCAACGGACACATTAATACATGCCGAATCAAAGTATCCTTAAGAAGCTACAAATCCTACACTTACCGCTGCTTGGAGACGGAAGGCCCGACCGGTTTGTTCACGCAACGTCTTCGTTGACAGTTGCTCCAGCTCAGCCAGCTCCATCTGGGCACCGTCAATCATACAGTTGATGAACGGCACAGCCTTCCGAGGACACGCGATGTTAACCGGTCCCTCCTCCCCCTCCACCTCATCATCAGGGATCAGCACCGATGTCCCCTCATTCGGGCCCCTTGGCCGTTTCGGCAACGGCGTCACATTGATGGGACCCTCGATCTGCCGTTTGCCCGTCATTTGGAGGTGGGCCTCCCGAACGACCTCTGCCTCCGCCGCCCTTTTCTCCCTGCGGCGATCAGCCACCGTCTGCTCATCAGCCGACGTCCCTCCCGCTGGCCCTGCCGTCCTCCTCTTCTTCGGCCCGGGGGACTGAACCTTCTTCGTCTTTGGCGCCCCTTGCCCCTCTAGAGCCCTCCTCGTCGCCTCGCTCATAGGCCTCCCTCCTGCCACTGCAAAACAAAAAACACACGAAGTCAGAGAGGAAACGGCAGCATAGAAAAATCGAAAAAACAGACCCTGCCGAACGGCATCTTTTACTTTGCCTTTTTTCTTCTTCCTCTTCCTCCTTCACCCTCCGATCGTGTTCGGCCCTACCGATCAGGCCTGCCTTGAACAGATTCCGGAAGTAGAGCAGCTCCTTACAAAACCGATCTTCTTCGGCAATCTTCGCTCTCACCCTCTCGATTGCTTCAATCTCTCTGATCGGTGCGGCCGGCTGTTTTAAGGACACTGAAACCAAAATACAAACGGTCAGTACAAAAAAAAAAAAAATAAATAAAAAATAATAATATTGACCCTGCCGAACGGCAGGTTCTACCCTACCGACTGTCTGGAAGGACGTAGGAATCCTCCTCTCAACGATAACTCCGGGTGCCGATTCCCAATCACCGGAGACAATCACTCGATGCTTACGCCACGTCTTTTGAGAGCTCGGCACCCCCACCACAAAGTGCCCACGCTGCCCTGCCGAGAGACAGTTGGACTGAACCCACCCTCCATGATCGGCACTCTTTGCCCTCGTCACACTGTACAGCTGGGCGAACTGTTCGTAGCTTGGCTCCCCCTCACCAGCCAAGCTGAACGCCGTAATCGTCTCGAGCAGCGTAATCCAAAAGTTTGGGTTATACTGCCCTGGTGCATAACCGATCGCCGCCAGGATCTTCTGCACCGAATGCCTTAACGGCAGCCGAAGGCCATGCTTAAACACGTCCGTGAAGAAGACCACCCCCTTGTCATTGTCACTAAGCGACTCTAAGGGCTCCGGAATTCGCATCCCTACCGATTCCGGAATATTGTACTCCGACCGAATCTTCGCCAACTCGGATTCGGTCAGTGTGTTCGGCTCTAAGTCATCTACTCCGAACACAGGTTCCGTGGGCTTCGCCATCGGGATCCGTTGCCTACCCCTGACGACCCTCAGCACCCCTTCCCCTGGAACGGCAACAGAGACGCCACCCCCATCGGCCTCACGACCCGAAGTCGAAGGCTCATCACCCCCAGGCACCCTCGTTGAAGTGCCCCCAGCCTCGGCACGCTCTCCTGCCCCCTCCACTATCTCACAGCTCGAAGAGCTAGCAGATTCAGAACTCCCACTCTCTTCGGCAGAACTCCCCGAGGACGACTCATCCTCGTATGCCCTCGGACTACGTCTACGCTCGGATTCGGTATCTGACATCTACAAACAACACACGAACGTACACTAAGGGCTATGCTAGAATCCAAATCCTATTCTACCTCCTAAAAACACTATGTTCATACATGTTCATGCGTGTTCATGCTCGTTCATACATTTTTCAAACATAAATTCTTGAAATTCAACACTTTGATCCATGGGAATATGAAAACACGGCAACATACCTTGTTTGCACGGTGGCTCAAGCTCGCCGGAAATCGCCTCCGCCTTGTTCAACCTTGCCGGAAATCGCCTGCTCAGCCTTCGCACGGTTGCCGGAAATCGCCTCTCACAAGCTCTCTTTGCTCTCAAAATTTCCAAGTATTTGAACTCTCGTCTCCTCCTCACATTTATAAGGCCGATTTAGCATCGGGAAGCGAAGCGACGCATCGGGATACGAAATGACGCGGCTCTTCACAGCCATGCCGACACGTGTCACGCATGCATGGGGGAGACCAAACGTCAGTTGCAACACTTCCAATCCTCAGAGACGCTTCAACTTCCCGAACGTGGCAGATCTAGCCACCTTCGAGCACAACTCCACTAACCAACGGCAGGCGCACATTGATGAGTTCTCACTCACCTCTCGTGCCGAACGGCAGGCGCACATTGATGAGTTCTCACTCACCTCTCGGGCCGAACGGCAGGCGCACATTGATGAGTTCTCACTCACCTCTCGTGCCGAACGGCAGGCGCACATTGATGAGTTCTCACTCACCTCTCGTGCCGAACGGCAGGCGCACATTGATGAGTTCTCACTCACCTCTCGTGCCGAACAGCAGCCGCATATTCATGAGTTTTCACTCACCCCTTGCAACAACCGGCACATCATGCCGTCTCTTATCCAAGCTCACTCCCTTGGGCACTTGGGGGACTACATACCACCATCGGCAATTATGGGACCATTGTGTCCGGGTCAGAATGCCGAATACACATTCAAGTCCCCAACCGAGAAGCTTCTCAATCGGCAACTTGGGGGACTACTGTTTGTACCATATCTGACCCTCCACTCGTACGACGACACGTGGATCTTATAAATTCGCCCAAGCACCCAAGGCCTCGGACAATCGGCATCGGCCACCGATGGCATTGTCTCAAGGCTGCGAACAGCCACTACGAGCCCAACTCGTCTACAATCGGCATCCCCCTACCGATTGTAAAGAATCAACCTCGAAGTGCCCGCCCAAAATATCTAAAGACTCGTGTCGACCTCAGAAGGCCCTCCCACGAGTCCCACATCGAAAATGAGCACTAAGAGCATACTAAATGCCCTCTATAAATGGGCCCTTCCACTACAATACAGGGGTAAGACTTTTCAGCTTGACTTTTATACTTCTATATGGTCAACAGCAAGAGCCTTTAAAACAACAAACTTACTTCGGCATCGGAGGGTCTTAGGCTGGTTCCACACCGGTTCCATAGACCTTACGAGTCTCGACTTCTTTCTATTCAGGATCAGCATCCAAGGACAGGAAGAATCGGCATCCAATATTCAATCGATCCCTCGATCGTCCATCTCATTTGTAAGTTGCACTCATCTCCATCTGTTCAGTTTTTAGTGCCAACAAGATCTATCAGGACATATATTTGTCGGGATAGGTTTATCTCGACAAAATTAGTCAAGATAGGTCTATCCAGACAAAATTCGTTGACATAATTCTAGGTTAAGTCTGGTTACATCGTACTAACCTAAGATTGACATCGAAACCTAAATCGTAAAGCCATAGGTCGAGTTACTTAATTATCCAAGCCTAATCGAGTCTTAAGTGCCCTACAGTAGGTTTATGGTTAGGGTTTAGGCTTGCAAACGGTTTTGGAACAAGTTCGGATAAGTTCGAAAGGTATTGTTTTTGGTTCGAGACTTGGATTTAGGGTTTGGAGGCTAAAATCCATTTTTAGAACACTAAAATAATTTTCAAGGATTTTTACATAATTTTAAATTCCACAAAATTGTTTAAGATAATTAATTACTATTAATTAAGTAATTTATGAAATTAATTAAAATATTTAAATACTAATTATTCAGTAAATAAATAAAAATATATATAATATAGTATATTTAAATATATACTAGCCTCTCTACAAGCGCTTCCGCTCCTGCGAGAGGCTTTTTTTAGGAATTTTTAAATTTATTTTAGAATTAAAAAAAGATAATGGGTAGTTGTGTTCCATAAAAATAGGATCTGTTATCTAATTTTTTTTTTTTAATATGAAAAAGTGTGAATTTACCATATTATCCTCATTTAATTAATAATTTCAATTCTTAATGTTTGCATTAACCAAGACATTTTCTGGTATTTTGAATGTTTCACCATTCTCTACCTTTTGCTTTATATATATATAGATACAATCAACGTATGATATAATGCAAGCTCCATATGCGTGAATTAAATCTTTAAAACAGAAACAAGTATGACAAGAATACCTTTTCTGGTACATACATAACACCATTGGGAGTCAGCAGAATCTGATCTTTTAAATATGCAGATCATGGGGATCTGGTGAGAACGAACTGCCTGCGAGTGTACCTACCTCTGAAGGCACAACTTTTCCAAGGCATGTAGAATAGCAAAGGTTGTATGCAATAATCATTCATGGATAAAGAGATTGAGAATTCAAAATTAACCACAACTGGATCTGCATAAAAACCAGACTCTGGTTCCATGATAAGAGGTAGGCACTCCATTGCTGGTTGAGAAGCAACCTACATAAGATCAATCATTGTACTATTAGTCACAAGATCAAGTATTGCATGATACAAGTATTACATCATCCATGACTGCATGAGAATCCAACGGCATAAGAGCAAAGGTAACAACCAAGTGCAGAGAAATTGTATGAGACAACTAGATCAAAAGTTTTTGAATCCATCAGAGACTTAAAAGGATTTTCCGAATTAACAAATGAAGGAAACTATTGTAGAATTGTAAGTAGTGAGCTGATTAGTATAGTATAAGCCTAGAACGATAATTGTGTATGCACTTAATCTCTTAGAATGACAGGTGTAAGGCTCCAAAATGTAAGGCTGAAATAGCCACGTGTAGTGATCCTAGAATTGCTAGATGTGTGGCTGAGATTCAATATGATGTGTGTGAGTCCAGCTAAGGCTAACGGTTATGTAGTACACACTTTGTGTGCTCATTTTGATAGAAGAGAAATTATATTCCTCTCTGCAATTTCTGCAAGAGAGAAGAACATATCATCACTCTGTATTTCTTCATTCTTCTATTCATTCTCTTCAACATTCCATAACTCAGCTAAAGGCTAAAGTACACTACACTAACATGGCCTCAGAGCTAGGTTGGATAAATTGAATATGGGCGTTCTCAATACTGTGAAATCGAGCTACATCGGAGCTCAATCGAGGTTCGGTGAAAGTTGCTGGAGATCGATCGTAACCTGAATACATCTGTTTGTGCCTAATTTGACCAAAAATTGGGCTTGGCATGTTTAAAATTAAGAAAGAAAAACCCAAAAAGAGACAGACCCACGTGACCCCCCTGACTTGGAAAAGTCAGCAATTTCAACTGGGATTGATAAGGAATTAATAGGGGCAGGTATAAAAGAAGAACATCTCTGAAAAACTCTGTCGCCAGGAGATCAAATCCCTTTTGTATATTCAGAGATATTTTTTCTGCTCCAAAGAATGCACCATTTTCAAGGGATACGCAGACTATGTTTTCTAAAAAGGAGATAAGCGGGAAACAGGGAGCTGTTCAAAACTGGAAAATAAAACTTACCATCACAGTTTGAAACTCTTACAGGAGCAGTTAAACTGGAAGAAGGGTTAGGTTCCCCATCAAAATACAGGGAAGTGATTGCCTCAGGAACTGACTATTGAGTGCTTATTTGCCAGAATTGATAAAACCCCCTTTTCTTTGTATTTAAAAATGAAAGATCTTTTGAGAATTTTTGCCGCCCATTATTAAAAGAAAACCCCCACTCTAAAACCATTTCTTATAAATATAGGAGAGGGTGAACAGAGCAAACACAATCAATCAGACAACAAAAAATCAATCAAAGACAGAAACTCAAAATGATCACTTGATCTCAAAAGCCTTTGAACAGCTACAAATCAAGACATCCAACTTCAGTTCAAATTTAGAGAAATAATCATTCAAAACGAGATTTCTCTCGTTACAAATTTGGTTCAGCATAAGCCAAAACAAGCGAAGTTCAGGTTTTTACAAATATGAAAACCTCAACAAATTTATGAAGAGCTCTGATCAAGCAGGACAGATACCGCAGTACAGTTCCAGACCAGTAGTCAAGCCCAGCCACTTCTGCCCCTTCCAGACTGAAGAAGTCCCAATTCTGCCCAATCAAAAGCCTCCCAGGGTTTTGAAGTAAATTAAAGCTCTGCCAAATTCGAACGTTGGCATCGATTTGCAGCTAAAACAGACCAGTTGAAGTTGTTGATAGTCCAGTTCAGCACAGGCACATCCAATCCAACCCAGATCAGAAGCATCTACCCAGACAGAAATGGAAGTCCAGTCTTCTTTTTGTTTTTCTAGAGTCAGTTTTTCCCTTTCGAGTTTTGTAAAAAAGAATTATGTCTGAAAACAGTTCACTTTCTTGTCATTTATTCTGGCCAGAACTATCAATCTTGTATAGTGAAAAATTTTGAAGTCCTAACCAGTCTGAGGCAAGAAAAGAACTTACTTGGGAGATATTCCTCACCCAAATTCACAATCGTTTGTTTAGAAGTCAGTAACTTGGGGGGCAAGTTATCTGTTTTTAGGAAGTCTGCTAGGATTTTTTTATTGCTAGCAGTGGCATGCTCACACACTAAAGAAAGTTGACTTGTTGACCAGTCAATGGTTCTCAAGGCAATGAGGAACTTTACCCTACCATCACAGGAGCAAAAGTAAAACGGGTGAACAACAGCTTGTTTTTTTGGCTTACCTGAGATCAGAGATGGCTGGATCTGGAAGTTCAGAAGTAAGAACTTCGATCTTCTCTGGTGAGAACTACGAGTTCTGGAGAATCAAAGATGGTAACCATATTCAAGTCATATGGGTTATTTAATCTGGTGGAAAAAAGGGATTCCGATTCCTGATTCGAAGAAGAAGAAGAAGACTGAGGAAACTTCAGAAGATGACGATGATGAGAAAATGGTTGCAATCTTCATGAAAGATGCAAACGCTCTGGGTATCCTTCAAAATGCAGTTTTCGATCAAATCTTCCCTCGTATCACCAACGCAGACTCAGCTAAGATGGCATGGGAGCTGATGTATGGAGAATACCATGGTGGTGACTACGTTAGATCATTAAAACTTCAAAATCTCATACGTGAATTTGAATACACTAGAATGCGTGAAAATGAGTCCTTATCTGCTTATCTTACCCGATTGAATGAGCTGATTAACCAGATGAAAACATTTGGTGAGGCTCTCTCTAATGAGAGGCTTGTTCAAAAGGTTTTGATTAGTCTTAGTAAGGTATATGATCCTATCTGTCTGGTGATTGAGAACACAAAAAGCCTAGAGACTGTAGAATTGCAGGAAGTGATTGCGATTTTAAAGAGCCAAGAACAACTATTCGAGCTGCATAATGTTGATAAAGCTGAGAAGGCATTTGCCTCATTCTCTGTGAGTCCAAAAGGCCAGAAAAAGGGTGGTACTCAATCTGGTCCATCTAAATTCCAGAAGAATTGGAATCCTAAGGGTAAGCCATAGGAACCAAAATCCAAGTTTCAACAGACTGGTATTGCACAGGACTTGAACTCATCACCATCAGTGAGTCAAGAAGGGGTAAAGCCACAGTGCAAAGTGTGTTTAAAGTTCCATTTTGGTGAATGTAGACATAAGGGAGAGCCTAAGTGTTACAATTGTGACAAATTTGGACATTGGGCTAGAGAGTGTACTGCAAGTAAGAATGTGCAGAAAGCAAACAGTGCAAATCAAGTGGAAGTGACAGGGAATCTATTCTATGCCAATAGTACTATCTCTAAAACAAGTGTCAATGGTGAATGGTATATAGACAATGGTTGCAGCAACCACATGGCTGGAGATAGGAAGCTGCTGGTCGATATAAGAACAAATGTGGTAGGCAAAGTACAATGCCAACTGGTGAGCTTGTGAATGTAGATGGAATGGGCACTCTAGGGATTGACACTAGCAAAGGTAGAAAGTACATCAAGGAAGTAATGTATCTACCTGGGTTAAATGAGAATTTACTGAGTGTGGGACAGATGGATGAGCATGGTTACTACTTGCTATTTGGAGGCAAAGTGTGCAGCATTTTTGACAATTCTTCATTGGAAAGTCTTGTCATCAAAGTAGAGATGAAGAGGAATAGATGCTATCCTTTGGCATTATTATCTAATGATCATGTTGCTCTGAAAGCAAGTGTATCACACTCTACCTGGACCTAACACAAAAGGCTAGGCCATCTGCATCTAAGGGGGCTGAATCAACTCAAAGAAAAAAGGATGGTGCATGGACTTCCATACTTAGAAGAGGTTGATGAAGTCTGTGAAGGGTGTCAACTTGGAAAGCAACATAGATAGTGGTTTCCAAAGAATCTGGCATGGAGAGCAAGCAATCCCCTTGAGCTAATTCATGTGGACTTATGTGGGCTTATGCAAAATGAGTCTATTGCTGGTAACAAGTATTTCATACTCCTTATAGATTACTGTACAAGAATGATTTGGGTTTACTTTCTCAAATACAAGTTAGATGCACTAAATTGTTTTCGAAAGTTCAAATCCATGGTAGAGCTACAAAGTGGTTTTAGAGTGAAATGTTGGAGAAGTGATAGAGGGGGTGAATTCACATCCTGTGAGTTTAACAAGTTTTGTGAAGATGAAGGTATTCAAAGGCAACTCTCTATGGCCTACACTTCACAACAAAATGGAGTGGTGGAGAGAAAGAACAGAACTATGGTTGAAATGGCAAAATCCATGCTTCCTGAGAAAGGATTACCTTACTACTTGTGGGCAGAATCTGTATACATAGCTGTCTACATACTAAATAGATGTCCTATAAGAGCACTTGGAGATATAACTCCATTTGAAGCATACAGTGGGAGAAAACCAGGGATTGCTCATATTAAAATATTTGGTTGCTTGTGTTATGTGCACATACCAAGTGAGGTGAGACAGAAGCTAGATACAAAGAGTACCAAGGGCATATTTATGGGTTATGCAACCTGTGAAAAGGGGTATAGAGTGTATGATTTGGTCACTAAGAAGCTTCTGCTCTCAAGAGATGTTGTGTTTGATGAAAATGCAGCTTGGAATTGGAAGGAAATATCTGAGAATCATGTAACTGTGACCAACCATGAGGAGCAATCTGAGCTACCTAAAGCTACATCACCAAAGACAACTCTTGGGAGTCATGATTACATTTAGTCACCAAGATTGTCATCTCTTCATGAACCATTAGGTGGTATATAAGTAGCAGCATGAGGAATTCTCAAGCCTTCGATCACACTCCATTGAAATGGAGAAACTTGGATGATGTTCTAGCACAATGCAATCTTTGCATCATAGAACCTGAAAAATTTGATGAAGCTGCTAAAGATGAATCATGGATGAAAGCCATGGAAGATGAACTCTCAATGATTGAGAAAAATGCAACATGGAAGCTGGTGGACAGACGAACTGATAAACTTATATAATTGGAGTTAAATGGGTGTTCAAGACCAAGCTCAATCTTGATGGCTCAGTACAAAAGAATAAGGCAAGACTAGTAGCCAAGGGCTATGCTCAGAAACCAGGTTGACTATAATGAGACTTTTGCACCAGTGGCTAGACTTGATACAATTCGAACACTAGTTGCATTGGCAACACAAAAGAGTTGGAAATTGTATCAACTAGATGTTAAATATGCTTTCCTAAATGGTGTATTAGAAGATGAGGTTTATGTAGATCAGCCAGATGATTTTAGGGTCAAGGGGAGTGAAGACAAAGTGTACCAACTTTATAAAGCTTTGTATGGCTTAAAACATGCACCAAGGGCCTAGTATGGTGAAATTGACACCTACTTTGCTCAATATGGATTTACAAAGAGTCAAAGTGAGGCCACTCTTTATACCAAAATCAGAGGAGAAGCAGAAATTCTGATCGTGTCTATATATGTAGATGATATTGTGTATATAGGGAATAGCCAACCAATGTTGGAGGAGTTCAAGAGAGACATGATGGTAAAGTATGAAATGACAAACTTGGGGCTTCTGCATCACTTTCTGGGAATGGGAGTCATCCAAACACATACAAGTATTTTTATTCATAAAAAAAAATATGCAGCATCTTTGTTGAGTAAATTTGGCTTGAGTGACTGTAAAACTGTCTCTATACCCTTAGTTACAACTGAAAAGCTGAGTAAAGATGATGGTAGTGGTCCAGCAAATGAAGAACAATATAGGAAGATTGTGGGAAGACCTGATGTGATGTATGCTGCTAGTCTACTTGCTAGGTTCATGCACTGCCCCACTAATAAGCATTATGGAACTGCTAAAAGAGTTCTCAGGTATGTCAAATGAACACTTGACTAAGGTTTGGAGTATGTGAAAGGAAGAAATGCAGTCTTAATTGGCTACTGTGATAGTGACTGGGGTGGCTCAGTTGATGACAGTAAAAGCATCTCAGGGTATGCTTTTTCCTTTGGCAGTGGAGTGAAATCAGCTCAAAACTTAAAGGGGAGTGTAGAACTGTAAGTAGTGAGCTGATTAGTATAGTATAAGCTTAGAACGATAATTGTGTATGCACTTATAGTCTCTTAGAATGACAGGTGTAAGGCTCCAAAATGTAAGGCTGAAATAGCCACGTGTAGTGATCCTAGAATAGCTAGATGTGTGGCTGAGATTCAATATGATGTGTGTGAATCCAGCTAAGGCTAACGGTTATGTAGTACATGCTTTGTGTGCTCATTCTGATAGAAGAGAAATATATTCCTCTTTGCAATTTCTGCAAGAGAGAAGAAGAACATTTCATCACTCTGTATTTCTTCATTCTTCTATTTCATTCTCTTCAACATTCCATAACTCAGCTAAAGTACACTATACTAACAATATGCATGTTCAAGTGCAAAGACCATACACCTTTCGGATAACAAAATGCAATACATCATGAGGCATCATTAGGAGAGAAAAGGAAAGAGCAAAAGAAAACTCGTAAAAACCTGTTTTGTCCCAGGGAATGGCAACATAGTTTTGAACATGGGCCAATCTCAGGAACATGGATTCAACACGGTGTTGTGAACCTCTACACAGAACTGAAAAAAATTCAATGCCAAATACACGAGCAAGTTCTAATGTTCGATTTATCTGCAAAAGCACAGTCATGATGGACACGATCAGAATGGCAGTGAAAAATATGATAAAGGGCAGCTAAAAAGATAAGCAACTTCTTTATATCACTGCTCGTACACAAGCAACACACATACAAGGCATAAATTTTTCCCCAACCCTAAGCGCACACAGAGGAACCAAGGTAGAACTTAAATACATACCATGTCTAATTGATTCATTATCTCAAGGCTCAACTTTGTTCTCTCATTTACGTATTCAATACATCGATATCTGGCTCGTCCAGGGCTACTTGAAAACCATTTTGTCAGTACTTTATTAAGAATATATGGGACCTTTCGCCTCAACACAGCTTGAGCAACAGCTTAAACTGTGTACATATTGAGCTTGACTTCACCACGCATCAGCCACCAGACATTAAGGACAATTCTACCGCCAACATGGACACCGCTAGCATGAGTTCTTCCCCATTCCTCCTCAACTATTGGACTGTGCAACTGGATCAGCAATGACTGCCTCATGAATAATTTTTTCTTGTATTGCTTTCTCCGGAACTTCTAAATCTTCAGCCTCCATCTTGGTTTCAGATGCAAAATAAGTTGCAGAATGTAGCTCCCAACTGTTAAAAAGTAATGCACATTTGTACTAGAATAATATAGAAATGTCTTGAATAATCTAGAAAAATCAAGAAAGATTGAGAGAAAGTAAAATATCTATTAACTATAACTAGAGAAATCTAGAATCATGTGAAAAATTATGGCTAAAGACAAATATCAATGGAGGAATTCTCTATAGCAAGACTACATTAACTAGATATTATATTAGAATAATATAGTTAAGTCTAGAAAGTTATATAATCTAGTGGCTGTAAATGTACAAGCCAAGTCGGTGGAACTTGTGCTATGTCGGTTGTAGTCTCCTATATATAGGCTTGATGCCTATACAAAATTGTAATCAAGTAAAAACTGAAGCTACAGCTTGTCTAACTCCCAGCCAACTCTTGTATCCAATTCTAAAGCCGTGTACCCTTCTTAATAAAATAAAATTATCTTGTTACCCTTTCACAAAGCTTTCTATTCCACATAAACAATATTGTCCTAAATAGTAAACTAACTATTCTCTAAGCCTCTCTTCTCCCTTCAACTAACAGTGGTATCAGAGCTTGTTCCGATCAACCTTGGGCGTTGGTTCACTAGTCCTCCATCATGTCTACCACTAGCCAAAACTCTGACCCTCTTCCTATTTTCACAGGAGAAAACTATGACTTCTGGAGTATTAAAATGAAGACCAATTTTATGTCTCAGGATTTATGGGACATAGTTGATAGTGGCTTCAATAATCCAGAAAATCCAACTGTGGAGCAATTGAGGCAACTGAAGAAGGATCAACAAAAAGATGCAAAGGCCTTATATGCCCTGCAACAAGCCTTGCATGATACGATTTTTCCAAGGATCATGGGAGCCACAACTGCAAGGGAAGCATGGAATACCTTAAAGGAGGAATTTCAAGGCAATGCCAAGGTACGTGCTGTTAAACTAGAAACTTTGAGAAGAGAGTTTGAAAACATTAAAATGAAGGATTCTGAGACCACACAAGACTATTATGCTAAAATAAAAATAATAATTAATCAATTGAGAGCCTATGGAGAAAATATTAATGATTCAAGAATTGTAGAAAAAATACATATAAGTCTTCCTGATAAGTATGATCCTTTAGTTACTGCCATTGAACAGACAAAAGATTTAACTAGTCTGTCAGTGACAGAACTAATGGGCTCTCTTGAAGCTTATGAGAAAAGACTGAGTAGGCGAAATGAAAATTTAGTTGAAAGTGCCTTTCAGTCAAAACTAAATTTAAGGTCTCAGAAAACTAAAGAAGGGGAAAGGAAAATTGGAGAAAGTTCTGGAAGAGAAAATTATAAATCCAATAAGAATTGGGGAAATAAAAAAGAAATAAAGGAAAGAAAAATCTATCCTCCCTGCGGGGTGTGTAAAAACACAAACCACCTAGAAAAATATTGTTGGTTCCGTGGCAAGCCCAAATGTCGAAATTGTAAAAAATTTGGGCACATAGAAAAAGACTGTCGGACCAAGAACTATCAAGCCAATTACTCAGAAAAAAGTGAGAAGAATGAGCATATGTTTTATGCTCATCAAGCCACACCAGAAGGAACCAACAAGAAATGGTATATTGACAGCGGCTGTAGTAACCACATGACTGGAGATGAAAGCATCTTCTCCAACATAGACAAGTCCGTAAAATCCCAAGTAAAGCTGGGAAATGGAACACTGGTGGAGACAAAAGGAAAAGGTACAATCTCTATCCAAACTAATAAAGGAACTAAATATATAAAAGATGTTCTACTAGTACCTAGCATAGAGCATAATCTATTAAGTGTTGGACAAATGATTGAAAATGGATACTCTCTGCACTTTTCTGGAGACTCCTGCACAATATTCGATAAAAGAAATAAAAATCACATAATAACAAAAGTAAGGATGGAAAATAGAAATTTTCCTATCCACTGGCAATTTGTAAAAGCCACAGCCATGAAAGCAGAAGTAGAAGATTCATTGTTATGGCATAAAAGATTTGGCCACTTTAATTTTTATGCACTAAAAACTCTTTATCAAAAGAATATGATGAGAGATTTTCCAAACATAAAAGAGATCCATGATGTCTGTGAAAGTTGCCAACTTGGCAAACAACATCGACAAGTATTTCCATCTGGAAAGGCTTGGAGAGCTAAGGCCTTGTTGGAACTTGTTCACATAGACGTTTGTGGACCCATGAGGACTCCATCTCTTGATAATAACAGGTACTTTATCCTGTTCATAGATGATTATACTAGAATGACGTGGGTTTATTTTCTACGAGAAAGATCAGAAGTATTTAATATCTTCAAAAAATTCAAAACCCATGTTGAAAAACAAAGTGGCCACTATATTAAAGTTCTAAGAAGTGATAGAGGAAAAGAATATACCTCTAAAGAATTCAACAAAGTTTGTGAAGATGAAGGAGTAGAGCATCAACTAACAGTTGGCTATGCTCCTGAACAAAATGGAGTCTCAGAAAGAAAAAATAGAACTATCATAGAGATGGCAAGATCCATGATATTTGAAAAAGGCTTGCCAAACACATTCTGGGCAGAAGCTGTGTATACAGCAGTATACTTGCTAAATAGATGCCCAACAAAAGCTTTACAAAATAAGACTCCTATTGAAGCTTGGAGCAATATAAAGCCATCAGCAAAGCATCTTAAAGTATTTGGATGCATTTGCTATGTGCACATTCCTAAGGAGAAAAGACACAAGCTAGAAGAAAAATCTGAAGTTGGCATATTCCTGGGATACAGTTCCCAATCTAAAGGCTATAGAGTCTACAATCCCAAAACGAAGAAGTTCATGATAAGCCGAGATGTTGAGTTCGATGAATCGGCATCATGGAATTGGGAGGAAGAAAAAGTTGAAAAGAAAAGTGTTACTATAACACAACCGTGCAGAGAGGAAATTGAAGAAACTCCAGGTACGACTCCACCACCCACAACTCCTCCATCCATACATCATGAAGGCTCTCCAGAACTAGAACAAAGAACTAGATACTCCAAGATATATATGAAACTTGCAACTTCATAACTATAGAACCAGAAAGTTTTGAAATTGCAGTAAAAGAAGAAATCTGGAGAAAAGCTATGGAAGAAGAAATTAAAACAATTGAGAAAAACGAAACATGGGAACTCGTTGATCGCCCACAAGACAAAGAGATCATTGGGGTTAAATGGGTCTATAAGACCAAATTTAATCCTGATGGATCGATACAAAAGCATAAGGCAAGGCTAGTAGTTAAAGGCTACTCGCAGCAGCCGGGCGTAGATTATAACGAGACATTTGCACCAGTTGCAAGACTTGATGCTATAAGAGCACTGGTAGCATTAGCAGCTCAAAAGAAATGGAGAATTTATCAGCTAGATGTACAGTCTGCATTTCTAAACGGAGAGCTCGAAGAAGAAATATATGTGGAGCAACCACAAGGATTTATTGAGCAAGGAGGAGAAGATAAAGCACTCAAGCTAAAGAAAGCCTTGTACGGACTCAAGCAAGCGCCACGAGCTTGGAACAGCCGCATAGACAAATACTTCATCAACGCAGGCTTCAGGAGGAGCAAAAGCGAACCTACTCTCTACACCAAAACTCAAGGTAAGTCCGGTATCTTAATTGTCTCTCTATATGTGGATGACCTAATCTACACTGGAAACAATGAAGAAATAATTCAAGAGTTTAAAAAAGATATGATGAAAACATTTGAGATAAATGACCTTGGGTTGATGCACTATTTTTTGGGCATCGAAATGAACCAAGAAGAAGATGGAATCTTCATATGCCAGAAAAAGTACACTGAGAATCTTTTGAAAAAGTTCAAAATGTACGGGTGCAAGACAGTAGCTACTCCACTTATTACCAATGAGAAATTAAGAAAAGAAGATGGATCAAGAAGAGCTAATGAATCAGTTTATAGAAGTCTCATTGGGAGCTTGCTATACTTAACAACAACAAGACCTGACATCATGTACACGACAAGCCTACTATCAAGATTTATGCAAAATCCAAGTCAAATACACTATGGAGCAGCAAAAAGAATATTAAGATACTTGCAAGGCACAATTGACTATGGCATATGGTATAAGCCTACTACAGATCCAAGACTATTTGGCTACACAGACAGTGATTGGGCTGGATCAGTGGATGACATGAAAAGCACATCAGGCTATGCATTTACAATTGCATCAGGAATATTTTCATGGTCATCAAAGAAACAAGAGACTGTGGCTCAATCATCAGCAGAAGCCGAGTACGTAGCAGCAGCAAGTTCAGCATGTCAAGCTATTTGGCTCAGAAGAATATTTAAAGATATGGGAGAGTACCAAACAGAAGCTACTGAAATACTTTGTGACAACAAGTCTGCTATAGCAATGGCAAAGAATCCAGTATTCCACAGCAGGACAAAGCATATTGCCATCAAGCATCACTTCTTACGAGAAGTCTCAGCAAACAAAGAAGTTGAGCTCAAGTACTGCAAGACAGAAGAGCAGATTGCAGACATCTTCACTAAAGCACTTCCAAGACCAAAATTTGAACTGCTACGAAGCATGCTCGGAGTAACACAAATGTGCATTAAGGAGGAGTGTTAAAAAGTAATGCACATTTGTACTAGAATAATATAGAAATGTCTTGAATAATCTAGAAAAATCTAGAAAGATTGAGAGAAAGTAAAATATCTATTAACTATAACTAGAGAAATCTAGAATCATGTGAAAAATTATGGCTAAAGACAAATATCAATGGAGGAATTCTCTAGAGCAAGACTACATTAACTAGATATTATATTAGAATAATATAGTTAAGTCTAGAAAGTTATATAATCTAGAGGCTGTAAATGTACAAGCCAAGTCGGTGGAACTTGTGCTATGTCGGTTGTAGTCTCCTATATATAGGCTTGATGCCTATACAAAATTGTAATCAAGTAAAAACTGAAGCTACAGCTTGTCTAACTCCCAGCCAACTCTTGTATCCAATTCTAAAGCCTTGTACCCTTCTTAATAAAATAAAATTATCTTGTTACCCTTTCAAAAAGCTTTCTATTCCACATAAACAATATTGTCCTAAATAGTAAACTAACTACTCTCTAAGCCTCTCTTCTCCCTTCAACTAACACCAACAAAAAGAGAACCAGAGCTATTCAAATCAGGGTCCAGAAGCCTGCACTCAGTTTTGAAACATCCAGCTTTCAGTAACTAACTAGTGTCCACAAAAATCCTACGGATATTATTGTGGTGATTGTTCGGTTCATTTTTACACATGATTTATCATGTTATTCACCCATTATTTTGAGTTAGTTTTTGACATTTTATCGCTTTTTACTTCCTTTTTGTGTTTTCATAGGTTTTACCTTGGTTAGAATGAAAATGAGCTAAAAGTGCATTATTGGTTATAAATTCTGATTTTGTTCATTTTCGTAGGTCAACTTCTTGGCCTGGGATCAACATGCTCTGGTGCTCGGATGAGGTGAAGATCTTCATGAAACTTGTTCCAATGGATGCTAACTACAACATATCCAAATTTGAGCTCCATTGGACAAGTATTGCCTATCCAACCAATCCAGCATGTTACCACAGCTCTGGAAATCCGAATTTGGCCAGCTTTTACCTCCTTTGTGTCATCTTGATTCTTCTTGTTACCATAACTCTTGGTAACAAGAAATTACCTTTGTAAATGAGATATTTTCTGAAGCATTTGGCATCTTTGTGAAGTCAAGACTTCATCATGGCAAAGGGGACAAGGGCAAAGGCTTTAAGGAAAGTATGAGTTTTATATTATATTTGTGAGCTGGAAATTGATGGGCAATGGAAAGTTAATTGCAATCTGAAGTGGGAGAGGTTTTGAACGTGGGCAATCAATTCGTTTTATGATTCTACACATTGAGAGGAGATTTTGGAGAGCTTGGAGTGAGGAGAAAGCCAAGGTGCAGCCAAACAAAGTGGAGAAGAAAGCTTCCACCATTGATGACCTTGAAGCTTTCATCATTTTCTCAAAATCTGTAAACTCTTTCTAATTTTATTTTGAGTTTGTATTTGGAATAAGTATGAGCAACTAAACTCCATAGCTAGGGCTTAGGTTGAAGCCCTAAACATGATTACCTTATTGTTTTGATGCTTGAGTGTATGAATTTCTAGACATTGTTGATGAATTCCAATTCACCAAATTAATCTATCCTTGATGTGTGTTTTTCCTTGGTTGGCCATCTTTGAAAGCATGCTTCTTGAGATTGTTGGGATTATGTGTATCTTCATGTTTTCCTAAGCAATAAATGGATGGAGTAAGAACCATCCATGTGAATTGGTTTCTTGAATACCTAATGTAAACACCATGCTATTAGGATTCTTGTGATGTTCATATTCTCTTTGAACTTAATGGGTTCTCCTTGTAATTGAATCGAAGTACGAACCATACCTAGGTTCGGTTATGGGGAGGGCACAAGTATTGTAGCACGAACCATGCACTTTACGTATATTAGAGAGAATCAATGCGTCTTGAGCCACGACCCATGGTCTTGATTGCGAACATCTTCATTAACAAGTTTAGAGTTCATCACTTGAGTATCCATGAACATAGGTAGAATTGTTTAGGGTGGATTCCGAAACCCTAGTGTTTGTTACTTGGTACTTTCACATTTTGATAATTCATCTCTGCCATTCTCATTTAAATTCAAAGTCCATTTACTTTCATGCAATAGAATTAGGTCACTTGAACCAAACCAAAACCCCCCCCCCCCCCCCCCCCAATGTGTGTGTGAGTTGTGTGTTTGTTACATTGTGTGTCTTGTTTACTGAATTCTGTTTATTTTCGTAACTGTTTTGGACTTTTGGTTTGCGTTGTGTTCTTGCATTTTCTGTGCTGAATCCAACCGTATAAAGAACGTGAATTTTGGACGTACGGTTGGAAAGTTATAGGCAAAACACTGGACAGAGGTCGAAACTGAAAAACAGAGAAAACGAATCTGCCCAAAAACGACCGGTCGCTTTTACCTGACGACCGGTCGCTTTTCACGTCAAAATTTGAGTTTCGACTCTGCCCAAAAACGACCGGTCGCTTCTACCTCACGACCGGTCGCTTTAGCACTGTTCATAGGTGATAAAAGGGTGATAAAAAGTGCTGTTTGTGTTTTTCTTTGGTTTTCTTGTGTTGTTTTATTTCTTTTACACTTCTTTACTCATTTCTAGTTTTCCTCTTTCATTTGTGCATTTGTGGTGTGTTAATTAAGTGTTCTCTTTGTACTCAAATTAGAACTTATAGGAAGCCGACAAGTTCTTCGTGGGATCGACCCCGTACTTACATAATCTATACTTCAATAGATTCGTGCACTTGCGGGTATTTTTAATTGGTTGTTTGCACATTAATTTGTGTCCTTTTAGGAATGCAACAGTGATCAATCAGTCTTTAAAAACAATATAAATTCAATGCTCTACCAAAACGGAATCCGAAAGTATACATGGAATATCATCAGAACCTGACTTATTTTCAGCATGCAAGAAACATGTAATTTTCGTATAAAGCAGAAGCTCAGAGCATCATCGGTTGAATCCATCACAATGGTGAACAAGTACGCATTGGCCTTAAACAAAATGTCTTGAAAAGAAAAACAAAGCAGCCCCCCCAACACCAACAAACAGAGATTTTGGCGAAGGGACTAAAAGGACCCATCAGCACTCCATTTCCAGTTGAGTCCACTAAGCACATGGCAAATTTGAACCCAAAAAACTAAACAAGAGTTTGCAAGAAAATATGAAACACAAAAATGCAGTTCGAAAAAGAAACTGGTTACCTTGAAGCTGCATCAAACAATCTTCTCATTGTAATTTCCAAATCACCACTCCAAGCACATCTTGTCTTCCACCAGATACAAAAGCAGCTAAACATTTCCTTTGCATTCTGGCCAAAGTCGTCACAACAAACTTGAGTCATTGACATACTTTAGATATATAGCGCTTCAAACTTGGTAATGAGAGAGAGAGAGAGAGAGAGAGAGAGAGAGAGAGTGGGATAGAAGATTACGTGTGCGGTCTTTTGACGGGCCAGAGAAAGTCGTCCAAGGAACATGGAAGCTTATCATGACCATCCAATCCCGGAGCTCCCAACGAAATCATATTCTCTCATATACTCCCACGGCTTCCCGCAGAGGATCTGATGACTCGATGCAGGTGCGTATCCAAGCCTTGGTCCTCCCTCATCCGCAGCCCTTCCTTTGTCGCTGCCTTCCACAACTTTCACTGCAACGACAAGCGCACCACTCACTTCCTTTTCAAAAAGTATAGCCTCCTAGAGGATAACCGCTACAGTGCTACTTATCGACAAAAATAGAGCAACAAGAGAATGCTCTAAATCCCCTCGCAGAACTTTCATACCTGACTCAATGCAAAGCTTTCAAAGAGTTTTGTAATGGTGTGCAGAGTGTCCATGGCTTGGTTTGTGCGTCCACCATGTTTGATGACCCTGTTTCCATACTTAACCCTACCACTCGAGAGTCCATCGAACTTCCCTATGAAAAATATAAATATAAATATATATGTATAAAAATACAAATATATTATTTAAATAAAATATAGGTATATTATTTCCCAAATTTTTAAAAAAAAAAACTAATTCAGTTACTTTGTAATTGAAATTTCCGTACATTTTTCATAAATTAAAAATAGGTACACATTAATTTAAAGAAAATATAGGTACATTATTTACCCATAGGTAAATTATTTTACAATATACCTATAAATGTGTATAGGTAAATTATTTGGAGAGAGAAAATGGATTCATTTTTAAAAAATTGTTTTTCATAAAACAAACAATAAAAAGATGATCAAATTATAATTCATAAAACAAATAATTGGTACTTTATTAAGAGAAAAAAGGGTACATTATTTAGAGAAAAAATAGGTTCATTTAAAAAAAATGTTTTTCATAAAACAAACAATAAATAGATTATCAAAATATTTTTCAACATAATTAGAATGTACACTATTATTCATAAAACTATAATAAAATAGATTACTAGAGGTATGATTCATAAAAGGAAAACAACATAATTTTTTTTTAAATAAACCAAAACATTAATCACATGTAGATTACTAATACGTTAATGTTGAATTTAATATTTAATTTCAAATAAGTTTCTAAATTAATTCCTACATCCGTTATAACTATTTGAAGATCTTTCCAAATTCAATGTGTGTCATTAGTTACACCCCTACATAACACGTTAACTTGTAAATAGGGGTAGTTTTGGAATCCAAAAAAAAGAATAAATTAGATTTTAAGCTAGATTATGTAACTTGCTTACTTGGATTCTAGTCATCGGATTTTATTTAAAAAAATTGAATATTTTAAATAAAAAAATATAAAAAAAGGTTGTAAGCGATTAAAAATAAAATTTATGAGTTTACACTCAATTTACTATAAAAAGAAAGAAGAAAACAAAAGTCAAGAAGATTGTGACTAGACATGCACGACGAATTGTAGTATCGGTCTCTCCCCCTCCACAACCCCCAACCCCCAACCCCCCCCCGGTATGTTCATTGTCCTTTGGGTCGGTACCAAAATGTTTTGCTTTTGAATTCTTCCTTTCCTTAAGATGATGACTGATACCATGTATAATCTACAAACAGTACAAACAGAAAGAAGAAAACAACATATCTCGTCTGCATTCAGCAGCAGCACCACAACCACACGATCTTCCAAATGTCCACAATGACATGTTAATAACACCACAAACTCGCCACATTAAAACTTTGTCTTTTTTTCGTTGCATCATTGTCCCACTGTGATGACGATGTCGAGAGACATTATTGCCTCCTCCATGCATGATCCACGCCTTCCGAGCCTATAAGTGAGATGTCAAATACCAAACATCAAATTTGAATTTGATGGCTGATGTGGCAATTTAACATCTTACACAGCTTTACACTCCATCCGATATGTCAAATTAAATTATTATTTTATTACATTTTACTATTGATTTATTTTTAATTAAAAAGAAAGGAAAAGAAAAAATAATAAAATATTCATTTGACATCTTGCTTTTGGGATGTCAAAAATAACATCTCAACCTCCAACCTTCATTCCACATCTGCTTTGACACATCGGTTGGAGTGATGTGAGATGTTATTTCTAGCCGTTAAATATCTATGTGGCACTTTTGACACATCAGTTGGAGCTCTAAGAGCATCTCCAAGGGAGATGTCAAATACCAAACATCAAATTTAAATTTGATGGCTGATGTGGCAATTTGACATCTTACACAGCTTTACACTCCACCCGATATGTCAAATTAAATTATTATTTTATTACATTTTAGTGTTGATTTATTTTTAATTAAAAAGAATAGAAAAGAAAAAATAATAAAATATTCATTTGACATCTTGCTTTTGGGATGTCAAAAATAACATCTCAATCTTCAGCCTTCATTCCACATCAGCTTTGACACATCGGTTGGAGTTTGTGAGATGTTATTTCTAGCTGTTAAATATCTATGTGGCACTTTTGACATATCGGTTGGAGATGCTCTAAGTATACCTTCCTATTTGGTCCTCAGAAACTCACCCATTTTCAAATCAATAAATCAACTCAATTTTTTTCCTTTTCTTGTACAACTCTTTCATGTGTTCAAACCTTTGACTTTTCTCACTTATAGCGCTCAAAGATTTAGAAGTTTAATAGATCAAACGAACAAAAGAGTACAAAGGAAGAAAATTGTAAAGGGAGCAATCCCAATAGCAATACCACGGACATGAGCAAAACTTTTCAAAATGACATGAGCCAACAAAAAAATGAGACGATCTTGAGAGAATCACTCCCCAAAAATAACTTTCAAAGAATAATTTAACTTTGTTGTTGTTGTTTTTTTTCCATTGTTCAAAGTTAGGCATATATAAGTATAAGCGCTTATAATAATTATACATTATATAATATTAGTATACATTTGTTTTTTTTTTCCCTCATTTATCCAGCTAATCTTATTTTAATTCCCTTTCTCACAACTAAACTCCAAGAATTAGACTCTAATGATATGATGAGATGCCTGGATTAGTACTCAAAAGGCATAGAATAATGTTATACATTTAAACAAATTACTGGTTTTTTAAGGTAACTATCATTGTCAACATCGAATAGAAATCTCCCCTTTTGGCGGGTTCCCATTTCACATGTACAATTTGTTTATACTATATCCATATGTTTACTAACAATATAACCAACGTGACTCATTAATCATATGCAATTAGATCATTTTATCAGCATTGATATCCAGTTCACAAGCCAAAAACATGTTAAAATACAAATACAACGGTTAGGGAAAAAAAAAATGAAATAAATATACGACAGCAGTGCAAAAAATAAGTCATGAGATGGCATAAAAACGGCATCGATGAACAAAGCTTTGACCAGAAAAAGTCCAAGGATCGGGAATGACTACGCAGAGGGGCCGAGCTATGTTAAGGCCAGGGTGGCCTTGGCCCCCCCAAATTTATTTAACCCATTTGAATGTATGTATTGGATGTGGTAATAAATGCAAAGAAAAATTGCTAAATTGTATTTCAATATGAATATAATAGTAAAATCAAGAAAACCACTAATTTCAATTTAGTGCTTTTGTAAGCAATAGTTTACTCAATAGGCCAAAAAAAATATACAACTTAACTTTTTGTGTTTAACATTTTGACCCCCTTAAATATAAAATTCTAGCTCCGCCCCTACGCAGTCCAAGACTATCTATAAAAGGCGAGGCAGTCAAGCTACATTCAGTACACAAAAAACACGAAGGAAATAAAGCAAAAAACTCAAAGGAAATTAATTGAGCATGGGAAACCAAACGGAGGCAGCAGCGGCGCCGACAGTTGCAGTAGGGGTGTGCCTGTTGAAAGGGGAAAAGGTGTTGTTGGGACGACGCCGTTGCTCTCTTGGCTACTCCACCTTTTCCCTACTTGGTGGCCACCTCGAGCTCGGTACTTAATTATATACACAAATACAGGGGTTAATTTTCGTCTTCCTAATCCCAAGTCATTAACTAATTGGTGTTTGCGTAGGTGAAAACTGAAAACTGAAATGGTCATCAAACGAACCCTAAATTATATTAATTTTGTGTTTATGTAGGTGAGAGCTTCGAGGAGTGTGCAGCAAGAGAATTGAAGGAAGAAACTGGTTTAGACATTGACAAGAAGAGGATGGCGTTTCTGACAGCCACAACAAACAAGCTGCTCCTAGAGGGAGGCAAGCCATGCCAGTACGCGTCCGTTTGCATGAGAGCGGTGATGGAACATGGAGATGGAGAGCCCCAAAATGTGGAGCCAGAACTGTGTGATGGTTGGGATTGGTATGAGTGGGACAACCTCCCCAAACCACTCTTTCGTCCTCTGCACAATGCGGTGCGGGCAGGATTTAATCCATTTCATGCATGAAGAGCAAGAGCATGAGTTAATTAATTCCATGTGTTGCATGCAGATGCGTTTTCACAACTTTTCACAATGAAAATGCTATGTCTACAAAATTTGTTATTTATTACCTGAATGAAGATACCAATGCTTATCAAAAAAGTAAATAGAAAAATCTTTATTAAATTCCGTATCCCACAAGTTCTAGCCCACTGCAACTCCTATCTGCAGCCCACCTACCACGCCCAGCCTACTCTAATTCAGAATCCTGCTTTGCCTATTGCTCTTCTTTTTTTTTTTTGGTTGTTGAAGAAATCAATTCTTTGATTTTTTAAATATTTTTTTTAATACAAGCAATAGTCTAAACTAAAGAAGGGTGGGGGTTTCTCATACACTGTCAGGGCATGTTTGATACACTGTATTTGTATTAGATTTTGGATAGGAATAAATAATTCATGTTAGTTGTTTGGTGTCAACTTGTATTATTTAATTACCTGACTATATTAAATGGGTTGGGCTTTTAATATTATCCTTACTTGACTAACTAATACAACCCACACACTCCGGTTTAGATAATACATGCTTAATTATAAAGCTTGGGAAAAAGAAAACACGCTTTGTACACTCTTTCCATCATCTTCTCCTTAGGGTTCTTCTTTACTATTTTCTCTTTTCCTTGTATTCATCTCTCCCTCTCTCTCATACTCTCTCCAATATGCTTCTTCTCTTTCTTCTCTCTTCTTATGAGTTTTTCTTCAAAATCCATGTTGTTGCAATGGTTTGTTTGTGCATCCTTTGACCATACTTTCAAGTCTTATCAAACAAAGAGAACAATTAAAAAGAACAAAGAAAAAAAAGGCAATACGAAACTGCCAACTGCCAAAGCTTTGATAATTAAGGGTTTCTCATAATTTCAATTTTTTAATAATTAATATATATAGTGAAAAAAAATTTCCAGTCCAGATGCAATAACCATCACATCGATCCTTCAATTTTTCATGCATTGGAAAAATTACTATAATTTCAATGGTAAGCTAGGATGGCAAAAGCTAGAATGACCATGGGTAAATCGATTCATGCACATCAACCAAGTAAAATTAGGGAGTTCTCTCATACACTTAACCCTTTTATTTTTGTCTGATATAAGTTTGTCAGACATGCTTCATGCTTCATGTCCTATATATATATATATAAAGAAAAGAAGTTTTATATCAAGATCTGATTATTTTTTTTCCATCAATAAAGGTGTGCTTATATACTATGTAACTTATAATCCTAAGTTCTACAATTATGATAATGAGTTAGTTCATGTAATCTTGTCTTATACATCTTGGCAAAAAAAAAGATAAAAAAAACAAAGGTCATATGAATCTTGCCAAAGAATTGACACCAAGAAAAGAGTCTAACGGAGCACCAAACACAATATAACTTAGTTAGACTATTTATCCAAAACAGCACCAAATGCCTTATAATTTTATCAATAAATAGTCAATCATCTTCGAAACAAATTAATTAGTATAGTCCGACGTACCAAACGACTAGGGATCAAGGTGGGACAAGCACGATGAATTGTAGTATCGGTCCCCCCCGTCTGTTCATCATCCTTTGGTCGGTACCAAAATGTTTTGCTTTTGAATTCTTCCTTTCCTTAAGATGATGACTTCTCAAAATAAAATTCTTCCATTTTTCCTTTATTTTGTGAACCATGTGCGCAGTACCACAACTACACGATCATCCAAATGTCCACGAAGACATGTTAATCACAACACAAACTTGCCACATTAATTCTCTGTCTTTTTATTGGTTGAATTAATGTCTCACTGTGATGACGATGTCGAGTGACATTATTGCCTTCATTAAATCTCCTCCATGCATGATCCATGCCCTTTCGATTTGGTCCTCAGAAACTCACCCAAAACTGCATCCATTTTGAAATTAATAAATCAATAGTAAATTTGACTTATACCCTTCAAATTTAATTTGCGTTACTTACAACCATTCACCTTTTGTTCTTATAAATAATATCCAATTTACCTTATATTAAGCTCAATATTTGATTTATTATAATTTTTTGATTCCCAAAATACCCCTATTTACAATTGAACTAGTGGTGTTTTAATTTTTGGTTCCCCAATTTATTGTGGTCATTCCCTTCAAAATTTGTGTATGCAATTAATTATCCGTTTTATTATTAAAATTCATTAATAGATATAGTCAACAATGAGTTGGCTGGAAATGCTTAGTTTTCCCCATTTGCTTGCCTTTTTGAAATTTTGTTCCATATTTTCCTTTCTACACATGCTCTCAATTTTTGGTGCAATAAAAGTGCCTCAGGGTTGATTAAAAAAAAAAGTGCCGCAGGGGATTTCATTTATTTTTTAAAAAAAAAGATTTTGGACTTTGGACTTTGGATTTCATTTATTAAATTTTTTCTGTAACTAGTTTTTCATGGATAATAATCTCCCTATATATAATAATAATAATAATAATAATAATAATAATAATGTACCTATTTCATGACTTATTTATTTAAACACAAAATTTATATACAGTTTCTTTTTCTTTTATGAATGATAATATACCTATTAAAGTTTTATTGTACCTAGTTTTTCATGAATAATAATCTACAGATTATTTTTAATAGGTACAATAATTTACCTATGTTATAAATAATATACCTATTACTGTACCTATTAATTTCATCCATAAAATAATAGGTAGATTATTATTTTTTACTGTACCTATTACTTTTAATATTTTAAAAAATTAATAATGTACCTATTATGTGATTTATTTAAATAGAAAATTTATTTATGTTCTTTTTATTTTATGAATGATAATATTCCTATTATTTTTATGGATAATAATCTACCTATTATCTTTTATAGACATTAATTTAGCTATTATCTTTTATGAGTAATAATCTACATATTCTTTTATGGACAATAATTTACCTATTATCTTTTATGAGTAACTAGCACGCATGTGCCAATTGGTTTTCTTTTTTATTTTTAGAATTAAGAAAAGATAACATGGGTAGTTATATTCCATAAAAGTAGGATCTATTATCTGATTTTTTTTTAATTTTAATTTTTTTTAATATGAAAAAATGTGAACTTACCATATTATCCTCATTTAATTGAGGGTAAACTGCCGAATACCCCCCTGAACTATCACGCTAGTTGAAATCTACACCATAAATTAATTTTTTAGCCAATTTAGCCCTCATACTAAATTTTATCGCCAATTTACCCCCACCGTTAGTTTTTGGCAATTTCCATCTAAATCTCTATTAAAAACACCACATGAATGACACATGCCAACCCTGCAACCCAGATTACCCAGCCCCCTTCTGCAAACCCTCTCTCTATCTCCTCGTCTTTTCTTCTCTCTCCCTGTTTCTTCCTCCTAGGCCTCTTCTTCTCTCTCCCTGTTCCCTTAGCAGTAGTCATCATCATCAGTACATGATATTCAGCAACAAACACCACCGCCAAAGAAGAAGAGAAATCTTCCAGGCAACCCAAGTTTCTCATCAAATCAAAATTAATTATCCAACATTAATATCATGCATGATTAATATCAATTTTACTCTTTTTCTTTTTTTTTAATGTTTTTGGAATTTTGATACTTGAGCAGACCCAGATGCTGAAGTAATAGCCTTGTCTCTCAAATCACTCATGGCAACAAATAGATTTCTATGTGAGATCTGCAACAAAGTGTCTCAGAAAGAACAAAACCTTCAGCACCTTCAACTTCATATAAGAGGGCACAATTTACCATGGAAGCTAAAACAAAGGACAAACAAGGAGGTGAGGAAGAAGGTATTTCTGTGCCCAGAACCAACACCCTTGAAACCCAGATTACCCTACCCCTCCAAAACCCATATTACCCAGCTCCCAATTTGGATTTTCCGGCGATTGATTTTAACCTCTTCTCTCTTTGATTGATTTCTCTCATTCGAGCTCTTTGGCGAAGTAGAGAAAACAAATAAATATTTTGCTGGTCTCCAGTAGCTTGTTGGAATTGTGTTCAAAGCCAAAAACCCATCTGGGTTCGAGACTAGCAGAGAGAGATAGAATAAGAGAGAGGTTAAAAAAATCAATTTTTAATTCAACAGTGAATTATGTGCCTCACATGTCACTTTTTTAAAAGAGATTTGGATGGAAATTGCCAAAAATTAACGGTTGGTGGTAAATTGACGATAAAATTTAGTACAAAGGTTAAATTGGCTGAAAAATTAATTCAGGGTGTAGATTTCAACTAGCGTGATAGTTTAAGGGGGTATTCGGCACTTTACCCTTTAATTAATAATTTCAATTCTTAATGTTTGAATTAACCAAGGGTATTTTCTGGTATTTTGAATGTTTCACCGTTCTCTGCCTTTTGCTTTATATATATAGATAATTTATCTATTATTTTCTCCTATGAGTCATACGATGTAATATATGTAGGCATGAAACCACTCAAAAGTAGTAATTTGTTTTATCATCTAATTAACGTACTTTTTTTTCTTTCTATGGCATTGTACCTCTTAGAATATATATTATGTAGATATACATAATTGAAGGATATTGGGTAAATATATATAATTGGAGGGTGTAGGTATAAACAAAATTCATTTATCCAACCTGTAGGAGGTTAGGAGGGAGCATTTGAACTAATTTGATTGTAAGCCATTATTACGGGAGTGCAAAAAAAAATGTGTAGTGAGAGGTATTATTCATTTGCATAAAATTAGGGGATGAAAAACAATCAATCACCAAATAAAGTCTAGTGGCATGATTTGTAAATAAATCAACTTACATGGACACATTGTCATCCAATTTTAAAATTGAGTTTTACTTAAACGTTGTATTATTAGTGGGTTATCGTCTATAGTGTTTGAGTTACAAGGGCATATTTTAGCATGACTCAATTTTTTTCTTTTTCTTGAACAAATTATAATCAAGCACGTGGAAGTACATGGTTGTAATTTGTAGCCGCTTAAGCTCGTTGTTCAACATCTTGCTTTACCATTCCTTCTTCGAACATTCTCATGATCACTGCTATTGCTTCCCTATAGAGAAAACCACAGAGCCATCGCTCGGCACAGTTCACTACAAACCCGAGCCTTCTGGGTCGACCAACTATGAGAGTCTTGCGGAGTGTGCTGTGTGTCTATGCAAGATTGAGGAAGGAGATGAGGTTAGAGAACTGAGATGTGTTCATCTCTTTCATAAACAATGCTTGGACCCGTGGATAGGGTTTCAGCATGCCACGTGTCCCCTTTGTCGTAGTTTTCTAGCTCCCCCGAGAAGTAGGGGCGGAACCACAGCCAAGTGTCACGGGATGACTTTTACCTACCACTCTCACCAACCGACATCCACCTACTACTGTACATCGAATCCGGACATGTGGGCTAAGAGGTCTAGCATGGTCAATTCAACGGGTTGGGCCTTGAACATGCGGGCCGTGACACAAGGCTGTGGTGGGCTATACCCTAGGTAAGTTTTGAAGAAAAAACAATAATAAACCTATATTAATATGGCCCACTAAGGGAAGTTTGCTGCCTTTTGTTTTTCTTTTCCAAGTCATCTTTCATTTTTTTATATCATTTTTTTTAATGTGAAATTATCTCCTGTCATTATTTTTGGGTGAAATTATCTACTGCCTTGGTGAAAGGTTTTTGAAGAAAAAAAAACGTATATGGCCCACCATCAACTACAACACACTGGGGAAATATTATTTTCTCAAGTTTACTTGTGTTCTCTTTCAAGAACGGAACAATATGTTACTCTAATTCTATTATTCTTGTGTTTACAACTAATATATAAATGAAACGTAATTATTTATATTTTTGCATTTGCATTAGCTTATTCATTTAATGCTAAGAAATTTTTAGGGATTCAAACTGCAAACGTAAGATTTCTTTTTTAAAAAACAATTAAATTTTAAGTTTAAAAATTTAGCGAGCCCACCCACCGAAAAATTCTTGGTTCCGCAAGCACCCTAGTATCCCATTCCCAGTAGTTTGTTCAATCGGAAGTGCTGCTATTTAAGTTTTGTTCTTTCAGTTCGGATAGTGATGATGGCGATGGATGGTGGCTGCGGTGAAAAACCAGTCCAGACTACAGATCATAGTCAAAAGAGAGAGAATGGGATGAGAGAGAGAGAGAGCCATGCTAAATTTGAATGATTAATGATATATGTGGAGGAGAAGTACCCATGCATGCAATCCCTATATATATATTTGCATGTCTAATTAATACTTGTGCATCTGTATGACGAAAGATGTTTTCTTGCTCTGTCAAAAATCTTGGTGTAGATAATCAGCGTGTAATAGTTTTCTATGTTTTCTCTTCATTCAGTCAGTCAGTAGCATTGGCCTTTCAAAAATATTTTGTGAACAAAGGTAATTGAGAAACATATGGCAAAAAAAAAAACAGGTGATTGAGCATCTAAATGTTTCATTCATCATCTGCCGCTACTAAACTAGTTTAATTATGAGTCTCATCTCATGGTGATATGCGATCGAGAATGATAACATATACCCAGAAGAGAGCATTTTTGCTCACCATTTTTATCTAAGGTGTATGCTCACTACCTTTCTTAACATTTGACACATGTCCATGCATAACTGTGGTTATATAATACAAAGTAAAAAGTTAACCATAGTTATGCCTGGACTTGTGTCAAGTATTAAGAAAGATAATGAAGATACACATTGGGTTAAAGTAGTGAGCAAAAATATTTCCTACCCAAAAAAAGTCATTATAATATAATCAAATTGATCTTGTAGAAGGTCAAATCATGTGTTTTGGGTGTTTCTCATTTTCCCACATTTATGGTACAGAATTGAGATGAGAACCGTAGTATCAATTAGCAACATCAGTTGATACTACGGTAGTAATGTATAATTTCTTCAAGACGGGGAGGGCACATAAACTACAAAACAAGCAACCCATTGTTATGATGTTTTTAATTTCTTGTGCTATTGTTTATGATTAAAACTTCATCCATCATTTGAAGTGATATTTGAATTTTGTATCTTGAGACGTAAAAAGAAAGAAGAAAACGAAAGTCAAGAAGATTGTGACCACAAAATTGAATTTGAAATTAATGAATACGAGAATTGACTCCGAATTACTTGGGGGTCAGGGTGGGATATGCCCGACGAATTGTAGTATTGGTCCCCCCGGTGGGTTCATCGCCCTTTGAGTAGATACCAAAATGTTTTGCTTTTGAATTCTTCCATTTATTTTGTGAATCACGTGAGCAGTATCACAACCACACGATGATCCAAATGTCCACAATGATTAATTCTTTGTCCATTTTTTTGGTTGCATTATTGTGTCACTGTGATGATGATGTCGAGTGACATTATTGCCTCCTCCATTAAATCTTCTCCATGCATCCCATGCCTCCCGAGCTTATAAGTATTTGGTCCTCAGAAACTCACCCAAAACTGCACCCATTTTCAAATCAATAAATCAACTCAATTTTTTTCCTTTTCTTGTACAAATTATAATCAAGCATGTGGAATTACATTGTTGTAATTTGCAGCCACTTAAGCTCGTTGTTCAACATCTTCCTTTACCATTCCTTCTTCGGACATTCTCATGATCACTGCTTTGGCTTCCCTTCAGAGCCATCGCTCAGCACAGTTCACTACAAACCCGAGCCTTCTGGGACCAGCGACGAGAGTCCTGCGGAGTGTGCTGTGTGTCTATGCAAGATTGACGAAGGAGATGAGGTTAGAGAACTGAGATGTGCTCATCTCTTTCATAAACAATGCTTGGACCGGTGGACCGGGTTTCAGCATGCCACGTGTCCCCTTTGTCGCAGTTTTCTTGCTCCCCCGAGAAGCACCCTAGTATCCCATTCCCGGGAGTTTGTTCAATCGGAAGTGCTGCTATTTAAGTTTTGTTCTTTCAGTTCGGATAGTGATGATGGCGATGGATGGTGGTGGCTGAGGTGAAAAACCAGTCCAGACTCCAGATCATAGTCAAATATATATATATTTGCATGTCTAATTAATACTTGTGCATCTGTATGACGAAAGATGTTTTCTTGCTTGGTAAAAAATCTTGGTGTAGATAATCAGCGTGTAATAGTTTTCTATGTTTTCTCTTCATTCAGTCAGTAGCATTGGCCTTTCAATAATATTCTGTGAACAAAGGTAATTGAGAAATATATGGCAAAAAAGAAAAGAAAAAGGAGATTGAGCATCTAAATATTTCATTTATCATCTACCGCTACAAAACTAGTTTAATTATGAATCTCATCTCATGTTAACATGTGATCGAGAATGATAACATATATCAAGAAGAGAGCATTTTTGCTCACCACTTTTATCCAAGGTGTATGCTCACCACATTTTTCAACACTTGTCTATATGCATAACAGTGGTTACATAATACAAAGTAAAATATTAACCATAGTTATGTTTATGGACATGTGTTAAGAAGGATAGTGAGGATACACCTTGGATTAAAGTGGTGACAAAAATATTTCCTAGACAAGAATTGGGTAGTCGCTAACTAAGCTCCAAAGCATTAGGGAGTCTAAACTTGGAAGACTCTCTAAATTAGGGGCATCTCTTATTTTCAACTCCACAAGAGAGGCGAGCAGTTGTAGGCCACTACTCACCAAACTTTGTAATCTCCAATCTTTAATGATCAGTTGACGAAGGGATATGAAGAAGTTTAAAGCTGGAATAGATTGTAGACCACTACAACTATTTATATGCAACTCACATCAGAGTCGACGAGCCCACTACTCACCAAACTTTATAATTTCTTGCAATTTTGAATGCTCAATTCACGGAGGGATGTGAAGAGGTTTAAAGCTGTCACGCCACGGACCCGGGGATCGGTGGAAACCCCGCGTCTGGTGCTTGAGAAAATAAAATAAAATAAAATAAAAAGAAGCCGAAACAGAAAATAAACTTTTCTTATAAAAAAATAGATCCCAAAATCTTACAATTTTACATGAAATCAATAAAGCTCTATCACTCTCATCTAATTCATCCTCAACTGGTTTAGTCCTTGTATTGCCTACTAATTCATCTGAAAAATTAAATAGGGTGAGGGATGAACAACCACCGCTCAGCAAGGACATGAGACCTTACCACAGTATATTGATATAACTAAATTAAGTGACATGCAATCACACAGCCAAATATCACATTAATAATAATAACGCATGAATGAATGCTCTTCATCTACTCCCGCTAATTCATATAATTGGACAAGCAGACTTGCACGTCCCATACCATGCTTATACCACTTGGTCCCGAATGCCCATTTATATGAACTAACACCCATCTCAATCATCCCAAAATTTCCCCTTTTGTTTGTTAGTCATCTTGTCTAACTCCCTATCGCTAGTCCCGAATCACCCAATAAAAATCATGTGCACTGTGGGATCCCTGAGACCTGGGACCTGCCAAGAGTTAGACTCAACTACACAAAAGATCCTTCCCATTACCCTCTTTTTCATACTTTCTTTATCAACCCAAGAATTCCAGCCAATTTCCATGACATGACCCTTGGTGCCTGCTTCAAGCCATAAAGAGCCTTCTTAAACTTATAAACCTTGTCTTCTGCTCCCTTAACTTCAAAACTTTCAGGTTGCTCGATGTAAACTTTCTCCTTCAACACTCCATTTAGAATGCTGATTTCACATCCAATTGGAAAAGTTTCCAATTCCTTTGAGTAGTCAGAGAAATTAGAGTTCTAATTGTATCCAATCTTGCCATTGGAGCAAAAGTTTCATTCAAATCTACTCCTGGCTTCTGTGTGTATCCTTTCACTACAAGCCGTGCCTTGTGATTTTGGATAGAACCATCAAGATTCAGCTTTGTCTTGAAGATCCATCTCACACCCACAACTGGTTTGTTACCAGGTCTGTTAACCATATCCCATGTAGAATTCTTCTCGATCATTGTGGGCCCACCTGACCCATTATAGAAAGTTTGACCGCACGGTTGACTGAGCATCTTCCGAGGCTATCCCGTCATCCGAAACATGTAATTGAACTTTAGGATATCTCGTTCTTTGGACACACTTGAATTTCCAGAAAACTAGAATTTTATTTAAAGTTCTCGTTCGTGAGACTATTTGTGAGTGGACTTTGTTTTCAAATAATAAGCATGGTTTTACGATGGAAAAATTATGCATATTGATTTAATGGTTTATTGAATATATTTTATATTCAATGATTGAACTTAATATTTTTGTAAATTTTTTGCAATATATTTGGATTTTGGCATATTGGAGTATCTATGTTTGGTTATGTGTGAGGTACTTGGGGTGTTGATATGAGATTATGGAAATAAATTGGATTATAGAATGTCAGTTTGAAGTGTTATACACACTACCCTATGTACCTCCCCGGATATTTAGAATTTGAGATACTTGGATATGTTGGAACCCGGGCACCTTTGACGGGGTGTTTCGTAGACCCTTAGCGGGGTTAGTCTGCTCGCGTAGGACTTGTCATAGGCGTACGAGTATTGAGGATTCTGATGTACGTGCTGGAGAGCTTAGTCCCAATTGGACGGCTCATTCCCTAGCCACATGGTCAATTGAGGATTCTTCCATGTGGACTAGTCAAACAATCCCCGGTTTGATTGTTTCCCTGGTACAAACTAGGTGTGTCATACTTATATATTTATTTATATATTATATATTTCATATTATATACATATATATAACTATTCTTTTATTATTATCTGTCGGTGAGGACACTTCCTCACTCGCCGTGCCAACGGGCACGAGTCTCGAGAGAATGGTTTAGGAATAGTATGAAATGTTTGAATGGGATAAGAAACAAATTATCATTTTGCGATTTCGAATTTTGTTATGGTTTTAACCAAACTTTATATTTATGTATACCCATGATGGTTTGAATGCATATGGTTTTCAGCATCGTTTTCTAAGTTTCTACACGGCGGGGTTATCTTATGTTGGTTTCAACTGTGAACTAAACTTTGTTTTTGTCCACTCACACTTTTCTGTTTTGCGCCCCCTAGACAGTAGTGGACTGAGCTGAGCGGTAGAGCCGAGCCGGAACTTCAGAGCCCCGACTTCCCATAGGGCAATCTTTAGTTATCTTTACGTATGCTGAACTTCGTTTCGTTTTGTAAACCGAATTCTGTTAGTTTTGCTCTGTTATCGCCCGTGTTAAGGTTTGATTGTAAGGCCGAAGGCCTTTGATGTAAATTGCTTGATTGTATCTGATGCATGCTACCTGTTGGGATATTAATTGTGTTTTTAACAGGTTGAGAAATTTGGGAAATGTCCAATTTTCAGGGGAGACTCTGTCGAAATTTCGGCAGAAAGTCTCAGTCATTAGTAAGTGGGCCCGGCATCGGTTCGATGCCAACTTTCACAGGATTCGTTCCGGATTCTGAGAAATTCAGGGCAGGTCCTGTCATATTTTTCATGTTTAATACACGTATTTTTTCAAAATTTTCAATAATACACACAAAATTCACGTTTTATACACATAATTCTTACATATTATTGAATAAAAGTAATATATATTGAAAAAATTATATAGTGGCCGAACTTTTAAGTTGTAATTTTCCAAAATTATGCCGCATAAAACACCTACTTATTTTATTCGTATTTTTTCTCGCTCTGTATTTTAGATACTATGAATGAATGTAAGAGGCTAAGATTATTTCTTACTTTTTAACAAAAATGCAAGATGGCGATTTTGTAATCTCTTTGCCAACTAGAACAATAATTTCAAACAAAGATTTATGCTCCACATATAATTATCTCCAGAACTTCAATTGCATCAATACAGTACCGATAAAAGGATTGGAAATGTTAAGGACAACAGGAGAGATGATAGGTGTGGGAGCAAATTTCCTCCCGCGAGAATATTCGGTTGAAAGATTCCTTCGTCTTCTCCGCCTCTCTTTCTCCCTGCAAAACGAATAGCAATAAGAGGACCACACCCGGGGGGTGTTGGCCAAAGGCCCTCCGATGCCTAAATTAGTTCAAGAGTTTTGTAAAGAAAACACTAGCTAACTAGGGTACGGAGTTATATGTGTTTTTGGGATGAACCGGGCGGCCGGAACCTTATGTAAAAGAGGGAGAGAAAGGAGGTGGCTAGGGTTTCTGAGAGATAATTTCTGCAGAGTTTCAGTAGGAGTTTAGACGTACCTCAACCCTTGTGTGTGGCCATCCTTTTACAGAGGTTTCGGGGGCTAAGGTTTCAGAGGAATAATTCCGTAGATGGAAGGAAATTATTCCTCCCCAATTTGGCGAGATTTGACTAATTAGGGATTTGATTTATTTGATTTAAATCAAATCCCTAATCAGGGTAGCAATCAAATCAATACCTAATTTAATTAGGTAACTCCTCCATTAATTGAGAATATTTGTAAGAATCAAATCAATCCTCAACCTAATTAGGTAACATTCTATTTAATTGGGTAATCCCCAATTAAATTGAATAATTCCCAATTAGGTCAAATAATCCCCAAATGGAAGGAATTATTTGACCTAGGGTTACGAATTAATTCAGTTCCCACAATAGGCTCTATTGATGCCGATAATTCGTAACCTATCATTAGTGTAAAACAAAGTAGGGAGATAGGAATAACATTCATGAAGAAAAGGAGCTGCGCCAAGCTCATCAGAACCTTAACAAAACACAAAAACTACGTACCCCTTCAAAACAAACAAAAAAGCACAAACCTCTCATGTGCTTTCTCATTAATTTAATCTAGCCTTTCCCATGCGCTTCGGCGCCTGCGGGATGCATTTTTTTTTTTTTTTAAATTAAATTTATTTCAGATTTAAAAAAAGATAATGGGTAGTTGTGTTCCTTAAAGGAGGATCCATTATCTTATTTTTCTTTTCATTTTAATTTTTTTAAATATTAAAAAGTGTGAATTTACCATATTATCCTCATTTAATTAATAATTTCAATTCTTAATATTTGCATTAACCAAGGGCATTTTCTGGTATTTTGAATATTTCACCATTCTCTGCCTTTTGCTTTATATATATAGATAAGATCAAATCCAATAGTTTTTTGGAATAAAATCCGGTACTAATTTATATATGATTAGGATTCTTCCTCTTTTGGGCACTTCTATTTTCCTATTAATACTAGGCAGTCCAAAATCGTGACCCAGAACAAATAAGTAGCCCATGTATATACGTCTAAATTAGCAGGGAAACCCTAGCTCATCGCATCTCTTGTTTTCTTCTTCTTGGAATCATCTGTTCTCTTGGAGGTCTTTCGACGGGCCAGAGAAAGTTGTCTAGGGAACATGGAAGCTTATCATGACCATCCAATCCCGGAGCTCCCAACCGAAATCATATTCTCTCATATACTCCCACGGCTTCCGCCAGAGGATCTGATGATGCGATGCAGGTGCGTATGCAAGTCTTGGTCCTCCCTCATCCGCATTCCTTTGTCGCCACCTTCCACAACTTTCACTGCAACGACAAGCGCACCACTCACTTCCTTTTCAAAAAGCGTAGCCTCCATAAGGATAACCGCTACTTCTCGACAAAAATAGAGCAACAAGAGAATGCTCCAAAACCCCTCGCCGAACTTTCATACCTGACTCAGTGCAAAGCTTTCAAAGAGTTATGTAATGGTGTGCAGAGTGTTCATGGCTTGGTTTGTGCGTCCACTATGTTTGACGACCCTGTTTCCGTACTTAACCCTACCACTCGAGAGTCCATCGAACTTCCCCATACCGATGTGCTTGTACAAACAGAAGGAGTGTCTCCATTCGCTCAATATTACTTTGGGTTCAGTCCACTCACAAACGAGTATAAGGTTCTGCAGATCATTAAAGTTAATCCCAGTGGACTTGGAAAATTGGATATTGGGTTGTTGAACATATTCACAATAGGTACAGATTCTTCGTGGAGGCCATTGCGGGTAGACCAACACAGCGACCTTCTGGAGGAGTTAGGCAGTGGAGTGGGTATCAATGGGGTCGTACATTGGCTCCATGAGAAGCAGAAAGTGATAGTGGCTTTTGACGTTAGAGAGGAGACATTCAGAGTGTTGCCATACCCCAAGATTATGCTCAAGTGTTTGATGATTATGTTGATCAAGATAATAATCTCTATCGTTATGGAAGTGTTGCCGATTCTTATTGCCTACAAAGTGCAGCTGTGGTTGAGGTGGGGGGAATGCGTGGGTGTGTTTGTAGACAAGTCGTGGAAACAGGACAAGATCGTGTTATGGATTTTGAAGGACTATCAAAACCATGCGTGGGTTAAGGAGACTGTTAGTTTGATGTTGAAAGAAACATATGGAGAAAATGGGTGCTACGTTCAAGCTCTGGGTACAATTCACACAGGTCAGCTTGCGCTCGTTCACTATTTAAATGGACTTAAACCGGGTTTTGACACCGGTCCACCCCAATTGCTTCTTTATGATGTGAAGACCAAACAATTTAGAATAATTAGTTTTGTTTTTCCTGATAGTCAAAGGATGTATGATATTAATTTAATTACTAGTTATGAAGATAGTATTGTACCCTTAAAATGAGTTGGATCGATGGCCTAATATTACATAAATTGCTAGCTATAAATGTTATTTTTCACCATCATCTATTACCAAATATATGCAATTCTCGTTTTTTCCCACAATGAAGAATACTATATATGTGTGTGTTTTTTCTGTCGAAAGTAGAGGTACAATGTTCATGCTCTTGATTGGAATTAATTATTGTTTTCCTCAATATTCACAACAAATCAAACAAATACACGGCTCTATATAATTCTGCATTGTGGCTACTGATCAACTGCACTCGAAAAATTTGTATTGAATGGCCTCGGCATTTATAACTGAGATTTGATAAACGACACAGAAACGAGACTTCCAAAGGCATAAACGATACAGAAACGAGACTTCCAAAGGCAGGCAGTCATATCCTCAGGAGCGACCTTAGCTTGAAATACATATTCTTTTTTTTCCTTCCCTTTCTTCGGGGTTAATAATCTTTTCCTTTATGAAAACAATTGGACGATGGCTGGCTTAGGAGCAAACAATCCAACCTTAACACATCCACTAAAATCTTCACAGAGCTCGTACCATTTGAATAGCATTCCTTTGATCCTGCGTCAGGCTCTGCAGTTGAAAAAAATACAAGATATTACATTCTCAGCCTTCATGCATAACTACACCAGATCAAAGGAGAGTCAAATTCACTTTTCTTTGGGTACAAAAATTGAATCACTTTTAGTAAATGCTTTCGACTGATTGAATCGGAATGAAATGGATTATTGAAGTTCACCTGGAAAATATGATCAAACATTTGTCTTTCACTCTGAGAAAAGTTTACAAAAAACTCCGCAAGATAGTTCGCCAGATTAATCTGTAAGGTGTTTTGAAATAGTTAATATATTTAAAATGACTTATGATGCTTAGCAAATGTAAATAGGTCCACAAGATACCTGGTTAAGGGGATCAGCCACAGTTAGTTGATCATCTTCATACCTATCCTCCTCCTCATCCTTTCAGAACATGCTAAGTTTGGTAAGTTATCCCGAGGAATTTCAATAATATACAAGTAACAACAAAGTACCTTATTAAATGCTTTTGCTATTGCTTCAAGATGTTGGTGTGAGGGTCTGCCGGAGGATGTAACACCAGCTGAATACATCAAGTCCTTATCAAGTTCCACATCGTCTGCCTCAACCTCTTCCCAGTCACTATCCTGCATCAGGAATTGGTTCAAAGATTAAAGTTTATTGTTACCCAAGTAATCTTTTGCAAATGATTAATTACCTCATTATCACCAGCTACAACCTGTTCTTGGATTTCAACCAATGCATCTGCCAATAAAGCCATTATCTGCACACACAAAAAGGGGCAGGGGAATGAGAAAAGGCTTCTAAAACTGAACCTGAAGGTTGCAGAAAGCACAAGAGTTAATGACAAACTTCCTTGTAGAATGGCTAAAGTCATCAAGCCAGGCAAAATCATGCACTAACCAATATAAGGTTACACTGAAACATAATTATTAGGAGACAAAAGAAAGTCTGCCTTTAAAGCTTCCCCTAGGGGACTAGGCACCATATATAACCGTCATGGTACTTAGGCCATGCAAAAGTTGCTTGCTATGACAACTCTAGCATAGCAAAGTCCTGTACAGTCACAACTTTCTCAGCTCCAAATTAATCTTCTGTTTGTCAGAAAAAAAAAAAAATTACCTTTGCAGGAAGTGGCACCACAGTCCACTGATCTGGAGTGAATTTAGCTTTTGAACGAGTGGTTATTCCAGCAGCAGACTTTAGAAAAGCAAGAAGAGCAAGTTCTTGAATCAACAAGCGCATTTGAGAAAATAAACATGTGCACGAAATTAAAAAGTTTCAGTAGAACCTGAAATAAATATCCTTGCACGTTAATTTTTGCTAATTCAGCATGCCTAGATGATAGTAATAAGGCCAAAGCAGTAGTAGTGACTTTAATTTGGTAAGCCCCCTGGATCTCACCTGCACTCAGTTAACATGTGGAGAAATATCTTATATCACACTCTCACATAGCCTCTAACAAGTCTTGGCCTCTTCAGAACATTGAAAGGCTCAGATAAAATTTTATTTAAACAAGATACAAATACAGATTAAATGATTGCACATGTGTATGCTCAAAGCCTCTTCTGCTAACTACTAAGTGAAAATATTAAATAATTGTAATCGTATTAGATGTTACTTAGCCATACACATTGGATTTTGATTATGTTGTCACTTAGCCACCCCTTGATATTACACCCAATTCAAAAACTCATCTTTAATCTATAACCCAAGAGTACAAATTTGTGCTGAAGATAAGATAAGATGCAACTTTTTGCTGGGGAAAGGATTGGGTTTGAGCAATTACATTTAATAAATCATATGTTGCATCAATCAGAGAATTCCAGTCCAAATTTGCATTTTGATCCAGCTCCAATTATATGACATTGACAAGTAAACAATAATATGAAAAACATACCTTGCTGCTGAGTCCATTCTGACATTAAATAGACGAAAGAATTATCATAGCCTTCAGCTGGGATGGTGACCAGGAGGTCAATAAACTGTTCAACTTTAGGGGCACTCAAGTGGACCTATTAAATACAAAATTAAAAAATTAATCCATATAAGGTAAGGCTAGTTATGCCTGATCCATACTAGACCAGCTAAAATATAACATAAAATGCAAAGTAAAGATGAGGAAGACTTTAGTAAGGTAGAAGCTGGAAAGATTAACTGACTAAAGAAGTACTCGCATTGGGAAATAAGCACGGTATATGAAATTGACTGTAGGATATTCACAATGTAAAATCTGGTTATGCACTAGGGATAAAATAAGTGAAACCTTCAAAGGACAAAAGTTTATACATGAACTATAATTCTACTTGACATCATTAAAGCATCAAATAAAACTATATAAAAGTGTGTCACAATAAGCTAAAAAGTGGCCACCAAAGGAACTCACAAAGATGAACAGTTGAGATACATACCAATCGAGCAAAAATGAGTAGCAGTGAGCTTCTCAATCCTGCTATTTGAGCAGATTGCATGCGCCTAATAAGAGCAGCAACCAGGTCTCGAATATGGGGTGCCATCTGTGATGGCAGATGCAAAATAAGTTGCAGAATGTAGCTCCCAACAAAAAGAGAACCAGAGCTATCCAAATCAGGGTCTAGAAGCCTGCACTCAGTTTTGAAACATCCAGCTTTTAGTAACTAGTGTCCACAAAAATCCTACGGATATTATTGTGATGATCAATCACTCTTTAAAAACAATATAAATTCAATGCTCTACCAAAATGGAATCCGAAAGTATATATGGAATATCATCAGAACCTGACTTATTTTCAGCATGCAAGAAAACATGTAATTTTCATATAAAGCAGAAACTTGCAGAGCATCATCAGTTGAATCCATCACAATGGTGAAAAAGTACGCATTGGCTTTATTAACCTCCAAACAAGAATGGCCTCAAAGAAAATGTCATGAAAATAAAAACAAAACAGGCCCCCCACTAACAGAGATTTTGAGGAAGGGACTACAAGTACCCATCAGCACTCCATTTCCAGTTGAGACCACTAAGCCCATGGCAAATTTGAACCAAAGAACTAAACAAGAGTTCGCAAGACATTATGAAACACAAAAATGCAGTTTGAAAAAGAAGCTGGTTACCTTGATGCCGCATCAAGCAATCTTCTCATTGTATTTTCTAAATCAGCACTCCAAGCAAGCACATCTTGTCTTCCACCAGATACAAAAGCAGCTAAACATTCCGTTGCATTCTGGCCAAAGTCGTCACAACAAACTTGAGTCATTGACATACATTAGATATGTAGTGGAGCTTCAAACTTAGTTATGGGGGAGAGAGAGAGAGAGAGAGAGAGAGATAGAAGAGTAGAAGATTACCTGCATTTCACTGTGATCGTCACTTTGAAGGACTATTCGTATAACACTATCAAAACAGGCATCATATACTGTTTTCACCACATCAATAGGAGCATTCTGCACCAACGCTATCGCAAACTTTAATTAAAACTGTGGTAATACAACCAAGATGCTGTCTAAAGATAAAACAGGAATGCTAAGAGCTGAGGAAAATAAGGGATGAATATCCACTGAAGTATATCTCACTTTCAATAACATTGTTACAAGATCCACTGATCCAGCTACTAATCCATCAGGCTGCTGTTGGGGCTGAAAATTACCATCAAGATGCATCAAAAATAAATACTTTTCCCCTCACAACCCACCAAAAAAAACACAATGAGAATATAAATCCATATTACAGATACTCTTACAAGCCATACTTTATTCAGGACTGGCCAAACATATGGTAAAACTCGAGAAACCAGTGGACGAATACAACCAGGAGCATTCTTCAGTGTCTGGAGTAAGTTAATTAAAAAACAACAGTACAGTTAATTTAAAAAGTAGATCATGAAAATCATTTAACTAATCGACCACCCAATCCGCATGATTAATTGTAATATATAAGTGAAATGTTTGTATGTACACTCAAACATTGTAAGTGGGCATTTAAATATGTTATTACCAACAATGCTCCACATAATTACCTCCATAACTTCAATTGCATCAATACAGATAAAAGGATCGGAAATGTGTGATGCCCACATGTTCAGGACAACAGGAGAGATGATAGGCTCTATTGATGCCGATAATTCGTAACCTATCATTAGTGTAAAACAAAGCATGGAGACAGACAACCTATTAAATGTAAAAAGAGGATACAATAAAAGGACAAAATATAATATATAGCAAGCTTACAAATTCATCCAACTCCATCAAGATAAAAGGAAATGATAATATTCATACTACCTTTAAAACTTACCGGCCTTAATTGCCTCTTGCAGTGTTTCAAGTACCAAGTGCAAGGTTTCATCAGATGCCTGAAACCAGAATTATAGTACATTCTTAAAACAAGTACAACAATAAAACTAAGGTTTATGCTAGCTGTAAATTACCTGATTAAGAAGATCTGACAGTGATTGAAACAAACTCATCAGATGCGGGTGAATTATAACTTTATTTGTTTCAGGTAGGAGCTCAGAAAGAGCCCTGCAGGCACCTACTTTGACAGGTGGGGGCCTGACAACAGAACAATGTCAAGAAAATATATATTTGATACAAGTTACTCATGTACATACATATATCAGAGAGGGAGAGAGTTACACATCCATGCTAATTGCTTTGATAGCAGCATAGAGAAAGTGCTCAAGAACTCCATGGCTGATCTGTAAAATATTAGAAATGTTATAAAGATATTTCCAAATTATCTAACTTTAAAATAGATAAGGAAATATTGCAATAGTTACCACTGAGGAGAATTTAGCAACTGATGAAAAGATACGAGAATAAAGAAAGGGATATTGATGTACATCTGCAAAACAGAAAGTATTCACTGATGAATGAAATGAACCTTTTATTTTTTTCTCTTTTTTTAAGACAAAAAAGGGGAGAGGAGGGTTATTGCAGAGAAGAGATAACCTAATCCAATGTCTTCCGTGATTATTTGCTCCAGTAGGTTTCCTGAGCCAACTCTTGTCAGTTCTGAATCCTGTAATCTAAAATTAATCATAGTATACCAACTTCCAAATAGGAATTGCATAACATTCATGAAGAAAAGAAGCTGCGCCAAGCATCAGAACCTTAACAAAACACAATAACTACCCCTTCAAAACAAACAAAAAAGCACAAACCTCTGCTTCAAGCAATTGTTCTGATAGAGAAGCCAAAGCAAAAAGAGTAGCCTCCCTTATCTGATAGTACATACAACCCAAAAGAAGGGGGGAAAGTTAACAGAGGAGAAAACTGAACAAAAATAGGGAAAAATTTCTACTTACTCTCCACCAAATTGGAGAACCAGCATCCTTTTCTCTTTGAGACTCACTAAAACGCTTTTTTGCAGCCTCAATGATGGCGCTGATTCCTTCTGTACCACATGAATTCACCACTTCTTCAAGCAAAAGTGCACCTGGAAAGAAAAAGTGCTATTAAAAGCTCAAGTACATCAGAAGAAACATGTCATTCCACTTCTAAAGCTGATAACAGTGAGATGCAGTCAAATGATCTGTACAATCACATATTCAACTTCTCTTAGATTGCCAAGAATTCTCTGAGGCCCACTGCAGAACATGCTATGCTTAACAAGCAAGCAAATACAGAGCAATAAATTTTTACAATAAATTCAAAATTATAATCTTCAAAAGGAAAGGAGAAGAGCGCATGGCATATTGAAGGTTACAAATCAACAACTATTATTGCTAGAATCACACACACACAGATTACACCCCTCATCATCTGTAATCGTTCCGCTACCCATGAGTTCTAGCTCAAGTGGCATTGGGGTGGAGTGGGAAGGTGGTATTCCTAGGTCTGGGTTCTGCCAAAATGCTGAGTTTTAGGGTGAAATGACTCAAAATAAAAATCATTATCCAAAAATGACTACTTTTTTCCGAAGTTAGAAGACTAACCCTTTTTGCATGGGTAGACATTGATCAAGATGAGGGTATAATGGTCTTTCTCCATCCAAAAATGAGTTAGTTTTCAAACTTTTGGAAACTGTTGGCATACTGATTTTCAATTAGGATGATAAAACCAGATGCTTTCTGGACAGACTTATTGTTCATAGATATATGCCATATCAGTTCAATTTCATGATAAGTTCATTGTTTTCCTCTAAATTCAACATAATTTGCACTTATGATGTTCCAACTAACAAATTGACCCATGCTGTAAACTCCAATCTTCAGACCACAAAGTTATGGTTGCCATAAGAAGAATTAACAAGCATGTGAGATGCATAATGTAAGCATACCAGAAACACGACAGCTATAAGTAACATCATCCTCATCAGCTACAAATTGGTTGGCATCCATTGACCAAGTATGAACCTATAAAAAATGACAATTAAGAAACAACAAATGATACTAGAAATAAAAATCATTCAACTGAAGGTTATAATAGCACAAGAAGACATGAGATTTCAAATATAATTTATAATACTAGAGGAGGAATTATGTCCTTGGCGAGGAAAAAGAAAAAAGAAAGAAGGCATTAAATAAGATGACAACTTAGGGGCACATATGAGTTAAATAATTATAATGAATTAAGTGGGTTTCAGTGTTTAGTCTCACATAGCGAAATAGAGAGCCATCTTGATGAAGGTGGATTACATGGTAGGGTCAAATAAAGAGAAATCTTGATGAAAGGAACTGAAATGCCAAAATCAAATTAAGGTGCCTGAGGATGTGATACAGTTTGGAGTCAAAGGAAATGATCATTGGAAAATGGAAGTCTAGAAAACCAGAGCGATGATGATAACCACAAGTTAAACAAGACAGAAAAGTAGATTTAGAATGTGAAGGTAAGTGAGATCATTTTTCTTTTGGATAAGACAAAAGTATTTATTATAGAGAAGGAACAACAATAGGAGCTAAACAAGAAGTCCATATCCATGTTAATGTCTTTATGAAATACAGACAAGAGAGACATTTTAATGAAATACAGAGACAATTTTATGTTCAGTTATTCTGTGCAAAGAGAATTTAGGACCATTAAGGTGTTTAATTTTCAAGCAATAGAATTAGGAGTTCATTAACACTATGATCTGAATATGAACAAATTGAACACCTTTTCTGCTGGACCACTCAGTCCATTACATAAGATGTACAAACAAGGAACAGACAAAAGAAGAGCAAAGCAAAAACCTACCTGTTGTTCTGTTATTTGGAGAAAAGCGATGGTGTAATATGTCAACTCTTCCACATTATTCATAATGACCTACAAGAAAAGGGGAGCAAAGGGACCTTACTACGATAAAAGAAGGTAGGCTATAAGGAAGGAAACAAGTAGAAATGGGTTTCAAAATCTTTGAAGCATACCTTTACCAATTTTGCGCTACCCACAATGGTCAACAGAAACTCAAACAACTATGTATGCAAAACATTTAAGTTAGGGACAAATATCCGCACACTAAAAGAAGAGGAAAGAGAGGGGAAGAGAGAGAGAGAGAGGTCATTTTGAGCGGTGTACAAGGGCATAACATAATATCTGCAAATGCCATAGATTAACTACCTGGACAACAAAGGAATCAAGGCTTTTCTCAGCCCCATCAGAATCATATCTTCCATCAAATGGATCTTCTGTACCTTCAATAGATGATCGCACATATACTCCAAGAGAAGTCATAAAGGTTTGCCACAATGGTCCTACAATAACTGCAATAAACAAGGTCTATTCAGCACAATATATGAAAACTAGACTTATCAATGAGCAGAACAAGAATCTATATGGTTTACGTCTGATTCATTGGTTGACAAGAATGAATAACTTACTCATAAATTCACTTTCAATGAGGCTGGGAAAGTTCTGAACAAACTGATTCAAGCACTTCAATACCTAATGATAAAGGCACAAATAAACCACAAATCAAATGCCCCATTCTAATTACAGAGTATACACATCATGACAGATTTTTTATCAAACAAACAAAGCAACCTCTGTTCTTATGCTCCAATCATCGGGATCTTCAGACTGCAGTGGATGATTGAGGATTTTAGAGAATTGAACCATCCATGGCTTAACCATTGGCACTATTAATGCACTGGTTTCCGTCTGAACATAAACATCTTAATCTGTTAATTCATAATAGAAGAAGCTTAATATACCACACATCATATCCTGGGAAGTTAAATAGAATAGACAAGAGAATACCTTATATACACCACTCATCACCCCCAACATGGAGATACAAGAATAAACAATTGAAAGAGCTTTTGTGCGTAAATATTTGTCATACATCTGCACAAACAAATCTCACATCAAAGCACAGAATAAATGGAAGGATGCTTGTATTCAAGAAACCAAAAATCCACAAATTTGACGTCTGTATATATAAAACAGGAAGCACTATCTGTCCCTCATGATACGAGTCAAGGGAGGCGAGCAGCCAAAAAGATATAAAGCATAAGATAGCTTAGGTCCATTCATGAGAAGACATATATGAAACCCCCAAAAAATTTGCAACAAAAATGCATGTGGACATGAATATAAATCTCTCCGAAACATCTCAAATTGGTAACAACTCAGTACTGAAAAGTGCCTCAAATTTCGTGAAAACTGTTTCCTCCTGAAAAAATTTCAGAAACCACAGTTTATGTGTACAAGAACATGGAAATATTCACACAGGCTCACATAACAGACATTCTACACAGGAACTTTAATGCCCTTTCTTTCGAGAAGCAACCACTGAAAAAATGGAGCACAGGTGCTAAGAAGATCTCGAATGAATGACAATTCAATGAAAAAGAAAACAAATTTATAAAAATAAAAATAAATAAAAAACCAACCTCAGGAGATGATACAATTTTAAGCAAGCATGGGAACAAGGCTGGTACTAATGTTGGAACCACTGTATCATCCAAGTCAACAGAGAGAAGAGCCAAGCACCTTAGAGCACCATGTACTACAAAATTTGAGAACAAATACAAATCATCAGCAACAAACTTATTAAGCTCCCAAATATAAAACAGCCCCAACAAACAATTTAAAGAAACTTGACATTTCTGATACTTATTTTCAACAACTACCCTAGGCAATACCACTAACTTGAGAAACTTATGAGAAAGAAAGAAATTTCAAATTAGTGCTGTATGGTTACAAATTGAGAGAGAGAGAGAGAGGCCAAATGAAGGTTTACCTCCATTCATATTAGTTTGATCATTTATCAACTTCATTAGGTACGGTAATAAGTCAGGCCAAACCTCTGGCCAGTCATAAACTGCTATAGATGCAACAGCCATACTAATTGCTGTACAGATTTTCCTGTGAGAATCATCCAAAGACAACAACAGAAGTCTGCGTACAACTGCCTGAAAATGCAAAAATGACCTAATTAGATAAGGAAGGCAGAAAAACTTGTGTACTAGTAAGCCCTAAAAACATATGTAAACATATAAGTGATAACTCCAGAGCAACATAGGGAAAAGAGAAAAAAAAAAACAAGCAACAAATACAAAGGTAGGTAATTAAAATTAGTGAAACATGACAGGCTCATTGCTCCAAAAGAAAAAGGATCCTCTTCAATAGAAGTACAAATACCAAAGATGTCAACAGCTGAAATTACCTTCTCGTCGCTTGAAACAGCAGGATGTTCAAATGCTTCCTCAGCCTCATGCCAGTGTTTCTTAATAAACTGCTTAAGAAGGACAGCAGCTAGGTACAAGAATGTTAAGCCTCACAAGAGAATAAATGAAAGAAAAAAAAGAAAATCCCTGCTGCATGCAACAGTGAGACATTTAACCAAAGCATCCAGCATAATAAAATACGGAATCACAATTAAAAAAATAAAATAAAAATAGAAGCTCGTGATGGTACATAAAGAACCATAACAATAAAAAAGGATATCTGGCGCAACCCTAATGGGAGCTCCCTGTTAGCAGCAACCTTGGATAACGCACTTCCAAAACCTTCAGACAATTAGAACCCGTCAAACAATTTCTAAGTGTTGCCGTGATCCATAAGCAGAATAATGAAATCAAATGTGGAATGTAAGAAAATATTCACTCCACCAACTAGATTTGCGACCAAATCAGCAACCTCATAGGTGCATTCATATAGATTTTCATTTTTCATTTTTCATTTTTCCTCATTTCAGCTAGAAATTCAAATGACCAATCAAACTAAAACTAAAACTAAAACTAAAGCGCAGCTTGTGCCCTAGCATAAGAAAAGCCAAACCACAATTCATTTTATTCAAATTTCGTCAAAGGGTGTTGATTGCAGATAAAAATGGAACAATGGAAAAGGAGAAAGCTAAAATTAAAGCGAGGGTTTCAGGTGAGGGACCTGGTTGCAGAGAAGCCTGATTAAGCGAAGCTTCGGCGAATGAGCGAACCTCGTGATTAGGGTCGAGAGTAGCAGACAAGCAGTTGAGCAGCCATTGCTGATCTTCATCGACGACGATATTGAAATTCGCCATCGTAACTCCAAAACCGAAACCCTAATCCGATTCAAACTGTTGAAGTAATAGCTTTTGTCTTTCTGTCTTTCTTTTACTTTTCTATATTTGTTTTTAAATAATTTATGTTTCAGTTATGAGTAGGTTTTGTTTTTCCCGCCTCGAAATGAATCGGAGAGAGAAGCAGGTGGAAGTGGATTTTGCAGTTTGGAAGGCGGCTGGCTTATATAGGGAGAGATTCCGACACTCTAGTATGGTGCAGTGACATAAGCGTAAATTAGTTGGTACTGCGTAGCGCAAAGATGGGTTGGCAAGATCACGCAGTTCTGGGTCAAAAGCCCAAGTCAAATAATGTCATTTCTATTTGGGCTCAGTCGCATTATATGGGCCTAACCCCGGAGGCCCTTAATCTTTTTCTTTTTAACTTTTTTTTTATTGAAGGGAATCGAATCATGACCGATCATCTCATTATCCCTCCCAAGGGATTTGTTTGATTACTCCACATTGTAGACCCATTATTACCAGTCACCTATCCAAAATATAATGTCATTAAGTTGAGAATATAAACCTCAATCCTTTTAGTTTTTATTATTAAGTATATGAAAAATAAAATGTCTTAATGACTGATTCGATCATTTGACTAACGTTAACTTCTTGAAATACATTGTTAGTTCATCTTTAACCATCTAAGTTTTCGAGATTTGTAGTTATCAAACGTAAATGGTGATTGCAAGAAGTAAACCTTCAATCATCTTGCTAGTTTACAAATGGCAATGTATGGCTTTCTATAAACTCTCTTTTTCTAAATTGAAGTGATAAGTAATTCAAGTATATATTCTAGACTAGTCATTATATCATCAAAGAGGTAACATTGAACCAGTGGCATCCCATGTACATGGGATATAGATGAAATCTTGGAAAATGTAGTAGAAAGTTTTATCATTCCCATTTGCTCCTAATCTGGTGTGTGTGCTTGAAATCATATGTGAGTAGTGCAAGGCTTCCATTCACAGACATTCTCTTCAACACAAACCTCTCTACCAACACATAGCAACCAAATCTCTTCCACATGCCTCCTGTCCCTCCAAACTCCTCCACCCTCTCCACTCTCACTTGCCTTTCATCTCCACCAACCCATCCAACTCTCTCTTGCTCCCATTTCATTCTCTCCACAACTTTCATGCTCAACCCTACACTTGTTTCTCCTCCCACACCATCAAAACTCTTAAACCACATGAACCCATCACCACTCACATTTCTTTCATCCCAAATACCTTCACTTCCACCAACAAAAACCACCTCTCTTTGAGCAAAAGCATCCACAAACACAGTACCATTATTTTTCCCCTCAACCTTTTCGTTAACACTATCGAAAATCTTTTCCCATCTTTGCTCAAGTCTAATTTCATAGAACATGCATTTTTTCATTTGGTCCTTCAGCCTCACCCCTCCTTCCTTGACAAACATGAAAGGACAATACCACTTGCCTACAAACACAGCTTCAGAGCAATCATGTGATAATGGAAAATCGAACCCCGGAAGGCTTGCTCGTAGTGAAGAGTTGAGCCCTGGGGCTTCACCCAGTTGGTAATCATAAGGTGTGCGCCTGGTCACAATCCACCCTTTTGTCCTCAAGAATTTAGGAGGAAACCCATCTGGAGCAACAGACTTGGCAGTAAAACTACCCTTGTAGTAGTTATCCCCAGTAAGTATCTCAACTTGCTGATATATGTCTGATGGATCCAACGGTTTTGGATTAACATCTCGAACAGATCGTCTGTTGAAGAAGCCAATCCCCATGTCCTCTTCCCTTGAATTTGTGCATGCTTCCCTGCAAATTAAGTACAGTATTTTTCTGTGTGACCCAGTAGAGCGAAAATAAATCATATGAATAATTTATATAAGATGCATATATATATATATATATATATATATACCCTTTATGCCTCCCTCTCCGGTGGATCACATGGTATCTGTTGGAAGACAAGGGCTGATCGAGCACTGGAATGAATGCAACTGGGTCGTCATCTGAGCCATATCCAACTGTTAGATCCTCATTCTGAGGGAAAGGCGTGTCTCTAACCCGGTTATCAATGCATCCACAACATGATACCTCATCGGATTCTTCATCATGGAGCACAAGATAACCAGAATTTGGCCCCTCTGGGGGTGGTAAGGACAGTGACTCAGGTGACCTTCTATACATAGACAGAGGCCTTGTCACATACATTTTGTTGGGTGTTACTTGTTGCCAAAGGAATTAGAAGACAGTGAATGAGAAAAGGAAGAGCAGCTCACTTTCAATTTGCTTGATGAAAATTTGATTTCAGTGATTTTTTATTTATAGCATTTCCTTGTGTTTCATGACTTCAAACATTTGAGAACGTACGTTAACTCCTGATGGAGATTTTTCCACTATTAATTATGCCTTAATCTTATATTTTGTCCTTCCTGCTCAAAGCAAAGCCAAGTCAGAATTTGTAGCATATACCAGGAAGGTTCGCACATTTCCTTATCACCCTACACTAGCAAGCTCTACAAGCTTAATGTCTCAATGTCTTTTAGTAATAAGCAGCATCTGTTTGGAAAGGTGCATTAAGTCTTCAAGTTTGATGTTTGTTTGTGGATAAATTTTTGAGAGTTTAGGTTACACTAATTGCAAAGAACTAAAAGTTGAAGATATTATAATGAGCACACTTATACATCAAATCTATACTCATTACAATGAAAATTACTTTGCTAATCTGATTAATCAGCTGATCTTCAACTTCTTGTGGGCAGCTTCTTGAAAGTTCCAATCAAATTAAAATGTAGAGGTAGATGCTAGTGGAATGAGAACGCAAATGAGAATGGCAATGACAAAGTTTAAGTTTCTGTCATTCCCATTTGCTCCTAATCTGGTGTGTGTGCTTGAAATCATATGTGAGTAGTGCTAAGCTTCCATTCATTGACATTCTCTTCAACACAAACCACTCTACCAACACATAACAACCAAATCTCTTCCACCTGCCTCCTGTCCCCCCAAAATCTTCTACTCTCTCCACTCTCACTCGTCTTTCATTCCCATCAACTCATCCAACTCTTTCTTGTTCCCATTTCATTCTCTCTACAACTTTCATGCTCAATCCCACACTTGTTTCTCCTCCCACACCATCAAAACTCTTAAACAACATGAACCCTTCACCACTCACATTTCTTTCATCCCAAATAGCCTCACTTCCACCAAAAAAAACCACCTCTCTTTGAACAAAAGCATCCACAAACACAGCACCTTTATTTTTTCCTTCAACATTTTCGTTAACGCTATCGAAAATCTTTTCCCATCTTTGCTCAAGTCTAATTTCATAGAACATGCATTTTGTCATTTGGTCCTTCAGCCTCACCCCTCCTTCCTTGACAAACATGAAAGGACAATACCACTTACCAACAAACACAGCTTCATGTGATAGTGGAAAATCAAACCCCGGAAGCCTTGCTCGTACTGAGGAGTTGAGTCCTGAGGCTTCACCCAATCGGTAATGACGGGGTGTGTGCATGGTCACAGCCCACCCTTTTCTCCTCAAGAAGGAAGGAGGAAACCCATCTGGATCAACAGACTTGGCAACAAAGAAACCCTTACGACCCTCCCTAGGAACGATCTCAACTTGCTGGTGTACATCTGATGGTTCCAGTGGTTTTGGTTTAGCATCTGGAACATTGGTACAACCGCAACAGTCAATCTCCATGTCCTCTTCCCTTGAGTTTGTGCACGCTTCCCTGCAAATTAAACTCAACACCGCTATTAAACTGTATAGGGAACATTTCAGTGTGACAGTAACAGCGCCGCGTGAAAATTAATCATATGAATATTTATAAATTTATGCTTACCCTTTATGGTTCCCTCTCCGAAGTATCACATGGTATCTATTGGAAGATAAGGGCTGATTAAGCACTGGGATGAATGCAACTTCGTCTTCATCCGAGCCATATCCAACTGTTAGATCCTTGTTCTGAGGGAAAGGCAGGTCTTTAACCCAGTCATCACCACATCAGCAACATGTTATCTCCACCGATTCGTCGTCATGGAGAACAAGATAACCAAAATTTGGCCCTTCCGGTGGTGGCAACAACAGTGACTGAGGAGACCTTCTATACACAGACACAGGCTTTGTCACATACATTTTGGTGGGGGGTTACTTGTTACCAAAGGAATTAGTGACTGAGAGTATTTATAAACTGTTGGTGTAGCTTAAAATTTTAGTCAACATTATTAGAGTTCATTTTCTTGTCCGGCTCTTAAAATACTTCAAATGTCATTGTTTTACTCTTAAATAAATCAAATCAAATTCCATTGCTCCTTTTTAGACACACAATAATACAAGCAGCAAAGATAAGTCGGAATTTGTAGAACCTACCAGGAAAGGTTCATGCATTTCTCAATCACCAAAATGTCTTTTTTAAGCTTAATGTCTGTCTGTTGGGGGGTGTATGTTATTACTCATCTCTACAATGACAAATTTTAACTTATAATTTAATATAATCAGTTAAACTTATAACTTCTTGTGGACAGCTAAGCTTGAAAATTCCAACCAAGCTAATGAAATACATATCCAAAAAACAATTATTTGATAAAAGAAAAATACAGGGCCAAGCTGATCTGTCCCACCTAGGATGCTTAATTGAGGATTGTAAAACACTTTTGGCCAGACAAGAGAGTGTCTGTTTGAGGTATACGGAGAGGAATGCTAATGGGGTTGCAATTCGCTTGGCTCGCTATACTTTGTACTCCCAGAGAGTGGCGGAATGGGTTACTGATCCACTAGATTTCCTATAGGATGTTTTGTTCATTGATGCTATGTAATTTATTTCTAGTTGTGTACTTCTTCGGCATGTGTGGTACTCTTTCCTACTCCAGGGTTTTTCCCATGTGATTTTCTCTGGGAAGGTTTTAACGAGGGAAGGTTTTAACGAGGCCACACATAACATGCCCATTATTCCCACTTTCTAATGGAATGAAAACTACCTATTAAAAAAATTATAAATAAATTAATTTATTTATTCCAATTGATGAATTACAACTATGCCAATCTCCATGGATCATTGGGGACTAATTATAGGTTCATGAAGTCAAACTTCTAAGAACACAAACTCCTACGTTCATAGTTAATCTAATTCTAATTTTAAAAAATTGTTCTGTTCTGATAATATTAGAGTTAATTTTCTTATGTTGCCAGTGTCAACAACGTGTCAACAGGGTGGCGTTACTTGTTGCCAAAGGAATTATGGTGAATAAGAAAACGATGAACAGCTCACTTTCGATTTGATTCAAGAGATATATTATTTATTTATAGCATTTCCTTGTGTCTCATGACTTCAAACATTTGAGAACGTTCGTAAACTCCTAGGTTCATAACTAATACTCATTTTAAAATTAATAAACTGATGGAGATTTTTCTCCTGTTATTAATCTTATCTTGACACCGGCTCAAAGAATTTCAAATGTCCTTGTACCACATTGTTTTAGTCATGCAAACAAAGCTAAGTCAGAATTTGCAGCATAGACCAGGAAGGAGTAATTAATTTGCTTGATTGCAAGGAGTATTAATTTAATTATAGGGTTCATGAATTCAAACTTCTAAGAACGCACGTAAACTCTTCTAGATTCGAAGTTAATCTAATTATAATTTAGAAAATTGTCCTTGTGCTGAGGACCAAGTATTGTCCGGCTTTGTTAATCTTAACCCATAGGCCAAGTATTGTCCGGCTTAAATACTTCCAAATTTGTCATTGTTGTACTCTAAAATAAATCAAATCAAATCAAATTTCACTGGCTTTTTGTACAACCTACCAGGAAGGTTCACGGCACGCATTACTCAATCACCATAAGCTGAAAAGGCCTTTTTTTAAGCTTAAAGTCTGTGTCTGAGATTGAATTCAAACATCATAGGGATATAGATTAAAACTTTAATAGTTTGATTAATCGGTTAACCTGGTCCTACTCATTTCATCTTTTGGTGTTCCCTCCTTAATGAACATGAAGCGACAATACCACTTCCCCACAACCACGGGGTTCGAGCTTGTACGCAATAATGGGAAGTCAAAATCTGGAATAGTGCAGTGTCAAGACCTGGTGCTTCACCTAAATCGGAGTCACGAGGAGTTGAGGTATATATTTCCCACCCTTTTCTTCCAAAGGCTCCTTGCAGCACCAGTGCTCCAAAAAGATCAAGAAAGACCAACAAATTCTGCATTAACAAGGAACCAGAAGCACCCAAAGTCAAAGGGCCTTACCGCTCAACATTCACCCGGCCAAAGAAGGCCACAACACCTTCAAAAACCCACATGATCTCACAACACCTAAAAAAGGAAGATTCACCATGACTACATGTCCTTGGTGGGGTGGGGGGAGGGGGAGGGGGGGGGGGGAGAGAGATGTGAGCCCGGTTTATTAGCCGAAAGAGAGGTGGCCCCCGGAACCAAAGAGGATTAAAGGTTGAAATTGTGAAGTTTTTGTTTCTTTTTTAGTTATTAAAAGTGAACACTAATGTATAGGTTAAGTCAATGGACATGTGTCAAAAAATTAGATAGTGCTTATAAGTCATTTTACAAAGGGGTAAAATTTTGAAAATAAGGTGGGTGGGAGATAGGACAAGGGTGGAAATAGCAACACTCTTTCTCAAATAGATAACCTGCTTGGAATCTTCAAGTTTAACGTTTGTAATAGCGGAGAAATTTTCGAATGTTACGGTCATTCTAATTGCCAAGAACTAAAATTGAACACGTTATGATGAGGACACTTTTACATCACATCTATACTTCTTTGCAATGAAAATTTACTTTACTAATTTGATTAATCAGCTGATCTTCAACTTCTTGTTTGCAGTTAATCTTGAAAGTTCCAATCAATCTGAAATAATGTAGCAGTAGATGCTAGTAGAATGCGAATGGCAATGACAAAAAGTTTCCATTTCTTTCATTCCCATTTGCTCCTAATTTGGTGGGTGTGCTTGAAACATACGTGAGTAGTGCTAAGTGTGGGAGCAAATTTCCTCCCACGGGAATATTCGGTTGACAGATTCCTTTGTCTTCTCCACCTCTCTTTCTCCCTGCAAAATGAATAGCAATAAGAGGACCACACCCGGGGGGTGTTGGCCAAAGGCCCTCCGATGCATAAGTCAGTTCAATCGATCTATAGAGAAACGATAGCTAAAATAGGGTACGGAAATATGTATGTGTGGTGAAAACCGGGTGGCTGGAGCCGTGAGTGGTGGCCGGAGCCTTGTGTAAAAGGGAGAGAGAGAGAGAGTGGCGGCTAAGGTTTGTGAGAAATAATTTCTGCAGAGATTTGATAGTAATTTTAGACGTACCTCAACCCTTGTGTGTGGCCATCAGGGTAGCAATCAAATCAATACCTAATTTAATTAGGTAACTCCTCCATTAATTGAGAATATTCGTAGGAATCAAATCAATCCTCAACCTAATTAGGTAACATTCTATTTAATTGGGTAATCCCCAATTACATTGAATAATTCCCAATTAGGTCAAATAATCCCCAAATTGAAAGAATTATTTGACCTAGGGTTATGAATTAATTCGGTTCCCACACTAAGCTTCCATTCATTGACATTCTCTTTGTTGTGAATTGGCTCACCATAGATGTAGAAGAAGAAAGAAGGTGAAAGGAATCTCAAGCAAGGGATGAAAGGCTACTGCACACCCACAGCCAGCATAGTTTACAAGGAGCAGTGGATTTACCCTAGCTGCTGGATACATAAGGTATGTGTATAACTTCACAATCAATTACAAGTAACTACATAATCAAGATCCATATAATTAGTCACTTTCCTGTGTTAGCTCCAGTGGTCGCCTTTAACTTATCACACGCCGCCCCCCTCCCCCACCAAGCTAAGCGGGAGAGGAACAACTCGAAGCTTGGAGATCAAGGAGGAGAACGAGGCAATGACAACCCCTTAGTGAAGACATTAGCAATTTGATCATGTGAGGCCACAAAACCAACATGTAAGGCTTGAGCAACAACCTGTTCACGAACATAATGATAGTCCACCTCAACATGACGCGTCCGAGCATGGAAAACGGGATTAGAAGCAAGAGAAATGGAGCTAATATTATCACACCAAAGTTGAGGAGGAGACAAAGGTTGACGCAAGTCAGCAAACAAAGAACGAAACCAGGATAAAGCAGCAACTGTGTAGGCAAGTTGAGGGTATTCGGTCTTTGTACTTGAGCGAGAAACACCACGCTATCTCTTGGAGCTCCAAGAAACCAATTTGAACCCAAATAAATGCAATACCCACCAGTGGATTTACGATCATCAGGATCACCAGCATAATTAGCATCAGAAAGGGCCGTCAAAGCCATAGGGCATAAGTGGACTTTAAATAATAGAGGATCTGTTTGACAACAATTCTATGAAGAGTGGTAGGACTATGCATAAACTGACAGATTTGGTTAACATCAAAAGCAATATCCGGGTGTGTCAAGGTAAGGTACTGAAGGGCCCCAACAACACTGTGGTACTAAGAGACATCCGAGAAAGGTTCACTGTCCAAAAGGCTAAGACATCGACCAGAGATAGCAAGTGTAGACACAGGCTTGCATTCAACCATATTAATCTTCTTGAGTAAATCTAAAATATATTTAAACTGAGACAAATGAAAACCAGTAGAAGTACGAGTCACCTCCATGCCCAGAAAATAATTGAGGGGACCCAAGTCCTTCATAGAGAACAACCTGCCCAAACTAGCAATGAAAGAGGCAATACTAGCATCATTATTGCCAGTAACCAGAATCTCATCAACATAAATCAACAGATAAATGAAAATTGAGGCATCAGTAAATATAAAGAGAGAAGAATTAGCTTTTGAGGCAACAAAACCCAATGTCAGCAAATGAGAAGAAAAACATTGAAACCATGCATGCGAAGCCTCTTTAAGGCCATACAAGGATTTGTTAAGGCGGCAAACATAATCAGGTTTCTGAGGATCAATAAAACCAGAAGGCTGAAGCATATACACCTCCTCTGTCAAAGAACCATGCAGAAAAGCATTTTGAACATCCAATTGACGAATAGACCAGTAAAATGAACACCCAAAGCAATAACAAGACGAATGGTAGAGTGATTGACCACATAACTGAATGTCTCACCATAATCAATACCTACCTATTGGTGAAATCCATTAGCAACAATGCGAGCTTTATAGCACTCGATAGTATCGTATAATCGGCATTTGATGCGGAAAACCCATTTGTTTGGAAGAACATTAATCTAAGAGTGATATGGGACCAAGGTCCAAGTCCCAATGCGTTGCAAGGTAATACACTCCTCAGCCATCGCTTGACGCCACTCAGGGAACTTCTGTGTGTGATTGTAACAAGAAGGACCAACAGATAAGTTATTAACATCAGAAACAAGTGCATACTTGGGATTGGGTTTCCAGAAGCCATCCATGGCCCGAGTTACCATTCTGGGAGGAGGGGTACTTACCAAAGTTAGAGGAGAAGAAGTACCAGGTGGCGCATTAGAGGAAGAGGCGGAATCTATAGCCGGATGGGAAAGAGAACTAGGCGGGGTGGCAAAGGGAGAGGGGAAGGTACAAATAGCACGGGCAGGATTACGAGTATATGTGAGTGTCGAGGCAGGAGATGTGGAAGGAAGAAAGGACTTCCACCAAAATATGCGTCATTTCACAATTTTCATAGTGCCATTTTACAAAATTTGACATACTTATACAAACATTGAAATCTTCAATTGCCAGAAATTGAAATAATGAAAATCTAAATTCTGTCATTTTAGAATTTTATGTAATTTTCAATTCCGTCATTTTAGAATTTTAGATTTCTTATGTTTACTCTAAGAGGAGACGGTTGTGAAGGACAAGATCTGGTCTTTGATATCTCAAAATGAGCCTTCACTTGTACCAATATCCATGGTAGTATTATTCAAAGGCTTGCTGGTTTTTAGAAAATATATTTTCTTGGAGTTTCTAAGTCTTTGGTTTCTGAGATAATCTGTATTAATCCAGGTTGCTGGGACTTGTGGAAAAGCTTTACTTGAGGGTGGCAGTGATCGCTGCGTGAGCTTGTTCGGAAACTTGGTGAAAGAGTGCTTCCTTTGATCATCCTAATTTTATCCCAAGGGCTGGCCTTAACTCTCATCTTGGTACTGTTATTCCTGCTTTACTTTCTCCATTTAATTAAGACACCCAAACGATTTCACAAATGACTTAATAAATAGAAATTAATTATTTTATGGACTTTAAAAAAAAAAATTTCAATTAAAATATAATTACTAATTAAAGTATTTCAAAAAGGCTAAGATATTACTTAATTACATATATTAAATTAAAGAAGTTGGCCAAAAGACAAAAGTGAAGAAACTAATTATATATTTTTTAAATTAAAACAAAAAAAAAAAAAAAAACCCTCTCTCGACGAAAGTTCGTCGGTAGATGTCTATGCTGGCGAAATTTTATGGGTTAAATTTTTTTTAAAAAAAAATGGTATAGCCGAGCAGCTATACTATTATATTACTATAAATAAATAAAAACCCGCCCTGCACCTAGGCGCAACGTGTCAAACAAGGAGAGGGGTATCATCAATATAAAGAGGAATCGAGGACATGGAGACCGGGGAATCCTTTGCCGAAGTAAGATCATCTTTAAAGGGGAAGGATAGTTCATCAAACACAACATGACTGGATAAAAACATACGACTAGTGGACAAATCTAAACACTGATAACCACGTTGATTCAAAACATAACCAAGGAAAAGACACTTTGTGGACCTAAGTTTAAGTTTATTTTGATTGTATGGTCAAAAATAAAGAAAGCAAACACAAGCAAACGTTTTTAAAAACTCATAATTCAGGTTCACGATGAAATAAACACTGATAAGGAGAAACCAAGCCCAAAATGCAAGAAGGCAATCTATTAATAAGATAGACAATAATGTGAAAAGCCTCAGCCCAATAGGAAAGAGGCATGGAAGCATGGGCTAACATAGTTAGCCCAGTTTCAACAATGTGTCTATGTTTTCGTTCCGCGAGTCCATTTTGTTCAAGATGATGAGGGCATGAAAAATGATGAAAAATGTCATGTTGAGACAAAAAAGTATGAAATTGCTTATTAATTACTCAACCCACCATCAATTTGAAATGATTTCATCCAAAGGACCAGAAGTCTCTGAAGAAGATAATTCAAATGGCAATTTATGACTCTTTCCTAAAGGAAACGAATGACACAACGAAGAACTAACTTTGCCACTGAGTGGCAATTTATTTTGTGACATCAAATGCTAAAAAATAAACAACGAGGAATGACCAAGTCGGGAGTGCCAAAGAGCACCACTGACACGAACATCAAGAAAGACAATTGGAGCACTAGAGTTGTGGGTTGATGAACTAATCGAGAATGGATAGAGGCCATTCTTACTTGGTCCCTGGAAAAGGATCCTCCCGGTGTCCAAATCTTGCACACGAAATCATCAACACAAAACTGATTAATAGACAAAATATTAGAAGAGGCATGAGGAAAAAAAAGAGTGTTAGGTAAAGTATATGTAGAATCAGGTGTTCCTCCAAGAACGTCGTTAATATGTTCTCCTCCATGATAATCACAATGATTGGTAAGCTGGCCCAAATCAGGGGTAACATGGGCATTGGTACCCGAATCTGCTAGCCAAGGTTGCATTGTAGATGAGTTAGCCTGTTTGCGATGCCCAATAGTGGTGTAGGCGGTCAATTAAGCTGGACGCCCACGATTGTCAAAAAAGGGTATGGGAACCTGAGTGGGACAGTCAATAGCTTTATGCCCAAATCCACGACACTGAAAACACTGCAACTTCAGACATGTATCAATCGCAAGAAAGGCTCCAAGAACACCGGCGCCACCAAACTGAGAAGGGGAAGAAGAACCGCGGCTGAAACCACCATCGTTGCCGGTGCGATTGAAACCACCGCCACTATGGTTAGACCCACCTAATCGCAGTTGCCCAGAATTACAGTTGCCGCCACCACCTGAAGATTCCCAAGAAAAGGTTCGACTGCCACCACCACCATTCAACCACGGCTATCACGAGAGGCAACCAAAACCGTAGCACCAGTATCAAGAGGAAGCTTTGACGCTTGCAGTCATCATTCAGCACGCAAAAGCAAGGCTTCAAGACCAAGATAATCAATCCAATGTTCATGAGAAAGTGCGCCAGTAACTGGGGTCTCATACATAGGACCAGCTGTTGCAAGGATGTGATTAATCAATTCCTTATCTGAAATGGGATCGCCGGCAAGTGCAAGGTTCTGAGTAATGGAGTTCAACGTGTCGAGCCAATCAGTGATAGACAAGTCACCACGCGGCACGCACTGTCTTCATCAATTCTTGGCGCAACTCGAAGAGGCGAGACTCAAAGGGGGAGGCAAAACGACACTCAAGCTCGACCCATGTCTGACGAGCCAAGGTGTTGAGCGCAACAGGAGAAAGAGCAGAGGGAGAGGAGAGAGAACCTGTTGATCTTGTTGTATCCAAAGCTCATACAATGGGTTGGAAATCAAATCATTCTTGTCGGCGCTGGAGTCCGTGTTCGGCTCATGAGGAAGGAATTCCAAAGGGGGGAGGGAAGTTCCATCAACAAACTTAAATAGGTTGCAGCTGCGCAAGAGAGGAACCATTTGCGCCAACCACACAGGGTAGTGGCTTCGTTCCAATTTGATAGAGAGAGCGGAAGGGAAAGTCGGGTCAGAGAGGGCAGGGGAGGAAGAAGAAGAAGCAGCCATAGGATCGGAAGAATAAATAAATAAATAAAAATGTCCTTTAGACATAGGCTTTCTATACCATGAAAGGAATCTTAAGCAAGGGGTCAAAGGCTGCTGCACAATCACAGCCAGCATGCTTATATTGCAATATATATAGTTTACAAGGAGCAATGGATTTACCCTAGCTGCTAGATACATAAGGTAAGTGTATAACTTTACAATCAATTACAAGTAATTACATAATCAAGATCCCTATCATTAGTCAATTTCATGTGTTAATGTTAGTGGCCTCCTTTAGCTTATCAAAGGGAACTAAGGCGTCGCAAGATGGAGCAGCGAAGGAAGGAGAAGAAGTCATAAACAGATGGAGCAGCTACTGATCGGTTTTGGCCAAGAGCTCAAGTTCTTATGTCTTTTAGTGATAAGCAGCATCTGTTTGGAAAGGTGAATTAAGTCTTCAAGTTTGATGTTTGTTTGTGGATAATTTTTAAGTCTTAAGGTTACACTAATTGCGAAGAACTAAAAATTATTGAAGATACTATAATGGGCACACTTGTACATCACATCTATACTCTTTACAATGAAAATTTACTTTGCTAATCTGATTAAACAAATGATCTTCAACTTCTTGTGGGCAGCTTCTTGAAAGTTCCAATCAAATTAAAATGTAGAGGTAGATGCCAGTGGAATGAGAACGCGATTGAGAATGGCAACGACAAAGTTTAAGTTTCTGTCATTCCCATTTGCTCCTAATCTGGTGTGTGTGCTTGAAATCATTAGTTAGGACTGCTAAGCTTCCATTCATTGACATTCTCTTCAACACAAACCTCTCTACCAACACATAACAACCAAATCTCTTCCACCTGCCTCCTGTCCCCCCAAACTCTTCTACTCTCTCCACTCTCACTCGTCTTTCATTCCCACCAACCCATCCAACTCTTTCTTGTTCCCATTTCATTCTCTCTACAACTTTCATGCTCAATCCCACACTTGTTTCTCCTCCCACACCATCAAAACTCTTAAACAACATGAACCCTTCACCACTCACATTTCTTTCATCCCAAATAGCCTCACTTCCACCAATAAAAACCACCTCTCTTTGAACAAAGACATCCACAAACACAGCACCTTTATTTTTTCCTTCAACATTTTCGTTAACGCTATCAAAAATCTTTTCCCATCTTTGCTCAAGTCTAATTTCATAGAACATGCATTTTTTCATTTGGTCCTTCAGCTTCACCCCACCTTCCTTGATAAACATGAAAGGACAATACCACTTACCAACAAACACAGCTACAGAGCAGTCATGTGATAGTGGAAAATCGAACCCTGGAAGGCTTGCTCGTAGTGAAGAGTTAAGTCCTGAGGCTTCACCCAATCGGTAATGACGGGGTGTGTGCATGGTCACAGTCCACCATTTTCTCCTCAAGAAGGAAGGAGGAAACCCATCTGGATCAACAGACTTGGCAACAAAGCAACCCCTGTCACGCTCCCTAGGAACGATCTCAACTTGCTGATTTACGTCTGATGGTTCCAGTGGTTTTGGTTTAGCATCTGGAACATTTGTACAGCCGCAACAGACAATCTCCATGTCCTCTTCCCTTGAGTTTGTGCACGCTTCCCTGCAAATTAAACTCAACGCCACTATTAAACTTTATATAGAACATTTCAGTGTAACAGTAACACCGCCGCGTGAAAATTAATGGTATGAATATTTATATATTTATGCTTACCCCTTATGGTTCCCTCTCCGAAGTATCACATGGTATCTATTGGAAGATAAGGGCTGACTAAGCACTGGGATGAATGTAACTTCGTCATCATCTGAGCCATATCCAACTGTTAGATCCTTGTTCTGAGGGAAAGGCAGGTCTTTAACCCGGTCATCAGCGCATCCGCAACATGTCATCTCCACCGATTCGTCGTCATGGAGAACAAGATAACCAGAATTTGGCCCTTCCGGTGGTGGCAACGACAGTGACTGAGGAGACCTTCTATACAAAGACAGAGGCTTTGTCACATACATTTTGCTGGGGGGTTGCTTTTTTCTTCTCAACACAAAAAGGAAAGAATTTCTTATGCTTTGTAAGTTTTCTTGGAGGGTCGATCCCATCCCAGAGAAGAAGTGAACACAGATATTGACGTAGTCAATGGTTGACTATTATTTAACGTGTTGAATGTCATTAATAATTAAGTGAACAAATTGCACCACTTGGTCTGCAATTCTTGATAAGATTTGCCAGCATGTGGTTGTAAGATTTGCCCAGCATGTGGTTGTAAGATTTGCCAAGGGCTCTTGTGGGTTCTCTACAATGATAAATTTTAATTTATACTTTAATATAATCAGTTAACCTTAACTTCTTGTGGACAGCTAATCTTGAAAATTCCAACCAAGCTAATGAACACATCCAAAAAAACTTTTAATTATAATTTAGAAAATTGTTCTGTGCAGATAATATTAGAGTCAATTTTCTCGTGTTGCCAGTGTTGTTAATCTTAACCCAAGGGCCAGAATTTGTAGAACCTGCCAGGAAGGTTCACGCATTTCACAATCACCATATAAGCTGGAAAGGTCTTTTTTTAAGCTTAATGTCTGTGTCTGAGATTGAATTGAAACATCATAGGGATATAGATTTAAATTTATTTTAATAGTTTGATTAATCAGTTAACCTTCAACTTCAACTTCTTGTGGACGGCTAATCTTTAAAATTTCAACCAAGCTAATGTAATACATCAAAAAATAAAAAAAATAAAAATAATATTACTGCATTGGATCAAATAACAATGTATATGCTAATCTCCAAGGATCAATGGGGACATAAAACAGGGCAAAATGGATTTTGCCATCCCAAACCAAAAGAAGAGCAAAAATCTCACTCCCATTTGCTCCTGATATGATGAGTGTGTCTAAAACCATGAGTTAGGACCACGCTTCCATCCATTCTTTTCAATACAAACCTCTCAACCAAAACATAGCAACTAAATTTCCTCCACCCTCCCATTCCCCCAAACTCCTCTACTTTATTCACTCTCACTTGCCTTTCATTCCCCACAAACCATCCAAACCTTTGTTGCTCCCACTTCATCCTCTCCACAATTGCTAAGCTCAACCCGACACCGCTCTCTCCTCCCACATTGTTAAAACCCTTATACCACATAACCCCATTAACCACATCCCTCTCTTCATGCACAGCTTCCACATTCCCAGCAACAGCAACGTACTCACTTTGCACAGAAACATCAACAACCACAGCTTTTCCTTCACTATTATTACTGTCACATGCAAATATTTGTTCCCATCTTTGCTCAAGTGTCATCTCATAATACCTGGTCCTACTCATTTGATCTTTTGGTGTTCCCTCCTTAATGAACATGAAGGGACAATACCACTTCCCCACAACCACGGGGTTCGAGCTCGTACTCGATAATGGGAAGCCAAAATCTGGAAGGCGGGCACGTAGTGCAGTGTCAAGACCTGGTGCTTCACCTAAATCGAAGTCACGAGGAGTTGAGGTATATATTTCCCACCCTTTTCTTCCAAGAAACTTTGGAGGGTACCCATCTGAAGCTATGGCTTTGGCAACAAAGCCGCGATTGAATCTTCCCGTTTGCTGGATCTCAAATTGCTGGTATATGTTATTGGGATTGAAAGGCTGTGATGGTACGTCCTTTACAAAAGTGCAGAAGCAGCAGGTTCCCAGGTCCTCCTCTGTTGAGCAGGTGTATGCTTGCCTGCAAGTGTCAGTAAGTTCATTCAAAATTATTATTTTTAAATGGATTGGTTACAATACTAGAATTAAGTTCAATTTGAGGTAGCATGCATACCCTTCACACCTTCCACGCGACTGTATAGCATAGTACCGATTCGAAGCCAATGGCTGGTTAAGAACTGGAATGAAGGCAGTGTAGAAATGAGAAACATGTTGGTTTTCTCCCACTCCTGTGGAATAGCGAAGCTTTAGATTCTTGTTCTGAGGGAAAGGCAGGTCATGGAGCTCGTGGCCTTTAAACAAACCAAAGAAAACTCTAGGCTCCGCTTCTTTATCCTGGATGACCAAAATACCTGAGTTTGGACCCTCTGGGGGTGGCAAGGTGACCATGGAAGGGTCCCTTAGATACATAGAAAGAGGCCTTGTCACGTACATTTTCTCTCTAAATTTCTTGATCAACTTTTTGCTTCTTGTACTTTTGGTCCCAAGGATCATATAGATCCTGGTTTATTTATACTATGAAAAGTTTTCAAGTTTGCGTATACAATTTGCACAAGTTATTGAAATTTATTCGTAGTACAAATCAACCTTTTGACTTTTATTAAGAGCATGTCTAATGGGACTGATTCGACAAGGAAGGTGGATTTATTCGTTCACCATTTGACATGGAACCTGCGAAGAAATTACCCTCGTATTGAGCTTTCTCCCTGCTTCTTTCGTTAAGATGGGGATGCCAACAGTTTGATGCCAAGTGGAAGACCAATGATTGGCTGTGAATCAAAAAAGATCTGAACTTTGAAGCAGTCCAAAAGTAAGGAATTCTTGATATTTTCTTTCAATTCTGAGTCATCCTTATCATTAGAAAAACTTTAGCCGTATGAAGAAGATATGTTTGAACTCGAATTTGGCTTTGAACTGAGAATCAGTCCAATGTTTTGGTAATTCTGGTTATGCTTGAAGATTCAATCCAGTGGAATGGTCAAACTCAGAAGCCTTAATTTATAAGAACTGTTAGGAACAAAACAGGGGACATTGTAAACACATTGATCAAAACATTCCTGTGATTTAAAAGTCTTAATTTACACTTCCTTAAATCAAGTAGTTTCTCAGAAGGCATACTGAGTCCACAAGCTACAAGAATGTCTAGAAAATAAAAAACCCAATTTGAGTTTTTGGTATGCATACAACAACTGCGTATTTTTTTCATTCCCATTTGCTCCTAATCTGATGAGTGTGCTTGAAATCATGGGTAAATACCAAGCTTCCATCCATTCTTTTCAAGGCAAACCTCTCAGTCAATACAAAACAACCAAACTTGTTCCACTCACCCATCCCTCCATATTCCTCTACCCTCTGCACTCTCACTAGACCTTCAACATCCCCACCAACCCACCCAACCCTTTCTTGTTCCCACTTCATTCTCTCAACAATTGCTAAGCTCACCCCAACCCTTGTCTCTTCTCCAACATTGTTCAAACTCTTAAACTCCATCACCCCATCACCCACACTTCTCTCATCACACACAGCTTCCCTCTCTGCAACCATAACCACTTCACTTTGCACAACAGCATCCACAGCCACAGCATTGCTTTGATCACGGTGGTTACTATGATGATCCCTTGCAAATATTTGTTCCCACTTTTGCTCAAGTGTCATCTCATAATACATTGACCTAGTTCTTTCATCTCTCATAGATTTTGGTGTCCCTTCCTTAACAAACATGAAGGGACAATACCACTTCCCTACAACCACAGGCTTTAGTGGGAAATTGAAATCTGGAAGACAGGCACGGAGGGCGGTGTCTAGTCCTGGTGCATCACCTAGTTCGAATTCATGCGACGTTGAGCTTTTGAGTTTCCACCCTCTCCTCCACAATGCCTCTGGAGGAAACCCATCTTGAGCCATTGATTTGGCTACAAAACCACCTGACACATTAATGATTCTTGTTTGAAGATGAATCTCATATTGCTGATGTAAGTTCCGGGGATCAAAATGCTGCGGTAGTACATCGTTACGACCGCGGCAGCAGTCCAAGCAGCACGTGTCCATTTCCATGTCCTCCTCTTTTGAGCTTGTGTAGCCTTCCCTGCAAAACAAACAAACCAAAAAACACAATTATAAGTATAAACCCTCATATTAAATTTTAAAAATCAATGTGATATGGGATTGTTTTATGTGTGCTTGCTTACCCTCTATCCTTCCCATATGGATATATTGCATAGTAGCGGTTGGAAGACAAAGGCTGATTAAGAACTGGGATGAAGAAAACATTGTAGAAATGCATATTTCTGTTGGGATAAAACCCTGTTGCATAGTAAAGCTCCAGTTTCTTGTTCTGAGGGAGAGGCAGGTCTTTGATCATCTCGCTGTTGAATAACCCAAAACAGCATGTAGCTTCTTCATCTTGGACGACAAGAATACCAGAGTTTGGACCCTCCGGTGGAGGCAATGAAAGATCAGCAGGGGAGTTTTTGAACATGGAAAGAGGCCTTGTCACATACATTCTGATTCTGCCGCACTCTTCGTCTCTCTGCTTTTTTCTTCTTAACACAAAAAGGAAAGAAATTCTTATGCTTTGTAAGTTTTCTTGGAGGGTCGTCGATCCCATCCCAGAGAAGAAGTGAATACAGAAATTGACATAGTCAATGGTTGACTATTATTTGACGTGTTGAATGTCATTAATAATTAGGTGAACAAATTCCACCACTTGGTCTGCAATTCTTGATAAGATTTGCCAGCATGTTGTTGTTGATTGGCCAAGGGCTCTTGTGGGTTGGTGGCTTTCACATGATGTTGAAATGTTAGATATTTCACTTTCCAAACTTTATTACTTCATTCAAGTATCAAACAAGCTAATGGCTCGCTAGCTAGAATCCAGGGGAGAGAATAAAGCCAAAATTTGCTGAATATGTCTGTGACAGAAGAACAATAGACATTGTTTGGGCCTGAAATAAATCATGCTTGACCATTAAGGCCTTCAATAAAAATTCAAGGTCTACAAGACTTCATTGCTGTTGCTTCCAAGGCCAAAAAGAAAAGAAAAAGGGATCTTCTTATGCAGCTGTGGTCCAACATTCAACTTGGTCTGAGGATCAGTCCATTGTTCACAAGTCCATAACTCAATGAAGTAAAATTAAGCTGTGGTGACAAAGAAGCGGAACCTAGAGTTTAAATCTTGTCTTAAATGTAAGAGGTTTGTAGCTCACTTGGTTTATAAAACTTACCTTTTTCGCATCGGAGGTCATGTATTCAAATGCCCTCTCGAAGAAAAAAATAATTGTCGTAAATGAAAAAGGTCAAAAACCAAACTTCATCTGTTTATATATATTCTCTTGGGATGGTATACTATCCTTTATTGATATTGGAGAAAAAGAAAAAGGGGGCATATTCTTTTTGGGCTTTCTCTGAAATTTCAAAGTATATAGAAGATCTCAACACAAATGCATGCTAACACCTACTTGGTCTACAAGCCTTTGAAACAATAGGGATGTGATTTTTGTCTTTTTGGCCCCTTTCAAACAACAGCAAGTGCATTTCAAACAATCCTCTGTTTTAATCAGTGACATTTAGAAGAATCCAACAAAAGCGACTCAACACTGTCTGATAACATTATTTTCTGAGAAAAAGTATTATACAAACTCTGTCTGCTCATAACATTTTCCTTGGTTAAGCTTTAGTGTATGCTATACCAGACCTTAACTTTATTTTTCTTTATGTTATGCAAAGATCCCAGTTAGTATGAGCTACCTCCTTTAACATTTACTAACAACATCAACATAAATACAAGGATGAAAAAAACTGATAAAAACACAGACAACAATTTGTAAGCTACAGAAAAACACAGTTATTTGTCATTTGTGGTCCATGAACATTTTTATCTCAGGTTTTGAACATTAAATCTTCATCTTTCTTCCTAGTACTTCCCCAACTTGGATGATGCCTGAAAATCCATTTCCAACCCTTCAAACTTTTCCTCCCCCTCTTGATCCCTCTGTCATTGACTGTTATTCTACAAGAACCTCCATGGCTGAAAATACCATCTCCAATTAGACCTCCAAATGGACCTCCACATTCATTTGCCACAAAGTCACTGCCTCTCATGCTTCCAAATACAGAATCTGTATCTGTGATATTTCCCATCTTCATTGCAGAGAATTCTGGCTTGGAATCGGCTGAATAATCAAGCTTCAAGTCAATAAACCCTGATTCATCCATGCCACTAAAATCACTCTCCTTGAGTGAGAAAACTCTTCTTGTTGCCCCACTGAAACCCTTATCAGCAGCCTCCATAAGGCCATTTTTCTTGACACCCTTAAAATCAGTACCCAATTCAGAAGCCAAAACCTCATCTTTCTTTTCACCATCAAAACCACTTTTTCTTGGCTCTGCTTCACTGAATCCACTCTTTCTTCCTTCACTGAATCCGCTCTTCCTTCCTTCACTGAATCCGCTCTTTCTTCCTTCACTGAACCCACTTTTTCTTCCAGAATCTAAAACCATACCAGCAGTAGTGACACTGGAACTTCTTGCAGCTGAAATTGAGCTCCTGGCCCCAGAAACCATTAAATGTTCTCCACCATCCTCTGACCCAAAAAAGCCACCGCCCCTGAAACTACAGAGAGACCTGGACCTTGACACGCCCATATGATCAACGAGCCACATCTCACTTTTCTCATCAAACCCAACAACGCTTTGGTTCCCACAATCTTTGTCTGATCTTTTCTTCCTAAACAACCTCCCAAATCTCCAAAACCCACTTCTTTTAATCTCAACGCAGCTACTGCTGCTTCTCCTGAGCACCACAACATCCTCTTTCTCTTGGGTCTTGTTGGCCTTGGAATTTGATTGTAAAGTCTCATGCTTTTCATTCTCAATCAGAAATGAGACTCTGCCAACGCTGCCTACCTCCACAGTGCATGAGTTTCGGTTTGATGAGATCTCAGAGCAAGAGCAGGAAGAGAGACGCTGCTCGCCACAATCTGAGCAGACGAGCTTGACCAAACGTTCTTTAAGACAGTAAGCGCATATCCCAACTGATGATGAATTGGGGTGTTTTCTACATGGCATTTCAGATGAAGAAAAGTACTCCATGTCAATGTTGTTATGTGCTTCCACAGCTTTGCCTCTGTCTTTCATGGCTCCCCTGCCGCTTCAATCTTGAAGATAAAGTTTCAAATGAAAAAGGGTATGTCAAATAAAACAAAAGATTTTGATTTTGATGAGATTTAGAAGAAGATCAATGGAAGGCAGAAAGCAATGTGGGCTTGAATTTGAAAGAATGGTAATTGAATTGATAACATGAAAGAGTGGTAAAAGAGATTTTTTTTTGGGATTTTCAAGAATCAGAGTGGTATGGAGAATGCTATGAAATTTCAGAGTGATTGAATTTGAATTGAAGTGAAATGAATTGATAGATGAAGGAGGCGTCAACTTTACGTTTGCTTTTTCAGCAAACAGTGGTAAGAAGAAAAGGAGTGATGCAAGAAAGCACTAAACCCCTGCAGGCATTATTGTGTAGGGAAGTGAATGTTACAGCGAACTTGAGTAAAATCAGTGAACTGAGAGCCCCTTCATAAATTTCTACCACTACTGCGTGCATTTGTACCATCAATGCTAACCAGACCCACCAAACCACAGTTCCCTACTCCGCATACCTAGTCACACTGTAAAGTCATTTGATCATCTGGTCTAGATCCATCAATCCTTTCATGTGTTTTCTCAACTTCCTTTTATCCCCTCAAAATTAATTATTTTTCTGTTATCAATTTATTTGTGTTCAGAGAGAGGTCTAGGGAAGTCTCTCATGTTCAAGACTACTGATGATGTATGTGAAGTCTACAATGTATCAACTGTTGAGAATCGTTCATCTTATGTCCGAGAGTATGCGACTTCAACTATTGAATTGATGCATGTGGAATCTACAATGCAATAGCAATTGAGAGTCACTCACTCCTCTTCTCATGTTTGTGATAAAGCGACTTCAAATTATTACTACATGTGAAGTTTACAATGCATTAGCGGTTGAAAGTCGTCCGCTCGGTCCTTGTGGTGACCCTCCTCTACATTTTTTGTTGTATTATTAACCCACTAAATTTATGGTAAATTTTTGTGGGGTGATGGTTAAACCTAGTGCATGAGAGGTGGCATGAGGGAAACAGGCATATTCATTTGTCCACTTGCTTTTGACATTCTACAATCATTCACTGAGACACAATCTCATACCATGTCGTTTTCTCGTGGAGATTGACCACGTGTACCACCGACAATTCAGCCTGTGTTGTTGACCCGACGAGGCCTCTCTTCTGGAGACTTCAAATGGCAATGGACGACTCTGATATCTGAGGCTCCATGAACGTCCATGCTGATTAAAGATAGTGTTAAAATCCAAAACCTGGGTTAGGCTGCTGCTAAATCAAGCCCTAAAAGTCGCAAAGCTAAGTATGATGATGATGACGATGGTTGCATCTGTCACATTTGTATATCAAAACAAACAAAAGCAAATGAGATCGGCCTTTGACGTGCCGTGGAGAGTTGGAGTTGTAGAGATTCTCATATCCCTCTGTCTCTTCATAAGTCATAAACATAAACCGTGGGACCCCAACATGTGTGAAAAAAGAAAATCACAGTCACACTATTTCATTATCGCAACTTTTATACACCTTTGTTTGTGTGTATATATATAATGTATAAATTATAAGCGTCTCTCAATCTCCATACGAGTCATGCTAAGAACAATCGTGAATGAGTTGTCTCTCATAAGTCATAAATATAACTTATAAGACCCTGATATGTGTGAAAAAAGAAAAATTCACATTGACATTGTGTTGATCATCACAACTTATACATTGTCTGATCAGAAAGTGGGGTGTTCCTTGATTGATTGTTCTTCATTTTCTCTTTATGTTTTGTGTATATTAAAAAAATTATAAGTCATAAGCGCCTCAATCGTAAATGAGTCATATTAAGAACAGTCGTGTATCTTGTGTGTTTCACACCGGAAAATTTTATTGTATTTTGATTCCAATTATGGGGACTCCAATAGTAAAGTTGGGTAAGCTTCAATCTCTATTTGATTAACTGATAGAAAATGATTTGAAATGGACAGGGAAGTTAGGAACAAATCCCTTTTTGTTCCACCTAATTTGAAGCTCACAAGAAAAGAGAAAATAACAAATGAACTTGACTGAGTCCAATTGCGTGTTTTACTTTGAAATAATTTTGGGTTGAACCACAAAAATGAAAACTTGTAGAACCAGAAGCACGTCAGGTTTGGAGACATAATAGCAAAGCTCGCACGCCCAGCCAGCCCAGCGCATGCAGATCCCCGTTTGTGGTTTGGGACACACAAACAATTATTTTACCAAACCAAAAGAATGTTTTGTTTAATTTAATATAAATATGTTGGATCATGGAAGTGTGGCAATCATGATGTTTTCCATTGGCCTTGCCTCTGCCTTCATTAATTATTTTGTTGCGTTGCGGTTCATGAGTTTTTAAATGTCTTGGGGATCTTAAGATTGCTTTTGTTTTGAATGTGCTCATGATTAAGTGCAATTTTTACCTGCAGATTTGTTAAAAAGACATGCTTGCTGTCTGACGTTCACTTTCTCTGGGGTGTCAATGCCATGTGCCTTTGCCTAAGTTTTGCTTATGATTCAATGCTTAGGTTGGACGGTTGTAACTAAATAAAGAAAAAAGAAGAAGAATGTAAGCATTTTTTTAATTGAAGGAATTGTTTCCCAAACACACAAATTTTTTCTTTGGTTGAACCAAAAGTCAATTTTCAAGAGTTGGAAAATAGAAAAACGGGTTTGTAACTCCAATAATTAAAAATGAGTTTATAATTCAAGTAATTAAAAGTAGTTATTTTTATACTCGAGATTCTGTGTTCGAATCCACCCTCCACCGATATCAATATCGTTTGTATCGAAAACTGTTGGAAAAGTGAGATGTTACTTTTTGAGTAAGGCTTCAAGAATCCATGATTGAGATGATAATATCCAAGGAATTCTACATCATGGGTAATTCTGATGAAATTCTTTGGTGGATACCCCAATAAAGACTCATTTGCCCTTATCCCAATGTAGAAACACAAGCAAAACTCAACCCAAGACCAACCAAGGCCCAATATCCTCACAGCCAATGAAGCCCAATCTAAAGCTCCTCTCCCGCTCTCAATCTCTCACTTTCTCAGAGCTCTCACTCTGTGACCTCCATGGTTCCCCTGCAAATTCACCACCTCACCCCATCATTCTTCATTTCCCAAACTACCCCTCTCCACTCTTCTCTCCCTCTTCCTCACCTTATCTCTCCCACCTCTCGAAGAACCAAAATTTCTCTCAAACCCAATCCCTTTTCGTTTCCCCCAATTTTACTATCCAACCCCACCTTCAAATTTCTTAGGGCATCAGCAAGTCAAGCATCATCATTTTCTACAAATGAAGAAGAAAGCACTGAAATTTCACCCGAGCTTGAAGACTTATCGCCCGACGGCGTCGTTTATAAGAAGACATTAGCATTGGTGGAGTGCTCCATGTTTGCTGCACTTACTGGCTTGGTGTACTTCCTCAGCAATTCTCTCGCAATTGAGGTTCGTTGACTTATACTGAAATATGGGTTTGACTCAATTTAGACAAACAGCCCAAATTAACAGTTTCAATTGTGTTATTTTGTAGTCTATAACGCTTTTGTTACTCTTTATTGCTTATAAAGCAGCGAGCTTTACATGAAGTTGTTTGTTTTTCATTTTGATTTTTGTAATTTGAACATTTTAGACACTTTAGTTGATGTTAGGCTACTTTGTTTCAACAGCTTTGCTTGGTTGCAGAGATAAACCAAAACAGAGGAATTGTAATTAACTTGTGTACTTGGTTGGGCTGTATATCTTATGTCATTCATTCTGGTACACATTATCTCAATAAGGTTTGGTTTTTGTGCAGAATTATTTTGGCTGCTTCTTCTCGTTGCCAATAGTGATCACCTCAATGAGATGGGGCATCGCTACTGGAAGAAAAACTATGGTTTGTGAATATTTTCAGAACCCACCATGTTTGAACTTAGAGATTGATATAACGTTTGCATTACATAATTGCAATGGTTTTTCGGTCTTGCTAGGTGGCAACAACTATGCTATTACTAGTTTTGTCTGGTCCAGTGAAAGCCTTAACTTATCTGGTGAGTCTGCTTGTCCAGTTGCTCTTTATATTGTGAATTAGGATCTATAACAATTTTCTTCTTCCCACTATGCTGATTGATTATTGACTTGCTTAATAGATTCTCTCTTGTGCAGCTTAAGCATGGTTTAGTTGGTTTCACAATGGGAGGTTTATGGAGGTATGAAGTAATTCAAATTAGTTTAAGCAGTGGCAAGGGATTACTTTTTTGTCCATGTCATTCTGATTAGCAGTTTTACCTTCTGTTTTGCATCTTCTCAGGTTGGGAGCAAATTGGGGTCTTTCAATTCTCTTGTGCACAATTGTAGTGTTTTCTCCCTTCTGCCTTGAATTCATTAAATCTGTTTGAAGCAGTGTTTATCTCATTTAAAGATTTTAGTTAATGGTAAAATTCATTGTATATGCAGGTTCGATCACTGGGCGCTGTAGGCTATGTTTTGATATCTTCATTCTTGATAAGTGAAAACATACTTGCTTTGGTAATTGACTATCCTTTATCTGTTATTAGTTTGATGCAATACCGAGATTTGAGTTTCAATTTTTGTTTTGTTTTCTTTGGTGGATCAAATTTGCTTGCAGATCACTATAAACATTCATGCTTCTCTAACATTCGTATTCACTGCATCGGGCATCTATACAGTCCCATCGATGGGAGTGATATATGCCTTATTTGGCACTCTGGTACTCTTTCCCCCTTTGTCTCTCTCCTTCTCTCGCACACACTTATATACTGGAGTATGAAGGCTTTATATATTTAACAGGTATTGATCAACAGTGGATCCTTCATGTTCTTGCTGCACCTATTGTATTCGGTATTCCTTACCAGGCTTGGAATGAAATCATCATTGAGATTGCCAAGATGGCTAGAGAAGGCTATATAACCGCTTTTGTGGGATTGATAAATTAACACACTATAGTACCATATATTATAGGTGGAAAGAAAAAATCATAACAATGGTTTCATGTTTTCAGGTGAGACCATCTTTGATCTCGTGTAATCACATCAGTCATCATTGTTCATGACTACATTCTTGCCATGCATATCTCAAACTACAATTGAATATAGGCAAATGTCAATTTCCATTTCTCACATTTTGTGAATTTGTTTCCGCATTGATATCATACATAGAACAGATGTATGTGTGAGAATTGCCACAAAAACAGAGAGTTCTAAAGTAAAGTAAGAATTTAGAGAATTAGGATCTCAACTATAGTAAGAATTGGCAGTCGCCAATGAGAAGGAACAGAAATAGGTGAAGGGTAGAAGACTGGGGTCTGGGTGAAAGAATGAGCACATAATATTACCAGGTTAATTTAAATTTCATAATGTGGATGTATGAGTAATTTACTCTTAATCGCTTGAGTTATAAGCTGTTTGCGTGTAGAAGTTAAATCTCAAGCAGATTATGTTGCGAAAGAAATGTATCAATAATAAAAGCTATAGGCTATAGGGCTAAAGCCATGCCTATGAATTTATGAAATTCAGAATATCACATGTTTATATGCTATACCTAAAACATGACTACACCAACATAAGGCTTCACTACCGACCCAACCCACAAATTCCCATTTTGTTCTTCAACCTCACTAACAGATTCCAGAGCTGGACCACCCTCTCCATCCAACACCTGCACAACCTTTCCTTGCTCGTCAAACTTTGCTGCTACAGGATCATTTACATTCAACCATTTGTCCGAGGTCGCAATATTCACGACTTCCTTAACTCCTCTTCCACTATTGAGTGCAACCCAAAATTCTCCTCTGTTGTTGCTCTTGATGTTATCTGGAGGCCTTTCTAGTTGGGCAAAAACTTCAAAGGCAGGAGCTTTGGGGCCTCGAAGCCAAAGCCTGTGGATTGTGAAGGGGGCAGATTCTGCTACTAGGATGAAAGACTTGTCCTTGCTTAGAGCCACACCATTTGCAAAAGCCAAATCATGGAGCAACACTGTCACCTCCTTTGTACAAGGGTCATATTTTAGTAGCCTCCCGGTTTTGTCACCGGCTAGGATTGACTGCATCCATACCCTACAATCAAAACGAAGTTTAAAAAAGATAAAATAAACGGTTCAGATCATTAGATACATTGCGGGACGAAGAAAAAAAAGAATAAGAAGTAAGCAGTTAGATAATATACCTTCTTTGGAAGACAGTGCTTGTGTCTGTGAAATAGACAATGCCTGTTTCTTCATCAACGTCCAAAGCATTTGTAAACATGAAGGGCACCCCTCCTAGAGAACTGGCAAGTACCTCCGGCTTACCACCATTAGGGCCTGTTTTGAGGAGCCCAAAGTAGGCATCTGCAATATACAGATCACAAGTTTTGGGGTTGAACTTGAGGCCCAGTGGCCTACCACATATGGGTTCATTCGTCGCGTTGGTTGACCCATCACATAATTTCCTTGGCCTGATTAACAAAAAAATTCACTAGTTCAAAAATAATAATAAAAAAATTAAATGAAAGTATTACTGTTGAAAGAAGCATATTTTAAAAAGTAATAAAAACATATTAATTTTTTTATGGATGAAATAATATGTCAACCCAAAAAAGTCAACTTTCTGTATTGACAAGGCCTCACAGCTCGATTGGTAACTAGTAAAGCATAACCCCAAACTTCAAAACTAGGACCAAACGAAAGAACACTGAAATCTAAGAATTACAAAATTCAGATTATTTTTTTGGGTTCACCAATACTTGCAAAGTCAATACCGAGCTATTTTCCATTAGCAAATAAAGGATTAAAACAAGAAGAGATCAATGCTGTAAACATTTACGTAATGTTGTTTTCAAAAGATCTCTCGGTTGACCAACCAAAAAAACGAAGAAGTTGAAGAGATCTTACCTGTTTGGGGAGGTGAAGGCAAACTCAATCCAACCCAAGCTAGGTCCTTGCCATTTGAGAATTGTACCATCTGAAACCCCAACGTAAGGTCCTTGTCCATGGCAGTCAAAGGCAATGCTTTCGGGGCCAACCACCCTGGCCAGCTCTATTTTGTGGTAATTTCTGAGGTTGATCACATAATTAGCAGCTGCTGATGATGCTGCAGCCGCCGCTGGCGGTTTAGATGATAGAATGACATCAAGAGCGGCTACGACTATGAACAAAAAGAATGAAACAAAAGGTGGCCTCATGGCAGCTCAAATATTTTGTGCAGATATTGTGACTAATTCTCTGGCTCTCTTGTACCAGACTATTTATAACAACTTCACAGAATGAAATAATTCCTATTAACTCACTTGCCTTTGTATATTAACTCACTTGCCATTATATATATATATATATATAAGTATTCATTGACTTGTCCAATTCATGCCAATTTTTAATATCCCAACCACTTGCCATTTATGGATGAAGGTAATAACTTACTGAGTTTAGTATATATAACTGTTCAGTGCAAATGAAATACCCTATAGTTTCAATTTTGTCAATTTTATGTTTTTTCAATTTGGAGCAATTTAAGGACACATTTCAATTTTTGTCAAATTTCTCCAAATTCCAATAAGTCTTGATCACGTGTGACGTGGAGGGGTCTCAAGCCCATCTAACGGTAAAACACAAGCTGAAACTCTTCTTATTCACTTTATGTGTGATTTTGGGGTTTGAAAAAATTTGCATTTCTGCGTTAAAAATTGAGTGAACTTGAAGGAATTTGGCTCAAGTGGACCAAAACACCCCTCTACGTGAGGGGCACATGGTCAAAACTTAACGGAATTTGGAGAAATTTTGACAAAAATTGAAACGTATCCTTGAATTGCTTCGGATTGAAAATTATAAGGATAACATTTTACAAAATTAAAAAACTATGAAGATAAAATTGACAAAAATGAAACTACGAAGATCAAAATAATAAAAGTGGCAAACTACACGGACAAAAATACTTTTTGTCAAATATTAATAAAGAGTGCTGCTATTTCCACCCCTTATCATATTTCCTCATCCACCTTATCTTCAAAATTTTAAAAACAAAATTACATCTTTGTAAAATAACTTCTGACACCCTGTAACCCACCTATTCTCCTCTCATCCCTGTCAAACACCACCTCCCGGACCAAACTTGAAGCTCAATTTGCAGTCCCTACAATACAAAGCCATTGACCCACAAAGAAGTTGTCGCAATTGATATTAGGGTTGATAGAAAGCAAGAAATCAAAACTCAAATTGAACTTTTCAATGACACGTGTCCTTGAATGATTTAACTTTTCACCCTCCTCTACACCATAAACGGGCTAGTTTGTTTCTTTCCAAATCCAACTGCAACATTAACGCATGTATTACAAATGAACTACAAATCTTTTTTCATATTTTTGTGAAACTAAAAATAAATAATTTTAAAGGAAATAAAAAATTGAGTTAGGAATAATTCTTACTGCCAAGTAGTCTACTCTCAGCCATGGAAACCATTATATATATATAATTATTATATGTTTTTAGTAAGAACTCTATTTAGTGTCTGGGTAATGAGATTTGACGACACTGCAAAACAATATTTATAGGTAGAGATGGCATATGTCTAGTTACAAGCTGGCCTGTCCAATGTCACATGTTGTTTTTCGGGAATTTTTCTGGAATTGTGATTGAAGAATTGGAAGAAGAATAGGAAGAGGTCGTTGGGTTTGTTTGGGTTATTTTTTTAATTTTTTGTTTGATTACTAGGTTTTACTTGAATTAATAATTAAAGGGTATTTTAGGAATAATGATGGATGGAAAGATAGAATTGTGTTTTTTCAAATTTACATGGTGGGTGAGAAGATAAAGTAGGTGGAAAAATAAGACAATGAGTAGAAATAATAGCACTCTTAATAAATGATCAAATGGACGAGTTTTCAACCTAAGTGGACTTCGCAGAGCCTCAACATGTTGTCACATGCGTATGCATAGGGCACTAGAATGCGAATTTGACAACCTAATCTATCTGGACTGATTAAATTGCCAAAAAAAAGAAGGGAAATACCTCGTGTTTTATATATATAATCAATCATATTAGCTAGAATATACATGCTTTTCTTTTATAAAGATATATATATATATATATATATATATATATACCATGTGGTTTAATTAACTCAATGTGGCAGGCCTTTAGACAATTCCATCCAACTTCCCTATTAATCCTTTGACTTTGAGCCAGCTATTATGTGGCTCCCCTATATAATGGAGGTCAAACATAAAACTAGTTAAAGAAAATTAAAATAATTGTGTACTCAATCACATGAATCAAAATAAAACTCCATGTTTTCATATCTTAGAAAAGTTTCTTCTGTTTTATGTGGATCCTTTAAACAAGAGGTCTTGGGTTCGATTCCAGGCGCTTGTGAATAGAGTAGACTCTGTTGGGAGAGGTCCCCGCTTTGCGCCTGACCGTACCTCGAGGGATTTAGTCTGGGAAACCAAAAAATATAATAACTAAAAAAATAAAATTACAATTATAAATAAATCAACTAAATAGTAGTAGAAGAAGAATTTGGCAAATACATGCTTTTATTTATGATTTTTCATGTGTGAGTGGGGCGATACATGGCATATAACCTCAAGTCCTTTTTTTCACGTTGGAGGAAAGAAACCGCATTGGGGTTCAATCCTGGATGGGAACCCATTGACATAACCTCAAGTCCTTTTAAGAATCAAGGTCTCCATTGCCAAGTGGTTATTGTTTTTAGGGGGACACAACATAATTATAGGGGGGTTTCCTTTCAACGATATGGACTGAAGTGAAAATTCTACGATGGATGTTGCCTGACTGAAGCTCATTTACACAATGTTAACAAAAATTTGCGGACCTTATATTGGCTCTGTCACTGGCACATCATGATCATCCAAAGGCCAAAGCTAGTCTTGACTTTTTGAGTGGCTCAGGGTCATAAATTAAAATGAATTCATAACTTTGTCTTTGACAAAGAAAGAAAATGGGACTTTATGTTTATGAAATCTGGAGGAAATATTAATCATGATATTACTTACTGTTCAACATATACCAGCGCCTCTAATCATTTACAGCAGCGAAGGTACACCATGAACTTGGGCTGGAGGCATGTATGCTTTGTGACTAGAATGGTTACAATGATATATAGAATAAATGGCTATACTGTACATGTACATCACTTGGCTGCAGAGATGACACCAGTCACTACTCCATTTAGGATAAGAAATACATGTTCTTTACTTTAATTGCTTATTTGCAGTTTTATCATGAATTTATCTGTGTGAATAAAAGGAAATTGCCATTTTTCTCGACAGTGTGTTGGACTATTGTGGTACATTTGAAGTTTGCCATTTTTCATCCGAAATTGAACGAGTACTCTAACGAGCCAGAGATCCAATCGGGGCATTGGTGTTGACCCAGCCTCTTCCTCTTTCCCACTCCATTCCTGAAAAAAATCGACTCGGAAGAGGAAGGAAAGAGGGACCAACAAGTTGTTACAACACCTTAATTAGTTAGCATCACACAAAATCAAGGATCGGTAGGAAGTTAGACATGCTAATTGCACGCCAATCTTATGCACTTTACGTTGCCTCTTCAAACTGAGCAAATGCAGTGATTTCATTAATTTTCCTCTGATTTACCCCCACTCCAATTTTATCCACTTACACTCCTTTTTTAGTTATAAAATGGAGTGTAAGTGGATAAAATTGGAGTGGGAAAATCACCACTCTTTATTAATCATTTGATAAAAAAGAGAAGAAGACTACATATGGGCCAAATTAAGCCTCAAAGCCCAACAATTAGACAAAGACATAAGAGAGGCCCAACACGTTACATTAAAGACCATATTAAAATGCTAAACAAATTAAAAACTTAAATACCCAAATTAAATTGCTTTGGTGAAGTTACTCTGTATACAATAAATTATGAGCATGGCTTGACTTTTTAAATTGAGGAGAGGTTCTCCTTACAACCAATGTGATTTTGACATTTGTAAAATTCCAATAACATTTATAAAGCTTCGACAAAAAAGAAATAAAAAAGAAAAATAATTTGATATGTGCCAAAACCACATTAATTATGAGGAACTCCTCAATCTTGAGTAGCCAAGCTTTATTATTTGTTGCTGATTAGCCTCAGCCCATTTTTGGTGCTTCCTTTCTCCTAACTCAAAAGCCATCCGGACTATAATTGGGTTATGATTATCAAAAATATCTTTCAATAGCTGACCTAATTTTCATTTTTTATTGGAGCCTAACAGCTCACCAACGTCTTATCTTCATAGTTAATTAGAGAATAATAATATTATTAGTAATCATGGAGGGGCCTTGATTCTCGAATAATTCATTTTTATTAACAACTGTATTAACGAGCGTTTAAGCATTAGAAGTCTTTATGACTTGATATTCAAAATAGCACTAGTAGCAGGGCAATATCGAACACGGCCCGTTAACACGACACAAATTCGCACGAAAATAACAGTATTTGGGTCAAGCTTAATGGGTTAGGTTGAAAACGGGTGGACCTATTAGTCACCTGTTAAGCTAACGGGTCGTGTCAGTATCATTCGAGAATCAACCGTTAAACCGTTAAGAGCAAGGGCATTTTTGTAATTTTTCATTCTAAAATAACCTAGCTTATGTTATTCCTTCTCCTTCACGCCGCCACTGACTCTCTCTATCTTTCTCTCAAGAGATCTAAACAAAAGGTCTCTCTTTCTCTCTAGATCCAAACCAAACAATCCACAACCTTTCCTCTTCTCCAACCAAAAGGTATGAAAATATCAAGTCATTTGGTCTTTTGTTGAAAATTGCACAGTTGGTGAAAATTGCACAGTTGGTAAAAATTGCAATTTTGAGATTATGTTCTTGGAGGATTGAAGTTTTGAGATTATGTTCACGGAGGAGGCTCTAGACTAACATTTTATTTAAAACTTGTTTAAATTGAGATTAATTTGAAACTCACATTGTCTAAGAGTTTTTTTGTTTGCCAAAGTGTAATGTGTAAGACTTAGGGTTTGTTTGGGACTGCTTTTTAGGAAGCACTTCTACTTATAAGCACTTCTACCAAAAACGCTTTTATTATAAAGACGTTGAAATTTTCATAAGAAATCGAACTGCTTCTTGGAAAAACACTTGGGAGTGCTTCCTGAAGAAGCACATGGCAGGTATTTCTCCAGAAAGTGCTTCTAAACTTTCCTACCAAACGCTGTCATAAGCACTTTTGGTTGTCAGAAAGTGCGTTTAACTGTTCCAGAAGCACTCCCAAATGGGCTCTTATTTAAGGATTTCAGCTATTTTTTATTATTTCTCTAATTTGAGGTGTTTTTCATTTAATAATCTGTTAAAAAATATTGTTTATTTTTTAAATGGGTGAAACGGGTGAAAAACAACCCATTAGCCGTAACAGGTCGTGTCCTGTTATTCTCGAATTTGTGAGGGTCGTGTTTGGGTATGGTATTTCTGACCCGTTAACTTAACGGGTCGTGTTCGTGTCAACTCGTTAAGAAACACGACCCGTAACCTGCAAAAACAACTCGTTTGCTAGGTCTAAATATATTAAAAAATGCATCAACGTTTATAATTATTTTAATTTTGATGTTAAATCACTCCGATATTATAAATAGCCTTTTGTGGTTAGTTTGTATTTGCCCTTTTATGATTAGTTTGTATTGGTAATTTTTTGGCTGAATTATGAATGTAATTTCATATTTTCTCAAACAAAAGAAAGAAAAAAGAAACCACTCTTGTACGTATGAGTGATACAACTCTATATTCAAATAAAGGGTTATTCGCAGCAATGGTCCCTCAACTATACCCGTAGTTACACTTTGGTCCATCAATTCAATTATTAGTTGCAAGGGTCACTTAACTCTGTGTTTCGTTGCACCAGTAGTCATTCCGTCAAGTCTGTTAAATTTTCTGTCAAACGTGAGGGTAAATTCGGAAATTCATGATAAGAAAATATTTTAAAACCTAAAAAAGACATGGCCCTGGAACTCCTCAACGTCGTCGTTTCGAGGAATGGGTCTGTGGCGTCTTCGTCTTCGTCTTCATCGTCTTCGCACTACGCATCAGGGTACATCGTGCACCCCGGCACAACACAAAAAGGGCTTTGCCGCATACCCACTTCCTTCCTTTCTCTCGCTCTCTATACTCGCGCTTAGGCTTGGCTATTCTCTCTCTCTCTCTCTTCGAACCTCCGTTTCTCTCTGTCTTTGTTTGATCTTGTACTCTCTTCTGATTCAATCTCTCTGTAATTCCCAACAGAGAGGGAATTGTCATCTTCTGCCCGCGATCCCACAATTTTCTGCCCGCCAAAATTTTCAGCCCGCGATAACCCATTCCTTATCGTTGGCCTCTTTTTGGTCTGCTATATTGTAAGTCCTCTCTCTCTCTATTAACTGCAAACGCCTTTCTTCCTCAAGCGCCTCCAACTTTACAGTAAGCCCTCTCTCTCTCTCTCTCTCTCAAGTGTTTTCTTCTGGCTTGTCTTTCTTTTTTTCTCTGAATCGATGTCCATATTCAAAATTTGTTTAGTTTGAATTCCTCTTTGCTTTTTCTCTGATTCTTCCTTGAACTGAATCTGTTTCTTGATCATTCTGGAAAACAAGACATGGGTTTTGCATATTTTATCTATTTTTCCTTTTTCAGTTAATTGAATTTTATTTCAGAGTCTAGAGACATATACATACGCAAGGTCAAACTGCAAACGCCTGCATTCACCAAACGCCTTTCTTCCTCAAGCGCCTCCGACTTTTCGGTAAGTCCTCTCTCTCTCTCTCTCTCTCTCTCTCTCTCTCTCTCAAGTTTTTTCTTCTGGCTTCTCTTTCTCTTTTTCTCTGAATCGATGTCCATATTCAAAATTTGTTTAGTTTGAATTCATCTTTGCTTTTTCTCTGATTCTTCCTTGAACTGAATCTGTTTCTTGATCATTCTGGAAAACAAGACATGGGTTTTGCATATTTTATCTATTTTTCCTTTTTCAGTTAATTGAATTTTATTTACAAGATAATAATTCTCTGTTCTTCTCCTTGTGCTTGCCCTTGTTTGAATTCATATTTGTGTTTGTATTGATCGTATCGTTGATTAGTTGGAATGGAAAGCAGTCTCTATCACGTTCTAGAAATATTGATATATACTCCTTATTAAAAATATTGAAAAAACTCTCCACAAGTGCACACTTCTATGTAGGGCTTTTCGGTTTCTGTTGCCTAAGATTGCTTCTTTAATTGTCAGGACCTGTGCACTCAGGCTCAGGCTCTCAATATGGCTCAATAGCATGCAGTTTAGTAAAACAAAACGAAGAATGTTTCAGTTTCATATCACCACTTCCACAATAGAGGTGTTGAACATCACTTGCTCTTTGCATCAGAATTGATGGATATGTGTGTATATATACACATTTTTTTAAGGGCTCAGCTGGCCCTTAAGTATTCCTGGAGGCGGCTCATAAAGAGATCAAAACATTTTTATGCTTCAGCTGGAAACCACGTTTGTAGTGTTTGTTAATCTTCTAAGTCTAATTTTGTAGGCTTAGTTTCCTATCTCCTTTTTCAATCAAACTTTTGGGTTTGCATAATAGTTGACCAATTCATTGGTTGTGCTCTTCACTGATTGTTGACAAGGGATCATAAATGCATGACTAACAGTTATGATGTTAAGCTGAGTGCAATAAGTTGTTATTGGAAGGTAGCATTCCTTAAAATTCTGGTTCGAGGAAGTTATTCTTATTCATTTATGAATTACTTTATGAGTCTTTTGCCAAAAGAAAAAAAGGAGTCAGTTTTTCTCTCCAAACTGTAATTATTTTTGTTTACTTGAAGGAGATTTCAAACTGCTTTCAAGAATTTGCATCTGCTGTTTAGTTTTAATTTCCTATTAGTAGCTAATTTCCTATTAATTTCTCTATTCCCTGTTTTGGGGTTTTTGGAATACAACATGAATTTCAGACCAAAAGAAGAAGAAGGAGATTTCAAACTCTTGAATGAAGGAGATCAAAACATTATTATCGTTCTAAGGAAACAATTAGCCGGCAATTTAATAGTGTGTTGCGTGCAATGATGAGAATTAGTCAAGAATATTTGAAACTTCAGCCATGTGATATTGGTGGTTCAGAAAGAGACAAGTGGAAGTGGTTTGAGGTAATCTTATAACTTTAGGAAAATATGTTCTTGTTATAATGTTACCACATACCTTAAAATTATTTTTGTTTTTTCTTCTTCAATGTCATTAGAATTGTATTGGAGCACTTGATGGAACTCACATTCCAGTAACAGTGTCTGCTGAGGATAGACCAAGATATCGAAATAGAAAGGGCGATATTTCCACCAATGTTTTAGGAGTTTGTGATCCAGATCTAAAATTCATCTATGTACTATCTGGATGGGAGGGTTCTGCTTCTGATTCTCGTGTTTTGAGAGATGCTTTGGCCAGGGATAATTCGTTTCAAGTTCCAAGTGGTAATTTTTTATACTAGTTGTTAAATAATCAAAAACTTAGGTATAAATAACTAACTTTTCTTTTAAACTTTTTATATTGTAGATAAGTACTATCTTGTGGATGCCGGCTATGCTAATGGACCTGGTTTTTTAGCACCTTATCGAGGAACTAGATATCACTTAAATGAATGGATTGGAAACAATCGTCCTGAAAATTACAAAGAGTTATTTAACTTGCGTCATTCAATTGCAAGGAACGTAATTGAAAGGTCATTTGGGTTGTTGAAAAAGCGATGGAGTATACTACGTACACCTTCATTTTTCAACATCAAAACACAAACTAGGATTATAAATGCATGCTTTGTGTTGCATAACTTCATTCGAATCGAGCAACAGAATGACCATGTGTTACAAGATCAAGATATGGAGTTTTTAGCTTCTGTGGATCATGAGATATCAAATCATTCTACAGTAGAGGGTAACACAAATAGGATTACAAGTGTTCAAGTCACTGATCAGTGGACTACTTTCCGTGACACATTAGCAATGCAAATGTTTCTTGATTATCAAGCACGAGGCGCCACTAATTCATGATTTTCAGTCATTATATATTAATTGAGTTGAAACTGTCTCAAGTTAAATTTATGTATGAAGTTGTAAACATTTGAATCATGTTTTTTCTTATCAGTTTTAATAAATGTGTACTCTTCTTTATTGATCGTTTTTTTTCCTATTATTCAGCTTTATGTGTCTATTTTGTTATATATGTTAATCATTTTTTTATGCAAATATATATTGATCATATTTATTAATATTGTTGTTGTAATCATTTTAAATACATAAGATGGCAGAAAAAGTAAACAAAATAAAGCAGAGGAGAAGAAAAGACAAGCAAATTAATGACACTGAAGGAGATGACAAAGCCTATTTTCGATGGAATATACAAATGGAGCGTTCATTAGCGGATATACTTAGAGAAGAACGTCAGATTGGTCACAAAGGAGATGGTGGTTGGAAAGCAGTTGCTTATAACACCGCTGCTGCCATATTGTCTGCACAATTTGATATTGAAGTAAGTGCTGATAACATAAGAAATCGTGTTAAAACCTGGAAAAGGTTTTATGGTATAGTCAGTGATATATTAAGTCAGAGTGGATTCAATTGGGATGCAACAAAGAAGATGATCAGTGTAGATGAAGATAATGTTTGGGATGAGTATGTGAAGGTAATTTATAATGCAATTATATCTTTTTGTAGGACTAAAATTGCGGTAAATAAATGGATAACTTTGATTTTTTGCTTGATAGTCTCATGAAGATGCTAGAACTTTTCGATTTAAAGTGATTGCAAACTGGGATGACATAGTGGATTTATGTGGCAAAGATAGAGCTACGGGAGAGGGTGCTGAAACATGTGCAGAAGCTGCTGAGGTTATGACTCCTGAGAGTGATCCCAATAATATTGTTGATTTGGAAAGTGATACTCAAGGTTTTGAGAGTTGTCAGGTTGATGATGTTTTACCCAGCTCTAGTTGTCCAAAGAGAAGAAATCAAAAACCTTCTGATATTCCCCCACCAAAAAAAAGAGGTACAACTAATGTTCTTGCTGATTCAGTGGCTAAAATGGCTTCATCTTTGGAACGCTTTATCAATTCTACTACACAAAAGCTTGATCCAACAGAAGTATATAATGAAGTCATTGCAATTCCAGATCTTAGTCCAAATGAACAACTGAAGGCATGCTCTTGGTTTATAGAAAATGAGAAACAGTTTCTCATGTTAAAGACAATTCCAACTGAGAGAAAGAAGGGAATGGTGTTGATGTTTATTTCACCAAAAGCGTAGACACATTTTATATTCAGTTGACATTTTTAATTTTTGCTATTTTGTTGAAACATTGGTTGGGATGATTAGCTTCATTTTTTTTAATTACGTGATTTATGCTTTTTTAAATTAGACAAGCTACAGTTGCGATTCTTTACATTAGTAACAATTGAGGTATGTGCTGTTAGACATTTTCGTACATCTCAAGTCTTTCTAATTATATATATAATTATAATGTGTTGAACCATGCTAATTATTCCTATTAGATTTTATATACAAGATTGTTGTATTAAAAAAAAAAAAAAGTTCTTACGTAAATTCTAATTATGTGATGACTATCCAAACAGGTGAAATTGTAATTTCTGTCATTTCTTAAATTCCGCATATATGACATCCAAACGCTGAAATTTGCAATTGACGGAATTTTTAAATGATGTAATTGGAAATTCCGTCATTTACAATTTCCATGGAAATTAGAATTACTTCATCCAAACACACCATTATTGATATTTCATTTTTAAACTCAATCTCTACAACAATCAAATCAAATTACTTGTTCATTTTGCTTGTCACTTTTATTTTGGTACGTTTAATTATTTCTTTGTGTGCAGAGATTTGTCTACCTGCTCCTTGAGGATACGATACTTGGACTTCCAAGATTATTACTATGTGTGACTACTTGCAGTTGGATAAACGCAACACAATACCTTTTTTGGTTTCACTAATTTGCATGAGATTGTGGCAATTTAGCATTGCACTTGTTCGTTCCATATTATAAACTAAGAAAGGGGACCACCACAATCCTTCAAGGCGTTGGAGTTGGGGTGGGGGGGAGGGGGGGCAGACTGGATCCTTCAAAGGAGGGTGTTTTACTCTCAACTTTAGTATAAAATAAGTAATATAAATCTTTAGTATCAACTTTTTACTAGACAATTTTCCTCTAAAAATTCTCCACGATTTTCAAGTCTCCTAAAGGTTGGTCTCAGTTTTTATTTCATTTGGCATTCGTTTGGTATAGGGAAACTCAGCGTTAACAAGAAGAAGACAGCATATGGGCCAAATCAAGCCTCAAAGACCAACAATTAGACAAAGAGAGGCCCAACATATTACATTGCAGACCATATTAAAATACTAAACAAATTAAAAACTTAAATACCAAAATTAAATTGCTTTGGTGAAGTTACTTCGTATACAATAAATTTTTATTTGTTGCTGATTAGCCTCAGCCCATTTTTGGACTGAAAAGCCGTCCGGACTATAATTGGGTTATGATTATCAAAAAAATCTTTCAATAGCTGACCTAATTTTCATTTTTTATTGGAGCTTTTCAAGTGCCTAACAGCTCACCAACGTCTCATCTCCATAGTTACTTAAGAATAATATTATTACTAATCATGGAGGGGCCTTGATTCTCGGATAATTCATTTTTATTAACAACCATATTAACCGGATCCGGATTCTTTGCTCTGATTTTCTCTGCTATGATCTGCTATACTTTTGTTCTTCATATGCCACATTATTAAAATTTAATCTAAAGGATTTAAAAGTTGACACATCATTTTAAAACAAAAACTCAATTTACTCCTAATTAAAAAAGAATAAAAACCCCTTACACCCAACTAACAGTAGTTAACGTCCAGCTTTTTTTTTTCCTTCTCCTTATTCACGTTCAGTTTTTTTTTTTTTTCCTCCTTCTTATTCACTTTCTGTTCTGTTCTTTTTTTTTTTTTTTATCTCTTTCTGTCATTTTCTCCTTTTTTTCTCTCCTTGCATAAACCATCATGCCATCATCTAGCTAACTAGAGTGCTAAAGAGAAAAGAAAAGATGTAGGAAATAGAATCGAAGAAGTATTTATAATCTCCATTAAAAAGACAAAAGGTTTATAATCTTCCCATCAAATAAATGACAAACATAAATTACACATCAATAATAAAAGAAAGAACAGTTGTGTATCTTTGGCAAGCATTCCTACTGATATATTGACATGTATAAAAAAACAAAGAAAAAACCAGTTAGTATTATACAAATAAATTTCATAATAAATGTATTACTGAGAGCATAACATACCCATGATTACAGATGCCATCTCCAGTTTGATCAACATTTGAAGCTGTATGTGGCTTATCGATCATCAAGTTCATAGCCTGTATAAAGTAGTTATGAAAATTGATTATAATAAATAAAAAACTTACCATGACTTATAAAAAGGATATTATAAATCTTAATATACCTGACTCCGCACAATGTCATTTGAAACTTGCAAGTCTTGAAATTGTAAAGGGAAACTTGCAGGGTTAAGTAATGGTTGGAAACTATGTTGGGGTTCTCGGTAAGGCATCCATGATATTGTATTAGGTGCCCCGTGATCTTGTGCTTGTGCAGTATTACAATAACATTTTAAACTAGAAACATGATATGAAAACAAAAATTAAATAAATGATACTTTCAAGATGTGTAGCTGGATGACATATGTTATTATCTCTTAAGTGTTGCATTTGGAGATGCCCATGTTCATAATATACAAATTAAAAACTAAATTAATAAAAAAATTATTTATTGGAATTGAACTTTGAATGTAAAAGAAGAAAATACCTGTGATGAACGAGAACTAGATGATTTTTTATTCTTAGCTATGTTTTTCTCCAAACAACTTTTTATTCTTTTTCTTCCTCGGGAGGCTTCCTTCTTCTTTAATCCCTTTGCTTGGATAACTTTTGCACTATCCAAGAAACATGCCTCATTAGCACCATCTGTCACTATGGTGGAAGGTGACCCTTGGCCATCCTTATCATGTACTTGACCGTCCATTTTTGAACTTAACATGTCTTCAATGGTTTTGCTTAGTTGATTCAAATGACTAACAAAAATCTTATATGTTTCTTCGCTCTCAGTAGCTCGAGATGATATCTTGGTAAACATGGAACATAAAGACCTATATCGATATGTTTGTTGTAGTTTCACATTTGTCTGGATGTCGCGTCCGTGCATATCTTTCACACTTTCAGATCTTGCTTTTCTTGTCCACCTTTTAAAGATATACTGGTTAGGAATTCTTTGACATTCATGTAATTAGTAAGAATTTTCAGTGCATGGCTGCACAAGAAACCTTTCATCTCAAATAACCTACAACTACAAAAGACATCACCATCTTTCTGTTTTCTAACACGTCGCCCTTTTGAGTTGCCATGTAAGACAACTGTATATACCAAATCATCACCATCTTCGTCACAAGATATCATGTCTAATTCAAGTGATTTGATATACTGAGCTTGGAAATCCTCAAATATTGGTATAAATATTTCCTGCCTTAACCACCATTGAAACAAGTATTGTCACCTTAGGTAACTTTTGACACAAAGCGTACTCTGCTTCCAACTCCTTATATCGCTTATCATTAAGTACCCTTTCAAAATGCATGAAAAACTGAACCACATCATGGTCCACATTCAAATAGTCTTTTAAGGTAGCATTAAAACTTTCACTTATTTGTGTGGTTTTTACTCCTGCAGACCAAGACCACTTACAGTATGCCATTGCCCATTTCTTCCTTAAATCAAAAATGATTTCTAACCAAAGATGTCCACGCACATTGTATTCATCCAACATTGAATCCCAAGCAACTAAGAACTCATCTTCCTCCTCATAGTAATCCATAAATTGTGTTAAAACGCTCCTAACTCCACATGTGCACCTAAATAAACTGTTTACATGTTTCATGGCATTTTGCATTATGTGCCATGTGCAAAGCCTGTGATATGTATCAGACATCACATGTGCACAAGCCTTAGCCATCGCAGCATCTTGATCAGTAAATAAGGTTTTTGGGGCCTTCTTTGACATGGCCTCTGAAAATGTTTCAAACAACCTTATAAATGAATTGGCAGTCTCATTGTACAACAATGCTACCCCAAAAATGGCAATCTCACGATGATGATTAAATCCCACAAACACTCCGAATGGACGATTTGCTTCATTAGTTTTGTACGTGGTGTCAAAACACACACAATCACCAAATTGACCATAATCAACAATCATCTTCGCATCAGCCCAAAATATATTCGTAATTTGCTCATCACAATCTAATTGCATAGCATAAAAAAATGAGGGGTTTTCCAATGCTTCATTCTGAAAATACTTTAGTAAGCTTCCAACTTCTCCATATGCCAATTTTCTTTGCCTCTTCGTCTGAAGGTAATTTTTTTGATCTTGTTTGATATATCCAAGAGATTCTCTTCCACCAACTTGCCTACCCATTAACTCATATGCTTGCCTAAGTGGAATCCCAGATTCTTCTGTCAAATATACTTCAGTAGCTTGTGAAGCAGATATTCTTCTATGAGACGGTAACATATGAGTGCATTCTTGTCTTACAAGAGGATGATTGTGGTATTCCATAAAATGGCTAACCCAATACTTACCATTGGATTTATTCAACTTAATGCTCATTTTAGCATTACAACATGTCCTTGTTTCTGCCCGAGAACTTTTAGTTAAATAATCTTGCTTATCTTTCGGTCGAAAACCCTCCTTGCAACAAACAAATACTCTTGAAATTATTTGACCAGTATTCTTATTCTTGTTCTATGAATCTCTTCTAATATTGAATCCTGCTCTTCGCCCATACTCATTATAAAACTCATATGCAGCTTGTTCTGAAAGAAATTCCATATCACATATGGGCTTATAATCTAAATTATCTTCACAAATTGTAGCCACTGAATCACTCATTCTTAGTCTATAAAACAAATATAATAATGTTAATCTATCATACAATGATATCAGTCAAATTTATATTTACAAATTAAAAATGAAGGATGGAGGTAGATATACCAAAACATTAATTGAAATCCAATTCAAAGCTCCACACACAGAAAACCAATTAGATAGTCTGAATGGGAAAGAGGGAAATTTTGAATTGTTGCTGACATAGGAACCAAAAAAGAAAATAAAAAAAAGAAAGAAGCAAAGCATACAGCAGGACCAATAAATGAAAGCATATGTAGCATGAAACAATAAATAAGAGTATGTATCAGGGATAAAAGAGAACGAGCAGCATGCAAAATAATCATGCTTACCTTATGGGATCAAGTTCACGTCTTCACAGTAGCTTTGCCAATATATTCACACTAACCAAAGCTAAGGTAATATGAATATGAATGCAAATAATGAGAAGAGGACAAAACCTGAAGCAAGAAGGAGAAAAAAAAGAAAAAAGAAGAAGAGGAGGACATAACACGAAGAAGAAGAAGAAAAAGAAAAAAAGAGCTTTGGACGTTAACTACTATTAGTTGGGTGTTAGGGTTTTTTTATTCTTTTTTAATTAGGAGTAAATTGAGTTTTTGTTTTAAGATGATGTGTCAACTTTTAAATCCGTTAGATTAAATTTTAATGATGTGGCATATGGAGAACAAAAGTATAGCAGATCATGGTAGAGAAAATCATAGCAGAGGATCCGGATCCGTATTAACCAGCGTTTAAGCATTAGATGTCTTTATGACTTGATATTCAAGATAGCACTAGTAGTTGTGCATTAACCAGCATTCAAAAATGCATGAATGCTTAGAATTGTCTTAATTTTGATATTAGATTGCTTCGTTATTGTAATAGCCTTTTTGTGGTTAGTTTGTATTTGCCATTTTATGGCTAGTTTGTATTAGTTTTTTGTGGTTAGTGATTTTTTTGATTGAGTTATGAATGCAATCTCATTCTTTCTCAAACAAAAAGAAAAAAAAAAACCACTCATGCATGTATGAGTGATTGACCGTAATACAACTCTATATTCAAATAAATTGCAGGGTTGTGGTTAAGGCTTAAATGTGCCACCCATAGTTGGGGCCTATCTAGGACCACCTCGAGATTCAGATTAAAAAAAAAAATTGCAATAAGTTGCCGTAGAGAGGTGTCTGAAGCCTTAATTTATTGTTGTTATGCTACAACAATACACGTTCATAGCTTCATTGGGACAACATAAAATTAAGAATCAGCCATGGAAAGCATATTATAAGCCATGCATGCACATTTAACATGCTTGTTAAATTTTAATTTAAGTTAATAAAATTGTATTAAGGGTTAACACATCTTCGTACTTCTTCATAAATACCTCCATATTGAAGAAGAATACAATATGAATATATCTGAGATTTCCCGTACGCTTTGTTTGACAAAATAAAATGATTTGGCCAAATGAACATATTCAGATTCTTTCATTCATTGCAAATAGTCCATAAGATACAAGAATTAATTGAGTGCGTTAGATCTTATCCTACTTTTCTTTCCAGATCCAAGTGATGCTGATGAAACCCAATACCTACACAGTGCCAAATTGCCAATAGTGTTGAACATGAATGGCAGGCCGATAATTTATTTAATTTAGTTTCTTCATCAAGGAGCAAGGAATATCTTAAGGAATAGGGATCGATTGACTAATCTCAAGGGCGGCCCCAAATGGCACATTTCCAAGTCACAGATAACGTTGTTAAATCCTCCACCCTCATTTGGCTCCCCTCTTTTTTGTTTATTAATCCCAAAAAAGCAACGCTAGATGTTCTTTACATATATAATATGCTATATGTTCCCGAATCCTAGCAAAGTTAGTCTTGAAATTTTGGCATGGCATCTAAAAATCTTGTGAATTGTGCTGAGTAGGAATCCAATTACTAGGGGATTTGGTCTAATTGCCCTTCCACAAACTTCTTCGTTTTATTTACAAATGATATCGAAAATAGATATTCAAACATATGACTTCAAACTCATAAAAAAGAATTGTTGATTATTTGAGCTAGAAACTCTTTAGAATAAAATAGATGTTTTTTTTTTTTGGGTACAACGATAATCTAAATTAGAGGGAGACAGATACACACACTACCACGTTATCATAGGATTTCGAACATAAAATCACTAGTCTGAAAGTCAAGTTGATGTGTTTTGAAAAACTTTCTTTTGTGCTATTTGCTTTATATTTAGGTTTTTTATATGTATTTTTATGAGCTGGAAAAAAATAAAAACTAGCAAAATTATTCTGATTCATACTACTTTCCATTCCATATGTTTGCCACACGTGAATAACATATATATAAAGTTGTTGAAATTACAAGGAAAATGCTTATAATCCGGTGGCTGTTGAAATTATTAGGTTTCTTTTTCTGTTAATCATTGTAGGAAAATAAGGGTGGCTTAAAATTGACAATAATTGACAAGTTGCCCATGCACGACAAAGAGTAGTGGAATGGGTGGACAGAAAACCAAGTAGCTAATTAGAGGAGAAAAAAAAGAAAAACGAAAAAAACGATAAAGTTACAGCCACACAGGCCGAACACGTGTCAGAAGGTTTGTGGCTCTGTTTAAAACAGCCCTCACCGCGCACCAATCTTATCGCGAAAAAGTGCCCCCACAAATCTAAATGTAGAGATAGGCCTCTCTGCCGTTTCAGCCCTCCCACGCGAATCCGATTCTGTCTGTCTTTGTCGTTTTCTCCTATTCTATTCAAACTCGAATCCCAACCCCACCAAAAATTTCACCAATCCAAAAGTAAAAAGACTAAAAAGTTAAGCCTTCACTAGTTGTAGCATTTGAGTTAATTTTGTTTAATTACCATATTTTTATAATAAATAAAATTAAAATCCTTAACCTCTAGCTTTTGATTTATTATAACGGTTAGTCCCACTACAAATAGAAAAATTCAAAGTAATAATTGTAGACAATTAAATCCTCAAATAGTAGACAAATGAATGTTTTATTTTTCCCAAGTAATGAATATATTGATTACATACGCTATCAATTGTGAATACATATGAAACTCTTAATACATCAGCGATAAGTTTCGTCCAACTTTACCAACTTTCCAATATTGAATTACCAAGATAAATAAACTTTTCCATATTTCAATTATTATTATTATTTGCTATTAAGAAATTTTCTTGCCCCTACAACCTTTGATTACTGAGAATTATTATTTTTAACTAAAAAAAGTTAAAAAGAAACAGAAAGAATGCATGATCCGTGAATAATAATAAAGAGTTTTGACCAAAGAAAAAAACGTTATCATTGAAAGGCTCAGCTGTTTCCAAGAAACAACGTCGCCAGCCTATCATAGCAGACTTGAGAGCGTAGGGGCATGGTCGTCTTTCACCATCAAGCAGGGGCAAACTTGGAAAGCAGTCTCACGTACTCTATAAATATGCTCCATACCTCTATCATTTTCCAGAAAAACAAAACAGCCACAGCAATAATCAAAATTTTCTAGGGTTTTCGATCCGCCTCCCTTTTGATATCTGCATTTTCTCGCCGCCCGCTGGTTCGTTCGATTTTCTTATCGATTTCCATCTAGGGGTTTCCGGGGAGGTCGAAAGCCGTTGGCTTATCTTTCGAAGAGAACGCCCAACAATTTTTCGTATTTGTAAGTTCGATTGTTTTTCTTTTTCATCTGTTTGTTGTTTTTTTCCTTCATTTGAATGAGTATTCGATTATTTTTCCATGTAGTCTGTGTGGAAAATGAGGAACTTTTGATAACCTGCATATGCTATCATTCTTTGTTAAAGTTTTCGTTTTTATCTGATGTTTTGTTTACCACGGTAGAGCTGGTTGGGTTATATGGGTTTGGATTTTTGCGGCTGGAATAAAATTTGTGTTTTGGAATTCCTTTTGTTGCATCAAATAGGGTGATTTAACTTGCATAATGATTTTACATATTCGTATTTTCATAAATATTTTAATTAAATCTGTCCACGAAATCCATCTAAAATGAATGATTTTTTGTCATGTACCAGTATTGTTCGATAAAATTTTGCCCTTTTTGTGTTCTAATCTAATAGTTTTTATTGTTAAATCATCAACTGTATAATTCATACGCATTACCAAAAATAAATAAATCATATGGGTTAAAAATGTTGCATGTTTGCTGAAGAATAATTTGGATTCTGAACATATAGACTCAATCTGTTTCATAAGCTACATGTTGTGATGTTGAGAAAATTTATTTACTGGGATTTGTTCCACATTTCTCTACATGTAGATCTAAACCTTAATTCTTTTAATTATTTATTTCTGATTAGTGAAATCTTTTTTGGTTGGCTGTCAACAGGAAGAACTGAATGATCTAATGGAGTCTAAAGGTGGTAAAAAGAATTCTAGTAGTAGTAAATCCTTATTCTATGAAGCACCTCTTGGATACAGCATCGAAGACATCCGACCCAACGGTGGAATCAAGAAGTTCAGATCTGCTGCTTACTCCAACGTAAGTTTCGGTTCGCCATTTTATTGTAGAGTTTGGTTGTGTGAGTTCCCCCTAGCTGGGTAAATTGTGGAAGTAATCATTGTACATGAAAAATGTTAACTTTCTGCTTCCATCTTGTGCAGTGCGCTCGCAAACCATCCTGATATTCCTCAATTGGAAACCTAACCACAAGACGTGGTTCATAAACTTTTATTGCTTTTAGTTTGTTTTTGTGTCTTTACTTCGATCAGCATCTTCCTCTCTTCTCTCTTAGCGACTGTAGTATCTTTGCGACTGTATTCTGTTTGCTTTTTGGGTCTTCTTGCGACTTTAATCGTTCCTGTTAGTTGATATGGCCATGGCGGTCTCTGCAATTGGATTTGAAGGTTTTGAAAAGAGGCTAGAAATATCATTTTTTGAACCGAGTATCTTCGTTGATCCTGAAGGAAGGGGTCTTCGATCTCTGGCCAAAGCTCAGATAGATGCTCTTCTTGACGAAGCTGAATGCACTATCGTCTCTTCATTGTCAAATGATCATGTGGACTCCTATGTTCTTTCTGAATCAAGCCTCTTTATTTATCCGTACAAGATGATCATCAAAACTTGTGGGACAACCAAGTTGCTCCTTGTGATCCCGCCTCTCCTGAAGTTGGCTGAAACCATTTCCCTTGCTGTGAGATCTGTGAAGTACACTCGCGGTAGTTTCATTTTTCCAGGGGCACAGTCATACCCTCATCGTAACTTCTCAGAAGAAGTTTCTGTCCTTGACGGCTACTTTGGAAAGCTTGGTTCAGGAAGCAGGGCGTATGTGATGGGCCGTTCAGATGGACCTCAGAAATGGCATGTGTATTCTGCTTCTGCTGAATCAGGAAGCTTCGCTGACCCTGTTTACACTCTAGAAATGTGCATGACTGGTTTGGACAGGGAGAAGGCTTCTGTGTTCTACAAATCCCAATCAAGCTCTGCAGCTGCAATGACAAACGATTCTGGTATCCGAAAGATCCTTCCAGATTCTGATATTTGCGATTTCGAGTTTGACCCCTGTGGTTACTCCATGAATTCCATTGAAGGAGCTGCAATTTCGACCATTCATATTACACCCGAAGATGGTTTCTGTTATGCAAGTTTTGAAACAGCTGGATATGATCTGAAAGATGTGAATATCAACCAGTTGGTTGAGAGGGTCCTGGCTTGTTTCCAACCGAGGGAGTTCTCCATTGCTGTGCACGCTGATGTTGCTACCAAGTCACTCCAGCAACTATCTTCAGTGGATTTGAAGGGATACTGTCGCGAAGAGAGCAGCCACGAAGAACTTGGAATGGGTGGTTCCATTGTCTACAATAGGTTCCTCAAGACTGAGCGCTGTGGTTCTCCTAGATCAACTCTGAAAGGCTGCTGGAGAGATGAAGAAGAGGAAGAAGATTAAGTAAAATAAAGTTATTATGGTCGGCATTTTCTGATTACGAATAAATAAATTACCATTATCAGCAATGGCCTGATAATGGTAAAAACCTGGAAGCATGTCTAAAAATTGTCTTCAATTACTTTTATTGTTGCTGCAGTTTTTCCATTCATGTTAAGTGTTGTTTCTCTTGATACATCACAAGCCTTTGGTGGGCTCTGGTTATTGTTTGTTTGATTGATTCAGACACCTGTTATTAACCATCCTTGGTTATGTTTAGCTATTTATTCTGATTTTTGTGATGATGGGTTTCTGCCCCTTTGGCTATTCATACATTTAGTTCATCTGTGTTCTCTCTTCGAAGATTTACTGGGTGGTAAATTGATAAATACCGCATTTGGATCACATGGATGGCAAAATGTAGTTGTTGGGCTTCGATACCCTTTGAAATTTTCAGTCTGAATTTTCCTTCGTTTTTGTCTCCCTGTTTATTGCCTTCATCTCTATGCATGGATGTTGAGATGGATATTGAAAGTTAGGCTCTTTTGGCCCATATGTTAAATTTTGTTGTGTTGGACCCGTCAAGTAACTTCAAAGTTCAAACCCCGAGAGCGGGGCGCGCGCCATTCATTATGGCGTTTGCGTGGTTTTCGATTTCTCCTTGTTTGTTAGTCAAACAAACGCGGCTAGCTACCAAACTTCTTTTGTTTTTCGGTTGCCTGAAGATGCAGGGCCAGCTAGCTTAGCTTGCTAGAGCCCAAGAAAACTAAAGCTGCCTAACTTTTGACTAACAGTAGATAACAAGATGAAAAAACCCTTGTCCCGTGTCCCATAAACTCTGGAACATAGATGAGCAGCTGCCTGCCCAGCCTCAACTTTGGACATTGACAACTCCATCTAATTTTGGGAAATTTCACACATTTGTTGTTTTAAAACAATATGGGAAATTTGAGAAAAAGGGAAGAATAAAATTGTTGACATCAAAATATTCATTTGGCAAAATGTGATTATCTTTTATTCTTCTTTCGCACTCATGAGTCATACCTACCAAGTTCATCTTTTGAAGCCCATAATCTTTTACTGGGTATGCAAATGGAAGAATAACACTTTCCCCTCCTTTTTCATCGAATCTTTTTGTTTTTTTCCCTTTTTTTTTTGTTTTTTTCATTCACCTCTGCAGAAAATCAAGACCCTTGGTCTTCCACATTGGACCATCAAGATTAACTACAACTAATTAGCAAGTGCAAGGAAACCACCTTGAAGATTTCTTATGAAGAGAGATCCAGAGGCCCAATCACACAATACTATAAGTAATACTATAAGTATGTATGGCCCATTTGAACCCCATAGAACATTTCTGTTTTATGTTTTTTTTCTGTGCATGTCAGGTTGAAAGTTGTTCTGGAACCACCAAGTTGTTAACTTTTATATATCTGAATCTGAGCACATATTATGTATAGTAATTTATATCTATAGATAAGAAAATGTGTCATTGTATTTGTATAAGCTTGCTTGCTTGTTTGGTCGTCTCTGGATCTGGAAGCAAGAGATAAGAGGGTCCAGCTTCTGAGGGAACACAGCTGCTTTATTCATCTGTGTACATGTAAGACAGGAGCTAGCAGATCAGCAATTGTCCTGGGCCTGGCTTTTCAAATCTTTCATCTCTGTGGCTCCTCCGCGGGCCTGTGCTAACATTTTTTCTTTTCTTTTTTATAGCACAGGCTTTAATCAGAACATGTCTGCTCAAAAGCAATTGAAACATGTTGCCAATATTGGGAGGGACCAAGGGAGACAAATAATTCATAATTCTCAAGGGGTCGGTCAAATGTAAATGATATAGAAATTGAGGTATATTATATGTATGAATGGTTAAAATTGTTTGGAATATCAATTATTGCAGAAACAGATGGATTAGGCAACTTGGCCTATATTGTTCTATCTGTCATGTCGTTAGGGTTGCTTTTTTAAAGCTTTCGGTTTGTGAGGAGGCCTCTGTTCTGTTACTGCCCTGTGAATTGTCATGTATGTATGGAAGCCAGCCGGCCAGGTAATAAGGTTGCAAAAAAGTGATTAACTTTTGATTTTAACGTTTTCTTAGGCAAAAATCTTTGTTAGGTTTCTTTTTAGTCTTGTCTAATTTTCACTGTACGCTAAATGACATTTGTCTTATTGCAGATGCTCTCCTTCTAAAACATGTTAAATCAAATTATTGAGAAGGAGTGGGTTTTACGCTTTAGCTTTGGACGTTTGGTTTGTTGTGTGAACCAGACAGCCTTTCTGGCCACGAGAGAGAGAGAGAGAGAGAGAGAGAGAGAGAGAGAGCCTTTAACTTTGTGATCTTCATTTGAAGAGGCAAAGATTCTACTTTTGGACACCACATCAAACAAACAGGATCAAGTTGTATGGATAAAATCACATACAACTGTTGACTTTCTCCTTACTTGTCAAGTTGTCACTGATTGAATTGGAAATGAACAGAGAAAATCTGGTGCATATATTGTTTTTTTCTTTTCACAAACTAAGTTGCTTGGTTTTTTCAACACTCCAGTCATGAATATATTACGTATACATATACAGTTATTCTTTCATCCGGATATCCACATGTTATTACTGTGTGAATGTCATTATAAACAGTGTGGAAAGTAGGGAGGGATAGTAGAAAATACATGACGTCTTCACAGTAATAATGTCCCTCTCTTCCAATTTGTGTTCTGTTTTATTTGCATTGAATCGGAAAAATAATTTATTGCTTTACAAGTTAAATATTTAGTGCATCTCTATAATATTGGTTTCAATCCTCATGGGAGTGAACTCGTATTTACTTTTGCTATACTAATAATATACATGTATATATATATTTTTTCCTCTTAGATTTTTATTTCCCAACTCATGGACTCGTGTGAATCTGATCTCTTGTTAGTTGAAAGACTCATGGAAAAGAGAGTAGACTATATAGCATCTTCCTTCTAAAATATACAAAGTAAGCTTACTTTCAGTTTTTCTTCACCCTTTTTTTGGGTGGTATAAGGAATGTAGAGAGATTTTCTTTGGGCTAATAAGAATGGGAGAGAATTGTAAAGTCATCTGTGCACTACAAAAGGAAAATAAAGATGGTTGACGGCGTAGATAGAAGGTATCCTAAGCTTTTAGTTGGCACCATTCGAAAAGGAATTTATTCCATTTAGCCATAACAAAAAGGTGTGTGCTTTAACTAAAATTGAAACTCCTTTTGATGAACAGCCCTTTGAGGCACCTTTATAATTCACAAAACCAACAACATTTAGGTTCGATTTCTAAGTTAACTGAGAAAAGGGCTTCTCATCATGGGGATTTCATAAGACCATCGCTAAGTTTTAGTATTGGACTATCTTAAACCAATCCAACCCCTTAGGACTAGCTTAAATGATAAAGGAGAATGAGATAATAAGTTAGAAGTATGATACAAAGTTTGATTTCCTCTAACATAACAAAAGAAAGAAAAAAAAGACTCGAAACTATCTAGTATCACTTTATTTACAAAGTGAGTTGAGGAAGTTCTCTTGTCCTTTTGAATTATTGTCAAGGCAAGGCAAGGGCATTGAAGGTACATACATGACGAGGAAGATGGCCCCATGAGAGAATCATACACAATGCTTGGTGGAACAACATGTACAGTGATATCAAGACAGATTTCTCTGTATTTGGTACAAAACTCTAGTGGGTAGGGAGTGCATTCAGAAATGAGCAATTCTTTTGTTATTGTTAAAGCGAAAGGAACCGATGTGGGCAGAGGTTTGAAAACCGCAGACATTCTATGAATATTTGTATAAACCTCCTTCCTTCAATCACTTGTACTCAAAGAAAAAGAGAGAGAGAGAGAAAGGAGTCTTCCTTCAATCACTTGTACTCAAAGAAAAAGAGAGAGAGAGAGAAAGGAGTAGGGTAGAGAGACAATGTGGGGTTAGGGAGTCTACCCATTTTATTCATTGTCCTCATCTTTTGAGCAATAGAACCAGAAACAAAATCATGCATGTGGGTTTGGTACAAATTTTTCAAAAAGCAGTAGCTATATTAATTTACTCAAGCAAACCAAGCCAAGCCAAGCTTAGTCAAGTGGTAAAAAAAGAACAATAATTTCCTACTCATTTGGGGGAGCTAGAGCCCCTCCTTTTAGTAGTGCATATGATCTTGATTACAATTGTGGTCAACTTTCTCTTTATAATTCCACTAGTTTGACTCCCTGTTGGCTCCAAGAGGACCAAAGACCTGACTGGCTGGGAAATTTCCTTGATTTGTTAATTGGACATGGATTCTGCTAATCAGGGGAAGGAAGAGTAAAAAGGTGGAAATTAAAGGGTTGGTTGGTAGAGTGAGGTGATTAAAGGCATGAAATGAACTGGATATGGAGCCAAAGGAAGGAAGACAGATATGTGAGATGACCCAATTGACAGGAACAGCAGAACCATATCTTTGTCAAGTGAAAGACAATTTGTGCACAATTACTCCAAAGTCCCTCTGGTTCTTAATCAATTCCTTCCTTGCATGTTCCAACCACAAGGGAGATAAGTGCGTGTCAGTGAACATGAAGGGGCCACAGACGACAGGTCGTATTAGGAATCTTGACACAAAACCTGTTCTATTTATCATTCATGATTGCCATGCATTTTTATCTATTTTTCATTAGAGAAATTCAAGCGCCATGCATCGCATAGCAACATTTAGCGGCTATTAATTGCATGTGCAGATTTCCATCCAGGTTTTGTGGGTTTTTTTCTTCGAACTTTTAAGTGATATAGTTCTTCGTATATTTTTTTCACAATAGCGAATATTTTAAATTATTTTAATGTACGAAAAGGGGTTCAAATTTAAGTGTAAGGGACGCACACTTGCCTTAATCAACTAGGTTTCAAGGTAAACCTAATTTTAAGAGCTGGGACATACTTACAGCTTGCATATGTTTATGAACAACATTAATTTTTACTCAGAAACGAAATATTAGCACAGTGAAAACTTACTCGTGCGGATTATTAAAAAAATGCCCCTCGAATTAAGTTGCTTTGTCAAGTTGCAAACGCCTTTATAAGGTGCTATTCCCTTCTTAATCATCTTTATGTTTGAACACAAATGATAACCATTGGATCAACTTTACTATAGAATCTGAGATTGATAATCATGAAAACAATAGGCAATTCGTCCAAAGAAACGTTTGAACATCAAGTCAACGGGCACTGTGAGTCTGTGGGGTCTACATTGCACGTGCAGCTAATGTACAACATACATATATATATATATATATATATATATGCTAATAGTATAAATGATCAGTTCAGATCAGAGGCCATCCCTGTTTCATTTCACTGGCCTGGTGTTATATTTTGATTCTGGAGATGGTGGGCCCACATTCCCATTTTGGGTGCAACGCAGGCACACGTAAAGCACTGTGTTGCCTAGTCAGACCAGGACCGTTGGTTCTTCATCAGCAGGAGGAGGACAGATATGTGGGGGCCACACAAATTGCATGTTTATTTACTTTTAACCAGAGAGAGAACGAAGGATGAGCTGCTTTTGCTTTTAAAAGTTGCTACTCTTGATTTGTTTATTGAAGGGATGTCTGTTGAATGAGGAGACAGAGTGTAATGTTGTAAGCTTCAACCGATCTCTTCATCTTATCTTTAGCACAAACAGTTTTTTTGTGAGTGAGATTTTCTTGTTTTCTTCTTCTTTTGAGAAAATCTTACTTTTGAACAAGTAAACCAATTTCAGAACTTGCTCTAGGTAAATTTTATGACTGTTCAGTTGAATTGATGGGTTCCCATTTTCCCACGACACAAACCATTGGATTTGTTCCTGCTGAATACAAAATATGATCGTTTATTAAGAACATTTATTAAAATGGAATTTTTTTGATTCGATGATGATAGTCTTTTTGTTTGGTCAAGTTAAAACGAAACAGAATCGATTGAAAATGTGACCTTGAGCCTATATATTCAACTTTATTTAATAATTATTAGAAAAATATAAGACCGAATTTGAGAATCAATATAAATGGCCAACTTAGTGGAATGTTTGATTCTCAGGGAGCCACTATGGAAGCTTAGCATATCAGAGCCAAATACTGTGCGGATTTTCCCTCTCTCTCCCTCTCTTTCTCTCTCTTACTGACAGCAAAAGCTAAAGCTGACCATAGCGTCATTTTTTGATTAAGGTGCCTTAATTATAACCTTTACAGTGCTTAACAGGTAATACTTCACTTGCTTTGCATTTTATAATCAGGAGAATAATAAAATAATTAAAAATGCAGGTTCCTTTTCTTTAACCCAATACATGATTGAAGGAATTTTCTTTTGCAATTATCTAGACTTGGTCAGTGAGTGTTGCTTGCTCATCTTTAGCTTTTATATATTCTCTCCTTTCCTTTTCTCAACTGAACCAGTGACTGGCAGGCCAGGCATGCTCTTTCTCTTTTAAGTCTTTTTACAACCAAACCAAAACTCTGCTTCTTGGCTCTTGGGTCTGTCAGTAAGCCTTGAGTGAGTGAGTGCAATTCTGGTAGTGCAAAGCACGAGGCTTTGTACTGGTTTTTAGCCTCTGATGCAAATCATCATACGCATTACAACACAAAGGTTTTAACTTTGAAGTTTATTGGATAAACCCAGTTGCAGATTGCTTCTGTGGAAGCTTTCAAAGTTTCAAACTACTTCTCTTCATTGAAAAAGAAGGAGCTCATATCATAATATTTTGGGTACCTCTTCTTTTTGGACCTGCAACTCAATGGAGATTAGGAAGGAAGGTAAAGCTTTGTGCTTTGTGGCCCTTTTGTGCTTGTGGACGACTTCTGTGACTGGTTTGCTTTCTCCAAAGGGTGTCAACCCCGAAGGTAACTGAATTCTGCAGATTTTTATAATGTTTGCTTAGCCATTGAAAAACCAGGACACAAACAATTTTTGTTTTTGTTTTTCTTCTTCTCTAGTGCAAGCCTTAATGGGCATTAAAGAGGCTCTGAAGGATCCTCGTGGTGTTCTTAAAAATTGGGATGAAACTTCTGTGGACCCCTGCATCTGGAATATGGTCACTTGTTCTCTTGATGGTTTAGTCATTGGCCTGTAAGTAGTGCTGGAAAACAGCAAAACACTAATTAAGAAATTGAAAAATGCACCATGCATTAATAAATAAATATCTTATGTAGTTTGCAATGGTTTTTGTGCAGGGGAACTCCAAGCCAGAATTTATCAGGCACTTTGTCACCAAGCATAGGAAACTTGACAAATCTTCAGCTTGTGTGAGCAATCAATTATTACTTAATCAATATATCTGTATCTGAATATCATATATATTTGACTGAAAAATGTGTTTTGCAGAACATTTCAGGATAACCATATAACAGGATCAATCCCCACAGAGCTTGGGAAGGTCCAAAAGCTTCAAACACTTGATCTGTCCAGCAACTTGTTCAATGGTCAAATTCCCAGCACTCTATCCCACTTGAAAAGCCTACAATACCTGTGAGTTCAATTAAGAAATTTTGTTTCCAAAACTGAAAGTATCAGTCACTGAGAAAAGAAATATAGTCAAATAGTTTGGAAGTGTATTTTAGTGGATGGTCATAATGGTTATTTGTGTTGCAAGCAGGCGGCTAAACAATAACAGTCTCTCCGGTGCAATTCCTTCATCTTTTGCTAACATGACCCAGCTGGCCTTTCTGTAATAATTCCCTCCAAACTTCACACATCAAGATTAATTATACTTTCTTTTCCTGTTGAAATATGATATTAATTAAGTTTCTGTGGATTTTGTTTGATGGTTTAGGGACATGTCTTTTAATAATTTGAGTGGTCCAGTACCCAGGTTTCCTGCTAAAACATTCAAGTGAGCCATTTCAATGTTTCTTTTCCTCCTCCCAGTTTTTTGTTTCCCTCTTCAATACAGAAGATGAATAACTAAAACTCATTTATTTAGTTTCTGAATTGACACAGTGCTGTGGGAAATCCTCTGATATGTGTCGCTGGAATAGAGCAAGACTGCTTTGAAACAACGAGGATGCCACCAGCTTTTCCCTCGAATAACTCACAAAGTATATAGTTCCTGCTTATTGCCGGTTTCTTTTACTTTTCAAACTTTGAAGTTCTCTACTTCTTGAAATATTATCATCCTTTTTGGCTTGGGTTTTAAGCTAATGAAACACTTATGCTTTATATAATTTATTTGCCATCACTGGCTTTAAGGTTATGTTACCTTCTGGTTCTATTTTGAATTTCAAAATCTACTTTCGTTTTGCTCTCCTTCAGTATTATTTATCTTCACGATTCAACAACTTCTTGCAAATTCCCTAACTTGCTTTTCTTATTGTGTCTTAAGATGCTCAACCTGCTGGGAGACCTAGGAGCCACAAAATTGCCTTAGCGTTTGCCTCAAGCCTAGGCTGCATCTGTCTTCTAATTCTTGGTTTTGGTTTCCTTCTATGGTGGAGGCAAAAACACAACAAACAGATATTCTTAGATGTTAATGGTTAGTATACTTTTGTGTATGCGAATAGAGACTAATTAGACTTTCAACAAGCTGTATTTTCTAACACTGAATTAGAAATTTCAGAACAACATCATGAAGAAGTTTGCCTTGGAAACCTGAGGTCGTTTCACTTCAGAGAACTTCAAGCTGCAACACACAACTTCAGTAGCAAAAACTTGGTTGGCAAGGGTGGTTTCGGAAATGTCTACAAAGGATGTCTCCGAGATGGTACAGTAATAGCAGTCAAAAGGCTCAAGGATGCTAATGCCATAGGCGGTGAAATCCAATTTCAGACAGAACTTGAGATGATCAGCCTAGCAGTGCATCGCAACCTTCTCCGGCTTTATGGATTTTGCATGACAGCCAAAGAGAGGCTTTTGGTTTATCCCTACATGTCCAATGGTAGTGTTGCTTCACGTCTCAAAGGTAATGAGCCTTTGATCTGCACTCTGTTTACTTGTTAATTTTCTAAGAACATATTACCTAGGGTAAGATGTTATGCTGTTTTACCTACTTGCAAAATTTTAATTTGAGTCTCTTATTGGTTAGAATTCCTTTGTATTTAGTTATGATTAAACACAAAAAATTGGTACTTCAATAAAACATTCATAGTTTACTTCCTCTGTTGTAGCCAAGCCAGCCCTGGATTGGAGTACAAGGAAAAGGATTGCATTGGGAGCTGGAAGGGGATTATTATACTTGCATGAGCAGTGTGACCCCAAGATAATTCACAGGGATGTCAAGGCTGCAAATATTCTGCTTGACGATTACTGTGAGGCTGTGGTGGGAGATTTTGGGTTGGCAAAGCTGTTGGATCACCATGATTCACACATTACAACTGCCGTGAGAGGTACTGTGGGGCACATAGCCCCAGAGTACCTCTCAACTGGCCAGTCCTCTGAGAAGACTGATGTTTTTGGGTTTGGGATTCTTATACTTGAATTAATATCAGGCCAAAGAGCTCTAGAGTTTGGGAAAGCAGCAAACCAGAAAGGAGCCATACTTGACTGGGTGCGCCAGACAGAGATGTTTTCCTTGCATTTGTTACCAAATAAAATTCTAGGGCTGTTTATGCCTCGGTTGATGTAGCTAACTCAAGACTTTTTACTGCAGGTAAAGAAAATCCAACATGAAAAGAAGTTTGATGTGCTAGTTGACAAGGAACTGAAGAATGACTATGATCCAATTGAGCTCGAAGAAATGATTCAAGTAGCTCTCTTATGTACTCAAAATCTTCCCAGTCAAAGACCCAAGATGTCCGAAGTCGTTCGAATGCTTGAAGGAGATGGACTTGCAGAGAAATGGGAAGCTTCTCAGAGAGCTGAATCAAATAGGTGCAGAGCCAATGAATTTTCCTCGTCCGAGCGCTACTCTGATCTTACTGACGACTCTTCATTGCTTGCACAAGCAATGGAGCTCTCTGGACCAAGATAATACTTACTCTCACAATAAAGCAGAGAAAAATGATATCCATAATGGAATGGAAGTTGATACCATGATTATGAGTCAGAATCGATTGAGTTTGTTGTATATTATCATAAGCATCAAATTGAAGCTCCAAAGAGTTGTGTTAAAACTTCGACTGTACAGAATCTGATATGAGAAACTGACGTGTAGATTGAGTGTCACATTCCCTTTCCGATTGATCTTGAGTGATTAGTTTTCCTCAGAACATCCAACTTGGGTGCTTGAGATTGTAACAATAATGTACTAGGACAGAATTTTGTTTGTTTTCTTGATTTCAATGGAATTTTGAGTCCTGAAATTGGTTGTGTTCCCGTATATACAACAGGATGGTGATTTTACCTGTTTTATTGTTTTTTTAACACAGGAGTTTTATTTATTTATCTAGGATTCTCAGTATTTTTCTTTTTCCTTATATTTTAGTCTCACTAAACGACCAACATCATTTCAATTTTTGTTTTGGGAAGAACAAACTTAAATCGCTGCGTACTCCATGCAAACAAACGAAATGGACGTCTCTGTTTCTCCCATTGAAACAAATAACAAAAGAACAATAAAAAACTGAATTTTCAACTCATATTTAATATCTTTAGTCATTATAATATGCAGCCAGTTATTAAATGCGAACTGATCTTTTCTTTGTTTTGTTTATAATATGAGTGAATGAGACCTTGAACAATATTAACAAATTGTCATTCTCAAGTCTCAAGAAAAATACAAAACACAATTCAAAGGCCAGCTCCGTTAAACATACCAGACAGACACTAGTTAATCTTGGATGAATAAAATTTCTGCTTCAGGAGATGCCCGTTTAAAGCTCACCAACTCAATCAGCATATTCAAACGTCCATCTAAAACATATGCACACGGCGTAATCCTCATGGTCTCAAGCACTAGTGATTTCTTCAACAAAAACTTGATGAATTCCATCTCATGTGGCACTCCAGACATATCTGTCATCTTCACAACTTTAAGTCTTCCGAATGCGCAATCGGAAGGGCATTGTTTCTCCCAGAAATCCAAATCGGATGCTTCTATAGCTGCTAAAGTGTTTGAGGATCCCTATGTTGGCAGTAACCCTTACTAATTAACAGAAATGTAAAACTAAAAACTAAAATGTCCATGAGTAAAACAAAAGAACGAAAAAAAGAAGAAGAGGGTAATACTTCAACATGTTCCCAGTAACTTACCGAGATTTGAAGTTCCTGTAAATTAGGAGAGTTCGTAATCAAGCGAAGAACAACTAGTATCTCTTTCATATCTTCAAAACTTACTTGATATAATTCAATAATCTTTAAATGGTTATAAGTAATCGGAAGGATTCCCTGGTCATTACCTATACTCAAATACTTGAAACAAAAAAATAAACAAAAACATATGAAAACAGAATCGCTGTTAGAAACATAAATGCACTTGTAGATTACTACATTGAAGATTGAAAGAGAGGGATAATTAACAAACAAAATCACATAAAAATGTTACCTTTGTAAAGTAGATATGCCCAACAAGCCTCTCAAGACGTGGTATGCCACCAAGAAACTTGATAAAATTGCAATTTGAACTTTGCTCAAAGTGCTCGGCAATATCATCAGTCATATACATAGCAACAGATATGGCAACCAAAAGTGGGGTATTTTCAAGACATATGTCCTTAAATTCACCTTCAAGACATAAGTACTTGAGATTTGGGGCACGAATATTTAGAGCTAAGCTATCGAAGTATGACAAAGCCAGACTCTCAAGTAGAGGGCAACTAGAAATAAGACTTTCAATTGCATCAGGAGCAACCAAAACTTGATGAAGATTGAGGCTCTTCAAACACAAAAATCCCTTAAAAGCAGGAGGTGGATCCAACTCACATCGAAATAGCTCCAAACGGGTCAACTTTTTACAATAAAAAAGGCATGAGGGCACTCTAAACCACTCTCCTTCTCCCAATTCAAGAACCAATTCTTTTATGTCATTCCTTGAAAGGAAAAGTATCCATTGATCGATATCTGGGCAGCTCTGCAAGTAGGAAGTAGAAAGCTGGAACTTGTGAACGGGTCCTTGGTGAAGAAAGAGAGCCCGAGTGATAAAGTCTATAAGGGTTCTTTCGACAAGAGTTCGGTCATTAGATAGAGTGACACATTTTTCGTCGAATGCAAGATGGGTGAGTGTAGCCCATTTGTATCTCCATTTCGTTGATAAGCAGCTAGTTCTTATAGCATCTCTAATTGGGAGACGCGTGAGAATGCTCTCTATAATGCTCTGAGGTAGATTGCTTATCAAATCACGATCCAATAGATCACCCATTCGTACATTCAAACTAAATCAACTGCAAATCAATGCAACAAAACCAATTGGCAGTTGAAGAACTCTAGTGAACATTCATCAAACTACAAAAAGTTACAGAAAGATCAAAAATTGAGCAATACCCAAGATTTTTCTGCATATGTTCTATTTGCTTATGAAGAACAAAGAGGAAAAGAAACGAATATTTGAATTCCCAAATTACAGATTTTACATCATTAGGATCTGAGAAAAAACAAAATTCAGCTGACTCCTATGTAAAGCTTGTACTCTTAATTTTAATTTATAGTGAATTTCATCAGTATTCATATAGAAAAACGACAACAAACATAAAATGCAAAACCTTTTTTTTTTTTTTTCTTTAATCCTTTCGCTTTCTATACCTTTCTTAGAGCAGAGGGGTTTTACTGATATATATATTTCTCCTTTCAACAAACCATGCACATCAATCAAAATTCTTTAAAATTCCAGAGTAGCCGAACAAACCCAATTAATCAGGCATCAGATCTTTGGACTTACGAAATTAAAGAAATTCACAAGGAACAAATACCACTATACAGCAAAAGATAAATAAATATTCAGGAAAAAGAGAAATGTTAGATACCTACCCAGAGCCAGAGAATCATGAAGGAGAGAGCTCCGTTATCTTTTTCTGAAATTTCAATTCTTTACTATTTCTCTGCGTCAAGAGGTAAAGCAGAAGCTTCCCGAGGTTCGGTGTGGCGGTTTGGACTCCATCATGGGCACACTGAGAACAGGGAATTTAGAGCGCGGCTCATTTTACATTCCCGAGTATTTTCTCTTCTGCGTAAAGAGAAATCAACGGCAAGGCTAGTTTGTAAGACCGATTCCATCCGATGCCTCCAGCCAGGTCAGGACAAGGCCCGAGCCCAGGCGAGCGCTTCCAGCGGGCCAAGCTACGGGTCCCACATGACTGGGCCAGCCCGAGGGCTGCTGACGTTAGAACTTGGATTTCAAATTTTTTTCACGTTGGCGTGTGCATTGCGATAAAAAGAAAATTGAAATTACATGCGCTGGGGTCAACCCTGCTTTCCGCCAACGGTAACACGCCATGTGGCACGTTCTGGTCGCTCCGATCGTTTTTTTAATCAAATCCAATGGCTGTCCTTTTTTTTGGCTTCAAAAATATGGAAAAAAAATTACCAAAAAAATTATGTAATTTTTTTTTTTCTATAAATACCTACCAATGTTCACTTTCAACATCAAATCCTCATACATTTTCATCTCCTTCTATTATTTTTCACTTTCTACACAAAAATTTCTTCACTTTCAATTTTCATTTTTATTCACCATCTTATGGCATCTTCCATCGAAACTGAAGGGTCGTGGACAAACGATTGAAGAGGTCAAAATCTTGGCTACGAGGTAAAAAATTAATTGTTGTTTTATTCAATTTAATGTCATTCTTTTTTATATTTTCTTGCATTTCCAATTTAATTTTTTTAATAGATTATTCAAGGCAAAAAAATAAAAAAAGGAAAACCATTACACATGGCTTCTCAAGTGAACAATGCCCGCAGTCGGTTCCCTTAGTGCGTTGTGTCAGAAATAATGGCACTATTATGTCCTCCGAAGGGAAATACTCCCCCACTTCGTGATCCGGTGGAACCGCCTCGGCCAATTATCGAGTCTTCCTTGTACTCGATTGTGTCAAACTATGAGAACCATGAGTATTTCAATTGTATGATGAATGAGTAGGTATTTAATTGTATGATGAGTGAGATGTGAATTTTATAATAAATATGGACATGCGGCAACCGAAAATCTTATACAAAATTTTTATCCGAAAATTTGATATGTGAATTTTATAATAAATATAGACACATGGCAACCGAAAATCTTATTCGAAAATTTAATATGAAAATTTTATCGGAAAATCCTATCCGAAAATTTATCCGAAATATGAGATGAGAATTTTATATAATAAAAAATGACACGTGACAGCCAAAAATATTCTCCAAATTAATTGCTTAGGTATAAAAAAACAAAAAAAAACTAAAACTAAAACAAAAACTAAAAGTGAATAGTATTTGCCCTTTGCTATGATAATGGGTGGAAACACACCTTGCTTTTTGAAAGGGCTACCACTATTCACGTGAATAGATAATAACAACCCTTGTCTCCCCTTGCCCTTTGCCATGGCAAATGGGTGGAAGTGCTCTAATGAGAGCGCAGTCGCAGTTGACGTTTGGCTTGGATTTTATTTTTTTAATCTTTTACTTCTAGCTAAAAGAAATTTAGCTTGGGTTTTAGAACTCACCAGCTGAGAAAAAGATTGGGTCGTAAGTTGCACTTTATACGCCTAGCACAATGAATGTTGGAGTTGAAATATGTTAAGCATGCCAATTGGTTAGGAAAGTATGTCCATTTTACCCGATTATCCTTCCTCATCGATAAGAGTAGTTTTGAGCATTACTTATTATTATTAGGCCATTACTCAAGTCTCTATTGGCCCCTACTGATTTTTTACTTTCAAGGGTTATTATCTATATAAAGAATGGGAGAAGTTAAGAATATTTCTTAGTTCTTGTAAGAAAAATGCAAGATGGTGATTTTTGCAATCTCTTTGCCAACCAAAACAACAATGTCAAACAAAAAGTTAGGGGTATAGTAAGAGATGGTAGTACTCTTCACGTAGAGCCTAGTTTGAAAACTGAAGCAAACCACTCCAACTCAGGATGCAATTCTCTACGACAAATAATGCGCAGTAACAAAATTTAGTAGCACTCGAGAAAGCGATAGATCAAAGGCAAACATTCCTGCGAGAAAAAGAAAAATTGAACTCTAAGATTGATTTATTGTGAAATTTCTCCCATTCTTCAATCTCTACATTGGATATGTTGAAACTAGCAAAGTAAATTTATAAGTAGGCCACAAAATTTCAAAATTGCTAGGGCACCCTTCTTTGCAAACTCTCAAGCTAGAAAACTTCTATTTTGCTTCTAGCGTAACCTCTTTCTGTTAACTATCTTTCCCGAGCAGAAGGGTAGTACTTGCAATACACTTATAGTGGAACCTAAGAGGAACAAAGTAAAGGTTTATCAGTCTAATGATTTTCAAAACTACATCAATTTCGAGTAAAGATACCCTTGTATATGATGAGTCCTAGAACTCCAACAGCCAGCGTTATTGCAAGAGGAACTGTCAAGGGCTGATCAGGTTGAGCAATGGTGCTTTTCCTGCTGTTAGTTCTTACTGGGCGATTTCTCTCTCCCATGTTTTCCCGGAGAAGATTGCTGAGATTGTCTAACTGATGCATGATTTGACGTTGCCCCCGTGAAATACTTGACATCTGATAGAATGCCAAGGAAGAAAAAAAGATAAATTAACCAGTCAAGACGCAAGAATTGAATTTTGGGCAAGATTTTATGATCATTCATATGGTTTCTTTTACTCTTCTAGCTCACAAAACAAGTGAGTTTTGGCACAAGGTAAAATGAGTACGACATTACCTCTTCCATTACTGAAGATTCCTTAGCCAGCTGCGAGGAAGATGAGGAATTTGGCAATATCGACCCGGTTAAAGAACCATTGCCTAAGCCAGAGATGAAATAAGAAGTGGGAACAGAGCCATTGCAGGTTTCAGCTTGAAGAGCCATGTTTTGTTGGCTAGGAGAACTTTTCTTCACAGCCAACTTGGAATTTAGCTCTTCAACTCGATTTGTAAACTCATCCATTCTATCATTCAGCGAAGACATTTGTTCTGATAGCTGAGTAACTACTCCCTGCCACAATAGAAATGAGGATTTTTTTTATAAAAAAAAGAATGTTAAGTGAATATATTAACTTGCTGGGGAACCAACTGCCAAAAGCACACAAGGACCATTATAACTGACTCTACCTGGCTTGCTAGTGTTGCTGATGACTCTGAATTTCTCTCATCAAACCTTTGACTGTTGGAAGCATATCCTGTAAGCTTAGATGTACTTTTGTCCCTTTGGGTTGTATATGACTGCGACATACCACTGTCCAGAATAAAATCAGGTCAATCAGCTTAAGGGAGCTAGGTTCTAGATGAACCTTTGAAGAAAAGTGAAAAGAAACACAAACGAAGAGGTTGTGCTAGTGCTCACAAAAATTATTTGTTTACAGTTGAGATAAACGCATTACTATATCAGAGATCTCAAATGAAGGAGCCAGCAGATAGGTTTTCTATACCATCGTTAAAATGCATTGCCAACATCTAAACAATTTCACAAAGATATTAAACTAAAGATGGATTACAAAAAATTAAACCTCTTGAGATGCTTATTTCTCATGGCAACTCTATCTGCGGAGGCTCTGGAAAGTGCTTCTTTGGGGCTTGAAACAAGATCCTCATCTAGGCTAAGCCTCGTCTTCAAATCATCTGGCAAGGCCTGCAAGAGGATCAGATCAGGAAAACAGATGCAAGATAAGGCATCATATGTGTTGGAGCTTTATCATAGCCTGGTACTCAGCGTACAAAGAGGATAAGATGTAGTTATCATACCATGACCTCATTTACAAGCTTTTCCAGTTGAATTTGTTCAATATAGGTACGAGGAATGTATGAACCTTCCAAGCCAAGCTGCTCCGCAACACATCTTACAAGTACACGATCTTTTCCTTGCACCTTTTTTGTCAATATGCACAAGAGTTACGTCAATACTAGTTACAAAATGACATAGAGGTGAGAGTTAGAAAAAGATGAACCATAAGGCAGGCTTCCATTGAATCAATGCAGTCAGATATGTAGAAAGGTTGCCACTTAAACAACACAGTCAGATAGGAATCTCAATTGTCTACAGAGTTGTCTGTATCCCCAATGGGTATACAATGTAGCATAATAATGCAGGAAAAGAAAAATAATGAAAGAGAGCTAGACAGAAAAAGAAGAAAAAGAATTCAACAGAGAAAAATAGATGATGAACATTGAAAAGATGTGAGAGAAAAACGGAAGAGAGATTGAGAAAGAGAAGATAGAGAATAACAGAAAGGTTCAGAGAGAATAAATAAAACAAGAGAGAAGATACACTGAATTAGGGTAAAGGTTGATAAACAAATATACTTTCTATCTTTTCCTTATTTTGTTTCCCCAGACATAATTAGTATTGATGGTCATGTTGGCTTCCTTAAAAAATGACAGAGCATTTCAAGTGTTACACTATAAATTTATGATTAAAATCGTTCTCAACTTTATACAACAACTAAAGCCACATAAACACACATTACATATTTGTGCAATTTAGAACTTTTCAATCGTCAGTGTATCTAGACTATGCAGAGAAGAATGAAAAAAGCTTATCAGTACCTGAATATATCGACGATTTAGTTGCTCTAGCCAATCAATTTTTACACACACCCCATCATTGGAGAATACATGGCTGCTTCTTTTAAGGATAGTTGCAATCGTGTACCCCAAGGCCATTAGTCCACCAAGAAGTCGCACGCTGACCTCAAAAGTTATTCTTGGTGATATAACAAATGGATTATCTGTCACCCATTCCTGAAATATGCAGTACACTCTGTGATTATGCAAGATCATGCAAATACAATTTACTTAGTCACAAGTGCTTGGGCCTCTTTTGACATTGCAGCTAAATTTAATTTTAACCCCAGCAAGTCCTTTACAATCTGTTCTCACACAAAAATGCAGAAACTAAGCTTTGAAAGGCAAACCTCAAACATTAGACTATATTTCCCATCTTTATCCCGCATCCTCAGATATGATTGGCAAGATTCTGGATCTTCACCAGGTGGTAGAAGGTATATATCATAGGTCTCCTCCTTTGCTTCTGTGTGATCTTCAGAAAAGACAGCCTTAATCTGATCTGCTGACAAGTCCTTTGCTGACTACAATAAAAGGTAGCATTCAAGTTTCAGTGTAAATGAAGATGTAGCAACTCAATGTTAGACTTAATACCAACACAACTACAATAACTTAAAAAGGAAGGGAGATATTAACCTTCAAAATGTAAGTGGGACTTTGAAATCCAGTAAATGGGTTAAACTTGTTGATAATTTTTATATGTGCTGTTTGAAGGTCTGGCTCAATAAAGGCCTTGTACATTGGATATACCTGAGAGAAGTTCAGACTTCAGGAAAAGCAACAACTTATCAAGCACTTAAAGATATCTAGTAGGGCAAAAAAAGTACAGTTTCAGATATTTGATGAATTATTTCTTCTGGTTCCTGGCCAGCTCGTTGTATGTCCCGTAAAACCCTTTTGACCAGGTCAAAGTGAACACCACCTGTGACAGATACTCGTAGATCCAGGAAAGGCCGCAACTTTTCACTCAAAGCATAGATGCCTTCAATGATCACAATCCGAGAGCTTGGGACTTCAACTGTCCTGTCACCAGCACATTATTCAAGATAAGATTTAAGTCAGACCAGAAAATATGAAAAGTTATAGAAACAGCAATCTCTTTTGACGAACGACTTTACTAAGGTGATATCCAAGCACCCAGGAAGCATAAAAGGTGAAGTTGTAGATAATAAAAAATAGAATTTTGTTGATTAGCGAAAAAAAACCAACACTAATTTCAAGAAATATTAAACAAATTAAATTAATTATAAAACAAAGGGCCAAAATTCAGGTTCAAGTTTTCAACAGGGAGCATAGAAAGGCTCTACTTTATAAATATGGAATGGGTATGATTCTCAAAAGGAAAAATATATTATCTTCTTAAGGATGTTTGGTCCTTCAGACTCCCAAACGAGCACAAAAGTATTACCATTCACTACATCCATGGCCAACAAGTAAAACACTCAGACTGTCATACCAATACTTGAAATGGAAAAGTAGAGTTAAATTGACAGTTAAGGGTTCTCCTTAAGTTTCAAAGCCTTAGCTACCCTAAGATAATATAATTTCTAAAAGCTTTCTCAAAGAAATCCATGGATATGTTAAGCTATGCAGGTCATCAAATGGAGAGGCATTCAACCTGAATCCTGTGCGGGAACTAGACTTGAAGTCGTAAACTGGAACCTGAACTTCCTTCCCTGCTTTTAAGTCATTTATATTCTGGAGTAACGTGTCGTAGTCCGTCAAGCGTGGATCTGTTTTATAATTAAAAATAAATAAAAGAAATAAGAGAAGAAAAAGGAAATAATTAATATAACCAAAAGCATAATACTCTGCATCATCTAAAGATCTAAAGAAAATTTCATGACGTCCTCATGATGGCTAGATAATCACTTCTACAAAGTAATTATCATAAGTTCATGCATCACATAATGAGAATAAGGACCTTACATAGTTTTCAATATGATTGCATAAACATTACATCAGAACTTATCTGATTATGAAAACTTATATAAAAACATTTCTATTATTGTGCTTCCTGAGAAAACATATATACTAAAGCTTCATAACAAGAGAACTAAGTAAGGCGATGGTTTACCATCAAAGTTCCCATCAACAATCCTACTGGCATCGTTGTAGTTGTCCATTGATATGACAGCAACACTGGGCATAAAGTTGAGTATCTTTTCTGTGAACACAGTCTTTCCAGCCCCAGAAGGACCTGCGACTCCAACCAATATTATCCCATCATTCTTTTGGGCCAACAATTGGCATGCACGGATTACTATAAAGAAACCCTTCTCAAATGACAAGGGACTTTGGATTGGCGCAATCTCATAATGAGAATCCTTTTTCTTAACCAATCGAACTTGATCTTTTAGAAGGCCTTGCCGTCTTTGGTGTGAATCAACACCAGACATATCTTGAGCCATAAATATTATGCTGGCACCCTCTGGTGAGAAAAGAAAAAGAAAAAGAAAAAGAGATATAAAATGATAAAACATCAAAAACATGAATGGCACAACTAAAGAGTGTGAGTGTGCAAGCTTGAGAGCCAAAATGTAACAATTAAATAGCAGGTCATCAACACAGTCTTCTTCATGACTAGAATGCTTCTACTTCTAGTTACTCAAAGAAGTGTAACATACACACACCTGAGCACACATAAGAATGCTGATTTGGCCCAAAAAAAAGGATGCAGATTATGTTGCAATATAGGTGAAATTTGGGAAATTAATGGCATACAAAAGTTAAGGAACTGCAATATTTAAGCATTAGTGAGGTATGACTGTCACGCCAAGGGACAATTTGCCAAACCTAGGCCATTAACTGTTTGCAGCACTGATTATAAGTACAACTACTCCTGCTAATAACTTCAGGACATAAACAAAAAATTTCAAAAATGGTTCAGCTTCTGAAGTGACTCAGGATATGGTATGCCTCTGATTGATGAAGCATAATAAGGGTCTGACAAACCTCTGTGTCGTACTATATCACTTTTTAATGTTGCTAATTTTGTTTCGACTAAATGTTGAGAATTACTGCAAAAGTAGTAAACTGAAGAACTTGACAGCACTAAGCCTAAAACCATTGTCTAAGAATTCATTGAACACTGCATAAGGTACACTCTAATAAGCAAAGGTAAAGCTATACTGGCATCCAATATTAATGTTCAACGTTCTCATCTCTAACTTATAACCTTAACCCAGTGTATACTTGCGAGTTTCCGTGCAGAATTGTGAAAGCTGGAAGGTGAAGAAATTGGAGCATCTAAAACCCCATGAACTCCAATGAAGAAGGCGCACTATATATTCTTTAAACTTAGTCCAACAGAAGTTGTAAGAACCACACCAAACCTCTCTTACGCAAAAGTTCAAAGTTTCAAACTATAAATAAAAAGATCATTTTGCACTCACCTGCAAAATACAGGACAAAATCTTGATCCAAACCATATCCACCATCACAGAATCTTAAATTAAGGATCACCCAGTTAACACAATCGCAAACATAACATGCGCATAAGAGAAAATCAACACAAAAACACATCCATACAGACAAAAACTTGTAAAACAGGTCTGTTCTAACGCCCTGTTTGGATCTAACAGCGAGTGCCAAAGCAAACAGCCACAACAAAACACGAATCAGATAACAAAAAAAGTAATGATTACCCAGAAATTGCAATGGAGAAAGAACCAATACCCAAGCATAGAGTAAAATTTCCAAAGATGATATGGATCAAAACCAAACCAATGTGTGTGCTTGTGGTGATGGGTGCAGTGACCGACTCACTTATTATGCGGGCAAAGGAGTGGAAGTGAGTTCAGCAACGACAACTCAGAAGCCTGGCCACCCTATGAAGGTCGGTTTCCTTCTCGTTAACAATATTTAATGTTCCTTCATATTTTCCCTTTCCTGGAATAGACAGGAGTGTGATTCTTTTTCCCTCTGGATTTGTTGGGAAGTGGGAATTCTTGAGAAACTGCAAACTATCGGGAAAGAAAGAGAGCAGTCTAAGAAGAAGAGACAGAGAAGAGAGGTATTTAATACTTCAATTTATTTGCATATTTAAAAAATTATAATAAAGTTTTAGATTTTTCCTTTTCGATATTTATTGCAACAAGGACTCTACTTTTCCTAAACTACTCAAAGAGTTTGGGCTGCGCTACTTTTTCTTTTTTCTACTAATTTTTAAGTTTGGAAATTGTACACAAATTGACGGAGAAAAGACATTTAGGCAAATCTTTTATCGAAAAAACATATATTTGTCAAACAAGAATTATATCTAAACTCTAACACAAAAAGTAACGAAACTACAATTTAACATATCTTATGATAGCGAAATAGGGTTGAATATAAAATTTGGTTTGTATACTTTTAAGTTGAAAATTGTTAGCATGTTTGCAGTCTAAGAAGACGACATGTATGTGTATTCCTTAAAGTAAAAACATATGCCTAAATGGAGAAATAGAATTGACAATAGCATTTGGGTTGAGTGCCTATTATATTAACCTAAGATGCAATACAACACATTAGGCTCCTAGTTTTTGTATTATCCATCAATCAATTTGCATTTTCATTATTTTTGTACGTTTACCAACTTGTGATCGAAATTCATTTGCGTGGATGATTGTGTGGTTTGCATCATGTTTAGTTAGGCAAGTTTCAAATGATTCCTTCAACTCATTTCCGTAGTTGGCAAATTCCCAAAACCCACAAGCCAAGCCAAATTGAGAACAGCTTCGCAAAAAGTATAAAGACAAACATATCCCTGATTTGTCAAGTATCAACTCACCCATCCAATGGCATGATCTTGCAATTACTAATTAGGTCTTTATTTATGCCCCCACCAAGTTTACATGAAAAAGAAGCGTCAATAAGCCGCGGTGGGTGGGTGGGTGGATGGGTGGCCCTTGCCTGCCTCAAGAGGCGCAAGGCCGTATACCATGCATGTGTCGTCAACAGTACAGCCTTTAGGCCCTTCTTGTGCTAATGTAACTTGGGCAGCGCGGGCGCCAACCGCGAGAAAATTAGAAACAAATTATTTGGTGCGACTGTAATACTATGATATCAAGATGTAAATCTTTCAAATAACTCGATCCCAATAGAACTGTTATTGAATATTAAATCTCATGTTTACGAATCTTTATTATCAGATTAAGATGATTAATTCAAAACTCAACGGAAATTGGAATAATAGCAATCTACACAAGTTACAAACATATTCGGAAAAAAAAAGAAAGAAAGAAAAGTGAGAGGTCATTAATTTAATGCACAATTGACAAAAGGGATTCTCAGCCGCTGACTAAAAAGATATAAAAGATAGATAAACTTATTGAAATTGACAGACAGGGCCTGCTCGATCCAAGTCACCAATCAGTATCTTTCTTTCTCTTTCCAAACAAAGTGCTAATCACTACCCTACACACAGAGCACTTCCATGGTTGCAAGCAACAATTCCGAGCGTGTGTGAGGAAAACCGTAAGAAAAACAAAGAAAATATTAGAATGACACATTCATTCAACCTTGTAGCTTTAAAGAAAGAAGGAAAGAATCTTTGTCAACCACCATATGACCTCAAAAATCAAAAAGTGCTTTTCTTTTTTTCTTTTTTCTTCTTTCTTCTTCCCCCTGACCAATTCAAACTAGTTGGTATTGGTTGGAGTGAGGTAAGGTAGACCCGCTATTTGGGGTGGACTTGAAATAGTCTTTGTCAATCATGAAACCGTCTCCAAACTTACAAGTGAGTTTAAAATTTTGAAGTTTTTAAACCAACTTGCACGACACGTTTGACTAAACTGACATGCGTCATCGTAATACTATAAATTAAACTGAGATTAATCATGATGCTTCAAACCAAGCAGACATGTATCGTCACACATATGACAAAATTGACTTGAAATGTGAATAATACTGCAACATTGAAGAGTAAATTAACATGCATTGTGACACTTTAGTCTCGTAAGTTGTTGTTTATTTATTGAAAAATTGGGACTGACATTGGAATTCAATGATGCTATTAACAGTTGTTTGGTTGTAAACTCCTCTATGTCGACTATAGAGTGGTCCAAATTTTCTCCCTCACTGTTCTTCTTACCCTCCGCTTGAAAGGTCCAAATTTTTCTATGGCTATGCCAAGTTTAGCTAGGCAAGGACAGTACTGATTCCTGCTTAAGTTCATCTCCATAATTTGGCAAATTGCCAAAACTACAAGCAAAGGTGGGGATAAATTCCCGAAAGTAACACAATATATCCAAGGGGGATGAATCATGAATGGCAGACAAATAAAAACATATATATCTTACTGTAGCAGCAGGAAGAGCATATAATAAAGCAATATCTTCTCTTCTCTATGAAATTGTGTGACGTTGTTGTACTACTTGGCTAAGGCTTGGGTGTTGTTTATGCACAAGTTAGACGACCAAAGTGTTACTGGGGCCCTTGCGTTGCATAATTGAATTGCATGCTCTCCCTCTCTTCCTCTCTTATGAGAAACACTTGTGTACAAGGGGGATAATATTGTTTTGTTATTTCCGGCCAATCACGCTATGCAGTCGTAATAACTTTTTTACTTAGTATAGCATGATTGGTCGAGACTAACAAAATAGTAATATTCCCATTTCATATAAATTTTTCTACTCCCGTAGCCTTCCCTTGCAAGAAAACAGAAACAGAGGCCCGTCATCTCTTTCTTATTGGGATCGATATGTTGCTTTCTGTCACGGTTCAAATAATTAATTCTTACGATCATTAATTGAAAACCCAATTCCGAGATTGAGGAAAACCAAAAAGAAAACAAAGATGGCGCATGATTGAACTCTCTCTGTCTGTAGATATGGAAAGAATCTTTGTCAATCAACACATAATCTCTAAAAAGTGCTTTTACTCTTTAAAGAGACAGTCAAAAGAAACTCCAACTTTTAAGCTCCTAACTTTTCTCTTTTTTTGGCCGCCAATCGTTGGGAGGGGGAGGGGGGATATCAGTTAAATTGGTTCTCTACAAATTTTTGCCAATATCAAGCGTCAAACCTGAGTGCCAATGTTGGGGAGGAGGGGGGAAAATTGCTGCCAAACCACCGCAGCTGAACCCCACTGGCAGCTCCTAACTTTTGTTGGACCTTCCCTCTTTTTGTTCAACCTGCTTGACCAAACTTGACCCATCAAGAAAAAGGAAAAGCAAACTTGGCCCATCAAGAAAAAGGTAAAGCAAACTTGGCCCATCAAGTCTCAGTTAAGCTTGGAGAGGCCCATGATAGTACCCACCCATCTTTGCTTGATGGGTTTATTATTTCATGATACATTAATATTATAGTGATATTTTATTTTTAATCTAATCTAAATTACTAGGATGGAGATTCGAACTCAGGTGCAGAATGGGGGAGCACATTCATTCTCACCAAGGTCCATTGTTGTTTATTTTCATCATATCTTAGTTTTTTTTTTTTTTTGGGTCAATAGTTTATCACCTTGTATTAGATTCTTTTTTTTTTTTTCTTTTGGGTCAAGATAGATTATGAATATGGATAAACATCAATTTCCATTAACTTTCAAACATAAAACTTGTAAATCTTTAAACATTTCTTGGTATAACAAATAAATATGGTTTGCCAACTCAACCCTTTTCTTTTTTCCCTCATGAGGCCTTGCTGCCGCATTCCAGCTCATGTGTTCACAAATCTGCAACTTTTCCTGACTTCTCCAGTGGCAAAGCTGTCCTGATTGGTAATATTTCCCAGCTTCACCATTGAATCTGAGAATTGCTGGAAGAAAGCAACTGGGTCTGCTGCATACTGCTTGACAAGTTGCTTTGTTTGAATGCCTAACAGGCTAGAGTACATTTCCTGGTCTGAACTCAGCAAACCCTCCCCTTTCAATAGTAAATGATAGAAAGAATTGTCAAACAGGTCAGGAGTCACATAGTCCATGGCTGTAATGTTATTGTCCCCAACTCCACGAACAGGCGGGCATGTGGATTTCAAGCTGCTGAGGTATGACTGAGACAGAGGATTGCTTCCTGAGGTTGCTTCAAAATCACCACCATAAATCCTTGCCCGGACATTCTCACACCGTGCCATGCCGATTGTGTGAGCCCCTAAAAGATTGATTATGCACAAAATGTTCAATAGGAAATGCATCACTTAATTATCCAATCAATCCTGAACAATGCTATGAATATGATATTTACAAGGCCCTTTTACGAGGTACATGCTGCAAGAGGAATGTCACATCACATACAATAAGATTTGGACCTTTTCTCAAGTACCTGATAGAGCTACCATATCTGTGACTGACAGGCCTTGGTAAAGAAATTTGGAAATGATAGTTGCAAGGCCCTCATTAGCAGTAGGAAGGTTAGCCTCTGCAAGCTCAGGACTAGCAGTTATAGAATCTTTTCTTCCCAGAGGAACATCCCAATAAGGTCCACCAACCTGCACGGTGAAAACAAAGAAACAAGGCTAAAAACTATGCTTTGAATAAGACTTTACACAAATATATCAGAGAGATTTTTAGTATGTGGTATATATGGAACTCATATGTATATATATAAGAGTTTTCTAATTAGTACCAGAATCACAGCATCTCTTGCTGCAATTGTGAGAATATCGGCACAAGAGACAATTCCAGGGCACTCTGATTCGAGATTGTTCTTGATTCTGTCAATAATTCTGAAACCTTTTAAAGAGTGTATGTTGGGCGAAGCTTTCTTCTCCCCTGTTAGTGTGATTGTGTCATCTAGCAAAACTGACCCATCACATCCCTGCGTGCATGATTCAATAAATCAAATGTGGTTCTCTTAAATTTCTATAAATTCTATAGTGCTGAAGTGTATACAGCAGCAACTTGAAACTACGAAAAAATAATGATCATTGAAAAATATTGCATGATGAGAAACAAAAATCCTATGTAACTCAACAATAAATAACATTATGGACCTGAACAAAGCAGTCATGGAAATGCAACCGAACAATCAAGGCAGCGTTGCGAGGATCCGAGAGCACTGCACATTCCATTTCTTTCTTTACAATCTCGAACAAATTAGGACATGCAGATGCATAGTACTCCAATGTCAATGGAGGCTCACTAGCATGCAAACTGGTGTTCAAAATGGAGAAAACCAAAAGCATGAATTGAAGAATGAAGGTTCTGAAACAAAGGGAAGGTGCCATGTTTTGCTTCTTGTGAATTTCTTGGGCAACTGAAAAGAGTGGGAGAGATGGTTGGGACTGTGAGATATATATACAAGTAAAAAAAATGCGTGAATAATTTTGCGTGGAAGTTTGAGTATTTTGAATGAAGATATCTGTAGTCAAGAGAGGATGCAACCACCAGGAAGGAGTTTCCAATATCACAAGCAGAGGGTTAAAGGACGTGTTGCTTTTTCCTTTTGTAAATTACGTAAGAAGATTGCGCCAGCCACCAAACAAAAACCAATAACAGCTAATGCTTAACCCCCTTTCACCTGTTGACAAGCTTCAGTTTCTTAATCTAACAGTGAATCAGACCCTGTTGCAAAATACCATCATCTTCAAGAAGAAGAAAAAGGTCCTATATATTAATCTTGTCTGGTACAACAAAAGTTCAAAGTTTGAGGATTAATTATTTCTCTCATTCTAATTTGGCATGGACTTCATCGGTTGGATGGTCCAACTTTAAGGATTAGGTTAAACAGTGGTGTGCTTTATGTATACAATTCTAATTATTTGATTTCTTGCAATAAAGTTTTTGTTGAAAAAGTCACATTTCATTTTCGTTTCTGGCAGAATTTGTGGTCAACTTGCACGCCATCCTTGTCAATGTTTCTTTACAGACAAGAATGCAAATGCAATCTTCCTCACTTCATATCTAAGCCGACATGCCATTTTCAGATTTGTCTCCAGGCCACATGCTTGCACGCAAATAACAATATGTCAGGAATTAACCCTTGTGTTAAACAAGCACAATTCAGCTTCCTTGATTGAAGCATATGCAGGCAAAGATTTGCCAATGAACGGGGCAAGCTCTCATTGACAAGATTTGGAGAACTGGTTTGCAATTTGGGTTCCAATGAAATTTCCTGAACTCATCGTCCATAACTAAATACAGGCTTTGATTTGAGTTTGATTTAGCATTACAGATTGCAGAAATAACCACAAGATTCAGTATTATTACAAAGAAAGTAGAGACATTTTTCAAACATTCAAAAGATGAAGAACTTGACATTGAACCCAAAACAAGTTTTTAACATCAAGTATACAAATCAGAATCAAAAGGTTGATGGTGATCCTTATCTTGTCCTAAAATCACATAATCATCAACACCTGGGCTGATGCTCAAATCCAAATCCAACGCAGGAAAGATGAGGGATCTGATCAGGGACAGCACTGAAGCACCAAATTGAGGCCATGTCACACAAAGCGTTGCCTTGATGTTGTTGATTTCACACGCAGCCAAGAGAGCCGCGCCCAACCCATCAACGACGCTGGCCGATGGAAAGTACTCCAAGCTCAAAGATGGGGCCTTACTTTCCGAGGTCGACTCCAGCTTGAACGCCACCGCCTCATCCCTCGAAAGCTTGCCCCTGAAGTTCCGGCTCTGAATCGAGTCCAGAATCAGAACCCTCTGAGGAACAATCTGCTGAGAAATGAGCAACTTTGCCACGGTGTGGCATCTCTCGGCGGCAATTGGACACTGGAAGGAGACGAGGAGAGTTGGGTTTTTAGGGTTTTGGTGGCGATCGAGAGAGTAGATGTTGCAAGACTTGTCTTTGAGAGAGGGGTTGATGGAGTTTCCGCAGAAGGGGGTCTCGGGGAGGACTAGGGTTCCGATTAGGGTTTTGGAGGAGACGTTGTGGAAGAGATGGAGAGATGGGGAGGAAAGGGCGACGATGAGGAGAGAAGGGCGAAGAGGCGGCTCTGCAGCCTCGTTAGGGTTTTGAGAGAGCAAGAGGAAAGGCGAGGGAAGGGGTGGTGATGGAGGTGTGAAGTTGTTGAGATCTTCCTGGAAGAACCTCGAAGGTGGCGGAATCTCTGTCAGTACATCTTCCATGGCCTGTAAATTTTTAGGTTTGAATTTTAAGTCCTCTTGTCTATCTAGTTGAAGAAGGAGCGGCGTACTAATAAACGACGTCGCACCGAGTTAACAACTTATAAGTTCAAATTCTGGTCGGATTTTCTGCCATTGAACTTGACATACGAAAACGGTGTCGTATAATAGTATCAAGTAGAAAAAGTCACAGATTATCTTGTGAGTATCTGTACAGTAATCAGCAGCAGCTTCATTTGTTCTCTCTTTTCAACTCACATTTCTTCCTCTTTAAATGAAAAAGAATCAGCCTCAAAAGAAAAATAAAATGACAAGAACAAAATCTACAATTAGGTACTGCATGTATATAATTTTTTTTGGGTAATCTCTGTGGGAAGTCTGGAACCACCTCCCCTCTCAAAAATACAGTAAATTAAAAGTCCAACATATAGAAACCAAAGTCATGGAAATTTTTTTTAAAATAAAATAAAATGTAAAGATGGCTTAGACCATCAATCAATCACTCAAAAGGAAAAAGAAAAGAAAAATTAAGTTCAAATATGGACACTTCAGAAAATAGATCCATGGCATTCAGAAGACCTTACAGCTGACTTGAAAAGGTGTACAGTTAATAACCAATTCCAATCACATATCAAATTCCTTGCAATACATTAATCATGTCACCAGACTCAAATTTAAGGCAGCAAATGGGCCAAAAGCTCAGTCAATAGTTAAAACTTCTTTCCCTTTGCCATTCTACTCCTTCAACCTGCACAGCTTCCATATCTTATCTCAGTTAACATACAATTTTTTCCGTCACGATGCACTTCTTTGACCAAAATCTTTTTCACCATCGAAAGAGTACATCAAATGTGTAAACGTAACACGTTCCTCATCTGCAGGACAAATCACATGAAACAGCATTCCTCAGTCTAACTAGCAAAGGAAAAAAAACATACATGGCATCTGAGGACATCACTTTAGGTGTCCCATTTCTTTTTGTGTATGACATATCCGACTAAAATTTTGAAACAGCGGCCTCAAATTTATTCTACATGAATGCAATATGAGAATGTGGGTTCTTTCTTGGGGAATCCCAATGGCTTCCCCAATATTGTGGAGCACCTTTGCCTGAGGGTGACATTGTGTCTGTAAATTGTGTTTCCTGGTCAATCTTCATGGTCGTCTTCACCTTCAGAATCTACACAGGGAAGAAATGATAGGCAAAGGAAACAAAGATCAGGCAACAAAATAAGAGGAACAATAGAAGACACCAGGTCATAAAATAAAATCACTGACAACTAATGTACTGAAGGCACCATGTTCTTCTCAATGAAGCCTATTAATATTATAACAAACTGTTTTACATATGATGCATTCACTTAGACTCCCAAAACCATCTGACTAACTTTACACTGTATCATTCACAAATGATAAACCAATAAATAAGTCAAGTCATCATGGTACTGTTGTAGTAGTAGCCTAACCAACTCCTTCGCTGCCCCAGTCACAAAAATAGAATAGCAGTGAAAGTATTAGCTCACTGTAGTGCCCCTTCGGAGGGTGCAATCAAGGAAGTTTGTGCATATGTTACCACAAATGAGTAGTAATCATTCATGCTTCATTATCATCTATCCATTTTATGACTGTCGATACCAATATGGTTATTTTCCAAATCCCTCAACGTTTTCTTCCAGAGGAATTAATTGTTGTTTCAAAATCCATCAAATTTTGTGCATGCATACCCTAGAAAACCATCTACCAAACATGATTTTCACTCACCTGACCGCACATCATCACTAAGCTGCCCTCTTGCTTGGATTTGTTTAACAAGCATCCGATAAATCAACACCCACCAGAAAATGTGAAAAACAAGTAAGCAGTACAGAAGAGTATTGAACACATAGTAATATATTGGTCCTTCTATAGAATGCTTGTTCTTGTCCAATGCCAGGATAACTTCGTAGCTGCCAGAAAGAGAAGGAAGCAATACAAAATAGACAGATGAATAATTGAGTTTAAAGCATAAATGCAATAGTTCGCTTTTCAATTTATACAAACATGTTCTCTTACATTTAATATGAAGCGATTTGTTGCAATATATATTTGTCTCTAACTAAGGGATCTAAAATTGCACATGACATGACATTGTCATCCTTAAAACCTTTCTTCTACACATTAAGAACTTCACAAAACTGCTGCTTCTAAAGCAAACATTATCTGGAGTTTGACATTACTATTTACCGAACATAAATTAGGAAAAAACATGTTGTAGCACTACTAAGTCTGTTATTCCAACAAGAACTGAAGGATGATAAGTCACTTTTGTATATTCTCTTGAACCAACTAATTTATGACCCTGGTGAAGACAAACATGAAGGAGCTATAGAAAATCAAACAAGTTTAGTATAATTTAGGTATCAAATTAGACAAACCTTGTACTCCGAAGGATCCAGAATGGATAATAAATGAGACGCAGTATGATCCAAGACAATACAAAAAGAATAAATGAAAAGCTAGCAGTCCTTTCAGCACCACCATATTTGGACATCTTCCCGACCTCCAGAAACACATCACTAGCATCATGAAGAGCTAAAACAATTGAACCTACGCGGGCAAACCTGCAAGAAACAGATAATAATAGGAAAATTATTAAATGAAATGTATTGTGTAAAACATTGTATCATTTCTATTTCCTTTGATGTTTTAACCCTAATATCCATGGTCCTGGTATGGTAGGGGGATGACACACTAATAAGTTATGACTTCAAATCAGCCCTCCTTCATACCTTTGGTAGGTTGTAGTATTCTTGCTTCCTTGGTTTTGTGACTAAAAGAACTTGAGAAGGCTACAAACTCACTCCATGAGAACATACCTGAAAATGTAAGACAGCAGAATGAGAATGACTGTTGCTACATGATGGCCCATGGACACCCCAAAATCTGTACGCCTTGTTTCCCAGAAAATCAAAGCAAATATGGAGTATGTGTAAAATCCAGCAGCATACATATAAACTCCCTTCAATCTCAACCTGAAATTCATAAGTAGTCATTTTATAGACTTTAATAAAGCTCAGCTCTTGATATTAGTCAAACTATGATTCAGTACAACAGTGTCAATCTCATCACATATGAATGCCTTAACTAAACAAACACATATGTAACATATATTCTAATTTTAAGAATTCTTACTTCATTTTCTGGTCAGGCCAGACCTGGTCTCCTGGCCCTACCCAAAAGTATTTTGTATCAGTAAACCAAGGCTCATCATAAGTTACAGAAAGGACTAGAAGCTCTGCTGAAAGAAAATATGTGAACTTCCATGCTGACTCCTTGAATTTTCTAATCTTCTTCCTTTGTTCTTCAGATTGTAAATCCAGCTTCTGATGTCCCTTTCCAAAAATTAACCGTCTCCCCAATCTCTGCAATATGTAATTTCAATTTATACAGAGCTAATAAAGATATTATGAGAAATAAATGCAATCACATTCACATTTCTTGATTATGAATACATATCAAAGTAGTAGTAGATAAAAAATGAAGAAATTAAATAAAGGTGTAAATGAGAAGAAATGCAAATGAAAGCTACCCTGGACTAATTTAAACAACCATTCTTCAACCTTTAACGTCTTCATTAACAAGCAGCTCTCATTCTCTGAAGGTGCTAGAACCCTATCAACTTCCCATATAAAACAAGTGGTTCTCTTTATCTCCCTTTAGTTGATTGAGAATATACAACAAGAAGCAGAAAGAAGATCTAAAGGAAACTCAAAGACAGGGCAAACAAACATTGACTCTCAAATAGCCAAGCTGATTTTAGTTACAGCATCAAACCATGAGCCATCAACCAGTCAAATCTCTTCAAAAATAAAGATCATAACATATCATGTTGAACAATTTGATATCCAATAACTACAGTATGCTTATCAAACAATTCAAAACCAAACACAACCCATCAAAATACAAGTGCATTCCGGTCATATTCATCATTGACGATCTAATAACTTGAACAAACAAAGTTAGCACATCAGTAAACTAAAAAAAGATGGAAACTTTAGCTACTCCAATCAGACTTATGTGGATGTACAGCAGAGTGAGTACCTCAAAGACGAATTTATCCAGAAAAAATCGGACAGTTGGGAAGTAGAGGATAAACAAAAGAAGAATTGTGAAATCTTCATATGCTGGGTACGCTTCTTGCTCCCAATCGATTGACCTCAAGTATTCAGTCAAACCCATCTCGGATTTTACTTCCTGCGATCCAAAATTTTCCCAGGAAACAAAAAAGTCGCTAGCTTTGGATCAGATGGAGAAGCAGAGGCATCCAGGTCTCTCTTTGTTGTTCTAAAAGGGTTGTAACTTTGAGGCAGCAGAGTTCTGTTTAGGACTTAGGAATGGGATCAGTCCGATACCATTTAAGAATATATTTCTTTTTTGTGTCAATTTATGAATATTTATTAATTGGCTAGTGGCCTTTCGATAATCGCCCCTAGTTTTCTTTGATTCTCTGACTTGTTTGCCACTGTAACTTTCATGTTCGGCGAAATTGCCCCTTTTAGTTTGTGAGCACTGTGGACTTGAATATAGATGCTATGCCACCATGTGATGCTGATTGTGTGGAGCTGGAGATCACTTTCTTGTGCGCCACGTGGCAATGGGCTAAATGGGCCTACCCATTTTTAGGGTTTGTAACACTTGGAGGAATTTGTGATTGTGAAAGCTAAGGATTTATTGTGGTTGGATGAAACAAAAATGAGCTGAAATAAAAGCTCCTTGATGAATTTGACATTAAGAATCTCTTTAATGTGGTTTGGCAAAGATCGCGACTTTTTTGGTTATTAATTACAAGATTGGGAATCATTATATCCTCTTCTGAAGCAAGCCACACGCTGCACCTGCTTCAGCTATTAAAAGCATGTCTCATTTCATGGTACTAATCTTATGCACTTGGATAAAATAAAATAAAATATCTTATGAACTGGTTCAGGTTTAGGTGGAGAATATATTGCCAATGAGGTTTACTCTAGTGAAAAAAAGCCTTCACTTGCATATCAATAACAACGTAATAAGGCAATCAATCGGAGTTTGGGGCCCAAACTTATATATTATTAATTTTGCATTTGCATGTGCGATGTCGTCTCAGTCATTTGTTCTACATCACCAGAAGTCTCAGATTCAAACCTTCATAGCATCATTTGTGTCTCAGCCATTAGATTATCACTTGTACTAAAAGAAAGAGGATAATATATCAGACTATTAATTCATTTCATAAAAGTCAATTATTACAGAAGATTTGAATCATTAGTTCATAATTAATGGTCAGACAACAAAATTAACATATGTTGGGATGCTTCTATTTAGAGAAAGTAAAGTCACATAATAAAAGAAATCAAAATTACCTTTCTGCCCATCTTTTGTATTTTTTGTAAAATTGAAAACCCATATTTACCCTTCACTATACTGAAAACACAAGGGGCCAAAAGAAAAAAAAAAATCCATCCTTTCCCCTCTCCTTTTTCTTCCTTCCTCCGGCCGGGCCGGGCATCGCCAAATGATCATCATGAGAATTGTGTAATTGTCCAAACATTGTGACAGAAGTGAGGGCAGCTGTTTCAGCTAAATTGATTTGAAATGTCCCTGCAAGTGATTCTCTTTTGATCTAATGAAACTGGAAAAAAGTTGCTCTTCCACTACAATGTTGTCAAATATAGCATAGCAGACATGAAAAAATAGCTGCAAGAACGCTTTTTTTACACCAGTATTTTCTTTTTGTTGAATAAACGACTACATATATTCTTATTGCTTGCGTTAGATGTAAAAACTGTACCTAGTATCAAGTTACTAGAAGAGACAAAAGAAAAAAGTAAGCTTGGTTGTTGGGGAAGAAATTAAATGACCTGTTCCCCTCTCCTCATCCATTCCAATCCAATGCAAAATGCCAAGACTTTAAATTGGTAACATGCTCTGTAACTTTCGCAGGAAAAAGCTGCTCTTTCTTGATGCTGGAACAGAGAATTCAAAGAAAATTTAATTAAAAGGAACTTTTTTCAACTCTCAGAGAGAAAATACTCACCTCCCATTAGAACCAAGAGAAAATAAAAAATATATATATGTAAATATTAATATCCAATATCCAATTAATAAGAGCCCATCTGTTCCCCAAGAAAAAGCTGGTCATTATTTATAAGCTACACAGGGAAGTAATGGTTGTCTATTTCAGGTGAAAGAGCAGATGACAAGTTAGCTGGGTGCCCAATTATTTCCTACTTGTGTGCTTCACTGTTTAACCTAGCTCCAAAGATAGAATCTCTTTTTACCCCGAGAGATCTCTCTCTTTACCCCCAGAAGCTTGTCTTGTAGTGATTTAATCAGTTTGAAACAGTGAAAAATATGGGGATAGGTTTGCCAGGTGGAATACGTGCATCCTGGCAATTCAATAATGAGAGGGAAGTGAGGAGGCTTCTTCAAATGCTACTGTTGAGATGGGTTTGATTGTCCTTTTGTGTGAAAAACTGCCCTTTTTTTGTTGAAGGGAAATAATAAAGAGACAGACAGATATAAATGCATTTCCTGATAATGTTGAGAATTGCACATACAGTGATCAACATGTTATAAACACACACATTGTAGGTAGGTTCTAACTTTATACTTAATTTGTTCTCTAGCTAGTTTCCTTTGTGTGTGTGTGTCTTAATGGAGCCTTCCCAAATTGTAGGAGCTGAACCAGAGAAATGGAGTGGCAGTGAGTCTGGGTGGACAATGTATATTGGCTCCCCAATCCACACTCAAACCAATGATGTTTATCAAATTAGTGATCCCAAAGAAGGGGGTGAGAAAAACAGTGACAAGAAAGCAATTCTTGAATATTTTGATGATGATGAGAGTGATGACTCCATGGCTTCAGATGCCTCCTCTGGCCCAATAAGTAGTCATCATGAATTACTACTTCCATGTGAAGTTGGTGAAGGAGAAGGTAGGCGCAGGCAAGCAGCTAAGCAAGATCAGCATGGTAATTATTCCAAGTGTTCCTCAGGCAAGAAAGTAGGTTACAGAAAGTTGAAGAAAAGAGATGAGAGATTAGGGATCAAAGAAGAGAAAGAGGAGGAGTTGCTGCACAAGGCTGATAGTGCTGGCAGTCATGTTTGAACTTTGAAGTGCAGCATGCCCAGCAGCAGCAGCAGCCCAAGGTAAGCAAAATCAACCAGATGGTTAGAGAGAAGAAACATATCTAATTAATCATGTTCTTCTCTTCTTCTGTTTTTTCCCTCTTTTTTTTCTCATCTCTAATTAAAGTGTTTGTTTGTTTCTGCCAAATATTTTTGGTAACACAAAACAAAGCAAAATTCTAAATCCTGCTGTGTGGTTCCAAAGCTTCCACCAGTGTGAAGTGAATGTTGAGTTCATTAAGAATCCATGATATACATATTTGGCAGGGGTCATTGCACGCGCTTTTGCATCTGTCAAAGTTTCCAGGTTGCAAAACAAAAGTTCCTTCCTACTTGCTCTGTCTTCTGTGGTTCCAAAGCTTCCATCAATGTGAAATGCTGAATTAATGAAGACGCATGTTTTTCTCAACAGTATTTTTAACATTCATTGCACCAATATAAAATTAGATATGTTCCATCGATGTGAAATGTTGAATTAATGAAGACACATGTTTTTCTCAATAGTATTTTTTACATTCATTGCACCAACATAAAATTAGATATTGCTTCTCTCGTATCGTCAAGATTCTCTCAAATAAAATAAAAAAAATTAGATATTGCGGTGGTTGCTTCTCCACTAATGATTTTAAGTTTAGAAGTAGTTAAAGAATTCTAAACTCAACCATACATAAATAAATATGCATTATACATGCAATTCAATGACTAGGATTATAAATTCTTATGGAATTTCTTAGAAATTCAATGGCCGTGGCCTTCGCAAGCCTTGCCTTGTCATGTCGTGCCTTGGCCTTGGCATGCCTTGCCTTGCCTTGGCCTTTGCATGCCTTGTGTTGCCTTGCCTTGCCTTGCCATGCCGTGGCCTTGGCATGTCGTGCCTTGGCTTTGGCATTACCCCATTCAAGGCATTTTGAGAAAGTGAGGCTATTGGAAGCTTGGGATGGCGTGGCTTGCCTTTCCTTGCCTTGGCATTGCTCCCCATTCAAGGCATTTTCGAGAAAGTGAGGCTATTGGGAGCTTAGGATGGCCTTTGCATGTCGTGGCTTGCCTTTCCTTGCCTTGGCATTGCTCCCCATTCAAGACATTTTCGAGAAAGTGAGGCTATTGGAAGCTTGGCATGCCTACCCTTGCACGCAGCCTGCTCGCATCATACGCGCAGCGTGCCGACAGCATGCGCGTAGCATGCTGATTCTGTCGACATAATTTTTCAAAACCTTCAGTGGTTCCAAAGCTTCCATCAATGTGAAATGCTGAATTAATGAAGATGCATGTTTTTCTCAGTAGTATTTTTTACGTTCATTGCACCAATATAAAATTAGATATGTTCCATCAATGTGAAATGTTGAATTAATGAAGACACATGTTTATAGTATTTTTTACATTCATTGCACCAATATAAAATTAGATATTACTTCTCTCGTATAGTCGAGATACTCTCAAATAAAATAAAATAAACTAGATATTGTGGCGGTAGCTTCTCCACTAATGATTTTTTTTTTTTTTTGTCTAAACCATGAGGTGGTCCTGGATGGGCCCCAACTATGGGTGGAACCTTTAAGCCTTAACCACAACCCAGACTAATCCCCACTCACACCGGGTCGGCCCGTAAGGAGTAAAGTGTTGGCCAAAGTGGTGACTCCGTACGAGAGCAAGAATCGAACCCCTGACCTCTCTTAAGGAATGAGAGTGCCGAACCACTCACACCAACCACCTTGGTTCTCCACTAATGATTTTAAGTTTAGAAGTAGTTAAATAATTTTAAACTCAACCATACATAAATAAATATGCATTATACATGCAATCCAATGACTGAGATTAGAAATTCTTATGGAACGGTCATTGAACTTGACAAAATGACACCGTATTCCGTATCTAGAATCCAATGACTAAGATTAGAAATTCTTATGGAGCATTGTTGAGGCCCAAAAAAGTCACGGTTCGGCCCAAATAAATTCTCGACCCAATGCAATACTTTACCGAGAAGAAACCCGATTTGGGCATGCAAAGGTTCGTCATATGCGCTTGCACACATGCCACGCCAAGCAAATAAGCAACATGCCACGCTACAAGATTAAGTGGGCCCAAGCCACGCGAATGCCTGGGGCTTGCTGAGCGGGTTGTGGTATGGATGGTTATGAGTATTCACGAGGCCCATTGATGGTCCAAGGAGTGGAAGTTTTGGGCTACTTGGGAGCACCAAAACTCAAGCCCATTCCTTGAGCCCAAACATATGGGTAAGCATGAGAGAGAAAACTCAATAGCTTAGGAAAATATCCAATGGCCTGCAAACACTTGGAAAAGTCCCACATCAGCCAAAATATCCAACACCTTGATCAAATAGGTTGTTTTCCAGCAGCTTGAGCAAACTCACAGGCCGCTGAAAATAAAATACCAATAGCCCAGCCCAGCATCGTGGAAAATATCTTTGTTAAAACCATATCAAAGCCAAACCATCAAAACCGAGCAAAACCATGTGCTGATGGAAGTAAATCATCTTTTGACTAGCACCCTTACCCATTCTTTCCTCTTCAAGCTTTGGTGAGAAAACAAGAAGGAAAAGTGAGTGGCTCCTCACCCACATGGAGAAGTCCAGCTGTGTGAAGGTCTTGGAACTCCAAAAAGTTTCATGCCTACATGCTCAGGCTAGGAAGGTTTCACCAAATAAGATTAAATGAAAGAAAGTGAAGAGAAAGGGGAGGGAAGCTTGACAAAATTAAGGGTTTCCAGCGCCTATAAAAGGAGGCACTTTCTACCCAGCAAAACAACTCAGCTTGGTTGCTGCAAGCCTCCCAGCAACCATGAGAATCGATCGAAGGCAAGCATCCCCTTTGGAATCCTTCAATTTCATGCTTTGTTCTTCCATCTTCTTCCTCTATCTCATAACACACATCCAGAGAGCAAGCTTCCCTCTCATCTTCAAAACCTAGCAATTTCGTGCACTATTCATCATTCTTCCCAATTTTCCCTCCTGGCAGAACTGTTCCAATGCTTGACAGAGCTTTCGTCAAGCTGCCGAAAAATCACTTAAGCCACCCATTGCCCTCTCCTTGTCTCCTTCTCCCTACCCTTTCGAAGCACACTTGGGGTTTGATTCTCGAACTCAGACACAAGGGGCGATTCCAGCCATTTTCTCTTTACAGCAGCCCAGGCCCATTCGTCAAGCTGCTAGAACGAAAAAGACCCCCACAAGCATTTTCCAGATATTATTGATACGTTTTCCTTTTTCTTTTCTTTTGGTCAGTGAACTTGACAAACCGACACCGTTTAAGGGCCCTTCATGCCTCCACTATTACGTATCTTGAAACGGCGACGCACAACAACAATTCCAACACTCAAACACTGTACAACGCATCCATACAAAAACCCAATGGTGGCGTCACTCATGGGAGACAAACTGTTATCTCATCATCTTCTAAAACATGCTCCTACGTGGCACAATCTCCGCTCCCCTCTCTTGTCTCCGCCTCAGAAGCACCACCACCTCCACTCCCCCTTTAAACGTCTCCGTTTCGCGGCGCACTTCAACCACCACCAACAACTACTCAATCTCCGACCAAGACCTCGACTCCCGAGGCTTCCTCCTCCACCGCACGATCGCGGAGCTCAACATGGACCACCTCAACAAGGTCTTCGTGGCGGTCGGGTTTCCGAAGCGGGATCCGGATAAGATCCGAACGGCGCTGGAGCACACCGATGCGCTGCTGTGGATGGAGTACAGGAAGACGAAGAGGCCTGTGGCGTTTGCTAGGGCGACAGGGGACGGCGTTTTCAACGCAATCATATGGGACGTGGTGGTGGACCCCTCGTTTCAGGGGCTGGGGCTGGGGAAGGCGGTGATGGAGAGGTTGGTGGAGGAGTTGGTGGCGAAAGGGATTTGTAATATTGCGTTGTATTCGGAGCCCCGGGTTCTCGGGTTTTACAGGCCCTTGGGCTTTGTGGCGGATCCGGATGGGATCCGGGGAATGGTGTACTCCAGAAAACCCAAAAGGAAGACATAAATATTCACTGTTTGTTTTGGTTGATAAATATTCATTTGATAGGTTAATTGTAAGATTTCTTTTGTTTGGTAAATATTAATGGTAAAGATAAGCAGCAAAGCACAGGCCATTACAGAAATTCTGTGCTTTTTTCTGGATTGTTGTATCTCTCATTGATTGTTTCTTGTCTTCCTCCCGAAGAAGAAAGCCTTGTGTAGTTTTTGAATTTTTGCAAACAAGCAATTTGGCTCATGATTCTACTGATGGAAAATCATTAGTTGTTGTTGCAGAAAACTATGAAATCATGTAACTTGTGGCAGCTGCCTCAGGGTAGGGGAAATTCACCCAGACAAAAGAGAAGAGAATGATCTGACCCAAAAAAATGAAGAAGAGAATTTTATTGAATCCAACAAAAATACTTCATAGCAAGAGCTACAGTTGAATCGAATCATAGCTTATTGCCAAGCATGAACGGTTCAGGCAACCCATATAGGAAAAATGCGTCAAATTTGCCAATCGAAAGACAAACAAGCACCATCTGTCAAATCATTAACACCATCAATCAAACGAAAGATTTCATTTTGATGAAGTTGACAGCATAATTGAAGGACTTGATAAAGGCCCAGAACAAGATTGATGTAGCTGACGAAATCTGAATTGGAAATTTTACCTTGAGTGAAGGATCAAGATACGTCCCTGGCGGTTTGCAAGAAAGCAGCAGAGCAAAGAATAGAAGCAATAAACGCAAAAATTCCCAAACCGATCATCAGAGAAATCCCTGCCACCGCCAAATCCAATAGGCTCTGGATGCTCAAACCCATCAAGAACATCATTTTCCCACTTCTTGCTTATATTTGAAATGGATTTTTCTAAACTCAGCTTGTAAAAGAATTGTGTAGAAGAAACCCAGGTGTCTCTACCTACATTTAAGGCTGAGAAGGCGAGGACAGAACAAAGGAACAACAAAAGGAGAGAGAAGGATCAACGACGAACGTAAGGCAACAAAATTACAAAGAAATGTTTCGGGAATTGGGAAGAGGCTCTTCCACTTTTGGGGATGGTGTATATTGTGATGCTGTTGCAGTTGCACGTGTCTTCCTCGCCTTACAGTTACATTACAGAGAAGGGTTGCTGCTGTTCTGTTTTTCTGGGCTTTGGTCTTTTTGGGTTTTCAACTGGGCTTACAAGAAGAATGTATAAACAAAAAAAAACTTTTAAATGGAAGTAAAAATAATGTTAACAAGAATTTAATTTTATAAAATGTTGACGAAATCAATAAAAGCTGGAAAAATGACGAGGATCAGAAACCAGTCGGTGAGGTTGTTTTTGGTGCCCACTTGGCTTTTGTTGTTATTACAGACCGGTGGGCTTGCTGAGATATAACACCTGCCTTTTCTTGTTGATGTTCATACTTCGGCATTCAAAGCTATTTTCAGTCTTATCTCATCTCCATCTCATTGGAACATGTATCAAACATTTGATGGCAAGTAGGCTAACCGATCAGGCAGTGAGTTCGCCTCTGCATCCAACTTCAAATTTCTTTCCTCGTAAATTAAATTAATTTAAAGTAATTTAAACTATCACTTGTATTGGAAAAACATTTCATGCGATTTGGCACTATTTCGGCCACTGCATTTTACTCTTTCTTTTACTGGGGCTGTTTTTTATTCACTTATTTAGTCAAAGAAGGCACTATTTACTGTGTTGAGAATTTAATGATTTTATCCACAACGGTTTGGATGCAGTGCTTCACTTGTTTATCATATTTATGCTGTGTATGTCCCATGAAATCTCACTCTTATAAGCTCAAGTTGTGCAACCTTAAAATCACAGAGGATTTTGATAAATTTGATCGTGGACAAAGAATGAATTCCTATTACATGTCAATCTTGTACCGCAAACAATCTAGTTATGGACCTTGTATGAACATGGTAGGACGCCTCTGGTCGGTCTTACATACAATGTGTAAAAAGAAAATTTCCTATTAACAGCTAGTCATTTGTTTCTTGTAAATTTACAAAACAGGCAACCACCTTATCTTGCTGCATTGCGTTTCAGAGTAGTAGCATTCTTGCCCCCAATGCGAACTTCATGTAATTTTGAAGCCATCCACTTGATGTGCAGTAGCTGAATTATGAACAGCTATCTTATTTCATGGCTCTTTCATGACCCCTTCAACTTTGCTCAGATAGATGAAATCAGGGTTTTGTGGGCTGCATCAGTATAGCCATCATCTGCCATCTAAAGGCCAAATGGTCCAGCACCTGAATGATCAGATGTTTGAATTCATTATCACTTCAACAGTCCCAATATATCAAAGTGAAACAGGAAAATCAGAGAAACAAAACCCTTTGTTTGGAAGGCAGGAACTACCTGAGTTTGGCATGGACATGGACATTGGTGTTGGCCTTCTTCTTGGGATATTGGGCAGGTCTGGTGGCATTCTTCTTGGAATGTTGGGCAGTTCTGGTGGCATTCTTCTTGGGATATTGGGCAGCTTTGGTGGCCTTCTTCTTGGAAAGGGCTGTGTTTCCTTAATGTCGACTACAACAGCGTCGGATGTCAGAAAAGTTTTGGCGACTGATGCTGCATGCTCCAAACAACATCTAACAACCTGTCCAATTTTTGATAGGGAACTGTGACTGCTTTACATTTTCACTCCAGACTATATTGCATAGCATATTTTAACATGCATGATCCCAGGTTATATATGTCATGAAGTGTTGAAGTTTTCTTCAAAAGACATTAAATATTACAATACCTTCGATGGATCCATGATCCCAGCTTTCATTAGGTCTTCGTAACAGTCTTTCGCAGCATTATATCCATACCCCATATTATCGTTAGATAGAATCTGCAAAATTTAACAAGTCTCAACAGAGGAGTTTGTTTGATCAAATATATCTGGTCTGGTCATAAAGCGTGAAGTGCATAAAGTCTAAAATTACGTTTTAAGAAGATAATGCATTTAACATGCAGAGACCTTCTCAACTACAACATTTCCATTTACACCTGCATTTTTTGCTATCAGTTTTGCAGGATAGCTTAAAGCTCTCTTGAAGATTTCTGCTCCGATCTGCGCACAGTAGATATAAGATCACAATGGTTATGAAAGCTTAGTGGAGACAAATAGAACAGTATGAAAACATGCATAAGTAAATTGAGATAATATTTTATTGAAATATCTGAGATAAGCGTACCCTCTGTTCTTCATTATCCAAAAGTTCTTTAATACCATCCACCTTTTTGGAGAGCCTCAAAAGACTGCAGCCACCACCAACTACAACACCTTCTTCAATTGCTGCCTATATTATGAGCCTGGTTAGAAATCAACCATTTGCTAATGGCATTCAACTTCTTGTCAAAATAGTAACAGCAAGCAAGAAGCTACCTACCTTGGTCGCATTCAAAGCATCTTCGATTCTAAGTTGTTTATCTTTTAACTCAACTTGTGTTTGTGCTCCTACCTACGATTCAATTATTAAAACCAAATACATCATCTGGAAAGAAAGCCAGTCTTCAGACATTCAGATTATAAAGATGCTGAGTGCATTAAATTTTCCATTACCTGCAGAATAGCAATTCTCCCTGATAATCTTGCTATTCTTTCATTTAATATCTTCTTTTGAAATTCTTCTTCAGTGTTCTGAAAAACAAATATTAGAGTGTGTATTGATCAGAGAATACTACCAATATGTTCATTCTACACTTGAGCACCAAAGAAGAGTACCAAGAGATGTTGAATGTACCTCAACAAGCTTTTGTATCTGAGAAACCCTCTTTTCTACAGCTTCTCGAGTGCTACCATCGGTAACTATCAATGTAGAATCCTTAGTTATCACAACCTTAGTAGCAGTACCCAAAACCTCCTTGCCAGCATCTTCTAGGATAATCCCCATCTCATCTCTTACTACAGTTCCTGCAAAATACAAGCAAAGCCAAAATGAAGATTGTGAAGAAGGGTAATGGAGTTAATTAGATATCTAAACTTTGGTGTTTAGCCTACTACCTCCAGTCAAGATGGCAATGTCATCTAAGTAGTGGCTTTTGCGCTCACCGAAGGCAGGAGCTTTAATAGCAGCTGCTTTCAGCACACCTCTGAGTTTGTTTCTAATTACTGGAGCTAGAGCTTCCTGCTCAATGACCTCTGCAACTATCACAATTGGATACTTTTCTTGCACCGCATTGTCCAATAATTTAAACATCTCCTTGGGGTTTGTAATTTTCTTGTCGACCAAAAGTAACTGCAACCAACGAAGTTTATGACCTCTAATTACTTCATAGGAGAATATGTCAGCCTGTATGTAATTTATAGTTCTTACCTTACAGTTTTCAAACTCCACTATCCTTCTTCTTCTATCAGTGACAAAGTAAGGGGATAAGTATCCACGATCAAACTGCATTCCTTCCACAATTTGTAGATTGTTCTCTGTACTTTTCCCTTGTTCAATAGTAACCACACCCTTCTTTCCTACTTGAAGAAGAGCCTCATAAATCATATTCCCCACTGCATAATCATTGCCTGCACTAACTGCAGCAACATGTGCAAGCTCATGATCCTCAATCTGCATAGTAAAATATGTCATAGGCTGCAAGCTGAATTAATTACAAAATATTGTGTAAAATGCTCTTTACAGCCTAATGTAATGTTTCTGCTATACTTTTAGTCATGGTTTTGAATAATATCTCCAGAGTTTGCAATCTTTCAAACAATTAGAAGAAGATAAACAAACTTGGGTACCTCTCTGGACATCAATTTGAGTTCAGAAACGAGGGCTACCACAGTTTTCTCAATGCCACGAGCAATTTGAATGGGGTTCATGCCAGCTGCAGTAACCTAGAAGAAAGTTTATGTACAATACAAAAATGTTGCCAGAGCTTAACTGAATGCTTGCTCGCGTTATAGCAGAGGATATGTTTTATTCCCACACAAACTAGTACCACTATTAGAAATTAAAATCGGTCGATAAGAACATAAGCCACTTCACAAACTATCGATAAGCCTCCGTGGCCATACTAAATAAGTACAAAGATACAACTTAGCACATGAAGAAGTACTTTCCTTCTTCTAGTCAATAGACAAGCTATAAATGACATGACATTCATACCTTCACACCTTCAGCGATTAAGCCATGAGCAAGAATTACAGCTGTAGTGGAACCATCTCCAGCCAGATCATTTGTTTTTGCACCAGCTTGTCTCACCAATTTCACTCCAACATTCTCCACAGGGTCCTCCAACTCAATCTTAACAAAGGATGAAAAACAGAACCAGTTAAGAAAAGTAACCAAATATCAAAAACCCCAATAAGGTTAAATTGGATAAAATAATCAAGACCTGTTTGAGGACAGTTTCACCGTCATTGACTATCTTGGGAGGTCCATACTTATTCTGCAGCACCACATTCCTTCCCTTTGGGCCCAACGTAACCCCAACCAGCTCTGCCACCATGTCCACGCCTGCCTGCACCACCACCAAATCAACCATCAACCCACTTCATATTATGCCAAGCAAACAAAAACCCAGTTGCTTAAAAGGGTACCAGCAGCTTCTTTGTGGCTGAACCGTCGTGGTTAAAGATGAGATCTTTGGCTACGCCTTTTGAGTGTACAGCAGAAGGTACTGAAGAAATCCTTTTGGGCAGTGTTGGGTTGGTGAGGGAGAAAGAAGAGATGGGAGTTGGAGAAAATGCCATCGTTGAAAACTTGGATTCACCAGTTGAACCTTATTTGAACGCCGGAGTTTGGTCCTGCAAATATCATTTGAAGTTTGGAGATAACTTTGAAGATAGTTTTGATGAAGTTTTGGAGGATAAGAGGAGAGAGTTCTAACGGGAAAAAGAGAAAAAATCTTGGAACTTATTTTGGCGCTATCTCAAAGCCAACTAACTGTACACACGTAACGGGGCCATAGCTTAAGCCGGCCCCAATAAGAAAGTCACTGGTAAACCCAGCCCATTTGAGCCCCTGTCGTGTTAACTGAGTGTCTGCTGTAAATTAATCTCATTTACTAGTCGGGGTATAGAACCTTGATAGCAAATAGACGGTTTCACTGTCATGACCAACTAGTCTAACCCACAACTACATTATATATATTTTTGTGTTTGCATCAACAAAATCACTTGATTATTATTATGGGGAATATAACCAAAGAGAGTTTCTAATTTTCTAAGATCAAAGCCATGCATGAGTATACAGTCAACGGGCCTCGATTGCATAATCTGTCTAATAACAAGTAACAAGGTGACGCACGATCTTTTTATAATGATGATTTATATTTTATTGATAACATAGAATAGAATAGAAGGGGCTTCATGTTTCCCGCAAAAGCTCTCTGATTTATGTAGTTTTAATGCCGAATTATCCACCATGTTCCTGGGGTTTCCCATCTTCTTATGTTAGCCTTGTAATTTCTGGAAAATGTGGTAATGAAAAGTGGAAGATCCTTTTAAATCATTCTACATTAACATAGCATTTGACCCCCGAGGGGACAAGGCTCTTCAACAAAATCAAAACTTTGTATTTGCTTGTCTGGGATCAATGGATTTCAACGTGGTTATGAATCATGATGTTCCTTTCGATATTCAAATTCGTTATGTTTTATAAAGGACTTGTAATTCAAGTGGTGAACAATATTTATCTATGCATCATAATGATTTCTAATTTCGATTCGCCCATCTCCGATATCACTTATATATATCTTTTATGTGCAATTGTAAGCTTTAAGTGTAGTGATATTTTTGTTTGTAACCCTCATGAAAACCAACAAATTATATATAAACCTAAGAAAAATAAGAGAGCAAATGATTCTGTGATGCAAATGACCAATGGGTCCCCAACATCAACAGGTGTCATCACATGCAGCAAAAGAGCACGTGATTTCATCTTACATCCGGTACACAGTTGCATAGGAAGAGTACAGCTAGCTTCCTATATCACCCAAACAAAAAACTACACTTATTATCAGACTGGGAAGAAACGCTTCTCAATGATGTCCTTAAATGGTGATTTTTCCTAGGAAGAAAAATGAGAGAGAGAGATGAGCATTGAGCTGATATGGGTAATGGCAACGTTTTGACTTTCTGCACTCTACAGGCTGCTGCTGCTGCTGCACAATTATAACATCAAATCAATCAATGCTCATTCATGGCATTTTGGCACCCTCCTTCTCCTCCAAACTCGAAAGACAGAATCATCACTCCATATCATTGCCATTTACTCTGCCTGCCTGCCTGCCCCTCTCTCTCTCTCTAACAAGTCAAAACACTCAAAACCCAATTTACAGCCTTCAGTTCTTTCTTCTCCATCTGTTCTTTATAAAGGAGACACACAGAGCTTTTTTAATCTGTTATTTAAAGCTTGAGATGAAAACAATGGCAAATGGGCTCACTTTGATTTTCCTTTTGGGTTTTCTACTTCTGTTGTCAAGGGCAGAAGCCAGATCAATGCCTGCTGCCTCCATTTTACCTGAGTCTGATCCAAATGCTTCTTCTTCCAATATTCCCATCAGATCATCACCTATTGTAAGTTCCCTTTTGATCCCTTCTCCAATTCATCTCTTGTTGATTCACAAAATTAGAAATATGGTGTTGATGACTAGTCTGTTTTTAAAGTTTTTAACTTTATTGTGGTCTCTGTTTTTTAATTTGTAGGAGGAACCAAGCCTGGATGTGGATGATGATGATGCTTGCAAGGGTTTAAACAGTGAAGAGTGTTTGATCAGAAGGTCCATGGTTGCTCACACAGACTATATCTACACACAAGACATCAGCTCTACTGGACCATGATACTAAAATATAATATATTTTCTCTTCACTAGCTAGTCACTGTATTTTATAAATTTTTGCTGCATCCTGTAATGAAGGAAACTCATGTTTTGTGTTTAAGTTGATCAATGATGTGTTTCACACTACATCCCAGACCTAGCTCAAATGAAAAACCAAAGTCAAAGTTATGTTTGTTTGTGTGTACCAGTCCAGAGCAAATTCATTCTGTAAGACCTGTAAATTGAGGGCTCAAAGGCCTAGTTCAAGAATGGGCTCTTTCCACTGGACACCACTAACCAGGTCCTCAATAAAGAATTGGGGCTGTGTTGGAGTCGGTCTACGGTGAGGTGTCATATATAGAACATAGATATGAAGTTTCATATTTGCCATATAATTCATCTTAATGGTAACTTTGCTTAAATTTAATGAAATGATAGTCACATGAAGGGTATTTACTATAGAATTTTGTGGCTGTGTCATGTCATGGATCTAGGTTTGGTGGTTCGGACTAAGTTAGACTATTTCAATTAAAATTGACAAGAGTTATATCCGTCGTTAAATTAGACAATCATCCAATATATTATATCTTACAAATTATAAGGACCGACTTGAACTTAACTCCAATTCAATCCAAACCGATTCACCAAAGACGTGTGTTAGGTTAGGTGTCAAATGAGAAGCGGAGGGATAAGTCTGTTACGAACCTAACCGACAGAATATACAAAAAACGAATATGAATAAATAATAAATATGTGGCAGCTATCAATTGGGCTGTTCTATGCAACCCGTGCAAGCTAGCGCAACCGAATCAAAAAGATTTCCTAGGCTCCGCTCAACCGAACCCTCCTCGTTCTATTTGCGGCCTCCTCGTAGCTCTCCGCTCTTTCACTCCGTCTATCGGCCATCACAGTTCTGCATACTCGTGAGCTTAGTTGGTCATCTTCGTTTCTGTATCGATTGCTCATCTCCGTTCTCTGCAATCGGGTAATTTTTCGTCAGGCTTGTTGTCCTTGTTACTGTTGATCCCAATTTTTATTTATACTTTATAGCTTATGTATTTGTAATTCGATTTGATTTATATGAAATTGTGTGTTTGAATGATGTAGCTCATCTGATCGGTGTCGGTGTGGGTCTGATTTATCTGTTGTTTGTTTACTGAAACTTTTCTTCGTTTTGTTCCATTTGGCCATTGAAATTGCAACTCCCGAAGAGTGAAGCGTATGTTAATCTGAGATGGATAGCACATCCATACGTAATCTTAATTTAATTGAATCTGGGCATTGTCAATTTGTGCTTTTTTCTTAGGAAATATGAAAGCAAAGCTCTTGCAATGCAATGCACTCTCTTGAAAAAAATGCAGTTCCAAAGATAGGCTTTATGCTTGTTTATGCATCAGCAATACTTGATATGCAAATGATATGAAATCATATTCACGTTATGCATCAAAGTTGTTATTTTTATAGAAGTAGTTCTTATTTCACATATTTAGGTTATGTCTAATGGTCCCAACATATCTCTAGTTCCCTGCCTCAAACAATGTCTGCTTGCGCTTTCATCTTGACTCGCGTTTTAATACGCAGCCTGGTGGCTATTTGATTTCTTAATCCTCAAGCAGGACTGAAATGATCAAGGCTCAGTGTTCGTTCTGAAACTAACCGCAAAGGTTTGGAATTTGCAAATATTGACAAGGAGGTGCAGAGCAGGGAGATCAAAAACCCTAAGCCCCCAATCAGCAAAATAGGATACAAAACGCTACAACTCCAAAGCAATGACAACCACTTGGAGGAGAAGATTGGGAAATGTGAGGTCGTTTGTAGGGAATTCGATGGGAGGCCTAAGAGGAGGAAGCAACCTGGCCTCGTGGGTGGTGGCTGGGACCTTAGCCTACTTCCTTTGGGTTAAGCCCTCACAGGACCTCAAGCGAGAACAACAGGAAAGGGCTGCTTTGGCCTCTGCGGATCCACATGCCTATGTAGAGAAAAGGAAACCTGTTCCTGATCCTCAGGTATTGTTCCTTGCAACTCGTCCACATCCGAGTTTATGATATTCCAAGTGCATATAATTGAATTTCTCATTTCCTTGTTGGTTGATTAGAATTTTGAATTGTTTTTCAGGAGACTGGTTTGATATACGGAAATAAGAATAGAACTCGAAAACCAAAACCGGAGGAATGACTTGAGACTTGTAAGTTAACAAGTTACACTATAATAGCGTTGTTGTCTTAAGTAGCAGAATTATCAATCTGGTTTTTGTAATTGTAATGTTTATTTGTGGAATGTTAGCCTGAAATATCTTTGTATATCTTGCAATAAACTGTATACAAGTCCAATTTTGAAGACTTGTTAGCTTACGGTTCTACAAATATGACCTGACCAGAAAAGTTAAAGCTTGGGGGTCATTTCATTTCTTTGAGTATGAAAACATGTTGGCTGTTTTGACATCAATGTCTGGATGATAAAATTTAGAAAAACATCAATAATTGGCATATTAAAAAACCAACAATAACCACTTTGTTTCCTCTCAAATTTCAATTCCGCATGACAACTAAAAACAAATTGCAGATACACACTGTAAAGAGTTGAGAGTGCCTTCAAACTCTTTTAAGAATTTGGGAATGTTACTCCTAGCGAAATTCGTTCGTTCTCCCTGCGCATCATCGCTTGATGCTTCAAGGGATGCATGCTTCCATTACTCCATGCCTGCTGCAAGTCAATGTGCAAGGGAAGGGACCATATAAGTCGTCATCGGTGATTGTTAACTTTTGTTTAGTTTTTATATCGTCAAAGTTGAAGGGAAAAGCAAACTTCAGCCCTCTTAGAAGGTGTTGCCAAGTAGCATATTTGCTGCACAATTAATTGCTTCACGTGGTCTAATTTGCATTTCAGTTATAAAACGTTTTTCTGATTAGGGTTTTGGTGGAAAGATTTGGGTTGACATCTTTGTAGCCTTTGGTTGGGACTTAGAAAAATCCAACATGATTGTGACTAGATTCTCCGTCTCTTGTTCTTTAGAGTCTCATCGTTATGATGAAACTTGTTTTCTCAAATATGTGGAATTGTTGTTCAATTTAATGATACGAGTTGCCCGCTTTCTTTATTAGGACACTAAACGTGGTTAAAAATTGTTAGGTCAGTTGTCAAACTTGGCGCACGGCAGTTTTAGTGGAATGCACTTTGGATGTGTGTGTTGGGACCAAACTTAGATGTCCAAAAAGTTTTATAAAACTAAGGACATGCTAATGCAGCTGGGTCGGAAAATGGTTAAACATTTGCCGTAAACTACAAGGATAACATATTCAACTGGAGTTGTTTGGACGTACACAATTAAGGATAACTTGGATAACATATTAAAGTGGAGTTCAATCGTCCTTTATGTGATAAAGGAAATGTCTCCATTACTTTGTATGACTCTACCTTCCAGGTAGCACTGATATGTGCAAAATCATATTTGGAAGTGCTCTTATATTTTGATATCACCTGCAGTGGAGTAGTTAGAAATTTTGTTAAATAGGGTCAACTTTAAACAATTATGATAATCTCGTTGTAACATTGGATGAAAATTAGAGAACGATCCATAGATCTTTTTTAATTACTTAAAAAAAGGAGTTCTCATAAACACATGATATCTCAACTACATAATTTATAATATGAAATAAAGAAGATGAAAACACCATTTTATGAGATAGAGATGCTACAAGTAGAAAGTGTCAACCGTAGACACGTCAAAAACACTTTAGAATGGTCAAAATGTTCTTTCAAAGAAGAAACTTGAAATGGTAGGAGGGTTAGCTGACCCTCCTAGGTCTTTAGTTGGCACCGCCAGTGATCACTTGTTAAGTGTTAGGGCATCTTTCGTGATTTGAATTGGAGAGGATAACACTAATTCAATGATGTGTTTGACATTACACATAAGTAAAAGACTGAATTAATTTAAATATACTATTACATGGCCTAGTAAAATATACATAATCTCATCCAACTGAGGTGAGATTATTTATCTTACTACGTTTGGGGCTTGCAGGATAACACATATCCAATCCAAGTTGCTTTTGGGCAGCCAAACGTAGCCAAACATTCGACTATGATTATGAATCTTATTTAGTTATATAATTTAGCCTACCAAACGAAGTCTTAAATAAAGTTATATCACGGTAATTGTTTTATACCTAACGAAATCTAGATTTGGGGGATCAAATAAAAAATTATTTAAAAATTGTATATATGAATGTCTGTCATCAATGTTTTTTTTTTTTTCCACTGATGGTAAATTCAAAGGTTTCTTTTTCATTGTCGCAGTAGCAGCACTGGTGACTGGTCTCTATTTGTCAACTATAATTATTAGACGAAAATAAAAACACGTTTAACTTATCTATTTGGTTTGGTTTATCCCATTCTTCTTATCTCATTGTCACAAGTTTTTTTCTCCTCACTTTCATTTTTCTTTTCATATCTATCAGTCTCTGAAGGTCAAAAAACTGCACAGCAGCTGTTTGATTGAATGGCCCACACAAAAGATCAAAAGTAAGATTTGAAGATGTTTGTGTTTTGTGCTAATATATCCTTTGCCTTACCTTCTGTATAAACTGCTGCTTAAACATTAGGATTTATGACTGAATATATTGAATATTCTCATGCAATACGATCACATATATACTATGAGGGGGTAGAGGCCTGGCTCAGGCTGGAGGGTATATATATATATATAGAGCTTCTATTGAGGGATCTCTCAAATAAGCTTATTTGAAGGACATTTTTGTAGGGCCCACTCAATATTGTATTTCACTAATCCAAACCGTCTATTTTGTAGATACTCATTCAAATATCATCTCTACAAAAAATCACTTGAATCCGATATCATTTGACAACTCAATTGAATTATTGAAATTTTAGTACTTTCTTGAAGCACCGTGTTCATTGATTTTCTAGGACACAATTGGATATCGAAACGGTTTCCGATTTGTCTAATTTTTTGTAAAGATGATTTATGAATGTAAACTTAAAAAATAGATGGTTTGGATCGTTGAAAAAAAATTCGTAAGGGACCCTAAAGGGTGTCCCTCAAATAAAATTATCAATCCCCTTCTATTGAGGGATCCCTCAAATAATTTTATTTGAGGGACATCCTTTAGGTTCCCTTATGAATTTTTTTTCAACGATCCAAACAATCTATTTTTAAAGTTTACATTCATAGATCATCCTTGCAAACAATTAGACAAATTGGAAACTGTTTCGACATTCAATTGTGTCCTATAAAATCAATGAATATGGTGCTTCAAGAAAATACTAAAATTTCAATAACACAATTGAGTGGTCAAACAATATCGGATTCAAGTGATTTTTTTATAAAACATAAACGGTTTGGATTAGTGAAATACAATACGGAGTGGGCCTATATATATATATGGTGGGGCAAGTTAATTGATAATGCTGCATTATAAATGGCATATGCATGTGTGTGTGCTCCAAACAGTACCAGAAAGCTAAAGGTGCTGTTGAAGCAACACCTGAAGCATAGGCTTTCTTGGCAGGATTCAAATTCATAAAAGCAAATGGAAGCTTAGTTTGGCTGAACAAAGTTAGACAACAGAGACAGGTCACAGGCGTTGGTGCCCTCACAAGAAAAGCTAAAAACAAAACATTTCTGAGGGGAGGTGGGTGATTTTGCTTGCTAGTGGATAAACCCTTTTCAAATGTTTTGTGTCTCATAGTAGTCATGACTCATGCATTTTGTATGATGAGCCACCACTAGCACCAAAACCTCCACCACCTTTTGTCATCCTTCTGTTGGCCCTGTTACTCTCTGTACTGCAACACTGCTTCACTGAGTTTGTTCCCACAAGCTCATCCTCTGTACTCCAGAAATCAATCGTTGTATGTTTTCTTTCTTGTCCAGAATTTAGTACATTGGTTCGATAAAATCTGTTTTCACTTACGGCAGTGATGGGAGATTTTCTCTTTCGTTCTGATCTTTTTAAGCACTGCAATTCCAACATAGTGTATTAATTTTTGCAGATGGGTTGGTGGGGTTCTCAATTGTCAAATGAGAAAAAGATAGAAGGTCATATGCATGATTCAGTGTTTGATAAATTTTTTGAGATGGGGCTACAAAGAAATATCATTTCAGTAATTATGATCTGCAAGTACATTAATGGATATATATGCGGCGAGAAGAGATTATGAATAGTAGAAGTACTTGCTTTTGAATTTGTGAGTGTTGATTTTAATTTAAATGATAAAGTATATGAGCCAAGTTGAGATAAGATGGTGGCTAAGTGCGTTCTTGCACGGTCTGTTTTGCTTTTTAATCTCATACGGTAAAGGGAAGAAAAAACTAAATAGCAATTATAGTGAACAAAAGGAACATAAAGTAGCTATGTCATAATGAGAAAACAGTGATTGTCATCTATCTCAATGGAGCAAGTCAGCTGATGCAGCAATGGATTGGTTTGAAGATTCAGCTCTGAGATGAGCTGTGTTGCAGGGCACCTCTGCTTCCAGCTCTCTGAAGGTGGTAGCATTAATATTATAAGGGCTGCTAATTTGAAGGTTTGTGAGCATTTGGCGAAGATCAGAAGCTTCTTCCTTGAGCTTAGTGTTCTCCTGCACAACCCTGTCATGGCTCTCTGACACATAGTTTAACCTGTCTATCAGATTCTGGTTCTCATTTCTCAGCCTGACCACCTGTGACCAGAGCTCATCCAGGTGTTTCTGCTTCCTCATCCGCGATCGCCGAGCCGATTCTCTATTGGATATCATTCTCCTCTGCTTCCTCTCATCAATGATTCTGAGGTGCTGGTGTTCTTCAGCGTCATCAGAAGTACTGGAGTTGTTGCTGAGGCTTGAAGATTGCTGAGTGAATTCAGGGCCTGCAGGAAAGTTTTGAGCTTGGGATAAATTGCTAAAGAGAGTATTGAAATGGAGAGAGGACATGTTGTTGTGCATGATGCCAAAGTGAGCAGGATCTGGAATTGGAGTTTCAGGTCCTAGGTAGTGGAGGCCTGAAATGATCTCACCTGGAAGCATAGCTCAAATCTCTTTTTTTTCTTTATAAGGTTCTGATGAACTTGCACTTGAAGGGTTTGGTTGGAACTTGTGTTGCAAAGGTTGTTTCGCTAAGAGGGCAGGGGATGACAGCATGAAGAGTGAGAGGGGTTTTATAGAGAGGGAAATGGATGGAGAAGTGGGCCAGCTTTAGCAACAAATTAGAGAGCAACAGTTTCAGGGCTTACATCAGCAGTAAGAACAATTATTGAAATTACACAGGAAATGTGTCTAATATATAGCATGTGGAGGAAGATATGCATCTAACATATGGACCAAATTGCATCATAGTGATTGTTGGTGGCATTTGGAGACCATGACATGAGTTGGTGTTGGGGATGTTTATATGTATGTGTTTGTATCTATATGTGCATGAGCATGATTTTATACAGATTTGAGATTTGGATAATGATTTGGCTCTTCACATAAATATGATGCTAAAGAAGAGGAAAAAGTTCATGTGTGGGGGTGTAATAATTATGGGGAGAAATGTTTTGGAAGAGAAAGAAAAATTGCAATTTGGGAAATGGAGTTGAAGTCAAATTAATTAAAGGGAGTTTTACTTTGAGGATCCAATCCAAGCCAGTTTCAGACGCAGAGCACTAAGACATTATGACTGATGACGCAAAGAAGGTCAGTTTAAAAGGTAAACTATTAATTTAAACACTGAGTTGTGATGATCAAGTTAATTTGTGTTTTTTTCCTTCTAATTTTGATGACTCACTGAGCACTTCAAACCTTGGCCCCATCAAGGTGAATTACTAAATTCTCTAAATTGTTAGCATCAAATACCTAAACCCCATCCATTCTCTTTATAAAAGGTTTTTTTTAGTCAGCTTTTAACTGGCCAAGAACACATCTTATGCAGATGCCTGAGTGAGCTTAGCAACATAGTACTATATAGTACTTGGCTTTTCAGCCAGTTTCCCTTTTTTTTTTTTTTTTTTTTTTATGCTCCACCATGAAGAATCACTAGCATCTCTGCTGAAAATAATATCCATGATGTGTTGATATTCTTTCATCAAAATCTACATATAATTAAGCAGAGATATTAATGGAACTAATCCAGAAAAGTATAACAGAAACAGATTCAGCTAACATTCTTTCTTCTCTCTCTGGTTTTTCCAATCCTGCTTAGGTCAAGCTAATCTAAAAATGCAGTACTTGCAGTGATGACAGGAAGGGAACTAACACTGGTACCATATAAACTACTATTGATATTTGATATAATTAATATATGATTTGAAGGTTCAGTGCCTCTTCCAAGTTTTACATGTTCATCATTATTCTTTCATGACGTATCAGATATCGACACCTCTATCTCTCTCTCTCTCTCTCTCTCTCTCTCTCTCTCTCTCAAGCATAATGAAACAACTGCACAATTAACAAAGTTATCAAATCTGTATTATTATATATGAATAAGTAATAAGTGGTAGCTAGTCTTCTGATATGAAAGTATTAATTTGTAGCCAATTATTCTTGTTTATTCTTTTGGTTTTTAGTTTTGTGGATGTGCATGTCTTCTTGAAACCTACTTGCAATTTTTAAAAGAAAAGATGAATGCTATAGAAGAAGATTAGATACATTAAAAAGTAGTGTTGACAAATCTCAGAGCAAGACAGCAACTTGCAGACGCAAATCTTCTTAATGACTTGCATTTAAAAAAACAGAGTTCACCATTCTAATCCTTAATTACAATTATTTAACACTAATGTATGGTTTAGGTGCTTCCCCACTACAGAAAACTTCCGTTCTGCTTCAAAAATCCAAAGCCAACTGGATAAGATCAATGAGTGTGATTAAGGAACATTCCAAGGAAAACCATCTGCTAATTAAAAACGAACCTAAACTCGTTTTCGAACCTTTCATAAGGAAGATGGATACAGCACTCCCTTGTGTTAGTGTGCAGGGGCCACCATGAAAAGATGGGTTACTATAGGCTAGCTAGCGTCACTCTTCTCATATATAATGGGTGAATCATCCTAAAATAACTTCATGCACTCCTTTTGCCCAAGAGACGAGAAGAGTGTAGGAAGTGATATTTGTAGTGCCAATGATGCAGGACAAATTTTAGCTATGAAGGAAATTTGGAAAATGGAAAAATTTTAAATCAGAAAATTGGGCTTCGAGTATGGAAAATCATGCTTGAGCATCAATTATGGCGTTAGGAAAAAAAAGGAAGGCGTATCGTTGGGATTTTCGGGTTGCTTGATTTCTTGAGAATATCTATATTATATTTATATTTCTAGAATAAGTTATCAATCATGATATTATTTTCCTGATATGATTTAAATTAAGTTTTAGGGTTTCTTTGTTTTCTGTTTAGGCCAACTCATGGAGTTTTATTAATCAAATTTAGAGATTTTCTCAATTTTTTGGTGGATTCCAGTCATTGATGGATTTTAGTTTATCTTTTCGAGTTTAGACGTTTGTCAATCTATAAACCAGTGCTTCCGTGCTACATTAGCTAAAATCAAAATTTTTTTTAATGTAAAATAAAGGACTAATCATTAATCATTATTCAACCCATAAGGGACATTGCAATGCATTAACCACAAAAGCTCACACTTGCAAATAAAATCTCAAGATTCAAATCTTGGGTATTCTTCTTTGATTTGATATATGCTTATATTTACCATTATGCTCTTGGTGCAAGGCAAGATAAGATGGGCAACAAGTACTTTTTTGCATATGCTGGTAAGAGGTGACTTTGATGTCCTGGAGCAAATAGGTAAATGAACAAAGATAAAGAATTTACCTAAAATATGCCAAACAATTGTATAGCTCCTATGTCCGTCACCAAACACAACATTTTGATCAGTCAAAAGCTCTTTATAAATAAAATAAAAAAACAAAATCCTATTGAGAGAACAGAAATGAAAATTTTGGGACCTACCCATTAGAAGAAAACAACAAAAGAATAAAGAGAAAGCAAAAGACATGATTCACACATGAACATGATCCATGGCTACAATGTTTTCAATTTCCCAAAGTTTTTGTAAGTGTGCTTTTCCTAGTCTAGTTATATATGTATTATATATAAATAGTTGTTTATAGGTAATGGATAAAAAATATGCAGACACAAGAGAGAGGGGGGGGCATTGGCTTTGGCAAATTGGCACCATAAAAGTGAGCAAATGGTTGCGTACGGAGGGGGACTGGATTTAACAGCTGCCCATTTTGGTACCAAAATTGCATCATTTCGGAATTTAGAGGGCAACCAATATGAAGCATACGTATGATTATGCACAGTGGGTCCATTTTTATTTTTATTTTTTTCTGCTAGGCTCTGGCGTGGGTGCCCGGTGGACCAACCCACTAGGGCCACCCCCCATTTTGCTTGGCCCGTCAACTCATCCAGCCCTAGCAAAGTAAAGACACCACACACCCACCACCTCTCTCTCTCTCTCTCTCTCTCTCTCTCTCTCTCTCTCTCTCTCTCTCTCTCGCTCTCTCTCTCTCTCTCTCTCTCATATATGCACACAGCTAATTAACATAGACCGATCATGGAACATGGGAGTCCAACCCATGTTATATTTCGACCCAAAAAAAGGCTTACAAATACTAATCCTGCAAGTATCGTACGATCATATTTTGGCAATGAAAAACGTTCATGAACTTTAACTGTAGTGGCATGAACATCTTAACTTTAGTGACATGAAACAATATTGAAATACACAGTTGAAAGCTATTAACGCAACACGTTTTCTTTAAAAAGTAAAAAAAAAGTTCCCTTCTTCTTTTCGCCTTTGTAATTGTGTGGCATTGAGACTTGAGAGGGACATGGCAGAAAATTATTACCACATGGTGTACACCACCAATAATGGTTCATGAACAAGAAAAACGAAAACGCTTTGGTCAATTTCTGGATTTTAATTATTTTTATCCAAATCACGAAAGAGAGTACTTACTCGATCTTCTTCTTCTACAGGCACCGTCTGATTCATGAACATCTATGTTCATGCCCCTTTAGGGCTTTTCAATCCTACTATTAACTTTGAATTTTAATTTTTGGTACCGACACTTGAACCCTAGGTGCACTGTCTCCACTCTCCCCCCACTCAAGCAACTAGACTTTTCTTTCTTCCCCCTCCTTCAATTCCCTGTCTTATGACCTCACTGCCCTTCACACTTTGCAGTGATTGGTTCATATAGGATAAGCTCATCACATCCTCTAATTTCATCACCTTTTCTCTTATTGCTTAATCTTTTTATATTTTGAATATTCCCTCTGTATTTTATTCCAGATTACCATTTTTATTTAGATCTGTCATTCAATATATATATTCTCCAAATCTTGTTGTGGCATTGTTGTTTATGGAGTATCATCACTTGTCGTATATTATTTATGGTGGGAAATACTGGACGCATTACAGTAAAATAACACTAAAATCCCACGCATGTTTCTCCTTTGTCTTGTCTGCTTACGCAACGTAATTAAGGTCATAATCCACTTACAATATGGATGCTAAAGTTAATTTGTTTAGGTGTTTTAAAGCAATGGGTTTTTGTTTAGCCATTAGTTTAACTCGCTTGTCAATCTTTAGCAAGGTAGTAGTAGTTACTAAACTCTCATAGATTAGAGTAGTTTAGAATAACACGAGTATTTCGAGTATTGTCACTAAAATAAGGTTCCTAGCTAGTACAATCAATCCTGAAGTCGCAGAAACTGTTGCCAAATTTGCAACCAAAAGAAGTGCCACAGTGAACCATCTCTATCCCCTTTGGAATACTTACCAATCATGAACGTCCACATCATTGGTGCAACTTAACCTAAGCTAAGTAATTATCAACTATTGATTACTCAATTGGTCCCTTACCTTTTAATTAATTAACCAAAGAATATCTGGAAATTATAAGAAGTGGATCTAAGCAAATCATCTACAGTATATAGGTAAATAGAATTCTTAATTATAGGAATGATTAAGAGGGTTCTCTAAGCATCGAGAGCCACAAGCATTTGTCCTCGTTCCACCAAACACTGGCATCTAATTTGCTAATGACAGCAAATGCACTTGCATTATGTGGAAAATGCGCAATTAATTGTGTTTTGTGAGAGCTTATGATCGTCATCTTTGAACCTAACTCAACAAATTGCGTAGGCACTTGTCAACTTCAAAGCTTTTGGTGTCTCCATTAGTATAGATTAATTATCCCACTTGATCAGTTTCGGGGTTAGTTAACCCCATGGTTAAATTAGAAGTTTGAGTGTGGGACTTAAAATCTTTACGCAATCTATACGATGTTGCGTAAACGTTTTTATTACAAGAACATCAAAAATTTTATTAAAAAGTCAAGTGCCGTGTGCTTCTCTAAAAAGCACTTTTAAGTTTTTCTATCAAATGATGTTAAACGCACTTTTTTGGCTATTAGAAAGTGTTTTTCAACCATTACATAAGCAAATCCCAAACGGACACTAACTCTAGAAAAATATCATTTGAGAACAAAGTGATGCATATTGAGAGAGCAAACCAAAGCCACTTGTTAAAAAGCCGAAGCTTTAGAAAAAAAGGTCTTGAGTTGAATGAGTGTCTTTTTGATTGCACTTGTGAGGCCTATTTCATTGTCTTCTCCAATTTTGATTTTGGAAAGAGACATGTACATATATATACATAAATATATGTTGGTGACGTCTCACCCGTGGGCACTGGGCATGGGACAACCTAAATTGTGAAGTGTGGTGGTGACTAGTGTTAATACAAATGGCTCATCTGCATCCATGGAAATGGAAACAATATTATGTTGGAGTTTTTCTACAAAATCTTCAACCTTTCTCTTTTTCATATTTCAACTTTTAATTCCCTAATAATTACTTTAATTCCATTAACGTTTTTAGGTGCTAGTGCTTGTCAATTTAGTTTACCCTTTTGGTTTCCGCAAAGAAAAGGACTGATTATCAAATTCAGAGCATGCATGTTCATTTATCATGTATTGTATTGTATTCTATGGAAAGGTTAGAAACTCACACCAACCAATCATAGCAAGACAACAATAAATAATTATAACTTGGAAAAAAATAAAAATAACAATAAAAAGATTGGTTTTGAGTCCAAATGTGAATCAAAATAACATCTTGGTGAATTGATTTCAGGAAATTGCCATGGTGACAAACTTTGTTCCTAACTAGGACTAGGAGAAACTAAAAAAAAATAAAAAAAATAAAGGAATAATAAAAACTTATCAAATGCTTGTCCCTGCTGTACATGCAGAGCAGAAAAATCCCATCTAGCTTCTGAGAACATTAATATTGTTGGATCTGGTGTATATGCTATGCCCACAAGGCCATGACTGACATTCCTCCTAGGCCTAAAAGAACTGCAAGGTAAGACCACATTTGGAGCTTGGGTTTGGCTTGCAATTTAGGACCCATGAAATCAGCTGCTAGGAGATCCACCAGAGCCATGTAATTCAGCAGCCCTGCAGATGCAGCATTCAGCAGCCCTACCACAATTAGGGCTGTTGGGCTGTCCTCACTGTATACATTTGACAAACCAATTCCTAGCGCTATACCAAATGGTGTTGTGACTGAGAAGAAGAAAACCATGATTGATTTTATCTTCAATCCATATTCAGCCTGCACCAACATTCATCATATAATTCATTTCAAACATGTCCTAATATTAATTAATTTACTTTCCATAGATTATTAATTAATAATAATAATAATAATAATAATAATCACCTGTAGTATGCATCCACCTAGACCCATTCCTTCAAAGAGTTGATGGAAACAGAGGGCAGCAATGAGTGGTCTGATTGTGCAAGGATTGTCTGATGCCCCCATTGACAGCCCAATCACCACTGAGTGCACCACAATGCCTAGTTCCAATACCTGCATCAACAGCCCAACTCTACATTAGAGGCCTAAACACAATGCAATATAAAACCCTATAGTTGAAGAGACTCAATTCACAAATCAACTAGTTAAGAGCATTTCATGCTCGCAACTACTTATATACCTGTGCCACAACGCGATATCTCAGCAACTGTGAGTCCTTGCCGTTGAGTCCACCCTCATTCTTAGTGTCCTGGACGTGGCCATGACCATGACCAAAATGTTCCAATTGAGGGGTAACATTTTTGGCATTCTCCTCATCTCCACTGCGAGTACCTGCAGCGAAAGCTTTCCTATAATGGCTCATTGAAAATGAGTCCACCATGAGAGTCAGCAAGGCCGAAAGCATGGCCACGAACGTCGTGAACGGGAACTTTTTCCACGGCTTTTCGGGCAAACACACCGACGTCAAGCACTCAAACGAGTCGGGCAGGACGTGCATGTACCCCGTCGCGAGTATGACACCGGAGGCGAAAGCTTTGACGATGGTAAACAAGTCCTTGTCGGGCTGGAGAGCCGGAACTGAGCGTGTAAATAGTGGCAGGCAGACGCCGATCAAGCTAGAGACCAAAATGGAAGCTATGGCAATGAGCTTCAATTTCAGTGCTTGTGCTTTGTCATGGCACGCTCCTTTTGATTTGGCCCCACATTGCTCTGATTGGTCCTGTACCGCTACTGCAGCTGCATTGACCGCTATGCTGATGAGGATGATGAGGACGGTGAGGGCATGGAGCTTGGAAGAAGCCATGGCAAGTGGTGCTAAAGCAGTGATGTTGTTGGAGTATGATACTGAATTTGTTGGAGGGGAGCTGATTGAGATGCGAATATATATATATATTGGTTGGGGTAGAGTTTTAAAGGTGGAAGGACTTGCTGGTGAATGTCCGGAATGCCCTTGGTGGGAGTTTTTGAGAAGAGTTTGTGGGGGTGAATTTTGGGGCGAAGGAGGGGTAATTTGGAGGCGTGGACTTGGGTGAAGAAAAATTGTGGCGGGCGTGTGCTGAGAGTTTGGCCCTCGCAGAGTTTGACTAAAAATTTTCTGCCACGTCACAGTTGGACTCGTCCTAGTCAGCCGCCTGGATGACGTGGCATATTTCCAAATGAGGAGAGGCTTTGCAGAGCTTAACCCACCACGTGTATTAATGCGGATAAGCACATGATACAGATCACTTAATCTAATAGTTATTTAATTCATCTTAAACACTTTAATAAAATAATAAAATATAATTGTGTTTTTAGCTTTAACTAATCTCACAATTTTTCGGAAAATAAAAGAAATTGTAAAATTTCAAAGGATATTAAATTTGAAAATTTTAATTCAAGTTGGCAATTGGATATGATAAGACCATGTGCTTATTGTTTTTCTGTTGTTGATAGAGTGTGCTTATCGTTAAAAATAAAATAAAAAATCTAACAAACTTCGAAAAGAGTTAAGCTATTGACCCGATTGGGCCCAACAAGAAGATCCATCTAACCACCGACATTAGGTCTTCATGGGCTAATTCCCAATCGAAGCCCATTCTCTCTCCGATTATGAATTTACAACGGTTACCAGTTCAGAAACAGAATCGGCAGTCTCCTTATCTTCTTCCTCTTTCACCTCTATCCTCTCTCTCTCTCTCTCTCTCTCTCTCTCTCTCTCTCAAACTTCATTCCCTTTCTCTTCTTTTCCAGTCTCCCTCCTCAATGCTATTATGCTCTTACTCACCAATTCTCTCTCTTTCCTTCCTTACAAGAGGTCTTTCTTTCTCCCAGACGCATTGCCCTCACTACCGCCACCACCGCCTTTCCCATTCCTCAACCCAAACTCCCGCCATTTTCGACTCCCTCCAAACCCCAATTCCAATGTCATTTCTCGTTTCCCTCTCCTTTATTTTTCACCGTATTATGGATTTTGTGTATGATTTTTTTGTTCTTTTTCGGTTTTCAGGTTGTTCGAGGAGTGAGATTCGACGGCCCGGTAGTCGAAATCGGCCAAGTATCGCAAACCGAAGACGGAGACTTGGTTATCGAGACCTGCGTCACGCGGACGCTGACTCCGGCGTTGACTCTTGAGCAAGGGCTTCAAAAGATCAATGAGGTAGTTGAAGAGTTCAAGCTCAATCCTCCTTCTACTCCTAGTGGATTTCATAGGTTTCAGGTAATCAAACCTCTATTCTTTTGATTTTATTGGTTAGTCGTACAATGTACACTGAATTGTGAATTTCACAGGTGGCTGTGCCGCCGAGTGCCAAAGCCTTGAACTGGTTTTGCAGTCAACCGGAGTCGTCTTCTGTTTATCCTCTGTTTTTCATCTCCAAGGATACCGAAAATCCGAGTTTAAAATCGCTGTATGTGAATGAAACCCGAGGAGTTTTTGGAATTGGTGCCGCAGTTTACTATACTCCGTCATCGTTTTCTTCTTCTTCTTCTAGGATCAAGAGGTTCGTTTATGTCCCTCTTCTTTGTTGCATTCTCTTTTATATAATCAACACTATGATTTTTATCATCGAAAGTTTGCATTTTGTTATGTGCGCTCTGTTAAAAATATATGCATGGTTTTTTCTTCCAGATATTTATCAAATGAATCAACCTCTGTAATAGCTTACGGTTTTATGGATAATAATTACGACCAAGAGTCATCTTTCATGAAGCATGAAGCAGGCTCGTATTACTTTTTCGTTCCACAGGTAAACTCGTGTGCTTGTTGACTTCATTTTTTTCACTTTCAAAATTTAGGATTACGAATAGTTGAAGTTGATGGTTGTGCGGTTGAACTACAGTGAACATAACATTAGGAATATTATTTTTAACAGATTGAGTTACATGAGTATGAGGGCACTTCTATTTTAGCAGCAACAATTGCTTGGAGTGACTCTTCCCTTTGTACATTTGAGGACGCCATTCATTCTTACGAGTTATGTTTCAACCAGGTATTCTGTGGTTCTAGTCTCTCTTTTTCCACCGTGCTTCTGTATCTTTTCATTTTGGTAGGCTTATTTTTCCTACTCATGATGTTGACTATGATATGCCTTTTCAGGCCAGTAGTCATATTTGGCCCACAGCAAAGAGCAACCACACCATGAATATAAGATGTACTCTTAGAAAGCTCAATCTTGAGGAGGATGGAACTATTCCCATGGTATAGAGATCAAGATTTTGGATAATCTAAATAGTGTTTCCCATTGCAATAATGTAATAGTTTCCATTAAATAATGTTGAAATTGATAAACATGGACAATCTAAACTCTTTGTTACAAGCGTACAACTCAAATTATCCCTGAAAGTTTGGGTTGGAATTTTGTCAAGGATTTTATATTTATTTGGCCGTCGGGTTTTTTTGGTTTCCATTTCTGAGTGACAAGGTTTTGTAGGTATACATGAACGCTCTGTCATCAAGAAGAAAATATGTTGTGGCTGACATCATGGCACTGGTATCCTCCCTTTCCTGGTAATTTTTCATTTTCATCTGTGGGGTTGCACTTACTATTCGTGTCTCAGATAGGCAATTAATGTTGTTCTGTTAGTGTTTATTTATTTATTGAAGTTGAACATTCTTAGGCTGATTGTTTTAATGTCATTTACCTCTTTTGCAGAAAGAGGCTCCATCTTCCTGCCAGTTTTGTATCAGGCTTTCACCTACCATTGCTGTTGCTAGTAACATGGTATGATACTGTAGTGTTAGTGACTTTAGGAGAGCATAGGTTCATAAATACTTTGAATGCTTATGAGCAATGGAAGTAAAAAAGATATGTTGGCAGAAGACATGATACCTGCTTTATATGCTTACATTGAGTTTTTATTTTAATATTGTTGGAGGGAACAAACTTGGGTGAATATTGTTCAGGATTTGTGTCTCTTTCTACTCAGCTGGATCAAGCCCATAAAATGTGTTACTCAGCTCAAGATTGTGCCAACATCAATACTGTTTGGGCATCGCTTATAATTGAAGAATGTTGTCGACTTGGTTTGACGGTGAGATTAAGTATTTATAAGTCTATCTATATCTGAATGTGGTACATTTGCCTGATTCATTCTTAATCTTCATTCTAGTATTTTTGTGTAGCTCCAGGATCAAGATCATCCCCTCTTGCTGTTGCTGCTTCTACTCATCCTCTTATTACTTGTATTGTATGCTTCGATGAGCGCTCACTTGCATTTCATGCTGTTGGTTATGCAAGAGGATCTCACAAACCAGCAGTAGTCATAACATCATCTGGAACTGCAGTTTCAAACCTTCTTCCTGCTGTAAGTTTACTCAAAATTAATCCTAAATGTTTCATCTATTTTCTGCAACTGAAATACAAGGCTTTTTCAGTGATAAAAAAATGTTTATTTATTTATTTAATTAAATCCCTCTCTATTCTGCAACTTTGTGTTATGGTATTCAACCACTTGGCCTTCTAGAATACTTTTGCATAGTCTTGCTCTGGTTTTTTCATGCTGGAAAATGTTCTCACCCCAATTTTACAAGTCGTTGTTCACCATATATGTGTTTATGATGCAAACTGTATGATTTTATTTCTGTCTATGGCACTTTCGGTATTTTCTGCTGTTCACATAATATTGAAAAAAATGTCCAGGTGGTCGAGGCTAGTCAAGATTTTGTACCGCTTCTATTGCTCACAGCTGACCGTCCTGCAGAATTGCAGGATGCTGGGGCAAACCAAGCAATCAATCAGGTATTTAAAATACATGTTATTTAGTAGTATTTTTATTTTTTGATATATAAATTTGCATATGCCTATGTAGTATCTGTGTGTGATGTACTGATTATACTCTTGAAATTGAACGACTATGAATTTCATGGTTGTAAACCATCTTACAGTTGTAATTTCATCAGAGCATAGAGGCTGATGGCAAATAAAGGAATTTTAGACCTAGTTGAGTTAGAGTTATTTATTTACACGGTGAGCTAGTGAACATACTTCATTTCTGTAATAGATACATCCTAATTCTCTATATAAGCAAAACATTTTAATGTAGAATTGGTACTAAGATGAAGTTGCATGTGGAAGTAACTGGTTTCAGCATTGAGATTATGGATCAATTTTTTTTTCTTTAGTTTCATATATATATATTTTAAATTTGTATGCCAGGTAAACCATTTTGGTTCCTTTGTGAGGTTTTTCTTCAGCCTTCCTGCACCTACTGATCATATTCCAGCACGGATGGTGCTTACGACACTTGACTCTGCTGTACATTGGGCAACCTCTTCACCATGTGGCCCTGTTCATATCAACTGTCCTTTCAGGGAGCCACTGGAAAATAGCCCTAGCAAATGGATGTTGAGCTGTTTGAAAGGATTAGACTTTTGGATGTCCAGTGCCGAACCGTTTACTAAGTATATTCAAGTACAACGTGTTCATGCGTATGATGATTGTTGTGGCCAAATGTCAGAGATTATGAATGTAATTAAAGGCACTAAAAAAGGGCTTCTACTTATTGGTGCAATCCATTCAGAAGATGAGATGTGGGCAGTTCTTCTCTTGGCTAAACACCTTCAGTGGCCTGTTGTAGCTGACATCTTGTCAGGATTACGATTGAGAAAGCTTTTGACTGCTTTTCCTGAAATTGAAGATGATTTATTATTTGTTGATCATCTTGACCATGCTCTACTATCTGATTCTGTACGCAGTGGGATAAATCTTGATGTGATTATTCAGGTATGCCTCTTCTTTCATGACCCACCTCTTTCACTCAGCTTAGTCTTAAGGCCTCATTTTTAACCTTGTCTTCTCCATGAAAGCATGAGACACCTTGATGAATAAGTAATTGGTTGTTACAAAAAGGCATCAGAAACGTGCAACTTAATAAATGTCACTACATTCATAAAGAAGACTAAAGCAACTGAAAATTACACAATATAAATAAATGAATCGATTATAATATTGATTACTTGCATTTAGAGAGACATTCTGGTAGTTTAGCATGGGCTAAATGATATTCTTGAACCCTGTGGAGGAGTTAACATTTACATAAATCCTGTAACCATGTTGTGGAGCTTAGACTACAGATGCCAATTGCATGAGGAGCTGTTTTCTTTTTCTGTTGATTTAAGGCCTTATTTGTCTTACAAACAGATTGGGAGTAGGATTACAAGTAAGCGTGTTGCTAAGATGCTAGAGGACTGCTTTCCATGCTCTTATGTCATGGTTGACAAGCATCCATTTCGTCAAGATCCTTCTCATATTGTAACCCATAGAATCCAAAGTAGCATTGTTGAATTTGCTGATTATGTATGTAAAGCTGGATTTCCCCATATGAGCAATGAATGGAGCGCTTATCTTCGAATGCTAAATGCGATGGTAATGGATCACAAGAATGTGTCTCTAAATTTTATGTCAAATATTTGGTGATTTTTGTGGAATAATAAAACCTCTTTTTTCTATTTTTCTTTAGTGGGTTTTCCTTTGTAAGTTCTCTTTTCCTATACTATAGGTTGCAAGGGAGTTGTCATTTCAAATTTATGCCAGAGACTCCTTGACTGAACCTCAAGTTGCACACGTAGTATCCGAAGCACTTTCAGCTGAGTCTGCTCTTTTCATTGGGAACAGTATGGCCATACGCGATGCAAACATGTATGGGCGTGGTTGGTCAGGCTGTAGTGATCGTATTGCAGACTTGACTTCAAAATCAGAACTACCCTGTCATATGATTCGGGTGGCTGGGAATAGAGGTGCAAGTGGTATTGATGGGTTACTCAGCACAGCTGTTGGCTTTGCTGTAGGATGCAATAAACAAGTAAGTTTTTGATATTTGTCTTCATTTCTTGCAATTGCCCACTGCAAACTCACCTGGCTCTGCAAGGGATATAAATCAGCTAAGAAATTCATTTAATCGTCACTGTATGGATGCTTGCAATAATTGTCAGCTGGCACTTAGTTCTTTTTCCTATTCTCCTTTCAACCTATACAAGTTTACAATGCTTCAAATTTGTAATATGTTCAGGTGCTTTGTGTGATTGGAGATGTTTCTTTCCTTCATGACACAAATGGCTTGGCAATTGTGAACCAGAGGTAGGATGCTAATCTATTTCGTTTTTCAGGCTTGTAAGTTCTGTTCTGGTACATTGCACATTGCCCCTTTTTCTTTTTCCCCTTCTTTTTTTAAAAGTCTTCTGATCTTCCTTTCATTTACTTAGAACAGGATAATGGTTAGTATATGCCCCTTGATATCATCTGCATGTGTGTTTCTTTTTCCTTATGTTGTCTGATAATCAATATAAATTCTTTGTTACTTTATTGGTTTAACAAATGTACCGTGTGATGTAGGACATTGCGGAAACCAATGACGATAGTTGTAATTAATAATCATGGTGGTGCAATATTCAGTCTTCTTCCTCTAGCAGATAGAGTTGAGCCAAGAATACTAAATCAATACTTCCACACCTCGCACAATGTTTCAATACGTGAGCTGTGTGCGGCACATGGGTAAAATCCTTTGTATATATGAAGTATATGAATTTGTTTTTGCTGCTGACCATGTGATTCATGTAGTCATACAATCATACATTTCTATTTAAGATAATAACTAAAGGAAAAGAGCCAGAAGTTTCACCCTGTTGTGTTGTGTCTTTTGTCGTTATACTAATAGCTTGAGTTGGAGGTGCTTAAAGTTGCCACTTGTGAAGCAATTCAATAGTTACTTAAAATCAGAGAATAGGATTTGAGGGTGTAGGAGTAATGATCACCTACCAAGCAATGAAAAACCCTTGAGACAACATAGCATATTGGCAAGATGGGGAATGTAGAATTTATACTGCTTCACTAAATTTGGTTAGCCATAATAAAGACATGTATTGTTGTGAGTTGAGACTTGATCTCACAAGTTGTGAAATTCCAATAAGTAGAAGATCTGAGAAATATGGTATTTGGAAACTGACTAGAGAATGTGACTGAATATATGATTTTGAGAGTTGAAAAACTGCACCAATGCTTAAATTCTTCATCTTCATCGAACTAACCATCAGCAATATGTAAACCAGTTGTATCTTAGACTTTAACAAAATAATCTTTCAGTGTGATGCATCTACATGTGAAGACAAAGTTGGAGCTTGAAGATACATTGTTCACATCTCAACATGAAGAGGTGGATCGTGTCATTGAAGTTGAGAGCTGCATAGATGCCAATGCCACCTTTCACAGGTTGGTGGTTATGCTACCTTGATAATAAGTCATTGTTATCAGCTTATCAGCTGACTGCAGACATATTCTTCCTCTCTTCAATACTTATCAAGGTTGGTGGTTTCTCTTATCTCAGTACTTTAAGAAAGTTTGCCTGCCAAGCAGCAGATCATGCGATGAGCCTCTCCTTGAGGCTTTCCGTTGAAGACTCAACAGAAGATGGTGCTTTACTTTACAGAGTCCACAGAATGGAGTATTCATCATTTAGGTGAGTTCTTTGTCGATGGAATAAATTTTGAATATTCTCTACATATGCTTACAAGGAAGGATTTGATATTTTGTTATATTTTCTGCTCGGGACAGTATACCACTCTGTGCTCCTCCTACTATGATTTCTGTTGATGATAATGAGACCGGGTTCTATAGAGAAGGGTTTATTTTAACTTTGTATCTTGAAGATGGAAGCGTTGGGTTTGGCGAGGTTAGTTTTGGTTTACTATTTGTCTGCTTAATCCACTCTTGTATTCTGTGATCATCATTTGACCATTTGTGACTTTAATTGAACAGGTTTCTCCTCTAGATATCCACAGAGAAAGCCTGCTAGATGTAGAAGAGCAACTGAGGTTTCTTATTCATATGATGACAGGTGCTCAGATTAGTTGCTTCCTTCCTCTGCTAAAGGGCTCATTTTCTTGTTGGATATGGACCAACCTGGGAATCCTGGTAGAGCCAACTTTTTTTTTGTGCTGCATATGAATATCATATACTTGGTAGAAAAAACTGAAAATAAAAAGAGAATGACAACTGTCACTTTTCAAAAAGAGAAAAAGACAGAGCTATGCTATAATTTAAAAGTATATCTTCTTGTCTTTATACCATCTTCAATAGAGTTATGCTTTGAAGAACATATGCTTTTGACTGTGATACAGCCATGCACGCTCCTTCCTAGTGTCAGATGTGGTTTGGAAATGGCAATTCTCAATGCATTAGCGACAAGACAGGGTTCCAATTTATTAGGCATACTCCATCCCCGGAAAGCTGAAGGAGGTATATCTGAAAATTCGTCAACAGTTCAGATTTGTGCCCTTGTTGATTCAAAGGGAACACCCACACAAGTAGCTGATGTTGTTGCTGCACTTGTTGAAGAAGGATTTACTGCAGTAAAGCTGAAGGCATTGATCTCTCTAAATTCACGTTGTTAATATTACAAACATTCTTGTCAACTTGACTCTGTTATTATGCAGTAAAGAAAAATAAACGCTGTGAGTTGTGGCTTTCCATTGATTTTGCAACAGGTAGCACGTCACGGGAGTCCCTTGCATGATGCTGCAGTTATACAGGAAATAAGAAAGAAAGTTGGATACCAGATTGAAGTTCGTGCAGATGCCAATCGGAACTGGACATATAAAGAAGCTATCCAGTTTGGCTCCTTGGTGAAGGATTGTGATCTGCAGTATATTGAGGTATACTCTGAAATTTTTGTTAACATTTGTAATCTACATTACCATTTGCGTACTTGAAATTTTGATGATTCAATGTGGTGCCTCGCTTTCCTTTTATCTATGTACATTTAGGATTAATGATACTTCTCAATATATTCTCAATGTTAGTGTTTGACCCTATGACTATTTATTTATCTCAGGAACCTGTTCATAATGAAGGTGATATTATCAAGTTCTGCGAAGAAAGTGGGTTACCCGTGGCACTGGACGAAACTATTGACAGTATCAGAGAACATCCACTTCATACGCTAGTGAAGTATACCCATCCAGGAATAGTAGCTATTGTAAGTGGCAATTTATGCTCATTGGTATATTTTGCAATTTGATGTCTCTGTTATCGAAATTTATGACCACTTGTGAGATATGCTAATTTTACGTTCCTGATTTAGGTTGTTCATATTGGTTCTTTCAGGTTATTAAGCCTAGTGTTATTGGCGGCTTTGAAAATGCAGCAATAATTGCCCAATGGGCCCAGCAGCACCGAAAAATGGCTGTTATTAGTGCTGTATTTGAAAGTGGCCTAGGTTTGTCAGCATATATTCAGTTTTCCTGTTATCTCAACCAGAAGAATTCAGAAATATGTGAAATGATGAATTATGCATTGGCCCCATCAATAGCGCATGGTTTAGGAACATACCGCTGGCTAAAAGAAGATGTAACGACCACTCCTCTCAAGATAAGTTGTAATCCTGATAGTGGCTCCGTAGAAGCATCTGTTGCTGATGCTGATCAAGTTCTTCAGAAATTTCAAATTAATCGCAACATAATTCATGGAACTTTTACTGGAGAGCAAGTTTGTGTATACCAGCTGCCTGTAGATTCAAAGGATTTCTCTTGTTCCATCAAAGTCCACGAGATTGGACAAAGATATGATGTTAGTAAAATTTCATGTACTTGAAAACTCTCTCTCTCTCTCTCTCTCTCTCTCTCTCTCTCTCTCTCCAACCTTTTCTATTTTCTTTTGCCATCTAAGGAGTGTACCCTGAGCATCTTGTTGGCATAAATTGACATTTCTGCATTTTTGGCACTTGATATAACTACAATTTAGGATGGATACTTATGGTATCAGCTAGCAGGTGTGTATGTGGTAATAATTGGTTGGTTTTCTCCGCTCGAGACTTTTTTGTGTGGAAGGTTATTGGAGTGACTGCGATGTTTTTGCCCTCTTGATATATTTTGAGGGTAGTGATGGGATACAAGATTGAGGGATGAGAGGTGTTGTTGAGTGTTATTGCAAGCAAGTCTTTTGTAGTTCTCAGAATAAAGATCAACAGTTAATAGCTAAATGTATTACTCTGGTGGTTCTCGATTGGAACTTAGGGATTGTCTTGGCTGATTCAAGTTTGGGACATGCATTTGGTTCATGCTCTTCCCATTTCTATACAAGGTTGAGGGTGTAAGGTTGGGTAGGAGATGATGCGTTTCATATACATTGACATGTAGTACTAATCCTATACAGCATGCTCACTGACACCAGAATTAAGCTGATGCAGGATAATGTATTTATATTTCTTCATGGGTTTCTTGGAACTGGTGAAGATTGGATTGCTATCATGAAGGCTATTTCAGGATGTGCGAGATGCATTGCGATCGACCTCCCTGGTCATGGTGGAACAAAGATACAGAACCATGGCGATAACGGTGCTACACAGGATTCAGGTTTGTCAATTGAGGTGGTTGCCGATCTTTTATGTGAATTGATAAAGCATATTACGCCTGGGAAGGTTACCATTGTGGGATATTCTATGGGAGCAAGGATCGCGCTCTACATGGCTCTGAGGCTTACTGACAAAGTATGTCTGCATTTCTTAAGATTTTAATTTCAATTTGAGCTTGTGTTTCTGTGGTGTTAACAGAAGTAGGATTTTGTCATGAAGGTCAAGGGAGCTGTTGTAATATCTGGAAGCCCTGGGTTAAAAAATGAAGTGGAAAGAAAAGTTCGTAGAGCTAAAGATGACTCTAGAGCACGCTTTCTTATTGCTCACGGCTTAGAGCTCTTTCTGGACAACTGGTACTCTGGAGAGCTGTGGAACAGGTGATTTTAAGATTTTTCTCATTTTATGGTGTTTGGATTCTTCATGCATCTCTAACCGTATGAGTAATTTGAACAGCTTAAGAGTCCATCCTCGATTTCGTCAGATAGTCGGCAGCCGCCTGCTTCATGAAGATGTGCAGAGTCTTGCAAAAGTTCTATCTGCTTTAAGTATTGGGAGGCAACTGTAAGCTTACTTGACTATTTACTGAATATTTGATTCTCGCACAACATACATTCTGAATAATACGTCAGGAGAGTTGATGACTCTTTTTACATGTTAGGCCATTGTGGGAAGACTTAAAGCACTGCAATACACCCCTTTTGCTCATTGTTGGAGAGAAAGATAGAAAGTTCAAGACAATAGCTAAGGATATGTGCCATGAGATCGGTGGTGGTACGGTGACTGGTGACGGCCCGCCTAATGACAATTCCGAGATAGTTGAGATTCCAGATTGTGGCCATGCTGCTCATCTTGAAAACCCTCTCGCTGTAATCAGCACATTGAGGCGGTTTTTGACAAGAATAAACTCATTAAACCCTAAACCCTCTCCCTGTAATCAGCACATTGAGGCGGTTTTTGACAAGAGTAAACTCATCAAACCAGAAGTCCATTTAGAGATGTTGTAATCTTCTCATTTTTACAGTTTTCTTCAGAGATTTGGTTGCCAAAAAGAAAAAGAAAAAGAAATCATTTCCAGAGAGTGATCGAAAAATCGCTACCTGAGAATTAACTTTTATTATTAATTTCTGAATAGAATACAACCGCAGACACTATCACAATTATTGATTTGATTTTGCACCTGGGAGAACAGAAGTAGATCTAAGAAGTCGGGCTTAAGCGAGGGTCGTCTACGTATGCATTCCATCAACACATTTGAGATTTGCCCCTGCACAAATGATTCCTTGGCAGTCATGAACAACAGAGCAAGCTTTGCCAATAATCTGCCTTAAGAAAGCTAAAAATGGCAGGTTAATAAATTAATTTCCAAACTATGGGGATGTTTGTGTTAGATACATGTGGGAAACCCACCACATCTGCATACAAAATTAGCCGATCGACAAAACTATTATTGAAGAATCAATTTTGCTATTTATATGTCTCCAGTTATTGATTTTATGGAACTTGGAGAAGAAAACTAAATCTAAGAAGACAGGCTCAAGGGATGGTCGTCAACGCGAATGCATTTGCCATCGTTACATCTGAGATGTCCCCATACACAATACATTCCTTTGCAGTCACTAACATTGGAACAAGAATTGCAAACCCTCCTTCTGTCTTGCATTTGCATAATTGCATTGCCAAAGGGGCTGCCATCTACGCATACAAGTCTTCCACAGTCACGGCCAGTCCAACATTCACCTATTTCAGGCGTCTGGACTATTTCCGGGGCCGACATTTTGGCAGTTTTTTTTTTTTTGGGTAGTTTTAACGCCAGAGAAATCTAATATGTAATTTTTCCAAACTTTGTGGAAAATAATATGAAATTTCCAGATAATACAGTCTCAACTTTTCGATCATTGATTTCTTAGAATAAAACTTTATCTCCTTCTTTGTGAGTCAAAGCCAATACAAATTCCAACTTAATTTGTCCAATTTTTCATTTTCGTAGCAAATAAATGCCTTTAAGATAAGGAAAAACTCACTAATACATATGTGAGATCCCTTAATAGGTACATTAATTAGCTTGATGTACTTGTTCTTTTTTTAATTTTTGCCAGGCAGGATATTAGAAATTCTGATTATGTAGCCTTGTGCTTTTATTGCCAGGCATTGCCCATATCAAGACATTAGATAGTTCCTAAAGTTCATGGAATTCCTGTGCAATCAGCCGAATCGGAACATTAATCCTCATTTGGATGTGCAAGTCCAGTATTTGGTAGTAGGCATTGCCAATAGTTGTCAAAACAAATCTTTGTGGACGAACCACATGGAAACGTTTTGCAGTCGGCGTTTGAAGAACATTTTTGAGCATTCACCCTAGCTTCTGCTCCTCCTGCTACACCTACAAAAAAATATAGGGTGCTGTTAAACGAACCCTAAAATTAACTGATTACCCCTCTGATGCCTTGACAGTTCCATGCGAGTGTTTTCATGGCGACCGTGGATGGAGACCCATTACGGCTGGTCTCCTCCGCCTAAGTTAATCTATTGTTTGACACATGAGCAGTTTTGCTACATGCCGCGCTCAAGGACAATTCCTCCTCCATTCGTTGATCCCCGCGCTTCCTTTTCCCTTTACCTCCGCTGGTCCTCTCGATTAGTGGCCCCAAGTTGAAAGGATCAGAATTCTGTGTGAGGCAAACTCTCTCAGTAGTCTCATCACCCGCGTCCTCGTTACCAACTCTCCCCACTGCATGTTGTATATCCAGTCCAGTTTGTTCTTGATTGCCTTCAACAGCGACATTAAGATCAATCTCATTCCCATCCTCCAGAGAATGTTGTATATCCATATGAACTCCCAATTGGTCTTGGCGAGGGGGGAGCCTGGACCGACACGGGAAATGGAGGCGGGATGTTGAGACGAGTCGTAGAATGATCGTGCTAGACAGAGTGGGGAGCGGATGGCTACAAATACTTCCCCATGTGAGAGGCAGAGTAGTAATGGGTTTGAGCCAGTGTTTTCAAAGGCATGCTTTCGCGCGCGTCGAAGCGAGGCGGCCGGAAAACGCCCGAGGCGGTCGGCTATTTCGCGAGTTGCACGTTTAGTGCAGGGAAGGCGTGAGGAGGCGTTCCAAGGCGGAGCGAGGCGCAGGAGAGCTGACACTCTGAAAGGGAAGAAATTTTCTGCAAATTGGGTGCGGCTCCATCGCAGCGAGGAAGACGACCTTTTTTTTTATAGGTTTTTTCTAACAAAACGACGTCGTTTGATTGAAGTGTTAAAAAAAAACTTAAAGTGAAACGACGTCGTTTCACTTGGGGTGTTTTGAAAAAGAAAAAAATACACACGCATGTTTCTGTTTTTTTATTTTTTTTCGCTTCCCTTTTTTTTTTGTCCCCACTTGTTGCTTTCCTTTATATACAATCAATGTTCTTGCCTTTTCTATTTCCAGCCGGTCTCTACTTACCCTTTTTTTTTTTTTTCTTAATTAATATATTAACACATGGAATTATATATATATATATATATATATATAGTACAACTCTAATTTCTACCCTTACCAAATAATCTAATTCTCTTCATCTTTCGACTACAAGTAAGTATTTTATTTTTCTCTCTAATTCTTGTAAGTATTTTATCTTTCTCTCTAATTCTTCGCAACTATAATTTGAAGTTCCGTATAATTTTTTTTTCAATTTTTTGAAAAATATATTATTTATCTTATTCGTTTATGTGATATAGCAGAAATTTGATGTACATATTTTATGTTTTGGGATTGATTATTATGTTTTGAATGATAATTAGTACTTATATTTAATTATATTTAAAAGATTGTTATGGTTCAATAAAAATTAGTTGTACAATTTAATTTAATTGTATTATTCATAAATTTTTCTTATTAAAAAAAATTAATGTTCAAAATGCTTACGCCTCAACGCTTCAAGACTTACGCCTTGCATAGCGCTACTAAAAACGCCTCGCCTATACGCCTCGCCTTTGAAAACATTGGTTTGAGCCCAAACGAAGCTTAGCTGAAACCATACCGCTACAGCGGGAGGTGGAGGAAAGACAAAGACAATTACGCGAAGCTGCTTATGACACTGGGCTTCTTCATGTACGGGGGGACGTGCATGAGCTGACGGATGGTCAAGAAGAGAATGGCATTGAGGTTACCTATGGCCAAGGCATTGAATTTGGGTAGCTGAGACCACTAGTCTGCAAGTCAAGGCGCTTCTTCATGTACGGGGGGACGTGCATGAGCTGACGGATGGTCAAGAAGAGAATGGCATTGAGGTTACCTATGGCCAAGGCATTGAATTTGGGTAGCTGAGACCACTAGTCTGCAAGTCAAGGCTCTTTTTCAGTGGGCTAGACTCCATTGACGATGAGTGTTAAATTTTAACAATCTATATAATTTGAAATTGTTGTGGGAGAGAAGCACAAGTAGTGGACTAAAAATGGAGAAGTGTGGGATATCAACTTGGTATAAAATGGGTTATTTGATGCAGCAGAAGTTTGAGCAAAACGAACAGATATACGTTGAAATAAATTCCAAGCTCTGTTGATTCTAAGAATACCTAGAAAGAAAGGATAGGTTTCCAAGCTTTGTTGATTCTAAGAATACCCAAATAAATTCCAAAGTTATGTTGATTATAAGAATACCCAGAACAAAGAGAAAGGATAGGTTTCCAAGCTTTGTTGATTCTAAGAATACCCAAAACAAGTAAAGTGTAGTTCTCAATTGTAGAGAAAAAACACTTGTAGAGAAAATCTCAATTTCATTCAATAATCATATTATCAACTTACTGCCTAGAGTCTTCTAGCCAACTAGGTTTAACAGACAACACAAAACAAACGTTTGACTCCTAGACTTCTAAACATTATTAAGGGGAGTGTAAGTGGACAAAAGATGAGTGGGAACATCAACTCCCTTTATTAAAACATTTTCTCTAAAAAATCCACTTGCTTTGAATTAGCGCTCTCACTGCAAAAACCGTAGCCCCCCACACCCTTTAGCTGCACCACCCTCCTCCCCTACCCCCCATCTCCCTTATTTTTCCCTCACCTTTTCCTCCTCTCTCTTCCCTCTTAATCCCTCTTCCCTTTCCTTCTCTATTTCCTCGTATGCTAGATATTGGAGTTTTGGTTTGTGATGAGGCTTTTTGCTGCCTTGATTCACGTGGTTCTTGGTTTTGTTTTGTTTTTTATTTTTCTGTTTCTGTTTGCGGGCAGAGGCAGTGGCACCCACGTCGGTGGGGTAGCAGTAGCAATGGTTACTATGCTAGTTTGTAGCTAATGTTGAAGCAGCCACCATGAAACAACATTGTGGCCATGATTTAGTTGTTGCTTTTGGTCCACATACACAAAGTTTTGGCTCTAGTTCAAAGTTTGGAGTTACAATCATGGAAGTTGCCGATTTGTGTGGGCAGGGGTTTAGCCAGTATGATACTAAGGGTTTAACCAGTATGGTGTTATGGGTCTCTTCCGTTGCTGGAGAGGATGTGGAGTGGTGGTCTTGTTTCTTTGTTTGTTTTAGTCTATTATTACTCTTTATGATTTTGCTTTATTTTATTTTAATTCTCAGGAAATCTTTAGGAGTTTGCTGTGTTTTTTATTTTAATTTTCAGCTGCGATATGGATCTACCATTTCTGCCATTGTGCGGTGGATCTGCAACTTTAGTCTGAGTACATGCACGTTGGGCTTCTGAATCAGGGGTTTGAGTATTTTTTGGTTTATGGGTAATTCTCTCCAAATCAAATCAACATGTTGTTGTGTTTGGTCACTGGAGATATTGTACCCATTTTGGCACTTTTGCGGCTTTGTACTTGTTCTGTTTTATCAATAAATACTATCGCTTTTTCGAAAAAAAAAACATTTTTCTATTACGATGACAAAGTAGTCGTCTATTATTTCTTAGCCAGGACATGAAACAAAATACTTGTAACAAATGTAGCTAAGACAATTGCATGGATTCATCAACACATTCGGTAGTTCCCGAAGGACTTCCGATTCATGCGTAGTCGTTCTTGTTGGAACATTGGTCGTTTTATTTTGGAGGCGAGAGCCGGACTTGTCTGAAGATGTTGCTGGGTTCATGTGTATGCATATGCATTTCCTGTTATGACATGCAGCCTTGCCCCATAGACAGTCTTCTGCAGTGTCTTTGCAGTCAGTGTTGCTCCTGCAGGGTGCAACGTAGTCATTGATATAATATCTGTGACTTGGTTGTGCACAAGTGTGGTCAACGCAAAGAGCGAAGCTTGAGGTGCATGGAAACAACTTGCAGTCATCGTTACTATTACATCTTTTGATTGGTTTGGCTGCTTTAGCTCCTACTGGTACCCTTGATAATAATGGTGCACCTGCAAAAATTACAATAGTTCAAATCAAGGGTTTTATGTATATGATGAAATCATCTATCAACTGGTTGATGTGCTAATAGAATCCCATCATTGTTGCTTGAATCGGTAGAACACAATGGGTCCACGATGTGCTAATTCAGCTCTTTCAACTGGTTTATGTGTTTGGAAAACTGGTTTTTTAGTAGTTTGAATGTTCAAGAACTTCAGCATATTGTTGAACTTTTTTTTAGAAGAGAAAATCCATTAATATTCCAAGAACAGTACAATAGGACCTGCACGTAAAACGCAACCTCATTAAAACCTTCCAAGTAAAACCATATGGGAAACCCTAGGGAGGAAAAAGAGTGCCACACATGCATTGGACTATAAGAGAGTCAGGGAATAAAGACCAAAATGAAATAACATATAGAGCACCACTACAAACTCAGCAAGACCATGCACCACAACGTAAAATTGTCAAAGAAAGACTTCTATGCACGCATAGTTCTTTGTACAATAACAAAAACATGTTGTGCATGTCAAAACAGCAAGAAGAACCACCAAACGCTATTTCCCCTAAATTCAGAACAAACAAAGCACAACTTCAAGCCCAACAAAGAGCATCCCATCAGAATGTAATACTGTCAAAGAAAAACTCCTATGCACGCATAGTTCTTTGTACAAGCCATAACAGTGAGCATTAGAGTGGAAAATGGGTTATTTGATGCAGCGGAAGTTTGAGCAAAACAAAAAGATATACGTTGAAATAAATTCCAAGCTCTGTTGATTTAAGAATACCGAGAACAAAGCAAAAGGATAGGTTTCCAAAGCTTTGTTGATTCTAAGAATTAATACCCAAAACAAGAAGAGTGTAGTTCTCAATTGTAGAGAAATCTCAATTTCATTCAATAATCATATCATCAACTTATTGCCCTCGAGTCTTCTAGCCAACCAGGTTTAATAGCCAACAGAAAATAAACGTTTGGCCCCTGGACTTCTAAACATTATTAAAGGGAGTGTAAGTAGACAAAAGATGAGTGGGAATATCAGCTCCCTTTATCAAAACATTTTCTCTAAAAAATCCACTTGCTTTGAATTACCGCTCTTAGTAAAAAAAAAGTAGCCCCCCACATCCCTCAGCCACACCAAGGGGGGGAGGTGATCTTTGCCTCCCCTCCCCTACCCTCCATCTCCCTTATTTTTCCCTCACCTCTTCCTTCTCAACCCCTCTTCCCTTTCCTTTTCCTTCTCCATTTCCTCATATGCTAGGGATTGGAGTTTTGGTTTGTGATGAGGCTTTTTGTTGCCCATATCCACGTGGATCTTGGTTTTTTTTTGTTTTTTTTGTTTTTTTTGTTTTGTTATTTTTGGTTGTTGGCATAGGCGGCGGCACCCACGTCGGTGGGGTAGCAGCGGTTGCAATTCTGCTTTGTAGCTGATGTTTGAAGCAGCCACCGGAAAACACCATTGTCGCCATGATCTAGTTATCGCTATTGGTCCACACATATAGGGTTTTGGCTCTAGTTCAAAGTTTGGAGTTACAGTCATGGAAGTTGCCGGTTTGTGTGGGCTGGGGTTTAGTTGGTGCGTCACTAAGGGTTTAGCCGATATGGCGTTATGGGTCTCTTCCGTTGCCGGAGAGGATGTGGAACGATGGTCTTGTTTTTTTGTTTGTTTTCGTCTATTATTACTCTTTAGGAGTTTGCTTTATTTTATTTTAATTCTCAAGAAGTCTTTAGGAGTTTGATGTGTTTTGTATTTTAACTTTCAGCTGCGATATGGATCTGTCGTTTCTGCCGTTGCGCGATGGATCTATATTGTTAGTCTATTACGATGACAAAGTACTCGTCTATTATTTCTTAGCTAGGACATGGAGCAAAGTACTTGTAACAAATGTAGCTAAGACAATTGCATGGCTTCATCAACATTTACATTTCCCGTCAACACATTCAATAGTTCCCGAAGGACATCTGATTCTCACGCAGTCGTTCCTGTTAGAACATTGGTCGTTTTGATTTTGGAGGCAAGAGCTGGACTTGTCTAATGATGTTGTTGGGTTCATGTGTATGCATATGCATTTCCCATTATGACATGCAGCCTTGCCCCATAGACAGTCTTCTGCAGTGTCTCTGCAGTTAGTGCTGCTCCTGCAGGGCGCAGCATAGTCGTTGATATTAATATCTGCGACTTGTCATGTGCACAAGTGGTTAACGCAAAGAGCGAAGCTTGAGGTGCATGGAAACAACTTGCAGTCATCGTTACTATTACATCTTTTGACGGGCTTGGCTGCTTCAGCTCCTGCTGGTATCCTTGATAATAATGGTACACCTGTAAAAATTACAAGAGTTTCATTTCTGTAAATACCAAAATTATATGGGAAAGAGAAATTAATTAATAGTGAGAAAGAACTCACAGATGGCCAAGCAGATGATCATCCAGCTCCTCATGGCTGCCTTCATTGGATGTTTTTCTGTATGACGTGGGATTGATGCGATTAAATTCAAGGTTTGGTTTGGTTTGCACTCTGGTAAAGTGCTATATTTATAAGGGGTACCACCCTTCACATTTGTGATTGTTTATGCCATAATCAACCGAGCATATCCAGCCCCAAAACGACTAGTGTCATGCCCGACACGCCTTCTTCCCTGCCGAAGGAAGTCACTCCTTCTTCCCTGCCGAAGGAAGACACTCTTCCAAGGCGACCAACGCCTGCCGAAGCTCCCTACTACCGAACCTAGCCTCCAGGGATACGTGTCACCACCACAACAACTTGCACAAAGTCCCACATCGAAACTTTATGCAAGCCTTCCATTTTCACCTCCCTATAAATAGGGAACAGTACCCAAGACGAAAGGGGTAACTATTTTCTCACATTTACTGTTACTTTGCTAATATTACCACAAATAACTGACTTAAGCATCAGAGAACCTTCAACATGTACCACACCGGTGTCCGAAGCTTGACGACTGTTTCTTCCCATTGTCTTCTATAGGTCACTCGATTACCGAAGGCCCTCACCTTCTTCCCTGCCGAAGACCTAAGACTTCTATCTAAGTTGACCTCCCAAAAAGAGCATCAACAGTGATAGTTTTGACTTTTAAGGCAAAAGAAATATGAGGCTATGTATATAGCAAGTCAATGTTATTAATTTCCAAATTCTGCGGTGCTTTCTTTTAGAGTGTGTTTGGTGATGAGGGAATTAAACTTCATACTTATTAACGATTCAGGATTTGGGAATCATAATCTCTAATTTCCTTGTTTGGTATCGTTAACAAGGAAAACATATGAGATTTGCTGGGAGTAATTCTTTGTTTAGATATTATATATTTCTAAAATTCCAACATAATTTTAAGAAAAGAAACTGATGTCTACAGAAATTCCAAGATGAACTCATGGGCAGGCAAAATACCAAGTTTATAAAGATCATACAAAACAATAACAATAAAGTCTTGTTGTTGTCCTTGTATTAAAATACATAAACAATTCCCTTGTCGTAAATCTGCATCCTAAGAAACAAGCTTTAATATTTTAAATGGTTGTGGCCAGCTTATTGTAAATGGCCCACATCAGCAGAGCCATAGCTGAAGACATGGAAGTCATGGAACAGAGTCCAAAGATCCTTGCAATGGCGGCGGGCTTGTTGCGGATGATCATCAACCGGAGAAAGCTAAGATTATGGAGAAGCCGAAAGCACAAAAGATGGATGGAAGGCCTTTAAATAGTATAGTCAGAATTGCTGCTTCGTTTATGTGTTCATGGGGAACTTCAATGAAAAGAGTGGTCGTTGCCAAACAAACACACAAGATGAACTCTAGTATTGTAGTGAACTGGATCGGTGGTGGTGTGATAATACCACCAGCAGAGTGATGAGGAGTGCCTTCACCGCCATATCCTTCTGCGCATGTCATTGACAGGGCAAGATCAAGGACACGTAATTTTGAAAGACGCTTGTTGGCACCTTCAGCACCCCGTGCCCTTCGGCATTTTATATTGCGACACGCAAGTCTTATGCCTTCGGCACCCTCGTGCCTAGCCCCTTCCTCTTGCGACATGCAAGCTTGGCACCTTCAGCACCCCGTGCCCTTCGGCATTTTATACTGCGACACGCAAGTCTTATGCCTTCGGCACCCTCGTGCTTAGCCCCTTCGTCTTGCGACATGCAAGCTTGGCACCTTCAGCACCCCGTGCCCTTCGGCATTTTATATTGCGACACGCAAGTCTTCTGCCTTCGGCATCCTCATGCCTAGCCCCTTCCTCTTGCGACATGCAAGCTTGGCACCTTCAGCACCCCGTGCCCTTCGGCATTTTATATTGCGACACGCAAGTCTTATGCCTTCGGCACCCTCGTGCCTAGCCCCTTCCTCTTGCGACATGCAAGCTTGGCACCTTCGGCATTTTATATTGCGACACGCAAGTCTTATGCCTTCGGCACCCTCGTGCCTAGCCCCTTCCTCTTGCGACATGCAAGCTTGGCACCTTCAGCACCCCGTGCCCTTCGGCATTTTATATTGCGACACGCAAGTCTTATGCCTTCGGCACCCTCGTGCCTAGCCCCTTCCTCTTGCGACATGCAAGCTTGGCACCTTCGGCATTTTATATTGCGACATGCAAGTCTTATGCCTTCGGCATCCTCGTGCCTAGCCCCTTCCTCTTGCGACATGCAAGCTTGGCACCTTCGGCATTTTATATTGCGACATGCAAGTCTTATGCCTTCGGCATCCTCGTGCCTAGCCCCTTCCTCTTGCGACATGCAAGCTTGGCACCTTCGGCATTTTATATTGCGACGTGCAAGTCTAACACCTTCGGCACCCCAGTGCCTAAGCTCACCTCGGCACCCCGTGCCTAAGCCCACCTTCGGCACCCCAGTGCCCAAGCTCACCTTCGGTACCCCCGTGCCTGAGCTCACCTTCGGCACCTCCATGCCTAGGCACATTGCCTTGCGACATGCAAGCTTGTGCATTTGGCAAACCACTCTGCCTTCGGCACCCTTGTGCCTTTAACATCCACTTTGCCTTCGGCACCCCCGTGCTTAAACACATCTCTTGCAACATGCCTCCAACACCTCCCCGTGCCTAAGCCCACCTTCGGCACCCTGAGCCTAGGCACATTACCTTGCAACATGCAAAGATTTGTATCGCCTTCGCCATCCCAACTCCAAATTATGTCAGTATCCAAGAGACCTAGCCCCCTTCCGAAGGCTCAGCTCCAAAACAAACTCCTAAGGCCAAGCTGAGTACTCAGGCCTAGCCCTATCTTGAGCAAAACAGGCTCAATAAAAGCCATGGATGACCCTTACCAATCGGCACCTTGGTCCCTCGCCTAGCCCAACACTCAGGCCTAGCCAAATCTGCAGCTTGGCTCCTTGCGAAGCCTAGCCTCCTTCCAAATTCCAAAACTCCCAGCTTCTAGATCTCCCAGCCCCTAGACACTCATGTCAGCCCAAACTATAACTAGACTCCTTGCCGAAGCCCTTGCGGCCCAGCCCTTGCTAAAAGCCCAGGCTAAACCCACATGACCTGGCTCTTCCTAAAATGCCCAGCTCTCCTGTCGAAACATTAAAAGGCCAGCTCTTGATGTTGGCTCCAAATCCATGCCGAAGCCTCAAAAGCCAAGCCCGTGTGGGACTCTATTTTTCTCTCCACGCTCCCTACCGTTCGGCAAGGAAGCTAAACCCTCAAGCTTTGCTCCCTTACCAAAGCAAATGGCTGACTTAGCCACCAAAAACAAAAAAAAAAAAACAAAAAAAAAAAAAAAAAAAAAAAGAAGGAAGTTTTTGAAACTGCCGAAGGTTACATGCAGAATCAACTTGAGGAGGACTTGGCTCCTTGGCTCCAGCCAACCAAAAAAAAAAAAAAAGGGGAACTAACCTGGAGGAAACCACCTTTTCTCCTCTCACTTCCTTTTCCTCAAAGCTCAAGTGTGAGTCCTTCTCCAGTCCAAACTCTTATTTATAGATCCTCAAAAGGTACCAGCCTTGGGCCATGAGAATACCCTAGCACCTTTTTCATTTTCCCTCCCAAATCTCTTACACAGTTTGAACTTCAAAAAAAAAAAAAAAAAAAAAAAAAAAAAAAACTGCCGAACGGTAGGAAGCATGCAGAAGCAATTTGAGGGGTGATTGCTTGGCTGACCTAGCCACAAAAAAACAAAAAAAAAAACAAAACAAAAAAAAAACAAAAAAAAACAAAAAAAAAAAAACTGCCGAACGGTAGGAAGCATGCAGAAGCAATTTGAGGGGTGATTGCTTGGCTGACCTAGCCACAAAAAAAAAAAAAAAAAAAAAAAAAAAAAAAAAAAGCCTAAACATCTAGGCCATACTTTTGAAGCTTGACGCAACTTCTAGGTTGCCAACTTGGGGGACTAGGGAATGCCCTACGACTCACACTAACCTAGGAATGCTCGGTCATAATTATGCAAAAACTTACAAGTTCCCAACCCAGAAGTTACTTCTTGACCGCGAACTTGGGGGACTACTGTTTACACCATAATTAACCGAGCATGCCCAGCCTTAAAACAACTAGCACCAAGGCAGACTTGCCTTCTCCCCTGCCGAAGGAAGACACTCTTCCAAGGTGCCAGACACCTGCCAAGGCTCCCGACTGCTGAAGGTCCTAATTGCTGAACCTAATCTCAAGGACACGTGTCGCCACCACAGCGCTTGGACATAGTCCCACATCGGAAATCTACACAAACCTCCCATTTTCACTTCCTTATAAGTGGGGAACAATACCCTGGTAAAAGGGGGAACTGAATTCTCACTCTTACTGTTACTCTGTCAAAATTACCACTTATAGCTGACTCAAGCATCGGAGAGCCTTCGGCCGGCACCACATCGGTGTCCGAAGCTCAACGACTGTTTCTTCCACTTTGTCTTTTGCAGGGTACCTAGCTACTGAAGGTCCTAGCCACCTAAACTGCTGAAGACCCAAGTCTTTTACCTAAGTTGACCCTCTCCCAAGAAGAGCATCAACAACGCTTGTGCATGCATATTTTTATAGTACTTGGGCATGGGCAATGTCATGGAAATAAGGCAGCATCTTCCAGAAAATTAGAAAGTAACTTGAGAAGTTTTGTTTGATGTTGATATGTTCATGAGCTGGAAGAGTATGGCTAGGAAGCTGCTGTGAAATTGGGGAAAGGAAATGTAGGAGAAATTATATCAGAAGAAAAAGGCAAAGGTGTCTTCTTTTGCTGGGAAAAAACAAAGGCAAAGGGGTCGGTCAATCAATCCCTTTTTTTTTTGTCGAAGGTCGGTCAACCAATCTAGCTATGAGGTTTTAGACCCACCACCGAAAGATTCCAGAACGGAAATATTGGATAAGTACTCGTAAAAGTTTTGGATGGGAAGCCTGAGTGCAGGGTATAGGTTTGGCCAAAATAATCATGCTACTTAACAAATTGAAGATAATAGATCTAGATGTGAAATGTATATTGAAGTAATTACAACTCGAGAAATTTATAATAAAACTTATTTCTTGCCTTGAATTTATAAATACTAAAATCTTTAAATTGAAGAAAAAAAAATCCAAAAAGAGTCGGTTGTAACAATTTTTTTTAATTTGAATAATACGTGAAATATCACTATTATCCTTGTATTATAATTTTTTAAACGAAAAAAAAAAAATATATATATATATATATATATAATAATGGCATTGTTGTAATTTTAAAGTTTTTCAAGGCTTTTATGTATATATATTCAGTCAATTTGAAAAGTCAAATGAGTTTTTTCTAAGATTTTGGGTATTGTCGAGTTTTTCAATATCTTAGACCCCACACTATTTATGGGATCCAAACATAATGTTAGCAGTTTAGGTAAGCAAGAAAAGTGATGGGCCAAGACAAGGTTAGTCGGTCGGTCGGTGACCCTTCTGAATACCGTTGAGAAAAGTAAGTGAAGGAAATTAAGGAAGATTCAATGTTCACACCCCATGATGACCTGCAGCATGTTAATTAGTGGGATCAATTGAGTCACCATTTCTCTTCACTCTGAAACTTTTGAGAAAAATAATGGCTCCCCATGTTTCTTGTGTTCTCTTTGCCTCATTATAAAAGGAAAAGAGACACAAAACATTGCATGCACTTGAAAGGGAACACTAAAACGTCTATGCAATATGCTGGTGTTCCCTTATTAATTTCCATGACTTCTCCAAGCTCTCCACCATTATTTTCCCTTGTCACAACAATCAAGCTTGCATTCTATAATGTACTGTCCTGTTTCTGGCCTCGTTCAGAGGCTCCACCAGTGAGAACCCTGGCTTGTTCCACAAGAATAATGAGTTACAGGGTGCTCGAAAGCCGATGGAGCTGGTCTGGTCATCAAGCAGTGGATTGCTTACCAATTTATCTCCATGGTTGTCAAATTGAGGTGCAAAGTTACCAATCAAAGGCTCCACTTAGCTTGGGGAAGACAGTCCTCGGTCTCACATTCCAGGCCATTGTTGGCTTGACTCTTGCATCTAATCCAGGCCAACCTGATCAGGATCAGGATCAGCCACATTTGCTGGCCTTGCATATGGTTGGAGTGGCTATGGTGATTGCTTTTGCAGCTTGTTTCTCTGCCATTTTTCTAACGCGTGCCTATCCAAGGGCTGCAAGCCTCATTGAAAATTTTGGGTCTGTTTCTGCTGCGCTGGGGTTTTTCCTAATGACAAGTATTTTCCTCTCAAGTATCTTCATATGGATTTGCTGGCTAGCGTGTGCTTTTTCCTTGCTAGCATTTACCTTAGCCTTAACCCTTAAGTCTTAACTACTTACATAGTTTAGTACTGTTTAGTCGTGTATAGTAAACTGCCATTGTTTGATACCAAAAAGGAAAAAATCCCAAAAAAACCAAAAAGTCCAAAAACCCAAAACCCAAATTTTTTTAATTCCACCTGTGACATTCAACAAACCAGCCATTACTCTGTTTAGATTACTATTTACTCCGTATTTATTCTAAATTAAGTATCGGAGAGCCTTCGGCCGGTGTCACACCGGTGCCAAAGGGCTTACCGACCGTTCCTTGTCTTGCAGATTGTTTGCTCTCCCGAAGCTCATTCAAGGCCGAAGGTGACAACATCACTAAGTTGGGCCTAGAAGTGTTGAACCAGTTTTGAGCATCAACACCTTAGCCTTAACCCTTAAGTCTTAACTACTAGATAGTTTAGTATTGTGTAGTAGTGTATGGTAAACTGCCATCGTTTGAAACCACAAAAGAAAAAATCCCAAAAAAACAAAAAAGTCCAAAACCCAAAAAAAAAAAAATATTTGGCTCAGCCAAAAATTTTAACTCCGCCTGTGTCATTTTTTGTACTTTACACAGCCGGTCCCAAGCCCGGACAAAAAGGAGGAGGGTTTCTGATACACAGCCAACTGAGTAAGGATGTAACTTTGAATGAAATTTTTATATATGGTGAAATTTGTCCATATTGCTTTCTATAAATGAAATTTTATTCCCTGGTTTGCTTTGGAGAGCGAGCGAGCATATTCTGCCTTTTATTCGTTAGAGAGCCATTTCATTAGAAAACATTACACCCTTGGAATAACTTGAGCAAAGAATTAATAAGAATTGTATCAGCGTTGAGGGGTTGGGGCAAAGAATGGGAAAAATAGAAAGGAGGAAAATTGACCAAAAAGAAAAAGGAGTCAATAGGTCCCGAGCTTTTTGACCCCTACCAAAGCAAAGAATATCTGTTCAGTTCATGCTAAAATGGAGCCATGAACTTATTTGGAACAAGGACATATGGAAACGTCTATGAGAAGAATCACCCATTTCTCTAGAATTCTCTTTCCCTTCTTATATAATGAAAATGGAGAGAAGCTCCGAGTGTGTTTCTTTTTGTTTGTTTTGTTCTTTTGGTGGTTTGGTTTCCTGTTCTTTTTTTTTAGTTCTTTGGTTTGTTTTTGTCTGTCCTGTTTGTGTGGTTGGGTTTGGCTCCCCTTTGGGCCTTTGCCGGTTGGCTTATATGATATCTTTGTTGACCAAAAAAAAAAAAAAAACAAGTCTTTACGTGTATTTTTGTGTCATGCCATTTAATTTACATCCAAGGCCTTCAAATGATCCACCATTTCCGTTCCCCACAGCAATCAAGCTGGCTTTCCGCCATGCTTGTATGGTTTTATCTCGATTAATACCAGCTGTTTCACCGAACTTGTGTTCCATCATAAGAGTAAGGTGTCTCACCGTATCACAGAGGAGGTCCAGAGCATTAGATGACCTACCTGTTTACATAAGTGCAATTGATATGGAAATGCAAAATAGCCCAGCCCCCACAACCCCAGCCTTCTTTGCCACTCAATTGATATTGTGCAGTTGAGTCTTCTTTGCCACAACCCCAGCCTTCTCATTCATCTAATAACTCTTCTTCTGCATGGTCAAGTCCATCCTCCACTTCTTCATCTTCTGTCTTGCCTAGCGTACATGATGATCCGATGCTCCCAATTTTCACAGATGCACAGTTAGAGGTGATCCTTCCTCTTGCAGCTTCATCTTCACTGCTGCATTGTGCACCACAGTCTCCTACGCAGCTACACACTGCAAGATCTATGAACACTCATCCTATGGAAACTCGATCCAAAGCTGGTATTGTACAACCTAAGCTATTTCCAGAGTTCTCTAGTTTCCATACGCAGCTAGCTACCATTACGGAACCAGATACTCCCTCTCATTTTAGACAAGCTATTGGTCACCAGCCTGACAACAAGTCATGACCGAAGAAATTCAAGCTCTTGATCAACAAGGAACCTGGACTCTTGTTCCTCCTCCTACAGATACGAACATTGTGGGCTGTAAATGGATTTTTAAAATCAAAAGGCATGCGGATGGCACTATCTCTCGCTATAAAGCCAGATTGGTAGCTCAGGGATTCAGTCAAGAATATGGATTGGATTATGACGAAACCTTCGGTCCAGTGGTATGCCTTACAACAGTACGACTCATTCTTAGTTTGGCTGTCAATTTTCAGTGGGAATTACGGCAGTTAGATGTGAAAAATGCTTTCCTTCACGATGACCTTCAAGAAGAGGTGTTTATGAAGCAACCTCAGGGATTTGTCGACTCTCAATATCCTGATTACATGTGTAAGCTTCAGAAATCCTTTACGGACTGAAACAAGCGCCTCGTGCATGGAATGCTAAATTTACAAGCTATTTACCTACCTTAGGGTTCTCAGTTTCACACTATGATCCCAGCTTGTTTGTGAAGAAAACTGCCTCTGATGTTGTCATCTTATTACTCTATGTCGACGACATCATAATCTCAGGTTCCAATCCAACTTTAGTGACCTCTGTTATTCAAGCACTTGGCGAAGTGTTTGAACTTAAAGATTTGGGAAAGCTCAAATACTTCCTCAGTCTTGAGGTGCAATATCAGCTCGGGGGTAAGGTCTTTGTTAATCAGGCCAAATATGCTCGAGACCTCATAAAAAAGGCATCTATGGATACATGTAAGCCTTGTAGCACCCCTTCTAAACCTCACCGCCAGGTCTTAAAGGATGAAGGTATCCCTCTTTCCGATCCTACACTCTTTCGAAGCATTGTAGGTGCTTTGCAATAATTAACGTTCATGAGACCAGACATTGCTTTTGCTGTCAACACAGTCTGTCAATTTATGCGTAGTCCTATAGATATTCACTTTAGCCTCATTAAACGAATCATCAGGTACTTGCAAGGAACATTGCATTTTAGTGTTACTTTTACTCCAAGATCCATGGTCTTATTTGGCTATTGTCATGCGGATTGGGCTGGCGACCCCAATACACAGGGTATGTTGTTTTTCTTGATTCCAATCTGATATCTTGGTCCTCCAAGAATCAAGCATCTGTCTCTCGCAGCTCTAAAGAAGCGTAAATATCGAGCTCTTGCTCACTGTGCTGCAGATATCTCTGTTCCCACGGATGAACAAGTTGCTGACATTCTGACCAAAGGTCTTCACAGCCCGATATTCACTAAACATCGCTCCAATCTTAGCCTTGGTTCTCCCCCAGCTGAGCTTGAGGAGGGGGGGGGGGGGGGGGGGGCGGTGTTAATAGTTTTTTTGCTGAGGTGTGTTGAATGAGCTGGAGTGGTCACGTGCCTCTCAGTATATAACACGTGAGTGTTAGTTAGGCTACTTAGAGGAGAAGAAAGTCAGTTAGGCCCTGTTTGGGATTGCTTTTTTTCGTCAAAAACCTGCTTCACTTTAAAGTTAAGCAGTTTAAGGTGTTTGGTAAAAATAAAATATCCCGATTATTTTAAAAGCAATGGCCTTTTGACAGCAGCTTTTAAAAGCAGACTCTGGGTTGCTTTTCAAAGCTGCTTTCAAAAGAAGCTGAGATGAACATTTAATGAATTTGTTTAATTCCCAAAATACCATCATTCATTTTTAAAAATGACACCACCTCCACTTCCACATCCAACTCCACCAATTGCACCACCACATTCATTATCTCCACAACCACCGCCACCACCACCACCACCACATCCTCCACCACCACCACCACCACCACTGCCACCACCTTCTCCACCTCCACCACCACCATCACCACAACCACCACCTCCTTCAAAACCTCTACATCCACCACCACCTCCACAACCAGCACCACCACCACCACCATGCTGCCACTACCACCACCACCTCCACCACCGCCATCCCCACCACCACCACTACCACAACAACCAACTCCACTTTCATCACCACCTCCACTTCCACATCCAACTCCACCACTTGCACCACAACCACCACTAGCACAACAACCAACTCCACCTTCATCACCACCTCCACTTCCACATCCAACTTCACCACTTGCACCACCACATTCACTACCTCCACAACCACCGCCACCACCACCACCACATCCTCCTCCTCCACCTCCTCCACCACCACCACCTCTCCACCTCCACCTCCACCTCCACCACCACCACAACCACCACCTCCTCCAAAATCTCCACATCCACCACCACCTCCACAACCAACACTACCACCACCACCATATGCCACTACCACCACCACCACCACCACCTCCACAATCGCCATCCTCACCACCACTACTACCACAACAACCAACTCCACCTTCATCACCACCACCACCTCCACTCCATCAGTACCACTACCACCACATGATTAGTACATAGCACTTTTAACATCCTGTCTATTTTAGTCATTATTAACAGTTACAACAATTTTATATTAAAATTTACCAAACGGTTTTGACACTGCTTTTTGTACTAACAGCACTTTAAAAATATTGTTTACCAAACATGGAGCTGCTTTACTTTACAGCTAATTATTTTTAAAGCACAGCAGAAGCAACTTTGTTTAAAAGTGACAGCAATCCCAAACTAGGCCTTAGTTATATAAAGACGAGCTTAGGCTTTGCTTAAGCTAAGAGAGATTGTAACATATTTTGGATAATAGAAATATACAGAGCTCTTTTCTCTCTCTCTCTCTCTCTCTCTCTCTCTCTCTCTCTCTCTCTCTCTCTCTCTCTCTCTCTCTCTCTCTCTCTAAAACCAAAACCTAGATTTCTTTTCACCATGGTTAACAGCTTTGACCTTGGCTACACAAAACTCATTGTCTTCGGGGCAAGCTCAAGAGCAGCCTCCTCTGCTTAACCTGAAGATCGCTAAGGTATCCTTCGTTATTGCTTTTGCAGCTTCTTTTACTGGGATATTTCTGCAGCATGCCAGTCCAAGGGCTGCAAAGATTGTTGAGATAATTGGATCTTTTTTTAACTGCAATGGGGTTCTTTGTGATGACCAGTCTGTTCCTCTCAAGGAAGTACTTCACATGGATCAATTGGCTTGCTTGTGCATTTTCCATGCTAGCCTCCATTACAGCATTATTTAGATGATTTTATAAGCTGCAAAACCTCCACAATGGTGATTTTGTGGAGGCTTGCGGCTTATGTACACAATTTAATGGCACCTCTGATATTTCTGTCATGGTAACTCAACTATGACAGGGTTGAGTACAATCTCTCCAGTTTACTTTATACACGTTAATCCAATAGAAAGCAACCACTTTGACCCTTACAATTGGTCATAGCAGTTGTGACATGATAACTCTGCCTGTATTGTGTCTCAAGTCCGATCTTTTACACAGCCGGTCCCAAGCCCGGATGAAAGAGGAGGGTCATGTCACACAAATACCATTGGAGCTGAATTACATATCAAAATTCGGATCGAGCTCACTTCAAAATGTAAGTCATCATACTTCAAAATTTGAGTACTTCAACAACAATTATATCCAAGCTAGATAAATCCTTTGTTAGTTCTTTTTTATTAAGTTGATCTTCATACATGAAAATGCAGTCAATTATCTTACGCAGCTAGAAGCTTGAGACTATTTTCTTGCATATGTTCTTGCAATTTTGCAAACCAAGAGCAAATTGTTCGCTAATTATTTTGCCTTAGTTTGCATTGCTGCTTGATGCAGATGGCTGTGCAGCAGCTGAAAGGTTCTCATGAATGCTTGAGCCCAAGGAACCATTTCTTTCTAGAGTTCATTCATCTAGAGTTTGTTTAGCTACCAAAAAGATGTTTGGGGCAGTCTTCCATTTCCTTTGGCCTAGAAGATGTTGAACATATAAGAAGAGTTAAATTTCTGGCATACTTGCTCTGTTATTACGCATTGTATTTGAGAGGATGCCCTGTTTTTCCCCTTTATGATTTTCATTTCTCTGTTATTTCCGGAAGCTGATGCTCAAATGTACACCACTCAATTCTTATAAATCTTGTCAGCTTTTTAAGATACAGAGTGATCCAACCATTGCTTGAAATTAAGGCACGAAAGAAAGAAAGAACGATGGATTTTATTCCTTAAAAGAAAGATTACAGCCTTATCAACCACCGTACTAATTTGAAATTGCACCTAGCTTTATTAGTTTTTTAGCTAGGAGATCAAACAAAGTTACTTATAACAAATATAGCTATGACTATGCATGGCTTCATCAACACGAGTTTATGAATTTGCATTGTCCATTCTCGCTAACACTCCCCCTCAAGTTGGAGCAAAGACGTCACACATACCCAACTTGTCAAGCGAGTTGAGAAAGATACTTGTAGAAATAGCTTTCGTAAGAACATCGGCTAACTGGTACTCAGAACGGATGAACGGAAAGGAAACAATCTCCGCATCCAACTTTTCTCTAATGAAATTTCGATCAACTTCCACATGCTTTGTACGATCATGTTGTACAGGGTTATGAGCAATTGCAATCGCAGCCATATTGTCACAATATAAATCCATGGGTTTCTTAGGCCCAAAACCAAGGTCTCTCAACAATCTCCTTAACCATAGTAATTCAGATACACTATGGGTCATTCCCCGATACTCGTCCTCAGCACTAGATCGAGACACCACCTTTTGTTTCTTGCTCCTCCACGTAACAAGATTGCCACCAACAAACATAAAATACCCAGATGTCGAGCGCCTATCTGTAGCTGAACCAGCCCAATCAGTATCTGTGTACCCTTCCACATCTGTATGACCATACTTGGAAAACATTAACCCCTTGCCAGGAGTCCCTTTGATGTATCTCAAAATACGTGTCACGGCACCCATATGATCTTCACTAGGTGAGTGCATAAACTGACTCACTACACTTACTGTATACACAATATCAGGATGTGTATGAGCCAAATAAATTAATTTTCCCACAAGCCTTTGACAGCGCTCCTTATCAGTAGGAGCTTGATCATGATACAACCCCAACTTGTGATTCTGTTCACTTGGAGTATCAATGGGTTTACAATCCAACATTCCAGTTTCTGCAAGCAAGTCCAAAACATACTTTCTTTGGGACAGAAAAATACCATGCTTAGATCTGGCAACTTCAATCACAAGAAAGTATTTCAAGTCACCTAATGATTTCATCTCAAATTCAGACGCAAGATATTTCTGAAGACTCTGTATTTCTACCTGATCATCTCCAGTTACAATCATATCATCAACATAAATTATTAAAGCTGTCAATTTACCTCTGCGATGTTTCAGAAACAAAGTATGATCGGAGTTACTTTGTACATACCCAGATTTCCTCATAGCTGTAGCAAACCTCCTGAACCAAGCTCTTGGAGACTGCTTTAATCCATACAATGATTTCCGTAGCTTGAACACCATACCCTCCTTGGAGGTCACAAGGATACCTGACGGAGGATCCATGTATATTTCTTCTTTGAGGTCACCATGGAGAAATGCATTCTTGACATCAAATTGTAACAGTGGCCAATCATGATTAGCAGCTAAGGACAAGAGTACGCGTACAGTGTTGAGTTTGGCTAATGGAGCGAAAGTCTCCGTGTAATCCACTCCATAGGTCTGAGTATACCCTTTTGCTACCAATCTTGCCTTGTAACGGTCAATAAAACCATCAGCCTTATGCTTCAAAGTAAACACTCATCTGCACCCAACTGCCTTTTTTCCTTTTGGTAAAGGAACTAACTCCCAAGTAGCATTCTTGTTCAAGGCTTCCATCTCAATATGCATTGCATCTACCCAGTTTTGATCAGATAGAGCATCCTGCAACTTAGTTGGCACACATACACTAGATAATTGACACAAATATGATGCATATGACTTAGATAAACGATGAGTTGACATATAATGGTTAATGGGATATTTGGACTTGGCATGTATATCAGGAGAATATTGTACTTTAGGTTTCCCACGGGTAGTGCGTGGGGGCAATGAATAAGTAGGCACATCACTAGAAAGTACCTCATTATCACGAGTTGATTGGGGCAGTGGCAGGGCAGAGGGGGGTCCTGTATCAATTTCATATGTGCGAGAGTCGCTAGTATCACTGTTATGTCCTTCTGAGAGAGGCTCGAAAAATTCCAAAATATCACCGGGCGACCGATCGTGACATTCTTGGCGACCGGTCGTGTCATTCGTATCGTCATTGTCGTCGCTCATCGAGGCAGGCGAATGGTCGCTTTCAGGCAGATTCGTTAGCGACCGGTCGCTCACTTCTATGCGACCGGTCGTTTTCCTCCATGCGACCGGTCGCTTCCTATTCGCCAGAAATTCCTTCTTCAGGTCTAATATCTTCCACATTTTCTACTCCGAAACTTTTCAATTCACTCCCCATCTCCCCCTAAATTGAAGAGGAGGGGGAAACATAATAGGGTACTTCTTCATGAAAGGTGACATCCAAAGTAACATGTACCTTTTGAGTAGGCGGGTGATAGCACTTATAACCCTTCTGAGTAGTAGAATAGCCAATGAAGACGCAACAGAGAGCACAAGGATCAAGTTTACTCCGTTGATGGGAGTAGACATGAACATAAGCAACACACCCAAACACATTCGGAGGTAACTTAGAGACCGAAACCGGAGGAGTATGGGCACACAACACATCAAGCGGAGTCTTGAAATCAAGGACCCGACTAGGAGTACGGTTAATCAAGTAGGCCGCAGCCAAGACACCATGTCCCCAAAGATGATGGGGAACATACATATCCAACATAAGAGAGCGGGCAACTTCAAGTAACTGACGATTCTTCCTTTCAGACACGCCATTCTGTTGAGGAGTGAATGGAGTGGTAGTTTGGTGAATAATACCGTGATCACGAAAGAACTGGTTCAAGGTTTGATTCACATATTCACCGCCATTATCAGTCCGAAAGACTTTAACATGAGCATGAAACTGAGTAGACACCATGACACAAAAATCAGGAAGAATAGAGGCAACATCATGTTTATTCTTCATCAAATACACCCATGTTAAGCGAGTGCAGTCATCAATAAACATAACAAACCAACGAAAAACATGAGAAGTCACACGAGCAGGACTCCATACATCAAAATGGACTAACTCAAAAGGCAAAGCAGCTTTATTATTACTTAAGGAAAAAACAGTACGGTGACTCTTGGCCATTACACAAGTCTCACATTTGAAGCTAGACTCATCACAGGAGTGGAATAAAGATGGAAGCAGACGATGCCATAACCAAATTTGTTGTTTGTCTTTGACACTGCAACGTTGAACAGTATTAACGACACGATCACGAACTAGTGCAGAAGCTAATGTCAAATAATACAACCCCCCTATCCGTTTACCATGCACAATCACCTCGTGAGTCTTGAGATCCTGAAAAGAGCAATGGGTAGGATAGAAAGTAGCAGAAGCATTAAGTGTATCAAGTAAGCGACCAACAGATAACAAGTTACAATGGATATTGGGAACTAATAACGCACGAGATAAGGACAGAGTTGGGGTGAAAGAAATGGTGCCCTCGCCAGTAATTGGAGAGGGTAAACCATTAGCACTAGTTATGTATGGGTCACGGGTGTTACTAGACAACTCATCAAAAAATTTAGCATCATAAGTCATATGATCAAAAGCACCAGTGTCAATTATCCAAGTATTGGAGCCAGTACCTGGAATAGAGTCAGAAACACGCAAATTTGCAGCAGCAGCAGCAGCACCAACAATGGAATTATCACCCATGATTGTAGCAGAAACTCAACAAATCACGCAGAGTATACAACAGAACACAGCACAAACACAATATGGCAGATGCACGAAGACAACAGAGGCACAAACACAGTAAAAGCAGATGCACGAACACAGTAGAGGCACACAGTAGAGGCACGAACACGATAGAGCACACAGCGAAACACGGCAAAGGCACAGACACAAGAACCTTAAAAGAAATTAGGGCACACAGTAGATCACGGGTGGGCACAACACACATAGGTCACCAGAAACTAGGCTCTGATACCAAGTCAAATAATATGGTAGAATATTTTCAGATGTATTTCATTTTCCGAAAGGAGGTATTTATAATACAAGGTTACAAACCCTAGTAGGGTCAAACTGGGAAAAACAAGTGGAATCCTAATTACATAATATCTATATAAAAGGAAATAAATAAAATAATATCCTAATAGAATAGGATATCTCTCGCTAACACATTCACGCATTCGATAATTCTGAAAGTACATGAAATTTCTGTGCAGTCGTTCCTACTGGAACATTGGCTATTTTGATCTTGCAGGCCACGCAAGACGCATTTGCATTGCCCATCAACACATTCGATATTTCCGAACGTACATGAAATTTCTGTGCAATCGTTCCTACTGGAACATTAGCTATTTTGATCTTGCAGGCCACGCGAGTTTACGCATTTGCATTGCCCATCAACACATTCGATATTTCCCGAAGGACATTTAATTCCTATCTGGAACATTGGCTATATTGATCCTGTAGGGTATGCAAGTTTATGCATTTGCATTGTCCATAAACACATTCGATCGTTCCTGAAGGACATTTAATTCCTATGCAGTCCTTCCTTCGGGAACATTGCCTATTTTGACCTGGCGGATCACTCACGGTTACGCATTTGCATTGCCCACCAACACATTCGATAGTTCCTGAATGCCATATAATACCTGTGCAGTCATTCTTACTGGAACCTTCGCTATTTTGATCTTGCAGGGCACGCGAGTTTACGCATTTGCATTTCCCATCAACACATTCGATAGTTCCCGAAGGACACCCAATTCCTGCACAGTCATTCCTTCTGGAACATTGGTTCTTTTGACTTTTCTGGACATGCCTGTCTACGCATTTGCATTGCCCATCAACACATGCGATAGTTCCCTTAAAACATATGGTTCCTGCACATTCATTCTTATAGGAACATTGGTCATATTGGTTTTGCATGGCAGGGCCAGACTCCTCTGTGACTTGGCATGTGCACAAGTGGTTAACGCAAAGAGCAAAGCTTGAGGTGCATGGAAACGACTTGAAGTCGTCGTTACTATTACATCTTGTGACGAGCTTGGCTAATTCAGCTCCTAATGAGAATAAGGGTGCACCTGCAAAAATTACAAGAGTTTCATTTTAATGACATTTCTGTAAATACAAACATTTTATGGGGAAAGAGAAATTAATTAATAGTAGTGAGAAAGAACTCACAAATGGCCAAGAAGATGATCCAGCTCATCATGGCTGCCTTGATTAGGTGTTTTATTGTGTGTCACCTGGGATCCATCGATGTGATCAATTTGAAGGTTTGCTTTGCTTTGCACTGTAGTAAAGTAATCCCTTTGCCCTATATTCATAGGGGTACCCTTACCCTTCACATTTCTGATGTGCTGTCTTTTATAGTGTGTTTGGTGATGGGGAAATTATACTTTATATTTAGCGAGATTCAAAATTTGGGATTAAGAATCTTTTATTTCCTTGTTGGTTATATTAACAAGGAAAAGAATATGAGATTTACTGGGAGTAATCTTTGGTTTAGATATTATTTATAAAATCCCAATACAATTTAAAGAAAAGAACCTGATCTCTTGAAATATATGAGAAAAGATTTGGTTTATATGGATTTTCTTTGACTTATTTAACTAATTAAGAATAAAACATCTTTTGCTGTCAAAAGGAATATCCTTTAATATCCTTTCAAAGGATCCAACACTATGACATATTAGTGAGATCCATCATAATCATCCAATGGTAAGCTTGACATGATTTTATTAGCGAGGCAACATGTTAGTCTTTGAGTATTTTGGAAAGTGATCAGGCTCTTCTTTTTTTTTTTCTTCATCTAAAGGCGATAGAATTTTATAGATAATTACGGATGAAACAAGCACAAAAAAGTCAGACTATGTCCTAGAGGATTAGGCGAGCATCTCTACACATAAGGGCGTGATAATCGTCATACTACCTAAGTAGCCTACCCTCTCAACCGCTAGAGGGAGAAGGAACCTTACCTCTTATTAGTAATTGATCAAATTATTTCCTCCACAGTATGTGAACAAGTAAGGAACAGTCATAGCAGCTAAAAGGTTCTCATGCATGCTTGAGCCAAAGGAAGGAAGGAACCATCTCTAGAAAGAAAGAGATAGTTCGTGTGAAGTGTTTTATAGCTATCCTATCAATGAGATGTTTGGGGCAGCCTCTCCATTTCCTTCGGACTAGAAGATGTTGAACATATTGCATTTGACAGGATGCTCTGTTTTTCCTTTCTCATGGTTAAACAGATTGATCGATAAAAACCATATTTTAAAGACATTTTGTGTATTATTCCATTGAGAAAGATTACAGCCACTTACCAAACCACCTTACTAATTTGAAATTGCACCTAGCTTTATTAGCTAGGAGATCAAACAAAGTACTTAAAATAAATGTAGCTAAGACCATGCATGGCTTCATCAACGCCGGTTTTCGCATTTGCATTTCCCATCAACACATTCGATAGTTCCCCAAGGACACCCAATTCCTGCACAGTCATTCCTACTGGAACATTGGTTCTTTTGGTTTTGCATGGCAGAGCCAGAATCCTTTGCGACTTGGCATGTGCATAAGTGGTTAACGCAGAGAACAAAGTCTGAGGTACATGGAAACGCCTTGCAGTCATCGTTACTATTACATCTTTTGAGGATCGTGGCTGCTTCAGCTCCTGTTGAGAATAATGGTGCACCTGCAAACATTACAAAACTTTCATTTCTGTAAATACAAACATTATATGGGAAAGAGAAATTAATTAATGCTGGTGAGCAAGAACTCACAAATGGCGAAGAAGATGATCATCCAGTTCATCATGGCTGCCTTCATTGGCTGTTTTACTGTGCGTCACCTGGGATCTATATGTGATGAATTTGAAGGATTGCTTTGCTTTGCACTGTAGTGAAGTGATCCCCTTGGCCAATATTTATAGTGTTGGAATTTTTGTGATTATTTCAAAATACAATATATTTGTTATTATTACTATCTTTATTGAATTGAAATTTTAAATGTGTATTAAATGGTGATTTTTAATTCTTTTAAAGTTGAGATTTCAAAACTTTTTCCTTTTGTATAACGTGTTCTATTTGATAGTATTAATTGCTTTAATCTCTTTTGGCAGTTTTGTTTTGGCTATGATTTGATTGTACATTAATTTGATATATTCAGATTTGGAATACAATTTAAGGAAAGGAACACGATCTCTTGAAATATTTGGGAAAATATTTGGTTTATATGGATTTTCTGGATTTTCTTTGACTTATTTGACTCATTAAGAAAAAAAAACATCCTTCGTTGTCAAAAAGAATATTAAAAACACCACGTATCAAAATGGAATAATAGTGAATCTCCCTAATAAAAACACCCTTTAACAGGAAGAATTTTTTGAGTATTTTTGGAAATTTATCAAGCTCTTATTAATAATTGATTAAATTAGTTTTTCCTTCTTTTTTTTTTTACAAGAAAAATAAATTGAAATTTTCTTTCTAGAAAAATCGCTTTTATTATAAAGACGTTGAAATTTTCATAAAAAATCAAAGTGCTTCTTGGAAAAGCACTTAGGAGTGCTTCTTGGAAAAGCACTTAGGAGTGCTTCCTAAATAAGCACATGACAGGTGCTTCTCCAAAAGGCGCTTCTAAACTTTTCTGCCAAATGCTGTCAGAAGCACTTTTAGTTGTCAGAAAGCACCTAAACTATTTATATATATATAAAGGACTTGCCCAGCGCCTAGGCGCCACGTGTTAAAACGGTAAAGCCGGGCAGCTATACTATTTATAAAAAATAAATTTAAAAAAATCGGGTGTCGCGCGTGGCTATATATGTATATATAAACAACCCGCCCAGTGACTAGGTGCCACATGTCAAAAACGTAAAGCCAGGCGGCTGTACTATTTAAAATATAAAATTAAAAAATTAAAAAAAAGGAAAAAACCGAGTATAGCCGAACGACAATATGATGTTTTAAAAAAATTTAAAAATCCAAGTATAGCCGAACGGCTATACCATTTTCTAAATTTTTTATAATTAAAACCGAGTATAGCCGGGTGGCTATCCTATTTATAGATATTGATTTGCTAGTTTCAAAATCCCCATCTTGCATTTTTGTTACAGCAAGTAAGAAATCTTAACCTCTCACATTCATTAATAGTTAGTAAAATACGGAACGGGAAAAAAAAAAAGAATAAAATACGTATGTGTTTTATTCGGCAAAATTTTGGCACATTACAACTTAAAAGTTCAGCCACTGTATTATATTTTAAGGTAAATTATTTACATTTTTAATATATATATATATATATATATATATATATATATATATATCAGTTATTCTCTTATCCGGATGTCCGCACATTATTATCGTGCGGATCCTATTGTAAACGGGCAGTAAAACAGAGAGGGGTAGTACAAAATACACGGCGTCCGCACGATAATAATGTCCGGATGTCCGCATAAGAGAATTTCTGATATATATATAATATCATACTAAAGAAATAATAATTAAAACATAATTACTAATTAAAGTAATTCAAAAAGGCTAAGATATTACTTAATTACATATATTAAATTAAAGAAGTTGGCCAAAAAAATAAAAGTATATTTTCAAAATTATTTTAAAAAAGAAAAAAGAAAAACTCTCCCAACGAGAGTTCGTCGGCACGGGTCTATGCCAGTGAAATTTGCCAATTTTTAAATGTTTTTTTAAAAATAGTATAGCTGTGCGGCTGCACTATTTATATGAAAAGGACCCGCCCAGCGCCTATGCGCCACGTGTCAAAACAGTAAAGCCGCGCGGCTAAACCATTTTAAAAAACCAAATGAGGTAAAACGAGTGTAGCCGCGCGGCTAGACTATTTATAAAAATAAATTTAAATAACCCATAGGCCCTGCCAGCAGCTAGGTGCCATGTGTCAAAACAGTAAAGCCAAGCGGCTGTACCATTTTTATAAAAAATTAGGAAAAAACCGGGTATAGCCGGTCGGCAGGATTATTTTTTTAAACAATTTAAAAATTCGGGTATCGCCGACTGGCTCTACTAATTTTTGAAAAAAAAAATTATTAAAACCGCGTATAGCCGAATGGCTAGACTATTTATTGATATTAATTTGCTAGTTTCAAAATTATCATCTTGCATTTTTGTTATAACAAGTAAGAAATAATCTTAGCCTCTCACATTCATTCCTAGTTAGTAACATACGGAACGGGAAAAAATAAGAATAAAATACGTATGTGTTTTATTCGGCAAAATTTTGCCACATTACAACTTAAAAGTTCGGCCACTATATTATATTTTACTATAAATTATTTACATTTTTAAATATATATTATTTTTATTCAATAATATGTGAGAATTATGTGTATAATATATAAATTTTCATAAAAAATCGAAGTGCTTCCTAAAGAAGCACATGACAAGTGCTTCTCTAGAAAGCGCTTCTATGACCCAAAAGCCATTCTAAACTTTTCTGCCAAACACTGTCAGAAGCACTTTTAGCCTTTCCATAAGCACTTTTAGTTGTCAAAAAGCGCTTTGAATAATTTTCGAAAGTTATCAAGTTCCCAATATTTGTAAAAATTTTGCAATGTGCCTTCACCGTTAGCTATACTGTTAAAATTTCCATTAGTTGCTAATGTGGCGCCAATTTTTTTTTTCTTAGGTGGATTAGAATATCAATTAAAAATTAAGAAAATATTTAAATATTTAAAAAGTAATAAAATATTAAAAGACCTAAAACATAATTTGATAAGCAACCAAAAAAAAAAAAAATTCAGTATAAGTCCAAAATCGAAAACATAAGTTGGATGCAATCCTCGTATTTGTTGTTGTTGATACAAGTCCTTTGACTTTTGTGCCACATTTGATTACATTCCTTTTTTTTATTTTTTGATATTTACATATTATTTTTTTCATTTTTAAATTACTTTGTTATTCCCATCATGCCCCAAAAAATTAAATAAGGTAAGAAATTAATTTTTGTCATAATAATTATGATATTGTCAAAATAATATAAATGGAAAATACTGCCACAAATCACGTCTCCTATAATTTTTGAAATAGCTATTATATTTCAATCATGCTCCTATATGAACATTGGCTTTCTTTCCGTTGTGGCTTTGTATTCTTGCACTATGGCAACCTGTACACAAGGTACATAAATATTCTTTTACTCTTTGCCACAACTTTTGTTAGTCACTAATTTTGTTTGTTTGTTTTCTTATTTGATAATACAATTCCTCACTGATTTTGTTGGTTTGTTTTCTTCTTTGATAATACAATTCCTCATTGTTTTACTTTTGATTTTGTTTAGCTCACATTTTTTCTTCACGTTTTTGTTTTTGTAAAGTTCATTCCCACCTAATATCTTTAATTAAGATGCAATTAACCATTAACACAGGTAGGTTTTGTGTTTTCCCCCCACATCATGTTTTATTCCTTTGTTTCTTGATAGTTAATTATCTTCCAGTTTTTCCTATTTTTCCCATATTTTTGTTGCGGCATTTTACGATTATTGGTTGTATCACTCAAATCCACACATTTGATCTAAAATCTACATGTTTATCAGGTATAGTAGAGTATGCTACTTATGTGTTAGGTACATTATGTTATATTTACCTAGTAATTAGGTACATTATTTTATATTTACCTAGTATTTAGGTACATTATCTTATATTTACCTAATAATTAGGCATATTATATCATATTTACCTAGTAGTCAGGTAAATATTTTTTGGGAAGATATCATCAATAATTCTCCTATTTTCATTGTTTTATATGAACTTCTTTTATGTCATGGTGGCAATAGAAGGATTCAAAATTTAAAATATGAAATCTATTTAGAAGGAAAGAATCGATACATTAATTTGGATTTTCAATTAGTATTCTTTCCTTATTTATCTCAAAGGGTAAAATTGACACATGAAAAAATTAATAAAAGTCAATGGACCCAAATCTACAACAAAAAAGGTGTGAACTAAACCCAATGACGGCTAAGAATTTTGGACTCAGATCGAAGAACCCCAACAAAAAAAAAGGAAGCATCTCTCCTCCCATTACCCCACGCCATTGCCCAGGCCCCCTCTCACATCCCCACCCCACCTAACTACTAACCACAGCACACAGCCTCTTCCCCCAGGCCAGCTCCAACGGACAACCACCACCTAGACACCACCCACGCCAGCAAAAGTGTTCAAATTTCAAGTTTTTGGTTTTTGAATTCAGTTGATTCAATCTCTTTCCAAAAAGCCACTTGGTTCACGCGATTGTTGGTTAGTTTTTAAGTATTTTGGAAAGTGATCAGGCTCTTTTTTTTTTTTGTCCAAAGGCGATAGAATTTTATTGATAATTACAGATGAAACAAGTACAAAAAAGTCGGATTATGTCCTAGAGGATTAGGCGAGTATCTCTACACATAAGGGCATGGTAATCGTCGGACTACCTAAATAGCCTACCCTCTCAACCGCTAGAGGGAGAAGGAACCTTTCCTCTTATTAGTAATTGATTAAATTATTTCCTCCAAAGTATGTGAACAAGTAAGGAAGAGCCATAGCAGCTAAAAGGTTCTCATGCATGCTTCAGCCAAAGGAACCATCTCTAGAAAGAAAGAGATGGTTCGTGTGAAGTGTTTTTTAGCTATCCTATCAACGAGATGTTTGGGGCAGCCTCTCCATTTTCCTTCGGCCTAGGAGATGTTAAACATATTGCATTTGACAGGATGCTCTGTTTCTCCCTTTATCATAGTTAAAGAGATTGATCGACAAAAAACATATTTTAAAGACATTTGGTGTATTATTCCATTGAGAAAGATTACAGCCACTTATCAAACCACCTTACTAATTTGAAATTGCACCTAGCTTTATTAGCTAGGAGATCAAACAAAGTACTTAAAATAAATGTAGCTAAGACTATGCATGGCTGCATCAACGCCGGTTGGCGCATTTGCATTTCCCATCAACACATTCGATAGTTCCCCAAGGACACCCAATTCCTGCACAGTCATTCCTACTGGAACATTGGTTCTTTTGGTTTTGCATGGCAGAGCCAGAATCCTTTGCGACTTGGCATGTGCATAAGTGGTTAATGCAGAGAACAAAGTCTGAGGTACATGGAAACGCCTTGCAGTCATCGTTACTATTACATCTTTTGAGGATCGTGGCTGCTTCAGCTCCTGTTGAGAATAATGGTGCACCTGCAAACATTACAAAACTTTCATTTCTGTAAATACAAACATTATATGGGAAGGAGAAATTAATTAATACTGGTGAGCAAGAACTCACAAATGGCAAAGAAGATGATCATCCAGTTCATCATGGCTGCCTTCATTGGCTGTTTTACTATGCGTCACCTGGGATCTATGTGATGAATTTGAAGGTTTGCTTTGCTTTGCACTGTAGTGAAGTGATCCCTTCGGCCTATATTTATAGTGTTGGAATTTTTGTGATTATTTCAAAATACAATATATTTGTTATTATTACTATCTTTATTGAATTGAAATTTTAAATGTGTGTTAAATGGTGGTTTTAAATTCTTTTAAAGTTGAGATTTCAAAACTTTTTCCTTTTGTATAACGTGTTCTATTTGATATTATTAATATTGCTTTAATCTCTTTTGGCAGTTTTGTTTTGGCTATGATTTGATTGTACATTAATTTGATATATTCAGATTTGGAATACAATTTAAAGAAAGGAACATGATCTCTTGAAATATTTGGGAAAATATTTGGTTTATATGGATTTTCTGGATTTTCTTTGACTTATTTAACTCATTAAGAGTAATAACATCCTTTGTTGTAAATAAGAATATTAAAAACACCACGTATCAAAACATAATAATAAAAACACCCTTTAATAGGAAGAATTTTTTGAGTATTTTTTGGCTTAGGTGGATTAGAATATCAATTAAAAATTAAGAAAATATTTAAATATTTAAAAAGTAATAAAATATTAAAAGACCTAAAACATAATTTGATTTTTTTTTTGTCGAAAACATAATTTGATAAGCAACAAAAATAAAAAGAAGGGAAATTTGCATAAATCCCGCCTGAACTTTTAAGCATGTGCACCGTTACCACTTGAACTTTTAATTGTTATTATTAACCACCTAAACTTTAGAGAGTGTTGCAATATACCACCTATGTCTAACTCTGTTAAACTTTTCGTTAACTTTAAGAACAATTCCGTCAATTCACTATAACTAAAAAAACTTAACATTTTAAAAACTAACAGAATTTATAATTAAACATTTTTAGAGTAATGCTATTTAAACACACAACATTGGCCACCTTATGTGGCAACTAATGTGTCATGTCATGTCAATTAAAGAATGTTGCCATGAGTCCACTTACTAGGAACGCTAGGGTTTTTTAATTGACATGGCGACATTCATTAATTAGCTTGGCATGATACATCAATTGCTACATAAGGTGGTAAGCTAAAGTAGTTAATGTTGTATGTCTAAATAGCATTACTCTTATTAAAAATCTAACCTAAATTATATCCCACGGTTTCTCCCATGATCCCATCCATTCAACAACTTTCCCCCTTTCCCAGTAGACCCCTCCCCCACCCTCTATATATCTAGAGGCGGGGAACGATAATTAGGTTAGGTTTATTATTTTATTATTTAAATTTGTTAGTTGTAAAATGTTAAGTCTTGTAATATAGTGAATTGACATAATTGTCCTTAAACTTAACGGAAAGTTTAATAGAATTGGACATAGGTGGTAAATTGCAACACTCTATAAAATTCAGGTGGTTAATAATAAAAATTAAAAATTTAGATGATAATGGTGCACATGCTTAAAAATTCAAGTGGTATTTATGAAAATTTCCCTAAAAAGAAAGGAAACATCTCTCCTCTCATTACCCCACGCCATTGCCCAGGCCCCCCCAACATCCACCCCACCCCACCCCACCTAACTACCCACCACCGCACACAGTCCCTTCCCCCAGGCCAGCAAAAGTGCCACTTTGTTCACGCGATACCCAAAAGCCACCTTCTTTGTTATTTCTTTCGCCTTGTAATTTTTTTAAAGGCAAATCCCAAATTCCATCCTCACCCACAAGCACCCTCATTATAGCATTTCCACTCACTTATTACATGCCTAGGGCTTGTTTTTGACCCAAAATGACAACATTGGTATTGCTATCAAACAGATGTTTGGGTTAGCCTCTCCATTTCCTTGAGCCTAGTTGTTTTTTTTTTTGGTGGAGAAAATTAAAGCCTAGATGTTGAACATATAGAGTTAAATTTCAGGCATACTTGCTCTCTTATTACGCATTGCATTGTACAGCACTGAAGGGGCAGTTGGTGTCATCCTCATTTATCATTCTTACACATTTTGTCAATTTTTTCGCAAGATACAGAGTGAGACAACCATCGCTTGAAATTAAAGGCACGAAAGAAAGAAAGAAAGAAAGAAAGAACTATGACTAATGCCACACATGGAACAGCCAACAATCCTCTCAGTACAAAACTAATGTTTCTGCTGTCAGATCAAGACTTGCATTATTAGTACATATAAAAAATGTCAAGTTCATCATTTAATTGTCTCCCAACCTCTGCTTCAACTATCACACGAGAATACAAGAGAAGTTGCAATGAACAAGCAAAGAGATACCTTCAATGTAGCACCATGCTCGTACAATCTGAAATACAAATACATGACAGATTATGAATTTTGGTGCTCATATTCACTTCAACTGCTCTCATCAGCCAGCCAAGCAAAGATGAAAATCAACTCATGCACACACATTTAAGAAGAAAATCCTTCAAAACTTTGAAAACTAAACAAAAGAAAATAAACCCTTTTAACAAGCTTGCCAATCAAACACAATCACATATACTACATGGCAACTTGAGCAATCAGAGAACTTTGAAGACCAGTTTGGTATGGGATTCCACATCAAATTCAGTAATACAAATCTCATCATTTTGCTAGTTTTTGCCAGATTAAGCTTCATTAAGGCCTTCACAGACATACAAACTATTAATTTTAGAAAGAAGAAAACATGTCATCCTGTAACAGATATAACAAAGCAATCAGAGAACTTTGAAGGCATGATAGGAGGTTCTACATCAAATTCAGATATAAAAACTTCTAGTTTCATCATTTTGCTTTGCCATTCTTCAATTTTTGAACTTTCCTGCTTTTTGGGCAAAACTTAGTTGTGCAAGAGAAAGCACTCTAATTCACTGCACAACTGATGCCAAAGTTTCAATTTTGCACCGACCCTTTGCTCGAAATTTCCCTGCGACTATATTTCCAAGAAGCAGGGGGCTAACTGGTGCATTACAATGAAATAATTCCAAGATAATACTTGATAATGAAAATCCCAGTAAAATTCATACAATAATTACAGAAAAAGATAAAGGAAGTGAAAGATACACATCCGTAACGAGAAGCTTGGAATCCATCAGTTTATAGTTCGCTTTTTTTTTTTTTTTCAGATTTGTACTCGTCGGAGTAATCAGGTGTAGGCCAAAGAGAGATTTTTATAAGGGGCTTGGGATTAGGGTTTCTATGCGACGGGTTTGGAACGATTTGGATTTTTGTTAACACCTGTCGAACGATGAGACGTAAATGGAATGGGCACTGGCTGACTGGGTCAATGGTCATCATCAATTTCGCCTGAAAAACGACATGTCGTTAATGGAGGTCAAGAAACAAGCAAATGCTATAAAAAAAGGGATAATCTAAATTATTCTAACGTATGAAGAGGAGTTCGAATTCGGGTGCAAGGTGCCTTGGTCAACCAGTTTAACACACATCTACAATTTGCTCGTTTCATTGTTATTAATACAGTTTCCTTTTTAATATTATTATTGTTATCTTTCATTTTTGGTGATTCATTAATATATTTGTTATAGGATAAAGTTTTTGTATTTTTTAGGGAATTGTTATCAGTTAAAGTTAAAAGAGGAATAATTGAAGAAAATGGCAGCGTGAAAATGATGGGTTGGATTGGAGTGCCATCAATACACACTAATATCTTGCCGTAATATTAGAGAGAGAAGAAATGATTCTTCCTCGTGATGTAATTTAATATGGAAGGAGTATCTTCCATTTTAGTTTTCTTTTCTCTTAATATTTATATCCTCTCCTATAAAATGGAGTGGGAGATGAGCCTACTTTTGCATACTGGAAACCAAAACATATCACAACAACAAACAAGAGTGTCAACAACAACATGGAGAAGAAACCATCCTTCAAGTTTGCTTCATTGGCCCTCCTCCTTCTAATTTCTGCAGTGGCAGTGTGGAAGATGCCAGGAGCTGAAGCAAGGGGAAAGCTTCGTTGTCCTCGTATGATAGACTGCAGTAAGGTATGCCAAGGATTTCCCTGGCGCTGCGTCAACGGCGACTGCATATGCGATGGAGGAAACCCTCCTCCCAAGCTCCAAGTTGAAGCCAATTGTGAACCAAATCAATTGCCTTGAATAAAGGTGTAGATATGTTATATACTATGTCCGTGTCTGGGTTTCTGTTATACCGGAGCCCGTGCCTGACTTGAATTATAATAAAAGTAAACACCTTTTTGTTTCAATGGCATTATTCTTATTGCATTTTGCTTTGCTTCTAAGACTTAGTCATAACAAGATTAAAGGTAACTACTTCTTAATCCTGATTGCCAACCTATACGTACGCTAAACGAATGATTTGTCGAACAATATGATGTGATGTTTAACAGGAAATCTCATGTTTACTGGGGTGCTCTATACAATAATGAAAAGCATAACTGCCCTTCTTTTTACTATGTGCTTGCTGCTGATACAACATTTCATTCTGCAGAACCTAGAAAAACTATTCAAGAAGACATCTAGCTCAATTTAGAGCTTCAGGAAAAAAAAAATCATGGAACAATATGTCATGTCACCAACATGAAAGGCTCCTCCTCGTGATGTTAAATGTGTGAGGAAAGTTATCTATCACAATTCGTCAAAGAAGAAAGGTTCCTGGTTAAGCAAATACATGGCTGACACTGAAAATACAAAGACTATTATGGAAACATACTTTAGGCTCAGGCACCTGGCCTTTACCTCTCGGGGAGTCTCAGGTTCTGAAACCATGCTGCTAGCAGAACTGGATGCCCCTGCATCAGTATCACACTCAGGTGTCCCTTCTGATGGTTCATCCACCTGACACATTGAATATAGGAGAATTTATGAGAAGAATGATCCAGAATCAACAAACAAATCATGAAGATATACAAAGGGTGAATCTCAGCAAACACTATCTTTGAGTACATTATGTAGTTCTATGATTTTAAAAGGAAAACAAACACCATTTCTTCGCTTATCATAATAAGAAAGATCCAAAGGGAATACCTGCCTGGAAACTTTTATCTAAGGACTCTGTCACAGCCTCTGTGGATGTCTTCATAGAAGTAGCATTCAAAAAATTATTCTCGGAAAATGGAAGCTCTTTGTTTTCACTGTCTTCGTTGTTGCACTCAGTTGCATCCTTTTTGGTGTTCCATAGCTTCTCCACCAGCAGTTTTTTCTCCATCATTAAGACATGCACCTGCACAAAAGAAACTATAGTGAAAGGATTCTTTTTCCATAATTGGCTACATATCAGTTTACTCATCCTTTTTTCTTAAAAGTAGGGAAAGAAAGTTATAAAGCCACAAAGAACTGAGACACCTTGAGTGTTTTTTCCATGGAAATTCAGTGACTTTTCTTATATATATATATATATATATATATATATATATATATATAGACGCAACAGATTTTCCATTTGAATTGTGGCCTTCAGCGAAAAAGTGGGCCATCACATTGCTAAGTTTTGCTTATTTATGACAAGCAACTATTTTGATTTCCACTGTCGAACATAACATTAGCCACCGCTTTCTATGGCAGCACCATCAACAAAATAACGTCCACAGGACAGTAAGTGGAGAGAGAGAGAGAGAGAGAGAGAGAGAAGTTCCAAGATATACCTGCTTTTGGATGCGCTCTCGTTCTATGGCTAGTTGCATTGCCATATCCATCATGAACTTGATTCTGGTATTGAGTTCTTCTGCACTTGCAAATTTTGCATTGTTAGCCTGATCCAAAGACGATTCCAAGTATTCCACTCTATCCCTTAGAACAGTTATTTCCACATTTAGTTCTGAGTTAGTTTCAGATAACACAACACACTGCTCCTCTGTACTTTCTGTCTTATTTTCAGCTTTTGAAACCTTTGATTTTAGATCTTCAATTAAAGTTTCCATATCCCAAATTGCAGCATATAGCATATTCTGCTGCTCTTGACTTGCTTCAGAGGATGCTTTTGCATGCTGTAATTGGATCTCTACTTCCCTCAACTGCTTTTCTAGACTGCCAACCTTTTTTTCTGTGTTACTAGCACTTCCTTTTAGAAAACTCATCTCTTCAGTGAGTTCCACATTCGTTCCTGTTAATTCCGCAACCTTAAGTTCTGCACTCTCAGCCTTAACTTCTGTTGTAAAGATGTTTTCTCTCAAAGACTCAACTAACCTTTCCATTTCCCCAAGTTTCTCTTGACTTGATTCATTGGTGGAATTTGCATTCTTCAGCTGGAGCTCTGATTCTTTCAGCTGTTTCTCAAGGAACACCACCTTTTCTCTCAAAGCAGACAGTTCAACATCTTTCTTAATGTTCTCTTCATGAACATTCTTGAGCTTCTGCAAAGCAGTATCTTTTGCTTTCAGCTCTTCTAAACTAGCTTGAAGTTTGAATTTTAGCTCACTTTCTCGTTGAATTGAACCATTCAGATTAAAATGAATTAGCTGCAGTCGACCTAATAATTCCTTTGAAATCCCCTGGAGCACCTCAGCAGCATTCTCTGCCTCTAAAAATCTTCCCCAAACAACTTCTGCTGCTTCTTCCATGTGAAATGCTACCTGTTCTGTATGATGTAGCTTTAATTTAAGTTCTTCTTCATTTTGTCTTGATTCAGTTAATTTCTTCTCAAGATATAGCTCTCTTGAAAGTGATTTCTCCAGCATCCACAGATTATGTCTTTGTTGTCTAGGCATCTTTAAATTTGACTTTACGTTTTTATTCGCCCGTTGAGCATTTTCTGATAAATCCATGGCAATGTCAGTTTTCCCTGTTGACATGTATGCCTCAAGTAAATAATAACCAAGTAAAAAATGCATCTTTGCTATTTGAATTTAAAAAATCTCCTAACTAGACAGAAAACTTTAACTTACAATTCTCATGTGCAAAAGCTAGAACGGTTCTCTGAAACCTTTCTGACTGCATCTTAAGCTCTGAAATCTGATCTTGAGATTGCTTTAGTGATTCTTCAGAATCATTTAACTTTCCTTCCATTATAGAATACAGTTTTCCCAAGTGTCTGCACGAAGATATTTTTTTACGGGCATCAATAATTCCTGCTTGGAGAGCATCCATGAAATTGTCTAGCTCTCTTACCTCAGAATCTAGAATGCTAGATAGGAGATTGAATACCAATACTTTCTCAATAAAGTCTGCAAGAATATAGTTATTGACGGTGGCCATTGCCTCGAGATCATTCTGCTGAGCCAACAGGTATATAAGAGGTACATGGAGATTTGCCAACTTCTCAGAAGAATATGCCAAGTCCAAGTCCAGCTTTGTTAAAACTTTCAAGTAACTCTCTAACTCTTGCATGCCAGATTCATTAGATTGCACCCGTTGATTTAGGTAGTTTATCTCAACCTCAGGACTGCCAACAGTATTATCACAAACAGCATGGTCTTCCATACCTGCTGGAAGGAAAATAAAAGGCTTTGCCCTGATCTCTTCTATCTGAGTCTCTACAAAGTTCCAAAAGAGAGGGATGAGACTGAGAAAGGAAAACTTAAGTCAGAGCAAGAAATTCTACGAACAGCCCCCCACAATACAGTGATTGCTACATATAAACAATATCCATACTATTGCCACCAGATTAGACTAATTGAGGATAAGTAACAACTAACAAGCCAACATTTGACATTCAGTGTAAACTAAAAATGAAATACTGTCACCACCATTGATGTTCGTCCCTTCGTTAGGTGGGGAAAGACATTCAGAATGTCAGTCCATTAATGCCTAATTAGCAGCCAAACCTTTAATACAGTCGATGAAATTAGATTAACCATTCCCTTCAGCAACCCAACTCCTACTAACATTTGGTAAGCACAATTGTCAAGCAACAAATAATGAACCTTCTTGACTGTCAGATGCTAGATAACACCACAAGAAATACTTCCCATCTTCTACTCTATGACTTGCAACAAACCATATCCTATTTCCATGTTATTTCTTTCAAATCCAACAGACATGAAGCACAATGAACTTATAACTTTGAAGGTTTAGAGTGGATAGAGAATGAATATAACTTTGTTATCCAAAAGCCTACATATTAGAATGTATAGACTATTGAATTTTGAAAATGAAACTAAAATTGATTGGTTAAAGATATTCTTCCAGAACTATCATTATAGCATAAGAGTTTTGAAGTTAGAGACTTTCACTAAATAATATAGATCCAGTAAACTTCCAATGATTGAGCAAATTCAACAACAAAGTTACAGAATTGAGCAATCCAAAATGCATGAAGAGTTCAAAATATGTAACAGAAACCAAAACAATTATGCCGAACTGTTTGCACAAGAAATTTCGGTACGAACAAGAAACAAAAAATTCAGGGACATTCAGCTTCTGGGTTCTTAGATGAATACCTGGGAGGCTGGGAGGAAGGTTCTCTGGGTCTTCTTGGCAGCTCAGCAGGGAAATTGGAGGAACAATGAAAAGCCAGAAACAGAAGAATGACAAAGATATGATAAAAACTAAACAGTTGGTTTAACTACTTGTTGGCATTCCGTTTTACCGTTAAACCAAGGTGGACTTTCGAATTTGGATTTTGCTGTGGTCTTTGAGTTTGAGGCTCTGGGATCTGTGAAGCTGAGAAGTCTAAAGCCAAGAGCGCAGTGGGCACCAATTAGTCAAAACTGTATGGTGGTGGTGCTACAGCTTCCAACGGCTGCCTGCCGTACTCAGAATGTTGTCTTGTGCGTTGCACGTTGGCACCTGTTCCACGTAGGCAGCTCCCTCAATAATTGAGTTGAAGTACAATATACGCAAAACGTTACTATCTAAAATAAATTAAAATAAAATAGACTCTGATTCTTATCAGCTCCCTCACCAAAAATACATACACGTCCAACGTTTATGCAGGAAATGTGAATTAAGTCAGTTGGTCATGACAGTGTGTTTGCTTTTTACACTGAAGTTCAAATCTTTTTCCTCCTAAATTATGTTAATTTAGACTATTGTTTATATTTATTTAGTAAACGAAAACAGACATTTGGGGGCTAGTTTTGTTTTCTTTTTCTTTCTAAAAAAATTATTTTGAGGGAGCTATAAGATTCATAACGGGTCATCATAAGGCAGGCAAGCCACTAATTTTGCTTTTAATAATTCAAGCAATTATTGCACCATGGATTTGAATTTCTATGTGCATGTGATATGCAATTGATTGCAGGCGATTTTAATTGTTTACATCATTTAATTACTTTTACTAATGGAATCAATTATGTCTTTCAATTCATGGTATCATGATCATGGATGCCATGACCTACCTCATTCCTATACAAAAATGCATTTATTCATTTTCTCAAACCCCTTTTTAAAAAAATACAGCTAAATAAATTAGGAAAAAACCCAATGTTTCAGTATTTAGGTAATTGCTTGGGATGGGCTCTGGTTCTTTGAATTGGGTACTTCCAACTTGCTTGGGCTTGAAAAAGCTTGTAAGTCCATTCTAAACCCATTTTTCTAAACCAAGTTGGAAGTAGTCTGAATTTGAAATCTCTGTTGCCTGCCAGAAAGAAAAAAATATATCTTTGAAATTGAATGTTTTCTCCATATGCCAGTCTGAGACAAGAGTTTGATGCAGCATTTAGTTTGCATGCAGCCAATACAATCTCTAAGTTTGTACCAGCAAAAGCAAAGAGACGCAAAGCACGTTGTGTTGTCTCAATTTATCAATCCCCATTTGTTAATTAATTGTCGTCATGTCCTCCATTGACACTGTTGAGGTTTGGACCACCACCACCCCTACCTTTATACAACTAGGAACTTTGCTATTTTATTGCGTTTCCATTCAAAATATTTCTAAGCAAAATTATGTTCGGTCATGGCTACAGGCTTTATGTGATCTAAGACCAAGTATATGTGGTCCACTTTGATTTTAAATGCCTGGGCCTCTGTTCTGATAGCAATGGGACTTGTTCCCAAAAACCAAAAACCAAAAAACAAAAATCCTACAAATAAGAAAACTAAACATGTATATGTGACAAAGGACCCATTGGTGTAATGGTTTGGAGCAATTGTTCCTTCAGAAAAAGTCCTGGATTCGAATCCTAGCATCTGTGTAGATACGTGAATTTGACTAAGTGGAGATGTGGATTGAACATTAATTAGAAGACATTTGATGTCTCAAACACTCACTCTCCAAGCGGCAAGCAAAACGTGTTCAAGCAACACTCTTATCCTTATTACCTTAGAAAGAGAGACACACTTTTAAGTGCAAAAGACTCCAAATTACTTGTCTAAAGAAGAGAGGCTACACAAATCTCATCCAAGAAAAAATTATTTTCATTTTTTTAGACCCATCACTCCAATTAGAATCTTAGACTTTGGTTTTCATATTTCACTAGGGCTCATATGTTTAAGTACTAGCTAGCTTTCCATGCATTCGCATCTCTACTTTAACCTACTTTTTGAATTGTTTAGGTCAATTTCGGATTTTGGGATTAGATTTATATCAAGACATTACAGTTACCAAACAACAAATCTTATTAAGCTTCTTTTATTTCACAGAAGATATAGTTGCCTACTTGGACTAGGTAGCGTCAAGTACAAAAGTTTCCAATGATAAGAGTTTATTTGGACTAGATAGTGACAGTAGCTGTTATGGGGGTGAAAATCAACCAAGTATCCAAAATACGTGACGTGATGTTGGAGGGTTTGAGCACCGATGATGATTTTGGCACTTTAAAATCACATTTAAATTACCTCATGCACTTCTCGTAAATAAATTGTAGAGTGTGTGAGATAAAATTTGAAGTGCCAAATTCATCATGTTTTGAATGATCAATCACTAATGGAAGCAAAACTCTATGTGACCAAGTCTGAAGGGCTCGGAGTGCAATGTGAGACAATTTGAAGATTGTATATTGGGAAGAAAAGGGCACACCGGTGATGGAATTTTCCAATAGCCGATGAGCTCCTTAGAGCACTTCTAGCGGTGCCCCCCAGCCCGGGCAACAGGGGGCCCAAGCCCTAGTTTGATGTTACTGCAGGCTTCTATAGCCCGGGCAGCGCATGGGTCTCAGCAAACCGGGTCAGTCCAAAGGCAAGAATAGCCTGAGCTGTTGCCTGGGTTTGCTGACGTCAGCAACGAAAAAATTTAAAAAAAATACTAAAAATTTCAGAATTTTTTTAAATAAATACTTAGTCATATTCTTCACTTCCCACACCAAAACTCTATACAAATTCATTTTATCATATCTCATATGAATAGTGGTTACACTTGAATTGCCATGGTAATGGATGGAAACATCATAAGCCTTTTGCAAGGACTGCCACTATTCACATGAATAGTAACAGCCCTTACCCTTTGCCATGACAAATGGGTGGAAGTGCTCTTAACTTCATCAAATCATCAAATATTTTGAACATTTTCCCCTGCAAAGGTCTGATTTTTCACCCGTTATGATCTGCAGACTGTACCTACCTACAGGACGTGCCCTACTAGATGGTAGTGTACCGATTAAGATCTCTAGAGACAGTCATATGCATGGCGAGACAAATAGCTGGAATAGCAGGCACTCTTTTATCACAATTAGGGCTGTCAATGGGTCGTGTCGTGTCGGGTTCGTGTCGTGTCAAACTTTTAAACGTGTCAAGAAACCCCAACCCAAACACGACCCATTTATTAATCGTGTCAGGAAATGCAAACCCAAACCCAACCTGTTTATAAACAGGTTGACACGACACGACCCATTTGTAACCCGTTTATTAAACAGGTCGTGTCATGGGTCGTGTCAACCCGTTTACTACCTGCCAACCCGCGAAAAAAATTAAAGAAATTGAACCTTCAGCACACCCAATGTGTTTTGAACCCCAACCAATTTCACCCCTCTCCTTGCTCCTTATCCATCTTGGTGTTGATAACTTTGTGATTATATGTTACAACATTTGATATTTATAATGTCTTTACAAACTGATGAGCACTTAATTATTACATTTTTATCCATAAATTATATTTGTTAATTATTACATCTTTAGAAAAAAATAAGCACATTTCCCAGATTCTGAGCCACCTAAACGTAAAAATGCATACATAAATTTAAAAATCACATGTTTCTTTCCAGATTCTGAGTCACCTGAGGCATCATGCTAATTGCCTCTATTTTCTCTTATTTGTAGAATCTGCAATAGCTCTGCATGATCATTGTTTCTCTTCCACAGTGCTTCTACATGCTGGTTGGCACAGTAGAGCCGCCTTTGCAAATCCGCCACCTGAGCCTTCAAGGAGGCTACTTCCTCGGTCAGAGCTCCACACTCTCGCGTCCTTGCCAGTAATCTTATGCCCAAATTTGTAGCGGAGACTGCTTGGAGAACAGTTAAATCATGAGACTCCTCCACTGCGGCCTTGTCTGACCTCTGTGCCACGTGCAGATGATCTGCCGGTGTGAGTCTACTAACAGTTATGCCTCCTGGCAGCACTACTCTTTTTGGCATTGCCTCAGCAAAGTTTGAGGCTGAGCCATGATGAAAGGAGGAGTTTGGGAAGATAGGGTTTGGAGGAGCGCCTACCTGAACATTCGGTGGTGCAAGTGATAACTCAATGTTGAGATCATCAATGAGCTTAGATGAGGATGCCATTGTTTTGTTTCTGGATTTTTTTTTTATGGTTTTCCTTGAGTTTTCAAGAAGAAATGAGGGGTAATCCTACACTTCACTGATGAATGGTTTAAATAGACATCTACTAATGAGTGAGCCGACATCCACTTCGGATCCCCAGATTGCTATCCAACCGTTTGCCCTCTTTTTTTCCTCGGATCCCTTCCCTTTCTACTTTCACCTTACTTTTCTTGATTTACCTCCGCATTTTCTGGTGTTTTATGTTTTTACCCGTTACTTTCATTTTCTGGTGCTTTGTGTTTTACGTATCCTTTCCAGTTTTTGTTTTTTTAATTATTTTATTTTAAGTTTGGGAAATGTGCTTATTTTTTCTAAAGATGTAATAATTAACAAATATAATTTATGGATAAAAATGTAATAATTAAGTGCTTATCAGTTTGTAAAGACATTATAAATATCAAATGTTGTAACATATAATCACAAAGTTATCAACACCAAGATGGATAAGGAGCAAGGAGATGGGTGAAATTGGCTGGGGTTCGAAACCCATTGGGTGTGATGAAGGTTCATTTTCTCTAATTTTTTTCGCGGGTTGGCAGGTAGTAAACGGGTTGACACGACCCATGACACGACCCGTTTAATAAACAGGTTAAACATGTATTTAAATGGGTTGACGGGTTGACCCGAAACCCACCCGTTTATAAATGGGTCAGTGGTGGGTTGACCCGAAAATTACCCATTTATTAATGGGTCGTGTTTGGGTCGTGTTTTTCCCGTGCGGGTTTCGAGTCGTGTAACGGGTCGAGTCGGAAATTGCCACCCCTAATCACAATGCCCCCTCCTCCTCATCCCTACCTAAAGGGGTCCCATTGCCATAGATTTATCTCTTGCACCAACGTTTACTTTTGCAGCAGAGTTAAAAACTTAAAAGGTACTAGGGAAAAAGAACAGGAAAGAGCCTCACATTTTCAAGAAGGCATCTTCTAGTTCTACTGAGAAATAAAAAAGAAGAAGAGGTGGATTTTCTGGAATTTGGTTTTCAGAAAAAGTGAGCCAAAAGTGGCTACAAAAGTTTTTAAAACAATCATTCAACAACATCTCATCATGATATGCTATGTAATGATGTTTGCATGAAATTCATCATTTTTAAAAAGGAGATTCTATGTTTATCTGGTGTCCATTCACCCCAGCTGACATTCTTCCTCTACTCTTCAACATCTTAATTAAGTTTTCATCCTAATAAATGTGTTCCTAGGATTGTGACCATTTTTTTTTATTTTCAAAGTTACGAGAAACACTTATATGAAACGGGAATAGTATTATTTTGCTATTTCGACCAATTACGATATGCTTTGCGTGATAACTTTTTCACATGACAGTCTGTAATTGGTCGGAGATAGCAAAACAGTGCTATCCCCGTTTCATACAAGTTTTTCTACAAAGATACAAATGTATACTTTTTAATAAATACGTACCTGGAAAATAACAAGCATCTAGAAGCATACGCATTAACAATTTAGTGAGGAAAACAAAATAGATTTGCAACTCAAGAAGAACATAGCTTGAATGGCCGTCCTCATTGGTTCACTTGGAATATTTGTTTTGAAATACAAAGTACATGGGTTTTTCTAGTTCCAAAATTTTACTTACGCCCGCACGCTTTAAGTGAAGTATAAGAATTAAAGATTATCATGTCATAAATACATTAAACATGCATGCGTACTTGTAAACTTGTATGCGACTGTTTAGTAAGTACAATAATAGAATCACATAATTTAAAGTCTGAAACGTGCTTCTCCAATTGATTAAAGGTCAAGTCCAAGTACTATACCTACTTTATTTTTCTAGAGAGAGAGAGAGGGAGAGAGAGAGAGAGAGTAATGATCAACAATTCAGTCTTTGTTTGAGGTTAAAAGAATTCTAAAGCTCTGGTTAAGAGATCTCGAATCCCATGTTGCCATGGCTGGGATTTGGTTGCTTGGTTTTAGCTTTCCCAAAAGGAGAGCCAGCCATGCCAACCATGAACCAACTCTCACTATATACAATAATGTATTCTAATTCTAAACTTTTTATACACATGACAGTTACACCAATCAGTTGGCCTCGTATATGAGAGCACACCATTACACGTGTCAATGCCCCATTTGTCCACTTCTTGGCTCCCTCATAATCTATTTGGAGAAATTGGAATGAAGGAATCTAATCCCTGTTTCCTTAATAGGGCGGTACCCTGTAGGTTTTGTTTTCATTGCCTTCTCCTTTATGAAGGAAGTTGAGGTTCCACTCCAAAACCAATTGGCAATGGGGGGAGTAGCTCAACTCCTTATAAGCCCTTGATAGGTTTCTCAACTTTCCAATGTGGGACTCTTTACCTTCACATTCTCACACGCCCCCGCACGTGTGGCGAATTTTCAAGCATAGCACGTGGACAACACATATTGAGTGACGTGGAGCATGTGTGGCCGTTGGGCTTTCACACGTGGGCTAACCCGCTCTGATACCATGAAGGAAGTTGAGGTTCCACCCCAAAACCAATTGGCAATGGGGGGAGTAGCCCAACTCCTTATAAACCCAGGCTTGGTCCCTTAACTTTTCAATGTGGGACAAACACTCTCAACACTTTCCACCCTCTACCCAGTTTATTCATTCTTTCTCATACACACTGCACATCAAAATAATAAATGATTTTTCTGTGTGCAGTATTTAATTAAAAGAAATAAACTAGCATATAAATTTGTGTGTGTTTACTTTATGATTTGGCTTTCATCTTGTCTTTCTTCTCGAACGGAGTCTAGTTTAGTGAAAAATGACGTTCACTTACGTAATGTGTTTAGTTAAAGCAACCCAATCAAATTCAACACAAATTAATCATGTCCACCTCTAAAGCTTAGGATTTTATAAAGCAAAGTGGAGGGGGGGAGGCTTAGGTCACTGTGATTGCAAGTCCCAATGCCAACTAATAATGGCATGAGAGAAAGAAAGAAAGGGACAGTCTATGAATGGTATAAGCCATAGGTAGTAGAAATTGAACAAGTTTCACTGTGGATTATTACTTTTAGTTTTTTCTTTTCTTCTCTTTCTAATATTCAATTATTCATGTATGACCTCTAGGTGCAACTTGCTATAAATGAATAATTCATTACTGATGGGTCAACCCAGAGACTGTGATTAGGGATGATCCTAGCCATTCAATTTCATTACTTTTTTGGATGATTAGATCATGCGGCCTATATTTTATATGCACCATAGAACAAACAAACAGCACAATGTGCTGGTCTGCTAAGATAAGACGGTCAAGTTATCACGATGAGATAGCATAGATCTTCCCATACAATAATGCAGATTGCAGACTGCATAAACCAGACGGCTTTAGTTTCTTATTGATGAATTCCATAAAATAAAATAAAGTTATATAAAAAAAAAAGAATGTGAAAATGAGCTAGATTTTTGGGGTCTTGACCAAACAAACCTCATTAAAAATCTTAAGCTCTTGTCCCAAGGTGCAATGAAGGACAATGCAATAAGATAAAAGAAAACTCCCAAGCAAGAGTTGGCAGTGTCAGTTGCTAGCTCAACTGGAATAAACATCTGCTTAAACAAATACAATTATGCAACTTGATTGAATTGAACGGAGTTAAAAATCCAAGTAAATAAAATAAACAGATATTTTAAAAGTAAGTAAGAAAAGTTTAATCTGATATTAAATAAATAATAAAGGTGGTGAAGAAAAAGCTTTGGGCGGGGGGGAGTCTTTTTAATATTTTACAGTGGCAGTGGCGGTGGTTAATCATCAAGAGCTCTCTTTTTGATGTAAGCGTGGGTATAAAAAGCAAGACCTTTGCCATTACTCTTCTTTTTCACTATCTCTAAGATTGAAGGAACCTATCTTCTTTGTTTCTCTCTCCACAACATTAAAGCCTTTGCTTTTATAAACAAGTTTCTCTCTCTCTTTTTTTGGGTTTGTGTGACAGTGAGTGTAGCAGAGCTGCTGAGCTGAAAAAAACAGGAAGGGGTTTGAACAAGGCCACCCAAATTCAATAAAAAGATTGTTTCAGTAAAAAGCTTGAATGGAGGGCAGAATACCAAAAGTTGCACAGAATCTGAAATGGGTATCTTTCTCTTACCGCTTTTAGTTTGGTCTTTCTCTCTCTGTCTGTGTTTCAGAGCTGGGGTTCTGCTACTCTGACTAGGGTTTTGAATGGGGCTGTATTTATTATGCTGAAATCAATGGTCTTTGTTTTAATTGACTGCTCTCCTAGACTTTTTACCAGCTCTTCCTTGAACTGTCTTTTTTAGTTTTCTGCCTTGGGGAGGGCTTCCTTTATGAAATTTGGTACTTCAAAGTTCAGTGGTCTTTGGAAATGGTAGCTGCTAAATTGGTGTGATATTTCGTACAGTTTTTTTTAGGTACATGGGTTTTCTTTCACTGTTTTAGCCTTCTTGTGCTCATTAATGAAAGTGGATCTTTCTTGTTCACTTCTTCAAAGCTGTTTTCTTTGTGTACTTTGCTTCACATGGTACATGATTTCTTCTCTTTTTGGCTTTCTGGAGCTTCTGAGGTAAAGTTTTTCAGAGCAGTTTTGAGGTTTCTTCAATTGCAAGTTTTAAAGTTTCATACTTTGTGTGTTTGAAGCTTGCTTGAAGTGTCCTATTTGAGTTGAATTCTACTTCCCGTAGTTACCCTGTCTTTCTTTTTTCTTCTCCTGGTTTGTGATCCTGGTTTGAATATAGAGATATTCAAATTCAGGTTCTAGGGTTTAATAGGGGCGATCAACCTTGGAGGTTTTGGTTGTAAGAGAAAAGATGGATATGGGTGACCAAGATAAATTTGAATTAGAGAATAGGAATGAGGATCCTATGAATTATTCACCTGGTATGGCTCCAGACTGGCGATTTGGGGGCTCCAATCTCACAAATACGTCTGTGGGTTTGGTTTCCACTGGAAATTCTATGGCAGTTAGTAAAGGGGATCTTGTTGGTTCTTCTTCCCGGCCCTCTGCTTCAATGGTGGACTCTTTTAACCCAACACTTTGGGACCACCCAACCAATTCACAGGATTTGGGAGGATTTTGTGACATCAACGGTCAGACCAGTGCAAGCACTTCAGACACAATAGGAATTAGAAAAGGCATTCCTGTCTCTTTGAGAAGTGGTATTGATAGACCCCTTGAGATGTGTTGGAATCCGCCAAATTCAATGTTGAAAGGGGGAATTTTCTTACCAAATGGGCCTGGGATGCTCCCACAGAGCTTGTCTGAGTTCCCAGCCGATTCTGCCTTCATTGAGCGTGCTGCGAGGTTCTCGTGCTTCAATGGTGGGAGTTTTAGTGATATGCTTAACCCTTTTGGTGTTCCTGAATCCATGAGTCCTTATTCCAGGGTTGGAGGAATGATGCACTGGACACAAGAAGTTGTAGCAGGTAACGGCTCGAAAGCGGTGTCCTGCGCTCAATCTCAAAGGAATGAGCTAAATGGGGGTGATGCTTCAAGAGATGTTTCCTTGCCTATTGAGCATGGGACTACTGAAGGGAGCCCACTGAAGAATGAGAAGAAAAGTGAGAGTCTTGTGAAATCTCACGATGAAGTGAAACACACTGTTGGCGGCTCTGGTAATGAGTCTGATGAAGCGGATTTCAGCGGTGGTGCTGGTCAAGAGGAGCCTTCGGGTACAGGTGTAGAACCTTCTTCTAAGGGCTCTAAGAAAAGGAAAAGGAGTGGGCAGGTAAACCATCATTTTGAATGTTTTCTTTCACATGCAAAAGGTGTCTTTTTGTCTTCAGAAAATTCCTTATGCATGTCATTCATTTTTTATGGCAGGCTAATGAACTTGATCAGGCCTATGCACAGCAACCTGGTGAATCAGCACAGGATGCTTCTGAAATTCAACAGAAGGGAGAGCAACACCCAGTGTCAACTACCAACAAGACTACCGGAAAACAGAGTAAACAAGGGTCTCAAGCGTCTGATCCACCAAAAGAAGAATATATTCACGTTAGAGCCCGAAGGGGCCAGGCAACAAATAGTCATAGTCTTGCAGAAAGAGTAAGATATTATGTGGAGATTTTTATTATTACTACATTTGGGTAGGAGTTGATTGATTTTTGCAACAGGTCAGAAGGGAGAAGATCAGTGAGAGGATGAAGTTTCTCCAAGATCTAGTACCTGGATGCAGCAAGGTTATCGTATGCAAATTAAATTTACGTCAAATTCTCACCTGATAGTTGCCTAGTTCTATTCATGACAATCAACTAGTTTTTGCAGGTAACTGGGAAGGCAGTGATGCTGGACGAAATCATTAACTATGTACAATCATTGCAACGACAGGTTGAGGTATGAATCTTTTTTTTTTTGGTTCCTCTTCTTCTGAGGTTGTGGTTCTTATTATATCTAGTGTAATTGGTCTCTCCTGTATCTTGGATTGGGCATTAAATATTTGATTTCATCAAAAGTGTTGATTGGGTTGTGAGCTATTCGTAATTTGTTATTCTGGTTAAGGTCTTGCTTCTAAGACAAAGATTGCAAATAGGTGAATCATTACTAATAAACCTTTATACAGGCCATAAACTCAACTTTTACTGTCATGTGCTTCTGATTAATAAAGGATGCTCGATCGTATCTTACACTGACCTGTTCTTTTTGCAGTTTTTGTCGATGAAGCTTGCGACAGTGAATCCACGACTGGATTTTAACATTGAAGGCCTCCTTACAAAAGATGTAAGTCATTTTGCCCATATTCCATGAGAATGCAGATAATTATATATATGTGCCTCTTCTGATTCACCCTTGTACATCATTTCCACACAGATCCTTCAGTCACGGGTTGGACCTTCATCTACGCTGGGGTTTTCTCCGGATATGCCTATTGCATATCCGCAGCTACATCCATCTCAATCAGGACTTATCCAAGCTGGCCTCTCTGGAATGGGGAACCCTTCTGATATACTTCGGAGAGCCATGAGTTCCCAAATGACACCTATGACCGGAGGATTCAAGGAGCCGTCTCAGGTATCTTTCAAATGATAGCTAGAATTCTGTTACTTAAACTTCCATATAAAATCTGGATAACATCCGATACACCATGTACACCTGAATGTCATTCTTCTGCTCAGCTTTCAGAGTCTCTATAATGTTACGACTGAACCTTCATAATCCTATATTTGGCTACAGCTACCCAATGTGTGGGAGGATGAGCTCCACAATGTTGTCCAGATGAGCTATGGAGCCGGTACTCCCCCCAGTAGCCAAGATGTGGATGGTGCGTGTCATTAATTTTTTTTGTATGAGCATGTCCTCTGATATTTCTCCATTGTCTTGGGAGCTAATTTCTCTTCTGAAACCGCAGGATCAGGGACACCAGGCCAAATGAAAGTCGAACTTTGATTATACGATTCATATTTACGCCACTCAACACATTTATGCCCCGTATATGCACAATACCACCTTGATGAAATAACAAAAATCATGATATTCCTTTTAACCATCACCAATGATGATGAAGATACAATCGCAATGTTTAGTGCGAGCTCGACCAGTTAAATGCCAGGCTTCTGGCGTAGAGGATTCTCAGAAATATAATGCAGCAGCAGCGGCAGATGACATGTTCATATTATAAAAGGCATTTTATGCTACATAGGCAGAAAGGTGAAATTCTTTGTTCAAAGGAGTGGGTTTGCTCTCTGACTTAGAGGTGACTTTGTGGATCAAAGAATGTTGTATAGAGATAACAGAGGCTACTAATAGGAAGGGAAGCTGTCTTGTATAATCTGGAGATGAGATGGGCAAAGTGTCAGTAACAAGAAATTTGCAATGAGAATCTTGGTGATGTTTTTGTTCATTTTTTATTAAGAAGCTGTTTGTATTGATTATATATAACAAAATTATTATTTCTTCTCCTCTTGATACAATTTTTTAACCTATATACATTAAAAACGGATTTTAAAAAAATAATATTTTTAATACAATAAAATTGGAGTAATTACAGATACTGAATTGAATTAAAATTTGAGTATTTGGAAAATAAAAAATAAAATGGACTAATATTTAGCTGATTATAATATTAACTTCAACATCACAATGTTAAAAATAGAAAAAATAAAATAATATATATCTATCTATGACCAAGGCACACCTCCTCAAGCTTACCATAAGCTGTTGACCAAAAAAAAAAGAAAGCTTACCATAAGCTCGAATTCATCCGATCACAAACTCTTTTATCTAAATTCCCGCCAAAAGGCCTCTTCCCCTAATGTCTTTGTCCTCTAACTACTACTGTAACTTGCTCAAACTCTGCTGCCAAGCAGGAAACCATGCACAAGCAAAGAAGCTCCACTGTCACATTATCAAAACCATTACAAGTCCTGAAACCTTTCTTCTCAATAATATCATCACGACGTACGGGAGATTAGGCAACTTAAGGTATGCTCGTCATGTGTTCGATCAAATGCCTCACCCAACCCTTTTCTCATGGAACGCCATTCTCTCCGTTTATTCAAAATCGGGTTATCTTTCTGAGATGCAAGAGATCTTCGATCTCATGCCGAGGCGAGATGGGGTGTCTTGGAATTCATTTATTTCGGGGCATGCGTCCTGTGGTTTGCTTGCTGAGGCTGTCAAAGTTTATAGCCTGATGTTAAGGGACGGAGCCGCCAATTTGAACCGGATAACGTTTTCCACGATGCTTGTGCTTTGTTCGAGTCAGCGGTGTGCGAACTTGGGTCGACAGCTTCATGGGCATATAGTGAAATTTGGGTTCGCGTTGTATGTGTTTGTTGGTAGTCCTTTGGTTGACATGTACTCAAAAGCAGGGTTGATTCTTGACGCACAACGTGTTTTCAATTCTATGCCGGAGAGGAATGTGGTTATGTATAATACATTGATCACCGGGCTTTTACGGTGTGGATTGATTGAAGATTCTGAATGTTTGTTCAGTAAAATGCCTGAAAAAGATTCGATTTCATGGACCACAATGATTACAGGACTTACCCAAAACGGTTCAGGCAGCAAAGCTCTTGATAAGTTTAGAGAAATGATATTAGAAGGCTTAGGTATGGATCAATATACATTTGGTAGCGTATTGACCGCATGCGGGGGCCTATTTGCCTTGGAAGAGGGCAAGCAAGTTCATGCCTATATCATTAGGACTGAGCTTATAGATAACATCTTCGTTGGTAGTGCTCTTGTTGACATGTATTGCAAATGTAGAAGCATAAAAGCTGCAGAAGGTGTTTTCAAGAGAATGAGCTGCAAGAATGTGGTATCGTGGACTGCAATGCTTGTGGGTTATGGCCAGAATGGGTACAGTGAAGAAGCTGTTAGAGTTTTTTGTGACATGCAGAGAAAAGGGGTTGAACCAGATGATTTTACCCTGGGAAGTGTAATTAGCTCATGCGCAAACCTAGCAAGCTTAGAAGAAGGTGCCCAGTTCCACGGTCAAGCTCAAGCTTCAGGCTTGATTTCTTTCATTACAGTTTCAAATGCACTTGTCACCTTATATGGTAAATGTGGAAGCATCGAAGACTCCCATCGGCTGTTCAATGAGATGAACATCAGGGATGAGGTCTCCTGGACAGCCTTGGTTTCAGGTTACGCCCAGTTTGGAAAAGCTTATGAGACAATTGATTTGTTTGAAAGGATGCTGGCCCATGGTTTGAAACCCGACGGAGTTACTTTCATAGGGGTTCTTTCAGCTTGCAGCAGAGCAGGACTCGTGGATAAAGGACATCAGTATTTTGAATCCATGGTAAAAGAACATGGAATTACACCAATTATGGATCACTATACTTGCATCATTGACCTTCTCAGCCGAGCTGGAAGGTTAGAAGAAGCAAAAAGATTCATAAATGAGATGCCTTTCCATCCCGATGCAATTGGTTGGGCCACTTTGCTGAGCTCATGTAGACTTCATCGTAATATCGAAATTGGTAAATGGGCTGCTGAATCTCTTCTAGAGTTAGAGCCCCAGAATCCTGCTAGCTATATCTTGCTCTCAAGCATCTATGCTGCTAAAGGGAAATGGAATGAGGTGGCCAATTTAAGGAGAGGAATGAGGGATAAGGGGGTTAGAAAGGAACCAGGATGCAGTTGGATCAAATGTAAGAGCAGAGTGCACATTTTTTCAGCAGATGACCAGTCAAGTCCATTTTCAGATCAGATATATGCCAAGCTGGAGAAACTAAATTGCAAAATGATAGAAGAGGGGTATGAGCCAGATATGAGTTCTGTTCTTCATGATGTTGAGGAATCAGAAAAGAAAAAGATGCTTAATTACCACAGCGAGAAGCTGGCAATTGCGTTTGGATTGATATTTCTTCCTGCTGGCGTTCCTATACGAGTAGTTAAAAACCTTAGAGTATGCGGGGATTGCCACAATGCTACTAAATACATTTCCAAGATCACCAAGAGAGAGATACTTGTAAGAGATGCTGTCCGGTACCATTTATTTAAAGATGGAACTTGTTCATGTGGAGATTTCTGGTGATGAGATTGTCAGTGTCAAAAGCTGTTGGAGAGGATTGTAAAACCATTATATTTATTAGGTAAGTGACCAAATTCAGAATTTCTCTGTGCTTCAGAAGCAACTATTCAAGAATTAGAAATAGATGCATCAACAATTTTAATGAGAATAGAATCATTCCAGTAATGGTAGCTAGCTGCTGAGACAATGCTAGAGAGGTGGAAAAATCATCAAGGCAAAGAGATTGAGGTGTTTGAAGAATTTAGGTTGTTAAAGACCAGAAGTGGTTAACCGTAAAATACACAATCACACAAAGACGGAAAATTATTTGTTAATGTCCAAAACTTGATCAACAATAGCCGAACCATAAAATACACAATCAAACAAAGCATGCAAGTTTGAGAATCTCAGGCATGGGCTGATAATTGCAACATAATCTAACTTTCATTCAGATTGCGGTGATCTTGTATTGGACTGTTCATGACCTTCATGTTGGTTCTGCATTAGGTTAAAAATGAGCTGTTAAATATAAGATTTATCACTGATGCAGACTCTGGGAAGAATTAGAAAGTCCAACAAGAATAGTTACCTGCTGCAACTGAGTACAGATCTCAATGACTTCAGCTGGAGGTGCCCAATCACCAAAGTTCCTCTCAATAAACTGGTATGCAATGCCACTCCTTCCACTGCCAACTACAAAGAGTCCCCCCTTAATTTCACCTTCTCCTTTGAAGTTTTGTTTTATTCCCATAGCTTTTGCACGCTTGTAATTTGCTATGGCTCGAGGATTGAAAACAAAACCTGATAGGAATTTTTCCTTGAGCAGTTTCCCTCCACCAAGTGCTTTGAAGAATTCCGTTCCGCGATCAAACAATACAACACCACCCCAGTATCGAGGCCAGAAGTCCTTTATCTGCAGCATCAAAATAACACATCATCCAAAGTTGAAGGTAAGAGGCAGAAGTTGAAGTGTAGTTAGTTATACCTCTGACTCCATATGCTCATGAAGAACTGCAAATAGTTGAATTCCCAGTGAATCAAAAATGGGTTTTTTGGCATATAGCTGGTGAGCTTCAGCCCTACACATGATGCACCTGTTTCAAATTCAAATATTAGTTAGTTTCAAGAAAGATGCTCATACTTTGAAGTGGACTTAAAGATATCTTATGGAAAACTCTATATCTCACAGTATAGTCGAGCCAGCTTTTCAAGGTCGTACCCTAGTTTTCTTTGTTTTATTTACATCTTTTTATAGTTTAAGACAAGGTTATCATCCTATATCAATATACCTTCATTATGTGATCTTTATTTTAATTTGTGAATCTCTGTCTTGTATTTACTTAGTACAACCCTGTAAAAAAGTATTGATCAACAAACCCCACACACCCCACACCCCCCCCACCCAACTTGTCTGAGTTCATGACTGAAAAGTTTAGCATTTAGCATAATGGACAAAACCAGGCTCTGAAATAAAGCCATGCTTTAATGCAGTGTATAAGAATTTACCCTGGACGTCGAATGCAGAGAAGGACTGCTGGTTTGTTTCGCCACAGTTCTGAAGCCTTCATTGGAGGTGTTTTGGTTTTCACCAAATGCTCCATCCCCATCTTATACTCTGGAGTTAACTTCTGAATTGAGATGTTTTCGATGGTAGAGTATGGAGCAACTTTTTCAACTACAGGAGGAGGTTGTACACAACCACATGCTCTAGGTTCAGCTGGCTCCATAGAAACTATCCCTTTGAAAATGTATCCATCCTTAATCTTAAAACTGGCCAGTGATTGTTCCAGAGATTTGCGATTGATTGAACTATTTCTTGTTGGTAATTTACTATGAAACTTCTGAGAGTTTACAGATTGAAAACTCCTTTGAATGCTAGTATTTTTCGAAAGTAAGCTAATTTTTTCTGTTGCCAGGGAAGGATGAGAGTTTGGTAGGTGATCTGCACAAGCACTGGTTCTGTCCATAAAACGGGCAACATGGCCTCGCTTCATGCCAAACTGGGAAGAAAGATCTCCAGGGCTTAAGTTAAGGAGCTCAGACAGACATTTCCCACTGGACTCGATCCTATCACCATATTGCATCAAAGCACGGTCATGCAGGTATGACCTGATTTCCAGTGCATCCTAGAGTACACACAAAAGAAATGACTTAGAGGCAGATTCATATGTATATGTGGTGATTCTTTTCTGTGATAAGTAAAAACAAACCAAACTATAAGACATGTTTTTGTAGACATGATGTTCAGAGATTAAGGGAGTGATTTCTGAAAAAAAAAAAACTATAAAATTATATTTATGAGCCAGAGGAAGTGGGAGATTGGTTTTAGATAGCATTTGCTGCAGAAAAATGACAGACGATGAAAAAGACTCTAGATAACCAACCTTCTCTAGCTGTGTCATGCTTAATGCATCCATATCATCTGTATTCATGATCTTTAAGGTTGGCACATCATCCCAGCCTTCTTCCAACAGCTTTGGAAGCAGCACTTTCAGAACTCCCTCCCCAACAAATTCTTCTATCGAAAAAGAAGCCATAGCAGAGAATGTTCCAAGTGAACCAGTTCTCGAACAGGGTCGGGTCTGGATATAGAGAAGATCAAACTCTATTGGTGTTTAGGCTCTAACTACTCAAGACATATAAAGGCCTGAGGAGATGATTACAAATATAGGACTTTAAAAAAACAATATGGATCTCATTCTGGCCGGCAATATTAAATGATTTAACAGTTTAGTTCAATATTTTGATGTTTGTTTCTTTAGGAATGTTTCTTCGACCAATTTACACTAAATGAATTGTTGGATGGATCATGGAGACTAAATACAAAGCTAGAAACAATACCAGGTCATAAATATTGGTTAAAGCATAGAATAATGAAGTAACATAATAAGGTTGTTCCAGGCTTCTATCATTGCCGGCTGAGACCTGCTCTCCATTGTATTACAAATGTCCAAGTATAAATAAAGGGGGATTTGCTTTGTTTTTGGCCAACTTGCCGAGGAAAGTCTTTATATTATTTGTATGTAAAGCAACGGAGTCAACTCTTATGCAGAAGTTTAAAATTCCTCCCTTGGCTGTGCCTTGTTTATCTTTTTTCATTCTTGGGTGAATTCCTTGTGCCTTGTTTGCTGTCTCACTAGTGAATGCTATTATGTCAGCCTTCATTGTTCGGTTGTTGGATGTAAAATCCAAGATGAGGGTACTTTGATTAACATAGATAGGGACATTCCATAAAATAGATAGATAAATGGATAGATTGATAGATTTACAAACAAAAGCAGCAAGACTACTACTCTTCTTTTATTCATATAGTAGTGAGACTAAGTAGAAGCTATTTGCGCAAATCCTTGAAATAGGCAGCTGGGTTGCTCTCAAAGCTCTCCCTGGTGATTGTATAATCTCTTCCAGGTGCTTTCATATTCCCTGATGCATTGCCTCCACCACCACCACCACCACTTGCTCCTCCTACATTGGATGACTTGGCTCCACCACCAGCATTTTGGTTTCCCACCTGGCTATTACTATTACCATTAGACCCTTTGCTGCCTCCCATCTTTGCAATCCAAAATGCTTTTCTGGTTTCTGTTTTTGGTCAGGGGAGATAATCCGAAGTGCAAAATTACTCAGTTGGCTTGGTTCTGTGGCTTAGTTGGAGGGGTGCATTGCTATATATACACACAGATTCAGATTGTAGTGCATCAGTTTGGTTCTAAGAATTAAAAGAGTCAAAAGTGGAAATGAATAGAAGAAGCATTGGAACTGCCAGAATACTATTGACTGTTTGTTCATTGAACTTGAGTTTTACAATTACTGTGATAGGATTGGGATTTGAATACTTGGATGAAGTATGGTGTTTCCAATCCAAGTACGTGGTTTCCTTTCTGACTGAATGTCTAATTACGAAAAGGATGGCATTTCCCAACAACAATTGTACAATAAAGAAAGCTTGAACGTCATCGAAAGTCCTGCAAACTCCATTATAATTTCTTGCTCAAATATCAGATACCTCAATCAACAAGGTGTTTTGATCCCCCAAAAAAAGAAAAGAAAAAGAAAAGAACTACGAGGCCCAAATAGAATCAAAGCAAACAATTTAGGTCCGCAAAAGAAGAATATGACAGCCCAGAGATCTTCGACCAAATATCTTGGTGGGAGCGGATATGAAAGTTTTAGTGACATCGAAAATGGGGAAAGCGGATCCGCTCCCGAGGTCGATCACTACTTTTCAAAGCTCTAGTCTCTCTGTTAAGTTGAGAAAAAGTCATGAAAGGAAATCATATGGTAACATCATTGGTGACGAAGCGGGGAGATAATTCCAACATGAAGTCACTAGACTACCATGATGCATCAAAAGTCAACAAATAGCAGCTCAAGGTTTCAATGAGAGTCACTTACGATTATACTTGCCCTTTGGATTGTTGTAAATTGCAGGACAAACTAAGTAACAAACAAAAGCAACATGACCAGATTGGTTTTTTCTTGACTTTTCTTCTCAACAATCAGGAGCAAGAAAAGCTTTAAAAACTCGGTAGGGTTCATTCAGAGAAAGAGAGAGAGATAGCCAAAGAGAAAAACAAGACCCAAAAAAATGACTACTTTGGGAGGCCTAATAACCATTCTTTCAAGCTTTCTGTGTCTGCTCCTTGTCTTAGCTTTCATCAAGATCCTTCACAAACTATGGTGGACTCCGATTCGCATACAGAAGCTGATGGCTTTGCAGGGGATCAAAGGCCCTTCTTACAGATTCATCTATGGAAATACCAAAGAAATCTCCAACATGAAAAAGGAAGTCATGGGCAGGCCTCACATTTTATCACACGACATATTTTCCGTAGTTCAACCTCACGTTCACTCGTGGACCAACATATATGGTAACAACAAGCCATCTCAATTAGTTGACTTTTGTTATTTAAATCTTAGTTCTAAACAAGATAAGTTTTGGTTATTTTTGCATGCAATTACAGGGAAGAATTATCTTCAATGGCATGGTTCTCGAGCTCAGTTGGTCATAACAGAACCTGAGTTGTGCAAAGAGATACTGAATAACAAAGACAGAGCTTATCCGAAAAGAGAGCCCCCAAACATTTCAAGGAAGCTAGTTGGAGATGGCCTTGTGGCAACAAGCAAAGCTGAAAAATGGGCAAAATTGCGAAAGCTGGCCACCCATGCTTTCCATGGAGAGAGTTTAAAAGTAAGTTTTTAAGTTGCTGGTACTTTGTTGCAAAGAGTATTATAGTAATAGCTGTGTCAACTATTTAAACATGAAAAGAATAAGTTGAAGGCAAAAGTCTGCTAATAGCATGATAGTATTATTGTTTTACTAGAGTATGATTCCAGATATGGTAGCTAGTGCCGAGATGATGCTAGAAAGGTGGACAGTTTATGAAGGAAAAGAGATTGAGGTGTTTGAAGAGTTTAGATTGTTCACTTCGGAAGTGATTTCGAGAACAGCATTTGGCAGCAGCTATTCAGAAGGACAGGACATATTTGAAATGTTGAGGAAGTTAGGCTTCCTAATATTCAAAAATATTCTCAAATTCAGGGTTCCTGGCATCAGGTAACTTAGTACTTCTAATATTCCAATTGAAGAGAAGAAATAAGAAATTTTTAGAGAGTTACACCTGTTGTCTCATTTTTAGTCTTTCATTCAATGTTGTAGTAAGCTCTTCAAAACCAGCGATGAGATCGAATCGGACAAACTTGAGAAAGGAATCAATGCCTCCATAATAGAGATGGTTAAGAAAAGAGAAAAGAAGACAATGACTGGAGAAAACGACAGCTTTGGGAGTGATTTTCTTGGATTACTTCTGAAGGCTAATCATGAAGCCAATGAGAACCAGAGGATTTCGGTGCAGGAGATAATTGACGAGTGCAAGACGTTTTACTTTGCCGGACAAGAAACCGCTAATACTTTGCTTGCTTGGACTGTCTTTCTTCTGGCACTCCATACAGATTGGCAAGAGGAAGCAAGAAAGGAGGTGTTACAATTATTTGGCAAACAAACTCCAAATGTTGATGGCATTGGCAAACTGACAACAGTAAGAAACTTGTCTAGGTGGCAGAAATATGTTCTCAATAAAGTTTGAGATCCTGATTTGGTTATCCATTTTTCTTTTTGATGCAGATGAGTATGATCATCAATGAGACTCTAAGGTTATATCCCCCTGCTGTTCACGTTGTAAGGAGAGTCGAAAGGGAAGTTAGACTAGGAAAGCTGATTGTTCCTAGTAATCTTGAATTGGATGTCTCAATCCTAGCACTTCACCATGATCCTCAAATCTGGGGACAAGATGTGCAACTTTTCAAACCAGAGAGATTCTCGGAAGGGGTTGCCAAAGCAACCAACAATCATGTAGGTGCATTCATACCCTTTTCAATGGGACCTCGAATTTGTGTGGGCTTAAACTTTGCGACAACAGAAGTGAAGATTGCTTTGTCAATGATTCTACAACGTTACGCCTTCACCCTTTCCCTGGGTTATGTCCACTCGCCCTTACATCTTCTTACAGTTCGTCCACAACATGGAGTACAGGTAAGGCTACAACCACTTTGAACTGCGAAGATCAGGTCAGTAGCCCATGATTCTTGTACTTGGTGCATAAAGTGGGCATAACCCATGTTGTGCCTATGAATGTTGCACTTTGAGACAAGACAGACAAGAGCTAACTTGTCAATTATCCTTTCAAGTTTACAAAGCGATTGTTCTCTTTAGTTTTGCAGTATTTTGCTGAGTCCAAATTATTCCTGTTTGTTTTTGTTTTCTGGGTAGAATGAAATCTTATGCTTACAGTGGTAATAAACATTTTCAGTTTTATGGTAAAACGACTTTTGAAAAAATGGCAGAAAGAAAGCTTAAACACAATATGAAATTTGTAATTAATCCCAAAACCAAGATGATAAAAGAAGCAAAATAGTAGACTACTACTCTTTTATTCATGTAGTAGTAGTGAGTAAGTAGTTACTTCATTCCTAGCTATTTGTGCAAATCCTTGAAATAGGCAGCTGGGTTGCTCACAAAGCTCTCCCTGGAGATTGCATAATCTCTTCCCTGGAGATTGCATAATCTCTTCACAAAGCTCTTCCAGTTGCTTTCATATTCCCTGCTGCATTGCCTCCACCACTACCACCACCACTTGCTGTTACATTGGACGACTTACCCCGCCCAGCATTTTGATTTCCAACCTGGCTATTGCTATTACTATTAGAGCCTTTGCTTTCTCCCATCTTTGCAATCCAAAGTGTTTTTCTGGTTTTTTATTTTATTTTTATTTTTGGTGAGATAAGATAATCCAAACTGCAAATTACTTGGTTGGTTCTGTCTCTGTGGCTTTGTTGGAGGGGTGCATTGCTATATATATACACAGCACAGATTTAGATTGTAGTGCAGAAGTGGAAATTAATAGACGAAGCAGGAACTGCCAGAATTATATTGACTGTTTGTTCATTGAAATTGAGTTTTCCAAATACCGGGATAGGATTGGGATTTGAATACTAAAAACCTTTGGATGAAGATTATATATTGGAATATGGTTTTTCCAATCCAAGTATGTGGTTTCTGAATGCTAATTAAGAAAAGGATGTTATTGAAGTCGACGCATTTCCCAACAACAATTGTACAATAAAGAAAGCTTGAACGTCAAAGCTCTGCTAATTCAAACTGAAACTGCATTACAATGTGTTGTAGTAGCAAATCAAATTCTTCAAATTGAGAATTTGTTGGCTACATTAATATTTTATGCCCCAACAAACTCTTCAATTCAATTAATGCAATGTTACGGAAAATAATGAAAAATATGAAAACGTGTGAAAAATGTCTATATATTTATTGTTTGGAAGGAAAAAATGAATGTTTTTAGATTTTCAAAGTAGGTTTTATTTTTCTAAAGAAAAATAAATGTTTTGAAGAGTCAATGTCAATTACAAATCCTGAAGAGAGAGAAAGATGTTATACCTTTGATGACTGATTTTGTCAATAATGTTAGAGAGGGTTTTGATGATGTGACTCACCTATTTTAGCATTCCAAATCTGTTGAAGAGGCTGTTAGAGACGCTCTAATGTTTTGCTCTAATATCAACAAGGTGTTTTGACCCCAAAAAAAAAAAAATTTAAAGAAAAGAAGAGAACAACGAGGCCGAAATAGCGCATTTAGGTTCGGAAAATAAGCATAAGAAGGCCCAAAGTTCAGAGAACCTCAAAAGAGCCTTCTAGGTAAACAAACAAGAGTTACGACCAAAAAAAAGGTAAACAAACAAGAGCTAAAAGGTCATTTTAAAAGCCCAACATAGTGGGACTATTTTGGGCCTCTGCCAATGACATTTTTCTTGGTCGTAAAAACTAGCTCTGTCTCTCTGAGCTAAAAAGTCATTTTAAAAGTCCAAAATAGTGGGCTATTATGGGCCTCTGCCTATGACATTTTTCTTTTAGGTCGAAAAAAGGAGGCCCTCTCTCTCTCTCTCTCTCTCTCTCTCTCTGTGGCTACTCAGCAGCCTTCCTAATTATACTCGAGTTCAAACAGAGAGGTACGGGCTCTTTGACAAAGCATTTTTACTGTTTTATGGGATGGAAGCATGAATTTGATTGTCCTTTCTGATGGTTTAAAAGAATTTTTTTTTCCCTTTTCAAGACATTGAATTTAATGAGGTTAATATGAAAATGTTAGAGTCTAAATTGAATTCTATTTGATTGTAGCCGTTCAGCTCAATACGGGAAGCCCTTGCTATGATATCATGAAGAAAGTTGAAGTTTTACTCTAAAATCAATTGGCTATGGAGGAGTATTCCAATTCTTTATAAAGGCCATCAACTTTTCAATGCGACACAAACACTCTCAAGTTCTCAACATATATACCTCCTTTTATATTATATGTTTTTTTGGGGACAACATGGCATATAGGGAAACTTAAATGCAGACTTGTGAATAAAATTACTTTGTTACATTTGTCTTTTTTGGGGGTGATCTTATGTTATGTCCCATGGGATGACGCCTAAACGAGCCGCATTTTCTTGTCTTACAAAATTCACAAAAGGCACTTAATATATCTCATCCATCCAAGACAGGTAATCACATAAACTGGTGGACATAATTTGCTATGCCTACTAGCTGCTGCAATAAGAGTCATACGAATTGTCAATCTCTCTCTCTCTCTCTCTCTCTCTCTCTATATATGTAGGATGACTGAGAATGCTTAGAGAGGAGTGGATAGACCAATTTAAAATTATAATAAATAAATAAAAATAAACTTCAATAGCATGATTGATGCGGGAGTGATTTTTGTTCTACAGGAATATTCCATCCATTGATTCCCCTTTTTTCTTCGCTGTCTCTTTTTCCCTGCAAAATAGATTGGAATAAAAGGACCACAACCAGGAGGTGTTGGCCAAAGACCCTTCAATGTCTAAGTTAGTTCGATTGATTTGTAGAGAAATAATAATTAAAAAGGGTACGAAGCTCTCGTGAAGAGAACCGAGTGGTCGGAGCCATGTGTAGTGGTCAGAGCCTTATGTGAGAGAGAAAGAGTTTTAACGGCTATCTCTCTCTATATATAAAATATATATATGAAATTATCTGTAGGTCCGCAAAAGAAGAATATGAGAGCCCAGAGATCTTCGACCAAATATCTTGATGGGAGCGGATATGAAAAGTTTAGTGACATGGAAAATGGGAAAAGCGGATCTGCTCCCGAGGTCGATCACTACTTTTCAAAGCTCTAGTCTCTCTGTTAAGTTGAGAAAAAGTCATGAAAGAAATTCATATGGTAACGTCATTGGTGACGACGAAGCCAGGAGATAATTCCAACATGAAGTCACTAGACTACCGTGATGTATCAAAAGTCTACAAATAGCAGCTTAAGGTTTCAATGAGAGTCACTTACGATGATATTTGCCCTTGGGATTGTAGTAAATAGCAGGACAAACTAAGTAACAATCAAAAGCTAACATGACCAGATTGGTGTTTTCTAGACTTTTTTTCTAAACAATCAGGAGCAAGAAAAGCTTTAAAAACTCGGTAGGGTTCATTCTCAGAGAGAGAGAGATAGCCAAAGAGAAAAACAATACCCAAAAAATGACTACTTTGGGAGGCCTAATAATCATTCTTTCAAGCTTTCTGTGTCTGCTCCTTGTCTTAGCTTTCATCAAGATCCTTCACAAACTATGGTGGACTCCGATTCGCATACAGAATCTGATGGCCTTGCAGGGGATCAAAGGCCCTTCTTACAGATTCATCTATGGAAACACCAAAGAAATCTCCAACATGAAAAAGAAAGTCATGGGCAGGCCTCACATTTTATCACACAACATATTTTCTGTAGTTCAACCTCATGTTCACTCGTGGACCAAGATATATGGTAACAAAATTACAAGCCATCTCAGTTAACCTTTGTTATTTAAATCTTAGTTCTAAATAAGAAAAGTTTTGATCATTTTTGCATGCAATTACAGGGAAGAATTATCTTCAATGGCATGGTTCTCGAGCTCAGTTGGTCATAACAGAACCTGAGTTGTGCAAAGAGATACTAAATAACAAAGGCAGAGCTTATCCGAAAAGAGAGCCCCCATACATTTCGAAGAAGCTATTTGGAGATGGCCTTGTGGCAACAAGCAAAGCTGAAAAATGGGCAAAATTGCGAAAGCTGGCCACCCATGCTTTTCATGGAGAGAGTTTAAAAGTAAGTTTTTAAGTTGCTGGTACTTTGTTGCAAAGAGTATTATAGTAATAGCTGTGTCAACTATTTAAACATGAAAAGAATAAGTTGAAGGCAAAAGTCTGCTAATAGCATGATAGTATTATTGTTTTACTAGAGTATGATTCCAGATATGGTAGCTAGTGCCGAGAAGATGCTAGAAAGGTGGAAAGTTTATGAAGGAAAAGAGATTGAGGTGTTTGAAGAGTTTAGATTGTTCACTTCGGAAGTGATTTCGAGAACAGCATTTGGCAGCAGCTATTCAGAAGGACAGGAAATATTTGAAATGTTGAGGAAGTTAGGCTTCCTAATATTCAAAAATATTCTCAAAGTCAGGGTTCCTGGCATCAGGTAACTTAGTACTTCTAATATTCCAATTGAAGAGAAGAAATAAGAAATTTTTAGAGCGTTACATCTGTTCTCTCATTTTTAGTCCTTCATTCAATGTTGCAGTGAGCTCTTCAAAACCAGCGATGAGATCGAATCGGAAAAACTTGAGAAAGGAATCCATGCCTCCATAATAGAGATGGTTATGAAAAGAGAAAAGAAGACAATGACTGGAGAAAACGACAGCTTTGGGAGTGATTTTCTTGGATTACTTCTGAAGGCTAATCATGAAGCTAATGAGAACCAGAGGATTTCGGTGCAGGAGATAATTGATGAGTGCAAGACATTTTACTTTGCCGGACAAGAAACCGCTAATACTTTGCTTGCTTGGACTGTCTTTCTTCTGGCACTCCATACGGATTGGCAAGAGGAAGCAAGAAAGGAGGTGTTACAATTATTTGGCAAACAAACTCCAAATGTTGATGGCATTGGCAAACTGACAACAGTAAGAAACTTGTCTAGGTGGCAGAAATATGTTCTCAATAAAGTTTGAGATCCTGATTTGGTTATCCATTTTTCTTTTTGATGCAGATGAGTATGATCATCAATGAGACTCTAAGGTTATATCCCCCTGCTGTTCACGTTGTAAGGAGAGTCGAAAGGGAAGTTAGACTAGGAAAGCTGATTGTTCCTAGTAATCTTGAATTGGATGTCTCAATCCTAGCACTTCACCATGATCCTCAAATCTGGGGACAAGATGTGCAACTTTTCAAACCAGAGAGATTCTCGGAAGGGGTTGCCAAAGCAACCAACAATCATGTAGGTGCATTCATACCCTTTTCAATGGGACCTCGAACTTGTGTGGGCTTAAACTTTGCGACAACAGAAGTGAAGATTGCTTTGTCGATGATTCTACAACGTTACGCCTTCACCCTTTCCCCGGGTTATGTCCACTCGCCCTTACATCTTCTTACAGTTCGTCCGCAACATGGAGTACAGGTAAGGCTACAACCACTTTGAACTGCGAAGATCAGGTCGGTAGCCCATGATTCTTGTACTTGGTGCATAAAATGGACATAACCCATATTGTGCCTATGAATGTTGCACTTTGAGACAAGACAGACAAGAGCTTACTTGTCAATTATCCTTTCAAGTTTACAAAGCGATTGTTCTCTTTAGTTTTGCAGTATTTTGCTGAGTCCAAAGTTTTCCTGTTTGTTTTTGTTTTTTGGGTAGAATGATAGCTTATGCTTACAGTGGTAATAAACATTGTTAGTTTCGTGGTAAAACGAATTTTGAAAAAATGGCAGAAAGAAAGCTTAAACACAAACATTGCCTCCACCACTACCACCACCACTTGCTGTTACATTGGACGACTTACCCCCTCCAGCATTTTGATTTCCAACCTGGCTATTGCTATTACTATTAGAGCCTTTGCTTTCTCCCATCTTTGCAATCCAAAGTGTTTTTCTGGTTTTTTATTTTATTTTTATTTTTGGTGAGATAAGATAATCCAAACTGCAAATTACTAGGTTGGTTCTGTCTCTGTGGCTTTGTTGGAGGGGTGCATTGCTATATATACACAAAGCACAGATTTAGATTGTAGTGCAGAAGTGGAAATTAATAGACGAAGCAGGAACTGCCAGAATTATATTGACTGTTTGTTCATTGAAATTGAGTTTTCCAAATACCGGGATAGGATTGGGATTTGAATACTAAAAACCTTTGGATGAAGATTATATATTGGAATATGGTTTTTCCAATCCAAGTATGTGGTTTCTGAATGCTAATTAAGAAAAGGATGTTATTGAAGTCGACGCATTTCCCAACAACAATTGTACAATAAAGAAAGCTTGAACGTCAAAGCTCTGCTAATTCAAACTGAAACTGCATTACAATGTGTTGTAGTAGCAAACCAAATTCTTCAAATTGAGAATTTGTTGGCTACTTTAATATTTTATGCCCTAATAAACTCTTGAATTCAATTAATGCAATGTTACGGAAAATAATGAAAAATGTGAAAAATATCTATATATTTATTGTTTGAAAGAAAAAAATTGAATGTTTTTAGATTTTCAAAGTAGGTTTTATTTTTCCAATGAAAAATAAATGTTTTGAAGAGTTGATGTCAATTACAAGCCCTGAAGGGAGAGAAAGATGTTACACCTTTGATAACTAAGTTTGTCAATAATGTTAGAGATGGTTTTGATGATGTGACTCACCTATTTTAGCATTCCAATTATGTTGAAGAGGCTGTTAGAGATGCTATAATGTTTTGCTCAAATATCAACAAAGTGTTTTGACCAAAAAAAAAAACATTAAAGAAAATAAGAGAACAACGAGGCCGAAATAGAGCATTTAGGTTCGGAAAATAAGCATATGAAGGCCCAAAGTTCAGAGAACCTCAAAAGAGCCTTCTAGGTAAACAAACAAGAGTTACGAATAAAAAAAATAGAAATTTAGTGAAATACCCATTCCTAGACATAAAACTATAAATATACCCTATACCATTCATTATATATAAACACACCCAAAATAAACCCAAAAATCAACAATTGTATATATTTTAATTTAATTAATAAGATCAAATACCTTTATTACCCTTTTTGGCATTAAATGAGTTTTGGATCTCGTTTAGAATCTATAGAATGCAGAGAACATTAAAATTCAACAAAACCACTCCCTGAGGTCTGAAGCCTCAAGCCCCTCTCCTCCTTCAAACCCACATCTCTCCTCTGTTCTCTCCCTTCTTCCCTCTCTCTGCCTTCAAAGTAAACCAAACAGTCTCAGAGCCAAGGACCAACACAAGACTGATGACAATCTCCGTTACGTCGGTGGCCTCACACGTGTTCTTGCCGCCGATGCCTCCATTTCTTTTGTAGGTTTGTTCCATCTGCTTCAATTCATTATTTTCCTTTTGATTTTTGCTTAATTTACTTGAATTTTGACTCGATTTCAGTTTCTTCATTGAATTTGGTGCTAATTTCCATTTTTTCGATATGAATAGAGCTAATGGTTAAGCTCGCGGAGTTCTGTGGCTACTCTGTAGATTTGAGGTGTCAATTGCCGGACGAAGGCTTTCAGAACGCCGACGCCGGTGGTGATTGCGAGAAGAACGAAGATGAAGACGATTTCTCGTTCACCTGCACCAATCCCGACTGATCGCCAATTTCCACCGACGATATATTCCAAAATGGCCAGATCCGTCCAATGTTCCCGATTTTCAACCAGGATCTCCTATTCGCCGATACCGACTACGACGATACTTCCAGAGCCAGAGGTGCTGCCGCTTCGTCTTCCTCTCTACGGTCGCCATTGAAGAAGCTATTTTTTGAAGAGCTGGATATGCCGACCTTGACAACGTCGTTTTACAACTCAGGAGGTGAACTCGGGTCCTGATCCATGAGATCAACGCATCTGATGTACGTATTTTCACAGTTTATTCTTATGATGATTTCTCATTTCAGTATTTTCTAGTGTTTATTGTATGAATCGTTGTGTTTTTTGTTTGTGTTTGGCTTATGAACATTTTAAATTCAACGACTTAGTTTGTATGGTGATTTCATGTTTGATTAATTAAGTTGCTGATTAGGTTTTCGTTTTTCATTTTTTCAGTCTTAGAGTTTAAATTTGACATGCAAATACTATTCTTCTTGATTTTATCTGTTTATTTTTGTTATTGCTGAATTGGAGGTAATTTATTGGATTTTCTGATTTCGTTCTAATTTGTACTTAGATATTCGTTTGAGTTTTAAATTGTGATTTTAATTTCTTTTTGTTTATAATTTGAATTGATTTCAGATTCTGTTTGGTTGTGGATTTGCTGTTTGAGATGTGGTTAGAAATTTGTGATATTCGATTTGGTTTTCATATTAATTGAGGTATGCTTTTTCAGTTGAATTTGAGTATATTCGTGTTTTTTTCTATTTATCACTGTAAAGTTCCAGTATAGGGTAATAACACTGCTTGTTTGCTATGAAATCCTATTTCTAATGCATGTCTACCACTGTAAAGTTCCAGTATAGGGTAATAACACTGCTTGTTTCTTTTGAAGTCCTATTTCTTATGCATGTCTACCACTGTAAAGTTCCAGTATAGGGTAATAACACTGCTTGATTGCTATGAAATCCTATTTCTAATGCACGTCTACCACTGTTAACTTCCAGTCTAGGGTAATAACACTGCTTATTTGCTATGAAATCGCACGTCTACCACTGTAAAGTTTCAGTATAGGGTAATAACACTGCTTGTTTGCTATGAAATCCTATTTCTAATGCATGTCTACCACTGTAAAGTTCCAGTATGGGGTAATAACACTGCTTGTTTGCTATGAAATCCTATTTCTAATGCATGTCTACCACTGCAAAGTTCCAGTATAGAGTAATAACACTGCTTGTTTGCTATGAAATCGTATTTGTAATGCACGTCTACCACTGTTAAGTTCCAGTCTAGGGTAATAACACTGCTTGTTTGCTATGAATTCTAATGCATGTCTACCACTGTAAAGTTCCAGTCTAGGGTAATAACACTGCTTGTTTGCTATGAAATCGTATTTGTAATGCACGTCTACAACTGTAAAGTTCCAGTATAGGGTAATAACACTACTTGTTTGCTATGAAATCCTATTTCTAATGCACGTCTACCAGTGTTATTACCACATACTGGAACTATACAGTGGTAGACATGCATTACAAATAGGATTTCAGAGGAAACAAGCAGTATTAATACCCTATACTGGAACTTTACAGTGATAGACATGCATCAAAAATAGGATTTTAGAGGAAACAAGCAGTGTTATTACCCTATATTGGAACTTTACATCCATTAATTAGAAATTTCAGTAAACTAGCGACTAAAATAATGATAGTAAGCAGTTAGTGCAATAGTGAAATCCAATATAGTTTCAAGATTTTGTCCTTGATTCGAATCTAAAATACTGTTATTACCCTAGACTGGAACTCTATAGCAATTAATCAAAATTACAGTGTAGGTTTGGTTTGTAAATGTCTTACCTTTGAAGCGTTTTCTTGTTGAAATTGTTCTCTGAAATTTTGTCTTGGTTTTGTAGGTGGAGGTCAGTGTGGTGTTTGTTTTTGAAAGTAGTTCAAGCTTGGTGGTTGACAGGACCCGCCCCGAATTCCTCGAAACTCGAGACGAATCCTGTGGAAATTCCGACATCACACCGATGCCGGGCCCACTAACTAAAAATTTAGCCTCTTTTCCAAATTAAGGGAAAAGAGCACGAGACTTTCTACCGAAATTTCGGCAAAGTCTCCCCTATAAATTGAACATTCCCCAAAAATTCCAACATGCATAAAACACATTTAATAATACTAACCGGCAGCATGCACAATATAATCTCATGCAAATCACATAATAGGCCTCCGGCCTTCAGATAGTTCGAAACAGAACCAACAATGTTCTCAAGTCAATTAATACATAAACCATACCATTTATGATCTCAAACAATCATACGATTACTCCCAAAATCATTAAACCGGATTCAAGTCCCACAACCACAATAAAATCCATTCATAGATTCAGAACCGTTCAAACCTTTTACATGCAATATAATTCGTGGCTGCACCTAGGTGAGACTCCAAGCTGCCTACGTACCCTTGGACAAGGGATCAAGCCACACGTAGTTCTCATCATCAACGGTCACAATTCCAGTAATAAACCAATATTTACAACAGAACCAACTATACATTTAAGATCTATCACAATTCCAAATCCGACAAAAGCACATTGAAATATTATCAATTTCTTCCCAAGGCATCGTATTAAAAAGACATCACAGGCTTGGACTAACTCCGACGGGTCTGGGCAAAATAAATCATCCGAAGGGCTTGGACAAACTCCGACGAGCCTGGGCAAAATAAATCATCCGAAGGGCTTGGACAAACTCTGACGAGCCTGGGCAAAATAAATCATCCGAAAGGCTTGGACAAACTCCGACGGGCCTGGGCAAAATAAATCAATCTCCGAAGGGCCTGGGCAAACTCCGACGGGCCTGGGCAAAATAAATCAATCTCCGAAGGGCCTGGGCAAACTCCGACGGGCCTAGGCAAAATAAATCATCCGAAAGGCTTGGACAAACTCCGACGGGCCTGGGCAAAATAAATCAATCTCCGAAGGGCCTGGGCAAACTCCGACGGGCCTGGGCAAAATAAATTAATCTCCGAGGGGCCTGGGCAAACTCCGACAGGCCTGGGCAAAATAAATAAATCTTCGAAGGGCCTGGGCAAACTCCAACGGGCCTGGGCAAAATAAATCTCAAACATAAAACCCATAACCGGGGAGGTACCTAAGGTAGTGCTAATAGCATTCAAATTAACATTCTAAGTACCCCATACAAAATCAACAAAGATAGCACTTTCTCAATTATTGTAAATCTACACTCAAGATATTCAAATGTATCCAAACCCAAATATACAACACAAATACTTCATAATATATCAAATTCATTAATCAAATATATAATATATTTCAAATGAATCATTAAAACAATATACATAAACTTTCCACACTTGGTCAACTGGGCCCGCGGGCCCACGACCTCCATTTTACGATCCGAAAGTTCCTATGGGTTCCACAAGGTCTAGGATACACGTCCTGCAAGTTTGGTCCAGATCGGATGGCCGGATCACTCACGATCGCACGATCGGACGGTTACTGAAATCCTAGCCCTAGGGTTGGCATTTCTGGAGTATTCGGGACTCCGTTTCACGATCCGTCGAATCTTACACGATCCTAAGGATGCCCAGGTTAACATATAATAAATTCAAGACCATCCAACGGTCCAAACCAATCGAACCCGGATAACGCGTAATAGGCGATATCCGTTCGAGACTCAAAACGGTATCCAAATTGAGGTCCGTAAAATCCTACGCGCTCGTGACGACAAGGGGATCGCATTTTGGATAAAATTCCCCTTTGGGTGTCCAAAGCGATATCGCATCGCCGGAAAATCTTAGAATCTCGGGCCAAGACTCCTGCCCTAGGTAATACACCTAATTTGGAGTCGCTTTTGTTCTTGGACATACCCCAAAAAGTGACCGGAAGTGGCTGAAAATTGAGGTCGAAACCGGCAGATTTTTCAACTCGAAAATCGACTTGCCTACGCTAAAAATTGAAGTAATCCTACCCAACCATCAGCTAGAGCTCAAGGAATAGATGAATTTCCATACCTGGATCGCCAGATTTGGTTGCCGGAATCACCCGAACGAGCTCCGTGAAGTTTTGGGTAAAACCGGCGACATTTCTCGATATTCCGGCGAAATCACAGCGGTTGGCGGCGGGGCCTGGCTGGGGTTGGAAGAGGACGGCGGCCCGGTCATTTTTGGTACCGGCCCCGTCAACTTTGGTGGCCGGATGTGGTGGTGGCTGCCCAAAATCCTCTCGGATGAACAGTGCCAAGGGGGGGTGGTCGCGCGCAGAGGGAGTGGGGAGGAGGAAGAAGAAGAAAAAAGAAAAAGAAAAAGAATAAAACTGTCCGGGTACTGTAGCACGGTACTGTTGCTACAGTAGCAATTTCAAATAAAATTCCAAATACGTCCCTTTCGTTTTCAGACTTTTCCTCCTTCGTTACAAGTCGGAATTGGGCATGCCACATGTCTACGAACTCGTATCAACGAGCTCTACGCAACAGTACCACTCATTTTCCCAAAATCCTTCCGGATTAAAAAGTGACCAAAATACCCCTATCCCCAAGGGTAAAATTGTAATTTCTTAATCTAATTAATTGGATATAAAAATTAGGGTCGGGGTGTTACAGTGGTGGTTATGGAGTTTCGGTTTCGAGAGATGAAGAAGACACTTTGATGAAGACGGTGACTGAAGGGACGTTTGGCAGAGATGGTTAATTGAAGTCGCAAGCTGGAAGTTACGTTTTTGTTTTCCAATTTTTTGAACGAAATTATGGTTTTGGAGATGGTAAAATCTTTGGGCTTTTTTATAAGTTTGGGCTGAGGTTGTTTTGGGTGCTTTTTGAGTTTTTTTTTTCTGTTGGGCTTGATAGTGGCAGTGCTTGTAATTTATTGGAACTTCAACACTAATTTGTTATTTAATAAATGGGTTTTGGGTGTGTTTATAAAGTGTTTTCTATATGAGTTTTTTTTATAATTTCAGCACCCATTTTGGGTATATTAGTGAAGCTCCCATAAAAAAAAAGTAAACAAACAAGAGCTAAAAAGTCATTTTAAAAGTCCAAAATAGTGGGGCTATTATGGGCCTCTGCCTATGACATTTTTCTTGGTCGAAAAAAGGAGGCTCTCTCTCTCTCTCTCTCTGTGTGGGCTACTCAGCAGCCTTCCTAATTATACTCAAGTTCAGACACAGAGAGGTACGGGCTCTTTGACAAAGCATTTTTACTGTTTTATGGGATGGAAGCATGAATTTGATTATCCTTTCTGAAGGTTTAAAATAATTTTTTTTCCCTTTTTAAGAGATTGAAATTTAATGAGGTTAATATGAAAATGTTAGAGTCTAAATTGAATTCTATTTGCTTGTGTAGCCGTTTAGCTCAACACAGAAAGCCTTTGCTATGATATCATGAAGAAAGTTGAAGCTTTATTCTAAAACCAATTGGCTGTGGAGGAGTATTCCAACTCTTTATAAAGTCCATCAACTTTTCAATGCGACACAAACACTCTCAAGTTCTCAACATATATACCTCCTTTTATATCATATGTTTTTTTGGGGACAACATGGCATATAGGGCAGCTTAAATGCAGACTTGTGAATAAAATTACTTTGTTACATTTGTCTTTTTTGGGGGTGATCTTATGTTATGTCCCATGGGATGACGCCTAAACGAGCCGCATTTTCTTGTCTTACAAAATTCACAAAAGGCACTTAATACATCTTATCCATCCAAGACAGGTAATCACATAAACTGGTGGACATAATTTGCTATGCCTACTAGCTGCTGCAGTAAGAATCATATGAACTCTCTCTCTCTCTCTCTCTCTCTCTCTCTCTCTCTCTCTCTCTCTCTCTCTCTCTCTCTCTCTCTCTATATATATATATATATATGAAATTATCTGTAGGATTACTAAGAATGCTTAGAGAGTTGTGGATAGACCAATTTAAAATTATAATCAATAAATAAAAATAAACTTCAGTAGCATGATTGATATGGCTAATCAAACCTAAAACGTGCAGAGCATAAAATAAAGGAATACGCAGAGAATTATTTTATGTGGTAAAACCCCACCTCTGGGGAAAATCCACAGGATTCCTCAGTCCAGAATAAATCCACTATAGAATGATGATTATAAGAAGTACTCACACACTTATCCTAGACATATTCTATATAGTGTTTACCGACTTCTTCATAGCTCAACTTCTGTCACGTGATGTTCTTTCGACACTCCTTATGTTGAACGCAATATTATTGGTCAGGATTGCTTCAAGCTCGCCGAAAAAAAACTACCATAACGGTCTTGGTACCCTCAACTGTATAAGTCACCGAACATACAAATGACTGCAATATGTATAATGTATGTATTTGAACACTTGATGACTTATCTCGAAGTTTAGCACATCTACTTTCTTAGGAATTTTAGATGTACCAAAGAGAGGCACCCATCATTTTATGAAAAAGAGGTTCTCTCTTGAAAAATCTAAGTGCAAGAAAGCACATGACTTTGTCATCAATATCAGATTTGATTCTTTTAGGATCCTAATAAAAAAACGTCATCTTTTGCACAATCGGAGAAAAGGTGTCTTTCACTATAATTAACTATTATAGAATGAAATAATATCTACCAAGATAAATCAATGAGACCAATTAGGTAGGAGAGAACTTTAATAAAGCAACGTGCCCTCCAAGAGGTAAAGTAATGTTTTAATGAGAATCAAAATAAAGTCCAACTAGGAAAGTAATCTCAGTAAAGAATAATATCATGAATGCATAAAATGTCATGATTTACCCGAAATCAATTTCCTCATATCGATTAGACCTGGCAAACGGGTCGTTTTAACGGGTTTCGGGTCATGTTCGTGTTAACCCGTTAATTTAACGGGTTGACACGACACGACCCGTTAAGCTAACGGGTGAGAAATACCAGACCCAAACACGACCAGTTACAATTCGCGAATGACCCGACACGACCCGTTAAGAATAAACCAGAAAAAAAAAAAATCTATCCCCCAAAATGAGTCAACAACCCCCTATCTCTACCCATTTTCTCTCAATTTTCATCTTTCATAAACACCATCCAAAAATCTACAAGTTCAGGATTAGTCTTGCATAATGATAAAACAAGAGAAGCAAAATAGTTGGTTGATTAGATTATTTATAAATAAATAAAAAGACAGAGAGGGAGAGAAGAAGAGAAGAAAAAAATGGAGAGAAAAGAAAGAGATGGAGAGAAGACGAAGAAGAAGAAGAAAAGGGAGAGAAGAAGAGAAGAAAAAAAATGGAGGGGAGAGATGGACAATTTCCCAAAGGGGAGAAGAAAAGGTAAAAAGTGAGAGATTGAGAGATGTAGAGAAGAGAAAAAAAGAAAAAAAGAGGGGGAGATGAGAAAGTCGACGAAGAGAGGAAGTGGAATGAAGGAAAAATAATATTAGAGAGAGAGAGAGAGAGAGAGAGAGAGAGAGAGAGAGAGAGAGAGAGAGAGAAGGGAAAGAAGAAAGAATAAAAAAAAGGCATGATGTTGGGAATATGAGATATTTTTTTAAAATATATTTTATAAAATTACAGAATTACCCTCCTTAACGGGTGGATGCGAATATTCGCGAATTGACCCCGACCCATTAAGCTCAACCCAAATACTAATAATTTGATGCGAATTCATGTCGTGTTAACGGGTCGTGTGCAATATTGCCGGGTCTAATATCGATCAAGTCACACTTCGAAAATCCGAGATTGAATGTGTTGTGCCAAAACTTCCAGTAAAAGATATTCACACACTAATTCCCGACCTATGCTAGAGTCTAGGAAATGCCAATACAATTTTCATACTAGAAAATATACAAAGTTGACCAGATGAGAGGTTGTTCACTACTTTTTAAAGCAAAATTTTCATAGGGAAGCTCTAGTCTCTCTGTTAAGTTGAGAAAAGTCATGAAAGAAAAACATGGTGAGAAAGAGACAGTTTTGCAAGATTAATCTTATGGTAATGCCATTGGTGTTGTGCGGAAGTGTCAACCAACTGTGAGTGAAAATAAAACAAAAACTGGCAAGAGATAAAAAGAACAAAACAACACCAACAAGAACATCAAGATTTATACTGGTTCGGCAATGCCTACATCCAGTTTGGAGACGACGGAGTAATCCACTATAATCAAATGAGAGAATACAATAGTGTTTAACACTTAGAAACCTAAGCCCCAAATATACCCAAGCTCACACACTCAAGAATATAAAGGGAATACAAATTGAGTACAATTTAGAGAAAGGAAAAAATAACAAACGACAGCAACAATTGTTTTGCTGCCCAACTCTTTATTTTTCCTCTCTTACTTCTCTCTCTCTCTCTCTCACAGTCTTTGGTGCATCTCTTCTCTCTGCTGGATTGCTTCCCTTTTATAGCCAAAGGAAGTGGCTTTTTAAAGAAGCCAATGGGTGGGTTGCTAAACAAGTCAGACCAATTAATTAGCTAAAGTCCAACAATTAATGTGCCCATGCAATTTGTCTGCCAATCAACCAAATACCAAGAGAAACAACCAAAAGCAACCAATCAACCAAATACCAAGACAAACAGCCAACTACCACAATAAATAGCTGAAAGTGTTTCCACTTTTGACTATTGTTTGAGCCAATAATCAACAATCTCCACCTTGGCTCAAACCCTCTGAGTAGAACTCCCAATAGTCGTCTCCCAATCCCCCACGGGGCAATCATCAAATTTAACAAATGTCAATTAAGTCTAAGCAGTGCTTAAACTTGAGCAATGAAACTGGCTTTGTCAACATATCCGCAGGCAGTGGCGGATTCAGGAATTTCCTCTTCGGGGGTCAATGTATAAAATCTCACAAATTTTTTTTAGACAAATCTTTTGTTTTTCTTTCTTTTCTGTCTTTTTTTTTTTTCTATCTCACATTAATTTATCATTAAACACATTTAATGTAAATATAAAATTAAACTCAAATACTCAAAATCGCCTCAATTCATTTTTAAAAACCCAATAAACAACAAATAATATAATCATAAAAAAGTTAAAATTGAAAGCTTCATCATCTTACAAAGTTTATGTTCATATCAATGTCACACAAATAAATAAGGAGGAGGAAAAAAAATAGAACAGAACTGAAATCTCAACCCAACTGAAAGCTCTTATAATAACCCAACTGAAAACTTTCAAAAATTTTCAACCCTTGAAATCTATATTTGATATTTCACGATCTAACTTCTTTCAATGATGGATAGGATACAACCAGTTGAGAGCTCAATCAATTTCAATGAACTAATCTGTTTTGAAAACTCTGATGAGAGAGAGAGGAGGGAGATGAGGTTTTTATATATTATTTTATAAGTAAATTTGGTTATTTCCCTTCAATGAAACTAATGAATTACATTTGTATGAAAGGGGGGGAATTATCGGGGGGTGGGGAAAGCAGCAGCAAGCTGGGCTTTTTTTTTTCTTCAAAAAACCTGTGAAGAAACGACGTCGTTTTGATGTTGAGAGACCAAAAAAAAAAAACTTAAGTAGAACGACGTCGTTTTGACGTCCAGCAAATAAAAAAAAGAGAAGGCGCCCGCTGCGCGCAAGGCAGCTGCGCTACCCTTCTTCTCCAGCTGCACACAAGTTGCCCCTTTGGGGCATTCCGTCGAACACCTTGCGAGGGTCAAGATTGGCTGCTCTAATGGAGGATTTCAGAGGTTGCAGGGGTCAATTGACCACCCTTGCTCCTCTGTGGATCCGCCCCTGTCCGCAGGATTGTCGGCGGTCCCAATCTTCTGAAGAAGAATATCTCCCTCGTCAATAATCTCACGAACAAAATGGAACCTCACGTCAATGTGTTTCGTACGTGCATGATGAACTTGATTCTTTGCTAAATAAATGATCTAGGAGGATCTTACAAACAAAATAATTAAATAATCATATATTATTATATCATTATTTAATTATTTTAAAACCATAAATAATTTGTGGTTTAAAACAATTGGTTTTAAACCACCAACTTTGTATGGCTTATGTACGTAGGTGTTTTAAAACCCATTCAACTTTTATGGTTTAAAAACACTTGCCATTTTAAGTTTTTTAATTTAGGACGATGAACTTGTATATAAACCTCATTTGATAAATGAAATAGATAAGCAGAACTCAAAGCAGTTCCTTAGCTTCTTCCTTTTGTTTCTCTAATTGTCTTAAAGTTCCTCTCGTTCCCTTATTCCTATAAACTAGGAATTCATAGTTCTATTGACTAGAAGTTTTGGATCAAGTGGTATTAGAGCACTAGATCCGAGAGGGTGACGGTGGTTTATGGTCTCAACTCGCAACCAACGCAAAACTTCTGGAGAAGAACTTTTAGGTCCTTTGCTCGTACACCGAAAGCCAAGGTCCAAGAGAGACATTATGACTGGAGAAAACAAACAGGATACATCTAGTGATGGCGATCACATCACTAAGCTTGAGCAGCAAGTTGAAAACTTGTCTACATCAATCCTTAAACTCGTGGAGAGTTTGAAGACTGGAAAACCTTCACGTCCATCAACTTCATATGAGCCTGATCAAAAGCTCAAGAAAAAGGTTGTTGAGGATAGCGAAGATGAAGACAACACACAAGCTAATCCAGCGAAAAAGGAAGCTGAATTAGGTGACAACAAAAATTCTATTGATGCTTTAAAAATTGATTTTAAGGTTGATATCCCAATATATAAGGGAGATGTTGATCCTGAAAAGCTAGATAACTGGATAGATACTTTAGAAACTTATTTCACAGTTTACAAGTATTCTCATGTGCAAAAGATTAAATTTGCAAGTTTGAAACTTTCAAGCCATGCCCTTACATGGTGGAAGTCCTATCAGAGACGGTATGATGTCTCAGAATTGACTTGGAAGAACTTCAAGATGCTTTTAAGAAAACAATTTTATCCAGTTGGCTATGAAGATGAAAGATGGTATAAGTGGCAACACTTCAGACAAAGATTTGGGCAGCCTTTACAAGAGTATACAACAGAGTTTCATAACCAAGCTATGGTTCTAGACATTGACGTCGACGACTACGACGTTTTTATGAAGTATACCGGAGGTCTTGCCGACTACATACGGAAAGAACTAAAATTGTTCACTATAGATACTATTGAAGAAGCTACTGTGAAGGCCATCGCCATTGAGGCGAAAAATAAAAGAACTGACAAGAAGGATGACAGATCAAAACCTGTCAACAAAACTGACTGGCAGAAAAAGGGGAAGCAGAGCAAGGAAGGTCAGACACAGAAGGTCTACTGTGATCACTGTCAAACCAGCAGACATGCCAAAGACAAGTGCTGGATACTCCATCCTAAGTTGCGGCCAAAGCGCGAGAAAAACAACCAGGGGAGAAATGACAGAAAAGCCACCTTAACTGCACAACAGGCAGAAGAGCTTCCAGAGTTGAAGCAACCTGATGTTACACTTACCCTTATGACAAGACCAGCAGATACTGAAGATACGTACAACCGTGAAGAGTTGTTTCATGTGAATATTCAGGTGAAGCAAAGTGTTGTACAAGCTATCATTGACCTTGGAAGTCAAAAAAACCTTATTTCAGAGGCTTTAGTAAGAAAAGTGGGTTTAGACACCACACCACATCCTAAGCCGTACCCGCTAGGATGGATTCAGAAGGACGTTGACTTACAGATTACGAAGCAATGTACCTTCAAATTTGCTATCACCAATCGATATATCGATGAGGTGACATGTGAGGTAATTCCCTTGAACGTTTGCCAAGTCATATTAGGTAGTCCATATTTATGGGACCGAGATGCCATTCACTATCGGAGGCTTCGCAAGTATCGACTCGTGAAAGATGGGAAGGAGTTCCACATCAACGCTTGCAAGCCTCAAGCTACAAATAATTTGCTTACAGATAATTTGCTGACAACTAACCAAGTCAAGCGGTTAGTCAATTCATGTGGGCGATTCGTTTTGTTGATGATTCGATCGCAAGATCAGAGTTCTGGAGCTGTGACATTGTCTACATTGTCTTTATCTCCTACGCAATGCTCAGACATAGGGAAATTCTAGGAGAAGTTCAAGGACTTATTTCATGATGTGCAGGGTTTGCCACCACGGAGAGCTGTGGAACATGAGATCCAGTTGATAGGAGATTCACCTCTACCAAACTTGGGTTTGTATCGTACTTCTTTAACGGAATCTGACGAGATCAAGAAGCAAATTCAGGGACTTCTTGAATAAGGAGTCATCAAACCTAGCTGCTCACCATGTGGTTCGCCAGTGTTACTTGTGCTTAAGAAAGACAGAGGCTGGCGTATGTGTATTGATTATAGGGCACTCAACAAAATAACCGTCAAGAATCGGTATCCATTGCCGAGGATTGATGACCTGCTAGATCAACTACATGGTGCACACTACTTCACTAAGCTTGAACTCAAATCTGGCTATCACCAAGTCCGCATCCATGAAGAAGATACTTGGAAGACTATTCAAAACAAAGCTGTCTGCCGCGCAAATCTCACGGCCTGGGTTTCCGGGCCGAGGGGACGTGCGTTGACACGCGGTTTCCTGCTTTTGGGTGCGGTGCGTTTGTGCGCGGGCGTGCCAGCACGGTCTACCGTGCGTCGGTGTGTTGATGAGTATTGGATGGGTAAGTGGTGCGCCTGTTTGAACTCGTCTTCTAATCAAATGATTGTAGTCGAGAGAGGAACTGGTCTCGGCCGTTAGGTTCACGGCCTGAACTACAAGGCCGTTGAGTGATGGTGTTGGTGGTGGGTTTTGGGCGGTGCTCCGGCGCGCTGCTCAGGGAGCGACGGTCGTGTGATATATGGGGTGAGTGAACGGACAACAAGGGTGGTGCTCCAGCGCCTTGAAAACCAAGGGTCGTATGATATATTGATGAATGAGTTTTTCCTTACAATCTAACACTACTCCTAGGAAAGCAAGTAAAGATATTGAAAGTGCATTACAGGAAAAGATAATTTGCTCCGTGGGAGGCTTTGTTTTTGGTGTTGAACCCTTTGAATGTAGTTTGAACCTGGTATTTATAGGAAGAGTTCCTGGAGGAGTAATCGAGGCTGAAAATCTGCATGGTGGAGCCTGATTAGAGCAAGTGGGCAGTCTAATCGACATTTGGGATCGTGAAGTATGGTGGTGAGACCCCATAAATCCTGGTGAATCTCGGTCGCCGTTCTTGATCGTGGGTTCTGAGCTTCTGGCCGTGGAGACGCATTTATGGCCTGGATAGCTGGTGAGCTAACATATCAAGTTGTCAGAATTCTTGTGAGAATGTCCACGTCTAATCACTCTGATTCTCATCACCAAATCCTGACTCCAGTCACTTCCCACCTTCCCTCATGCATTAAATGCTTATTTGTGGCCAGTGGGTTTGCTGCATTAAACAGGCACTACTTCATTAAATGAAGCCTGGGACCCTGTTGTCACGTGATGATTTGCCTTTAATGCCTTGGCCGGAATTTCCCTGGCCTTGGCCTCGGCCTGCGCTTGAGGCCGAGATGATCATGCCTTAGCATTTCTTCTTTTGTCTTCAGGAGGGCGAAGTACCCTGGCGAAACGCTGCGTTTCGGTTTTTTACGAGCAAGGGCCGGGGCCGAGAAAAGGGGTTCCCTCGGCCAGCTCATGGCCGTGATTTATTAGGCACAAACAAAAGCAGGGATTGTTTGAGTGGTTAGTCATGCCATTCGGGTTATGTAATGCTCCAGCTACCTTCATGCGATTGATGAATGAGGTACTCCGCCCTTTCATTGACGACTTCATCATTGTATACTTAGATGACATTCTCATATTTAGTGTCACATGTGAGGACCATCTTCATCATATTGCTCAAGTTTTGGAGGTTCTACGAACAAATCAGTTACAGTTAAACGGTAAGAAGTGTGAATTTGGGAAACAACACCTTGTATACCTGGGATTCATTGTTGGTGCAAGAGAACTGAAAATGGACCTAGAGAAAGTACAAGTGATTTCTCAATGGCCTACGCCCCGTTCAGTAACTGAAGTTCGGAGCTTTATAGGTGCATGTCAATATTTGCGAAAGTTTCTTCGGCACTTTTCACAAATTGCAGCACCCTTACATTCACTTACAAAGGCCCATCAAAAGTTTGAATGGTCGAGAAACCATGAAGAATCTTTCCAATTGTTGAAACGAAAGATTACAGATGCCCCGGTACTAGCATTACCGAATCTGCAGAAACCATTTGAAGTAGAAGCAGATGCATCGAACTATGCCATGGGAGCCGTATTATTTCAAGATGGGAAACCAGTTGCATACCATTCTGAGATGTTTAGTGGACTGGTATTGAATTATTCGACTTATGACAAGGAGCTGTATGCAATGCATCAAGCAGTGAAGCATTGGAGAGCTTACTTATTGGGAAAAGAAGTTGTAGTTCACTCAGATCATAAACCTCTTCAGTTTTTAACTACCCAATCTAAGTTGCAGCAAGCTCGCCATATGAAATGGATGTCTTACCTACAACAATTCAATATTGTGATAAAGTACAAGAAATGAGCAACTAATAAGTTGGCAGATATGTTATCTAGACCACCTACACCAGTTAGTTCCGCATTATTGGTGGCTATGCAAATCCAACCCATTGTTCCTTCTGAATATGCCAAAGGGTATGACATAGATACTGATTTCAACTCAGCCTATGCCAAGTTACAACAAGGAAAGACTAGTGAGTTCCAATTGAAGGATGGACTAATGTACAAGGGAACACAATTGTGCATTCCAGAAGATGGCGACAGATTGCAGTGGATTCGTGAGGCTCATACTTCCAAAGTAGCAGGACATTTTGGACTTGAGAAGACTTTATTGAATCTTCATCGCTATGTGTATTGGCCAAAGATGCATCTCGATGTTTCACGATACATTCGAGGTTGTGTTCTATGCAACACATTGAAGCCTTCCAAAAGAAAGTTAGGATTGTATCTTCCATTGCCAGTACCTAGCCGACCTTGGGAGAGTATCTCGATGGATTTCTTAGGTGGATTGCCTAAAACCAAGTCTGGAAATGACTACTTGTTTGTGGTGGTAGATCGTTTCAGTAAGATGGTGATTCTCATTCCATGCAAGAAGACTGTTACTGGAGAAGGAGCTGCTAAGTTATTTTTCCAACATGTTTGGAAGCATTTTGGCTTACCTACATCGATTATTTCTGACAGAGACAGTAGATTCTTAGGCCGTTTCTGGAGGTCGTTGTGGGGAATGATGGATACCAGATTGAAAAGAAGCACTGCATTTCATTCACAGACAGATGGGCAAACGGAGGTCGTAAACCGGACTATGGTACACTTGTTGAGGGGTTACAATTCCAAGCATCCGAAGACTTGGGATGAAAGTCTCCCTTACTTACAGTTTGCTTTTAACCGAGCAATTCATGGCTCCACACTCAAATCTCCATTTGAGGTTTGTTTGGGTTATTTACCCCAGAGTCCTTTTGATTTAGCATTCACTATGAGTGGCTAGCCATTAAGTGGGAAAGAAGAAGAAGAACAAATTCGAGCGTAGAAATTTCTTGAACAATTCAGAAAGATTCATACTGAAGTGGAGGCACAATTGAAACGTTCTCAACAACGATATAAAGCTCGCCATGACAAGCATCGTGTGCCATGTAACTTCAAAGAAGGTGACCTAGTATGGTTACACCTTGGGAAGGAGCGCCTAACCGGTGAAGGCAAGAAACTGAAGCCTATTCGTTATGGACCATTCAAGATCATCAAACAAATTGGTGATAATGCCTTTCAACTTGAATTACCACCATACATGCATATGTACTCGGTCATCAATGCCGAGAATCTTAAGCTTTTTGAGCCATCTCTATTTGATGATGATCCCGATGAAGACACACGTCTTCCATCAGTTGATGACTTAAAGATTGAACGAGAAGATCCTTTGCAGGAGGATTGTATCTTAGAACAGAAGGTTCGCGAGACCCGACATGGAAAGTATGAGTATTTTCGCATTGGCAGTAAAGGTCAACTTCCTAGCAAGTCGAAGTGGTATATTCGAGACAAGGCAATAACAGAGTTTCCTCATCTCACAATTTAGCTTGACCAGGAGCTCAAGCACCTTAAATGGGGGAGCCATGATCCAGGAGGATCTTACAAACAAAATAATTAAATAATCATATATTATTATATCATTATTTAATGATTTTAAAACCATAAATAATTTGTGGTTTAAAACAATTGGTTTTAAACCACCAATTTTGTATGGCTTATGTATGTAGGTGTTTTAAAACCCATTCAACTTTTATGGTTTAAAAACACTTGCTATTTTAAGTTTTCTAATTTAGGACAATGAACTTGTATATAAACCTCATTTGATAAATGAAATAGATAAGCAGAACTCAAAGCAGTTCCTTAGCTTCTTCCTTTTGTTTCTCTAATTGTCTTAAAGTTCCTCTCGTTCCCTTATTCCTATAAATTAGGAATTCATAGTTCTATTGACTAGAAGTTTTGGATCAATAAATAGCACTCTGATTGTCGCAATGAACATCCACATGGTCCTGTTGAACCCCTAAGTCATCAAGCAACCCTTGAAGCCAGATGGCTTCCTTTATAGCTTCTGTTACCGCTGTTTGGTTCATTTTTACACATGATTTATCATGTTATTCACCCATTATTTTGAGTTAGTTCTTGAAATTTTATAGCTTTTTACTTCCTTTTTGTGTTTTCATAGGTTTTACCTTGGTTAGAATGAAAATGAGCTAAAAGTGCATTATTGGTTATAAATTTTGATTTTGTTCATTTTCGTAGGTCAACTTCTTGGCCTTGAATCAGCATGCTCTGGTGCTCGGATGAGGTGAAGATCTTCATGAAACTTGTTCCAATGGATGTTAACTACAACATATCCGAATTTGAGCTCCATTGGACAAGTGTAGCCTATCCAACTGATCTAACAATTGATGCTGGCTCTGGAAATCTGTTTTGGGCCAGTTTTACTTTCACTTGGTGTTACCTCATTTCTACTTGTTACCATGCCATTTGGTAACAAGAAATTACTTTGGTTAAGAGATTTTCTGAGACAAAGAGCATATTTACAATGACAAAACTTCATCATTGACAAGGACAATGGGTGAAGGCTTTGGAAAAAGAATGAGTTTTATATTAAAAGGGAAAGCTGCAAAGTGAGCTGGAAATGATGGGCAAAGGCAAAGGGAGTGCAATCAGAAATGGATCAGCTTTTGAACGTGGGATTCATCCCTGGGGAGATATTGAACAGGTTTTAGAGCTGAGGAGCTATGAAGGAAGGCAGGTGCAGCTGATCGGTTCATAATTGTATATCATTTTGTACCCTTCTAGCTTATGATTTGGTTATGTTTTTGAGTTAAACTTGTGCTTTTAATCCTTTTTTTATTTATCTTTCAGCTTTAGGTAACAATGATGGCTTTGGATAGGAAATGATGCAATCCATGCATGTTAAAGCCTGATTTGGATAAAGGGAAGAAGTGCTTAAAGATAAACTCATTTTGGCTACAGCCCCCTGCCAGTCCAGTTTCGTAGGTCATATTGCAAGCTTTGTTTCAGCAACCTACATAGCTCGTATGAGGCAACATTCTTCATGAAAGTTGTTCCAATGGGTGTATACTATAACATATCCAAACTTCAGCCCCATTGGATAAAGATGGAGTCTGTTACCTAGCAAACACAGAGCCATGCTCAGGATGGATTTTATCAGCGCGCAAAATGAGTTAGCAATTTGTTTTGGCCTTAACTTCCTCCTCCGACCTTGGATTGGCCCAAATGATATATGGCTGGAAAGAAGACATTCTGAACTTCAATTTTGAGTGATTAAAGTCTTAATTTGCTTAAGTGAAGCCCAATTTGTAAGCCCTTGAAGTTGCTGGTCATGCTGACCTCAGGATGAGCTATTGTTTCTGGTTGGAAGCTTGGTCATGGTGAGCTAGGCATGAGCTATTGTAGCTGGTTGGAAGCTTGGTCATGGTGACATGAAGATGAGCTAGGGCTGCTGGTGGGATTTATTGGTCAAGTGCATCAACCAATTCATATTTTCTAATACAAGTGTTGTATGCATTAGCCATATCAAATTCAGATTTTCACTTCCCCTAGGCCTATAAATAGAGAAGTTCTCTAAGCTTGTAAACACACCCCAAGGGGGGGAGCTCTCAAACACTTCTCTAGAGCTCCCTTCCCTTCTCTCCCTCAAATTCTCTTAGTTTTGCTTTCTAGTTCTCAATTCTAGCTTTCTTTAATGTTTTCTTAGTTGTAATTTATTTTTCTTGTAATGTACATTCTTTCTTAAGTATTCAAGTTTAATTAGTTTCCAAGTTTCAATTATGGTTTTTGTTCTTATTCATTATGCTTATAAGTTAATATGCTAGTTTGAATGATTGATCACCATTTAGGCTTGCATGTTAGCTATCTTGGTCTGAATTAAGAGTATACACCATGCTTTAATTCGAATTGAACTATGAATAGGAAGAGTATGTATGGACATTCGACAACAGGGATTAGATACATGCTTGGTTGTTTAAATTGTTCTTCTATGCTTAATGGGTTCCTAATGCTTAATTTTAGGTTAGACAACAAATGATCAAATTAGGGAATTATGAACACAAGGTTATGACCAAACACCATGGCTTAATCATACTTTAGCTAGAATCAATCCATTAATCTAATTGAACTTGGGAACTTATTTGCTTGAGTTATTTCTTTTTTTCTTGTTGTATTTATTTCCTTTCTTTTTCATTTCTATTTTGTGTAGGGAAATGAATTGGATCATTCAATCACCAATCCTCGTGGGATCGACCTCGCACTTACATATGCTATACTACCAAACGGCTCGTGCACTTGCGAGTATCACAAGTTGAGGATGCAACTGAATCCATTTTGGTGCAGCTGTATCTACACAACAGCAGCCAAGCAAGGGGAGAGAGGAAGACTTCCACCATTGAAGACTTCAAGCTCTCATCACTTCCAAAATCTGTAACTTCTTTCTAGTTTTATTTTGAATTTGTGTTTGAAGTAAGTATGAGTAGCTAAACTCCATAGCTAGGGCTTAGGTTGAAGCCCTAAACATGAAAACCTTATTGTTTTGATGCTTGAGTGTATGAATTTCTAGATATTGTTGATGAATTCCAATTCACCAAATTAATCTATCCTTGATGTGTGTTTTTCCTTGGTTGGCCATCTTTGAAAGCATGCTTCTTGAGATTGTTGGGATTATGTGTATCTTCATGTTGTCCTAAGCAATAAATGGATGAAGTAAGAATCATCCATGTGAATTGGTTTCTTGAATGCCTAATGTAAACATCATGCTATTAGGGTTCTTGTGGTGTTCAGATTCTCTTTGAGCTTAATGAGTTTTTCTTGTAATTGAATCAAAGTACTAAGCACACCTAGATTAGGTTATAGGGAAGGCACAAGCATTGTAGCACTAGTACTGCACTTTACGTATATTAGAGAGAATTAATGCGTCTTGAGCCACTAGTACTAGTCTTGATTGTGAACATCTTCATCAACACGTTTAGAGTTCATCACTTGAGTATCCATGAACATGGGTAGAATTGTTTAGGGTGGATTCCGAAACCCTAGTGTTTGTTACATTTTAATTTCACATTTTGATTTTCATTCTCTGCCATTCTCATTTAAATCTAAAGTCATTTACTTTCATGCAATAGAATTAGGTCACTTGAACCAAACCAAAACCCTTTCCCCCCCCCCCCCCCCCAATGTGTGTGTGTGTGTTTGTGTTTGACACATTGTGTGTCTTATTTACTGAATTTTGTTTGTTTCCGTAATTGTTTTTGACTTTTGGTCCGCCTTGTGTTCTTCCATTTTCTGTGCTGAATCCAACCGTATAAAGAACGTGAAATTTGGATAAACGGTTGGAAAGTTATAGGTCAAAAACTGGACAGAGGTCGAAACTGAAAAACAGAGAAAATGAATCTGCCCAAAAACGACCGGTCGCTTTTGCCTTGCGACTGGTCGCCCATCACGCAAAATTTAAGTTTCGAATATGTGTAAAAACGACCGGTCACCAGACACTGTTCACGCACTGTTCACAGGTGATACAGTGGTGATAAAATGGTGATAGAAAATGCTGTTTGTGTTTTTCTTTAGTTTTCTTGTTTTGTTTCTCTTCTTTTACCTTCCTTTATTCATTTTAAGTTCCCAATTTGTACTGTGTTTGTGTGTTGTGTAAAATTAGTCTTCTTTACGTACTCAAATTAGAACTTATAGGAGGCCAATAAGTTCCTCGTGGGATCGACCCCATACTTACATAATCTATACCCCAATAGATTCGTGCACTTGCGGGTATTTTTAATTGGTTGTTTGCACATTAATTTGTGTAATTTTAGGAATACAACAACCGCCATGTGTTCTGCCTCAGTAGTCGACAAAGCAACTGTAGATTGCAGAATTGACCTCCAACTTACTAGACCTCCAGCACTAGTGAATACAAAACTAGTAGTGGACCTACGCTTGTCCAAATCACCTACGTAATCAGAATCCACATATCCTACAACACATTGACAAGTAACTTTATCATGTTGAAACAATAAACCAACATCCACAGTACCCAGAATATACCGTAGAATCTATTTCACAGCTTGCCAATGCCCTTTTCCTGGATTATGCATATATCTACTGACAATACTAACAGCTTGTGAAATATCAGGCCTTGTACACACCATAGCATACATCAAACTACCAACAACACTTGCATATGGAATTTAAGCCATGTAATGACTCTCCTCACTAGTTTTAGGAAACATAGAAGCACTAAGTTTGAAATGAGGGGCAAGAGGTGTACTAACCAGTTTTGAATTTTCATTCATCCCGAAACGTTGTAATACCTTCTTCAAATACTGCTTCTGACACAGACTAATCTTGCCCTTCGCTCTATCTCTTTCAATTTCCATACCTAGTATCTTCCGAGCTTCTCCTAAGTCCTTCATCTCAAATTCATTACTCAGTTGAGTCTTCAACCTTTCAATCTCCACTTTGCTCTTACATGCTATAAGCATATCATCAACATATAAAAGCAAATAAATGAAGGTTCCATCTTGTAGCTTGCGAAAGTATACACAATGGTCATAGTGACTTTTTGTGTACTTTTGCCCGATCATAAATCTATCAAATCGCTTGTACTATTGTCTTGGAAACTGCTTCAAACCATACAATGATTTTTACAATTTGCAAACCCAATTTTCCTTGCCAGCAACCTTAAAACCTTCCAGCTGAGACATATAAATCTCTTCCTCCAAATCACCATGTAAGAACGCAGTCTTGACATCAAGTTGAGCCAACTCAAGGTCAAACTGTACAACCAAAGCCAGTAGAATACGAATAGAAGAATGTTTTACTACAGGAGAAAATACCTCATTGTAGTCAATGCCTTCTTTCTGAGCATAGCCTTTAGCAACCAATCTGGCTTTGAATCTTACATTGTCTTTTCCTAAAGATTCCATCTTCTTGGCATAAACTCATTTGCAACCAATTGCTTTCTTCCACTTTGGTAACTGAACAACCTTCCAAGTCTCATTTTTATGAAGAGATTTTATCTCCTCATCCATAGATTTCTTCTACTCCACACTCTACGAACTTCTGACAGCTTCTTTATAGGCGGATGGAATATCATCTTCAATAACGGGAAGTGCATATGCAGCAATATCAGTAAACTGAGTAGGCTTTCGAATTTCCCTTCTCGATCTTCTGGTTGCAATAGAATCTTGTTCCTATGGAGGCTCTTGGGTAGGTGCCTCCTCTTCATCATCCTCATCCTCATCATCAGAATTAACTGGAACAACTGGAGTCTTCATTAACTCCACCTGCTTTGAACTACTCATGGTCTTGGTCGCTTTAGTTTCACCTTCATGCTTGTTCTAATTAACCATAGCAGCCTCATCAAAAGTCACATCTCTGCTTACAACAAATTTCTTCTCATCTGGACACCAGAGTCGGTATCCCTTCACGCCAGTGCTAAAGCCCATAAATAGAGCTTTCTTTGCTCTTGGATCCAACTTGCTTTCCTTGACATGATAGTAAGCAGGACAACCAAATATGTGTAAATACTTGTAATCAGAACAAGGTTTACCAGACCATACCTCCATAGGCATTTTGCCCTCGTTCGCAGCAGCCGACAACCGATTAATGAGATGGCTTGAATAAGTAATCGCCTCAGCCCAAAACGCCTTGCCTAAACCAACATTAGCCAACATACACTGGATTTTCTCAAGCAAAATACGGTTTATGCGCTCCGCCACCCCATTCTGTTGCAGTGTCTCCCTAACCGTGAAGTGCCTCACAATACCCTCATCTTGACAAACTTTCAAGAAATGATTAGACTTATATTCACCACCATTGTCTAATATGAGAGTCTTGATCTTTCGACCGCTTTGCGTTTCAATCATCTTTTTCCACTTCGGGAATATCTTCAAGACTTCATCTTTACGCTTCATGGTGTACACCTATATTCTTCTAGAGAAGTCATCAACAAAGGAGACAAAATAATGGCTACCTCCCCAAGATGCATTCTTGGAAGGTCCCTAACATCAGTGTGAACATAATCTAGAATGCCTTTAGTGTGGTGAATAGCGATGCCAAATTTCACTCTAGTTTGCTTACCCAGCACACAGTGTTCATAGAATTCCAATTTGCATGCCTTCGCACCTTTCAGTAAGCCTTGCTTGACTAATCCTTGCAACGCTTTTTCACCAGCATGCCTAAGACGCATATGCCATAACCTCGTAGTGTCTGTGCTATATGCATCAGTAGCTTCGATGATAGCTGCTCTACTAATAACTGTACCCCCTGTAAGAAATATAAGTTATTTTGTCTTGTACCTTTCATCACCACCAGTGCCTCGTACATAGCTTTAAGAACTCCACCCTCCATGGTGATCTTGAGACCCTTGGATTCCAATGCTCCCAATGAGATAAGATTCTTCTTCATATCCGGTACATGCCAAACATCACTCAATTCTCTAACTGTTCCATTATGCATCTTCAAGCAGATTTTGCCTATCCCTTATGTTTTACAGGCATTATTATTGCCCATTAAAACAACTCCACCATCCTTTTCTTGGAAGCTAGAAAATCATTCCCGAATGGGACACATATGATAGTTGCAACCTGAATCCAAAATCCACTCTTTGGAGTGACCATCAGCAAATGAACTAGCCAAAGCAAACTCAAAATCATCATCTCCAGATTTTGCAACATTTGCGTTAGAACCCGCTTTCTCCTTGTCTTTATTCTTCAATTTGGGGCAGTCTTTCTTCCAATGACCCTTTTGGCGACAAAAAGCACATTCATCTTTAGCAGGAAACTTCCCTCGTGACTTTGAACGAGATTTTCCCCGCTTCCCAAATTTTCTTTCCTCTGTTCAACCCCTTGCAATAAGTGCCTCGGTTTGTGAATTGTGAGTCTTCTGTTCCTTCCTACGACACTTATGATTCACCAATGCCGCAGACACCTCATCAAGTTTCATCTCGGATTTTCCATACATCAAAGTAGTTGTCAAATGATCATAATCATCAGGCAATGAATTTAACATAGTGCCTTATCCTCGTCAGGAATTTTCACATCAAGGTTTGCTAAATCAGCAAGTATTTTATTATAATCATTGAGGTGTTCGTGCATAGAAATACCTGGATGATACTAAAATCGGAAGAGTCGTTTCTTCAAGAAGAGCCAATTTTCTGCGCTCTTGGTCATATACTTTTCTTTCAATTTCGTCCATAACTTCTTAGCAAAAGTTTCCTTCATATATGGGTATTTCAACTCCTTATCAAGGAACGATCAAATAGCGGCACAAGTATGAAGATTAATTCGCGCCCACTACTTGTCATCAATATCTTCGGGTTTATCCTCCAGAACCATATCCAACTCTTGTTGATACAACACATCCATAACTTCACATTGCCACATACCAAAATTATTAGAGCCATTGAATTTATCAACCTCTAACCTTGTAGTAGCAATTGGATGTCTATTGGATGTAGGTGCCGACGAAGACGATGCTAACTCCTTCTCCTTATCAGGTTCGTCTTTATCTCCAGCCATCTACACAGCACTATTCACAAATACAATACTGTTCACAGATACTGTAGCAGTTCAATGTTCATGGGACTGTAGCGCCGACACTATTCATGGACTGTAGCACAACACTATTCACGCCACTGTAGCTCCAGCAAAATTTTCACTCCTACGAAACCTCAGTCGAAAACTGGAGCCCTGATACCATTTGTTGTGCGGAAGCGTCAACCAACTGTGAGTGAAAATAAAACAACAACTTGCAAGAGATAAAAAGAACAAAACAACACCAACAAGAACACCAAGATTTATACTAGTTCGGCAATGCCTACATCCAATTTGGAGACGACGGAGTAATCCACTATAATCAAATGAGAGAATACAATAGTATTTAACACTCAGAAACCCAAGCCCCAAATATACCCAAGCTCACACACTCAAAAATATAAAGGGAATACAAATTGAGTACAATTTAGAGAAAAGGAAAAATAACAAACGACAACAACAATTGTTTTGCTGCGTAATTCTTTATTTTTCCTCTCTCACTTCTCTCTCTGAGTCTTTGGTGCGTCTCTTCTCTCTGCTGGACTGCTTCCCTTTTACAGCCAAAGGAAGTGGTTTTCAAAGAAGCTAATGGGTGGGCTGCTAAACAAGTCAGACCAATTAATTAGCCAAAGTCCAACAATCAATGTGCCCATGCAATTTGTCAGCCAATCAACCAAATACCAAGACAAACAGCCACCGACCACAATAAATAGCCGAAAGTGTTTCCACTTTTGACTATTTGTTTGAGCCAATAATCAACAATTGGTGACGAAGCCAAGAGATTATTCCAACATGAAGTCACCAGACTTACCATGATGTATCAAAAGTCTACAAATAGCAGCTTAAGTTTCAATGAGAGTGACTTGCGATGATATTTGCCCTTTGGATTGTAGTAAATACCAGGACAAACTAAGTAACAAACAGAAGCTTAACATGACCAGATTGGTTTTTTCTTGACTTTTTTGTAAACAATCAGGAGCAAGAAAAGCTTTAAAAGCTCAGTAGGTTCAGAGAAACAGACAGAGATAGCCAAAGAGAAAAACAATACCCAAAAAATGACTACTTTGGGAGGCCTAATAATCATTCTTTCAAGCTTTCTGTGTCTGCTTCTTGTCTTAGCTTTCATCAAGATCCTTCACAAACTATGGTGGACTCCGATTCGCATACAGAAGCTGATGGCTTTGCAGGGGATCAAAGGCCCTTCTTACAGATTCATCTATGGAAACACCAAAGAAATCTCCAACATGAAAAAGGAAGTCATGGGCAGGCCTCACATTTTATCACACGACATATTTTCTGTAGTTCAACCTCACGTTCACTCGTGGACCAACATATATGGTAACAAAATAACAAGCCATCCCAATTAGTTAACTATTGTTATTTAAATCTTAGTTCTAAACAAGATAAGTTTTGGTCATTTTTGCATGCAATTACAGGGAAGAATTATCTTCAATGGGATGGTTCTCGAGCTCAGTTGGTCATAACAGAACCTGAGTTGTGCAAAGAGATACTGAATAACAAAGGCAGAGCTTATACCCAAAGAGAGCCCCCAAACATTGCGAAGAAGCTATTTGGAGATGGCCTTGTGGCAACAAGAAATGCTGAAAAATGGGCAAAATTGCGAAAGCTGGCCACCCATGCTTTCCATGGAGAGAGTTTAAAAGTAAGTTTTCAAGTTGCTGGTACTTTGTTGCAAAGAGTATTATAGTAATAGCTGTGTCAACTATTTAAACATGAAAAGAATAAGTTGAAGGCAAAAGTCTGCTAATAGCATGATGGAATTATTCGTTTTTTTAGAGTATGATTCCAGATATGGTAGCTAGTACCGAGAAGATGGTAGAAAGGTGGAAAGTTTATGAAGGAAAAGAGATAGAGGTCTTTGAAGAGTTTAGATTGTTCACTTCGGATGTGATTTCGAGAACAGCATTTGGCAGCAGCTATACAGAAGGACAGGACATATTTGAAATGGTGAGGAAGTTAGGCTTCCTAATATTCAAAAATATTCTCAAAGTCAGGGTTCCTGGCATTAGGTAACTTAGTACTTCTAATATTCCAATTGAAGAGAAGAAATAAGATAATTTTAGAGTTAATTCTGTTCTCTCATTTTTAGTCTTTCATTCAATGTTGCAGTAAGCTCTTCAAAACCAGCGATGAGATCGAATCGGAAAAACTTGAGAAAGGAATCCATGCCTCCATAATAGAGATGGTTAAGAAAAGAGAAAAGAAGACAATGACTGGAGAAAAAGACAGCTTTGGGAGTGATTTTCTTGGATTACTTCTGAAGGCTAATCATGAAGCCAATGAGAACCAGAGGATTTCGGTGCAGGAGATAATTGATGAGTGCAAGACGTTTTACTTTGCTGGACAAGAAACCACTAATACTTTGCTTGCTTGGACTGTCTTTCTTCTGGCACTCCATACGGATTGGCAAGAGGAAGCAAGAAAGGAGGTGCTACAATTGTTTGGCAAACAAACTCCAAATCTTGATGGCATTGGCAAACTGACAACAGTAAGAAACTTGTCTAGGTGGCGGAAATATGTTCTCAATAAAGTTCGAGATCCTGATTCGGTTATCCATTTTTCTATTTGATGCAGATGAGTATGATCATCAATGAGACTCTAAGGTTATATCCCCCTGCTGTTCAGGTTATAAAGAGAGTCGAAAAGGAAGTTAGACTAGGAAAGCTGATTGTTCCTAGTAATCTTGAATTGGATGTCTCAATCGTAGCACTTCATCATGATCCTCAAATCTGGGGACAAGATGTGCAACTATTCAAACCAGAGAGATTCTCGGAAGGGGTTGCCAAAGCAACCAACAATCATGTAGGTGCATTCATACCCTTTTCAATGGGACCTCGAATTTGTGTGGGCATAAACTTTGCGACAACAGAAGTGAAGATTGCTTTGTCGATGATTCTACAACGTTACGCCTTCACCCTTTCCCCAGGTTATGTCCACTCTCCCTTGCATCTTATTACAGTTCGTCCACAACATGGAGTACAGGTAAGGCTACAACCACTTTGAACTGCGAAGATCAGATCAGTAGCCCATGATTCTTGTACTTGGTGCGTAAAGTGGGCATAACCCATGTTGTGCCTATGAATGTTGCACTTTGAGACAAGACAGACAAGAGCTTATACTTGTCAATTATCCTTTCAAGTTTACGAAGTGATTGTTCTCTTTAGTTTTGCAGTATTTTGCTGAGTCCAAAGTTTTCCTGTTTGGTTTTGTTTTTTGGGCAGAATGAAATCTTATGCTTACAGTTGTAATAAACATTTTCAGTTTTGTGGTAAAAGGAATTTTGAAAAAATGGCATAAAGAAAGCTTAAACACAATATGAAATTTGTAATTAATCCCAAAACCAAGAGGAGGGTACTTTGATTAACATAGATGGGGACATTACATAAAGATACTCTTTTATTCATGTAGTAGTAGTGAGTAAGTACAAAAAAAACCTTTTGCGCCGCACGACCTGGGGGAGGGGGGGAGGGGAAGGAGGTCCTCTCCTCATCCCCTTTCCTCTGGTTTCTCTTCTCTAGCCTGCTCCCTGCTACTTGTGGATCTCCTTGTGGAGATCTGTCGGCCCATTTTCTCCCCTTCTTTGTGGGTGTTTCTGTTTTCCCCTTTTGTGGGTGTTCTGCTCTCCCCTTTTGTTGGTGTGTTGTTCTCCCCTTTTGCGGGTGATTTGCTCAAGCTCTGCTTGAACTCTGAGGCTTTATGCCTTTGGTTTCCTTTATTTACCCAGATCCCCCTTTATTTCTCATCCCTTGTATTCAGTTGTCCCCTCCTCCATCCATTTCCTCTTATCTCCCGCACACACTCCATTCAAATCCCTTCTCTATGGTCTTGGTCCTTCCCACCGAAATTTTCTCCTCCTTATTGATATGGCTTCACCTTGTGGCTGCTCCGGCTAGCCGAAAACGCGGTTTCTCGCGCACAACTCTGAAGATGTGTAGAGTTCGAGCTTTTGCTCTTTCTCGGGTGCATGCACCACCTCCTTCTACTATGTTGATGTTTGTTTGGTTTTTGTGTTTGTTCTGGTGCTTTGTTAGGTTGATTTGGGAGGTGATGATCTTTTTGCATTTTATTTGGGCTTCTGGCATTTTCGCTTTTACTTTGTTGATGAGCTCAGTTGGTTGGGTCTCACTTTTGGGTGTATTGTTATGCCATTTTGTGGGTTTTTAATGAAATCCACTTTCGACCAAAAAAAAAAGTAGTGAGTAAGTAGTCACTTCATTCCTAGCTATTTGCCCAAATCCTTGAAATAGGCAGCTGGGTTGCTCTCAAAGCTCTCCCCGAAGGTTGCATAATCTCTTCCAGGTGCTTTCATATTCCCTGCTGCATTGCCTACTCCTCCACCACCACCACTTGCTCCTCCTACATTGGATGACTTGCCTCCACCACCAGCATTTTGGTTTCCATTTTCAACCTGGCTATTACTATTACTATTAGAGCCTTTGCTTCCTCCCATCTTTGCAATCCGAAGCGTTTTTCTGGTTTCCTTTTTTCTTGGTGAGATAAGATAATCCAAAGTGCAAATTACTAGGTTGGTTCTGTCTCTCTAGCTTTGTTGGAGCGGTGCATTGCTATATATACGAAGCATTGGAACTGCCAGAATTATATTGACTGTTTGTTCATTGAAATTGAGTTTTCCAATTACCGGGTTAGGATTGGGAATTGAATACTCAAAACCTTTGGATGAAGATTATATATTGGAATATGGTTTTTCCAATCCAAGTATGTGGTTTCCGAATGCTGATTAAGAAAAGGATGTTATTGAAGTCGATGCATTTCCCAACAACAATTGTACAATAAGGAAAGCTTGAATGTCATCGAAGCTCTGCTAATTCAACCTAAAACTCCATTAGAATTTGTTGTAGTTGGTATTTTAAGAGCATCTCCAACAGTAGTAGCAAACCAAACTCTTCAAATTGAAGTTTTGTTTGCTACTTTAATATTTTGTGCCCCAACAAACTCTTCAATTTAATTAATGCAATGTTACGGAAAATAATGAGAAATAGGAAAACATGTGAAAATTATCTATATATTTAATGTTTGAAAAGAAAAAAAATGAATGTTTTTATATTTTTTAAAGTAGGTTTTATTTTTCCTAAGTAAAATAAATGTTTTAAGAGGCAATGTCAACTTACAAGTCTTGAAGAGAGATTAAGGTTTCACATTTGATGACTGAGTTTGACAAGTCTATTGAAGAAGGTTTTGATTATGGAACTCACCTATTTTAGCATTCCAAAATTGTGGAATAGACTGTTGGAGATGCTCTAATATTTTGCTCAAATATCATATGCCTCAACAAGGTGTTTTGACCCCCAAAAAATATTTAAAGAAAAGAAGAGAACAACGAGGCCCAAATAGAGCATTTAGGCTCGGAAAATAAGTGTATGGAGGCCCAAAGTTCAGAGAACCTTAAAAGAATTTTCTAAGGTAAACAAACAAGGGTTACGACCAAAAAACAAGGTAAACAAACAAAAGCTAAAAAGTCATTTTGAAAGCCGAAAATAGTGGGGCTATTATGGGCCTCAAGTTCAGACATAGCGAGGTGCAGGCTCTTTGAAAAAGCATTTTTACTGTTTCATGGGATGGAATCATGGAAGCATGAATTTGATTGTCCTTTCTGAAGGTTTAAAAGAGTTTTTTTTATAGATATTTATAAAAATACCCAATCCTAGACATGTATTTATAAAAATACCCAATCACTATTTAAACATAGAAACATACCCAAAATGGGTTTTGGGTATGTGTGTAATGATGGGTTTTGGGTATGTTTATAAATGGGTTTTGAGTGTGTGTAATGATGAGTTTTGGGTATGTTTATAAAGTGTTTTGGGTGTTGGGTATTTTTATAATTTCAGCCCCCATTTTGGGTATTTTAGTGAAACTCCCTTTTTTTTTCCTTTTCAAGACATTGAAATTTAATGAGATTAATATGAAAAAGTTAGAGTCTAAATTGAATTCTATCTGCTTGTGTGGCCGTTCAGCTCAACACATGAAGCCTTTGCTATAATATTATGAAGAAAATTGAGGTTTCACTTTAAAATCAATTGGCTATGGAGGAGTATTCCAACTCCTTATAAAAGCCATCAACTTTTCAATGTGATACAAACACTCTCAAGTTCTCAACATATATACCTCCTTTTATATTATATGTTTTTTAGGGACAACATTGCATATAGGGCAACTTAAATGCAGACTTGTGAATAAAATTACTCGTTACATTTTTTTTTTTCGGGGCTAATCTTATTTGCATTATACTTGTGTTATGTCCCATGGTATGCCTAAACGAGCAGCATTTTCTTGTCTTACAAAATTCACAAAAGTCAATACATCTTATCCATCCAAGACAGGTAATCACAGAAACTGGTGGAGATACTTTGCTATGCCTGACAGCTGCTGCAGTAAGAAACATATGAAGCTGTCTATCTCTCTATATATACAAAGTTGACCAGATGAGAGGTTGTTCACTACTTTTCAAAGAAAAATTTTCATAGGGAAGCTCTAGTCTCTCTGTTAAGTTGAGAAAAGTCATGAAAGAAAAACGTGGTGTGGTGATAAAGAGAAAGTTTGCAAGATTAATCATATAACGTTATTTCCCTTCAACTGCCTTCTCTTATCTATGGAGCTTTACTCTCTGTTCCTGTTCCGTTGGAAATTTTATTGAAAGTTTTTGCGAATTTAATTTAATAATATGGCAATGCCATTGTCATTGGTGACAAAAGTAGGACGTCATTTGAATATATGTGATGTGGTAGAAGGTTCCAAAGTGGCCTTTTAATAATTCGTTCGAAGAACACAGAGCAAGAATATACTTCCATAACTGTGGACGGTTTAAAACCCCATAGGTTCAGAGAAAGACAATAGCAAAAATGACTTGTTTGGGAGGCCTATCAATCATTGTTTCAAGCTTTCTGCCTCTGTTCCTTGTCTTAGTTCTCACCAAGATCCTTCACAAGCTATGGTGGGCTCCGGCTAGCTTGCAGAAGCTGATGGCCTTGCAGGGCATCAAAGGCCCTCCTTACAGACTTATCCATGGCAACACCAAGGACATCTCCAACATGATCAAGGAAGCCATGAGCAAGCCTAAGAGTTTTAGTTCGTCCCATGACGTACTTTCTGTAGTTCAACCTCACGTTCACTCATGGACCAAGATATACGGTAACAAACAAACGGTCTTAATTACTTAAATATTGTTTTGAAATCTGAGTTCCAAGTTAAATCTTGGTCATATTTATTTATCAACAGGGAAGAACTATCTTCAGTGGTATGGTTCTAAGGCTCAACTGGTCATCACGGAGCCTGAGTTATGCAAAGAGATATTGAATAACAAAGAAAAAGCTTATCCCAAAAAAGAGCCCCAAAGCTTTTTGAAGAAGTTCTTAGGAGATGGCCTTGTGACAACAGCAGAAGGTGAAAAATGGGCAAAAATGCGAAAGCTCGCCACCCATGCCTTCCATGGAGAGAGCTTAAAAGTAAGTTTTCACAGTTTCTGGCGCTTCCTTAGAATCAATTAATTGAAGACTAAGTTTGCTAATTGACTGCATGATGGTGTTGTTTTGCTAGAGTATGATTCCGGCAATGGTAGCTAGTGCAGAGACAATGCTAGAGAGGTGGAAAAATTATGAAGGGAAAGAGATTGAGGTGTTTGAAGAGTTTAGGTTTTTCACTTCAGAAGTGATTTCAAGAACAGCATTTGGCAGCAGCTATATAGAAGGACAACACATTTTTGAGATGTTGATGAAATTAGGCTTCCTGTTAACCAAAAATTCTCTCACAATAAGGGTTCCTGGCATCAGGTAAACTTCCTTACAACTAAATCTGAATGTGGGGAACCAATTGGGGATAGCCATATAATCTCTTTTTTGTTTATATTTGTTGGAATTTAGGTGGTGTGAAGTGTGTTGCTCTAATAACACTTGTTGGTTTATGTGGTGAAGGGGTTTAGGACAAAAGACAATAGTTAAAACAAAGTGATTTTATTAAATTGGAGGAGAATAGTACATGGCTTAGTGTAGGCTAATTGGCCCCCTTAGCATATTGGCTTATTGGCCACCACACTTGATTTAGAATAGTTTAGGCTATTTGGCCTTTCACTTAGTTTGGTGAGCTTATTGGCTCCCTTAATTTGGGAGTTCTATTAGTTGGACTCCACTTAGATTGGGAGTTGATTGGTTCACTCCACCATGCTCTATTGCATTGTATGCCTATTTATAGGCATGCTTTGCTGACATCACCAAGTCCATGACTTGATCTCTTACTCCAGCCACAAGTATGTGGCTTTTAATAGAAACTTCTATATTTTTGTGGCTATTGTTTAGCCATCATGCTCCACCTCTTGTTCTTTTCTGCAGCACAAGTGTGTGGCTTCATCTAGAATATTCTCTACATATATTTGTGTGTATTGCCAACATTCCATAATCTAGTATTTAGTTTCTTGAGTTTTCTAGAATTGTGTAGTTACATCTACACAAATATGCATTACTTTTTTCAACAATATTTGTATTGATTCGCTGATTTATTGATCAATGAGGCTTGTTATGCAGAGAACCAATCTTCTCTATTATCTCTTTATTGTTCTCATGTGTGTTCTTTCATTCAATGTTGCAGTAAGCTTTTCAAAACCAGTGATGAGATCGAATCAGAGAAACTTGAAAAAGAAGTACGTGCCTCCATATTAGAGATTGTCAGGAAAAGAGAAGAGAAGGTGATGACTGGAGGAGAAGACAGCTTTGGGAGTGATTTTCTTGGATTACTTGTGAAGGCTCATCATGATGCCAATGACAGCCAGAGGATTTCAGTGGATGATTTAATTGATGATTGCAAGACGTTTTACGTCGCTGGACAAGAAACCACTAATTCTTTGCTTGCTTGGACCCTCTTTCTTCTGGCACACCACACAGATTGGCAAGAGAAAGCAAGAAAAGAGGTCCTACAAATATTTGGCAAACAAACTCCAAACCCTGATGGCATTGCCAAACTGAAAACAGTAAGTCCCAAGAACTCAATCATTAGCTTGTTCTAAGTGGCAGAAACAATTAAGAATCAAAACCTGATTTCTTTTTTTTGTTTTTTGTTTTTTGTTTCGTTTGGATGCAGATGAGTATGGTGATCAATGAGTGTCTAAGGTTATATTCCCCTGTTGGTACTCTGTCAAGGAAAGCTGAAAGGGAAGTTAAACTTGGAAAGCTTATGGTTCCTGCTAATGTTGAGTTGCAAATGTCATGCCTATCACTTCACCATGATCCTCTAATCTGGGGACAAGACGCGCAACTTTTCAAACCAGAGCGATTCGCAGAAGGGGTTGCTAAAGCTACTAACAATAACGCAGGCGCTTTCCTACCCTTTGGAGTAGGACCTCGAACTTGTGTGGGATTGAACTTTGCGACCATCAAAGCAAAGATTGCGCTGTCAATGGTTCTACAACGCTACTCCTTCACCCTCTCCCAAAGCTATGTCCACTTGCCCTTTCAGCAAGTAACAAATCGCCCACTCCGTGGAGTTCAAGTAATGCTACATTCAATTTGATAAGTATCCAGAACACAGACATCAATAATAATCCCTCTGGTCATGAAGTGAAATTGACAAAATCATTGTATTATTAGTCAATTATCATTTCAACTTTTCCAAGCTATTGTTGCCTCATGTTTGGCAGCATTGTTGGATAATACAATAGTTTATTTCTTTTTGTTTGGTTTGGAAGAAAGTATCTTAAAGCAAGAACTAAAAGAGAGTGAAAAGTGGAAATTAATAGAAGAAGCATTGGAACTGCTAGAATTATATTGACTGTTTGTTCATCGAACTTGAATTTTCCAATTACCGTGATTGGATAGGATTGAGATTTGAATACTTGAACCTTGGGATGAAGATTATACATTGAAATATATGGTGTTTCTGTTGAAAATCTAATGCTCATTTGTTCTATAAAGTTCTAGAAAGGTCAAGAGCTCACAATAACGAAGTTGCATGGCGGCAAAGCAAAATGAATATGGTAGATCTAGAAAAAGTGACACATGAATGGCTAAAGTATGGTGGTGGAAGAAATCTCTAGAGCAAGACCACAAACATTTGGTTGGGAGAAAAGTGCCCAAGTCGGTGGACCAAAAGTCAGCAAACAATCATCTATAAATAGGCATGCAACCTAGAATGAAATGTGGAGCCAACCTATGTGGGAGCTACAAGCTACCCGGCCCAAACTAAGTCATGCATGTGTGTGGAAGTAAACAAGCCAACTCCCAAACTATATTGGAGCAAACAAGCTACCCAAATTAAAGTATGCTCACCAAGCTAAGAGAGAGTGTGATGGACAATAAGCCAATAAGTTATGAAGAAAGCCAATTAGCCTACACCTATGTACTATTCTCCTTCAATGTAATAAAATCACTTTGTTTCAGCTATTGTCTATTATGTCATATATAATCAGTTATGGTGTGTTTACTAATCAATAATTGAATTCTACCTATGAATTCCTACGTTTACTTCAGATCAAGGAATTAAAAAGTAAGTGGATTCCACACAAAATTAGGAATTGAATTCCTGATTTTGGAGGAATAATTCTTGGTTGGGAGATGGTATTCTAATTCCTGGAGAACTAACCCATTAAGAATTCATCTTTTTACCTGTTATATATTCTCACACAATTTTAAAATTTCCAAATTGTCATCTACCTTAACCCAACAACAAAGACATTTTAGTAATTAGCACAACTCCTACCCCAATTCCATATGGTTTAGTAAACAACTTAATTAGGAATATGGAATCTAATTCTCCTCAATCCAACTCCTCCTCAATTCAATTCCCCCTAATCTAATTACGAATTAGTAAACATGTCATTAATGTGATCTAATGTTGTTGGTTACATTACATATATGATTTGTTAATATAGTAATATGGTTAGAAAATGTGATCGATTTCTTTCTTGAAGCTTTGAGTGAATGGAGAAAATAATTACTAATTTATTATCGATCCTCTTGACTTTCTTTGTTTGCAACAAATGTTGAACCTAGACATCATGAAATGGCGTCACTGTCATTTAGCCATGTGTGGTCAGAAAGAAAAATGATGAACTTTCTGAAACATTTATAAACAAAACAATTTAGGAAGCTGATGGGATACCCAAATTGGTGGTGGAGATTTAGATTTGATGCATGACATGATATAAAATTCACCATTCATTAAGACAAATATTTTGTTAACCCGTCTACTTCATTGTACTGTTTAATTATGCTATGCCCTAGGTGACACCTTAAGAAACATTTTGCTTTTGTTCATGTTATCATGGATTGCATTAGAGCATTTCCAGCAAACTCTCTATCCTCTCATTCCTAACTACTTTGGTTAAAAAGAAGGAAAATCCTCCTTCCAGGCTCCCTACTTGGCTCTCTATTTTGAAGAACCAACTTTTGGCTCTCTACATCTAGCAAGGAGTAGAGAGAAATGGAGGCTCGCCAAATTGAAGAGAAAGAGAAAGAGAGAGAAAAAGGGAGAGGGAGATAGAGACATTTGGGAGGTTGGTGGGGTTGGGTTTTTACTTTTCTTTTTAATATATTTTATTTGCAAGAGAAAGGGAGAAAGAGAAAGAGAAAATAATAATAAAATATTTCAGATTAGCCAAAATAGAGAACATTGTTGGAGGAAACACCTTTTAAGTGGTTTGCTATAATAGCTTTCTAGCTATTTTAGCTAGAATTTGACTAAAATTTGGGAACTCTCCTGGAGATGCTCACTATTCACATATGTTTTTCAATACAAAGATGAATTTTGTTTTATTTTATCCAGGAGGACAAGACAAGTGGCACTAGATTATGCCAAATCATACAGTGATATGAACAGCTTCACATGAGGGTCGACTTTCCTTACTTTTCTCTCTGCCCTCTCTCTTGCGTTTTGGTTTGCACCCTCTCTGTTTGAGAGTCTCCTCACCCTCTGTTGGTGATTTTGCTTGGGCTTTATGCTCATATATGGTGGTTCTTATGCACCCTTTTTCATAGTCAGTGTTGTTTTCCTCTTTTTTCCCCATCTCCTCTTCCTTTCCTTGTCCCAAAACTCAGATCTTGGATCGCTCCCTACTCGGCTCAAACTCTCACAACCTCTTCCGCTCTACTGTGTCATCCTCTTCAGATCCATGGCTACATGTTGGCATCTGTTGGAGCGTGATTTTGGAATCTCCTTAAAGCGCTTTTGTCGCTTATCGGTCGCTGGAGGCTGTATACATCCTCCCAAGACATCTCTCCGAGTTCCTATGTTCTTCTTTGTTCTTGGTGCTATCTTGATGGTGGAGTTGCTAGGTTCCTTCAATGCTGGTGCAGATTGGTGGTTCTCCCTCCATGTGGTGGCGGCTAGGGTTTTTTTAATGTTTGTTTGTTATTTTGCTGGCCCTAGTTTGTTTGTTTTGTTGGGCTTTTGTTTGCTCTGGCCTGGGCTTTTGTTACTTTTTTCATTTTGTTAGATCTTGTTTATTGTGTGTGGTTGGGCTTTTGCTATCACTACAAGAAAAAAGGTCTTTCGCGACGAAATCTTTTGCGACCAATGCAGATTTGGTCGCCAAACAGGGTTATGGGCGACGAAGTTTTTTAATTCGTCGCCAATAATTTCGTCAGATTTATGAACTAATTGACCATAAAATTTGTCCGAATGGCGACCAAAAGATTTGGTTGCCAGGAGAAGAATTGGCGACCAATATTAAGATTGGTCGCCTTTAAGCTTGAAAATTATTGGCGACTAAAGTATTTCGTCTCTAGGGTTTAGGAGACGTTTTGTTTCTATCTTCTCAGCTTCCCAATACAATATAAAGTCTTGTGTAAATTATCAAGACTTTTGGTAGTAAGAATTAGCTTTAAAAGTATTGAAAAGTCATTTATTTAACAAAGTTTTTAAAAGTCATTAACATTTTGGATACCTCAAAACTTTTAAATACTCTTTAAAACTCCCAATTGAATACAACTAAACTTTCAAAGACTATTTAAAAGTCACAATTGAATACCTCCAGACTTTTAAACTCATTAAAAGTCATTAAAAGTTAGAATTGAATACACCCCCCTAAGATTGCTTGCGTCGTCTCTAAATTTGAGATATAAAGTATTAAAACTGTGTCGTTTTCCTTATTTGACGGCTGCCGACCAAATAGCTTGGTGGCTGATTCTAGGAGACTATAAATTATAAACATTTCCCTAACCGGTTACTTCCCCCAATTTACTTCTCTCGTATCCACTCTCTCCATCTTCCACACCACCGATGCCTTCAACTCCGTTCTCCACGGACGCTCGCAATGAAATCTTCCAACGATGCCAGCCAATCACTTATATACCCACTATCTCTTCGTCCCTCTTCAGATTTCTCATGGCCTTTATTTCTCACTCTCTTTCCCAAAATCATCCTTCATTGATGCCAACCACTTGCTGCTACGGCAACATATACTAGAGATTCTCTGCAATGTGCTCAGCCACATACCAACTCTGATTCAAAGGTGCTTTTATTATTTATTAGTTATTTAGCTAATTTTCTGTAATTATTTTATTTTCATTTTGTAAAAATAAAATTTAGTTGGTTTTTGTCTTAGTAACGAGGTGGTCGACGACCCCTCAACCACTTCTCATCTGCTGCCTCTATTTTAGGTATGAAAATTTCTCTAAATATTTTGAGTTACGAGTTTGGAATCATGGAAATGTTAAGATTTACCCTTTTTTTATAAAGATTTCTTGTGCTTGCGTTGCCTGGTAGTATCTTGTAATTGATGCTTTGTTTCTTTGTGGGATGTTGCAATGATTTAGCATTTTTCAGATTTCTTTGTTAAGCCTTCATTCTAGAACTTAAATCTTCAGGTCTTTTAATATTTCATTTATGTAAAATGTGAGAAGAAATAAAAGAGAAGCAACCTTGATTGAGCACTGCCTTTTGAAAATTTTCCATTATAGATAATTGTAGCTATTAAAGACTTGAAGGCCCCTTCAGACAACCAAGAGACCAACGCTAGGTTGTGAAACTATTGTTGCAGATGGCAGGTTTGAGCATCCTTTGTTTTCCTTCTCTTTATTAGAAATAAAAAATTGTGCCACAATTTTATTTCTTTGTTGTGCCTTTTAAAAAGTCTTGTTTGGCTCATATTCTTTTGAAACTTAATTTTTAAAGACCCCTGTATTATAAAAAAAAATTCCTTCTCTTTTCATATATCAGAGGACTTCAATGAATTCACTTAAATTGACGAGATAAGTAATGACGAGATTTAAGGATATTATCTTATATTAACTTGTTTACTTTCTTGCTAAGTTTTTGGGAATATGAATTGTTATTTTGGACTGGCAACATGTATTGTTCCTTCTACATAAAGATAGTGCATTTTCCAATTACAATTCTTTCTAATTCCTTCTACATGAATTTATATTTTTTGTTTTTTGTTGTAAAGGAATATCATGGCTGAGTTTGAGAAGATCAAGCAACAATTGGCAAAGTGCTTGGGAATTCCACGAGATCATATCACAGTCCGTAACCCACAAATGTTAGAAATCATGACAACAAAACTTGGGGTTACAAAGGGCATAGGATGCATGATTGGTCTCTAGTCTTAGTGTATAGGGAAATAGTGACTGCAAAACTGGGTTTACAAAGGGCAAAAATATATGGAGTTGGGCCTCCACTCATTCATGTTTACTATTTTTAGATATATGGCACCTTTATGTGTACTTGAATGACTTTTGTACCTTTGAATGGGAAAAACTTTTATTTATGTCATTTTCTATTAGTCTATTTACCTAAATTTATTGTTCTTTTTTTAAATTTCAATATGTTAATGAACAAAAGGTTAATATTATCACAAAACAATATATATATATGTATCTATAAAAACAAAATTAAATACTTAAATTATGCATGTTTTAGCGACCAACTAAGTAAGATTTAGCGACCAAATCTCATAGTCACCAGAAACTATCGGCGACGAACCAATCTCTTTGGTCGCCCAATCCTTCCATAGTTGGCGGCATATTTTAGTATTTTCGCGGGAACCGTCTTTATAGGCGACCAACTGTTTACTTTAAGGCGACGAAAAAATTGGTCGCGAAATTGTTTTGGCGACGAAAATCATTTCTCGTCGCCTTTTGTCATTTTTACTTTCAGCCACGAGCTTTGGGCGACCAAGCTAGCGACGAAATTATTTCGTCGCTAAAGGTTTTTGGCGACGAAATATCAACTTTTAGCGACCAAAGATGGTGGTCGCCAAAAGGGTTTTTCCTTGTAGTGTATGGGATTGTGTTTGTGATCCTATATCATTGGGCTATCTACCATAATTTCCTTATCTAATGAATTTCACTTTAACCAACAAAAAAATACAGTGATATGACCCCCACTTGCAACTCAATGTGCAGGTAAACCCTATCATGATTATAGATAAAGAAAACAAGAACATCACCATAACTTGAGGACAAGGATGCCAACTTGACTGGGTTTAATCCCAATATTATAAGAGAGATTAGAGAAAGCAAGAAATCTCTAGAGCAAGACTGCAGACATGTGGTTGGGAGAAAGTGCCCAAGTCGGTGGACCAAGGCTATAAATAGGCATGCAACGTAGAATGAAATGTGGAGTGAACTAATAAACTCCCAACCTATGTGGGAGCTACAAGCTACCCGACCCAAACTAAGTCATGCATGTGGGGGAGTAAACAAGCCAACTCCCAAACTATATGGGAGCAAACAAGCTACCCAAATTAAAGTATGTTGAGCAGCCAATAAGCTCACCAAGCTAAGAGAGAGTGTGATGGCCAATAAGCCAATAAGCTAAGAAGAAGGCCACTTAGCCTAGACCTATTAGCCTACACCTATGTACTATTCTCCTCCAATGTAATAAAATCACTTTGTTTCAATTATTGTATATTGTCCTAAATTTTTTTACCACATAAACCAACAATGGTATCATAGCAACACCACTCACAATCACTCTACAATCTAACAAGTGGTATTAGAGTGTCACAAACACTCATCACACACCTCCTAAATTCCAACAGTTTCCAATCCAAGCATGTGATTTCTGATTGAATGTCTAATTACGAAAAGATGGCATTGAAGGCAATGGCATTTCCCAACAACAATTGTACAATTAAGAAAGCTTGAACGTCATCGAAAGTCCTGCAAACTCCATTAGAATTTCTTGCTCAAATATCAGATACCTCAATTAACAAGGTGTTTTGATCCCAAAAAAAAAAAAAAGTGAAGTCCTAGCGATCTTTGACCAATAGAAAATAAGAAGGCTTAGAGCTCAGAGCTCAGAGAGCCTCAAAAGAGTTTTCTAACGTTACAAACAAGAGTGAAAAAGTCATTTTAAAAGCCCAAAATAGTGGAACAACTATTATGGGCCTCTGCCCATGACCATTTTCTTGGTCGAAAAAACCGTCTTTGCTCTGTTATATAATTCCACTAATGGCATGTTTACTAATCCGTAATTGAATCAAGAGGAATTGAATTGAGGATGAATTGAATTGAGGAGGAGTTGTATTGAGGAGAATTAGATTCCAAATTCCTATTGAAGTTGTTTACTAAATCATATGGATTGAGGAGTATTGGAGGAGTATGATATCATATCATGAAGAAAGTTTAATTCTATCTGCTTGTGTGGCCGTTCAGCCCAACACGTGAAGCTTTTGCTATGATATCATGAAGAAAGTTGAGGTTCTGCCCTAAAACCAATTGTTATTGGAGGAGTATTCCAACTCCTTATAAAGTTCATCAACTTTTCAATGTGAGACAAACACTCTCAAGTTCTCAACATATATACCTCCTCCTTTTATATTATAAGTTTTTTGGGGACAACATTGCATATATAGGGCAACTTAAGTATACGCAAACTTGTGAATAAAATTACTTGTTACATTTTTTATTGGGGATAATCTAATTTGTATTATACTAATGTTATGTCTCATGGGATGCCTAAACGAGCCGCATTTTCTTGTCTTACAAAATTCAGAAAAGTCATTAATGCACATTTTAATTATATGTTAAAAGACAACTATTATTATGAGAGGTTGTTCACTACTTTTCAAAGCAAAATTTTTGCACGAGAAAAGTCATGAAAGAAAAACGCGGTGTGGTGATAAAGAGAAAGTTTTGCAAGATTAATCATATGGTGATGTCATTGGTGACGAAGCCAAGAGATTATTCCAACATGAAGTCACTAGACTTACCATGATGTATCAAAAGTCTACAAATAGCAGCTTAAGGTTTCAATGAGAGTCACTTACGATGATATTTGCCCTTTGGATTGTAGTACATACCAGAACAAACTAAGTACAATCAGAAACTTAACATGACCAGATTGGTTTTTTCTTGACTTTTTTGTAAACAATCAGGAGCAAGAAAAGCTTTAAATGCTCAGTAGGTTCAGAGAATGAGATAGAGATAGCCAAAGAGAAAAACAATACCCCCAAATGACTACTTTGGGAGGCCTAATAATCATTCTTCCAAGCTTTCTGTGTCTGCTTCTTGTCTTAGCTTTCATCAAGATCCTTCACAAACTATGGTGGACTCCGATTCGCATACAGAAGCTGATGGCTTTGCAGGGGATCAAAGGCCCTTCTTACAGATTCATCCATGGAAACACCAAAGAAATCTCCAACATGAAAAAGGAAGTCATGAGCAGGCCTCGCATTTTATCACACGACATATTTTCTGTAGTTCAACCTCACATTCACTCGTGGACCAAGATATATGGTAACAAACAAACAAGCCTCTCCACTAGTTAACTATTGTTATTTAAATCTTATTAGTTCTAAACAAGATAAGTTTTGGTCATTTTTGCATGCAATTACAGGGAAGAATTTTCTTCAATGGCATGGTTCTCGGGCTCAGTTGGTCATAACAGAACCTGAGTTGTGCAAAGAGATACTGAATAACAAAGGCAGAGCTTATCCGAAAAGAGAGCCCACAAACATTTCGAAGAAGCTATTGGGAGATGGCCTTGTGGCAACAACCAAAGCTGAAAAATGGGCAAAATTGCGAAGGCTGGCCACCCATGCTTTCCACGGAGAGAGTTTAAAAGTAAGTTTTTAAGTTGCTGGTACTTTGTTGCAAAGAGTACTATAGACATAGCTGTGTCACTTTCTAAATACGAAAAGAATATGTTGAATGGTAATTATGCTAATACTAAAAGCATTATGATATTTTTTTTTTTTACTAGAGTATGATTCCAGAAATGGTAGCTAGTTCCGAGAATATGCTAGAAAGGTGGAAAGTTTACGAAGGAAAAGAGATTGAGGTGTATGAAGAGTTTAGATTGTTCACGTCGGAAGTGATTTCCAGAACAGCATTTGGCAGCAGCTATACAGAAGGACAGGACACGTTTGGAATGTTGACGAAGTTAAGCTCCCTAGTATTCAAAAATATTTTCAAAGTCAGAGTTCCTGGCATCAGGTAACTTCTGTTCTCTCATTTAGTACTTCTAATATTCCAATTGAAGAGAAGAAATAAGATATTTTTAGAGAGTTACTTCTGTTCTCTCATTTTTAGTCTTTCATTCAATGTTGCAGTAAGCTCTTCAAAACCAGCGACGAGATCGAATCAGAACAAATTGAGAAAGGAATCCATGCCTCCATAATAGAGATGGTTAAGAAAAGAGAAAAGAAGACAATGACTGGAGAAAACGACAGCTTTGGGAGTGATTTTCTTGGATTACTTTTGAAGGCTAATCATGAAACCAATGAGAACCAGAGGATTTCGGTGCAGGAGATAATTGATGAGTGCAAGACGTTTTACTTTGCTGGACAAGAAACCACTAATACTTTGCTTGCTTGGACTGTCTTTCTTCTGGCACTCCATACGGATTGGCAAGAGGAAGCAAGAAAGGAGGTGCTACAATTATTTGGCGAACAAACTCCAAATCTTGATGGCATTGGCAAACTGACAACAGTAAGAAACTTGTCTAGGTGGCAGAAATATGTTCTCAATAAAGTTCGAGATCCTGATTTGGTTATCTATTTTTCTTTTTTATGCAGATGAGTATGATCATCAATGAGACTCTAAGATTATATCCCCCAGCTGTTTTCGTTCTAAGGAACGTTGAAAAGGAAGTTAGACTAGGAAAGCTGATTGTTCCTAGTAATCTTGAATTGGTTGTCTCAATCGTAGCACTCCACCATGATCCTCAAATCTGGGGACAAGATGTGCAACTTTTCAAACCAGAGAGATTCTCGGAAGGGGTTGCCAAAGCAACCAACAATCATGTAGGCGCTTTCATACCCTTTTCAATGGGACCTCGAACTTGTGTGGGCTTGAACTTTGCGACAACAGAAGCGAAGATTGCTTTGTCGATGATTCTACAACGTTACGCCTTCACCCTTTCCCCGGGTTATGTCCACTCCCCCTTTCATCATCTTACAGTTCGGCCACAACATGGAGTTCAGGTGAGGCTACAACCACTTTGAACTGCGAAGATATGATCAGTTGTGCCTATGAATGTTGCACTTTGAGACAAGACAGACAAGACTTGTCAATTATCCTTTCAATTTAGTTTTGCAGCATTTTGGGTAGTCCAAAGTTTTCCCGTTTGTTTTTGTTTTTGTTTTTTTGGGCAGAATGACATCTTATGCTTACAGTTGTAATAAACATCGACTGTTTGTTCATTGAAAACCTTTGGATTGGGATTTGAATACTAAAAACCTTTGGATGAAGATTGGAATATGGTTTTTCCAATCCAAGTATGTGGTTTCTGAATGCTAATTAAGAGGAGGGTGGTATTGAAGTCAATGTATTTCCCAACAACAATTGCACAATAAAGAAAGCTTGAACGTCATTGAAGCTCTACTAATTCAACCTGAAACTCCATTAGAATTTGTTAGTTGGTATTCTAATGTTTTGCTAAAAAATCTGATGCCTCCTCAACAAGGTGTTTTGATCCCAAAATAATAATAAAAATTAAAAATTAAAGAAAAGAAAATAACAATGAGGCCCAAATAGAGCATTTAAACTCGTAAAATAAGCATATAAAGGCCCAAAGTTCAAAAAACCTCAAAAGAGCTTTCTAAGGTAAATAAACAAGAGTGAATGTTGTCTGAATAGCTTATGAGAGGCCCCTAAGAGCAACTCCACCGTTGCGCCAGGGCTGGGGCAAGGGGAGGCCCAAGAAGAAAAATGGCGTTCCAGCAGGCCACTTTTGCCTGGGCTGGATGTGGGCTCCACAAGCCTGGACTGGCCCTCAGGCAAAACCAGCCCTTACTCTAGCTTGGGTTTGATGACGTCAGTAACCAAAAGAAAAATTAAAAAAATCTAAATTTTTTTAAAAAAAATACTAAAATTTTCGGAATTTTTAAAAAAATAAATACTTAGTCATATTTTTCACTTCCCACACCAAAACTCTATACAAATTCCTCTTCTCATATCTCATGTGAATAGTAGTTGCCATGGCAATGGGTGGAAACACCACAAGCCTTTTACAAGGGCTGCTACTATTCACATGAATAGTAATACTCCTTGCCTCCCCTTGTCCTTTGCAATGACAAATGGATGGAAGTGCTCTAAGAGACCTTACTAGACTAGTCTCCATAGGCATGTTAGGACGGGTACCACTACAAAAGTATTTAGGATCCATTAAGCCCCACGCCAGGAACCAAGACGTCACTAGTAGGAGACGCCTTCGCTGGGCTCTTACGATTGACACTAAGGCCCTGCACACCAAAGCAAAATCCAGACAAGACCACTAGTGGACGATGAGGCCCAAATAGAGCACAACAACAACCCCCCCATACCAAACATACCCTGCCGAAAACCAGTGAAGCAGCAATACACTAACCTTAGAGCATCTCGACAGAACCACCACTCCAACCAATCTCCGTAGAAACCAGTGTTGTGTAGATACAGCTGCACCAAAATGGATTCAGTTGCATCCTCAACTTGTGATACTCGCAAGTGCACGAGCCGTTCGGTAGTATAGCGTATGTAAGTGCGAGGTCGATCCCACGAGGATTGGTGATTAAATGATCCAATTCATTTTTCCTACACAAAACAGAAATGAAAAAGAAAGGAAATAAATAAAACAAGGAAGAAAGAAAATAACTTACTCAAGCAGATAAGTTCCCAAGTTCAATTAGATTAACGGATTGATTCTAGCTAATGTATGATTAAGCCATGGTGTGTGGTCATAACCTTGTGTTCCTAATTCCCTAATTTGATCATTTGTTGTCTAACCTAAAATTAAGCATTAGGAACCCATTAAGCATAGAAGAACAATTTAAACAACCAAGCATGTATCTAATCCCTGTTGTCGAATGTCCATACATACTCTTCCTATTCATAGTTCAATTCGAATTAAAGTATGGTGTCTACTCTTAATTCAAACCAAGATAGCTAACATGCAAGCCTAAATGGTGATCAATCATTCAAACTAGCATATTAACTTATAAGCATAATGAATAAGAACAAAAATCATAATTGAAACTTGGAAACTAATCAAACTTGAAACTAAAGAAAAGAATTTACATAACAATGAAAATTAAAGTAGAACTTGGAAAGACTTAAAGGAAAATTTCAGCACAAAGATCTCATTATAACAATTGAAAACTAGAAAGAGAAACTAAGAGAATTTGAGGGAGAGAAGGGAAGGGAGCTCTAGAGAAGTGTTTGAGAGCTCCCCCCCTTGGGGTGTGTTTACAAGCTTAGAGAACTTCCCTATTTATAGGCCTAAGGGAAGTGAAAATCTGAATTCAATATGGCTAATGCATACAACACTTGTTTTATAAAATCTGAAATGGTTGATGCACTTGTATTAGAAAATCTAAATTGGGTGATGCACTTGTATTAGAAAATCTTGAATTGGTTGATGCACTTCACCAATAGATCCCACCAGCAGCCCTAGCTCATCTTCATGTCACCATGACCAAGCTTCCAACCAGAAATGATAGCTCATACCTAGCTCACCATGACCAAGCATCCAACCAGCACATGCTGAGGTCAGCATGACCAGCAACTTCAAGGGCTTACAACTTGGGCTTCTCTTAATCAAATTAGGACTTTAAGCACTCGAAATTGAAGTTCAGAATGTCTTCTTTCCAGCCATATGTTATTTGGGCCAATCCAAGGTCGGAGGAGGAAGTTAAGGCCAAAACAAATTGCTAACTCATTTTCCGCGCTGATAAGATCCATCCTGAGCATGGTTCTGTGTTTGCTAGGTAACGGACTCCAGATTTATCCAATAGGGCTGAATTTTGGATATGTTATAGTACACACCAATTGGAACAACTTTCATGAAGAATTTGGCCTCATTCGAGCTATGTAGGTTGTTGAAACAAAGCTTGCAATATGACCTACGGAACTGGACTGGCAGGGGGCTGTAGCCAAAATGAGTTTGTCTTTAAGCTCTTCATCCATTCATCCAAATTAGGCCTTAACATGCTTGAATTGCATGAATTATGCTCTCTAAAGCCATCATTATTACCTAAAGCTCAATGAACTGAAAGATAAACACAAAAAGGATTAAAAGCACAAGTTTAACTCAAAAACATAACCAAATCATAAGCTAGAAGGGTACAAAATGATATACAATTATGAACCGATCAACCAGCGAGTAAAGATGATAAGCCGTCCTTCACGATCCCAAACGGCCACTGAGGGAGACTGGTGACATAACCCATTCTGATGATACAAGGGAGCGCACAACAGGGGAAAGCGTGCATCCTCGAAGCTGGAAGGTGAAGGCGCGCAACGACGATGCTGGAGGCAGTGGCGGATCCAGGAAATTTCCTTCTAGAGGTCAACATCTAAAGGTAAAAAAAGAATTATACAAAATATACCCATAAAAATGAAACGATAATATTAGCATTCATAATTAATAGAAAAAACCACATTACAATTGTCCACGACGGGTTTTCATATTCTGAAAACATAGCATTATAGTTTCATTATCAATACAAGCAAACACATCTTTCTCAATATAAATAAGCAAGCTATCACTCAACCATTGATCTCTCATTCGGTTGCGAAGTGGACCTTTCACAATATTCATAGCAGAAAATGCTCTTTCCACAGAAGCAAGGCTACCAATCCCTTTCAATTGAGAAAAATCGATCATCGTACACATATGATTAATATAAATCTCAAATTGATCTTCAAGTGCCAAGAGATCTTGGGAAGTAAAATCTTGAGGATAAAATTCAGCAAAACAAGTAGCTTTTGTTTGTTAAAAGCTATGAATGAATCATCCGGACTCAAACATGTCAAACAAAGAAGTAACTCAGTATTTACCTCACTGAAGCGATGATTTAATTCCGCAAGTTGTCACTCAATGATTTGAATAAAGATGTCCACACGATAATGATGGAGGTGTGTTATTATAGGAGCTCTCCGATGTGATCTCCATTGAGCTACATATGCATCATACATGTTTGGAACCAAGATATCATGTTTGCCACAAAAGGAAGATACTTGATCAAGCAAGGCTTCAAATGCATTCTCTCTCATGTGTTGTAGTTGGTCATTGCAAACTTTCACTAAAGTCATTGCATTCCCAATATCTTGGTCTTTCCTTTGTAATGCTTGTGACAAGTCATTTGAGGCTCCCAATATAGATCTCATGAAAAATAGGTGAAATACAAACTCAAACGATTGTATTTCTCTTAATGACCTATTTGCTTCACCTAGATTATCAGTGGAGCCATCCTCAATAATAATTTGAGCACTTTCACCACATATTTAAACATGGAGATTATACTAAGTAATGTACCATAATGTGAGTTCCAACGTGTATCACCGGGATGCTTGAGACAAGTTTCTTGATTTAAGCCTCGCCCTGTTGAAAAAGTATCTTTTTCAAGAGCTTCCATAATATCCTTTTGTAGTTGATCTCTAAGCATGTCATGATGCTTACACGATGCTCCAACAATATTAACCAAGCTATTGCAAGACGTGAAGAAAGTGGCAAAACCAGCATTTCACTTTGCCACAGCCACAAGAGCTAATTGAAGTTGATGTGCAAAATAATGAATATAATAGGCACAAGGATTTTCTCTCAAAATCTGTGTTTTAAGACCATTGAACTCACTCTTCATATTACTAGCTCCATCATATCATTGTCCTCTTAGCATGGAACTGCTCAATTCCTTTCTTGAAAACAATGTGTCAATAGCCTCCTTGAGTGTATTTGATGTAGTGTCGCTAACATGTTGAATGCCCACAAACCTCTCAATTACATCTCCACTTTTGTCCACATAACGAAACACCACCGCCATCTGTTCTTTTACTGACACATCACATGATTCATCAACTAATAAAGAGAAGAATGCACCATCCATATCCTTAATGATTTGCTTAATAATTTCAGTGGCACAAGCATTCACAAGATCTTTTTGAATTGTTGGACCTATTAACTTGAGATTCCCGGGAGCATTCTCTAACACAACGGCGTTAACTTTCTCATCATGATTAGCAAGAAATTGTAAGAGCTCCAAATAATTCCCCTTGTTGCTTGAAGTGTCACTCTCATCATGCCCACGAAAAGGAAGACTTTGCCTCAACAAAAATCTCACGCAATCAAGAGATGTTGTCAAGCAAATACGATAATCAATACGAGCTTGCTCTTGTAAGATCCCACATCGACCAACGGAGAGGGGGTGATGTGCCTTATATGTACATGCCCACATCCATCTAGCACGAGGCCTTTTGGGAGCTCACTAGCTTTGGAGTCATGGGAACTCCGAAGTTAAGCGAGTTGGCGGCTAGAGCAATCCCATGATGGGTGACTCACTGGGAAGTTGCTTGTGAGCTCCCAAAAACAAAATCGAGAGGGCAGAGAGGGGGGCCCAAAGTGGACAATATCGTGCTACGGCGGAGCCGATTCCGGGATGTGACAATTTGGTATCAGAGCCACTCTGCCGTGTGGTGCGAGTGTGCCGACGAGGACGTCGGGCCCCTAAGCTGGGTGGATTTTAAGATCCCACATCGACCAACGGAGAGGGGGTGATGTGCCTTATATGTACATGCCCGCATCCATCTAGCACGAGGCCTTTTGGGAGCTCACTGGCTTCAGAGTCATGGGAACTACGAAGTTAAGCGAGTTGGGGTTAGAGCAATCCCAGGATGGATGACCCACTGGGAAATTGCTCGTGAGCTCCCAAAAACAAAACCGTGAGGGCAGAGAGGGGGACCCAAAACGGACAATATCGTGCTAAGGCGGAGCCGATCCTGGGATGTGACAGCTCTAATTGCTTTATCGAAACTATTCGGATGTGTTGCTTTTGATTCATAAGATCCACACTGTTAAAGAAAAATGTGAACCTCCCAACATAATTTCATCACCATTAATTAAATAATTGGGTTTTATTAATTTAGGTTCGACCCATTCGAGACGCAAGCCTCTTAATTACAATCCCTTACTTCAAGGGAACACCCTTTGATTCCATCATAAAGAACAGAATGTGTGTGTTTGGTTTTGCGGCTGCTCCCAAGTCCAACCTCAAGATGCCTACGTACCCCTCGCGGGAATCAAGCTACTCGTAGTTCAAAGAATTCCAATGAATGAATGACTCATTGCAAAAAGAAAGATTTGTATGAATTTGATTGAGAAAGTGTTTGAGTGAATTTAGCTGAATAAACTAGGGATTCGATTTTGATGTGTGTTTGGGGTGAATTTAGTTAAGAATAACCAGGGATTCTGTTTAGATTTGAGATTTGGGCGGTTGCATCTAGATTGAATCTCTAGATTGCCTACGTACCCTTTCGAAGGGATCAAACCAACGTAGTTCGGAATTGATTTGTGTGGAGAGAGATTTAATCTGGGAGAATTTGGTCAATGTAACAAGTATTCATATTTTGTTGTGGCTGTGTCTAGTAGGAGCTAGACTGCCTACGTACCCTTAATGGGATCAAATCGACATAGTTCCAAAATTTGGAAATTAATGGGTTAGTGTGGCCCAATAATTTAGAAATTTTGTCTTTGAGACAATTTGAAGATTTTCATAGGTAGATGACCCATGAGAAAAATTGGAAATTAATGGGTAAGTGTGGCCCATTAATTGAGAATTTGTGTTCGAGAAATTTGAATTTAATTTCATTGAAATTTGCATGGGTGACCCATGAGAAAAATTGGAAATTAATGGGTAAGTGTAGCCCACTAATTGAGAATTTGTGTTTGAGAGATTTGAATTTAATCTCATTGAAATTTGCATGGGTAGATGAACCATGAGCAAAATTTGATGGTTTTGTACCATTTTTCTTTTTGTTAATGTCTAAGAAAAATAATGAGCAATTTTGATTAACCCACTAATTTTCTAAAATTGACATTTGCATTTGGACCCAAATATGACTATGAGGATTTTTTATATAAAATTAATCCATAAACCATATAATGAGAAATTTGGGGCATCTGTAAATTTAATGGGTAATTATTTAACCACCCATTAAAAATATTGGACTTTTTTGAGAATTAATGGGCAATCATTTTTTGACAGCCCATTAATCTATTTTGGGCCTTTGAAATTTGTTGTCAGTTAGCCCACAAGCAAGGAGCCCAGAAAAGCTTTGGTCTAGCAGCTGATTGAAACAACCTGATAGCTATTCAACTCTTCGTAGAGTTTGTTTCCAAGTAAAATCAGACCTTGCACACCCACATTTATCTAGAATGCTTGTAATTAGTCCAAATTGAGAGCAATCTTTGTATCTGTTCAGCCTTTAAAAGACTACACAAAAGCCACAATTGGTACAGAACCTTTGCAAGCAAAAGGAGAAAACTGCCGCAAGCTAGGAAGGGGTACCAGCCCTTTTTCCTTTTTTATTATTTTTTTTCTGTACTTATTTTTCTTTTGGCTGACCTCCTTCCTTTCTTCTTTGCTGGCCTTTTAATCTTCAACCCTTTTAGCTAGGGGTGGGCATCTAAAACCGAAATACCGAAACCGTACCCTAACCGAACCGTACCATACCGATTTCATACCGTTTTATTCGGTACCGATTAATATTCGGTACCGTACCGTACCAATAGAGTATGGTATGGTAGCGGTATCAAGTATTTGGTACCGATCAATACCGTACCGTACCGAATACTATTCAGATATATAATTTTCTATTGAATATGTTGATGGATATTGCATATGTTGATTAGGATTTGGTTGATTTGGATATTGAATATGTTGATGGATATTGAATATGTTATATTCAATGGATATTGAATATGTTGATTAGGATTTGGTTGATTTAGATATTGAATATGTTGATGGATATTGAATATGTTGATTAGGATTTGGATATTGATAATTGAATATGTTGAATCTTTGAATTTGTAACTTAGGCATCACTTATTTTGGTAAATGAATATGTTGAATATTGAATTGTGAATTGGTTCATTTTTTAGTTGTGTCATTTTTGTACCGAAATGGTACCGATACCGTACCGATACCGACACGGTACGGTATGGTACGGTACCAATTTTGACAAACGATAATCCCATACCGTACCATACAGATTTAAATTTCCGGTATCGGTAGCGGTACAGGCTCAATACCGTACCATACCGTGCCCACCCCTACTTTTAGCCAAGCAAAGTGGCGTCAGCCAGTTCCCTCCTCCTTTGCCTTTTTATCTTCTTTTTTTTTGTTGTTGTCCTCTTTGTTGACTTTTCTTCTCTTTTGGTTTGCTGCACAACAAGCTGCCAACAGAAAGTGGCTATCTTTCTTTCCTTTATTTTTTTGTTTGTTGCTCTTATATGCTGCCAAAAGAATTACGTGGCTGCCTTTTTGTACATTTTTCTTGTTTGTTGTTGCTATGCGCGACAACACCAAGCTGTCAAAACGTGGCTGTCCTTTTCTTCAATTTTTTTTGTTTGCTGTTGCTATGTGCAGCAACACCAGGCTGCCCAGAAAAAGCGAGACTGGCTTCAACTTCTTTTCTTTTTAGTCCACGCCTCTGTATGCACCGAACCTTATGCAAACAACTGATTTTTTTTTTTTTTGGTTTGTTTTTGTTTCAGAGTTCAGACACAAAAGAAATCAGTGTGCCTTTACTTTTTTTGACAGAGAGGGAGAAAGTTGATTAGGTTCACCAAACGCAGAGGAGAGGTATAACCACTTTTTTTTTATTTGCATTTGTGAACCCATTTTCCAGATTTTTGTTTATCTGAAGAGCTTCTGAGTTCCTCACCCATACGGATTTTTACGTCCAAATAATTTATGGGTTTCTCACCCATGGATTTGTGGCATGCTATGCCTATATTTTTTTCTCTCTTCTTTGCACTGCTCTAATTTCTCCAGCAGTGTCGTCGACTTTCCCCTTTCTTTTTTCTGTTGTAGCCTTTTTATAGGCCAACTAGATAAGACTCCTTTGAGCAAACAACACTTTTGAATTTCAGATAAGTGTTGATAAGATTTAGCCTTACCAATTTGAAACATAACAGATATCCCAAAATTTTGGGAACCTATATTGGCTTGCATTTATCATTTAATTTTTTTATTTGAAATAAATGATAAAATTTATTTGCCAATTTTTTTATTTCAACACACACAATATTGTCTAGATTGATTATGAACACTTCCAACAAGTCCAACATGTTGCCTAATTTTATCTTTTTTTTTCCAATTCCTAAAAACCATCTCTGTGAAGGCCTCGCTACATCCTTGACCAATTCTTAAATTGGAATTGAAGAGATAACAATAAGGGCAAAATGCAGCATCTTTACTAATACTGTACTCCAATCAGTCAACTCATCAAACCACTTGACATTAAAGCGTCGATCATACCCTGAAAGATCAGTTTGTGGAAATGTGTGATCTTTAGGCTGACATGGACCCTTTTGTAGATATGCTCTTCGAACTTCGTCTCTAATGTTAGGATCATAATCCAACATTTGAGGCCAAAGTCCAGGGTCTGCAATAAGATTAGCCAAGATATCTTGCAACTCACTTTCTTTCGAACTATCCACATCTCTCGAACTCGAACTACCCATATTATCCAAACTAGAAGTAGTTGATGCGAACCTTCTCTTAAAGTAGCGTTCCATAACTGTATTGATAAAAATAACCAAGCAAGCATCAACAATAATAAAAACCCATAACTTATGCAAACTAACCAAAATAAAATCTCAACAACTAATCAAATTTACCAAATATAATCTAACATAAAACACTAATTTATTCAAACTAACTAACCAAAACCAAAACCCCTAATTTATTCAAACTAACCAAGAGATATAATCTAACATAAAAGTAAAACCCTAATTTATTCAAACTAACTAACCAAAACCGAAACCCCTAATTTATTGAAACTAACCAAGATATAATCTAACATAAAAATAATACCCTAATTTATTCAAACTAACTAATCAAAACCAAAATCCCTAATTTATTCAAACTAACATAAAAGTATAGCCCTAATTTATTCAAACTAACAAACCAAAATAAAATCTTAACAACAAACAACAACAACTAATCAAGAATATAATAATCTTTACTAATTATTAAAGCATAAAGAAATTAAGATAACATACTTTCAAATTTGAGGGACAAATCCAACTTTGAAATCAAATTGAATATGGAGGACAATAGCTATTTAAGTTTTTGTTGCCCACCACCGCCACTTTGCTGCCGCCATCGCCAGATTTGTGGGGGGGAGGAGAAGCCACCATTGAATTGGAGGTTGGAATGTTGTTTTAGTTGGGGTTGGGGATTTAGGGTTGAAAACTTGAGATTGAGAAGTTATAAATGAATTAAAACTGATTTGGGGAGGAGGAATTATCAGGCAGCAACATAGCAGCAGCTACTGCGTTATTTTTTATTTTTTTTAAACCTGTGACCTGTGCCAAAATGACGTCGTTTTGGCCAGATGTTTTAAAAAGAGGAAATCGTAAGTGGAACGACGTCGTTTTGACGTCGAGCGCAACAAAAACAAAAACAAAACAAAAAAACAAAAACAAAAAACACTTAAGTGTAACGACGTCATTTTGACGTCGAGCGAACAAAAAAAAAAAAGGACGCACGCGCACTGCGTTGCGCGAACACCTCCAGTTGCACAGAAGTTGCCCCTTTGGGGCATTTCGTCGAACACCTTGCGAGGGTCAACTTGGGCTGCTCTAATGGAGGATTTCAGAGGTTGCAAGGGTCAATTGACCACCCTTGCTCCTCTGTGGACTCGCCCCTGCTGGAAGGCGAAGGCGCACCACGACGACTCAAGAAGGAGAAGTCAAGGGCGCTGCTGCGGAGAGAACAAATGAAAGGAAGTGATAAGGGCGACATGATTCGTGAGGAAAGCGGACAAAACTGAAAATGAGGTGACCAGCGCCAGTGGTAGTTCCATGATTCGAAAGCCGACTAGGCAAAACTTACATACTATACTCGACAATACGAGTGGATTTTGTTAATAAACATATAAAGATACACATAGTCAGAGGGACGTAATAAGCCTTACCCTCAAATGCATATCTATCAATAAATAAAAGTTTAACAAATACAAAAACTAAAGCTAGACAACGTAACTCTAGATCACGCTGAAGATAATTGATATTAAAATCTTGATTGTCATTGACTATTTGATTCTCAACCTTTTCAACTTGAGACTCAACAATTGGAGATTCGAGAAGATTTTGCCAAGAAGAGAAATCGAACATCTCAACAAAAATAAATCAATTCTCATAATAGCATCAATGCATTTAATTAAACATACCAACACAAATCAAACATCTCAACAAAATTCCTAAAATCAAAGCCCTAATTAATTTCAATAAAACCCCCAAATTTTAATTCATTCCTAATTAAACACTAGAATACTCAATCTCAAATTAAAGATGCATAAGATAATTAAAAAGAAGAGAATGAGAAGAATAATTGTTGCCAAAAAGGGAAGTTGCTAGCAAGAGGAGAAGTTGATGTCTATATGTCAAGAGAAGTAAAGGAGAAGTTGCTATAGACAAGACAAGAGGAGACAAGCTAAACGCCCCTGGATGGCTCACAGACCAAACCCTAACCCTAGCTTGTGTCTCTCCTCGCTAGCGAGAGAGAATCGATTATCTTGTGTCTTTACTTTTTAAAAGTTTAGGGCAAGTTAAGTATATGCAGACTTGTGAATAAAATTAGGGAGCTTTAGTTTTAAAACACAATATAGTTTACTAATTTGGAAGATAGGAATACAATTTCTTCTAATTAGCATAAGGCCAAAGACCAAAATGTAGTATCTAATTTTACAAAAATATCATTAAAAAATATCAAAATTACACACAATGCCACTCCTTCTAAGGCAAGCAAACTATGCCACATGTCCACATCCAGCCAATAGCCACTGCCACCGCCACCGCCACCGTCGGCCACCGGCCGCCGAACACCACCGTCTGCAGGGGACCAACTCCATTGCCCTTTATTCACCTTTTAAAAAAAAGATTTTATGTCATTGAAGGGACTTGAACCTTGACCCTTGAAGGAGGAGGGCTCACTCACATACCACTACACCAAACTTGATTTTGTAATATTTTTTCAGTTATACAATATTTATATAAAAAATCAACAGTTCTTTTATAAAAATTAATAAAAAAATCATTTCAACACATATGCACGCAAAAACTACAAATAAAAACAAAAACTGCAGCAAAAATACAATGTAGATATCAATTATGTAAAAAATACAAAAACAAAAACGAAACTAGCAACAAAAACAAAAATTAATTTTATAGAAGCAAAAATTGCATTGCATGGGAAACTGCAGAGTCGGTTACAAATGCAGCTACTAATAAGTGAGGAAGTAAAGAGCACCTGCGTAGGCCCATTGGCTTTTAACAAAATAAAATTTATAACTCATCCACTATATCCAAAACAAAAATAGGTAATGTCTCACATGCTAATTACTAAAGTTTTTTTGTCACTATACACTAATTTCTTTATAAAATTACTAGTTACATTTTTTCTTTTTTGGGTAATCTTATTTGTATTATACTTTATCTCTAGGTCATAACATGTTTCACAAACGAGCCGCTTTTCCTTGTCTTCAAAATTCACAAAAGTCCCTTATTACAATCTTATCCATCCAAGACAGCTAATCACACAAACTGGTGGACATAATTTGCTATGCCTGCTAGTGCCAGCTGCTGCAGTAAGAAACATATGAACTCCGTAATGTTGGATACAACTATCTTATCTTGGTATACTCCCTCCCTGTCTATCTCACTATATATAGAAAGTTGACAAGAAGAGAGGTTGTTCACTACTTTTCAAATCAAAATTTTCATAGGGAAGCCGGGAGATAATTCCAACATGAAGTCACTACCATATATGTATCAAAAGTCGACAAATGGCAGCTTAAGGTTCCAATGAGAATCACTTACGATGATATTTGCCCTTTGGATTGTAGTAAATAGCAGGATAACTAAGTAACAATCAGAAGCTAACACGACCAGATGATTTAAAACTGGTTTTTTCTTAACTTTTTCTAAACAATAAGGAGCAAGAAAAGCTTTAAAAACTCAGTAGATTCAGAGAAAGAGATAGAAACAATACCCAAAAAGAATGACTACTTTGGGAGGCCTAATAATCATTCTTTCAAGCTTTCTGTGTCTGCTCCTTGTCTTAGCTTTCATCAAGATCCTTCACAAACTATGGTGGACTCCGATTCGCATAAAGAAGCTGATGGCTTTGCAGGGGATCAAAGGCCCTTCTTACAGATTCATCTATGGAAATACCAAAGAAATCTCCAGCATGAAAAAGGAAGTCATGAGCAGGCCCCAAATTTTATCACACGACATACTTTCTGTAGTTCAACCTCACATTCACTCGTGGACCAAGATATATGGTAACTGACAAACAAGCCATCTCAATTAGTTAACTATTGTATTTAAATCTTAGTTCTATCTAAACAAGATCACTTTTGGTCATTTTTGCATGCAATTACAGGTAAGAATTATCTTCAATGGCATGGTTCTCAGGCTCAGTTGGTCATTACAGAACCTGAGTTGTGCAAAGAGATACTGAATAACAAAGGCAGAGCTTATTCGAAAAGAGAGCCCCCACACCTTGTGAAGAAGCTATTGGGAGATGGCCTTGTGGCAACAACCGAAGCTGAAAAATGGGCAAAACTACGAAAGCTGGCCACCCATGCCTTCCATGGAGAGAGTTTAAAAGTAAGTTTTTTAAAGTTACTGATACTCTGTTGCAAAGAGTATTATAGTAATAGCTGTGTCAACTATTTAAACATGAAAAGACTAAATTGAAGGCAAAAGTCTGCTAATAGCATGATGGTATCATTGTTTTACTAGAGTATGATTCCAGATATGGTAGCTAGTGCCAAGACGATGCTAGAAAGGTGGAAAGTTTATGAAGGAAAAGAGATTGAGGTGTTTGAAGAGTTTAGATTGTTCACGTCGGAAGTGATTTCCAGAACAGCATTTGGCAGCAGCTATGTAGAAGGACAGGACATTTTTGAGATGTTGATGAAGTTAGGATTCCTAATATTCAAAAATATTCTCAAAGTCAGGGTTCCTGGAATCAGGTAACACAGTACTTTTAATACTCCAATTGAAAAGAAAAGGAAATAAGGAAATTTTGTGGAGTTACTTCTGTTATCTCATTTTTAGTCTTTCATTCAATGATGCAGTAAGTTTTTCAAAACCAGCGATGAGATTGAATCAGACAAACTTGAGAAAGGAATTCATGCCTCCATAATAGAGATGGTTAGGAAAAGAGAAAAGAAGACAATAGCTGTAGAAAAGAACTGCTTTGGGAGTGATTTTCTTGGATTACTTTTGAAGGCTAATCACGAAGCCAATGAGAACCAGAGGATTTCGGTGGATGAGTTAATTGATGAGTGCAAGACGTTTTACTTTGCTGGACAAGAAACCACTAATACATTGCTTTCTTGGACTATCTTTCTCCTGGCACTCCATACAGATTGGCAAGAGGAAGCAAGAAAGGAGGTGCTACAACTATTTGGAAAACATACTCCAAATCTTGATGGCATTGGCAAACTAAAAACAGTAAGAAACTTGTCTAGGTGGTAGAAATATGTTCTCAATAAAGTTTGAGATCCTGATTCAGTTATCTATTTTTTCATTTTCATGCAGATGAGTATGATCATCAATGAGGCTCTAAGGTTATATCCCCCTGCTGTTTCGGTTATGAGGAATGTAGAAAGGGAAGTTAGACTAGGAAAGCTCATTGTTCCTAGTAATCTTGAATTGGTTGTCTCAATCGTAGCACTTCACCATGATCCTCAAATCTGGGGACAAGATGTGCAACTTTTCAAACCAGAGAGATTCTCAGAAGGGGTTGCCAAAGCAACCAACAATCATGTTGGTGCGTTCATACCCTTTGGATTGGGACCTCGAACTTGTGTAGGCTTGAACTTTGCGACGACTGAAGCGAAGATTGCTTTGTCAATGATTCTACAACAATACGCATTCACCCTTTCCCCAGGTTATGTCCACTTGCCCTTACATTATCTTACAGTTCGGCCACAGCGTGGAGTTCAGGTAATGCTGCACTCACTTTGAACGGCAAATGGTGTATCAAGCGGACATGTTGCCTTTCACTTTGCGACGAGACAAGAGCTTATTTGTCAATCGCCCTTTCAACTTTACCAAACGATTGTTCTCTTTAGTTCAGCAGCATTTTGGACAGTCCGAAGTTTTCCTGTTTGTTCTTCTTTTTTGGGTACAATGAAATCTTATGCTTACAATTGTAATAAACATTTTCAATCTGAATGCATCATCCATATATAGTAAAAGGAATTTAAATAATGGCAGAAAGAAAGCTTAAACACAATATGTAATTAGTAATTAATCCCAAAACCAAGATGAGGGTACTTTCATTAACATAGGGACATTACATAAAGATGGATAGATAGATAGATTAACAAAAGCAGCAATAGAGTAGAATACTACTCTTTATTCATATAGCACTGAGTAAGTAGTTCCAAGCTATTTGCGCAAATCCTTGAAATAGGCAGCTGGGTTGCTCTCAAAGCTCTCCCTGTAGATTGTATCACCTCTTCCAGGTGCTTTCATGGTTCTAGCTATTGAGAAAATTTAGAGTACACAACTCTAATTTAGACTTGTGGGAGACAAAACAAGTAAACAATTTACTTGTATCAGACTTGCAAAATATTACAACAAGACAACTCTCAAAGGAAAGAAAAACTCTTACAAGCACTCTTTCTCACTTCACTCACACTTCTCACAATAACTACTTAGCTCTATAGCTCACTCTTCTAGTTGACACACTTCACTTCTTGATTGATTTTACAAGTCATGGCTTCATGCCTATTTATAGTTGTTCTAGCCGACATAGCTCACCACCTTGGCTATATAATATTAGTTACATGGTTACCTTCTAGACTATTCTCCAAGCTTCAATCTGCCAACTTGCTTAGCCACTCCACCGACTTGGGCATTTATACTTCAGCTATTGTTTTCTCATATATTATTCTAGATATTTCTAGTGGTATTATTACCTTGTTGTTTATACTTGCTTCTAGAACATTGTAGAGATTGCTCCTCAAAATGGGCTGAGCTGGGTTTGATACTTTAACACTCCCCCTCAACACCAGCTCACATTCTTCGCACCACATTGAGCTTATGATGAAATCTTTCCAACTTGCCGGTACTCAGACCTTTTGTGAACAAGTCCGCAATTTGATCATCTGTATTGATATGTCTCATCTCAATCTCTTCTTGTAGAACCTTCTCTCTGATAAAATGGTAGTGTATCTCCACATGTTTGGTTCTTGCGTGAAAAACTGGATTTTCCGCCAAACGAATTGCCGATTGATTGTCACAGTATAACGGCACTGAATAATCTACCAGTTGATGTAGATCATTCATTAGCTGTGTCAGCCACGTGATCTCTTGAGCTGCCATTGATGCTGCCTTGTACGCTGCTTCCGTGGTTGACAAAGATACCGTCGGCTGTCTCTTACTGCACCAAGAAATTGTTCTTGAACCAAGCTTAAACACGTACCCGGTAGTTGATTGACGAGTATCATGATCTCCAGCATAGTCAGCGTCGCAATAACCAATTAGCTTGCAATCTTCTCCTTTCTTGTACAAGAGACCACAGTCAATTGTATTCTTCACATACCTCAGTATTCGCCGTACTACATTTAGATGAGACTTCTTTGGATTTTGCATGTATCGACTCATCACACCAACTGCATATGAAATATTAGGTCGAGTCAATGTCAAGTAGATTAGACTACCCACCAATTGTCGATACATCGTTGCGTCTTCCAAGTCTTTGCCTTCATATGCGCATATCTTGACATTGGGCTCCATCGGCGTTGAGATTGGCTTGCATTCAAGCATCCCAAACTTTTGCAACAAATCTTTTGCATATTTCTGTTGACATAGAAATATCCCTTCTTGTGTGCGATCAACCTCTAGCCCAAGAAAGTGCTTGAGTTGTCCCAGTTCTTTCATCTGAAAGCGAACTGATAAATTCTCTTTTGTTTAGAGAATTTCTTCCTCGTCATCACCAGTGATGATTAGATCATCCATGTATAGCAGCACGATAGCTAATTTTCCTCCATTGGCTTTAACGAATAAACTAGAATCTGCATGAGTCACTGAATAACCACTTCGGGAGAGAAACTCAGCAATCTTACCGTACCATGCTCTTGGCGCTTGCTTCAATCCGTAAAGTGCCTTTTTCAGCTTGCACACATACTCGGGATGGACTTCGTTCTCAAAGCTCATTGGTTGAGTCATGTAGATTTCCCAATCTAACTCCCCATGCAAAAACGCATTCTTCACATCCATTTGGTACAAGTTCCAATCTTTGTTGGCTGCAAGTGCAAGTAGGACTCGTACGGTCATAAGCTTTGCCACTGGACTAAACGTTTCATCATAATCTAGTCTGTACTGCTGAGAGAAACCTCGAGCCACCAACCGAGCCTTGTACCTTTCGACTGATCCGTCAGGACGACGCTTGATCTTGTACACCCATTTGCAGGATATATGGTTCACATCCCTTGGCTTTGGTACCAGATCCCAAGTCTGATTTTGCTTAAGCGTAGTGATCTTTTCTCTCATAACTTTAACCCATTCGGAACTCTATGATGCTTCTTCAAATGTCTCAGGTTTAACTGCTTCTTCTGCTATGGCTGCGTTGGCATATTTGGGATTTGGCTTTCGTGCTCTTGTTGACCTTCTGGGTTGTGACTGTGGGGTCGGTATTTCCACTTCACTGGTTCTAACTTCTTCTAGTGCTTGTTGATGTACACCAGTTTGCCAAGGATTCTGAGTAACTTCTTGCTCGTCATCGTCATCGTCAAGCAAATCTTCATGCTCATTTGAACTCGGTCGGATTGGAACAATTTGCTCCCCCAACTTTTGTTGCAGCTTATCTTCAATTTCTCTCGAGTCTGGTAACACCTCCTTTTTTGGGGACCACCAAGATGATGCTTCATCGAACAGCACATCTCGTGATGTGTAGCACCTTCCATTTGTAGGGTCACAACACTTCCCCCATTTTCTCTGGCTGTTGTCTGCCGCGCAAATCTCACGGCCTGGAGTTCCGGGCCGAGGGGATATGCGTTAACACGCGGTTTCCTACTTTTGGGTGCGGTACGGTTGTGCGCGGGCGTGCCAGCACGGTCTACCGTGCGTCGATGTGTTGATGAGTGTTGGATGGATAAGTGGTGCGCCTGTTTGAACTTGTCTTCCTAATCAAACGATTGTAGCCGAGAGAGGAACTAGTCTCGGCTGTTAGGTTCACGGCCTGAACTACAAGGCCGTTGAGTGATGGTGTTGGTGGTGGGTTTTGGGCGGTGCTCCGGCGCGCTGCTCAGGGAGCGACGGTCGTGTGATATATGGGGTGAGTGAACGAACAACAAGGATGGTGCTCCGGCGCCTTGAAAATCAAGGGTCGTATGATATATTGATGAATGGATTTTCCTTACAATCTAACACTACTCCTAGGAAAGCAAGTAAAGATATTGAAAGTGCATTACAGGAAAAAATAAGTTGCTCCGTGGGAGGCTTTGTTTTGGTGTTGAACCCTTTGAATGTAGCTCGAGTCTTGTATTTATAGGAAGAGTCTCTGGAGGAGTAATCGAGGCTAAAAATCTGCATGGTGGAGCTTGATTGGAGCAAGTGGGCAGTCCCATCGACATTTGGGATCGTGAAGTATGGTGGTGTGACCCCAGAAATCCCGGTGAATCTCGGGCGCCGCTCTTGATCGTGGGTTCTGAGCTTCTGGCCGTGGAGACGCATTTATGGCCTGGATAGCTGGTGAACCAATATCTCAGGCTGTCAGAATTCTTGTGAGAATGTCCACGTCTAATCACTCTGATCCTCATCACCAAATCCTGACTTCAGTCACTTCCCACCTTCCCTCATGCATTAAATTCTTCTTTGTGGCCAGTAGGTTTGCTGCATTAAACAGGCACTACTTCATTAAATGAAGCCTGGGACCCTGCTGTCACGTGATGATTTGCCTTTAATGCCTTGGCCGTGATTTTGTTCGGCCTCGGCTTTGGCCTGCGCTTGAGGCCGAGATGATCATGCCTTAGCATTTCTTCTTTTGTCTTTAGGAAGGCGAAGTACCCTGGCGAAACACTGCGTTTCAGTTTTTACGAACAAGTGCCAGGGCCGAGAGAAGGGGCTCCTTCGGCCAGCTTATGGCCGTGATTTATCAGGCACAAATAGCTGTCGTATCCCATAAAGATACATCTTATTGGCTTTTTGTCAAACTTGCTACGTAGATGACTTGGAACAAATACGTAGCACACATAGCCGAATACTCGAAAGTAACTGACTGTAGGTTTCATATCCCACAGTTTCTCGAAGGGTGAAATAAATTCTAACCTTGGTTGAGGAAGTTGTTGTGAATTTTAGACAACCTGAAAAATTGAGATTATAAAGATTAGTCTAAACACAAATTATACTCGCAAGTGCACAAGGTCAATCGTAATATAGCATGGCAAATACGAGGTCATTCCCACGAGGATTGAGTTCAACTTCCAATTAGTCTAACCTAATTTCCTTCACAAAATACTTTAACTACTCTAATTATATAAACAAGAAATTAAACACATAGCATACTCACGTAAACACAAAAGGGGTTTTTGAAAGAATGATTTAATTAACAACGAAATTAAAAGACAAAATAAGTAGAAAGTCACGAAACACAAGGATGAGAAATTCAAATTGATAAAAGCACTAGGACAATGAATTCACCACTAGTAATCCGATCTAGCCTCTTATTCACCTACCTATTTACTAACCATTTGATGTCGCCACTTAGTTTTCCTTTTTCATGAATTACCTATGGTATTTAGGCTAGCTCGTATATTCCTACATGCAATTCGCCTATGGTATTTAGGTCAAATATCAACACATAGAAACTCATTAAGATCAGTGAAAACCTTGAACAAGCATGTAAACCCTAGGAGTATGGTATTTACCCTAGACGAATTACAAATCCTAATCACATGAAGCAAGCCTCAAATTAAGTATGGTATTTACTCTAATTTGCATATGATTACTCAATTAAAAGTCTAGATGGTGATCAAGCATCAAGATAATCAACCAAGTTATTAAGCACAGTGATTAAGAATCCAACATCAAACGGCAATCAATAGAGAGGTAAAATAAGAAAACTAGATTATCATACTAGGGCTACATCATGCCCTAGCAAAAGAAAATTAGTTACACATAATCTTAGAATTCGACATAAACAAAAACATAAGGAAGAAACAATAAAACTTAGCCAATGGCGGTACTCTTCCGGTGTCTCCAATTTCTCCTAGTCTTTTCATCCCCCCTAAGGAGTTGTTTCTCATGCTTAAATAGGACACCCCCACGTCTATTCCTACCCTAGCTGGGCTTTTACAGTAGCCCAACAATAAAGAAAAACCTAATTAAAACATAAATCCAAAATGGGTAAGTACTTGACTCCTCTTCCTACTTGGACTAGGATAACATGTCAGTTACTTTGCTTGCACGTTTGGGGATGTTCCTCCTCCAAGAAAAATCGGGAAAAATATGTAAATTGTAGATTGTTTTCTTATCTTTCCATCCATATATGGCACGCCTTGAGGAAAAATCAGGAAAGTCTTCAAATGGTCATTCTTCCACAGCAGCACAGTTTTGACGGGATTGCATCTTATGCTGACTTAACTTCAAAGACTGCTCTCATTGGCTGCTCCGAAAATTCTAGAAAAATTCCACAATCATCTTCAAGATCTCAGCTTTCATCTCCAATTGGTCTTGTGCTAAAACTCCACCAAAAAGTTGTATTTCCGTTGAAAACACATTACTTGCTCTGGAAAGCTGAAATTTGAGAAAATAAAGTAATAAGTCCTTTTTAAACCAAATTTTCTTACAAAAACTAAGTATAAAGAGTACATAAATATGTAATTTTATGGACTTATCAGAAGTTTATTGATCACATGAGCTGCAGTTCTCATGGCTTCAATCCAAAACCTTCCAGGCACATTCTTGGCATGCAGCATGCTTCGACATATCTCTGCAAGATGTCGGTTCTTTCTCTCTGCTATTCCATTCTATTGTGGTGTGTTGGCACCTGTGAATTGATGACGTATGCGAGACTCTCGTAGATACTGGTAGAATTCATTCGAGGTATATTCTCCTCCATTATCTGTGCGTAAACAGATAATCTTCTTCCCCACTTCTCCTTCAACTGTCTCTCTAAACTCTTTAAACTTTGAAAATGTGTCGGATTTTTATTTCATAAAAAAAACCCACACATACTTGGAGAAGTCATCAATGAACGTCACCATGTATCGCATCCCGCTAATCGATGGTTGCTTAACAGGCCCGAACACATCAGAATGGATTAACTCTAACGGTGCTTTTGCTTTGAACTTGGACTCCTCATATGGTAATTGATACGCTTTACCATATTGGCATCCTGCACAGACCGTATCTGTTGGCTGCGCAAATCTCATGGCGTGGAGCTCCGGGCCGAGGGGATATGCGTTTAACACGTGACGTCCTTCTTTTGGATGCGGTGCGGTTGTGCGCGGGCGTGCCAGCACGGTCTACTGTGCGTCGAGATGGTGATGTAGATGAAATGGTTAAGTGGTGCGCCTGTTTGGGTTCGACTCCTAATCAAACGATTGTGGCCGAGAGAGGAACTGATCTCGGCCGTCAGGTTTACGGCCTGAGCTACAAGGCCGTTTAGTGGTGGTATTGATGGTGGATTTTGGGCGGTGCTCCGGCGCGTTGCTCAGGGAGCGACGGTCGTATGATATATAGGGTGAATGAGAGATTAACAGATATGGTGCTCCGGTGCCTTGAAAATCAAGGGTCGTATGATATATTGATGAACGGATTTTCCTTACAATCTAACACTACTCCTAGGAAAGCAAGTAAAAATATTGAAAGTGCATTACAGGAAAATATAATTTGCTCCGTGGGAGGCTTCAGTTTCGTGTTTGAACCCTTTGAATGTAGCTCGAGTTTGATAGCTCTTGGAGGAGTAATCGAGTCTGAAAATCTACATGGTGGAGCCTGATTAGAACAAGTGGGTAGTCCAATCAACATTTGGGATCGTGAAGCATGGTGGTGTGACCCCATAAATCCTGGCAAATCTCGACCGCCGCCCTGATCGTGGGTTCTGCGCTTCTGGCCGTAGGGACGCATTTAATGCCCTTGTTTGGTGGTTGGTGATCTGACCTCAATTTGTAAGAATATTTGTAAGTATGTTTGCGCCTAACCACTCTGATTTCTGTCACCAAATCCTGACTTTAGTCACTTCCCTTCTTCCCTCGTGCATTAAATGCCCTTTTGCGGCTAGTGGGTTTGCTAGTCAGAGGCGTTACTTCATTAAATGAAGCGTGGGACCCTGCTGCCACGTGGCGATTTGACTCTAATCCCTTTGGTCGTAACTCTTTCGTCCTTCGGTCTCGGCCCATAATGCCGCGGTCGAGGCCGAGATGATTATGCCTTCGCAACTTTTCCTTTATTTTTAGGAAGGCCAAACATCTGACGAAACGCCACGTTTTAGTTCATGAATAGGTGCTAAGGCCGAGGAAGGTCCTTTCGGCCAATTTATGGCCGTGATTTATTAGGCACAAACAGTATCTGTTCTCACATCAAGCTGAGGCAGACCCTTGAGCATTGACTTCTTCATCATCACGCTTAGCTTGTGATAGCTAATGTGGCCCAATCTCATGTGACATAAATCTGCTGTCTCGTTCTTTGTTGTCTTGTCTACATATGCAAACTCTGCTGATTTATTAGGCACAAACAGTATCTGTTCTCACATCAAGCTGAGGCAGACCCTTGAGCATTGACTTCTTCATCATCACGCTTAGCTTGTGATAGCTAATGTGGCCCAATCTCATGTGACATAAATCTGCTATCTCGTTCTTTGTTGTCTTGTCTACATATGCAAACTCTGCTGACATTACGTAGACTGACTCCAGTCGTCATCCCTCCATTGTTAGCATCCCTGAGATCTTGAAGTCTTGATACACCTTTACATCTCTCGGACCGAACAGGACATAGTGGCCTGATGATGTCAGTTGTGCTACTAAAAGCAGATTCTTCTTCATGCCTGGAACATGGTAGACATCTTGAAGTGGCACCTGGTTATGATTGTATCGTGGTGCTACTACTGTCTTACCGATGTGGGTTATCGGTAACCTTGAGTTGTTGGCAGTCACCACCACACGATTGCCCTTATACTCAGTAAGGTTCTGCAACTTCTCTTTATCACCTGTCATGTGATTTGAGCAGCCTGAGTCGATAATCCAATCATTCTTATAGTCAATCCTTTCAGGTGACATCATAGTGAGAGCTATCTTCTCTTCCTCTATAGCGAGAGATGCTTCCGCGTCCCAATCATCCTCACTTTTCTCCTTTGAGTTGGAAGTAGCAGTATTACTCTCAGCGGGCCTTTTGTTGGACCAACAATCTTTCGCCATATGGCCCTTCTTTCCGGAGTTGTAGCATTTACCTTCGATCTTTTATTATTCTTGGATTGACCACGGTTGCCGTGAAACTTTGAAGCTCCCCCTGGTCGAGAACTTCCTTCTCCTTGATGACCTTTCGCCTTGTCACCATCTCTTTTAGATCCACTACCAAAGTGCTGCTTGAAGTTGTCTTTACTTTTGTTGGTGTAGAGCGCTTCCTCCTCACCTTTTAACGAGACCCCTCCCATTTGCTTAGCCACAGCTTCTTGATCGGCAAGCAAATTTTCAAACTCAACAAGTGATGGTTGAGTAGGCCACCCTTGTATAGCGGCAATGAAGCCTTAGTATTCGGGTCTCAGACCATGGATAATTATCCTTTTTATCCTAGATTCCACAATAGCAGCAATAGGATCTAAATCAGAAATTTCACGGCATATGGACTTTACCTTGTGGAAGTACTGAGCAATCGTCATGTCACGTTGTGCAACGGATAGCAGCTTGTTCTCAAGAAGCTATAGTCTTGTGTCACTCCTTTTTTAAAAGAGTGTTGCAAAAGTGTCACATGCTTCCTTTGGTGTTTTGGCTTTCATTATGTGCTCTAACATTTCTTCTTCAATTGTTGTCTTTAGGGAAAACATGGCTTTACCTGCTTTGATCTTCCACTTACGCAAAGTGTCATTGTTGTCTTCTCGTGGTTGTGCAACATCGTTGCCCCTAGGGGTGGGCATATAAACCGGAAAACCGGAAAACCGAACCAAACCGGATGAAAAAAAACCGGAAAAAACTGAGTTGACTAAAAAGTCAACAAAATCGGATCGGACCGGACCGGTTCAAACCGATTCCGGTTCCGATTTTACACAAAATAGCACCGGACCAGATCGGACCGAACCGGTCCAGTATTTAATATATATTTTTTGGTGGCCCAACCACTAAGCCCAGAATTTTTCTCACTTCCCAAACCCAACTACTAACATCTAACCTTAGCCAAGCCCAACAACAAAAGCCCATCAACCAACACCTAACCCTAAAACCACCTTTTCTTTCCTTCCTCTCTCCTTTATCTTTTCAATCCGCCGCAGCTTCTCTCTTTTATTTTTTGTCTCTCTCTCTCTCTCTCTCTTTCTTCTTCTTTCTCTTTCTTCTTCCTCTTTCTAATTCCAATTTTCTCTCTCTCATTCTCTCTGACTCGGCGGCGTCACGAAACCAGGTGAGCTAGTTACTCTCTTTCTAATTCTTCATTGCTTATTGTGTTGCCTCGTTCTCTCATTTTTTGTTTTATTTGATTCACGATCGAAGATGTGGGTATGATTGATTTAGGGTTCTATCAAACGCAAACGTTCAGTATTCCTTCGTTTCATTCTCGTTGTTTTTTCTACTGTAAAAATTTCAATCTTGAAGTAAAACCCTAATTGCTGTTTGGAGATAATGAAAATGAAAATTTCAAGCTCGAAGTAAAACCCCAATTTTCTCTCTCTCTCTCTCTCTCTCTCTCTCTCTCTCTCTCTCTCTCTCTCTCTCTGTATTTTTTTTTTTTGGACTAGGCTTGATGTGTCTGAGAGTGGCTTGGCGGTAGTTGTGCGGCTTAGCAATGGTGACATGAGAACACATAACAATGACATGTATGTAGTTTTCGATTCTCCAAAGTTTATTAATTCATTGGACAAGACTTTTGTGCAATCATATCATGGAGGACATACTTTCTCACCTGCAGTCAACTCATATGGCTTCACAGCAGCAGATAACAGAAGAAGCAGTATATCTTTGCACAGGAAATCCAGGGGCTGGGAGAGCTTAATAGAGAAGGTTTGAAGAAGATGCCTCTTTGTGTTGCCCTTGCCTCCGAGAAAGAACAAGGGGAAGATGGAGCTTTTTTTTTCTTTTTTTTTCAGTGGAAAATGGAGTAGTTTAAATGTTATTTCTATAATTTTTTTAGTAATTTTGTTTGCAATTATGTGTATTTGTTTTGTTATTGGCATGTAATTTTAAATTTAATGTTTGGGATGATTGGGTGGGAATTGGGCTAATTGTGAATTTGTAGGCCCAAATTTTGTTTAAAAACTTCAGTTGGGCTTAAATCTCTAAAAATTTATAATAAAAAAATCAATTGGGCCCAAGGGCCGGTCCAAATTGTAAAATCGGAAACCGAACCGGATATAAATCGGTTCGGGTTGGTGCGATTCTCTTAGGTGTTTAATTGAAAAACCGGACCGAACCGGACCGGATGAACAATACCAGTTCCGGTTTTGGGTTTAGGGGAGAACCGGGCCGAACCGGACCGTGCCCACCCCTAGTTGCCCCCGATGACATCCCAAAGATCTTGGCCTTGCAGATAAGACTCCATACATGTCGCCCACGTGTTGTAATTTTTGTTGTTGAGCTTCGTGATTCCTCCAACTACATGAAGATCACCCATCGTGTCGGCAGAATTCTGGCAGTACCGAACAAGCTTGATCTAAATATGCAAACTTGTAGAGACAAACTCTTCATGACTCAAAGAAGCTCCCGCAGAATCAGTCACTGACCGTCCCACTCTGATACCAATTGTTGAGAAAATTTAGAGTACATAACTCTAATTTAGACTTGTTGGAGACAAAATAAGTAAACAATTTACTTGTATTAGACTCGCAAAATATTACAACAAGACAACTCTCAAAGGAAAGACAAACTCTTACAAGCACTCTTTCTCACTTCACTCACACTTCTCACAATGACTACTTAGCTCTATAGCTCACTCTTCTAGTTGACACACTTCACTTCTTGATTGATTTTACAATTGATGGCTTCATGCCTATTTATAGTTGTTCTAGCCGACATAGCTCACCACTTTGGCTATATAATATTAGCTACATGGTTACCTTCTACACTATTCTCCAAGCTTCAATCTGCGAACTTGCTTAGCCACTCCACCGACTTGGGCATTTATACTTCAGCTATTGTTCTCATATATTATTCTAGATATTTCTAGTGGTATTATTACCTTGTTGTTTATACTTGCTTCTAGAACATTGTAGAGATTGCTCCTCAAAATGGGCTGAGCTGGGGTTGATACTTTAACACCAGCTGCATCCGCTCCCGAGGTCGATCACTACTTTTCAAAGCTCTAGTCTCTCTGTTAAGTTGAGAAAAAGTCATGAAAGGAAATCATATGGTAACGTCATTGGTGACGAAGCCGGGAGATAATTCCAACATGAAGTCTCTAGACTACCATGATGTATCAAAAGTCAACAAATAGCAGCTACAGGTTTCAATCAGAGTCACTTTCGATTATACTTGCCCTTTGGATTGTAGTAAATAGCAGGACAAACTAAGTAACAAACAGAAGCAACATGACCAGATTGGTTTTTTCTTGACTTTTCTACTAAACAATCAGGAGCAAGAAAAGCTTTAAAAACTCGGTAGGGTTCATTCAGAGGAAGAGAGAGAGATAGCCAAAGAGAAAAACAAGACCCAAAAAAATGACTACTTCGGGAGGCCTAATAATCATTCTTTCAAGCTTTCTGTGTCTGCTCCTGGTCTTAGCTTTCATCAAGATCCTTCACAAACTATGGTGGACTCCGATTCGCATACAGAAGCTGATGGCTTTGCAGGGGATCAAAGGCCCTTCTTACAGATTCATCTATGGAAATACCAAAGAAATCTCCAACATGAAAAAGGAAGTCATGGGCAGGCCTCACATTTTATCACACGACATATTTTCTGTAGTTCAACCTCATGTTCACTCGTGGACCAAGATATATGGTAACAAAATAACAAGCCATCTCAGTTAGTTAACTATTGTTATTTAAATCTTAGTTCTAAATAAGAAAAGTTTTGGTCATTTTTGCATGCACAGGGAAGAATTATCTTCAATGGCATGGTTCTCGAGCTCAGTTGGTCATAACAGAACCTGAGTTGTGCAAAGAGATACTGAATAACAAAGACAGAGCTTATCCGAAAACAGAGCGCCCAAACATTTCAAATAAGCTAGTTGGAGATGGCCTTGTGGTGACAAGCAAAGCTGAAAAATGGGCAAAATTGCGAAAGCTGGCCACCCATGCTTTCCATGGAGAGAGTTTAAAAGTAAGTTTTTAAGTTGCTGGTACTTTGTTGCAAAGAGTATTATAGTAATAGCTGTGTCAACTATTTAAACATGAAAAGAATAAGTTGAAGGCAAAAGTCTGCTAATAGCATGATGGTATTATTGTTTTACTAGAGTATGATTCCAGATATGGTAGCTTGTGCCGAGAAGATGGTAGAAAGGTGGACAGTTTATGAAGGAAAAGAGATTGAGGTGTTTGAAGAGTTTAGATTGTTCACTTCGGAAGTGATTTCGAGAACAGCATTTGGCAGCAGCTATTCAGAAGGACAGGACATATTTGAAATGTTGAGGAAGTTAGGCTTCCTAATATTCAAAAATGTTCTCAAAGTCAGGGTTCCTGGCATCAGGTAACTTAGTACTTCTAATATTCCAATTGAAGAGAAGAAATAAGAAATTTTTAGAGAGTTACTTCTGTTCTCTCATTTTTAGTCCTTCATTCAATGTTGCAGTAAGCTCTTCAAAACCAGCGACGAGATCGAATCGGAAAAACTTGAGAAAGAAATCTATGCCTCCATAATGGAGATGGTTAAGAAAAGAGAAAAGAAGGCAATGACTGGAGAAAACGACGGCTTTGGGAGTGATTTTCTTGGATTACTTCTGAAGGCTAATCATGAAGCCAATGAGAACCAGAGGATTTCGGTACAGGAGATAATTGATGAGTGCAAGACGTTTTACGTTGCCGGACAAGAAACCACTAATGCTTTGCTTGCTTGGACTGTCTTTTTTCTGGCACTCCATACGGATTGGCAAGAGGAAGCAAGAAAGGAGGTGTTACAATTATTTGGCAAACAAACCCCAAATGTTGATGGCATTGGCAAACTGACAACAGTAAGAAACTTGTCTCAATATGTTCTCAATAAACTTCGAGATCCTGATTTGGTTATCCATTTTTCTTTTTGATGCAGATGAGTATGATCATCAATGAGACTCTAAGGTTATATCCCCCTGGTGTTCACGTTGTAAGGAGAGTCGAAAGGGAAGTTAGACTAGGAAAGCTGATTGTTCCTAGTAATCTTGAATTGGATGTCTCAATCCTAGCACTTCACCATGATCCTCAAATCTGGGGACAAGATGTGCAACTTTTCAAACCAGAGAGATTCTCGGAAGGGGTTGCCAAAGCAACCAACAATCATGTAGGTGCATTCATACCCTTTTCAATGGGACCTCAAAGTTGTGTGGGCTTAAACTTTGCGACAACAGAAGTGAAGATTACTTTGTCAATGATTCTACAACATTACGCCTTCACCCTTTCCCCGGGTTATGTCCACTCGCCCTTACATCTTCTTACAGTTCGTCCGCAACATGGAATACAGGTAAGGCTACAACCACTTTGAACTGCGAAGATCAGATCAGTAGCCCATGATTCTTGTACTTGGTGCATAAAGTGGGCATAACCCATGTTTTGCCTATGAATGTTGCACTTTGAGACAAGACAGACAAGAGCTTACTTGTCAATTATCCTTTCAAGTTTACAAAGCGATCGTTCTCTTTAGTTTTGCAGTATTTTGCTGAGTCCAAAGTTTTCCTGTTTGTTTTTGTTTTTTTGGTTAGAATGAAATCTTATGCTTACAGTTGTAATAAACATTTTCAGTTTTGTGGTAAAACGAATTTTGAAAAAATGGCAGAAAGAAAGCTTAAACACAATATGAATATTACATAAAGATAGATAAAAGCTGCAATATAGTATACTACGACTCTTTTATTCATGTAGTAGTAGTGAGAGAGTAGTTACTTCATTCCTAGCCATTTGCGCAAATCCTTGAAATAGGCAGCTGGGTTTCTCTCAAAGCTCTCCCTGGAGATTGCATAATCTCTTCCAGGTGCTTTCATATTCCCTGCTGCATTGCCTCCACCACCACCACCACCACTTGCTCCTCCTACATTGGATGACTAGCCTCCACCACCAGCATTTTGGTTTCCATTTCCAACCTGGCTATTACTATTACTATTAGAGCCTTCGCTTCCTCCCATCTTTGCAATCCAAAGTGTTTTTCTGGTTTTTTTTTTTTTTTTTTTGGTGAGATAAGATAATCTGAAGTGCAAATTACTAGGTTGGTTCTGTTTCTGTGGCTTTGTTAGAGGGGCACATTGCTATATATATACACAGCACAGATTTAGATTGTGCAGAAGTGGAAATTAATAGACGAAGCAGGAACTGCCAGAATTATATTGACTGTTTGTTCATTGAAATTGAGTTTTCCAAATACCGGGATAGGATTGGGATTTGAATACTAAAAACCTTTGGATGAAGATTATATATTGGAATATGGTTTTTCCAATCCAAGTATGTGGTTTCTGAATGCTAATTAAGATTTAAGAAAAGGATGTTATTGAAGTCGACGCATTTCCCAACAACAATTGTACAATAAAGAAAGCTTGAACATCAAAGCTCTGCTAATTCAAACTGAAACTGCATTACAATGTGTTGTAGTAGCAAACCAAATTCTTCAAATTGAGAATTTGTTGGCTACTTTAATATTTTATGTCCCAACAAACTCTTCAATTCAATTAATGCAATGTTACGGAAAATAATGAAAAATATGAAAACATGTGAAAAATGTCTATATATTTATTGTTTGGAAGGAAAAAATGAATGTTTTTAGATTTTCAAAGTAGGTTTTATTTTTCCAAAGAAAAATAAATGTTTTGAAGAGTCAATGTCAATTACAAGTCCTGAGGAGAGAGAAAGATGTTACACCTTTGATAACTGAGTTTGTCAATAATGTTAGAGAGGGTTTTGATGATGTGATTCACTTATTTTAGCATTCCAAATCTGTTGAAGAGGCTGTTAGAGATGCTCTAATGTTTTGCTCAAATATCAACAAGGTGTTTTGACCCAAAAAAAAAAATTAAAGAAAAGAAGTGAACGAGGCCGAAATAGAGTCCAAAATAGTGGGCTATTATGGGCCTCTGCCTATGACATATTTCTTGGTCGAAAAAAGGAGGCTCTCTCTCTCTCTGGGCTACTCAGCCGCCTTCCTAATTATACTCAAGTTCAGACATAGAGAGGTACGGGCTCTTTGACAAAGCATTTTTACTGTTTTATGGGATGGAAGCATGAATTTGATTGTCCTTTCTGAAGGTTTAAAAGAATTTTTTTTTCCCTTTTCAAGACATTGAATTTAATGAGGTTAATATGAAAATGTTAAGAGTCTAAATTGAATTCTATTTGCTTGTGTAGCCATTCAGCTCAACACGGGAAGCCCTTGCTATGATTATGAAGAAAGTTGAAGTTTTACTCTAAAACCAATTGGCTATGGAGGAGTATTCCGACTCTTTATAAAGGTCATCAACTTTTCAATTCGACACAAACACCTCAAGTTCTCAACATATATATACCTCCTTTTATATTATATGTTTTTTTCGGGGACAACATGGCATATAGGGCAGCTTAAATGCAGACTTGTGAATAAAATTACTTTGTTACATTTGTCTTTTTTGGGGGTGATCTTATGTTATGTCCCATGGAATGACGCCTAAACGAGCCGCATTTACTTGTCTTACAAAATTCACAAAAGGCACTTAATATACATCTTATCCATCCAAGACAGGTAATCACATAAACTGGTGGACATAATTTGCTATGCCTACTAGCTGCTGCAGTAAGAATCATACGAACTCTCTCTCTCTCTCTCTCTCTCTCTCTCTCTCTATATATATATATATATATATATATATATGAAATTATCTGTAGGTCCGCAAAAGAAGAATATGAAAGCCCAGAGATCTTCGACCAAATATCTTGATGGGAGCGGATATGAAAAGTTTAGTGACATGGAAAATGGGGAAAGCGGATCTGCTCCCGAGCTCGATCACTACTTTTCAAAGCTCTAGTCTCTCTGTTAAGTTGAGAAAAAGTCATGAAAGAAATTCATATGGTAACGTCATTGGTGACGACGAAGCCAGGAGATAATTCCAACATGAAGTCACTAGACTACCGTGATGTATCAAAAGTCTACAAATAGCAGATTAAGGTTTCAATGAGAGTCACTTGCGATGATATTTGCCCTTGGGATTGTAGGAAATAGCAGGACAAACTAAGTAACAATCAAAAGCTAACTTGACTTTTTTAAGAACTGGGATGAAGAAAACATTGTAGAAATGCATATTTCTGTTGGGATAAAACCCTGTTGCATAGTAAAGCTCCAGTTTCTTGTTCTGAGGGAGAGGCAGGTCTTTGATCATCTCGCTGTTGAATAACCCAAAACAGCATGTAGCTTCTTCATCTTGGACGACAAGAATACCAGAGTTTGGACCCTCCGGTGGAGGCAATGAGAGATCAGCAGGGGAGTTTTCTTGACTTTTTTTCTAAACAATCAGGAGCAAGAAAAGCTTTAAAAACTCGGTAGGGTTCATTCAGAGAAAGAGAGAGAGAGATAGCTAAAGAGAAAAACAATACCCAAAAAATGACTACTTTGGGAGGCCTGCCCATGAAAAAGGAAGTCATGGGCAGGCCTCACATTTTATCGCACGACATATTTTCTGTAGTTCAACCCGGGTTCACTCGTGGACCAAGATATATGGTAACAAAATAACAAGCCATCTCAGTTAGTTAACTATTGTTATTTAAATCTTAGTTCTAAATAAGAAAACTTTTGATCATTTTTGCATGCAATTACAGGGAAGAATTATCTTCAATGGCATGTTTCTCGAGCTCAGTTGGTCATAACAGAAACTGAGTTGTGCAAAGAGATACTAAATAACAAAGGCAGAGCTTATCCGAAAAGAGAGCCCCCAAACATTTCGAAGAAGCTAGTTGGAGATGGCCTTGTGGCAACAAGCAAAGCTGAAAAATGGGCAAAATTGCGAAAGCTGGCCACCCATGCTTTCCATGGAGAGAGTTTAAAAGTAAGTTTTTAAGTTGCTGGTACTTTGTTGCAAAGAGTATTATAGTAATAGCTGTGTCAACTATTTAAACATGAAAAGAATAAGTTGAAGGCAAAAGTCTGCTAATAGCATGATGGTATTATTGTTTTACTAGAGTATGATTCCAGATATGGTAGCTAGTGCCGAGAAGATGGTAGAAAGGAGTGGAAAGTTTATGAAGGAAAACAGATTGAGGTGTTTGAAGAGTTTAGATTGTTCACTTTGGAAGTGATTTCGAGAACAGCATTTGGCAGTGAAAGGTTTTGAATCTCTTTTGATTGATTTTCATTGATAAACAGTATAGGGAATATATACACAGCCATTACTTGGTGATTACACAACATATCTCCTATTCTAGGTAAGGAATATACAGGAATAAATACATATAATTGGCAAGTAAATCATATCTCAATCAGATCAGCATTAACGTCCATTACACCCCCGCAAGCTGACGGGGCGGTGGAGCACAGGCAGCTTGGACCGGAGTAAGGAGAACCGGGCAGATGATAAGCCCTTAGTAAAAATGTCAGCAATCTGATCAACAGTAGAACAATACGCAACAACTCATTCCGGACCACCCTTTCACGAACATAATGATAATCCACCTCCACATGACGAGTGCGAGAGTGAAAGACAGGATTAGAAGCGAGGGAAAGAGCACTAATATTATCACACCAAAGCTTGGGACAAGGAGCTGGAAGATGAAGATCGAGAAATAAAGCACGGAACCATGAGAGAGTGGCGGCAGTGTAGGCAAGCTGGCGGTATTCCGCTTCAGTACTGGAGCGAGAGACACCGCGTTGCTTCTTAGAACTCCAAGAGATTAAGTTAGTACCCAAGTAAACACAATAACCACCAGTTGAGCGACGGTCATCAGGATTCCCCGCATAATCGGCATCAGAGAACGCACTGAGAAAGAGAGTGCTAGGCGAATAGAATAACCCATGAGTGAGTGTGCCATTCAGATAACGAAGAATACGTTTGACAGCGAGCCAGTGAGCAGTAGTGGGTTGATGCATAAATTGACACACCTGATTAACAGCAAAGGCAATATCTGGACGAGTGAGAGTTAAGTACTGAAGAGCCCCAACTGTACTACGGTACTCAGTGGGATCAGGAAGAGGATCCCCATCAGAAATGCTAAGACGATGACCACTAATAGCTGGGGTAGGCACAGGTTTAGCTTCATGCATGTTAACACGCTTGAGAAGGTCGACGACATACTTGGTCTGGGTAAGAGAGAGCCCAGATGGAGTACGAACCAGCTCCATGCCCAATAAATAGTTGGCTGGACCAAGATCCTTCATAGAGAATTGACGGCCCAAGTCAGAGATAAGGGTGGTGATGCGTGAAGGATCGGAGCCAGTGACAAGAATATCGTCCACATAAATCAACAAATAAATGTGAATGGAGCCTTGAGTGTACACAAAGAGAGACGAATCTGACTGAGAAGCAATAAAACCCAAGTGAAGCAGGTGAGAAGAGAAACAATGGAACCAAGCACGAGGGGCTTGCTTAAGACCATAAAGGGAGCGGCGTAAGCGGCAGACATGATCAGGATATGTGGGATCAACAAAGCCGACAGGCTGGCGCATATAAACCTCCTCATCAAGGGAGCCATGTAAAAAGGCATTCTGAACATCCAACTGACGAACAGGCCAACTAAACTGCACAGAAAGAGCCAAGATAAGACGAATAGTAGAATGATTAACAACAGGACTAAAGGTTTCACCATAGTCGAGGCCCGGTTGCTGATGAAAACCATTTGCCACCAAGCGAGCTTTATAACGTTGAATAGTGCCATCAGAATTCCGCTTGACCCGAAAGACCCACTTGTTTGGCAAGACATTCATAGTGGGAGTACGAGGAACCAAAGTCCAAGTCCCAGCACGAAGAAGAGCATTAAACTCATCTGCCATGGCAAGACGCCATTCCTGAAGCTTATTAGCCTGTGAGAAAGATGTAGGCTCAAAAGAATCATCAGGAGAAACCAACGCATGATGCGCATATTTAGGATTAGGTTTACGGACACCAGCTTTAGCACGAGTAGCCATTAAATGAGTATTGGGTACACTTACCATAGAAGTATCTGAAGAAGGAGAAGATGTACCAGATGGAACAGGAATAGTGGACGGAAAAGCAATTTTACGGTGTGGGTCTCTAGAATATGTTTGTGAGAAACGAGAAGGAGGAAGTGCAGGCCGGATGACTGGTGGGCTAGCAGAGCGGGGAGGAGAAGGCAGACCTATGGGGATATGGGACGACATAGATGGTGAGCTCGGAGGAGGAGCGGACACGACAGGGGGTGGTGCAGGGTCGGACGTAGGCGGGTCAGGGGAAGCAATCGGGGTAGCGGTTGGAGCTGGGAGAGACGGTTGGGCCTGGAGCGTCGGAGGAATGAGGCAAGAGGAGACAGAGCTGCAGGATGGAAAAATAGAGCCAGGGAGAACTAGAGGCAGGTCAGTGGACGACGGAGAACTGTCCGGAGCAGGAGTAGCAGAGGCCTTGTGAAAAGGAAAAGAAAGTTCATCAAACAATACATGACGAGATAAAAAGACACGATGTGAAGAAATATCTAAACAACGATAACCTTGATGATTTAAAGAATAACCTAAAAACACACACTTAGAAGATCGAAACTGCAATTTATTAGAATTATACGGACGTAAGTAAGGAAAACAAGCACACCCAAAAGTTTTGAGAAAGGAATAATTGGGGACTTTGTGAAATAAGATTTCATAAGGTGATTTATGATAAAGTAATTTAGAAGGGAGACGATTAATGAGATAGACAGCGGTATGCATAGCCTCAGCCCAATAGGAAGGGGGCATAGAGGCATGGGCCAAAAGCGTGAGGCCAGTATCGACAATATGACGGTGCTTGCGTTCAGCTAAGCCATTTTGCTCAGGGTGATGAGGACAAGAGAGACGATGATGAATGCCATGATGAGATAAGAAATCCTTAAATAAATTATTAGTGTATTCCCCACCCCCATCTGTTTGGAAAGCCTTAATTTTAGTAGAGAACATATTTTCGACCAATGCCTTGAATTTAACAAAATGAGAGAAGACCTCAGATTTTAACTTCATTGGGTAAATCCAAGAGTAACGGGAAAAATCATCAACAAAGAGAACATAATAAGAAAAACCAGAAATTGATTTATTTGAAGAACTCCACACATCAGAGTGAATAAGTTCAAGCGGTGCAGTAGAAACAGAAATAGACGGACTAAAGGGTAACTTAACACTTTTACCCAACGGACAGGACTGACAAAAAAAGGAACTAGACTGAGAGCCAGAAAGCGGTAATTTATTATGAGAAAACAAAAATTGTAAAGTAGATGAAGCAGGATGACCAAGACGAGAGTGCCAGACAGAGCGACCGACACGAACACCTAGCAAAGCAACACGATCAGGCAAATTGTGAAATGACTCATTTGGGGAGAAGGAAAACGGATATAGGCCATTGCTACTCTTGCCCCGGAAAAGAATCTTCCCCGTCGCCAAATCCTGGATAAAATAGCAATCAGGATAAAAGGTGAAGAAACAATTGTTGTCAGTAGCAAATTTATGAACAGATAAAAGGGGAAGAGAGGCATCAGGACAATGAAGAATATTATTAAGAGAAAAGGAAGAGTTAAGGTGAGAGATACGAGAGTGACCAATATGAGTAATAGGCAAACCTGTTCCACCAAGCACACCTCCAACATTGTCGGAACCATGATACTCTCTAGCAAGGGAAAGATGGCTTAAGTCATTGGTGATGTGGGTATTAGCCCCAGTATCAGCAACCCATTGTTGTGCGCCACCATGGGACAGATGGTGAGCAGTCATGCCTTGAAGACGAGTAGGAGGAGGAGGCACAGAAGTAGCCTTGGAAGGACAAACAGCAGCAACATGTCCAAAGCCACGACAATTGTAACATTGCAAAGGCCCACAAGAAGAAGAATTGGCCCCAAAAGATGAGTGAGGAGAGCCCAAAGGAGGAGGCCCAAGAACACCTTGACCAGAATTTTGGTGACGATGCGGCTGTGAAGGAGAATATTGGGAGAAGCCGTAAGACCCAAAGTGTGGAGAAGAACCAAAACGCGGGGCAGAGAGCGAGGTGCGACGATCCGAAGCACGGCCAGCGTAGCCACCACGATCACCAAAACCGCGTCCACCACGGCCACCGCGACCACCGCGAGAAGCAACCATGGCTGTCGCACCGGAAGAGATAGCCGGAGAAGACGAAGCTTGAAGACGCCGTTCAGCCGATAAGAGAAGAGCTTCAAGGTCAGGCATGCCGATGGGTTTCTCACGAGCTTGAGCGGCAGCAACCGTATTCTCATAAAGCGGACCAACATTATTCATAACCACAGCTAGAAGATCAGAGTCATGAACCGGAGCACCTGCCAACGCCAAGTTATCTGTAATAGAGTGAATACGATCCAAAAAATCAGTGATGGAAGAATCACCACGGGTCGTGCGAAGCAAATCGCTACGAAGCTGAAGAAGACGATTTTGATTCGGAGAAGCAAAGCAGGTTTCAAGCGCCACCCAAGTGTCACGTGCGGTGGTTTTGGTAGCAACAATAGCAAGAACTTTATGATGAAGAGAACCATTGATGAGAGAGAGAACAAGTTGATCTTTCTGAACCCAATCCTCATAGTCAGGATTGGAGATGAGAGACGGAGGAGAAGACTCACTTTCCTTGGCCTTGGGGTCTGGAATGGTGGGAGAGGGACTCGGGCAGCTACCGTCGACATAGGAGAGCAAGCGGCGGCTGCGAAGAACGGGAACAATTTGAGCAAGCCAGGTCGGGTAGTTATCACGTTCGAGACGAACAGAGATAACGTGACTGATGCTAGGAAGGTCAAGAGCAGAGGAGGAAGCCATGAGATCGAGAAAAGAGAAGAGGAGAAAAAAAAATAGACGATGGATCGAAGACGGTAAGTCTCAGGCTCTTGATACCATGAAAGGTTTTGAATCTCTTTTGATTGATTTTCATTGATAAACAGTATAGGGAATATATACACAGCCATTACTTGGTGATTACACAACATATCTCCTATTCTAGGTAAGGAATATACAGGAATAAATACATATAATTGGCAAGTAAATCATATCTCAATCAGATCAGCATTAACGTCCATTAGGCAGCAGCTATTCAGTAGGGCAGGAAATATTTGAAATGTTGAGGAAGTTAGGCGTCCTAATATTCAAAAATGTTCTCAAAGTCAGGGTTCCTGGCATCAGGTAACTTAGTACTTCTAATATTCCAATTGAAGAGAAGAACTAAGACATTTTTAGAGAGTTACATCTGTTCTCTCATTTTTAGTCTTTCATTCAATGTTGCAGTAAGCTCTTCAAAACCAGCGATGAGATCGAATCAGAAAAACTTGAGAAAGGAATCAATGCCTCCATAATAGAGATGGTTAAGAAAAGAGAAAAGAAGACAATGACTGGAGAAAACGACAGCTTTGGGAGTGATTTTCTTGGATTACTTCTGAAGGCTAATCATGAAGCGAATGAGAACCAGAGGATTTTGGTGCAGGAGATAATTGATGAGTGCAAGACGTTTTACTTTGTCGGACAAGAAACCGCTAATACTTTGCTTGCTTGGACTGTCTTTCTTCTGACACTCCATACGGATTGGCAAGAGGAGGCAAGAAAGGAGGTGTTACAATTATTTGGCAAACAAACTCCAAATCTTGATGGCATTGGCAAACTGACAACAGTAAGAAACTTGTCTCAATATGTTCTCAATAAACTTCGAGATCCTGATTTGGTTATCCATTTTTCTTTTTGATGCAGATGAGTATGATCATCAATGAGTCTCTAAGGTTATATCCCCCTGGTGTTCACATTGTAAGGAGAGTCGAAAGGGAAGTTAGACTAGGAAAGCTGATTGTTCCTAGTAATCTTGAATTGGATGTCTCAATCCTAGCACTTCACCATGATCCTCAAATCTGGGGACAAGATGTGCAACTTTTCAAACCAGAGAGATTCTCGGAAGGGGTTGCCAAAGCAACCAACAATCATGTAGGTGCATTCATACCCTTTTCAATGGGACCTCAAATTTGTGTGGGCTTAAACTTTGCGACAACAAAAGTGAAGATTGCTTTGTCAATGATTCTACAACGTTATGCCTTCACCCTTTCCCCGGGTTATGTCCACTCGCCCTTACATCTTCTTACAGTTCGTCCGCAACATGGAATACAGGTAAGGCTACAACCACTTTGAACTGCGAAGATCAGATCAGTAGCCCATGATTCTTGTACTTGGTGCATAAAGTGGGCATAACCCATGTTTTGCCTATGAATGTTGCACTTTGAGACAAGACAGACAAGAGCTTACTTGTCAATTATCCTTTAAGTTTACAAAGCGATTGTTCTCTTTAGTTTTGTAGTATTTTGCTGAGTCCAAAGTTTTCCTGTTTGTTTTTGTTTTTTTGGGTAGAATGAAATCTTATGCTTACAGTTGTAATAAACATTTTCAGTTTTGTGGTCAAACGAATTTTGAAAAAATGGCAGAAAGAAAGCTTAAACACAACATGAAATTGGTAATTAATCCCAAAACCAAGATGAGAGTACTTTGATTAACATAGATAGGGACATTACAAAAAGATAGATGTAAGTTTGTGAAATCTGAATTATTATTCTTCTCACTGTTGGAGGAAAATATATACATATAGCAAGCTAACATTATAATAGGAAATATATATAAAGGAATTCTTAGTCTATAGGGATTGACAATTAATATAGTTGACTGGAGAGATATAAACAGTATATACATCAATTAGCTATAAATCAGGGATGCTGTCTAACACTCCCCCGCAAATCCGACGATGTGGAAGAGACGAGATTTGAACGAAGGAGCTGGAAACGATGCGGAGAAAGGCCCTTGGTAAGGATGTCAGCGAGCTAATCAGAAGAGGAAACAAATTGAACTCGGTGAGAGCCAGAGATAATGCGCTCCCGAATGAAGTGGTAATCGAGTTCAATATGTTTAGTGCGAGCATGAAACACCGGATTGAAAGCCATATAGGTAGTGCTAAGATTGTCACAGAACAATAAGGTTGGTCCAGAAGGAGGAAGCGCCAACTCATGAAGGAGATGAGAGATCCACGTAGTTTCTGCACAAACATGAGCTAGAGAGCGATATTCAGCCTCAGCAGAGGAGCGAGAAACTGTCAATTGTTTCTTAGCACACCAAGAAATAAGGTTGGAACCAAGAAACACACAAAAACCAGTGGTCGAACGACGGGTATCAGGACAACCAGCCCAATCAGAATCAGAGAAACCACGAAGAGCAAGGGGGCTCGAAAACCTACGAAAGGAAAGACCAAAACCAAGAGTGCTCTTCAAATACCAAAGAATACGCTTAGCAGCAACCAAGTGAGGAGAACGAGGAGCGCTCATAAACTGAGCAATATGATGAACGGCAAAGGAGATGTCGGGTCTAGTGAAAGTGAGATATTGAAGGGAGCCCACAAGCTGCCTATACTCAGTTGCATCAGAAAGTAACTCACCAGCAAGAGAGGATAGCTGATGAGATGCACAAACTGGAGTATTACAAGGGTTACAATCAGTCATGGAATGCCGTTTGAGAAGATCAACAGTACATTTGGTTTGTGAGAGAAGGAGGCCAGAGGTGATAGAGGTGGCTTCAAGCCCCAAGAAATAAGAGAGTGGACCCATATCAGTAAGTTCAAACTCTTGACCAAGTGTACGAACAAATAAGGAGATGAGAGAGGGTTGATTCCCTATAAGAACAATATCATCAACATACAATAACAGAACCATAATGTCAGAAGAGCGGCGAAAGATAAATAAAGAAGGATCAGCCCGACTCTGAACAAACCCAAACTGGAGTAAGAAACCACTAAGTCGGTGAAACCAAGCACGAGGAGCCTGCTTAAGACCATAAATGGCTTTATGAAGCTAGCATACATGAGTAGGCCGAGCTGGATCAACAAACCCCGGAGGCTGAGACATAAAAACAGTAGTGTCCAAATAACCATGAAGAAATGCATTCTTCACATCCAGTTGACGAAGAGGCCAACCAAAGGAAACTGCCAGAGCAAGAACTGTCCGAACTGTTGTGGGCTTCACCACAGGACTAAAGGTCTCATCAAAATCAATACCAGGTTGTTGATGGAACCCCTTAGCAACAAGGCGAGCCTTGTACCTCTCAATAGACCCATCTGACTTCCGTTTAAGCTTAAAAACCCACTTACATCCAACCACATGTTGCTGAGAAGAAGGAACAAGAACCCATGTCTAATTCTTGAGAAGAGCATTAAATTCCGTGACCATGGCCTCACGCCATTTAGGGAAACGAACAGCCTGCGAGAAACAAGTGGGTTCTTCAGGAGTAAGAGAAGCATGAGCCAACAAAGCACGGGGAATAGGATACCGAATGGTGCCGTCAGTGCGAACTCGAGGGCGAAGAGTACCAGCCTGGTGGTGAGTAAGCATAGGATGATGCACAACAACAGGCGAACGAGAATCAGAAGTATACCCATCAACAGTGGGCTCGAGAGCTGTAGGGTGCAGAATGAGACTGCGGATCAGGAGGTGGACGTGAGCGGCGCTGGTACGTCCGAATAGGGGCCACACGTGGGGAAGATGATACCTTTGTAGCCGGTGGCAAGGTGTGATGTGGCAAAAGAGAAGGAGGGGGCACAACAGGTGAAACAGGGACTGCAACCCATTCACTAGGATGAGGCAAACATTTCTGTGCAGCAAAGGGAAATGAATGCTCATCAAAGCAAACATGGCGAGATATGTAGAGACGACCAGTAGTGTGATCAAGGCATTTGTACCCTTTATGCTGCAAGCTGTAACCTAGAAAAACACACTCAACAGTTCTTAGTAAAAGTTTGTTAGTCATATATACGCCTAAATGCGGATAACATCCACAACCAAAAACTCGCAACTCAGAATATGAAGGAATTTTTCCATAAAGACGAGAATAAGGGGAAGACCAGTGAAGAACAGGTGAAGGAAGACGATTGATGAGAAAAACAGCAGAGGAGACGACATCAACCCAATGACAAGTAAGAACCTGACTCGAGAGAAGAAGAGTTCGAGACATGTCAGCAATGTGACGGTGCTTGCGTTCAGCAAGGCCATTCTGTTGAGGAGTATAGGGGCAAGAAAAGTGATGATGAATTCCATAAGAGGAGTAGAGTGCTCGAAATGCCTCGTTATCATATTCTTTGCCACCATCACTCTGAAACTGTTTTAAGGAAGCAGAGAATTGAGTTGTAATGTATGCCAAAAAATTCTTGAAATGGGAAAGAACCTCAGACTTATGTTTCATGAAATATAGCCAAGTAAACCGAGTAAAATCATCAGTAAACAACACATAATATTTATAGCCTTTAACAGAAGAAATAGGAGATTTCCAAACATCAGAATGCACAAGAGAAAAAGGAGAATCGGTACGTACTTCATTAGAATTTTTGAACTGAAGTTGTGTGGATTTACCCAAAGCACAACCTTTACAAAAGGATTTTTGGAATTTAAATTGGGAACCTAACAAGTGATTTTTGCCTAAAAATGACATTATTTTACTAGAAGGATGACCTAAGCGACTGTGCCATATAGATGATTGTGGGAGCAAATTTCCTCCCACGGGAATATTCGCCTAAAGATTCCTTCGTCTTCTCCGCCTCTCTTTCTCCCTGCAAAACGAATAACAATAAGAGGACCACACCCGGGGGGTGTTGGCCAAAGGCCCTCCGATGCCTAAGTCAGTTCAATCGATCTGAAGAGAAACGATAGCTAAAATAGGGTACGGAGTTATATGTGTTCATGGGGTAAACCGGGCGGCCGGAGCCTTATGTAAAAGAGGGAGAGAAAGGAGGTGGCTAGGGTTTCTGAGAGATAATTTCTGCAAAGTTTCAGTAGGAGTTTAGACGTACCTCAACCCTTGTATGTGGCCATCCTTTTATAGAGGTCTCGGGAGCTAGGATTTCAGAGGAATAATTCCGTAGATGGAAGGGAATTATTCCTCCCCAATTTGGCGAGATTTGACTAATTAGGGATTTGATTTATTAGGGATATAAATCAAATCCCTATTTGAGGTAATCAAATCAATACCTAATTTAATTAGGTAACTCCTCCTTTAATTGAGAATATTCGTAGGAATCAAATCAATCCTTAAACCTAATTAGGTAAAATTCTATTTAATTGGGTAACCCCCAATTAAATTGAATAATTCCCAATTAGGTCAAATAATCCCCAAATGGTAGGAATTATTGACCTAGGGTTATGAATTAATTCGGTTCCCACAAATGCCCCCCAGCTTCTGCATGGCGCGTGGTGGCATGTAGGAGATGTAGATCATCTGTTCGGCTGTCCAGCTATAACTAGGCTTCCTTTAGTGAGTTGGACTCCTTTTGCAGATTCGGTTCCCAATTGGAGTGAGCTTTTGACTGTTCTTGGAGTTGGGTTCCCAGTAGGAATGGGCTTGCGATTCCTTCTTGACCTAGGATGCCCAACCTGTGTAAATGTAGGGCTTCTCCTCACTCTTCTTCACATCGCAAACTTAACTTCTCTACTTTCTAGCTTGAGAGAGGTCTTGGAGAATTTGTACTGCTTGTCGAAGAGAGGAGTCGCCGTGCATCCAAAGGTAAGTCGAGCACGTATATTTCTTTTTCTTCGTCTTTTCTTCTTTTTTGCTGCGAAGGCTTGCTGGGGGAAGTCCAGCTAGTTGTCGTCGTGACAGGCGACGACTGATAGTGGGCGGCAGTCGTGGTAGAGCAGGTGCGCGCAGGTGGACCAGCTATTGCCTATCGTCGCAGGTCTAGGCTGAAGCATGCTTGGCCTCTTGCGTTGCGAGCCTGGTCAGCTGGGCAAGTATTGGGAGGAAGTTAGTGGTCTGCCCCCTGCCCAGGATGTTGAGAGATGGAAGCAGAATGGTCCAGATTCTGATGATCTGCCCAAAGTAAGGCTGACGTCAAGTCTTCTAGAAATAGAGTTGTGACTTCGCATGCGAATGATGTGTCTCTGTTGAGTAAGAAGCCAAAGTCCAATTCTGCTGGGAAGACTCAAGTGGGGTCTGTTCCATCATCATCCGAGCCTCCTGCTAACAAGCTTGAAAATCATGATCTGCTTCGTGAGGTAGTTCGTGCTCGATCCCGTTCTGCCGAGCGTCAAAGAGATGCAGATATTCCTCTTCGTAGTTCGAGTCGTCTGCATCAGTCAAAAGATGGAGATCGAAGCGGGAGGTCTGCTCATGGCTCGGTTGTTGAGACACGGGCAGTCAAGAGTGGAGTTGATTCTGCCTCATGGACTTCTTTGGAGGCGAGGTTGGCAGAGGCTAAGAAGATGAGAGAGTCATCTGCCCGGGCGAAGGGTTCTTCTGCAACGTCAGCTGTTGGTCCCAAGGTTGACAAGCCCAACCCCACAGGAGGTGCATGCGTGTTTGATCTGCTCAAGATGAACTTTCTGTCAAGCCCGTCCACTTGTGCTGAATTGGTTAACCACGTCCGCCAGGCCGGCAAACTTGGCACCCTCTCGAGTCTTTCCTTGGAAAAACAAAGGGAAGCGACACTCCATTTGCTTAAACAAGGATTAGTTTTTGCTGCTGAAACTATCTGAAACTCGTCTGCTGTTGCCCCCTCTTCTACTGGTGACTTGGTCAGTCGAAAAGATGCCTACTTCCGTTTTGAGCGCAAGAATACTGACGTCTCATTTGGTTATGACAAGCTTCTTGCTAGGTTTGGCACCTATAACAAGTCTGCATTAGAGATGGAGACATTGAGATGCTCTGTTCTGACTTGCTCCATGTGCAAAGTGAGCAGGTTAATGCTGTGAACATGGCAGGAGCTGAAGAGCAGGCAGCCGAAGAGGCGGTAGCTGAAGAGGATGAAGCAGATGAGGTAGTGGCAGACGTCGCGGATCAAGCAGGTGGAGCTGCTGAGAACGTGGCTGATCAAGCGAATGCTGAAGAGGCTGTAGATCAGGGATCTCCTGCTGGCGTCTCAGAGTAAATGAAGACTCCTTTATTTCTTTTCACCTTGTAGTATGCTTTCTTCTTTAGAATAATTGGTCTTATTCGACCATCTTCATTTTGTTGAACTTGGCCAGTTGGTCAGCTTGCTATGGAAATTTCAGTTATGTTTTCAACTTCAATTGGCATATTGACTTGTGGACTGCTTGAGTAACCAGCCAGTATTTTGATTGCGCATCATCTTTTGGAGATTTATGATTGTCAGGGTCCCTCTTAAGGCACTCTGTGCGTGTTCTGCGCATCCCGTAAGATGTTTTTCCCTTAGGAAATTGGCGAGGGCCAGGGTCCCCCTTAAGGGACTCCGGGCGTGTTCTGCCTATGTCCAAAGACATGTCAATGAGAGTGGCCCGTTTAGCGTACGTCCGGAGACGTGTCGATGAGAGTGGATGAGAGTGGCCCGTTTAGCGTACGTCCGAAGACGTGTCGATGAGAGTGGCCCGTTTGGCGTACGTCCGGAGACGTGTCGATGAGAGTGGCCCGTTTGGCGTACGTCCGGAGACGTGTCGATGAGAGTGGCCCGTTTGGCGTACGTCCGGAGACGTGTCGATGAGAGTGGCCCGTTTGGCGTACGTCCGGAGACGTGTCGATGAGAGTGGCCCGTTTGGCGTACGTCCGGAGACGTGTCGATGAGAGTGGCCCGTTTGGCGTACGTCCGGAGACGTGTCGATGAGAGTGGCCCGTTTGGCGTACGTCCGGAGACGTGTCGATGAGAGTGGCCCGTTTGGCGTACGTCCGGAGACGTGTCGATGAGAGTGGCCCGTTTGGCGTACGTCCGGAGACGTGTCGATGAGAGTGGCCCGTTTGGCGTACGTCCGGAGACGTGTCGATGAGTGTGGCCCGTTTGGCGTACGTCCGGAGACGTGTCGATGAGTGTGGCCCGTTTGGCGTACGTCCGGAGACGTGTCGATGAGAGTGGCCCGTTTGGCGTACGTCCGGAGACGTGTCGATGAGTGTGGCCCGTTTGGCGTACGTCCGGAGACGTGTCGATGAGTGTGGCCCGTTTGGCCTACGTCCGGAGACGTGTCGATGAGAGTGGCCCGTTTGGCCTACGTCCGGAGACGTGTCGATGAGTGTGGCCCGTTTGGCCTACGTCCGGAGACGTGTCGATGAGAGTGACCCGTTTGGCCTACGTCCGGAGACGTGTCGATTGCATTTGTGAACACTCCATTAGAGAGAAAAGCTTGAACTTGTATTGATGTATGCGTGACTTCATTTCTTTATTGAACAAAAGAGATGAGTTGCAGGGGTAACATCAAAAGTAACTTGTCTTTAATGGAGGTGAGGGAGGCTTGGCCGCCTGCTTGGTGCCGAGCTGATAGGTGAGGAGCTTCGTGGATAGTACCTCCGGAGATGATGGGCATTCCATTGTCTTGGAATTTCCTTCTCTTAAAAGATGATGCCAGGATTGTTTTCCATGACTAGGTAGCTGGTGACAACTTGGGAGACAAAAGTCGCTTGCTTGATCCTTCTCTGCTGCTCCCCGGTGGTCAGCTCAGGCTCTTAGAGTCAGGATCGTGCTGATCCGTATGACTTTTTTCGTGGAGACTCATTGGCAGTTACGTCACGATCCTTGATTTGCTAGACACCCCCCTTGCGATGAATTCCGTGCAAGCGAAAAAATGAGCTTCTCCATTTTCAGATAGCGAGTCTCTGCGCCGAGGAGAGCTTTTGAAGTGTAGAATACAGGATGTTGTGCCCCCAGCTCTTCTCGGATGAGAGCTAAGCTGACAGCTGAGTCAGACACAACCAGGTAGATATACAAGTCTTCGCCTGGTATCGGTTTTGAGAGTCGGGGAGGTGAAGTGAGGTAGGTTTTCAAGTTTTGAAAAGCTACTTCGCACTCGTCATCCCATTTGTCCTTCACTTGGGCTAAGATTTGGTGTATGGGGATGGAGAGCTTGGTGTAATTTTCTCCTGCCGTAGCGTCCTCTTTTGGGTGCGACCTGCGCTTGTCCTTGTTCCTGTTGCCAAACCCGTCGTTCTTTTGGTCTGTTCGCTTGGTTGGTTGATCTTCCTGCTTAGTAGACTTTTTCGCGGCGATTCGATCATCATCCCAGAGCGCATAGCGTTCCGCGGTTGCGAAGACCTCTGCCAGAGTCCGACTGGGAGCGATAGTCAGCTCGCGGTATAAGTCGTGTTCAGCTGGAAGACCTTTCTTGAAAGCAGAGGATGAGATCCGGTCGTCACATCCTACGATGTTGGCCTTTTCTGCTTCGAATCTCTTGATGTAGTATCGAAGGGATTCGTCGGACTTTTTGCGTAGGTTGAACAGGTAGTCAGGGTTCTTCTTGATTGTCCGGTAAGACGTGTATTCTTTTGCGAAAACGTATGCCAACTCCTTGAAGCTGCTGATCGACCCAGATGGTAGGGTGTGGAACCAGTCCTGAGCTGCTCCCCGCAGGGTCATCACAAACACCTTGCACATCAATGCGTCGTCGGCCTTGTGGAGGATCATGACACTTTTGAAGTGTTTTAGGTGGCTTTCGGGATCGGAGTCTCCATTGAAGGGCGTAAACGAAGGCGTCGAGAATCGCTTCGGGGGAGCCTCCTGCTCAATTTCGGCAGTGAAAGGCGTGGAGTTAGCTTGGTCCATCTCCTTGCGTAGGGCATCTTCGAAGTTCCAGCTGGCTTTCAAGTCTCGAAGTTGGTCATTCACAAGCTTCTCGACGTCTTCTGCACGCATTGCTGGTTGGACACGTTGGCGATCCTCCCGATTTGGGCGATTTTGATTGACCTCCTCGTTGATTCGCAAGGCTCGAGCTTCTCGGCTACGTTGCCTAGGCGGCGTATTGGTGGACTGCGCTTGCGAGTGATCCTCCGTAGCTTGTCGACGAGAATCGGTTCTTCGAGAGTGAGCAGCGGAGCGCCTTTCTTCGCGATTCTCACCGTGAAGGTTGTCTGGTTGACCTCCTTGGGAGCCTAGCCTTTGAGGAGCATTCCTCTGCGGGCCTAGGCGGTCGCGGACATCGAGTCGTGGGCCCAGCCTTCCCCGCACGTTGCTCTGAGTGTGGCTTGCGGATGCTTGTGACATGTTGGTGAGCTGATCACGTCGTTGACCCTCTTCTTGTCTGCTCATTCCTGCTCGACCTGCTTGGTACCCATCGAGCTGCCTATCGGCGTGTTCGTCCATCCTTCTCTCTTCGCCCAGTTGTCCAAGGCCAAGGTTTTGAACCAGATTGATTTGGTTGAGGAGCTGCCTCATCAAATTGCTTTGGTCATCCATTCTCTGAGCTAGCTGGTCAACTCTCAGATTAAGGTATGCTTGACTTCGTGGATCGGGAGGAGAGAAGTGTGTGGAGCCCAATTGCATACGGGCTAGGGTTTCATGGGAGGTGTATGATCGGTTCATAATTGTATATCATTTTGTACCCTTCTAGCTTATGATTTGGTTATGTTTTTTAGTTAAACTTGTGCTTTTAATCCTTTTTGTGTTTATCTTTCAGTTCATTGAGCTTTAGGTAATAATGAGGGCTTTGGATAGTAAATGATGCAATCCATGCATGTTAGGGCCTAATTTGGATGAATGGATGAAGAGCTTAAAGACAAACTCAATTTTGGCTACAGTCCCCTGCCAGCCCAGTTTCGTAGGTCATATTGCAAGCTTTGTTTCAGCAACCTACATAGCTCGGATGAGGCCACATTCTTCATGAAAGTTGTTCCAATGGGTGTATACTATAACATATCCAAAATTCAGCCCCATTGGATAAATATGGAGTCTGTTACCTAGCAAACACAGAACCATGCTCAGGATGGATTTTATCAGCGCGCAAAATGAGTTAGCAATTTGTTTTGGCCTTAACTTCCTCCTCCGACCTTGGATTGGCCCAAATGATATATGGCTGGAAAGAAGACATTCTGAACTTCAAGTTTGAGTGCTTAAAGTCTTAATTTGCTTAAGGGAAGCCCAATTCGTAAGCCCTTGAAGTTTCTGGTCATGCTGACCTCAGGATGAGCTATTATTTCTGGTTGGAAGCTTGGTCATGGTGACATGAAGATGAGCTAGGGCTGCTGGTGGGATTTATTAGTGAAGTGCATCAACCATTTCAGATTTTATAATGGAAGTGTTGTATGCATTAGTGAAGTGCATCAACCATTTCAGATTTTATAAAACAAGTGTTGTATGCATTAGCCATACTTAATTCAGATTTTCAGCTTCCTTAGGCCTATATATAGTGAGGTTTCCCAAGCTTGTAAACACACCCCAAGGGGGGGAGCTCTCAAACACTTCTCTAGAGCTCCCTTCCCTTCTCTCCCTCAAATTCTCTTAGTTTTATTTTCTAGTTTTCAATTGTTGTAATGAAATATTTGTGCTGAAATTCTTCTTAAGTTTTCTTAGTTCCACTTAACTTTTCATTATGTAAATTCTTTTCTTTAGTTTCAAGTTTGATTAGTTTCCAAGTTTCAATTATGGTTCATGTTCTTATTCATTATGCTTATAAGTTAATATGCTAGTTTGAATGATTGATCACCATTTAGGCTTGCATGTTAGCTATCTTGGTTTGAATTAAGAGTATACACCATGCTTTAATTCGAATTGAACTATGAATAGGAAGAGTATGTATGGACATTCGACAACAGGGATTAGATACATGCTTGGTTGTTTAAATTGTTCTTCTATGCTTAATGGGTTCCTAATGCTTAATTTTAGGTTAGACAACAAATGATCAAATTAGGGAATTAGGAACACAAGGTTATGACCAAACACCATGGCTTAATCATACTTTAGCTAGAATCAATCCGTTAATCTAATTGAACTTGGGAACTTATCTGCTTGAGTTAGTTATTTTCTTTCTTCCTTGTTTTATTTATTTCCCTTCTTTTTCATTTCTGTTTTGTGTAGGGAAAATGAATTGAATCATTCAATCACCAATCCTCGTGGGATCGACCTCGCACTTACATACGCTATACTACCGAACGGCTCGTGCACTTGCGAGTATCACAAGTTGAGGATGCAGCTTAATCCATTTTGGTGCAGCTGTATTTACGCAACAAGTTTTTGGCGCCGTTGCCGGGGATCGGTAACATTGTTTGATTCTATTTGGCTTTCCTACTTTATTTTTTTTTTCTTAACTGGACAATTTCAAGTTTTAAAGTTAATGACATTAATGGACAAGTTGTGTTTGTAGTCCAACAGAAAAGGACAATTGCCCAACAAGCAAGAGAACTGGGTTTAAGTCCCAGCTTACACAACCCATTGGTGCTTGTTGCTTTGAAGCATGGAATTGGACGTGTGTTGATTTTTCCTTTTCATTTTTAGTTTTTTTTTTATATTTCGTAATCCTTTAATTCTGTTTCAAGTTTTTTGTGTTCGTTTTAGCAATTTATGATAGCTTAATAAAAATGGAGAGAGATGGCAACCTCAATCATAAGAATGGGGAGTGTGGAGCAGTGGGAGAAGTCGCGACCTCCAAATGCATCCATGCTCGACCTAATCGCTTCAAGGGGGAGTATTCCAATCCTTTCTCTTTAGTTGTTTTGTTTTTATTTTAGTAATTTTAATTTTCTATTTCTTTTATTAAAAAAAAAATTAAAAAGATTTTTTATATTAGCTGACTCGTGGTAACTCCAGTGAGCGTCTCCGTCAATACAGTGTCTAGGAGTTCTTTAGGCGACACCTTCGGTGTCTAAGAAGTTTGGGTTTTAAGTGGGACCTTTGTGACCCCTCCAACCTTCCCGGATCCCCTGGCTTTGTTTTCTGAGGCCCTTAACTGGTCATCCATGAGTTGCTTGTATATTTGTGTGTTTTATAAAAAAAAAAAAAAAAACAAAAAAAAAAATTAAAAAAATTAAAAAAATTGAAATTTGAGTTTTTATTTTTTTTATCCTTGTAAATTGCAATTTGGAACTTCTTTGTTGTTTTTTTTTTCTTTGTGTGGTCAGTTAGTTGTAAATAATAATAAATTAAAATAAAAAAAAAAATCAATTTGGAACTTCTTTGTTTTCTTTTATGTTCTTTTTTTTGTTTTGTTAGGTTAGTTTATTTATTTACGTGGTGTGGTTAGTTAGTTTATTTCTGAGTGTTAAAAACACATTTTTTATTTCATTTCAAACATTACCAAAAAGTAAAAAAAAACAAAACAAAACAAAAAAACAAAAAAACAAAAAAAACATCCAAGTAAATTAAAAATAAAAACAACTTCTTCATCTTCATCTTCATCTTCATGGCATGCCTCTATTGTCTCTTACTTGCAGAATCTGCAGCAGCTCCACATGGTCCTCATTTTTTCTCTGCAGTGCTTCCACGTGCTGATTGGCACAGTATAGCCGCTTCTGCAAGTCCGCCACCATAGCCTTCAAGGAAGCTATTTCCTCGCTCATCGCGGCACACTCCCGTGTTCTCGCCAGTAAACGCATGCCCAAATTGGTAGCCGAGACCGCGTGGAGCACAGTTAAATTGTGGGACTCCTCCACTGCTGCCTTGTCAGACCTCTTTGCCACATGCAGATGATCTGTCGGTGTGAGCTTGCTGCCAATCATGCCTCCAAGCAGCGCTGCTCTGTTCGGCATTGCCTCAGAAAAGTTCGGTATTACCTCAGCAAAGTTTGAGGCCGTACCGTGATGATATGTGGAGTTTGGGAAGACATGGTTTTGAGGAGCCCTTATCTGCGCATTCGGTGGTGCAAGGGACAGTTCAAGGCTAAGATCATCAAGGTGAGTGCATGAGGATGCCATTGTTTTGTTTTTGGATTTTTTGATGTTTTCTCTAAATTTGCAGGAAGAAATGCGGGGTGCTCTTCTACTTCACCGAGATGAGTTTAAATAGACTTATGCAGATGAGGGAGCCGAAAGCACTTCGGATCTCGAGGGTGCTATCCTGTGCTCTTTTCTCTCGGATCCCTTCATTTCTGGCGCAAATTGCGAGCACGTTTTTTTTTTAAAAGGGAGCATGTCTACACTTTCACTTACTTTTGCCTCCCTGTTTTCTGATGTTTGTGTTTTTGCTTTTTCAGTTTTTATTTTATTTTATTTTATTTTATTTTATTTTCAATTATTTTCTTCTTGTTTGACTGGTTTCTTAATAATGTAGTTGGAAGAAGAGACAAAATTAAAGATGCGTCTTGGACACCTGGTGCAAGAATCCCAACTCTTCTTTTAAATTATTGTTTGAATTGCGTGTTTATTTCAGTTTATTTATTTATTTATTTATTTTGTTTTTTATTTAATTAGGTAGTATAATTTAAAACTCATAGGATATTCTTTGAAGGAGCTAAATTTTTGGTAACTCCAGTGAGCAACCGCAGTCTATACAGTGTCTAGGAGTTCTTTAAGGCGACACCTTCGGTGTCTAAGAAGTTAGGGTTTTAAGCGGGACCATTGTGACCCCTCCAACCTTCCCGGAACCCCTGGCTGTGTTTTCTGAGGCCCTTAACTGGTCATCCTTAAGTTTTTCTCTTAAAAGAAGAAGCAGTTATTTGTGTATTTATTTAACTAAAAATAAAAAATAAAAAATAAAAAAAATCTTGTTTGGGTCTTCGTGTTTTTGTTTGATTGTCGTTCTTTACATTTAGGGTCAATCGTTTCTTTGAGATAGCTAACGTTTTTATTTCCCAATTAAAGAAAAAAAAAACACACATACACTTTAAAATTAAATAATAAATAAAAACTGAAATCATTTCTTCTTGGCGCTCGGTGTCTCGACCATAGGAGCTTTGAGTTTGGCCCTCTGGCTGTCCTCTTCCTGGGCTTCATGCACAGCCTCTTGGGGCTCACCACTTGAGCTCCCAAAGATCGCAATCTTAGCTTGAGCGTAACTACTCTCACGATCTGCTTGCTTGCGTTTACCCGGTCGGTCTAGGTCCTCCAGCTGCTTTCGCATGTCGCGAGAATACAACTCTACCATCTTTGATAGGTTTTTATTCTCGTCCCGCAATACTTCTAGCTGGTGTCGATTCACCTCCACTATCCTTGACCTTTCCCTTTTCAAGCTTTTTATAGCACTCTGACAATCTTCAACCATACTTCGCTCCGCCGCCAACTGAGCTTTGAGCACCTCTACCTCATGGGACTTCGCAAGTAGGCGATGACCCAAACTTGCGACTGTTGCTGTACTCTGCACGCTCAGTGCCAGGGCATCGCTCACGACCCGGTTGTCATCCCTTGTCCCCAGAACACGTATATCTTTAGGAGTCACTAAATTTCTAGCCACTCCAATGGCAACATCGTTGTCCAGGAGTATTGAGTCAGTTACTGTCACAGGCCCCCGTGCGGAAGCAAAGTAGGGCATCCATACTGGTGCCGCTGCTTGGCCTCGTGTCTGAGTCGGTGGAGCTAGGTTGAGATCCAACGAAAATGGGTAGTTAGAGGCCATTTGATTTCTCACTCTCTTTTCTTCTTTCTTTCTTTTCTCTTTTGTGTGTTTCTGAGTTTGCGTTTTTTTTTCACCCTTTCTTATAGACTTAGTCTTTGACAAACCCTAGCCATTACAGCATCTGAGCATTTTCTGAATCTCCAGCATTCCTTGAGTCCCACAACCTTCTCGCCTTCCAACCATACCCAACTCATTTATCACGACGTGTCTTTTCTGAACGAACGCGTTCAGTAAAGTCTTCGCGCCTTTCCATGAGCCCGTAATTTTTGCTTGTGGAGTCTGCGGCGCCTCTATGCGTCGACACGTGTCTCGCCCTGTCTGTTGGTCCCTTACACTGAACCGAGACATCATGACCCATGTTAAAATCCCGCTCTTTGTGTTGCTGTCACGGTTCGATAGTTTGTTTTTACAAAACTAAATAATAATAAAAAGCCGGAAATGAAAACAAATTGTGGGTCGGGTTTCACTTTAGTTTGGGTTTCAAAGTGGGTTAAATTCACCGTGGTTTGTGTTTCGAAATTGTGGGCTTTGGGCTTCAAAATTTTTTTGGGTTTCAGAATTGTGTGATTAGGGTTTACTGTTTTATTTTTTGTTTGTTTGTTTGTTTGTGTTGTAATTTTTATTTTATAATTGTTTTGTTTTTGTTTTCTTTTGTGATTTTGTGATTTTTTTTATTTGCTTTAATACCTTTCATTTGTTGTTATGACATTGTTTGTGGCTAATTTTTAAACATTGAGGACAATGCTCATTTCTAGGTTTGGGGGTATTGGAGTTTAGCAAGTAAACTTGGTTTTTCTTAAAAAAATTTTAAATAAAAAATAAAAAATTTAAATTTCTTTCTTGTTTTGAATCTTGTTTAGTCACTTTCCGAACACATTTGATGAGATTGTGATAAATGTTGCATGACTTAAATGAAAATTGAATTTTATTTATTTATTTATTTATTATTATTATTATTTTTTTGTTCCTTGTAAATTCTTCTTGTAAAATAAATAAAATAAAATAATTCATTAATTAATTAATTTGGCATCGTTCTAGCATGATATGTTCGAAACCTTCTTTGCACTTGCCATTTGTTTCATAATTTTCCAATTAAAGGATTTGCATGACCCAAAGAATTGTATCAAGCATAAATTAGACTTATATAACCATATAATGTGAGCTTTTGAGCCTTGTGCTTCATTTCATGAGTGTTATACACATACTCTTATTTTCTTGTCATCAAAGTTGTTGTTTGATCTCATTATTCATTGATTTGGTTGAACACTTAAAAGTCATTCATTCTTATGCAATTTGATTTCATGACATTTAAAGAAATGATATTAAGGCCTTCTTTGGATCGTTTGTGCCTTTCAAGCTAACCTTATGCATGCTTAAGCATGATTTTCCATTGTTAACCATTTTGAGCCTACATGTAAACCTTTTCTTTCATTTTACCAATTATATTTGCTCGCCTTAGCCCGAAAAACAAATATTTACCTTTCTAAGGAACTCATGAGCTCTAATTCGGATGTGTTTTTCATGCTAAGTTTGGGAAGGGATATTACATAGAAGAAAAAAAGAAAAAAAAGAAAATCACACAATTGGTGAAAGAAAAGAAAAGAAAAAAGTTATGATTAAATGGTAGTTGAATGAAATTTTGTTTTTGGGTTTCATTGGTGTTTGGAAAGGAGTTTAAATCATTGTAAATGAAGGTATAAGGAGTTTTGATCATGTAAAAGAAAAAAAATCTAATCGTGATGATTCCAAGTCTTGTAAACAATTTTTTTTATGCTCTTACATTGTGAGTTCCTTGGACTTTGTATTATCCATACCTTTCATTTCTCACTCACCTTACACCCTTGACCCCATTACAACCTATAATAAAGACCTAAATTGATCTTAAATGTCATGTGGTTGAATTGCATTCATTTTTCTACTTTTAAGTGTTTGGCATCCTTCTTGAGATCATATTAATGCAAGTTCTTCATCTTTCTATTTCGAGTTAAGTCTTTATGGTTTAACTCTAATCTCATGTTTATAACTGAGTGTTGCATTATAGCCCTCTTCCGAGTGATTCCTTTGTGAGAGGACAACTTTGGTGAGATTTGAAGTTGAACTTGTGCTTTGTATGATTTTTGAAATTGTGTGAAAACTAAGATTGGGGAATTTGTTGCATTTGGCTATCACACTACCACACTTTGAGCATATTATGTTTTGAACTTTGCCGCTTTGTGAATAATGTTTAAAATTGAGCTTTTATTGTTAAAACGTTTAAGTCATGTGTATGAGTCATTTCTCTTCACAAAATGTTCGGAAAGATTGTTTTGAGTTTTTATTTTGATTTTGTTTTTTTTTGTTTTTTGTGTTTTGTGTTTTGTTTTTATTTTTATGTTTGTTTTTGGTTTTGGTTTTGCTTAAGAACTAACAAATCTAATAAGTTTTCTAACCATTTTGTTTTGTAGAGTTAGAAAAACGTTTGTGGGTATCGTAACTGTTAAACCCTCAGGAGACACAACTCCTCCTACTAGGGATGCCTAGAGGTTTAAAGGCTTGTTGCATTCGCTCAATGCAATCGAGTTACCTACGAAAGTGGTCTAGTTAACTTCTTGTTTTGTTTTTAACTTTGTTTTGTGTTGTTTTGCTCGAGGACTAGCAAAATCTAGGTTTGGGGGTATTTGATCGGTTCATAATTGTATATCATTTTGTACCCTTCTAGCTTATGATTTGGTTATGTTTTTTAGTTAAACTTGTGCTTTTAATCCTTTTTGTGTTTATCTTTCAGTTCATTGAGCTTTAGGTAATAATGAGGGCTTTGGATAGTAAATGATGCAATCCATGCATGTTAGGGCCTAATTTGGATGAATGGATGAAGAGCTTAAAGACAAACTCAATTTTGGCTACAGTCCCCTGCCAGCCCAGTTTCGTAGGTCATATTGCAAGCTTTGTTTCAGCAACCTACATAGCTCGGATGAGGCCACATTCTTCATGAAAGTTGTTCCAATGGGTGTATACTATAACATATCCAAAATTCAGCCCCATTGGATAAATATGGAGTCTGTTACCTAGCAAACACAGAACCATGCTCAGGATGGATTTTATCAGCGCGCAAAATGAGTTAGCAATTTGTTTTGGCCTTAACTTCCTCCTCCGACCTTGGATTGGCCCAAATGATATATGGCTGGAAAGAAGACATTCTGAACTTCAAGTTTGAGTGCTTAAAGTCTTAATTTGCTTAAGGGAAGCCCAATTCGTAAGCCCTTGAAGTTTCTGGTCATGCTGACCTCAGGATGAGCTATTATTTCTGGTTGGAAGCTTGGTCATGGTGACATGAAGATGAGCTAGGGCTGCTGGTGGGATTTATTAGTGAAGTGCATCAACCATTTCAGATTTTATAATGGAAGTGTTGTATGCATTAGTGAAGTGCATCAACCATTTCAGATTTTATAAAACAAGTGTTGTATGCATTAGCCATACTTAATTCAGATTTTCAGCTTCCTTAGGCCTATATATAGTGAGGTTTCCCAAGCTTGTAAACACACCCCAAGGGGGGGAGCTCTCAAACACTTCTCTAGAGCTCCCTTCCCTTCTCTCCCTCAAATTCTCTTAGTTTTATTTTCTAGTTTTCAATTGTTGTAATGAAATATTTGTGCTGAAATTCTTCTTAAGTTTTCTTAGTTCCACTTAACTTTTCATTATGTAAATTCTTTTCTTTAGTTTCAAGTTTGATTAGTTTCCAAGTTTCAATTATGGTTCATGTTCTTATTCATTATGCTTATAAGTTAATATGCTAGTTTGAATGATTGATCACCATTTAGGCTTGCATGTTAGCTATCTTGGTTTGAATTAAGAGTATACACCATGCTTTAATTCGAATTGAACTATGAATAGGAAGAGTATGTATGGACATTCGACAACAGGGATTAGATACATGCTTGGTTGTTTAAATTGTTCTTCTATGCTTAATGGGTTCCTAATGCTTAATTTTAGGTTAGACAACAAATGATCAAATTAGGGAATTAGGAACACAAGGTTATGACCAAACACCATGGCTTAATCATACTTTAGCTAGAATCAATCCGTTAATCTAATTGAACTTGGGAACTTATCTGCTTGAGTTAGTTATTTTCTTTCTTCCTTGTTTTATTTATTTCCCTTCTTTTTCATTTCTGTTTTGTGTAGGGAAAATGAATTGAATCATTCAATCACCAATCCTCGTGGGATCGACCTCGCACTTACATACGCTATACTACCGAACGGCTCGTGCACTTGCGAGTATCACAAGTTGAGGATGCAGCTTAATCCATTTTGGTGCAGCTGTATTTACGCAACAGTGTACGCGGGAGCGTGCGTCGAGTGTGGAGGCAACGGAGGGAACGCTTGAAGTTGCTCCAAGATTGGGCCTAGGTCAGCGGTGGTAACGAGCCCACCTTGATGGGAGGTTCCACCATGCTCAGCGGTGGAGCCACGAGGGTGGCTAGATCCGGCCAAGGGCCTTGGGCGACTGCAGTGGCTAGCGCAATGGTGAGAGGTGGTGGTGCCACCATGTCGGTCGCGGGATCATGCATCGGGCTAACCGACTGATCATGGATCAGATTGACCAGAGAATCGTTGATCGGGTAGACCAAGGACTCGCAGGTTGGTCACCAAGTCATTTGGTATTTTCCTGATCATTAGTGATAAAATGTAATTAGCTCGCATGATAAAAACGCGATTATATGCCAACTATAATATCACTTGTGCCTTTAAATAATAAATCTATTAAATAAGGCATGTTTTATAATTCAAGCAATAAAATATTAATGGTTAATATTTATTAAGAATATACACTAAATCGAAATAAATACAAAATACTAATATTTATTAGGAAAGTGCATTAACTCATAATTGAATACTAAATACTAATATTATAATTGAGAATTATTTAAATTAGGAAATAAATGAATGAGAGGGAACAAATTATCTCTGTGTTTGGAAGTCAGCCATGGGGGAGTCTTTTGCAGAACCGTTCGAACCCAGGCGTGGAGCTCAGTTGCCATTGATGCGACGAAGAGGCTGGATGTCACGGGAGATCGACAAATCCGAGCCTCCTGGAATCTACGGTGGCCTCGGAGCGGCGAGGAGAAGAGCAGAATGGCCTCCTCGGAGCTGGGCAGGTCCGACGGAACTGCAATCGGCGCGTTGGAGATTCTCCGGTATTGAATGGCGCTGCAATTTCTGGTTTTTTTGCTGATCGGAGGATGCTGGTTCCGATGGCGCTGGTGGCTTCGCGAAACGACGTCGGGACGGACCTCCACGAAACTTGGCCGCGACTTCCAGTTTTTCTGGAGGTAGTCGTCGGCGAGTTTCCGGCGTCAAGTGGCGGAACTTCGTGCTGGCGTCTACTGTTCGGACGTCGACACACGCGATGGTACCGTCGGTGTGGCCAGGCGACGAGCAGAAGTCGCTGATTCGTAAATGGCAGCGGCTGTAGAGAATTTCGCCGCCGCCTGGGGCTGTATTCCGGCGGCTGTGTACGGTGCCAGCAGCTAGGCTTGGAGGTAGAGGACCGGTGTTCATGGGAGGAGAGGTTGAAGACCGGTGTTCGCGTTGGCTGGCGGTGGCATGCTGGTTGCAGATTGCACAACCACGGGTGTCTAGAGAAATTCCTCTTGATCTCGATTTTTCCTCCTTTATTTTTTTATACAGAGAGGAAAATGGCCATCGGGTGGCTTGAGAAAATTTCGCCAACAAGCCTTAGTTGTTTTCGCTGTGTTCTTCGTTTTTGGGCCTCTCACCATGGTGATTTGAAAACTTTGGATTGATGATGGAATCAATGAATGAGGGGAAAAACGAATTTCCCTTTATTTGGATTCGAGAGCATCGCATTGAGTATATCTCGAATCTCTCAATGAAAGCACCAATTTGTGGGAGCAAATTTCCTCCCACGGGAATATTCGCTTAAAGATTCCTTCGTCTTCTCCGCCTCTCTTTCTCCCTGCAAAACGAATAACAATAAGAGGACCACACCCGAGGGGTGTTGGCCAAAGGCCCTCCGATGCCTAAGTCAGTTCAATCGATCTGAAGAGAAACGATAGCTAAAATAGGGTACGGAGTTATATGTGTTCATGAGGTAAACCGGGCGGCCGGAGCCTTATGTAAAAGAGGGAGAGAAAGGAGGTGGCTAGGGTTTCTGAGAGATAATTTCTGCAAAGTTTCAGTAGGAGTTTAGACGTACCTCAACCCTTGTATGTGGCCATCCTTTTATAGAGGTCTCGGGAGCTAGGATTTCAGAGGAATAATTCCGTAGATGGAAGGGATTATTCCTCCCCAATTTGGCGAGATTTGACTAATTAGGGATTTGATTTATTAGGGATATAAATCAAATCCCTATTTGAGGTAATCAAATCAATACCTAATTTAATTAGGTAACTCCTCCTTTAATTGAGAATATTCGTAGGAATCAAATCAATCCTTAAACATAATTAGGTAAAATTCTATTTAATTGGGTAACCCCCAATTAAATTGAATAATTCCCAATTAGGTCAAATAATCCCCAAATGGTAGGAATTATTTGACCTAGGGTTATGAATTAATTCGGTTCCCACAATGATTACTGAAGAGAAGCAGATAAACATGTAATACGAGACAGAAGAGATGGAAGCTTGTAGAGACCGTTCTTACATAGGCCCTGAAAGAGGAGAGAACCATTAGAGCAATCAAAAATATAAAAGTGTTGAGAATCAAAGGCACACAAAACATTATTATCACGACAGAGTTGTGCAATAGACAGAAGATTTTTACTCATGGAAGGAATCGCATAAACATTGTTTAATTGGAAAGAGTTGGAGCCAATGGAGAGTGACATGTTACCCGTATATGAAATAGGCATCTGATCTCCATTGCCAAGGTGAACTGTATCATGACCATTGTATGGGAGGCGTTGTTGGAGAAGGCTTGGATTCCCAATCATGTGAGTGCTGGCACCTGTGTCAGGATACCAAGAAGGGTCATGCAGAGAAGGAGTGGTATAAATGGGAGCAGGTGAAGGAGTGGTCTGCGGCTGTCCTGCAATCTATAATCCAGCGAATGCAGTGTGCAAGGAGTTGGGTACATGTGGACGGGAAAACTGAGAGAGCATAGGACATGTCGGAGCAAAATGACTTGAGCCATGGCAGAGCTGACAAGAGGCAGTAGGTGCTATACCCAAAACACCAGGAGCCGAGGAACAAGAACCAGAGTTGTTTCGACGACCATTATTCCTGTGGTTCCAATTACTGTGCCTGTTATTGTTTTGTGAACCAGAATTTGAGAAGGAAGGCCGGGAGGCACCCTGGGAGGCAAGCAAGGCAACCGGCTGAGAGGAAATGGTAGGTCGGCGGTGGGACTCTTGAGTCAGAAGACTAGATCGTAGAGCACTGAAATCAGGAAGAGTATATAGGCTCTCAAGAGCTGTCACCAACATCTCGTACTCATCACCAAGGCCTCGGAGAACAGCATTAACCAAGTCTGTATTAAAGACTGGTTCTCCTATGGAAGCTAGCTGGTCAGAAATCGATTTGGCCTCCTGAAGATAATCTGAGACAGATCTAGTCCCACGAGAAATCTCATTAAGACGACGCCGAAGATGAGAGGAGTTGGCAGTTGACTTCTGAGTGAAGTATTTGGAGATAAGAGACCACATGGAGGCAGAGGTTTTGCAGCCAACTATAGAAGCAAGAATGGGTTCTGACAAAGTAGCAGATAGTGTACTGACAAGAGTCTTGTCTGTACGAACCCAATGATTATAATCGGTTGAAGAGGTGGCTGGACATAGATGAGTGCCATCAACATATTTGAATAAATCTTGTCCAATAAGGAAGGCTTCAACCTGATGATACCACAAAAGATAGTTATCATCATTAAGCTTCACCGTCACAAGGTGGGTGATGTTGGGGAGAGAATATGTGGCCATGGCAGCAACGGTTGAAGAGGCAATAGCGGAAGAACTCATCTTAGAGACAGAGGAAGGGGGGGTGCTGTGATTGTGGTGGTTGGAATTTGAGGCGACAAATCTAGAATGGTTGGGCAGCGATGGAGCGAGGCCGTTTAGGTGTTGTGCGACAAGCTTGAGAAGAAGAAAGAAGAATGGCGCTGATCCCAGAGAAGAGAAGAGAGAAAATAGAGACCCAAAACCCTAGGAAAGAATTTTCTTTGATACCATGTAAGTTTGTAAAATCTGAATTATTATTCTTCTCACTATTGGAGGAAAATATATATATACAGCAAGCTAACATTATAACAGGAAATATATATATAAAGGAATTCCTAGTCTATAGGGATTGACAATTAATATAGTTGACTGGAGAGATATAAACAGTATATACATCAATTAGCTATAAATCAGGGATGCTGTCTAACAATAGATAAAAGCAGCAATATAGTAGACTGCTACTCTTTTATTCATGTAGTAGTAGTGAGTAAGTAGTTACTTCATTCCTAGCTATTTGCGCAAATCCTTGAAATAGGCAGCTAAAGCTCTCCCTGGAGATTGCATAATCTCTTCCTGGTGCTTTCATATTCCCTGCTGCATTGCCTCCACCACTACCACCACCACTTGCTGTTACATTGGACGACTTACCCCCGCCAGCATTTTGATTTCCAACCTGGCTATTGCTATTACTATTAGAGCCTTTGCTTCCTCCCATATTTGCAATCCGAAGTGTTTTTCGGGTTGTTTTTTTTTTCTTGGTGAGATAAGACAATCCAAAGTGCAAATTACTCGGTTCTGTCTCTGTGGCTTTGTTGGAGGGGTGCATGGCAATATATACACACAGATTGTAGTGCATCAGTTTGATTCTAAGAATTAAAAGAGTCAAAAGTGGAAATTAATAGAAGAAGCATTGGAACTGCCAGAATAATATTGACTGTGAGTTTTCCAATTACCGTGATGGGATTGGGATTCGAATACGTGAACCTTTGGATGAAGATTATACATTGGAATATGGTGTTTCCAATCCAATCCAATCCAAGTATGTGGTTTCTGAATGCTAATTAAGAAGAAAAGGATGGTATTGAAGTCAATGCATTTCCCAACAATTGTACAATAAACAAAGCTTGAACGTCATCGAAGCTCTGCTAATTCAACCCGAAAAACTCCATTGGAATATGAAAACAGTAAGACAGTCAAGAACTCAATCATTAGCTTGTTCTAAGTGGCAGAAACTTGTTATCTTTTTTTCATTTCGTTTTGATGCAGATGAGTATGGTTATATTCCCCCGTTGGTACTCTGTTAAGGAAAGCTAATCTGGGGACAAGACTCGCAACTTTTTAAATCAGGGAAAAAATAAAAATATAAAAAGGGCCCCCGTATAGCCGCCCAGCTATACCTTTTATGTCGAATATTTCTAAAGAGTATAGCCGCGCGGCTGTACTATTTGTTTAAAAATAAAATAAAAAGGAGTTGCTAAAGCTACTAACAATAACGCAGGCGCTTTCCTACGCTTCTGAGTAGGACCTCGAACTTGTGTGGTGGAATTGCTCTGTCAATGGTTCTACAACGCTACTCCTTCACCCTTTCCCCGGGCTATGTCCACTTGCCCTTTCAGCAAGTAACAAATGGCCCACTCCGTGGAGTTCAGGTCATGCTACATTCACTTTGATGTTACAACCGCAAGGACAAGAACACCCCTTAAATCTTGCACTTGGTAAGTATCCAGAAACCAGACATTAATCATAATAAAGCCTTTGGTTATGAAGTGAAATTGATAAAGTCAATTATCATATATCAACTTTGGTTATGAAGCTATTGTTGTGTTATGTTTGGCAGCATTTTAAAATAATCCAATAGTTTATTTCTTTTTGTTTGGCTTGGTAGAAAGAAACTTAAAGCTTGCAATTGTAAGCATCGTTCCAGAAAAAGGCAACGAGGTAAGGATGAAAAACAATTGTTTATGTTAGAAGATGCCAATAGAATATGAAAGTGATCATTTAACTGCTGCATTAGAAAATACTAAAAATAAACTGGCCATCCATTTTGAGACCCTTTTTGTCATTGGTGACGAACCCGGGAGATAATTCCAACATGAAGTCACAACCATGATGTATCAAAAGTCGACAAATGACCAGATGATTAAAAACTGGTTTTTTCTTAACTTCTTCTAAACAATCAGGAGCATGATAAGCTTTAAAAACTCACTAGGTTCAGAGAAAGAGATAGAGATAGCCAAAGAGAAAAACAATACCAAAAAAATGATTAGTTTGGGAGGCCTAATAATCATTCTTTCAAGCTTTCTGTGTCTGCTCCTTGTCTTAGCTTTCATCAAGATCCTTCACAAACTATGGTGGACTCCGATTCGCATACAGAAGCTGATGGCTTTGCAGGGGATCAAAGGCCCTTCTTACAGATTCATCCATGGAAACACCAAAGAAATCTCCAGCATGAAAAAGGAAGTCATGAGCAGGCCCCAAATTTTATCACACGACATACTTTCTGTAGTTCAACCTCACATTCACTCGTGGACCAAGATATATGGTAACTGACAAACAAGCCATCTCAATTAGTTAACTATTGTATTTAAATCTTATTTCTATCTAAACAAGATCACTTTTGGTCATTTTTCCATGCAATTACAGGTAAGAATTATCTTCAATGGCATGGTTCTCAGGCTCAGTTGGTCATTACAGAACCTGAGTTGTGCAAAGAGATACTGAATAACAAAGGCAGAGCTTATCCGAAAAGAGAGCCCCCAAACCTTGTGAAGAAGCTAGTGGGAGATGGCCTTGTGGCAACAACCGAAGCTGAAAAATGGGCAAAATTGCGAAAACTGGCCACCCATGCTTTCCATGGAGAGGGTTTAAAAGTAAGTTTTTTTAAGCTACTGGTAATTTGTAGCAAAGAGTATTATAGTAATAGCTTTTTCAACTATATTTAAACACGAAAAGATTAAATTGAAGTCAAAAGTCTGCTAATAGCATAATTGTATTATTGTTTTACTAGAGTATGATTCCAGAAATGGTAGCTAGTGCCGAGACGATGCTAGAAAGGTGGACAGTTTACGAAGGAAAAGAGATTGAGGTTTATGAAGAGTTTAGATTGTTCACGTCGGAAGTGATTTCCAGAACAGCATTTGGCAGCAGCTATGTAGAAGGACAGAACATATTTGAGATGTTGATGAAGTTAGGATTCCTAATAGTAAAAAATTTTCTCAAAGTCAGGGTTCCTGGAATCAGGTAACATAGTACTTTTAATACTCCAATTGAAGAGAACAGGAAGTAAAAAAAATTTGGAGAGTTACTTCTGTAATCTCAGTTTTAGTCTTTCATTCAATGTTGCAGTAAGTTTCTCAAAACCAGTGATGAGATTGAATCGGACAAACTTGAGAAAGGAATTCATGCCTCCATAATAGAGATGGCCAAGAAAAGAGAAAAGAAGACAACGGCTGGAGAAAAGGAGAGCTTTGGGAGTGATTTTCTTGGATTACTTTTGAAGGCTAATCATGAAGCCAATGAGAACCAGAGGATTTCGGTGGATGAGTTAATTGATGAGTGCAAGACATTTTACTTTGCTGGACAAGAAACCACTAATACATTGCTTTCTTGGACTGTCTTTCTCCTGGCACTCCATACGGATTGGCAAGAGGAAGCAAGAAAGGAGGTGCTACAATTATTTGGCGAACAAACTCCAAATCTTGATGGCATTGGCAAACTGAAAACAGTAAGAAATTTGTCTAGGTGGTAGAAATATGTTCTCAATAAAGTTTGAGATCCTGATTCAGTTATCTATTTTTTTCATTTTCATGCAGATGAGTATGATCATCAATGAGGCTCTAAGGTTATATCCCCCTGTTGTTGCGGTTATAAGGAAGGTCGAAAGGGAAGTTAGACTAGGAAAGCTCATTGTTCCTAGTAATCTTGAATTGATTGTCTCAATCGTAGCACTTCACCATGATCCTCAAATCTGGGGACAAGATGTGCAACTTTTCAAACCAGAGAGATTCTCAGAAGGGGTTGCCAAAGCAACCAACAACCATGTAGGCGCATTCATACCCTTTGGACTGGGACCTCGAACTTGTGTGGGCTTGAACTTTGGGACCACTGAAGCGAAGATTGCTTTGTCGATGATTCTACAACGCTATGCCTTCACCCTTTCGCCGGGTTATGTCCACTTGCCCTTACGTTATCTTACAGTCCGGCCACAACATGGAGTGCAGGTAATGCTGCAGTCACTTTGAACTGCCCCAACATGGAGTGCAGCCAAGCTTGCCTTGTACTTTCAACTTTACAAAGCGATTGTTCTCTGTAGTTTGGCAGCATTTTGGATGGTCCAAAAGTTTTCCTGTTTGTGTTTGTTTTTTAGTAGAATGAAATCTTATGATTACTTTTTGATAATAAACATTTTCAGTTTGAATGCATCATCCATATATAGTAGAAGGAGTTTAAATAAATAATGGCAGAAAGAAAGCATAAACACAATACGAAATTAGTAATTAATCCCAAAACCAAGAAGAGGGTACTTTGATTAACATAGATAGAGACATTACATAAAGATAGATAAATAGATAGATTAACAAAAGCAGCAATATCGTAGACTACTACTCTTTTATTCATATAGTAGTAGTGAGTAAGTAGTTACTTCATTCCTAGCTATTTGCGCAAATCCTTGAAATAGGCAGCTGGGTTGCTCTCATAGCTCTCCCTGGAGATTGCATATTCTCTTCCAGGTGCTTTCATGTTCCCTGCTGCATTGCCTCCACCACCACCGCCACTTGCTGATACATTGGACGACTTACCCCCACCAGCATTTTGATTTCCAACCTGGCTATTGCTATTACTATTATAGCCTTTGCTTCCTCCCATCTTTGCAATCCAAAGTGTTTTTCTGGTTTCTTTTTTTCTTAGTGAGATAAGATAATCCAAAGTACAAATTCCTCAGTTGGTTCTGTGGCTTTGTTGGAGGGGTGCATGGCTATATATACACACAGATTCAGATTGTAGTGCATCAGATTCTATTGACTGTTTGTTCATCGAACTTGAGTTTTCCAATTACTGTGATGGCATAGGATTGGGATTTGAATACTTGAACTTTTGGATGAAGATTATACATTGGAATATGGTGTTTGCAATCCAATCCAAGAATGTGGTTTCTGAATGCTAATTAAGAAGAAAAGGATGGTATTGAAGTCAATGCATTTCCCAACAACAATTGTACAATAAACAAAGCTTGAACTTCAACCTGCAATACTCCATTAGAATTTGTTTAGCTGACCTTGTTATGCTTTGCTCAAATATCAGATGCCTCAACCAGAAAAAAAAAATCTACATGGACGTCTGAGCTTTCTAGACACTCCATCCAGTCACATCCGTTACTATTAGTGAGGAACCAAAATAATTAAATTTCATTTACTAGTTACAACATGGCATGCTTGCTGTGAGCATGACATTTTAATATATTGGAGCACATAGATTTGACAGTTGGCAGTTGACAGTTCCTGAAAAGCACCATTACAATGTATGACCATGAGAGTGGACAGACGATTTTACATGGTATAGTTGGAAGTATAGAGATTGGGCATCTTATTCAAATGCCTCATAATCTTCTCAGCCATCTGCCTGGTATTTCCAGCTCCATGATGAAAAGCACTTACCAGTATGGCAGGCAACACCCTGTCGTTTGATATATCTGAAGCAGACTTATCCCCACCTTTGTTCAAGAACTTTTCGATCACCCAAAATGACTTCTGCCACAGCCCCTCTTCCCTGTGCTGTTTCACCACATCCAAAACATGTTGCACAGCATTTGCCTCACTCAGCATGCTCACACTCTTGTCCACATCAACTTTGTCATCCAACAAAGTGCATATAGTTGACAATGCAGCTTCCACAACCTCTGCATTCTCATTTCCCAGACAAACCAATAGCCTCTCAACTGCCTTTGCATCAACTATGCAGAAGGTGTTTTGTGAAGAACAGACCCCTCCGTGAACCGGGCACAGTGGTATTTTCCTCCTCCTTGATGATGAGCCACAGAATAGATACTTGGACAGGTAGAACAACTTCTTTCTCTTGATTTGTGGTGGTTTGGATAATCTTATTGACTCTGTAGAAAGATTCTCCAACCCAATTGCTGATAACCTCTGAACTTCATCACTTGATGGTTGTATGAGTAGTTCTGTGAATACTGCCGTAAAATTGTGTGTTCTTGCTGAAAACAGTATTTGGGGTTCATATAATGTTGTTGTGAATCTGACTAGAATGCCTACTAAACCTTCTAAGTAAGTGCTTTCAAACCTGCTCGATCTTGTTCCTCTTTTTTGAATTTGACTGATTGCTTCTAGGATTGTAGGCACTGTATTATTGTATAGAAGAGCTAGGTTGAGCGTCAGGTTTTGATGGGGAAGTTGAGCTAGAAATTTTGCTGAAACTGCCTGCTTCTTGGTGATGAGGGTTGTATCAGTTGGGCTCTGGACAAGATTCTCAGGCTGTCCTCTGGTTTTGCAGAGTCTTTCTGCTAGCACATTGCCCATAAGGGGTGAAAGAACAGTTAGTAGCGTGGTTGCGGCAATGGCAAGTTCTTCATGTGGGTTATTGATGAATTCAATGAGGGTGTAGCTTGCTTCAGTTTCTTTTACCAGTGAGACAATGGTGGCTGCACATCTGGGGATCTTAGCAATAAACAAAAGAATTCTGATGAGGTTGTTGTTTAGTTCATCTGAGTTTGAGTTCTTGAGCATGTACATGATGTTACACACCACATAATCTGAAGTCATGGTGTGACCGTGAGAATTAACCTGGAGGTTCTCAAGCTCAATCCCAGCATCAAGTATGTTTGCAAGGATTGCAACTGCTTCATTTTTTGAGTTCATTGGCTCATTTTGAATATTTCGAATGAACATCTCTTCAACCATGATTTGTACAATTCCAGCTTCTTTAAGTATTTTTCCATTTGGCTGGTATGATGAGAGTTGTGCTAGAGCTTTGAATGCCGCCCTTCGGGTCAGGGTATTTCCCCTATGTACCATTTTGATGAGAGCAGGAGAGGCCCTCTCAGCAACATAAGTTGTGCTGTCATGTCCAAGAACAATTTCCCCAAGGTAACTTGCCATTTCCATCATCATCTCTTCACAACCTGTTATTTCAGAAAGAAAAAAAAATTATAAGATAACATTTGAGATTTTCAACAACTAAATTATCATGTCATTTAATCTGAACTTGCAAAATGGTCACAATGGTAAAATTAATGGTCCAAAAAGTTTGAGTTTCTTTGTTATTTATGCTTGGCTGGAACTGTGGAGTTGTGGAAATTACCTTCAGTAAGATTCTTTAGGAGGGGTTCCAGGAGTCCATTTTCTGCCATGTTTTTTATGTTATTTGGCGAATGCTCTAAATTCCTTAAGATTTCATTTGCTTTTTCTGAAGCGAAGGCATCAATAGACCGTCTATATTTAATCCTGATCAACATAAGGATTGCTCCAGTGACTGATCCAATTCTCTCACATAATGATTGTGATCTTGAAAGCTCAAGCAAGTATAGCAATGATGCATGCCTTAGGGACTGGTGACTACTAGAAAGCATCTTGATTATAGTTGCAATATTCGTTGTTTGCGCAATCATTTCCTGCACAAGAAACCACTCTGTCAAAGTTGGAGCAAAAAAGTTTTCATTCTAGTCAATCTACTGGTTTGGTTAGTGCATGTTTTAGTAAATCATAGTACTTTTCATAATTGGTTGTTTCTCATTAGAAATGAGGAAATTGAAATTTGACCTTGCTGTCGTTATCATCCTCCACCAGTTGCCTCAAAAGTTCCAGCACTGCGCATCTAACATCTTTGTCTTTGTACTCCAGACACTGAACAAGCAATGGCAATATTCCAACACTCCGAACTTGCACCTTACTGTAAGGGTTCCTTTGGCAGATACTTTGCACGTCCTTTACTGCTTCAAGTACCATATTCTCTGAACTAGCCAAGGACAATGCTGCACGCGCAACCTTAATCCTTGCTGCCTGATTCCTTTCCTTCCACTCCTCTAATGTGGATTTCAGAGCTATGTTGGCATTGAAAGATTTACTCATCAACTTTTGTCCAGTGATTGGGCAGAAAATTTCTTCCGAGTCTTTGAACTTCTCAAACCACTCAACAATTGCTTTCCTCTCATAGGTCACTCCGCTTCTTATGGTTACTGGGTCATCCATGATCTTCTTTGTCAGTGGGCAGAAGAAAGTCTCATACAGAGGCTCCATGTACTCACCCACCTGTGGAAATGTTGTTAATGATCCACTCATGCTCCCATGTTTTCCTTTGCTGACCCAACTTGTGCTTTTAAGGATTTCAATCAGCTGAGGATTCTCCGTGGAAACCTCAAAATCTATAGGGTAGAGATCTGTTTCTTCTTTTGGTGTTTGTTTTTCCTTTGGTTGCTCTTCCAAGGACAGCATCTTTGTATCTTGTTCATTGGCCTCAGATGCTTGAGCTTCAAAATGAGCATTCTGCATCTCCTTTGAAAGCGGCCGCACTGCAACTTCTGCATATTGTTGGTCTCCAAATGTGGAGGGCGGTATCAAGCTCAGGCACTCTCCTATGTGCTTAATGACCTCCTCCAGCTGTGCTATAATGATTCTCAGTTCAGGATATGAAAATGGTTGGATGCCTATTTGGCATCTCTCCACAAGATCTTTGGCCAGATTAACACTTTTGGAAATAGACTGCAGAATTTCCATTGCATTTTCTGGGCAGGTGTCAGTCATCTTCAACTCCATTATGGCCATAGAAGCCCGATAGAGGTAGCACGCAATCTCAATGAAACTTTCGTGTTCCACCTTGATGCTTACTACCAATTCTGTGATTTCTGAAATGGATGCCAATATTGAATCTGCAAGACTCTCAACTGGACTTGTATCTTCCTTGAGCTGAAGAAAAGAATGAGACAGATTAGTCTTTTACCACACTCATGAATCTATGAAGTAAAGGAATCTATTTTTCTATAGAAAAAGATTCCTTGGTTTCCATCCTTAAGATACTCCCACAAAATAAAGGTAGTGATACAGATTTTCTGCCACCAAGAAAGTTAGTGAGTTAATCAAGGTTATTCAGTTTAATATTTTCTTGTTTTTGTTTTTGTACTACTTATACCTGGTGACGGAGATATCAGCTAGCATGCTTGTATCATTCTAACGTTACCTGGGAAACTAATTCGTAAACGGTAGATCTTTACCACTATGTAGATAGACGTATGAAAGCTTCCCAGAGCCTTGATTTTCATTTCTCAAACACATAAGAATTGTAAAAAGCTAAAAAGAATATGAAGGCTCCTACCGGCATCCAGTTGTAGTTGGTGTGCACTATATAGCCTCGCTGTTGTGAACCTCAACCACAAAACCAGAGTGCTAAGCAGAAGACTTGGCAAAGATGAAACTTTCAATTACCAGTCACTGATAGCTCTTTGAATATTTGTGTGATCTCACTGATAGTAATTTTTATTTAGTTAGATGCCTTTTGTTGTTGCTAGACTCAAGAGCAGGTACAAAAGACTTGGTCAGCTTGCAATCACTTCTGGTTTGGTTGGAAGTCTCTCTCTGATGAATTACTACCACACAGAAGAAAGCCTCTGATACTGGTCAGTGTTACGTGTAGTCATTCTTCTTCTATTTTAATTACTTCCTATAGGATTGACTAAGTAGTTTCTTCAAGATAACGCATTTGTTTTATTTATAATCAAGGTTTGTAATTACTTTAACAAGGTAGACTCTTTCTTTTTGCCATATATTAGAACCACGCTGAGTTGATGTGATGCAATGCAAGGTAAGCACGTGTTTGACGTTACAAAGAATCTGGAGGCATGAAAGCTTATGCACAACTATGTGAAATAACTAAACTAGCCCTTACATCTGATCCACTCTGATGCATGGGGAGATGGATTGAACTTAGTACATGAGGATAGACACACTATCTTCACCAACTGGCCTAATTCATATTTGTGAAACGCATAAGTTTTTTTTTTTTTTTTTTTGTTCAAAGTGAAATTCATTAGATAAGAAAATTATGGTAGATAGCCCAATGATATAGGATCACAAACACAATAACCAATACACTTAGAGGGAGAAAACTCATCATCCACTCAAACTTCTACACGTGGCATATACTTGTTCGCCCCACAGCCACCACCCTTAAACACGTGACATATACAATTGGCTGAATTAGAAGCTTTAATGTGCTAAAGATTAAAAGCACAATTATTACTAGACGACAAATCGCTGTCTACCCAGATAGCTTGCCACCATTTTATTGGATAAGGATGCCGGATCCTGGATGCCAATGGCGGACTCAGGAATTTTTATAAGTGTAGGCTAAATATATATTTTTTTTATAGATGAGATATATTATAAGCCTTTTTTTTTCTCTTGAAACAAAAATGTAAATAAAATTTTATAAATCAAACATGGCCACATTACAAGTAAATATAACATAAAGAAGTACAAAATATAAATAAATACCAATCAAATACATTGCCCAACTTAAAAAAATCATATATGCTAATTAATAATTCAAGTTGCAAAAATAAAATATATATCAATAGTCTCCAAAAGTTTTCACCCTAACCCTAAATCATAAAAACTCAACAACAACAATTAAAATTGGAAATTGAATATATATAAAATAAAAAAACTTACCAAGATTGAAGAACCTACTGAAGATAGGTTGGTAAATTTTTTAGAGGAGGAGAGCTATTTCCTCTTGGCTCTCAAGATTCAAATATGGCGTTTTAGGTGGCTAGAAGAAATTTTTTTATGTTTGCTCTCTGTGGGTGTAGCCACTGGCGAATCCAAAAAAAATTTAGCGGATGTGCAATATTGACTAAGTATGAAAAATGGTTTTTTGGAATACTCATTTTCTCAAGATAATTTTTGGCGGCTTTTATTCCTTACACATCAAATAAGAAAATTTGATTTTATGGGATTTTAATATGAAGTATATATTGACTTAATGAAAGTAAAAGGACAAAGACATTTACTTACAATGGACAATTTGAAGCACTTACAATGATTTTTCCGGCGAATTTATATAGGTTTGAATTGATGTTATTATTTCCTATATGCTTTAGAACTTGGCCAAGCAACCAGTCTACTCAACCACCATCGTCTTCGTGTTTGCTTCTTTCTCTATTCTTGGGTTGGTCAAGGCATCGTCTTGTGATGCGTTGACCAAAAAAGCAAACTTACCATTTGTCCTGTTACGTGTGCTTTTCAAGATAAAGCAAACTACTCAAACAAAGCGGCTACGAATTTCCTCATGAAAGTGAAAGCAAGAGAAGAAGAGAAACTCTCACTCACCGTAAACCAGCAAGAAAAGAAAACAATGACCACTGACAGCAAGCAACCCAAGAACCCAAGAAAATGCAAGCAACCCATTAACGAGGAATCTCCACTGCTGCCAAATCAGAGGGGCTGCGATGAGCAGGCAGTGCAGGAATTCAATGGGGCATCTTTTGCTGGTGCAGTGTTTAATCTGTCAACGACCATTATTGGTGCTGGGATTATGGCGTTGCCTGCCACCATGAAAGTGCTGGGTCTTGGCGTTGGGATTGGTATGATCATTTTTGTTGCGATTTTGACAGAAGCCTCTGTGGAGATGTTGTTGAGGTTCAGCAAAGTGGGAAAGGTTGTGTCTTTTGGAGGGGTTATGGGGGATGCCTTTGGAAAAGCTGGGAAGGTTGTGTTTCAGTTGTGTATCTTGGTGAACAATCTTGGAACGCTCATTGTCTACATGATCATCATTGGTAAATAATTTTGTTTCATTTCTAGTCCTAATTTTTGGGTGTGAATTTTAATTGGGTTCCATCCATAATATGATTTTTCCTAATTATCAGTCTTCATACAGTATAATATTACTTCCCCAATAGTAAATCAGGTGTGCAAAGCTCTGACTTAATTGGTGCATACAAGAAGCATTCAAATTGTATGATACTGCACTTCAATTTCAACCAATTATGATGTCTGAAGTGTTGTAATTAGGTTTCTATAATTGATGCGCTGGTTGAAATCAAAAGATGCTGGCACATGTATTTCTTTCAATTTGATTACAAGTACATGTGTAATAATTCTCGTTGTTTTACTTTCAATGTGACTTAGGTGATGTGCTGTCTGGAACTTCTTCAACTGGAGTTCACCATGCTGGAGTATTGGAAGGGTGGTTTGGTGAACACTGGTGGAACGGGCGTACCTTCGTGCTGCTTGTCACAACCATTTTTGTATTTGCTCCATTGGCATCCTTAAAGAGAATAGGTACATAAAGACTGTTTCTTTGTAATACGGAATGCAGAAAAAAGACTAATCCTTGTGATTAAATAATCCACACATTGGTTTCTCCAGGAGTTGTAGTCTTCAATGGCATAAGAACTTGTCCACAATTACAATTCTATCATGGAAGTTTTGCTTTAGCAGTTAAATACTGTATGTGTCATTGGTCTTCACCAACCAATTTATTTTATGGATCAAGCATGTCTGTAACTTGTGCCTTTTTGTGATTGCAGATTCATTGAGACATACATCTGCTTTAGCAGTTGCGCTGGCAGTTGTTTTTCTAGTTATTACTGCAGGAATCGTAGTTATTAAATTCTTTTATGAAGGTATTTCCATGCCCAGGTTCCTTCCTAATGTGTCTGATATTGCATCAGTATGGAATCTCTTCACGGTTGTTCCTGTTCTTGTGACAGCCTTCATCTGCCACTTCAACGGTATGCTAGCTGATCAACATGATATGCAGCTTTTATTTCAAAGTGAAAAAGCATAACCATTAACGAGAATTTTCTTCTCCTGCAGTGCATACAATCGACAATGAGCTTGAGGACTCTTCCTTGATTCAACCAATTGTGCAGACATCATTGGCTTTGTGCTCTTCCGTCTACATACTGACCAGCCTTTTCGGGTTCCTCCTATTTGGGGACTCAACTCTTGATGATGTGCTAGCCAACTTTGACACCAACCTTGGCATCCCTTATAGCTATTTGCTCAATGATATTGTTCGCATCAGCTATGCCCTGCACCTCATGCTTGTTTTTCCTGTTATCTTCTATCCACTGCGGCTCAACTTGGATGACCTCGTCTTTCCCTCATCTAGGCCTCTGGTTTCAGATAATTGTAGGTTTGCATTAAGCACCATTGGGCTCATTTCTGTTGTCTTCGTGGGTGCAAATTTTATACCCAGCATCTGGGATGTCTTCCAGTTTTCTGGAGCTACTGCTACAGTTTGCATTGGGTTCATCTTTCCTGCTGCCATTGCTCTAAGGTGAGTTTTGTGGCATACAATTGTTTTCATTCCATTTTCATTTTGGATTTATCTTTCCTGTTGCCAGTTTCATTTTTGTGTTCTGGCGAAGAAAGCGCTTACATTCGAATTATCTCTCTGAAATGCGGGATTAGTGATTGATGAATGTGCTTAAAAGGTTACATAACATCGTCAATTCATTCTGAGGAAAAGCTGAGTTGTGCTCGAGTTGGTTTAGATGCATATAAATTCAAAAAAAGCTGTCATCAATTTCAATTTGGTTACAAAGCTAAATCAGATATCTGAATATCCTACTTCTCATTCCATGATTTGGTTTCAAATTTCTGTGATGCAGAGATCGACATCGAATAGCAACAAGAAAGGACAAGATTTTATCTGTTTTCATGATTGGTCTTGCCGTGTTCTCAAATGCGATAGCAATATACAGTGATGCCACTGCCCTGTTAAAACAGAAGGTGCCCCCTCGTGCATGATTTCACGTTGTTCCACACATTAGTTGAACAACCTGTACGTATACTGCATGCCATAGCCATTTGAAATCCAGAAAAACATTGATGTTTTCTGGGGAGAAAAACATATTTAGGAGATAATAAGGTGAAAGAACTATGTACTATTCGTCTCTGGACATGCAGCCACCGGCTCCATGCGTATTGGAAATTTCTAATGCAATACCTCATTTCTTAATTCTTCCAGGGCCCTAGAAGCAAGCTTCCCTCTAATCTTCCTTGATGCACACAGGAGGAGATTTTACTTGAATTTGCTCGTCTGTTTTAATTATTGGGCAGATTTTGTTTATTTATATAAACTGATTCATAGGAAAGCCTTTGAAATTATGGTGTCAAGGAAGCCGATACACTTACGAATACAACAAAGCCATAAAAACGGTATTGCATTCCAAGTTCAACCTCCTGTAATTTTCACATTAAAATCTAATGAATTTGCTTCAAAATCGAGTAAAGAATAAAAAGGGCAAAAATCCAGTACAATAACTTATTCTCTACCTTTGAAATGAATCAACGGAACAAAATATACAAACAGAACTTGACAACAATTATGTTGACCTTTTATGCAAGCCACTAATAAACATACACCCACCCATATCTATGGCACTCGTCATCTACGAAGAGTTAAGACCTCCACAATATTCATCTACCATCCATTGCCCATTTGTTTGAATCAACTCACCAAGTGTTTTTCATGCTCTTGAAGCTTTAATTTGCTCTGATTTACATGTGGCTGTTCGTTTCTCAAATGCTGCATGTTGACCATCTTGTTTCCCCAATCCTTTTAAAATAGTGGGTGCAGAAGACAGCCAAGCCCTCTGGGATATCTCCAGCTAATTCTTGAAGATAGCTTGTCTCGACATATGTACAAGAGTACGGACAGCAAATGGACAGCAGCAGTCAAATCAAGATTTTTTCCACAAGAATTGTTCTCCTTTGACATCACGCAGGGAACTTGTCTTGACAATCTCATACAAATTAAATTGGACCACCTTGTGATTGAATGATATAAGGAACTAAAACAAGCAAAAAGGGCACTGCTGCCTAACAATCATCTGGCTCAGACTAGTTGAAGAAATAGGGAGATTCAAGAACATCTCTGAGATCGAAGTCTCCGCGATCTGGTAAGGGGGGGAAAGTCAAGGTGGGGAAAGACTGTTGAAAGCCTTCCAACAACTGTAAACATAAAAGTACAAATTAAATAGGCAACATAACATGGGAAGAGCATATTTCAATTTCATAAGTTACAGAAAATTGGGATCACAGTACGAAATGCAATTTAAAAAGCTGGAAATATTTTTCTTTTAATAGCCCATGAATTATTAAAAAGTAAAAACTTTTGTGATGACAAGCAAAGGAGTGTGCTTCGAAATCCCCTTTATTTTTTAATTATCATGTGAAGGATTATTTCTAATCTAATGTCACCATTTGTTACATTTTTTTGTCGTTACTAATTTTATAGAAAATAAATTCTAACAAGGGGAACTGTTGAATCATAATCTCACAAGTGACAGAGCAGCCTATCTGTTACTAAACAAGGATAGCCACTCACACCAAGTAAAGATACTCACATTCTCCAGTATCGGTGCCTCGTAGAGTTCAACAAACTTCTCCCTTAGTATCCTATTCATTTCGTCAATATCACATGCATGCGTCCAATATGAATCATGCACTCCTGTATCATTAGCAGTTATAGGGAAACCTCCAAACATGTGAACGGCTACTAGCCTATACAAGAGAGAAAACAAATAGCAAATAAGAATACAGTAGAAACCTGCAAAGTTTAAGCCTGCCTTTTTGCAGGCAACAGCAGTCATCATCATGTGGGAACCATCAAGGGAGTGAACAAAATTCGGGGGAAAGGCTGTCCTCTGCCGTTTAACCATGACCTTGTCAGTTTCTCTTTGTAATGTCAACACCTGAAGGGAAGTCTTAATCTGCATTCAATTCCAAGTGGTATCTTAGTTACATACTGGCCTTAAATGTTTTTAAGGTACTTTTGTAATTAAGTAAAATATATGGCCACATTTGAAGTTCTAAGAAGTTGTTTAAAATATTACAAGATGCCGTCCTAATTGCCGGTATGGTTGTACAACAGGAAGTCCAAGGGGAGTGATCCACCGAACTGGTTGATTCTCTGAAGCTATCACCTATTTATGTTCAAATATGACTGTCAGAACTAGTATAAGAACAACACAGAATCAGTTCATACTTTAAAGAATTGATGTCTTAAAAAGATATAGTCAAAAGAAGAATGAAGTATGAAATTTCAGACTTGTGCTCAGAGGTGCAGGTGCTAGAAAGCAAGTAACTTAAAACCAACAGGTCCAATACTAATATCATTAATCAAACATAGAATCCGAATCTGTACCTTGTGCATGTGCTCAGCTTTCAAGTCATTAACAGTTACACGCCATTCACACATAACTATGAGGTACAAACAGACCACAAAGTAGATGAAACATACCTTTGCACATTCACCAAGCCAACTCATAATACTTCTTGCAGCTTCAAACATCTCTCCTAAGGCAGTCAAGGTGGTCTGCTCACACAGTAAAAAAATAAGTACAGACACATAGACATTGGACACATAAGCACACTATAGTTTCTTTCACTAACCCTTGCAGCATAGCAAGCTGCGGCAAACAGCGCCGTGTCATCAGCTATGGAACCACGCTCCTTTAATCGCCTCTTAATTTGTTCGCGTGCACCAACGTAAGTAACACCATATACAGACGTCATAACTGTCTGCTTCACCAATTTACGATCCACCTAAAATTTCCAATCACCAAAGCCAAGCATTAGAAACATCATATTAAGCAGCAATGAAGAAACAGAAATGAAGAAAATTACTCAAAATCTTAATACTTTGGCAAGCACAATTAACGATATTAACCTGATTAATTAAAAGCCTAGCATGCAATGCATTTGGATTAGTGGCAGGATCTTTTTCTGCGTCGTTGCGCATTATATCGAGTACTCTGCATAGCCACAAAAAATTTCATCAGACAAATTAACAAGAATGATGTCACTTATCAGCGGTATTTCTAGGGAAAACAACAAATTTCAATCTTCTTTTTAAAACAAATATTCTTAGGGAATGAATTAGGCTGCTGACTCCTCTAAGTTTTCTACATCCAATTCATATTATTGCAAAAGATGCAAATGCTTATATGCCATGCTAAAATGAATTTTTGCTCACAAACTCAACTCGGAGAAAGTAACAGTTACCTGGCAGCAATTCCTGAGTAAACATCTGCAGGTTTATCTCCTCCCATGAGATTTACAGAAGCAGCTCCAAGCTAAAAAAGGATTAGCAATTTGATCAACAAACAAAAACTCACACAATCACCAAGATATAAATGAATTGTTCGGTAAAGAATTTCTTTTAGTCGAAGCAATGTGATCAACCACAAAAGCTGTCATTGGGTGCATAAAAGGCTCGGGTTGGAGATCTCATCTGAGTAAGATGAACACGGTGGTGCAAGTGAATGAACTACTATGATCATAGATTTGGAAGAGCTTCACATTAAAACTAAAATATATTGAACTTTTTTCTTAATTTTTAACAATAAAAGGGTTCATTACCTTGTCCCTTCCAAGGGCTGCATAGTGTTGTAAACCATTACATGAGCCATCCTTGCAACACAAAAAGAGAACTGAGATCAATTTTTTGGATAACAGAATCATATGTACCAAATCACTAAATACAAAACATAGCAAAGCATGGGAGATGTCCAATGGTCTCTCAACTTCAATAAAAGTGAAACAGTTGACAAGGCAACAGGACAAATAGAAATCTCAAAATCGTTCTCCACCAATGATATCCATCATAACATTTTATAATGCGTAACCAACCACTATTGATTCTAAAATCTTTTCATTTTAGTACCTGGAAATTCAATCCAAACCAATTAAACCTTTTGGTTACATTTCTTTTTACAGCAGAAGACGGAAGTGATTTCAACTTCCCAGATGATGCAACTGTAACCATGTAGAATTCACAATTTTGGTAGTTTCTTGGTTCGGAATAAAGTAATGAAGTTATAATTGTTTGTAGAATATGATTAGAATATTCTGAGAGATGAATTACCTGGTGGACAGGCATATATGAAATGGTAGTCTCTGGAGAGGGGCTTCTCAATGCTTCACAGAGATTAATGCATGCTGCCAAGCACTGGAAAGGATCCTCTGCACCCAACCACCAGCGCCTTCCTTCAAGAGGTCTGTCTGCGGAATCAAAAATTTCATCTACGTGATTCTCGGTAAAGGCTACTCGATCATCAAAGGAGAGTTTGTCCACACCCCCAGCATATAAATTAGCCAAATGTATCTTCAACCAGCGTAAGCCTGACTTTCCAAGGTGCCGTCCCTCTGAAAACTCCAAGATGCCTCGGCACATATCGGAACCAAGATGGTTTAGATATGGGTGCATGGGGTAAGCACGACCTCGGAAATCGAGGTTGTGCGGGTAGTAGAAGCCCTCCTCATCCTTCATCTTTCGAGATGCCTATTCCGATTCAGTGAAACTTAGTATTAGAGTATCCAATAGCACTGATTATTCAACTTAACAAGAATGATTCTTACAGCAAGTTTAAGTTCTATATCACACCGCTGTGAGTGCCTCTCACTATTCTCCTTCTTTGCAGCTTTAAGTTTCCACTTCCATTTTCTGATTTCTGCCTCATCTTCTGTGTCTGGTTCTTCTGGTAAAGGAACCTTTTTAAAGCAGGAAGAAAAGTGAAGGTGAATCATTTATCGATAAAAACCAAGGTGCTGAATTACATGTTAATTTCAAATTGCAGCAAAACAATAGAATTTCTGTCAAACAAAACCAGTTTCTTTTGCCCAGAAGCACAGGAAAGGTATGCACCACCAAGTATGGGAAAAAAAAAATTGGGTAATGATTTCCACACTCCCTTTTTATCCACTTACACTCCTTTTTTAGTTATAAAATGGAGTGTAAGTGGATAAAATTGGAGTGGGGAAATCACCACTCAAAAAAATTCCAGTTAAACATAACCCACATCTTCACGGTCAACCAAGTCAGCAAGACGGCCTCCGCTAGCCCATATCCTGTCTATCACACCAAGTACCCTTTTGTTTACCCTCCATTTGGTACTTCCAAGAGTATCCAGGGCCTAAAGACAGAGAACAATTAAGAGATTAGAAGAAGCTCCAAAAATTTCAAGTGAAGAACCCTTGCACTGGTGTAAACATTTAAGAGCTGTTTCTGAGGAAACAGAGTTTATGCACAAATACTAAATGCAGGAGAAGATGCAGTGCAGAAACTAAAAGTAACAGATCCTGGGGCTTTCAAACCTCAAAAACAGGTTCTAATTGCTTTCTAGGAGTCCTTTTAACAACTTCACGTTGTTGTTTCGCTCCATGAGTTCGCATTACATAGGATGGTAAGAATAAATATGCTCCTCTGTCATACCTGCCAAAATATACCAACAGGCAATAAGAGTTGGCTAAAACCCCAAAGTGCTTAATTTCGCTAGTTGCTTCAAAACTAAGAAGTCCAGCTAATCTAAATACTTCATACCCGGTCCAATTAATAGGGGGAACCAACATAGGCATATAAGGCATGACCATGTGCCTTGCCTGCATGGACAGAACATAAATTAGTACAGTTGCTACTCAGGTATTCATATGCTTGTAATAAAAAGTAAGATTATTGCCCTTGTTAGTCACAACACAAGAACAAAAACATTAAAGAAACAACCTAGAATCGTGAGCATGAGCCAAACAACCTGTTCAACTTACAGTTTTCTCCATGCCTTTGCGAACTAATGGATCGCACTCTATAACACCATATCTCCTACTGGTCTTCCTATTACAAGAAACCCAGAGAAGTATAAAATAAATAAATAAATTGATATTTGAAGAGGAGGAGAGGGATAGAGAGCGGGGTTAAGCAATACAAAGATCAAATATTTCTTACTGTGCGTCTTTAGTGATAGTCTTAAGGTTATGTACAAATGCAGGGCGTATATCAGGTGGACCATCTCCTATTTGATCAACTGGAGGTTGTATATATGCTGTGTCCATCAATAACTGAATCAATCGACAGCCAACCTGGAAAGTACAAGCACTAAGATAATATAGCAACAATAACAAGAAGATAGTTTGCTTATTTGAATCTATAGACATCACAAACCTTAACGTGGGCTTCCTGACCCCATGGCTTCAAGTCTTCTTGTTCCTTCACAATTCCTCTAACTTGCTGCATTTTCTGCCTTTTTATTAGTTTGTTAACCTTTTTCCTAAGTCTCTCTTGTTCATTGGCCAGTTTCTCTTGTTCATCAGCCAGTTTCTCTTGTTCAATGGTCACAGGAACAGAATCAGCTTCAGCCTTCTTATCAGTAGTGTTCTTCTTCTTCTTTGTCTTCTCCAAAAATCTGTGTATCCTAACCTGATACACATGATCATTTTATATAACTTGATTAAGTTCAAGACCAACAAATAAATGGAAAATAGCATGTCAATAATATTTAGCTGCTAATCTGACTGGGTGCTGAACCAAGCATGACTACCTAATGAGAAAAGCCTTCAATTAGTCATGGAGGCATGAGAGGCCAGACGACTCAATTTCATACAAAGGCAATACATGTAATCCTAGAAAATGGAAGTTCATGTTTTTGTGTATATAATCCTACAAAATGGAAGTTCACGTTTTTGTGTCTATAAGGAATTTAAGTAATGAGTTTCTACCAAACCTAACAAATTGATAGTTGACCGATAACTAAAATTAAAATTCTAGCCAAATTGTTCATACTACAGCAAACTTAGAACCAAAATCAAAGTCACCGCACCTATCAATGTTCCCAGAAAGAAATTTGGTGAATTTGAACCGCATATGTCAAAAATAAAGATCAAACATGAATTACGAAATAAGAAAATTCTAAGCTCACAGACCTCATGCTCAATGGCTTCACCTATCGCACAAGCAGCTTGGACTACCCTGACACTGCCTATTCCACCATTATTTGTCATCAATAGCCCCATCAACTTATGCATTGTAATAACCGCCATTTTATCGGCCGGTAAGTGATCAAAGTAGGGAGCATGACTCTGTCTACTGCCAGTTTGCTTGCAGGAATCTTGGTCTGCCGCAATGGCATCTCGTAAAGGCTCAAACCAACCAAGAAACAATGACTTGATGTATGGCAAATTGGGTGCTAGCTTCTGCTCACACATGTCCGCTAAAAGCTCTTGGTACTCTTTGGCCGCCTCTTGCCAAGCCTCCGTCTCCAGTTTTATTTGCCTCTTCCTTAGAAGATTGTACTTTCCTAGTCCCATACCAACCACCACTCTCTTTGGCTGCTTGAAATGGGACTCCACCTTGTTGTTTTCTCTGATCAAATCCTCCAACATTTCCTGAATTTCTTCAGACCCCGACGAGTCCTCCTCGCCATCTGTCGAAGCAATGGCCTCGGCAACACTGGCATAGCCTTTGGCGTAGTTGCAAAACCCAGAAATGCCATAAGGGAAACTTGGATTCAGTGAACTGCATCTGCCCAATTCGTCCTTTTGAGAAGCCATATCACCAACTTGACGAAAACCCATTACCAAAATCCGATTATTTATGCATTTCCGAGCATCGAAATGCCTGGCCTTCTCGAGAAAGCTCGATTCTTGAGAAAATATCATAGAAGTAGAAGAAGGGGAACTAAAATGAGATTGGGAGGAGAGATTGGTCTTTCTCGAAGCAACTTGTTTAGCCAAGTTTCTCCACATATTTCCCAGAAAAACTTTTCAAATTAATCAATCCGACTTGCAGGTGCTGAAAGATACAGAGGAATGGAAAATATGATACGGGAAATCAAAAAGGGAAATCTTAAATTGTCGAAGAAGCAGAAAATCGGAGAAAAAAGTCGGAAGCTATAAGAAAATTACAAGTTTTACTTCTAAAAACAAAAAATCTACAAATGAATTGGAAAAGTGCGATCTCGAGCGATCGAGGAGGCAGGGAGGAAGGGTGTGACTGGATTGAGTAGCCGCCTTTAAACCCTCCTTAAACCTACGTTTTCTGTGTTTCTGATAAAGCCGTTGTGTATTCGACCCGAGATTTTCCAAGTCGACCTGTTTTACAACTCAAATTACAAGTCGGTTCGTGGGTTGTCCGGAATGATTAATTGGGCTCATTTAATAGCAGTAATATGGTCCCATGGGCTGGGCTTTGCCATCGTGGTTTGTCGTTCGGGCCTTCCTCTTATCTGAGCTTGCAGGGATGAAACGTGTATCACTAATTCAACGTGTTCTTCTTTTTTTCTGTTTTTGGTAAAACAAAAGATACGAGAGAGCATTTAAATTACTAACAAGTACCGTTAGATTAATCTAAGGGCTTGTATTAAAGAGTTGCTCACAAGTCCTCATTTTTAAGTCCTTAAGTGAGCGACACTAGTTGTATTAATCACTTCTTTAATTTGTATATATGTTACTGTTATGCAATTAGTTAATCAGTATTGATCAAATTATCTATTTGTGTAATTTTTTTTCTTTCATATAGATGGATCACGTCACCCATCCGAAGACTCTCTTGTTTCTCTTGTTTATGTGTGGACAGGTGATGTAGTTCACCGGCCGGACCCAAGAATTTCTCCACGAAGTGGCCAGAATCTAATTTGAGCGTCTCCTTGCCTAGGCCTCTGTTTTAGTGAATGAGCTAGGTTACAAATTTAGTAGCCTTAGACTAACCAGATCCATGAAACTTGCATTGGCAGTGGAAGATGTTATATTCTGCAGAGTTGGTGGATCATTTATTTTAATTTCAATTACTACATCTTGAGCATGAAGACCGCCACCGTTTTCCAGTTTCTTCATGCATGAAAATATTTATGGAGGCAAAAAACGAGTCCTCTGTATTTGTGAATATTGAATTGTTTCTCGTAAGGTGGAAATTGGTAAAAGCATAGGTCCGCATAACCAAAGGCATGCATTTCCCTCACACCAAGTTAGCGACCGTATGCTTTCTTCTAAAGGCTAATCAAATATTGCCAAAAAATTTATCTAAAACATCATTTCTGCCAGACATTCAGTCACTCCATGGATCGCTCTCGGCCCTCACTTCAGATGGTTCAATTACTGCATCAGATGATTCTCCCGCACCACTGTCAGCTACCACCGTCTCTGCCTCCTCGTCTTCCGATCTACCCCATCTTCCTCCAAGGGCCATTGCCATCATCTCGTATATCTTGTTTCCCAACTCAGCTGGGCTGTCAGGCTGCATCATCGAAGAAAGAAGTAAGAATGGCATAAATCTACTCTAAACTATGACATTTCAACAAAGGAAAAACAAAGGCTTGCTCCTTACTGTGAATCCACTGGAGATCAATGCTGTATCATACAAAAGGTCTACAGCTCTCTTGGCATCTGTGCTGTCAGGGGCGTTCTTGCAAGCAGCCTGCAGTAGAAAACAACTGTCAATCCAGTGATTTTAAGTCTTCTACTTCCAGTCAGGAATAGTTCTCCTGACACCACATGAAAGCATGAAATTTTTGTTTTTGTTTTTGTTTTTCTCATTCACATTTTGATGCATCTATCTCGCATATTCGATCTACTGTTTAATAAGAGCAGTCTCATGATCCTACCTTTAGGTCCTTAACGATGGGATGATCTGGGTTAACTTCCAATATTCTCCTGCCCCTCATGAACTCCAAACTTGCAGTATCGCCAAGTGCCTGTGCTTTCATCAATCTGCAAAAGAAAAATTTGTTATCATAATCATAGCAAGGGAAGGTAACAATTAACCAGCACTTTTCTTGGTATGTATCCTTAGTGCAAACAAAAATCCACCTTTCCATATTGGCAGACCATCCAAACTTGCCAGAAACAAGTACACAGGGAGATGAGCTTAGACGCTTTGAGACTTGGACTTTCGCCACCTTATCACCAAGTTGTTGCTTTATCCAGTCACAGAGAAGATTGTATTCTTGTTCAGTTTCCCTTTCTTTGACCTCATCCTCATCACCTGGTATCATAAACTTTTTGGTGAGAAACATGAGAAAGATAACAAGAGGGAAGCCACAAAGCTGAACATAGTAAAACAACTTCCAATAACATCTGAACATGCTGATTAATTTTCCAAATAACTAGGGGCGAGTACTAACCAAGCTCTAAATCTTCCTTGCTAATGTCTACAAACTTCTTTTCTTTGTATGTCTGTAGGTTCTGGATGGCCACTTCATCAATAGGTTCTACTAAATACAAAACCTGTGACAAAAGAAACAGCATCAGCAACCTGGGGAGGAAAACTCATCATGAAGGAAAAACAATTGTTTCTGAAACCAATTATTTTTTAATGATGTTTAAGATTTCCGTTCCTCCTAAAAATTTAAAAGGAAAACATAATCGTCTTGTCTTTTTCTACCATTAGCATGCAAATCAGATTTTCTATACCAATCACCGTTGTTCCTCTACTGGACTACCCCCAAATTCAGCAGGACAGATACCTCAATATCTTTCTGAACCAACTTTTCCAAGAATGGAGCACTTTTCGCACTTTTCAGACTGTCTGCTGCCAAGTAATAGATTGCCTTCTGGTTCTCAGGCATGTTCTCGACATAATCATCTAAGCTTATCAGTTCTTCCTCACTTTTTGAAGAGTGGAACCGCAACAAGGGTGTTAGGCGCTTGTGATTTCCAGAGTCCTCGATGCATCCCAACTTTAGAAACCTGCCAAAGTTCTCCCATAATTTCTTGTAATCCTGGGATCACGTTCAACCATTTTCCAAGTTAATAACAATTTTCAGCCTTTCAGGTGGAATTGATGAATAAAACACAAACTTAATTGCTGCCACCAACCTCTTTATTTTCACTCTCAGAAATCTCTTGAATCATGTCAAATGTTTTCCGTACGAGTCTCTTTCTCATAATTCTTACCTGAAAATGGTAGACAGATTGAGATGAAGAAATAATACAAATATCCAAGCACATAGCAAGAACAAAGAACTAAATATTAAATGCTACAGAGATGTTCATTCACAAATTTGTAAGAATAAAAGCATTCCCTTCACAAAATGCATAAAGATAGTGGAAAAACTAAGGCTTACAATTCGACTTTCTTGAAGAATCTCTCGAGAAACATTAAGAGGAAGATCATTTGAATCCACCACACCCTTAACAAAGCTCAGGTATCGAGGAAACTGCAAAAAGAATAAAGGTATTACAGCCACAAACCATATTTCCAAACAAATAAGCATCAACCCCAAAATGTATTTTCAACATTCTGGATGGTACATCACAAGTTAAATGCCATCAACAGACCACTTTTATGCTGAACTAGCACAATCGTAGCAGAGGGAAATGACTATAACATCCAAACAAATCCATTGATGATGGATAAAACAACTCTTCTTTTGATTAGAACATGTCATAACTAAAAGAGTATTAAGGAATACTCCATTTTCCAATTTAAATACAGATTAAACAGTCAACAATGGATTTGCAATACAGATGAAACAAAGAAGATCACCACTAACATGAAACAAAGACGAAGAATTAATGGATGCTCAAATTCACATTGTTTTGCAATATATCAAAACGTACCAGTTCACCATCAAAATCATCTGAGATAAATATCCGTTTCACATACAAACGTATATTCTTTGTTTTTGCATTCACTACATCCTCATTGTTAAGAGGCCCCATTCCAGGAATATAAAGAACACTCCTGAACTCCACCTCACCCTGCGCGGATTTTAAAGTTAAAACTCCAAATCTGCTAAATTTTCTGCCTCGACCAATATTAAAACAACAGACAACGAGACAATGGGGGAGATAGGGAGAGAGAGGGATGGAGGGAGAGAGAGAGAGAGCAAGAGAGAGAGAAGCCATTTCAGTACCTCAGTGGTGAAGTGAGTGTATGCAACTGGATCCAAGAACTCACTAAAAGTTTTCTTGTAAAATTCATGGTACTCGTCTTTTTCAACTTCCTTTGGATTCCGCATCTGCAGAAGAACAAAAACAAAATTATTTTTTTTTATATAAAAAGGCTATAAAATATATAACAAGAAAATACATACACATTAGGCAAACAGACCATGCTGAATCTAAAATACATATACCATGACATCAATAACGCTAAGCCTTCAACTCACCCATATAGGCTTCGTTTCATTTGCTAATTCCCAATCCCAATACTTCTCAGTTTTTGTCTTCTTTTTCTTCTCACCCTGGTAAGAATTAAAGTTACTTATTTCACTGTATAAGTTGATGAGAAAAAACTACATTTCCCACAATCAGGAATCCTATGTCAATTACCTGTGGCTTTGGTTCTTCTCCTTCTTTTGGTTCTTCCTCCTCTTCCACCTGCCAAAAGTTTCCACCCAATGAGAACCAGCAAAAGGGCTAATTGCTTCATTATATGAACAATAGATACTTCTTAAGCATATAACTGCGAGGTATAGAAGAAATATAGCCTCAACGATTAGTTTGCAAGGTCAAGCCAATAAAGACTACTTATCCAGAGAGTCACATTTTGATAACAATACTTTTCTGATTATCACCTACAATGTACACTTGATATGCACCTTCAACTAATAAAGAAGTAACAGTCCAACCATTTAGGGAAAGATGAACCACATGTAGAAATCCAATTCTACTAATCCCTTCAAAACCTGCCATATAGAGGGAAAGGGTTTGACAAAGCAGAAAATGAAGTACTCACCTCAACAGTCCTTGATTTTTCTTGCCATGTATAGATGGGGAAGGAAACAAACTGCGAGTAATTCTTCACCAAACCCTGGATCCGGGCTGGCTCTGAAAATTCATACTTGTCATCCGGCTGCAAGAAGAGATTTAACTTTAAGGTAAGACATCAGAATAAATTGAAAAATAAGCAAAGGACTGTCCCAACAAAAGATAATGACTTTAATGTGTCAACATCTGGCAATTTCTGGGCATAACTTCAACGCCCAATAAACAAGGAAAGTCACATGCAAAATGACCAAATGCCATGAAAAGAGAAATGAAGTAGCAGGTAAGGTACCCTTAAATAGAGTGTGATCTGTGTTCCACGGCGTATGAGATTTTCAGGATCAGTTTCTTCCCTAATTACATAAGAGCTACTGTCAGCCGCTGCTTCCCAAACATATTGCTTGTCTGACCTTGGGCTTTTTGTAGAGACAACAACCTGATTTTGTATAATATATCCAAGCCAATTAGCAGCTACCCAGGAAAAGCCATCCACGTTAAAAGCTCAGCTAAAAGCAGATAGTTAGAAAAACGCATAAATAATTGTGAAAACCCTACTGCACCTTCTCAGCGACCAGAAAAGCAGAATAGAACCCAACACCAAATTGACCAATTAAGCTATTGTCTGCACCAAGATCCTTATTTTCCTACCAAAATATAAGGCTGAGAAGTAAGCTTCAAAAGCATCAAAAAACTCAAAAATCATTCACATGGAAATAACAAACTGAAATATAATGCATTCAACTCTAATGCCCGGTTGTGGGAGGCGAGCGAGAAAGGGAGAGAGGGACACCTTCAGAGCCTTTAAGAACTTTGAAGTACCACTCTGAGCAATGGTTCCAAGGCAGTCAATGAGTTCCTCTTTCGTCATTCCAATACCAGTATCCCTAAAAGTCAGAGAATCAGATTTCAATTACCTCCACTAATCCATCCAGGAACAAAAATGAAGCAAAGATTTACAAAAACATACGTTATAGTGATAGTCCCATTATCTGGATCAGGTTTGATGCGTATCTGTAGCTCACCAGCATCTCCAAGCAGAGAGGGCTCAGTCACACTCAAAAATCTCAACTTGTCCAAAGCATCACTTGCATTACTGGAACAAGAAAGCAAAGTAAAGTCAACACATGCACCAAAAGAAAGGCAAATACAAAACATATCATAGTGAGCAAATTATACGATACTCATCTAAAATCTATGTGATTGAAAAGTTTAAAGAACAAACGAAGGAGCAAATTCTACAAGCAGAAAGAGCATATCCTATAGGTGAGTCACCAGAATGACACGTTTCATTGAAGTTTAGGCATATGCAGCTTACCTCACAAGCTCCCTAAGAAACACCTCCTTGTGGCTGTATAGACTATGAACTATCAAATCCATTAGGCGAGTGACCTGCAATTAGTTTCAAAGTCATCAACTTTCGATTCCAAACTCAAAATCCAATAACCGAATCCTCACAAGTAATGAATACTAAGACGATTAAAAAATATCATTTTCTATCCAACAGTGACAAAGACACATAATTTAGTACCAAAGCGTCCATTTTGATTGCGAGGAAACAGCAAAAATGCATAAAAGTCTATAAATTTCCTATAAATTTTAGTCACTAGGTTACTGCAATTGCAGAGCTGTAGTTGATGAGTTCCAAAACCAAACAGAGAGTAAATAGAATTCAAAACCCAATTGAGTAATAATCCAAAAGACCAAAAATGTATCGAAACAGAGAAAGGGACGCACCTCGGCTTGGTACTCGAATTTTTCACCGGGCGTATCGGTGGCTTCTTTCTCGGCAACCGCCGCATCACATCGAATAGATATTCCTCTGTTTTTGCTCTCAAGCTTCCACTTCAATCCACCGCAAGAGAAGCCCTTCCTGAGCCCATTTTGAGGAACAAAAGCACTTCTCAGGCTCAAGGCCTTGCTGGGGTTCCTGAGTGTGAAGGGAGATGAGGAAGGAAGTGAAGCTAGAGAAGCAGTTGCTAAGCTTCTGCTTAGAACTGGAGCCATTGAACCCTAAACCTAACAGATGTTGGGTTGGGGGCGATGGTTGTGTTGTGTTGTGTCAAACAGAGTCTCAAAAATGTAAAAACCCTTGTGACTTCGTGAGGGTTTAGCAGTTTTAAGTAGGAGGTTGGAGTGTTCTAGAAAGATCAAAACTTTGGGGCTTTTCCCTTTTGTTTGGACTTGGAGCTTTGTTCTGCGGAATTGTGAGGCCTATATTCTGCCATTTCAGCTACCACAACAATATCCTCTTCTATTTTAAAATTTTATTTTCATTTTTATTGCCAAAATTTGAATTATTACTGGGAATTTGATCATGTTCCAAATTTCCAACCCAATTAAATATCTAATTAATAATTAAAATGTTTGCAATAGCCACAAATTACTACACAATATGACTTTGCATGTTCTGCGGATTGTATTAGCTTTCCAAGCACCAATTGAGGTTCAAAAATGGGAAGTAAAAGGCTTGAGACTTGAGTCACACTTGAAGAAATTCAAACTCAATTCTTTACACTCAATTCATGTTCATATGGTATATGGTCTCTTTTCTTTGACCAACATGGCAACATGTGTGATGGGGCTATGAGAGAAATCCCTTAAAACAAGTATTGGATCAAAATTAGTTTCAGGCAGAACATGATCACAAAGTTAAATGTTTGATATGTTTGTGTTTGAACTGAAGATGGTGGCACGCCGACGCAAACAACACACTGAATCATTACAAGGCCTTTCATTTGGGCCTTAGAGCTAGATCCATACGCTCAGAGTCCCGATTCAGAAAAAGGAGAGAGGCTGGAACACTGTTCAGTGTGCCCAGTCCCACACACCATCTCTTCTCTGGGGGGGACAGACTGCTTCCATGTCTTGTGGCAGTTCTCCCCTCCTCTTGCTAACTCAAGTATATCAAAACTAGTACAATATAAAACAGAGCTACTGTAGCTTATGTACCAAAACATTCAACAATACAGTGTTAGAAGTTGTCATATGTTGAATTTGTCTATGTTAATTATGTTGTCTAGTAGTCAATTAATGTGGCTAGTAATAGTCAATTAATGTTTGGCACCTACTATGTTTGGCACCTACAATATTTGGGGGGCTTGACTAGTTTGGTTGCCTAATTAGTTTGGTTGCCTAACTTGGTTGGTTGCCTAACTTGGTTGGTTGCCTAACTTGGGGGGCTTGACTAATGTCTTAGGAACTTGTATATATATGTGTTGATTGTAAGTAATGAACATAAGTGAAAATCAGAAAATATTCAACAACTCTCATTCTCTCTACTCTTTCCACTCTCTTCTCTCAATATTCTCTATGTTTTGACATGGTATCAGAGCAGCGATCTTGCTGACTCTAGTCTTGAATTGTTGTTTCCATCATGGGAGAAGATGATTTTTCCCATGTTGAAAGTAGCACCACCGATCCTACTACTTTCACCGAATTTGCTGCTCAAATGGCTGAGTTGATGAAGATACAAGCATCAACATCGAATACGACCCCGACCCCGACCCCGACTATTACCTACGAAACCTCTCCTGCACAAATTGGCATTAAGTTGGATGGCTCCAACTATGCCTTATGGTCTCAAGTTATTGAGATGTATGTTGCTGGCAAGGATAAGCTGGGATATCTCACTGGTGAACTCCCAGCACCTTCTCAGACGGACTCGACATTCAACCGATGGCGAACAGAAAATGCAATCGTGAAAGGGTGGCTAATCAACTCCATGGAGCCAAGGTTAATTGGCAACTTCATTAGATTCTCGACGGCCAAAGGAGTTTGGGACGCAATAGCCACAACTTACTTTGATGGCTCTGACACCTCCCAGGTGTATGATCTTAAAAGGCGAATCTCCCGTATGCGACAAGGGGGAGGTTCGATTGAAGCTTACTACAATGATCTCCAAGGCTTATGGCGAGAAATCGATTTTCGCCGTCCAAATGAGATGAAGTGCGAGTTGGATATCAAAAAATACTATGATATCATCCAAGAAGATCGAGTTTATATTTTCTTGGATGGTTTGGATGATCGACTAGACAAAGCCCGAAGTGATGTGCTCCAAATGAGTCCATTTCCTACAGTAGAGCAAGCTTATGCTCATGTTCGACGAGAAGATATCCGACAAACTGTGATGTTAGGAGCTCCAACACCAACCGGAGTAGGATTGGTAACAAAAGGAACATACCGACCCTCTCGCCCAATTCCAACTGCTCATCTCCAGCTACAGACAGCTGCCAATAAGACTACTCCACCTTCTCGACCCAAGGCTCCCACAGATGGGAGTGGTTGCACTCACTGCGGGAATCCAAAGCACACTCGAGAAACTTGTTTTAAACTACATGGTTATCCAGATTGGTGGGATGGTCTCAAGGCTCGTAAACTTGCTGCTGGAGGAACGGGTCGTGCTGCCCTTGTCACCTCGGATCCTCTGGTAACGTTAATTCCTCATGAAGAGTCTACCTCAACATCAGAAAAGGACTCTTCATCTTTCAGTAACTCAGGTAACTGTGGATATGTATTTCATACATCATATACAAGTGACTCCACAGGTTGGATTATTGATTCAGGAGCCACAGATCATATGACGTTTGATCCAACCGATTTTCTAAGCACAACCACACCACAACGAACAAGTATTGCCAACGCAAATGGTGTTACCTCTCCTGTGATTGGTGCTGGAACCATTGGCCTCTCTCCATCCCTTACTCTTCAAAATACTTTGCTTGTCCCATCGTTGTCTAATAAATTGATATCTGTTGGCCAAGCTACTGAGCAACTAAATTGTTGTGTACTCATGTATCCCGATTTTTGTTTATTTCAGGATATTCTCACCAAGGAGATCATTGGTCGTGGTACTAAGAGAGGGGGGTTGTACTATGTGGATGATTTCAGTATGGGAAGGGCACATAGTGTGAAGCACTCATCGACTTGGAAGGATCGACAACTTTGGTTATGGCACCGGCGTTTGGGGCATCCGTCTTTTGGCTATATGAGACATCTATTTCCAGATTTGTTTTCGAATTCCTGTACCACTGATTTCCAATGTGATACTTGTATCTTAGCCAAGAGTCACAGAGTCTCTTATCCATCAAGTACAAATAAAAGTGTTGCTCCATTTGCTTTGATACATTCTGATGTTTGGGGTCCTTCACCTATCTCTACAACTTCTGGCTTCCGGTGGTTTATCACCTTTGTAGATGATTGTACCCGCATGACTTGGCTCTTCATGATGAAAAATAAAACTGATGTGTTCCCTATATTCCAGTCATTTCACAAGCAAATTGAAACTCAATTCTCTACCAAGATTCAAGTCCTTCGTTCTGACAATGGGGGTGAATATATCAACCATGATTTTCAGACTTACTTCCAGATACATGGCATCATCCATGAGACCACTTGTCCTCAAACTCCCCAACAGAATGGTGTTGCGGAACGAAAAAACCGACACCTCCTTGAAACAGCACGAGCTCTTTTGATTGGCGCTCATGTTCCTCGCCACCATTGGGATGATGCTATAGTCACCGCAGTGTACCTCATCAATCGAATGCCTTCCAAAGTTTTAGACTTCCGGACTCCATTACAAGCACTTGCCCAACATGGGCCCTTGCCCTCCGTTCAGATGCTTCCGCCCCGAGTTTTTGGTTGTGTAGCATTCGTCCACCTCCATAAGAATCAACGTGGCAAACTTGATCCATGTGCTCTCAGATGTGTGTTTGTAGGCTATGCTGCCCATCAGAAGGGATACCGATGCTATCACCCCTCCAGTCGTCGTACATATGTCACTTTGGATGTCACTTTTATGGAATCGGAAATGTTTTTTCATGATCCGATGTCCAACTCTCCGCCTCACAGAGACATACAAAGAGAACCACTGGGAAAGGAGGCCCTGGAAATTCAAGAACTTGAAGATTGGAGCAAAACGGATCCCAAAAGTCCAGAAGAAAATGTAACCTGCCCAAAAGCGACCGGTCGCCAGGAGCCTAGCGACCGGTCGCATAGAAGTTCTGAAGGTGAAATTCGAACCTGTACAAAAACGACCGGTCGCCAGGAGCCCAGCAACCGGTCGCTTCCAAGCGCTGAAACTGAGTTTCGAATCTGTCCAGAAACGACCGGTCGCCAGGAGCCCAGCGACCGGTCGCTTCCAAGCGCTGAAGCTGAAATTCGAATCTGTACAAAAACGACCGGTCGCCAGGAGCCCAGCGACCGGTCGCTCCACAGCAGAGAGCACAATATTTTTTCCTACTTCGCCGACGATAATGATGAAGACCCCCCTCACATCTCAGTACCAGCTGATCAATCTCCTGAGAATACTCCTGAGGTACGTGATTCTACTACATCTACTGTTTTAGTTGATGAAACTGTTAGTTATAAATTACCTGATAGACAGAATCGTGGAAAACCGCCAATTCGGTATTCACCGGATAATGGCAAGGTATCAAAGTATCCAATTGCAAACTATGTTTCTGCGGAAAAATTATCTGCACCCCTCCAAGGCTTTGTACACCAGTTATCCGCAATTCATATTCCAACCAAAGTGAGTGAGGCATTGAAGGATCCAAAATGGGTTCAAGCAATGAGGGAGGAGATGCATGCTCTGGAGAAAAATCACACATGGACACTGGAGAATTTACCTCAAGGAAAACGGACTGTCGGATGCAGATGGGTTTACACTTTGAAATACAATGCTGATGGGTCAATTGAACGATACAAAGCACGACTTGTGGCAAAGGGATACACGCAGACATATGGTATTGACTATGAAGAAACATTTGCCCCAGTTGCAAAACTTAACACCGTTCGTGTGCTATTGTCCATTGCAGCAAATCTCGATTGGCCTCTCCACCAATTTGATGTGAAGAATGCCTTTCTCCATGGAGAACTCACAGAAGAAGTCTACATGGATATCCCACCAGGATACGTTACATCTACTCCTGCTAATGTGGTGTGAAGATTGCGAAAGGCATTATATGGATTGAAACAGTCTCCCCGAGCATGGTTTGGGCGTTTTACCGTGGCAATGAAGACTTATGGTTTTAAGCAGAGTAATTCTGACCATACTCTGTTCTTAAAACACAAGGGAGGAAAGGTAACTGCTCTCATCATTTATGTTGATGATATGATTATTACTGGGAATGATAAGCAGGAAATTTCTCAACTACAAAAATGTTTGGCAAAGGAGTTTGAAATGAAAAATCTTGGTAGACTCAAGTACTTCTTGGGCATTGAAGTTGCTCGATCAAAGCAAGGCATATTCCTCTCACAAAGGAAGTATGTTCTAGATTTATTGGCAGAAACTGGAATGTTAGATTGCAAACCTGTGGACACTCCAATTGTTCAGAATCACCGCCTTGGGGAATATCCCAATCAAGTACCCACTAACAAAGAAAGATATCAAAGATTGGTGGGACGACTGATCTACCTATCCCATACCCGACCCGACATCGCGTATGCTGTAAGTGTTGCTAGTCAGTTTATGCATTGTCCAAGTGAAGATCATATGGATGCGGTTCTTCGGATTCTTAAATATTTGAAGTCCGCACCAGGAAAAGGACTTATGTTCTCTAAGAATGGTCATCTGAATATCAGTGGCTATACAGATGCAGATTGGGCAGGGAATGTCACTGATAGACGATCAACATCAGGGTATTTCACATTTGTGGGAGGTAACTTGGTTACTTGGAGGAGCAAGAAACAGAATGTTGTTGCTTTGTCTAGTGCAGAAGCGGAATTCAGAGGAATGACCAAAGGAATTTGCGAACTTCTTTGGTTGAGAAAATTGCTTACAGAGATTGGATATGCACCTACATTAGGAATGCATCTACAGTGTGATAACAAGGCTGCAATATCCATTGCACACAATCCAGTTCAACATGATCGCACCAAACATGTTGAAGTGGATCGACACTTCATTAAAGAGAAAGTTGAAAATAAAGAAATTCAGCTTCCGTTTGTCAAGTCCGAAGACCAGCTGGCAGATATTTTGACAAAAGCAGTTTCTAGCAGAGTATTCCACAACTCACTGATCAAGTTGGGCATCGGTGATATCTATGCACCAACTTGAGGGGGAATGTTAGAAGTTGTCATATGTTGAATTTGTCTATGTTAATTATGTTGTCTAGTAGTCAATTAATGTGGCTAGTAATAGTCAATTAATGTTTGGCACCTACTATGTTTGGCACCTACAATATTTGGGGGGCTTGACTAGTTTGGTTGCCTAATTAGTTTGGTTGCCTAACTTGGTTGGTTGCCTAACTTGGGGGGCTTGACTAATGTCTTAGGAACTTGTATATATATGTGTTGATTGTAAGTAATGAACATAAGTGAAAATCAGAAAATATTCAACAACTCTCATTCTCTCTACTCTTTCCACTCTCTTCTCTCAATATTCTCTATGTTTTGACATACAGAACAAAGCAGCAATATATTTTATCAGATATCAGATTGAGGAGACAACTGAAGAGAAAGAAGAACCCCATGAGGAATGGGGCTGCACGTGAGCCTATTACCATTTGATAAAACCTTGGGGGAAAAAATCATTCCCTTCATCCAAACATCCCATCAACCAAACATTTCAGTCTCTAAACAAATTACAATCCAAGAAGGAGCACTCAACCTTTCTACCTCAAGCCTCTAATGCTGCATGCTTCAGACAATCAACATTACACAATCCAACCGACCTCACCATATCTCCCAAGCTGCAACCATTGAATTTCAACCGTCATTGTTAAAGTAGAATTGTAAAGGAAACAAAAAGAAAATCGTGGATAGTTTAACTCACCGGTCGAAGCTGTTTCTAGCTCTCTCTGACTGATCTGTGCTATTCCTTGCCTTGCCAGATCGATCGGTGCTCTTTCTTGACTTCTCTCTCTTATCAGTGCTGGTTCTTGATTTCTCTCTGCCGTCTGTGCTCAGTCTAGATTTCTCTCTCTGCCCAGTGCTGGACCTAGACTTCTCTTTCTGGTCAGTGCTTGATCTGGCCTTCTCCTTGTTGTCTATGGTCTTCGGAGAAGACTCCAATGGATCTGCACTTGGTTCAGGTAAACTTTGAACACGTGGTAATTTCTCTATGGCAGATATGAACTTCCTGAGATGCCTCAAGTACTCTGGATAGAGTTCCAAATTACAATGGTTCCCTCCTTTAAGCCACAAAGGCTCATACTTCTCTTTGCAAAGCTCCCACAGTTGCTTACCATGGGAGAAATCCACAACTTCATCTTCAGTTCCCTACAAAATTGATCAACTGTATCAGTACTTCATGCATATTTTGTAAGAAATTCATTTAAATTATGCATCTTTAAACCCACACAGGCATTAAAACTGACAAAGTTTTGGACTTCATGCATATTGTAACTAATTTCTTTACAGAAGTGTAGAGTGAATCCCACTGGAAAGCATTTCAATTTGTGGAAGTCATAGAACAATAAATCAAGTTCAAGCCAAACTGAAATGCAAGATAATGTAGTTCACAATCTGTAGACTAATTAGTTAGGCCATACAAAATGTGCCACAAATACTCAAAATCATCATACCAAGCAAGAATGAAAGGAAATTAATAGATGAAGACTTACATGAATTACCAGAACTGGGCAATTGACAAACGGGATCTTATCGATATTCTGCAGCAGAAACAAAACTCAAACATTCAAAAACAGAGATCATTAAACCAATCATAAAAAATAAAAATAAACTGATTTTGTTCAATGAAAGTGGAGGTGAAACCTTGTAAATGTCGAACCAGAATGTTTTCTTAACAGGGTACATCACTCGAAGGCCAGACAGTATAGGACTGTGCAGAACTACAGCCCTCAAGTGAGGCAAACGAATAGCCAACTCCAAAGCAGGTCCACTTCCAACTGACTGTCCATACAATATGACGTCTTCCTCCTTTATACCATACGTCTCTTCAAGGCATTTATATGCAGCCTCTATGTCTGCATAAGTGTCCTGCTCACTTGGCTAATTGATGAAGGTATATATGTGTTAGCATATTATCATCAATATGCTTTTGATTGTTACAGAAACTAAAGCATGTCAGGACAGTAACCTTAGCATAAAGATGCAGACAATGAACACTTGCCATGGTCTGAAACTGAAGTGTTACAAATGAATGTTGACTTGGAAATAGTTTGAGCAGATGGGGAAGTTTTGAGAAACTATAATTTCTTTTTCTTCTTTTTGGTTAAAACATATAAAATTAATTTATAGCCAGATGGTACTATTGTTTTTGCCAATCTATCATCAAACAAGATGTAAACAAACAGTCCTTTGAAAAATAAATGGGCTCATGACGGTATCAAAGGTCATGTCAAACAGTGACACGTGTTCATTCACAACACTGGATTTGACCCAATTGATCTTAATTACAGAAAATTAGGTAGGCACTAGCTAGCTGGTCGAATTATACCTTTCCAGAAGATTGTCCATAACCAGAATAGTCATACCTGCAAAATCATATAGCACCATGAAATCCCAACTGATAATAATGGTCTAGATCCTCGCACCATTTCTAAATTTTTTCATTAACAGAAACAAATTAGGTAACAACTCATTAAGAAAAAAATATATATATGGAAACTGACCCCATGAGATTTACACCAAGATGAAGACTAAGCTCAGTGAAAATGTGGTACATCTGACCTAGATCAGCAGCATTTCCATGGGAGTAAAGCAGAGTGAGAGAAGCACATGGATTTTTGACAAACATTGCCACAATCTCATTCCCTTTCTTGGTGCTGAGCTTGACCACGTCCACATCATCTCTGGGATGAACATCAGAGATCCTCAATTTCCCAGTTGGTTCATCCACATATATGCTATATGATGGAGGGTCTGGTGGGAAAAATGCAAACTTTGCAGCCATAGAAGATGTTGCAGACCCCATTTTTATTTGATCGGTGGAAGTTCGAAAAAGACGGGATATTTAATATGGGAAATTAATTTGTGTGGTTTGGGTCATTGGGTGGCTAGCTGCAACAGGTGAGAATTCTACTGCATGGTAAAGTTTGGCTTTTTGCTTTGAAGCTGGTGTTTTGGTAGAAAACTATGTGCTGTGTAAGAGATGAAAAATATGAGATTTTGAATCATGGAAGCTTAGAAGGAATATGAAAGTTGTTTTAAAAGGTTTGTGTTTGATTTGTCTTAATAAAGAAAAGGGTTTTAGCATTTGGTTTATAGAGAAAATGTTTGAATTAATTCCTGTTTTAAGGGTGAGTGAGTGAGTGAGTAAGAGAGAGAGAGAGAGAGAGGCAAAGATAAAAAGGACAAGACAAAGATAGACAGAGGAAGAAAAAGAAATTCTTGTCGGATAGCAGCAAGAGTGATTTCCCGAGTTTATCTTTTTATTTATTTATTTAAATTAAGGTATATCAAACATTCCTCATGGAAAATAAATGAATAAATCACAAACGGAATTATAAAATAGAACAGAAATATTGTAAATCAATTGCCTAAACATCATCATCCCATTAATTTATTTTCGTACAACGCCATTATATAATTAGTTAATTGTGATACGTTGGCTTTCTTTGAAATAAATGGGAAATAAATGGGGGATCGTCGTCGGCAAGTGAAAGCCAAATTTATCTTGAACTGTGGAAAATATCCGAAGACATATTTTTGAGTCCCCACCCTGCATAACAGTAATCTCTCAACACCATCATGCAAAGGTCAGCTCTTTAGGCAATACTAGCAACAAAAGAGGATATTGCTTGCCTCATTTCCTTCATGCAAATCACAGTTTGGCACAAAAATAAAAATAATTCATTATAAAATAAAAAACTTGTATATATATGTCACACTGCCTTTAGCAGGAATATAGGAGCTCCTACTTACAAAAAGAGGAAAGTATTTTATTAAAAAAACTGAAAAAATAAAATTCATAGTCCACTTAGAGAAATTAATTTTGAATATTGCTATTGCATTCCAAGGAGCGGACTTTGAAAATTGAGAGAGCAAGCAAATTGCAAAAAAGTAGAAGAATGATGAATTTGTGGGGTAATTGATGAAAAAATAAGCAAAAGAACATGAATGAGTGCTTTGGGTGGGGGCTGAATTCTAAGAGCGGAGGGAACATCAAATGATTGCATATTTGGGGCCATATTTACTTACCACCACAACTTATTTAAAATATTTCAGCTTCAACTTCAACACTCCAATGTAATGCCAAATTGACAATGGTTGTTTTTTTTTTTTTTTTTTTTTTTTGGCTTTTTAGTTTTTGGACATATGAAATGCCTCGTCAATAAAGATAAAAGCCCAAATACTAATGTATTACAAGACCCATCAGCCCAATAAAATCAGGCCTAAGTTCATCTCCAGTCATCGGTCATAGGCCAAATATAGCCCAAAATAATACAAAACTCATCTCCAGTCATGTGCTAAAGAAACTTTTAGCCAAATTTGGAGGGCCACATTTGGCCCTTTAGCCCTCCAACCAAGCCACTTGTAGCCACTTTTACTTTCATTTATTTTTATTTTACTCAATTTACTGAAGTTTACAATGTAAATAAGGAAGTACCTCCCATTTGGATTCAAATAAAAATATTAGAAAATCAAATTCCCACCAAAATAAAAATATGAAAAATCGGTTTTAGTGCAAAATATGATTTAGGCTAAAAATGATGGCTCATTAAGCATATATACTTCATATTAAAATCCCATAAAATCAAGTTTTCTTATTTGATATGTAAGGAATAAAAGCCGCCAAAAATTATCTTGAGAAAATGATTATTCTGAAAAATCATTTTTCATACTTAGCCAATATTTTTACATAAAACAATTTTTCAATATGTATGATATGAATGCATGAAGGGACCTAAGGTCAATCTAGGTAAAAAGTCTTAGATGTTCAATCCACAAAGAGTTTTGCAAGAATAACCTAACTCTTACGTATTGAAGAAATATTTTCTTGAAAAAGCTCCCCCTAAGACAGTACTTGTAGGGGTCCAAAGTTTGAGAACTAGAGCCCAAAAGAAATGCAAATAAAGCCCAAAATCAAAATGACAACAGGCCTCAAAATTGACGTAAATGCCCTAAAATGAGTAGGATTGCGCTAATATATGACAGCTCCTATGTCAAATAGGATGGGACGCCTTGGGAGGCGAAGAGAATTGGGCTAATTTTTTAGTTTAGTAGAGATATTTCGGGTTTATTGTAGTGTGTATCTATTTTTTGAAGTTGGCACAGTTCTCTTTGATAATGAACAAGAGTGTTTTGTATGGTTTTATCTATTAACTATGAATTAGAATATTTATCATTTCATTTCAATGGGTTTCTTTTGTATACAAATTTTTTTAACCTTTTACACGTTGACCCCTAGAATGAAAATTCCTGGATCCGCCACTGCTTGTAGTCCAACTTTGAACAAGGCCAAAATTTTTATGGGCCCAATTAGGGATGACAAAAATCCTCGCAGGGGCAGGTCCCCTACCCTAACGGGGGAGATTTCGGGGCCAAACGAGTATCTGGTACGGAGATCCCAGAACTTGAAAAATCCCTGACGGGTATGGGGAGGTGATGGTATTGGCATCCCCATCCCCAAACCCAGGGCCAACCTTGACTTTTGGGTGGCCCTAGGCGATACACTAAATTAGGCCCCTTCCCTTAGTATATAATTGGGAAAAAACAACAAATAAAATGATTTTACGTAGTGCCTAGAGTCTAAGTCTCTTAACAGCAAAGTCATTGTCTGTGTATAGTCTGGAAATTGAAAAAATAGTTTGATGGATAGGAACAAATATATCAAAATAAAAATTTAATTACCTTTTCAATTTCTCATGTTCCCCCCTTCTTGGTCACCATCAATCTCAAAGACAATTTGTGAGATTTTTAGTGTGAGATTGATTCTTAGGGTTACAATATGATATGAGAAAAAAATAATGAGAGAAACTGAAAATAATGGATGGATTGAAGAGAGATGGGGAAAACGGTGAAAAATATGGTGGTGGATTATTAAGAGATGGGTGGATTAAATAGAGTTCTTGCATGGAGAAACTAACTAGAAGAGGAATCGCCTTCCTCAAGCACATGTTGTTTCTGTTTCTGCGTGAGAAACGAAAAAAACCTTCTGTGAAGAGGAAATGAAGAAACCTAATTTAATCGTGTGTTGTTTTTGTTTTTTTATAAATAAATTGGACAATAGTATATATATAATATATAAAAATTTTGGGGCCCCTTAATTGGAGGAGGCCCATGGCCAACCCCTCTCGCCGACCCCCAATGCCGACTCTACCCGAACTCGACCCGAAAATATATATGTTTATATTTAAATAAATAAATATATAATTATAATATTTATGTTTAACCCTAAGTTAACCTCCCTCTCCTAATTCTTCCTAATCTTCTCTGGAATTTCATATTGATGTATTTTGAATAGTTAAGTTGAACTTTATAGTTAATTTGGATGTGTTGAATGATAATTGACTATGAAACTTAATGTTAAAATGTTTGATAAATATATTTTTATAAAAAAAAAAAATTGGGGATTCGGGGCTGGTATGGGGGATAGTCCCCCAATGGGGATGGGGACGAGGATTCCCCGAAACTTATTAAAAGGGGATGGATTCGGGGATGGAGAGCGAGGACGAGGATGATATTGTCATACCCAGCCCCTACTCGACCCATTGCCATCCCTAGGCCCAGTGCATGTGTTTTCAAAAAGAAAAAGTATTGCACGTGGGTAAGAGCACGAAACATTTCGTACAACTGCAGATCCAACAATTAATATTAAAGGCATGTTGACATCAGCTAGCCGTTAAGTTTTTTTTTTTAATAGTCTTTTTAAATGTTTTTAAATTCACTTTATTTTAATATATATATAATTGGTTTCTGACCATTGGAGGTCAGAATCATTGATTGAAAAGTTACTTTTTGTTCATTTAAAACCTTTTTAAATGTTTTTAAATTCATTTTATTTTTAAAAAAAATGGTTATGACCTTTGGAGGTCAGAACCATTGAAACGCATCCTATTTTTTTATTTTTAAAAAAATTGCCTTTGTTGGCTTTATTATTATTATTATTATTTTTTTTAAACCTAAAATATGTTTATAAATACCTCAAAATTTCTTCAAAAATTTTCCCACTCATTTCATTCCACATTTCTTACAAATTCTATCACATTCTCTTCTTATTCACAACTTTTCACACTTTTTCTTTTTATCAAATATCTTCTACACGCATTTCATCCAAACATTTCCTACAAATTTATTTTCTTTATTTATTTTGTTATTCATATTGTTTGAAAAATGTCCCGGACTTTGAAGGATGAAATTGGTCATGAGTGGAAGATAAACATCTTGCAAGGCTTTCATTAAAGTCTCCGAAAATAGCGTTGTGCGTACTAACCAAAAAAGCAGTGGGCTTTGGGAATGCATCTCACAAAAATACACCAAGCACTACAACACAAAAACCCTTCTATGACGTCTGATTTGCGTCATGGAAGGCATTTAATGACGCGGATCAGGCGTCATAACCTGCGTCGTCGAAAGGGGGGGTCATGGAAACTTTTTTCAAAACACGACGTCTGTTCCGCGTCATGGAATGGGGTTTCAATGACGCGGATCGTGTGTCGTCCTACTCTTTCCATGACGCGTCCTCGATGTCATGGATGAAGTTTTGATGACGTCAATTAAGCGTCATTAAGAATATGACGTTCTATTTGACGCCTTCTTTTAGGACTTTACATGACGCGGACTAGGCGTCATGGAACTTAACGACGCTGATGAGACGTCATTGAAATATTTTTCATGACACAGTTCAGACGTCATTGAAATTCTTTATTTATAAAAAAAAAATTAAAATTCTAATATTTATATATATCCCATCATTATAATTATTAAAAAATAAATTAATATATAGAAGCAAAAATGAAGACACAAAGGCAAAGTACTCTAAATTATATTTCTATTACTCAAAATGATGCTAGTACATTAATATTGTCTTGAACTAATCCCACAAAGTCAATCCTATGAAGTTTGAGAAGATTTGATACTTGGACTGTCCAAAACAAAGTATGCTCCATGATCGTATGAGAGGATGTGATGCTTCATGTCCAAAAGAGAGTGTAAAAGGTACTAAAATAATTACAACCACACCTGCATTAAAACAGAAGATTAGAAAATGAGAATGAAGGTCTAGAAATTACAAGCAAGCATGAATGAAAATGATACAGGTCTGTAAATTCTTGGTCAAAATTGGAAATTTCATTTGTGGAAATTTCATTTGATAGAAATGTCTTGCTAAACCAAATGCCAAATAAAACAAGAGGAACAATAGAATCCAACAAAACAAATTTTAAGGACCAAAAATTCCTGAATGAAGTTAACTTACCAAAAAACCAGAAAAAAAGAAAGATAAGAAATAGGTGCAAGTACGGGGAGGGATGGTAAGAGAAACTAATATCATATATGGCATTATATCCAAAACCCAAAAACCAGTTAGTTTTGTTCAATTCTTTTGGGCTGGAACCTATCACCTCTCAAAGACGATCAATTGCATAGAAGGTTAATTGGGGTTACAATCTTGACAGAGGAAATCCTAAGCTCTGTGGCCATGCCCCTAACATTTGCAGTGGTGTTGCTAACTAAACATTCAGTTTAATTCAAAAGAATGTAAAACTTTCCAGATCATAACAAGACATATAGAACCTCATCATATCAAAAATTCATTCAATTCGAAGTTCAGGAATCATGTCAAAAACTGAATTCAAAACAGACTAAGTTACAGACTTTTCTGTTTTTCTGCAGCATAACACTAACTTGGAAAAGTTACCATAAATTCAATTTAACTCTGATTTACATGAAACAAGTTTTCAAATGTTCATTGAGATGTCTATTTTCATATAACAAAGGTAAGTGTTTCAAAACTGAAACTGCAGCCCCTGTTTTTGACAGATTTTGTAGTCATACTTTAATTACCAAACTTTAGGTATCAAACTTCAGCCAAATTACATGATATCAGAGGGCTTTTAATCCTGGATATGTATAGTTTAAAACCAAGTACTTATATCTCAAAACTAACCCACAACCTGTGCAAAACTAACAGTCAATGTGGGTAAAACAATCACACTTTCTAAAAATCTGAAACTGAACAACTTCTGCACCTATTTGTTTTTTTAACAAAACAAAACCCCAAAACACTTTTGAACAATCTTAAAAACAAGTATATATTTCAGTTATGACTGCTACTCAATTACCAACAAGAATCGAAGTTTGAAAAACCAAAACCCGAAACTGAAAGTTGATCAATACACCCAAACTTAATAAATCCAATTCATACTCTTCTTCCATTTAGTTTCGTGGGTTCTGTGGAGCAATCAATCAACTACACAATTTAAATAATCAACCCAACAAGACAACAACATCCAAAAACAAGAAATTAAAATCTGAGAAAACAAACTTACAAAGGGTTCAAGAAGAAATTCAAAATTCCTTAGCTCTCTCAACGAATTGCCCAAGCTGACAATGGCTTTATGAAGCTCTCTCAAATGTCCCCAGAAGAAATTAAAGGCTCGAAAAGACACCTCTTCACCAGCTCAAATGTCCCGAAAATTCATTACAAAAATGATAATATAAAAAAGAATTAGGGGCAAACTAAAATATAAATGAGAAAAATGCAAAGAAGAGAAGAAGAAGAAAAAATTCGTACCTTGAGCATTGAATTACCACAACTTCAATTAGAATCTCCACCTTCAAAACTCAATATCACACATCCCCAGCAAAATAAGCCACCGTTGGAGATACACGAGAAGAAAAGATGAGGAGAAGATCAGGGGGTGCTGGAGAATGAGTGAAGAGTGAACAGAAAAAGAAAAGAAAGGGAAGGGAGAGATGAGAGAGAATGAAGAGAAGATTTGGAGTTGGGGACAGAGAGAGAGAGATCCTTAGGTATGAGAATGAGGAGAATATTTTAGAAAGACAGAGAGAGAGAGCGCGCCTTCTGGAAGGGAATAGCGGGCAAACTAAAATTTCACCCAAAAAAAGAGCGCAACGTGAAAAAAAATTGGGGCCTCAAAACCAAATTTCATGACGCAGAATCTACGTCGTAAAATTACATTCTATGATGCGTATACTGCGTCCTCAAAACCAATTCCATGACGCATATACTGCGTCGTCAAATCGTTAAAGCTTTTATGGCGCTCAAGACGCGTCATCTTAAGGTTATTAAAAATATTTTTATAATATGTGAAAAAATAGCGGGCAAAATTAAATAGGTAAAAAATAATTGCGTGGAACGAAAAAAAAAAGGTGGGAAATTTTCATAGATCTATGACGCATAGGAAACGTCATTGAAAAACACTTCCATGATGCAGCTAGCCAGCCATGGATACTTGATTCCATGACGCAACCCAAACGTCATAGACATTTATGACGCGCAATATGCGTCATTGATTTAAGAAACGTTTCATGACGCAGATCCAACGTCATGTAAAGTCAAAAAAAATCTATGACGCGTAAAACGCGTCATTGAATGCATATTCAATGGCGTGCATATCCGGATGTCATTGAAAGGATATCACAAACCAGCTTCAATGACGCATTTTAAAAGCACGTCATAGATAATTACAATTAATGACGTGTATTCCTGACACGTCATTAAAACCATGTCATCAAAAAGCCTTTTTGTTGTAGTGAAGGCATCATCAATCGAAAACACTCCATTTTTTGACATTTGAAGATGAAGATAAGAGGTGCCACGTACATGTGTTAAATGCTTATCAACGTACACATATCATATATGGAATATTGTCTATAAATAGTAGTTTAATTAAATTAAACAATACATAATTGTGGAATGTATGAGCGTTGTACCATAGTTTTTCTCAAAATAATAAAATATGAACGGCCTTAAAATATAGCCATGCATGACTAGAGATGGAAAAATTTAACCCCACACTATTCTTTAAAAAATTAATATTTTAGATGGCCAAATTTATAGCCCTAGACTAGATTTAGCCCTATGACTAGAGATGGCCTAAAGCAAGAAGAAAGAAAGAGACCCAATTTCAATTTTTAATAGTTTACTTCATCGAAATGTTATATATATGTTATTTGTGAAGGAAGTTAAGGTTCCACCCCAAAACCAATTGGTAATTGGAGGAGTAGCCCAACTCCTTATAAGCCCTTGCTAGGGTTATCAACTTTCCAATATGGGACTTTTTACTTTCACAATTTGTACCATCTTTATTGACCGATCACTTATCTAATATGGGTAGGTCTTGTATATATTGGTGGAGCCCACTTCTACTAGAGAGATAGTCAATAAAAGTGGTACCAATATCATTGTTGATATTTCAAATTTAACAATTTTAATTAACTTTTATTAGCTAAATTATTTGAATAGAATATTAGCAAGACGAAAATGTTTGGATTTGTACGAAAAGAAAGAAAAAAAAGCTTTGATACCTGAATTTAGATGATACATTGCACCTAATTATTTCAAAATTTTGAATGTCAAATTGTATTCATTTCAAATTATTTCCTTTTATTTTTGGTCAACATTTCACATTTATTTCCTTAAACGCATTGGATCTAGTATTTGATGATCGATCTTCAACGGCCTAATTAAATTGTTGAAATTCAAATCACTTTTCGGCTGGCTGAAATTCATACATTTCCACTAGGCAACTTGCAGAAGCTGGTAACTGGTAAGGCCTCCATAATTCTGTACTTATTTTCTTTTTAATTTTTCTATTAAGATTATATATATTATATAATTTGTGGCTAGGTATACGCAAAATGCCATGCAACACAGTGCACAAATTCCGACTTTGGAAAAACATATTTAGAGGTGGTTTGAGTTGAGTTGAGCAAAACAAATGAGTTTTACACTGTAGACGAGGGCTACCCACTGAAAGTTTCGTTGGATGAAACGCCTTCACCATCCCAAGTTCTTAAACCCTAGACACAATTCCAGGTGTTCTAACACACATAGTTGCGAGAGCCCTTATAATATAGGCAATAGAGTGAGTGATTCAAAATTATACTACTTTGCATCGCATAGATGTTTCTTATTCTCTTAATTTCATGCCATATATATGCATCCTCTTTTGCTTAAATTTGGCGGGCTCGTAGTTTTATGATTCCAGCACAAAATAATAATGAATGTGACTTATTAGCTTTTAGTTTTGTGGTAATTTTATATATAATTGAACGAGGTGATTTTTAAGTTCAAATATCTTGTACTCCCGATCACAAAATCTAAAGCAATATCATGAGATACAAGAAATTCAACTCTTGCTCTTTTAAATATGCCATAATTCTTCGTTTATAATATAACATATTGTTGTTATTATGGTGAGATATTAGAATTATATACATATATAAATACATTGAGGAATTAGGCCAAGCCAGCCCTTCGATGTGCTTGATGGGTGTTTGCATATGACGGCAGACAGGCACAAAACACTTTAACGTCCGTAGCTTCCGTTCCACGTTATAGTACTAAGTTTCTCTTCTAACTATGCATGCCCCTCTTGGCCCTTGAGGTCTAAATAGTTAGGTTTGTTTCTGAAAATGCGAGAAACATACATCAAATTCTTCTCAAGATGCTTCGAAATCTTCGTTCCCACATCAAAATACACATGGGTTACACGGAGTTTTATGTAGCATTTGTAATGGTTGTCTTGGCCACAGCCAATCCTCTAAAAAAGTTAAAATATTCAAAGGTTTTTAGGAACCCTAGGGTCCCCTAGATAGGCTATATATTTGACTAGTTTGGTTTGACTTGGGTATATATGTTATGCGTGTGTGTGTGTGTGTTGATGCCACCTATATATTTGACTTGGGTTTTACACATTTGACTCTCTTTGAAATCCAGATTTAACGCATTCACTGACTCACTCTGCAGTGCTAGGTTTCATTTATTCTTCTCTTTAAAAGGTGAAAAGGGAAAGACAGACAGATATTTGGGGCTATTATGAAGTCTTCTTGTTATTGCTTGCTACTGTTTGTGCTTGTTTCTGCTGCAAGCATATGGGGTATGTCTGCACATCCCCTTCATCAATTAGGTATCTGCTTTTCTTTCTCTATTATATAGTTCAAATTTTTCTTTAAGATGCTTGAAATTACAGTACTATTTCTCACTATGCAATGTTTAAGCTTACCAACATTTCAATTTTCTTTAATTTGAAGGCGGAAACGCTGCCGTGACCAAAATTATTGATGTTTCAACCGTAAGGGTATGCAATGTTTTAGTTATTATATTCTGAAATAACCAGTCTAATATTAATGTACATTTTAAAGCTTTCGTATAAAGATATGATTCATTCTATAATTTATATATATATGCCTGCAGGGCCAGGATATTGATGAAGTGGTTAGTCCTTCTACATCTACTGCAACTAAGGAGGACAAGAAGATAGGAGGAAGGAAAATGGGAGCTCTCCACAAGGTTGTGAGGTTAGAGAAGGAAGTTAAAGTAGAAGTGCATGCTGTGAGTGGAAGGAAAAGCAACTCAAAGACGGCTTCAAGCAGCAGAAAATCATCAGGTGGCAGTCATGAAGCGACGTCGATTGGCAATGGAGAAAGTAGCAGTGTAAAAGGAGGTGTTGATTATGATCATAATGATGAATATTCTGCAGGTTTTGTAGCTTTTAGTCAGGATTACCATTCACCAAGGCACCACCCTCCTAAGAATAACTAGTCCTAAAAAACGGATGAGGCCTTATATTATATATGAATTTCGGTAACGTACTAATTATGAACCTTCTAATTTTACTTTTTACTTCTCTTAATTGGGTTTCCTTTTCGACTTTTTTTTTTGTTTCCCGAATGCTCCTTCAGTGGTAAACTTTACACAAATCGTTTGAGAGTGCTTTTGAAATAGCTAATAGTTAAAATTGCTAGTGCTTCGCAGAAAAACTTAAAATTGTTTTCTCATGAAGCACTTGGATTTTTAATAAAAATTTTGACGTCCTTCTACTAGAAGCATTTATGAAAATGCGCTTATAAGCATAAGTGTTTCCTATACAAAAACTCGCAAATGAGCCCAAGAATGTATTTTTCCCAGGCCCATTAGAGAACCTGAGTCCGACTGTAAGATCAAACTGGACCAATGCCAGCCCAATGGGTTGGTGAGGCAGCAAATATGACCCAACACAGTACAGATCAGACATGATGGCCTTGTAAAAAGTTCGCCGTCACCTTTCCTAAATTTCAAACGCAAATAGTTAACAGACGCCGGTGGTTGAGAGACACTTGTTTATTAACAACCAACCAACCATTCTGTCCACAGTCCAAAACTTTTGGGATCGGAAAGTCCACAACGGGGTGGATAAATTGGACAATATATCTAGTCCTAGATATGCATCTTTCCACATTCACACCACACTGCCCTAACCATATAGTCAACTCTAAGTCTCCCTGCTCTCTCTCTCTCTCCTTTTCTGGATCACCAAACAGAAAACCATGTCGATTTCCGGCAAAACCCACATCCTGGTGTTCCCCTACCCTGCGCAAGGGCACATGCTCCCAATTTTAGACCTAACCCACCAGCTAGCCCTCCACGGCCTCTCCATAACCATCTTGGTCACCCCCAAAAACCTCCCAACCCTAACCCCTCTCCTCCACACCCACCCCTCCTCCATCCAAACCGTAGTCCTCCCCTTCCCTCCTCACCCCAAAATACCCCCGGGCCTTGAGAACATCAAGGACATAGGCAACCACGGGAACTTGTATGTGATCAACGCCCTAGCCAATCTCCAGGCCCCGATTGTCGACTGGTTCAGCTCCCACCCTAACCCCCCGGTGGCCCTCGTCTCTGATTTCTTCCTCGGGTGGACCCTACACCTGGCCCACCAGCTTGGCATTCCCAGAATTACCTTTTACTCCTCTGGCGCCTTCTTGGCCTCTGTGTTCCACTACTGCTGGCGTAATTTGGACAAAATGCGCCCCTCATCAGGGATCGTTCATTTTCCTGATCTTCCTAGATCGCCCTCTTTTAAACAGGACCAGGTGCCCTCTGTGGTCCGCTGCCACAGAGAATCGGATCCTGAGTCTGAGCTCCTGAGGAATTCCATGCTCGCCAATACCGAGAGTTGGGGATGCGTTTTTAACAGCTTTGAGGACTTCGAGGCTGAGTATTTCGCCCACTTGCGGATTAAAATGGGCCACTCCCGTGTTTACGCGGTTGGCCCATTGAGTCTAACAGCGGCCGCAGCTGCTGATGACAGTAGTTTGGGCCGGGCCAACCCAAACAAGGACTCCGGTGCCAATGTGATGACGTGGCTCGACGGGTGCCCCGACGGATCCGTGCTCTACGTTTGCTTTGGGAGTCAGAAGTTGCCAAATAGGCTTCAGATGGAGGCCTTGGCTTCTGGGCTCGAACGGAGCGGAGTTCGGTTTGTGTGGGCCGTGAAAACAGGCTCGGCCCAACAGGTGAAAGATGGGTATGGGGTTTTACCAGATGGGTTTGAGGAAAGGGTGAGCGGGAGGGGCTTGGTCATAAAGGGTTGGGCCCCACAGGTGTTGATATTGGGCCACAAGGCCGTGGGCGGATTTGTGAGCCACTGTGGGTGGAACTCTGTGTTGGAAGCGATAGTGGCTGGTGTATTGATATTGGGCTGGCCCATGGAGGCTGACCAGTTTGTGAATGCCAAGCTGTTGGTTGAGGACATGGGTGTGGCCGTGAAGGTGTGCGAAGGCGATAATGCGGTGCCGGACCCGGCCGAGTTAGGAAAGGTGATTTCCGAGTCGATGACTAGGGAGACACCAGAGAAGGTGAGAGCAAAGGAACTGAGGGACAGGGCATTTGCGGCCGTGGGAAGTGGGGGGAGCTCTTCAAAGCATTTGGATGAGCTTGTCAAAGAATTGGACCAACTTAAAGTGGGCCGAAAGTGAAGCCCACAATATTTTTAGCTAAAAAAATGTTCGACGCTTAGTTTGTTTAGTAATGTTTCAATGTACTATGTTGTATTTGGTCCCTAAATTATTACATGACTTTTTCACAAGCAACCAAAATGGTAGACCAAAGTCTTGACAAATCAAAAGAGACTTAGGAAGCTTAGCATGAAATTGATGGATGGGATATCTTTTTCTGTGCTGGCAACAAGTATGCTTCAAACCTACAGAGAAGGCTACAAAGAAAGAAAAAAAAAAAAAAGAGTAGGAGCTAAGAATGACATGGACCCATCATCACAATGTGAATAAATTTTTCAGGTGATCTTTATAAATCACAAAGGCTCAATGATTCAAAGAAACCTTTTACCTTGGATTTTGCTTTGAAACTAAGGAGGAAATGGTAGCAGAGCATTATGCATGAAACTCACATTTCACCAACCAACTTAACCATAACTCTTCCTATAAATCTCAGCCTGCTTTAACATAGCTACCCCATTTAAGCTAAGTTAATAAGCTTAGCTTTCCTCATCCTCTGCTGCAAAATGTCTGGAGCCAATGTAAGAAGGCATGTACTTCTGGAGAAGAACAAAGTTTTGAAACAGAGAGAGAAGACAAGTAGCCCTAAACACCTCAAGAGAATCTACCCAATTGGGCTTCACAAGAGCACTTCATCTCTATCTCTATCTCTGTCATCATCTTTGTCATTGTCTCTGTCAGAAAACTCCTATGATTCTTCTCTCACTGATTCTAGCACACTGGATCAGAAGATTTCCGCGGCGCTCCGATTCATTGCACCAACTCAAAGAAGAGAATATAATTCCCCAGTGGCTAAAGTTGTCCAGCAGCAAATTAGTCAGGCGCAGGATACTAATGATGGGGAATTGAAGAGGTGCAATTGGATAACAAAGAACAGTGGTAAGTTTCATTGCTTCATCACACATTGCAGAAAACTTTGATTTCTCGTTTTCATGCTTTGACAAAGCCACATCTTAATTACCAGGCAACCAAAGAGAAAAAAGGGAAGAACAAAAAAATGGTCATCGCAGTTGGTATGAGGAATCTAAAGAAAATGATAGTACACATAAATAAACAAAAGAAAAAGTCATCAAGTTTCCATCACAACCAACTGGTTGACATTTCAACAAAGTTACAATAAACAGTATAAGAAACTCTTTTTGGTTTTGCTGGAGTAAATAGAATAATTCTATGCAGACATGCATTGATCGTAAAATTTTATTATGTTATGCAGATAAAGTTTATGTAGCGTTTCACGACGAATGCTGGGGAGTTCCAGCGTACGATGACAAGTAAGTCCTTTGGAGCTTTTAATTCCCCATAATTTATATGGACTTTTAAGCCAACTATTTAGTGTTAATTAATTATCTGCTGCATACAGTCAATTGTTTGAGCTGCTTGCATTGTCTGGTATGTTGATGGACCACAACTGGACTGAAATTGTCAAAAGAAGGGAGCTCTTCAGGTAACCTCTTTTCTACCAGAAAAACTTGTGTGGAACGGGAACAACACTGTTTTGCCATCCCCAACCAATCATGGTATGAAAAGTGAAATAGTTAGAGATATTTAGTCATATACTCATTCTTAGCACTAAAACTATAAATAAACCCTACACCATTTAATTTCTATAAACAAACTCAAAAAATGATAGATGACCCTATTGAATTTAATTTTGATTATTAAATTACTTTGATGCCCTATTAAGTGTTTTGGGTTTTTTCTATGAGGTTTTAGGGTTGGGTTTGTTTTAAGAAATCAATGACAATTTTGTAATTTAAAAGAAGTTAAAAGCCTTTTTGTTATGTTGTACATGAGCTTTGAGTGTGTTTCTAAAGTCCATTTCATATAGGGTTTTTTAAAAAAAATTTGGGCTCCTATATTGGGTATAATAGTGAATCTCCCAAATAGTTATCATACTTGGCATATCGTGATTGACTTGTGCTATCTATGTTTCACGCATGTGTTTCTCCTATTCTACCCATCCGACTAATTTATGAAACTTTGTATCAAAACATGGTTGAATTAGCTTATGATTTAGGTTGTAACTCAGGGAAGCCTTTTTCGGATTTGATCCAAACAAAGTTGCCAAAATGGGGGAGAACGAGATCGCAGAGATAGCCTCCAACAAGGCAATAATGTTGGCAGAGTGCAAAGTGAGGTGCATAATAGACAATGCCAAATGCATATTGAAGGCAAGCTAGAAACTTAACAAATTAAAAGCTGATATCAATTAAAGTTTGGTTGCCCCATTGCACCTGATATATCTTAATTAATTTATCAAAAACAAATGCAGATTGTGAGGGAATGTGGCTCTTTTAGCAGCTACATGTGGGGTTCTGTGAACCACAAACCAGTCATCAACAGATTCAGATATCCAAGAAATGTTCCTCTGAGGAGCCCCAAAGCAGAAGCCATGAGCAAGGATTTGATCAAGCGAGGGTTTCGATATGTTGGGCCAGTCATTGTGTATTCCTTCATGCAAGCTGCAGGGTTGACCATTGATCATCTTGTGGATTGTTATCGATACAGTGAATGTGTGAGCCTTGCAGAAAGACCTTGGAGACATATCTAATCTATTTAATTAACATCATGAAAATATTTGTATCAAATGTTCTTTAGAAACTTCATTTTGTTTAATGTAATAAATTAATATTTGGCTTCCATATGTAGCTCTATGGTGGTGACTAATATTTTTAAGTTATGCAGAAATGGAATAGCATCCAAGTTGAATTCTACAGCTCTTCTTTGCCTTTTTTATGTTTCTTGGTGCAACGCATGAATCATATTAAAGAGAATGACAAGCGTTGCTCTGTTTTATATTTTTTTTAAAAAAAATTCAAGCAATATTGGAGAATGGGGGATTCAAACGCATAACCTCGAGTGCTGAGTAACTGCTCTTAAACACTTGAGTTATCATTGGTTCATAAGGTTACAACATTTAGTAAATTACTCAATGGACTGGAATCTGCAAGATTTTGACATGGCCCAACCTAATGAATGGACTTGCTTTCATCACTAGACCAATTGATCCTAAGGCCAGCCTATCTTGGCCATAATGAAGACCAGTGGATCCATAATACTTGTGTTTACCCAGCAATGCTGGTGTTTCAAATTCTGCTTTCAACAAAAGGAGATCTATAATATGTTAAAAAGAAGCATGCACTCAAGTCAAAAGCTGTGCTTTTTTAATCATTGGCAGCAATTGAAATTGATGGCTCCTACTTTCCATTCAATTGAGCCTTCTGATTCTCTCATGTACTTAAAGCCCTAAACAATATGATTAGTGCAAACAGTTTGTATTAGCAGAGTCAAATTGACCAGTCATTGCAATTTGCAAAATGCTTTGCTTCAAATTGTTGTAGTGACACTGAGAGAAGGGGACAACAGGACAACTCTGAGTTTCACGTTTTGTCTGTCTCTGCTCAACTTGTTAATTGCATCATTTTGTCTTGCATCGTAAACCATTAGTGACAGAGGACCCCAGCCCCAACCCCACACCAGAGACAAGTGGCAATCTACAATGCAAAGCTGCTCATGTTCAAGATTAGGCTGCCACGTTGGTTCATTGCAGTCTCCGTCCACCTCCCAATGAATTTTTCACACTAATTAATCTATCATTAATATCAATTCATGTGTGCTCTGATGGACGGAGACATACAACACAACAATTTCCGTCAGCTAAAATGGCAAGGCCTTTGACTGCCCACAGAGATTGTTAGTTGCACCAAATCTCAATGCCTATCTTCTTTGTAGATAAAGTCCAAATCCAAAATGAACCCTTGTTAAGAGTGAAAGATTGAAAGTGAAAACCCACCACTAATGAGATATAAGTTGTAATTAAGAGTGAAAGATTGTTACCGCCCATCTTCAAGCAATGGTTGAATTGAACACAAAATCTCGGGCACAAGAATAACTACTCTTTAACTACATGTTACTTACAAGTCCCTTACACATAGCATGAAATTTCAATGCATCAATTAAAAATACCCAATGTCAAAATTGCTCTGCATCACAAAGAACGCAAAAGAATCTCAAGATTGCAGGTGTGGAAAACCCGCGGAGATGGGTTGACGCAAACAGCGGGCAAAACAGTCTGCTGACAAGCAAAGTTGAAACGCCAGTGCTTGAAATTATTTCAGTCGAAATCCAATGGGTCGTGGGACCTTTGACATGCGATGTTTCTTGGTGGGTTGCTAATATCTATTCTGCTTTCCATGTCAGCATCGACAAAATTTCTCTGTATATCTTCTTGTATATAGTTTCATTTCAACAACCATGATATAATCAATAGTCGTGTCGTTTTCAGAATTCATTAATTTATAGAAGTTATGAACATGATTTAATCCCTCAAATTCAGAAACGTCGAGAACAATAATGGACCCCATATTAATCTGTGGATGGCGGACTGATGTTTTTTAACACAAACGTACGTCATGCGGAACATACCAAAGAATAACGTGGATTTTTTAGGTTTATACAAGCAAATATCATGGAAGGGGATTCAAAAACACAACCTAATGTGGAGGGGCAATCCGCAGAATAACTATTTTTAACCGCTTAAACTACAAAACCCCAAACACAAATGGTGGAACTCAAGCAAGGGCACAAAGAGAAGGAATATTTATCACTGAAAATGACATAAATCGCGATTTATGGCCATCTCCAGTCATAGGCTATAAGCCAAATATAACTCTCAAATAATGCAAAATCCGTCTCTAGCCATGGGCTAAAAAAAAATTTGGCTTCAGCCCTCCAACTAAGCCAAATGTAACCCAGCTTTGGTCAAGGCTAAATTTTTTCGTGGGCTCAACGCATGTGCTTTACAAGAGAAGAAAGTATCATACATAGGCAAAAGCACGAAACATCTCGTGCAACTGCAGATCCAACAGCCCATATTAAAGGCGCGTTATCGATGACGTCAGCTAGGCGTTAAGTTTTTATTTTTATCTTTAATAACCTTTTAAAATGTTTTTAAATTCATTTTTAAAAAATATATATATATATATATATAATTGGTTTCTGATTGAAAAGTTATTATTTATTTATTTATTTAAAATCTTTATAAATGTTTTAAAATTATTTTGTTTTAAAAAATATATATAAATTAAAAAATATTGTCTCTAAATTATAGTTTAATTAAAATAAACAATAGATAGTTGTGGAATATATGAATGTTGTACCATAGTTTTTCTTTAAAATAATAAAATATAAAGGGCCTAAAATATAACCATGCATAACTAGAAATGAAAATTTTTAGCATGCACTATTCTTTAAAAAATTAATGTTTTGAAAGGCTAAATTTTTAGACCTAACTACATTTAGCCATATGACTGGAGATGACCTAAGTAAAGATGAGGCAGATTTTTGGTACCAAAAAAAGATGAGGCAGATTTTCAACAATAATGATTAACTGATGGATGTCTCAGTCCACTCACATTCCAAATTTCCGGCTTGGAAAGGACCGTACGCTACAGCTAAAGATCAAATGCATAAAACACCAACTTCTTCAATAAAATGGAAACAAATAAACAAGTACTAACTTGAAACAAAGGGAAGAAACAGAGTTCACTATTTACATAATCTTCTTTTCTTGATTTCATTCTACATATTATTTATCAAACAAGTCATAACGAGTGAAAAAAAAAAAAACCCGAAAACTAAAAAAAGGAACGAAAGAAATCAAAACAAAAAGTAAAACAAGAAATACAACCAATTCTACTCAGCTCCTCACTCAGCTGATGCCAAGAATATTTACAGCGGTTCCTCCTACAGTCACTCATCACTACAACACCTTCCAGGGGGAAAACCACAGACCAAATCTGTCTTAGCAAAGTAATAATACTTCACTCCCAGAACCTCCTAATCTTATTGTTCGTCTTCAGTCATGTCTATCGACTATCATAGCACACCCACACATTGCTGCCTCAATCTCAAAACTGGCACGACGTGCCAAGCCTCTGTCTCTGCCTCTGACCTAGGGTAATAGATTTGCGTTTAGCAAACGCCGGGTACATCAGATCTTGAAACTTCTCTAGAAACCAGATCCAATCGTCCTCACTCATGTCAGCCAGCTTCACAAAGCTCATGCTTGCAGGAAGCTGCTCATTTGCACTCCTGTGTCCAGATGATGTATTCGCCATGTATCCATTTTCTGCTCTTGTTCCTGTATATTTCAGGTGGCTCTTCTCACCCAAAACTGTATTCTTCAGCGACATTGAAAGCTTTGAAACACTTGGGACCCTTTCAGGGGATCGCAGACTTGCTAATGCCTCTTGCTCTTCCACTTCACTGTCCTCTTCCTCCTCAATGCTTTCTTCCAGTTTAGAGAGAGGAGAGCGGCCATGCCCACTGCCATTTCCAAATTGAAAGGGTGTCCTGCTCACATAATCATCTGCTGCAAGCTTTAAAGTATAGTCTAACTCTGCGTCCTCGCAGTCTATGTCAAATAGGAACTCCTGATCTCCCACCAAATCAGCCTTGGGGGACAAGGCCTCCCTCTCAGCTAGCATCCTCCTCACCTCCATACAAATTACCTCAAGCTCACTGGGTTCCTCCTCCCCGCTACGAAATTCTCTACTCATCATTTCACCTATTTCAGCCAGACAGAGACCATATGCAGCAGACTCCTTCAGGAAAATGGTGCAGAGAACCAAAACCCTGAGACAAGCCTCTCGAATCATGGGAAGCTCCCTTCGCAGCATTTCACAATCCTCATACGGATCAAGTTTTTCTATGTACTCAAGCTCATCATCTGAAAATGGAATAGAAGCCTGAGGCCAATGAATCCACTCAAAGTAGGGGTCCTCCAATGTTTCTGGCAAACAAAGGCCGTGGTCAATCGGAATGAGCTCCACTTGACCAAACATCCCGACACCATCAAGTTTCCTAACTAAAAGATTCCCTGCATGCCTGTCTGTGTTAAAAATCCTAATGTCTAATATCCCTATACGATGCACAGAAGCTACTGGAAAGCTGGAGGTCCCATGATCACTAGCATCAAAATCGTGTTGTATGAATTGCTGGCAAGATGCTATCTTGCTAACCAGCTTCCTCTGGGGAGTCTTGTTCCCATTCACCCCGTCATTTATGTTGAAGATTGAGTGAGTGATCTTCACCAAGGCAGTGGGAGGCACATTTGCAAAGTGATCTTTGTCAAGCAGGAAAGCTGCGACTTCTCTGAACCCAGTCTCTCCAACCCGTACCGAACGCTTCAAACCTGGTTGCCCAAGAGCCTTACCAACAAAGCCTTTTGGGTTATTAGGCGCAAAAGGTTCTTCATCAGTTGGCTTCACTATTGCAACACTCTCACCTCTGCTGTTCCTAAAATAGTATGCACCTCCAAGTCCACTATGAACAGGAATTGGATCAACCCCCATCTTAATGGCCTTGACCATGTCCTTGACAACTTGCGTTGTTCTAGCAAACCGATCTGAATTCCCTAGTATCTCTATAGGGCCACTCCGATCTCTTTGCTGTAGATCCCTCCCAGTGGGCGAGAGGCATGGAGTTGATGAACTTCTATGCATAAGGTTCCTTGTGAGAAGAAGAGGGGAATCATTCCGAACTGCACTAAGATCATTCTTCAACACTAGGTCCCCAAATGTCAGAGAGCTCTCATCGGTTGGGACATTGAGAGCAATTTGCAATCTTCTCTTCACAGTATGGACATTATCACTGCGATCTAATTCCATCCCGAAGACACACCCAGTTTCTGTTTGCACAAAAACTCGCCTCCTGCCAGTGGACTGCTTCCCTTCCATTCTCTTGCTTCCATGATACTCCCCACTGAGTGGGTTGCTAAATAATGCGACTGCCATCTGGGTCTGCACTGGGCTGTCCAGTTTACGCGACATTAAGCAAGGAGAGGAAGTGAAAGTTTGGGCGGCCAGCAAAAGAGGTGGCAGTAGAAGAGAGCTTCTCCCCTCCCCAAAAGTTGCCAAGCTCCCAAGCGGCCGAAGACAGAAAGTGTAGAAAAATCGATTCCAAAACGATCATTAATCCATGAAAAGAAGGAATTTCAAATCCCACGAAGATTCTCAGAGCAAAACAACCATGAGAAATGAATGGGGACAGAGAAGGTATGCTCTAGCTCAATGCTACATTCAGTGAGAAGCCACTGCCATGCTACAAGAAAATAAAGAATCTGCAACAAAATGTAACAGTCGGATATTAAATCAATTACTTTTCCATGGATTAGAAGATCTTATAGAAGAAAGCGTGGGTCAAATACAGAGAGCAGTTCACTTAATTGAACTTCAAATAAATTAACATAATAAATTCAATATATTAACCTGTAAACAAATTCAATATATATACTAATTCATTGATTTACTGCCACGATGCATAGCACCAAATGCAGAAATTATAGATATTAATGCACTCTGCAGTTTCAGATGAAAGAAATATTCTTCGAAATTTCGATCATTCACATAGACTATTGACCGACTTCATTTCGAAACCCCCTCAATAACTAATCAGTATGGAAACGGAACACACTTCAAATTCGAGTCACTGAAACTGAAACTAATTCCTATAAACAATCTTGCATTTTTCCCCAAAATCAAGAACACTGAAACCTAAAATGCATCTAATTCGATCTACGAGTAGTAGAATATCAACAATAAGAGATAAAATTGACGATAACAAGATAAGCATGAACGGGAACCGACAATGAAGAACAAAATCTGAACATTGCTGAGCTACAAAAGAGATTAATCGGAGGCACCGACTCACCGGAATGTAAGATCTGGACGAGTTAACAACCGAAACGCTCCGAAACGACGAAACGAACACGGCCGTTAAAACTACGACGAAAGAACCTCGAGCCCCTTTCAAATACGACTGAGAATCAAAGGCTCAATGAACCGAGACGCAATAGGGTGTGATGGGAGAGAGTTGTCCGAGTTGACTCACAAAACCCTCTCGAGTTTTCTTCGTCTTCTTCTTCTTGCTCTCTGAGTCTGTGTCTTTGTGCTTGCTTTCTCTCTATCTCTCTCGAAGCAGTCTCTGGTCCCTTGGTCCGTCCTTTAACTCAGCGCGTAAAGTCGGGTTAAGAAACTAACCCTGGTTAGAAGATGATCACCCTATCTCTCTCTCTCTCTCTCTTGCTTCTGTTTATTTGATTCGAAGACTCTAGAACACGAAATCTGGGCCGCTTGATCGGCAGACTCCTGGGGAGTCGTGAGCCGTGCGATGCAATTGGTCTTCGCGATCGTGCTGGCGAGTAATGTGTGATGGTGACGTGGAGATAAGGGACTGGGCCATGACATGGCACTTGTCACCGTCAAATTGGTCGTGGGAGTTATTTTTTTCGTTTTTCATACTTTTATTTTTAAAGTAATTAAATTTAGTTTTTACAGTTTCTATGCCGATCTAATCGACGAATATCTCGAGCCCACACATGACAAAACAGTTGTATTTTCACTTAATTCACCCTGGACCGTGCATGTGAAAAATCGACACTACCCCTGGCAAATGGAGAGAGTAACAAAGTTTGGCTGCTGCTGCATCATCGGGGAAACTAGTGGGGCCTAGTAAGACTGTACGACTGTTGTTTTTGGAGTGGGCAAATCGTACGGTTTGAAGTGACTCACAGATTTCTTTCCTTTTTATTCTTTGTGGTCCGACGACTCAGAAAATATATAGATTGGGCGTTGAGGAAAGTTATGAAGCAGGCGATAGGTTTTGCCACTAAGATTATAGAAAATAAAAAATAAAAAATGATGGCAAATGCATGCACCTATCTCAAAGAAAAATACATGGTTTTGTCACCAACTAATATATCAAATTGCCATGTACGCATGGAATGACAAAAATTAAAGATTAAAGTATTTATTAAATTCATGACTCAAAGAGATATATCAAAAATAATATACTTGATCTAAAATATTATTTTAATATTTTTCCAGTCATGAATCTCACTATCTTTTACTTTCTTTTCAAATTTTATGCATCATATGGGCCGCATTTGGTTTTAAAAATATAATAAATTAATATAATATTTGGCATTTCGAGTGGAGTTAAAATTTTTCTAAAGTGTCAAATTGCCATATAAGCCATCAAATTTAACATTTTGCATATGACATCTCCAAATTTTCCTTTCTGCGATTTTAATGAGTTACTTTTGCATATGTGCATATTATATTCATGCCGCAAATCTTTTTTAAGATTAAGCTATTGTTTATGGCTGTCACGTTAGTTTTCGGATAGTTTCATCCTATTTATTATATACTCATATGGTGCTTCTATTTTTTAATAAAGCATCTTTTCCAAAATAAAATAAAATAGTCTTTAAAGATGAATGACTCCTTACAAGTTATATGTAATGAGCCAAGCGGTGTTCTATTCTAATATTTAACATGATATTTATGACATTTTCTTATAACAAAAACAAGAAAACTCAAAAGAGCTGAATGAGAAGATATACACGAATTATTCCACAACCCTATCGATCAATTACTACTTTAAATAAAAAAATTATTAGCAATAGTTATCATTCTTTTTAGGAAGAATAACTTTGCACGCAAGTGTGCAAATTTCATTTGTGGTTTAGCATTGTCAACCAAATTTTCCATCGCATGCATTATATTGATCTTAATTAGTACGTTGGGTTATAGTCATAATCAATTCAAAATTGCTGTCTTTATTTGCAATTTGGCAAATATGCAAAACCTGACAATCCTTGGTGAGGTTAGAGGAGTTTTGACAACTTAAATTGTTGTTGAAGTGGGAATTTTTTGTTGTTGTTGTCATTAATCATTTAATCATTTTAATTTAAAGTTAAAATACGGTACCACTATGTTTAGTTGTTTAATCACTCTATTCCGAAAGGGTGCAATTTATTGACCAGTGCATGTGATGCTTAGTTACCTTACCCCTACCCGACCCGTGCCATCACTAAGTTTAATGGCTGGTTTGATAGAGTAGAAATTAAAAACATTGAATAATGATTTTGTAGTTTATATATTGCATTTCTTTAATAAATAAATATCTAGATTTGAAGGATCATTAAATCAAGGAACTGATCAATATATTTTAATATATTTCTTGCTAGAAGACTAATTCTCAGATATCATCTTAGTGGGATGGAATATCAAAGATTTTTTGATCATCTTCTTAACTGGATAAGGACAAAGATTTTTGAAATTTTTTATTTTAAAAAGTACAAATTACGTTTTCACTCCACTTGGACCAACGACGGTGATATTAGAGCAACATTAAATCAAGCAATAAGACACTTAACCTAGGTAGGGCAGGTTTGCATTATCATTAAGCAGAATAAATTAATATTAAGCAATGAGGCCGGCCTGGCCCTATACAAAATTTTGACCGAATAGAGATACGATGTTTACAAGATATTTTTACGATGAATTAATATATTTGCGATAAAGTTATATTATAGAAATGAAGTTATGATCTGTTTACTAATCAGAAATTGGAATTCGAATTGAATTCCGCTTATAAAAAATTCATGCATTTACTTCACATCAAGAAATTAAAATGTAAGTAGAGCCCACACAAAATTAGGAATTGAATTCCTGACTTTGGAGGAATTCAATTATTAGGTGGGAGATGGTATTTTAATTACTAGAGAATTCACAAATTAGGAATTCGTCTTTTTTACCCATTATATCCTCAGACAATTTTCAAAATTCCAAATATATCATCTACTTTAACCCAACAATGAAGACATTTTAATAATTAATACCACTTCTACCCCAATTCTATATGATTTAGTAAACAACTTCAATAGGAATCCAGAATCTAACTCCCCTTAATTTATATGGTTTAGTAAACAACTTCATTAGAAATCCGGAATCTAATTCTCCTCAATCAAACTCCTCCTCAATTCAATTCTTTGTAATTCAATTACGGATTAGTAAATATGCCATTAGTCACAATTAGATATTAAACTCATCGTATATATTTTGTCATCGTTGTTATTCACGTAAGTTGTATATGATCCTCTGCACCAAATTAAGTTGAGACAAATACTACTAAACTAAATGATAGTTGTTCCGTTTCATCTAAAACTTGCAGAGACTAAAGCGAAAGAGCTGACTCAGCTTTCTTTTTAATGGTTACAAAATTCCTCTCCGCCTCAGCCAAATCCCCCAAAGACTGCACTCTATCTACACGTGATGGTGACTATGAACCTAATGATTACTATAATATCCGACCTGTCGATATTATCCTACCACCACCTGTTTTTTTTTCTTTGTCGTTTTTAGTTTAAATTTTAATTTTAATACAAGTTGTGATATTATCCGGCATCGTAATTTCTACTCACTTTTTATGCATCCTTCTACCATACTCAGATTTTTTGTAATAATATAAAGTTATATCACTAAGCAAATAATTAGTTGGTGAACAATCACGACTCTTAACGTCTTTAATATCACTATATATCCTGAATTCGAGTCCTAATATTTATGTAATGTGTGTGAATTTAGTATTCTTTGGCTCCTCTCAATAAAAAAAGTCCTTTAAAAAAAAAAACACCATATATTTAAGATGTTATAAGTGATGGGTCAAAATATGAAATTGTTCAAATAATTAATGTAATTATTCATACGAAGTTATTTGAATAATTAATGTAATGAGTGACACATGATGTTTGGTCAATATAATTCACCGTTGAAAAAACTTTGAGAATCTATTTGTTTAAGTTTGGATTCAGAAGCTTTGAATGCTGAAAATTTTCTGATACCCCCTGTCACACCTTTAGTTTTTAGTGCATGTATTTTTCTGCCACGTTCATTGGGCCAAATTTTCTCCATCCCTTCGATAATGAAAATGAAAACCCATAAATAAGCCATAACGTGAGCCACACCGGTTAGCCAGCGACCCCATACATTGGATTGGATTGGATTAACGGTAGGTATCTGTGTATACCCTAAACAAATACAACAGACAAATCCCAGTCAATAGCATCCTGCCACGTCGTACTGCCCATATTCTCCAGTTTTATCCCCGGCAAGTGGCGTCATCTGAGTGGTTCAGCAGTGTCACCGTCTACGAGGGCAGTTTTCCGGTGGGCGGTGAAGGGGAGGGCACATGGATTTATTTGGCTTTATGGGTCAGAGAGACAGACACACAGTCTTTGTTTTTTTATATTCAGAGTCCGCATTTTTAGAGCGAGTTGGGTGGTGCTGTCTATATTATCATATACGTTGCACGTGAATGAACCTTCGTGCACACGAGGATGCTTCATCCAATCTTCAAGACTTGTCTTGGGATATATATGTGAGTTTGAATTTGGCTACACATGCTACCATGGTATATGATATCCATGTCTACTTTTGTAATCTTATTAGACTGATATGGCTTGCCACGTAGTGAAGCTTTATTGGTTGTATAGAATTTGAGACCACATTATTCCATTCAACTGAGTAATTATACATGAATAAAAACAAGGTAAATTATACAAATGGTAAAACATAAAATAGGCAGTTCCAAGATTATAGGGATTGATTGAGATAATGAAGCAATCACACTTGAATGGCTACAGACTGCCGTGACTTTGTGGGGAGTGTCTTGCATATTCATTGGCTGATGGGTAGGATGCTCTTCAGAGAGCAAAGGGCAAAAACAAGCTTAAACCTACCAAATTAAAAAATCATATGGCCCAAGGACCATTTCGGTCAAAAATCGTTTATTTGAGCTGAAAATATTAGTTAGAGAACCAAAATGGAACTCGGGCACCCTGGACCATTTAGGTCAAAGAACTTTTATTGGAAATTAAAAAAAATAATAATTTGAGAACTATAATGGAACTTGAGCATAAGTCGATGGACCATTTTTGGTAATTAAAAAAAAACATTTCTTATATTTGGGACCATGATTAGGGCCCCACTCCACTCCCTTTGCAAGAGGGGCCAATCCTATGATTTTATTCCATTTTGAAGTTTGGGGAAAATATGATGTACCGAATTTGTGTTATCAGCCCAAGGGAACAGTGGATTCGGCCCAAAAACAAAAATATCCCAGAAGAGAGAAGGCTTACTGGTAATAATTTGCATTTTGTTGGAGCTCATGACAAGTAACTTGACAATATTAAATTTCATCATCAAAACGACGACGTTCATTCATTCTCACTGAAGGTCCTGGGATGCAAGTTTGGTTTTGGTTTTGGTTTTGGTTTCGGTTTCCGTCTCGGTCGTAGAGCAGTATGGCGATACCCTGAACAAGGGGTGCATCAACACTGTTTACTTCGCGATGTTCATTGCTCATATTGCAGAGCACAACAGTTCTATTGAAGCGTCTTACATTGCGGTGTTGAGCCCTCTGGATCTCTTCGGAGAGACGGGACCAATTGGATTCCAGGCTCCGCATTGCAGGGGGTGGTGTAATGGGAGCCTCGCCTTCCTGCATGGTAGGGGCGAGTAGAAACTCAATGGATCGGAACCTCGCCGCTTCCGACAGCATCTGAATGATCACGATAAACCCTACGGCTTGGTAGGAATCGCGTGCCGGGAAGCACAACAGGCTGATGGCGTTAGATAGTTGATCGCGTCCCAGAGGGATTCGATCAATCATAAGTGTATTGTCATGTATATTTGCTGGTGGGTTATTATGGCCACGACCATGACGTGGTTCATTCTGTACTACTGCATCATGTGCAACTGCCGAAAGCCCGTGGTAGGTGCCGTCGAAACCCAGAGTAGGCATCCGAATGGTATTGCGGAATAAAACGTGGATTGGAGGCGGATTCTCACGAGCATTTTCTCGAAGAAAGTAGGATCGACCGCCTGCAGCATAACCCACCACGTAAGCGGTCACCACATCGATTGCCACCGTGATGGTATCTCCGGCATAGTTTGTGAGATCAATAAGAATAAAGCGCCGCTTGTCGGGCACATCTTCTCTTCGAGGCAGCACCGGTATACCATGTGCTGTGGGTCGTCCGGCTGTGAGTCGGAGCCGCAGATATTGTATTAAAATTTTGTATGTTTTGGGAGTTGAATTCATAGTGACGAAGGATTGTGTTGGTTCCATTCAGAAAATAGAGAGATTTAATCTTCATACAGTTTTCTAGATCTCTATTTTCTGAATGGAACGAATACACCGTGTATATCAGCTTTTATACAACAGTAGAGGGTAACAGCTTGGCTAACACCTACCTGACTAAAACTGGCTATGATGAGAATTAAAAAAGCTATGAAGACTTTCGGTTGTCTTTTTAAGATACAATTATATAAAGACTTTGAGTTGCTGCAGCCACCTTGTTGGACTTTGTCTCTCGACTCACATTAATATTTAGGGTTATCGATATTATACACCTCTAGGGTTTAGGATCGTTTTCAAAATGGGTCATCAAGTTTCAATTTTATCGATTTACACCGTTATAAAAATTGACATATCATGTGTAGACAATGTATGACTTTAATATAATGCTAATTTTAGGTAAAATGGTGTGATGCTATCTGGTCCTTGTTTAAGGAAACTTTGGCTTTTTGTATGAGAATAATTGAATGCTATAATGTGGTCCAAGACTAACACATCATTTGTGGTGTTTGTCATGGATTTTTTTTTCCTATTAGATGTATCATGGTGGTGAACTAGTAATGGGGAACTATTATGTCAATAGCAAAGTAGATTGGGTTGATTATTGTGACAATGATAGAATATCAATAATTGAGAGTAGAGATAGTATGGTAATGGAGTTAGGAAGTGATGGTTTGATTAGTTACTGGTATAGTATATCCCTCGTTATGGCAATGATGGTGAGCTAGTTAAGTTTAATGATGACCAAGATGTGATAGACATGCTAGTATTTGTGCCAGACACAAAGATGATAAACATATTCTTACAACATGAGATTGATGGTAATGCGGATTGGGTCGCGTTCTATTATCATATACGTTGAATGCGAATGAACCTTCATGCACACGAGGATGCTTCAACCAATCTTCAAGACTTGTCTTGGGGTATATATGTGAGTTTAGATTTATATACGGATACTACATGGTATATGGTATGGTATCCATAATCCATGTCTACTTTTGAAACATGGGGGGGCTTGTCCCGTGGTGAAGAGTCATATTCTTTCTTGGGAGTGGGATTTTGGATTCAGTCTAAACGGGTAGAACCATAGAAAATGAGGCCACAGTATTCCGTTCAACTGTTTTTGTTTTTTCTAAACGAAAATTGGTTTAGAAAAGGGAATGTTCTGGTGGTTGAGAGCATTATGAATAAGTTTTAAGCTTCTCTTGTCACTGTTATAGGGTATAGGGCAATAAAAAATGTGCTTAAAATAAGATGGTGCAGCTCAAGCCTTTTTCTATATGAATGCCCAAAAAATAATACTACCGCGTAGCCAAGGCAGGCCCATAAGATGTCTAGAGACTGCATGTTATAATGTAGATGAAGTTCTAGAATTCCATTGCCATTACCTCAATCTGAAGTTCTAGAATTCAAACAGCCAAATATAGATTCATTCATGAACACGTAGTTTGCAAGTGCTCATCAATTTCATTCGTTCACTCTTCATCTTTCATTAACAAAGACCACTGTTCACCAAAAACGAGTGAAAGCTTGTAGTTTGCGACTCTGTCACACTTTTTTACTTTCTGGTTACGTTTTTTTTTTTTTGGTCAATACTTTATGGTTACGTTGGTAAGTGGTAAGTTGGTGGGTTTAGAGTCTTTAGACTTGAGAGGGCGATGAAACCAACCAGCAACTCCAATCGATGCATATGGAGATATATATTTTGATTGAAAAACAGAAGCTTGCTTTATTTTATTATATTATTACACACGAGACGACTTGCACACCCTCTCAAAACGGATGAGTCAGCCAAGCAAAGGTACAAATTTAAAGACTCAAATAAGTTGAAGTAATACGTATTAGAGTTCATCATGTTCATAGGCATACATTCTCACTGCAGCTGCAGGTCCAGGAGGGTTGCAATTTCACTTTCGCTTTCGGTCGTAGAGCAGCATCGCGACACCCTGAACAAAGGGTGATTCAACACTGTTTATTTCGACTCGTGCATTTGAGATGTTGTGGACCGTAATACCCCTATGGAAGCGTGTTTGATTGGCCGCTACCCTCTGGATCTCTTCGGAGAGATCAGACCAATTGGTTTCAAGGCTCTCCAGTGAAAGGCCTCGCTTAAGGGGATCGTATTCTTCCTTCATGGTAGTGCGGACCAGTCCCTCAATTTGTCGGAACCTTGCCGCTTCCGAAAGCATTTGAATGATCACAACAAACCCTAAGGCTTGTTCCGGTTGTGATACCGCCGCCCGCAACAGCCCAATGGCCTCATCTAGTTGATAGCGTCCCAGAGGGATTTGCACAAGAACAGGTGTTTTCTCATCTATATGTGGGTCACGGTTACCAGCACGCCGACGTCGTACTACTTCTTCTGCACCGCTCGCAAGCCCGCTGTAGGTGCCGTTGAAGCGCAGAGTAGGAACCCGAGTGGTGCCGGGGAATAAGACGTGGATTGGAGGCCGATCGTCAGGAGCATTTTCTGCAAGAAAGTAGGATCGACCACCTGCAGCGTAACCCACCACGTAAGCGTTCACCACATCGATTGCCACCGTGATGGTATTGTTTTCAGAGTTTGTTAGATCAACAAGCAGAAAGCGCTGCGCATCCTTCACATCTTCTTTTCGTGGCAGCACCGGTATACCATGTGATGTGGGACGTCCGGCTGTGAGTCTGAGTCGCAGAGCGTCTATGAAGGTGCGGTATGTCTGCGGGGTTGCATTCCTGGTGGAGAAGACGAGTGCCATGTTAAAGCAAACAGAGAAACAACACACAAGAAAATGATGAGAAAGAAATTGAGATCTAGAAACTGTATGAAGATTAATTCTCTCTATTTTCTGAATGAATATGAATACACCACTATGTATCAGCTTTTATAACAGTAGAGAAAGTAACAGCTGGCTACACCCGTGGCTTATGATGATTAACAAGCAAGAATAAAGCAAATTGTAGCTAAAAATATCTTTGTTACTTGAGACTTGGAAGAAGCCAAAGTCTCAAATATGTCATGCATTGAAAAAGCTATGAAGACTTTGGGTTGCTGCAGTCGCCTTGTTGGACTTTGTCTCTCTAAACGAAACTGGTACTTTATCAACTTATGAATATCATATTTATTGTCGACAAGATATCATGGATAGATGAAGAGGATGTTTACCCACTTAAGACAAAACATATCATTGTCACAGCTTATATCTAGAAAGTATATTCAAAATATGTGGTTAAATTTGAAGCCGTCGATTCGTCGCGTGTGTGGGTAGGATGGTGGTTCTAATCCTAGTTGGATGGCAGCCTCTGTATGGTACGTACGTCATCTTGTTAATGTTTTGGGATTTGGGTTGTTGGTGTTGAAAGGGTTTTAGGTCGTATCGTAAAAGTGAGCCAAAGCACAAGATTGAAGAACACAACCTTGCTTTAATTTATTAAACATGACACGACTTGCATGCCTCTCAAAAAGGAAGAGTGAGCCAAAGCAAAGCAAACAACAGAGGTACAGTACAAAAGACATATGATGTATACAATACAACCAATTAAAATTCATCATGAAAATGAGGACGTCCAATCGATGGATATATAACAGAACCTTGATCTTTATTTTTTTATTACACACGACACGACGGAAGAGCCAGCCAAGCAAACAAACAGAGGTATTAATTAAATTTCATCATGATCAGGACGACGACGTCCAGGCACTCTCACAGGGTTGCAATTTCGGTTTCGGTTTTGGTTTTGGTTTTGGTGTCGGTCGTAGAGCAGGATCGCAACACCCCTAACAAAGGGTGAATCAACACTGTTTACTTGGACGCGGTCATTTCTGATATTGTGGAGCACAATAGTCCTATTGTTACGGAAGAGTGTTTCATCTTCAGGTACCCTCTGTATCTCTTCGGAGAGATCAGACCAATGGGTTTCCAGGCTCTCCATTGCTGGGCCTCGTATAAGGGGATCGTAGTCTTCCCGCATGGTAGTGCGGACTAGTCCCTCAATGGCTCGGAACCTTGCCGCTTCCGACAGCATCTGAATGATGACGATAAACCCTACGGCTTGGTCGGATTGGGATACCGCGTAGCGCAACAGGCTGATGGCGTTATCTAGTTCATTGCGTCCCAGAGGGATTCGCTGAAGAATAGGTGTATTCGTATGTATATTTGCCCCTGCTCGGTTACGAGCACGATCACGTGGTGTATTCCTTTGTACTGCATCTTGTGCAGCTCCTGCAAGCCCGCCGTAGGTGCCGTTGAAGTTCAGAGTAGGCATCGGAATGATACCATTGCCGAGGAATAAAGTGTGGATTGGAGGCGGATTGCCAGGAGCATTTTCTTGAAGAAAGTAGGATCGACCGCCAGCAGCATAACCAACCACGTAAGCGTTCACCACATCAATTGCCACCCTGATGGTATTGTTGTCAGAGTTTGTAAGATCAACAAGAACAAAGCGGTGCTCGTCGGGCACATCTTGTATTCGAGGCAGCACCTGTATACCATGTGATATGGTTCGTCCGCGCGCTGTGAGTCGGTTTCGAAGAGTTTCTATGAAGTCGCTGTATGCATGGGGGGTTGCATTCCTAGTGGAGAATGGTAGTACCATATTAAAGCAAACTGAAGAAAATGCAATAAACTGAGAAAGAATTGAGAGAGAAAAACTGTATGAAACTTAATTCTCTGTGTTTTCTGAATGTATGAATACAGTACTGTGTATCCCTAGCTTTTATACAACAGTAGAGAGAGAATAACAGCTGTCCAAAGCTGATTATGATGATTAAAAAAGGTGTGAAGACTTTGGGTTAATTTGTTTTATGATAGCGTATGAAGACTTTGGGTTGCTGCTCCCCGCCTTGTTCGTCTTTGTCTCTCGAATCATTAATATCCATATATTATAATTGCAGCCCATGTTCAAACGCAAGTCAAGTCATCCTAATTTAAAGTTTGAAGCTGGCTATCAAACTCGAGGGCATTTTCGGGTGGAAAAAAAGGGGCTCCCAAACTCAAGGCATGCGTTCCAAAGCCCTTTCCTTTCCGCAAATTAACTTTAAAACTAACCTCTAAGTCTAATCCAAACTGAGATTTAAGTTTGTGAGCTGGTGAGATTTGACAAGAAACTGAAAAGACGATAGTTGAATACTGTAAAAACCAAGTTGAAGATGGATAATTGGGCAATAACTCAACAAAATGAGTTGATGTTTTAGGTCGTATAGGTTATTGTACAAGATATTTGCATGTAGTGGTACCTTAGTCAAAAAAAAGTTTTATAATCAATGTGCAGTACTGCAGACAATATATGGTTAGGTGAAATGGTGTGAATATGCTACATGGTCTTTTTTTTTAATGAAATGGTGTGAATATGCTATATGGTCTTTTTTTTATTTTTTTTATTTAATGAAATGGTGTGAATATGATAAGAATATCTCCTAATGCAAGTTTGGTTTTGGTTTTGGTAGACATGCTTCAGTCTCCAGGCAAGCGATACAAAAGCAACAAAAAAAAAAGAAGAAAAAAAATATACGAAGCAGCAACTTGCTCTGTCATCGATGCCGACCACCGAGTCACCATGTGCTGCACGACCTATTCCACAGCAACCAGAAGTTCGAACTTCGTGTTGTGACCAGCAACCGGAGAGCCAACAAAGCTGGCGTCGAGGACTTTCCAGCCGCTGCCATTGTTGAGCTAACACATCCTTGTAAAAAATCAAATAAATTGAAAATCATTAAGGCATCTAATTGAAACCAACAAAATCAATGAACACGATACTTCAAGAAAGTACTAAAATTTCAATAATTTAATTGAATGGTCAAATGATATCGGATTCAAGTGATTTTTTGTAGAGATGATCTTTGAATGAATATGTACAAAATAGATGATTTGGATTAGTGAAATACAATTCGGAGTGAGCCCGACAAGGGTGTCTATCAAATAAGCTTATTTGAAGAATCCCTTAACAGAAGCTCTCTATATTGTATTTCACTAATCAATCATTGTCACACTTGGAATAAGACAAAACAATCATTGTCACAGCATATATCTAGAAAGTATATTCAAAATATATGGTTAAATTTGAAGCCGTCGATTCGTCGCTTGTGTGGGTCCATTAAACAATGTCCAAAAAGAGAACAAGTCCTATTCATTGTATTAAATATTAATATGTCATAATTAATATCTATCAGCTGCTGGAGTTGGTGCCAGAGGTGTGTACAACACACAACTCTCCACAAATATCTAAAGTGGGTGGCTGAAGTGAAAATGCTTGAAATGTACATGAAATTAAAAGGTGTGACACATATATATATATATATATATACACACACATGTATATGAATTATTGTTGCATCATTCGGTCAATTAATCTCTTTGTGCCTTCATCTCAATTAAATGACGAAGAATTAATCTCTTTGATCTGAAATCCTCTTTACGGTAGCCACATATACTTTACTAGTTCACATCACGACCAGAAAATAATGGGATGCAGTGAAGAAGGGTAGAAACACAAGATCTTGCAAAGAGAGTGCCCATAAAAAAGCAGTGAAGAATGATATAGAAACAAGGATAAAAAATATGGGGTGCAATTCTATGTGGAAGATTGAGACAAGTACACAGGCGCATGCCTATGCCTTTCCACCACTTGCTGAAACAAGAAGGTCATGGAAATTGTATACTTGCTATTCTGTGAAACCACTAGAGGCATTGAATCATTAACACAATTTCCAGTGACAGCAATATTACATGTGAAAAATACTAATTGGAGACCAGAAGTTAACCTTGCTGGCCGTTATTTTATTACCCACACGACACGATTTGCAAATTGCACACCTCTCAAAACGGAAGAGTCAACCAAGCAAAGCAAACAACAAAAGACAACTAAGTTGAAGTATTACAATTACAATTCATCATGACGATGAGGTCCAGATGCAGGGTTGCAATTTCCGTTTCGGTCGTAGAGCAGCATCGCGACACCCCGAACGAAGGGTGAATCAACACTGTTTACTTCGCGGCGTTCATTTCCGACATTGTGGAGCACAATAGTCCTATTGAAGCCTGTTTCATTGCGCTGTTGTGCCCTCTGGATCTGTTCGGAGAGATCAGACCAATGGGTTTCCAGGCTCTCCATTGCAAGGCCTCGCATAAGGGGATCGTACGTTTCCCGCATGGTTGTGCGGACTAGTCCCTCAATGGCCCGGAACCTTGCCGCTTCTGACAGCATCTGAATGATGACGATAAACCCTAAGGCTTGGTTGGTTGGGGATGACGCGGAGTGCAACAGGCTGATGGCGGTATCTAGTTCATTGCGTCCCATGGGGATTTGCTCAAGCACAGGTGTATTGTCATGCGCACTAGCCCCAGCTCGGTTACGAGCACGATTACGTGGTGTATTCCGTTCTACTGCTTCTCGTGCAGCCCGCGAAAGCCCGCTGTAGCTGCCGTCGAAGCCCAGATCAATCCGAGTGGTGGCGTCGTGGAATAAAGTGTGTATTGGAGGCCGATTATCACGAGCATTTTCTTGAAGAAGATAGGCTCGACCATTTGCAGCATAACCCACCACGTAAGCGTTCACCACATCTATTGCGAGCCTGATGGTATTGCCTTGAGAGTTTGTGAGATCAACAAGAAGAAAGCGCTGCGCGTCCGGCACATCTTCTCTTCGAGGCAGCACCGGTATACCATGTGATGTGGGTCGTCCGGCTGTGAGTTGGTCTCGCAGAGCTTGTATGAAGTCGCGGTATGTCTCGGGGGTTGCATTCTTAGTGGAGAAGGATAGTATCATATTTAAAGCAAACAGAGAAACAAACAGAAGAAATAACTGAGAGAAGAAAATTGTATGGAAAATTACTTCTCTGTGTTTTCTGAATGAATGAATACAATACACTAGTGTCATGTGTGTATCAGCTTTTATACAACAGTAGAGAGACGAATGACAGCTTGCTTTCTTTTTTCCTTTTCTAATTTTATTTCAGAATATAAAAATAAAGTGATGATTAGAAACAGCACCGAATAATTTTATTTGAGTAATCTTATCTTACCACCCAAGAATTTCTCCCGAATGAGAACTGTGGAACACAACTTGCATTGATTCTGACTCTGAGTTTCTTTTCTTTTCTTTTCTTTTCTTTTGGCGAAAGAAAAGAAAAGATACGAAAACGACAAAGTGATTTTGGCCAAATACTTATTGTTGGGTTTAGTTTGATTGGCTGGAATTCATACATTTTTGACAAAAAAGTTGAGAGAAGATTTCATCGAGCAATCTGAAAACTAAATCTGGTGGAAATTGGAGTTTGGTGTCATGTGAAGACAATGTATGAATGCTTTAGTGTCTGTTTGGTATTGCTTATTTGGGGTGATAAGTGATTTTTTAAAAATTTTGGGAAGCACAACCCATTTGGTAAACTATGAGAAAATCACTTGTTAAAAATTGTTGTAAGAGAAAGCTATTAGGGAAAACAACTAATAAGGTGCTTTCATTTTCTGATTATGCAGAAATCAATTTTGAAGATGCGTTGGGTTTAATGATTATGTGGCAATCATTTTTGGATTATACGGGAATCCGTACCAACAATACTTTTAACAAAAAGTTTACCAGACGCCAAACAGCTTCATTTCACAGCTGATTTCTCTCACAACAAATTTGACAGAGATTATTTTCACAGCACAGCAATGCCAAAGAAATAAGGTCAAAGTGTTGGGCGAAATGGTATGAATGCTATATATATGGTCTTTGGTTGAAGAAATTTTGATAGTTTGTATGTGGTCCTATAATGAGAATAATTGAATGCTATGTATACTTTAATGCTTTTGATAATGTGGTCCAATATATAATAGATACTTACGTGGGTTAATTAGAAGAATTAGGTAAAAGGCCGATTAAGAAAGGTCAGGAGGAGACAAAAAAATAAATAAAACAGAACTGTCCTAGCCAGCTATACAATATTACAAAAGATGTGTTAGATTTTTTTCTTCTATGGCTCCTCTCCTTTCTCCTTGCTTTTCCAAAATGACAAAACATCATAGAACTGCATCAAAATAAATCAGAAAATGGGAATTTAATAGGTGAGATATCGAATATTGTATATTAAACATACGCGCAGGGCAGACTTTGAAACCAGAACTTGCCACGACCCTTCCTCCTCATACATGCAAATTTGACCCCTTTTCTTGCCTTTGATCTATTGAGGGATTCAAGTCAACCCTCTCCTGCTTATTCTCAAGAGCTTTGGCGATTAACTCAACTGATTATTACTCTTATAATAATCTTGTGATGGTGAGGATGATGAAGATCACACTTGAATTGGATGTGCCGCTGCCGCATATTAGTTTTGTTGCAGTAGATAACAAGTAACTCAACAATATATAATTTTCATTTCTAGAAATCTATAAAATGGGTGCACAATCTTAAAAAACACAAGATCTTACAAAGAAAAAGTGCCCATAAAAAAGCAGTGAAGAAAGGACTAGAAACACAAGAATCAAAAGCAGGAAAATCCAAAAGATGGAGAACAGGTTTATATTGAAGAACAGAAGTTAACGTTGCTTTATTTTACAGATTACACTCGACAATCGACTTGCACACCTCTCAAAACGGAAGAGTACAAGTAAACAACTAAGTTGAAGTAATATCCATGAGGACAATGTATTTCAAAGACACGCACACTATCGGTACTATAAGCACATGCTATAGGAACCACTCATTATATATGTTGTATTTATTTTTTGGGTTTTCCAATGTGAGGCTTTAGATTCTTTAACAGAGGCTTTTTCGCTGAAGGTCCAGGATTGGAGCAACAAAAGTCACCAAGGACCTACAATAGAAAACACACAAACAAACAAACGAAAGACAAGATCCAGATAGATTTGAGCAAGAGGACCCAAAATCCAAACGAATCTAGGGAGAGAAGAGGAGAGGGGAATAAAACTAGGAAAGGAGAAAGGGAGATGAGGAGAGAAAGATGGTAGATGGGGAAGCCACCGACCCCTTCGGCTGTAGAGCTCACAATTTCGGATAATTGGATTAAAATAGGGAAAAAGGGCAAAACGCATAAATATGAAATAAAAATAACGCTTAAATATGAAATTCAAATAACATATGGCATTGATTGATTTATTTTTATTATTTTTTATGGATGTCTATGTTTGGTTTTATTTTATTTAGAGTATCCACAATGGGCTCTCTAAACCATCTCATTAGAAAAAATTTAGGGAGGAATTGGAAAAATACAACTCCAACCATTCTCTCTATTCACCTCCTAAAATAAGGATACCTCTAGGAGCTCCTAAATCTGAGGAGATAAAAAGAGCTCCTAATGGCTCCCTCTAATTTAATGTTGCTTTGTTCTATGCATAGTTTAAACTTTTAATTAATACTAACTGTTTTTTTATATATATATATTTTTTTATAGAGATGAACCAATCATATTGAATTAAAAAAAATAACTATAGTATTTATGACTCTCTAAATTAGGGATGATTGAAGTTCAAATTTTATAGAGAGCTCATAAAATAACTTTTGTGTGTTTTTAGCTAAATTTTAACTAAAGAATAGGGAGCAAGATTGTAGATGCTCTTAGGGACCATAATTTGAGTCCACTCCACTCCACTCCCTTGCAAGAGGAGCAAAATTGTGATTTTGATGATCCATTTTAAAGTTGAGGGGGTTCAATCCCTAACTGAAGCCTTGAGGCTCCGTTTGGTTCGCGGAATGGATTTAAGGGGAAATCACTTCCCATGTCATTTCCCAAAGGGTAGGAAATTGAGATTCATTTCCCATGTTTGGTAATCATGGGAAAGTAATTGAGAAATACCACTTTATTTTATTTCACATGTTTGGTTTGTGTAGGAATGTAAAACAAAGTTTGTTTAATTTTCCAATTATACCCATATGAAATCAAATAAAAAAAGAATGCCTTTAATGCTATATTGTAATTCTAACTCGTTAATGGGGACAATATGGTTATGAAAAATGTGTATTTAACGTTGGCTCCTTTCCCCAAACTTTCCCATTAAAAGGAAAACAAAACCCAGGGGGTAGGAGGGCTTCACTTTCCTCCGTACACTAGTAAAAAAAAACCCCTTGCGCGACGAAACACAATTCGTCGCACAAAGTGGCTTTGCGCGACGAAAATTAAACTTTGTCACGCAAAGTCTTACGCGACTAATATTTTGTTAGAAACATATATTATTGTAGTTCGGATTGGGTTTTTGTTAGAAAATATATATTTTAAATTGACGATCAAATTGGTTCATTGTATTCATATAGGGTCAAGGAGTGTAGCTGTAAAAAATCATCAAAATCGAAATTGAAATAACGGTTAAATCGTGAATTTTCGTTTATAACCGTCGAAAAATTTTGTCCTATTACTTGATCTCTGAATGTTGATTTTTTCCGATTTTTGGCGTATATGATCTCGAAGTATAAACAAACAAGTTTGACGGTTGGATCGTTGAAAATAGTTTCATAGAATACATATGCCATCAAAACAATATATTCACTAACAATTAAGAGTTTATTTATACTTTTGTTAAATGTAACATAAGATTTTGTGGTATCCACTAGTGTAAATATTTTAAATTGACGATCGAATTGATTCATTGTATTCATATAGGGTCAAGGAGTGTAGCTATAAAAAATCATCAAAATCAGAGTTGAAATAACCGTTAAATCATGATTTTTCGTTTATAACCATCGAAAAGTTTTGTCCTATTACTTGATCTTTGAATGTTTATTTTTTCCGATTTTTGGCATATATGATCTCGAAGTGTAAACAAACAAGTTTGACGATTGGATCGTTGAAACTAGTTTCGTAGGATGCGTATGCCATCAAAACAATATATTCACTAACAATTAAGAGTTTATTTATACTTTCATTAAATACAACATAAGATTTTGTGGTATCCACTAGTGTAAATATTTTAAATTGAAGATCAAATTGAGTCATTGTATTCATATAGGGTCAAGGAGTGTAGTTGTAAAAAATCATCAAAACCGGAGTTAAAATAACCGTTAAATCGTGATTTTTGTTTATAACCATCGAAAAGGTTTGTCCCATTACGTGATCTCTGAATATTTATTTTTTCTGATTTTTGGGGTATACGATCTCGAAGTATAAACAAACAAATTTGACGGTTGGATCGTTGAAACTAGTTTCATAGAATACATATCCCATCAAAACAATATATTCACTAACAATTAAGAGTTTATTTATACTTTTATTAAATATAACATAAGATTTTGTGGTATCTACTAGTGTAAATACTTTAAATTGATGATCGAATGCAGTCATTGTATTCATATAGGGTCAAGAAGTGTAGCTGTAACAAATCATCAAAATCAGAGTTGAAATAACCGTTAAATCTTGATTTTTCTTTTATAACCGTCGAAATGTTTTGTCCCATTAATTGATCTCTTAATGTTTATTTTTTCCGAATTTTGGCGTATATGATCTCGAAGTATAAACAAACAAGTTTGACGGTTGGATCATTGAGTAGCTTTAAATTTGTTTATTTTGAACGTATAACACTTAAGAAATTGAATAGTATATATATTTATTAGTAGCTTTAAATTTTTTAAAAAAATTTGGGCGGGCAAAAAAATGGGAATTTTTTTAAAAAAATTTACAACTTTGCGCGACCAATATATAATATTTCGTCGCGCAAAGTATACTCTAAAAATTTGGGCGGGTACCAAAAATGGGAAATTTTTATAAAAAAAAAATTACGACTTTGCATGACCAATATATAGTGTTTCGTCGCGCAAAGTATACTTTAAAAATTTGGGCGGGTACCAAAAATGGGAATTAAAAAAAAAAATTTCGACTTTGCGCGACCAATATATAATTATTCGTCGCGCAAAGTATTTTCTAAAAATTTGGCGGGTACCAAAAATGGGAAATTTTAAAAAAAAAAATTTAAGACTTTGCGCGACCAATATATGTTTTTCGTCACGCAAAGTATACTCTAAAAATTTGGGCGGGTACCAAAAATGGGAAATTTTTTTTAAAATTAAAAAAAAAATTACGACTTTGCGCGACCAATATATGTTTTTCGTCGCGCAAAGTTTGCTCTAAAAATTTGGGCGGGTACCAAAAATGGGAATTAAAAAAATAAATAAAATTTCGACTTTGCGCGACAAATATATAATTATTCGTCGCCCAAAGTATATATTCTAAAAATTTGGCGGGCACAAAAAATAGGATTTTTTTAAAAAATTTCGACTTTGCGTGACCAATATATAAGTATTCGCCGCGGAAAGTATTCTCTAAAAAATTGGCGGGCACCAAAAATGGGATGCGGGAATATTTTGGTCGCGCAAAAGTTTGGGCGACCAGAAATTCGTCGCCCAAAACTGAAAAAATTTTGCGGGCACCGAAAATGGGAATTTTTAAAAAATTTTTTTTTTAAACACTTTACGCGACGAATATATTATTTCGTCGCGCAAAGTGATACGTTCTTTAAAAGCAAAATAACTCCTCCACCATTTTCTCAATGTCTTCTAAATCCTACCATTTCTCTCTCTTTCCCACTCCCCAAATCCTACCATTTCTCTCACACTCACTCCTCTCACTTAATCTCTCATCTCTCTCTTCACTATCTCTCTCTCTCTCTCTCTCTCTCTCACTCTCTCATCTCTCTTTTCATCATCTCTCACTCTCACTCACTCTCTCATCTCTCTCTCTCTCTCTCTCTCTCTCTCACTATCTTCTCTAATTCTCTCACACTCACTTCTCTGTAAATTTTAATTTTTTTTCATTAATATGTGTTTTTGGAGTTAGTTTTGAGTTTATGTCAATTATTTGTCATTATTTTATGTTATTGTTTTGTTATTTGACAATATTTGTTTTTTTTTTTGTAGGGAATTGTTGAGGCTAAAGTTGAGGATTTGATATAAGATGCTTGTAGATTTTACTATTGTACTTTGTTAATTTAAGTGTACATTTTGAATATTATGTATATTGGATAATTTGACCACTATTTTTCTTATGTAATTTTATTTTGAATATGTCAATTTAAATTAAAGTAATTAAGAAAAATAAAATCATACAATTAAATTAAATTTAAAAAATTAATATAATGAAATTAATATAAGAGAAATAATAATAAAAAATGTTAAAAACCTTGCGCGACAAAATATTTCGTCGCGCAAACTATTAAATTAGTTTATTTTAGTTTAAAATTTTCAAATAATAAAAAATAATAATTAAAAAAAAGAATAATTCGTCGCGCAAACCTTTGCGCGACGTTAACATTCGTCGCGCAAAGCACATTTGCGAGACATTAACTTTCGTCGCTCAAAGTTGATAATATTCGTCGCGCAAAGTTGTTATTTTCCGTCGCGCAAAATTGTTATTTTCGTCGCGCAAAGTCGTCATGATTCGTCGCGCAAGTTGTTATCCTTCGTCGCGCAAAGTGGCTTTGTGCGACGAAGAATTTTCGTCGTCGCACAAACCCTTTCTTTACGAGTTTTGCGCGACAGAACTTGCGCAACCAAAATTTCGTCGCGCAAAGTTTGCGCGACGAAATTTTCCTTTGCGCGACCAAAAATCATTCGTCGCGCAAAGTGTTTTTTTGTAGTAGTGGTACTTTCCCATATGCAAGGCAAGGATTTCCCATACTTGAACTTATCAAACATGGGAAACCAATTGATTTCTCATCCCCAAGCCTCCTTTCCCATGAACCAAACGGGACTTGAGCTGAACGGTATAGTGGATTTGGGCTATGGGTGTGAGTACTTAAGCCTAGCCTCAGAAGATGTATGCTGCTCAATTAATTTTTTTAGTATTAACAATAGGAAATTAGAAAAAGAAACATAATTGCAAACGTGCATTAGGCCAGAATAGTGAGTCCGTCCACCTTACACTCATGCTCGAATTTCTTTCCGTAGATTAATTTAAAGTAATTTAGGCTATCATTTGTATTATAAGAAAAAAAAACCATAACAAAGAAAAATCATGTTTAACTCGATAGTTCATTCTTAACTTAATCTGGAACTATATGCAATTTCATGTAACAGCAATTGCTCATCAATTTCTCAAAACGAGTGGCTAGTTTGTGTCTTGTTGTTAACACGTTTTTTACTTGGTTTTCTAAAGTGATGTTGACTTATGTATAATCTACTGAGGATTTTCATTAGTTAGTTATATAACATATGTTTGACTGCCAGCTGTACTTGATCTTGCCTTGCATGCGAGCTAAAAAGAATATTTGACCCATAGGTGCCAAGATATACAGTTTCAAAGATTTTGATTCACAATAAAATAGATTTCTAAGACTTGGTCTACAAGAAAACGTCAAAATCTACCCGTTTGTTGGGATCTTTCCTCTCCTCTCTTCTGAACCCAATAAAGTCAAATTTGTACTGGTTGAACGTGACCATCAAGTAACTGGAAATTATAAAAGGGCACAGATGGGTTTAATAATACTCAAGAAAACAAGTTTGAAGCTACTGCTGTTTCCAAACAAAACCTCATAGTCATAAAACTCTGGTTCTGTTATTTCTTTTTTGCTGCTCTAGGAATTCCGGTGCTGTTCCTCCAATTTATATATTGCAAGTCGAAAAAACTTGATAAGCAATAAGATGGTGATCAAGGACAAAAGAGACGGTGGAGGCCCAACAATATTGGGTTCATTGATCAGGTCGTGCTTCTTTGTTTCCTCATCAGCTGGTAAAGGTGGAAATGCAAGGAGGGAAACATCTGTATCAACCAGTTCAGGGACAGAGGCGACCATGGTTGCTGCGGCAAAGCATTTCTCTTCAGCACACAAAGTTCGGTTCGATTAATCAAGTGATGAAATGAAAGGCTCTTTTGCTTAATTCTTTTTTTTTTGTTTTTGAATTTGTATGTAATTAGGGGTTCCCTACAAAGTTTGTATAAGTTGGCTCTTACATATGAATATATATATGGTTGACTATTGCTATTTTTACCCCTATCTCTAAATATTGTTTACAACCTAAAAAATATATGATAGATACTTACACGGGTTAATTAGAAGAATTAGGTAAAAGGCCGATTAAGAAAGGTCAGGAGGAGACAAAAAAATAAATAAAACAGGAACTGTCCTAGCCAGCTATACAATCTTACAAAAGATGTGTTAAATTTTTTCTTCTATGGCTCCTCTCCTTTCTCCTTGCTTTTCCAAAACGACAAAACATCATAGAATTGTATCAAAATAAATCAGAAAATGGGAAATTAATAGGTGAGATATCGAATATTGTATATTAAATATACGCGCAGGGCAGACTTTGAAACCAGAACTTGCCACGACCCTTCCCTCCTCATACATGCAAATTTGACCCCTTTTCTTGCCTTTGATCTCTTGATGATCTTCTTCAATATCAAAATCAGATTCATACAGAGGGGTTCAAGTCAACGCTCTCCTGCTTATACTCAAGAGAGCTTTGGCTATTAACTCAACTTATTATTACTCCTATGATAATCTTGTGATGATGAGGTGGATGATGAAGATCACACTTGGAATTTGATGTGCTAGCTGCTGCCGCATATTAGGTTTGTTGCAGTAGATGACAAGTAACTCAACAATATATACTTTTCATTTCTAGAAATCTAAAATGGGTGCACAATCTGAAAAAATACAAGATTTTACAAAGAAAAAGTACACAAAAAAAAGAAGGAAAATCCAATCGATGGAGAACAGGTTTATATTGAAGAACAGAAGTTAACTTTGCTTTATTTTATAGATAACACACGACAATCGACTTGCACACCTCTCAAAACGGAAGAGTACAAGCAAACAACAGAGGTACAAAAGACATATATAAAGCTGGGGTACAACTAAGTTGAAGTAATATCCATGAGGACAACGTATTTCAAAGAGACGCATTGTCCACAACTATAAGCACATCCTACCGGAACCACTCATTATATATGTTGTATTTATTTTGTGGGTTTTCCGATGTGAGGTTTTAGATTCTTTAACAGAGGCTTTTTTGCTGAAGGTCCAGGATTGGCATTTTGGTTTCGGTCGTAGAGCAGCATAGCGACACCCCGAACAACGTCTGAGTCAACACTGCGTACTTCAACGCGTTCATTTCTGATATTATGGAGCACAACAGCCTTGTGGAATTGTGTTTGATTGGCCGGAACCCTCTGGATCTCTTCAGAGAGATCAGACCAATGGGTTTCCAGGCTCCGAATTGCAAGGCCTGGTATAATGGGATCGTAGACATCCTTCATGCTATTGCGGAGTAGACCCTCAATGAACCGAAACCTTGCCGCTTCGCAGATCATCTGAATTACCACTATAAACCCTACGGCTTGGTCGGATTGGGATGGTGCCAAGCGCAACAGGTTGATGGCGTCATCTAGTTCATTGCGTCCCAGAGGTATCCGCTCAAGAATAGGTGTATTCGGATGCAGACCTGCCACTGCTGGGTTACGAGCACGATCACGTGCTATATTCCGTTGTACTGCTTCTTGCGCAGCTCGCGAAAGCCCGGTGTAGCTGCCGTCGAAGTCCAGAGGAGGCATCCGAGTGGTGTCGCGGAACAGGGTGTGGATTGGAGGCGGATTCTCACGAGCATTTTCTTTAAGAAAGTAGGATCGGCCACCTGCAGCATAACCCACCACGTAAGCGTTCACTACATCGATTGCGAGTCTGATGGTATTGTTTCCAGAGTTTGTGAGATCAACAAGAAGAAAGCGTTGTGCGTCTGGCACATCTTCTCTTCGAGGCAGCACCGGGATACCGTGTGATTTAGATCGTCCGGCTGTGAGTCGCTGTCGCAGAGATTCTATGAAGTCGCGGTATTTCTGGGGGGTTGTATTCTTAGTGGAGAAGGACAGTGCCATTTTAAGAGCAGCAAGAACAAGGCAAATATATTGAAGCTTGTTATTTTCGAGAGATTTGTGTACATTAATTAGATGAGTAGCAGTGATATCGATATATATAGTGAAATCATGGATCGATGCCAATGCCATTCTTGGTGGAAAAGTACTAGAAGCTATGCAGACGACTTCGGCTTGCTGCAGCCTTGTTGGACTTTGACTTGACCCATTAAAATAGTGCAGCCCATGTTGAAACTCAAGCCAAGTCATCCTTATCTATATAAGACAATAATATCGTGAAATTTAACATTAAAATATCAAATTGACATAAAAGATGGCGTTCAAGAGGGGAAAATTATGATTTTGATGTTTTGGGTCCAAAAGTTTCAGTCGGCCCCAGCCCAGAAGATGTCTAGAGGTCGACGGCTCATTTAAAATGTAGACAAAGTTGTAAAGATCGATTCACCAAATGAATTCTCTCATTATATTATGATGTTTTTTAAATTTTGGACTTGATCGGAAATCAATTGGTCAAACAAGTGGGTCACATTAAGTTCCTACATTAAACGAGAGTGGTAGGTATGATATGTTTCTCAAATTTTGAGCTTGATCCGAAATCAATTAATCAAAAAAGTGAGTCACACACACCTTGATCTTTTAAAAATAAAAAATAAAAAAAAATATCGTAATAAAGACAAAGAAGAAGACCTCTTATGAACTTCCTAGTCCCTTCACGAGAAAAAAAATAATATGTTGCTAATAGTTTTGACAGAAAAGTTCGTTCTGAACTTAATCAATATAGATTCTTGAACACGTAGTGGTCTGCAATTGCTCATCAATTTCATTCATTCAGTCTTCTTCTTTCATTAACAAAGACTATTCAATTCATTCAAGACGAGTGTTTGTCGCTTGTGTCTATCTTTGTCACACGTTTGTACTTTGTTTTCAAAAAGTAATGTTGACTTCTGTACAATCTCCTGAGATTTGGATTATGTCTATATGACTGCCACCTGCAGTTTAAGACTTGGTCTCCAAGCAAACGTCACAATCTACCAATGTGTACTGGGATCTTTCCTTCCCTCAGAACCAATCAAGTCAAGTTTATACTGAATTCAACTTGACCAGCAAGTAACCGGAGATTATAAAACAAACGGCGCAGATGAGTTTCATAATACTCAAGAAACAAATCAACAACATAAACTAGTTACAAGTTTAAAAACCTCTACTGTTTCTATACATCATATTCATCGAATTCTGCTTCTGTTCATCTGATACATAATGCAAGTCGAATATTTGACAAGCAAGATGGTCAAGGACAAGAAGAAAGAGATCAGGGGCTCAACAAGATTGAGTTCATTGATCAGTTCATGCTTCTTTGTTTCATCATCAGCTGGTAAAGATGAAAATGTAAGGAGGGAAAAATCTGTTACAATAAGTTCTGGGACAGAGGCAACCATGGTTGCCGCAGCAAAGTTTTTCTCTTCAGCACACAAAGTTAGGTTCGATTAATCAAGTGATGAAAGGTTCTTTTTCTTATTAGTTTATATAAGTTGCGTAAGCTGTTTAAATCTAAATAATATGATTGAATATTGCTTCTTTTTTTTATAAAAAAACCCCGTCTCTATTCTCTAAGTTCTGTTAAAACGCCTATATAATATACAATATATTATAATTATATTGAGCTCTCTTTCGCCTCAAGCTCTGTGAACAAAGGTTCGAAACTCCCAGAGCTTGATTAGAAGAATTAGGGAAATGCGCTGATTAAGAAAGGCTAGGAAGAGTCAAAATAGGGAACAATCATATAAAAGGTGGAGATCCATTAAACATTACTGCACAATGTCAAAAAAGACAACAAGTCCAAGCCAGCTATACAATCTTTCCACAAGAGATGTTGGATTTTTCCTTCTATGTCTCCTGCCCTTTCTCCTTGCATTTCCAAAACGACAAAACATCATTGAACTGTTTCCAAAAGAATTAAAACAGAACAATAATTAATCCATATTTAATTGGGAAGTTAATCACAACATGAAATTATCAACTGAGATAATGAATATATTTGTATATTATTGAACACATACATACCGATTGAGGCTCTCTCTTCTTGCTCGGGGCAGGCTTAGAAACCACAACTTGCCATGAGCCTTCCTCATGGTAAGTGCGAATATGACCCGTCCTTTCCTTGACCCTTCTTTCGCCGTTGATCTCTTGATGATCTTCTTCAATATCAAAATCAGATTCATACAGACATGGAAGCTCAGAGGGATCCAAGTCAACGCTCTCCTGCTTATCCTCAAGAGACTTGGCTATTAACTCATTATTATTATTATTATTATTAATCTTGTGATTATAATCACACTCGGAATTGGATGTGCTGCTTCTGCTGCTGCTGCTGCCTATAAATTTTGTTGCAGTGCATGACAAGTAATTGAAGAATATTTTCATTTCTAGAAATCTAAATTGCGGGCACAATCTGAAAAAACACAAGATCTTACAAAGAAAAAGTGCCCACAGAAAAGCAGTGAAGAAGGGTAGAAACACAAGGATCAAAGAGGGGATGCAAACTATGAGGCAGATGGAGAGAGCTACACAGGCGCATGCCTTTGCCCACAACTTCACCACTTGTTGAAACAAGAAGATTATGGACGAGATTAAATATTTATTCTGTGAAACCACACGAGGCATATTGAAACTAATGATTTGGAAATTTAACACAATTTTCCAGTGAAAATATTAAACGTTAAAAAAAGTGTTAATTTGTGTTTAGAGGGCCATGAAAATAGGAAAAAATCCAATCGATCAAGTCGAGATTATGTTGAAGAACAGAAAGATCATATGTTCATTCATTCATCCACCACTGCGAAGCTAATCTTAATTAGCTGGAGAGGGGCATGCACCGGTAGATGCGTGCCACGTGGTGGGATGAGTGGGGACTTGTGCCCCAGGTGTCACTAGAATGCAGGCTCCATCTTTTATGTGAACCAATCTGGGAAGAAGATGAGGTTTCGGAGTGATTGAGGTAATATAATAGCGCAGCATAGGAATTAGGAAATTAGGAGCAAAATGCAAAGCAAAGAACGTAGGAACGTACGTGGGTGTAGTTTATGGGAATATATGTAGGCACATAGTAAGCACGTCCTTTCGTTTCTTATGGACTCTTCTTAATCTCCGTCGCACTTCCATGGATGACGGAGATCCACCAGCTGCACCACAATACGAAACAGAGAGAGAGAGAGAGAGTTGAAGAGTGGCGAGCTTCTATAAATGTTGTGAGGTTACAATACAATGAGGGGTTCAATCCAATAGTCTAATCGAACGGCTATTGAGGACCCCTCATTATAACCGGAACATATAAAAATTTCTCCTCACCAAAACCCTCATTCTGGTCTCATTGTGAAGAGGGACGCTTGGGCCGAAGCCTAAACAGACAAAAAACTACACAAGAATATTGAACCCAATGAGTACAAATTAAGGCCTGTTGCTAACAGTAGAGGAAGGCATTTGCAAGAGAATTGAGCAGCCCAAATCATCATATCTTGTTAAATCAACATTAGTCAGTTCACATGAGTAACAACGAATTAAATAATCATTATTATATAAAAAAGATAATTTTAGACCGCGTTTAGCATATAAGATTGAATTGAAATAATAACTCATTAGGTTTACGGCGGGTTGAAACAAGATACTAACTGATGTGGTAGTATTTTATTTGTACGTTTATTTTGCATATGATTTATTTACAAATTATATAAGTTTAGTGTACTAAGTTTATATATTTAATATTATTTTTTAGAAAATCACCATATATATTCTGTTTTGTGGAAGTATTTATTTATTTATTTATTTTCTTAAACAACACATGTGAATTGTTAGTCGTTCATTACATCGTGACAATAATACCCCAAAAAGAAAAGAAAAAGAAAAAGGAAAAGGAAACGCGAATTAAGTGACCTCACGGGAAGCGCATGAGGTCACCCACATGGTAGTCTCACTCCATCAAGTTCGCGCAAACGAGTCATGGTGACACACACAGGTCACAATGCAGAGAGCCCAAACAGAAACAGCAGTGTAAGCTGCTGCTGCCTTAATTAAACATACACAGGTGGTGCCTTGTTCTTGCTCAGTCGGAAAAACAAATACACCCAAACTCAAATTCCTCATCCAACTTCAATTCTCAATCAACCATCCAAAAAGCACACTCTCAGTCTCCTCAAATCTCCAATTGCACCTTTGGGTGTTGACATTTCTGAGATTTTCTTCTTATCTGGGGTGCTTTTCAGATTCGTGCAGAAAATCTTGGAATATAAATCCAGGCCCATCTCAATTCACAAAGAAGGAGGATGAGAACCTTAGCCAAAGGCAATCAGGAGGAGGATGACTACGACGACGAGGAATTTGTCTCCAGAAAAGAGGGCCCTTCTTCCAATTCCAACAGCAAAGGTGACCTTTTTATCTCTACCCACCTTCTTTTTACACATGGGTATTTCGTATTTGTAGATCCATCGATATGTTTTTTAGCTTTACTGCTTTGGCAATTGTAATTCGGCACAAAAGATTTCATCTTCATATGTTTTGAGCGGACAACGATAAGGCTAGTTTGTAATTTGAAATTCGGAATTTGGATCATGGAAACCAGATGCCAAGAACAACGATAAGGCTAGTGCTATACGATCGAAACATTCAGTCACGGAGCAGCGAAGGAGGAGTAAGATCAACGAGAGGTATGCTTTATTTGCATTTGCTTTCCATCAAATTCTCATTTGAAATTTAATCTAGTCAAGGGGTAATTGCTTCGAAACAGAAAGGGCGGGGCCGGCGGTATATTCATAGATCATTGCGCACTTCTCATCATTCAACAATTAGTTGGTGTTATTAGTTAGGAAGTGTTTCTGATGTTTGTACGGATGGTAATTCTGCTTAGCGGATGATGCCAATTTAACCATTTACTTGTTTACCTGTGATTATAAATGTTTTTGTTTAACAAGTCAATTGCTTGAGTGGTTCCTGTTCTATAAAGTAGATAAAGTTTGAAGCTTGCATGGTTTTCTTTTATTCAAGGGGGAATTCGTCCATTTGTTGTGGAGTGTTGACGTGCCACTTGGTGGTTACATCATGGATGTTGAAGTTCTGATGTTAAGAATTGGTAGTGCAGGGTATGAGTTGCTTTAACAAGAAATGTATGATTGATTGTCAATAGAGCTTGAGGGAGCTTAATCTTTTTCTTACAGATTCCAGATATTGAGAGATTTAATACCCCATAGTGATCAAAAGAGAGATACGGCATCATTCCTGCTTGAGGTACTGTTGTTTGTGTGTGGATAAACTGTGTAATTTTTTAAACTTGTTTTACAAGCACAGTACTTAAGCGTAGTTCATGGGTTATCACTTTTTTTTTTGGCAGGTGATTGAGTATGTACAATATTTACAAGGAAAAGTCCAAAAATATGAAGGTTCATACCAGGGGTGGAGTCCTGAGCCCACAAAGTTAATGCCGTGGGTAATGTTCTGACTTTTGCCCACTTATGTAGTCTGGGTGTTAAGGTGCTATGTCCACCTGTATGCTCAAAGCCAGGTGTTAAATTGCTGTATATGTGCGTTCTTTAGAACTAGGATTGATCTATGCGATTATACTATCCTGAACTAGAGAGGATCTTTGTTTTATTTGGGTGTTAGGGTTTTGAGAGGATCTTATTGCTTGCTTTCCTGCATAAAAACCATAAAGCTTTACAAGAGTACGGAAACATTAATGCCTTGTCTTGAGCTCAACAGTAGTGATAACTTTTTTTTTTTTTTTTCCTTTTTGGAGGTGTTGTCACTGATTAATTGCATAATGTGTTGAGTTATTGGGTAACTATGGAATGGGCTCAATTTCTGATAAGGCGGAATTATATTAAGCTGCTTCTGATGCATGTTTTCGGGCACAATGAGGATAGCTTCTGAATATGGCACTTAATTTCCTGTTTAAGATACTTCTTGATCTAACATACTTACACCCTACCCTGCGTGAAGCAGAGAAATAGTCACTGGCGTGTGCAGAGTTTTGTGGGTCATCCTCAGGCTGGAAAGAATGATACTGGTGCAGTGTCACCATTTCCTGGAAAATTTGATGAAAATAGCATTTCTATCACCCCGAACATGCTTGCAAATAGCACGCAGAATCCAGTAGAATCTGATCCTGTCAGGGATGTTGCTTCCAAAATTATGGATCGGCAACCTGAGATAGTGAACAAGGCAATTCCTCTGCCTATGCCTCTGCCGGTTAACATGACTGCCCCTGTCAGAAGTGATGGTATACTTGCCCATCCTCTTCAGGGACCAGTTTCTGATGCCCAATCAACTCAGTGCCCCACCACTAGTGCTAGTGATACACTGAATCAACAGGAGGAGCTGACAATTGAAGGTGGCACAATAAGCATCTCAAGTGTTTACTCACAAGGGTGGGTACTCATGCTATATTTATAGGATTTATGGTTTTGGTAAACATTAAAAAAAATTATGAAAAATTTCTGTTATATGCTGAGAGGTTTTTATATAGCTTGTGTCCTGCGTTATAAGACGGTAACAGGCGTAAAATTGATGATGAACAGGTTATTAAACTCTCTGAATCAAGCACTGCAGAGTGCTGGTGTTGATCTGTCACAGGCTAGTGTCTCAGTGCAGATTGATCTTGGAAATCGTGCGAACCGAGGGCTATCCTCTGGAACACCTGCTTCTAAGGTACATATTAGGTATTTGAGTTTTGTTCTTATGGTGGAGTTGGTAGGTAAGCAGGGTTTGGGTTCTTCTACCTGTAAAGCACCTGGATTCTTTATTCTCCTGCTTGCCAAAAGAAATGGCAAGTAAATTTTATTCTGAAGAACTGGAAAAGTATAAAGGGTTCCATTTCTTTTGTTTTCTTTTCTTCCACTGCCCTGAAAACTCTCTCCATTAGCCATCTTTCGAAAAGCATGTGGGTCTGTTTAGTTTAAATTGCAACACTCTTTTCATCCATTCTTATGGATCTGTCAACCTCTCATTCTGGATAATCTTATAGTTTGATCACTACTTTCCAGGATCATGAGATTCCCCATTCAAGCAATCAAACAGTGGCACATTTTAGGGATGCTGGCAGTGGAGAGGACTCAGATCAAGCTCATAAGCGCATGAAGACATAAAACTAGTGCGGGGTTTCCTCTGTCTTGATTTCTTCCAGATTTTACTCTTTTGTTATGATTTGGGATGTCATAGTGTCATCTTCTGGTTAGTGTACATGGGGTGGTATGTTTTTTTTATTTAAAAATTTTAAAACACTATTTCATTGAACTCGTGTTTAGAGCCGTTTCCATAATTTATAGATTTCTTTGAGTAACCCATCTTAGGGGATCCCATTACCCGTAATTTAGCTGTATCGTACATAATTATTTCTAATGTAATGGAGCCACTCAGGGCCAATTTCTTGGTAATTGAGTTGGTAGTTTGTGTCCTGGGCATTATTGGTTTAGAGCAAACATTCAGGACACGGCATGCTTGTATGAAGTGGCAAGAATTTTGTCTCATTGGAGTTCATCATCTGTTTGTTTTTTTTCAGTCATTGAATTTACTGATGAAACTATCTTCATTGTGAAGAACCTGCAGTGCAAGGAACCTTCAGCTTTTCTGTGAATAACCTTACACTTTTGAGTATTTGGATAGCAAAATTGCGTTAATAAAAGGAAAAGAAAACATCCCAGACTTTTTGTCATTGGGGAGTGGAATCTAATGGCACATGTAACATGTAAATATTTACAGACTTTTTGGTTTTTTAGGAATTGGCGGCAAACATTCCTCTGGGTTATTATAGAAATTTTCTTCCTCCTTGGGCTTGCCAGGAATCTCCAATCTGTGAGTTGGGATGCCCATGCGATCAGCATGCCCTGTTTTCACTGCCTGGGAAAATTCATCCCAGCTCAGAGTTCCGTTCTTGTACTGGTCTATCAAATCCACCAGAAGCTTTCTGTCTACACGAATTGATGTCCTGAATCCCAAGTACCTGTACATATAATATATATTTTGATATTAATTGTTAGTGAGAAAGAAATTAATACAAGTAATGAAGAAACTTTTGATAACATATATGTAGATACCTTCTATGACCCTCAACAACTCTTGCCATGTTTCCTCCATAAGTAGGAACAAAGATGTCACTTTCCAGTGACACAATGTAATCTAATGCCGCCATTTGGTTCGAATGTGTGCGGAAGGGCTCAAGGTCTGAGGCTCTAAGCAATGATTCCTTTTTAACCTGTTTCACACAACAATAACACATTTCATACACATGCATATATAATAGTTTCTTAAGGTTCAAGCAACTAACCATATGGGGAAAGGCTAATCTCAGAGATGTCATTCTCCTTTCTCCTCCATATATATCGCCTGCAGCGATGTAAACTTGGATGCCGGGATCAATATCCAATGCCCTCAATGCAAGGGCAGTTTCCTCAGGAGTTAAAGGGCATGACCCAGCTTTTCTTTTCTTTTCAGAATCTATTATTTTCTCTTTCCACCATGGATAAGCAAACCTGTTGGACATATAACGTGTAAAAATTAAATTTTATTCATAAATACGAGCTTGAGAAAGTGAAGTTAAGATTGGTGGTCTCTCACCTCATATTTGTCAATTCTTCAATTTCTTTGTCATTGCAACCCTCAGTGCAACCAGAAAATGCCAACATGTCCATTTCATATCTCAGATGAAGAACTAAGAATGGACCCTTTTCCCTCAGAATCCGAACAATCTTCTTCCCCAATTCCTCAATGGGAGGAGTGAATCTCAGAGCCTTGTAATTCGCTTTGCACCGCAGTTCCTGAACCTCTTTCGGGATCCCATTATTTGCAAGCCTGGCATCAGTTTTAGTAAAATGCAGAACTCCATACTTCTTTATCCGAGGAAGAATCTGTTTACACATAGATTATATCCAAAGATTAATCATAACATTAAGTTTGGTAACACAAAATACCATGATTAATTATACTTAAACAGGAATTAGGAACCAACCACTTGGTCGTAATATGACATGTTAGACCAACTAGCAGGTGGCATGGAATAGAGAGTAGCTATCTCCACTCTCCTGATCTGGTTATGAGGCAGAACTTTCAATATCCGAACCTCATCTCTCAGCGATGATATGAAGTAATCCACATCAAATACGTCCTCAAACCGACTGCCATGTTAAGTATTTAACTTAGTCAAATTTACTAAACTTGATAATCTATATGTTAATTAAGGTTCTTCAGGTTAAAGACAAGAGGGCGGAGTTTTTAAATTCGACTGACCTGCGATCATTCCAAAAGGAGGTATTATCCAACTCAGGAACTATAAGTGTGACATTCATAAACCTTGCAATAGCTACCATGTCACAAATCTGCAGTGTAGATTTTAAGGGCATGTATGCATTACTTGAATTTCCAAGTATAAATATGCAAATTGAGACTGAGATATCAGTATAAAAATCACTCACACCAGCTCGCATTTGATTCAACCCTCCATTTGATGAGACCATCAGATATCCATTATTCTCATAATCCCCTAGAATTTTAATTATTAAGATGGCGAAGATATCAAAGAACCGGCCAACAATGTATATCAAACTAATTATCAGCTGGCATAACAAAGATTCCTAACTTTAGGAGAAAGTTGTGGACTCACTTTCAGTTTCAGTTGTTTGTGGTTGCGGCGGAGCAATAGGCTGAGAGTTAGAGCGGAACATCAAGACCCGGGGCTTTATGATGTCGCTGAGCGTGCTCAACTGCACTGCACAGACAGAGAGAAGCAAAATGGTTGTGGCAGCAAAGGCAAAGAGCTTGAGTCTGCATAATTTCGGCTGTGCAATGATCAAGCTCGTTAGCCTCTCCCCTTTGAAATTGAACACTCCTACAATTCTGTCCACTTTGATTCCTCCAAAGTGATTCAGATAGTGCTCCATTTTATACTGCTTCACCTTTTCCTCTCCAAACTCAGACTCTTCAAAACCTGCAACTTTTGTTTTGTCCATCTCTCCACCACACAACACTATGCATGTACAAGAAACAAAAACACGTACGGTTTTGTTGTAATGACAAATTATACACGGAAAATATAAAAGATGGAAATTTTGAGGTTGGTTTTTGAGGAATTAATAAAAAGGTGCCTCCTAATTGGGGTGGTTTTTCCAACCAGCTGTTTTGTATATTGCTGCTTTTAAAGGGAAGACATGTACTTGGTTTCTATTTTACGCTCTCATAAATATTGAGAGTTTGGATTATTCATTACCATTATTTAGGCCTGAAAACAAATGAAGAACAAGTCATCCATCAGAGACACACACATCAGCCATTTCCAGGCAAATGTAAGCCAATTGGCATCACCATTCAATTTGCCAATAGAGATCAAATGCACAACAATAACTGTTCGACAAGCATATTTTCATAAACTAGTATACATCGAGTCATCAATATCATATTGATGGGAGCACAAAAAGAAGAAGAAAAAAAACTAATTTTTTTCTAACTCTTTTATATGAGCGTCGAGCGACCCTAAAATATGTTGTAGAATAGGTACTGGACTTGGTGAAAAATGTGGGGACGAAGGTTGAATTTACATATATTTCCGTTCCTAAATGCTTTGGACAAACACACTGAGATTGGTTTTTTTTACATATAAATCTAAATTATTTTGATTTTGCCTTTCGGAAAAGAAAAAAACTAATATGATTGTGAACTCGATGGATGATAGGTTTTATTTATTTATTATTTATAGAATATTTAATTATAATTATAATGTGAATCATGGCAATTTTGTGTGCAATACCATTTACATCAAAGGAGTAATATATGAAGCAAACCGAATTTAAAGTTGACAAGCCAATTACGTATCAATATATAATACAGCACATAGCAAATGGCTTGCTTATTAAAGACACCGATAGGTGTTTGGGGTCTATTAATGAGGAATCTTTTATTTAAGGCCGAAAAGGAAAAAAGTAATGTTGATTGATATGGCCGGTTTAAAAAGAGTTGTGGCTCATCTCAATATGGACAACATGTGACATATTGATATTGGTTTGTTGCCAGATTCAAATCAAGCCCTCAGTTCTGTGATTTGGGAAGTACCATCGCCGTGATTATCTTTTGTACCATATTGAAATTTGTATTAGATCCTTGTTTGAGTCAAGTATGGGTTTAAGTGATTGGTTGTCTGTGTGTGGCTGTTGTAATCAAACCTTTTATCTTTTATCAATGATATTTCTATGGTTTGGCGCAAAAAACAAGACCCTTCTCTGACTTTAAAAAAAATAATAAATGTAATAATTAACTGAAAAGGACAATGCATTGATAAGGAATTACCTTTGTTGATGTAATATGATTATAGGGACATGACCTACCTATTATAAATAATATTCTTGTTGATTCTCCATACAGAAATACTAATAATAGTAGAAAATATCTCGAAAATGGAAAAATACTCTTTTATTTAATAACTGATCTGCGCCAACAAATTACACGGCTCACGGATAGCTTAGATGATTTGGGCTCTAATGCTGAGTTTAGGATGAGGTTGGATTGGATTTCCAAGGCAGGAGAAAATTTTACTCTCTACCATTTGATTACGAAAACTTCGAAGTTCCAAGGCAGGAGAGAAGCTTTTCAATGTATATGTATGTAAGTACCAAATCATAGATTTGGATCTCTGCTTGGATTTTCTCTGTTACAATATGCTTGATCTTTTCCATCCGTACGACACCTCATTAAAATTGAATCCAAGAGATTTAAAGTTGACACATCATCCTTGAAACAAAAACTTAATTTCCTCATAATTAAAAATGAAGAATGCAAAACTTTATAAATTTCCAAGAAAACTTTGCTCAAATCTTGACTTAATTGTGCTTTGCATGAATCTCTTACAATTTGATTCCCCAGCATTCAGAATTTTGCAGTAAAATATAGTACTTGTGAAAATACATTTGAATCCCCAGCCCCCAAAAGGATCCCATAAATTAATCCCAACTTACCCCCATGAAATTGAAAGGTAAAGAAATTTTTTATCACAACACAAAATATTACATTGAGAAATATTACTAGTCTTCTTGGTTCATAGCTTCATAGCAAACACTCCTGAGGGTTTGTATAGAAGTAATCTTCTTCTTTGGGTTTTCCTGGAACCTCCAATCTTGTAGTAGGGTTTCCAATGCGGTCGGCATGAGCAACCTTCACTCTAACTGAGAATTGGTTCCAGCTCAGAGTTCCATTGTTGTACTGGTCTATCAGATCAACTAGAGCCCTTCTGTCTAGAAGAATGGTTTTCTTGTACCCCAAGTATCTTCTGTGCCCTTCCAGTACTTTTGCCATGTTGCCTCCATATGTAGGCACAAAAATGTCACTTTCTATCGCCACATAATAATCCAATGCTGCCATTTGGTTTGAATGGTTTTGGAAGGGCACAAGATCTGATGCTTCCACCAATGTCTCCTTTTTCACCTGTTTAGTGAGAAACCAAGTTTTAATTACCAAAATTACATATGAATTGAAATGAATTAAAATGAAGTTTAATTACCAAGTTTGGGAAAGCTTCTTTCAGAGGTGCCATTCTCCTCTCAGCCCTGTATATGTCTCCAGCAGCAATATAGACTTGGATATTAGGATCAATGTCAAGTGCCCTCAACGCTAGTGCAGTTTCTTCAGGTGTTAAAGGGCACAATCCTGCTTTCCTTTTCTTCTCTGAATCTATTTCCTTCTCTTTCCACCAGGGGTATGCATATCTTACATATATAAAAAGAATTTATTTAATCGATGGTTCATATTGACAATCTGACAACATAACATGCCAAACTGCATGACAAGAGGAATTTTTAAGATAATGTACAGTGTGTATATTAATCAGTTACCTCATTTTGGTGGTCTCTTCAATCTCTTCTTCATTGCAACCTTCAGTACAGCCAGAGAATGCTACCATGTCCATTTCATATCTGAGATGAAGGACCAAGAAAGGGCCTCTTTCCCTGAGAATCCGAACGATTTTCTTGCCAAGCTCCTCAATTGGACGAGCAAATCTCAGAGCTTGGTAGTTTGCTCGGCACCGGAGCTTTTGAACCTCTTCAGGAATCCCATTATTGGCAAGCCTAGCATCAGTTTTAGTGAAGTGCACAATTTCGTATGTTTTCATGCGAGGAATGATCTGTGTAGTTAAGTATGCATATAACACAATTAATATTTAAACACAGAGAGAGAGAGAGAGAGAGAGAGAGAGAGAGAGAGAGAGAGCAACCGTGTTATAGTAGTATGTCATTTTAGACCAACTAATGGGGGGCATGGAATAAAGGGATTCTAATTCCACTTTTTTCTTCTGCTCAGGAGGCAATTCTTTCAATATCCGAACCTCGTCTCTCAATGATGCAATGAAATAATCCACATCAAATATGTCTTCAAATTGACTGCCACATATAATTAATATCGGTTAGATCAAATTAATTAACAGCATAAATATATTATTATATAATTAAGATGAAGCTCCAGCTATAGCCTCACCTGCGGTCGTTCCAGAAGGAGGTGTTATCCAACTCAGGAACTATAAGCGTGACATTCATATATCTTGCAATAGCTACCATGTCACATATCTGCATATATAGCAATGGTAACAAAGATTAAATTAATTCATGGACCATGGTCAAATTTAATTTATTTACAATTATTGAAAGACCAAATTAATTACTTACACCAGATCGCATCTGATTTAGTCCTCCATTGGATGAAACCATCAAATATCCATTGTTCTCATAAACCCCTGAAAAATAATCACAAACAAAAAGGTTACATTTTCACAGAAAATAATAATATGGTGAAGCATATGCATGCCATGCATGAGAAGGCTGCCATACTTTGAGGTGGAAAAGAGCTTTTAGATATCCGCGGCAGCAAGTTCTCTCCCAATGCCTTGAGCTGCATTGCTATAGCCCATAGTAGCAGCACGGTTGTGGCTCGTGCCGCCCACAATTTCAGCCGCTCCAGTCGTGTCCTAGAAATCACCAAACCCTTTAGCTTCTGGTCTTTGATGCTCCAATTTATAAAAGTCTTCAACTTTTCAGCTTTGATCCCTCCAGCAATCAAACCCTTCAACACTTCAGCTTTCATGGCTCCAGTGTACCTCAAGTACCTGATCTTACTGTTTAACGGCTTCTCCTTCTTCACCTCCCCGAATCCGGGGTCCTTCGGGTCATCCTTTTTATCCATTTCCTGAAAACTTTGATATAGTGGATATACAAGTATATGATAATTAGTTTAGGATATAGATATAGTATTGTTGTATGTGTCACAAAAGAACATATATATATGATTCTGAATGTACTTTAAATCAGAAGAACAGATGCAATGTTGGGTTTGGCTCAGAGTTAAACTTAGGACAGTGTAGGTTTAGGAGTGAGTGAGCTGCAAGAGTCAAAAGACATAACACTTTTAAAGAAGGAAATTAGAGGGTTATGATTTATTGAGGAATTAATTTGACATTTTCATTCATTCTTTCTTTCTATTTTCCAGTTATTTTGCTTGAGGCTTAAATGAAAAAACAGGGACCTGCAATATAACCATTAATATTGCCCAACCAAAAACAGGAGAAATTGCAACCATCAATAGTTATGTGCCCAAATTTATGATTGAAAACAAATAGTAACACAGGTAATAAGGTGGTGTCAATTTTCATTGTTACGTTTGAGCAATCAAAATCCAGTTTTCAATCTTGAACGTTTGGACCAATCACCTTTGCAGTTGATTGTATTTTACATGCAATTAGGTCATCTTTACACATTCAAAACGTGCAATATCAGACTCTCTAGGGATTCAACATTTGAGACAGAGACATGGCACAATCGTTATGGGTCCCTTTTGACAATAATTTCAACCTGAAGAAAAATGCATATTTCTTTATGGTGGGGAGAGGGGTGGGGGGGTCCATGAACCCATCAGATAATAATAATAATAATTCCATGAATTAATTTGCAATCAAATAATAATTCCAAGAATCCGTTTTGCTTTGAATACCTCTTGCATTTATTTATTTCATTTATAACAAGAAAATACTATATCATCAATCGATTTATCAATTAATATAAAATTAGCAGGTGTATAATCATCCCTGAAGAACTACCTATAGGCTATATTTAAGCAGTCTAAACTTAAAAGTGCATTCTTGTGTTAGTACAGAAATTGCTCACTGATCCTTAGCCAATACTAAATCAAATAACACTTCCAAATATGATTTCATGGTTCTGCTTGGATGTGCAAATCAGATGCCACCTTGGTCCTGCGGCGCTGGTCAAGAAGAAAATGGGGATGCCTTAACTCAGAAAAGCTTATCAATCTAGCTTCAGTCCTTTACTGTAGACGAGAAGGAAGTGGATCTCCTAGCAACTTCATTGTAGCTATGATTCTGTACAGAAGAAAAGAAAAACTCATACATATTGCACAAAGATGGAAAATGCTCTCGTTTGTTCGAACTTACTCAAAGCCTCAGCAAAATACTGGAAACTTCACTCTTCACCAGGGACTTCAGTGAAACCTACCTTTGATTCTTTTGTGACCACAGTACATTGCATGTCTTGTTTTTCAGTCTTCAGCATCCCCATAGCTTTGATTAGAAACGCATAATCATAAGCAGCTACCTCACACTGACGATACCGTCCACCTTCGCCAAAATGCCCTCCAGCCATATTTGTCTTCAGAATGACTGAACTAGAACAACCAGAACATGTACCATCTCGAACTTTGGCCACCCATTTGGCAGCTTCCCAAAACCCAACCCTGAGAAATGGATATTAATTTATAAAATGCAACCACCGTAAGTATATGGGAATGTGTGTGTGTGCGTGTGTGGATTTATTAATGCAAGTAACTAGTATGACAGAAAGCACGAGATGAACCTACCTTGAGTCATGAAGAGACGCTGTAACAAGCATTGAAGGGTAACAACTGCCTTGAGAAATGTTATCATAAGGTGAATAACTGAAGATATGCTCAAATGCGGACTGTATTTGAGGATTTCCAAATTCTTCATAATCCAGAATGGTGAGAGGCAAACTCGGATCCATTAAAGTGTTGCATATATCAAGAAATGGAACCTGAAAAAAAAATATCACCAAAACATCAGTACCAACAATGTAACAATTTGACACAAAAATCGATTCAAATTAGCAACGGCAGATACAATGCATTTCTTCTCTACCATGAAAGAAAAGAAATATTGCTGAAGGGCTGGACCCAGAGTACTACTAATGACAAAGACGGTAAATGTTTTGCTTTAAAACACTAACCTTCAAAATAGCAGCACAAAAGAGGTCTGGGTACATATTGATAGTTGCCCCGACAAGAAGACCTCCAGCACTATGTCCAATAGCACCAAGCCGATCTTTATGTACATAGCCCTCTTTAATCAGGTAGTTTGCGCATGATACAAAATCATAGACTGAATTCAATTTATACGACCCACTGCCAGATTTATGCCATGAAGAATCTCCACCACCACCCCTGTCCATACAACCACGTCAAATTATTTAACCCCCAGAAAGAAAAAATGACAAGCAACAACAGCACATTTTTTTTCAGCTAAGAAAGTACAATCACACGGGATTTAGGCTAGAGCATACAAATTTTAGAATACATCACAGATTGAACTTATTCTAGGCTAGAGCATAATTATATGCTTAAGTTTTAAACACACAATTGATATTAAAGTATTGAAGCAGATGAACTAAGATATTGGACAGACTTTGAAATAACTAAAATCAAAATTACATGATATTATGTAAGATGAGAAAGTTGCACATACACAAGTTCAACTTGAGCCAAAAAAAAAAAAAAAACAGAGATAGTCATTTTTTAAAAAGAAAAAATTACATCCAACTTTAGCTCCACCCCCCTTCCCCTCCCCTAACAAAAGAAAACAAAAGCAACTTGAAGGCTGAAACACACCATCACATTAATGGTTTAATTCAATGCATCAATTTAGCTTTGTTGTTTCAATTGATCTTTCATTAAAAGGGGAAAAAAAAAATAACCTCACATCAGCAAATGCCACAACCCATCCCCGATCAAGTAAACTCATGTGCTCTGCACACCAGCTTTCATATAAAACCTCCCCATATGCTCCATAGCCTTGTAGAAGGCCAGGCGACTGATCCTTATGCCAGGTTGTATGAGAGTACAATATGGTCAAAGGAACTCTAACACCATCATGGGAAATAACTACCCTCCTCTCACAACAATATGTATCAGAATAATCCTTCCATCTCTGCCATTCACTTATCTGCACATCTTCTTCCTTCTCATATTGTGTGTCAAAAGTTTGATTCATATCTAGCTGATTAGTTGGTGGGCCTGTTCTATCACAAAAATGTATTACTTCCTCTTGCTGCACAATTGAGAATCTCCTGCTTGACATGTCGTAGTCAACAACTACATCAGGCATCTGCAAATTTCCAAAGAACAGACAAAGAATCATACATGCAGGAAAGTCAAATGAAGGGTTTGAAGTAATAAAACGCTCATAATCAAACTTATAAAGTGTACCACAGGAGACGAAAGCACAGCACGGTATACTGATTTCTGGAAATCATGGTTCGAACCTGAAACAACAGTACATGAATTTGGGGGCATAGGGAAAAACCATGCATTAAGATCTTCAGGCTCCAAAAGGTGCTGCCAATCAAGCCAATAAACGTAGCAAATTAAGGAGAAATGTATTTGTATGTAGAAGAGATAAAAGTAGCAACATTGTGTGCATTATACTTTTTGTATGTTATCCATAACCAAAAATCTAACTAAGCAGAGAGAGAGAGATCATTACCTTACAATCAACATCGATAGGCAAATCAATGGAACAAAACATAGAAGAACCCTTCTTACTGAGAGAAAGGACCAGATGTCCATCAAACATGTCCATATCTTGTATGCTAAAATCTTTACTTGGAAGGAAGATATTCTAAAACGAAAAAAGTATGTCACTATAAGAAATGGGACATGAAAATACAAGAGAGATTCCATAGTGAAGAACTTAAAGTATAGTTAACATCACAAAATAGAGAACACCATACGTCCATATTTAAGATTCATGAATAAGAACAGAGTTTACCTGCCAATTAGATGATAATAGATCTTGAAGACGGCAGCTAGCTAGGTAATAACCTTCACCAGACCACTTTTTACTTTCACTCAAAGGAGCATTTGTAAGAACATAAAATAATCCGTGGTGATGTTCCAGAAAAAACTGTACACCAGAAACACGCTTCCAAACTTTCTGCAAACCATCTAATGGGTTGGCAGCATCTATCAAATAAATCTGTGTGAGTTAAGCCACAAAAATTAGCCTCGCCAAAGGAGAATGTTTTCAAAGTAAATACTCCATAAATAAATTTAAAAAATTAAATAGTAAAATTCCTTCCTCAGATGAAGTCCTTGAGTTTGAATTGACAGTTATAAACTTGCCATCTTTTGTGCTTGCTATATCCACACAGAAGCTGGGATTACTTTCTGTAAATACAGAGATATTTTCAATATCATCAGATCCTAGTTTTGCGCAGCATACTCTGCCAAAAAGACAAAAAGGTGAGATAATACTATCATCTCAAGAAAAGAATGGATACGTAACAGAGGTGAAGTATGCCTGTAAGGTCGTTGAGTCTCATCTGATAGTGTATAGAACAGAGTTCTCCCATCTTGGGCCCATGCCAAGCTAACAACATCATCAACTCGTACATTGGGGATCATACATCCACTTCTTAGGTCCTTAATTTGAAGCATGAATCGTTCATTACCCTTAGTATCTAGTGTGTAAGCTAGATAATGGTGGTCTGGTGAAATTCGACATGTACCAACATGCACATAACCTGCAATTAAGGTACATAAATTCAGTAAATCACTGATGTAATGAAAATATACCAGGTTAAAAACAAAAGAAAATGTGCATATAAACCAAATACGGCGTATAACTCAGTAAATATTGACAATGAAGGTATGAAAGTAAGAAAGAAGCTTTCCATATTGCTCTGCAATTTCATTCCAGTCAAGCAAAATTTCCTCCCTTCCAATTCCAAATTCTCCTTTTGCATAGCGGAGAAAAGTCTTAACCCAATTAAGTTTTTACAGAGAACCGGGTATTCCTTCCCCTCTGGAATGTATTGGTAATACAACCTGTTCGAGTTTAACAAACGATATTATTGACAAGTTATTTTCATGTTTTAAATATATATTATTAAACAAAATAGAAGCACAACCAAAAACTTTCATTGGCACATTCGCAAAGTTGTTAGTTATACACTTCCACTTCCTCCTCCCACATTTTCCTTTGCTAATGTAGTAATGTGTATTCTTTTTAATAAAGTTGCAGCCTTTTCTTATTATAGCACAATGCAAATTTCAAAATTATTTTCTTAAAAGGAAAATTCACATACTCTAGAGTAAGAAGGCAGGCAAATTTTCCAAGGATATGAAATGGGTAGGTGGGAAATGAACAAACCAGGGTCCCCAGCGCTCAGGAGGAGTGGAAATCTTGGTGGGCATCCGACGTGTCATCTCAGAGAAAAGAGTGCGTTGCAGGTTGCCAGTGTCAGCCATGAAAGCTTCAGAATATGCGTTTTCTTTGTTAAGATACTCAGAGAGATCAGGGTCGTTGGTGTTGGACATCCAGTGGTAGGGGTCTTGCCACGATCTCCCATGAACTGAGACTGTGAAAGGGACTTTCTTTGGGACTGGCGGAGGTGAGGCTGGCGGGGGTGGTGGTGAGAAGGGGTGGCCTCTGCAGAGTGTAGAGAAGAGGGAAGAGGATATGTTGGCGAATAAGCCAAAAGATAGAGACAAAGAGGACCTTTTGATTGAGCATTTGGGTTTAAGGACGACAGAAAGAAGAGCCATGAATCCTCCAGGTCCAAGCGAAGAGACTGAAACCAGAGGGAGTTTTATATGTAAATGACCAAGGTCTTAAATATCGGAGGTATCGGAAATATCGGAAGTCAAAAAACACAGAAATATCGCTGGAAATATTGGGATATTATCGGTATCGGAAAAAATTGAATAAAAACCACGGAAATTTTTATTGAAACTTTGCAGGATGTTTATTTAGTCAATTATCTATTAGTTTATCACAAAAAATTGGAAGGAAATGCATTGCATGATGGATTTAACTGATTTAAGTTGATTATATAGCGAGTTAGCAAACATCGTAAGTGTAGAAAATATGTAGTAATTAATGAAAGAAGATTAAACACACCATAATCATTTATATATAATGAATTACTACAATATTTTACACTTTATACATTGCATGGTAAGATACATAAGTGACTTAGTACCACATAGAGTTCCTATGAGGTTCAAAATTTTCATTATCTTCATCATCTCTATGTGTAAAGTAAGTATATTTTGAAGAGTAGTCATCAAATGATAAATTCCCAAAAGAGTTTTGCATGTAATTGTTAACATGCCACCCATATGGATTCGAGATTGGTTGACGTTGTCCATAAGCAAAATCATTTGAAAATCGAGTCTCGGATTCTTTCCATGAGTCGCTTGGTTCCATCCCAACAGGAATGAGATATGAAGAGTAGGGAAATGGTTGGTTATGAGTATAACCATAGTTACTACTCATCTCATGTGAAAATTTGTTTCTTGCAAAAAGAATTCAAAACAAAACCATGTATATATATAAATATTTTAGTATTTTCACAAAAACATAAGTGATATGGTGGTTAAGGTGTTGAAGGAGTAAAATGGTTTTCACAAATACCATGTATATAAATATTTTTGGGTTTCGTATCGGGATATTATCGATAATATCTCGATATATTGCCCAAATCATTCATAAAAATGTTGAAAATATCTTCCCGATATTATTGAGATAATATTGATATATTGACGAAAACACTATGATTAGTTGTTAAAATATCGGATCCCCAAAAATCAGATATTATCGATATTTAATACCATGAAATGACCCAACATAGGTCAACTTCTCTTTTTCCTTTTTTTTTTTTTTTTTTTTGGAAAGATAAAATCATTTAGGCCCTCCCTTTCTTTTTTTCTTAGCGGTGATAGCAGATATAGAACTTCTGGAGGTTTGACAAAAAACAATAATAATAACTTCCAGAGATATTTCATAATTCATTTACTAAAACTTCTACAAGTCATTGCAAGAAGCTTGTAGGTCAAGGGATTTAGAACATCTTGCACCTGAAGTACTATGATCGAGTAGAAGCGAATTTATGGGCCATGTAAAAAGAAGCATATTTAACATAATCAGGTCATCTGTTCTGTACAGGAAAAGCAATAGGGTAGACCCCGTTCGGAGACAAACAGGCATCAGTATCCGTCACTGTCTAGGGAAAATATAACTAACGAATGGACTTTAAATGGCATCTCTCACTTCGAGTTTTACAAAGTAATCAACTCTACAACTAAAAAATTAAAAAATTTGAGATAACGGAAAACTGCTCGATGTCCTTTCCTTCTTCATATGGCATCTATTTGTTACAGTCTTCCAGAAGCCTGGTCGATATTTTCTTCTGTAGCAGTTGTCATTTCTTCGCATGCTTCTCATCTTCAACATCCTGCAAGTTTCCATTAAAATTGAACAAGTTATTCGCACGGTACTTTTATTTACGGCACAAATATTCCCGGCAAGCAGTTTCAAACAAGGTGGTAAAACTGATGTGGAAGGTTAATGTAAAAAGTGACAGAAAAATACATGAAAGATACGCCATAGAATTGGAAATTTACAAAGAAAAAATGTTGCATAGTTGAGTCATGGGTTAAATGAAGTTTACCGAATTTTCAATCTTGTCAAAATCATCATCAAAGCTACCATCGCCATCAGCATCATCTGAAAGTACAAAATTGTCAATAAACCAGGGTAAAGTGCACAAAAAGGAAAACCTAGAGAAAGAGCAGATTGTCGCAGAGTAGTTCAAGGAAACTAGAAAGGAAATGTGGAAAGGTATGACTCTTAAAGACTAGTAAGGATTTGTCCACAACACAGCTTATACACAGATTCACTAGGTAAGGATAGACCTTTAATCAAAGAAAACATACAATAAATAACCTGCTCATGAGAATAACACCGGTTTACTGTATTGACATGAAATTTGAAACATGTCCATCAGTTTTTCATTAACTATTTCAATCTTTCAGGTCCTCAATTAATTAACATATTTCTATTACACACCGGATTATACAATTGCTAGTTACCATGCCACCTGCTTGTGCCTTCAAAAGGTGCTTATGTAAGATACAAGGGACTCTAACCTCATCCAACCTTTCTTTTAGCCATTCCATACCAGCTCAAGGATTTCAGTTTCTTAATTGGATGGAAGACGAAAATTCAATGGAAATGTGATTTTAGTGGAACAAGTTGAATGGTATATGGTGGGAATTTATACACAGCATGTCATGCAAATTTATACACATGCTACACTATGAAAGAAATTGAATGGTATTTGAACTTGGCCAGAAGTGAAAGAGTATAGGAACTAAACCTGGACCCCCATCACTGTCTTCAAGATCACCCAAGAGGAAACTATCCAAGTCCTGCTCAGCTGATGATGACTTGGAAGCTAACTTCTTCTTTTCTGATCCTTCTGCTTGGTCAGTCCCTCCAACTACAGGTGTTGGCTTCACAGTATCATCTTTTAATTGCTCTGCTTCCTTGACCTTCATCTCCTCCATGTATTGCTTCTCATATCTGATCATAAGTTAATAGTCATATAAGCAAAAGGCTAAAAATTACACCCACTAAAGAGTGTCTAGATCTATTCTTTGCGCTTCCTCTTTTCACTAAGTGTTGATAACCATCTTTAAATTTTTCATGAACTATACAGTCACAAGACATGAGTATCTCTTGTACTGAAACAAGATTGCTACTCTTGTTTAATAGCATTGATCACTTATATCAGCCCAAACACATATATATTCACATAAGATTTTCATTAATATAATTGCACATTGGCATTAACTTAAGCTTGATTAAACCGCCAATTTAAGCAATGGTTAACTGAAATGAATTGCTACTTACGGAGCTACATGACTGCTCACAAGGGTAAAATATATCTTCCAAAATCTTCTTTCTTTCATTACACGTGGGCATAATTCATATCTCAACCTCGAAATTTCCTGCAAGAAAGTAATCAGTAATAACTAGGACACATTAGTACATCGTGCTTTGATTTGGGTGCACAAAGGAAAGAATTCTGCACCAGCAAAAATCAGGCACTAAACTTTAAGATACTCAATTCCAAACCATCGATGCTCAATCAGCATTTATGCAGAGATGTAAAACACTTCAACTACTTGATTCACAAAAGAAACTAAAAAAAAATCAACAAGTACAGAAAGATATCAATACAATGTTACAACACGTTTCTTCAACATCTTGTACGATATATCCGCAAATCAAATTTCGAAATACACCTCACATGTATTGCATTGAGCCTAAACGCTGTGCTCGTATTGCGTTGAATCAAAATTGAAACTGATAGAGAAACACGAACTGACCTTAACAGTAGTGAGAACGAAAGTTGCATGCTTCTCTTGCCACTCCGTCAGATCTTTCCTCACATTCGAGGCCGTAGTCGGCACCTCGGAGACTTCCTCCGCTGCATCTGAAACAACTCGAACAACGCACATTTGCTCATTTCAAGTAATTGAGCTAAATCAAAAAAACAAATGAGCTGAAATTAGCAAATACCTTGGATCGGAAAGTGCTTGAAGGTATCGGAAGTGAGTCCCTTGACGAAGTCTCTGAGATCGTCGGTGACTCCGAACTTCTTGAGTTCAGACGGGGACGGCGGCTCAACGGCGGAGGCAGAGGCGGAATTGACGATCGAGAGCGAGGAGAGCTGAGGGGGGATGATCTCCGAGACGGAGAGGGACTTGATCTGATCGGCTTGCTTAAGCGCCGCCGTTTTGATCTCGTCGGCTTTTTTCGACGCCTCGGCCGCGAACTCTCGGGATCTCTTGGCGGTTTCGGAGACTAGGTCGGTGATTTTGGCGGAGTTGGTTAGAGTTTGAGATTTCTTGGCTGCTTCTTCAGCGAAACTCTTCGCTCGCTTCCATAAGTCTTCCATTGTTAGTCTGTTTTTAGATCGTTGCTTTCGGATTGGATTATTTCCCTGGTTTGTCCCAGTCTTACTTAGCTACTCTGTTTCTCAAGATTTAGCGGAAATGGTGCACCCCACGACGTCGTATTGTTTGCATTTATCTTTGAAAGCGCGCTGCCCACGCTAGCTATTAAACGCCTGTCGTTAACTACCATAAGGACCCGTCGTTTTCTTACTCTCTTTTTTTGTGAATATGAAATCATTTAAGAAAATCAAAAAAAAAAAATTTTTCAATTTTTTTCAATAGTGAACGCACATATAAAATATCTGAAGGAATAACTTCTGAGATTTTAGATATTAAAAGAACTTATTTACAATTACATTGTTATAATTTAATAAAATGAAACATTGAAACAATGTAATTTTGAGTACAATATACAGTGTACTAATAAAGAATCGAACTCCTTTTACATTCATCTTTTAAATTTCTTATCTTTGTAACGCAATATTAATTCGACGTGTCATAGAGAATCAAACTATTTTTTCATTCATCTTTTAAATTCCATATCTTCCTAACACAACTATAATTCAACATGTCACATGGTGTATGGAAGCAAATACATATGGTCCAAATAAAAATACTCATCCATTTTTTAATCGGCAACCCCTATATATGCATATTTCAAGAAAGAACAAAAAAATTAACAAATTTAAACCGTCAAACAAACTCATAGAGAAGAGAGTTGACGGCCTTGTGGCAAACGTGACCTCCACTCAAACGGAACTTGGTCAACATTTTGGAATTATCGATCCATGGCACCCTTGAAAACGCATGCATATACAATAATATAATAATTCCCTTGATTAAGCAGCTAAGCTTAATTAACTAGTTGACAAGTACATGTGCCAAATATGTACGGCACTGTAGAGCATGGATTGCAGCGAGGATGCTGGTAAGGTAACCCCCACTTGTGCTACATATAACAAAACTTGTTTACTATAATCAAGTTTGAAATAATTTTGTGTTTTTTAATATAAGCGATATAATCTAAACTACACGGGAGTATGAAATTTCTCAAACACATTTGTACATTACAAATGTGTCATCCGAGATCACTGATATACAAGTCAAGAGAGCCCGTTTGCCTCAAAATAATCTTATAAATTAGTTGGGTAGGCTTCCACCTAATACTATAATTAACTATATATAAGTTTTGTAATTTGTGTGACAGAGAGAGACCACGTTACCAAATGTTGGGGTTTGTAGCCCCCGTTTGACTGCTAACGAAAGACCTACCAACTCAACAAAAAGAACATAAATTAATTTAATTGGACGACAAGGGTCGTCCTAGTTAGTAACAAATCTTGGGTTTTGCTCCCTGGTGTCGGCCACAACAAGAGCTGGTTAACAAAACACTCTCCTCATTTCCCTAACTATATATTACAATAACAACATTAATAATTATTTTTTATAAATACCAAAAGTTAAAAGTTTTGTTGATATCTATCATCTCTTCTCTTGTAATTTGTTGTATGGTCGACCATGGCAGCATGCATGCATGCATGTTTTATGGAGAAACTTCTGGGCGGGACTTGTTATGTATGGGACGTCGTCTTCTTACTTTGGAATAATCCATTGTGAAGAACTCTGATGTGTTTTCCCCTTCCATCCATTCCTGCCATGTTCCGCTGCTTCTTCGCACACTTTCTTTTTCTTTCGGGAAGTTTGGTTTAATATCATTACCACCTGAAAAGGCCATGCGGAAAATAAAGATTAATTCGGCACATATCTGACAAAAATTCCTAAAAACCCATTCTGTTAATGTTATCAATACTGAAGAAGAAGAAGATAAATGCTAAGTTTAAGCGTCATGAAAAAAATAAACAAGTTTTATGAATGAATATATATCTATATATACCTGAGGCTGAGACATTTTCCTTCTGCTTGTTGGGAGGTGCATAATCTTTACCTTCTTGTCCGGCAATCTGCGTGACAGAATATGAAGGAGATTAAGTTAAGAAGAGATAGGACGAATAGGAAGATTCTTCTATTGTTTTGACTGAGGAAAGGATTCTTACAGTTACTTTTTCAGTGAATCTAAGCTTCCTTGGCAATGTAGGGAGAGAGACTTGGAGTTCGTCGTTGGCTGCTCACAATGTAAAAAGGTAACATGTAAGACTTGCTATATTCTTGAGATATATATATATATATATATGGAGAGAGAGAGAGAGAGAGAGGAGTACCTGCAGCTTGTTTATTCGATGGTTGCAGTTGAATATGTAAAGAAGTGCAGGGTGTTTGCAAAGCAGAGAAAGACAGGACTATAATGCAGAGCATAATGAAGAATACCAGCTCCATGCTATCTAAGCTTAATTGAGAATAAGGATACTTCTTTTGTGGGTGTGGCTTGGAATTTATATCAATCAATGGTAGTAGTGGTAGGGTAGGCAACCCACAGAGAGAGAGAGAGAGAGAGAGAGAGAGAGAGAGAGAGAGAGAGAGAGGATACACAAAGCACAAAACGCAGAGTTCCAATACAAGTAGATGGAAAAGTTGTGTAAACTGTTCTTTCCTCTAAAAAGGTTTCACACCATTTGGGTTGGTTTTGTCACCTACTATATACTAGTATTCGGTAGGGCCCTTTCCTTCCACACTTTGTTTCTGTTTTATAACAATGTTAAATGTGAATTCAAACATCACCATCCATCATTCCAAAATGTTAAGACCTGTTTTAGCTTCAACTATGGCTCAACCCTTTTCTGGCCATTGGGAGAAAGAAAATATTCGACTGTTTTCAAAAGGTGCAAGCCCACCTCACGTATGATCTCAATGGATCATTCAATTGATCATGAGAAATTGCTTTTCCATTTCTTTTTCTTTTTCATGGGCATTGGCTTCACCTCCATGCTATATTAGACTTGGTCATTCCAAGTCATCATACCAAAGTAATTGAACGCCAACAAATTCGAGCTTGATTGAAAAATTAAGAGATATTTAGTTATATACCCATTCTTAGCACTAATAATATGGATAAACCCTACACCATTGAATTTCTATAAACAAACCCAAAAAAAACCCAAAAAATGACAGCTGGCCCTATTGAATTTAAGTTTGATTATTAAATTACTTTAATACCCTATTGAGTATTTTGGGTTTTTTTATGAGGTTTTGGGGTTGGGCTTGTTTTGAGAAATTGATGGCAGTTTTGTAATTTCTAAGAAGTTAAAAGCATCTTTGTTATGTTGTAAATGAGTTTTGGGTGTATTTTAAAGTCTATTTCATATAGGGTATTTTTATAATTTGGGCCATAATATTGGGTATAATAGTGAATCTCTCAAACATTAATGAACCTTGCTAACAAGAACACATGACCTTATGTGCCTTATATATAGTGAGTCATTCTATAGTGAGGGCCTTTTATAAAGGGTACTGATTTTCCCACTCCCTTTTTATCCACTTACACTCCATTTTTCTAAACAAAAAGGAGTGTAGGTGGATAAAAGGGGAGTGGGAAAATCATTTTCCTTTATAAATATAGTCCTTAAGTGAGGTCTTATCTCTTAACCGTTGGATCAAGCTAATCAATTTGATCCAATGACTAACCAATTTGATCCAATGATTAAGATATATGACCTCACCTAAAGGCCATATACAAGACCCTCACTGTGGAATTCTTATGATAATACTATAGCTCGAGTTTCATAAAATTTAAAAGAAAAATTAGGTATTAGACATAATTAACTTTACTAATTAGTATTTGAGACATTGGGTATTTTGGTTTGGGTTTTAATACCTAGGAAAGAATTGTTATTTTGGATTAGGCCAAAGAGGAGGCCCAGATTCATTGGGCCAGCTTAAAAATAAAAATTGAAAAGACAAGGCTACCCTTCTTCTTAAAAAGCCTGGCCCATCTTTAAACCTTACAAAGTAAATGACTCTTTTACCCCTGGCTGTTTAAACTACGCGCGATTTGGTCTTTCTCTTTCGTTTTCATTCGGCTTTGAGATTTTGGAGCTCTCGTTCTCGTTATGCAATTGGAGCTTCAATTTTCTGGTAGGTTTTCGTTCGATTTTCTTCATCTTTTTGTTTTCGTTTTTCTACTACGTTTTCAATTTTCTGGTAGATTTAATTTTGAGCTGTTGTTTGGTTGGGGAGATTTTTGGCAGTCCTAGGTATTGAGGTATAAGTACTTTAGAACCTTTTTTCATTTATATCGACTTATATGCTTTTGGAATTTAGTTTCAGTACTTTGATTGTGGTTTCCTTTTGATTTCTATTCGAAGTTTTTTGATTTTCTGGCATAAACTGCATTGTCGTTTCTTTTTGTTGCAGTTTTTTAGCAGAAACTGCAGTGCAGTTTTTGGTTTCATAAACTGCATTGCAAGTGTATGGCAATGTCACAACTGCTTATGTACTTGAATGTGTTTTGAACTTAGTTTTAGGACTTTGAACATGACTTTTCCTTTTGGTTTCTATTCAAATTTGAGCATATGTTTTGCAGTGTAGTTTCTTGTTTCATAATTCGATTTCAAACTAATATTTGCAAGTTTATGGAAATGTTACAGCTGCTCATCTACATTATTTACTTATTTGAATTGTTTTCTGTTTTTGTTTGTTGTTTTGTTTGCATTTTCAAGGCTAATGGAGGTTTGTTGTCATAGCCAAGTGAACATATAAGTCGGAAACCATTATGTTTTCAGTTTCAGAAAAGTCATTCATGGTTGATGTTTCGAAGACTTTGTGTCTAAGTTTTAGGGGTTTGCAGTTGGATAGTTTCACATTACGATATTCGCTGCCCAGTTATTCGAGTTATTTATTAGAAACGAATCTTGATTTAGACATGATAATGGCATATTTGTCGATACCAAATGCGAAGCGTGTGGATATTTTAGTTAAGGATTTATGCAGGAGCAATGAGTATAGTGGTGAATTTTGTGGAAATAAGGAGTTGATAGCATGTGAAAAGGGCGAGTCGTCATGTTCTAGTACTATGGAAGATAGAAATGAATTTTTGGGCAGGTCAAAGAGAGCAAGTGCTAAGCCTTTGTTGTCGAATGAGTGGGAGACGTACATACATCATGTAGGGCAAAAGTTTGACGGTGGTGTAGAGGAGTTTCGGTTGAAATTGTGCAAGTATGCTCTTGAAGTAGGATTTAACTTTTTATATGTTGGCAATGACAAGAGGTAGGTGATTGATGTTTGTTCGAATAAGAAGTTGGAGGGTTGTAGTTGGTGTGTTTATTCATCTCGTTGTGAAGCTACTGGCTGTTTTGTATTTCGGACGTTAAATAATGTGGATACATGTGCCGGGTCGGATACGGGAATCAAAGAGTAAGATGATGAGGTCTAGTGTGGTGTCCTCTCTCTTTATGGACAGAATTCGTGCAAAACCAGAGCTGAAGCCCGTTGAGATTATACACGAGTTGAAAGATTATTATGGTATAGACATTTCATACTACCACGCATGGTTTGGCAAAGAGTTAGCTAAACTGGACATTCACGGTGATGAGTCGAAGTCTTTCAACGAGTTAGTGAGTTATCCGGACGCCGTAAAGGAAACTAACAGTGGTTCTCTTTGCGAGCTTGAATGTGAAGTTGGAATTAATCGCTTTAAACGGTTTTTTGTATCGTTTGGCGATTCCATTGCTAGATTTCAATATTGCATACCTTTGTTGTTCATTGATGCTACATTTCTGAAGAGCAAGTACAAGGGGCAGCTTCTTTGTGCTTCTGGAAAGAATGGGAATCAAGGTATGGTTACTGTACTGTATTGGATTTTTGTGTAATCTGCATTACTGTTTTGTGTAATATTCTGGTATTTTGTGTACTATGCATTGCAGTTTATGTTTACTGTTTTGTGTAATATTGCTTGTATGTTGTCAATTGTTATTTGAGCATTCATAAACTGCACTGCATATTCCATTTGTTGCAGTTTTTTAGCAGAAACTACAGTGCAGTTTATTGTTTCATAATTCGATTTCTTAAAAAATTTCGAAAGTCTATGGGAATGTTGCATCTGCTCATGAACTTAAATGTGTTTTGAACTTAGTTTTAGTACTTTGATCATGGCTTTTCCTTTAGTTTTCTTTTCACACTTGAGCATATTTGTGTTCATAAATTGCACTGCAGTTTCCGTTTTTTGCAGTTTTTGACTAGAAGTTTCTTGTTTCATAATTCAATTTCAGAATCATATTTGCAAGTCTATGGGAATGTTACACCCGCTCATAGACTTATATGTGTTTTGAACTTAGTTTTAGTACTTTGATCATGGATTTGCCTTTTGGTTTCCTTTCAAATTTGAGCAGATTTGTTTTCATAAACCGCACTGCAGTTTTCGTTTGTTGCTTATACTTGTGCTTTTGGTTTTGTTTTGCAGGGTTTTATCCTCTAGCTTTTGGATTTGTTGATTCTGAGACAGAGGAGAATTGGACTTGGTTTCCTCAACATTTTGCTGCTATATTGTTACTGATGGGGAAAATGGTGACTTTTTCTCAGACCGCAATCAAGGTTTGTTAAATGCTATGGGGGTGTGTTTCTTGGATGGCCTCATTCTTACTGCTACTATCACCTCAAACAGAATTTGATATCGAAGTACCCGAAGTCAGGTTATGGGAAATTGTTCCAAGACCATGTTATCAATCTATTTAGTAAATACGCATATGCTGTTACGGAGGAAGAGTTTAAAGTAGCAATGGATGAGTTGGTGATTGTTGAGAGTTTGAAAGTGAAGACATTTATATTTGATTTGTCTAGAGATCACTATGCCAATGCTTTTTTCAAAGGAATGCGTTACGGGGAGATGGCAAACAGTTTAGCTGGGTCGTTTAATAATTGGGTTGGTGTGTTTCAAGATTTGCCGGTGTTACCTTTAATAGAAAATTCTCAACGACAAATTGAAGCGGGGAAGTGGACAACAATTTTGTGTCCGTAGATGGAAACAAGACTATGGGAAAACACGGAGGCTGGTAGGACTTGGGCAGTTCGTCGTTCTAGTTGCATTGTTTTTGAAGTATTTGCTGGTTATTCTGTGACGGTTGATCTTGGGCAAAGGACATGTTCTTGCCGTCTTTGGCAAATTGATGGTTTTCCTTGTATGCATGTCGTGGTTGCAATTCTAGCAAAGAAGGATTCGGTTTATGATTACGTTAAGTGTTACTACAGTTCTGACTTCTTTCGAAAAGTCTATGAGAGTCCTATTTTTCCTATTCCATATATTGGGAAAGGTTTGGCAGTAACGGTTCAGTTGCTGGAGTTGTGCTTCCGCCAATTACAAAGAGGCCAGTCAAAAGACCACCAACGAAGAGGATCAAAGCTTTTGGTGAAGTTACAAGGCCATTGAAATGCAGTGTTGCTGGGCACAACCTAAAGACTTGCAAGGCGGTGATATGAACATTCCTTCTCAGTTGACGATTGCTTATGTTAGATATGGTTTAGTGAATGTATAGTCAGTTTTTGCATTGCAATTTTTAGTATCCGTTTGTTGTAGTTTCTTGTTTCATAATTCGATTTCAGAATAATTTTGCAAGTCCATGGGAATGTCGCAAACTGCTCATGAACTTAAATGTGTATTGATATTAGTTTTAGTTCTTTGATCATGGCTTTGCTTTTTGGTTTCTTTTCACATTTTTGAGCAGATGTTTTTTCATAAACTGCACTGCAGTTTCCGTTTGTTTCATAGTTCGATTTCATAATAATTTTTGCAATCTGTTGGAATGTTACAACTATTCACCTACTTAAATGTGTTTTGAACTTAGTTTTAGTACTTTGATCATGGCTTTGGCTTTTAGTTTCTTTTCACATTTTTTGAGCAGATTTTTTTTTTGTTGATAAATTGCACTGCAGTTTCCTTTTGTTGCAGTTTCTTCTTTCCTTTTTCTTTTGTTGCATCATGTTCTAAGATTATATGACAGTTTAGATGTATAACAAATCTTTTCTCATATCCCATAACTAGAAATATTTACAAACATCCACAATAATTAAGATAAATATTGCCTTGAGTTAACAAAAGACAAATCACTAGAGATGATTAATGACACAGTGTTTATAGTGTAGGAGTTTTAGGATGTATTGTGCTCGATATTCGTTCATGAAATTCTTGTCTACACTTTTTGGAATGGGTTGTCATTGTGCAATTTTATCCATGTAGAACATGACGAACATGCCACAATCCAACTTGCAAATGAATAGGAGATTAGTTTTTTGTTTTGAATGATTTTAAACTGTAATGAATAGTTGAGTAGAAACAATTCTTACCAAGATGAACTTTGTTGAGCACATTCTGTATCATCCTCAAATGGAAACTGATATGGACTCAGCAGAATCCAATTGAGAGTGAGTTCTTCATTTGGGGACATGTCCTTGAGTACAGGTGTAGGGGGCTCTTGCTTTTGCTTCACAAGTTTTGGTATTTTTCTAGTTTCTAAGAACGCTTGTGCTTGACGTCTGATGTTTTCTAGCCACCCTTCAACAATATCAACCTGTTTAAAGAAGAAGAAGAAAAACATAAAAAGAAAGGGTAATCAGTGCATTGCATATTATAATTTTGGTATGAAATTAGGCAGTAGGTATAATACAGAAACTGCATTGCAGTTTGTTGATGCTAAATCTTGAATAGATAGAGATGAGTGCAACTTACAAGTGGGATGGACGATCAAGAGATCGATTGGGTGTTGGATGCCGATTCTTCCTGTCCTTGGATGCTGATCCTGAATAGAAGATAAGCGAAGCTCGTAAAGTCTATGGAACCGGTGTGGAACCAGCCTAAGACCCTCCGATGCTCGAGTAAGATTGTTTTTAAGAGCTCTTGCTGTTGACTATATAGTAGTATAAAAGTCAAGCTGAAAAGTCTTACCCCTTTGTTGATGGTGAAGGGGTGTATTTATAGAGGGCATTTGGGATGCTTGTGGTGTTCATTTCCGATGTGGGACTCGTGGGAGGGCCCTGTGAGGTTGACACGAGTCCTTAGATATTTCAGGCGGGTGCTTCGAGGTTGATTCTGCAGAATCGGTAGGGGATACCGATTGTAGACGAGCTGGGCCTGTATCGGTTGTTTGCAGCTTTGAGACAATGTCATCGGTAGCCGATGCCGATTGTTCGAGGCCTTGGGTACTTGGGTGAGCTTCTCTGATCCACGTGTCGTTGTATGAGTGGAGGGTCAGATATGGTACAAACAGTAGTCCCCCAAGTTGCCGATTGAGAAGCTTCTCGGTTGGGGACTTGAATATGTCTTCGGCATTCTGACCCGGGCTCGATGGTCCCATAATTGCCGATGGTGGTATGTAGTCCCCCAAGTGCCCAAGGGAGTGAGCTTGGATAGGAGACGGCATGATGTGCCGGTTGTTGCAAAGGGGCGAGTGAAAACTCATGAATATGCGGCTGCCGTTCGGCACGAGAGGTGAGTGAGAACTCATCAATGTGCGTCTGCCGTTCGGCACGAGAGGTGAGTGAGAACTCATCAATGTGCGCCTGCCGTTCGGCACGAGAGGTGAGTGAGAACTCATCAATGTGCGCCTGCCGTTCGGCACGAGAGGTGAGTGAGAACTCATCAATGTGCGCCTGCCGTTGGTTAGTGGAGTTGTGCTCGAAGGTGGCTAGATCTGCCACGTTCGGGAAGTTGAAGCGTCTCCGAGGATTGGAAGCGTTGCAACTGACGTTTGGTCTCTCCCATGCATGCGTGACACGTGTCGGCATGGCTGTGAAGAGCCGCGTCGTTTCGTATCCCGATGCGTCGCTTCGCTTCCCGATGCTAAATCGGCCTTATAAATGTGAGGAGAAGACGAGAGTACAAATACTTGGAAATTTTGAGAGCAAAGAGAGCTTGTGAGAGGCGATTTCCGGCAACCGTGCTGAGGCTGAGCAGGCGATTTCCGGCAAGTTTGAACAAGGCGGAGGCGATTTCCGACGAACTTGAGCCACCGTGCAAACAAGGTATGTTGCCGTGTTTTCGTATTCCCATGGATCAAAGTGTTGAATTGCAAGAATTTATGTTTGAACAATGTATGAACAAGCATGAACACGCATGAACACGTATGAACGTAGTGTTTTTAGGAGGTAGAATAGGATTTGGATTCTAGCACAGCCCTTAGTGTACGTTCGTGTGTTGTTTGTAGATGTCAGATACCGAATCCGAGCGTAGGCGTAGTCCGAGGGCATACGAGGATGAGTCGTCCTCGGGGAGTTCTGCCGAAGAGAGTGGGAGTTCTGAATCTGCGAGCTCTTCGAGCTGTGAGATAGTGGAGGGGGCAGGAGGGCGTGCCGAGGCTGGGGGTACTTCAACGAGGGTGCCTGGGGGTGATGAGCCTTCGACCTCGGGTCGTGAGGCCGATGGGGGTGGTGTCTCTGTTGCCGTTCCCGGGGAAGGGGTGCTGAGGGTCGTCAGGGGTAGGCAACGGATCCCGATGGCGAAGCCCACGGAACCTGTGTTCGGAGTAGATGACTTAGAGCCGAACACACTGACCGAATCCGAGTTGGCGAAGATTCGGTCGGAGTACAACATTCCGGAATCGGTAGGGATGCGAATTCCGGAGCCCTTAGAGTCGCTAAGTGACAATGACAAGGGGGTGGTCTTCTTCACAGATGTGTTTAAGCATGGCCTTCGGCTGCCGTTAAAGCATTCGGTGCAGAAGATCCTGGCGGCGATCGGTTATGCGCCAGGGCAGTATAACCCAAATTTTTGGATTACGCTGCTCGGGACGATCACGGCGTTCAGCTTGGCCGGTGAGGGGGAGCCAAGCTACGAACAGTTCGCCCAGCTGTACAGTGTGACGAGGGCGAAGAGTGCCGATCATGGAGGGTGGGTTCAGTCCAACTGTCTCTCGGCAGGGCAGCGTGGGCACTTTGTGGTGGGGGTGCCGAGCTCTCAAAAGACGTGGCGCAAGCGTCGAGTGATTGTCTCCGGTGATTGGGAATCGGCACCCGGAGTTATCGTTGAGAGGAGGATTCCTACGTCCTTAATAGTGTTGTTTTTTTTTTTTTTTTTTTTTTTTTTTTTTTTTTTGGTACTGACCGTTGGTATTTTGGTTTCAGTGTCCTTGAAACGGCCGGCCGCACCGATCAGAGAGATTGAAGCAATCGAGAGGGTGAGAGCGAAGATTGCCGAAGAAGATCGGTTTTGTAAGGAGCTGCTCTACTTCCGGAATCTGTTCAAGGCAGGCCTGATCGGTAGGGCCGAACACGATCGGAGGGTGAAGGAGGAAGAGGAAGAAGAAAAAAGGCAAAGTAAGAGATGCCGTTCGGCAGGGTCGGTGTTTTGTTCTATGCTGCCGTTTCCTTTTTGACTTCGTGCTTTTCCTGTTTTGCAGTGGCAGGAGGGAGGCCTATGAGCGAGGCGACGAGGAGGCGTCTGGAGGGGCAAGGGGCGCCAAAGACGAAGAAGGTTCAGTCCCCCGGGCCGAAGAAGAGAAAGACGGCAGGGCCAGCGGGAGGGACGTCGGCTGATGAGCAGACGGTGGCTGACCGCCGGAGGGAGAAGAGGGCGGCGGAGGCAGAGGTCGTTCGGGAGGCCCACCTCCAAATGACGGGCAAACGGCAGATCGAGGGTCCCATCGATGTGACGCCGTTGCCGAAACGGCCAAGGGGCCCGAACGAGGGGACATCGGTGTTGATCCCTGATGATGAGGTGGAGGGAGAGGAGGGACCGGTTAACATCGCGTGTCCTCGGAAGGCTGTGCCGTTCATCAACTGTATGATTGACGGTGCTCAGATGGAGCTGGCTGAGCTGGAGCAACTGTCAACGAAGACGTTGCGTGAACAAACCGGTCGGGCCTTCCGTCTCCAAGCAGCGGTAAGTGTAGGATTTGTAGCTTAAGGATACTTTGATTCGGCATGTATTAATGTGTCCGTTGGTGTGGCAGGCTAATATGGACATGTGGCTCTGCGCGAAGCGAGCTGTGAATGCTGCCGAACGGTACCAAAAGAGATTTGAAGAGGGCCGTTCGAAGATCGCTGATGCCGGAAAGATGCTGCAGGAGGCGGACCAGCGTGCCGAGGAGAATACGGCGAAAATTGCTGAGCTGGCGTCGAAGCTGGCGGCGACCGAGCTGGACGTGATGGCTGCCCATGAGGCGAAGGCAGCGGTAGAGGTGGCGATGGATGCGGCCGAGCGGTCGCATGCCAGGGAGCTAGTAGAGGAGAAGGCGAAGGCCGTTGCGGACTACCGATCGTCGGAGGAGTTTACACGTTTGGTGGATAGAGAGGTCATGGAGCAATGTGACGACTTTCTCTATCGAGTCAAACGGTATAATGCTGACAAGAAGCTGAACCTGAACTTCCTCCGGGATCCACCACCGCTGCCGGAAGGGGTGACCGAAGAGATGGTGGAGGCCTACAAGGGCGAGGATGCCGAGGCCGAGGAAACCGACGACACCGATTCAAGCAGTGGGGAGGAAGGTCATCCCGGGCCGAGGGCTGCCGTTACGTCTACTGCCGAGCCGTCGACTGATCCTGTGCCTGCGTCAGCTGATGTCGATGTTGTAGCGACCGAAGCCGATCCACCCACCTCGTAGACTTTTTGTTTTTAACATTTTTGAGCGTGCCGAACGGCGTATTGTAAAGACAGATGGCCCTTCTGTGGCCCCTTATTTATCAATGTTCAGTTTGTTTCGGGTTAATGTGCCATGTCCCTTAATTCTGTATGTGCGCATGTCGTATGTAGAGTATGTTTGACATAATATTGCTGAATGGTAGTGCCGTATGTATAGAATAGGGAGTTCCAAATTAAACCGATTACAAAAGTTGATGACCGAAGGTGACGACCGAAGGTATGATACAGAGGTGATGACCGAAGGGGCGTTCACTTGTAGTAATATTTGAGATGTTCTATATTCCAAGGGTGGCCGAGGGTTTGACCATCGGTACCACGCAAACGGTAAGTGCCTGGGCGGCAGATGGTGACAACTTCGTAAGGACCTTCCCAAGATGGACCAAGGGTGCCGTCGTTGGAGTCCTTGGTGGCGAGGGAGATTTTGCGTAGTACCCAGTCCCCTACTTTAAACGATCGGCGTCTGACGCGCGAGTCGTAGTAGCGGGAAGTCCGTTGTTTGTAGGCGGCATTCCGAAGCTGAGCCTGGGAACGGTGTTCCTCAATGAGGTCCAGGTTGAGAGTGAGCTGGGCTTCGTTTTGCTCTGGCTCGTAAGATGCCGTTCGGCACGATGGTGCGTTGATCTCGACTGGAACAACGGCTTCGGAACCGAAGGCAAGGGAAAATGGCGTCTCGCCAGTCGACCGTCGATAGGAGGTATTAATGGCCCATAGCGCTTCCGGAAGGAGATCGGGCCAAGCTCCTTTAGCTGTCCCAAGCTTTTTCTTCAGCGTCTTCTTGATGATCTTGTTGATTGCTTCGACTTGGCCGTTCGACTGCGGATGTGCTGGGGAGGCGAAGAACAGGTTGATGCCAAATCGGTGGCATAGGTGCCGGAACTGAGAGGAGTCGAATTGTTTTCCGTTGTCGGTGATTATTGCGTTCGGGAGGCCGAATCGACAAATGATATTCTTCCATACGAAATGTTCAACCCTGGCTGCAGTGATTGTTGCCAAAGCTTCGGCTTCGGTCCACTTGGTAAAGTAGTCGACGGCGACGATGGCGAATTTGACCTGTCCCTTGCCCTGGGGCATAGGGCCGATGAGGTCTAAACCCCATTGGGCAAAGGGCCATGGGCTAACAATCGGAGAGAGTGGTTCGGCAGGCAGCTTTGGAACGGAGCCGAAACGCTGGCATTGATCGCATTTCTGGACCAGGGTGGTGGCATCGGCATGGAGAGTCGGCCAGTAGTACCCTTGCCGAATGGTCTTGAAAGCCAATGATCTAGCCCCAGAATGGTCCCCACAGGCCCCCTCGTGAATCTCTCGTAGGACGTAGTTTCCCTGCTGCGGGGTCATGCACCGAAGCAATGGTAAGGAGTGACCACGCCGATAGAGAATCTGATTCAGAAGGAGGTATCGTGCCGATCGGCGGCGGATAGTCGTTGCTTCAGGTTTGGGGCCAGGCAACGTGCCGTTGGCGAGGTAGGCGTGGATAGGATCCATCCAACTTGGATCCTGCCGAACGGCATGTACTTCGAGGTCGGTGGTACTGCGCCGAGTGAGGACCTCGATCGGCACACGGCGCCCTATGTTGTCGTCGATCGCTGATGCAAGGCGTGATAGAGCATCGGCGTGGCTGTTCTCGGATCTGGGGATCTGTTGAACTTGGTACGCAGTGAAGTGGTGCAGCAATCGGCGAGCGTGTGTCAAGTAGGCAACCATCGAAGTGTCCTTGGCTTCAAATTCAGTCAGTATCTGGTTCACGACAAGTTGTGAGTCGCTACAGATCCTGAGTTGCTGAGCGCCCATTTCTTTAGCGAGCCGAAGGCCGGCCAACAGAGCTTCATATTCGGCTTCGTTGTTGGAAGTCCGGAATTGGAATCGGATGGCATATTCGATGGTTGTCTGGTCAGGGGCCTTGAGTACCAAGCCGGCTCCGCTGCCCTGTCGGTTGGACGAACCGTCCACGTAGAGAGTCCAAAGTGGAATTGACGGATTAAAGATTCCTTCGGTCGGGTGGGCGACTGGTACCGTCGAAGATGAATCGGATGCGGCGTCCTTCGAAACTGGCCCCTCGGACGCGGTTAACTCAGAGATGAAATCGGCTACAGCCTGTCCCTTCTCGGCAGGACGAGGGTGGTAGCGGATGTCGAATTCGCCGAGCTCGATGGCCCATTTGACTAGCCGACCGGATGTCTCCGGTCTCTGGAGTATCTGGCGCAGAGGCTGATTGGTGAGGACGGTAACACTGTGAGCCTGAAAGTATGGCCGAAGCTTGCGTGCTGAAAGGACGAGAGCGTAGGCGAGTTTTTCGAGCTCGGGGTACCGAATCTCAGCGTCTTGCAAAGCATGGCTAATGTAGAAAATGGGGAGTTCGATGCCGTTCGGCTTGCGAATGAGCACAGAGCTAAGTGCCGTTGCCGAAACCGAGAGGTAGAGGATGAGTTCTTCGCCGGGGAGAGGAGTGGATAATAGGGGTGCTCTGCTCATGTAGGCCTTAAGATCTTGGAAGGCGCGATCGCATTCGGCAGTCCAGACAATCTGCCGTTTGCTTCCTTTGAGGGCTTTGAAGAATGGAGCGCACCGATCGGTAGCCTTGGAGATGAACCGGGCTAGAGCGGCGACACGCCCAGTCAGACTCTGAATGTCCTTTTGTGTCTTCGGGACCTGCATGTCGAGTAATGCCTTGATTTTTTCAGGGTTGGCCTCGATTCCTCGTTGGCTGATCATGAAGCCGAGAAATTTGCCCGAGGAAACGCCGAAGGCACACTTGCTCGGGTTGAGGCGCATGTTGTACTTTTTTAAGACGCCGAACATGAGCGAAAGGTTGTGGAGATGAGAATCGGCCGTTCTGCTCTTGACCAGCATATCGTCCACATAGACTTCCATCGAGGTGCCAATGAGGTCGGAAAAAATTTTGTTGACCAATCGCTGGTATGTCGCCCCAGCGTTCTTCAGGCCGAACGGCATGACGTTGTAGCAGTAAAGTCCCTTGTCGGTGATGAATGCCGTGTGTTCGCGATCGGTAGGGCTCATGAATATTTGGTTGTAGCCTGAGTATGCATCCATGAAGCTGAGAAGTTCATGGCCTGCCGTGGCATCCACCATCTGATCGATCCGTGGCAGAGGAAAGCTGTCCTTTGGGCAAGCCTTGTTTAAATCGGTATAGTCTTGACACATTCTCCAGGCGCCGTTTGATTTTTTGACTAAAACCGAATTTGCCAGCCAAATTGGGTAGGTTACTTCGTGGATGAAGCCGATGGTCTTCAGTTTGTCTACTTCGAGCCTCATTGCCTCATACCGTTCGGCATCGTAGGCCCGCCGTTTCTGCCTGATGGGTTTGAAAGTGGAGCAGATGCTGAGCTTGTGGCTGATGACACTCGGGGCGATGCCGGGCATATCGTCGTATGACCAGGCGAAGACTTCTGCATTGGTTTGCAGGAAGGTGATAAAATCGGCCCTGAGTGCCGGACTCAAGGTTGTACCGATTCGAACTTGTCTGTCCGGTTGTGCTTCGGAGAGGGTGACTGGTTCTAAATCTTCGGCGGGTTGCGCTTGCGGGGTTACAGTCTCATCTCGGGGGTCATCTGGTTTGTCCGTCCCCCTGCCGTTCGGTACGCCCAAGCTGGTGGCGACCGAGTATGTTTCGCGAAGCGCAGCCCTTGCCGATTCCTTGGTTGCCGAAACGTAACACGTCCGTGCACTCAATTGGTCCCCTCGCACTTGGCCGACGCCAGCGTGTGTGGGGAACTTGAGGAGGAGCATGTGTGGTGACAGCATGGCCTTCATTTTTGTGAGCGCCGTCCTGCCGATGATAGTGTTGTATGCCGTTGGGCAGTCGACCACTAGAAAATGGGTGTAGAGGACCGTTCGTCTGGGGATGGTACCGACAGCGAACGGGAGCTGGACACTGCCGATTGGTTCAACCACGTCGCCAGAGAAGCTCAGGAGAGGGGTGATATCCTTGTTCAGATGCCGAGGGTCCACGCCGAGGGCGTTGAAAGCGTCGGCGAATAGCACGTTGACCGAACTGCCGGTGTCGATGAGGATTCGGCCTACGTCGAAATCCGATATATCAGCCCGTATGATCATAGGATCAGAGTGGGGGAAGATGATGCCTCGCTCTTCTTCTTCAGAAAAGGTGATAGGTTCCCAACCGTTGCGTTGAATTTTGTCATTGCGTCCTCCCGCCACGCTGAGGATTTGTGGATGCCGTACGGCACGAACGTAGTTTTTAACGGATCGGTTGCTGGCTTCGGCAATAGGCGCCCCTCCACTGATCATATTGATCTGCCGATTCAATGAGTTATCCGTTGCTGGCTTGGTGTTTAAATACTGATCCAGCTTTCCGTCATTGATGAGGCGTTCAACGATTTTGCGCAGCGCGATGCATGATTCCGTATCATGGCCGTTGTATTGGTGGTACCGGCAGAAGACACCGGTGTCTTTTTCGCTCTGGCGAGGGAGTTTCCGATTGTTCGGCTTCGGTATCATATCCCCTTCGGTCAGGAGAACTTGCTCATAAGTGGTGTTGAGCAAAGTGAAGATTTCGTCTGGCCGATTCCCCTTGTGGTTGCCCTTCTTGTTGTTGTCCTGCCGTTCCCGGAAGTTGTCCTTCCGCTTGTTTCGCTGAGTGGAAAAAGCAGGGACAAGGGGTGCCGTTCGGTAGGGGGCCTGGTTTGCCGATCGGTCGACCGGGAATCGGTCGTAGTTCTGCGTTGGAGGCTGATCGGTCAACGCCGTTTTGTTTATTGGGGTCGAAGCCGATCCCTTGGAGTTGAAATGCTCAGCCTTGGCGTGGATAGCCGCCTGTTTCATTAATTCGGAGTAGGTGGTCCAGTTGCTGCTGTGGACCAAATAACGAAACTGAGACGACCGAAGGCCGCTTTTGAAGGCACCGAAGGCCGCCCTGTCGTCAGTTTCCGGACATCTGGAGTACTCATGGCTGAACCTAGCCGCATATTCCCTCAACGGCTCATCGTCTTGCTGCCGAACGGTATATAGATCATCGGCGGAATATAGGCGATCGGTCTGAATCATAAAATGGTTGAGGAAGGTTTGCTTCAACTGATTGAAATTGTCGACCGTGTCTGGCTCCATCCGATAGAACCAATTCAGAGCGGCTCCGGTCAGGGTGGAGGGGAATAGCAAACATTGGCCTTCGTCCGTCAGTCCTTTGCAACCCAGAGCTGATTGGAAGGTATGAATGTGGGTAACGGGATCTTCGACCCCCGAATAAAACGATATGCGGAGTGCTTGGACCTCCTTCTCGTGTCTGAATGTCCGGATTCGATTGGTGAACGGCCCTGGCTGTACCGTTCCCCATGTTGGTGTCCGAGCCTGGTCTTGTTCCTTCTCGATGCGAGTCATCTTCTGTAGGAGGAGACGAATAGTCGGATCGGTAGATGGAAGATCGTCACCAAAGGGTTCGATCGCTCGGTTCCCTGTGCGTTGGTCAGTATTGTGACCTCGCCTTCCTTGGTTTGCCGTTCGGCTGGGGCTTCTCTCGTAATTTCCTTTTCGCCGATCGTTGTCTTGGTTTGATCGGTGGCTGTGGCGTCGTGCAGAGGGCCCTGCCGATGAGATTGTGGTTCCTGGGGATGTTGGAACATAATCTGATTCGTCCGTCTCTTCCAGGCCGATCGCGCCGTACCTCTGGCGTAAGGGGGATTTTGGTCCAAGTACCTCCAGGCGTGGATCGTCTAGCTTCGCCCGGACCTGGATGGGCGATGACTGCCGTTCCCTGCGCCGATCGTTGATCCTCTCGCGGCAATCAGAATAAACGCGATATTCGGGATGGCGTTCCTTCGGAGTGGGCACGAACAGTCTTCGGGAGACAGTTGGTCCGTTCGCGGCCTGCTGCTTCCCTCTATCCTGGAAAGTGGGCTTTCGTACGCTTTTAAACGATTTCTCCTGCCGAAGCTGTGTGGCTGGTTCCCGATCGTTCTGCAACTGGGCGGAGAGTGTTTGTTGTTGATGCAGTTGCCTCTGGGTGTCATCCAGTTTGGAGGCAAGAACATTGTTGTGCTCCTGCATTCTTGCCATATCCTGCTGTAGGGTCTCAATCCGAGCCTCCAGGGTGGTCGGTCGAGCAGGTGTCTGAAGCAAGGGAGTTGGATTCGGCTCGCCAACGAGGCCGAGGATGGGGCCATCGGTAGGGAGGGCCGAAGATGGATTCATTTTTTGGTCTCAGAGTTCTTTGTTTTGAGATATGGGTTGATCGATAAGCGATTCCCACAGACGGCGCCAATCTGTTGATGCTAAATCTTGAATAGATAGAGATGAGTGCAACTTACAAGTGGGATGGACGATCAAGAGATCGATTGGGTGTTGGATGCCGATTCTTCCTGTCCTTGGATGCTGATCCTGAATAGAAGATAAGCGAAGCTCGTAAAGTCTATGGAACCGGTGTGGAACCAGCCTAAGACCCTCCGATGCTCGAGTAAGATTGTTTTTAAGAGCTCTTGCTGTTGACTATATAGTAGTATAAAAGTCAAGCTGAAAAGTCTTACCCCTTTGTTGATGGTGAAGGGGTGTATTTATAGAGGGCATTTGGGATGCTTGTGGTGTTCATTTCCGATGTGGGACTCGTGGGAGGGCCCTGTGAGGTTGACACGAGTCCTTAGATATTTCAGGCGGGTGCTTCGAGGTTGATTCTGCAGAATCGGTAGGGGATACCGATTGTAGACGAGCTGGGCCTGTATCGGTTGTTTGCAGCTTTGAGACAATGTCATCGGTAGCCGATGCCGATTGTTCGAGGCCTTGGGTACTTGGGTGAGCTTCTCTGATCCACGTGTCGTTGTATGAGTGGAGGGTCAGATATGGTACAAACACAGTTTGTGTTTGTGTTTGTGTTGAGAAATTAAGATAAGTTCATTCCACTTACAATATGGTGAGCAATGTCAATGCATCTTTCTTCTTTTCTTGCTCCCAATGACCTGAGTGGATTGTAGTGTCTCCACTTTCGTTCAAGTTTGTGAAATGTGAGGAGTGTAAAGTGGAACTCGGTGCTTGAAATGATTGGGAAGAAAAGCACATTGCATTTCACGATTTTTTCAAGCAAGGGTTCATACAGGACCCTATGCCAATTTGGCTCTACAAAGGTTTGCATGTAAGACTGCAAGCATTGAATGACAATTTGTTAGTATATATTTTTCGAAAACTGCAGTGTAGTGTCTGTTTAAACAATTTTGAATTTTGAAAATAATTCTTACCCAAGTCCATGTAGACATGTACTGTGGACTATCTGTCTGCATGGGCCCTATTTTCTCCTCCTCTATTTGTATATGGGCCTCAATAACCTATTTCACATTGATTGGAGAAAAATGGAATTTTTTAATGGGTAATATAGGTGGCACAATATCTTTGATATCATGGTTTGTCACTATCTCATCACGGAGTCCTGCCCAAAAGTTATCACTGCGGATTTGAATACATGAAATTCACAAGATTAGTTTCAGTTTAATTGTAAATAAAATATGAAAGAATTGTTCTTTTGGGATAGAGATATTACCCAGGTTGAGTACTTAAGCAGTATTCTTCAATTTTGTCCCTGTCTTCTTTCGGAATTTTCTACCAAACCTTCCTTTGACCCCATCCTAATTTTTTCTTTTTTGGCTTTTTTTGTTTCTTTTTTGGCCTTTCATCTTCATCATCTGATTTTTGCAGACCTACAGGTATTGAATCATGAAGGTTTGTTCCTTTTGGAGAATCAGGAAGTGGATTTGTGGCATCGGGCTGAGATGCCTCTTGTGTTGACTACAGATTGAAAGGAAACTAATCAGAAACTGCATTGGATAAAATGGAAACTGCAATGCAGAAAATAGAAATTGCATTGCAGTTTCCCTTTATGTAATGCAAAAAACTTAAATATAAAATAAAATAAAAAAAGGAAGCTTGAATTGCAGTAATTGCATACCTCCATCTGATTTTGAGGATCCTCTTGTGTTGATAGATCCTCGAAAGAGATAAGCTTGAATTGTGGTATTTCTTCATCATCCTTATTTGCCTCCTTCTTTTTTGATTGCTTATCTTTTTCGTACTCATAGCAAGATGCTTGAAGCCTCTTTCTTTCTATGTTCTTCACCCTTTGTATTCTTGAAGGAACATCAGGTGTTTGAGCATCTTGCTTCTTCTCTTCTTGTTTCTCTTTTTCTTTGTCTTCTTCTTAGCATGGATTCAAATTCAAGATACATTAAAATAGAACATGCGATAAATTGCATACCTCAATGTCATTTAAGTCCTTTATTTGGTTTAATCTTGTGTGGAGTTCCACAAGACTCCATTTAAGAATGGCATGTCACATCTCGAGATCGGCTCCGCCGTAGCACGATATTGTCCGCTTTGGGCCCCCCTCTCTGCCCTTACAGTTTTGTTTCTGGGAACTCACAAGCAACTTCTCAGTGGGTCACCCATCCTGGGATTGCTCTAGCCCCAACTCGCTTAACTTCGAAGTTCCCATGACTCCAAAGGCAGTGAGCTCCCAAAAGGCCTCATGCTAGATGGAGATGTGCATATGTACATATAAGGCTCATCACCCCCTCTTCGTTGGTCGATGTGGGATGTTACATAGCAGAAGTTTCTTTCTCCTTGCCAATGATTGGTTGTATGATGTTTGTCCTCTCACACAGAAGAAACTGCACAGTTCAAAAACAAATATATAAAAAATTAGGTTGGAAACTGCATTGCATAAAACAGAAAATACATTGCAGTTTCCATTTTTACATTGCATAGGCCACTGTATACTTACCAATATTAGGATAGTGCAACCCGAAACAACTTCTATAGATGTTTTTCCTCCCTTCTTTGCCTTTGCTTGTGTGATCAAGGATTCATTTATGTAGGCTGAAACAGCTCTTGCCCACGAAAAGCTTGAAAGTGTGTCTAGATTTACACAGTGCTCAACTATTTTCCAGTGCAAAGTGGATGAAGAGTTGGCAAAGAGGAATGTCATGCAGAGCAGAATTAAGATTAGGCTGACCACCTCCTTGTCGTAGTCAACAACCTACTTTTTCTCTTTGTCTTCCCCTTCTTCTTCTTCTTCTTCTTCTTCTTCTTCTTCTTTTGCTTTTCCTTTGTTCGTTTTCTTCTTTTGCTCTGCCTTGGCCTTTTCTTTCTTCAATTGGTTTGCCAAGGCAATTGCCTTTTGTAATTCTTATTCTACCATGTTTTTTGATGGTTTTGACTTTTCTCCAAAGTGCCTTGTTCTGAACATAGCAATGTATCTATCATGGCCAAGTTTGACAAATTTTCCTTCGTTTGGCAATCCTAGAATCTCAGTCATTGCTTTGCTTGTGATCTGGAATGATTTGGTGCCAAATTTGAACTACTTTGTATTTGGATCAAATTTCTTGAGTAGCTGTACTAAGTCGAGGTCCGACTTATTCATGTTATTCATGTTGTTTGTACCATATCTGACCCTCCACTCATTCAATGACACGTGGATCAGAGAAACTCCCCAAGTGCCTAAGGCTCCGAACAATCAGCATCGGCTACCGATGATATTGTCTCAAAGCAGCAAACGGTCGCTACAGACCCAGTATTGTCTACAATCGGTATCCCCTACCGATTTTGCAGAATCAACCTCGAAGCACCCGCCCGAAATATCTAAAGACTCGTGTCAACCTCATAGGGCCCTCCCACGAGTCCCACATCGAAATTAAGTACTAAGAGCATACAAAATGCCCTCTATAAATAGGCCCTTCACTACAATATAAGGGTAAGACTTTTCAGCTTGACTTTTATACTAATATATTGTCAACAGCAAAAGCTCTTAGAAAACAAACTTACTTCGGCATCGGAGGGTCTTAGGCTGGTTCCACACCGGTTCCATAGACCTTACGAGTCTTGGCTTCCTTCTATTCAGGATCTGCATCCAAGGACAGGGAGGATCAGCATCTGGCACTCAATCGATCTCTAAAGATCGTCCACATCACTTGTAAGTTGCACTCATCTCTATCTGTTCAAGTTTTAGTGCCAACACATGTCAATTCTCTGGTGGTAAAACAACTCAATCAAGTTCCAGAATGGGGTTTTCTTGAGAAACTTCTTCAGCCTTTCATTGAGCATGTCTTTAACGTCTGTAACGATGCTGTTGAAAGCATTGACGTTACACCGAAACTGGACATAGTACAAGTGCTTTGCTTTTCGATCATAGGTTGGCTTTGATTTTCTCTTTTGAGCCATCATTTTGATTCTTGGCTTTCGTTGGTTTTAAGCTTCATTCTTTTGTGGTGACATTTCTTGTGTCATTTGTGATTTGAAACAAGAAGGGATTAAAACACTATTACGACAAGTAGAGATAAACTACAAGGAAGAAGTATAAATAGTTTAGCAGAAAATACTGCAATGCAGTTTGTGGCTCATTGCATTGCATTAACGCAAACTGCATTGCATTAATGGAAACTGCTTTGAAGTTTTCATTAATGCAATGCAGAAAACAGAAATATTTGATGCTCTTCCTCTTTTAAAAGGGGCAATCTAAAAGGCAAAACATCAAACATAATAGACATTTAATAGGAGCAATCCAAAACACAAAATATAACAGAATATATACATCAACTTGACATGAAATGGAAAGATCAGCATAGTCAAAACAAGAATTACAAACTAAACCAGTGCAGTTTCCGTTTTCTTCAGTGCAAAAAACAGATATATTTGATGCTCTTCCTCTTTTAAAAGCATCAATCCAAAACACAAAACATCATCAAACATAATAGAAATAGGTAATAGGAGCAACCCAAAACACAAAACATAACAGAAACTATACATCAACTTGATATGAAATAGAAAGATCAGCAAAGTCAAAACAAGAACTACAAACTAAACCGGAAACTGCAATGCAGTTTCCCTTTTCTTCAGTGCAAAAAAACATATATATTTGATGCTCTTTCTCTTTCTTTGGTGATTTTTTGGTTTTTAGAGGTTTTGAAACCAAAACCTAAACTACATTGCAGAATGAAGAATGAATAGTAGGTAAAATTTGTAAAATCCTTAATCCCTATAAACGAAGCAAAACCTTAAAAAAGAGTAGTTTTGAATCCAAAGAGTCATCCATTTTTCCAAAGGAAGCATGCATAACAAACAGTAGTGAAAATGTCTAAAATCCTTAATCCCTAAAATCGAAGGCAAATTCGTGTTAGATCGTTGATTTTCTTACGATTTTTTTCCAAGTGAGTGAGAATCGCTTCGATCGTCGTCGTTGTTTGTGGTCGTCGTTGATCGTGGTTTACCGTGAACGATCGTTGCTGTGCAGTCTTTGAGTTTTTGGGAATAGTGTGGAACTGTTGAAGGCGGTTTCTCGAAGTGAAGATGAAAGGTCGCGCGAAGGAGGTTAGCATTCAAAGAGTAGATGTCGTTTTTGGTTACATGTTTGGTGTTTTGATGTCGTTTTGACAGCTATAAGTTTTGGTTTAAAACTAAATATTGAAATTTGGTAGCTTACGTTGTAATTTTGATGTTCTTTAATTGTATTTTGGTTATAGTAGATACTAAATTTTGGCTTTTGGCTTTATCCTAATTAGCTGAAATTGGATTCCTACTTACCTAAATAGTAAACTGTATTGTGTGTGAAAACTAAAGCTCCCAAATTTAAATTAAAGAAACCAGTTTTGAATATTTAGTATTGAGCTGCATTTGCCACCAACCACGAACACGTATGGCCGTTGTAAGAGTTGGGTCGGATTGGTATAAGGTTTGAACCCAGCTTTAACAAGCAAACCATCCAAAGCCCAATATAAACAGGATTATTTGGCCAATTAAGAACTTTACAATAACTTTAATTTTCCAAAGAAAAAATAAATGGATGAAATATAAAGGAGAAAATTATAAGTTATTGCTTTCACCTTAAAGTGCACGCGTAACAAAAAGCACCACCACCTAAAAACCTACTGCAAATTACATACCAAGACGGAGAAAATGTGATGTATGTATTGATGATAAAATAAGATTTGATAAATTTTTTTGATGAAGCATGTACTCTGACTTAACTTAAAACTATGGTTAGAATAGAAGCATATTCAGAATCTACAGCAAAGAAGACTATGCCTCCAACCCCTATGTTTACGCAAATGCCTCCGGTCAGCTTTTGCCATTCTAACTGGACTGCTACTCCATTCAGATTGTAATCTGCATGCCAAAGAGGAAGAGGATATATCAATGTCTCAGTCATGCATATTCTGGGAACTTCATTAACAGTTTGAAAAGAAAAAGACAGATGAACGAGTTTGAGAGTAACTCACACAGGGAAGGCAAATGAGCGGGTGCTGGTGGTGCTGCTCTCTGATCGAAGGGAGACATTGCCGGAATAAGGACCTGATGTATTCATAAGACTCGAAAAATGACCTGCTGCAGAGAAACTTGATTCTCCGAAACCACGTTGAACATGGAATGAAGCATATTGTGTATCAGAATTCACATCTCCAACCATGAATGCGTTTGATGTTTCAGGGCATTGCCAGACACCATTTTCAGGACGTTCTTCTCTGGAAATTGTCACAGGTGCTAAATAATGTTGAACTTGGCTTGAAACAATCACTGAATGAGGAATTTCATCATCAACTTTGGACGTACTTGAAGTATCGAGAGGTTGACAGACTCCATTCTCAGGACACTCCTCTCTGCCAGTAACCACAGGTGCTGAACAAGGTTGAACTTGGATCGGAACAATCTCTGCATCAGGCATGTTGTTGTCGTTGTCATCGCCATTGTCACCTGCAAGCATCGTTTGAGTTTCAAAATGTTTGTGGACACCATTTTCAGGGCATGCATCTCTGGTAGTGGATACATGTACTGAAGTGTCCAACAAGCCAGAAGTAGTGCTTCCATTCTCCACCTTGCTATTGTTAGATAACTCATCGACATGGAAGTTTGATTCTTCAGCTGCTGAAACCAATGCCTTCTTCTCACTGTGACTAGACTCTTCAGTTGCTGAAACCACAGCAGTGCTCCCAGTTTGTGCTATTTCACTTACTTTTTCACCTGAACTCTGCATTAAAACCACAGGAGACTACATCAAGTTATAAACTACAGTTTTCCTCAACATCAAGCTGAAATTTTAACTTCCACTAAGAGAAATTTTAAAAAGATTCTAGTAGAAAGAGATCCTTATAGAGCTGTCAGTTACACAGTACAACCGCAGACGTGTACTTGAGTGAGATATACCTGAACAGTGTCTTGTACAGCTTCAGTGCTGTCCTCATTAGAAGACTTGGAGGAGTGGGCGTTCCCTGCACCCAACTCTTGCATTGGCAACACATTTGCAGGGATAAAAATCTCTTTGGAAACTTCAATTTCAGTCTTCTCTTGTGTATAATATATAGCATCGCCTATCTGCGTCAGATCCTTGGAATCGCAAGGAATGACAAAACCCTTCTCTAAATCATCGTGTGCAGAAGATTTAAAACTGTCTGGAAGGGTCATAACGATATCCATTTGTTCTTCAAGCAGTTGCTTATTCTGATCCTCATCAGGAGATAAAAAGGTGCAGCATTCCTTCTCATCCACACCAGTCTCAAATCGGTTCTTGTCTTGGGAAGGCACTCCCTCATCAATGCAGATGTCCTTGATTGTATTGCAACTACTCTCTTTGTAGCAAACTATCAGTTCTGGCAGTTCACATTCCATAACACTTTTGTCCATATAATAATCTGATTCCTTCTCTAATGCTTCTAATTTTTCAGAAGAAAGAGTATATGGCGGCACAAAATCTTTGACCTCATCTTCATTACCATTTTCCAAATCATCCACACTCTTTGAACAATCAAACCTCGATGTAGGCAAGCCATTTTCATCATTTTTCACATATGGCACTTGACCAGCATCTTCTTCATTGTCCTTCGAACCACATGAAACCCTTTTCTGACTTTCCTTCATGATCCACTTTGCTGACTGTAATGCAGCAGAGTCCAGAGTAACTTCATTTTGACCAAAAGGATTAGAATCAGGCTTGTGGCTTATAGCTAAGTGGCCGAACACTGGTTCTCTCTCTGTAAAGTACATCAAAATTATCAATGCCGGTGAAATCTGAAGACCACAGTAATCATTTTTCTTTAAAATACGTAAAAGAACTTGAGATCATGGTTACAAAGGAAGAAACCAATTGCACCATAAAAGGAGTACTCCGACCCCTAGGGGCACCAACTTTATAAACCACAACGCACCCTCACAACACCAAGACAATGTGGGACTAAGAAGACGCATTCTAGATGAGTAATACTATTTATTGAAAAGCTCAAATGGAGGCCCAATCAAGAAGATAGACCTAAGAAACTTTGACATAATTTATTAAGATAAAACTATCCGGAAGAATAGAAGACAGAAAATTTTCATTTTCCCATTCTTAATGCAGGAACCAATTGAAAGGTCGAGACCATAAGCAGGATCCCCAATGCAGGAGTTCAACAACAGAGTGATCAAAATGAATAAGAAAAGTAGCCAGTTCTTACCAAGTTTCATGGTTTACATAGATTGAGAAATGTAGGAGAAAGCTTCCAAGCTACAGCAAGCGATACTTTCAAGCATGGACCTGCCCATCAAGATGCAATCTATAGAGGTTAGCAACCAATTCAATACAAACCCACTTTGAAGAACTTGATAACAGGGAGACTTAAATAGAAACAAGGATGCTCAAGGTAAAGGAAGAAATGAGATGATTGCACACAAACATAATCACAAGATTCATGCTAACTACAACTTTATGAACTTTAAAACGATTAATAATCTTAAAAAGTGGCGCAAAATGTTAAAAACTACTTTTTTTTGCCTCTTGTTATTAAGGAAAATGTATTAGATAATGGTGGATTGCAACTGAGCAGCCGTAAAACCAATGGTAAGAAAAAGAAGATGCCGCCCATCGAGTTTTCCATCACATACATACAAAAGGAAAAACAGAAAGTAATTTGCCCAAGTGGAACCACTGTAAACAAGTCAACCCAAAATTTTGAAAATTCTTAGGGAAACAAACAAGAGTATCTGGCAATTTGGAAGTTTTTTTTGGTTCTGTACGAAAATAAAAGGAAAGGGGAAAATAACCAAAACAACAAAAAGCAATATTAAACTAAAAAAGAGGGAGACAGAAATCCGTCCTGAAAAACTTCGGTAGACAGTATGGAGTCCCAAAGTCAGTTCTTCTCACAGTAGAAAAAGACAAAGGGAAAAGTCGAAACATTTTTTAAAGAGGCACCACAAACTTTTAACAGCCAAATAAAAAGTAAAATAATAAAAATCAAAAGTCCAATAAGATGAGACCATCCTTTTACAAGATTCCCAGTACCCACCATCAATTTGTCAGGAAACACACCGATCAGATCCAAGTCTATGGGATTAAGCTAAACAAATAAATGAAAAAGGAGAAACCCAGAATTGCAATCTACAAAGGTGAACCCCAGATGGGCAACTAGTTATAAACCCAAAAACACAGTTGGGGAATAAAAAGATCTAAATCAGATCCTAGAAGGGGAAAAAACTTAAAAAGACGATACCTTTTCAATCTGGTAGTATACAAAACAGCAGCTTTCTCTTTCCCACTTCAGAAACAACTGCACCCAGAAGCCAGAAAACCAAAAGAACAAGAATTAGTGCCAAAATGAACTAAATTCAACTCAATTGAGAGCCAAGATAACCCCTTTACTTATAATTTCAGATCGTCACACTAGTATTCAATTCTAGAGAGAGAAAGAGACAGAGAGACAGAGAGAGACATGGAGAGAGAATGAACCTTAGCTCCTAGAACAGAGAGAGAAACATTCTAGAGTTAAATTAAAGCAGCAATAAAAATGATTAATCAAGAGAGCCGAAAAAGAAGTAGGCATGAGAGAGTTTGATGAGAGAGAGATAGAAGGAGAGATATAAGGGTAGGTTCAAAAAAGAAAAAGAGTCAAAATAATTAAACGGGCTCTTTGTTGTTGGCTTCTCTCCTAATTAATAGGCTTGGTTTCAGCATTTAATGTCAAAACCCATCCCAATTCATTTCACCTCCTCACTTCTTACCTGTCCCTCACCACCACTTTCCGTTTCCGTCACTTTCTCGTGAAAAAACCCAAAATTCTCCTTTCTATATTTTCCTTCCTTCCAAACAGAGCTCACCACGCCATGATCATCATCAAGCCAATCGCAATCAAGACCGGAACTTTGATTCGCCGGACAAAGCAGACGCCAGCTGCCAGCTGCCAGCAATTGGGAAATATTCTCGTGTGTGCGCCGCAGCAGAGGATACAATGCGGAAGTCAGAGAATTTCTGCTCTGCAAGCCAATTCGTTCATCAATGAGCTCTCTGTTTCTATCTCTCTCTCTCTCTAGTCTTTAGAAGAAGTCCATCATCTTCGTCATCGTTTCAGGGATCTAAAGTTTTCTATTTTCAGGGGGGGTTTTATATAATATATATCCAGTGGGGGTGGGAGTGGGGCCCATCTCTAACGAGTTTCTTTCATCCTCTCTACTCTCAAAGTCTCCGTAGTAGCGATTCCCCACTATCTCTTTCTCTGATGAGTCCGCGAGCCAGAAATCAGGACCGTTGATTTTGCTGAAGATGCCAGAGACTTTCGGAGGAGTCGGAGTTCGTATGATGGGTTGGCGGGGCAGGGGATTGCAGCTCGCGCGAGAAATCTGAAAGGGAACTTTTTACTTTCAGGGATCAACTCTGTTTGATTGGCTGCACACGTGTAGGCCGGGTGTGGGCTTTGCTAACGTACGCCGCGAGGACCCGTAACTCTCTTTTGTCGGGACTCGGCAGGATGGAAAACGAAGGTTGCTCGCTGTCTAATCTGTTTTTATAATTTTAAAAAAAAAGAAATATTATTTTTTTGCTTGAAATAATTATGCCTTTGATGCCATGCCAAATCAAAGGATCTCGCTCGACGGCCATTACTGAAAAAACAAAACAAAATACGAGAATCAAATATAAATTGTATAAATTTGAGTAAGATTTAAAAATAATTACCGGAATTAGTGGATTTGTCAAATGAATACGTACATCTCGGGGTCCCCAAATCCCACTAATTAATCATTCATACTAATAATAAATTGTAAGTTCCTTCCTTTCCAATATTTCCAGCATAAAATGCAGCCAAGTGAAGTTGGTGTAGTCTCTAGTTTCTGGCATGTAAATATCTGGTCAACCAAATTCATGGTAGGGTAGATTGAGTAGGTAGGGCATGCAGTGCAGGTACGCCTTCATCCTTTCTTACGAGCGCTAAGAATGGATGTACAAGCGATATTGGAGAAGGGGGAATACATGAGTAATTGTGCTTAACCATTTGAGTTACAAAGCCCTTTTTCTTTTCCTTGTTCTTTTGCTTAGCGTGATTTTATACACTTGTTATGTGGACATTTACACTTGACGACATCTATATAAAAAGCGATGAATTTTATGATCCATCTTTAGAGTTATTTATGCATATAGATTTAAATACCATATCACTGAGTAGATGGATAGTTTGAAAGTTTTGACCTCCGATTATTCAAAGACAAAGGGAAGATTTATTACATAGGGATTCATATGAGACTCTTTTGTTTTGGGGAATTTTGATTCTTCTATTCTTTACTAGCCATCTTTACATATGATATGATATGGGGATCCCAACTGAATTCTCATGATCGTTGGACGGTAGACAAAATAATAAAATATATAATGTAAAACTGTGATGGCAGTAACAGTGTCAGTATCCAATGTGCCGTTTTGCATTTGCAGTATAAAAATTCAGAATTAATTAAACTTCAATATATGGATCTTGATGCAGTCTTCATGCACTGTGGTCCAAATGGAGTGTTGGGAATGGACATTTCTCTGTTTTTTTTTTTTAGAATTTTCTCTTCCTATTTATCAACTGTTTATTTATATAGTCGTATATGTACAAAAAAGGATAAATAAAAAAATATCTTAACCATGGTCTCCTGGCTCTTGCAGAATATTTTTCTCTAAAAAAAAAATGTAGTTCTCACTAAATGAAAGAGGTTTTGGTCAACACTTTACCCCTTACGGCTCGACCCGGTGTGAGTGGGGATTAGTCTGGGTTGTGGTTAAGGCTTAAAGGTGCCACCCATAATTGGGGCCCATCCAGGACCACCTCATGGTTTAGACCAAAAAAAAAAAGAGGTTGGGGTGAAAACCAAGGTGGTTGGTGTGAGTGATTCGGCACTCTCATTCCTTAAGAGAGATCAGGGTTCGATCCCTGCTCTCGTACGGAGTCATCATTTTGGCCAATACTTTACCCCTTACGGGCCGACCAGGTGTAAGTGGGGATTAGTCTGGATTGTGGTTAAGGCTTAAAGGTGCCACCCATAGTTGAGGCCCATCCAGGACCACCTCATGGTTCAGACAAAAAAAAAAAGAGGTTGGGGTGATGGAGGATTCTCGTTGTTAAATCCTTTTTTTCCCCCTTAATAAGTAATGTAAATAATTAAAAGCCACCGGGAGTCAAAGCAGAAATGGTCATCAACCAAGCAGACCATTAGACTGGTAGCATGCATGAACAGATGGACCTATCATTTCCATTTGTTATATTAATTTCTCGCGGCAGCTGGAGAGAAAATTATATTATATTTCAGTCAATAGCTTTTCAAGTAAACCTTCAAGAATAACATCTTCACCTGACCATGCTATATCTATGTATATACAAACAAAATTTTCAAATAAAAGTTTGTGCAAAATTTTGGTCTCTTTAGACTGAGGTGATGAGATTTGATTTTCCCACCAACCTAATTAGTCGCATTGTCCTGTAATCAAATTTCAAAAATGGGCATTGACTTGCATATTAGTGGTTTTTTATTCGAACCTTCATGGCATTTTGGTAGTGTGTGTGGAAAACCTCCCTTTCTTTAGAGTACTTCTACTCATTTGCCATGGCAAAAGACAAGGAGAGACAATGGCAGTTATTGTTTACGTGAATAGTGCATGCCCTAACAATTTTTTTGATGCATTCCTACCTATTGCCATGGCAACTCAAGGACAACCACTATTCACATGAGATATGAGGAGAGTAATTTGTATGGAGTTTTAGTGTGGGAAGTGAAGAACATGGCTAGATATTTATAGAAAAAAAAAATTATGAAATTTTTGGTATTTTTGTCCTTATTTTTTGTATGTAAATTGGCCAATGACATCAGCATGAGGTCAGCTTGCTCAGGCAAGTCTTGTTTTTGGGCTCGCTAAGCTTGAGTATGGCCCACTGCTGCCCAAGCGATTTGTGCTTGGTGTGGGCATTTTTTTCCAAACCAAGCCCCCTTTTGTCATGACTAAAAGGACCCGTGGAACTGCTCTTATAGTTTAAATTATCGCTTCACTTGTATAAAAAATAATAATAATAATTGAGATGATTGAGTGATTGTTCTCTCATAGTGCAATTGTTCACATTTAATGGCAAACGTAAGCCTAACATTGAATGGAAATTATCTTATGAATAATTGTTGGGGTTGTTGATATAACGGGTCATGGCATGCAACTGACCATGCAAATATATATTATGAGAATTTCAAACTCACAATCACCATCAATAATTTTTCGTCGAAGGACACCTATCCACAATTTATCTATCTTTTTCATTTTTTCTGGTCAGACAATTTATCTATATTTTTTTGAGAGGTTGACTTTGTTTAATTAGTCATCTCGGATCTTGTAAACTACATCAAATATGAGAAATGTTGTTTAGTGCCAACTTATTCAGACTTGAAATATGTTTGAAGCAAATACGTGCAAGGAACGTTATATTTATATGATCAAAATCTTTAAATCATATAAGTAGATGGTAGCATTTTCGCTCACCATTTTAACTTAAAGTGTATTTTTATTATTATTTTCGACATTTGACACGTGTTTTTTAGCATAATTATGGTTTCATAAATACGAAGCAAAGAGTTAATTATAATTATGCTAATAAACAAGTATTAAGTGTTAAAAAAAATCGTGAAAATACACTTTGAGTTAAAATGATGAGCAAAAAATGTTCTATATGTAGATGAGACGGTAGGTGATGAAATAAATGGGTGCGCCGTGGATCTGACATTGATTGCTTGGCTAGTAATATCAGTGGTACAATATTAACGTTGTTCCATGAGCTATCCTTATCATCAATTTCTCTACCCAAACAAACTCCACCGCAAATTATTCAATGCACCTTTAACAATTTATGATTTTATGTCTTCTCCTTCAAATTTTCAATGGCACCATGTACCTACCAACTCGACCCCTTTACCAATTTTTTAAATTCGTTTTGGTATGAACTTAACTCGTACAACAAATTCCACTAAAATAGAACACGTTTCAGTACTTGATTTTCTTCCATTCAAACATTATTTTCATATAGTTTATGATCGTGATTGATGTCGAGCTCTATCTACATCCGTTATTAGTGAGATTTATAACTTCAATGGTAGAACATCTAATCATGTATATACATGTTAAGAATTTAACTCCCGTACTTACTTTCTCGAATAAATAAATAAAAAGAAGCATATCAAGTACTCAACGACAAAGCCCAGAAAACAGGAAAGTGTCAAGTTTTGCCTCCCATGCCCTTCTTAAATCACCCAGTGGCCACTTGAGGACATATATAAACTTGCTTCCTATATAGTTTGTGCTCTACATTATTTTCCTGTGTCTTCACCCAGGAATATATATAACCCTACTGTGAAAGTGACCTGGTCGGTCAACTGGGGCATGGTTGAGAGAGAAGTGAGCTCCTTAGTTTAATTACATGCATTTGTTTGGAGACCAAGTTGGATTTTCTCGAGAGAAAAAGGTTGTCACCTGGCCCAAGGTAACCCTTTCGAACCAGACATGTACCACCATCAAGCCTCATCACAATAAATATTTATTTATAGGAAAATGCTAGGGAGACCAACTTGGGAGACCAACTCTCTAATAGAGTGTGGGACCCATTGTATTGGTGGGCTCCACCTCTATTAGAGAGTTGGTACACAAGTTGGTATCCCAAGTTGGTCTCCCTAGCATGACCCTTATTTATAATTAACCACCAATCCATGTGCATTATAGGGCATTTGACTGTACGATTAAAGAATGTCATGTCCTTAATCCAAGGGTTGAGGTATTGCCAACGATGTGGGGAAGGTAGGGTTTTGGCCCTTGGACTAGTTTTGAGTGTTTTGACTTTCCTCCTCCTACGTGTTGGAAAACTGTATATGAAAACAATGACCTGGAGGAGCTGCATATCTGATCTGTACTGGCAATGGCATGGGATTGTTTACTTGCATTTTTAGTTTCTAGTCATCTTTTTAATACTTGGAGGCTACTCAATACTTTGTTATCTCTCTGTCGCTTCGTTGAAATCATAATTTGAGCCCTTTTTTAAAAAAAATTAAATAAATAAACTTATATTATGTTGTGCACAAGTGAGCTCTTTATAAAAAGTACACAAGGAAGGATGTACATCTTGCATACATGCTTAGACGAAGAAGTTAAATTTATAAGAAGCAACCAAATTTTAAATTATCTTCTTGCAGACGTGAGTTAGGCTAGTTGGTTAAAGTAATGTGACGTCCCTGTCCCTTTATACAAAAGTTTGACCCCCTCAATGTACATTAAACTAATTTGAACTACCGCCTTGTTCAAAAAAAAAAAAAATAATAATAATAATATTTTTGAAAGAACACCAAGTATTGAAGTAACAATAATAATAATGATTTTATTCTACCCGGTCCATATGTCTTGCTCTCACTCCATTCATTATCATCAAAACTTTAAAAAAAAAACTATAAAAAGATAAAAAGAAAGCTTACAGCTCAAATTTTATAGTTGACCCTAGAAAAATGAAGGGCTGTCTATTTATGTGCATGACAACCCTATCAGTTTTGTTATGATATTGTCGTATGTACGTGGTTCATGCGCTTGGCATGCTTAGTATGGCCGTGGCCTGGTAAAGTGTGAGCTTAATAATGACTGGTTGACAACATTGCATAATCACGTAATCAAGAGAAACATAATCACCACAAAGTTTGACAAATATAATCGACAACTCAGTATGGACACCAATCCACCCCCTCAAACCACGGAAAGCTTTGATCACCAACGCCAACTGTTGTTACTTTTATTTCACTCTTTCGGCTCCAAAAGGCAAATTTACGTTTTGACGGGATGGGAGAATCGAACACATGACCTCGTATACAAGGATGATTATTTTTTACAAGCCCTTTTGCCTCTAGTGCTGGCTCTTTGATCTTCTATTGTTGATTTAATTTTTTTTCTTGCATTGGGTTTATTATTTGTATGCATTCTAAATGTTTCCGGCGCAAGGCGGCCCATATCTTATATGATGAAGGCCCAAATCCAACATGACATTTATTGACAAAACTGATGCAAGACAACGTATATAATTTTGTTAATGAATAATACTTCTGACATATTGACAGAGCTGCTTTCCTGCTTCATCTATCCTTTGTGCAGTAAAATTGAGTGCTACCAATATAGGATGTTAATTTGTCAACTACATCTCAGTGTGGTCTGCCAAATGAGAGCCCTGCTATTGTCTGCAAAAATCAAAACTATAAATATGCAACGCCATTCATCGAATTCAGTAGAAATCATTGGGTTTGCCAATTTTGATGTTCTGCTCGCCTAGGAAACCCGTTATAGCATTCTTTTGCCAGCTTTTGAAACTCCTGCCATTGACAATCAAACGTTGTAAAAGATAACTTTGCAATAATACTTTCTATTTCTACTAATGGATCCAATCAACAATTTTTGGGTCGCATGAGGGTTCTAGCTGCACCTTAATATCTTTCAAAACTACTCTTTTGAGTTTTAGAACCTACACTAAATCCAATCTCTATATAACGATCTGACATGAGATGTTTGACATGCAAATCACATATTAAAGCAACCGCCAAACAAAACTTACTTGTGATCGAGATGAGCTAGAATTTCCCCACCAGGGAAAGCTGATTGCGTAGCCTCAAATCCTGCTTTGATTGCTTCTCTCCAAGTTCCACCAATTTCTTTTGTATTTGTTTCTGCTTTGGACTGGTTTGGGTCTTCCATTGGCAAGGAATAACCCGACAGTAGATGGCCCACCCACACACCATCTTTCCTGTACTTGCAAAGAATGAGCATATGTTCATGGAGTAAACTAAATATCTTCACTATATCGGCCATCAACAAGTATTTGTACACTACATAATGAATACAGACTAGTATAAAATATTCAAAGAATAAGTGTCCTTCACATGACGGAGAAAAGGTAAACATGGTGAAAAGGGGGCCAAGTAAATCGATACATTGAGTAAGTTAGTAACTAATTTTCCATCGAAATGCAAAGTACACTCATTTGGAAGAGAGGAAAGGGGCGAGGGATGTTACAAGGTTTCAGACAGAGAAGAAAAGGAAGAAGGGGACCAAGCCTTAAGCTCCAAACAGTAAATACGATGAAGAAAGTATCATCTACAATCTGGTAATCCATTTTAACAGACCTATTTACCACATTTACTTTTACATGATCAATCAATGTGAAGGGATTCCAGTTCACATTGATATGTCCACAACAATAGTAACTGATGCATCGCACTCCACAACAAAAGGAAAAAAGAAAAAAGCAGGATGTGTCCACTAAGAAAGGAATGCGAAATAATTGAAAGAAAATGGAAAAACAGTAAATTTACTATAACTTACAGAACTATATCCATATGCCGAGGTGCATAATGTCCACCACCTATGCCAAGAAGAACTCTATTCTTATCCTTCTCCCTAGAAAACCAATAATATAGAAAATGGGGTTAGATTAGCATCATCAAGAAACGGAATAGACAACACAATATGTTGAGGTGAGAAGCAACTTTTGTTTAAAGTGCAAACAAATACATGAGCTTTGCATCAAAATCAATAAGACAAAAAGAATGATAAATCGTCTACTTATTGTTGACAGTACCCATTCCAGTTTCCCACAGCAGCTCCCCCTCCAAGCCCAAGTCCTTCCCAAACTAACTGCAAGCAAGTACACAAGTTGCAACCATTATTCTCCAAAAGTCAGGTACAAGATAATCCAATAAGAGCAAAAATAAGGGGAGGAAAAGTATTTATTCGAAACTCATGCTCAAATGATTGAAAGTAATGGCTATAGTTATACTCAACTAGAGCAATAACTTGAGCTGCATCCTGCCTCTTCCAGTACTCATCTGTACTGCCTATATCAACCCACAAGAAACCAATCAAACATGAACTGTAACTACCAAAAAACGCAAGCAGAATTCATTCAAAAGTAAAAACTCACCAATCTCCAGGAACATAGTAGGTGTATTTGTGATCGGTCCATGATGTGTGCCCTCCAAAGTTATCTACATGCAATGCATTTCAAGTTAAGTATGTATAACAATACAACTTACAACACACACATTGCCAAAGACAAAAGATGAACTGAAAAATGCAGAGTAAGAGAGAAAGAAACCTCAAACTCAGGAACCAAATTGTGGGCTTGGGCAAGCTTCTTCAAGTGCCTGAGCCAGGGCCCAATGCGCGGACTTGGGGGCGCGGCCCAACCAGGCCTCCCACCTTGCGGCGCAGCGTCACCAGGACGCAGATGAGGGACCCCGATCGGGTGTACGGTAAGGGCAGGTCGGTTGGAGACGGCGGTGTGCTTGCTCAGAAATACCAGCTCATCGACTCGCTCGCCTGTGGCCTCCTCCCATCGCCTGTCCAAGTCGTCTTCTTCCACTATCCCCTTATTGTGCAGCAAAACCCTAACTCCTCCTGCTCCATTGCCAAACCCCTTCATATCCTATTGTTCAATTCATTAAGTTAACGATGAGATAAACTATAATTAATGATAGAATTAACGATGATCATTGGTTTAGCAGACCTGTAAGCAAGAAGGGGTCGGGTCCCAGCCGGGCATGGCTAGGAGGGCATTGGCCGGGTTGATAGAGGCGGGGTCCGTCGTCGTCGCCACGATCAGAGTCACCATCTTCTTTGTCGTTTTTCTGGGTAGGGAGCAGTGAAAGCTACGCGCCAAACGCAGAGTTGCGAGACTTGCGGCTCTGGTAAAGAAGCATTTGTTTAATGGTTTGCTAATGGCAATAGTAGTTAGCAGTCCCGACGACGTCGTTTTTAGGAGCATTGCCATTGAGAATTTGAGAGTGCATTTGATCATGAGAAAATGGGCTTAGATGTTTGGTAAGTTTAGAAAAAGGTTTTTTGGCACATGGGAAAAGGATTTCTTGAAAGACTTCTATTCATTTTCTTTTCTTATGACTAATTTATCCCTATTAACAATTTAGAATTACAATTTTATCTAGCAAATTATAGACTAATATAGACTTTTTAAAAATAAAAAAATTTCTAACAGGTGTGTAATTGAAAAATCAAGTAAGGTTTGGTTTCAGATTTTTTTTTTTGCTATCTTTTGTACTCTCGTAGGATGCTTTTATTTTATAGAGCATCTACTGCAATAAAAAATAATAATAATAATACTTGCCTCCTTCCCTTAAAGAAGATGTTCCACCTTCCAGCAAATCACAATTTGATATACAAATAATTTATAAAAAAAAACACAAAAAAAAAACTTATGCAAACATGTTATACTGCTATTGGCATGAATGTAGGAGTTTCTACTTACAAGGTTAGGAGGGAAGTATTTTTCAAGAAAAATAAAATTGGTTTAGGAATGATTTAGTGATTTAGGATTTAGGATTTCGAGTTTAGACCCGTTTGGTTCACCAAAACGGGGCTAGCTCTCTCTCTCTCTCGTGAGGATGACAAAAACGACGTGGAGGGTGGCGTCGTCAGGGGTAGAGAAAAACGACATGAAAAAAGCACAGTGATTTAGGCATTAAAAATTGCAAGAGGTGGGGGAAGGATGTTGAAGTTGCAGCGCTTATCTCTGCGGATGATGGCTCTCAAACCCCAGCGCCTCCACAACAGTACCTATCGATCTCTCTCTCTTTTTGTTTCCAATTGAAAACGCAGACTGTTTGGAGTTTAGATTGAGCCATTGACTCGCTCACAGTTGCAGAGACGACGTCGCAGAGCGTAGCAAAAAGGGTGAGGACGATGACCACTGAATCCTCCATAAAAGATGCCTTCGCCAAATACACCGATTACCTCAATGACCTCGTAAATCCCTAAATTCAATTTCTCTAATTGCATTAATACGAGTGATTTCATGTATGCAACTTGCGTGAAGCTGGAGGCTTTTTGTTTAACAATGTGGGGTTTTGTGTCGCCATTTAATCGTAGAATGAAAAACGGGAAAGAGTCATAAAAGCAAGTCGTGATATCACCAGTAACAGCAAAAAGGTCATCTTTCAGGTGCACAGGTAAGAAAGCTGAGACCTTTGCGTTTGTTTTGTAATTTGTCTTGCAACTGCTTTGGTGGCATGCATTGAAATGTTGTTGCTGTAAATTTGAACTTGAACAGAATCAGTAAACACAACAAAGAGGAAGTTCTGCAGAAAGCAGAAAAGGATTTAGCAGATGTGACTGATCGGTACATCTCCCGACTGGTTAAGGAGCTGCAAGGGACTGATTTTTGGAAGCTAAGACGAGCATACTCACCTGGGGTGGGGTGGATTCTCATTCTCCTTCTACTTCTGCTTGATACTTATGTGATGTCCACTAAATGTTATGCCTCGTTAAATCTGCAGGTACAAGAATATGTTGAAGCTGCAACGTTCTGTAAATTCTGCAGGACTGGGACTCTTTTAAACCTTGATGAGATGAATGCTACTTTGTTACCACTCAATGATCCTTCTCTTGAGCCTTTGCAGATCAATGTCCTTGACTATCTTCTCGGGGTAATTTTTCCAATTTTGCTCTTACCTTCTTTGTGCGAAAAGCAAACTATAGGCCAGTTGATTAACTGAATATGGTTTTTGGATTAAGTGGCATTAACTGTGTATCTGCGTGTGTGTATCTGTAACACATGGACGGATATATATATTTTAGGAGGAGTTGTTTGGTATTCACATGCACCTTTTGGATTTGACTGGAGAGCATTCATATAAACACATACTATATCCATTCCTCAAACACCAGAAGAGTAACTCATTGTTGTCCAGCTTGCAGATTTGACTGGAGAGCTGATGCGGTTGGCAATTGGTCGAATTTCAGATGGTGAACTTGGTTTCGCTAAGAAGATATGCGAGTTTGTGCGTGAAATTTACAGGGAACTAACCCTTGTTGTCCCATTTATGGATGATAGTCATGACATGAAGACGAAAATGGATACAATGCTTCAAAGTGTAATGAAGATCGAGAATGGTATGGTGTCGACAATTTTCTTGCACTTAACCATGACAAAAAATGTTATAAATGTATTTATCTCATGCTTTGGAACGTCGCTACAGACTGGAATATTAGGAAGAACTAAATAAAATAATAGGAAATAGGGTAATTTTCTAATTGCAATCTGTGTATGGAATCAAACTAGGACCTTTGAATTTTAAGTCATGCAAGTGTATCTCTTTCAAAATTGAACAACAAACACTTATATGTTTTATATTTTCAATAGAGTTGAGAATAAGAAAAGCTGGAAATTTAAATATTTCTGAAGTAGTAATCTACCGTAACTAAGTTTCAAATTTATGTTATAAGCTTGTATAAATTATACTTAACGTGTACCTAACAAATTCTTAATTCTATGGTTGAATCCTTTTAATAACTAACTGGAGATCTTTCTGTAGCTTGCTTCGGTGTGCATGTGAGAGGATCAGAGTATATGCCCCTACTTGGCTCCGATGATCCAACTTCATTCTTATTGGGAGTGCCTGATGTTGAAATATGATGTAATTGCTGCTTGTCACATTCTCTTTCTTACTGCATGATTACTTCTATGTGGTTTTAACCAAGGAGATGAGTTTCTTATTTTCGACAGGGAAAAAGGCTTGGATTTCAAGGGGCATAGATGATGGGGCACATACATCTTTGTTCAGAATTGTTTGCAGTTCATCACCATGCGGTCGCTACTCACGGTCACACAGCAGACAAGAGATTGTGACTTTTGAGGAACAATTTCGTGTAGGTTTCCTTATGAAAGCCTTCATAACAATTTTCTTCTACTTCTCTGTAAATTGATGAGAATTAGATAGAGCTTGTAGTAAAACCCTGCCAAAGATGTGTTAGACATGAGGTTCACTTGAGAATGTATTGAAGAAACTGTTTTATATTTCTCACATCTGTTTACAAGATACATTCCCTATTTATATACATGGTCAAACTCTATCACTAGTGCATGCCATCAGTTACTAATCTTAAAGTAATCTGTAAAGGTTAGGAGCACATGTAGTTGTCTTTCACTTTGGTCAGCACAAGTCCTCTTGGTCGACACCCACTGCTATTTGTCCAGCACTTTATATTTGTTTATATCACAATTATCCACTCATATATTCCTGATATGTTTGTTTATTATCACAATCTTGTTAAGCCAAGGTTTCATCCAGTTTATTAATTTCTTTTAGGTTATCTGAAGTTTACGAAAAGAGACTATAAAGGGCCTGTTTGATAACTATTTCATCCTCTCTCTCAATCTCAATCTCATTCTCATTTTCCTCTAGCACAAAAAATAAAAAATAAAAACTAAAATTGAAATAGTTATCAAACGCCCATATGTTGTTTTAGACATAAATATTTGCGAAGATGTGCTATAATTAAGGTTGCTTGCGAGAGTATTGCAATCATCAAAAGGTTGCTGTCACCTCATTCATGCAAACAAACAAGGAACACATGCTTTAATGCTTCAACAAAGCAATTGTCTCCGACAGATGTTGCTCTGAATTCTCCATGCATGGATATTGGACAATATAAAAGTTCGATTTTACCCAGATATGTTGCATACCTTTTAATGATTTTATTAAATATTTTAGCCTTTTGTGGATATCTGTGATCCAGTGTATAACGACAATTATAATACTTAATTGAAAGCCCAACCACTCATGAATCATGGGCTAATTAGTCATACTAATTAATCATGAGTTTTTCTATTTAACTCTGCACTTCTCTTTGTTCACCCCAAATTCTAATTCAAATTTTCACAATTTTTAAGAAAACCCCAATATCTTTCCAAACTACTCCTAAATAAATACACATTCAATAGAAATAAATATAAATAAAAAATTCATCAACCTCACACCCAACATCCCATTATCTTGCCCCTCACCGCTTAAATGTAACAATATTATGAAATGACATGTGATAATTTATCAATCTCAAGTATCATTTATTAGTTACAAATTTCACATATATGATGACCTCACCTCAGTACAAACTTACTTCCAAATAGACTTCATTCAATTATCAGGATAAGGATAATTACATACTGCTCTTTGCCACCAAATCTTTTAACCATTTCTCTATGTCTTACTGAACCTTTTGGACAAGTATAGACCTGCAAATGTGTGCCAACAAGTTGACATCCGAACAAAAAAGCTTTTAATTTATTTTAAATTACAAAACTGTCATTAATTTCTTAAAACAAACTCAACCCCAAAACCTTATTAAAAAGCCCAAAACACTAAATAGGGCACCAAAGTAATTTAAGAATCAAAATTAAATTCAATAGGGCCCGCTGTCATTTTTTGAGTTTTTTTTTTTGTTTGTTTATAGAAATTAAATGGTGTAGGGTTTATTTATAGTTTTAGTGCTAAGAATAGGTATATGACTAAATATCTCTATAATATTAGTCCATGATGTCATATGCAATGATAATTAAAAAAAATGTATTAGGGTTAAGTATTAAGTTGGATGACCTTTTTTGTCTTTTTACACAATAATAAAACTTAAGAACTTAATGATTTCAGTATTGAGGTGAATAAAGAAAAGTGTGGGGTTTAAATAGAAAAGCTCTTAATAATTTGATAAATAATCGACATCATGCATGAGAGCCGTGGTTAGAAAATCATCTCCAATTGAAAGTACACTTTCATATGAATAATTCCCAAATTGTGTGCCAAGGATTGTTAACGGGGTTTATGTCTATGCTGTGATAACATATATCACACAAAAAGTTCATTAATCAATTTTTATTTTGTTATAAATACTGCTTAGGTTAGGTTAGGTGGATTTTTTTTGTTTTTTGTTCTTGAGATTGCTATATAATAGAAGCAAAACTATACTGCTTAAGCATTGCAGGAAAACAGCAAAGACCGTGAACTTTCCTGTCTTGAATACCATGGCAACACCTCAACCTCCTCCTGCTCTTCCCCAATACTTGCAAGAATATGAATTCAGCCAAGAAAACAGAGACTTTATATCCTCTCTGCCTACAGAAAAAGGTTGGATTGCAAACCACCTTCATCAGTACCAAGGTTTTTGGCATGCAACTAGGCACATGCAGGGAGTTTTAGCATCCCAGAAACACTTCCAGGCCCTAGACACTGATATCCTTCTTGTTAGCACTCCCAAATCAGGCACCACTTGGCTCAAGGCAGTTCTGTTTGCCCTAGTGAAAAGGGTGCACTATCCAGACCCTCAGCAACACCCTTTGCTCACAAACAACCCTCATGTTCTTGTGCCCTTCTTGGAGCTGGATGTGTACATTGAAAAACAGGTTCCTGACCTCACCTGCTTGGCACCCCCGAGGCTCTTTTCGACGCATTTGCCATATGTGTCTCTGCCTGATTCTGTCAAAAACTCTGCTTGCAAAGTTGTTTACTTGTGCAGAGATCCTAAGGACACATTTGTTTCTCTTTGGCACTTCGCCAACAAATTGAGAGCCAAAAGTAGGGGCACCATTTCACTTGAAGAAGCGTTTGATAAGTTCTGCAAAGGAGTGAGCTTGGGTGGGCCTTTTTGGGATCATGTGTTGGGGTATTGGAAGGAGAGTTTGGAAAGGCCTGAAAAGGTAATGTTCTTCAAGTTTGAGGAAATGAAAGAAGAGCCCACTCTTCACTTGAGGAGGTTAGCTGAGTTCTTAGGGTGCCCATTTTCCCCAGAGGAAGAGACACAAGGAGTTGCGGATGATATCTTAAGGTTGTGTAGTTTTGACAATTTGAGCAATTTGGATGTGAATCAAAGTGGGAAATTATCATCAGGTGAGGAGAATAGTACATTTTTCAGGAAAGGTGAGGTTGGAGATTGGATGAATTATCTAACAGATGAAATGGTGGAGAGACTAGATTGCATCAATGAAGAGAAGTTGCAAGGTTCTGGGCTGAAATTCTAGGTTTGCTTAGTGTGTGATTATTTTTAGTTGTGTTCTTTGCATGCGTGTGATTTTGTGTAGTTTTGACTTTGGTTGGGTCCAATGTCAATTAAATAAATCTCATGAAATAAATAATGTGATCGTATAATGGGTTTGTCATTTAACCCAACTTGTATAATATCAATGATTGAATAAGATATAAAGTGGTGGGTCAGGTTAATTACTTATTAATTTGTTAGTGGATAGTGAGCCACACATTTGAAGAGTTGTGCAACTTAATGCCCGTTTGACATTGCTTATTTGAGGTGATAAGTAATTTTAAAAAAAGTTTTGAAAGCCCAGCCCGTTTGGTAAATTATGAAAAAATCACTTATTGTTAAAAATTGCTGTGAGAAAAAGCTATAAGGGAAAGCAACTAATGAGGTGCTTTCATTTTCTGATTATGCATAAATCAGTTTCGAAGAGGCGCTGGGTTTGATGATTATGCAGGAATAATTTTCTGATTATGCGGGAATCAGTACCAACAACACTTTTAACAAAAAGTTTACCAAACGTTAAACTGCTTTCTCTCACAGCAAATCTGACAATGATTATTTTCACAGCACAGCAATACCAAACTAGCCATTAGTTGCAACGGGGGATAACATTGTTTTGCTATCCTCATTTTATGGGCTCTACAAGTTCCATGCTTGAAGTTTTGCATTATATTATAGTTGTTGTTGCTATTGTTTGGGCCCAATTTCTGCACACCAGACCATCAGTCTATTGGGCTATTTTTGCAAACAAGCTATGGGTTCTATTTGCCAAAAATGGAGAATAGCCATAGCTTTTCAAAGAAGGAGGGTTAAAATAAACCAATCACCTAAAGTAATTTTCACATGAGATATTTTAATTACCACCAATGGTGATTTAGGCCCAGTTTGGGATTGCTGTCACTTTTAAAAAAAGTTGCTTCTGCTGTGCTTTGAAAATAATTAGCTGTAAAGTAAAGCAGCTCCATGTTTGGTAAACAATATTTTTAAAGTACTGTTAGTACAAAAAGCAGTGTCAAAACCGTTTGGTAAATTTTAATATAAAATTGTTGTAACTGTGAATAATGACTAAAATAGACATGATGTTGAAAGTGTTATGTACTAATCATGTGGTGGTAGTGGTAGTGATGGAGTAGAGTTGGTGGTGGTGATGAAGGTGGAGTTGGTGGTTGTGGTAGTGGTGGTGGTGGGGATGGCGATTGTGGAGGTGGTGGTGGTGGCAATGGCAGCATGGAGGTGGTGGTGGTGGATGTGGAGGTTTTGGAGGAAGTGGTGGTGGTGGTGGTGGTGGTGGTGGTAGTGGTAGTGATGGTGGTGATGGTGGTGGTGGTGGTTGTGGGTGAGGTGGTGGTTGTGGTTGTGGTGGGGGTGGTGGTTGTGGTGGGGGTGGTTGTGGAGGTAGTGAATGTGGTGGTGCAAGTGGTGGAGTTGGATGTGGAAGTGAAAGTGGTGTCATTTTTTAAAATGAATGATGGTATTTTGGGAATTAAAAAAATTTCTTAAAGGTTCATCTCTTCTTCTTTTAAAAGCAGCTTTGAAAAGCAACCCAGAGCCTGCTTTTAAAAGTTGCTGTCAAAAGGCCACTGCTTTTAAAATAATCAAGATATTTTATTTTTACCAAACACCTTAAACTACTTAACTTTAAAGTGAAGTAGGTTTTGGGCGAAAAAAAGCAATCCCAAACGGGGCCTTAATCGAATATCCAAGTTTAATTGGTTTATTTTTACCCACTTTCCAGATTACATGTTTTGAGCTTAAGATTTGATCATCACCCGTTGGTTACCAACTCAAAACCAAATTAGACAACTCTAAAGCTAGAAAGGTAAAAGCAGGGCACTCTTCTCAACCATAGCCAGTGGCTTCCCAGGAAAATAGGCAACTACAAGCCAAAGAATATTCGGTCGATAGGAGGCTTTTACGAAAATGGGTTGAGAAAAGCAAAGCTAGAAAGCCGACTTATTCTCTTAGAGTTGCCACGGGTCAGTGGATGAACACTTTCCAGCAATTGTGCTCTAGTTCTCATCATGCATTTCTTTATAAATACAAGAGTATGTGAACTAGAGAAAGGACAACAAAAGCAAACCAACAAAACATACAACCAAAAACTCTCAGTCAAACTGACAAAAATCAAAGATCATACGATCTCAAAAGCCTTCAAACTCAGAAGCAATCAAGCTATCTAGCTTACAAAAGCTATCCAGTTTTCAACAAAACAGGCATAACTCAGATTTCTGACTTCAATCCAGCTCAAAGAAGTAGCTCACCAACTAGGAAAACGAGATTTCTCTCGTTGCAAATGCAATTCAGCTCAGAAGAATCAAGCAGAACTCAGCTTTCTGTCGTTACAAATTCGGTTCAAAACAGGTGAACCAGGCAGAACTCAGGTTGTTCATCATATGAAAACCTCAACAAATGCCTAGAGACACCTTGATGTCCTAAGCTCACAAGAATAGCTTACAGGTGATCCCCAGTCAAGCAGAACAGGTACTGAAGTGCAATTACATACCAACAGCTGCCAATCCAGCCACTTCCAATCAAGTCTAGGTTGGAGAAACCCCAGTTCAACCACAACAGAGACACCAGGATGTCTTAATCTCATAGAGATAGTCTCTAGAACATGCAGAACAGATGCAAACTCCTAGTTCTGCCCCCTCGTCAAGCCTCTCCATGGCTCAAACTGATTATAGCTCTGCCAATTTCAATATTGGTATCGATTTACAGCTAATCTCCATTAGTTAAAGGTACTGACATGCAATTCCAGTACAGATACATCCAGTCCAGCTTGAGTCACAGACGGAAATCCAGGGAGAAATCGAAGTCCAATGTTTTGATGTCTTCCCAGACTTGGCAGTTCATTTTATTTAATGTATAATAAATAGTTCTCCTTGAACTCGTTTGTTTTATTTTCAAACACTTATTTTTTGGCTAAACTTACTAGTTTTTACTGTGTGAAATTATAAAGTCCTTACCTGTCTGAGGAAAGAAAAGAACTTTCTTGGGAGATATTCCTCACCCAAATTCACAATCACTTGATCAAAGTCAATAGCTTGGGATGCAAATTATTACATTTTACAGTATGTTAGGGTTTTTAACCGCTAACAGTGGCACGCTCGCACATAAAAGAAAGTTGACTTGTTGACTACTAATGATTTTCAGGTTAATGGAAAACTTTACCCTACCACCACAGGAACTACATCAAAACCGCTAAACAACTATATATCAAGTACTTGACGTTGTTGGTTGTCAAAATTACAATCACAAAGAGCCAAGCGAGGCCTTTAACACCACTCTTTCAACCTTTCCTATTCTGAAAACCATGTCAACAACTCAACTTCCTCCTTGTGTTCTTCCAAAATGCTTGCAAGAAAATGAACTCAACAAACAAAATAGAGACCTTATATACTCTATGCCTACAGAAAAAGGTTGGGTTGCAAACCACTTTCATCAGTACCAAGGTTTTTGGCATGCAACTAGGCTCATGCAGGGAGTTTTAGCATGCCAGAAACACTTCCAGGCCCTCGACACTGATATCCTTCTTGTTAGCACTCCCAAATCAGGCACCACTTGGCTCAAGGCAGTTCTGTTTGCCCTAGTGAAAAGGGTGCACTATCCAGACCCTCAGCAACACCCTTTGCTCACAAACAACCCTCATGTTCTTGTGCCCTTCTTGGAGCTGGATGTGTACATTGAAAAACAGGTTCCTGACAGTGACCTTACCGGCTTGGCACCCCCGAGGCTCTTTTCGACGCATTTGCCATATGTGTCTCTGCCTGATTCTGTCAAAAACTCTGCTTGCAAAGTTGTTTACTTGTGCAGAGATCCTAAGGACACATTTGTTTCTCTTTGGCACTTCGCCAACAAATTGAGAGCCAAAAGTAGGGGCACCATTTCACTTGAAGAAGAGTTTGATAAGTTCTGCAAAGGAGTGAGCTTGGATGGGCCCTTTTGGGATCATGTGTTGGGTATTGGAAGGAGAGTTTGGAAAGGCCTGAAAAGGTAATGTTCTTCAAGTTTGAGGAAATGAAAGAAGAGCCCACTCTTCACTTGAGGAGGCTAGCTGAGTTCTTGGGGTGCCCGTTCTCCCCAGAGGAAGAGGCACAAGGAGTTGCAGATGACATCTTAAGGTTGTGTAGTTTTGACAACTTGAGCAACTTGGATGTGAATAAAAATGGGAAGTTATCGTTTGGTGTGGAGAACAGTGCATTTTTTAGGAAAGGTGAGGTTGGAGATTGGATGAATTATTTGACAGCTGAAATGGTGGAGAGACTAGATTGCATCAATGAAGAGAAGTTGCAAGGTTCTGGGTTGAAATTTTAGGTCTGCTTTCTGCTTAGTGTGTGATTTTTTTTAGTTGTCTTCTTTGCAAGCTTGTGCGTATGTGTACTTTTGTCTTTGGTTAATGTCAATTCTATTAAATAAACCACACGAAATAAATAATGTGATCGTTCGTATCTATATATTTATCAATAACAGCATTTGTTCGGTTCATTTTTACACATGATTTTTCATGTTATTCACCCACTATTTTGAGTTAGTTCTTGACATTTTATAGCTTTTTACTTCCTTTTTGTGTTTTCTTAGATTTTGCCTTGGTTGGGATGAAAATGAGCTAAAAGTGCATTATTAGTTATAAATTCTGTTTTTGTTCATTTTCGTAGGTCAACTTCTTGGCCTGGGATCAACATGCTCTGTTGCTCGGATGAGGTCATGATCTTCATGAGACTTGTTCCAATGGATGTTAACTACAACATATCCAAATTTGAGCTTCATTGGACAAGTATTGCCTATCCAACCAATCCATCATGTTACCACAGTTCTGGAAATCCGGATTTGGCCAGCTTTTACCTCCCTTGTGTCATCTTAACTTCTTGTTACCATAACTCTTGGTAACAAGGAATTACATTTGTAAAATAGATATTTTCTGAGCTTTTGGCATCTTTGTGAAGTCAAAGCTCCATCATGGCAAGGGGACAATGGGCTAAGGCTTTATCAAAGGTGGTAGTTTTATATTAAAAGGTAAAAGCTGGAAAGGAGGAGAGAGGGAGGAGAAGTCAAAAATTGCAATCTGATATTGGGAGCCTTTTGATCGTGGGAAATCAGGCTATTCCACATTCTACACAACTTGAGAGCAGCTTTTGGGGAGCTAAGAGCAAGGAAGGAGAAGGAGGTGCAGCCAAGGAAGAAAGGAGAAGACTTCCACCATTGAAGACTTCAAGCTTTCATCATTTCCAAATCTGTAAACTCCTTCTAGTTATATTTCGAGTTTGTATTTGGAATAAGTATGAGCAACTAAACTCCATAGCTAGGGCTTAGGTTGAAGCCCTAAACATGATTACCTTATTGTTTTGATGCTTGAGTGTATGAATTTCTAGATGTTGTTGATGAACCCCATTCACTAATTGAATTTTATGATATGTGTTTGCTTCCTTTGCTTAATCACCTTAGGTTGTATGCATGTAGCTAAAGTTGAGAAGTTGTGTAAGATAACCAAGAACACAATTTCTAATTAGCAACAAATGATTGAACTTGTTTAAGTGAGCATCATGTGAATTGGTTTCTTGACAACAATTGATGAATTCCAATTCACCAAATTAATCTATCCTTGATGTGTGTTTTCCTTGATTGATTACCTTTGAAAGCATGCTTCTTGAGGTTGTTGGGATTATGTGTATCTTCATGTTTTCCTAAGCAATAGATGGATGGAGTAAGAACCATCCATGTGAATTGGTTTCTTGAATACCTAATGTAAACACCATGCTATTAGGGTTCTTGTGATGTTCATATTCTCTTTGAACTTAATGGGTTTTCCTTGCAATCGAATTGAAGTACGAACCATACCTAGGTTCGGTTATGAGGAGGGCACAAGTATTGTAGCACGAACCATGCACTTTACGTATATTAGAGAGAATCAATGCGTCTTGAGCCACGACCCATGGTCTTGATTGCGAACATCTTCATCAATACATTTAGAGTTCATCACTTGAGTATCCATGAACATGGGTAGAATTGTTTAGGGTGGATTCCGAAACCCTAGTGTTTGTTACATTTTAATTTCACATTTTGATAATTCATCTCTGCCATTCACATTTAAATTCAAAGTCCATTTACTTTCATGCAATAGAAATAGGTCACTTGAACCAAATCAAAAAACCCCCCCAATGTGTGTGTGAGTTGCGTGTTTGACACGTTTTGTGTCTTTGTCACTGAATTTTGTTTGTTTCCGTAATTGTTTTGGACTTTTGGTCCGCGTTGTGTTCTTGCATTTTCTGTGCTGATTCCAACCGTATAAAGAACGTGAATTTTGGATAAACGGTTGGAAAGTTATAGGTCAAAAACTGGACAGAGGTCGAAACTGAAAAACAGAGAAACGAATCTGTCCAAAAAAGGAGTGGTGCTCAGACTCAGACCAAAAAAAGAGAGGAGGTGCTCAGACTCAGACCCCAAAAAAAAAGGACCACTTTGGTGCGCTGTAACTATACAGTAGTAACAGTAATGTTAATCTCAATTCACACCACCACCCCACCAACTCCGAGTACGAAAATGGAGGTTCCACCCCAAAACCAATTGGCAATGGAGGGAGTAGCCCAGCTCCTTATAAACCCAGGCTTGATCCCTTAACTTTTCAATGTGGGACAAATACCCTCAACACGCCCCCGCACGTGTGGCGAACTTTCAAGCCTAACACGTGGACAACACATATTGGGTGGCGTGGGAGCACGTGTGGCCGTTGGGCCCAACACGTGAAGCCTTGCTCTGATACCATGAAGAAAGTTGAGGTTCCACCCCAAAACCAATTGGCAATGGGGGGAGTAGCCCAACTCCTTATAAACCCAAACTTGGTCCCTTAACTTTTTAATGTGGGACAAATACTCTCAACACAATGCAGATAGAGAATGGTAATATAGTGTCCACAGTTTTCAGTAGAGTTGAGAATAAGAAAAGCTGAAAATTTATTATTTATTTCACATGTAGTAATATCTATCGTGTTCGTGACTTAAGTTTTATATAAATTATACTTAAACATGTACCTAACAAACTCTTACTTCTATGGTTGAATTCTTTTCAATAACTGGAGATCTTTCGGTGTTCATGTGAGTATATGCCCTTGTTTGGCTCCGAGGATCCAACTTCCTTGCTGCTTGTCGCATTTTCTTTCTCACTGCATATATAATTCCTTCTTTGTGGTTTAACCTAGGCTTGATCGAGATATAAGTTTCTTATTTTCGACATGCATTTTTGTTCGGAAATGTTTGCAGTTCATCACCATGCGCTCGCTACGCAGCAGAGAAGAGGGCCCTTTCCTGTGAAGCCGAGTTTTCATCCAAGTGTTGTTTAATTTCTTCTGGTTTGGTTATCTGTTTGAGAGTTGCAATCATCAAAAGGTTGCTGTCAGTCACCTCATTCATTCATGCAAACAAATAAGAATACACGAGCAAGCAAATTGTTGCCCTACATATGTCGCTGTGTTTTTAGTCCATGGATGTATTGGATAATATAAACCCAACCCAAATGGTTGTTTTCTTCTCATAGTCGACAGGGCCAAATTTATATTCAGCCCAAATGGATATTTTCTTCTTCTTTAAACTTATCTCGTCATAAACCCATTCTCTTATTTTGGGCCTTTTCATAAGCACTATCATTCTATTCGCATCTCTATATCTATCTATAACAATATTATCGAGTCATTTTATGGTGAGAGTCTCTTTTCTAAAGCTCTTAGATGAGGTCATATCTCTTGCGAAATTCTATAATGAGGGTGTCATATATGTAAACACTTCATATTTCTTAACCGTTAAATCAAACTATAAAATTCTACCGACATTAATTATCAGCATTGTGAGATGCCCCTCTGTTTTTTTGTTCCCTAAATTTTGGTGTTGAGAAGCAGCCCAAATATGTCGGCTATTTATCCAACACCACCAAAACCCGTACGAGCCCATAATTGCATTTGGTTTATTGGGACATTAGGTTAGGCTGGAGCTGGACCCTTTGGCAGCGGATGCAATGCAAAATTGTCTGTCTGTGTCTGTCTCAATTTGAGTGTGATATTTGTGCTTTCTTCTCTTCCCACATCACTGTCTTCTCCATCACCACTTCTTGTACTCTTTAAAATTCATCAGCCTTGATGTGCTTGATTTAATACACAAAAAGCTTCTAGCTCAAATGGTTCTTAAGTTAAGAGTATCTATTCTTGTACTCGATCGATGTCCTAAGTTTGATTCCCCCGTCCTTCAATACCGCTTGTATTAAGAAGCTTGATTTAAGGCTTATTTTGATAAGAAACTGAAGAAAAAAAAAAGAGGAGAATAGAACGCACACAAACAAAACCTTGGTCATACTTTGGAGCATAACATATAATTGGTTCAATCAACTTGTCAAACCCGTCTTAGTCTCTTAGATTTGTAGATGGATTTCATGATCAAAGTCAAAAACACGAGCCTTTTTCTGGATAACTTTGTTTGGGACAACTTCCATGCTTCTCAGATTTTATGAGTGTTTGATCGATCTCATAAATTAATATACCTTTTTTTTTTTTTTTCCATCAAATCGATCATTGAACTTATACATAATAATACTTCAACTTTGCCCCACTAGGCCATAATTTATAACTACAATCAAAGCTGGCCATCTGCTCTTAGCATTAGCTGTTGTTGCTACCAAATTTTTGGTTGTTAAAATTACTCCCAACCACAAATAATAAATCACTGTGCTTTAAATTCCAGTGATATTAATTGTAGGCCAGCCAAGTCAAAGAGCCATAGTTTGGGAAATAAATTAATGGTAAGCTTCCCTGTCAATTACCCACATGTCTATTATTTTCTAGACAAGCTCCAATAGGGATTTGCTCAATAAAGGAAAACGTGTTAGCTACAACCATATTATTCACCTTTCTTTCGCTCACAATTTCAGTAATTTTACATGTATCATATTTATTGACCGCATTATAATCTGCATATTATTTTAAAGTAAAACCAACCAGTACAAGTATTTCATATTTTTATAATGTATATGCCTTTGTCACAGTTCTTGAGCAATATGATCATCATGGTGGAGGTATTAATTATCCTCGAGAAAGCTAAGTCCATCGGACTAAAACATTTAAAAAGAAGGCATGCAAACGTGTTATGCATGTTGATAAGTCTTCCTACTTGTAATCGTTGTTAGTTGGCTTAGGTTAGACCCTCCTAGCTATGAGCTTTTTCATAATCAAATTGTAGACCCAAAGTGCTTTTCTAATTAATCAATTATGGACCCAAAATGAGGAGCATGAATGAAATAGTAGTTTGATGGGAAAGCCGGCAAATAGAAGCAAATGAATGGAGGCAACGGGCCCCCTTGCACTTATTGTAATTGCATTAAATCTTTATGAAAAACAAGTACTAGTAACACGTACGTAATCGAAAACAATTGAAACCCATGATGAGTTTATTTTCAACTTTTTTAAAAGGTGACATGTCTATGAGCATTTTCAGAAATTTTTCAAAAAATGGACAATATTTTGAAAGAATAAAAGTTCATAAAAAATTTAGACCACCAAATGCCTTTATAACTTAATCAATACTATTATCATTCATAATTTATAAAAATTAAATAAATTATTAATTAATCTAACAAAAATTAATATAATACAAATAAATAGTGTTATTTTATCTTCTGATTTGTAATAATGGAGAAAAGGTAGAAAGATACAGATTGGTCGGTCGTAGCGGAATCTGGATCCAACCGTATATAGGTATAGTATAGGTAGCTAGCAGCAGCAGAGCAGAGAGAGGTTAAGGGTGCTTTGCTTCTAAGTTGTAAGTTGTAAGTTGTAAATGAAATCAATCAGCATTGGGCTTTGGGCTTTAGGATCGTGGGGTTCTGTGGCCCTGTGGCTGTAGGGCAGACTTTCATGTTGGGTGGGCCCTCTCCTTCCCAAATACTATAGCAGTGGGCCATTCCATTTGCCATTGATTACGTGGACGACTCCGCGTACGAAACGTGGGCAGAGTGCAGAGGGTAAGGCCTGGTGCTAGTTTGTTAAGGACCATTTTGTGAGTAGCTGGTTTTTCTACTTTAGTCAATTCACTCCACCCTACCAACTCTATAACTACATGTATCGGCGCCAAGTACAAAACGTTATTCCTCTCATAAATATCTATATATATAAATAGTTTCGGTTGAATGATTTATTTGAGGGATACTTTTGTATGGCCCATTTCGTATTGTATTTCATTAATTCAAACTGTCTATTTTGTAGATACTCATTCAAAGACCATTTCTACAAAAAAAATCACTTGAATCTAATACATTTGACCACTCAATTGAATTATTGAAATTTTAGTACTTTCTTGAAGCACCGTGTTCATTGATTTTGTAGAACACAATTGGATATCAAAACGGTTTCTGATTTGTCTAATTCTTTGCAAGGATGATCTATGAATGAAGACCTAAAAAATAGATGGTTTGGATCGTTAAAAAAAATTCGTAGAGTACCATAAAGGGTATCCCTCAATAGAAGAGGACTATATATATATATATATAATGTCATTCTTTCAATTTCTTACAAATAGCTTTCATGTACATTTTTCTAATAAGACTTGTGGAGTTCAAGTTACTACTTGAATGTGAATGAATTTTTCTAATAAGATAGAAATTTTTGCAAATAACGCACTAGTGTAGTGGTTTATAGCAATTCTTCTTTCAAAAAAGTATTGGATTTGAGCATTAGTATTCATATAATGTGTGTAAGTTTAATATATAGATTATCACCCCCTCTTGAAAAAAAAGTACTCAAATAAAATTTGAAAATTTCCAACTAGCTTTTCTCTTCCCATTTGGGACTTCCAAGAAAATATATGCATTACAACAAAATTCATGTTTTCCCTCGTTTCGAATAAAGTAGGTACCACATATTATCATAAATTAATGTAATATGAAGATATTAAAACATATATTATATGAATAAATTGCTGTTTCCCTCTAGCTAAGAAACGTTTGAGTTTGACACCTCATTGACCTGACTTAAAGTTTTCTTACCACAAAATATTATAATAAGTGGAACTACCACACGAAGTTGGTTACAAAAAAAAATCATATCTTTGTTTATATTATGTTGATTGTTGACCAAAAGTCAATATATTAAGATGTAAGTTTTGTCATTTTTGCCCTATTTAATATTAATAATTACGTTTGAATAATCATGTTGGTACGTTACTAAAATATGGTATCTAATTATTCACAAATACAAACAAAAACTCTTGTCAACCTAACCTAAGAATAGACTAGGGCTATATAGGCTTGCAGCAAAGGACCCTGTTTTTCCAGAAAATGGGGTCCTAAACCCGGTTATCCGAACCAAAAAGAATCGGATTCTGGACCCTTCCCTTTTTTCGGGTTGCTGACGTGGACATGAACCGGATACGTACCACAGGACGCTTCGTGCCCTCGAATAGCCCATTTTATTTTATTTTATTTTTTTTTATTTTCCTCAAAATAAAAAATTATTTAAAAGGGGAAAGGAATGAAGGATAATGACACGCACGTGTTACGTGCGTGACTGCCATGCCAGCTCCATATGTAAATCTGCTCACTGGTCTGCCTCTTGTCACATGCGTTTGTACGACCCCCCAAAAAGGTGTTTATTTAAGGGAAAAAATACCCTACTTTTTTTTTTAAAAACAAAGTGGTCGGTGTTTTTCTATTGGCCGTTTGACCGTTGACCGATACTACAAAAGTAGGAACGACCTAAAATTAACCATGGTTAGGATTTTGATGATTGATTGAACTTTGTTAAAGACTGTGTCACGTAACACGTTGGGTTTCTAACCTTTTCACGGGATTGGAGACAGTTAGAATGGTAGTTAGTGGTTGGACTGTGCTTGATAATGATAAGGGACGAGCGATATATATTATTAATTAAATAGGTTAAAATAAAATGCTAGTCTCGTTTGGTAAGATTTGAATTTGATTGAAAGACGAGCACTGTTATATGAATTTGGGATCCGGAGTCTTTATATTTAGAATTTACGTATTTATTCGTATTTTGAAAACTCTTGATCATTTGAATAATTTAACTGTTTAAAACAGGATACATAATTAAACTTTAAAAAATTAATAAAAAAATCTAATAACTTCAAATATTTAAAAATTCAATTTAAAACTAAAAAAATAAGATTAAAAAGTCTCATAATCTAAAAATTAAAAAACCAGAAATCCAACTTCACCTCCCCACCCCAATCCCTGCCGACCCCAACAGCACCCAAGCCACTGTATATACCATTTTGATAATCTTTCTCTGTATTAATTCCTCGCAACCCCCTCATAATTACCCCTCACCTTTCGTGAAGAAACCTATAGCCCTCTCCCCTCACCTCGTGGATTTTTCTTTTTTCTTTTTTTGTTTAAACAAATAATTGTTAAATTTAAATAATTTTCTGATGAGAAAGAAGATTAAATACTTATGTTGTTGACATGTCATGTCTTTAAATGGTTAGATTATTAGGATTGTCAAGATTTTGCGTAAACACTTAAACTCTAAATATAGAGACTCGGGATCCATGAATTTGTTTGGATAGAGACCCTCGTGTATCATTATTGTGATAATCAAGTTGGTGCACGTCTAAAAAGGAAAGACTAACTAACAATGTAAAAAAGTGATATATATGATTCAATCAGAAAAATAAAGAATCAGGGTGTATAGATTAATAAATGTAAAAATGTTATGATTCATTATGAATAACTCATGTAATTACTAAGCATTTAGACATAATGAATGTGATTTGCTCGTTAATTCTGTTACTTTAAATTATCCTAACCTAAAACTTGATTATTCATTGATACTATCCTAATCGTCCAAGGTTAGATTCTTGATTCAACGAAGATTTCATCAAGATAAGCAGGCATGAATGAAATGAGAATACTCTATAAATATTAATGAAATTACAATATGAAAAAATTAATTTGGTTCAAACAATTGCGTACATGCATAAATTTCCAAGACATTACAGGATAAGATATTTAGGGCACTTGGAAAGCAAGTCATCTCCAAGATATGTGTCCCCTTTCTAGGGCACTCAAGAACAAGAAGGGAAAGAGAAAAGGAGGATGATTAGGACACCACTTGAAAGGTTTCTTCAATTCGCGGGGGTGGTCACCCATTCAAATGGGGCACAATATATAGTGGTGGGGGGTCAATCGTAAGAAGACAAATTCCGAGAGTTATTCATCTGGCTTGGGTCTTAGGGTTTCTGGGGTCGTCTCTCTATCTCTAAGCTCTAGGCTCTAGCTATGATTGTTTAAAGTCGGGTGTTTATGGATGAAGGTGGTGGGTTTTGGGTGGACATTTAAACAAGACAAAGTGACAAATGGTAGCTCCCCTTAGTAAGTTTTGTGGTCAAGTGGCCGTCGCATAGATGTAGCACCACTACATGCACCACCTATTGCCCTCACTCATGGTGTGCTTATATATACCCATCAACTCAGGCCACTCTTTAGGTGGATGCCACCAAATTCACACCCAATTTACCATTATCAATAAATTTATGCAAGGTGAGGGCACATTCCTGAAAAATGGCCAGATTGGCAAAATACCGAAAACACATCGAGGGTACATAAATAACGCTTGATAAACCAGTCGAGCTACAATCTTCTTGTTATACAACAAGACATTAATGTTGCTAAAAGTTTTATGGGTTGAAGCTTTTTGGCTGGCTCTGGATCTGGTGGGAGTAAGGACATGTTACAATTGATATTCAAAATTCCCTGAATTTATGAAAAATATATAAGGTAAGAGGTAGCAGATGGGGCCACGTGCGAGGAGCATGAGGCCGGCATGAGCCACAAGACACGCGTATGTGCGCGCGCACCCAATATTTTGACTCAATTCTAATATTATAATATTATATTTACGAGCAATATTTAGGCAAAGAGGTAGAGGGAGGATCGTATACTGATAAATATTTGTATTATATCATATACTCTACAAATACAACGTATTATTATATGCTTTGGCTTGCAGTTTGCCTAACCATGTGGGGATTTGTGGACGTGGGGCACGCATATCCACCAAAAACATTATCCTATGAATAAGAATATAAATATTCACCAAAATATATGAATTTACAGTTTCGGCGGCCTAGGAGCATCATGCTCTCTATTTCTTAGCTAAAATTTAGCTAAAAATATAAGAAAGCTATTTTAGGAGCTCTCTAAAAAATTTCAACTCCAACCATACTCCCTAATTTGGAGAGTCATAAATGTTATAACTCTTTTTTGATTGGTCCATCTCTATTAAAAAATAGTTAACATTAAATAAAGGTTTGAAATACTCAATTAGTCAATTGAATACGCTATTGTGCTCGTTGTTTATATAATATATGTAGATGTAGGTTGTATTTGTCTGTTTTCTTGTACCCGAGATTGAATTCTTATTCGCACGTAGATTAGTGTAGTTTTAAACTATCGATTGTTAAAAAAAAACCAGTTCATTTTGATTAACAAATACATTCATGACTTGGTTGATTCTGAATCTCCAATTATGTTAATGAATATATAGTAGCCAGGTTTATTTAGTCCGCAGATAGAGAGGACTTACTCTATTTTGTTTTATGTCACTACCATACCATTACCATGTCTCCCATAACAAAATTAAAACAGTAAAAAAATTATAATCCTTTCGCTATAGTCCATTTGTGCAGAAATGCTGTTTATTATATATTTGGATAATGAAATTAAAGATCATGCCAATGTTGTGGGCTTAATTTAATGGCTTATGCCATGAATATTGCATACACATGCCAACTAGTTTTAGACATGAAACAGACCATAAACAAAATGGTTAACCACTTAATTGTTCGAAGTATATATATAAAAAAAACACATCATCTAATAAGAATAACAAGTGTCCTTTTTCTTCTATCCAAAATATAACAATTCAAATTTATTCGTCATGACACTTAAAATAAATTTATCGAGTTCTTTAATTTGTTGTATGGTGTAGAAATCTTTGACTTTTTGTGCATTAAAAAAACATGTTAAAATCCTAAATATATTTCATGTATGCAAAAAAAGAAAAAGTTGAAATATTTGCAAGATTTTGCAATGGAAGTGAATTGGGAAGATTTGGGTTATATTTATGGATCTAGATCATCTGATAGGATTTTCTTATAAACACATTAACATATCGTGTAGGAACTTTTCACCTTGTAGGTTGACAAAACAAAACTTTTAAGTCATCTATTGCATGAAATTTGTTAGTTTTGTTAGTTTTCCTAATCCATGGAGCAATTACTTCACTGCAATGAATTATTATTATTATTATTATTTTAATGAAACGGGTGGAAAGAACCCCAAAACCCAAACCAACAACTACACAACTCGAACCAAACGAGGGTGACCAACTCCTAAAGAGTCATCAATCAAAATGGAATCAAGACAACTAGGAGCCTCATCTAAAAACCAAACACCCAACCCCATATTATAGCTCAATTTAGCAAGGCAATCAGAAGCAAAATTCTTCTCCCGAAAGATATGATGCACCTCCACACAATCCAGTTGAGTTAACATCTCTCTACAACAATCCAGTAACCTAACAAGGGGATGAACCTCAAGACTTTCCTTGCACTGAATAAGTCTGACAGTAGTGGCTGAATCCATTTCAACCCAAAGCTTCTTTACACATTTCCCAATTGCTAGTTTAAGGCCAAAGAACAATCCCCAAAGCCCCGTTTCTAAAATATATCCCTACCCCATATTAACTACAAAACCACCATGCCAAATCCCAACGGAGTCTCGAATCAAACCCCCAGCCCCAATAGCACAAGACATACCCCTTCTAGCGCCATCCACATTCAATTTCAACCAATTAGAGATAGGAGGTCCTAGGCCAGAACTTGTTTATTCTTAATTTCTTGGTTTTTAGTCCCACCAAAAGCTTTAAACCACTCAAAAACTGCAGCAACAAAAATTTGAATGTCACTGCAATGATTTTCAATTAGGCGTTTTATATGATTAATTAGAGAAGTTACGTTTTTTCTTCTCCATTTGGTTTCGTTATGAAATTACGTATTTTCATATTTAATTAAAATTCACCAGCATTTATGAGGTGAAAACTTTAAACAGTGCCCCATGGGAAAGCCCAAGAGGCAAGCAATAAGAAAGGAGATTATGTGCAGATTAATTAACTAATCTCACCATTGAAACCCACCCCCAAAAAAAAGATGCAGATTCAGATTCCATCGTTTTTCGGTTTCACTAACCAATAATTAAAAACTCACTTAAATGCTAAATCGTACACATTAATTGAAAAAAAAGGTTACCGACTTGGCCCAAAAAGATTGACCAAAACGGTGCGTTTCCGTCAAAATTTAACCGAGTCCTAAAAGGCGACAAGGACAAACCGTTATTTAGTAAAAGTCGAAGACCAGACCGGACCAAACCATGGTCCGTCCATTGACTGCATCCCATTGGTTTTCCACGTGTCAGCTCCACAAATCTCGGAGTTGAAGAGATTATGATTATTACTTTCCCCATAGCCTTATCGTTTTACCGTTTACCGAACCCGGTCCTACTCCACCGGCGCACTTTAGCACGCTGCCACGTCACCAATCCCCCAAAGTGGAGGTCATTGCTAAAGTGCGCGGGTGTAGTTGGTTTATCAGATTCAAAGAGTCAGCCAAGGCCCTGCCCGAGCGAGCGAGCAAGCCACCCCCACTCTGTATTTTTAGGAAACTTTCTTTTTACGGGGTCATTTTTATTCTCGTTTTATAGAGAAAATTGGATTTGGAAAGTGGCAGAGAGAGACATAGAGAGGCCATATAAAGAAAGCGAGGGCATGCCACAGAGAGAGAGAGAGAGAGAGAGAAACAGGGAAAACCGTGTGAGTGTGTTTTGTGGTACTTTTTGAACTTGCAGGTTTTTGGAGTATTGTGTCGGGGGTTGTCTGATTTTGGAGAGTGTTTTAATGGGTTGGCTTTAAATTTTTGTATTTTGGGTTTTCTTTAAAGGTGTAGAATTATTATAGTTTATTTGTTACCTTAGTGAGAGAGATCAAGAACAGGAAAGCCTAAGATTCTAAGATTCTAAGATCTTCTTTCTGTATATAAACATATATCACTCGGCTTTTTTTCTCTCTGTGCTCTACATACATACCAAGCCTTTGTTCTCTCCTCTTCCTTTGTTTTGAGACAACCAAGAAAAGGAAAAAGCTTTTGGTGTAATAGATTCACTAATCCTCAGCAATTGAAATGGGTAGGTGCTGTTTTTATTTTTCCCATTTCATTTTGGCTTCTCGTACTCTGTTCTTCGATTTGTGGTGTCTGTCGGGTTCTGTGTGCTTCTTGATTTTCAGTGTCTTCCTTGGTTTGCCTTTTGCTTTGGGTCTTTTGTGCCTGTCTTGGAGAAGAGGGTGGGGCTTGTTTAGTTGCGAAGTAGGGGATGGAAATTTGTAAAGATAGTTCTTTGTTCTCAGTTTTGGTTCTGTCTGCTGCCTGCTTATGAAAGTTGTGTCTTGTGAGAAAGTTTGGATTTTTGAGTCATCTTTTCCTTGTGAACAAGTCCTTCAAATGATTTACTCGATGGCTTTTTTCATTTCCTTATATTCTTTGGAATTTACAAGTATCTTTTCTTGATTGGTTACAATGGTTCTCTTCTTCTCCAATTGGCTCTTTTTGTTCTCCTAACTTTTTGTCTAATTATATTTTTCCTTTATTTATTTATTTATTTTTGGGTGTGGGTTTTCTTCAGAGGTTAGCATGAGCTTTTCACATGACATGGATGATGAATATGAGAAACTCATCCGGAGAATGAACCCACCGAGGTATGCAATCTCACTTTCTTCAAGGTTACTCAAACTAACATAATCTTGTACGATACACATCTTAAGATTTACATCTCTTTGTCCACTTCTGTTTTGTCAGGGTTGTAATTGATAACAAAGCCTGCAAGAATGCTACGGTGATAAGGGTATGGCTCTCATTTCTCATCGTTTTATGTGTCTTTCTTTGCGTGGCCTTTTTCCTCCCTGTTACGGAAGTTTTGTACTTACTCTAGTTTTCTGATGCAGGTGGACAGTGCAAACGAGTATGGGATACTTCTGGAAGTTGTACAAGTTCTTACTGATCTCAACCTTATTGTAACCAAAGCGTATATCTCTTCGGATGGTGGCTGGTTCATGGACGGTAACAATCCTTTTATTACCTTTGTGACTGTTAGTAGTGGAAGACCTTTTTATCAGTGTAAAAATTTGGTGTTCTTTTGTTCTGGAGTTAGAAACTAATTGCGTGATTTATTTTTTTAATCAGTTTTTAATGTCACCGATCAAGATGGAAACAAAGTTACAGATGAAGAGGTTCTGGAGTATATTCAAAAGGTGAGTTGTGCTTGACGTTTGTTTTTCCTATTTTTGGTCGTTTTTTATATGAAAAGCCTCTAATTTCTCACTTTATTTTCAGTCTCTTGGTCCGGAGGCTTGCTTTGCATCTTCCATGAGATCTGTCGGGGTTAAACAATCAACGGACCATACTGCAATTGAGCTAACTGGAAGTGACAGACCGGGATTACTCTCTGAAGTGAGTGCTGTCCTCACCAATCTCAAATGCAATGTAGTGAGTGCGGAAGTCTGGACGCACAACACAAGGGCTGCATCAGTGATGCACGTTACCGATGAGGAGACGGGGTTGGCAGTTACTGATCCTCAGAGGTTAGCTAGGATTAAGGAATTATTATGCAATGTGCTTAAGGGCAGCAACAAAACCAGGGGAGCTAGGACTGTTGTATCTCACGCTGTTACACACACTGAAAGAAGGCTTCACCAAATGATGTTTGCAGATAGGGATTATGAACGAGTTGATGATGGTCTCTTGGATGACAACCAAAGACCAAATGTGAATGTTGTTAATTGGCAGGACAAAGACTACTCGGTGGTGACTATTCGGAGTAAAGATAGGCCAAAGCTTCTCTTCGATACAGTTTGCACTTTGACAGACATGCAATATGTGGTTTTTCATGCAAGTATTGATGCTGAGGGTCCAGAAGCTTATCAGGTATGCGATTTTCACATTTCCAACTTGCATATTGTTGTGTTCTTGGGCTGCAAGATGAGATGAGCCTTACTTGGATTTGATTTGGTTAGAGTTGGCTTTCCTAATTATTGTTTGTATGCATTTTTAGGAATACTATATTAGGCATATAGATGGATCCCCTGTGAAATCAGATGCAGAGAGACAAAGAGTGATACAATGCCTTGAAGCAGCTATTGAGAGAAGAGTATCTGAGGTGAGCTGACTATTTTATTTCAATTTTTTGGTTTTTTTTGCTTGTGTTTTGGCTAGAAAGCTTCCTATGGTGACCAAAAGTATACATTTGAGGGTATTAATAGCTTCAATGCATGACAAGGAGTGATGGATATTTTGATTTTCTAAATGTGTAGTTTAGTTGTTGCACTTGTATGATTATGAGTCAAATTGCCGTTATAAAAACATGGATGTCGACCCTTTTGTTTTACGAATCAACTAGTTATATAGGTTTATTTTCCTTTGTCTCATTATGTTCTATTGCATTCACCTGTTTGATTCTGTTAAGAATGCGTCCTTAGGTTAAGAGTAATGTTTAATGTACTTTATTGTGTTGTTAATTATTTTTTGAGAGGCTCCATTGATATGTAGACAAATAATTTGTTTCTTCCTCGTTCAGGGTTTGAAGTTAGAACTCTGCACTACTGACAGAGTTGGGCTGCTATCTGATGTCACTCGGATCTTTCGAGAGAATAGCCTTACCGTAACCCGAGCAGAAGTGGCAACCAAAGCAGGCAAAGCTGTTAATACGTTCTATGTTCGTGATGCATCAGGCTACCCTGTTGACTCCAAGACCATAGAGGCAATCAGGCAAGTAATTGGGCAGACCATACTTAAAGTGAAAGGCAGCCCTGAAGACTCAAAACCTGGTTCTGAGGAATCTCCAACCAGGTCCCTCTTTGGGGGTCTCTTCAAGTCCAGATCTTTTGTCAATTTTAAATTGATTAGGTCCTATTCTTGAAGAACTGGTTAATGGGTCATACATCTCGCCGCCTCTTGTACATAAGAACCCGCCCTAGTCCAACTTCACCAAACCAAAGTAGACCATTTTAGTGGTTTATTGACTTAAACTTAGAAAACACAGCCATTGGTAAACGAAAGCAATAGAGTGAAGTGTTTGTAAATCCCACCCCCCCCATCAGCTTCTGCTTTTGCCTTTATTTGTTACTGCGATCCAACCTAACGTTGGGTCAAGAAAGCAAAGAAGGATAATCTGATTTGGGAAATGGTCAGAGAACTCTGTACATAATATTTCTTATCCAATGTTATGGTAGGTAGCCTTATATTACCATCAATCTCCTTTTTTATTTTATCTGGTTTGTGTTCTGATTTCTTATAAAGTGTCCAATGACTTGAATGTTCTTGACAATGTGACATGTAATAAAACAGTGGTCCAATATGAGAGGCTGCATGGAGGGCTCCTTTTTGCTGAGTGAAAAAGTTTCCATTCAAAGTTGTGTTTCTTTCTTGGTGGGTGAGAGGGTACCAAACATAGACCTCTCAATTTCCCATTGGACACAGGTTTATTATGAGTGATGGAGTTTCTAATTTTTTTTAAAGCATCCCATCATTATCAGATGGAGACAGACACTTATTGACTGGTTTGGTTGTCTAAATCCATTTTGGTTTGTTCAACACTGCGCTGTTTCTAAATTGCGTCTGTTTCACTCTTTGAAACCGCCGCAAGCAGAAAAACTCACTTGTAATGAGTTTTGTTATTCCCAACCAATAATATAATGCATTATTGATCGGAGATAACAAAAAATGTTATACCCGTTACATGAAATTTTTTCTCAGTTGGAGTGAAACTCGAAAGAATCTAGATGTATATTCTACAAACTTTCCAAACGTTTTCATGAAACTGGTTTGGACCCATTTCTGGTTGGAACTTGGAATGGTCCACGAAGATCCTTCATTCTAGTCCAATCCAAATCAATTTGAACATTCCTTTTGACCAAATGCTGAGCTAATGAAGGGTGTGATTTGAAAGCACAAAAAGCATAAAAAGACTAACAAATATACATGGAAAGAGAAAAAAGGCAGGGAGGAAATGCGCCCTCTTTTGAATTTCTAGCCTCCTTTCTAACCAATATCAATAATTGTATACCCTCCTCCCACCATTATTGGCTGTTGTGCAATAATCATGGGGTGCAGCCACTTGGCTATCTCAACAAGAAATCAAGAGATAACTCATCTTGACCCGAAAAGGATAGATAAGAAGTACCCCAAAAGTAACATGATAATTGGTATTATATTCATAGCATACTGTTAAGCCTGATTGCTTTTTTTTTTGGGTTGTTGTTGACTGTCTCTCATTGTCATTGTCTGTCAAGCTACAGTTTATTTATTTATTTATTTATCTTTTTATTGATTGATTTTTTTCATTTATTTATGATAATAATAATAAAAAAGTATGTTTTGAAATAGACTGGTATGCACGTTATAACTGTACAAGTAGTGTACAAATACTGTATTTCCATGTTCTCCTCTTTAAATCGACCAACGTGTTTCTGTGTCTCTTTAGTTAAAATGAATGTCCATATTTTCAACACAGCACAGAAGATGCAGTTAATGATATATCAATATATACATGCATCTTGCAAAGACAAAGAAACACCAAAATATGCAGAACTGCACAAAACAGACACACTGCTGTTTGTTCTGTCTTGTGCTTGGATCAGTCAACAGTCAATGCTCCTAACATGTCCACTCTTTTTCTTTTGAAAACAAATGACAATTAAAAGTCTAAAACACTAGTTAATTTGATCAGCTAGGTTGGCATAACAATTATTGCAGAATCATGAGTCATGACCATGCATGCCCAGATAAAATATAACCAACAGTGCTTTCTGTGAGACAAATTCATCTGCAGACCTTGAGATATTTATTTCTTTTTGGTTAAACAAACCAATAAAATTCATTGAGAGAGAGAGAGAGAGAGAGAGAGAGAGAGAGAGAGAGAGAGAGAGAGAGAGAGAGAGAGGAGAGAGAGCATTTACTATCTACTTAGTAATTCAAGTATCATGTGCTTCTGAATTTCCTGTCACTGAAAACAATGGCTTTTGAAGGTGTGCACTTATTCCTCCTCACATGACAGAAAGTGGGCGTTGGGCAATGCAAGCTTTCTTTGAACCAAAGCAAGGAAGCAGCAACCTCCCCCTCACATGAAGGGCTCAGTCTCTCAGCTGACCATTTTGATATTTTATTACTCTATCCATTTAACTATGCAGCAACTCTTGTGCAAATTCTGCACATTTGCACATGATGCCCCATTCTCTAGCAATATTTGGCAAACCACTATGAGGGGAAGGGCCCATTGGCAATTAGCTGGACCAGTCCCCTTCGGCCAAGTGGCACCGTGCCTAGTGTTTATCCGGCTATCAAAGTCCACCGATCTCATGAGTGACATTTGTTGAATCATTTAAAAAAAAGAAGTCCACCGTGACATACTAATCTTATTGTAGCGTTTATGATTCATAGCTAAATTAAATAATGCTTAAGATCTCTCTCAAAGTTATATAACTAAGATGGGGAGATCCAAATGACTTAAAATAGAGGCAGGGCAACACACACACAAATGGAGGACAGTGCCGGTGCTGAGTTTCCAGGCTTCCAAACTTGTGCTCACAAAAATGACACCAATATTTTCAGAAGGCATTTGAGTCATCGGCTGCAAAGACGAGCTCCTTGTCCTCTTCAGCTAAACCCTAATAACAATGTCTCTTCAGGTTGCAGCGGTATGCAGAACTCGGTGGGGAGCAGCTCAAATTCTTCTTCTTCATCATTGAATTCCTTCTATCAGAGCAAAGATCCCATTCCCCTACTCTCCCCTCTAGTTTTGCTGCCTTAAATTAATTGCCACAAAATCTTACTGAATTTTTCACAAGGTCTTATATTCTATGGCAAGTTTATGCTATCTACAATGCTCTATGGCACATGAATGTTATTGGGATTTATCTCCTGTATGTTATATAAACTTATATACATGCCTCCCATGGCTCTGTAAATTGAGTACATTTTCCTTGTATGGTTGCCAATGGATTGCAGATCATGAAAGAAGTCCTGCAGCTAGTTCAGTTGAGTTGATCTTTGTGGTTGTGACTTGCGAGCCCATCAATCATCTTGCAAATTGATCCAGGCCTAAATGATTATACCAAAACTTTGGGCTTATCTTCCTTTTCGTTTCACTTTCAATATATTGGGCCTTATCAACATTTTTTTTGCTACAAATAATCCTCACTATTAGCGTAAATTGATTGAATTTTATATCACTCTAAAAAATTAAAATGCTTGTAAATGGTGGAATATTGCGTCCCTTCAGATTGAGTAATTTCAAAATTAGAGATTTATTAGAAGAGATTTTCTATTTAAATCCTGTACTTCTTTTTGTTCACCCCAATACTTAAATTATTAAGCTGTAAGTTTTATTATTGTGTAAAAAGACAAAAAAGGTCATCCAACTTAATAATTAACCCTAGTACGTCTATACACACACCCCCACACACCCCACCACTCTTCATATCAAGTTTTAGAAAAATACAAACTCCTCTACATCCTATTGCCTGATTACTCTTCTCTTTTAAAGACATAGAAAATTGACGAGCCTACATCTTTAAATATGTGTGGGAGTTGATGGAAAGGCTTGTTGATTATCAACTCTACAATACCCAAGTGTTGGAATTACAGTTACAGTTCTTGGAGAGAGGTAAAGTTATTCTCTTTCTCTAGAAAGTATTAAATTTCGGGTTTAGGGTTCTATTTGTTTATGTTTTTTTTTGCTGGGAACAAAGAAAATTGTGGCGTTTAAATAGAAAATCTCTTTTATTTCTTATTTTTTCAGTTTGGGGTGTATTTAAGGGTAATTTAGGAAGATAGTGGGGTTTTCTTAGAAATTGTGAAAATTTAAATTAAAAGATGTGGTGAACTAAGAGAAGTGTGGGGTTTAAATAGAAAATCTCTATTAGAATCAATTTATCTATTAATTTAACCAATTAATGCGCTAAAAAGAACATATTTTCTAGCTTAAGCCCCAAGGTTATTTAGTGGCAGGGGAACTGCTCTCGTAATAAATATGATTACGAGCATGGTTTAAAATATCGATAATATCGACGAAATATTGAGGATATTATCGTTTTTTCGAATCACGGATATTTCGGAACGTATCCATACACATATCGTATAAATATCGATAATATCGGAAAATATCAATGTCGATAATTACGCTCACACTTCAGCAATATTTTGTCAAAATATCGCTGTAATATCGATATAATATCAAAAATATCGAAAATATCGATGTAATGGAAAAAAAGAAGGAAAAAAAAAGGGGAAAAAGGGAGAAGAAAAAAAAACACAAAGGGGATTTGAACCCCTACCATATATTTATGTTGTTTTGTTTTGAATTCTTTTTGCAAGAATCAAATTTTCACATGAGAATGAATCTTTGACCTTTCCTTTTGGGATGAAATCGAGCGGCTCATGGAAAGAATCAATACTCAGTCTTAAAATGATTTTGCTTATGGACAACGCCAACCAATCTTGGATCCATATGGGTGGCATGTTAACAATTACATGCAAAACTATTTTGGGGATTTATCATTTGATGACTACTCTTCACAATACACTTACTCTACACATAGAGATGATGAAGATAGTGAAAATTTTGAATCTCACAGGAACTCTATGTGGTACTAAGTCACTCATGTATCTTACCATGCAATGTATAACGTGTAAAATATTGTAGTAAATCATTATATATAAATGATTATGGTGTGTTTAATCTTTTTTCATTAATTACTACATATTTTCTACACTAACAGTGTTTGCCAGCTCGCTGTATAATCAACTTAAATCAGTTAACTCCATCATTCAATGCATTTCCTTCTAATTTTTTTTTTGTGATAAACTAATAGATAATTGACTAAATAAACATTCTCCAAAGTTTCAATAAAAAATTTCAAGTTTTTCTTACAATTTTCGTGGTTTTTATTCAATTTTTATCGATATCGATAATATCCCGATATTTCCAAAGAAATTTTCGTATTTTTGGACTACCGATATTTCTGATATCATCGATATTTTAGACCTTGATTACGAGACATGATTAAAAATTAGCTGGTTTAGATGGTGATTAGGTCACTCTTTATAACTCAAAGGTCATTGTTTATTAATTAAAAATTAGCATACATGATTAGGTCATCTGGTTTAGATGGTGAGTCATTTTCTTGCTACTAAACGAACTCTAAAATTAATTGAGCTCGTTTGTTACACTTCCTTGGCTTGGACTGGCTTGGATAATAATTTATCCCATATTTGTTGTCATGCATTTCTAAGCTTAAGTGGGATTGGTGATCCCGGGCCCACCAAAAACACCTCCTTAGGTGTTCTTAGTGAAACCCGCATGGGATGGAGGGACTAAATTGTCCCGTGCTCTTGCTAGCGTCTGCAACTCGTAAGACATTGCCCAGCCCAACCCCCACGCCACTGCCCAGTGCCCAACCTCTCTATCTCTCTTTGGCTCCCTTCTCTACTCCCACACTCACACCACTACACAACCCAGATTCACAGATCCACCATGGCCACTGGATCTTCATCCCAAACAGCCATAGCCCGTTCGAAATTCAAAAAAACAAAAACCACAACAAAGTCACTGTATCATAATCCCAATCTTCTCACCACCCAAACAACATCAATGGGTATGTTGAGATGGGATGAATTTAGGGCATAAAAAGATGGGTGGAGAGAAAATGGAGAAGAAGAGGAGATAAAATTTTTGAAAAAAAACTGAGATGAGGAGATAAAATTTTCGAAAAAGAAAAAGAAAAGTAGACAGAAGAAGAGGGGAGAAAATGGAGAAGAAGAAGATGAAAGAGATGTAGATGGGAAGAAAAGAAAGTGAAGCAAAGAGGAAAACGAGGAAAGAGATGGTGAGAGAAGAAAAGTCAAAAAAATATATAATAAAAAAATTGTTCTAGTCCTAGTCCAATCAAACATACACCAAAACGTTGTACTAGTGTTATTCGGCTTATGCCAAGCCAAGCTAATCCAAGACAGTACTAGCATTTAGTTCAGTTCATGACAGTCCGCCGTACCGAAACGACCCCTCTATGATCTAAGTACACCCTAATAGTTTAATCAAAATATAAAATTAACTAAATACACCCTATTTAATGACAAAAAAAAACCCTTGATATATCTATTAACAAACGTCACAATTTGGCAAGAGGCATGATCAACTGGGATTGCCTTCAACAAATCATTAGTCTAAAACGTGATCCTCTTTGTACAGTAAGTGTAAAATTGAACCGAAGATTGTTGGCTCTGGGAGATAGCTTGTTGGCTAATATGCTAAACTGTCGTTTATACAACAGAACATAACATACGCTTAATAATTAGCTACCATTGTCCGATCTCCAAGGAACGCCTAAAAGTGATGGGGCGATGTAATCATATTTGGCTACGTTTAATTAAATTTGTGATGAACGCTTTTCTAGCAATGCCAAAACTTCTCTACGTTTAATTAGGGTTTAATATGGTAAGTAGGGTGTACTTATTAAAATTATATTTGTTTGAGATTTCAATATATCCATTTTGGTCATTTTATATTATGATAAATTAATAATTTAATAAATAGTTGGATAGTAGGATGTACTCAGTTAATTTTAGAGTTCGTTAAACAATACTTAAAAAAAAAAAACCAGGATTAAGCCCTGAGGCTGGCAGGCTGGTCTTAACCAGAAATAAATACAAAGTCTTATTCTAAAAATGGAATAAATTCCAAGTCTTCACCGCGACTAAAATGTTAGCGTAAGGTTGTAGGAAATCACAAACCAATCAACACATTCGTTGACGACTTGTTGACTATAAAGCGTGAATGTGGTTCGTATGTGAGGCTTGCTACCCTCACGGCTGACGCAACTTACCACAGTCGCAATATCTTTTCATATTCAACGTTTTATTTATTTATTTATTTATTTTATTTTTCTGTTCATGTCTTCGTTAATTGATTTCGCTCGTACGTTTGGTGCCAAAACATTTTGGTTTCAATTTCAAAACCCTCCCAAGGGAAATATCGACTTCGCTATCCTCCGTATTCTCTGAAGCTCTCTCTTTTTCTTTGGGTATTTCACTGTGGTAGCTTCGTCTACGAAGAGCTAGGGTTTTCCCCCTGTTTTATTCCTTGAAAGGTGAGGTTCAGTCGTCCCTTTTTACATGTGATTTTCTGCATATTTGTCCAATTTTCAGCTTTCGGTTATGATTCCTTGAATTTCCGTGTCTTCGTTATGTTTACGCGTCAATTTATGGATTCGTGATAAATGATTTTATTCAATAGGCTCCCTGAGTTTTTGATTGAATTTAGGGTTTGGTTGTTATGCAATTCCCTTCGGTAAGCGATTATGCTTTGTTTCGTTGAAAATGGTTGAAATTTGATTTCTTTCTTTAGGGTTTCAAGTAAGAGTTGCCTAAACTTTATTGGGTCGTTGTTTCAATTGCGTATTCGAGATTTCATTGGTGTTATTCACCTATAATATATTTGCTTCGACTGAAAACAAGACCTAACAGATTTTTAGGTGAAGAGTTTTTGTATTTGCAAGCCACTGGTTTGGCATTTGTACGAGTTAAAGATGAATGTGTGCTTTGATGACCTATTTCCATCATAATTACAGACACAAACACAAAGACACATTAAAAGTTTGTTTGATGAGAATTGGTTGTAGTAAACTGGTCGTACAAGGCTCATCCATTTGGATCTTCAGATTTCTTAGGAGTAATGCTTACCTGATGAAACTTACTTGACATGAAAAGCGGTATCTGCCCATGAAAGTTTTATCTAAGTTCTTGACAATTATTCCTTGTCTTTAGCTAATTTCTTTCAACTAAGTAGCATGCAGGGTATGCCAATATTGATTCCGTTTGAATTCTATATTTATAGACATGTTTAAATGAGTCTATTGAATTGTATACTTATAAGCATGCTTAGATGAGTCCTATGAAATTATCACCTTTGTGCAAAAGGTTCCATTTCCATTTCCATTTATTATTATGTTTTTACAGTACATATTTTTTGGATTTTGATTGCCAATATTTATTTTATCAGCCAAGAAGGCTGAAATGTATGTGATGGGAACTCAAATTTCTCTCATTTTTTTTGGATGCAGAAGTAGATGAGAAGGAGAGGACCATCAAGAGAATTTTCTGAACTCAGAAGTTGTTCTGGGAAGAAAACTGTGGAAAGTTGCAAGGTTAAAGGGGATGTTGATAAAGTTGTGTTCATTGATCTTGAGGATGAAGATGTCATCGATGTTGATTATCCCGAGTCTTTACAGCCACAGTCACGAGGTTCCAGTACATTGAGAAAAGATGGAAAATCTAAATTCTGTAGTTTCATCTATATAGATGATGACAATGATGATGATAATTACGTTACTCCTGTAATCTCTGTTGAAGAGGTTGGAGACCTGGATAGTGATGCCACCTCAAGCAAAAGTTCTTTTCCTGCTTCTAACTATAGGCAGAATTCTGTAGCTTCAGATGGCGATGAATGTCAGGTTGTCCAGGAGAAGGGTTCTGCATTAAAGCGGTCAAGTTGCAAACAAACCCGCTCTGGTAAAGCTCCTGGCAGAAATCGTTATGGTTTAGGTTTTGAGTCTGAGAGTGATTCATCTGATAGTGATTATTCTGATTGCGAGCTAATAGAAGGGTCTTATGGGAAGCTTCATGAACATTGGGAAAAAGCTTCTCAAAAGAGAAAACATGTTGTTCATAATGGTCAGTCTGGTTCAGCTGATCGAGCTAGTGGATCTGGATCTCATAGTGATAACCATGCTAATGTTGAAGTAGAGAATAGGACAGCACAGGAAGATGTCCCTGTTTGTTCAAGTTCAAAAAATGGAAATTATGAAAAGGAAAACCTTCCAGACTTTATGGGAACCCGTGATGGCCACGGGAAGGGTAGTTCTTTTGGTCCCCAAATGGATGGTTCTGTGGAATCAAATCAGAATGTCCCAAAAGAAGATCCCCTTATTTATGAGTGGCAGAGTTCCCAAAATGATAATGAAGAAGAACAAAGTCCTGAAGAGCCTCCCTTGTGGTCTAAGGAAGACCTATCTAAACATACAGGGACTTCTTTTATGGATAATGTGCAAAAGTTCAGGGATGAAACTAGTTTTTCTGATTCCTTGCCGGGTTCTAACAATGATAAAGGGAAACCTAGTGTTTTGAATGATGAAATTTTTTCCTGCAGAAACAAACATTCTGGTGAAATGCCTGGTGACCATGACAGAGTTGAATTAAGGGGCAAGAAGAATGATGAATTTCATGATGCTTTTTCTAGTTGCAATACTTATTTGCCAAAGGAGTGCAGAAATGGAGCTGCTTTTGAGGAAAAGGACAAAACAGTTTCTGGACAACCATCTGATGAAACACAGATGGATTGTGGTTTCACCCCTTCTGAAAACAAAATTGGTGCTGTCCATGGAAAACCTTGTTCCCAGGAGAATGTGATGGTAGACTTTGAGGAAGTATCGTGTAATGGAGTAAGTAGTGATCGGGGGGGATTTGATTCAGAAAGAGGGAAAGAATCATGTGATTTAAGGGATATGTTACAAACTGAAGATGGTTACGTGAGTCCTGTCCAAAGAGATGCAGCCACTGTAGAAGGAGATATAATCACTGATCGAGAGAAGCTCAAGGAGACTGCTGAATACAAGCGAGCAATAGAAGAAGAAATGGCATCCAGGCAGCAAGTCTTACAAGTTCAGGTTCTGCACATGCATACATAGCTTTTTTGTTTTACTTTTATATTCAAGTTCATGTTTGTTTATTTTGGTCCATCGGGCCTTTAGACTACCACAAAAATAAGCGCCAATTTCCCTTTTTCACCCTCTACCTTCTTGTGAGTTGAACCTTCCCACTTGGCTTTTTGTGACTGGTAGTTTAAGTTAATTTTATTCATTAATGAGTATTATAGTCAGTCTGCCCTAGTACATATTATGATTTTCTATAGGGGTTCTGATAAATTCCAACCAATATTTTAATGTTTTTCATATGCAATGTATTTATACATGCTCGACATAATCCAACCAATATTTTAACTATAATCCATACACTTTTTGTTTCTTGTAGTTTTTGTGCATTTCAATAGCTTTCTGTTGGTACAAATTGAGCTTGAAAGGAGCTTTTGTACTAAAAATGAGTAGTCTGTAGTGAATGACCACTTGACCTGACATTGAGTATATTTCTGTTTTTCAGGCAGAAGAGGCACAAAGATTACGCAAGAGGAGAAAGGCTGAAAACATGCGGTTATTAGACATGCAGAGAAGGCAAAAGCAACGTGTGGAAGAAGTAAGAGAGACGCAAAAGAAGGTTTGTATTCATATATTCAATATTCATTCATCATATCTTATTTTTTCCCTGAATGCTGCTTTTCATTTTGTCTTGACTTTTTTTTCTCCCTGATACAACAGTTAGCTATTTATTTACTTTTCAAGTTTAAAGGACTCTCTATATTGTTTTAAGATCAAGTACAATTGATTGGATATTTCTGATGTGTTAAATAATGCCATATTCAGGATGAAGAAAATTTAAATTTGAAAGACCAACTTCGTGCTGAAATAAGGAAGGAGCTTAAAAGATTGGAATTGACATGTATCGATATGGCTTCTTTGCTTCGTGGCTTAGGAATACAAGTGGGGGCTGGCTTCTGTCCTCTGCCACATGAGGTAAGTTAAATTAAGTTTTTGATCTAAGATGCTTTAGGTTCTTGGTAGTTTTTGGTTGAATGGGTTATGAAAATTTGAACTATGCGGGTTTCAATGCATTCATATATTTTATCTAAATTATTTTATTGGGAATGGCGATTTCAGGTGCATGCAGCTTATAAACGGGCATTGCTGAAATTTCACCCAGACCGGGCATCAAGAACTGACGTACGCCAACAGGTTGAAGCCGAGGAAAAATTTAAGCTTATATCTCGCATGAAGGAAAAACTTTTATTAACTTCATGTTGTTGAACACATAGTTTGAATTTTGTTTCACAATTGATCGATTTTCCGATTGCAATAGATTAGGTATTTTTTTTCCCTTTTTCTGGCGGCAGATGCATTTGCCTCATAGCTTCAGATTCGTCATTGGATCCATTGGCATTTTTTCAACCTGATTTTAGCAGGTGACAAATCTATATTGTAAATCAGTTGTAGTCTCTCGTAGTTAGCAAAGGAAATTATTGTTTCAAATGTACAAATGCTAACTTGCTTATTTTGTTTGGCCTTGTACTGCCATTTGCCCCACAGATTTTTCTGGGTGACTAATTTAAGGCTCTCCGCTTTCTCAGGCCAATCCTTGTGGTAATGCTTTCCTTGTTTTCCTATAGGAGGCTAAAAAATAGGGGGGGTTCTCTGTAGCAAACCCCCAATCTCCTGAAGACATCCCCTCCCATTTTTTGTCATCGAACTTAACATTTTGATCCTTATTAAAGCGAATATAAAGAAAATAAAAGATGCATACATGAGCTAGGCTAGTTGGTCAGGGAGGGAGTTTGTCCTTTTGCACTTAAATTTGAATCTCATGTATATATATATATAATTTTGTCAGGATTCCCGTAGATTATATTAATTTAGAGTAGTTTAGGTTGTGTTTAGGTTGAATCTCTTTCCTTGTATCTTCTCTCCTCTCACTGTTTTACATTGTCTCATTCGACTTCATCTCTGCCTTGACTCCTCCCCTTCACCTCCATCGCAGCCGCACACAGATCTGAGGCTGTGGAAGCGACTTTGTTCGGCGCGATAACGAAACCGACCTTGAACCAAACCGTTTGTTCGGTTTGCTGACAACACCAATTTTCTGGTGCTTTGGTTTGGTGTCGGTGCTGTGTTTTCCTCCACTGAGGCTCTCGGTTCGGCGTACAGTTTTGGCTCAACACCAAAACAAACCACACCGAGCCCACCCCTAATTTAAACTGTTGCTTATATAAAGAAACTTCGTGTAGTGAAGTCTGAAGGTCGGTAAACTCCAGAATAATAAAGTGAGATTTACCCCAAAAAAGAAGAAGAAATCATTCCATTTATTATTTCGTCTTTGCTGAAAAATAAAAAAGCTACCATAACCAGGGGGAGGGAAGGGGAGAAATTAAGTGCAACATTTATTGAAATTAATGAATTTTGGTCTTCACGTTTCACAGTGAGTGCAGTATGACTTGAACTCCACGATGTGGCCGAACTGTCATATACTGAATTGGTGAGTGGACATAACCAGGGGAAAGGGTGAAGCTGTAGCGCTGTAGAATCATTGCCAGAGCAATCTTTACTTCTGCGTTTGCGAAGTTCATGCCCACACAAGTTCGAGGTCCCAATCCAAAGGGTAAGAAGGCGACCGTGTTATTTTTAGTAGCTTTAGCAACCCCTTCTGAGAATCTCTCTGGTTTGAAAAGGTTCACGTCTTTTCCCCAGAATTTAGGATCATGATGAAATGCAAGATTCGGGACGTGCAATTCAGCCTTAGCCGGAATAATGAGCCCTCCCAGCTTAACATCCTTTTCAACTTGCCTATTTAGGGAAACAACCGGAGGATATAACCTTAGAGACTCGTTGATGATCATACTCATCTGCATTAGACAATGAACAAAATCAGGATTTCAAAACTTAATTGAGAACAATGATTCTGCCTGTAATTAGATAAGCTAGCAATCAACTGGTTAACTTTCTTACCGTTTTCAGTTTGGAAATGCCATCAAGAGTTGGAGTTTGTCGACCAAATAATTGTAGGACTTCCTTTCTTGCTTCCTCTTGCCAATCCGGATGGAGTGCCAGGAGAAAGACAGTCCAAGCAAGCAGAGCATTAGTGGTTTCTTGTCCAGCAAAGTAAAACGTCTTGCACTCATCAACAATGTCATCGAACGAAATCCTCTGGTTTTCATTGGTATCATGATGAGCCTTCAAAAGTACTCCAAGAAAATCACTCCCAAACTCGTCTGCTTCTCCAGTCATGGCCTTGTTTTCTCTTTTCTTAACAATCTCGGCTATGGTGTCTCGTATTCCCTTCTCAAGCTTGTCCGCTCTGATCTCAGCATTGGTTTTGTAAAACATACTGCAAATTTGAATGATAGACTAAACATGAGAAGTGTAAATTTGTTGTGAATACTTCTCTGCTGCTCACAAGTGTAAATTTCAATAGCTAAAAGAAACATGGTGGATTCTTTTGGTATCATTTTAGGTAAAAGAAGCTACCTGATGCCAGGAAACCTGGGCCTGAGAGCATTTTGGAAAATAACGGAGGTCAACTCCATCAACATATCAAAAATTCTCTTCCCTTCTAAGTAGCTGCTGCCAAATGCTGACCTAGAAATCACTTCTGAAGTCAACAACCTAAATTCTTCAAAGACCTCGATCTCCTTGCCTTCATGATTTTTCCACCTTTGTAGCATTGTCTCAGTGCTAGTTATCATATCAGGAACCATACCCTATTAACACAACAACATCATGCGGTCAATAACCAAATTTACACGATAGAAAATTTAACTTTTCCCCTTCAAACTATTTTTTTTTTTATATATAGTAAAAATAGCTTACTTTTAAGCTCTCTCCATGGAAGGCATGGTTGGCCAGCTTTCTTAACTTGACCCATTTTTCACCTTCTGCCATGGAAATGCTTTCTCCAAATAGCTTCTTCACATAGCCTTGGGACTTCTGTTTTCGAAAGAGCCTATCTTTGTTGTTTAGTATCTCTTTGCTCAACTCAGGTTCCGCAATGAGCAACTGAGGTTGAGTACCTTGCCATTGAAGAAAATTCTTCCCTGTTGCAACAAAAAGACTAAAATTTATCTTTGAACTAATTAAAGGTTTATAAAAACCAAAGTTAATTAATGAAGAGTTTCTACGTACCATATATTTTGGTCCATTGGTGAGTATGAGGTTGAACTGTAGGGAATATGTCATGTGACATGTTTCTTGGCCTGCTCATAGCTTCCTTTTTCATGCTCATCATTTCTTTGGTGCTTCCATGGACAAGTCTGTAAGCAGGGCCATGTATTCCTTGCAGACCCATGAATTTCTGTATGCGATTTGGAACCCACCATACTTTGCGAAAGATCCTGATGAGAGCTAAGAGAATTACAAGGAACACACACACAGAGCTTGAAACAGTGAACATCGAGTCTCCTAATAACCAACTCATTTCTTTTTCTTTCTTGATATGTTTCCCTCTTTGTGGCTGTACCTATTTATACGCAATTTCAACTGTCGAGGTGTTTTTTTGTTCGTTTCGATAATTTCTAATAATTAGAATCGGTCAGGTCAGAGACACCATATTAGAAGATTGAGGGTCCAAATTTTAAACTTCACGAAATTAATTCGACCCTATTGTCGGTATCAGCGTCTTAAAAAGAGATATATTTGTGCATCAACATATATTTTCATCCCTTTGAAGAGCATTATGAATTATTGGAAACAAACAAGATGCCATTTTTGACCATATATATATATATATTTTGAGAGATCCCTTAAATAAGCTTATTTGAGAGACATCATTGTAAGGCCTACCATACATTGTATTTCATTAATCCAAATAATCTATTTGGTAGATATTCATTCGAAGACCATCTTTGCAAAAAATCACTTGAATCCGATATCATTTGACCACTCAATTAAATTACTAAAATTTTAGTACTTTATTGAAGCACCGTGTTCATTGATTTTTGTAGGACACAATTAGATGTTTAAACAGTTTCCGATTTGTCTAATTTTTTCAAAGATGATCTATGAATGAAGACTTAAAAAATAGATGATTTGAATCGTTAGAAAAAAAAATCGTAAAGTACCCTAAAGAGCGTCATTCAAATAAAGTTACTTGGAGGAATCTCTTAATATAAGGGATTTATATATATATATATATATATATATATATATATGTGTGTGTTACGATATGCAACAAACAAAAAATAGTTGCCATAGTTGACATATATTATAGATTATAAACTTGACATGATATTATATTGACGCTCATCAGATGGCGTTGGCCAAATGCAAGGTTGGTTGATTATAATATTTGCCCATTTCATTACAATTATGGCTCATAACATGGATTTGGAATTTCTTATTGCTTAATCCCATTAGAATAGATAAATATTGCTAGCTGGCTGGCCACATTCCCTATATATATATATTTTATATCTTTCCCAGATACATATGGTAGAGTGTTTAAGCTGCATTACATCACATATATTATATCCAAAAAAGCGTACATGTAATATAAAATAATTGTACAGCCAGCCAGAAACAAACTCAGTCTTTTTCTGACTGTTTCTACGAAACTACTCATGATCTCCTGATATGTCAACGGTTAGCAGCTTGATCTGCTCATTTAAATAAGGCCAAAAAAGAGAACTCAAGGTGCAGAAGAGTGATGACAATAAAGAGGATGAAAGGATGAAAAGCATGCAAGGGTTTTAAATTTGAATTGACATATTCAAACGTTCGTCACATCTTTTTGTTTTTTCTTCCTTGTACAACAATTTGCTATTTCTTTATTATCTTTCAAGTTTTTTAGGACTCCCTGTCAGGTAATTTCAAGATCAAGCAGAATAAATTGGATATTTCTGATGTGTAGTGCTCTCACATCAGAAACATCGGAAATTTAACAAAGCAAAAAATAACATATAATAAGTGGTTTCATTATTAATAATACTAATGTTTTGTGTGATAAAACTTCACATTTACTGAGCTTTGTAGGTGGTTAGGTTGGGAACAATATCGGTATTGCTAATAATGGTTGACCCGTCTTTCTTAAATTTAACATATAGCTATAAATTGTAATTATATTTAGGATGAAGAAAATTTGAAGTTTAACTTTACATCCTTTCTAAAGAACGTGCATGTTGTCACTAAAGTAAAGTCTCTCTCTCTCTAATGTCAAGCTGCATGTAGACACAAGTATTGTTGGTACAATTGAATAATTGATGGTTCTTTTTTTTTTTTCCGGTTACATAATTGATGGTTCTTTTGTTACCTGAATATTGATGCTTGTTTGAATGATGGTTCTACCAAAAGCGTAATTACAAGCAGCAAAGCAGCCAAAAAAAGGAAAGAAAAAGAGAAAGGGGGAGTTAGTGCTAACTCATAACAGGGCCTCAAACAGAGGTTGCCCTGTATATTATTTAAGCTATCTTGCCCAGTATATTATATACTTTAAACACCAAGATCAAGATTATGGGCAATTCTGGTGGTACTTTTGACAGTTCACAGAGAGTGCAGCACAACCTGAACTCCATGTTGTGGACGAACTGTAAGATACTCATACGGCGAGTGGACATAAGCAGGGGAAAGAGTGAAGGTGTAGCGTTGGAGAATCATTGACAGAGCAATCTTTGCTTCTGTGATCGCAAAGTTGAAGCCCACGCATGTCCGGGGTCCCATTCCAAAGGGTAAGAATGCAGCTATGTTATTGTTAGTAGCTTTAGCAACCCCCTCCGCGAATCGCTCTGGTTTGAAAAGTTGCACATCTTCTCCCCAAAATTCAGGCTCATGATGGATTGCTAGTATTGGGATTATCAATTCAACATTAGCAGGAACAATGAGCTTCCCCAGTTTAACTTCCCTTCTAACCTTCCTCTCCACGGAAACAACAGGAGGATATAACCTTAGAGACTCATTGATGATCATACTCATCTGCATGGTGATGAACATAAATGATTGGATATTTAAAAAGAAAACAGGATTGCAGACATAATTAATCGAAAGCAAATAGGTTGAGTTCTTGAGTTTCTTACAGTTTTTAACTTGGAAAGGCCGTCAGGATTTGGATTTTGTCTACCAAATAATTGCAGGACCTCCTTTCTTGCTTCCTCCTGCCAATCTGTATTAAGTGCCAGGAGAAACACAGTCCATGCAAGCATACTATTAGTGGTTTCTTGTCCGGCAAAGTAAAATGTCTTGCACTCATCAACCAAATCATCAACCGAAATTCTCTGGCTGTCATTGGTATCATGATGAGCCTTTAAAAGTAATCCAAGAAAATCACTCCCAAAGCTGTCTTCTTCTCCATCCATTGCCTTCTTTTCTCTTTTCTCAACAATCTCTATTATGGAGTCGCGCATTCCTTTCTCAAGCTTCTCTGATTCGATCTCATCGCTAGTTTTAAAAAACTTACTGCAATTTTGAATGAAGGCCTAAACATGAGAAGTGGCAACTGACATAATCTTTGAAGAATATTGTTGAGAATAGTTCTCTGCTGTGCAGCAGATGGGAAGAAACACAGATAAGAATATGATCCCTTCTTCAATGTGGTTATTCCCCAAGTCAAAATTTCGTTAAATGGAAAATTACCTGATTCCGGGAAATCTGACAGTGAGAGCATTTTTGAATATTAAAAAGGATAACTTCATTAAATTCTCAAAAAAGTTATGTCCTTCCAAGTAGCTGCTGCCAAAAGCAGTCCTTGAAATCACTTCAGAAGTGAACATCCTAAATGGTTCAAACACCTCAATCTCTTTTCCTTCATTGTTTTTCCACCCCTCTAGCATCGTCTCGGCACTAGCTACCATATCTGGAACCATGCTCTAGTAAATCAATACCCCAACATGGAATTAGAAAATTTACCTTAAATTCATGATCTTTTAGTATTTTCGCATTCATAGATAATTGATACAACATTCACTACAGCACTCTCTGCAAGAATTCATATACCAATAACATTAAGGACTTACTTTTAAGCTCTCTGCATGGAAGGCATGGTTAGCCAGCTTTCGCAATTTTCCCCATTTTTCACCGTCGGTTGTCCCAAGACCATCTCCTAAAAGTTTCTTGACATAGCTTTGGGGCTTCCTTTTTGCAAAAGCTCCATCTTTGTTATTCAGTATCTCTTTGCACAACTCAGGTTCCATAATGACCAACTGAGCTTGAGAACCATACCATTGAAGAAAATTCATCCCTGCAATTGCATTTAAATTAAAAATGACCGAAGATTCTCAGCCACAAAAACTTTTTAAAAACCACTGTTAATGAAAGGGTTTGTTACCATATATCTTGGTCCATGAATGAACATGAGGTCGAACTGCAGATACTATGTCATGGGATAAATTCATGGGCCTGCCAATAATTTCCCTTCTCATGTTCAAGATTTCTTTGGTGTTTCCATGGATAGGTCTGTAGGAAGGGCCTTTGATTCCCTGCAAAGCCATCAGCTTCTGTATGCGAGTTGGAGCCCACCACAGTTTGTAAAAGATGTTGAGGAAAGCTAAGAGAAGAAGAAACACACACAAAAAGCTTGAAAGAATGATCACTAGGCCTCCCAAACTACCCATATTTTTTCGTTTAGTTTTTCCTCTCTGGCTCTATCTAAACCTAATATCTCATTTCAACAGTCTGCTATCAAGTCTCTTGCTCTTGTCGTGAGGTTACATATTGTACACCATGAAGTCAAAACTATGAATGAGTCAGGATGGATGCATGTGGTGAAGAAGTTGCCACCCTGGGCCACATTCAGACTTTTTGGTGTACTTTTTCATACCTATAGCTAATTGGGTCTTTCTTTTTGGCAACATAGTATCCTCCCCTCATGTAATGTTTTATTATGTCCTCCTAGACTTTTGGTATCATATATTATGTCGTATTTGTCTACCTTCCTCTTAACATTAATGGGTCTTTTCTAACTTACTCATCGTAGTACGTAGTCCGCCCGTTAGTTTTCAAGTTGGTTTGAGTATTATAAGGAGAACATATGTTTCTGGGGGTTGTTTAATGAAGGCATTGAAGAGGGAGTACAAACAACTAACAACTGTTATTAATTTAGATAAAACAAATGGAAAATGGTGTATTTTTTATTATAGTAAATTGAGCTTAGACCCATAAAATTTATTTTAAATCACCTACAACCCTTTCCTTTACTTTTCTATTTAAAATACCCAATTTTTTCAAATAATACCCGATGACTAGGATCCAACTAAGCAAGTTACCTAATATAACTTAAAATCTGATTTATTGGGATTCCAAAACTACCCCTATTTATAAGTTAATGTGTTATGGGGGGTGTAACTAATGACACATGTCGAATTTGGAAATATCTCCAAATAGTTGTAATGGATGTAGGAACTAATTTAGAAACTTATTTGAAATTAAATATTAAATTCAACATTAAAGTATTAGTAATCTATTTTTGAATTAATGGCTAGTAATCTATTTAAAGTATTAATAATTTAAATTCAATAATAATTTAGGAATTAATGTTGTTTTCTTTTTATGAATTATACGACCTGAATTCTTTTTTATTATAATTTTATGAATAATAGTGTACATTCTGATTATGTTGAAAAATAATTTGATAATCTATTTATTGTTTTGTTTTTAAAACTTTTTTTTTAATGAACCTATTTTTTCTCCAAATATTATACCTTTTTTTTTCTTTATTACTTGTTTTATGAAAAATAATTTGATCATCTTTTTATTGTTTGTTTTATGAAAACAATTTTTTTTTAAATGAGCCTATTTTTTCTCTCAAAATAATGTACATTTTTTTTTTTCTCTAATAATGTACCTAGTATAATGAACCTTTTTTTTTTCCTTCTAATAATGTACCTTTTTTTTTTCTCTACTAATATACCTAGTGAAACAATTTACCTAGTATAATGAACCTATTTTTTTCTCTAAATAATGTACCTTTTTTTTTGGAGATATTTAGTCAAATACCCATTCTTAGCACTAAAACTATAAATAAACCCTACATCATTTAATTTCTATAAACAAACCCCAAAAAAACCCAAAAAATGACAATTGGCCCTATTGAATTTAATTTTGATTATTAAATTACTTTGATACCCTATTGAGTGTTTTGGGCTTTTTTATATGTTTTGGGGTTGGGTTTGTTTTGAGAAATCAATGGTAGTTTTGTAATTTAAAACAAGTTAAAAGCCATTTTGTTATGTTGTAAATGGGCTTTGGGTGTGTTTCTAAACTCCATTTCATATAGGGTATTTTTATAATTTGGGCTCCTATATTGGGTATAATAGTGAATCTCCCTTTTTTTTTTTTTCTCTAATAATGTATACCTAGTAAAACAATTTACCTAGTATAATGAACTTATTTTTTTCTTCTAAATAATGTACCTATTTTTAATTTATAAAATATGTGCATAAATTTCAATTATACAATGTACCTATTTTCTATAAATTATTGTGTACCTATTTTTAATTTATGAAAAATGTACGGAAATTTCAATTACAAAGTAATTGACCTATTTTTGTTATTTTTTTTTGGTAAATAATATACCTCTATTTTTATACGTATATATTTATATTTATATTTTTCATATGTACATTATTGGATATGTAATTTACATATTTTTTTTATTTGCAATTTTAAGGGGCCATATGTTAGAGGGAATGACAACCAAAAGAAATGGGGTGATTGATATGCTATTAATAGGGAGTTTTAATTACAATTATGGCAGTTAATGAAATGCTTTGAATAAATTATAAATAAAATATGAAGTCTGATGGTAATGATGTAAAAATGTAGTAATACTACGACCTCTTATATCATACTGGTCATTTAAGTTTGAAATTGGGTTTTACACATCGATTAATAGAATGATGGGTATATGTCTAGGAAATAGAAATTGTAGGGACCTATATTGGACAAACCCTTTTTTTTTTTTTTTGGGCCAAACAATAAGAGAGATTTTATTGATAACGAATAGTAAGGTTTACATCTTTAGCTAGAGTATCAAAAAGCCAATTGATGCCCACCTCATCCCACCGGTGGACACCCCCAACCAAATGGGCTGCTTCGTTACACTGCCACGGCGAGAACAAAAACTCTACTGAGCTAAAAGAATTGCATAAAAACCTACTATAATGAATTAACCCTTCTAAGGTCATATCAATTTTGTCTTTATCCTGAAGCATTTTAATAAGATGCAGGCAATCAGTTTCTGCTAAAATATGAAACCTAATATGAGAATATTTGTTTGTGGGAATTTTCTGTGTATTCTTCTCCTTGTAGGAGGTCATATTTATAATACAACGAAACCTGAATGGGCAAGTAAATAATAAATTCCTAAATCTATTTACAGTAGGAAATCAGGAATTAAAGTAAATCAATTACAATTATAATAGGAATTCTTGGTGTGTAAGGAAAGTAAGTCAACAGTCCACAAGTCACGCCAATACTCCCCCTCACGTTGGTGCATAGATGTTGCCAATGCCCAACTGGTCCAGTGAATTATGGAACGCTTTACTGGAAATTGCCTTTGTCAAAATATCCGCCAATTGATCCTCGGACTTTATGAAAGGAAACTGAATCACTTTAGCTTCGAGCTTCTGTTTGATATAGTGTCGATCTACCTCAACATGTTTGGTGCGATGCAATAGCTATTGCAACCTTGTTGTCACAAAAGAGATTCATTACAGATGTAGGTCTATACCCAAGTTCAGTAAGCAACCTCCTTAACCAAATGAGTTCGCAAATTCCTTTGGTCATACCTCTGAACTCGGCTTCTGCACTGGATAAGGCGACCACCTTCTGTTTCTTGCTTCTCCATGTAACCAAATTACCTCCCACAAATGTGAAGTAACTAGATGTGGATTTCCTATCTGTTATACTTCCTGCCCAATCTGCATTTGTGTAACCATCAATATTCAGATGACCATGTTTTGAGAACATAAGTCATTTTCCAGGATCAGACTTCAAATATCTAAGTATCCGAATAACTGCATTCATGTGGTCTTCACTCGGAGAATGCATAAATTGACTGACGACGCTCACCGCATAAGCAATGTCTGGCCTAGTATGAGACAAGTAGATCAATCTTCCCACTAACCTTTGATATCTTTCTTTGTTAGTTGGAACTTGATTCGGATATTCTCCAAGATGATAATTCTGAACAATAGGAGTGTTCGCGGGTTTGCAATCTAGCATTCCTGTGTCTGTCAACAAGTCCAAGACATATTTCCTTTGAGAGAGAAATATGCCTTGCTTCAATCGAGCCACCTCAATTCCCAAGAAATACTTGAGTCCACCTAGATCCTTCATCTCAAACTCAGTAGCCAAATAGTCTTGTAGTTGTGATATTTCCTGTTTATCATTCCCAGTAATAATCATATCATCAACATAGATTATTAATGTCGTTACCTTCCCTTTCCGATGTTTCAAGAACAGAGTATGATTTGAGTTGCTCTGTTTGAAACCATTGTTCTTCATTGCCATGGTGAACCGTCCAAACCATGCACGTGGTGATTGTTTCAATCTATAAAATGTTTTTCGTAACCTGCATACTGTTCCAGTCTGAGTAGTATTATATCTAGGAGGAATGTCCATGTACACCTCCTCCGTGAGTTTTCCATGTAGAAAAACATTCTTTACATGAAACTGGTGTAGTGACCAATCCAAATTAGATGCAAGGGACAATAAAACTTTGACGGTGTTCAACTTTGCAACTGGTGCAAAGGTTTCTTCATAGTCTATACCATATGTCTGTGTGTACCATTTTGCCAAGTCTTGCCTTGTATCGCTCGATAGATCCATCTGCATTGTGTTTTATAGTAAACACCCATCTACATCCAACAGTCTTTTTTCCTTGTGGTATAGTCTCCAATGTCCAAGTTTGATTTTTTGTTTTTTTTCAAGAGCTTTCATCTCCTCTTTTATAGCTTGCACCCACTTAGGATCTTTCAATGCTTCAGAGACCTTAGTTGGAATATGGATAGCAAACAACTGATGCACAAAAGCCTTGAGTGGTTGTTGCATTCCTAAGAGGACACAAATTAATGTGCAAACAACCAATTAAAAATACCCGCAAGTGCACGAATCTATTGAAGTATAGATTATGTAAGTACGGGGTCGATCCCACGAAGAACTTGTCGGCTTCCTATAAGTTCTAATTTGAGTACGTAAAGAACACTTAATTGACACACCACAAATGCACAAATGCAAAATGGAAACTAAAAATGAGTAAAGAAGTGTAAAAGAAATGAAACAACACAAGAAAACTAAACAAAAACACAAACAGCATTTTCTATCACCCTTTTATCACCCATTTATCACCTATGAACAGTGCTAAAGCGACCGGTCGTTTTTGGGCAGATTCGAAACTCAAAATTTGACTTGAAAAGCGACCGGTCGTCAGGTAAAAGCGACCGGTCGTTTTTGGGCAGATTCGTTTTCTCTGTTTTTCAGTTTCGACCTCTGTCCAGTGTTTTGCCTATAACTTTCCAACCGTACGTCCAAAATTCACGTTCTTTATACGGTTGGATTCAGCACAGAAAATGGAAGAACACAACGCGGACCAAAAGTCCAAAATAATTACAGAAAGAAATAAAATTCAGTAACAAAGACACGTAACGTGTCAAACACGCAACTCACACACACATTGGGGGGGGTTTTGATTTGGTTCAAGTGATCTATTTCTATTGCATGTAAGTAAATGGACTTCGAATTTAAATGAGAATGGAAGAGATGAATTATCAAGATGTGAAATCAAAATGTAACAAACACTAGGGTTTCGGAATCCACCCTAAACAATTCTACCCAAGTTCATGAATACTCAAGTGATGAACTCTAAACGTGTTGATGAAGATGTTCGCAATCAAGACCATGGGTCGTGGCTCAAGACGCATTGATTCTCTCTAATATACGTAAAGTGCATGGTTCGTGCTACAATACTTGTGCCCTCCTCATAACCGAACCTAGGTATGGTTCGTACTTCGATTCAATTACAAGGAGAACCCATTAAGTTCAAAGAGAATATGAACATCACAAGAATCCTAATAGCATGGTGTTTACATTAGGTATTCAAGAAACCAATTCACATGGATGATTCTTACTTCATCCATTTATTGCTTAGGATAACATGAGGATACACATAATCCCAACAATCTCAAGAAGCATGCTTTCAAAGGTGATCAATCAAAGAAGAACATACATCAAGGATAGATTAATTTGGTGAATTGGAATTCATCAACAATATCTAGAAATTCATACACTCAAGCATCAAAACAATAAGGTATTCATGTTTAGGGCTTCAACCTAAGCCCTAGCTATGGAGTTTAGTTCCTCATAATCATTTCAAACACAAATTCGAAATAAAACTAGAAAGAAGTTACAGCTTTTGTGAAGGTGGAAGCTCAAGGTCTTCAATGGTGGAAATCTCTTCCACTTCTTGCTTGGATGACTTTGTCTTCCTCCTCTAGCTCTCTAGCTCCCAGCTTTTAGAAAGTCTCTGCAAATTGTAATAAAAACTGAATGAATGATCCGTTGCCTAGCTGCTGCCCCAAAGTCAATTGATTCCTCTCTATGCTCCTCTCTCTCCTCCTTTTCATCATGGCACACTTTTGCCTTTGTTTTCTTGTCTCCTCTCATGATGAAGTTTTGTCCTCACAAATATACTCTCAGAAAATTCCACTTAACTAAAGTAAAATATTGTTACGAAAGGCATGGTAACAAGTAGAAGTAAGATCACACTAAGTGGAGGTGAAAACTGGCCAACTCGGATTTCCAGAGCTGTGGTAACATGCTGGATTGGTTGGATAGGAAATACTTATCCAATGGAGCTCAAATTTGGATATGTTGTAGTCAACATCCATTGGAACAAGTCTTATGAAGATCATCACCTCATCCAAGGACCGGAACATGCTGATCCAAGGCCACGAAGTTGACCTACGAAAATGAACAAAAACAGAATTTATATCAAATAATGCACTTTTAGCTCATTTTCATACAAACCAAAGTAAAACCTATTAAAACACAAAAAAGAAGTAAAAAGCTATAAAATGTCAAGAACTAACTCAAAATAGTGGGTGAATAACATGAAAAATTATGTGTAAAAATGAACCGAACAGTGGTTCAGATAGCTTCTCAGTGGATACATGATTTGCAATTGGATACTTGGATGTCTTGCCAATATTAGGTGAATAATGGTTTGGTGGCTTCCCACGATTTTTCCTGAAAGGTAATTGGTATCCAATAGATTTATTCTCTAAATTCACAAGTGTAGGAGGAGTAGTTACCTCAGGGATATTCTCAGGAGATTGGTCTGTTGGTACTGTTTAGTTAGAGGGGGGGGGGGGGGGTCTTCATCTTGTTGTTCTGTATTGTCTGTAGGTGTAGGACTCGGATCAGAAACATCTTCGCAGGGATCAGGTGGATCAGGTGATTGATCGCTATAAATGGGCAATTGATCGCTTTTTAACAGAGAGTAATCTCGTGCTCCAAACTCGGGCCGATTGATCATTTCTGTACATATGAGAATTTCTTTGTTTTCCAAGTTGCTCCAATTCTGCTCTTCACTTTGTATCTCTCCCTGAAGTGTAGAATTGGATGATGGGTCATGGAAGAACAGCTCAGATTCCAAAAAGGTCACATCCCAAGTGACATAGGTATGTCGGGTAGTAGGGTGATAACAGCAGTAGCCTTTCTGATGAGTGGCATAACCCACAAAAACACAACGAAGCGCACATGGATCAAGTTTGCTGCGTTGATTTTTGTGGAGATGAACGAAAGCCACACATCCAAAGATTCGGGGTGTGAGTACCAAAACAAAGGGTAGGGGCCCGTGTTGAGGGAGTTTTAAAGGTCAATACACTAGAAGGCATGCGGTTGATCAGGTGAACTGCGGTGACTATAGCATCATCCCAGTGATGGCGAGGAACATGAGTGCCAATCAAAAGTGCTCGGGTGGTTTCAAGAAGATGTCGATTCTTTCGTTCAGCAACACCATTTTGTTATGGTGTCTGAGGACAAGTCGTCTCATGGATAATTCCATGTTGTTGGAAGTAAGTCTGAAAGTCATGATTGACAAATTCTCCACCATTGTCTGAGTGAAGAATCTGTTTGTGGAAGAACTGAAAACGGGCAAACATTTCATTTTTATTCTTCAGCAAATAAAGCCATGTCATCCGCGTATAATCATCTACGAATGTGACAAATCACTGAACGCCAGAATGAGCAGTGATAGGTGAAGGTCCCCAGACATCAGAGTGAATTAACGTAAACGGAGTAGTACACTTGGTTGTACTCAACGGATAGGGCACACGGTGACTCTTGGCTAAAATACAAGTATCATATGTGAAGTTAGAGTCCTTGAAACTGGAAAATAAATCTGGTATAAGATGCTTCATATAACTAAAAGACGGATGTCCCAATCGACGGTGCCACAACCAGATTTGCTTTTGTTTGCTATCAGAGGGATGCGTCACACTATTAGTCATGCTGGGACTGAAGTCATCTACATAATATAACCCCCCTCTCTGAGTACCACGACCAAGAATCTCCTTAGTGTGAATATCCTGAAGCAAACAAAAACTCGGATAAATTAGTACACAACAATTCAATTGTTCAGTAAGCTGACTAACAGACATCAATTAATTAGACAAAGATGGAACAAGTAAAGTATTAGACAGTGAAAGAGAGGATGAGAGTGCAACAGTGCCAACCCCTATCACAGGATAAGTAACTTCATTGGCGTTAGAAATACAAGTTCGTCGGGGTTGTGTAATATGCAGAAAATCATCAGGATTAAACGTCATATGATCAGTGGCACCGGAATCAATTATCCAACTACTAGAATCAATCTTATCCGAAGTATGGAATCCATAACCAATACCTTTACTAGTCGTATCGCGTTGTGTTCAGTCTTTGAGAGTAGCCCAACATTCGGGGTAGCCATGCAATTTAAAACAAGTCTCATGAGTGTGTCTTGAATCACCACAATATGAGCAATCTCGTCCATGTGTCGGGGTCGTCAGTCGGAAAGTCATAATTTGTGCAGCGGAAGATGCATAGGATACAGGAGGAATTCGTATCGGGATCTGAGCCTGAGTCGGGGCCGGAGTCGGAGTTGAAGTGGGGATCTGGGTCTGAATCATAGACAAATTCGGGGTCGGGGTCATCATCGGAGTCAGGGTCGAGGTCATTATCGGAGTCATGGTTGGAGTCGTCGTCGTAGTCGGGGTTGGGGTCGTCAAAATAGGATCCTTATTTAGGATCGGGCTCGGGATCAAAAGTTGCATCTGTAGGAGCTGAGCCACTTGGGCACTCAACTCGGCTATGGTTGGGTGAGAAGGAGAGAATGAGTTGGTGGTGCTACCTCCATGGGGGTTGAAAAAATCATCAACCCCCATAGCAGTAGCGGGGGTTTGAAACTAGAGTAAGCAATTCCAAGATCGCCGCTCTGATACCATGCTAAAATATGAAACCTAATATGAGAATATTTGTTTGTAGGAATTTTCTGTGTATTCTTCTCCTTGTATGAGGTCATATTTATAATACAACGAAACCTGAATGGGCAAGTAAATAATAAATTCCTAAATCTATTTACAGTAGGAAATCAGGAATTAAAGTAAATCAATTACAATTATAATAGGAATTTTTGGTGTGTATGGAAAGTAAGTCAACAGTCCACAAGTCACGCCAACAGTTTCTACCTCAACTTTGTCAACCCCTACATCCATTACTGCCATCAGAGCATCACAAATGGCTTCAGCTTCCATCATGAGAGCTGACTGACATAACATGTTCCTAGTACCGCCCACCATGAGAAGAAAGCCGAAATGTGATCGCACCACCCACCTAACTCCACCCCGCAAGGTTTGCTGCTGCCAGGCACCATCGCAATTAATTTTAATCCAGCTAGGTTTCGGTTTTTGCCAAGATAGTGATACCGTTTGTCCCTGGTCTAGTGGTCTGGGCTTGTGCCTGCCAAGATAGTGATACCGTTTGTCCCTGGTCCAGCGGCAACGACTTGTGTTGCGATTCTTGAAATTCCTGGACTTGTGCCTGCCAAAGTTGCACAGCTTCAGTTGGGCACACCTTCTTACCTTCAAAGACATTACGACTTTTCCATATTCGCCAAAGTCCATAAGCTATCCATTGCAACACCACATCTGCATGCTCATCTTACCCATATATATGCATTAACTCTGTCCAACAACCATCAAAAGTGGCACTCCTAAGCTATCTCGTATCCAGTTGGAGTGAACTAGCAAACCAAAAAGCACGTGCAAATTCACACTTAAAGAATAAGTGCAAAATTGATTCCCCCTCACTACCACAAACACCACAAGTATCATCAATATTAATATGCTTCTGGCGTAAATTTTGTCGAACGGCCACCGCACCTTTACAAACTCGCCAAACGAAGGATCGAATTTTTGGGGACACATTCAAATGCCAGATGCTCTTCCACAGAGCTGTGTGAGCCTCCGTGTTGCTCGATTCCCTTATCCCTTTACTGCCTAACTCTCCTCTTCGATGCAAAAACTGTGCAACATGATATCCTGAACGGATAGTATAATCGCCATGGCTGGTATGGTGCCAGATGTGCTTATCAGGGCAACCCTATCGACTCAAAGGAAGACTAGTAATTATTTTAGCTTCGACATGATAAAAAAGATGGGCAATGTCCTCCTTAAGCCATCTTTTAGCAACTGGATCGATCAACTCCTTCACCATTGATGGCATATCAGGGTGCTTAGATTGTATTTTAAAAGTGTACGGCGTCAGCAACCAGGGGTCCTCCTTAATTCTCACATGCTCGCCGTTTCCTATTTGCCACCGCATTCCTGCCTCCAAAATTCTTTTTCCTTGCAAAATCCCTTTCCATCCCCACGAAGAACCACGAATATATCCTACCTCCATAAATCCCTTCCCCTGAAAATACTTCTCCTGTAATAGACGCACAAGTAGAGAATCTAGGTTTGTTAGAATCCGCCAACGAAGCTTAGCAAGCATAGCTAGATTGAAATAAATGAGATCGTGAAACCTCAAGCCTCTATGTTTCTTAAGCCTCTTCATTGTTGTCCAGGCAACCCAATGAATCCCTTTTCTGTCTGCGTTTCCTTTCCACCTGTAATTTTCACATTCTCGTTCAAGTTCTTTACAGAACCCAATTGGCAACTTAAAGCAAGACATAGCATGGTTTGGCAATGCCATGGCCACGACTTTGAGTAAAACTTCCTTCCTCGCCATAAAAAGATATTGTTCAACCCAACCCGTCAATCGTGTGGAAACCTTGTTGCGCACATCTTCAAAAACTTTTTTCTTGGATGCACCAAAATCTGCAGTTATCCCTAGATACTTCCCAAATTCCCCTTTTTGCTTGATTTGCAGTATGTCCTCCATGCTTCGCTTAATACCCATCGGACAATTATTACTAAAAATTATGGATCGATCACATTTTGCTACTAGCAAAAACTTCAACAGAGTCTTGAAGGCATTGAACACACTAGCACCAGAGATGTTGGCTAAACCTCGATCTGAAGTGCCAGCTAAGATAAGAGAAAGTACACGATTTTACCCCTACTTTAAGGTGATGAAATTTATTATTATAAGTATTATTGTTATTATTCCAACAAAGACTATGTTTTACTTTCAATTTCTTATTAATTCATTTCAGGATTGTATTGGAGCTATTGATGGTACACATATTCCAACCATGGTGAAGGGATGTGATGTAAGCAGCTGTTGTTAATATTATGTTAACTCGCAATTGTACGGGGCAATTAGTAGTATAGCAAGACAAGTACGAGGTCGTACCCACGAAGACTGAGAAGTTAAAACTAGTTATGTACTTAGATTACCAAATTCAAGAAAGTAGGAGGTTGTCTAAAACAGAATTTAAAGCAAGAGTGGTTGTGATTGTTGAACAAAATAAGCAAAATGAAATTGCAAACAAAAACAAGTAAACAAATGTAACAAAGAGTGGTTTTAAGAGATGGAAAATAGATTTGGAGACTAGGGCATTCGAATCACCATAACAATTCAATTCTGGGTTATAAGGAGTCAAGTAACAAGTCTAATTCATATTCAAAGATTGGTTCTAGCTAAAGTATGATTAGGCCATGGTGTCTGGTTCTAACCTTGTATTCCTAATTTCCTAATTTGATCATATGTTGTCTAACCTAAATTAAGCATTATGAACCCATTAAGCATAGAAGAATAATTTAAACAACCAAGCATGTATCTAATCCCTGTTGTCGAATGTCCATACATACTCTTCCTATTCATAGTTCATTTTGAATCAAAGAATGGTGTCTACTCTTGATTCAAACCAAGATAGCTAACATACAAGTTCTAATGGTGATCAATCATTCAAACAAGCATATTAACTGATAAGCATAATGAATAAGAACATGAATCATGAATCCAACTTGAAACTCCAAACTTGAAACTTATGAACCCAGAATATTCATGTTAGGTTACATCGAAGCCCTAGTTATGAAATTAGCTGCTCATAATGGAAAAGAAACTTAGATAGAAATGAGAAAACATAAGGAATGCAATAAGAGTAGAAAAACCCCTTTTCTGAAGTTCTTGTGGTGTCCAAGACTTCTTCAAGTGCTTCTCCACGTCTAATGCTTCTCCAAGAGCTTCCCCACATCTAGAATGATGTATGACAGCTAGTAGGTGATTTGGGATGAGTTTGGGTGAGTGGTGATGGCTAAGAAAGAGGAAATTCGTAGGGAAATGGAAGGGAGGTTTTCTGGAGCTGTTTTAGTGATTTGGGGTAGTTTAGAGTATTGGGTTGATTGCTAGAGTGTATGGGGTTGATGGGAGTGTATGAGGATGATTTCTGGATGTGTTGATGGAATGATGGAAGTGTGGAGGATGGCTGAAGTGAATTTTGTAGCTTGAAGACTTCTTTATTTATAGGGCTAAGAGGGAGGAACATCATGATGAAATCCAACACCACCATTCCTCCTTTAATACAATCCATAACTCCCACTTTATCTTGTCTATGTTAGTGTGGTTGGAATCAATCACATCCCATACTTCTTTGCTGCACCTCAAGCTTTCTTCACATGGGTGTTCAAAGGTGTTCAATTGTGGCTGCCATTTGCTGCCAACCCATGTGGGTTTTCTTTTGGTTGCTGGAAATAAAAGATTCTTCTGAACCAGGCTTGGTTTAGGAAAGCCTGAGGTTTCAATATGTATCCAATGGGGCTCAAATTTGGATATGTTATAATATACACCCATTGGAACAACCTGTATGAAGAATGCATTCCCATCTGAGCAGTACAAGTGTACATTTTGGGCCTTGCAAGTTGACTGCCGAAAATAGACTGTAATGTATGGTGTTCATTTTGATGGGCCCGCAGATTGGGCTTGACTTCATCAATTGATACGTTTTAGCAGTCTATCTTGCAGTTTAGAATCTCTTCTTTCCAACCACATATAAATTGGGCCAAAACAAGTTGGGAGGAGGAAGATAAGGCCGAAACAAATTGCTAACTCAGTCTGCTCGTTTTTGCACCATTTTGCATCTTTTCCTATCCAAAGCCACCATTGCTACCTAAGGCCCAATGAATTGAATGATAAACAGAAAAGGGATTAAAATCACAAGTTTAACTCAATAACATAACCAAATCATAAGCTAGAGGGGTACAAACTGATATACAATTATGAACTGATCAGCAGCTATCGTAATCGTCATGGAAAGATATCACAAAATGTATTAGCAGCATGTAACTTTGATTTGGAGTTCATATACATGCTCAGTGGATGGGAAGGTTCAGCTCATGATTCAAAAGTGTTAAATGATGCTTTATCAAGGAGGAATGGACTCAAGGTACCACAAGGTACACTCTTATCTCTTCATTTTATTATTATCATTCATTATATCACGCTTTGCATACAAATTTATTATATATTTTATGATTAGGTAAATATTTTTTAGTGGATTGTGGATTTCCAAATCGACGTCAATTTTTAGCTCCATTTTGAGGTGTACGTTATCATCTCCAAGATTTTGCTGGTCAAGGTCGTGACCCTGAAAACACAACTGAGTTGTTCAATCTTCGCCATGCTTCCTTGAGGAATGTTATTGAGAGGATATTTGGGATATTTAAATCAAAATTCACAATTTTTAAGTCAGCACCTCCATTCCCATATAGGACTCAAGCAGAGCTTGTGTTAGCTTGTGCAGGACTACATAATTTTCTTCGAAGGGAATGTTGTTATGATGAATTTCCTATTGAACCAGAGAACGAGTCTTCATCATCTTCACCATTACCAGGGAGTGAAGGAGATAATGTGGAACAAGTCTTTGAAACTCAAGAACAACAATGAGAGAATGCTAATGAATGGAGAGTTGGTATAGCTTCTGACATGTGGAGAAATGCCATGCAAGATAATAACGCAACTCAACGATAATGAGCATTGGAATTTCTAAAGGAATTTTTATTATGGTTTATTCAACGTCATTGAAATGAATGGAACCTTTGTCATTTTATAATTGTACTTTGTCATTTTTATCATTTTCTAATGTTAAGGACAACTATTCTTTGCTTTTACGTAATTGTATGCCGACTAGTTAATTCAACATAGATAAATGCTATTTGTAAAATAAATATAAAAATAAGTATTTAAAAGTCTATAAAACTCTATGACAAAAGTATATGAAAGTTTGTCACTTTACTTTGTAAAGTATGTAAAAGTCATTAAGAATCTGTCAACTCTAGAATAGTCACTCACTTAAAAAAAGTCTTTAAAAGTTAGAATTCGATATACCCCCTTAATAGTTTGTCTGGAACCCAATTCATATTGTCTCAACAAATAGCGGATTCGACCAGCCTCCTGTGCATTGGCCCTATAGAATAAGATAGAATCGTCGGCAAAGAGTAAATGAGAGATACTCAGACCATTGGACGTAAGCAGGAAACCATGTAAAGTCAGCAACTCCTCATGCCTTTTAATCAATGCTGAAAAACCTTCGGCGCAAATTAAGAACAAGAAAGGTGATAATGGATCTCCTTGCCGAAGCCCCCTAGTAGGCTGAATAAGAATGGTAGTTGTAGCTTGAGGAATGATAGTTGAAGAGTGTTGGAATTTAGTAGGTGTGATGCGAGTTGCTCTGATACCACTTGTTGGATTGTAGAGGAAACAAAGTAATTTTATTAGATTGGAGGAGAATAGTACATAGCTTTGTGTAGGCGAATTGGCCTCCTTAGCATATTGGCTTATTGGTCACCACACTTGATTTAGAATAGTTTGGGCTATTTGACCCTACATTTAGATTGGTGAGCTTATTGGCTCCTCAACATAGCTTTATTTGGGTAGCTCTTGACTCCCTTATAGTTTGGGAGTTCTTTTTTGTTGGACTCCCCCTAGATTGGGAGTTGGTGGATGAGTCCAACCACGCCTATTTATAGGCTTTGATTGCAGACATACACAGCCACCTACTTGGGCTTCTTCATTTCTTAGCCACATATTTGTCTTATACTAGAATGTTCTTCAAACTTCAATTGCTTTTGTTCCACCTCCTTATTCTTTTCTCCACAACTCTAGATTCTTCCACCAAGTTAATCATATTAATGATTCTTCTAGAACCTTTTGGATCTTTTTTGTCACAAATGGTCATTAGTATTTTCAACACTCCTCCTTAATGCGCATTTGTGTTTCTCTAAGCATGCTCTTGAAGCTAGTATTGATGAAGCTCTAGTTGATGCTGCAGTTCCGTGCTCGTGTGGCATTTTATTTGTTCGTGCTCTTGTGGCATTTTCTCCATTCATAGTTAGCTTGATAGTTCTTCGTCAGCAATATTATTATTTTTTTCTTCTCAACGCCCAATTTTTTTAGTTTCAATATTCGGGCTTCTTTTTCTGGGTGCCTTAACTTTTTGCACACCCCACATGGAGGAAAGTTTTTCCTCTCATGCCATCTTTTTTATTTTTACTATCTCCTCCTCTAGAACTTTCTCTATATCTATTTCCCCTTCTCTAGATTTTTTGAAACCTTAAATTGAGTATTGATAGCACGTACCTTGCTTCCTTTGCTTCCTTAGAATCGGCCCATGTGCCCATAGTTGATCGAACCAGCTCTGACGCCCAATGCGATCGAACCAGCTCTGATACCACTTGTTGAAATTTAGTAGGTGTGATGTGAGTTGCTCTGATACCACTTGTTCGATTGTAGGGGAAACAAAGTAATTTTATTAGATTAGATGAGAATAGTACATAGCTTTGTGTAGGCTAATTGACCTCCTTATCATATTGGCTTATTGGCCACCACACTTGATTTAGAATAGTTTGGGCTATTTGACCCTACACTTAGATTGGTGAGCTTATTGGCTCCTCAACATAGCTTTATTTTGGGTAGCTCTTGGCTCCCTTATAGTTTGGGAGTTCTTTTTTGTTGGACTCCCCCTAGATTGGGAGTTGGTGGATGAGTCCAACCATGCCTATTTATAGGCTTTGATTGCCGACATACACAGCCACCTACTTGGGCTTCTTCATTTCTTAGCCACATATTTGTCTTATACTAGAATGTCCTTCAAACTTCAAATGCTTTTCTCCACAACTCTAGATTCTTCCACCAAGTTAATCATATTAATGATTCTTCTAGAACCTTTTGGATATTTTATTTTCACAAATGGGCATTAGTATTTTCAACAAAGAGGAATGATAATAGTTGGAAGAACAATCCAACATGTAGTAAAAACAAAATGATGAAGGAAACAAAGAAAAGAAAATCAAAAGGGGGTAGAAAACTGTGAAAAAACAAGACAAATTTCACAACAATTTGGGCACAGTAAGGGCCAGATGGGCTTGAAAGCATAAGAACAATCATGAGTCTTTATGGAAACTTCGAACCTGGCTATAACCAATTACATCCCTGATGGGCTTGAAAGCATCCTGAGTTTATTCTTTCACATGTTCAGGCTTTTGTCTTTGCTAAGACGAACCATTCTTTTACATTTGTATTACTACTTTGAAAATCTGTAAATCAGTTGCACTCTTTTATACTAGGGTACCGCATCCAGTGGCTTCAAATTTTTCCATACACCAATTGCCCGATCTGTTCGCAGTTCTCGTCTTCGCAGTTTACAGTTTGTGTAGCATCACTTGAACTCCATGTTGTGGACGAATTGTTAGATAATCAACGGGTGAATGGACATAACCAGGGGAAAGGGTGAAGTGGTAGCGCTGTAGAATCATTGACAGAACAATTTTTGCTTCAGTGGCTGCAAAGTTGAAACCCACGCAAGTTCGAGGTCCCATTCCAAAGGGTAAGAATGCGGCTACGTTATTATTTGTAGCTTTAGCAACACCTTCCAAGAATCGATCTGGTTTAAAACGGTGCACGTCTTCCCCCCAGAACTGAGGCTCATGGTGAAGTGCTAGACATGAGATGAGCAATTCAACATTAGCAGGAACAATGAGCCTTCCCAGTTTAACTTCCCTTGTAACTTTCCTATCAATGGAAAGAACAGAAGGGTATAACCTCAGAGACTCATTGATGACCATGCTCATCTGCATGAAAATGGACAATTGATTTGAAAAGAACAGAAGATTCCAAACTCTATTCAAAACATTTCTGCCACTTGGAAAAGAATAGGTTGAGTTCATGACTTTCTTACTGTTTTTAGCTTGGCAATGTCATCGTGTGTTGGGTTTTGTTTGCCAAATAATTTTAGGACCTCCTTTCTTGCTTCCTCTTGCCAATCTGTATGAAGTGCCATAAGAAAGATAATCCAAGCAAGCAAACCATTAGTGGTTTCTTGTCCAGCAAAGTAAAACGTCTTGCATTCATCAACCAAATCATTGGTATCAAGATGAGCCTTCAAAAGTAATCCAAGATAATCATTCCCAAAGTTGTTTTCTTCTCCAGTCTTTGCCGCCTTTTCTCTTTTCTTAACAATCGCTATGATGGAGTCGCGCATTGCTTTCTCAAGCTTCTCTGATTCTATGTCATCACTGGATTTGAAAATCTTACTGCAATTGGGAATGAGATTGTACATAAGAAGTGACAGCAGACAAATTATTCCAAAGAATTGAGAATAGTTTATCTGTTTTACAGCAGATTGGAAGATAGGGAAAAATAAAAAAGAAGATTAGTTCTCCGCACAACTAGCCTAATGCCTCAGAAGTAGCTGAGTTCAACTATACAAAATTAAATTGAACATGTGATCAATTTCATATGTGGCAGCTTAACTGAGATCAATTTGATTGTTAGTAGAAGGAAGCACATGCAGGAATAAATAGGATTTTTTTAGGAACATATTGAGAGAGAATTGGTTAGGCAATGTGTATTTGCTAACATGGATTGTTTCTTTACTTCTTTAGCAAGGTACGGAATGTATAGCTGGATATTCAACATGATTTGAAAATATCTAGTACAACTGGAGTGGGAGATTCAGAGTCGAAAATAGGATTCCTTTTTCTTTCTCTCATTCAAAAACGTGCATGAGACTTTCATCTCACACTACTCCTAAGTAATCAAGTATTGGACTCTAGCCAATGGAAATAGTCATCTGATTGGTCTAGAGATAAGTTTTATTCCATCAGTAATAAGGGTTCAGAATTTCATACTTCGATCAATCAAAGAGCAATTCAACAACTAATTAAGAAAGATCCATTATTCAGAACCTTCTTTCTTCAAGTTGGAATGAACATAGATAAAGATGATGGTTCATATGATTATTCCCCAATTTGAGATGAATTCAGTTAAAAGCAAGATACCTGATGCCAGGAAATCTGACTTTGAAAGAATTTTTGACTAATAAGAAGGATAACTTCATCAAATTGTCAAAAAAACTCTTCCCTTCTAAGTAGCTGCTGCTAAATGCCGTCCTGGAAATCACTTCTGAAGTGAACAACCTAAATTGTTCGTAAACCTCAATTTCTTTTCCTTCATGATTTTTCCACCCATCTAATATTGTCTCAGCACTAGCTATCATTGCCGGGATCATACTCTAGTAAAACAATACCATCTTGCGATTAGAAAATTTATCTTCAATTTATGATTAATTTCCCATTCATATTATAGAACTCTTTGAAATAGTTTACAGTAACTGTATGAACTTACTTTTAAGCTCTCTCCATGGAAGGCATGGTTGGCCAGCTTTCTCACTTTTGCCCATTTGTCAGCTTGGTTTGTTGTTCCCATACTATCTCCTACTAGCTTCTTGACATAGCCTTCGGGCTCTCTTTTCGGATAAGCTCCATCTTTGTTACTTAGTATCTCTTTGCACAACTCGGGTTCCATAATGACCAACTGAGCTTGAGAACCATGCCACTGAAGATAATTCTTCCCTGTAATTGCATAAAAAATGACCAAATTTGTTTTGCAACTTAGATTTAGAAGCCACAGTGTACGAAGAGCTTGTTAATACCATATATCTTGGTCCATGAGCGAATATGAGGTTGAACTGCAGATAACACGTCATCTGATAAATTTCTGGGACTGCCCATAGTTTCCATTTTCATGTTGAAGATTTCTTTGGTGTTTCCATGGATAAGTCTGTAAGAAGGCCCTTTGATTCCCTGCAAAGCCATCAGATTCTGTATACGCCTCGGAGTCCACCATAGTTTGTGAAAGGCCTTGATGAGAGCTAAGAGAACAAACAGACACAGAAAGCTAGAAACAATGACCACTAGGCCTCCCAAACTACTCATTTTTTTATCTGGCTGTAGCTCCCAAACTACAAACTGAGGATATCTTATCTCCTGGCTTTGCCGCCGATGAGATGCCATATTCAAATTCTGCCAATGAGATGTCCTTCACATCATAGTCCGCCCAGAGATGACAACAGAACTTGATTTTGTTTCCTTTGCTTTGTTTAGATTTACTCTTTGTCTTTCCTATTTGTTATTTGACTCTTAGTTTTGGCTTTACACTTTTCAATTTGGTTCGGCTATTAGAAGGACATCTGTTTCTGCTGGTTCTTTAATGAAGAGAAGAGAGTATATAAAACTCACAAATATTATACTTATCTGTTTCCTTCCTTCATTATAGAAATGGTAGCTATGGTTTGCCGAATGAGATCTGGAAGAAGGTTATTTGAAGAAAAAAAAGAGGGTTGTAGGAAGAATTTAGTTAAAAGGAAAAATGAATTTGGATATGTGCCATTATTCACCTGTGCAAAATATTTGCATTGGCACACCCAAAAGCTAGCAGCTGATGGGGGTGGAGAACGCTCTCCATACTGAGCTCTGCATTCTGCAAGATTTAATGTCTGTGATGAGCTCAATTTAAAGCAAGCTCTCACTCATGTCATGCCAACTATTAATGGTATGAGAAATTGAGAATCATTACCATTAGATTTTGTTCTGTTGAACAACATAGCTGAAGCACATCGCTTGGACAGCTTTGCAATGAGCGTAGGCCCAATAATATCTCCCCCCGTGGAAATGATAAACAAAGAAAGAAAAGAAGATCAAAAAGGGGCAGAACATTGTGCAAAGAAAGACAAATTCATGACAATTCACACAGTAATTAAAATGAATCCAACATGTAGTCAAAATAAAATGCCTTCCTAAATGACAATTATAAATCAAGCTTAATCCATGATTAGAAACAAAATAGGTTCTCATGCAAGTTGAAGATTAAAGTTCAAAGCTCAAGTGATTAAGAACGGTTACCCCTGCACCTGAAGTCCAGTGTTCGAATACATAGAGTGTTTGAATACTCGAATAACCCCTCTCTCAGTATTGTTTGTGTAAAAAAGAAGACGACAAAAAGATCAAAAAGACAAAATATAAATTAACTAGAATCATTCAATAAACCAGGAACTAAGAGGGTCAGATTAAGTTGAGCACAAAGTTGGAAACAAGTTCTCAGACACATAACTTGATAACATGATATCTGCCTTGCTGAGCTCCACCAGGAAGTCATGTTCATGTCTGATTTTTGATGTCTTCTATGCTGCTCTCCATCTATCTTCTTCATCTTATAAAAGGGTCTTGCCTGAGCCAGTTTTGCCAATGCAGTTTCTCTACCGCTCATCATTTATAGGCAGTGCCTGAGATTGAATTGGCATTGGCTTTTCATAGTTAAAGCTTTTTTGTGAGGATGTGTCCCAAGATTTTAGCAATGGGTCCAGGTTGGTGCCATGTCTTAATTGGCTTGGGCACATTCTCACCATCTATCTTCAATTCTAATTCTTTCCTTTCCTATTTTCCAATTGTTTCCTATCTTCAATTTCAGTTCTAGAAATCTCCTTCTACTCAATTTAGAAATTTTTACGGAATGGTTTATAATCTATTTCATATTTTGTCTTTTTCGCCCTTTCTTCTTACTCGTCTTTCCTATGTCAGCTTTCGATCACGCCCCTAACCCTAACCTTAATTTAGAAATTGGGCTAGATTTCTATTTCTCCTCTTCCATCGCAATTTGACAATTTGCCTTCTCCTCATCGACCGAGCTTATAGTCACGTGTTGTGATGGGGAATTTCCCATCTCCGTGTCAAGTTTGGGCTGCTTAAAGGCCCGATGACCCAAAAAAGGTTTGACACCCTGGATTTTATCATCTGTGTTGTAAACGGGTCGGATTCAGATCGGATATACTTCAATTCAAATTCGAATCCATTTATAATCGGATTATCGGATTGCACCTATCAATCCATATCCGTTACGCATCGAATTCAGATTGGATCAAATTATTATCAGATTTATTTTGTGATGTACAAAAAAAATCAAAATTTCATTAGTAGCCTCAGTCTTTTATTGTATTTTATCTACTTGTTGAGGCCCAAAAAAAATCTCAAGGAAGGTTTGTGCATATTTTAAGGTCTAATTCATTATCATGCTAAGGGACGCGGAGGCCCATCAAATATAGCTACGAAGTGCCTAAACAATCTTTGATATTCGCGCCATGCCAAGTGAGACTACAATTTGGCACATGGGGAGGTCATGGTACGGGTTTACCAATTTCACATGCCAACATGAAAAGTTTAACAACGTCACATGCTCAAGCTCACCTAGCCCACTGCTTGGTCAAGCATTATCTAACGTAGTGACATGCCACGCCAAACGATCCCCTTTAGTGCCAAACCACTAGACAAACTTAAGTGGGCCCAAGTCACATACATGCCTGGGGCTTGCTGAGCGGGTTATGGTGTGGATGGGTACAATGGTCCATAAGGCCCATGGAGGGTTCAAAAGGTGGAGGTTTTGGGCTGCTTGGGAGCACCAAACGTTTGTGAGCCTAACATATGGGTAAGTAAGAGAGAAATTCCAGCCTTGCCCAATTCAAACTGAAACCCTTAAAATCCAGTTTACATAAATATCTAGGCTGATGAAAGAGATAAGCCTCAACCTTTCTGTTTAACCATCAACTTTACCCATTTTTACCCCTATGAGCTCATGCAAGAAAAGAGAAAGGAAAGCCAAGCTGGAGTGTTGCCTGGAAAGGAATCCTCTGCAAGGTCCAGCTACAGGAAAGTTTTGGGACACCAAAATGTTTTGTCTCAATAGCCATGGATTCAGCTGATTTTAGGGAAATTTCACTTATAAAGGCCATATTGGAGAAAGTGAAGGGAAATAAATGAGAAGACTTAGCCAATTGAGAAGAAACCATTTAGGGCTCGTTTGGTATGTCAGACTGTATTGACTAATTTCTGTCGGTTAGTATTAATTTGTTCCGGAGAGTACTGACTGTTTATCTATAATATTATAAGGCGTTTGGTGTTGTTCCGGATAAATAGTCTAACTAAGTTTTATTGTGTTTGGTGATGTTCCGGATAACATTGGATCAAACTATTTTTTTTATAAAAAATTCTTTGATAATTTAAGTGGAAATATAGACAATATAGACAATATAATTTGAATATATATAATTAAGAAAAAAAGAGAATATATTGAAGCCCAACCAAAGTAGGCAATAAGAGAATCAACAGCCAGCAATAGCAACATGAAAATAACCAGAAAACAAACCAACAAAGCACAAAAAGTAGAAAAAAAAATACAACAAGAAAAACATAGCCGCATGTATTGTTCTAATTGCTAACTTGGGATGATAATTTGATTATTGAGTTAGATACCTGGAGAGGATGAATTACATAAAGAAAAAAACGCAAGAAAAACTCAGCAGCATGTATTGAGTTGGATACACAGCCGCATGATGATTATTTGATTATAACCTAATTTCCACAAAAATTTAATAAAAGATGAAATATATAAAGAAAGAGAAGATGAAGAAAGAAGAAGAGAAAAGAAGCATATTGGAGAGAGAGAGAGAGAGAGAGAGAGAGAGAGAGAGAGAGAGAGAGAGAGAGATAGAGATGGATACCTGGAGAAGAGTGAAGAGAATAACCATGGAGAAGATAGTAGAGAAGAATCCTAGGGAGAAGAAGATGAAAATAATGTCGTCAGACTTTTCACGTGAACGTGTGTGTTCTTTTTCCCTAGCTGTATAATTAAGTGTGTATTATCTAAACCAGGGTGTGTGAGTTGTATTAGTTAGTTAGGTACGGAGAGTATTAAAAGCCTAACCCGTATAAAATAGTCAGGTAATTAAATAATACAAGTTGACACCAAACACATGACATGGACTATTTACTCCTATCTAGAGTCTAATAATTTGACATCAAAAAATTCTTTGTAATTAAATAATACAAGTTGACACCAAACACCTGACATGGACTATTTACTCCTAGGGTTTTTGAGGTAAAGAATAGTTCCAACGCCTATAAAAGAAGGTCATGGGCTACCCAGCAAGGGGGACTCAACTCAACCAGAGCAATCAAGCGAGCTTATTCTCTAATTGCTAGAAATATCAAGCCCAAGTACATTCCCTTCCATCTCCTTCTTCTTTATCCTAAAAAACCCAAGCAGGAGCAAGCATACTCTCCCATTGTTGAAAGCACCAGATTCAAGCTCTAGTTCTTCCATATTCTCATTCTCTCTCTCTCTCTCTCTCTCTCTCTCTCTCTCTCAAAAGGCCTATTCCAGATCTGAAACACCTATCTTCTCAAGCCAAACTGAAATCATGGTTATCGCATTCTTGGTGAGAAAACGCATGCCAAGTGATCAGTTCATATAAACTTATGCTTTTAATCCCTTTTCTGTTTATCATTCAGTTCATTGGGCCTTAGGTAGCAATGGTGGCTTTGGATAGGAAAATATGCAAAATGGTGCAAAAACGAGCAGACTGAGTTAGCAATTTGTTTCGGCCTTAACTTCCTCATCCCAACTTGTATTGGCTCAATTTATATATGGTTGGAAAGAAGAGATTCTGAACTGCAAGATGGACTGCTAAAATGTATCAATTGATGAAGTCAAGCCTAATCCGTGGGCTCATCAAAATGCACACCATACATTCCAGTCTATTTCTCGGCAGTCAACTTGCAAGGCCCAAAACGTATACTTGTACTGCTCAGATGGGAATGCATTCTTCATACAAGTTGTTCCAATGGGTATCTATTATAACATATCCATATTTGAGCCCCATTGGATACATATTGAAACCTCAGGCCTTCCTACACCAAGCCTGGTTAAGAAGAATCTTTTATTTCCAGCAACCAAAAGAAAACCCACATGGGTTGGCAGCAAAAGGCAGCCGCAATTGAACACCTTTGAACACCCATGTGAAGAAAGCTTGAGGTGCAGCAAAAGAAGTATGGGATGGGATTGATTCCAACCACACGAACATAGACAAGATAAAGTGGGAGTTATGGATTGTATTAAAGGAGGAATGGTAGTATTGGATTTCATCATGATGTTCCTCCCTCTTAGCCCTATAAATAGAGAAGTCTTCAAGCTACAAAATTCACTTCAGCCATCCTCCACACTTCCATCATTCCATCAACACATCCAGAAATCATCCTCATACACTCCCATCAACCTCATACACTCTAGCAATCAACCCAATACTCTAAACTGCCCCAAATCACCAAAACAGCTCCAGAAAACCTCCCTTCCGTTTCCCTACGAATTTCCTCTTTCTTAGCCATCACCATTCACCCAAACTCATCTCAAATCACCTACTAGCTGTCATACATCATTCTAGACGTAGGGAAGCTCTTGGAGAAGCATTAGACGTGGAGAAGCACTTGAAGAAGTCTTGGACACCACAAGAACTTCAGAAAAGGGGTTTTTCTACTCTTATTGCATTCCTTATGTTTTCTCATTTCTATCTAAGTTTCTTTTCCATTATGAGCAGCTAATTTCATAACTAGGGCTTCGATGTAACCTAACATGAATATTCTGGGTTCATAAGTTTCAAGTTTGGAGTTTCAAGTTGGATTCATGATTCATGTTTTTATTCATTATGCTTATCAGTTAATATACTTGTTTGAATGATTGATCACCATTAGAACTTGTATGTTAGCTATCTTGGTTTGAATCAAGAGTAGACACCATTCTTTGATTCAAATTGAACTATGAATAGGAAGAGTATGTATGGACATTCGACAACAGGGATTAGATACATGCTTGGTTGTTTAAATTATTCTTCTATGCTTAATGGGTTCCTAATGCTTAATTTAGGTTAGACAACAAATGATCAAATTAGGGAATTAGGAACACAAGGTTAGAACTAGACATCATGGCCTAATCATACTTTAGCTAGAATCAATCTTTGAATATGAATTAGACTTGTTACTTGACTCCTTATAACCCAGAATTGAATTGTTATGGTGATTCGAATGCCCTAGTCTCCAAATCTGTTTTCCAACTCTTAAAACCACTGTTTGTTACATTTGTTTACTTGTTTTTGTTTGCAATTTCATTTTGCTTCTTTTGTTCAACAATCACAACCACTCTTACTTTAAATTCTGTTTTAGACATAACCTCCTACTTTCTTGATTTTGGTAATCTAAGTACATAACTAGTTTGAACTTCTCAGTCTTCGTGGGTACGACCTCGTACTTGTCTTGCTATACTATTAATGGCCCCGTACAATTGCGAGTTAACATAATATTAACAACACCAAGCCCATCCTTTAGTTGCCAGAAACACCCAAAATCTCAAGCCTTAATCCTTCCATTTTGCTCATTTTGTCTTAGAACACCATGCCAAGCCCTAAACATCACCCCAACATTTCTATAATTCACCATCCTAAGATTTAAGCATCATAATTAAACTTTCTCTGTTTCTAGAAATCCATTCAAGCTGTGGAAGCAATTCCAGAGCTGCCGGAAGATGTAGTCTAGCTACAATTCCAAGCTTTTCCCTTTCCAACTCTCTATCTCTCTCTCTCTCTCTCTCTTGCTAAACTTATGGGCTCTTAGATGTCACACCACAAGCCTCTCATGCCTAGCCTAGCCATATCTTGATTCACCAAAGCAAGCTCTCATGCTAAGCCTGTACAACATCAATTCACCATCTCCAACTTTTTCCATAGCCGTAAGAAGCCCATCCAAACAAGTAGTAGTTGTTGGAATACCTATTCCAGCACCTGTCCCATTATGTCTCAAGTAAAGCCCTTTCAGCGCCTGCTCAACTCAATCATCAAGCAATGTCCTTACAACAATTGCTGTATTTTTCATCAAAACTTGCAATGTACTGAGGAGCCATTGAAGAAGACCAAAGCACTCCCTAAGGCTTCAACTATTTTGGGATGTTTTGGGGCCTGGTGCCACAAACTGAGACATGGGCGCAAGAGAGCCCGATCCACTTTGCAGTAGTCCAACAAGCCCATTATAGCTCTAAAAAAAATGACCCAAACACTACTTTTTATATCAAATTTTAATATTTTATCATAAAAATTAGTTTTAAGTGTATTCTTAATGCATATAAAACTAAAATTACTCATTTTCACATATATAATATTAATATAAAGCATAGAAAAACTAAATACTTCATGCTAAGTCGGATCATAATATTATCAAATCGGATCAAGTATAATCCATATCCGGATCCATTTATAATCAGATTATTGGATTCAGATTGTAATCGGATTATCGGATTGAGAAGTCCAATCCATATTCTATTAATTAAATCGAATTCGGATCAAAATCCATTGACATACATTCTACATTTTTTGTTTTTGTTTTTTATAACGGCAATCCGTTTACCGGTAACTTGCTGATATGCCTTTCGGTTGGCTTCCACCTCTTCAGCCTGCTTCTGTTGAAGACGGCCACCAAGGGTCTAGTTGTCCAAAGCTGACTCAAACTGCTCAACCAGGGTTTTCTGTGAAGACCCCCCCTCCCACCCCCCCGACCCTAGGCTAACATTGCTATTGTCGGACTTGATTCCCCACCATCAGCCGCCATTTGGAGGACTCAGACATTTCCCTTGCACTTGTCACTATAGCATCGGCAAAGAACATTCAGTCAGAATAAAACAAGAACAATTTTCACAAATTATCGAACGACACAACAGATGAACTTACTTTCCTCTTCTCCAACAGGCTTGACCACCACCAAATTCCGAGTACACAATGTTGGGTTGATTCAGCTGCACCAAAATGAATTCAGCTGCATCCTCAACTTGTGATACTCGCAAGTGCACGAGCCGTTCGGTAGTATAGCATATGTAAGTGCGAGGTCGATTCCACAGGGATTGGTGATTGAATAATCCAATTCGGTTTTCGTACACAAAACAGAAAAACAAGAAAGAATATAAATAAAACAAGAAAGAAAGAAAAGAAAATAACTCAAGCAGATAAGTTACCAAGTTCAATTAGATTAACAGATTGATTCTAGCTAAAGTATGATTAAGCCATGGTGTATGGTCCTAACCTTGTATTCCTAATTCCCTAATTTGATCATCTGTTGTCTAACCTAAACTAAGCATTAGGAATCCATTAAGCATAGAAGAACATTTTAAACAACCAAGTATGTATCTAATCCCTGTTGTCGAATGTCCATACATACTCTTCCTATTCATAGTTCAATTCGAATTAAAGCATGGTGTCTACTCTTAATTCAAACTAAGATAACTAACATGCAAGCCTAAATGGTGATCAATCATTCAAACTAGCATATTAACTTATAAGCATAATGAATAAGAACAAAAACCATAATTGAAACTTGGAACTAATCAAACTTGAAACTAAAGAAAAGAATTTACATAACAATGAAAAGTAAAGTGGAAAACTTAAGGAGAATTTCAGCACAAAGATTTCATTACAACAATTCAAAACTAGAAAGAGAAACTAAGAAAATTTGAGGGAGAGAAGGGAGGGGAGCTCTAGAGAAGTGTTTGAGAGCTCCCCCCCTTGGGGGTGTTTTTTGAAGCTTGAAGACTTCTCTATTTATAGGGCTAAGAGGGAGGAACATCATGATGAATTCCAACACCATCATTCCTCTTTTAATACAATCCATAACTCTCACTTCATCTTGTCTATGTTAGTGTGGTTGGAATCAATTACATCCCATACTTCTTTTGCTGTATCTCAAGCTTTCTTCACATGGGTTTTCAAAGGTGTTCAATTGCGGCTGCCTTTTGCTGCCAACCCATGTGGGTTTTCTTTTGGTTGCTGGAAAAAACGATTCTTCTGAACCAAGCTTCGTGTAGGAAGGCCTGAGGTTTCAATATGTATCCAATGGGGCTCAAATTTGGATATGTCATAATAGACACCCATTGGAACAACTTTTATGAAGAATGTATTCCCATCTGAGCAATACAAGTGTACGTTTTGGGCCTTGCAAGTTGACTGCTGAAAATAGACTGGAATTGACTTCATTTCTTTTCTTTCCTTTCTTTTTGCTTCACATGCATGCACATTCTTTCTCTTTAATAGCTCCAACATGTACCAACTAATCCCACTAGCAGCCAGGAAATTGCTTCTTGATTTATCCAAACACGTTTCCCTTGACAGTTCCTACACCTTACCGATGCTGGGCCCACTAACTAAGAAACGAGACTTTCTGCCGCAATTTCGGCATAGTCTCTCCTGAAAATTGGACATTCCCAAAAATTTGCAACATGTTAAATCACATTTAAACATCCCAACAGGCAGAATACACAAGATAAATTCAAGCAGTTTACATATTAGGTTTTCGGCCTTACAATCCATCCTTACATGGGCAATATTAGAGCAGTCTAAAGAATTTCAGTTTACAACCGAGCAATAAAGTTTAACGGAAATGATAACGAATAAAAAATGTCATACAGAAGCTAGGGACTCAGAAGGAAGGTCTCAACTCGGCTACTCGACTCAAATCTAGCTACCGCTTGGGAGGTGCAAAACAGAAAAGTGTGAGTGGACAAAAACAAAGTTTCCTTAATTGAAAACAACGTATAGTAACCCCCACCGATTGGAAAACGATGCAAAACACGATATGCAATCAGAACCGACATAGATATATAGATAGCCATGTCAAACCACAATGAAATCCAAATCTCATAGAGGTATCCAAATATCCATCCCACAGAAAAACCATTTCCCCAAACCACTCTCTCGAATCTCGTGCCCATTAGCAAGGCGAGCGAGGAAATATTCTCATCGATAAACAAGAAAGAATGTATAAGTATACATATACATATATAATATAATATACGTAAATATATAATTATGACCACTACCAAGTGTGTACCGGGGAAACAATCCAACCGAGGGATTGTTTGACTAGTCCACATGATAGAATCCTCAATTGACCATGTGGCTAGGGAACGAGCCATTCAACTGGGGGACTAACTCTCAGCTAGCACGTATAGTCGAATCCTCAAGACTCGTACGCCTGTGACAAGTCCTACGGCGCAGACTACCCCGCTAAGGGTTTATGAAACACCCCGTCAAAGGTGCCCGGGTTCCAACATTTTCAAGTATCACCATAAATCAAGTATCCAATTCTAATATCCAGATTCGAGGAGGTACATAGGGTAGTGCATATAGCACTCCAAACTGATATATCTAATATCTCACTTCTTTCCATAACTCACATCAACACCCACGTACCTCACACATAGCCAAACATAGATAGAAATTCTCAAGATCCATATATATAATCTCAAGATACTCAAATATGTCAAAACCCAAATATATATTGCAAATGTTTTATAAAAACATTAAGTTCAACAATTGAATATATTAAAATTCAATAAACCGTTAAAACAATATGCATAATTTTTCCATCATAAAACCATGCTTATTATTTGAAAACAAGGTCCACTCACAAGTAGTCCCACGCTGCTTGACCCTGAGTAGGTCCCGCCTACTGCGTGCGAGTAGCCGGAGTATCTATTTCAAAATACGAGGTGCTAGATTAAAATAAAGTACTTCGAACGAGAACTTTAAAATAAATTCTTAGTTTTCCCGGGATTCAAAGTGTGTGTACGACGAATGAGGAGTTCCTAGTCGAACAATATAAACACATGTTACTATAACATCCCTATATAGTAACAAAGTTTCCAGAATTTGTCCTTTAATTTTCTTTTATCAAGTTTAGTTTCAAAGCCAAGTTAAACATTCAAACTCAAATAGTCCTCTCTAGTTTTTCCAAATTGCACTTAACTTACCTTTAAACTCAAGAATCCGTTCGATTTCATGAATAAAACTTTAGAACAGATTTTTCCAACAATTGAACCAACTTAAACTTTCTCAATCCTATGAATCTTTCTGCAATGCATAAGGAAGGCCCCCAAGGAGTAAAACCACCGAACAACGCTTGATGACAAGAGAGGAGCTTGTTCAGTTATACTACGTCCAAATGGCCTAAACTTTTTGTATGGCCACCATCTTTGGATATGTTGTATAGAACAGAAAGCGGAACAACATTCAAGAAGCAACCTTGGTCATCTGAGGAAGGGACATCGACATGCAAGAGTGAATAAGTTGCTGTAGAGTTAAAATAGTAGAACAGAGGGCTTACTAACCTTGAACAAGATTTCAGATGATTAGAGAACTCCAATTGCTGTGAATTTGGGATATGTAATAGTTCTCTAATGAAGGAACAGTTCGTATGAAGAAACTGTTGTCGAATGATAAACAGAAATTGACATTCAAGAAAGAATTGGAACCTATATCAATACAGCAGACAGGAATGAGCAGGTGACACTTCAACACACTTTGAGATGACTACACTTCTTGGATTAAGCTCCAATTTTTCAGGATTATAGCCAAGACATAGATGAACAACTTTGATGACAGTAATGAAGCCATTATATCAGAGGAAGGCCACATGCAAGAGTGAATAATGGCACACTAGAGTAAAACCAGAAAACAGAACGAAAGTGAAGACTAGTCTCACCTTGAACACGATTTGAGGTAGATAGAACTCTTCGATTGCCTTGATGTTTGGATATGTTGTAGGTCTTGAACAGAGGAACAAGTTGGATGAAGACTACTTCACCAAAAGAACCGTGGAAATAGACATGCAAGGACAAATCCGAGCTTACGCAGAAAATCAGGCTATGACGAACAGCTTGTACTCAAATTGCGTGTTAGGTAACTAATATTCTTTGATTGGGCTCAATTGTTGATATGTTCTAGTAGACAAACAGATAAACAAGTTTAAAGAAGGAAATATTTCATTTTGAGCTGAGGAGATGTGGGTTTCGAAGCAGTCAACAAAACTAACGTGAAGGAGGAGAGCTGGAGCTCTCAGCTTTGAAGAGAATGAGATGTGAAAACTTGTGTTTGTGAGAGAATTATAAATGGTTAGATTTGGGAAGGGGAGGGAATAAGTGTGGGAGTTACAAAATGATCAGATTGGGAAACTTAAGGTCCATGCGTGGAAAATCTGACTTGGGGGTATTTTAAATTTTGACTTCTCCAAAATTACGATTGTGCCACTTCGTTTCCATAGATCACAACTTCCTCGTCAAGACTCCGATTTGAGCTCACTACGTGTCTACGGACTCCTCTCGACGCGATCTACATCATGGTTCCATTCGTTTCTCCAAAATTCTTCAAGATTAAAAAGTGACCAAAATGACCTTATCCCCAGGGGCAAAATTGTAATTTTAGAATTTAAATAAATTAAATAATTGAATGAATAATTAAATTAGAGTCGAGGTGTTACATATAACCTATCGATCGTTTGATAGGTCCATAAATCCGCCAGTTTACCAAATCCGGTATTCGGTGTTTGGCACAGTATTCCATCAACTCTTTTTCTGTAACCTTATTCGGATCCAAATAATCAACTCCAAACAACGGCCTCTTCGACTGCCCCATTCATATCCTCGGATTCCTTGTACACACCACTTCGGCAGCCGGTACCGGCCTAGAAGAAGATTCGGCAACCGCTTCCACACAGCAAGATGTGGAAGTCTCCGAATGGTAACTCACATGCAGATCAGGCATTGGTGTATCCCTCATCAGACATTCACAATGTTGGCTAGTGCTGGCACACTCAACACTACATGGAACAGTAGCCAACGACAGTGCACCTATTGTCGTCTTCAAATTTTCTTGGTCGATTGAAGGCACTAGTAGATCCCTATCCTCCACATTTTCAAGTTCATGCCCTTCATCATCGACACCCTCACTTACAACACTATCAATTTCAAGTACTTCATTATCGATACCTCGCTCATCGTTCGATGATTCTCCATCGAACGCTGCAAGTTCACTCTCATATTCTGACTCGCTCTTTGGAATCTACAAACAGAAATGAAAAGGAAACTAAATGTCATGCAAGATCAAACTAAGGTTTCCTACGGCCATCGCCACCTATGAATATGTCCTACCGAATGTTCTTCATGTTCATCCATGATTCTTCGTTCATTTCAAGCCAAAAAAACACGTTTGATTGACAAAGATTAAAGAAAAAAAGGGCTTTTTGCTTTCACGAAGGAGGAAATTGCTTCGCCGTATGCTCAGCCACCAGAAATCGCCTTTCCTTCGGCTAACTAGTCATCGAAAATTGCCTATCTTGCAGCTCAAAAATCTCTCTCAAATGCCAAGTGATTTTTCAAACACAAGCCACCTCCTTTTATACCGAAGATCCAAAGGGCTCACCTCGGTTACACCAACTGACGCTATCATTACTACACCTGCAACACGGGGCTCTAGATACGTGGCCCATTGGGATTCGGGATAACTAGCACACTAGACATAGAATACTAAGTGTCATGTTATGCCCCCATAGGCACACAATGTGCGGCCAACATCTAGCATCATTTGACGATCACATCACCATATCGTTTGATAAAATGCCTCTATTTCCCCAGGCCAAGCCCAGTTACACGATGCCGTTTGGCCTGTCACTTTTACCGTTAGGCACTATTGCCCTAAGCCCTTTCCTTTGCAAGGCCTCCTTTAGAGACTTGGGGGACTAGGATAGAGCCATTAGCAGCAAGATGAGTCTGTCTCATCATCCTCGTGGCAAATATCAATCGGTCAGAATGTCGAAGACAAGAACAAGTCCCCAACCAAGAAGTCCTTAATCGAAAACTTTGGGGACTCCTATTTATACCGTATCTGATAAGCCAATAAGAGAAAAACAAGTAGAACAATGGACCCACAAGGAGAGCCCACTAAGCTTGACAATCTATTACGTCCCACAAAGTACAGTCGGCAGGTCCAGAGCCTTCGACACCTTGGCCTGCCGATCATGGCTAAAGACCACGCTTCACTAAATGGTTTCTCAGGCAATACCTACAGTCTCACATCGAAATCTTGCTCAAGATGCACGCCTCCCAAAATCTATAAATAAGGGCATAAACCCCTAAAAATAAGGTAACTGTTACATTCGGCTACTTAGCCAATACTATGTCCAGATCACTGTTCACGCCGTACTTAATATTAACTTGAGCATCGAAGAGCCTTCGGCAGGTACCACACAGGTTCCCAAGGTCTCATTGCTCGTTCTTTGTTTCGCAGTTCGCTTCGCTTGCCGAAGAACTCACAGTGCCAAAGATGACATCATCACTAAGTTGTACCCAAAAGTGTCCGATTATTTTTGTGCATCAACATGAAGTTTGGCAAGATGGCAGCTAAAATTAGCTAAAAGTCCCAACAAGGCAAGCGAGGCCCAAACCCAACAAAGAAAACAGGCCCAACACAAGAAAGACAAAGTCTTGGTTCGTGGAGTCATTCTATAGTGAGTGCCTTATCTATGACCTTTAGGTGAAGTTCTATCTCTTAACTGTTGGAGCATACTAACCAATTTGTGATTTAGAAAATAGTTGAGAACACGAAAGCCCGTTTTACTTCTTTATGAGGGAAACTCATATTATAGATTTTGGGTGTGCCAATGATATGTTTTGCACACCCAAACCTACAATACTTGAGGTTCCGACATCACCGAGTCTATGTCAAGGATTGTGGTGGTGGAGGTGCTGGGTGTTGTTTTGGTTTTGAGGGAGGAGAGAAGGAGATGTAAGCAAAGAGGGTGGTGATCGCGGTAGGTGTTGTTGAGAAAGAGATAGAACTCCGAAGAAAAGATGAGGTAATCGTTTACGAATTATCCATTATTTTATGGACATTATCAATTATGACTCAAACAAACAACTTTCCACCTGCTGACCTTAATCATGTTTAAGTTTTATTGGTCAGGTTAATCACAGTTTTAACTAGTTTCTAGTTCCTCTATTAAAAACAAAGAAGAAAAAAAAAAGAATTTTTCTATTTAAACCCCACACTTTTCTTTGTTCACCCCAATACTTAAATTATTAAGCTCTTAAATTTTATTATTGTGTAAAAAGAAAAAAAAAGGTCTTCCAACTTAATACTTAACCCTAGTACATCTATACACACACCTCACCACTCTTCATATTAAGTTTTAGAAAAACACAAACTCCTCTACACCCTACTGCCATATTACTCTTATCTTTCAATCCAAGAAACCTACTACACTCTCATCTTCTCTTCACAAAAACATTTGACAACAGTGTTTTTATCTCTTTAAGTAATGTGAGGTTGAAATGAACTTAGAGTGGTGAGGGGCAAAATAGCGGGGCGTCAAGTGTGGGGTGTAGGGTGTGAGGTTGATGAGTTTTTTATTTTTATTTATTTTTTCTAATGGGTGTATATTTAGGGGTAGTTCGGGAAGATAGTGGGATTTTCTTAGAAATTGTGTAAATTTGAATTAGAAGTTGGGGTGAACTTAGAATATAAGATAAATAAAGAGAAGTGCAGGGTTAAATAAAAAACTAAAAAAAACTAGTTTGTAACGGGCATGTTCCGCTATGAATCGGTCAAAAATATGAAATTATTATATTAACAGAATAAATTGATGGGGGTCTCAAGTCAAGTTAGGAGACTTTGAATTTTGCAACGATGGGAGAGATACAACTTACAAGTAAAAGTGAGTGGGCTCAGAATGTGCCAGTAGTGACAGATTCAATTCAACCTTTCTCCGTCTGTTTTCTTTTGATCATTATCTTGGCTTCTTCTTCTAATGAACATTGTTTCTTTCTTGACTAAATGCTTTTGACCTTCAGCAGCCCACAATTTAAGCTTGCTCACTCATGACTAATATTGATAGTAACTCTCATGGTATGAGGTCACCATTTATGACTTTTCAATTTTATTTTTTTAATGGGAGATTGCCCAAATATTCCACCACCAAAATTATTATTATTTTTTTTTATAAAAAAAAAAGGTGGCTGGTGAAAATGTGGGCATAAATATTATATATAATATTATAATATTTATTTATATAGTAATATTATATATTTATAATTATTTTATTATTTTATGGAAGATCATACAAAATACATGTGGGAAAGGAAGACAAACTAAGTCATTTTTTAAACTGGCCTGATATTTTGGACTTGATAGTGATCCAATTGGGGGCTATTCACGCAATATAGGACTGAACATGCAAAATAATAATGCCAAAAAATATTCTATATATTGTAGCCTACATTGTTGAAGAAAACATTTAAGTGTGGCCTACACTTGTCTACTTCTACATTCAAATAACATTCATGTTCCACTTGACTGAATGAGAAGATATAAAAAATAATATTTTCTCGGTCTTCTTCGGCTGCTCCTCTCCTTATTTCTTTTAGTCAAGCTTTGCTTTATTTTCAATTTTTTGTATATTTTTTAAGAGAAAATTCGCACAAGCATTTACTATATAAACCGAAGAGAGCTACGGGACATCCAAGCTAGAATTGCCTCTTGGGTTTTGGCTCATCGCATTTACCCGAAAGAAGAAGAAAGAAAGAAAGAAAGAAGCTAGAAAAATGAGTTGGTTCGGAATCGGAATAACGCCAGTAATCACTGTTTCATGCATGCTGCTTGTGTTCCTTATAGCTCTCATCAGGCTATTTTACAAACAATGGTGGACCCCAAACTGCTTCCAGAAATTCATGTATCTCCAGGGAGTCAAAGGCCCTTCTTACACATTTGTCCATGGAAACACCAAAGAAATCATGAGCATGAAGAAGGAAGCTATGAGCAGGCCCAGAAGCTTATCACATGACATATTCTCTGCCGTTCAACCTCATACTCACAAATGGTCCAAGATATTTGGTACGTCTTTACAAACTCTTCATTAATATTCTTATGATTTTACATCGTTGCCACTAGACTTCATATTTTATTTATAAAATTTCAAGTATTTCATTAACTGCCATAATTTTAATTAATACTCCCTATTAATAGCATATCAATCACCCCATTTCTTTTGGTTGTCATTCCCTCTAACTTATCGGCCCTAAAATTGCAAACCAAAAAACAAAACAAAAAATCTGCAAATTACGTATCCAATAATGTACCTATGAAAAATATAAATATAAATATATACCTATAAAAATATAGGTATATTATTTAAATAAAATATAGGTACATTTTTCGGCCAACACATTGTTGACCATGTTGCAGACAAAATTTTTAGAGGGAACACCACAATAATTGGGGACCAAAAATTAAAACAGCACCCCATAGTCATGGGTTTTTACTTATAAAAATTGTGTATTATTTATAGGAGCAAAATTGAAGGGTTGTAGGTAAGGTAAGGTAAGTTGAATTTGAAGGGTGTAAGCCAAATTTACTATATTTTATATAATCTTATATCAGTTCAAAGATAATTAAATTCCCTAATTTTGTTGCAACAGGGAGGAATTTTCTTCAGTGGTATGGCATTCAACCTCAGTTGGTCGTTGCAGAACCTGAGTTGTCGAAAGAGGTAATGAACAACAAAGATAGAATCTTCCGAAAACAAAAGTCCCAAGGCTATACGAAGAAGATATTAGGGGAGAGCATTTCCATGTCAGAAGGTGAAAAATGGGTCAAGTTAAGAAGGCTCGCCAACCATGCCTTCCATGGAGAGAGCTTAAAAGTAAGTTCTTCTTTACAGTTGTTTATAGACTTATTTATTATAGTGCTCTATGGTCAAATTTCATTTTATTCTTGAAAGTTAAATTAGGTCTCACTTTACCGCATGTCGTTAAGTCCATCAAAAAATTTGTTAAAAATACTGATATGACACAAGTGGAACCAACTCTTTTATTGAAATGGATACACGTAAGTGACATGTGTGAAAAAAAATCAATCAATATTTTGTTTATAAAAGAAATTTACTTCTCTCCTCCACCAAGTGGGACTCCCTTGGGGCCCAGTGCCGAAACGAGACGATGAGGAAGAAGAGGGCGGCAGGAATTGGCTCCATTTCAGACCCTCGTCGTCGTAAAGGTCATAGATCTGGAGCTTGGCGTGGTCGCTGAGGACGTCGTAGGCCTCGGAGATTTGCTTGAACTTGGTGGGGTAGGGATCGTCGTGTACAGAGAAAGAAAGAGGGAGAGGAGAGAAGCAATTTTTTTTATTTTTATTTTTTGGTGAAAAGGAGAGAAGCAATTTCTTTCCTTTTTTCCTATTTGTTAATTTTTTATATTTATAAATAAAGTATTTTATTGATTTTTTGCAGAGCACTTATGTGTCATCCATTTTTATCAAAGAATGGGTCCACTTGTGCCATGTCATCATTTTTAACAAATTTTTTAACGGACTTGACGACATGGATAAAGTGAGACGTTGGTTAAACTATGTTTATATATATACCAGTAGTTATGTCATTTGTTAATGAGACATATATATATATATATATTCCCATTATTATATTGAATGTAAATTTGCTAATTGACTGCATGATGATCTTGTGTTACCAGAGTATGATTCCAGAAATGATAACTAGCTCTGAGACAATGCTAGAAAGGTGGGTAAACCATGAAGGCAAGGAGTTGGAGGTGTATGAAGAATTTAGGTTGTTCACCTCAGAAGTTATTTCCAGGACAGCATTTGGCACCAGCTACTTAGACGGGAAGAACATTTTTGAAATGTTGGGGAAGTTGACCTTCCTTATATTCAAAAATAATTTCAGACTCAGACTTCCTATCATCAGGTAGCTTCTTTTAACTAAATGATCCTAAAGAATCAACGATGGTTGTTTTAGCTGTGGAATATTTTCTCTTCACAACAATAGTGTTGGAGTTGTCACTCATGTTTAGTCTTTTGTTCAAAATTTGCAGTCGGTTTTACAAACCCCGTGATGAGATCGAGATGGAGAAGCTTGAGAAAGGAGTACGCGACACCATAGCAGGGATTGTTAGGAAAAGAGAAAGCAAAGCAATGACTGGAGAAGCTGACGGGTTTGGGCGTGATTTTCTTGGAGTACTTTTGAAGGCTCATCATGATACCGATGAAAACCAGAGGATTTCCATAGATGAAATCGTTGATGAATGCAAAACGTTTTACTTTGCTGGACAAGAAACCACTAATTCTTTGCTTGCTTGGACCATCTTTCTTCTTGCACTCAATACGGATTGGCAAGAGGAAGCAAGAAAGGAGGTCCTGCAATTATTTGGAAAAGAAAATCCAAACCCTGATGGCCTTAACAAACTAAAAACGGTAAGAAACTCAATCAGTTAATTGCTAACTTACATATCTAATCAGTGGTTAAGTTTTGAAATCCTCATTTAATTTATTGTCATCTAATTTTTCATTTGGATGCATGCATATGCAGATGAGTATGATCTTCAATGAATCTCTAAGGCTATATCCTCCAGTCGTTTCACTTATTAGGGAAACAGAAAAGGAAGTAAGGCTGGGAAAGATGGTTGTTCCGGCTAATGTTGAAGTGCACGTCCCAAATCTGTCACTTCATCACGATCCCAAATATTGGGGAGAAGATGTGAACGTTTTCAAACCAGAGAGATTCTCAGAAGGGGTTGCTAAAGCTACTAACAACAACATAGTCGCATTCATGCCCTTTGGATTGGGACCTCGAACTTGTGTGGGCATGAACTTCGCGATTGTCGAATCAAAGATTGCTCTGGCAATGATTCTACAGCGCTACAGCTTCACCCTTTCCCCTGGTTATGTCCACTCGCCGATTCAGTTTATGACAGTTCGCCCACAGCATGGAATTCCTGTCATACTACACTCACTGTGAACCGTCAAGTTTTTTTTTTGTCAAAATAATACTGTTGACTAAATGAGCATCTTCTAAATGATGTTCTCTAAAAACTTCAATGCTTTAAAGCCCATCAGGGAAATAAGGTTCAATTAGAAACATAATTTTTTTATTAAAAAAAAAAAAAAAACATCGGTACCCAGTTCAGTACGTTATTGTAAAGCATGTTCTGCATTAGTTTGTGGCTTGCTGTAGATAATTCTCCAAACTTCAATTGCTTTTGTTTCACCGCCTTAGAACATCACCACATCAAGCGACAAGTCTTGTTCTAGATTATTCTTCATTCTTCACTTTCATTTGACGACATATAGTCCAATGTTTCCAGCAACTATCTTTTGTAGATTACTCTTTGTAATCTTCATTCATTTGTGTGGCTATTGTTTAGCATGTTATAAAAAGAGTGCTGCTATTTCCACCTCCTTGTCTTATTTTTCCACCCACTTTATCTTCAAAATTTTAAAGACAAATTTATCCTTTTATAAAATCACTTCTAAGGATTTAGGAAAAAAAATATATTTAATATTTAATATGAAGTTAAAAATAATGAACTTAAATGTAAAATTTAAATATTTCAAAAAAAAACTTTAACAAAGGGAAAAGCTTTAAAATTAAAAATTCATCTCCAGCTTTTCATAAAAATAAAAAATCATCCCCAGACCTCACCTTCTTCCCTAATCCGTCTCTTTTCTCTCTCTTCGAATAAACCCACTTATCCCTAACATCCCTCTCCAAACCCTAGCACCCCACCATCTCCTCACAGCCACCCACCCCCACCCTACCCCCTAGTGTCACCGCCACTGGCGGACCCAGGAATTTTTTAGAGGAGGTGCAATGTTTTGACCAGTGTATATAATCATGTTTTAAAAAGTATAGTTCACTCAAATAAAGCTACACAAGATTTTCCTTCTTCATGAGTCATGACTCATAATGAATATTCTTCTTCATTCAAAATTAATATTCAATTATATATGTACTGGAAAAATTAATATTCAATTTCCCATGACAATTCTCCATGGGGTCCAAATTCTGCATAATCTTCTTGAGTTCATACGGATGCACTCCACCACTCCAAACATCTCTCTCGGTTGGGTAATGCTAGGCTTACCACATTTTTCATACCACATTCATACCACCTCTCTAATAGAGGTGGAGCCCACCAATACAATGGGGCCCACCTCTATTAGAGAGGTGGTATGAATGTGGTATGAAAAATGTGGTAAGCCTAGCATTTTCCCTCTCGGTTAATTCAGATGGGAGCCAATTGAAATTTTAAATTTCAAGTTATTAACAAATATAGATGGATAGAGAGAGGGAACAAATTAATGAATTGTGGTTTGTGGGGACAGCTGATGGCATATGGTGGCAGAGTGACATTGAATTGACCAGGTTGACGAACTACACAGGCCCAGTGGGCCACAGGGAAAACATGCCTACCCACGGCTCCACAGAAAACCACAGCCCTTGTTCTTCTTCTTCATCTTTTTTTCTCCCTATCCCAAAACGACCACGTTTTGGCCAAGATTTTGAATAAATAAATAAAACAGATGCGCGCTGCACTCAGCAGTGCAGCAAAGAACAGAAAAGAACAGGTTGCTCAGTCATTTAATCAAACACTTGGTGGGCAACGTCAAGACAGACCAAATGGGCAACTTCCGGCGACTCCAAAGCTTTTTCCGGCGAGGGGAGGTGCAGCTGCACCTCCTTGCGCCTCTGTAGGTCCGCCACTGGTCACCGCCACCCACCCCCCACCCCAACCCTCTCCTTACTAACCCGACCTCAGCCTCTCTCTCTCTGTGCAAGTTCTTGTTACCCGCTGTTGGATTTTTTGTTTTGATCAAAGTGGGCTTTCATTAACGAAGAGGACAAACAAATCGTACAATGCTAAACTTCTAGAAAGGAAAACCATGCGAGCACTAACACCAACAAAAAACAAGTAAAACTAAAGTACAAAGAAACTAAAATGCAATGAAACAAATTTGTTACCCGCCATTGGATTTGTGATGCAATGTTTATGGTTTTCAACTCTTCCCAAATTTGAAGTTAGTTTCAATTCCTCAGTTTTTATCTACACAGACAACTCCCAAACTCGTGTTATGTATTTAAATTCATACATTGATTATGGATGATTTACAAAAACGATGGTGGTATGCACCATAAAGGGTATTTTAGGAATAATGGTGGGTGGAAAAATAGGATTATGTTTTTTCAAATTTATATGGTGGGTAGGAAAATAAAACAGGTGGGTGGAAATAGCAGCACTTTATAAAAATTGTAGTTCTTGTCTTTCCGTAAAAGTCAAAATCAAAACCAAGAAAGGCATGACAGTCTTTGGGTGTATTTCATACACAATTTAATATATATATATATAATAAATTGAAAACTCTTTTAAGGTAAAGTAAAATTAAATAAACAAATAATAGGTAAATAAAAGTAAAATAATTTAGATTATGAAAGCAAGCCTAGCATAGTGAAGCACGTCAAAGATGTTGTCATAAAGCCTTTGTAGCCTCCATATGTGCATGTATTGATGGTCTACAAGACTCTAAAATACGACCCCCATCTGGAGCACCATCAAACGAACTGGCCACCTTTTGACTGTGAACTGACCCTTTTGATCATAGATTCATAGTGACAGCACTTTGTAGTTTGTTATGAAATATGTAATATGTAATTTTTTTAGTGGGTTATTTACTCAAATGATCCTCAAATCAAGTTGTACATTTACCTGCTGCTATCTGTTTCAACATTGAGTTTTCTTAATCCAAATTATAATAATAGTTAATTTCCATGAGGTAATCATTTATGAATAATTATCTTTCAATTATGACACAAACAATGCACCTGTTGATCTCATGTTTAATTTTTTTGGGTCAGATTAATCATATTAAATTAGTTTCTAGTTGTAACGCGCGCATATTATTGGTCAACAATTATAAAATTTGTTAACTAAATAAATTGATGGGTCTACCGTCTACGACCGCCAAGTAAATTGATGGGTCTGCCGTGTACGTACGACCGCCAAGTAAATTTGATGGGTCTACCGTCTACACCGCACAATTGCCGGGTCTAAATGGAAGTACATATACAGCCAATTAAACATGAATTGACTCCGGAATCGCAAAAAAAACCAAAAACCAAAAACCAAACATGAATTGACTCGGAATGCCAGCAGTGACTGATTCAACCTTTCTGTGTCTGTTTCTCCCTTCAGCACTCCACAATTTAAATATGCTCACTCCTGATTATTGATAATAATATATTTCCCACGTCAATGGTATGAGTTAGTGATGTATGAATTTTTAATTGTTTTTATGCTATTATCAATCAGGGCACAACTAATCCGCCGGCAATTTATACCTTAATCAGTTTGGAAAAAAAAAAGTGAAAAAAAAAGACGTCATTAGTTCATAATTTAATAATACTAAAGAGGTCAACTGCGCTGCTTGAATTAAGGTTTAAAATATTGATAATATTGACAAAATATCGATGATATTATTGTTTTTTCGGATCTAGGATATTTTGGAACATATTCATACACGTATCATATAATTGTTGATAATATCGGAAAGGCTTATTATCACAAAAGGTCCCTAAGGTTTACGAAACTATCAGATTGCATCCTTAATGTTTTTTTGTGTCACTTATGGCCCTCAAGGTTAGTATGTGTGATCACAAATGGTCATTGCCGTTAGGTTCCGTCAAAAACTCCGTTAGTTTGCTGACGTGGCATATATACATATCACAAAACATCCCTGAGGTTAACACATCTATCACAAATGGTCCCTGCAAATTTTTTTAATTTTTTAATTTAAAATTCATAAAATTTTGTTTTTGTTTTTTATAATATTTAAAAATATATATTGTATTTTAAATACATATGATACTATATTTTTGAAGATGAGGGCTCCACATATATGCCACACCAACAAACTAATGAAGTTTTTTAAAAAAAATAATCTAAAATTCAAAAAATTTAAAAATGAAAAAACCATTTATATAAGGATTTTAACCTTGAGGACCATTTATAAACCCTAAACCCTTGATTTTTTTCATTTTTAAATTTTATGAATTTTAAATTAATTTTTAAAAACCCATTCATGTGTATTTAAAATACAATGTATATCTTAAAATAATGTAAAATTCATAAGATTTAAAAAAGAAAACCAAAATTTTATGAATTTTAAATGAAAAAAATTTGCAAGGACCATTTGTGATAGATGTGTAAACCTCAGGGATGTTTTGTGATATATATATATATATGCCACATCAGCAAACTAACGGAGTTTTTGACGGAACCTAACGGCAGGGACCATTTGTGATTACACATACTAACCTTGAGGACCACCAATGACACAAAAAAACATTAAGGATGCAATCTGATAGTTTCCTAAACCTTAGGGACCTTTTGTGATAATAAGCCTATCGGAAAATATCGATGTCAATAATTTCTCACACGCTTCAATAATATTTGGGCAAAATATTACGATAATATCGAAAATATCGCTATATTGACAACGTCAACCAATCTCGGATCCATATGGGTGTCATGTTAACAACTACATGAAAAACTATTTTGGGGATTTATGATTTGATGACTACTCTTCACAATACACTTATTCTACACATAGAGATGATGAAGACAGTAAAAAATTTGAACCTCATAAGAACTCTATGTGATACTAAGTCACTCATGTCATGTGTCTTACCATACAATGTATAAAGTGTAAAATATTATAGTAAATCATTATAAATAAATGATTATGGCGTGTTTAATCTTTTTTAATTAATTACTACATATTTTGTACACTCGCAGTGTTTGTCAGCCCGCTATATAATCAACTTAAATCAATTAAACTCATCATGCAAAGCATTTCCTTTCAATTTTTTGTGATGAATTAATAGATAATTGACTAAATAAACATCCTCCAAAGTTTCAATAAAAATTTTCAAGTTTTTCTTATAATTTTCGTGGTTTTTATTCAATTTTTACCGATATCGATAGTTTCCTGATATTTTCATAGAAATTTTAGTATTTTTGGACTATCGATGTTTTCGAAACTATCGATATTTTAGACCTTGCTCATGATAAATATTTTATATACCAACTGACGTGACAAATATTTTATGTGAATAATTCAGTTATAGAGTAGACTATTGGGCCCTATCAGAGGCAGCGTTGTGTAAGAGTAAACACGGATGAATCCATGAATTTTTCAACAATACAATGTTTAGGCCAATGTATATAGTCATGTTTAAAAAAGTATAGTTCACTCAAATGAAGCTAAACAAGATTTTACTTGATTGTCATGACTCATAATGAATATTCTTCTTCATTCAAAATTAATATTCAATTATATATATATTAGAAAAATTAATACTCAATTTCCCATGTCAATTCTCCATGGGTCCAAATTCTGCAAATCTTCTTGCGTTCATGTGGATGCACTCCACCACTTCCAAACCGATAAATTCATAAGGCGAGCGACAGATCAGGGCCCCACTTTGATGGGGCCTCACAATTAATATTAATTTACATTCGTATAGCTTGTAGCCTATTAATAATATTGGTTTAATAAAATTAATATTGAGTTTTATTTATGAGACATACTTACAAATGAAAAAGTGGGCCCCATATTTTATTGATGTGAGATGTATTCGATTTATTTAGCTTTTCATATATTAATAGTATAATAATAATGTTAGTTTTTCTACTTCTATTTAATATTTATTTTAATATTACATTTTTTTTTTCTTACTTAATGATCACAAGATTTTGATTATATAATTTGATCTTTTTAATAATTTTTTATTCAAAATTTTATTTTAAGAAGCTGTCTTGTTATTTTGGCAAATGTCAGAGCCGCCCGATGGGCCTATAAAACTTTCTCGGTTTCATGGTCATGTTTGGCTGCCCTTGTACTTATTTGTTTTAGTTAAAACAAACACCTTAAAGTCAAGCTTGCTTCATTTTCAAGTTCAAGAGAGCCGTCCGATTACTGTTTCTGACCACAAAAAAAAAAAAAGAGAGAGCCGTCCGATTTTATTTATTTATTTATTCAACGAGATACGTACGCCCAAGCTTTTACTATATAAACTGAAGAGAGCCACATACAGTACACAGCAAACTGACATACAAGCTAGAATTGTCTCTTGGGTTTTGGCCAAAAGAAGAAGAAGAAAGAAAGAAGCTAGAACAATGAGTTGGTCCGGAATCGGAATGCCAGTAATCACTGTTTCAAGCATGCTACTTGTGCTCCTTGTAGCTCTTATCCGGCTCTTTTACAAGCAATGGTGGACCCCAAATCGCTTCCAGAAATTCATGGATCTCCAGGGAGTCAAAGGCCCTTCTTACAGACTCATCCATGGAAACACCAAAGAAATCATGAGCATGAAGAAGGAAGCTATGAGCAGGCCCAGAAGCTTATCACATGACATATTCTCTGCAGTTCAGCCTCATACTCACAAATGGTCCAAGATATTTGGTACGTCTTACAAACTCTTCATTAACTATGGTTCTTTTATTTTTATTTTTTATAATCTCAATTTGTTCAAAGATAAAAAATTTAGTGATTTTGTTGCAACAGGGAGGAATTTTCTTCAATGGCATGGTACTCAACCTCAGTTGGTGGTTGCGGAACCTGAGTTTTCCAAAGAGGTCATGAACAACAAAGATAAACTCTTCCGAAAACAGAAGTCCCAAGGCTATGTGAAGAAGCTATTAGGAGACAGCATTTCCATGGCAGAAGGTGAAAAATGGGTCAAGTTAAGAAAGCTGGCCAACCATGCCTTCCATGGAGAGAGCTTAAAAGTAAGTTCTTCTTTGCAGACGTTTATATTAACGTACCAGTACTTCTGTCAATTGTTTATATTGATTGTAAACTTGGAAACTGACTGTATGATGGTGTTCTGTTCCAGAGTATGATTCCTGAAATGATAACTAGCTCCGAGACAATGCTAGAAAGGTGGGTAAATCATGAAGGCAAGGAGATCGAGGTGTATGAAGAATTTAGGTTGTTCACCTCAGAAGTAATTTCCAGGACTGCATTTGGCACCAGCTACTTAGATGGGAAGAACATTTTTGAAATGCTGGGGCAGTTGACCTTCCTTATATTCAAAAATAATTTCAGTCTCAGACTTCCTATCATCAGGTAGCTTCTTTAACTAATAGCATCTGCAATAGTTAAGATCAATGCAATTTTATTGCATGAAATTGAAATAAAACACTAAAGTTTCACTTGCGATAGAGGGTGCTATGTGATGAACCCTCTATTGAATTGATAGTCTAACTATAGGACCCACATGCCAGTAAACTGAAGTTATTGAACTGTACCATTACAAGTAAAACTGCAGTTCAATTCAATAGATGTCAACATAGTTCAATAAATTGAACAATTGAACAACCATTGCGGAAGCTCTAAATGATCATAAAGAATCAATGAGGTTATGTTAGCTGTGGAATATTTTCTGTTCACAACAATAGTGTTGGAGTTGTCACTTCTCATGTTTAGTCTATTGTTCAAATTTGCAGTCGGTTTTACAAAACCAGTGATGAGATCAAGTCAGAGAAGCTTGAGAAAGGAATACGTGACACCATAGCAGGGATTGTTAGGAAAAGAGAAAGTATGGCAATGACTGGAGAAGCAGACGGGTTTGGGCGTGATTTTCTTGGAGTACTTTTGAAGGCTCATCATGATACCAATGAAAACCAGAGGATTTCGGTGGATGACATCGTTGATGAATGCAAAACGTTTTACTTTGCTGGACAAGAAACCACTAATTCTTTGCTTGTTTGGACCATCTTTCTTCTTGCACTCAATACGGATTGGCAAGAGGAAGCAAGAAAGGAGGTCCTACAATTATTTGGAAAAGAACATCCAAACCCTGATGGCCTTAACAAACTAAAAACGGTAAGAAACTGAATCAATTAATTCCTAGCTTATATATCTAATGAGTGGTTCAGTTTGGAAATCCTCATTTAATTTATTGTCATCTAATTTTTCATTTGGATGCATGTGCAGATGAGTATGATCCTGAATGAATCTCTAAGGCTATATCCTCCAGTTGTTTCCCTTGTTAGGGAAACAGACAAGGAAGTAAGGCTGGGAAAGATGGTTGTTCCGGCTAATGTTGAAGTGCTCGTCCCAAATCTATCACTTCATCATGATCCCAAATACTGGGGAGAAGACGTGAACGTTTTCAAACCAGAGAGATTCTCAGAAGGGGTTGCTAAAGCTACTAACAACAACATAGTGGCATTCATACCCTTTGGATTGGGACCTCGAACTTGTGTGGGCATGAACTTCGCAATCGTCGAATCCAAGATTGCTCTGGCAATGATTCTACAGCGCTACAGCTTCACTCTTTCCCCTGGTTATGTCCACTCACCCATTCAGTATATGACAGTACGCCCACAGCGTGGAGTTCCAGTCATTCTACAATCACTGTGAACCATATGAAGTTTTTTGTAGATATTTCAAGATTTTTGGACCACCAATATTTCGGAAATAATGATAGCTAATAACCTTGGGTAGCTTATAAAATTGAGTGCTTAAAGAGTTGGTTCCTAAATAAACATGTAAGAGAACAAATGAGGATGCTTTGAAGCCCATGAGGGAAATAAGTGTCAAATAGAAACATAGGTTCAGTACACTATGATCAGAGAAAGTGGAGCTTTGTCCAAGTGATTCTTCATTGTAATCGTTGATTTATGTGATAAAAGGATCATAATTTTTCAATGTATAGATCAAGCTGCCTATGAACGTATCATTTATCAGATTTTCGTTACCATAAACAGGGTACGTACGTACGATAACGTCATTAATTAAGGTGTGCTTAATGCATGTGCCTTAACAATTGATTCCTCTTTTATTAGCAAGTTGATACACACAGTCGACGTTAATCACGTTGATTAGTCTCTAATTCTTACATACATGTTCAGATGTTCTTCTATAATGGAAGAGAAGATATAAAATTTCAAAGAATTAATTCTTCTCCCTCAAGTATAGTAAGTCTCAAGAGGAGTATAACTAACTCTGTTTTATATATATTTCCTTTCAAATTGCTTGGGTGCGTACTAGTATCCTGTGAACGTTGCTTTACATGTTCATGTTCTGCTGAATCAAACCAAACTTCACTACTCTACGACTACACTTTATTCTGTAGTTTGTTTTGAAATATGTATTTTTTTTTTACTTATTTACATTAATACCCCTTGAGGTTTTCAGTGTTTTCACAAAATCCCTTGAGGTTTGAAAAACAATATGAACACTCCCTGAGGTTTCAAATTATTTTCACAAAACTCCTTTTCATTGATTCTTCATCTAAAAAATGATGATTTTATAAAAGAAAACTTAAGTAAATGACAAAACTAACCTCAATGAATGTACTATAATCTCAAATGCTAACTTTGTCATTTAAAATCATCAATCTTTCGATGAAAAATAAATGGAAATGAGTTTTGTGAAAATTATTTAAAACCTCAAGGGGTGTTCGTATAATTTATGAAACCTCATGGATTTTATGAAAACATCGAAAACCTTAGGGTGTTAGTGTATGTTTGTACTGTTCACCAAACGAATAACAGATCGGAATCTTTGAATGTATATTTTAATCAAGTTGTACATTAACTGATAGATATTTAAATTTTTAATTATGCAATTTCCACGAGGTAATCATGTATGAATTATCTATCAATTATCGATAATAGTTAATTTCGACGAGGTAATCATTTAAACATATGTTTTTTTTTTAATCAGAAGAATAATCTTGTTTAATTCATTTCTAGTTGTAAGGCATATTCCGCTATATTGGTCGAAAAATTGTTAACTGAATAATAAATTGATGGGTCTAAAGTCAAAGTTAGGAGACTCTGAATTTTGTGGCGATAATGGAAACATACAAAGTGGCTATATTATTTTTAAAAAAAACTATGATCTGTAATATTTATATTAGGTTGAAACCAATTATTGTAAATAAAAAATAAAAAATTAGTTACCGAATCATTCAATTCAAAACTAAAAAAGAAAACTCAATAAAGGTCCACTCATTGTAAAAACAAAAAACTTGCCCAATTACTCAATTCAAAATTAAAAAGTGGAAACTCAATAAATACCCAATTATTTTTTGAACTTAGAACTTAAATAAATTAACCTAGTTGAATCAATTAAGAAAGGGTTAATTTCAATTTAGTAACATGACATCTTACCTTTAAGGCACGTTTGGGCATGCACTCTTAATTTTAACGATTACATACCCTAAGTTTTTCAATTTTTTGCAATCTGGTTCCAACATTAACTTTATCGTTAAAATTTCCGTTAATTCCTTGTGTGGCAAGCCTGAGTCCCACCTATTCACCTTTTTCAAAGTCACTTGGAGGGTATTTTGTTAAAAAATGGTTTGCTATTAATACGTGTAATGTGTTCTTCATGGGCAGGGAAGACACCAATTAATCGAAAATACTCTTCAACTGACATCAAAATAAGCGAATAGGTGAGACCCATGCCTGTCATAGAAGTAATTAACTAAAATTTTGATGTTGAAGTTAACTCTGGAACCATATTGCAAAAAATTGAAAAGCTTAGGATATGTAATCGGTAAAATTGAGAGTGCATGGGCAAACGTGCTGTAAGGGTAAGAGTTCAAGGTACTAAATCAAAATTAACACATTAAGAAATTGAAAAATATATGGTAGAAAAACTTGATTATGCAAAACGAGTGATATTTAAATGATGTTTTGATGCATTCTTTTAAGTTGTTGTGTAAATTACATATTGATTGTTTCTTTTATGTTACAATTGTGAATTTGAGGTCATATAATAATTTTTTTTTACTTACTAAAGAAAAAAAAATCACATAAATATACATATATAAGGCCTCATTTAGGATGTTCACTTCGGGCCTCCAAAATGTAGGATCGCCGCTAAGGGGAGACTACCTCATTCCAGGACTAGGGCATACCAAAACCTCTTTAATGACTTATGGAGGAGGTCTTAACCCCTGTTCCGCTGCACTTGAACTTATTTGTTTTAGGGTTAATTACAGTTTAGTACCCTGTGGTTACACCCTTAAGACATATTAGTCCCTATATTTTTAATTTTTACAATCACATACCCCGGTCTTCCAAATTTGTTACAATGTGGTTCCGCCGTTAGGGTTTCTGTCAAATCTCTCCATTAGTTGCCTATGTGGCATTATGACCCACGTCTTCACTTTCTTAAAATTTTAAATTGATTAAAATATTAATTTTTTAGAAAAAAAAATTTGAAGAAAAAAAGAAAAAAAATCCTTCACAATAAACACAAATCAATATTACAAATTCGTTTGATGTTCTAAAAACAAAAGGCAAGGAGCAATTTTACAAAAGCATAAAGATTGTAACGATGGATTTACATTGTTGCATCCAGTTTCAATGTGCATATTGAAGAACCTGATCCTTGCCCTATGACCACCACCCGCCAAGCCACCCTCCACCTCCAAACCCATCCCCCCTACCCTTTTTGGTTTTTCACCCATAGAGCCACCCCCAACCCCCACCCCCATCAGATTTCTTCTACCCTTGCCCCGACCCCAAACTCCAGTCCCCACCTATCAACCCTGAATCCTCCCTCTCCCGACATATTCATTTCCTCAAAGCCCAGCAAATCTATTTCCTCAACTCTCCTCGATCTCCCGCTGCCCCCATTCTCACACAAAGGAATCAAATCGAATTAGATCTATCCATCAACCTAAAAATTACTATGCATAATTAAACATATATATGTGATCAGCAAAAATGAAAAAAAAAAAAAAGAAAAAAAAGAAAAAGGAACATATCGATCTTTATTCTTTATATTTTTTTTTTCTTCGGTTAGAGCAGTTCTAACCATGAGCCTAGCCCAAGGCTAGGGGGAGAAAACCAAAAAAAGGAGTTTCCAGCGGTGAGCCCAAGCCCGGGCAAGGTGCGGGTCCCACCAACTCGGGCCGGCCCGAAGGCCATTCCAGCCTGAGGTCCAAAACGAGGGCTGCTGACGTCAGCAATAATTTTTTTAATTAAAAAAATCGAAAAAAATCGAATTTTTTTTTTTTCAGATTTAAAAAAAAAAAAAAAAAACTTAGTCATATTTTTCACTTCCCACACAAAAAATCTTATCCGAAAATATTATCCAAATTAATTATTGAGGTAAAAAAATTTGTGAAAAACACAAAAAAAATGAATAGTAATTGCCCTTAGCCATGGCAACGGGTGGAAACATAAAATATACTATTTGCAAGGGCAACCACTATTCACATGAATAGTGGCTGCCCTAGCCCCCCCCTTGCCATGGCAAGGGGCAAATGGGTGGAGTTGCTCTTACAAGGAGGGCCGAAGCCCAAGAAAGGAAACCAAAAAGAAAACTACACTGGGACAAGCCTAGCAGTGGTCATCCTAATAGAGTCATTTGCCAAGAGGCTTACAATAGAAGGAGGGGGAAGGTCAACAACATGATAACCCAAATTGGAACTTTGACCAATATTGCTGGGTTGTTTTGCAAGAGGGTTTTGTGGCTAAGGTTGGGAAGATGAGTGGGGGTGCGGCTGGAGTTGGGTTTCGTCAGAGGTGAAGGGTGAGGTGGATGGGGGTTGGGTCTGGTGGCGAGGTTGGGTCGGGGAGAGTGGTGCGGTAAAGTCGAGGAGATGGTGGTGGTATAAAGTCGGTGAGGGATGGTGGTTATTAGGGTCGAAGGTGGGGTTTGGGGAAAAAGAAAAATCAGGGGGATGGGGAGAAATCGGGAGGAAGGAGGGGGAGGGGGTCTGGGTTGCAGGCTAGGGTGAAGAAGAAATTGACGGGGGAGAGGAAAGCGTAGAGGGGAGAGAGAGGGATTTTTTTAATTTAAGTTTTTAATATTTTATTAATATTTTAATCAATTTAAATTTTAAAAAAGTGAAGATGTGGGTCTCATAATGCCACATAGGCAACTAACAGAGAGATTTGACTGAAACCCTAATGGCAGAACCACATTGTAACAACTTTGGAAGACTGGGGTATGTGATTGTAAAAATTAAAAACATAGGGACTAACATGTCTTAAAGGTGTAACCATAGGGTACTAAACTGTAATTAACCCTTTGTTTTATTGTTTTCAGGTGAAGCATTGGTTTGTTTAACAAAATATTTATTCAACGACCCTCTTAAACTTTGAGTAATTTCTTCTTCTTTTTTCTTTCTTTGTCTCTTGAGATTTCTGGAAAGTTGTTTCTTAGGAAACATTTTTTAATTTTTATAATAAACACAACACAATCAAAAACAATAAAACTAATTAACAAAGAACAATAAAACCTGAATTTTGAGCATATTTTCTTCAATTTGAAACTTCCAATTATAAAGAACAAGAATCCCAACCAAGTTTTCTGTTGAATCAAATAATAAAGAAAAAAAAGTTAATAAAGATACGTATTATAATTTACAAAATTTATACAGCTAGATTCTATATATATATAATTACCTTTAAAGAAAGACACTGGTCTAGCTTATGGATGATTTGTTTTTCAACTCTGTGTTGGAGAAGACAAGAATCACAAACAACAACAAAATTTGCTTGCGTTATGAACTTCTGAGAAGACCTCAAGTGTTACTATGTTAGCAAGGTTTTTTTTTTCTTGCGTACGTACTGTTGCTTTCAATTTGTTATGTCTAAGTATACAAGATGCTTCGTAAACATGGTTACATTTCGACACCATAACTATTCATTTTCATTGAGCAACACGTGGGCCAATTATCTATGAATCACATAGAATTCATTTTCTTGTTTTCTTAGGGGAAAAAAAATATACCCAAAGGTTTAACCTTGAATTTTAACAAACCATTCTTTTATGGAGTCTCACCAATGAGTTTGACTGAGTTTGTGTCAGATGGCATACAATTTGTAATTGATTTTTTTTTCTTTTTTATAAGTTTCCTAGGAGTATTGGGGACTAATAAAAGAGGCCCAAATATTAAGAGGAAAAATGAAAATTACTTTATTTGTATTATACACTAATGTCCATTTCAAAAATCTTTAGTAGGCGTGGGATTATTAGTTTTCAAAAAAAATTTAAAAGCCACTTTTATGAATTTGTATCTAGATCTGTGGGTAGTGACTGATTTTCTAGTAGTGGTTCATTTAGCTGAATCAAGTCAGGAGGTTCTTCAAACCAAACTTCACTCCTCTACAACTACAATTTACTCTATAGTTTATTCTTATATATATAGTTATTTACATTAACACCCCTTGACGTTTTCGATGTTTTCACAAAACTCCATGAGGTTTAAAAAATAACATGAATACCCCCAAGATTAATTATTTTCACCAAACCCTTTTTCATTGATTGTTCGTCCAAAAAATATAATTTTATAAAAGAAAATGACAAAATTAACTTGAATGAATGTATTTGCAATCTCATCTCAAAGACTAACTTTGTCATTTGGAGAATTTTTTTATATATAAAATTATCAATCTTTGAATTAAAAATCAATGGAAAGTGATTTTGTGAAAATAATTTAAAACCTCAAGGGGTGTTTGGGTAATTTTTTAAACCTCATGGATTTAATGTAAACACTAAAAACCTCAAGGAGTATTAGTGAAAATAACACCTTTTTTTTATTTTATAATTTCCTTGGCATATGCGAAGACAACTTCCTAGTATGTTATGTACTGTTCACCACACTAATCACAGATTGGAATCTTTTAATGTATATTTCAATCAAGTTGTACATTAACTAATAGAGATTTAAACGACAGTCAAACTAAGAGTTAATAGTTAATTTCCACGAGGTAATCATTTAATCATATTTAATTTTTGTTTTGTCAGAGTAATCATGTTTAATTAATTTATAGTTGTGTGTGTGAGAAGTCTCCCTCCCTGTAGTTTAGAGTATCGCTTGTACTAACGAAATTTTTTTTTTTAAAAAATCTAATTGTAACGTGCATATTCCACTATAGAGGACTATATATTGTTGGTTAACTGAATAAATTGATGGGTCTAAATAGCCAAAGTTAGGAGACTCTAGAAACACATAAACAGCCAAGTAAAAATGAGTTGGCTCAGAATGCTAGTAGTGACTTATTCAAATCTTTCTGTGTCTGTTTCTCCTTCTTTTGCTCATGATCTTAGCTTCTTCTTGTTATTGTTTTTCTCCCTCACCTAAATTCTTGTAACATTCACCAGTCCACAATTTAAATATGCTCACTTATGATTTGATAATAAAAATAATTCCCATGTTAATGGTACGTGGTAGCCATTTATGAATTTTTAATTATTTTACGGGTATTCATTATCAATTGCGGTGCGAATAATTCGCCACCAATTCGTACCTTAATCAGTTTCTTTAAAAAAAAAAAATAGACATTAGTTCCTAATTCAATAATACTAGACACGTCAACTTATTATACGCCTATCAAGTAGCGACGCTGGCCTGCTGCTCGTGATAAGCTTAGTTTTAAGCTGCTAGCTCTTTGATTTTGGTTTTTTTAGTACAAGTGATATCTAAACTACAGGAAAGGGGCACTTTGTGATTAATTTGAATTGGCCATTTGTTGCTAGTGACATTTTATACTGAATTATGAATGCAATACCAGAATTTCTAAAAAAATATATAGGTGATCAAGGGGATTTTCTCACACACTATCACAGTGCCCATGGGGTACAAACATGAAACCACCAGTCAGCCCTTCCACTGGGCTAGAGTTTGGTTATCAACTGACGTGACAAATATTTTATGTGAACAAATAACGTGTAGATCTATTAGGCAGTGCCAGTTGGTTTCTCTGCTACATGATAATTCAGCAACAACATGGTCACTCGCCATGTCAACGCCCAAGCATTCAAAGAGAGCCATCTGATTGTTTTATTTTATTTCAACGAAATACACCCAAGCATTTACTATATAAACTGAAGAGAGTCACATGCAGTACACAGCAAACTGACATATATACAAGCTAAAAAAACAAGCTAGAATTGTCTCTTGGGTTTTGGCACATCCGATTTACCCAAACGAAGAAGAAGAAAGAAAGAAAGAAGCTAGAAAAATGAGTTGGTTCGGAATCGGAATGCCAGTAATCACTGTTTCAAGCATGCTATTTGTGTTCCTTGTAGCTCTCATCAGGCTCTTTTACAAGCAATGGTGGACCCCAAATCGCTTCCAGAAATTCATGGATCTCCAGGGAGTCAAAGGCCCTTCTTACAGACTTATCCATGGAAACACCAAAGAAATCATGAGCTTGAAAAAGGAAGCCATGAGCAGGCCCAGAAGCTTATCACATGACATATTCCCTGCAGTTCAGCCTCATACTCACAAATGGTCCAAGATATTTGGTACGTCTTACAAACTCTTCATTAACTATGGTTTTTTATATTTTATAATCTCAATTTGTTCAAAGATAATTAAATTTAGTGATTTTGTTGCAACAGGGAGGAATTTTCTTCAATGGCTTGGTACTCAACCTCAGTTGGTGGTTGCGGAACCTGAGTTGTCCAAAGAGGTCATGAACAACAAAGATAAACTCTTCCGAAAACAGAAGTCCCAAGGCTATGTGAAGAAGCTATTAGGAGACAGCATTTCCATGGCAGAAGGTGAAAAATGGGTCAAGTTAAGAAAGCTGGCCACCCATGCCTTCCATGGAGAGAGCTTACGAGTAAGTTCTTCCTTACAGTTGGTTTATATATATACACATTATTATATTGAATTTAAAATTTGCTAATTGACTGCATGATGATCTTGTATTACCAGAGTATGATTCCAGAAATGATAACTAGCTCTGAGACAATGCTAGAAAGGTGGGTAAATCATGAAGGCAAGGAGATCGAGGTGTACGAAGAATTTAGGTTGTTCACCTCAGAAGTTATTTCCAGGACAGCATTTGGCACCAGCTACTTAGACGGGAAGAACATTTTTGAAATGCTGGGGCAGTTGACCTTCCTTATATTCAAAAATAATTTCAGTCTCAGACTTCCTATCATCAGGTAGCTTCTTTTAACTAAATGATCCTAAAGAATCAATGAGGTTATGTTATAGCTGTGGAATATTTTCCATTCACAACATTAGTGTTGGAGTTGTCACTTCTCATGTTTAGTCTTTTGTTCAAAATTTGCAGTCGGTTTTACAAAACCAGTGATGAGATCAAGTCAGAGAAGCTGGAGAAAGGAATACGCGACATCATAGCAGGGATTGTTAGGAAAAGAGAAAGTATGGCAAAGACTGGAGAAGCAGACGGGTTTGGGCATGATTTTCTTGGAGTACTTTTGAAGGCTCATCATGATACCAATGAAAACCAGAGGATTTCGGTGGATGACATCGTTGATGAATGCAAAACGTTTTACTTTGCTGGACAAGAAACCACTAATTCTTTGCTTGCTTGGACCATCTTTCTTCTGGCACTCGATACGGATTGGCAAGAGGAAGCAAGAAAGGAGGTCCTACAATTATTTGGAAAAGAAAATCCAAACCCTGATGGCCTCAACAAACTAAAAACGGTAAGAAACTCAATCAGTTAATTGCTAGCTTATGTATCTAATGAGTGGTTAAGTTTAAAATCCTCATTTCTTTTATAGCCATCTAATTTTTCATTTGGATGCATGCATATGCAGATGAGTATGATCCTGAATGAATCTCTAAGGCTATATCCTCCAGTTGTTTCCCTTGTTAGGGAAACAGACAAGGAAGTAAGGCTGGGAAAGATGGTTGTTCCGGCTAATGTTGAAGTGCACGTCCCAAATCTATCACTTCATCATGATCCCAAATATTGGGGAGAAGACGTGAACGTTTTCAAACCAGAGAGATTCTCAGAAGGGGTTGCTAAAGCTACTAACAACAACATAGTGGCATTCATACCCTTTGGATTGGGACCTCGAACTTGCGTGGGCATGAACTTCGCAATCGTGGAAGCAAAGATTGCTCTGGTAATGATTCTACAGCGCTACAGCTTCACCCTTTCCCCTGGTTATGTCCACTCTCCCATTCAGTTTATGACAGTTCGCCCACAGCGTGGAGTTCCAGTAATTCTACACTCACTGTGAACTGTGAAGACCAGAATATTTCATTCATTTCAATAAATGTTGTACTTTTAATTCCTCTGGATCATGTGGTAAATGTAAGAGAATGGTAAATGTCTGATGAAACATTTGAAAGAATAAATTCAAAATGCTTTAATTTCATGCCCCATCAGGGACATAATTGGTTATAGCCCATTAATTGTTTCAAAGCTCTACTTAAACTAGTTGCCCAGAAAAAATAAAAAATAAAAATCAATGCCAAAAAGCCATTGCAAGGCCAAACAATTCAAGCAAAGCATAATACTTCAATAACTGGCATTGTCAGATTCTAATCTTGATTGCATATGAATTGAGGCATTTTGCTAATCTAGTATAGTCCTCTTTAACAAGAAAAAAAAACTTTCTTGTAACGGGGATAGCAAACGAGGCCCCAAGTTCTTCACTCATTTCAACACCAAGTTGGTCTTTCAGATTCAAAATTTCTTCATCCTAAATATTTTAACACATGAGATATATCTAATTAATTGTACTTGATTTTAAAAATCATGACAGAGAGTCTTTCAACTTGCAAAGACAAATACGGAAATCTAGGCGACCCATTTGCTTGACTAAACATGCTTTGATTTTTTTTCTTTTTTTCTTTTTTGTCCATGTGAACATTCATTATTATTTTACTTATTTTTAAAACAAAGTCTATATAAGGGGGCAAAGACTTAACCTTTTTTTTTTTTTTTTTTGGTTTAATGAAATAAGGGGGCAAAGACTTTTAACCTTTTGTTATTTTATTTGGCACGTTATTATTTTTCTTGATGCTTAAGGATATTAATTCTTAATTGTTGATGATTGCTCGCCCACATTCATTATTTTTCTTGACATTGTTTTATTTGTCACGTTAGTGTTTTATATATAAGGATATTAAATCATAATTGTTGATGTCACACCAAGGCTGTACTAGTTGTTGCCTTCCTCAATAATATTTTATCACATTTTATAAATTAATAAATAAAATGGTTGAAAACGTATGCAATAATACTTGGTAGCTATTCAGTTAGCGAAGAACAACTCAAATTTGAAAGTCGTCTTCGTTGTCTACACTTTTTATCTGGTGAGTCGGTGACCGTTGGTTTATGTGTTAAAAAAAATCTAAGGGTGCGTTTGGCATCTGATTCATAATCAATTTTTCCTCAAAAAGATCGACTTTGGCTTCGTCTTTGCTCTTCCAGAATTCCTTTTCACTTTTCAATCTGATTTTGGAAGTTTTTGAAATTAGTGGATGGATTTGCTATTTTATGCAGACAACATGTTCGAGCAAATGCCTGAGAAGAAGCCTTTACTAAAATACCACATACAGGTTTCCAATTTTTAATACCAAACAAGTTTTCAAGTTTTCAAGTTTCCAAGTTTCCAATTCAATTGTTCAGATTCAATCCCAATTTTTGAACATGGGCTCCTAATTGCCAACCAAACGAGGCCTAATTTTGGAAAATGGGCCTTTTCGTGTATCAGATTTGGGCCTTCCCTAATGCATGTTTTTGGGGTACGATAAAACTTCCACAATAGTCTGCTCTGTAGTGAAAAACCATTTCCCCTGGCATGCGAAATTTCTGGCACTTTTTGCCAAAGCTGGAAGAGAAGAACTCTCTGATATATAACCACAAAGACATTAATAATGCCTTGGTAAACCAAGTGCAAAATTATACGAAATTCTATTCAGGTTTTGACCATGACACCTCCACATGGTTTACACAGCTCACAGCGGATGTAGCGTTACTCGAACACCATGTTGTGGCCTAACTGTAAGAAAATGAAACGGGGAGTGAACGTAGGCCGGGGAGAGGGTGAAGGAGTAGTGTTGTAGAATCATTGACAGAGCAATCTTTGCTTCAATGGTTGCAAAATTGAAGCCCACACAAGTTCGAGGTCCCATTCCAAAGGGCAAGAATGCGACCATGTTATCCTTGGTAGCTTTAGCAACCCCTTCTGAGAATCGCTCTGGTTTGAAAAGGTGCACGTCTTCTCCCCAAAATTTAGCATTATGATGAAATGCTAGGTTTGGGATTTGCAGTTCAACATTAGCAGGGACTATGAGATTTCCCAGTCTAACTTCCCTCGCGGCTTTCCTTTCGAAGGAAATAACAGGAGAGTATAATCTCAGAGACTCATTGATAATCATACTCATCTGCATTGCATGCATCGAAGTCAAAATTAGACAACAAATCAGCATTTCAAGCTTAAAAGCAAACAATTAATTCACTAATATATTTTCTTACTGTTTTGAGCTTGGAAATGCCCTCAGGGTGTGGAGTTTGTTTGCCAAATAGTTGCAGGACCTCCTTTCTTGCTTCCTCTTGCCAATCTCTATGGAGGGCCAGAAGAAATACAGTCCAAGCAAGCAAAGAATTAGTGGTTTCTTGTCCAGCAAAGTAAAAAGTCTTGCACTCGTCGACCAAATCGTCCACTGAAATCCTCTGCTTCTCATTGGTGTCATGGTGAGCCTTTAAAAGCAATCCAAGAAAATCACTTCCAAACCCGTCTTCCTCTCCAGCCATTGCCTTCTTTGCTCTTTTCTTAATAACCTCCATTACGCTATCGCGTATTCCTTTCTCAAGCTCCGCTGATTCGATTTCATCTCTGGTTTTAAAAATCTTACTGCAATATTGAATGAAAGAACATTGGAGTGATCAATATTCTCTGCAAGCTTAGAAGAAAACTTAGTTTTATGCATAACAAGTCTGAGTTACCTGATACCAGGAAACCTAAGTTTGAGAGCATTTTTGAATGTCAAGAAGGATAACTTCATCAACATCTCAAAGATGTTCTTCCCTTCCAAGTAGCTGCTGCCAAATGCTGTTCTGGAAATCACTTCTGAAGTGAAGAACCTGAATTCGTCATACACTTCAATCTCTTTGCCTTCATGGTTCTTCAACCTTTCAAGCATTGTCACGCCACTAGCTATCATCGCTGGAATCATACTCTGATCAACACAGTCGGAAAATTTTACTTGTAAATTTCAATCCTTCATTTATTCTGTTTCACTTTTAGAAAAATGCTGTTGGAAGAAAGAATCACCAACAATAACGTTAGGAAGTTACTTTTAAGCTCTCTCCATGGAAGGCATGGTTGGCCAGCTTTCGCAACTTGGACCATTTTTCACCTGAGGATCTCGTGAGGCCATCTCCTAATAACTTCTTCACATATCCTAGAGTCTCTGTTTTTTGAAGAGCCCCGTCTTTGTTATTCAGTATCTCTTTGCATATTTCAGGTTCCGTAATGACCAGCTGAGCTTTAGAGCCATGCCATTGAAGATAATTCTTCCCTGTTTCCAAAGATTACCAAAGTTTATTTTGAAGCTAAGTAAGATTAAAAAAGAAAACAGAAAAAATAAACCATAGGTGAAGGAAGAAGAGTTTCTTTCTTTACCATATAACTTGGTCCATAACTGAATATGAGGTTGAACTTGAGGAAAGATGTCATGTGATAAGCTCTTGGGCCAGCTCATAGCTTCCTTTTTCATGTTGGAGATTTCTTTGGTGTTTCCATGGATAAGTCTGTAAGAAGGGCCTTTGATCCCCTGCAGAGCCATCAGCTTCCGTATGCGAACCGGGTTCCACCATAGCTTTTCGAACATCTTGACGAGAGCTAGCAACAACGACAGACACAGAAAGCTTGAGAGAAGGATCACCGGCTCTCCGCACCAACTCATTTTTTCTAATTGTTCTCTCTTGATCTCCTCCTCTGTTTCTTAGTTTTCTTCTTCTTGTGTTCTTTAACAAGCTTCTTGCTCTTAACAAGTCTCTTGCTCTATTTTGATAATAAATATTACTTTGGAAAAATGTTGCCATCGTTGACCTCAAAAATGCGTCTCTTAGCTTCTAATAGACAATGAAAGGCGGGGAATATTGCATATCTGTTTATGCATATCATATGGCGTCACTGATCACGGTGACTTGTTGAAAACCTAAAGCTGGCATTGTCGGCTCATTAAAAACATGACGTATATATGTATATATATATTGGAATCTCAGCTCACGTACGAGTACGATTGTATCCATGTCTAAATATAGGAGAATGATAATAAATAGTGGGACAGGACAGCGGCTCTAATAGCTACCTTCTGTGTTGGCTAAGGTTTATTAAACACTTGGTTGTTGAAACTTGCGGTAATTATTGCAAACTTTAGGTGGAAAGTGTGACCACACAAGAAATGTAGATGTGTGATTGATAGCAACGTTGAACAGAAATCAAATATATTCTCTATCAAAGATGCTATTAAACTCTCTTTCATTGTATTAATTAAGACCTACCATTGTGTTACACTTTTTTCTATATAAGTGATATTGGGGAAGGGCAAATCAAATATAGGACCTCGGATGCATGGACAAATGCTCTTAACCACTTGACCTACAAGACCCTTGCCCATTTTGTTTTCGGTCATGCGCAGGTCACAGTGAGTGTAGAATTACTTGAACTCCGTGTTGTGGGCGAACTGTAATGTACTGCAAAGGAGAGTGGACATAAGCAGGGGAAAGGGTGAAGGAGTAGCGTTGTAGAATCATTGACAATACAATCTTTGCTTCAATGGTTGCGTAGTCCAACCCAACGCAATTTCGAGGTCCCATTCCAAAGGGTAAGAATGCAGCTATTCTGTTCTTTGTGGCTTTAGCAATCCCTTCAGAGAATCGCTCTGGTTTGAAAAGGTGCACGTCTTCTCCCCAGAGTAGAGGCTCATGGTGAATTGCTAGACTTGGGATGAATATTTCAACATTAGCAGGAACTATGAGCTTTCCTAGTCTAACTTCCCTTTCAACTTTCCTTGCAATGGAAACAATAGGAGGATACAACCTTAGAGACTCATTGATGATCATACCCATCTGCATTGCAATTTGCACGCATCAAAAGGAAAAATAGAAAACAAAACAGGATTTTATACAAATTAGTTGAACATTTTTTTGTCACTTGGACAAACAATTGACTGTGTGACATTCTTACTGTTTTTAGTTTGGCAAGGCCATCAGAGTGTGGAGTTTGTTTGCCAAATATTTGCAGGATCTCCTTTCTTGCTTCCTCTTGCCAATCTGTGTGGAGTGCCAGGAGAAAGACAGTCCAAGCCAGCAAAGTATTAGTGGTTTCTTGGGCAGCAAAATAAAATGTCTTGCATTCATCAACCAAATCATCCACCGAAATCCTCTGCTTCTCATTGGAATCATGATGAGCCTTTAAAAGTAATCCAAGAAAATCACTCCCAAAGCTGTCTGTTTCTCCAATCATTATCGCCTTCTCTTCTCGTTTCTTGACAATCTCTATTATGCCCTCACGTATTCCTTTCTCTAGCTTCTTTGATTCGACCTCATCATTGGTTTTAATAAGCTTACTGCAACATAGAATGAAAGATATGAACATGTGAAGTGAGAACAGAACATCATTAAAATTGATAAGTCATAGAGAAATTCAACAAAATGAAGTTACCTGATGCCAGGAAACCTGAATTTGAACAAATTTTTGAATATCAAGAAGTATAACTTCATCAACATCTCAAAAACGTTCTTCCCTTCTAAGTAGCTGCTGCCAAATGCTGTCCTGGAAACCACTTCTGAAGTCAACAATCTAAATTCTTCAAACACCTCAATCTCTTTGCCTTCATGATTTTTCCACCTTTCTAACATCGTCTCAACACTAGCTGTCATTGTTGGAATCATACTCTAGTAAAAAAAAAAACAAACAACAATGCCATATCATACACTTTGAAAATTTGCAAGACTTGGCAGTAACTGTAAGTCTGCACAACTTACTCTTAAGCTATCTCCATGGAAGGCATGGTTGGCCAGCTTTCGCAATTTTCCCCATTTTTCACATTCCGTTGATGCAAGGCCATCTCCTAATAGTTTCTTTACATAGGCTTGAGGCTCCCTTTTGGGATAAGCTCTATGTTTGTTATTCAGTATCTCTTTGCAAAACTCAGGTTCCCCAATAACTAATTGAGCTTGAGAACCATACCACTGCAGAAAATTCTTCCCTGTTGGAAAAAAAAAAGGCCAGATTATTTCTCGGAACAAGATTTAAAAGCCAAGTTAGGTAAGAGTTTATTATTACCATATATCTTGGTCCATGAATGAATATGAGGTTGAACTTTAGGTAATATATCATGTGATAAATTCATGGGCCTTCCCATTGTTTCCTTTTTCATGCTCGTGATTTCTTTGGTGCTTCCATGGATAAGTCTGTAAGAAGGGCCCTTGATTCCCTGCAAAGCCAACATATTCTGGATGCGAATCGGAGTCCACCATAGTTTGTGAAAGATCTTGATGAGAACTAAGAGAAGGAACAAAAACAGAAATCTTGAAAGAGTGATTACTGGATCTCTGAACCAACTCATTTTCCTGGCTATTTTTCTCTTTGGCTGTATCTCTGAACCTACTGATTTCCAATTGGGATACTTATGGATTTATTACTTAATTGGGATGCTTGTGGTATAAGATTATGACACAAAGAAGATGCCAGTTTTGTCCCTAACAAGATGACCCTGCAATATTATATGGCTTCATTGTGGATTATTTGCTTGCTTTGCTAACAACCAATGACGCTGCAACATTATTAAAATTTGTGACTAACTGGAATATACTAAACTTTGTGCAGCCCTCTTTAACAATTCCTTTGTCATGTTGGAGATTTCTTTGGTGTTAATCCACCAAATTTACCCATCACTTCTCTCTTCATTTCCTCTGTAGTCTATTTCTAAGTACCCTTATTTTCTTGGCATGTGCAATGTGCAATTTCTTTGGCTGTTCCCAAGTTTGAAGAAAACTCCCTTATACCTGTTCATTTTTGTACACAAACACGTAAAGCTTGTATTACTTTTGTATTTTCGTTTGCATCAGCGATCAGAATAATGTATATATGTAGGTTCCCATGAACCTTATTATTTTCATATTTTGGGCTATATGCATTAGTAAAGTTCATGCTAATGTGCTGCCTGGGGTCAGAGATGCTCTTTAGGTTCACGAAACATTTTATTTCATCAATGGAAATTCTACCAGAAACATGCAGCAAAGCAGCAGAACAGGAGGTAAGTTTTTACAAAGCTCACAGCAGATATTACAATCTTTTAAAATAACAAGCTAACCATGTCCAAAGACATTAGGTAATCCATACACCGAGTCCAAGATTATAGGCAATTCTGGTTCTTTCTGTTTACAGTGAGTGTAGCATTACTTGAAGTCCATGTTGAGGGCGAACTGTAAGAAGCCGAAAGGGAGAGTGGACATAGGCCGGGGAGAGGGTGAAAGAGTAGCGTTGTAGAATCATTGACAGAACAATCTTTACTTCATTGGTTGCAAAATTCAAACCCACACAATTTCGAGGTCCCATACCAAATGGTAAGAATGTGGCTATGTTATTCTTAGTAGCTTTAGCAACCCCTTCAGAGAATCTCTCCGGTTTGAAAAGATGCACGTCTTGTCCCCAGAATTCAGGCTCATGGTGAAATGCTAAACATGGAATGATGAGTTCAACAGTCGCAGGGATAATGAGGTTTCCCAGCCTAACTTCCCTTTCAGCTTCCCTCTCAAGGGCAACAACAGGCGGATATAACCTCAGAGTCTCATTGATGATCATAGTCATCTGCATGAACATGAATATTTGAAAAAGAAATCAGTATTTCATAGTTAATTAAGAACATTTATGCCACTTGGAGAAGCGATTGATTGAGTACTGGACTTTCTTACTGTTTTTAGTCTGGCAATGCCATCCATATTCGGATTTTGTTTTCCAAATATTTCTAGGACCTCCTTTCTTGCTTCCTCTTGCCAATCCGTATGGATTGCCAAAAGAAAGACAGTCCAAGCAAGCAAACTATTAGAGGTTTCTTGTCCAGCAAAGTAAAATGTCTTGCACTCATCAACTAAATCATCTACTGAAATCCTCTGGTTGTCATTGGCATCATGATGAGCCTTCAAAAGTAATCCAAGAAAATCACTCCCAAAGCCATCTTCTTCTCCAGCCATTGCCTTCTTTTCTCTTTTCTTAACAATCTCTATTATGGAGTTATATACTCCTTTCTCAAGATTCTCTGATTCAATCTCATCGCATGTTTTATAAAACTTACTGTAATATTCAATGAAAGATTTAACATGAGAACTAAACTAATAATCCAAGAACTCGTTTGTGAAAAGTTCTTTGATGTGCAGCAGATGGGGAAAATGAAAAAAAAACAAAAAAACAAAGAATTCACCTGATGCCAGGAATCCTGAGTTTCAAAGAGTTTTTGAAAGATAACAAGGCTAACTTCATCAGCATCTCAAAAATCTTCTCCCCTTCTAAGTAGCTGCTGCCAAATGCTGTCCTGGAAATCACTTCTGAGGTGAGCAACCGAAATTCTTCAAACATCTCAATCTCTTTGCCATCTTGATTTTTCCACCTTTCAAGCATAATCTCAGCACTAGCTATCGTTGCCGGAGTCATACTCTACCATCATACCATTAACAAATTTACTTTCAATTTATGCCTTTCTTATTTTTCTGCCATTCATAAGCAACTTTAAGAACTTACTTTTAAGCTCTCTCCATGGAAAGCATAGTTGGCCACCTTTCTCAATTTTCCCCATTTTTCAGTGTTGGTTGTTGTCACAAGTCCATCTCCCAGTAGCTGCTTCACAAAGCTTTTGGGCTCGCTTTTCGTATAAGCTCTATCTTTGTCGTTCAGTATCTCCTTGCACAACTCAGGTTCCGTGATGATCAATTGAGGTCGAAGACCATACCATTGAAGAAAATTCTTCCCTGTTGCAAAAAGATGACCAAAGTTATTTCAGAACTAAGACTCAAAAACCCTAGTCAATGAGGAGTTTCTTTACCATATAACTTGGTCCAGGAGTGAAAGTGAGGTTGAACTCTGGAAAATATGTCATGTGATAAACCTTTGGGCTTGCCCATGGCTTCATTTTGCATGTTGAAGATTTCTTTGGTGTTTCCATGGACAAGTCTGTAAACAGGGCCTTTGATGCCCTGCAAAGCCATCAGCCTCTGTATGCTTGTTGGTTTCCACCATAGCTTGTGAAAGATCTTGATGAGAGCTAAAAAAAGGAACAGACACGCACAGCTTGAAAGAATGATAGCTACTTCTCCAGAGGAATCCATTTTTTTAGTAAAGTTTTTCTCTTTTGCTAGATTTCTGAACCAGATCAATATTCAGCTCCCGCAGTTGACTATTTAAATTGTCTTGCTCTGTTACTTTTTTGTGTGTGGGTAAAATAGGGGGCAAAGCCCAAACCAAAGAGAATACACAGAAACAAATCTAGGCCTCAAGAGACCATCACCATCTAAAATAGACTGCATCTGATCGGGAGGAGAACTTGCTCTGTTACCACTATCAATTTTGACCCTATCTAAAAAGACGCCTACTTGTATATGAATAAAAATCGCTAGGCTGTAGGCAGGGGCCTAGCACTAGAGGAGTAATCAAGGCCTATTTCTTTTATTTATTTATTATTTAGTCTTATAAATTATTAATTTATACCAAAATTATGCAAAATAAAACGATGTATAAATTATAAAATACTACCATAGTACATCTATCAGTCCCGATCTCTTGGACTACATGAGTCCAAGAGATTGTGATCACCCACCGTTGGATATTAATCCAATGATTCAAAAAAAATTCTTAAAAGGAGTGCAAGAGTGAGTGAACCATTGAATTTACATCCAACGGTGAGTGACCACAAATCTCTTGGACCCCTGTAGTCCAAGAGATCGGGACTAATACATCTATATATATAAAGTAAAAGGTTGAGAATCGTAAAACACTCAAAATATTAGAAAATGGCTTGGTTAATGCAAACATTAAGAATTGAAATTATTAATTAAATGAGGATAATATAGTAAATTCTCATTTTTTTCATATTAAAAAAATTAAAATTAAAAGAAAATTCAAATAATGAATTTTATTTTTATGGAACACAACTATTCATTATCTTTTTTAATTCTAAATTAATTTAAAATATATAAATAAATAAAAAGCATCTCACAGGCGTGGAAGCGCGTGCGAAGAGACTAGTATATATTAAACAAATAGTATAATATTTATTTATTTATACATACTTATTAGTGGTTGCTTTAGTGATTTCATAATGCAAAATCTATTTAATGTTGTATTTTCTAAGGCCCAATCCCAATCAAAATAGGGCATTTGGTTTTATTAGTGTTTCAAGCCTAGGCCCAAGTGAAAGCCCATCTCTCCTTTTGTTTTTTTTTTTATCAACATATAAATAACCCGCGACCTCTCTCTCTCTCTCTCTCTCTCTCTCTCAGAGCAGTGCTCGCCACCCCCAAATCTGAGCCACCATCATCATCCCGTCCTTGACCTTGGAAATTCCAAAATGGCTATTATTTTGGGTCAGACCCGCCCAAGTTAGATGGATTCTTCTTCTCTTCAAAGTGGAATGAACACATATAAAAATGGGTATCCATGTGATTCCCAAGTTGAGATTTAGTAAAAAGAAAGTTGCCTGATGCCAGGAATCCTGACTCTGTGATAAGAAGGTTAACATAAGCTGATGCAACAGTCATTAAGGAGGTTAACAGAGGCTATCACAGCTTTCAATTATTCTCATTAAATTTCAATGTCCTGAGAAAGAACAATCAATGAAAAAGTAAAAAACTTTGTCAAAGAGCCCTTATTACCATCCTTTTCTTATTAATTAGCATTCAGAAACCATCCTTTTCAATCAAATTCATGATTCCATGAAGTTCAAGCTTTGTTTATTGTACAATTGTTGTTGGGGAATGCATTGACTTCAATAACATCCTTTTCTTCTTAATTAGAGTTGAAAGGACAGTTGACAAATAAGCTCGTCTTGTCTCAGAGTGCAAGGCACAACATGGACTTATGTCTACTTGGGCAGTTCAACTTCAAAGTGAATGCAGCATTACCTGAACTCCATGTTGTGGCCGAACTGTAAGATAATGTAAGGGCAAGTGGACATAACCCGGGGAAAGGGTGAAGGCAAAGCGTTGTAGAATCATTGACAGAGCAATCTTTGCTTCAGTGATTGCAAAGTTCAAGCCCACGCAAGTTCGAGGTCCCATTGAAAAGGGTAAGAATGCGCCTATGTTGTTGTTAGTTGCTTTAGCAACTCCTTCTGAGAATCTCTCTGGTTTGAAAAGTTGCACGTCTTGTCCCCAAATTTGAGGATCATGGTGAACTGCTACGATTGAGACAACCACATCAAGATTACTAGGAACAATGAGCTTTCCTAGTCTAACTTCCCTTTCAACGTTCCTTACAACCGAAACAGCAGGGGGATATAACCTTAGAGCCTCATTGAGGATCATACTCATCTGCATCAAAATGAAAAATAGAAAACCGAATCAGGATCTCAAACTTTATTGAGAACATGTTTTTACCACCTAAACAAGTTTCTTACTGTTTTCAGTTTGCCAATGCCATCAAGATTTGGAGTTTGTTTGCCAAATAATTGTAGCACCTCCTTTCTTGCTTCCTCTTGCCAATCCGTATGGAGTGCCAGTAGAAAGACAGTCCAAGCAAGCAAAGTATTAGTGGTTTCTTGTCCAGCAAAGTAAAACGTCTTGCACTCATCAATTAACTCCTGCACCGAAATCCTCTGGTTCTCATTGGCTTCATGATTAGCCTTCAAAAGTAATCCAAGAAAATCACTCCCAAAGCTGTCGTTTTCTCCAGTGATTGTCTTCGTTTCTCTTTTCTTAACCATCTCTATTATGGAGGCATGGATTCCTTTCTCAAGTTTTTCCGATTCGATCTCATCGCTGGTTTTGAAAAACTTACTGCAACATTGAATGAAAGACTAAAAATGAGATAACATAAGTAACTCTCCAAAATAATTTACTTATTTCCTCTTCTCATCAATTGGAGTATTAAAAGTTACCTGATTCCAGGAACCCTGACTTTGAGAAAATTTTTGAATATTAGGAAGCCTAACTTCATCAACATCTCAAAAATGTCCCGACCCTCTACATAGCTGCTGCCAAATGCTGTTCTGGAAATCACTTCCGACGTGAACAATCTAAACTCTTCATACACCTCAATCTCTTTTCCTTCGTAAACTCTCCAACCTTCTAGCATCGATTCAGCACTAGCTACCATTTCTGGAATCATACTCTAGTAAAACAATAATACCATCATGCTATTAGCAGACTTTTCCCTTCAATTTATTATTTTCGTGTTTAAATAGTTGACACAGCTATTACTATAATACTCTTCGCAACAAAGTATCAGTAACTTTAAAAAAACTTACTTTTAAACTCTCTCCATGGAAGGCATGGGTGGCCAGCTTTCGCAGTTTTGCCCATTTTTCAGCTTCGGTTGTCACCACAAGGCCATCTCCCAATAGCTTCTTTGCAATGTTTGTGGGCTCTCTTTTCTGATAAGCTCTGTCTTTGTTATTCAGTATCTCTTTGCACAAGTCAGGTTCTGTAATGACCAACTGAGCCCGACAACCATGCCATTGAAGATAATTCTTCCCTGTAATTGCATGCAAAAATTTCCAAAACTTATCTTGTTTAGAACTAAGATTTAAAAAACAATAGTTAACTAATTGAGATGGCTTGTATTTGTTTGTTACCATAAATCTTGGTCCACGAGTGAATGTGAGGTTGAACTACAGAAAGTATGTCGTGTGATAAAATTTGGGGCCTGGCCATGGCTTCCTTTTTCATGTTGGAGATTTCTTTGGTGTTTCCATGGATGAATCTGTAAGAAGGGCCTTTGATCCCCTGCAAAGCCATCAGCTTCTGTATTCGAATCGGAGTCCACCATAGTTTGTGAAGGATCTTGATGAAAGCTAAGACAAGGAGCAGACACAGAAAGCTAGAAAGAATGACTATTAGGTCTCCCAAACTAGTCATTTTTTTTGGTATTGTTTTCTCTTTGCTTATCTTATCTCTATCTCTATCTCTATCTCTTTCTCTTTCTCTTTCTCTACTGAGTTTTTAAAGCTTTTCTTGCTCCTGATTGTTCAGCAAAAGTAAAAAAAAAAAACCAGTTTTAAATCATGGTTGTGTTAGCTTTTGATTGTTACTTAGCTGTCCTGCTATTTACTAAAATCCAGATGGCAAATATGAATATCATGGTAAAGTGACTCTCCTTGAAACCTTAAGCTGCCATTTGTCGACTTTTGATACATCATGGCTGGTGACTTCATGTTGGAATTATCTCCCGGCTTCGTCACCAATGACATTACCTCGTTTTCTTTCCAGACTTTTCTTGACTTTTCTCAACTTAACAGAGAGACTAGAGCTGCCCTATGAAAATTCTGCTTTGGAAAGTGCTAGTGAACAACCTCTCATCTTTACAACTTTCTATATATAGATAGAGAGAGAGACAGTTCATAATCATCTGTTTCTTACTAGCAGCTGGCACTGGCAGGCATGGCAAATTATGTCCACCACTTTCTGTGATTAGCTGTCTTGGATGGATAAGATTGTAATAAGTGGCTTTTGTGAATTTCCAAAGACCAGAAAAAGCGGTTCATCTGTGAAACATATGACCTAGGGCATCACATGATACAAATAAAGATGACCCCAAAGATAAAAATGTAACAAGTAATTTGATTCACAAGTCTGCATGTACTTATGTTGCCCTGAAAAAAATATATAATATAAAAAGAAAAGGAGGTATATATGTTGAGCCGAAGGGCCACATGTGCTCTCATATTACCCAATTTGTGTAATTCACGTGTTAAGCTTGAAAGTTCATCATATGTGGAGTGAAACTTTAAACTTCCTCCAGTATCAAATAATAAAAGTCACTTTTGGTCCCTTTAGTTTGCCACTTTTACCATTTTATTCCATGTCGTTTTAATTTGGTCAATGTTGTCCATGTAGTTTCAATTTGAAGCAATTCAAGGACAATTCTTAATTTCTGTCAATTTTTTTTAACTTCTGTTAGTTGTGGAGGGGTAATTCGGTCAATAAATTATTTAAAAAATTAATTCATTTTAAAAATAAATAAATATAATAAAATCTTCAAATTGAAAAAACAAAACAAAAGAAAACATTTTTCAATTTGAGATGGGGGTGGCGTTTTCTGGGTTTGGTTTATTGTTCTTGTTCTTGTTTTTATTTTTTCAATTTTTTGTTATTTTATTCTTTAAGATATATTTGTTCTTGTTCTTGTTTTTTTAAATTTGTGGTGCGTGGAGAGAGGTTGCAATGGGGTGGAATTGGGTTTGGCTGGGTTTTTTTTTTTTTTTTTCAATTTGAAGATTTTACTATATATTGTCTTTAATATTTATTTTTAAAATGAATGAATTTTTCTAATAATTTGCTGATGGAATTACCACTCCACAACTAACAGAAGTTATAAAAAAAAGACATAAATTAAGGATTATCCTTAAATTGCTTCAAATTGAAACTACAGATATAAAATTGATCAAATTGAAATGACATGGACTAAACTAATAAAAGTGTCAAACTACAAAGACCAAAAGTGACTTTTTGCCCCTCGTATGGAGTCACCACTTTGGCCAGCACTTTACCCCTTACAGGCCGACCCGGTGTGAGCGGGGATTAGTCTGGGTTGTGATTAAGGCTTAAAGGTGCCACCCATAGTTGGGGTCCATCCAGGACCACCTCGTGGTTCAGAAAAAAAAAAAAAAAAAAGTGACTTTTTGCCATCAAATAAATAATGACCCTGACGCACAAGCATAGAGATAGAGTTCGATTTAGACTTTGCCAAATGGGGAGACTGAACTGTACATACGGAGAAGCAAAAGAGGATTTGAATTCCTAGACAATGACATTTATTTTTTTATTCATTTTTTAAAATTCACACACGGACCTAAAGGCATTCCCTGTATTGCCAAATTTGGGCTTCATGTTAGGCTTCACGTTTAAAAAGATAGCATATGGGCTTATATCCAGTTCCAACGACGAAACGACAAAAGGCATGCTTAACAATTTGACACATTCTTGTAAAAACGGCATTCTATTCTATTATCACTTGATCTTCTCCTGTATTGGAAGGGAACTTCTTCTACTACTAGTCACTACTTCAACTTGGAGAATGGTTTATTATAATAATTATGTTTATGAATAAAGAGTGGTAGTATTCTATTTCCTTGCTTTTTTTGTTAATCTTCCTATATCAATTGTCGTCCCTATTTTATGTTAATGAAATTACGTGTTACCCGAATCTTCTTCGGTTTCGGACTAATTGCGATTACATATTGTGTTTAAGGTTTCTGTCATTTCTTAATTTGTTATGGATGATGCACTCAAACTGAAAATGTCCCATGATCAGTTTCTTCAGTATTTCTATTGCAGCAGTGAAATGGTCACTTTCATATTATATTATATTATATTATATTGGTCCTTCGGACGTCTATAATATTGGCATATTCTAACATATTACCTTTTTCTGGATGGATGCTTTAAGATTTAAGATTCTTTCTCCCAATCCCAAACCAAAAAAGAAGAAATAAACTATTGTATTATCCAACAATAATGCCAAACATGAGGCAACAATAGCTTGGAAAGTTGAAATTGACTAATAATACAACGAGTTTATCAATTTCACTTCATGACCAGAGGCGTTATTATTGATGTCTGTGTTCTGGATACTTGTCAAAGTGAATGTAGCATTACTTGAACTCCACGGAGTGGGCGATTTGTTACTTGCTGAAAGGGCAAGTGGACATAGCCCGGGGAGAGGGTGAAGGAGTAGCGTTGTAGAACCATCGACAGCGCAATCTTTGCTTCAATGGTCGCAAAGTTCAATCCCACACAAGTTCGAGGTCCTACTCCAAAGGGTAGGAAAGCGCCCGCGTTATTGTTACTCGCTTTAGCAACCCCTTCTGCGAATCGCTCTGGTTTGAAAAGTTGCGCGTCTTGTCCCCAGATTAGAGGATCATGGTGAAGTGATAGGCATGACATTACCAAGTCAACATTAGCAGGAACAATCAGCTTTCCTAGTTTAACTTCCCTTTCAGCTTTCCTTAACAGAGTACCAACAGGGGAATATAACCTTAGACACTCATTGATCACCATACTCATCTGCATCCAAACGAAACAAAAAAAAAAACAAATCAGGTTTTGAATCTTAATTGAGTACATGTTTCTGCCACTTAGAACACGCTAATGATTGAGTTCTTGACTTTCTTACTGTTTTCAGTTTGGCAATACCATCAGGGTTTGGAGTTTGTTTGCCAAACATTTGTATGACCTCTTTTCTTGCTTCCTCTTGCCAATCCGTGTGGTGTGCCAAAAGAAAGACAGTCCAAGCAAGCAAAGAATTAGTAGTTTCTTGTCCAGCGACGTAAAACGTCTTGCAATCATCAATTAAATCATCCACTGAAATCCTCTGGCTGTCGTTGGCATCATGATGAGCCTTCACAAGTAATCCAAGAAAATCACTCCCAAAGCTGTCTTCTCCTCCAGTCATCACCTTCTCTTCTCTTTTCCTGACAATCCCTAATATGGAGGCACGTACATCTTTTTCAAGTTTCTCAGATTCGATCTCATCGCCAGTTTTGAAAAGCTTACTGCAACATGAGAACAATAAAATGATAATAGAGAAGATTGGTTCTCTGCATAACAAGCCTCGTTGATCAATAAATCACCGAATCAATACAAATATAGACAAAAAAGAGATTATATGGCTATCCCCATTTGGTTCCCCACATTCAGATTTAGTTGTAAGGAAGTTTACCTGATGCCAGGAACCCTTATTGTGAGAGAATTTTTGGTAAACAGGAAGCCTAATTTCATCAACATCTCAAAAATGTGTTGTCCTTCTATATAGCTGCTGCCAAATGCTGTTCTTGAAATCACTTCTGAAGTGAAAATCCTAAACTCTTCAAACACCTCAATCTCTTTCCCTTCATAATTTTTCCACCTCTCTAGCATTGTCTCTGCACTAGCTACCATTGCTGGAATCATACTCTAGCAAAACAACACCATCATGCAGTCAATTAGCAAACTTAGTCTTCAATTAATGGATTCTAATGAAGTACCAGAAACTCTAAAAACTTACTTTTAAGCTCTCTCCATGGAAGGCGTGGGTGGCGAGCTTTCGCATTTTTGCCCATTTTTCACCTTCTGCTGTTGTCACAAGTCCATCTCCTAAGAGCTTCTTCACAAAGTTTTCGGGCTCTCTTTTGGGATAAACTTTGTCTTTGTTATTCAGTATCTCTTTGCATAACTCAGGCTCCGTGATGACCAATTGAGCCTTAGAACCATGCCACTGAAGATAGTTCTTCCCTGTTGATAAATAAATATGACCAAAATTTAACTTGGAACTCAGATTTCAAAACAATAGTTAAGTAATTAAGACCGTTTGTTTGTTACCATATATCTTGGTCCATGAGTGAACGTGAGGTTGAACTACAGAAAGTACTTCGTGGGACGAACTCAAACTCTTAGGCTTGCTCATGGCTTCCTTGATCATGTTGGAGATGTCCTTGGTGTTGCCATGGATAAGTCTGTAAGGAGGGCCTTTGATGCCCTGCGAGGCCATCAGCTTCTGCAAGCGAGCCGGAGCCCACCATAGCTTGTGAAGGATCTTGATGAGAACTAAGACAAGGAGCAGACACAGAAAGCTTGAAACAATGATTACTAGGCCTCCCAAAGAAGTCATCTTTTGGTATTGTCTTTCTCTGAACCTATGGGGTTTTAAAGAGTCTACGGTTATGGAAGTACATTCTTGCTCTGTGTTCTTAAAACGAATTATTAAAAGGCCACTTTAGACCCTTCTACGTCACCTACAACTTACAACTTACTCGTGTTAGCTTCTGATTGTGCGCTTCAAATTACGTCCTACTTTTGCCATGTTAATCTATATATAAAGCAAAAGCCAGAGAATTGTGAAACATTCAAAATACCAGAAAATGTCATTGGTTAATGCAAACATTAAGAATTGAAATTATTAATTAAATAAGGATAATATGGTAAATTCACACTTTTTCATATTAAAATAAAAGAAAAATAAGATAATGGATCCTATTTTTATGGAACACAACTACCCATTATCTATTTTAATTCTAAAATAAATAATTTTATTTTTTTAAAAAAGCCTCTCACAAGCGCGGAAGCGCATGCAGAAAGGCTAGTATATTATTAAATTAAATTCGCAAAACTCTCTCTATTACCCTGTTTATAAAAATTTCCAACTTAACAGGAAATCATTGAGCAAAGCTCAAATAGGAAAAAACTAATGGGATGTTAGTTGGATTAGTTCGGGTATTTGATGTGCTCCCAAGTGATCATCGGTTCAAGTCCCCATGATACCATTTCATGAAGAGATGTTGCACTATAGGATTTTGTCTTTGCGTGGGCTGTCACTTGGGCTTAGCTCCGGTTGCGTTGGGCTCATTTCTAATGTTTCATGAAGAGGTAATATTTCGTTAAGTAATTCTAGCAACTTTCTCTCTAACCCTCTCTTTTGAACCTTCTCCATTTTTCTAATGACATGTGTCACTTTTGTTACACTTCAAACAATTTAATTCATGTCAAATAAGATGTACATTCCTAATTAGTCTAAGTAAATTATTTGATTCTCTAAGATTATAGGCTCATAATTACATTCTTAGAATAGTTTTCTAGGGTATGTACGTAATATATTCTTCCTATTGTTGTACATTAGAATATTAATGAAATATTATTTCACCCAATCTGAGATGGTATAAGAGCAGTTGATCATGACTGTCTCTTGACCCAACCCTAACAATGGCTTCCACAACAGCAACCGTCATACAAACCCAACACTAACCTTCGCTCCAAACATTCATATCATTGTTCACATCATTCAACAAGAATTCAACCCAGCACCAGCCCATAGTCCATCTCACAAACCAATTCAATGTCAAATCACTTTTTTGTTTTATTCTCATCCTTTGAAAATCACTTTCCACCGTTCTCTTTGCTTTTCCCCTCAGCCAAATGTTTTTTTTGTCTTTTTTCTCATCACTTGTAAGCCAATATCATGGCTAACGATGATGGATCAGCAAACACCAATCAATCCTTGGTGTCGGGAGGCTCCAACACCACCACACAAATCGTCACTTTGTAGAGTGACACCTCCAACTTCTCGGCAGGAATCAAACTGGATACGAATAATTATTCTCTGTGGCATCAAGTCTGCACATCATGTACGAGGAGACGAGTCCATGAGGATGAAGAAAATGTGGCTAAGGCATAGACGATTAGGGCATACTTCTTTTGGTTATGGAATAATAAAAAGATAATAGAGAAGATTGGTTCTCTGCATAACAAGCCTCATTGATCAATAAATCAGCGAATCAATATAAATATAAACAAAAAAAGAAATTATATGGCTATCCCCATTTGGTTCCCCACATTCAGATTTAGTTGTAAGGAAGTTTACCTGATGCCAGGAACCCTTATTGTGAGAGAATTTTTGGTTAACATGAAGCCTAATTTCATCAACATCTCAAAAATGCGTTGTCCTATATAGCTGCTGCCAAATGCTGTTCTTGAAATCACTTCTGAAGTGAAAATCCTAAACTCTTCAAACACCTCAATCTCTTTCCCTTCATAATTTTTCCACCTCTCTAGCATTGTCTCTGCACTAGCTACCATTGCTGGAATCATACTCTAGCAAAACAACACCATCATGCAGTCAATTAGCAAACTTAGTCTTCAATTAATTGATTCTAAGGAAGTACTAGAAACTCTAAAAACTTACTTTTAAGCTCTCTCCATGGAAGGCGTGGGTGGCGAGCTTTCGCATTTTTGCCCATTTTTCACCTTCTGCTGTTGTCACAAGTCCATCTCCTAAGAGCTTCTTCACAAAGTTTTCGGGCTCTCTTTTGGGATAAACTTTGTCTTTGTTATTCAGTATCTCTTTGCATAACTCAGGCTCCGTGATGACCAATTGAGTCTTAGAACCATGCTACTGAAGATAGTTCTTCCCTGTTGATAAATAAATATGACCAAAATTTAACTTGGAACTCAGTTTTCAAAAAAATAGTTTAAGTAATTAAGACCGTTTGTTTGTTACCATATATCTTGGTCCATGAGTGAACGTGAGGTTGAACTGTTAAGAATTAGATTTAAACTCTAATAAACAAAACAACTAACAACTTTTATCATGAACTACAGAAAGTACTTCGTGGGACGAACTCAAACTCTTAGGCTTGCTCATGGCTTCCTTGATCATGTTGGAGATGTCCTTGGTGTTGCCATGGATAAGTCTGTAAGGAGGGCCTTTGATGCCCTGCGAGGTCATCAGCTTCTGCAAGCGAGCCGGAGCCCACTATAGCTTGTGAAGGATCTTGATGAGAACTAAGACAAGGAGCAGACACAGAAAGCTTGAAACAATGATTACTAGGCCTCCCAAAGAAGTCACCTTTTGGTATTGTCTTTCTCTGAACCTATGGGGTTTTAAAGAGTCTACGGTTATGGAAGTATATTCTTGCTCTGTGTTCTTAAAACGAATTATTAAAAGGCCACTTTAGACCCTTCTACATCACCTACAACTTTCAACTTACTCGTGTTAGCTTCTGATTGTGCACTTCAAATTACGTCCTACTTTTGCCATGTTAATATATTATTAAAGTAATTCGCAAAACTCTCTTTATTATCCTGTTTATAAAAATTTCCAACTTAACAGGAAAGCATTGAGCATAGCTCCGCTACGAAAAAACTAATGGGATGTTAGACCTCAAGCATTTGATGTGCTCCCAAGCAGCCATCGGTTCAAGTCCCCATGGTACCATTTCATGAAAAGATGCTGCACTAAATGATTTCGTCTTTGCGTGGGCTGTCACTTGGGCTCAATTCCGGTTGCGTTGGGCTCATTTCTAATGTTTCATGAAGAGGTAATATCTCATTGGGGAATGCTAGCAACATTCTCCCTACCTTTCTCTTTTGAATCTTCTCTCTTTTCTTAATGACATGTGTCACTTTTGTTGCACTGAAAATAATGTAATTAATGTCAAATGAGTTGTACATTCCTAATTAATCTAAGTTAACTGTTTGATTCTACAAGATTATAGGCTCATAATTACATTCCTAGACTCTGTATATATATATATTGGGGATTCATATTGTTGTACATTAGAATAACAATGAAATATTATTTCATTCAATCTAGGATGATATCAGAGCAGTCGATCATGACTGTCTCTTAATCTAACCCTGACAATCGCTTCCGCAGCAACAGCCGTTATACAAACCCAACACTGACCTTCGCTCAAAACATTCAAATCATTGTTCACATTATTCAACAAGTATACAGTATACAACCCAGCACCAGCCCATATTCCATCTCACAAACCAATTCAATTTTACCTTTCTTCTAGTCAAATCACTTTTTTGTTTTATTCTCATCCTTTGTAAATCACTTTCCACCGTTCTCTTTGCTTTTCCCCTCAGCCCAATATTTTTTTTGTTGTTTTCTCATCACTTGTAAGCCATTATCATGGCCAACGATGATGGGGCAGCAAACACCAATCAATCCTCGGTGTCGGAGGCTCCAACACTACCACACAAATTGTCACTTTGTATAGTGACACCTCCAACTTCTCAACAGGAATCAAACTGAATGAGAATAATTATTCTCTATGGCATCAAATCATAGAGATGAAGATGGCTGGGTGTTGTATTATTAACCGGCACAAATTAATGTGCAAATAATCAATTAAAAATACCCGCAAGTGCACGAATCTATTGAGGTATAGATTATGTAAGTACGGGGTCGATCCCACGAAGAACTGTCGGCTTCCTACAAGTTCTAATTTGAGTACGTAAAGAACACTTATTTAGCACACCACAAAAGCACAATACAAATTGGAAACTAAAAATGAGTAAAGAAAGGTAAAAGAAAAGAAACAAAACAAGAAACCAAAGAAAAACACAAACAGTACTTTCTATCACCCTTTTATCACAATTTGGACAGATTCGTTTCTCTGTTTTTCAGCTTCGACCTGTGTTTAGTGTTTGGCCTATAACTTTCCAAACATTTGTCCAAATTTCACGTTCTTTATATGGTTGGATTCAGCACACAAAAACGAAGAATTTATCGCGCATCAAAATCCAAAACCAAGTACAAAAACAGATAAAAAGCAATGACAAAAACACACCATGTTTCAAACAATGTAAATTTAAACACACAAATACAATTTGGGGGGTGGGGGGGTTTGGTTTGGTTCAAGTGACCTAATTCTAATGCATGAAAGTAAATGAACCTTAAATTTAAATGTGAATGGCAGAGATGAATTATCAAGGTGTGAAAATACAATGTAACAAACACTAGGGTTTCGAAATCCACCCTAAACAATTCTACCCATGTTCATGGATACTCAAGTGATAAACTCTAAATGTGTTGATGAAGATGTTTGCAATCAAGACCGGGACTAGTGGCTCAAGACGCATTGATTCTCTCTAATATACGTAAAGTGCAGGGCTAGTGCTACAATACTTGTGCCTTCCCTATAACCAAATCTAGGTGTGCTTAGTACTTTGATTCAATTACAAGAAAAACCCAATAAGTTCAAAGAGAATATGAACATCACAAGAACCCTAATAGCATGATGTTTACATTAGGTATTCAAGAAATCAATTCACATGGATGATTCTTACTTCATCCATTTATTGCTTAGGAAAACATGAAGATACACATAATCCCAACAATCTCAAGAAGCATGCTTTCAAAGATGGCCAACCAAGGAAAAACACACATCAAGAATAGATTAATTTGGTGAATTGGAATTCATCAACAATATCTAGAAATTCATACACTCAAGCATCAAAACAATAAGGTTTTCATGTTTAGGGCTTCAACCTAAGCCCTAGCTATGGAGTTTAGTTCCTCATACTTATTTCAAACACAAATTCAAAATAAAACTAGAAAGAGTTTACAGATTTTGTAAGTGATGGAAGCTCAAGGTCTTCAATGGTGGAAGTCTTCTTTTTCCTTCTTCCTTGGCTTCACCTTCTCTCCTTCCTTTCGTAGCTCTTCAGCTCCAAAACTTGCTCAATAGCTCCCCCTCAATGAATTCCACGTTCAAAGGCTGATGCACATTCCCTTTGCTCCCCTCCCTTTCCTCCTTTTCAGCTTTTACTTTTAATATTCTATTGCCAAAGTCTTAACCCATTGTCTCCTTGTCTCCTTGCAAATGATGAAGTTTTGTTTTAAAGTATATTCCAAGGCTCCATTTGACTCAGGAAATCCCACTTCAAATGTAATTCATTGTTATCAAATAGTGTGGTAACAAGTAGAAATAAGATGCTATCAAATGGGGGTGAAAGCTGGCCCAAAACAGAATTTCAAAGCTATGGTAACATGCTGGATTAGCTAGATAGGCTATACTTGTCCAATGGAGCCCAATTTTGGATATGTTGTATTCAACATCCATTGGAACAAGTTTCATAAAGATCTTCACCTCATCCGAGTACCAGAGGCCAAGAAGTTGACCTACGAAAATGAACAAAAACAGAATTTATAACCAATAATGCACTTTTAGCTCATTTTCATTATAACCAAGGTAAAATCTAAGAAAACACATAAATGAAGTAAAAAGTTATAAAATGTCAAGAACTAACTCAAAATAATGGGTCAATAACATGATAAATCATGTGTAAAAATGAACCGAACACTGGGCGCGAAAAACATGGCCACTTGACCGATGATATTACCCAGCCTTTCAGCCACAAATTCCACATTTAAGAAATGGCATGCATCGAATTGACAAGTCAAGAGTTGGTTGTTCAACGCAATGCAACCTAATCAGATTAAACGGTTTATCCATTATGACACAGCAAAGTAAGCATGGGATGCAATCAAGCAAACCTATTCAGATGGTGCTAATGAAGCCAAGATTTATGATCTTCACAGAAGGTCATTCACAAGCAGAGTATTTCACAGCTCACTTAGCAAGCTAGGCATTGATGACATACATGCTCCAACTTGAGGATGAGTGTCAAATGAGCTGTATATTCCTAATTAGTCTAAGTCAACTATTTGATTCTACAAGATTAGAGGCTCATAATTATATTCCTAGAATAATTTCCTAGGCTCTGTATATATATTCTTTCTATTGTTGTACATTAGAATATCAATGAAATATTATTTCACCCAATTTGAGAATTAATGTATGAGGCAACTTATCTTTTGTTTTTCAAGTTTACCTTTAGCCTTAAATGTATTGTCACTTGAAATTGTTAAGGCCAAATTAAAAACAGACAAAAACCAAAAACAAAATGAAAAATAAACAACCCAGCAAGCAGACCCAACCCCTCCCATCCACCCACCCACCCCAACCTGATGGCAACCTCCCTTTCCTCACCGCCAGCCAAATGTCAACTCTCTCTCTCTCTCTCTCTCTCAACATGTAATTATCAACTCCCCTTACGACTTGGCGGCATGGTGAACCATGAGATGAGAGAAGGCGGGCCTTCAATCCATGAGCAGCAAACCCATATCTAATCTGACATCTTCAATTCATTCCAAATCAAAACCCCAAATATCCCAATAAAAATTATCATCCTTTAATTTGCCATTTATCATCTTGATGAGGTCTTCAATATGCAAGTTTTCTTATTTTTTAAAAATTATGTTGACGTTACTGGCGGTGATCGAGGGAGGGGTGCCGTCCAGTTGGTAAGATGCGTGGCTGTGAGGGTTGGAAATTGTTGCTGGTTAGTTTGATTTTCATTTACTACTTAAGAATAAAAAGTGAAAATGGGGGGAGAAATGTATACTCCAAAGGGAGCCAAAACTTGCATAAACGCTTTAGTTTTTATCAAGGGTAGATATGAAAGTATAATTAATATTTTTTAATGTAGACATTTGTTTTAAGTGACAAAGAAATAACACACATTATCAAGAGAAGGGAAAAAGTCCAAAAAAGAAGATTTAAGAGAAGATTGCTAACATTTCCCTATATCGTTTATCTGCTTATCTACTAATAACCAAACGACAAACCATGCATGACGTTCAATTTCCAAGCCTTAAAATGAGGAATGAGACAGCCCGTAATCCAATGCATCACTCTTGTCGCCTCGCGGTAATTGGAGATTGGAAGGGTTGAGTTTGATGAACAGAGCAATCAATATTCTGGCACTTCCAATGCTTGTATTAATTCTTACGCGACTCTTTAGATTCCCCATAAACAAATCAATGAGCGCTCCCTCTCTATATAAACATAGCCATTAGCCATGCACCCTCCAACCAGAAGTTACAGAACCAGCTACTACTTTGAGTTGCAAAAATGGGAGCGAATGAAAGCAGGGGAAGCTCTAGCTCTAGGAACAACAAGGAGAGAGATGAGAATGCTGTTGACTTGTGTAATCATGAGGTTGACGTGTCCAACCTTGTGATTGCAGCTGTTGCTGTGGCAGGACTGGCTCTGCTGGGTTATGGTTTGTCTGGAGTTTTTTCAGGTTCAGGGCAGAGGAGGACGATGAAAGCTCCCGGCAGAGACAGCAGAATCTTCAGGGATGATTTTGAGCGAAACCCTTCTGCTTATTTCAGAGACCTGCGCAAGTAGATAGGAGCCAGCTTGTGGGAGAGGATATTGCACTTGAAGCTGATTGAGGCTATCTATATATGAATTATCAACTGTTGTAGCAGTTTAAAAATCTATCTATTTCTAATATTATGCATTTCCCTATCTATTAATATGTTAATGGAACCCTTCTGATCTTGGAGGTTAAGCTTTCTGCCTCCTTGTTTTAATTGTTTCTACTTTTTACCTCTGAATGTAGTTACAATTACAAACTCTGAAAGCTGAGTACGAATCACCGCCATGGATAAATTAAGTCGTATTCTGTTGATGCTTTAGATTTCTGAGAATCAAAATGTTTATAAACACAAGAAGAATTTAAATTAATTTTCAATCATCCCGCAACTAATTCGTTACAACAAAAATTTGATGCAATATTTCAGTATGAACACATCTATAAATAAATTAATGTTGCACAAAATTTGCACCAAATAATTGGCTTCATCTGGAATATGTGTAAGGCAGCGCAGCACATTTTCTACCTCCTCTTTTGTCTTCTATAACATCCACAATTCAAGACCAGCTTCTGATCTACGGGAACATACCTGCATGAGGTAGTGTGATTGAGTTTCCCGAGCACTATACAAAACTACAAATAGGAAGAAAGAAAAAAAGAACAGAGTCAGTATTATTGCCTTTTTTATTATTACCTAAAGGAGAAAGTCTCAAGCTCATCTCCTTCTCTTCCTGCCTTTTCCCAATTGCCCAGATTTCATAGCGTGTTCTTGCTCTTGAAGGAAAAGTCTTACTTTTCCATATTTCTCAGCTTTTTCTTCTTCCATCAGCACCTTCTCCCTCGCCTTCACCTCATATAAGAAAGAATTATCTTTACGCAGTTCACGGATAGCCCCTTTAGCTTCTTGTTTTAGAACTTTCTTCAACTTTCTTCTCTCAGCTCTTTCACGATCTGGATCATAGTCTATGCCCTTAACAAAGCTGCAGAACAACATATCATTCAGTGTTTACGCATTTCAAAGTATCACTGCCCAACAAAAATAATATTAAGGCAATTGGGGTCGGGGGGTTAAGATATATTACTTCTCCTCAAATTTCGGATTAAGCATTTTGATAGCCACTGGCTTTTGCTTCCGCATCTGAAGTGGTTGCCGCAGAATGTGATGTTCATCTGCTTTTGTCTTAATAAGTTGAGCAACGTCTTGAAATTTGTCTGTTAATACTTGTGGCATATTCTCCTGTTCCGCCACTTCAACCAACAATATTGAAATGGGCAAAAAAAATTCAGGAAAAGAACTGAATCCTTCGTAGATACTGACAAATCCACGTAGAGTTTCAATTACAGTCAACAGCACACTAGCCCTGAAAATTCAAAGTTCAACTTTTAAAATATTGTAACTGACTTGAAAAATAGACTCTGAGGACATATGAGAAAAAGAAGCACTTTCTGTGTATATAAATTTTCAGCAATAAGAAATCAAGTTTACCCCGGCTAGTTCCAAGACCAAATAGTTGGCTTAAAGAGCATATGCAAACTTTACAGTCATGAATGATATACAACAACTGATACACAATCTCGGGTCTAAAATATAATGCATCCCATGGACACTTCCACAATGTATCAAAAAGTACTGTAACAAACTCCTAACCTGAAATTATTAGTGCTGAAAAATGAGGAGTCCTCTGGCAGGTCCATTAACGTAAGAAAATTCAGAGGATCAATCTGATCTACGCATTCACGTATACATAAAAGGGGCCTGAGTGCTTTTAATTCCATAAGCTCATTAAACTGCCAGAAAAATAAAAAGAGCATGGTTACTTCATCGTGCAACTGTAAACTAATTGCCTTGTCATGACAATAAAAACATACAGTTCTTTCTATGGTCAAGAATTACACTACAAGGAACAGTCATACCTGAGAATCTTGATTTGTCGCCGGCTTTCTGTCTTTAGCTGCCATCAGCAATGTTCGGAGAAACATGACTGCTTCAGGGCAGAACTTCTTAGATTGTTTGGTGATCTACATAATCAAATAATCAAATGAAAAAAAGGTGGAACTGAAACTGTTGGACTGAAATACAATTCTATGTAAATCTCTGTTATGAAAATCTATTGAAAAAATGCGTCTGACAAAGAAAAAGGAAATCATAAATATACATACACAGAGAAGCATAGAGCATAAGAAAGAACCAACTGCAGCATCACGTCCAGACACGATAGGAGATCGCGCCAGATATTCACACATTAACACTGTTGCTGGAGTCATGACCACATGACGAAAATCAGAGCATGAAAATATCAGGGACCAAAGCCTCAGAAGAAATAATGTCTTTGAAGAAGGCCAACAACTGTTTTCTGTAGAAACGAAACAATTGGACAATGAATTAGCACCTTAGCAAGAGCAAGCTCTTAACTGTGATTCCATAGAAACAAAACTATTGACTCCATTATGAATTACCTGGGTTCTTAACAGTCACACAAAATTCAGTTCGAGCCCGTAAAATTCTCTGACGAGCACAAATTGCAGCAAAGTATGGAGTCTCCATACTCATCTCAATCAATGGCTTAACCAGAAAATTTAACAACTCTATATTCAACGGCTTTTGATTTGCTAAGATGGCAAAATACTGCAGAAGTACACCATAAAATACCTGGAAAATGACAGAAACAGCAATGAGTACTTAGCATATACAATGAAAACAGAATATGTAAATCCTCATTCACTTGAATTTTTGCTTACGAAAGTTAAATCCAAGTCAAACTATTAAATCACGAATTGGAAATGCGGGAGCCTAAATTGATGCACATTTTAACATAATGCAGGCAATACTCATTTACAAAATGTAAAAGCAGCCAAAAGTTTCATACTTGCATTTTCTTCCGATTTTCTGCTGCAAGCTTGATTGCGTTGCTTTTCCGGATTCGATTGATTATCACAACAATGTCGGAATTAGAAAGATTATCCACGAATGCACTTAACTCTTCCAAGCTTTTTGGAGCTTCGATTAGGTATGGGAGGTCTGATTGAGTAGAAGGTCGTTTACCATCCTGAGATACCTTGCCCTGTTTTTTACTAGCATCAGCAGCATCAATTTTTTTCAACTTTTTAAGCTCTCTTGGCTCCATCTCTTTTTCATTAACATCATCATCATTTTCATGTCCTTCAGAGTCATCATCTTCTTCTTCTTCTTTTTCTTCCTCCTCCTCATCCAAATCTGTTCCAGGATTATCATCGTCGCTCTGTTCCCAGTCCTTCATCAATAGATTCTTTTCACCTTCATTATCATCTTCATCAGATCCTTCATCACTGCCATCCTCAGGACTTTCTGAATCCTCAGAAGAACCGCCTTCTTCACTCTCAGAATCACTAGCATCCGTTTTTTCAAGAATCTCATCAACCCAACCCTTTTTAATCCTTGGCTCTTCATCAAGCGAGAAGGAATCACCTAGATCATCCCCAGATATAGCTCTTGGCCTCTGGGTAGACGGAATCTCATCATCTTCATTTTGATCATCACTATAGTCATCGGTGGCAAGCATCCTCTTCTGTCTCTCTTCCTGAATTGTGATGCAAATTCTAGTGAGCATTCAACTTCATACTAAAAAGTACAATTGAGACACAACAGGAAATGGAAAGCCTAAAACGTTGACTCTAAAGCATTGCTAGATCCTAAAAATATCATGCCACTGTGCCACCAGAATCGAGGTGTACATGATAAATTAATCAAATTACATTAAATCTGACACCAGTTACCATATAACTTGAATAAAACATGAACGACATATCTTAGTGGGCAAAAGCATGCATATTGCACTGACTAACATCCTACTACTATATACTAATATGGACTGCTAATATTACAAATAACTTGAAAATTTTCCACTATTACATGGTACATGAGGGAAGAAACTTACTGTTGGATGAATCAACCTACTTTTTGTACCATATAGCTATATTAAAAGAGTTACATTACTTCTTAATTTTCAGATGATATTGACACCAGTAGAATGAACTTATTAACAACAATAAAAATCCCCAACATAAAGCAGGCATGAACATGAGTGAATGCAAGCACACTCATAAGTCATAACTACATGAGATACCTCCAAATGCTCAAGCTGCTCTCTCTCCTCTTGTGCTATCTCTTCAGGTGTCTTTGTCCTATCCGAGGGCTGACCACGGCGTTCCAGTGCTAATGTTCCCAAAGCTTTGAAGTAAGAGCGAGCTACTTCCTGCCAAATACAGCAAACTAGATTATGTTCCGAATACTCAAATTTATGTAAGCGGAACATAAAGAGCTACAGCTTCATATAATATATCCATAAAGAAAACACACAAGTAAACAAAAGGATAAGGATAACATAAAAATTAATAAATAAAAACACTGCAAATTGAAAATATCAAGGAATTAAAGACTATGAAAATCAGAGAACATAACATGCTAATTGAAAATATCAAGGAATTAAAGACTTAATAAATAACATTTAAAAAAACACTTCATAACTTTTAAGAAGTAGAATCCAATAGCATCACTATTGCTGAGAGGGAAGTGTCAGGACCAAGAAAGGAGCTACATCAAAAATGGCATACCTGTCCAGAAAGCTCATCCTTCTTCTCATTTGGAACACTCTTGTCTGGTTCAGCCAATTCTAACAGCTTAGACTGCGCCATGGATGTAAAGATTTTGTCCAATTCTTGCCCAAAATCTTCAAGTTCTTCCTTATGTTTTGCTCTTTCTGCCTGGGAATAGACCAAAAGATAATGAAGGATGGAAATCATAACTAAAGGACAAAAAAAAAGAGGAAAAATGTAGCCATTATCATAAATCAATTTGAATGCCATAAAGAATTAAAACCCCACCCTGTGATACTTGCTTTTTGCCATTAGCTCCTTCATTACTTCCTTCTTGCTTTTATGTCTCTGTATAATGAAAACAATAAAACAAATTAGGATCACTTGAATCCCCTTCCCAAATTGCAGGCTGAAAATGATTGACAGGCTATTGGCGACATAATATCGAAGAAAGAATTAATTCCTATAAGAAAATTTGGACAAGGGAAATCACATATAAAGAGGTGGGGGGAGTTTTGAAAGGAAAAAAAATATGGTAAATGAAGCAGTCAGGAAATGTCATTTAAAAACCTGAAATCTAGCAAAGTCAATTATACAATCTTGAATTTGAAAATAATGCACAGAAACTCAGATAGTAAAAAAGACCTCACATTTTCCTCTCCTTCCATTAGATCATCGTCCAGTAGATTCTGCTTATCATGGGACTCAAATTGATCTAGTGTGGCTAGCCTTTCTGCAGAAAACAAAGGCAGGCACCATTAACGCCATTAGCATAGTCATAAAGAATAAATAACCAAATTCTAAGCAGTTTCAATGGTCCAACAGAACCAAACATGAAAAGCAACTACAGAACGGAAATCGCAACCTTCACTAACAGTAGTAGTACTATGTCCTACTCCCAAGCAATAACATTTAGGGAGATGTACAGTTGAAGAGCACTGTACACATGTTTCCCAAAAAAAAACATAAAACCATTCGAAACATTTTGGTTTACATCAAAAATCAGTTATCAATTTATGTATTAATATTTTCCTTTACTGGATATGAGCAAGGGACCCTTCCAATACTTGTACAATAACAATAAATCCTATTCCAGAAAAAAGATATTAACCAGAAGCCAGAATTGAACAGCTCAACCATCACCCACATGTACTTATATCCAATGATTACAGTTAAAAATCATCGACATTTCAATAACCAAATTTGAATTGGTCTCTGGACCCTGAATGATACACTACGAATCTAACCTGCACAAATGAAAACTAAACCCTGCTGAATAAACAAACAACACATATCGCAGTATCTCCAGACATACTCTTAGTTTTAGCAGTTCCGGCTCCATCTTCATCGTCATCAGGAAGCATATCATCCTCAAAATCATCCCTCTCAGATAATGCACCAAGACTTTGAAATTCATAGTCCTCTTCTTCTCCATCTGATAAGTTATACTTGCTTTTCTTGTTCTGCTTTGACTATTAAAGAAAAAGGAAGAGAGAAAATAATAAAGATTGTAATGAGAAATTGAAGAGATTAATCTTTAAAATACCAATGACTTAAACTGAATATAGTTTTGAAATCGAGTTACAATTGCGTAGAAAGCTGAAGGAAAGTAAATGAAATTAGATATCATATGCTGGAAATGTACATTTCTATGAGGTAAGCTTTTGAACAAAGAAATATTCAGTTTCATAAAGTCATTTGGAAAATGGACTTACCAGACGCTCGCGCTGGGAACGCCGAATAGCCTTATCGAACTCGTCGAGCTCATCATTATGCTCTCCAATTCGCTTATCGACAAAGACCGAAGACTTATTACTCTGCTCGTACTCTTTCAACAGCGTGTCCTTCCTCTGAGCCCACAAAAAATTAAATAAATAAAAATTCGAAATTTGAATGAAATTAAGAATTGGAGTGACGAGTTTGTGCCTTTTCAATGGCGCGAGAGCGAGAGAGGCCAATACGGCGCTCTTCGCCTTTGCGTTTCTTTCCGAGAATATCGAATTTCCTTCGGGACCATATGGTCTCGAATGGGTTGGGTTTTGGAGCTTGGAGCTTCATGGCTATGGAGCTTGGGCCCAACTTATTCTTCTTCTTCTTCGTCGTCGTCGTCTCCTTGTTGTTCTTGACGTGCTCTCTGCTAGGTTTAGGTGCTTTGCCCTCGAAGGGATTGGGTTTTGGGGCCTGGTGCTTCATGGCGACGGCGTTTGGCCCTGACTTCATGTTCTTCTTATCCTTGTGTTTCGCCATTGGGACTGATGGGGCAGAGAGGAGCTGGTGCTGAAGGGTCTATGTCTATCAATGGATTCGGAGAAGGAAGGGTTTAGGGTTTTGCGGGAAGTTGAGTGTGTTGGTTGGAACTTGGAATGGAAGTTGGGGACTTTGACGGGCGGGTCGGATTCAAGTCGGGTATGGCTTGACTCGTTTGAGCCCCATGGGTCTAACCAACCAGCTCACTAATATAGGCTTTTGTTAAGCTTTCTTTCAAAAATAAAAAATTTTAATTTTAGAAAAAAAATTTGAACTTACCGTAGTTAGCAAATACCACCTACAGTAACTTGGTGTTGGTGGGAAAAAAAAGTAATCTTTTTTTTATTTAACTATGAGACAGATCCGTGGAGCTGAAAACAAGCTATGCTAAGGCTTTGGTGAATCCAAAGATTAGATCTCAATTTTTCATATTAGAAAAACAACTTGTTTCACTATTAGTTAAACCAGTTCAACCATAATCAACTTACTCTTTTGTTGTAAAATCATATTATATTCACTATTTAATTATCGGTAAGATATGCATCAACTAACTTTTAGTCTAGTGATACTTCTCTTTTCAACGTTAGAAGTTAAAGTGATTTCACGTTCGAATCCCTCAATCTTAATGATTAAGTCATGCATTACATGATCTTGCAACCAAACATATATCTTTTGATGTATGGAGTTTCTTGGAGGACTAATACTAATAATAAAGGTTATAAATAATTTTAAAAACTAAACATAAAGGATTTTTAATTTGTCCATGATTAAACATAAGTGTCACTATGTTTCTCTTTTGTTTTATAGGACAATTAGAATCATTAGGTCGTGTTCATCTTTTGGATATGCAGATGCAAAGATAGAAATTCTATCTTTCCATCTGACAAAGCTTTGGGAAGGCGCAGCAGATGAAGGCCCCAAGACATGGATAGAACTGACCTGCAGGCTGCAGCATGGATTTCAGGCCTGGGATTGAAAATGAGTGCTTTTCTTTAAACCAGAAAACAGGGGCCTAGCTACATTGTGTTGTTTCCTTCCGATTCCAAGCGTGGCCGCCCCATTCAGACTTTAGCAGAAGGGCAACAATGCTTTCTGTCCTTCCAAACACGATATTTTCCCGTTTGCACAAACTATAATAATGAGTCATTCATGAACCCAGCTCTATATTATGTTTTTTTATTTTATATACAAGTGATATTAGAGGAGGGAGATTCGAAAACAAGACCTTATATGATCATATACTAGGGTAACTCTTAACATTGGGCTACAAGCCCCTCGAGCTCTCTATAACAGTAAGTCTTTTGTGGCTTTAGCTGGGGTGAAAAGCCTTCCAAGATTTTCAAATCTGATTAAAATAATTTGATTTCCATCTCATATAATTAGTTACCTCAACAACACTTTGATCTCCATTATTAGCAACCAAAATTACCACTTTGCTCAAATGTGACAACAAGGACAGGGTCAGGTAGGCTAACATGTCCCCCACCATGTCCTAACCAAGGGAATCTGTCCCAAAGATGCTCTGGTGATGTGAGCTAGGGTAGGCTAGGTCTTCATGTACTGAAGTAACAGTATAGCAAGACCTGGAGATAAAGGAGCCAAGGGAGAGGGACCCCATTGTCTCTCCAAACACATAATAGGCCAATGGCCTAAATAATGATCACAGCAACACTTTTTCATTCATAACCACCTTTAATTTACAAACAGATGCCAAGAAAACCAATCATAATTTTTTCATGTAGTAAGACTAGACTATCACATATATAACACATTTTAGTTAATTAAGCCAAGAGCCAGAAATCTTTCTGGCGCTTTGTGGTAATCAAATAGCCTCCAACTTTCCTGCTTTTCCTCCTCACAGCAACTGCCATGCAACTGGCGTTTTGTATACAGTACTCCACAACGCTGCCGCTGCCTCCTCCGCCCACCCGGTTGCCTGCCCACATCATCAGCAAACGCCATGTCGTAGACCTCTTTTTCTGCCCCAGAACAAGCAGTGCCACCTCTTGCTTTCTGGCCTCTTCCAGTATCGTTGGACCCTTCTCCTTGTTACCTTCCACCACCACTGCAACCTCAATTTGTACCTGTGATATTAGGAGTATGATTTATTGATAATGATATTTATACCCCTGATTTTAGGAGCTTGACCCTTAAATTGAAGGGCTATTTCCGAATTTAAAAGCTTGGTCATGTCTTACTGTGGGCTGTGGGGCATGATCTTACTAAATTAGCTGCTCTTTTTTCTATTTCTCAAGTATCTCATCAATACACAAGACTAAACTGGGAATTTTCTCCACTGTGCTACCACATGATAAAAAATGCTATATGCCAACATTCCATTTTAAGTACCCTTTTAAAAGGAAGTAAAAACATGAACCTCTGTCTACAGAACACTAAAAGAAGTAAGTTGGTATTTTCCTCTGTTCTAATTCTGTGATGCAACAAACACACATGCAATTGCCCAAAAGAAATTTCTATTAGCCTCTAGTTAATTAAAGCTTTGCTAATAGTGATTAAGTTTGGAATGGCCAATTAATGACGTGATCAAACTGTAAAATACCCACCTCTGGTCTCTTCAACTGACACATGTTCCTCAAAGAGTGAACAAGTTGATAAGCCCTTGGAGCTACATCCTTGCTGGGCTCCTCACCAGCTGCTGAAACAAGTGATTAATCCATTAAAATACTCTGTTTCCTCAACTTCAGAAAATCAAATTATAGGAACAAAAACCAAAAGTGAAAAATCTCCAGACCTTGTTTTGAACTTGAAGGTTTGGTTACATGAAGCAGGACAAGTTTGTCCTGGCTCTGAACAGTGTGAGAGAGAGCCCATTGCAGAGCTCCTTTAGCTTCAAGGCTAGAATCAACCACAATCATGATTTTCCTAGCTATAGCTCCATTACCACCAGCTTTTTCTTCCCCAACATTGCCAGAATTCTCAGCTTTTTTATCAGCATTGTTTTTGGTGACATCTGAGGCAGCATCCACCTTGGACTGTATAGTTGGAGAACGAACTCTGACATGGGGCCTAATTCTGTTTAGGCAGAAACCTGGCAACTTGGTGCCTATTTTCCCCATTTTTTTTTTTCTGATATGAGATTAAACTCAGCTGAGTTTGAGACACCTATAAATGTTATAAAGAGCAGGGCAGAAGAAGGCAAGGCAGAGAGAGAGAGAGAGAGAGAGACACTAGGTTGGCTTGCCTGTGGCTGTGGGAAGCTGAACAAATTTCTAGATGTTGGTCTGGGGACCATGGAGTTTCTGCTTTGCTTTATTCTTTTTCTTTATTTTTGCCGTGTAATCATGTTAGCTCTTTGTTTCTTTTATTTTTCCCTTGTGGGGTGCTATTTCTGAACGTGCTTGTCATGAAGCAGTAGGGCCATGCAAATTCCTTTTAGATTTTAGACCCTGCAGCTGTTCACTTCAGGGCAATCTGGCATCTTATAGTCACATAATCCATTTACTAATTAATATTTTTCAAAGCAACAAATAAGAGTTTATTTACTCAAATGATTCAGATAAAAGTTTTATAATATAGGATCAGTGTGTGACACCACTTGAATTGCAGCTCAAGGGACGCTTACTCTGTTAGGTGAGATTATATATATTTAATTTTTGTGGGGTTTTTCTTTAATTCCTAATTGTGCTGGCATCCTCTTAGAAGATCAATTATTAATGTATGAGCAAATTAGAACTTCTGTTGTCTATTTTCATAAACAAGTAGCGTGGCTCAAACGCAACCAAAACAATCATTCTGAAAGTAATCAAATTTTACACACAAACCCAATCATGAATGATTGAGCATAAAGCTCAACTGCAATTCATACTTTAGCATAAAATTTCAGAAAATACAATGAGATTCTTAGGGTTGGTATACCTTAGCATAAAACTGTGACTCATGATGAACATTGGGGTTGACACATGAAACAAGGTGGTAAAGTCTTTCATTAATTCGGATGCTATGCTTTGATGGACAACTTTAACACCAAGAAGGGACGTGCCAACCTGCAATTTGACTTCCAATCTTTGAAAGCAAAACAGTGGATTTTTTTTTTTAAAGAAAAAGAAGTTTCTTATGCAGTCTTATCAAACGCAAAGTTGCCGGAAAATGAATTCTTGTTTTTGTAGTCTAGCAAATTAAGTGATGAAGGCTGACTTTGTTCCTTTATGAATTAAGAGACGGTTTGATATTGTTTAGTTATTTAGTTAGAAGCGCTTTTATTAGAAGTACGTTATATTTTTATTAGATATTCAAGTGCTTCTTAGAAAAGCGGTTGAAAGTGCTTTTAAACAATGTTTTTACGATTCATAAATACTTCTGAGATTTTTTGCCAAACAATTTTATAAGCGTTTTTCTTTGTAAAGAAGCGGTTTTAGCCCTTATACTTCAAACTTTAAGTTGAGTGGGTTAAAAGCTCAGCTAAATCCAAACTGTACATGTGGGCCGAACGCTCAATTGGGTTCGGCCCGACCCAAAATCCAAAAAGTTGCAAAAGGCCTACAAACAAACAACGGCTTTAGGAAGCATCGGCATTGGTTTGTTAGGTTAGGAACAAGAAACTAGTCGCAAAATATTATTCCTTGACATATATATGCTATCCAAATTCCAATACACAGACGAGAATTGCTATACTGTATTAATAGGAAAATAGAGTGCCCCAGAAAGAAAGATTAATCCTAACAATACCTAGATTTTATTTCCCTTTAAAAAGAAAAACAATCAGCAGATTTGATCTATTATCAAATATAAGATGATCCATCTCGTTTTAAGGATACAATGCTATTATCACAAATAGTCATTAAGCTAATTGGAAACCCATAATCCACCTCATCACCTTCACCATAATCTGGAAAAACAAAATCAATTCTTCTATATTGTTTGCTCTTCATATCATAAAGAAGCACTTTGGGTGGACCGTCGCCATATCCTGGAGAAAGTCCAACAAAATAATGCACCAGCGCAAACTCACCAGCGTGGATTGTACCCAAAGCATCAACGTAGCGCGGACAATCAAGGTGCCTTGGCTCTGACGCCAAGCTAATGGTCTCCTTAACCCACACAAGCTTATGATAGTCCTTCAAAGTCCATACACATGATCTTGTCCCGTTTCCATGACATGTCAACATGCCAAAGATAGTGTAATTGAGAGAGTAGAGAATGTGAAATAAGAGAGGTTTTGCAGAGAATGCAGATTTTAATTTTTCTTATTACTCATATTGAATATATATCTACAAGTATAGACATATAGCTAGAGATAGCTATATGTTGGTTACAATCAAATTCACAATAAATTACAATCTCCAAAGCATGAATTATGTTTCCATGTTTCCAGCTTGTTGTGTTCCCCTAAAACATGGAAAGGTGTTTCTAGATGGTAGACAAGCTTTTCCATGTTTCCAGCTTGTCTCAAGTCATTGTCAACACTCCCCCTCAAGTTGGTGCAAAGATATCACGCATGCCCAACTTGTCAAGTGCGTCATAGAAAACTTTACTTGATACGGCCTTTGTTAGAATGTCGGCAAGTTGGTTTTTCGAGTTTACAAACGGAAACTTAATTATACCACTTTCTAGTTTCTCTTTGAGGAAGTGTCGGTCGACTTCCACATGTTTGGTACGGTCGTGTTGTACTAGGTTATGTGCTATCTCGATGGCAGCTTTATTGTCACAATATAGGTTTGTGGCATTCACTTGTTTAATGCCAAGATTCTTTAGTAATCTTCGCAACCAAAGCAATTCACATACTCCTTGAGCCATTCCTCTAAACTCAACTTCAGCACTGGATCTTGCTACAACTCTTTGTTTCTTACTCCTCCAAGTAACTAAATTACCACCCACAAATGTAAAATATCCAAAAGTTGAGCGTCTATCCGTGATACACCCTGCCCAATCAGCATCAGTGTATCCTTCAAGATCCATGGGTGTATGTTTGGAGAACATCAATCCTTTTCCAGGGGCAGTCTTCAAGTATCGCATTATCCGTATTACTCCATTCATGTGTGCTTCACTTGGTTGATGCATGAATTGGCTTACCACACTCACAACATAAGCTATGTCAGGGCGTGCGTGGGATAGATAAATCAATCGCCCAACTAACCTTTGATACCTTTCTTTATCAGTAGGAGCTTGATCTAGATACATTCCCAATTTGTGATTCTGTTCAATAGGTGTGTCAGCTGGCTTGCAATCCAGCATTCCTGTTTCTGTCAACAAATCTAACACATACTTTCTTTGGGATAAAAATATGCCATGTTTAGATCTAGCAACCTCAATGCCAAGAAAATATTGTACCCAGTTCCTTCATCTCAAATTCACTTCCAAGGAGCTTCTGTAGATTCTGCATTTCTTCATTGTCATTACCGGTAACCACCATATCATCTACATAGATGATCAGGGCCGTAAGCTTTCCACCACGACGCTTTAAGAACAATGTGTGATCTGAGCTACTCAGAGTGTACCCAAATCGCTTCATGGAATCAGTAAATCTCCCAAACCAGGCTCGAGGTGATTGCTTTAGCCCATACAGAGATTTTCTCAGCTTGCATACGGTTATTAGGAGCGGATGTCATAGGAATCCCTGGTAGTGGATCCATATATATTTCTTCTTGTAAGTCCCCATGAAGAAAAGCATTTTTTACATCATATTGCAGTAGTGGCCAGTCAAGATTTGCAGCCAAGGATATGAGAACACGGACAGTGTTGATTTTGGCAACTGGTGCAAACGTCTCTTGGTAGTCAATTCCATATGTTTGTGTATATCCCTTGGCCACTAATCGAGCTTTGTATCGGTTTATGGATCCATCAGCTTTGTATTTAACAGTGTATATCCATTGACATCCAACTGGTTTCTTCCCATGTGGTAAAGGAACCATTTCCCATGTAGAATTCTTTTTCAAAGCTTCCATTTCAATTGTCATTGCTTCAGTCCATCTAGAATCTGTCACAACATCCTGCTATTTACTTGGAACACATACAGTAGATAATTGATTGACAAATGATGCATATGACTTTGACAATCTATGAGTGGACACATGGTTATTGATGAGGTATTTAGATTTAGCATTAAGGTCAGGGCAATATTGAGGTTTAGGTTTTCCCCTAGTGGATCAAGATGGAAGTGTATATGGTGCAACATTAGGTGGTTCAGTGATTACCTCAAGTACTTCTTCATCACTAGACGAATGATGCACTACTACAAAAAGGGCAAAAGACGACCAGAAAAAGACGACGGTAGAACAAAAAACCGTCATTGTTTTTAAAAAGACGACGGTAATAAAAAACCGTCGTGGATAAGTGACTTAAACAACTAAAAAATGGAGATACTTGTTGAGAATTTTTTTTATAACGACGCACACAAATAAAAAAGCGTCGTCTTATTAAAAAGCTTTTCTTCAGAGTTAAAATCTGACCAAAAAATAACGACAGCTGGTATGACAAGCGTCGTCTTTTAAAAATCAAGTGTCCTTTTTTTGGTAAAGACATGGTTGTTTTGAAAGAACTGTCGTCTATTATAAGTAAAGACGACAGTTTTTTTATAAAACGGGTCGTCTATTATTAAGTAAAGACGACCCTTTTTATATAAAAACCGTCGTCTTTACTTAATAATAGACGACGGTTTTTATATAAAAAGGGTTGTCTATTATTAAGTAAAGACGACGGTTTTTATATAAAAAGGGTCGTCTATTATATGTAAAGGCAACGGTTTTTTTATAAAAAGGGTCGTCTATTATGAAGTAAAGATGACGGTTTTTTTTTTTAAAAGGGTCGTCTATTTTGAAGTAAAGATGACGGTTTTTTTAAAAAAAGGGTCGTCTATTCTGAAGTAAAGATGACGGTTTTTTTTTAAAAAGGGTCGTCTATTATGAAGTAAAGATGACGGTTTTTTTAAAAAAGGGTCGTCTATTATATGAAAAGATGACGGTTTGTTTTTAAAAAGGGTCGTCTATTGTGAAGTAAAGATGACGGTTTTTTAAAAACAAGATTTAACGGTTATTTCAACTCTGATTTTGATGATTTTTTATAGCTACACTCCTTGACCCTATATGAATACAATGACTGCATTCGATCGTCAATTTAAAATATTTACACTAGTGGATACCACAAAATCTTATGTTATATTTAATGAAAGTATAAATAAACTCTTAATTGTTAGTGAATATATTGTTTTGATGGCATACGCATTCTACGAAACTAGTTTCAACGATCCAACCGTCAAACTTGTTTGTTTACACATTGAGATCATATATGCTAAAAATCGGAAAAATAAATAAATCAGAGATCAAGTAACGGGACAAAACATTTCAACGGTTATAAACGAAAAATCAAGATTTAATGGTTATTTCAACTCTGATTTTGATGATTTTTTGCAGCTACACTCCTTGACCCTATATGAATACAATGACTGCATTCGATCGTCAATTTAAAATATTTACACTAGTGGATACCACAAAATCTTATGTTATATTTAATAAAAGTATAAATAAACTCTTGATTGTTAGTGAATATATTGTTTTGATGGCATACGCATTCTACGAAACTAGTTTCAACGATCCAACCGTCAAATTTGTTTGTTTACACTTCGAGATCATATACGCCAAAAATCGAAAAAAATAAACATTCTGATATTAAGTAATATGACAAAACTTTTCGACGGTTATAAACAAAAAATCACGATTTAACGGTTATTTCAACTCTGATTTTGATGATTTTTTACAGCTACACTCCTTGACCCTATATGAATACAATGAACCAATTCGATCGTCAATTTAAAATATTTACACTAGTGGATACCACAAAATCTTATGTTATATTTAATAAAAGTATAAATAAACTCTTAATTGTTAGTGAATATATTGTTTTGATGGCATACGCATTCTACAAAACTAATTTCAACGATCCAACCGTCAAACTTGTTTGTTTACACATCGAGATCATATACGCCAAAAATCGGAAAAAAAAAATAAATCAGAGATCAAGTAACGGGACAAAACATTTCGACGGTTATAAACGAAAAATCAAGATTTAACGGTTATTTTAACTCCGATTTTGATGATTTTTTACAGCTACACTCCTTGACTCTATATGAATACAATGACTCAATTTGATCTTCAATTTAAAATATTTACACTAGTGGATACCACAAAATCTTATGTTGTATTTAATGAAAGTATAAATAAAAAAGGGTCGTCTATTGTGAAGTAAAGATGACGGTTTTTTTAAAAAAAGGGTCGTCTATTATGAAGTAAAGATGACGCTTTTAAAAAAAAAAGGTCGTCTATTGTGAAGTAAAGATGACAGTTTTTAAAAAAAAGGGTCGTCTATTATGAAGTAAAGACGACCTTTTTTATATGAAAATGGTCGTCTATTATGAAGTAAAGACGACTCTTTTTATATGAAAATGGTCGTCTATTATGAAGTAAAGACGACCCTTTTTATATAAAAAGGGTCGTCTATTATATGTTAAGATGAAGGTTTTTTTTAAAAGCGTCGTCTTTTAAAACACGCTAAAAAATGGCCGCTTAAGTGAATTCACGCTCGACAAATTTTCAAATTTTCACCCGTCTTTGAAAACCTTATCTCTCATTAACAAGCGTCGTCTTTTAAAACACGCTAAAAAAAAGCTACTTAAGTGAATTCGCGCTCGACAAATTTTCAGATTTTCCCCCGTCTCTGAAAACCTTATCTCTCCCTCCTTGAAAACCTCCTGCACTCTCTAAAACACCCTCATGAAACTCTCTACAAAATCATCAAAAAATCGATATCAATGAAGGAGTTGAGAGATTGAGGTCTTCGCAGATCCATAAGATGTAGAGGGAGGTTCTGTATTTGAGAATCAAAGCTGGTTGAAAGGTTTGATTTGAAAGATCTCGACCTTCACTTTCTTCAAAGAAGATCTCGCTCTCAGGCACTCAACTCGCTCATCAAACTCAGCGACTCGATCTAGAAAGACTTATGGAATTCGGTCTATATATATATATATATATATATGTTTGTTCATGTATTGTGCTAATTTCGTGGGATTTAAGTGAGTTTCTCATTTGGGTTTTTTATAAATATGCATAGTCGTCCCACAAGGCCTTCGTAATCAAGAAGAAGCTGACGAAGAAGATGAGGCAAAACATACCCATCCCTCACTAGATCCGTTTGTTTTTGGACCGACAACATCATCAGGTCCAAAATACTTTTTGTTTTTGTTGTTTACTTTAATTATTTTGGAATTTCATTGTTAATTTTCTGAATCTCTGATTTTTCATTTGTTATGGTGCCACCACAAGAACAGGTTATGGTGCCACCACAAGAACAGGTACTTTGCCAATTATGCCAATTGTGTTCTGCTGTCATTCTAGAGCTGCATAGATCTTTTTGCTAAGGTTACTACTAAACAAGTTTATGTTTAAGAGTATTGGGGTCTCTTTCGTGCAGGTCTTTCCTTTTCCGACACCAAAAACTTGGAAAATGTGCAAGAAGGCAGAGCTAAGTCAACCCAAGAACAAATTGATGAAGTTAAAATCAAATTAGTAGAATTTGTGAGCTCCATTATTTCTAATTATAGGTAGGAAGTATGTATGTAATAGAATAAAGATTGGTTGACTATGTAATAACTATTGACTCTTCAAAAAACTAAAGATAATAAAACGATGGTTTTATTGGAAAAACCGTCATCTGTACATGACCTCTTTTAACACCATAACGTCTTTTTATATACAATCAACGACGGTTTTACTAAAAAATCGTTGTCTTAGAGTTAATAAACGACAATATTTCAAGAAATCGTCGTCTTCACATTTAATAGATGATGGCTTTTTAACAAAACCGACGTCTTTGGATATAATAAAACATAGTTCTTTACTTAATAATAGACGACCCTTTTTATAAAAAAACCGTCGTCTTTACATATAATAGACGACCCTTTTTATATGAAAAGGGTCGTCTTTACTTCATAATAGACGACCATTTTCATATAAAAAGGGTCGTCTTTACATATAATAGACGACGGTTTTTATATAAAAAGGGTCGTCTTTACTTCATAATAGACGACCATTTTCATATAAAAAGGGTCGTCTTTACTTCATAATAGACGACGGTTTTGAGTAAAAGCGTCGTCTTTACAAATAATAGACGACGGGGATTTACCGTCGTGGTTTTATGCATCAAAAGATGTCGCTCAATTTCACGACGGTTGAAAAACCGAATACACGACGGTGGATTACCGTCGTCTATTTCGATTTTTGTAGTAGTGATGCGATGGCAGGGCAGGAGGGGTTGTATTTTGTAGTTGATCATCAAGGGCATCTGGATCACCTTCTGGTTCCATAGTCTCAAGGTCTTCACTGAGGTCAGGACTGGACATATCATAATTTTCTTCAGAATTTTCAACTTTGTGAAAGAGCGACCGGTCTCTGGATTCTTCATGACCGGTCGCCTGGGGAATTTGAATTGTATTCGACTCTGTGTAAAAACGACCGGTCGTAAATGTGTCGCAACCGGTCGCATGGGGCACTTCGCGACTGGTTGATGAGCACAAAATTAATACAAGTTTTATCCTTAAATTTATATTTGTTAGTATTTTCTTTTGTTTTATATAAATCTATTAAAGTATTTTTATTGTTTCTTTCCAATCTTTGTTTTTATATTTAATGAGTGGTTGTTTGTAGATATTAAGTGTCTTCCACCAATAGCATGTTGAGGAAAAGAAGTAAGTAATGTGTTGCAAGAAGAAAGTAAAGGATGAGAAGAAATATGTGCAGCCAAAGCCAAGGAAATTTGCTCGAGACAACTTGTGCAGCAGCAAATGCAATTGAAGATAAAACAAATGAAAAGAAGAAGCAATCAATTGCATGAATATACTCTAGGACATGCATGCAAAGCTTCCATCATTGAAGAAATAAAGAAAGAATGAATAAACAATGAAGGAGAAGTTCAAATTGACTACTTGCAACCAATGAATGCAAAGAAGAATGATGATGCTTGAGTTGTTATCTAGCTACAATTTGAGGAAAGTTGCTGCAGTTTTTATGAGAAGATACGATAGATGAGCAAGTGGAGCAATTGATAAGAAGACTCAAAGATCTTTGTGAAAACCAAAGTCAAGGAACTAGGCCAAGATTAAGGAATATATTTGAAAATGATGGGTACTTATTTGAAATGATAAAAGCTTGGAGTAAAGAAGCAAGTGGAGAGTGGTGTGGAGAAATTCAAGAGTGATACCCGACAATGAGAAGAAGGAAAGTATGGAAATGCATGACAAAGTGTTCAAGTGGAAGAAAGTTTTGAAGAATTTAGATAAGGAGTCATCATCACAATGAATTAATTAAAGGAAGCAACTTGGCAATTGGTTTGATGGCAAGTGGAAGACATATTAAAATCATGAATATTGCTCCCATCCTCCTATAAATAGATGGAGCTACGGCATTGTAAAACTACACCAAGCTCCACAATCTTGAGCTTTTTCTCTTTTCCCTCCATATTTCTAAGTCTTAAATTCTGTTTTTAGTTTTATTTTATTATGGGGAACTAACTCCCTAGCTAGGGCCAGGGAGGAAACTTTTAATATAAGTGTGTAATTTTTATTAGTTTGATCCAAACTTAAGCTTTAATGTGAATTTGTAGTTTTTGTTCAAATGGAATTTGTAGTTTTCTTTTTAATTAATTGATGAATGTTTGATAATCTATTTCATGGGTTCAATCATGTTTTTCCCATAGTGTAGTAAAAACTTTCATGCTTTTAAAAGAGAAGAGAATTACTAAAGATTAATAGAATTTTGATGAAGATTATTTTTTGATAGTTTGTTGCCAATGGTACAAGTTATGCTTAGAATACTTCTAAAGGAAATTAAAAAGAGCTTTAATTATTTTGAACAACTACAATGGAAAATATTTTGTGGATCAAATTATTAAGAGTTGCATGCTTATGTTAAAAGTGGAAACCCAATGCCTTAGTGTTTTAATCAATTAAATTTTCTCCAAATCAAATCTTGCATAAATCTACCTCTCAATCACACTTGTTCTTTTTCATCTCTGTTATTTTCTTTACACTGCTCTCTGTGGATACGACACTCGGACTTCCGAGCTACACTACTATACGATACTATCTCCTTTGATTTTTGTAAAAGTGGTACGAACAAATTGGCGCCGTTGCCGGGGAGCGGCTTGTCAAAGAGTGCAGAGATCCCCTTGGTCAAAGGTTTGCTGGTTATGTGAAATTCTTCACATCTGGTACACTCTTTCCAAACTTATCTCATTGTTAATATATATTTGTATTTGTATTTTTTGTTTATCTATTTATTTTCTTTATGCGACCTAGAGATCATCTAGGAAGGTTTGTCAAAAAGTCTGAAACTGTTAATTTAGAACATTCTGCTTCAACTTCTTCAACTGAAAATTCCAACAAATCTGAAAGCATGGCAGCAATTGTGAATGATGAACAAGAAATTGCGAATAATGAACAAGAAATTAATGCTCATATTGAAAATAATGAGATTGAGAATAATGAAATGAGAGAAGTAGTTGCACCTAGAACTTTAGAGACATTTTTGCATCCTATTCGTGCACCAAATCCGTCATGCATCATGTTTCCACCTAACATGCCAAATTATGATTTCAAACCTGGAATGATTCAACTGCTTCCCATTTTTCATGGCATGGAAAGTGAAAATCCTTATGTGCATGTTAGGGAATTTGAAGAGGCTATTGGCACTTTTTACAATGTTCAACTTGATAGGCTTAATTTCATAAGGTTGAAATTTTTTCCTTTTTCCTTAAAAGAAAAGGCTAAAAGTTGGTTGTATTCATTAAGGGCTAGATCCATAGGTTCTTGGGGGGAAATGACTCAAGCATTTTTTAACAAGTATTTTCCTAATCACAAGACGATTGCTCTTAAGAAAAGAATCTCAAATTTCTCTCAAAAGGAAAATGAAACTTTGTATCAAACTTGGGAAAAATTTAAAGAGCTTTTGAATTTGTGCCCACACCATGGTTTTGAAAATTGGCGTCTTGCTAGTTATATCTATGAGGGACTTCTCCCTCGTGATCGCCAATTTGTTGAGTCAATGTGTAATGGAAATTTTATGCAAAAAGACCCTGATGATGCCCTAGAATTTTTGGATGAAATTGCTGAAAAAGCTCATCAATGGACTGTCCCCAGTCCAGTTGAGACCACTGATCGGTCAAGAATTGCCACATCTTCTACTAATAAAGGAATTTATCAATTAAAAGAAGAAGATGATTGGAAATTAAAATTTGAGGTTTTGACTAAAGAGATAGCTGCTTTGAAAACGGAAAAATCAAATTTGCCTCAACCTGTTTTTCAAGCTGATGTTAATCAAGTATGTGATTCTTGTTATGAGATTGGTCATACTGTTAAAAATTGCCCAATTTTTCAGGAAATGAAAGGAGCTTATGAGGAGCGTTGTGCTGCTGTTGGAAACTTCAAACAACAATATTCTCCTTTTTCCAACACTTACAATCCAGCGACAAGGAATCATCCAAATTTTCGTTGGAGCAATGATTCACAACCTCAGGTAAGTGAGAGAAATTCTTTCAATCATCAATTTCCTACAACTAATACATTTAATGCTAGACCATCTTTGAGCGATACTCTTCAAGCATTTATGCAGGAACAACAGAAGCAAAATCAAAGGTATGATACCTTGTTTGGTCAAATGGTTGATGAAAATAAAGAAATTAAAAGCCAAATTTCTAAATTGACAAATTCTTTTGCAATAAATGAAAAAGGGAAATTTCCTTCTCAAACTCAACCAAATCCAAAAAATGTTAATTTGTGTGAAACCTCAATTGAACATGCTAAGTCTGTCATTGCTCTTAAAAGTGGTAAAATAATTGATACAACACCTTCACCAAAGGAAGTTGAAAAATCTAAGAATAATGATGAACTAAACAAGTCCAAATTGAGTGAATTAAATGAAAATAATTTTCCTGCTCCTTTTCCCCAAGCTTTAAATCCTCCAAAGAAATTGAATCAAAATCATGAAATTTTGGATGTTTTTAAAGAAGTCAAAGTTAATATTCCTCTGTTAGATGCTATTAAACAGATTCCTTCTTATGCTAAATTTTTAAAAGATCTGTGCACATTTAAAAGAAAGCATCAGGTGAAGAAAACTGCATTTTTGACTGAACATGTGAGTGCATTGTTGCAACATAAGGTCCCTCCTAAATACAAAGATCCAGGAAGTCCCACTCTTTCATGTGTAATTGGAAAAAATTACATCAATTGTGCTTTGCTTGATTTGGGGGCTAGTGTAAATTTGTTGCCATATTCAGTGTATTTGCAGTTAGGTCTTGGTGAATTGAAGCCCACAACAATGAAGTTGCAACTTGCTGATCGTTCTGTACGAGTGCCGAGAGGGGTAATTGAGGATGTATTGGTCCAAGTGGACAAATTTTACTACCCTGTTGACTTTGTTGTTTTGGATACACAACCTGTTTTGCATTCTGAAAATGAAATTCCTGTCATTTTAGGACGTCCCTTCCTTGCTACATGTGATGCACACATCAGTTGTAGGAGTGGGATAATGAAACTCAGTTTTGGTAACATGACATTGGAAATTAACATTTTTAATGTTTTCAGGAAACCTTATGAAGATGATGAATGTGGAGTGGTGAACTTGATTGAAGTTCTTGTACAGGATCAATTTGAGAAGACTAGTATTTCTGAACCTTTTGAGACTCTTTTATTGAATTCTAAAGAATCCGAATTACTTGAGGAGCCAGAAATTGCTTATCTTAATTCGTTGTTTAATTCCTTACAGGCTGATAAATGGACTCCAAGGTTTGAGAAGCTTCCACCTCGAAAGGAAAAGACATTGCCATCAAATGTGGAAGTTCCTAATCTAGAATTGAAGCCTTTAACCATGGGACTTAAACATGCCTTCTTGGGGTCCAACAACACTTTTCCAGTGGTAATATCTTCTGAACTTGACTCTTTGCAAGAAGGTAAGTTACTTAATGTGTTGAATTCTCACAGATCTGCCATTGGTTGGACTCTTGCTGACATTAAGGGAATTAGTCCTCTTGTTTGTACTCATAAAATATTTTTAGAGGATGAAGCCAAGTCTTCTAGGGAGGCACAACGTAGGTTAAACCCAATCATGAAAGATGTTATTAAAACTGAGGTGTTAAAATTAATAGATGCAGGTATTATTTATTCCATCTCTGATAGTAAATGGGTAAGTCCTACTCAAGTTGTACCTAAGAAATCTGGCATAACTGTGGTTGAAAATGATAAAAATGAATTGATACCTACTAGAGTGGTTTCAAGTTGGCGTATGTGCATTGATTATAGAAAGCTGAATTCTGCAACTAGAAAAGACCATTTCCCTTTACCTTTTATTGATCAAATCTTAGAAAGGGTAGCCGGTCATGAATTTTATTGCTTCTTAGATGGATACTCAGGTTATTATCAAATTGAAATTGCCATTGAAGATCAAGAAAAAACTACTTTTACATGTCCTTTTGGTACTTTTGCTTTTCGTAGAATGCCTTTCGGATTATGTAATGCTCCAGCTACTTTTCAAAGATGCATGATCAGTATTTTCAGTGATATGGTTGAGCAATTTCTTGAAGTTTTCATGGATGATATATCTGTTTTTGGTGATTCTTTTGATAATTGCTTGAGTAATTTGGAAAAAGTATTGGTTCGATGCCAAGAGAAAAACTTTGTTTTAAATTGGGAGAAGTGTCATTTTATGGTTTCTTCTGGAATTGTTCTTGGTCATATTGTTTCATCTAAAGGAATTGCAGTGGATAAAGCTAAAATTGAATTGATTTCAAAATTGCCAGTTCCAAAAACTGTTAAAGATGTCAGATCATTTTTAGGTCATGCTGGTTTTTATAGGAGATTTATTCAGAATTTTAGTGCAATATCTAGACCCTTGTGTAATCTCCTATTAAAAGATTGTAAATTTGAGTGGTCTGATTCATGTCAAAAGGCTTTTGAGAAATTAATTAAAATGCTCACATCTGCTCCAATTATGCAACCACCTGACTGGACTTTACCTTTTGAAATTATGTGTGATGCTAGTGATTACGCGGTTGGAGCTGTTTTGGGGCAAAGAAAGGATAAGAAGCCACATGTCATACATTATGCAAGCAGAACCTTGAACAGTGCTCAGATGAATTATTCTACAACTGAAAAAGAACTCCTTGCTGTGGTATTTGCTTTGGATAAGTTTCGTTCTTATATAGTTGGATCACCTATTGTTATTTTCACTGACCATGCAGCTTTAAAATACCTTTTTGAAAAAAAAGATGCTAAAGCTCGACTGATTAGGTGGATCCTACTACTTCAAGAATTTGACATCACAATCAAAGATAAAAAGGGAGTAGAAAATGTAGTGGCTGATCATTTGTCTAGATTGAGTTTTGAGGATATCATTGAAACATTGCCAATTAATGATTCTTTTCCAGATGAGCAATTATTTGCTATTTCAGAATTACCTTGGTTTGCTAACATTGTTAATTTTCTTGCTACAGGTAAAATTCCATCTGATTGGACTGCTCAAGACAAGAGGAAATTTCTTACAGAGGTTCGAAATTTCTTTTGGGATGACCCTTATCTGTTTAAATATTGCCCTGATCAGATCATTAGAAGGTGTGTACCTGATAATGAAATCCATGCAGTAATTTCTTTTTGTCATAATGAAGCATGTGGCGGTCATTTTTCTGTAAAGAAAACCGCTGCAAAAATTTTGCAGTGTGGATTCTATTGGCCTACGCTTTTTAAAGACACTAATTCTTTTTGTCGAACTTGTGACCGTTGTCAAAAGTTGGGGGCAATTACCCGTAGAAACATGATGCCTTTGAACCCAATTTTGGTAATTGAAATATTTGATTGTTGGGGCATTGATTTTATGGGTCCTTTCCCTATTTCTTTTGGATATCTTTATATCTTGGTCGGTATTGATTATGTTTCTAAATGGGTAGAGGCTGTTCCTTGTCGACATAATGATCATAAAACTGTTTTGCGGTTTTTAAAAGAAAATATTTTCGCAAGATTTGGAACACCTCGAGCTATTATAAGTGATGGGGGAAAACACTTTTGTAATAAACCTTTTGAGGCTTTAATGAAAAAATATGGTGTCACTCATAAAGTCGCTACCCCATATCACCCACAAACAAGCGGTCAAGTTGAACTTGCTAATCGGGAGATAAAACAAATTTTGGAAAAAACTGTGAGTCCTAACCGTAAAGATTGGTCTTTGAGATTAATTGATGCTTTATGGGCATACCGTACAGCATACAAATCCCCCTTAGGGATGTCACCTTACAGACTTGTCTACGGTAAGGCTTGTCATTTACCAGTTGAACTTGAACATAAGGCATATTGGGCAATTAAAATGTTTAATTTTGGTTTAAATGATGCAAGTTCAAATAGGAAGCTTCAGTTGAATGAGTTGGCAGAATTAAGGAATGATGCTTACGAAAACTCTCAAATTTACAAAGAGAAAATGAAGGTTTTTCATGATAGAAATATTTTGAGGAAAAACTTTGAACCATCACAGAAAGTTCTCTTATATAATTCGAGATTGCATATTTTTCCTGGTAAACTTCGTTCCAGATGGACAGGTCCATTTGTGGTCACAAGAGTTTTTCCTTTTGGAGCAGTGGAGATTGAGGATCCAAAAAATGGTAATGTTTTTAAAGTTAATGGTCAACGTCTTAAACCATTTTTGGATAATTTTGTTATGCAGGATGACACGATTCACTTGGAGAATCCTGTTTATCAGGATTGAATTCTCAGACTATCTTTAGTTTCGTATTTATTATTTATTTGTGCTATTTATGTTTTTTTAGATATTCATAAGCTGTAGAAATTACCCACACACACACAAAAAAAAAAAAAAAAAAAAAAAAAAAAAAGATTTTTCATATGAGCTGACTTTTGGTAACTCCAGTGAGTGTCTTCGTCAATACAGTGTCTAGGAGTTCTATAGGCGACACCTTTGGTGTTTAAGAAGTTTGGGTTTTAAGCGGGACCATTGTGACCCCTCCAACCTTCCCGGATCCCCTGGCTGTGTTTTCTGAGGCCCTTAACTGGTCATCCGTGAGTTGCTTGTATATTTGTGTTTTTAAAATAAGTTATTTTTTACAAAGTGTTAAAAATAAAAAAATAATTTAAAAAAAAAAATACAATATTATTTTTGCTTATTTCTTTGTGTGGTTATTTTTGTATTTTTTTATGACTGTTTATTTTGTATTTGTATAGATTTTAGTTTTCTTTTTGTGTGTTTTATTTTATTTTGGTCTTTATTTCTTTTTGCTTGGATTTTATTTATTTATTATTTTTGTCTTTCATTCTGTACGGGATAAATACCAAAGGGATTGACACGCATATTTTCCAGGTATTATCTTTCTATTTAAGTACTGTAAAAAAATAAAAATAAAAATAAAAATAAAAAATAAATTAATAAACAGATCGGAACCCGATCTCCAACTAAGGCAATTCTGAATTTCTTGTTTCTCTTTGCTTTTATTACTGTAATTCTTTCTTTCTTTCTTTTACTTGTTTATGTATTTAATTTGTTGTTAAGTTTGGGAAGTAGATTGCTTCTTGATTGCACACACGGAAATTTGGCTCGAATACTTATTCATTTCATAAACATGTGATTACATACATAGACGTGAAAATGCATACATATATTTAAAAATCACATGTTTCTTCCCAGATATTGAGCCACCTGAGGCATCATACTAATTGCCTCTATTTTCTCTTATTTGTAGAATCTGCAAAAGCTCTGCATGATCATTGTTTCTCTTCCACAGTGCTTCTACTTGCTGGTTGGCACAGTAGAGCCGCTTTTGCAAATCCGCCACCTGAGCCTTCAAAGAGGCTACTTCCTCGGTCAGAACTGCGCACTCTCGCGTCCTCGCCAGTAATCTTATGCCCAGATTCGTGGAGGAGGTTGCGTGGAGAACAGTTAAATCATGAGACTCCTCCACCGCGGCCTTGTCTGACCTCTGTGTCATGTACAGATGATCTGCCGGTGTGAGTCTCCTAACAGTCATCCCTCCTGGCAGCACTACTCTTCTCGGCATTGCCTCAGCAAAGTTTGAGGCCGAGCCATGATGATATGTGGAGTTTGGGAAGACGGATTGAGGAGGAGCACTTACTTGAGCCACTGATGGCGCAAGGGCCAACTCTAGATTCAAATCATCGAGGGAAGTGGGTGAGGTTGCCATTGTGATTTATGTTTCTTGCTTATTGATGTTTTACTCTGAGTTTTCAGGATGAAACACAGACGCAAGCTCAACTCCACAGAGACGGGTTAAATAGACTTCGGCTTCTGTGTTTGTTTCTCTCGGATTCCCTAACGTTTTGCAGCCGCGTGTTTTTAGAGGGGAGACAATTTTTTTTCTTTTACCTTCATGTTTTTTACTTTCACTTTCACTTTTACTTTCATTTTCACTTTCCGTGTTTTCTGCTTAATTATTGAACGCTGTCTCTGCACGCCGACACATCCCTTCCTTCTTTTATCCGTGACCTTCCCTTTCCAGTTTTTGTTTTTGTTTTTCTATATATATATATATATATATTTAAAATTTTGGAAATGTGTTTATTTTTCTTTTTCTTTTATAACTTAGTTTATTTTCTTTCCGAAAAAAAAAAAAATAAAATAAAATTTGGGCTTTCGTTTGGATTGGGTTTTCAATTGATTTGGAGGTTCCAATGGGCTGGACTTCTTCGTCTTTTGGGTTTCGGTTTGCGTAGAACTGTTTGTTAGGGTTTACTGTTTTGTTTGGTTATTTTTGTTTTCCTTTATTTTTATTTTTATTTTTTATTTTTGCAACTAAATTATAATTTTAATTCTTTTTTGTTCTTTTATTTAATTGCTTTACTCCATTTCATTTCTTGTTATAACTTTGTTGATACCTACATTCTTCAACATTGAGGACAATGTTTGATTTAGGTTTGGGGGTAAGGTTTAGAAGTTTTGTTTTGTTTTTGTTTTTTTTTTTTTGTTTTTTTTTTTTTTTATAATTATTTTATTTCACCCAAAAATTTAAAAAAAATTAAAATTAAAAAATAAAAATGGTGTTATCTCTAGATTTTTATGCTTACTATCATCAAATCAGATTTAACACTCATGAATGATTTTTACGATTGGAAACATATTATTAAATTTTAAACCCATAATTTTAGTTTTTTTTCACTTATTTCTATTTAGTGGATAATTCATGAGTTATACTTTGAACTCTCACATGCACATCAACACTTTAGTGAGAATGAAAGAAAAGATCAATTATAGTTAACTTTGTTGTTTTAAGTAGAGTTAGAAGACATTGCTCTTGATTGACCTTGGCGTAAAAAAATAAATAAGTAAATAAATAAAATAATAATAATGATGTTAATTTATCCATAGTTTTACTTAGTAACCGGGCCTCTTGCCTAAACAGCAGCGAGTGTTCGCGTCAAACGGTAAAGTTTTGGGGTAAATACATTTTGTGACTAGTTTAGTTCTGTAGCCTTTTTAACTCGAGTTAATAAAGCCCTTAGGGGTGTTTCTACACCTAATGCCTTAAAACCTTTGGTTTGAGAGTCGTTGGCCTAAATCTCGCTACATGGGTTAATTAGAAAGCTTAATGGAACTAAACATTGCACAGTCACAATCAAAAAAAAAATAAAAAAATAAAAAAAATTGTATATATATGCTTTGGTTAGTTATTTGCACTGAATTTTGATAATGATTGAAATAATGAGGTTACTATGATTGAAATTAACTTTTGTCTCTAAAATGTGTTGGTTCACTTAAACACCAAAGGAAACAAATGAAAAATTTACTAAATGATTATAAGTGATCAAAACTTTATGTGGGGATTAATTTGAAGCATGTTTGCTCTTTTAAAAATTGTTCATGAATTTTCAATCCAAATAGCTTTTGATGATGGTTAAGCATTTGTTTAAATTTTCAAATTTTGTTGTAGCATAAATTTTTAAACTCTCATTTCGATGTTTGTGGGTATCATCACTGAAAGCCCTCACGAGACTATACTCGTCCACTAGGGTAACCTAGGGGTTTAAAGGCTTGTTGCATATGCTAAATGCAATCGAGATCCCTGCGAAAGTGGCTTAGTTTTCTTTTCTACTTAGTTTTTATTTTCTTTTGCTCGAGGACTAGCAAAATATAGGTTTGGGGGTATTTGATGAGCACAAAATTAATACAAGTTTTATCCTTAAATTTATATTTGTTAGTATTTTCTTTTGTTTTATATAAATCTATTAAAGTATTTTTATTGTTTCTTTCCAATCTTTGTTTTTATATTTAATGAGTGGTTGTTTGTAGATATTAAGTGTCTTCCACCAATAGCATGTTGAGGAAAAGAAGTAAGTAATGTGTTGCAAGAAGAAAGTAAAGGATGAGAAGAAATATGTGCAGCCAAAGCCAAGGAAATTTGCTCGAGACAACTTGTGCAGCAGCAAATGCAATTGAAGATAAAACAAATGAAAAGAAGAAGCAATCAATTGCATGAATATACTCTAGGACATGCATGCAAAGCTTCCATCATTGAAGAAATAAAGAAAGAATGAATAAACAATGAAGGAGAAGTTCAAATTGACTACTTGCAACCAATGAATGCAAAGAAGAATGATGATGCTTGAGTTGTTATCTAGCTACAATTTGAGGAAAGTTGCTGCAGTTTTTATGAGAAGATACGATAGATGAGCAAGTGGAGCAATTGATAAGAAGACTCAAAGATCTTTGTGAAAACCAAAGTCAAGGAACTAGGCCAAGATTAAGGAATATATTTGAAAATGATGGGTACTTATTTGAAATGATAAAAGCTTGGAGTAAAGAAGCAAGTGGAGAGTGGTGTGGAGAAATTCAAGAGTGATACCCGACAATGAGAAGAAGGAAAGTATGGAAATGCATGACAAAGTGTTCAAGTGGAAGAAAGTTTTGAAGAATTTAGATAAGGAGTCATCATCACAATGAATTAATTAAAGGAAGCAACTTGGCAATTGGTTTGATGGCAAGTGGAAGACATATTAAAATCATGAATATTGCTCCCATCCTCCTATAAATAGATGGAGCTACGGCATTGTAAAACTACACCAAGCTCCACAATCTTGAGCTTTTTCTCTTTTCCCTCCATATTTCTAAGTCTTAAATTCTGTTTTTAGTTTTATTTTATTATGGGGAACTAACTCCCTAGCTAGGGCCAGGGAGGAAACTTTTAATATAAGTGTGTAATTTTTATTAGTTTGATCCAAACTTAAGCTTTAATGTGAATTTGTAGTTTTTGTTCAAATGGAATTTGTAGTTTTCTTTTTAATTAATTGATGAATGTTTGATAATCTATTTCATGGGTTCAATCATGTTTTTCCCATAGTGTAGTAAAAACTTTCATGCTTTTAAAAGAGAAGAGAATTACTAAAGATTAATAGAATTTTGATGAAGATTATTTTTTGATAGTTTGTTGCCAATGGTACAAGTTATGCTTAGAATACTTCTAAAGGAAATTAAAAAGAGCTTTAATTATTTTGAACAACTACAATGGAAAATATTTTGTGGATCAAATTATTAAGAGTTGCATGCTTATGTTAAAAGTGGAAACCCAATGCCTTAGTGTTTTAATCAATTAAATTTTCTCCAAATCAAATCTTGCATAAATCTACCTCTCAATCACACTTGTTCTTTTTCATCTCTGTTATTTTCTTTACACTGCTCTCTGTGGATACGACACTCGGACTTCCGAGCTACACTACTATACGATACTATCTCCTTTGATTTTTGTAAAAGTGGTACGAACACTGGTCGTCAATGGATCGTGACCGGTCGCCTGGGGTACTTCGTGAGAATCTTCAACTCTGTGTAAAAACGACCGGTCGCAAGTAGGGTGGCGACCGGTCGCCTGGGGTACTTCTCCGTTTTTTTCAGCATTTTTTTCGATCTTCTCTTCAAATGACAAGTTCTTCTCTTCACTCCCCCTTTCCCCCTGAAGAGAAGGGGTCTTGGAAACCATAAAGTAGTTCAAATCTTCATGAAAAGTGGTATCCATAGTGACAAAGAGTTTTTTAGTAGGAGGATGGTAACACTTGTATCCTTTTTGATTCAAGCCATATCCAACGAACACACATCGGAGGGCACACGGATCCAGCTTAATTCGTTAATGAGAAGGAACATGAACATAAACAACGCAACCGAACACACGAGGAGGCAACTTGAGAATGGTAGGAAGAGAGATGTGATGAGCCAAGGTATCTAGTGGAGTTTGGAAATTCAGAGCGCTACTAGGCACCCGATTAATCACATAGACTGCAGAGAGAAGAGCATGACCCCATAAGTGGTGAGGAACAGATTTACCAAGCATATAGGCATGGGCAACTTCAAGTAATTGGCGATTCTTCCTTTCAGCGACACCATTTTGTTGTGGAGTGAAGGGTGTGGAGGTTTGATGGATGATGCCTTGGTCCTTGAAGAATTGAGCCAAGGCACCATTTACATACTCCCCACCATTGTCAGACCGAAACACTTTGATGGATGCTTGGAAATGAGTGGTGATCATAGCATGAAATTCGCGGATTATGGTGGTACCATCACTTTTATGGGTGAGCAAATATACCCATGTCATGCGGGTACAGTCATCTATAAATGTAACGAACCACCTTTTTCCAGTAGAAGAGACTTTAGCAGGGCCCCAAACATCGGAGTGAATCAACTCAAAAGGAAATTCTGTTTTACTATCACTTGAGTGAAATACAGTGCGATGGCTCTTGGCCAACACACAGGTTTCACACTGAAATTGTGAATCAACTAAGCCTTGGAATAAAGATGGAAACAGCCGTCGAAGGTAGCCAAACGATGGATGTCCTAAGCGACGATGCCATAGCCAAATCTGTTGTTGAGCACGTGAGTTTTGAACATGGATAGCTCGTGGTGGTGATGAAACCGTCAAGGTATACAACCCCCCTCTCCGTTTACCATGCCCAATTGTCTCGTGAGTCGTAAGGTCATGAAACTTACAATGAGAATGATAGAATGTGGCATAACAATTATGTGAGTTAAGGAATTTCCCAACAGACAACAAATTGCATTTAATAGAGGGGACAAGTAGTGTATGAGGTAGAGACAATTTAGGGGAAAATGATATAGTCCCTTCTCCAGCAACATTAGAAGGAGCCCCATTGGCACTAGTGATGTAAGGATAATGAGATTTAGGAGATAAGGTGGAAAAAATAGTGGAGTCAGAAGTCATATGATCAGTGGCACCAGTATCAATTATCCATGTAGTAGAGCGTGTACCTGAGTCGGGCTTGGAGTCGGATACCAAGGCAGGAGATGGAGACTCACCGGTAGTCATGACATAAGCAGTCTTGGGTGCCATGTTGCGGGTCTTATGTGAAAGTATGGATACGTAAATGCAGCGGAAGATTTCAAGAACACAACAGGGGTACAACAGAACAAAGTAACCAAAGGAACACAAGTTTGAATTATGCAGGGACAAGGTTTAAGCAAATAAGCTTAGAACTTCAGCAAACAAGCTTAGAACTTCAGCAAACAAGAGCACAAATTAGGATTGTGATCACAACCAATTTTAAGGCAAGACAAAGTATGAGATAGGGACAATTTAGCAGCAAAGTATGAGCAAGGGTGAGTAGAGATTATGCAAAAACAAGGTAAGAACAAGAGAGAACAAGGTTATGCAGAAGCAACCAAAATTGATTGCTCTGATACCATGCCAAAGATAGTGTAATTGAGAGAGTAGAGAATGTGAAATAAGAGAGGTTTTGCAGAGAATGCAAATTTTAATTTTTCTTATTACTCATATTGAATATATATCTACAAATATAGACATATAGCTAGAGATAGCTATCCGTTGGTTACAATCCAATTCACAATAAATTACAATCTCCAAAGCATGAATTATGTTTCCATGTTTCCAGCTTGTTGTGTTCCCCTAAAACATGGAAAGGTGTTTCTAGGTGGTAGACAAGCTTTTCCATGTTTCCAGCTTGTCTCAAGTCATTGTCAACACAACAAACACACCCACGCATCCCCCCACCTTAACCATACTTGGATGGCAATAATCATCAGGATTACCACCACATATATAATCATTAGCATCTTGATCAAAATAATCAGCAATCTCTTTATCATAATCTTCAGGTAGTGGGATCGCTTTGAATGTCTCCCCTCTAACCTCAAATGCGACTATGAATTTCTGCTTCTCGTATATCCAATGGACAACCCCATTGAGGCACACACTTCCATGTCTACATAAATTATTATGAGAGTCATAGGCATAAGCTAGAGCATCAAAAAAGATGGCGAGGGTCTACCTGCAATGGCCTCCACCAAGAATCCCTACCTAGTGTGAAAGTGTTAAACTGAAGATCCCATTTTCCATCTCTGTCTAGACGAAAGGAGAGGATCTGGAGAACCTTATACTCGTTAGTACTTGGAATGTACCCAAAGCGATAAGTAACCGAATCCTTGCGGGTTTCTATTACACTGGAATGGGAAAGTTGGATGGACTCTCGGGTGGTAGGGTTAAGTATGAAAACAGAGTCAAAGTGAGAGGATGCACAAACCAAGGCATGGACACTCTGCACATCAGTAAAATAATAATTCAGAAATTGGAAAATTCTGGCCGCGGGTGTTGGAACAGTCCCTTGTTGCTCTATTTTTGACGACAAGAACCGGCTCATCTGTTTGAAAAAAAAGTTAGTGGTGTCATTGTTGTGAAAATTGTGGAAGCCGGTGACAAAGGAAGGGCTGCGGGTGAGGGAGGACCAAGACTTGCATACGCACTTGCATCGCATCAGATCCTCTGCTGGTAGCCGTGGGAGTATATGAGAGAATATGATTTCTTCTGCGAGCTTCGGGTTCGTTGCACCACATTTTTTGGCCATTGAAAGACCTCCGACCTCGAAACCAACAAGTCTTCAAATTAAACGTTTAACCTCGAGAGCCAGGGAACAAGAGAGAAACAGTATGCTAACTAAGAGCATCCACAGTGGGGGGGTGTATATGGGGGTGTATGTTAAATATACACCCCGAGTCACCGAAATCGTCTCCAATGGTGAGATGTAAATGTATGTAAATATACATCACCACCATGGGGATGTAAAATAAAATGTATATTTACATTCATTTTTACATCCCTTGCAGGCGGGACCCACCCTAGAAAAGAGAACAAAAATGAAGAAAAGTCAACATAAAAGGCTGGGACCCACGGCTACACCCCCGAATTTACACCCCCCACTGGAGCAAAAAACATATTTACACCCCCCGGAGGTGTAAAGGGGATGTAAAAGTGGCTTTACACCCCCGAATTTACACCCCCTTACTGTGGATGCTCTAAGAAACAGAAAATAAACCAAGAGAATGCTTTACGCTTGACCCTCATTTAAATAGAACACAAAAAATAAAAAAAAATAAAAAAAAACCCTAGTTCCAAACTTTAGGTTGAGTGGGTTCAAAACTCAGCCTAATCCAAATTGGCTTCGGCCCGACCCAAAATCCAAAAAATTGGAAAAGGCCCACAAACAATGGCCCCCACGTAATCTTTGACCTTTCCAGTTCTGAATTCTGATTGTATGAGGAAACCAGTATCCTTACACAAATAGGATTATGTACATAACACGGCTTTAGGACTTGAATTACCGCTTCTTTATTTTTGTTTTCAGTTTTGGTTCGTTTGGGATTTTATGGGAAGAAGGAAGGAAGCGTCGCCCTTAAATATCTATCTATCAAGTATGCTTTCTTCTATATTCTCTCTGCAACTTCATCAAGCCTCTTTTTTCATATTGGATTTGGTTATTTTATGCCTCTTAAAATATTTAGATATTTTTGGTTTTGTTATGATCACTGCAGGCAAGGCAGGGGAGGACTGGTTAAGCTTGAAGGAAGCAAAAAACTGATCAAGCTGTGTCATGGGTTCTGTTTGTTGTTGCTTCCATGTACAAGATGACATTGACAATGCCAATAATAATAATAATGATGTTGGCTTCATCCCTAACTTGTGCAACAAAGTATGTTTCTGGGTTTTCCATTACAAGTAGTACCCTTTTCTTAGTTTCCCAAATTCTTTGGTTCTGTTTTTTTTTTTTTTTTTGGGCTTTACTTGCTTCTAATCAATTTCTGATAATGATCATCTATCATTAAATGTTTAGATAAAGGAATTTGCAGCCTCAATCAAGAATGGGAGAAAAGATCCAGTCAATCCATCTACTGATCAGGCTGCAGCACCCAATGAGATTACACCATCTGGCTCTGGCAGCTACTATTCCTCGGAGAAGTCATCATCATCATCTGGAAAAAGAGCCCAAGAACTTGTTCGTTTAGATGATTCAAATTCAATAGAACATGAGGATGAATGCCCCACATGTCTGGAAGGTGATTATTATTTTCTCAGTCTCTGGTGCCATATGGCAAAATCTATAACTGATTTTTCTAAGATATAATTTGTCTTCTTATTAGTTTGGTGGTAAAAACTTGGCACCTCTGTTTTTGTAATGACTGCAGAATACACACCTGAAAATCCCAAGACAACCATGCAGTGTTCTCACCACTACCACCTTGCTTGTATATATGAATGGATGGAGAGAAGCCAAAACTGTCCTATTTGCAGCCGGGTAATCAATTTCTTCCCTAACCTCTTATAACTTGTATAGGTCACAAATATCTTTTTTTTCATCTACCGAGAAAAGTTTCAATCGCGCCGCCTCACTATGTGGTATGTCCGACCAACCCCACAAAAGAGTGAGAGAGCTACACACACTATGCGGCAGCCCTAGCAAAAATCAAAATTAAAAATTAAAAAGCTGGATTTGTAACTTCATATGGAATTTGACTGTCTTCAAATTGATTTTCCAGGTGATGCTATTTGATGAATCGTCTTGAGACTTAACCAAAATGTCTAGCATGCAATGATCACTGAAGAGTGAAGGGCAGCGACCAACTGAAGTATATATATATATATATGTGTGTGTGTGTGTGTGGAAGAGATTAAGCAATCTAAACTCTAAGAAGTATGTGTGTGGAAGGCTAATATGTTAGATACCTTAGATTAATATCAATTCTTCCATTCCTTTTTTGAAAATCTTTCTTCTCGAAAGATCGAGGCTCTGTAAGTATTCTATAACTTTCCGGCTTAATTGTCCAAATGAGATAGATGTTATTCTAGCTGTTAACCTCTCTTATATATGAACTCCATTTACTTAATATTTCCATTTCTTTTTTCTTGTGCATAACCACAGTGTCTTATATTAAAACATTTTCTATAACCTAACTTTATTTACCATTCAATTTCTTTCTGAATTTATTTTTATTTTTTGGGTAAATTAGACAAAAAGGCAGTCGTATAGAGTTTATAGCAGACATATATTTACTCAACAATTATGGCATCAATAAAATAGAACAGTTTTTCAAAGTTCAAATCCTCATTGGCTGTGCTTGATAATCAGTCTGTCAATGATTGGATTGCGACCACATACCTTAGCAATGTCTAGGTTCAAATTTACCAACAAACCAGAAATTTAATACACAACCAAACCAACATATGTAGTTTTGTTTTGTTCTTTTTGTACTGATTGATGATCAAGCAGCAAAGCATCCCAGGTTGCATGAATATAATGGTTCCAGAGTAAGGTCCAGCTGGTTCCTCCTCACCTGAAGGAATTCATCTTGCTGCGTGCCCCTGCAAATGATCATATGATGTATTCCAGATCAGCAAGTTAATTAATTAATGGAAACCCACTTAAATAAATTCATATCTATATAATTATACTACTTTCTACTAGTTGAAACAAGTTTATCGATTTCTGACCCCAAAAAAAAAGTTTAAGTTTATCCATTCAGCGGTGTTTTATAACATATTTCCTTGTAACTTAGAATGATTTTAGATGTAAAGTATTTACTAACAAAGAAATGAAAACATTAATTTCAAGATAGATAGGTCCTAGAAAATTAATCACCCCATGTTTAGACATGGAAGTGGCTGTGGAAGTGGCTGTGGAAGCGGCTGTGGAAGCGGCTGTGGAAGCAGGTTAAGGCCATTGTTTTGCTGCTCCCAGTTATGAACCTCCTCAGCTGCGGCCTTCTCCTTCTCCTTGATCTATTCACAAATTGTACATAGGAAAACAGAAACCATAAAAATAAAAATAAAAAGAAGCAAAATAATTAAAGACATATATAACTCCAGACCACAAACTCTAGATAACTTGATGACGACTTTACTGTGGCACCTGGTAGTTTATTTAAAAAGATTATCAAGTTCATGAAGATTGCGTCGCGTGCATGCAATTTTAATAGAACATAAGCAATTTACCTTCTTTGCTAGCAAGTTGTTTTGCTCCTGCATCGCCCTTTCCTGTCACAACGAATGAGAAAAAACATACGAACATATTTAACTCGATGCTGCAATTTTTACAAGTAACAAATTATGCTACAACAGTCCTAACCTTTCTCTGAAGCTCAGAGATGGATTCATGCATGAGTTGGTTCTGCAGTACAAAGAAAATAATTTACAGTGCCATCAAAACAAATACAAGTCAATGTAACATCATATTAAAGTGTTTGTTTATTTTCAAAAGTAGAATTAGGAGGCTGATTCTAGCTAGTTAGTTCAGTACTTTTCTTAATCGAATTTGTTTAAGAGCGGTCTCAAGCTGGTGCTCCAAACTTTGGATCTCTTTCAGAGTCAACGAATCGAGATCTTCTCCCAAATAGTGCCTGCCCATAGAGGTTCAAGGAATTAATAAAAACATGCAAAGGAAAACAAAGTGAGCATGTTTTTGTAACTGGAGCACTAAATAGTACCTCTGATTTCTTTGCAAAAGCTCAACTTTAGCCTTTAGTCTAGAATATTCGAAGGTCCAGTTACACTGCATGTGATATATATATATAACGTACAACGTTATCAAGAGACCATATCAATCATTTAAAAAAGAATAAAAAGAAATAGGTCCTGCAGGCTGCAGTCTAATGATACAATAATATCCGCATAGTTTTGTTTCAGGCAAGTACCTGTGATTCAAAATTGGGTTCGACTAGCTGTCTCTCTGCGTAAGAGTATCTCTCATAGCGGTCAAGTATTTGATCCATGCTGTACATGATCAGCACATCAAGATACATAAAATGTACAAACTAATTAATATATATCTAGATGAAATCAAAATATTAATTATGTTAAATTTCAAAGAGACGGGCCAGTGGCTCACTACTAGCAACACCGATATTGTCCCCAACTTAACCACTTACAAAACCCAGTAGGTGGGGGTTTTATCACAAAAGGCCTCGGTGATATTAGTCAAGATTCCGATGTAGGACTTATATTCTTCAACAAATTAGCTAATAATCAATGATAGATTATATCATTCAAGAACTTTCAAGTCATGTTGATTATAATTTCTTATATGCATTCAAATGGTAAATATTTTACTTTAGTCTGTGCTGATGCCTTTTCTTTTTCTTTGAGCTTTCTCGGGTCTATATATATGTTAAGTGGAATATTTCCTGCTGCTTCCACTCCTTTTTATCTGATCATTTTCACTTTTGCTGACAAAAACTTCGTTGGAGATTTTACTATGTTTCTCAAGTGAAGTGAATCAAATTAAATTCTTTCTATAATAATTTAAACGATTTTGCAGCTAAATTATTACTAATTATTTTTAAATTTTATTACAAATATGTTAACAGGTTTTTTCGCTTAGTCTCGTCACTGATCCAAAATAAATACAAGTACTTCCTCACTAACATAATTTTGAGATCAAATTTAGACAAGTACGCATGAAGTAATTTGACCAAAACAGAAACAAAAGAGTATAATCTTAGAGTACTATTTTACATCAAATCAAGTACGCTGTCATGGATCTGCAAACTACCTTGCGCGATCTACATCTTAAAAACATAAACTAACCAGCATCATCCAGATGACAAATTGATCAGCGAGCAGGAGTCAGGACATAGTTATACAGTGAAACCCTACGGACAAAGAAAACAAAACCACAGAAATCAAGAAAAACATATATGTGTAATATTTACCATGAATCCGTGGCGTACTCAAAGAGTTTGCCCTTGTTGGAGAAGACAACCAGAGCAACCTGAGCATCGCACAAGACAGAGATCTCATGAGCCTTCTTGAGCAACCCAGTTCTTCTTTTGGAAAAAGTCACCTGTCTGTTGATCTTGTTCTCTATGCGCTTCAGCTGAACCCTACCCCTCCCCATGATAACAGTTATGATCTCTCTCAGTTAAAACTTTACACTCTTTTGCTTGCACCTCCTGCCTCTTTAATTTTTCTTTCACCAAAAAACCCAAACAAGAGAAAAATCCAAGGCCAGCCCCAAAAAAAGAAAGACAACAACCTGAAACCCTATATATATAAAGAAATGAAATGAACTGAATTCATTTTGGTTGTTTTTTTTTCTTCTTGTAGCCAAAGCTCTGAAGGCGTCTGAGAAAGTATGTGCGGTATATGGAAAACGGGGATTATAATTAATATAGCACGAGTTGAGATGGAAAAGCGGTTTCAGGGTGTACAAGTGGTTTTGAGGATGTGTTGTCGAGCTGTGGTTGGCTGGGGTGTAATGTGTCGTCGTTTTCCTATGGATTAGGAACCACATTTTATCTTTCTTGTATTCTAGTGGAGCTCATTTAGAAGCTCACTAGTTACTTACTAGCCTCACACATCGTACGGTCTTCTTTACACTGACAGCTTTCGCACCGCACATTACCGTGATGTTGACCGTTTTAGCATTTGTGATTTCGTTAGTTGGTCAAGGTAGTGTGTCCGTTATTATTAATTCGGGTTCGTAATATCCGTTTTATGTAAATTAAAATAATTTGAAATATCGCTTTGTATAAGAAAAATATTAATTTGTTAATTTATTAAACCTTTTTGGGTAAGGAAATGTTCATTTTGTGGCACGCATTAGAATAATAATTTATGATTAAGTTTGACAATAACATGTCATGTCGATCAACTTTTTTCTTATTTCTTACTAAGTTGACTCATTTAGTTATGTCAAGAGTTTGCTTAGAACGCTGTGTGGGGGGCATTTTTTAATGTTGTGTTGTTGATTGACAGACAATATAGTACGTTGCCCCTTTTTTTGTTGTTGTATTTTTTAATTTCCTTTAATAAGATATAGAATGAGATAAATAATGGAAGGTGTGGATTTATAGTAAACAAAAATGGAAACAATATATAATCTTCTGCTCATTTGTTTTATGACGTGACTCTCATTTAAGGGTGCAAGTTGGATTGAAAATTCCGATTTTGGTGTGTTCAAATCAATTTTGACATCCGAAAATTCCAAAATAAAATTGTATTGGACTTGGAATGTATATCAAGATTCTAAAAATTATGCATTCTGAAATATGTTAGAGTTTCAAAGTTATGCAGTGACTAATATCATGTTGAACTAAACATGATTAAATGACCAAATAAACATAGAAATGTATGTTAATACATGTAATATATTAGGTGAGAGGTGAAATATTAAAAGAAATGTAATTAAGGAAAATTTGTAGGGCACAATCATATATTATTTTTTTTTGGACGAAGCACAAATCCTAATGTAGGATACATATAACATTACATATATTTAACACAAAGTTTATTAATGTTCCCTTATTCTCTGCATGTGAGATAATAATTAATAATTAACTACAAATTATAAGCGAACAATATGACCAACAAATATTTTCATTGCTCCAAGATTCAGAGCATCCACGTCCCAGGGACGAATAATCCACTATGACTTTGCGTTGAGGATTGTAGCTCATGATGATCTGTTACTGCAGGAGGATTGTAGCTGTGAACGTATCCCCCATAGAAAGAGAACAAAATTTAATTTCTTTTATAGTTTAAAAAAAAAACAGATGCAAGGAATTAATGCAATTTGATTAAACGACCCTTTAGCCATAAGATATATGGTTACCCGATCTGCAATGTATTGTTGCATTGTGAATGGTCAAGGAATCCCTCAAATTGAGCATTTTGATTTTGCTCCTTAGTTGTCCATGAATATCTTTCAATGGCTGCGTTACATTCTTCCAGCTGCCCAATTTACATGAAAATTTAGACCCAAAAATGTATAGCTATTTGAAAACCGCTACAAAAGATGTTGGCCATAGTCACTTTTTTCGGGTTACTTTTGTAGATTATTGATCGCGTTTTTCCGTGACTAAAGGCTTTAGTATAAGGAGAGAAGACATGAATTTGTTTTGATTAATGGCTTTAGTATAAGGAGAGAAGACATGAATTTGAGCTTGAGTGTATATTTACCTTCCTTCTCAGTTCATTGTTTGCTTCCAGCAGCATCTGTTCCTGCACAATTAATTCTTGAAAGACTTGGTAACATAATTCACCAAAAAGAAAGCGCAAAGTAAAAATTAGATAGTCTCTGCATATATATTAACCTTCCTCAGAAGATCAGATATCTGACCTTGCATAACTTGGGTCTGCAAACAAGTAAATAGCACATTGTTACAATTTAAAAAATAATAATAAATATAAGCGATAGTTTAAACTATAAGAGAGAGGGGGTTTCTCACACAAACACTACCAAGGTGCTATAGTTGTTTGAATTTGAGACCACTAGTCTGCAAATCAAGCCCCTTTTGTACTGAGCTAAACCCCGTTGAAAATTGATACATATGCTAACTAATTTGGAGCAGGTTTTGAAAATATACGTACCTTTGTTGACCTGATTTGCCTCAAGGACATGTCGAGTTGATTCTCAAGCTGCTGGAGCTCCTTGGTGCCTAAATGACCCAAATCTTCCCCAAGAAAATTTCTAAAAAGAATTCCAAGAAAATGTCCACTCAATATAATTATATGACCTACATAACAAGAAGGGTGCTTTGCAAACAAATTTCTAATTCTATCAAAATGTTGATCATATATACCTCTGCGTGCGCTGTAGGACCTCTACTTTTGCTTTTAGGTTCACATAATCTTGGTATCTGCTCTGCTTGTGAACATGCCAGAGAAGTTTCAACTACTTATGTCAAAAATCAGTGAGGCAGTTTTGTGGAGAAATTTAACTCCATTACAGCACATACAAACATGCATCAGCCAAACCAAGAAATTAAGGGTCTGTTTAATAATCATTTCAATTTTAGTTTTTAATTTTCATTTTTTTGTGCTAGAGTATAGAGGAAAAAGAGGGAGAATGGAAGTGAGAATGAGAGTGAAGATGGGATTGAGATGAAGGAGGGAGGAAGGAGGGAGGAAAGAGTAAAAAAAGTGAAAATAAAAACTAAAACTGAAATCTATTTGAAATAATTTTCACTTTTGTTACTCTTCCCTCTGATCCTCTCATCCTCTTATCCTCTCTCAATCTCATCATGACTCCCATTCTCACTCTCATTTTCCTATGTAGTCTACCATATAAATTGAAATGGTTATCAAACGGGCCCTAAAGTTGTCCCTAAACAGATTGAGAGCCTAAGTACTATTGGATAATTAAGAAATTTATGGGCATATAGGTTGCTTTATATGCTTCTTAAAGTTAAAGCTAATTAATACAATAGACAAACTATCGACAACCTGTGAATCCTGAGCAGGTTGACTCGCTTCCAATGCACTATAACTGCATCTTTGATACCTCTCAAGTGTCTTCTCCATGCTGAAATGAAAATGAAAGCAGGCAAGGATTGTAGGAAATTATCAGAATGCAAATTCAAAAGGGCAAAGAGGGCACATGCACTCTGTACATTCACATGCTAGGAAAGCAAAAAGGCCCAAATCATGTCACAATAAAGTTAGTACCATTCAAGCCTTGATATCTTATCTTGAGAATTGTATGAGAGGAAAATAAGGGGAGTTGAAACCATAAAAATAAAATTTTACAAGAGCTATAATTGCATTTTAATATTAGTGGAACATTTTCCAGCAGGCATGCTACACATCAAGGGAAGGAACACCATTGAAATTCTCATGAAAATAAGCGACTCCGAGAAGAGTTTATAAGCTTAATTATAAGATTGTGATAAAGTTTGTTGGTGCATTTCCTAACATAATTTAAAGCTTGATTGAGTTTGAAACTTCCAATCTCTATTCCTTATTTCTTTATCCATTCCGGGTGCGTTTATCATACTGTGAATCCGAACATCGATTCATATACGAATCTATTAACCTAGGTTACTAGACGTTTGTTCCAACTTAGAGAAATACTTGTAAACTTCAGAGTAAGGTCATTACAGGTAATGAAACTGAATCAAAGGGCTAGCTACGTTTCTTGAACCAAAAAGAAAAGGACCTATATATACATATACTCTGACAACCCTCGATCCTCACATCTACCCTTAATTCTTAGTAACTTAGTTAGGGAGAATCTTGATTACGCACCCCTTAGGAACAATCTTGAATAATTTACAAAAGAAACTCAGAATTGATTAATTGTATCAACCATTCAAAATATTTGATTAGCTCTTCTCAAGTACAAATTTAGTCATAAATTCACGGTTTCAATTCATATAAGCAATAAGCCTTAAAATGAAAGAAATAAAAAAACCCATCTCGAATTCGATACGCAAACAATTTCTGTAATATTAAGGCACCCTTTACCTTGCAACACACCCAAGTTCCCTGAAAATTACGCTGCATTTTTTGTTATTATAAATATGAAAAAATTCATAACGAAAACACAAAAAAGCTCTCATATATAATATCGACGTACCTAGAGCCGCTGCAGAACTCATAGAGCTTGCCGCGGGTGGAGAAGACGACAAGAGCAACCTCAGCATCACATAGAACTGAGAGCTCGTACGCCTTCTTTAGCAACCCATTTCTTCTTTTTGTGAATGTCACCTGTCGGTTTATGTTGTTCTCGATCCTCTTCAGCTCCACCTTCCCTCTTCCCATAATTAATTTCTGAATTTGGTATGTAATAAATATGTTCAAATCTTTTAAATAATGTATATTATAATATAAATATGGTACTAGGTTTTGTTTTCTTTTATTCTTGCTCTCTAGGGTAAGCTAAGTTAGGCTTTTTAGAGAGAGAGAGAGAGAGAGAGCAAGCTTTTTTAGGAACTTTAATTTGTTACCTCTGTTGGTTGGGTGTTCCTTAGCTTTGGCTTAAGAGAACATAGAAAAGGAATCATAAGCAGACTGATGAGTTGCTTTCTTTTAGAGGACGAAGCAGGTTTTCATTATTTTTAGCTGTCTATTACATAAAATGACAGCAATGTCAACTCCATCTTGGACATTCCCAACTTTAGGGTTTCTACTACGTGTCGATGGGAGATTGGCCTGGGGACCTGTGTGCAATACCAAAGCTTAGTCCAAGATATTTTTCCTTCCCTCTAATGGACGGTATACTACAACATGTCTAGTCTTATAATTGGCGAGTCTATCACTATGAATCATACATTTCACCTATATATTCACAGCTTAATTAACAACACAATATAACTGAGAACTTGATTTTGTTTTTGCTTTTTGTAGATAAATAACTATTTTATTTAGAATAAAAGAAACAGAGAAACTTGTGTGAAAATGGGAATAGCATTGTTTTGCTATCCTCGGCCAATCACAGTATGTCAAGTGAAAAAGTTATCGCATGTGGATACCGTGATTAACCGAAGATAACACTGTTTTGCTATTCTCATTCTACACAAGTGTTTCTCATAAGAGAAGGTGGTCATTATAGGAATGTAACTCCAACTGATAGAGAGTTAAAAACCTACTTCAGTTCTTTTCTTTTTACCTGAAACAGACAAAAAAGAAGAATAAAATAAAATATATATACATTAAAAAAAAAAAAAAAGAACTTTAGGGCAAGTGCTATGTCCCTGTCTTGATGAGACAACCAAAGGCTATCAGCATAAATACAGACGATCGACAGCCCAACAAACTCTTTTGGGGGGAGGTCTAGCTATATATTAGCATCCCTAATCCCTAGCCACATGGTTCATTGACCACCAAAGCACCTCCAAAATTATATTCGAATTTGAACACACACATGTAAATTAATTTATATGGACCATACCTTTCTTTGCTTTAGCATATGCCAACATTTATATATATATATATATATATATAAAGAAATGAATATTAAAAGATTAAATTCGTCGTAAAATTTAAATTAATAAAAGGAGGAGGAGGAGCTAGGAGTCTAGGAGTTTGATGTAGAGAAAACGAAAGCAAATATGAGGTCGTCATTGTCATTGTCGAGACTTAAAACGTGTCTGACTCTGACTGGTCAATATATAGGGCAAGCCCTACTGGTCAGGGGCCATGCAAAGGGGGATGGGATGGGATGGGATGCCGCTTTTTCCTCCCAGCTTCAAGTAACTGCGGTAACAGTTTTAACACGTGTCCACTGCTCAAGCCTCAAGGCTAAAACCCTAAACTAGAAATTTTGTATTTGATTAAAATGAGTTGGCCCAAATAAACTTGAAATTTGAAAATATTCTCAAGTCTTTTCTCTAGAGCTCGTTTGGGACAAAATGAAGCCCAGTCAGTTGGTCTCTTTTCAGTCCAAAAACAAGAAGCCCAAGTTTTTTTTCTTTCTCTTTCTGTAATAGTACAAGCAGCAGATATTAGCGAAGGTGGGAGGAAATGAATCAGAATTCAACACTCTTGACTTGCAGATGATCAAAACAGGGACCGGAAAGAAGAAGAAAAAAAAGAGAAGTTTGAGTTTATCTGCTCGTGACGCATGCGCAAGTAGAAGATATCCTTTGCAGACATTTGAGAGGGAACAAAACACAAGAGGACACCACCAAGTGCTTCTCAAAATCATGTTGCCCAAAACAAGATGGGAGACACGAGTGACGTCTCTTTCTAAGTCGCAGAGAGAGAGAGAGAGAGAGAGAGAGAGAGAGAGAGAGAGAGAGCAAAGTCATTCCAAGAGACAGAGAGGGTTGGATTGGAACTTGGATGTGAATGCGGATATTATGCAGGCAGATACTTTTTAGGTGATAGAGAGCACTATCTGTGAACCCAGTTTGGCCACGTTTAATCTAATAACTAGGGTTATGTCCAAAGTCTGAGAATACTTGGGGTTTTTTTCTAAAATTTTATTTTTTGAAAGGGGGTCAAAGAATACTTTGATTCATCTACATGAAATGTTGAGACAAAGATTATTAATAGCCTTTTTTCATATAAAATCCTTCCTATAGATTCAAGTTGTTGGGTTCCATTCCATGAACATCTCACAGAGACAATATGCATCTTATTTTCCACTGTTCTTATCTTATCTAAATCCCTTTTCTCCTAAGAAAACTTTTGGGTAACTGGCAAGCCCAGATTGATTGAGAGAGGGCACCCATTTGGAGGAGAATATTGCTTTGCCAGCAATTAGACTTTTGAGGACACTATGGCCTATGGGGTGAGACTGGGGAACATTTTAGGGTACCGTCCCATACTGTCTTACCAACTCTAGCAAAGTTGGGTTTGGTGGGGCCATCCATTGGGCCTTTGTTCCCTCAGCCTCAAGACTCTAAACTGATTGGGCCTTTTACTCTAGAAGTATGATTTTATTATTTACTTACCCATTAAAATTCCGTTTCCGTTTGTGTTATAAATATGACATCCTATAAGAAGAAGAATATACAGAAAATTCCCGTAAATAAATATTCTCATATTGTGTTCCATATTTTAGCACATTTTATTTGATTCTAAGTGAAGTGACAACAAGGAGTGAAGTAGAGGGCAGAGAGAGATGGGACTGATGTGGGAAAACGAAGGCCATGAAAGGTAACTTTTAGAATGCATGGTGCACAATAAAAGAAAGGTACAAAACATGTTGAACATAGAAATCTATCCAAGATTATACAGGATTGGCTAGAGGAGATGGATACGCAACTTTCTGGCGAGTCACGACAAGCATCATCTATGACAGTCGGCCTAACAGTCCATATTTGTGTGGCCAAGTCCAATGAAATTTTGAGTTTTTCTTCTTGTAGGACCTTCACGAGCCTCAGCTATGGAGCATATAACATTAAAAGTACGCCTGGAGAATGTGCTTCATCGCTTCTTGCAATTACTTTTGCCCCTACAGAAGATACCAGCTCTGCATTTCTGCTAAAAAACAATTGCAGAAAAAAGTTGTGCTGTTGAAAATGACATGAAATTAATGTACAGTTACTATCAACCTGGTTCTCGTGAGTTCAACTTTGGTGCATCTTATCTGAATTAATGGCAGAGTGGCCATGGATAGGACCAGACTCTTAATCCGTTGCCAAACATTGTTTTTAATTGGTAGGACCAGATAAGAAAGAAATTAATTCACGATCCTCTTTGCCATGCTCTTGCAACCGTTGATTTTAATAGGGTACAAGATGATTATATTCTTCTTTCTATGGATCGAGATGGAAAAGCTCAAGTGGCATGGGATGAATGAAATGACACAAGATTTTGAGTAAATATGCAATCCGACGCAAAATTCTGAACTTTATTTGAAAGAAAAACAAGAGTATTAAAGTTGAGACATTCGTGAATTTCGATAAATATTAATTTTAACTATGTCATTATTTGTGTGTTAAGTCTTCCATATTTGTTTTACCGACAGCAAGACATTGACTAATTAAAAACCCCATAATAAATTTTACTTAACAGAACCATCAAGAATCAAAATCATCCTCGGAGGCATGAGGGCTTGAAAATCTTCTAGGTATTTGATACATCAAAGTCGGTCTTTAATTGGTAGATATTGACATGATCATGCAAATGAATGGATTACGTGTGAGCTTTTGGTTCGTAAAATGCACACGTGTGCTCGCAGCCACACGCACACTACCGGCTGCCCCAAACACCAAGGAATGGGGGAAGAAATCAATGTGTGCAAGTTCTGTTGGTAATGGGCCAAATAAATTGACTAACCGAGGAGCTCAAAAAAGAGAAAAGTAAAGATGAAAGCTGTTCATGTCTACTTTACGCACTAAAAGGCCTCTCCACGATGTTTCTTTTTTCCCTTTGGTGGGACTTGGAAAACATATTACGCACCACTTTGGATTTTTCATACAAAAGTTTGTCTAGTCATTGTAAGTTACAAGGTTGAAGGTGATGATCCACTGATATATCATATACATATACGTGTGACAATTTCGATCGTTCGAAAATGCTAATGTTATTTACTTATTACATCACTAATAATTTATAACTGACGATTATGTTCAGTATAGCCCTCAATCCTATTTCTTTTGAGCATTTAATCCTACTTGTTTAGGCTCCAATTATAAATTTGATAAATTCTACATTTCAATAAGATTGATTAGATAGGATTTCAACCTTAATCACCTTTTTAAGTGAGGCAAAATTAGGAGTCCATCATTGTGTGCATTCAACTGTTTGTGAACTTTATGCTAACCCTCTTAGCCCCTCTGCCACATTATAGTTAATGCATTTCAAATTTGATGATCAATGGCTAAGTTGTAGATTCACCAATAACTTTTAGAGTTGCTTGAAAGAGGAGGCAAGCAGATCTTACAAGGCCATATAAATGAGGAGGCAGCCAAATATTACTGGGCCAGAGCTAATCTAAGCCAGTCAAAAATTACATGGCCAACAAGAAGCTTTTTTTTATAAAAAAAATTGTTTATTAAAGAGTGACTTCCAAGCACACAAAAGTTGGGTGGCATCTACCAAATTCTCCAAATCTATAATGACATGCACATAAAAGTCAGCAAACATTACATGCCTATAGCCCCATAGGCCATGGCCAACACCCACTTGAGAGTCAAATTCCCACCTTAAGGATTAGAAGCCCTAGAATCCAAGGCAACACAGGCTCTTTACCCTCCCCCACCAATCCCAGCACAAACTCCTCTGGTTTTATTTCACAGCCTCATCACAAGGGTAAAATTCAAAGCTTTTCTTATCTTAGTAGTTCAGGGATCTCTCAAGTAAGTTTATTTGAGACTACTCTTGTAGTATTTACCCGCATGTTATTTCAATGATCCGAAACTATATATATACCCCACTCTCTTCTATTACTAAAGCACCAAAATTCACATCAATGTGGGGTTCATCCAAAAACACCTCCATCATATATAATTTACATGCATATCAATATTAAAGACACACAACAATTGATGATTATTTTAAAGCCAGCTTCCCACTACTAGCAATCATTTCAAACCCATCAATCTCTCCACAATCTCACAAAACCCTCCTTTTATGCTACCATCTCTCATCTTCCCTCCCTCCCTTAAATACCTTCAACACCAGTGACATAAAATTCAAACAACTGGTTGCAAGAACAGACACTTATTTTTCAAGGTCTCTTAACCATGTCCAGCATTAGTGCAGGGGTGCTCTCAGCTGACCCTGCAGCTGATAAGATACACAAGAAATCCTTCCACCGAAGGAACGATTCGGGTGAGCTCGATGTGTTTGAAGCTGCAAGGTACTTCTCTGGATACAATGAAGCTCCCAGCAGCCATAACAACAACAACACCAACAACACGTCGACGTTTTCGCAGAAGATGATGAAAGAAGACAGATCATGTAGAGGAGGCAGAATTAGCCTTGACATTCCTATTAGACACATGCTTCATCATCCTCAACAGCACCCTCATCATCATCACCATCATCATCATGTGGTGGTGGAAAAGCAAAACGTCAAAGACAAGAAATACAAGCAGCCGAGCTCTCCAGGTGGGAGACTAGCTAGCTTCTTGAATTCTTTGTTCAACCAATCAGCATCTAAGAAGAAGAAGTCAAAATCCAGTACCACGCAGTCCATGAAAGACCATCATGAGGAGGAGAGTCCTGGTGGAAGGAGGAGAAGGAGGAGCAGCATTAGTCATTTTCGAAGCTCGAGCACCGCAGATGCCAAGTCCATATATTCTTCATCAAGTTCAGGTTTCAGAACACCTCCTCCTTACAATTATGGACAAACAGCAGCCTCAAAGAGCTGCAAAGACTTGAGAAGCTATTCAGATCACAAGCAGCAAAACCTGCAGCAGCAGGTGGTGTCTTTGTCAAAGTACAATACTAATGGACAAGTAAAATCCACAGCAGCCTTGCAATATGAGGAGGTGGTCCTGGATGACAAGAAATCAAACAGAGAACTGTCTTGGTTGGATCACGAGAAATTCAAATACAGTAATGGGTTGTCAGAGAAGTACAAGATTAGTTCAGATCAGGATCACAAGGGGTTGCTCAAAAGGCTCAGTGAGGTTGTTGATGATGATGATGATTATGATGAAGGTGCCGATAGTGATTCAAGCTCTGATCTTTTTGAGTTGCAGAACTATGACTTGGGTTGTTACTCAAGCGGCTTGCCTGTGTATGAAACTACAAATGTGGAGAACATCAAGATCAGATCATCAGGAACACCAATTTCCAATGCCTCATCCTGATGTTTAATATTTATTCCATTACCAGTTGATATGTGACATGATATAAAACTATGTTAGATATTGGATTATGTATTTGTGGTTGAGAGAAGGAAATTGAATTTCCTAGATTTTGCTTCTTTGTTTTTATTTCTCTTATCTTCTCTCTGAAAGTTAATCTTCCAATGTTTTTTTCTCTGTATGTACAGTTCAGAATGTTTGTTTGTCTTTTGCTTTTTTTTTACTTTACTTTTGGAGCTATGTATAGATCAAGCCTCCTCAGCCATATTTGTTATATCAAGTGTTGGAAAATCAGAAGCCTCAGCAGCAGTGCACCAGTTTGGTGGGGCTTGACTATTGACTAGATTAGGCTGTGCCATGCCAAATTTCCTCCCATGAATCCATGATCATATAATATTCAATTCATATGAGATGTTCTACTAGATTTAAGGAGAAACAAGGCATCATCATCACTCACACCATGTGAACTGCATACCTCTTAGCACTTTTCATCATGATCACTTTGGGCAACAACAACAAGCGCAATCATGTATATACTGTTAATTATTTTGTGGGTTCTCATCAGCTCTGCATGTGAATATTTACTGGGGGCTACTGGCCCTGGTTTGTAGTGTTATTAAGCGTTCATTTACTATGTTTAAACACTATCGGTTTTTATAGTATTTGTAGTTCAAGTGGTTAAGTGCATCTACTCCAATACATGAGGTCCTAAGTTCATTTTCTTCCTCCCCTAATATCACTTGCATCAAAAAATAAAAAAACTTTGTAGTTTCTGTAAAGATTATATACTGAGATGAGACTCCAATGTGGCATGCAGATGATACATCTCTGTCACAGACATGGGGGCAAATAGGATTGATAGTAAATGGAGTTGATTTCATGGAGGTATGGGAAAAAGCATTAAAGTTTAAGATCCTCACTGCAGGCACACCTAACTTTTGTCTGCCTAAACTTCAAATAATTGATGTGATCAAATACATTTCTGTCTAATCAAATGATCAGCAATGAAAGGCAATTAAGCCTAAGGCCTTAGTCTATTTCTATCAGTATTAGGGCTAATATCTAGATTCTAGAGCCCTAGACAAAGCCAAATTGAACGTCCTTTTAAGATCAGATCAGGATAATGATTCAAACTAATGGAGCCAAAAACTTTTCAGTACATTCTGCTTTAATTTTTTTTTTTCTTGGTACTGAAGCAACATCCACAAAAACCAATTTTAAGACCTAAACCCAAATGGCAGCCAAATAAGATTTAGGATTAATTACTATTTTATCCCCTGAAACGGGTGCTCGGTCTTGCTTTACCTCATGAAATTGAAATTTTCTCACTTTACCTCCAAAATTTCTAAAAATTGATGAAATTTTCTCATTTTACCATTTTTGTCAATTTTCATCAACAAAACCGTTAACTAAGTTGACATGGCATGTGCATTTTATTAATTTTAGCTATTAAAAAACTTTAAAATCAAAATTAAATATAAAAAAATACTTTTTAACTTGTAATTTTTTTTAGGGTTAACAAACCCCTTCTTCCCTTTCTCCCATTCCTGTCAACTCACAAACTAGATTTTTGAAGATTCTAGAAGTTAAGTGAGAAAATTTCAATTTCATGAGGTAAAGTGAGATTGAGTGTCTATTTCAGGGGGTAAAACAGTAATTAAGCCTAAGATTTAAAATTAAGATTTGTTTTTGAGAAGGATGAGTCTCCATCTACAAACCAAATTTTAACTTACTTGAAAGACAATCCTCTTGGTGAAGCCATGACTTGCCAAATATAAAGGCTGCATCATTTACTTGTGCTGAAGAAGTTTTGTACATAATTAAATTTGGAGCTTTTGGATAGCCTTTAAGAAAGAATATATGAGGGCTGAAAAATGATGCATGGCAACCAAAAAGCCTATGAAAGGGCCAATGATGCATGGGGCACCAAAAGGCCCCAAGCAAAGCATGTAACTGTGACTACCAGAGTGAGTGGAGGAGAGGGAGGGCCCCAAAATTATTAAAACACTAAATATAAACATTGCTTTTCCCTGCAGATAAATCAAACTCTGTTTTCTTTTATAAAAGGCATCTGCAAAGTAAGAACTCAAGCTCCCCATAACCACTTCACTATAATGACATTATCCCGCAAAAGACTCATTAATGAAGTTGTTTGGAATAATTACTCTTTTAGGCAAGGGTTTGTGTTTGAGTCTTAGCATTCATATTGTGTGTATAAATTTAGTATATTATCGCATCTCTTAATACAAAAAGTCCTAAAAAAAAAAATAGAGCATTATCCCAAGTTTCAAATCCACTTTCGCCGCATAGATTTTAATAAAGGTCCCATAATTTTGGCTCAGTGGGTTTTTTTTTTCAGTCACAAATTCAACCAAGAAGCAAAACAGGAGATCAGTTTAAGAAGCAAAACAGAACCATACACACCAAAAGGACAGGAAGAAATTAAGAATGTACAGGCATGAACAGAACACCAAGCATATCAGCCCTGCAAACTTAATCCCAAAGACCATTTTCTTTGGAAATTTCAAGATGCATTTTGAGTCTCTTTGACTTGGTGTTCTGCCAACCACTTCTGGTAAAGTAAGGCAGAGACAACAAACCTTCTTAATTTCTATCTACATGTGGGAGGTTCCTCAAGCCAGCTATATATGTCTTGATTCATAGCCCTCAAAATGCTCATATCTGTTGGACTATAGATCACAGAGGATCAAAGAATTTGATGGTTTTTGTCCTCAAGTTTGGGAACAGAAGCAGAAACTAGATATAAGATGAATTTGTAAGGGGAGCAGGTGAGCCTTGCCTATATGCTCTGAATGAGACTCTGAGTTCTGACTGGGACATTGCAACTGCAAACATAATATCAGGTATGGAATTAAATACGATCATGACAACCAAAGTGTCATAAATTGGCCTCAAATTTTGGAAAATGTTCAATTCATCAGTTCAAAAGTTCTGCTCATCAATGAATAATTGGTGCACATATCATATATACATGAATAGTGTGAAAATTTCCAAGATGAGAAAAATCAATCTTCACTGACCTGGGCATTGGCTACACAGCCTTAGCTAGCCTTAGCTTTGAGTAGGGTTCCAAAGTCCAACCAGATCATCATTGTTGGTGCATTCCAGATAGCATCAACCTCCTCATCATGGCCCAATGTTCCCCACATCAAACTTATCCATATAGATCTGGCACCCATTAGTTCGAATGTTCAGTGGCAAATTTTTTGTTTTGTTTTTTTATACAAATGATATTGGATATGCAGGAGTAACTGTTTTTAACCACTTAAACTACCAAGGTTTGAAATTGTCGGGAAGACTTAATTCTAATTTATTAATCCAATGCTTCGTCTTCAAGGTCAAATTGTTGGGCCGATGTAGGGTTTAGCCATAGAAGTTGGCCTGAGCCATCCTCTCTATTGTCCCATTCGACTACTGCTGACCCAAAAGCCCATAGAATCAATTTGGGTTGGGTTACACCAAAATTTGTGCCTCTCCCTCTCTTTGGGTGACAGCAATTGGCTGGTGCAATCTTGTTCAAATATTGGGCTGAAACTAAAAAGATAATAATGTACATGAAAAAAAGAAAAAAGCAAATTTGTGCTCAGGTAGTCGTTTTCAAGGTTTTGTTCACATCTGGTTTGAGTGTGCGGAAGCAGGCAAGAAAATGGACAAATCCAGAGAGAGAGAGAGAGAGAGAGAGAGAGAGAGAGAGTCACACCACCAGTGGCAGGTGCAGGTTTCCCCACTGCATCCACCCCATACCCATCTCATGCATCCAATATCTTCAGCTTTTCCAGACTGACAATGGACACGCGTCAGCCTTTCAAGCCATACAAGTGGCGAACAGGGTTACTTGCCACTTTCCCTCCCTCCCTCCCTCAAGATTTCTTTTTGATCCTCAATTAACCTTTGCTAAACAGTAATCAAGCTCTTAAATTAAGCATCATTAGTTGCCTCATCTATTTTTTCTCAGATTAATTACAAGTCTCAGTTCTTCAATGAATTGATCATGTCCTCCAATCGTATAGGGTCTTTTCTGAGTAGGTGTACAAAAATCTTTAAGCTTAAGATGTCTCTGATGATTATTAATTAGCGACAAAGCACCCACAGTCGACAGTTGCATTGCATAGATATAGCTAAGCATGCTTGGCTGCGTCAGAAAGTCCCCCCACCAAATGCCTCAACAATTTCACAGGCCAAATGGGCCACATCGTTATGCATTTAGCCAATATAAATCTCTTCAAAAAAATATAAATTTATAATCAATCTCCATCAACGATAAAGATGACAATTCAATATATAAAAGAAGTAAGATTAAAACGAAGAAAAAATAACATATTCAATCGCATACTATAAATCATCTTACTACTCTAAAATTTAATCAATAAAAAAATCCCGAATACACTCAAAAATTTACTCTCTAAATCTTCTTAGATCTTTCTAAGTTTCTCACTTCTCAGTATCGACCCTTGATCATATATAAATATCAAAAAATAATATCTTAAACTGTTTAGTAATTTAACTTTTTAATAAAACACAATATGGATACCCAAAGATTGGTAATTAAGTTAACACAATGAATGAATGGATTACCTTAATTTAATTAACTCACAACCGGTTTTGTTTGGAAGAAAAGGAACAAGAAGCAATCGTCGTCCACTTTGTCCCTGTAATAAGAAGCAAGAGGCGTGTACTAAAATGGAATTTGACATATATCCTCAATTATCATTTCTCAAAAGCTACAAAAGACCTCGACATGCTTTTGGACAGAGTCGTGGAGATTATGTTGACTCTCAGTCACAGTGTATCTGCTTCGACCTCACCAAAACCTGAAAATAAAATACTCTCTCTCTCTCTCTGTCTCTCTCACTCACTCACTCCGTGCCTTCATTGTTTCGTCTGGTATGCAAAAACTACTCCCCACCCGTCTTTCATTCTTGCTCTCTTTTTCAGCTGTCTTTTTGCCTTTTTATATTCTGTTTGTTTCCCGAGAAACCGTAGGAAACGAGCAGAAATTTTTAGGAATCTTTTAACAGCCATTTGGTTTCCCGTAGAATTTTAGTAGCCAAACGCACCTACGTGAATGGGTTCTAACTTTTAAGTTATTTATTGAAATGGGTATTCAGCATACTTTACTTTGCTTCTTTTCAAGACATGATCTTTTGTCTGCTTCTTTTTCTAAGCTTTTTTCTTAAGCAAGGTTTGAGCTTGAAAAACATTTCAGTCTCTTTCATGGGATTTCAAATGTGAAAGTCACTGGAATATGTGATTCTGTAATCTGGGTATATTTTGGTTTGAGCTTTAAGTGTTCATGTGTTTATGCTCTGTAGTCGTGTTGGTGCGGATTTTATTTGAGGCTCTGTTTGATTGCTGACGAAAACCAGAAATGGAGTGAAACTCTGGAGCTATGCATTTTCCTCTGCTCAGTTTTGTTCTCTTTTTTTTTTCTTTCGAAAACACTGAAAAAGTCAAGCAATCCACTTTTCTTTTGTTGCTCTGTTCCTCTGGTTTCTCAGCAACCAAATAAAGCTTGATCTTTTGGGCTACTTAGCTAGTGGAGCTATGGTTTTGATCTTTTGATGTGATGGGTTTGCTTAATTCCATGCAGCATCATTGTTTTAGTTTTTGGGAATTTATAAATGTTCGATTTTTCATCTTATTGCTTTGATTGTTGATATGGTTGCCTTGATTTTGTTTCCACAGTGGTTATTGATTTTAGACGTCAATGTTTTTTTTTTTTGGGGTGAATCTTTGTGCTTCTTTGCTTCCATGAGGCATTATGTATTTAAAAATGGAAATTTACCGTTTGCGTTTGTGAATTGTGGTAGGCATTAACATTACTGCATAATTCCTTTGACTTGAATTCTGTTCTACTTATGGAGTCTTGGAGTTTCGGTTCAGAAGGGAAAGGATTTTTATTTCCCGAAGAAATAGACATACAAATTGATGCGTTTGCAAGGAGTAGAAAAGCATTGCTAGAATGGGATAACAAAACTTGCTTTCATTTCGGTAAAGAATCAGTTGACGGCATGGAATTCATGGAATTGGATCTCCCTGACATAGTGAGGAAGCCTTTTCATACAAACCAAGGAGTGGAAATCTTGAGTGGTGTGGTTGGTAATGCTTCTAGTTATACTACTGTAGCTTCTCCTACTTTTTTGATTTCTTCAAGTTCATCTTTGGGTGAAGGAGAATCTGGGTCGAAGTTTTCGAGCCCGGTCACTGAATATAATAGCCAGGATTCATCACTCATTGCTTTGAAGCTAGGGAGGTTGACTGATAGCAAAAGTGGGCAGAATGGTCAACATTCTAAAGAGAGGTCTAAAAGAGGTGGCAGTAAGGGTTCATACTCTCACATTCCCACCTGCCAAGTCCTTGGTTGTAACATGGATCTTAGCTCCTCAAAGGATTACCACAAGAGGCATAGAGTTTGTGATGCTCACTCCAAGACTCCCAAAGTGATTGTTAATGGCATGGAACAGAGGTTTTGTCAGCAGTGTAGCAGGTTTGGTTCTTTTTTCTTTTTCATCTAAATTTTCCTTATTATGCCATCACTTTGCTTTGCCTGTTCTTAAGTTTCTGTAGTTATCATGGCACATAATCATTGAAAGATGGTATTAATTCCTATCCTACTTATGTATTTGGAATGAACCCCACGGATCCCAGTTGTTTATTTCTGAAGTTAAGTGATGAATTTCTTTGTTGACTTATGAGAAGTAAAAATGAGATGAAGATATATGAAATCTGAAAAAGAGGCATCCCTTTTCCATGGGGTGCAGTGTCTTGAAGTTGAATCTGCATTACCACAACCACCCTGAACAGAGTTAAAGAAAGTTATGTTGCAGATTCAGCACTCCACTTTAAATATTTGCTCCTAGGATTGGCACATAGTAGAATCTCATATTGATGGTGAGGGATGAATTTCTTTTCAAGAAAGAAGAGGACATTTTGTGTCTTTACAGTTCAACTTCAACCTCAACCTTTATAAGATTCCGTTTTGATAGTCAAATAAAGCTTAAGCAAATTAATTGGACAGTGATCGATTTTTTCCCTGTCCAGTTATGAAGTTCTTTAACCTTTATTTGTTGTATAAGGTTTTTGCTGAATGGTATGAATTAAATAGGGTTTTGGGCTTGAAAAAAAATTATAATTTTAATTGCTCTAATGTTAGTTCTTCAACTTTGACACGGTTTCTATTTTACATCTGACAATGAACGTCAAACCTGTTGAATTCCTCTTTAACTTTTATACCATTATTCACCCCAAGCTCTAAGTGCTGAGTTGTTATAACTGGTATGAACAATGGTATCTTTCTGTGATTAGGTTTCATCTGCTTGCTGAATTTGACGATGTTAAGCGCAGTTGTCGTAGACGCCTAGCTGGCCACAATGAACGCCGAAGGAAACCTCAACTAGATACCCTCAATTGTAAACCGCATAAGTTGCTTCGGTCATATCCAGGTATGAACACCCACATATATCTCATCTGCTCGCAGTAAGAAGGCAAAAGAACTTAAAAATCATCCATATTGAAACAGATTTAGCAATTTTCCAGTGTATTTCAAATATGGTAGGGAACATTTTAAGGTAATGACACATATGCCACTGTTCATCTTAGAGTTAGTGATTGAGCCATAGTGCCAGGCAAAGACACTATTGTCAATGCCATGTTGACCATCACATACCTTAATCTTATAATCAACTCATAGGAATATAGTATTTTCTTTAATGTTTTATCAATGAAAGAGAGTAAAAGATACTGGAGGAATAAAGGGGATAAGTTTTTCTAAGATTGCAAGATGCTAGAACCAAGTATGATGCATATACTTTTATATATATTGTGATGGAATAGACCTTGCTGTGTGATTGCGTCTGTGGCTAGATCATAGAGATAAGGGCAAGATAACTTTATCCTATTCTTTAGTCCCACTATGTTTGAATCTTTTGACCAGGCCATGTCTTACCTATAATATGTTGTTTTCAAAAAGAACTTTTTTGCTATCAAGGGCCAAAGTGGCGACATCAGCCACCTACAGAGGCCCTTTTAATTCTCTCTGTCTATGGATTTTTGTAAAGTTAATTTTGGATCTTCTAAGGAAAAGCAATAAAGAGCACTACCATCCACTTAATACACACTAATTGGCATTGAGGATTAAAATGTGTGCAAACAGTATAGTTCTCAAAACATTTGATTAGAACAAAGCATTTGATCAATATTCATGTACCAGGTGAATGAGATTAGCAGCTATGATTTTTACAGTTAGCTTGTATATTGGTTTTGCAGGCACTGGTTATGTAGGAACTTCCTTTGCAAAGAGAACACCCTTTGTCTTTTCAGATATTCTTCCAGGTGGCATTCTATATCCAGAAGAATATGCACATGCTAACCAGTATGGAAATGTCAAATGTGAAGATGAGTCAACTTACAGTCAATGTGTAACACCTATAGCAAACAGGCAAATGCTTCCGAAATCCGTCCTTGGGAAACAACATGCTCCAGGAATTCCTTCATCAGGAAATGAATACTCTGCTTTTGATGCAGCATCAACCATTCAGAAAGTATCTGGGCCCTCAAACTCCGGTTGTGCTCTCTCTCTTCTGTCAACTCAATCGCATAACTTATCAGGCCATTCAGCAGGAGTTCAGGTTCCTAGCCCCTCGATAATACAACAAAGAACTCATCACAGTGTTGGTCAACTTTATGAAAAGCCTTCAAGAGTAAACTCCATGGAAAAATGTGGACAAAGCGGGTCTTACCTACGTAGTATGAACTCCATGGGAGCTGACCAGATGGAATCAGTAATAGATTCTAGTCAGGCTGTTGACTTCCAACTTCACACAGATGGGGTTTTTCAAGAGTCACATTGTTTGAGTACCAAGTATTGTCTTTCTCCCGAACATGGAACAACTTTTGATTTGCTGCAATTGTCATCACATCTTAAAAGAGTGGAGCATGAGAGAAACTTTTTGCAAGTAAAACAGGAACATGGAGAATACTACTGTTTCCCAACCGCTTAAGCGTCATGTAGTTGACAATGTGATTATGTGAGTGTTTCCACTTAAAAACTTTGTTCTTGTTCTTTTTTGTCACCCTGTGAAAGTGGGAATGCCGAATGCATTCCCGGATTGAAAGTTTATATTATCAACAGATCGTGTGTAGGATCTTTCACAGCACTCAAGTAGCTCAGTTGAGTAAACTCTCTCAAAGCAAATCCTCTTTGCTTTAAAAAGTCCTCGAAAATCTAGTAGCAGCATAAAGGCAATCTAATCATATTTTGTATACTTGTGTTGTGTGCACTTAATCATTGGATGAAATGACTGGCTGTGTCTCCGCATGTATATAGCTTTATGCAGGATATTCATGATCATGAGGATTTAATGAAAACGACGTTAATGATTGTGCAGGTTGGTGGAGGCAGTTTGGTTTTTTCTGCATCAGTAGTACTCTGACTATATTGGTGGATTCTATACAAAGGCTGCTAAAAACTTTAGATACCATTGGTGGTAAAACTTACATTCTGAAGGGCAAATAACAAGAGAAAAAAGCAATGTGGATTCTGATATTGTAAAGTTATGCAAGTTGACACCTTTATTTTAGTTATGTGCAAACTTTATGCTAATATAATGATTTAAGTCATTATCTTACAAGTTTAAAGTATCATTGGTTCAGTTTACTGTGTGTGATGGTGTTCAAATTGTACCTGCTTTCTGATCTCTTTGAGCATGGATAAGTTTGAAGGCACTAACCATAATGAAAGAGAATGGAGCCACCAACATTAGTGTAAAATTTTGTCAAAATCCTTCTCTCTATTTTCATATCAAAGTTCTTTACACAGGGTGGCTTTCTTTTGTGTGGAAGATTATCATGCCTGAGCAACAGGCTAACTCCTTTATTATTAATGTTATCCTTGTTTAATCTTTAGTCAATAAAGTTCTGCTGCCAATATTCCAAAAATAAATAAATATAAATAACTAAAAATACTGTTGCATCATCAATGTTTTAGTGGGTTACCTTGGACTTTTATGAATGGAAAATACCTCTTTCCTTTACCTTGTGTGGAAGTTTATACATCTCAGGCAAAGAAAAGTCTGTCAATCTTGGCGATTTTTGTGAGCCTTAATCACGTCCAATTAAAGCCAAAAGTGGATTAGCATCGAAGTCTTGAATTGAAACCACTAACCAATTGTGCTCACCAGCCACCACTTTGTTTTTTTAAAATAATGAAGCAAATAAATATACACAACTTGGACATAAAAGTATGAATAACTTTGTCCTTGCAGCAATATGAATGTTAGATTAATGTGAAAAGAATTGCTAATGCATGTTCGTTTGCATGTGGAAGCAACAGCATGCCCCAAAAGCACCTAAACCCCATTTTCATGCCAAGCTTGTAGCAATCATATGACATCACGAGTGACGTCGTTTAAGGGCGCTTTTAGCCTTGACGACGACTGCTTTGTTAATTGACCTCTGTCGTATAGCGTGATTTTTGACTTTTTGAAGTGCGCCGGTGATGTCAGCGGATTTGTTTGGGCTTATTGTTAAAAGCATTTGGGCTACGGGGGTGGGCTTTATGGACTAAGTACTGCAAATCGCGGGTTACGGGTTGTTGATCCATTTAGGATTTTAACCCCCAAAGAAAAAGTCTTTTTTAAATGAAAATTATTATGTGCTGAAGTGAAAAAAAATTTAGAGTATATGAACACCTAATAATGCGACAGTCTCCAAGATAAGTGGCAGAAAATTTTGAAATAAGTAAGAAAAAGGCTATATGTTGCATTAGCATATGTGAGAGAAATATATAAAATAAAATACGGAGGCAACTATTAAATATGTGAGAAACACTTGCCTATCACGAGTCTAGCCGGTTTTAGAAAGGCTTACTAAAAATCTTCGAAGAGAAAACATGACCAATGCCTTTAATTATTTGGATGTGAACCCATTCGCAATTGGGCCGCATATCCTATCTCAGGGCCAGAGCATATCAAGGCCTCTTTGATGACTTACAAAAGAGTCAAACATTATTCTTATACCTAATTATAAGACAATTATGAAGTATAAACAAGAACCTCAAATCAAATTGGTGAAACTCGAAAGTTAATAAATAGAAGGATCCAAATTCCAAAAGTACAAGAATACGAAACACTAATTGAAAGTACTCAAATGCAAAATAAGTTCATTAAGAAACAAAAAGAAAAAAAAAAGTACGTAGGGAGTCAAACTCACGTTCTAATTAACAGGAAGGAACTAAACGAGTACTTCTAATTAGTTACACGCATGCATATTATATATATATATATATATATATATATATATATATATGCTGAAGAAGTGAGATGATGTAGTGGTAGGTAGGTAGGCAGCTGATCTCCATGGGAAGCAAAGCAAGCATCAATCTGAGTGAGAGAGGCAAAACCCAAAATTCAGGTGGTGATCATCCCCATCCCATGTCATGGCGTTTTTGGGTTTTGGCAGCACATGGATAGGATGTTCATTCCTGCAAAATCTGAGCCCTTCAAAGCATCAATCTGAGAGGCAAAACCCAAGTTGAAGGAAAGCAAACAAAAAAAGAAGACAAAAAGAGAAGAAGGGTTTTGATAAATAATAATAATTAATTAATATACAGAAATAGATATAGACAAGATATTCTCTCTTACGTTGTTAGTGCTGCTGCAGCTCCCAGAATCTGATCCAGCTGACGGACTAGGAATGTACCTAGCCCACTGTCACAAATAATATAATATTGACAGCTAGCTAGTCAGAATATATATATATATATATATTTCATAAATTAATAATGCGTAGGGCACGTAGTACATGAAACCTAGTTAGCTAATAAAATGCAAAAAGAAAAAAAAAAGAAAAAAAAAAAGGGAAGTTCATTAACGTACATTTTTTGCTGCAGCACTAAAAGCTTCTCGATGTGGGATCTCTGGGTTGGCTGCTTTGATTCGCTGGATCTCTTCTCTGTAATCATCAACACAAAGAAAGTAAATTAATGAAGAAGAGTGATTTAATAAATAAAGACGGCTTAGCTTGGATCCCCTTACTTCATGAACCGATTGTAAGCAGATGGAAGTCTGTGTTTCTTCTCAGGTGCTGCAAAACAATTTGACATTTATAATTAATCAAGTAATTAATTAAGGCGAGACTATATCAAATGTAGTTGATAACTTGTATATACGTACGTTTGACAACAAAGGGAGCTTTGGGGGATGATGGCTCGCTTGATATTGGTGAAGATGATGATGAGGATTGGCCCTTTCTGAAGTCACTGCAGCATCCCGCCTGGTTCTCATTATTATAAAATCAACACCTTATATATTCTCCTTAGATAGTCATACATATATATACATATAAACAAAATTAATATACTGTATGAAAGCCCTATCTAAGAACATATATATAAGATAACAAAAATATAAACAGAAACATATATATAAGATTTTCATATGTTATATGACCATTGGAGAGTAGATAAAAGGAAGGAGACACAGAGAGAGAGAGAGAGAGAGAGAGAGAGAGAGAGAGAGAGAGAGAGAGAGAGAGAGAGAGAGTAATTATAGAAAGGTTACCTGAAGAGTCAAGGAGGTGGGGTGATCAGAAAGGCATTGACCTTGAAGTGCAGGTCTGGTGCTGAGAAATGACAGGTTGCTGCAATGACCACATTTCACCGTCACTGTGTCCAGCAACCGTTTGAATGGAAGCCCAACCTGCACATTTATATAACATTTATATGAGAGAGAGAGAGAGAGAGAGAGAGAGAGAGAGAGAGAGAGAGAGAGAGAGAGAGAGAGATATTAAATAACAGGACTCTATAAATGAACATACATATCAGCATGCCACATAGAATTAAATCCTTAGTTATGTATGATTCTGAAAGCGCAGGATATACGGTACTCTTGTTGTTAGAGAGAGAAAGAGACTGTAGTTTCATTTTGTTATAGGCAGCAACACACACACACACACACACATATATATATATATATATATAGGAAGGTCGACAAAGCTTATCTAGAGTTGGGAAAATAGATTAATATATATATCTAGCATGCAAAGATACATAGTAGAGACATATATATATGTGTGTGTGTGTGTGTGATTATTACCGCAAGAACAGTGCTGCAGAAGTTGCAGCGGACATAGCAAAGATGCTCAGATGGTTGATTAATCAAGTCCATGGTGACTTTCTCTTCCAGGTTCATGTCGAGAACAAAAGGAAGACAGAAGAAGAAGAGGTGGTTTGGGGTTTGGGTTTGTAAAGGAAGATGAAAGTCTGGGGTTTGGGTGTTGTGATAGAGAGAGGCACTTATAGTTTAGGAGAAAGTAGCAATATATATATATATATATATATATATATACATAGCAAAGCAAGAGTGAAAAGGAAATCTAAAGTTACTATACTTACACACCCACCACTCACAAAGTCATCATCATCGTACGTACTGCTTCTGCTACCTGCTGCACTTAATTGCATTGCAGAGACCTCTCACTTGCACGTACGTACGAACCACAAACTTAGATATTGACCCAAGATATATATATATATATATATATATATATATATATATATATATATATCTCACCATTTTCTCGAGAAAAGGTCCCGTGTGACATTTGATATATCCATTTCTCTTTTCTTTCTTTTGTTTTTTGTTTTTGTTTAATTGTTTTTTACCTTGCCATGCAAATGGTGTGTTCAAATCTATGATCATCCATTGATTGAATGAGTAAAGATTTGTTATCACCCTAAACCCCTTGATTATATTTTCATATTTCACCGAAAGAGGACATGTCCCATCAAAAATATTGTTACACAACAAGACCACCAGAGAAACAATTCGAAATTGACCATTTAGCCAATTCTTGTGATATACCCTATTACCTATTGGCATCTCTAGGCATTCAGGATAATTCACAATCAAAATCTTGTCGGGGGAACATTTTCTTTCTTTACTTTTTTTTTTCCCAGAATAAAAAAATTTGGAGTACCGGGGATTCAAATTTGAACTTCTTTTAACAAAGTATAAAGATAGAGAAATACTACGTCCATAGCTAGTTCGTTCATGATGCAAGTTCAAATTCGTATTTTTTAGTGTAAACTCTTATCCTAACTCACTCACATTCACCAAATATGCGACAATGAATTTGGCAAATATTGTTTATGAATTTGGCTACACTGTAGTAGTTGTAGTTATGCTGTAGCAAAACATTTCCCAGCCAATGCCATCGTTTATTGAGAGACATATCAGCCACGTCCTCATCATGCATATGCAAACGATGAGCTAGCAGCCCTGCAGTAAATATGAATTGGAGTTTGGAGCCACCCAGTAACCAGCCAGCCAGAATATTTATTAATATTTGTTGAATGAATGGAAGGAAAAAAGTTGGGGCGATGGAGAGAAGTTGGTGAGAAAAAGAGGCCCTGTCATCCCTTCCTTCTTTTGTGGGTGCAATGCCAAACTAGGAAATTCGAAAGAGACCACTGCTAAAATCACATGTCACTTCTTTCCAATTGGCCTGGACATGCCAGGACATGGGTTGTTTATATATATAAATATATATTTACCTCTCGTTTTTTCTATATAAATAAATTATTTTGGTGATGGGACGATTCTTCATTTTCCCAAACAGGAAATAAAGCCATTTTAACACTTGAATCTCCACCTTGCTTTGCTGGTGCAAGAAGCTGTTTTCCCAAGACCTCCTCACTTTTTTTTTTTCTTTTTCTTTTCAACTTTGCATGATCCTTAATTAGTCCTTGAATTCATAGAAGTAATTGCATGCCTCTGCAGGCAGGCCTCTCTGCTTCTGCATGAATCATGATGATACGTTTTGTACATGGATTGGACGCTTTTTTTTAACTGGTGCCCCACGAGATTCCCATGCCTGCTTTGAACCTCACCAAAGAAGTTACCAGACCCTTATTTTTCCCTTTCCTTTCAGTCAATCCATGAATATGATGTTCCAATTTGTGGTTCAGTTCATTAACATATTTGGACACAATCATTAGATCTATACCCTCCTCCATTTTCTATCTGTTTTTAGAAATCCAGATTTGACCCATCTCTTCCACCATATTTCTCTAGGCTGTCTAGCCTGTCTAGCTACCTAGATTTTGGCATCTGTGCTTGTTGGACACTTCCCTAACGTCTAGGGCACCTTCTTCCTGTTAGGTTAATTAGTGCTCGTTAACGTTATTTGTTATTTCTCTTTTTTATTCAAGTTTTTTCTTTGTTGGCTTTTTTCGGGGTTTTTTTTTATCATTCTAATATGATATCAGAGACGTTTTCCGTATATATAGTTGATTTACATTTACTCAGTAGTACGTACAAAGCGGAACTTTATATGTTTAGGTCTGCATTTTTATGTTTAGCCACATGTGCACTAGCTTTGCTAAAAAACAACGTCCGTTTTTCTAACATATTTGATCATAAGATGATTCGTTTATCAGTGTTCATTATTATACTAAACTAATTAACATTAAACTAGGCATATAGATATGCAAATTATGATGATTAAGAAAACATATAGCACACTTGCTCTCTCCCTCCTGCATGAAATCATGCAACGGACAATGCACGGATGGAGATTTTTGTGTTTTGACACAACTGTTGCTTTAAAGCAGGATGCCACCATTCCTGAAAGCTTATCAAAAGCTGGCAAACCAAAGAGGAAAATTCCATGAAATTGAAACTGAAAAAGAAATCGAGTTCTCGAGCAATGTAAGCAAACCAGATTTAATTTTAAGTTTTTATTCTTTCTTTTAGATGCTCCAATAGCGTCCAACTAACAAATTAATATCTTAAGTTGGATGCAATCAAGATTATCCTCTGCTTTGAATATGTGATAAATTGGAGTTAGGTGCGTGAATTAACAGTTAAGTCGTTGTAGTATAGTGGTAAGTATTCCCGCCTGTCACGCGGGTGACCCGGGTTCGATCCCCGGCAACGGCGTCGTTTTTATTTTTGCGGTTTTGCCTTTCAATCAAGATTACCCTCTACGTTAAATTGTAATAAATTAATTTTAGGTTGAAAATTAAGCAACAAGGTCGTTGTAGTATAGTGGTAAGTATTCCCGCCTGTCACGCGGGTGACCCGGGTTCGATCCCCGGCAACGGCGTCGTTTTTATTTTTGCGGTTTTGCCTTTCAATCAAGATTACTCTACGCTAACTTATAATAAATAAGTTTTAGGTTTAAAAGTGAGCAACAAGGTCGTTGTAGTATAGTGGTAAGTATTCCCGCCTGTCACGCGGGTGACCCGGGTTCGATCCCCGGCAACGGCGTCGTTTTTATCTTTTGCGTCCTTGCCTTTAAATCAAGATTACTTACTCTACGCTAACGTATAATCAATAAGTTTTAGGTTTAAAATTAAGCAACAAGGTCGTTGTAGTATAGTGGTAAGTATTCCCGCCTGTCACGCGGGTGACCCGGGTTCGATCCCCGGCAACGGCGTTGTTTTTATCTTTTGCGTCCTTGTCCTACTTCCTCTCACTGCCCGTCACGAAATGGCCTGTCACTGCCCAATGAATGATACTGTTCGAGCCAATCATCCAATCCTATTGCAGGGTCACATACCAAACCAAAATACAAATGCAAGTAATGTTAACCTCGGCCTCAAAAGCCCCTCTCATTTTCGTTCCCGCCACAAACTCCTCCCTCCCTCTCTTTCTCTTAAAAATATAAATTAAAACTTTCGCCGCAGTTTTTGTTGATGCCCTTTCGAAAGCTCATCGGACTGACTCTCAGACCTAAAAATGACGAAGCCTAAAGTCGAAGAAGCAAAACCTAATGCGGAAGAGAAACCCGACGATCTCGAAATCAACTCGATCGGTTCCCTCTACAATGGACCTTGGGACAAGAAGTACTGGAGCTCCTCCAGGGTTCGATTTCTTTTTCCTCCTCTTAATTTCAAAAATTTCCTCTTTAATTAGTCACACTGTTCGATTTCTTTGTTCTGTATGCGAAAAATTTATCCACAATAAGAGGTTTGAGCTCTTCGATTGATTAATTGTTGAGTTGCGATTCTTATGTTCATAAGAAATGCAATTTTGAAAATTAAATGACAATAAGTAATTAGTTTTTTCATTCATATTTTATTATTTGCACTAATTCATTGAATTATGCCCCAAATTTTGAAGGGGAAAGATCGGTATCCTTATCCAGTTGGGTACCGGGCTGTTCGAGCTCACAATGGGAGCACATATAAGATGGAAATTCAAGAAGGTCCTAAAGGACCTTTATTTTCGGTTAGCCACTACTACCCAGGCCCTGTTGCTTTTGATTTTTAATGATATCTAATTTTTGGTTGTGATTTGTTTCTATGGGTTATAAATGTGCAGATTATTGCTGCTGATGGACAATCTTCTTCTGGGCAAACGCCATACATTGCATGGGAGAAATTTCAGAAGGCATTTTTTCCCCGCATGAAGATTTGGCATGGGAAGAGATTTTCGTGTAAAATAGATGGTGTGGAGGTAGATATTGATTCCTTTGCATAAGTAGTTTATTTCAGAGTTGCTTTTAATATGAGCAATTGGGGTTCTGTGAACAATCCAAGCAAGAGAGAATGAAAAAGTAAAAGCGACTTTATGAGTTTAGTCAATAAGAAACTGAAAACATTGACTGTTGACACAGTAACTAGTGCTCCATCCTGAATTTTGTGTTAGTCACTCATTACATGTTCGCTTAAATTGCAGCTCATGGCTGTACTATATTCATCGATAGTTTATTCCTGTTGTTGCTGCTATATGTTTCTTTTTATACCTTGTTAATTGATTTCAACCTCTATGGAGGATATTTTTTAACTATTCTGTCTGCTAGATAAGCATAAGGCATTTTTTATTTTTTCTTCTGTTCTTTCCTCCACATTTAATGCAAAAGTTTAAACAGATCATGGTGGTAATTCAGCATATTTTGTATGTAGTTTTTTGGGTTTAAAAATCCATTTGTCCAGAGGCTACTTCGGGAGCTGGCTGCAAACATTAACGGAACAGCAGAAAGGAGTTTGGTACCCTCAAGCTTCTGCAATGGAGCTTCTAGAACAGATGTCAATAATCGCTCTCCAGATGCATGTCCATACTTGGCAAAACCACGAATCACTGGGAAGAGAAGTAGGAGACGTGAAATTGTAAATTCAAAGTCATTCAGTTGGACTAGCATTAAAAGAACCAGACCTGAAGATCTGACATCTTTTGCCGAGCCCTCAGATTCAGTGGAAGGGAATAAGAGATATCATAATAATGGGAATTCCACGCTCCCCTCTTCTTTGGAAGAAGAGTATGACATTTGTAAATATTCAAAAGCATCGCCACCATTAGTGCATTTACTACCTGCTCATGAAGAAGAGAGTGACTTTTCAGTCAAAGATAGTTTGCCACTGGATTCTGTTGGCTTCTCCAATCATCCCAGGATGGATGCTGTCCATGAAGACGCAAGGCTTTTTGTTGGTTCTGGAAATTGCAAATCTACTGTGGTAGCCAGCAACTTGTCTGTGGATGAAGAAAAACCTGTGAGCACATTTCCCTTTTTATTCATCTTGCCTTAAAACCCCAAAGGAAGCTGAAAAGTCTTGACTATTTTACTGATTTCCATTTGATTCACATATCTTTGAAAACCTTCGAAAACGCATGTTTTCACATATCCACAAATATTTATGTGGTTACATCACTGTGCTTAGTCCAAACTATGTTTCTCTTTGTTTGTTTATAAAAGTTGTCCATTTATCCTCAATTTTGCATATGTCATGGTTTTGTAGTCAGTTTCTGTTGAATGAGACATATTCTCAACTTCTTACAGCTTGATAGGACTGAAGATCCTGATCCAATGGTACCAGAAAACAAAAATGTAGATCCTACAGTGCCAAAAGATTCTGAAGGTCTTACTGACGTTGACCTTTGTGCTCCTGATACCTTTTTTACACAGGGTAATCATTTATCCACTTGTTTCATACTCTGTAGTTCCACTGTGATTACCCCAGCTTGTGGCTTCAAGTATTGGTAATTGATCATCATCATCTTAAATGCAGATACGACTTCTGATTCTGCTCCAGCTTTCCAGGATAGAAGTGCATCGAATGTGGTCATTTCTGAAGGATTGCTGACAGAATCACATCCAGAATCACATCCAGAAGAAGAAACAGCCACCTCTAAATCAAATGCAAGTTCTGAAATGAGTGAGTTTGATTCGGTTGGTCAAGAAATGGCCAAGTCAATGATGACATTTCTTCTTCCGCAAGCTATTCCTCTGCTCAAGAAGGGCTCAAGGAAGGAAAAGGGTACTGTCAGCCCTTCTGAAGTTCTGCCTTGTGCTCCATCCCCTGGTGCTTTATTGAACCTTATGAGTTCTACACTTAGCCTTTCTGCAGTTGGTTGATTATTCTCTTCTTTACACTTGTAGGTGTAATGCTTGCTGTAAATAATGATCGAATGGAGGAAAAGGTGTATACCCAAAATAGTGATTTTGGTTCAATTGTTCCAACAAAGTCTATTGTTCCTGACAGTTTAGAGGATGATCAATACGGTGACCATGTAGTCAACCACGTGATAACTTCCTCTGATAAGGCTGAAGCTGGTCAAGATAGTTCTGACCCTGCATGCCTTCTCAACAGTCATGGGCTTCTTGTTGCTGTTAATGGGCATAACAAATCATTAGATGATCATCTTGAGACCAATGGAACCAAATATATTTTTCCTTATAATGAAGTGGGCATGGCTTCTACTGGGGGGCTTCAGGAATGTGACACCAACGTATCTGAGTCTCTTCCAGTATGTATGTCTCCTTGTAAAAGAGTATCTTCTGAAGAAATCAGGGATAAATCTGCTAATAAGGATGAATGCTCACTAGGTGTTAATATCCATTCTACGAAAAGCAACGAAACTGCAGTTGATCTTCCTGAAGGTAATTTGTTAATACCAATTGTTTTGGTAAATTTGTTGCTTGGTACTCAAATGCTGGAATATGCCTATCTAACATACCCATTTTCAGTCTAGTTGGTGATGACGTGCCTTCTACTTCTACTAGCCTTTAAGTAGATAATATGACATGATAATTTAGCTCCTTTGTCTTGTAAGTTGTGACAATTTTTTTGACGTTTTTTACTAAATATTATTATCAGGTTATGAACAGTTTTACGGATCTTAACTCCATAGTCTCTTTTTTTCCCGAAAATCTGTGTGTTCTGATTCTTATGAAATTTTAACTAACTCAAGTATTGATTCTTGTTATTCAGCCAGGAAAATAATTGATGATAACCAAAGAGGCATGTTGAATTCTTCAAAAGCATCGCAGAATGAAAATGCTGTTAAGAAAACTGTTGCAGAATCTGGAAATGAGTCCTTCACTCAAGTTCCACACTTAGTATATACCAAGAGAAAAGCTCAAAATATATGTCCTATTAAAGGAAATCACAGTGGTCCATTCTCAGAGAGTATAATATGCAGAAACAGTGGAGATATTTGTGCCCCTGAATCATACCCTTCCGCAGAGACTTTGCTTGCGTTGGAGACTCTTCAGATGGGTTCTTCTGATCACAATTCAAATAAAGATTCATTCTGTGCTGAAGCCAAGATTGTGGGACATTCCAGTTGTTTGAATGCAGACAAACCTTCTGTGAATTCAAAAGGTCTCTTAAACGGTAATTGTCCTGCTGTATTACAAGAGCAAGCATTGGTTGGTGCCTCCAAAGAAAAAGATACTTTGTGCTCTCTTGATTCGTCTGTTACACGTTTAGAAAACCATGTTGACAAGGATGTGGTTGGGCACGAGAACCTCCTTGAGCTGAACGACACTGAAACATCTCAGAAACAGGGGACGGGTCTCATGCATGATCCCAATAGTGTTCCGCATAGTTCGGACTCGAACCCTCACAGTATGGAACTTAATAACGAACTAACAGGCAGTCTTGAGTTCGTGGGATGTTATTCCCATCAAAATCCTGTTTTGTCAGTATTGTTGAGTGCAAAAGGGACTGAAATTTACGTTTGTGTTTTATGTGGCCTTCTGGTTGATAAGGACGGAAGCCTATTCATCTATAAGGTAGCAATTGAGGAACCAAGGGTTGGATGCCCTTCTTTTGTTGGTCACACATCAGTAACATTGCCGATTCAAAAAGACTATTTTGGTAGAGTAAGTTCTTGTATGCATTTGGCTCGGTAGGCTTGTCTGGTTTATTGTTAATTTTTTTGACATATGTGTTGCTCTTTGCTAGATTGCTTTGGAAAGATCCAGTTTGCAATTCACCCCGGACGGGCAATATCTAGTTTTACTTGACAGCATTAAAACGCCTTACTGCAGGTTAACTATCTTTGCAGATTTTACAAAGTAATGACATGAATTAGGAGTAAAGTTATTAGTAAGAATTTCCTTTGAATGTTCTCAGGCAGGGGAGTATCCATTGTTTGTGCTCCACATGTACGTCAAACTGCTCGGAGGAGAATACAGTAAAGATTGTGGAAGTAAAACTTGGCTATGTTTCAAAGGTGGCAAGTTTGAAAGCAGTAGACAGTTTAGAATGCATATTGGTTTGTGAACCTAACAATCTTGTTGCTGTTGGAGAAAGTGGGAGACTGCATCTGTGGGTTATGAATTCAACATGGAGGTGAGTATCTAAAGCCTTTCTCTCAACACCTCTGATACAAGTGCAGGTGTCAAAGTTTTAAAGTGCAATTCTCCCCCCGCCCCCCACCCCCCCTTTCTCTTTTTCGCTAGCCAATCATGTTTAAATCTGATATATCCCATAAATTGTGTTACTTTTCATGTTTTATCAACAATCATTCGCTAATTTTAGCAGTTTCCATACCGTTCTATTCTTTGTGTTGAACGCCGTTTAATTGGGCTTTAAATTCCTTGTCTGCAGTGCGCAAATAGAGAATTTTGTTCTGCCAGCTGAAGATTGCATCTCCCCTGGAATAGTGGAGTTGAAGAGAATTCCAAATTGTACTCATATAGTTGTTGGACATAATGGTTTTGGTGAATTCAGTTTATGGTATGTCTTTCTTAAACTACTCGGGAAATGAATTTTGGATAATTTCATTTTGTGTAAATTTGATTAGTACTAATAGGCAGCGGTTTTTTCTTTCAGGGATATTTCTAATCGCATCCTTGTGTCGAGGTTCTCTGCAGCAAGCGCTTCAATTTGTCAATTCGTTCCTGTCAGTTTGTTTACTTGGCAAATAAAATGCCCTGTTTCAAGCTACTTTGATATAGAAGAACACATCAATGAATTGGTGGCTAACACATCCAATGACCAATTCTCTTTGGAGGGGGAAGACATTGCTGTCTGGCTTCTTGTCTCATCATCTTCTGATTCTGATGCTCAACAAGACTACGTATCAGATGATTGTGACTTGAATCCAGTGGGGAGGTGGAGGCTTGCTCTAATGGTGAAAAATATGGTGATCTTCGGAATTGCATTGGATCCAAGGTGCGTTGCGTTGACCTTTTCATGTGCTGGAATTTAATTCTTCAAATCTAAACTTTTTGGGGCAGTGAACTTCATGAAATTGGAATCATTCATGTTATATGTAGTAAACCATTTTTTGGTAGCAAACTCCTGGAAATTAAGTTGTTGCAACCACAAGCAAAATATCATACACGGAATTTCAGGAATGAAGTTGCTTCATTTTCATTTGTAATTAGTCTAATGAATGACCGCGAATTCATCTGTTTACTGACTTTCGAACTTGCTGAGCAGGGCTGCTGTGATTGGTGCATCAGCGGGTCAAGGCATCTGTGGTACTTGTGATGGGCTTGTGTATATGTGGGAATTATCTACAGGAAACAAATTTGGCGCAATGCATCATTTCAAAGGTATGCATCAATTATTATTATCTTAACGATGTCAGAAGTAGAACCGGTTATAAGACAATTCCAGAAGCAGCACCACATTTCCTTCGCTTCTTTGCTGTTAAACTGATGTTTTTTTTACATAATGTTTTGATGGTTTCAGGTGGCAGTGTTTCCTGTATTGCCACCGATGATTCGAGGCCGAGGCCAGGCGCTGTGGCCGTAGCTGGGGATAATCAGTTGCTGGTTTTCCTGCGCTCTGAAAAGTCGTCTGTACATTAACAAGCAAACAAGTCATTCTTCTCCCTCATGCCTTTGAATTGGGATATATTGTAGATACTGATCTTACATTTTGATGCACAGAAAGAAAGTAGTGCAGATGTATATTGTTTTTGCTGTGGACTGTCAAGTAGTATCTCATATGATTTAGCGAGTCCTCCTCTGCACCCAAGTTCCAATCCCCCTCCCCAATATGGCTCGTATAAAAACAAATTTATCTTGTGAATTCTCTCAACTTTTCTTTTTCCTATTTTCTCCAGTCTTTTTTGATTCGGTCAAAATTCAATATAAGCAAACGGTCTTTCAATTTCACAATTCGCATGAGGTAAAATAAATAATTAAAAAAGAAAAACGTCTACCATTTTATTTTGGTTGTGGGCTTCGGATTCGCTAATCCATTAACGCAGCTTGGGCTTGTGTGATTTACTAGACTCATGAAATTGACTGAAGTGCCCTTGCACGCGCATCTCACGTGACTTCTCCGTCTGCAAATTCGACGGAAAGTCGATTTTGTCCTCCAAATCAAACAAGAGTCAAAGAGTTAAAGACTAACTCCACTTCCTTCGTGAAGTCGAACCCAATTCCTCCCTTTCTCAATTCTAACTTACTGTCTATTTTTCTGCGTTTGCTGAGCATCTCTCTGAAACTGTAGGCTCTCTCTCTGCGTTTCAACAGCAATGGCAGGAGCTTTGCTCGACGTCAAGCCTACGCCGATCCTGAAGGAGGAGCTTGACATCGTGATCCCGACGATTCGAAACCTGGACTTCTTGGATATGTGGAGGCCGTTCTTCGAGCCCTACCACCTCATCATAGTCCAGGACGGTGACCCGTCTAGGACCATCAAGGTCCCAGATGGCTTCAACTATGAGCTCTACAATCGAAATGACATCAACCGTATTCTGGGTCCCAAGGCCTCTTGCATTTCCTTCAAGGACTCTGCTTGCCGCTGCTTTGGCTACTTGGTCTCTAAGAAGAAGTACATCTTTACCATTGACGACGATTGCTTTGTAAGCTTCCTCTCTCTCTCTCTCTCTCTCTCTCTCTCTGTGTGTGTGATTGCTTGGACTTGTTGAATGTTTTGGGTTCAATTGCTCGGGTCTTGAAGTTTTTTAGGATATGGGGTTCTGGGTTAATAATATAGGTTTGTTCTTCTGTCAATTTTTGGGTTTTGGGTGATGAAACTATAATGGGTTATTTATTTATTTATTGGGATTGACATTTGCATAATTTAATAATCTGATGTTAAGCATATTGTCTTTCATCTGGGTTTTGTCTTATTTCAATACAAGTGTCTTATATATATATTGTTATGAATATTATATGTGATTCTTGTTGTTATTGAAATTTTCATAATCTCATATGTTTTCATATCTGTATCCTTCATGCAGGTTGCCAAAGACCCATCTGGGAAAGAGATCAATGCACTCGAACAACATATAAAGAACCTGCTAAATCCATCAACTCCTCTATTTTTCAACACTCTTTATGATCCATACAGAGAAGGCGCAGACTTTGTCCGTGGATATCCTTTTAGTCTCCGTGAGGGTGTCCCTACCGCTGTTTCTCATGGCCTCTGGCTCAACATCCCTGACTATGATGCTCCCACCCAGCTTGCCAAACCTCTAGAAAGGAACACCAGGTATAAAATAGTGATCCCAAATTACACAAATTACTGATTGTATGCTTCTTTTTCCCTGTATTTTCATTTTAAACTGGACTAATTACTACTGACAAGCCTGTTTTTACCTAATTGCCTGTTCATTTCTTCTTAAATGTTTTCAGGTTTGTTGATGCAGTTCTGACCATACCCAAGGGAACTCTATTTCCTATGTGTGGTATGAACTTGGCATTCAACCGTGAACTGATTGGACCAGCAATGTACTTTGGACTCATGGGTGATGGTCAGCCAATTGGAAGATATGATGATATGTGGGCTGGCTGGTGTATGAAGGTAATTGAATTGCTTCTTTGTTATTCACCCAGTTTATGTCTACTAAGAGCTTGTTAGGTCTATTCTATATGAAATAAACAACTCTTCCTTGGTGGTTTTATTTTTATTTTTATATATTTAAATTTCTTTGTCGAGGTGTCACCATAGGGATGTTTGGATCATAACATTGAATTAGAAAGTTGTTTCTAGATCATATCAAGTTGAGGTTTTGATTATTAAGATAATTTGGCAGGATATGCTAACATCCCGGTCATAACTTACAGACTTTGATAGTTTCTCTAGCTTGTGATGATTACCTTGTAACTTTCTTGATGATTTCTGTATTTGGATTTATTGATTGTCAATTTACTTTGAACGTTTTGATCATCATGAGGACGAAACTTAAATCGATATGCCTGTAGGTTATATGCGACCATTTGGGATATGGTGTCAAGACTGGTCTGCCCTACATATGGCACAGCAAAGCCAGCAATCCATTTGTTAACCTCAAAAAGGAGTACAATGGTATATTCTGGCAAGAAGAGCTGATCCCCTTCTTCCAATCTGCGGTCCTTACAAAAGAATGCACTACTGTTCAGCAGTGCTACATCGAACTCTCTAAGCAAGTCAAGGCTAAGCTTGGCAAGATTGACCCGTACTTCCTTAAGCTGGCAGATGCCATGGTTACTTGGGTAGAAGCTTGGGATGAGCTTAACGGAAAAGTAGATGTTGATCAACAGTAATTTGCCATAGATGGCTTCAGATTTGCTTATTGATTGATTATCATTATTAAAATATAATTTACAAATTTTGATATTTTCCCTTGGGATGAAGAAGGGTGAGAGGGCGGATTCGCTTATTGATTGAGATGGTTGTGGTGTTACCTATCTTAATATTCTGATACTTGTTGCATTTGGATTCAAGCATATTAAGTTTGAAATTTGAATTGAAGATGGTTGAGATGGAACCTAATTGTGTCTCACGACTAAAAAGTTAAGCAGGAAAAGCATTTTAGCTGATTATGGGTTGGATAGAATATGGGTTGGTTTACTCTCTAATTGTCGCTTAATAAGAACTCTATCTACGATTTATTTTCTAATAAATCTTTAATGGGAGATTCACTATTATACCCAATATAGGAACCTAAATTATATAAAAAAATCTCATATGAAATGGACTTTAGAAATACACCCAAAGTCCATTTACAACATAACAAACATGCTTTTTAACTTCTTTTAAAGTACAAAACTGTCATAGATTTCTTAAAACAAACTCAACCCCAAAACTTCATTAAAAAAACCCAAAACACTCAATAGGGCATCAAAGTAATTTAATAATCAAAATTAAATTCAATAGGGCAAGCTAGTGTAGGATTTATCTATATTATTAGTGCTAAGAATGGGTATATGACCACTGGTGGAACCAGGAAATTTTTAGCAGAGGTGCAATTTTGAAAGGCTAAAAACTTTTTGTGGACTGAACATCTAAGGCTTTTTACCTAAAATGACCTTAGGTCCCTTCATGCATTCATATCATACATGAAAAATTGTTTTATGTAAAAATATTGACTAAGTATGAAAACTGGTTTTTCGGAATAATCATTTTCTCAAGATAATTTTTGGCGGCTTTTATTCCTTACACATCAAATAAGAAAACTTGATTTTATGAGATTTTATTATGAAGTATATATTGACTTAATGAGCCATCATTTTTAGCCTAAATCGTATTTTGCACTAAAACTGATTTTTTATATTTTGATTTGGTGGGAATTTGATTTTCTAGTATTTTTATTTGAATCCAAATGGGATGGTACTTTTTATTTACATTGTAAACTTAAGTAAATGGAGTAATATAAAAAATAAAGGAAAGTAAAAAGGACAAAGACATTTACTTAAATGTTGAAAATGGAAATAAGGTAATCTGTACATCACCACCAGTTGAGCAAATGGGCAATTTGAAGCACCTTCAATGGTTTTTTCGGCAAAGGGAGCTGCACCTCCTTGTGCTTTAATAGGTCCGCCACTAATATGACTAAATATCTCATCTTTAATTATATAGTTATAATTCATCTATTTATATAAAGCAAAATACATAATGCGCGAAACATTCAAATTACCAAAAACTACCATTGGTTAATGCAAACATTAAGAATTAAAATTATTAATTAAATAAAGATAATATGATAAATTTATATATATAATATATTTTTTAAATAAAACACAACATAAGATAATGGGTCCTATTTTTATGGAATATAACTACCCATTTTATTTTTCTGAATTATATATATATTTTTTATGAACTAATATTCTTATAGTTGTTGCATTTGGATTGAAGTATACTGAGTTTGAAATTCTAATTGAAGATGGTTGAGATGAATTTTTTTTTATTTTAAAAAGTTATAATTCATGGAAGGGCTTGTAGCACAAATAGTTAAGAAAATTAATCCATGCACCCGATGTCTTAGGATCGATTCCCCATCCCCATAACAATATACCAAGCATTTTATATATACTAGCCTCTCCGCATGCGCTTTCGCGCCTGCAAGAAGCTTTTGTTTTTATGCCTTAGTCTCATTATCTCATTTAACAGATCCTAAATACATTTATGGTATCCAATTGGAATACGGAATATCATAATAATGGTAGAAATTGAATCATCCATAACTGTAGTCAAAACAAAAATTTATTTCGATTGAACCGCCTAGTTTCATTTGTTTGCTACGGTACATGTCTTGTTTCAAGATTATTTTAAATAAAAAAATTAAATTTATTTTAGAATTAAAAAATATAATGGGTAGTTGTGTTCCATAAAAATAGGATCCATTATCTTATTTTTCTTTTAATTTTAATTTTTTTAAAATATGAAAATGTGTGAATTTACCATATTATCCTCATTTAATTAATAATTTCAATTTTTAATGTTTGCATTAACCATGGGCATTTTCTGGTATTTTGAATGTTTCACCATTCTCTGCCTTTTACTTTATATATATAGATACACCAAGCATTAAATCTTTTTTTTTTTTTTACCCTTTGGATAAGAAAAAAACTATATAATTATGGGTTAGTTTGTCGGTTGTACAGAGTTGGGCCTTGTTTTAGGCCCACCCTACTAAAACAGTAACAAACAACTTCCTCTGCACGCAAGTCTTATCTTTGGTTTTAACTTTTAACAGAATTATAGCCCAACCAAGATTCAACAAACGGAGAGAGAGAAAATCAGAAAACGAGAATATCTGGTAGTCGTACCCAAGGCCAAAGAGTGAAGACCAAGAAGGCAAGAATCTCTGAACTTTGTTGACCAAGCCCGCAACGATGCCGACGTTGACGAAGCTCTTTACAATGCAAGAAGTCTCCCAGCAAAACAGCAAAGACAACTGCTGGGTCGTCATTGATGGCAAGGTACCCTATTCTCTGTTTATAATCCTATCTGATATCTTCATGGGCATTGAGCGAGTATTTTGTTTGTATCAATTGAACGCAAGAACCTCACCTTCGTTAATTCTTTTTTCTTTCTCCTGAGTTCTTCTTCGTGGGTATGCTTGATTACTTTATTTTCAGATCTGTATTGCCTCTCTAGGCTCTCTGGTTCACATCGTTGATTTTATTATATTGTAAAGAAGGCGTAGCAAGTTTGGGTAGTTTGTATTCAGGAGGTTCAAGCTCTTTCAAGATGTTATTGTTCACTATGTTTAGGTCATGGGAGGTCAAAGAGTGAGACTTGGGAATATTACCTGGAAAACTCATAATCTGTTTCATTGAAAGATTACTATTTACTACAGTTTGTGCCACATTAGAATATGCTCTACTTTCTTCCAATTCCTGCGCGTTTCTCTTTTCTTGGTGAAGTTTCCTCCTAATGTTAATATTGATTTTCATCTACTTATGTAATTTGGGTAGATTGTCATCAGGGTTGGTTTGGTTTTTCTATCATTGCAGTTTCCTAACAGCTTTCATGAACTTATTTGGATTGTAGATGAAAAGTGCTCATACTATAAGCATATAGATTATTACGCTTGTTGTGTTCTGTTAATGAGGTAACTTTCTTTTGTGCTTTGGTATTTATAAATTCCCATGTGGCTTCTCTCTGTGAATTTGCTCAGTATCTTGGTGTCTTTGCTCTCTTAACTACCCAAATTTTGGAATACATGCAGATCCTCAGAATGAGGATAGCCAATCTATATCAGAGGTTTTCTTCTCATCCGAATAATGTCTCGATTTCCCAATGTGAAATCTGTCTTCAAGTGATCTGTTTGATTGTGTATATAAGGAGTTTTGACTTTAATTTTTCATCACTTGTTTGATTTCTCTGTTTTATTTTGCTTTTGAGAACTAGAACTTGTCATAGACCTCATCGTCTGTTCATGGTTGCACACCATACAAGAAAAAGAAAATTGAAATCTCTCTCCTCTCATATTTACATTTAGTTCATTTGTTAATCCCAGGTGTACGATTTGACACTATACTTGGACGATCACCCTGGGGGAGACGATGTAGTCCTTGCTGCAGCTGGTATAGTTTTAAGCTTCCTTTTTGGATAATATTCTCGTTTATTTGACTGTGCCGTCAAGAATTTGTTTCAGATAATCATCTAAAACAACAATGTAGATACAAATACAGAACCTTGATATGACTTGTTGATTTAATTTCATTGTAGGAAGAGATGCCACAGAAGATTTTGAAGATGCTGGGCATAGCAATATTGCAAAGGACCTCATGGGAGCCTTTTGCATTGGAGAGCTTGATGTAGATACCACTTCCCCAGAGATAACCTCTAAGAATCAAGCAGTTGATTATCCTCAGAAGATCAAGGACTTGACAAAGCAATACTGGGCTGTTCCTGTGGCCGTGGTTGGCATCTCTGTGGTTGTTGGCTTCTTGTACTTGCGCAAGAAGTGATTCAATACAATTTTGCCCTTTGTTCCACTCAAAAGGAAGTCCTCACAATTTTGAATAAGTAGGAGAATAGCAACTGAGAAAACTAGCCCATTATTTGTTTTTAAAATTTCACTATTATTGGGGAGAATATGCATATTATGATTAAGAGATTTATGTACGGTTTCTAATATGACATCTACAAATTTTAAGGAGATGTATGTCATTGCAATTGTTCCTTGTTGGGAAAGTTAAAGAGATTCATGGGAATATTGTCAAGTTTGGTTTTTATTATCCTGCTGAGAAGAGGGAGAGCAGCCCAAGCTTTGATAATGGTCCTACAATTTGCTGGGTAGCTACACACCTAATACCACAAAATTTTGCAAGATAATTACTTTTCTAAACGCACCCAAGTATTGATTTCGACACCCAGTACCTCTTTTTCTTCTTTCAGGAATGGGATGATGAGTAAGGGATTTTTAACTCAAATAGTTTAACTTAAAAGCAGTTACCCTAAGGCCTAGTTTGGGATTGCTGTCACTTTTAAAAAAAGTTGCTTCTGCTGTGCTTTGAAAATAATTAGCTGTAAAGTAAAGCAACTCCATGTTTGGTAAACAATATTTTTAAAGTGCTGTTAGTACAAAAAGCAGTGTAAAAGCGTTTGGTAAATTTTAATATAAAATTGTTGTAACTGTGAATAATGACTAAAATAGACATGATGTTAAAAGTGTTATGTACTAATCATGTGGTGGTAGTTGTAGTGATGGAGTGGATGTGGTGGTGGTGATGAAGGTGGAGTTGGTGGTGGTGGGGATGGCGGTTGTGGAGGTGGTGGTGGTGGTGGCAGTGGCAGCATGGTGGTAGTTGTAGTGATTGAGTGGAGGTGGTGGTGGTGATGAAGGTGGATTTGGTGGTGGTGGGGATGGCGGTTCTGGAGGTGGTGGTGGATTTGGAGGTTTTGGAGGAGGTGGTGGTGGTGGTGGTGGAGGAGGAGGTGGTGGATGAGGTGGTGGTGGCGGAGGATGAGGATGAGGATGTGGTGGTGGTGGTGGTGGTGGTGGTGGTGATGTTGGTTGTGGATGTGGTGGTGGATTTGGTGGTTTTGGAGGAGGTGGTGGTGGTGGTGGTGGTGGTGGTGGTGGTGGTGGTGGTGGTGGAGGAGGATGAGGAGGAAGAGGATTTGGTGGCGGTGGTTGTGGAGGTAGTGAATGTGGTGGTGCAAGTGGTGGAGTTGGATGTGAAAGTGGAGGTGGTGTCATTTTTTAAAATGAATGATGGTATTTTGGGAATTAAAAAAATTCATTAAATGTTCATCTCTGCTTCTTTTGAAAGCAGCTTTGAAAAGCAACCCAGAGCCTGCTTTTAAAAGTTGCTGTCAAAAGGCCATTGCTTTTAAAATAATCGGGATATTTTCTTTTTACAAAACACTTTAAACTGCTTAACTTTAAAGTGAAGCAGGTTTTTGGCGAAAAAAAGCAATCTCAAACGGGCCTTACAATCGAAGAGTCAAAGACAAAACGAACCCAATTCCTCCGTTTCTCAATTCTCAGTACCACTGTAAGGTTCTCTCTGCATTTTGAGCAGCAATGGCAGGAGCTTTGATCGATGTCAATCCTACGCCGATCTTGAAGGATGAGCTTGATATTGTGATCCCGACGATTCGAAACCTGGACTTCTTGGAGATGTGGAGGCCGTACTTCGAGCCCTACCACCTGATCATAGTCCAGGACGGTGACCCGTCGAGAACCATCAAGGTCCCAGATGGCTTCGACTATGAGCTCTACAATTGGAACGACATCAACCGCATTCTGGGTCCCAAGGCCTCTTGCATTTCCTTAAAGGACTCTGCTTGCCGCCGCTTTGGCTACTTGGTCTCTAAGAAGAAGTACATCTTTACCATGGACGACGATTGCTTTGTAAGCTCCCTCTCTTTCTCTATCTGTGTGATTGCTTGGACTTGTTCAATGTTTCGGGTTCAATTGGTCCGATCTTGAAGTTTTTTGTTGTTAATACTTGTCATTTTTGGGTTTTGGGTGATAAAACTGTGAGGGATTTTTTTATTGGGATTGTTGTATTTGGAGCATATAATCATCTCTTGTTTAGCATATTGTGTTTGATCTGGGTTTTGTCTTATTTCAAAACAAGTGTCTGATATATATGTTGTTAAGAATATTATATGTGATTCTTGCTGTTATTATTGAAATTTTCATAATCTCATATGTTTTCATATGTGTATCCTTTATGCAGGTTGCCAAAGACCCATCTGGGAAAGAGATCAATGCACTCGAACAAAATATAAGAACCTGCTAAATCCATCAACTCCTCTATTTTTCAACACTCTTTATTATCCATACAGAGAAGGCGCAGACTTTGTTCATGGATATCCTTTAAGACCAATTGGGTTGTAACTGGTTACCTTCAATTGCCCTTAACAGATTGATTTGTTTTTACTTTAATTTCAATTTTAAAATTTGAAATTGCCCTATGTACTTGGTGCATGCAAGTACCTAAGAATTTCCGCATTTTGTCCTCCAATTGCAACGGATATAACAAGAGTCAAAGACAAACTCCACTTTCTTGGTGAAGTCAAATCCAATTCCTCCGTTTCTCAATTATCAGTGTCTTTTTGCTTTTGCTGAGCTTCTCTCTGAAACTGTAGGCTCTCTCTGCGTTTCAACAGCAATGGCAGGAGCTTTGGTCGACGTCAAGCCTACGCCAATCCTGAAGGCCGAGCTTGACATTGTGATCCCCGCAATTCGAAACCTGGACTTCTTGGAGAGGTGGAGGCCGTACTTCGAGCCCTACCACCTGATCATAGTCCAGGACGGTGACCCGTCGAGGACCATCAAGGTCCCAGATGGCTTCGACTGTGAGCTCTACAATCGAAACGACATCAACCGCATTCTGGGTCCCAAGGCCTCTTGCATTTCGTTCAAGGACTCTGCTTGTCGCTGCTTTGGCTACTTGGTCTCTAAGAAGAAGTACATCTTTACCATTGACGAAGATTGCTTTGTAAGCTCTCTCTCTCTCTCTCTCTCTCTCTGTGCAATTGCTTGGACTTGTTGAATGTTCTGGGTTCAATTGGTTTGTTGTTTAACACTTTTGACAATTTTTGCGTATTGGGTGATCAAACTGTGAGGGGTTTTTATTATTATTGGGGTTGTGGCGTTTGCATCATATAATAATCTGTTGTAAGCATATTGTCTTTGATCTGGGTTTGTCACAATTGCCCAATTTCTATTAATCTGTTGTTTTCGTAATCTCATATGTGCTCATATCTGTATCTTTTTTTATACAGGTTGCCAAAGACCCATCTGGGAAAGAGATCAATGCACTCAAACAACATATAAAGAATCTGCTAAATCCATCAACTCCTCTATATTTCAACACTCTTTATGATCCATACAGAGAAGGCGCAGACTTATTCCATGGATATCCTTTTAGTCTCCGTCGGGGTGTACCTACAGCTGTTTCTCATGGCCTCTGGCTCAACATCCCTGACTGTGATGCTCCCACCCAGCTTGCCAATCCTCTAGAAAGGAACACTAGGTATAAAATAGTGATCCCAAATTATTGAGTGTATCCTTCTTTTTCCCTTTTCTTTTTCTTTTAAACTGGACTAATTGCCTCTTCATTTCTTCTTAAATATTTTCAGGTTTGTTGATGCAGTTCTGACCATACCCAAGATAACTCTATTTCCTATGTGTGGTATGAACTTGGCATTCAACCGTGAACTGATTGGACCAGCAATGTACTTTGGACTCATGGGCAATGGTCAGCCAATTGGAAGATATGGTGATATGTGGGCTGGCTGGTGCATGAAGGTAACTTGAATTACTTCTTTATTTTACACCCTGTTTAGGTCTATTCTATATCAAATAAGCAACTCTTCCTTGGTGGTTTTCTACTTTTTATATTTAAATTTCTTTTTCTAGGTGGATTTATAACCAAGGTGTCTCCATAGAGATGTTTGAATCATAAGATTAAATGAGAAAGTTGTTTCTAGGCTCACATCAACTTGGGTTTTGATTATTAAGATAATTTGGCAGGATATGCCAACATCCCTGTCACAACCTACAGACTTTGAGATGGTAACCTCAGAAATATAGTTTAAGCTTGTGATGATTACCTTCTACTTTCTTGATGATTTCTGTATTTGGATTTATTGATTGTCAATTTACTTCGAACATTTTGATCATCATGAGGATGAAACTTAAATCGCATCGATATGCCTGTAGGTTATATGCGACCATTTGGGATATGGCGTCAAGACTGGTCTTCCCTACATATGGCACAACAAAGCCAGCAATCCATTTGTTAGCCTAAAAAAGGAGTACAAAGGTATATTCTGGCAAGAAGAGCTGATCCCCTTCTTCCAATCTGCGGTCCTTACAAAAGAATGCACTACTGTTCAGAAATGCTACATCGAACTGTCAAAGCAAGTCAAGGCTAAGCTTGGCAAGATTGACCCATACTTCCTTAAGCTGGCAGATGCCATGGTTACTTGGATAGAAGCTTGGGATGAGCTTAACGGAAAAGTATATGCCCCAGTAAAGTAGATGTTGATCAACAGTAATTTGCCTTAGATGACTTCAGATTTGCTAGTTGTTTAGTGTTTTGACTGATTATCATTTATAAATTCTTTGTTTAGATTTGCTTATTGATTGAGATGGTTGCAGTGCTAGTACACCTATCCTAATATTCTGATAGTTGTTGCATTTGGATTGAAGCATACTGACTTTGAAATTCTAATGGAAGATGGTTGGGATGAGAATTTTCCTCCTAAACTAAATATTGATTGTCATCTACTTATATAATCTGGGTAGATTGTCATCGGGGTTGATCTGTATGTGTGTTGGTTTTTCTATCTTGCAAGTTTCTTAACAGCTTTCATGAACATATTTAGATTGCATATGAATAGTCCTCATACTATAAGCATATAGATTATTATGCTTGTTGTGTTCTATTAATGTTGTAACTGGCTGTTGTTCACATCTTTGATACGCATAAATATCCACTTGTTGCTGGCTTACTGTGCTTTGGTATTTATAAATTTCCATGTGGCTTCTCTCTGGGAATTTGGTCAGTATCTTGGTGTCTTTGCTCTCTTAACTATCCAAATTTTGGAATATATGCTGATCCTCAGAATGATGATAGTCAATCAATATCGGAGGTTTTCTTATCATCCGAATAATGTCTAGATTTCCCAATGTGAAATCTGTTTTCAAGGGATCAGTTTGATTGTGTATACAATGACTTTTGACTTTACTTTTTCATTACTTGTTTGATTTCACTATGGATAACTAGAAGTTGTCATAGACCTTATTAGTCTGATCATGGTTGCACATTATATCATATACCACAAGAAAGAATAATTGAAATCTCTCCTCTCCCATATTTACATTTTAGTGCATTTGTTAATCCCAGGTGTACGCTGTGTCATCATACTTGGACAATCACCCTGGTGGAGACGAAGTAGTCCTTGCTGCAACTGGTATAGTTTTAAGATTCCTTTTTGGATAATATCCCGATTTATTTGACTGCACTGTGAAGAATTTGTTTCAGATAACCTTCTAAAACAACAATGTAGTACAAATACAAAATCTTGATATGACTTGTTGATTTAATTTCATTAAAGGAAGAGATGCCACTGAAGATTTTGAAGATGCTGGGCATAGCAATACTGCAAGGGAGCTTGACACCACTTCCTCAGCTATCCCGGAACTTGATATAACCTCTAAGAATCAACCAGTTGATTATCTTCAGAAGATCAAGGACTTGACAAAGCCCAGTACGTCCTTTTTCCCCATTTACTCCACCTCCTCTCTTTACATTATTATTATTATTATTATTATTATTAAATTTCTTATTTGTTTTGTGCGTGTGTGGATTTGATTGTTAGCTTAATTTGTTTAGATGGGTTTGGTTTATTGATTAATTGGGGTGTTTGATTTTGTAGTATTGGTGTGAATTTTGGTTAGGGTTTGTTATTGGTGCTCTGTTTGTTCTTGTTTTAAGTGGGTATGGGTTTTTTCGATCTTGGTTTGGACTTTTGGGGTTTAGGGTTTTAGGATTAAATCTGGGTATGCTTTCAAATAGGCTTAGGTTCCTTCTTAGAGTCATAGATAAACTTTGGAAATTTCCTAGTATTATTGGTTTGGTTCGTAAAGGAAATTTGTACATTAATGTGCTAGAAGTAGCTTTGGTTGGTTGAAGTTATGAAAATTTAGCAACAGAAGAATGCAACTCCTAAGTGTATAGGTAAGGTTGATAGAAAAAGATAGATAAGATTGAATTTGAAATAATTGAATAACATCTTTGAAGATGACGCCAGACCACCTTTGAGCAAAACTTCACTTTGGTCTTGCACTAAACTAGAATTACTTAAATCCTTCATTCTTTGAAGGTAAACTGCATTTGCATCGAGCTTGAAATTTAATGGATGTGTAATAACTTCTTTCCTTGTTCCATTACAGTCTGGGCAGATGCAGACACATGGTTTGAGAGGCAGCAACAAGAAGAGGAAATGTAGCGTATTCAGGCCGAGAACTGGGCTGCCAGGCTGCGGAAGAGTTACACAGGAAAAAGAAGACAGAAAGCGAGATGAAGGATGACCCCATGGCAAGGGCTGAAGTAGAAATTTTGAAACAAAATGACTAGTTCCACTGCTCCCCAAGTGAAAATTATGAGAGGAAAATGCTTTTGTTTCCATCAAATCCTTGTAATTTGTCAAGCTCCCTTGTAAAACTTTGCTAACGAAACAAATACCTGATTCTTAATGAGATAGATGATGAGTTATCCTTCTATAGAACTCTTGAAGGGGTTTTTGGGTGTGTGAGGTGTTTGTTTTTCATGGTTTCCATTCCATGTGTTTATTATGTGTATTAGAAGAGGCTTTAAGTTAGATACAGTTCCTTAAAACGATTCAAAAATCAATTGCAATCCAACGTTAAACAAATATTTAAACATGGACTAGAAGCAATAGGACAAGTTAGAGAACTAAAATAAAATGGTCCAACGATGCTCAAGGCCTAATTAGTAGGAACGATACGGCGCCGTTTGGTTGCACGCCTGCAAAGTTCTCATCCTATTATTTCCTCTCCCGCTTAATTCAAATGGAAATCCCAAATGAGCGGAAATGGAAAAATGAGGAATCTTTTCTGGGTTTGGATAATTGTAGAGTTTTCTTCATGGATTTTAAGATCAAAGCAATGAAGAAAACCAGAATACAATTATTAATTTCACTTCCTTCAGCTCAATTGCCAAATGAATGGTAATGGTTGTGATAGTCAACTTGTTCATTAAAATTTGCAGGTGCCATTTGGATCACGATGTCAAGCCTACGCCGATCTTGAGGGAGGAGCTTGACATCGTGATCCCGAAGATTCGAAAACTGGACTCCTTGGAGATGTGGAGGCCGTTCTTCGAGCCCTACCATCTGATCATAGTCCAGGACGGTGACCCGTCGAGGACCATCAAGGTCCCAGATGGCTTCGACTATGAGCTCTACAATCGAAACGATATTAACCGCATTCTGGGTCCCAAGGCCTCTTGCATTTCCGTCAAGGACTCTGCTTGCCGCTGCTTTGGCTACTTGGTCTCTAAGAAGAAGTACATCTTTACCATTGACGACGATTAATTTGTAAGCTCCCTCTCCTTCTCTTTCTGTGTGATTGCTTGGACTTGTTGAATGTTTTGGGTTCAATTGGTCGGATCTTGAAGTTTTTTAGGATATGGAGTTCTGGGTTAATAATGGGTTTGTTGTTTAACACTTTTGTCAATTTTTGGGTTTTGGGTGATAAAACTCTGAGAGATTTTTATTGGGATTGTTGTATTTGGAGCATAATAATCTGTTGTTTAGCATATTGTTAAGCATACTGTGTTTGATATGGGTTTTATCTTCTTTCAAAACAAGTGTCTGATATATATGTTGTTATGAATATTATATGTGATTCTTGCTGTTATTATTGAAATTTTCATAATCTCATATGTGTTCACATCTGTATCCTTTATGCAGGTTGCCAGAGGCCCATCTGGGAAAGAGATCAATGCACTCGAACAACATATAAAGAATCTGCTAAATCCATCAACTCCTCTATTTTTCAACACTCTTTATGATCCATACAGAGAAGACGCAGACTTATTCCGTGGATATCCTTTTAGTCTCCATGGGGGTGTACCTACAGCTGTTTCTCATGGCATCTGGCTCAACATCCCTGACTATGATCCATACAGAGAAGGCGCAGACTTTGTTCGTGGATATCCATTAAGATCAATTGGGTTGTAACTGGTTACCTTCAATTGCCCTTAACAGCTTGATTTATTTTTACTTCAATTTCAATTTTAAATTCTGAAATTGCCCTATGTACTTGGGGCTTGCAAGTACCTAAGAATTTCCGCCATTCTCATTTTGTCCTCCAATTGCAACGGATATAACAAGAGTCAAAGACAAACTCCACTTTCTCACTGTCTTTTTGCGTTTGCTGAGCTTCTCTCTGAAACTGTACGTTCTCTCTGCATTTCAACAGCAATGGCAGGAGCTTTGGTCGACGTCAAGCCTACTTTTATCCTGAAGGACGAGCTTGAAATCGTGATCCCGAAGAACCTGGACTTCTTGGAGACGTGGAGGCCGTTCTTCGAGCCCTACCACCTGATCATTGTCCAGGGAGGTGACCCGTCGTCGAGGACCATCAAGGTCCCAGATGGCTTCGACTATGAGCTCTTCAACCGAAACGACATCAACCGCATTCTGGGTTCCAGGGCCTCTTGCATTTCCTTCATGAACTCTGCTTGCCGCTGCTTTGGCTACTTGGTCTCTAAGAAGAAGTAAATCTTTACCATTGACGACGATTAATTTGTAAGCTCCCTCTCTTTCGCTCTTTCTGTGTAATTGCTTGGACTTGTTGAATGTTTTGGGTTCAATTGGTTTGTTGTTTAACACTTTTGACAAATTTTGCGTTTTGGGTGATCAAATTGTGAGGGGTTTTTTTATTGGGGTTGTGGCATTTGCATCATATAATAATCTGTTGTAAGCGTATTGTCTTTTATCTGGTTTTGTCACAATTGCCCAATTTCTATTAATCTGTTGTTTTCAGAATCTCATATGTGCATATCTGTATCTTTTTATACAGGTTGCCAAAGACCCATCTGGGAAAGAGATCAATGCACTCGAACAACATATAAAGAATCTGCTAAATCCATCAACTCCTCTATTTTTCAACACTCTTTATGATCCATACAGAGAAGACGCAGACTTATTCCGTGGATATCCTTTTAGTCTCCATGGGGGTGTACCTACAGCTGTTTCTCATGGCCTCTGGCTCAACATCCCTGACTATGATGCTCTACCCAGCTTGCCAATCCTCTAGAAAGGAACACTAGGTATAAAATAGCGATCCCAAATTACACAAATTATTGATTGTATGCTTCTTTTTCCCTTTTCTTTTCCTTTTAAACTGGACTAATTACTACTGAAAAGCCAGTTTTTACATAATTGCCTGTTCATTTCTTCTTAAATTTTTTCAGGTTTGTTGATGTAGTTCTGACCATACCCGGGGGAACTCTATTTCCTATGTGTGGTATGAACTTGGCATTCAACCGTGAACTGATTGGACCAGCAATGTACTTTGGACTCATGGGTATTGATGAGCCAATTGGAAGATATGGTGATATGTGGGCTGGCTGGTGCATGAAGGTAATTTGAATTGCTTCATTTTTATTCCCTGTTTATGTCTACTGAGAGCTTGTTAGGTCTATTCTATATGAAATAAACAACTCTTCCTTGGTGGTTTTCTGTTTTTTATATTTAAATTTCTTTTTCTAGGTGGATTTATCACCAAGGTGTCTCCATAGAGATGTTTGGATCATAAGATTGAATTAGAAAGTTGTTTCTAGGGTCACATCAACTTGGGGTTTTGATTATTAAGATAATTTGGCAGGATATGCCAACATCCTTGTCATAAGTTACAGACTTTGAGATGATAACTTCAGAAATATAGTTTCTCTTGTTTGTGATGATTACCTTCTACTTTCTTGATGGTTTCTGTATTTGGATTTATTGATTGTCAATTTGCTTTGAACATTTTGATCACCATGAGGACGAAACTTAAATCATGTCGACATGCTTTTAGGTTATATGCGACCATTTGGGATATGGTGTCAAGACTGGTCTGCCCTACATATGGCACAGCAAAGCCAGTGATCCCATCATTCCATTTGTTAACGTCAGAGAGGAGTACTATGGTATCTTCTGGCAAGAAGAGCTGATCCCCTTCTTCCAATCTGCAGTCCTTACAAAAGCATGCACTACTGTTCAGAAATGCTACATCGAACTCTCTAAGCTATTCAAGGCTGAGCTTGGCAGGATTGACCCATACTTCCTTAAGCTGGCAGATGCCATGGTTACTTGGGTAGAAGCTTGGGATGAGCTTAATGGAAAAGTATGTGCCCCAGTAAAGTAGATGTTGATCAACAGTAATTTGCCTAGATTTGCTAGTTGTTTAGTGTTTTGACTGATTATCTTTATTATATTTCATTTACAAATTTTGATCTTTTCCCTTTAGATTTGCTTATTTATTGAGTTGGTTGCAGTGATTATCCTCAGAAGATCAAGGACTCGACGAAGCAATACTGGGCTGTTCCTGTGGCCGTTGTTGGCATCTCTGTGGTCGTTGGCTTCTTGTACTTGCGCAAGAAGTGATTCAATACAATTTTGCCCTTTGTTACCACTCAAAAGGAAAGTCCTCACAATTTTGAATAAGTGGGACAATAGCCGCTGAGGAAACTAGCCCATTATTGTTTAAAAAAATTCACAAGTATTGGGGAGAGAATATGCTTATTATTTTGATTGAGAGATTTATGTACGGATTTCAAATATGACATTTACAAATTTTTGGTAGATGTATGTCATTGAAATTGGTGGGAATCAATGTCTTGTCCTTTTTTTTTTTTTTTGGGTCTCCATTGTCTTGTTGAATAATGCAGAAAGTTAAAGAGATTCATGGGATTTGTTAAGTCGGGGTTTTAATATTCCGGAAAGGCTATAAAGAGGAGTTTAGAGTGAGGAGCTTTTTTGAGGCATTCAATCTCACTATCAACAAATGTAAGAAAATTAATAAACTTAAATATTTTAAATGGTTAGATGATGGGATTAAACCCGTCAAATAAGCTCTAACTCTAAAATCCTCATTTTAGAAAGGGCGAGAAGCCCAAGCTTTGATAATGATTATTATTGCAAGACTTTGAAAATAGCTTTTCTAAACGCACCCAAGAATTGATTTCAACACCCAATACTAATAAAAACAGTTACTCTTACATAAGAGATCTTCGAATACGGAATCCACCTCCCTCAATATTGCTATATATTAAAAAAGAAAGGGCTTATAATTTTTTTAATAATAATAAAAGTAATGGGTCAATATTGCTATGTATTAAAAAAGAATGGGCTTATAATTTTTTAAATAATAATAAAAGTAATGGGCCAGTGCAGTTTTCCTAGTCCTAGTCGTATATGGAGAGTCTAAGGGCATGTTTGGTAGGCCTCACTGGACTGGACTGTGTTAATTAGCACTTAAAATCTATGTGTGAAATGAGGGACTAACTTAAATGAGACTAAATAGCCCAATAGTACAAAAAATGCCTCACTCGCTCGTGCAATCTAGCGAGCCTGAAACTTGGTTCTCAAAATAGCGAGCTCGCTAAACATAACACGCGAGTCCGAGCCAACGCCTCTCTCTCTCTCTCGTTTCCTTCAACATCGAATCTGCTCTTCTTCGAAGTTGTACTCAGGCAAGTTTTTTTTATCTCTTCCTTCACATATCTCCCTTCACTCTGTCTGCAAAACCCTGTAGCTCTCCACTCTCATTCTCTTCCAATTCCCTTTCGTCTTTAACTTAGAAAATGAAAACGGAGATGCTTTAGAAGATGCGTAGTTCGATAGCAGCAGTGGGTCTTCTTCTCAAGGCAGTCTCCAACAAGAACAACGCTTGTTATCCATTTTACTGCAGCAGTGGGCCTTAGAAGATGTCTTTCAGCTGCTTCCGCTGATCGGAGCCGAGCGCGGCCATCATTCTGGTAATGGGCAAAGAAGAAGAAAGGGATCAATAAGATCCCAATTGTGTTCTGGGCATTTTGGTGTTTTTTAATTTTAATTTTGTGGTGTGGTAATTGGTTTGTGAAAAGTTGTGGTGTGGGGCTAATTGGGTTTATTCTGTTTTTCTCTTTGGAAATTTGGAAAGAAAGACAGAGCGAGAGAGAGAGGAAGGCAGAGATGGGAAAGAAAGGCAGAGCGAGAGAGAGAGAGAGAGAGAGAGAGAGAGAGAGGAAGGAAGAGGAAAGAAGAGAGAATGGGGTTTTTTTTTTCTTTTGTAATTTTTTTTTAATTTAATAATTTATATAATTTTTTTTTTACACATCAGCCCCAATTAAATATCCCTAATTAAATATAAATATTTTTCAAGTCAAAATCCCCAATTAAATTTAAATATTACAAGAATTATTTTTTAGTCCGACACAACACCAAACATAGGTCTTCACTATTTTTACAATCCAGCTTCTTAGTCCGACAAAATACCAAACGTAGGTCAATACTTAATCCAACTTAGGCCAATCCGAACTAATCCAAGACAGTCCCAGGACTTAGTCCAGTCCATAACAGTGCGCCGTACCAAACGACCCTTAAAAGACAATTTAGGGATAAAGTCTAGTGAGTTTAAGCAAAATGTAGTAACTTACAGGATTTTATTTATGGATTTTTATAAATAAATTTTTTTTAATTATAAATTTTAAAAAATCATATCATAGAATTTATAAGATTTGAATGGACCAAATGAATTTTTTCATATAAACAAGAGGACCAAATGAATTTTCCACATTTTCCCTATTTAGCTTTCATTATTTTGCAGGATATATAGGGTCTGATTGCAACCTTCAATATGTAGCTTCTCTCCATTCAAACAAGATACCATAGTACTTCTCTCTGTGATAGGATTTGGTATTTATACTTCCCACTAAATATTTTTTTATACAATTTCGCATTTAAAAAAGTCCTTTGAAATTAGCAAAATTTTAAATACTATAAGACTTTTTATTACTCGTTTAAAATCTTGATTGAATACCACTAGATTTGGTCACTCTCTTTTAAAAATTCTAATAATTTTAATAGAATACCACAATTTAAAAATGTTAATTGAATACCAAAAGACATATTTATCCAAAACAATGTTTTAAAATCCCAATGAATACCCGCTCTCTCATATATACGCAGAGAGGCCCAACTGAAAATCGAAAAGAAGCAGAAGGAACAAGAAGGAAGAGGGAGAGGGGTGAATCTAAAATCTGAAATTGCAGAGGTTTTAGAATGGCGCAGCAAGCAGTGCAGAAGAACACGCTGTATGTAGGAGGGTTGGCGGAGGAGGTGAACGAGTCGATTCTGCACGCGGCGTTCATACCCTTTGGGGACATCAAGGACGTGAAGACGCCGCTGGACCAAGCCACACAGAAGCACCGGTCTTTTGGCTTCGTCACATTCTTGGAGAGAGAGGATGCATCCTCCGCCATGGACAATATGGACGGCGCCGAGCTCTACGGCCGCGTCCTCACCGTCAATTATGCCCTCCCTGAGAAAATCAAGGGTGGTGAACAGGGTTGGGCCGCTCAGCCCAGTACGTCCGTTTTCCTTTTACTCCTCCTCCTCTCTTTACATTATTATTGTTATTATAAAAAAATTTCTTATTTATTTTGTGTATGTGTTTGTAGATTTGATTGTTGCTTGATTTGTTTAGATGGGTTTGGTTGATTGATTAATTGGGGTGTTTGATTTCTTAGTCTTGGTGTGAATTTTGGTTAGGGTTTGTGATTGATGCTCTGTTGGGTTTGGTTGTTCTTGTTATTAAGTGGGTATGGGTTTGCTTGTTCTTGTTTACTACTTTTGGGGTTCAGGGTTTTAGGATTCAATTTGGGTATGATGCAGTCAAATAGGCTTAGGTGTTTCTTCTTATAGTCGTTGATAAGCTCTGGGAGTTTCCTACTATTAAGTAAAGGAAATTTGTACGTTAATGTGCTATAAGTAACTTTGGTTGAGGTTATGAAAATTAGGCAACAACAGAAGAATGCATCTCTTAAGTGTATATAGTTGAGGTTGATAGAAAAAGATAGATAAGATTGAATTAGAAACAGTTGAATAACATCTTTGAGCAAAAGTTCACTTGATCTTGCACTGAACTAGAATTACGTAAAATCCTTCATTCTTTGAAGGTAAGCTGCATTTGCAATCAAGCTTGAAATTTAATGATGGATGCTTATTAACTTCTGTTCTTGTTCTATTACAGTCTGGGCAGATGCAGACACATGGTTTGAGAGGCAGCAACAGGAAGAGGAAATGCAGCGTATGCAGGCCGAGAACCGGGCTGCCATGCAGGCTGCGGAAGATTTACACAGGAAAAAGAAGACAGAGGAGCGAGAGGGGGAAAAAGAAGAGGAAATCGAGATGAAGGATGACCCCATGGCAAGGGCTGAAGCAGAGGTTTTGAAACAGAATGACTAGTTCCACTGCTCCCAAGTGAAAATTAGGAGAGAAAAATGTGTTTGTTTCCATTAAATCCTTGTAATTTGTCAAGCTCTCTTGTAAAACTTTGCTAATGAAACAAATACCAGATCCTTAATTTCTTATAGATGATGATGGATTGTCCTTTTTTTGGTAAAACCGTTGAAAGGTTTTTTGTTTGTGTGAGGTGTTTGTTTTTCATGGTTTCCTTGTGTTTATTATGTGCGTTAGTAGAAGAGGATTTAAGTTAAATACAGTTCCTTAAATCAACTGCGATCCAACGTTAAACAGATATTCAGACATGGAAGCAATAGGTCAAGTTAGAGAACAAAATGGTCCAAAGATGCCTAAAGCATAATTATTAGGAACGATACGGCGCCGTTTGGCGTTCTTACCTGCATGCCTTACGCACGTGCAAAGTTCTCATCCTATTACCTATTTCCTCTCCCGCTAAGCTCTTTGGACTTGTTTACTGACAGTGAAGACACTTCCAAGTTGCAACCCTTCAAACCCACACACTTATCACTTCTCTCATGGCTTAATACTAGCAACACCCAATAGTTGGAATTACTTGGGCAACGAAGAAGTTGAGCTCTTGGTAGCTCTGTCGATGGCGTCTCTTTCTTTCACTCACTTTCTCCTCTTACCCAGGTTCTCTTTCTCTCTCTCTCTCTCTCTCTCTCTCTCTCTCTCTCTGTGTTGAAAATCCAGTCTTTTCATTTAAAACCATGTGGTTCCTTTGCTCCTTAATTCAAATGGATATCCCAACTGAGCAGAAATGAAAAAATGAGAAACCTTTTCTGGGTTTGGATAATTGTAGAGTTTTCTTGATGGATTTTAAGATAAAAGCCATGAAAAAACTAGAATTTTCTTAAACCTCTAAAACCCTACAATTATTAATTGCACTTCATAGTCTTCATCAAAGAATTTTTTTTGCTTACACTTCCTTCAGCTCAATTACCAAATGAAGGGTAATGGTTGTGATAGTCCACTTGTTTATTAAAATTTGCAGGTGCCATTTGGATTGGCCCAATAGCCCGTCACTGAACTTTGTGCAGCTTCAGGGTCTTAGATTACATAGTAAAAAGCGGGGCCTTGCTGCTGTCCCTAAAAAGATTAACTCAGAGAACTCAGCTGTAGAGGCATCCAATGAAGATGAGGTTGTTGTGAAGAAAAAGACATCTAGGACTCCCAAACGAACTCGAAAGAAAACAATAGCCGAAACAGATGCTTCAAGTGAGGAAAGCATCATTTCTGCATCTAGTGAAGATACCAAGAAACCGCGTGGAAGAACTCGTAGGAAAGGTAGTCCTCCTTATTGCTCTTTTAAGTCTTGTTACTTAAAAATCTATATTGTATGTGCTAAACCTGCAATTTAATTTATCTAGCTGCTTCTGCGTCTACAAGCACGGAGGAAGAACAGACTGAGAAGAAGGTACGGAGGAGAAAAACTAAGAAGAAAGATGATGTTGAGGAGCAGGTTAGTGAAGCTGAACTTAGTGAGCCTGAGGAGTTTACATTCATCGTGGATATGAAGGATGAGAATACGGAAGACATAGAATTGGAAATAGATGAGGGAGAGGATATTAGCTATACTTATGATTGGCCTCCTCTTGTTTGTTGCTTTGGGGCTGCACAACATGCATTTGTGCCCTCAGGAAGGCCAGCCAACAGACTTATAGATTATGAAATACATGAAAGAAAGAAAGATGCATTATGGGCTCCTGAAAAATTTATTAGGTCTCCTGGGGGATCTGCAGGCAGTGTTTCAATTGCTCTTGCAAGCTTGGGTGGCAAAGTTGCTTTCATGGGAAAACTTGGGGATGATGAATATGGTCAGGCCATGCTATATTATATGAATGTCAACAATGTTCAAACTCGTTCTGTTCGCGTTGATAGTAAAAGGGCAACTGCAGTATCACAGATGAAGATTGGGAAAAGGGCTCACTTGAGATTGACTTGTGTCAAACCCTGTGCTGAGGATTCTTTATCAAAGTCAGAGATCAACATTGATGTGCTGAAGGAGGTAAAAGCTTTCAGTCCCATTTAATCAGTTTGTTTTGATTTAATCAGCATTGAATTTAAAACAAAACCCATTAGACATTATCTAAATTTATTTCACTGAGTGTGTGAACATTAGATTCACTAGTTGCTTCTATGATTAGAGAAGTCATGGATAGCTTTTAACAACCTATGGTGCAGGCAAAGATGTTTTACTTCAGCACGCATTCTATGCTTGATCAAAATATGAGATCAACTACACTGCAAGCAATCAAGATTTCGAAGAAATTAGGAGGAGTTATTTTCTATGATGTAAACCTTCCATTACCGCTATGGCATTCTTGTGAAGAAACAAAGTTGTTCATACAGCAAGTATGGAACCTTGCTGATATTATTGAGGTTACCAAGCAAGAGCTTGAGTTTATTTGTGGGATCCAGCCCTCAGAGGAATTTGACACCAAAAATAATGACAGATCAAAATTTGTCCATCATACACCAGAAGTGGTTGCACCGCTTTGGCATGAAAATCTTAAGGTTTTGTTTGTGACAAATGGGACTTCTAAGATTCACTACTACACAAAGGAGCACCATGGTGCTATTAATGGGATGGAGGATCCCCCTATTACTCCTTTCACTTCTGATATGTCAGCATCTGGAGATGGCATTGTGGCAGGTACACTTTTGTGATCTGCATATCTATTGATTTTTTATTTTTTCTAATGTTCAAGCATATATCTACTAGTGCTTTCACCATGAGAGTAGGGCCTGCTTGGCCCTGCATTTGGGTGACAACTGCCAGAACTCCTAAAGAAGAACCATTTATTGTGCCTCTAGTGCTACCTTCAGGAGAAGCCTGTAGTGGTCCATTATAGTTATTCTCTTTCTGGGGATAGTGGTGGTTCAGTCAAGAAATGTAGATACAAGCCTCTAGTCCCTGGCAGGCTTATTCTTTAAATAAGTGCTGTTTTGTAAGATTTAGATTCCAGCTATTGGTTTAGTGCAAGTCCTGTCAAGTTTCCGTTGCACACAGTATTTGAACTAAGGAACCTGTCTTTTTCTCTTCTTAGTGGATAGCATTATGCAGAAATTCATTGATGCATATAATCATATTCTTGTCATTAAGATATAGCATCACTTCTATAATCATAAATGCATATTTCCCAATATTATGAGTTCCTAGTGTTTAAAGAAGGCACTAATTATATCATTTTAGACAAATTTCCAGTTTTCCTAAGTTTTTTTTTCCATGACTTCCTTTCAGCTCTCATGAGAATGTTGACTGTTCAACCACATCTTATTACTGATAAAGAATATTTGGAGCACACAATCAAGTATGCAATTGATTGTGGGGTCATAGATCAATGGTTGCTCGGGCGAGAACGCGGCTTCCCTCCTAAAGAGGATACGGAAGAAGTGGTTCCTGATCCAGATGGTATAAGGTCTCTAACAGAAATGGAATATCGCACACTAGAGAGTGTAAGTTAAAATCCATTGATAGATAGAATTTTGTTGTGTTGTTTGTAGACCTCAAAGATTACACAGGGCCAGAAGGTTTAGTTTTCTTCTAGGGTGAACTAATGTAGTCATGTAGCATTTATAATCAAAACTGTCCAGGCCCCTTGTTATGTTCAATGTCTTTATTTTTTTGTCACAGAAGTGAAATATTTTATGGAGACTGGGAACACTTTATATCATCCTAATCTTATCCAAGTAGAGTATGCATTCCACACGCTTCCCTATGTCACTTTATTCAGAAAAAGATTGGAGATGTTGAGTTGTTTTCATTAATTAATTATGCGTAGTTGAGGGGTAGGTGGAGAAGAGTAGGGTTAAGCAGCTTTGTATTATCCAAAAACAAATAAAAATAAAAGAATTAAGCAGGATTCTTTAAAATGCGTGGTCCAAATTGTTGAGATATGCAGCTCCAGTCACGCTAAAAACTGCACCAACAGTGTGAGGGATTTTATACAAACCAGATTGGTTTTTGATGAGAGGGACAGATCAATATTCCATCCAGAGATTATCATTTCGTAAGACAAACAATTAGCACAAACTCGGAAGTTGTGGTAACCCACACGTATACCCAATTTTGCTAGACTCACCCAACAGTCCTCAAGAAAAAAGAATGCAAATTATGACAACTTTCAAGTTTTTTTTTTTAATAAACAAAATAGAATATAATATTAGAAAAACCTTTGATCTTGTCTAGTTCCTCTCTGAGAAGTTCAAGATCTTATGTTTAAGAGCTCAAGAGCAAATAAGAACAATATAATCATCATTTGGGTGGGGCCTTCGCTATTTAATTAATATAAATAATGTCCTCTATGGTCCATTTGTATGGAGATATTGACCAAAAATTGAGAACCGAAAGAAGAGAAAATTACAGAGCACCAGGGGGCCAAAAAACAAGACCTTTGCTGAATATCAATAGGCTACTCTTTAAAATGTCCATGGGTTGGTTTACCAATGAGAACATCATCCATCGACCTTGAGCCATTCCTATAAGCAAATAGAACCAGAAATGGCTTTTGCATTAAGACCCCAACTTTATTGACCTCTTCTTACAAAAGGATAGTAATCACACTTCTCCAAACCCCACTAAACTAGAGAGGAAGGCAAGGCAAAATGGGGAGATTAGCCCAAAAGCTTGAACAAAAGGTGGCTAAAGAAAACGAAATAGAATCACAGGTGTTGAATCCCTCCACTACATACAAACATACACTTGGACATGATGAGATTTCGACCCTATGCAGAAAATTGGGAACCCTCAAGTTTTGAGGCAGATGCCTTATCCAAAAACCACACCAACTTCCCTTTCAGTGGCTGGGCAACCCCTGCTGGCACTGATGGGGAGTCGGATCCCACGTCATCGACTGCCAGGTGCACAGCCTCTGCTTTGCTGTCACCGGTCGCAACTATAGCTACATTGGATGCCGAGTTGATGACGGGCAGAGTGAATGTGATTCGCTCAGGTGGAGGCTTGGGGGAATCAGTAATAAAAGTTACCCATTCATCTTTCTCCTCGAGTGCCGAGTGGTTAGGGAATAGCGAGGCAACATGGCCATCAGGCCCCATTCCCAGGAGGATGAGATCAAATTTGGGGCAGTCACTTATATCAGACACACTGATCACACGAGATTTAACCAACTGACGAATGACAAACTCATAATCATCAGCAGCCTCCTCTGCTGACACTGTGTCATTAATAGAATGCACATGACTGGGAATTATAGGTACCTGCAAACATGATATGAAAATGAGCATGAGCATAAAGATGGACGACCACAATGTACCAAAATCAAAATAAACACTGCAATGATCTAGCCACCATTCACAACTAAAAGCTTTTCAATGAAAGAAAAAGGCAAACTTCATAACTTTTCAGTTCCAATATACTAACACACGATCCACAGAAGATTGTAATAAGTTTGAGTCCATCTGTTCTCTAATAATAAAGGATATTATGTGCACAAAACTAGCAATATAGTCCCGATGGCTCTCAGCAAGCAGCTAAAATGCACGTCAGTATGCAGATGATGGCCACAGAATAATAAAAAGGGGTGCAACTTATATAGCTTGATTAACTATAACATGATGCTAGATTAACTGCTTACTGTATGTAATATATTCCATATTAGAAAATGCAAGCCAACAAACTGCCTAGTGAAATTCAACTAGAGAAGTTTGTATTAAAAATATAGAGGTGATTCCTCTTCCCTACCTTAAGTGAGAGATAAAATGTGTAATCCCATTTAAAACAGCAAGATTCATTAATGACAATGGTAGAACGCATCACATCATGACTAAAGTAAGGCAAAATGAAATAAATTGTCATACGGTTCAGAAGTTGCACTCTATCAACAGTAGTGCCTCTGCTGCATCATCAAAACTCTTTGCAAAAGGCTTTCCTTTTACAATCTTTCAAGCTTCTCTACTAATTCAGCCTAGATACTGAACAAATAATCCTATTTTTCATCATATATCATTTCCTTAGATTGGGATCAATAAACGGTAGCGATCCAGTACAAGGTGAGGAAAAGTCACCCAAGATGGCTTTGTCTTGGGCAACAAAGACTAATGCAGTGGTAACAAGCTTCAAGCTGGAAATGTCAAGAGCATGAGAAGAAAGGTGAAAGATCTATCACGATATGTCCTAGATGGGCAGAAGGGCGAAAAAGAAATCTGCATTCAACCCCAAGTAAAGCACAGTTAAAGCTATTTAGGATCAGTTAAATACATATGTTTCAAGCCTTTAAAAACAGATAAACATCCATCTTACCAAACAGTTCCATTAAAAGGAAGGTTTACTGTAGTAGCTATGAAATAGATTGGTGTTTAGGATGCAATAAATGACCAGACAAACTTGAATAGCTGCACCAGAAGACGGCTGCAATACATGGTGTAGTTCCAATAGTGATATGGAGATTTAGTGAAACTACAGAAATCAGCAACAGATAGAGAGTCTCGCTATACAAGAAACTTGACTAGATAAGTTTGATAAGCAGTTTAGATACAGTTCACAATTGTTGGGTACTACATCACAGCGCAGCTCATCAGTGTGTAAGGAGTTACACACATAAAGTAGCATAATTGAGCAAACAGAACGGACCAAAATAAGGATGGAATGTGAACAGGGTTAGAGAGTAAAGTAGGAAGAACTGCTTCAAGGTTCATCCCAACATTTGGTTTTTTGAAGGAGAGAAAGATTGGAAATAAGAAAGCATCAAGTTGAAAGCAAGGTTCTTTCCTTCGACTCAGTTACTTCAAGAACAAAATACAGCCTACAATAGGCTGGGAAAGTAAAAAAGACAGAAGAATAGCCATACAAACCTTGGACAAAAGGCGATCCTTTGCAAGTTTGTAATTGCTATCAGCATGGTTTTTTGCCACAACGCGCTCGTCAGCCCAAAATATATACCATTTGGCCCAGTCTACAGTCTTGTTATAAGGAGCTTCGCAGAGTTTCCTGTTTTTCCACCAAAAATTACACATTAACACAAAAAACATAAAACAGAGAAACCAGATGAGGAAAGGAAAGCATGGATACCCCATTAAGCCAATGAGAGAACCACCAGATAAAGCAATTGTAAAGACACCCCGCTCCTTCACTGATGCCTCTGATAGTTCAGCAATGTAGTCTGCCAAATCAGTGCTAAGCTCATCCAAACTTTCATGAACTCTCAACTCTCTATCTTTGTGACCTCCGGAAAGAGCCATGCTTCCAACAAGTTTAACAGCACTATTGCGACAAGAAAAGGACCAAAATTTAGACAGAATAAAAAGAATAAACGCAATGTTACCTTTAAATTTTTAGTCAAAAAGGAAGATCAGGCAAAACTATATAACAACCATCTGGGCAACAGAAAGTTTTCAATTATTGGTCAGAAGAGTAAACATGATATAGCCGTCCACTTGCAGCTCATGGGCATTGAATTACCTCAGGGGATTAAAAATCTTTACCATCTACAGTCCACAAAATTCATAATTCGGATGAATTTCATATAACATCAGGGCTCATCAAACATAATTACTAAAAAACAATCACTTTGCGCTTGGAGTCTTAATTGAGCTCAACACTGCGATAAAACCAAAGTGTATGATGATCGTAATCTGAAGATCAAAGGGAACAAACCCATAAAGCTACTAAATTTATGAATTTCATAGCAAAAGCAGGCATACCCAGATCACACCAAAAAAAAAAAAAAAAAACTCACATCCCATTAAAGCAAGCAACTTAGAAAACACAAAGATTATTAACACAAAAGAAATACATAATGCCATGCAATCTAAGATTACTGAAACTACAACAAACAGCAGTGCAAGGCATAGTAAGAACAAGGAAAGAAGAAACAGATGCTTACAGAGAAGAAAAAGAAGAAGAAGGAGGAGGAGGAAGAAAGAGAGAGGTGGTGGCAGAGAAGTAAGAAACTGACGAAGGTGGAAGATGGGTATCAACACGAAATTATAATATAATATATTTATAGTATCATCACATTACAACTCTAAAATCCATTTACTGATTATAATAAAAACTTCACTAGAAGTTGAAAAGGAATTTACCTTCTGGGCTTCCACGTGCATCCAATGATCGTGACAAAACACACATACAAATACAACTCTCTCTTCAAAGTAAACGGATAAAATCCGATAGAAAGAAGATGAAAATCAAAAAAGTAAAAAACACGCGATTCTCTCTCTCGCTTTCTATTCTTTTACAGAGGAACAGAAAATCCATGTATCCTAGATTCTCTGCTTAATGAAGGGAAGAGACACAAACAAAAACAAAAGTGAATAATAAATAGATAAAAGTTTTTTTTTTTTATATTTATGTATAGTCAATTTGAGTTGATATTCCAAAAAATATTAATAATAGTAAAATAAATGTACCTCTAGTAATTTTGTCTTTTAAGGCTAAAAGCCAAAACAGAACATTTTCCAAGATATCCATTTATGGTTATGGGATTTAATTTCTCTCTATGGTAATGGCTAATGGTAGTGTATTCTTTTCCTTAATGTGTAAATACCAAACTATCTTTAGCTTTTAAATGTATTGCTAAAATTAGTTCCCATAAATATTGAATTTTCCTATCACATGGATTTAAGAAAAACACAAGTGATTGTACTTTCATTATTTCACACGGTCGGTGTAAATGTTTTTCTTTTTCTTGTGTTACATACATCTTTGTTATCTACCAACTAAGTATTGACTTGGTGGTATTTCTCTTCTTAGAATTGAAAGAAGGTCAAATCTCCTACAAGCCAATAATAAAACAAACCAAAAATTATTTCCTTCCTGATTTATTTTTGTTTGCTTTGCACATGCTTTTTAAATTTCTTTTTCTTTGTCTCTTCAAAAGCAGCTATTTGTTCACTTTTATATGTTTGTGCATTATTATGTGTCTTACCCTCTACCCATCACCTCCTTGATCCCACATATTGATCATCCACCTCCAGGGGGTGGTTTGTACTTGAGAATACAAGTGAGCAATTTTCTTTGGGTGGGCTTTAACAAGTGCAATGAACTTTTTCTTTATCTCACTCCTCATTTCCTTGATTTGCTGCAATTCAAGCACATCAATCACACCAACTGATCAACTAATTGAAAGAACCAATCTAAGATCACTGGAATTCAAGCACTTTAATTTGTTACTCCATCTTTTACTTGAAAGTGGTCATGGCATCACACAATGACATGTGAAAAAATTATCCATATATTTTTGTGTTATTAGCCGGAGATAGCAAAAAGTGGTATCCCCGTTGCATGACAGTTTCTTTCCTGGGGGCTTTCCTTAATCATATAAACCAGCTTTATGTCATCTTTCATGGTGTTTATACTGAAAATATTATGTCAGCCATCATTTTCTCCAACCTCCACCACCGCAATTTTCACAAGTAAGTAAATACACCATATAAATAAATAAAATGATGATGAAACACATCAAGAGTAGTTTGGAATCTCATGCTATCAAAATCAGAAAAAGTGGCAGAAGAAGTTGTTCAAGTAAAAAGTATAAAAGCCTCTAACAACAAATCAAAGCCCCCACCATCATGACGAATCAAGACTTCCTTCCTCCCTCCTACCCCAGTTTCAAGAATCTTTAGCATTACAAAAGCCTGACACACACTGATGGGGTCTTCTTACATTTGTTTACTCCTTTTGGGGAGAAGCAAGCGCCATGAACCATGGCTTGGCTGACATCTTCACTTCACTATGTTGCTTATAACTTTGACTGTTTGACAAAGAAACGAACACCTCTCATAATGCTGCTCCCAAATGCCACTTAGTTTCTTCTGAGAGCAACTCCGCAACTTTACCACTTTTATTATAAAATGAAGGCATAATTTTTTTTCCTTTCTGTAATGACACTGCAATTTACTGTTTCTCCAAGTTGATCTAGTCTTTTTTTAATGGTCTTATGTATGTGCTCTTTAGCTTCATTCTTTAATGGAAATTTCGTCATCCTTAATGAGAGCTCATTAGACTTCCTTCATTTTGTACCTCTCGTTAACAATTATTGAACCATTGAAAAGGATGGACGATGAAATTGACCATACAACCATTATTTCTTTTCTTTTCTTTTTCTTTTACCACTTGTATTAGTTTTCTACAAGTCATATCTTCTCTGCAATAACATTGCATGTAATCAGTTATTACAAATCATCTATGTGTTCAATGGATTGGTGGTCCTAACTAATGCTCTATATTGAGGGCAATTAGCTTTTCTAGACCATTGTTTTTGCCTAAACATAGTTTCACAAAAGCTCAAAGTTTCAGGACATTGGTGGTCCTAATCGATCCCATCAGATTTTCAACTGGAAAGCATAGCATGCAAATCTAGCAACCCTACCCCAACAAAACTTGGAGTACAAAATGAAGTACTTTTCTTTTTTATGCGGATGCATTATTGAATGACAATCTGAGGCTTCCCTTTCAAAATCATCTCCTAATTGTTTCTTCTCATGCTATACTTTTCCATCAACATTTCAGCCTACGGTTTTCCATTTTGTCAAAAAGCCAACAAAGTAGTAGTCAATGTGGTTATGGCTGAAAGCAACAACATTAACACAAACTCACTTGAAATTGGGCGTTGAAATGATTGATGAGATGCCTTATGTGGGGAAAATTAAGATAAACGAGTAACGTGTGGGGGATGTAACTTCACCAACTTTTGCTCTTCCCAATTTTCAAAGTAACAAACTTTTATATAGCAAATTGGTATCTTTGATTATTTTACACCAATAGTAATATAAGTCATTGAATTTGAACAAAGTCTAGAAACTTGTGAATCAAGTGGTGTATAACAATTGCGTACTAAAATGATTCTAACTTGGATTTGCTCCAATTCAAATGCATTCTAAATTCATTGTCGTTGCCTCCACCATGCATGTCCTAGTTTCTTCTAGGCTGTAGGATACTGAAAAATAAGGTAAAGTTTAGCTGGATATCCAATCAATGTCAATTTAGACCCTTTCTCAATTGGCTGGTCATACAATCAACCAACATCTATGACATTAATTGTTTGATGATGTTTGTTTGTTTGGTCTTAGAACCCATCAACCTGAAAATAGGTAGATTGAAAATCTCAGTGTTGAGCTGAAAAGGCATTTGGTGTATTGTTAAATTTAGACAGACTTTTAGTTTAAGGATTCTTCTTCCATTTGGTTCATTTGTTTCAGTCTTGAGGCCTACCAAATACTAATTTAAAAGTGGGACAATGAAACAATAATGTTATCTACTTTTGACATAACAGGCCATGAAGTACAGTTTGGTTTCATTTCTTCTGCATTATGTACAGTAGAGTCTAATCTGTGATTAGTTTTTTGGTGGGTTCTTGTTGCTCATCAAATTATATAGCAAAAATATATTTCCAAAAGTAATAATATTTCCCCACATATTGGAAGATTTTCAACTTGGGGATCAGTATAGCTTGGTTTCAGGTTGAATGGCCATGCTTCTTTGGCTGTTTCAATACGTTAAAAGTTTCCCACATGCTAGATCTTGGTAACAAACTTTGAACTTTGATGTTTGTACGTATATGCATCCAAGAAAAGAAAAGGAAAGAAAAAAACAGAAAGGGTATTGCTTGCCTTTTTTTTTAAAAGGAAATAAGATGTATGCAAAAATAATTCATCAAAAATCTGTAATAAAAAAAAGAAACTGTTATTGATATAAATGTAGGAATTCGTATGACGAAAAAAATACTGTCCAAAAAGAAAAGGGACCCTTTATGAACGGCCTCCTTGTGCAGCCAAATGGGTTGAGAGAGAGAGAGACTTTTGAGGAACCTAATTAGCAATTTGTCAATAAGTGAGGGAGAGAGGAGTCTAAATCAGATGATGTAAGAACGGAGAAAGAAACCCACTTGTCTGTTTTTGTGGTCCACCGATCTATTATGAGCCTACTCTATTGCTTGGGGGCCTCCCAAAATGGACATATGCTCTTTTCAATTGACGTACATGTAAATCCCACTCATATCAATCTTTCATCATTTTATGGCATGTATTCCGTCTCTTTCCATCTACATTCACCAAGACTGTGACCTTGGCATTGTAGTTTTCAATTCGGTTCTTCTTCGTTTCATCACTGATCAAAATCCCTCATTTCTGAGGGTGTCATTGGGACTTTTTTCCTTGGCCTAAAATTGAACGGAATTGAAATCCAACCAAAGTGCTGAGGATAGAGAGCAACCGAAAACCGACAAGCAACCACCTCCCACAGGCCCACGAGGACAAACAGTGGCCATCCCACTCATAATAATAGCTCGTAACTCCCTTTTATTCAAGTCATTGCTGTCAATTTTAACTGTTTAATTCGCTCATTTCCTTTGTTGTTTTTCTTCATCTGCTTTATGAAAACAGTGACCCTTTTTTTTCTCTTTCAAAATTCCCATAGATTCTCTTCAAATAGATCCAGTTGCTGACATCAATTTCTCTTTTTCACTTTTTCTTAACCTTGAAAAAATGTTGCACGATTGGTTCTGCATCTTGTCTAACTTATCTACACAATGTAAAAAAGTTGTAACATTTCTCATTTTCTAAATGAGTTTTTGGTCCTGAGGTGAGGTATTATGTTCAAGTGATTAAGAACAGTTATTTTTGTATGCACCTGAAGCTCTGTGTTTGTTTGAATGAATTCGCTTCCCCCAATATCACTCGTATAAAATATATATTTTTTTAAAAGCTTTTGGTCCACTTAAAGCTTTGAAAATGTCTCTCACGTTCGTTAAGATTTAGATTGCAGTTTGAGAGCGGCATCTGTCAGCTCCCACCCACCAAATACTTGCCTACCCTGAATGAGGCATGGCAGGAGATGGAATGGTCCCTTCGGCCACTTCAATAGAATTTGTACATGGCATGGCCCAAAAACGAAAAGAATCTTAACGCGGAAAACAAGCACAGAGGCAAAGCCTTTTGTGGCTGAAGAAGTAAATGGGTTGGACTTAACACAAACACACAATCGCAAATCAGGTCATGCTTCACGGAGGTGCCATCATTTAGACAATAAAGCATATTCCAACCACATGGGAACCTGAAGATATGAAACTCAATCTCACATGTTTTGAAAAATTGAGGTTGTTTCTTTACTCCAGTTAAATTCTTGAGACAAAATTCCAGATAAGATACAAACTGCAACACCAGAAATCTGCTAAAATCTGTGTTTCCTAACCAATATTTTCTAGACAGAAACATCATAAAGCTTTAGCAACTCGAGTTCTAAAATACAACTAGATTGGCGATTTTCAGTATTCTAGATACAGAAGTACCCTTCTATGCCCTGAAAATGGCAATTTTAATCTCCAATCCCTCTGTTTACGTGTTAATGGTCTGCCTTTGCTAGCAGGGTCCCTGTTTTCCTTCACATTTGCCAACTTCCACACACAGCTCTCGGACTCTGCCTCGATGGTCTCCAGGTTGAATACTCCTTCCTTTTCGTGGCATTTAGAATCCACATCTTCTACATAGCTTACTCTCATAGGCATATCTATGAACCGATGTAAATCATCCGGTATCTTTAGCAACCTCTCTGCACCCGGAGATGACACCTTCGAAACAAAAGTAGTTTTATACACTAAACATATTTGTATGGATCAAATTCACATGATAGAGCCAGCCATTTAATACCTCAAGAGCCAAATTTTCAGGTATTTCTCCAAGTGCTCCAACTTCATCTAATCTTTTCTTGTATTCTTGACTGTAGCTTTCAAGTTCCTCCATGCTGGGACAACCATATCTGATAAAAGTAGAACATCATATCAGAACCTTAACATAACAAAGGGTTGCACATGAAGAGAATTTCATAATATATAAAGTTCATTTTTCCTCCATTTACAAAGCAAACACAACTTGAGAAGGCTTTTCTTTTATTTTTGTGACAAGTAGCCTTCAGCAAACAATCAATGGAAGGAAACTGAGAATCTGAAGTGTTGTCATCTTAAGCATGTGCTATTCTCCTAGTTGCAGTCTATGGGAAAATGAGTTTCATCTGTTAACTGCCAAAATTTGTATGTTAAGCTGTTTATTAAAAAAAAAATTGCTGAGAAGAGTGGAAGAGTTACTCGTTTAACAGTTTGTCCAGTCTCACATATACATATCCTCGAGGAGTAGTCTTGAAAGAAAAGAGCTTGACATTATCTCCAAATTGCTTTAAGGCCTCATGAGCAATGGACAGAGCCCGCTCACCCCAGGGGACACCGTGCAATACCACCCCACCACCATCACCCCCATCGCCAATCTGTACAAAATCAATGACTAGCATCAAATGAAACATCAATTTTAAAGCCAAAATGAAGGTTGAGCAATCAAAATGTTGAAGCCAGACCATTGTACCTCAGGCTCACCGACGTCCTCTTCCTCCCAACCATCTGTGGTGTCTCCCTCTTCCCATCCACCTGACGTACCTTGCTCTTCAATTTCTTTACCTGAAAATGTGAAACTTTTACACCCTTGAGAAGCAACAATACAAGGGAATGTGTAAAGAAAACAACTATATAAGAAGAAGACCACATATATTTAGTTATTAACTACTAGCTCTCTGTAAGATTTAGAGTAATTTTACAAACACTGAACTGAAGGTGTTTTTTTCTTCATAACACAAACAATCACTGAAGTTGTGGCCTTGATAACTAGTTACATAAGGAAATGTGAATGCTTAATTACCATTCAAAGAAGCATAAAGATTTTTTTGTTTTTTGTTTTTATAAATTAAACTTCTTAGAGATTCCCGAAAAATTACAAGTAAAGAACTATATATAAATTTAACAGATCATAAATGGAAAAATCGGATAAACGAGAAAATAGAGATGTACCTTGAAAAGGGTCATCTTGATTATCCTCAGTATCCTCAGAAGACTCTGTGTTTACGAAGCGAAGAGTAAGAAAAGGAAATATTGTGGGACAGGATTTAAGAGAGAAACCAACCAAACCAGATAGATAGGACGAGGAAGAAGAAGAAGAAAGAGGAGGAGAGTTCAGGAGAAAGGGTAATGGACTTTTGGGGTGGGCTGATAGGAAAGAAAGGCTTCTGAAAGATGAAGAGGAGGAGGCGAAGCACCTGCGAGCACTGAGAAACTGTAGGCTCCTCCTCATCATCATCCTTCTCTCTCTTTGGGGTTTTGGGTTTTGGCAAGCAAAGCTCCCTCCGTCTTTTACTTTCTAGTAATTCGCCGGTTCCGCGGCGTTCTTTTTCTTTTCCTTTTTCTTTTTCTTTATCGGGTTATGATTTTGATACAAGAAACTTTAAAGAAAATAAAAAAAAAACTTCTACTGCCTATTCTCAAGAAAATAAAAAAGATAGTGATTTATGGTGATCGTCCCGTTTTCGAATTATTTTCTTAAAGTTAATTTGTTATCAAGTTGTATATTTCAATTCACCGCCAAATTTCATATCTCCTCCCAGAGAGATTTTTTTGATGTTTAATTTCTTATTGTACAAAGGAGACTGAAAATTTCGTTTCATAAGTTGCCATGTAAAATGCGCTTCATTTCCTTTATAATAACGTAGGAGATTGGAGAGAATTGAAAAAGAACAGAACCTTTAATAATTTTCATTTCCACAAAATTATTCACGTGATTTACAAGGAAAGTTATTTACTTGATACAATTTATTTAAGAAAAAGAAAAGAAAAGAAAAGAAAACACGGCATACGCATCATAGTGAAGCCGCGGCATTGTACAAGGCAGACCACAACAACCACTGACTACCTACCCATTGTCAACCGCAGAGCTCCACTCCCTTCTAGTTTAGTTTATCTAGCCTCTTTTTCTTTTTTGATAGAATCTACCCTTTTAACATATAGATCATCAAAAGAAAGAAAATTACAGTCTGGCAGCCTACATTTTCCTACAATCTAAGAATGGTTCTTAGTGTATCACAAAGATTTTGAATCGTCTGTTGTTCCTGAGTTGCTTGCAACTCTTGGAGCGGCATATCTTCGTAGCACCTGAAGCAAATAAGATGTGGGGAGTAAAGAACAAGCAACACAAACAAGGAAATCACTTGTAAAAGCAACATTTTTCTTTTCATTTTGTCCCAAGCCAAAGTAAATGTTCAATGCAAATATAATTTGGTTGACATACATCTTGTGGTAGGCTAAAGCCTGTGCGAGATTCATTAGAGTTGAACTTGTAAAGAGCCTTTTGTAAACGCTTGGGGGGAGGGGCATCTGCAGCACATCAAGGGATCAAAAAATGCTTAGAGAGAGAGAGAGAGAGAGAGAGAGAGAGAGAGAGAGAGAGAGATTTGACCTCATTTTGCCCTCTTCGTCCCTTTTTAGACTGTCCATCACCAGTAAAAAGCTCCTGTAGAGCCTCGACGGCTACACTTCCATTATTATCCTCATGCATGCCTCCAAGAACATTATCTGATAAAAGAGCAATGGGGGATATATCCGTTGCCCTCAAAAATGGAATAGGCACTGTATTACCAGCTGCATATATGGACCAAAGCTGCCATAAAAATGAAAACAAACAATTAAATACTTGCAATGACCTTGGAAGGGGAGGGTTTAAGTGGAGGGGGTTGGAATGGTGTTCGATTAGTGAGGAGGGAACCAAGTGGCTAGAAAGGGAGGAGTGCATGTTTGATTCTGATAGGGACCCATCAACTGGTAACCATAAAATTCAGGACGAATATTACCTTATCTTGCATAGCAAAAGCTTTCCGGTTGACAGTTTCATTCTTCAATGTGCCACTGCTTTGACCTTCAACCTGTCCTTTTGTCTTTAGGTTCTGCTCAGAAGAGCCAAGAATTGAAAGAGAAGATGCCTGTATGGTCTGTGTAACTGAATGTGGTTCTCCAACCGAAGTGCTATGTAAGGAAGCACCTCCTGCATTTTCCACCCTGATAGAACATCCCAATAAATTCAGTGCAGTCTTCTAGAAATAAGTTTATATTTTGACGAGGCAATTTATATCGTATATCAAGTAATCTATCTTTTATCTACATAAGCAAATTAGTATTATCACAAACTACTACGTCCACCCCCCACCCCCCAACCAAAACAGAAAAAGAAGGAAAAAAAATCTTAAAAACAGATTTCTGAATAAAAATTCACAAATAAATAGTGAGGGAAGTACCTGGGTTCAGCCAGTTTACCTCCTGGGCCAGTATTGGAAGGGTTTTCAAGAAACCCCGGACCAGGTGCAGGTTCTTTGACATTAAAACTTTGTGTCTGATTAGCAGTCTCATCTCTTTCATCTCCACCGTGAATTATTACAGTGCCAAAATTACCTGTTAAACATAGGTTTTACGTAGATCAGATGATCATGCCCTACCCCAAGAGCAAAACGATTTCAAACAAGAGAATCGATAATTATGCCCTCACAGAATCATTTCACTAAGATGCATTTAGCCAACTGGTCTTAGTGATTCACAATTCATGAATAGAGCAACCCCAATATATCAAACATCAAGTGATGTCCTGTACCAAAAATAGAAAGCAGTAAAAGATATCACTATCACTAGTAGCTCACCATTCCATTCGCATCCTTATAAATCTAATATTATGAAAACATATCGTCAAGCCCACAGTTGGCTTCATCACAATATTTCATGCAATTAAAAAAATAACAATAAATGTGTAAAGGAAAAAAAATTAAAGGAACAAGTTTCCATTAGGACCTTAACGTCCCTGCCCTGAATTCAATATCCAAACACAAATTAGCTTTTCATATTTCAGCCTACTCAAGACAGCTTACTACAGACATCTGAGTAGATGGCACATGCATTACCGTGTGGATAAAGGCGAATCAGCCCAATCTCAGTAATATTTCTGAAGAAATTAAGTTGTTACGTAACTATCAGGTGCAGCACATCTAGAAGTCTTCAGTCGAATAGCATACATACCTTCCCCGGCCAGTCCTGCATCACCAGATATGTGCTGCTTCCTCAACGTGCTAGCTGTAGATACTTCATTTTCCACTTGATTATTAGGCCTTGAAGGAACGGTATCTCCATAATCCTCATTGACTTTTGAAACTACAAGTGTCTGTTCAAATTAAAACTGCATATTCAGATAAAAAATTTGACACAACACGCACAGAGAGAAAAAAAGGAGGAGGATTTCATACGCTATCATCCAGTTCAACTGGAGCAATACTTTGTGCTTGCAAAGCCATGGAAGCCCTAATTTGCCTTGCCTTTTCAATCTTTGCCAGCATTGCAGAGGGACCACATTTGCATTTTTCGATGAATTTGTGCTGTATTTTAAATAAAATGTTTTTTAACTCAGAATAATGACACAAATTGTAGGATTATGAGCACTAGTAAAGATGAGCCATGATATTTCCTTTTTAATATTGTACATAACTCAATCCACTTTATGTAAATAAAATTACTCCCAAAAGGAATCGTATGCTTGCAAGTATCATCAGAAGTTTCTATATAAATCATTGCTTCAAGTTGATTCTTACAGGAAAGAAATTGATTTTGATGGAAAAAGTTTATCATGACACAAATTTTAAACAAAGGCTCTTCATAATCCCAATTTATTAATAGAACGTGGAGCCCTTCACTAAAAACACTACCTTCAGCATCTCAGATGCAGTAGGACGTAGACGAGGTTCTTTTGTGAGGCACTTCGCCACAAAATCATGAAACACGAGAGACCTGCAAGAGAAAACCCAAGTTCATAAGATGTTCAATACCATTTTAGCAATGTGGCACAATAAAAGCAAAAAACTTTGGACTTATACATGACAAAAGTTAAAACCATCATGAATTAAAAATTTGCACCAGTACAACTTTACATCAGAACTCTTAATTGTTTGATGATAACTCCTATAGTTCTATTGCAACCCCTCCTAAAAGAAAAAACAGATTGAACTCAAGTACAGCAGCTTGTATAAGGGCCAGGCAGAGAGTCACTCCAAGTCATAAGCTTAAGTTTTAACTCATGCTCAGTAGTTACTAGTTCAAACCACAGCAGTGGTTCTGGTAAAAAAATAAAAATAAATCATGTTGGTTGAGTACAAATCTCATAGGGAACCCAAAAATCACAAAATCACAAAACCAACAATGCTTTATGATAGAGTAGAAAGTATTTTAACATTGTGATACCAGATGTGTCAGGAGAACTGCTTTATACAGGCTACTGTCCTCAATAATTGCTAGAATAAGATCACAGATGCAAAAGAATGAAAACGGACCATTTTTCTTTATCCTCAAGCATCGGGGCTGGCTCAAGGGATATCATGAATAAAACCTATAATAGACAATAAATAGGTTACATATCCCCTCATCAAATAATGATTTGAACAGAAAAAACTAAAAACGAAGAAATTTTTTAGCAAATCAACATTCAACTTGGGAAAGGTAGAAAAAACAATTGAAAGATGGATGCTGCAGAATTTTCCTTTCCTCTTTTGCTAAGTCTCCACAAGCTTTCCAACATCTTCAGAAGCTAAATTTCCTTCAAAGTTTTATAAAAATGAATATTCACAATTCATTATTCACTATATTTTGAAAATTTTAACCAAAAGAAAAGAATGGAACCAAGGGAAAGAGAGTTGAAGGCTGTTTAAATTTGGATGGTTAATCAGACCCTTCAGTCCCATACTCATATCAGTTTCTATTAACCACACAACATTTGAGTCACTCTCCTCCAAACATGGAATATATTCACATCACATCACAGAATCCCTATTTATGCTTAGAAAATATAATATTTTTGCTACTTGAATTTATCCAGGACCCCATATCAAAGGCGCATTCCTCTTGAAACATCCAATTTTTACTAATGCTATCTCTAAACCTTATTGTCAATAAAAGCACCCAATCAAAGAATATGCAACACAGAAAGTGACCCCCATACTCCAATTGACCATGCAACCAAGGTACAAATTATGATGAAGAAAATATGCACTTCAACTTTCTAATAACTAGAAAATAAAAGGTGAAAAAACACTAACCCTCATTGGATGCACAGAAGATCTTGGAGGGAGCCCCTGAAAATTATCACAAGGAAAACATATCAAAATGAATGACTATTGCCAAGAATGGCATGATATTGTGCAAGAGAATAATGAGTAATCGATTGGGGCTAAGGAATAAACAATTATTTGTTAGCGTGAGCTAATACGAGTATTCTCAATTTATACAGCAGTCACAAAGAACCAATTACTTAAGATACTGAAAACAGGAAAAGAGGAAAACACTAACAAGCAGCTTAAAACAGCCACCTCTTAAATTTTCCACGAAATTGGACAATTTACATGCTGAACATATCTCCTTCAAAAAGAACATGCTGAACATATATTACCTCTGCCATTTCAATTGCAGAAACACCAAGAGCCCATACATCCACCTGAATAAGACATAAATTAGACCAAGAAGTCAGTCTTGCTATGGGTTTCACCATAATAATATTATCTCTAAAAGTAGTTAACCAAAGAAAGAGCAGCACATGGTCCTAGAAGAAAGAAGCAAGATAGCACAAATAAAATTCTGCGTAGAGTACAAAAGATACCTTTCCATCATAGCGGCTTTCCTGAATAACTTCTGGAGCCATCCAATGTGGAGTGCCAATGAACTGAGTAAAATAAAATTATGTTAAAAAAAATTCCTGGAATCAAGCTTTGTAACTGCCCATCCTATCAGGAAAAGAATATTCGTAATTGTCTTTTTTATTGATCACAATGAAGCAAGTTCAGGGAATCAGCGGAGTCCCTTGATTATATATTTAAAATAACCAAATCACCTAAATAAGCGTTAAGGACTTGAGGAGATGGTGAGGGCACATGGGATTCGTGTCTCATGAACCATCCTGTCAAAAGTTCAACCGCACAGCAACCACTTTGGTAGCTAACACAGGGATTTATCCCAGAAAGACACCCATTATTGAGAACAGAAGAAATACTAAGCATCAGACCTTAGAACAAAGTACTAGCAACTTCTGGTATACCAAGTGCAAATTTTGGGGCAATTAAACAAATTGTCATACTAAACACAATTCTGCATCAAGTATGACATTTAGATCTTATCCAAGCAATTGACATACCGTGTTGCGCTTGGACATGGTTCTTGTTAGCTGTGCTGCAACCCCAAAATCACCTGTCAACATTGTCATACACCAAAGTTGAGTCAGTGTGTTGTTAAAAGTACAAGAAACTTATGAACTTCACATGCAAAACAAAAACTGAAAATAATAGTAAAGAGCACTTTATTATACTCCATTTCTATTGTCAAAATGAAATGTTGAAAAAAAAAAATCAAAGGGCAAGGAAACTCCTTGCCACCCTCTTTGATGATGTCATAATGCTATTAATGTTATGGAGAATATGAAAACGTATGATTATCATCAGATGTGAAAGATCAGCATGATTCAAGTGTTACAACAACGTCCTTTTATTGTCCCTCCCTAGAGAGTACACCACATATAAGCAAATGATGATTGCACTCACCCAACTTCACATCTCCTTGTTCAGTTAACAGAATATTACCACCCTTTATATCTCTGTGGACCTTGAAAATGGAGTGCAAATAAGCAAGGCCCTACACGAAACAAATATTGTTCAAATCAACAGCATATGAAATACAGCATATGAAATAGACAGAAAATAATTTAGTTAAAAATATATTTAATTGAATAACAAAGAATGAAAGTGGCACAGCACTACACAACTTTTGAGTTGGTTAAATTGCATCCAAATATTAGACCTGAGATAACATAAAGACTGAAGCATTTTATAGGGCACTTCATTGAGCATTTCCTCATGACAAAACTTAACCATGCAAAATCAGGGGGGGGGGGGGGGGAGGAGACCCCCTTAATGAGGTGGAATTGTTTCATTTGGATCGAAATATCCATTCAAAGTTGATCATACCTTCAATGCCTCCCTACAAATGTAGGCTATTTGGTACTCCTCCAAAGCATCCTCGGTAACATTCATCAAGTCTGCAACACTTCCACCACCACAGTACTCCATCACAATCTAAGAAGACGCATAAAAACAGTCTCCAGTCTCAGATTTTGCACTACCCAAATTACAAAACAAGAAACCAACAATAGCTCTATCATTTAGCAATTTCACCATTAACCAAAGCAAATGCTATCCATTACCCAAAGATACTCTTCTCCTTGGTAGCTCCCCAGGTACCGAACAACATTAGGGTGATTGCATTGCTGCAGCATCTCAATTTCACCACATATTTCTTCATACCCCTCCTCCTAAAAACAAATCAAAATCAAACTCCAAACAAAGTAACCAATCAAATGCATAAGAACCCGAAGAAGATAACAGAAACAGACCCCTTGAGACAAGGAAATGACTTTGATCGCCACGAGCTCCGAAGTCTTTATATCCCTAGCTTTATAAACCGCGCCATAAGACCCCTTCCCTGGCATTCCCAATACCACAAAAAATAAAAGGAAAGGAAAAAAACCGCTCTAAGCAAAATTCCATTCAGGAAGAAATGAAGGAGAAGCTGAAACACATTGAAGTTGAAGTACAAGAACCCACCAAGTTCATTGAGCAACTCGTACTTTACAGTGGGGTCTTCTCTGGTAACGCTATCGGGTATGGAACTCGACGACATTTTAGTGGTTTGGCGATACTCTTCGCCTTGCGAGGATCCACTGCCCCTCCTCTGCTTCCCAAACCCTAACTCCGACGAGGCCTGCATGCTTGCCACCGCCCTACTCATCGTCGAACCAGCGCCGCCGCTCGTCCTCCTCACCACGGTCCCACTTACCGACTCTCTCTCGCTCGACGACCTGACCACAAAAGTGGAGAACCCATCGCCATCTCCGTCATCGTCGATGGAGCCTCGCTTGAAGTCACGTGACCTCCTCGTGGTCCGATTGCGATCGGGCTTGATGATCATAGTGCCAAAATCGCCGCCATTTTCGTCCTCCTCGTCGTCGAAGTAATCGATTGAGGCTCCGCCGCCGAAGTCTTTGGGAAGGCGTTTGAGGAGCGGAGGGAGTGAAGCGTCGTCGTCTTCGTCTTCGTCTTCGTCGTCTCGAGCATTGCCCTTGTAGACCATTGTGGCGTAGAGGTCGGGTTCCGGGTCGGAGCTCTTGGGCTTGCTCCGCCGCTGCCTTTGGTCTCGATCGGATTCGGAGTTGGAGTCGTCATCTTCGTGGATGACAACGGTGGAGTAGAGTTCGGGTTTAGGTGGGATTTTTCGGGTCCGGCGGGTATTGGGCATCGGATCCATTTCTGATTGGGTGTGACAGAGAGAGGGCGGGGAGTGTGTGCGTTAGCTGATGGAGAAGGCCATGGCTGGGATTGGAGTGGGTGCAACTCTCTCTGCCTTATTGGAACCAGCTGTTGAGCACGATGATACTGTTTTTGTGATTTTGGGCTTTTAGGTTTTTGGGCTCACATCTATTAGTATTTGCGGTTTGAGCCCAATATGTTTTTTTCCTTCTTAATAAAACAAAGCTCGTGTCTCTGCAACGGGCCTTTGTATTCGCAACCAGGAACTGAGTCGCTCTATATTCACCCAGCCATCTGCTCACTGCACCAAGGCACCCATAAAAATTACGAACTACCAACTTTGCCCCTTAATACACTTGGAACTTTTTCTTTTGAAAAAGAAAAAAAAATTATAAAAAAAAATGGGCAGCCATGCCAGGGAATATCCTTATCTAATCTCCCTATAAATTTGTTCTCCACATCCAGTCATTTTCCAAACATGGAAAGATTAAACTTTTACTCAATTAAAGTATGATAGATATGATTCGACGAGTTGATTAGGACAGTGTATGCAATAAAAGACAAGCATTATTCCACACATCTTTGTTATATACAATAAAGTTGGAGGAATGCGATTCCTACAGCAAAAATTTGTACTTCACGCGAATGCAATCGTAGTTCATATATATTAATGATTTTTTACAATAAGAATCCACACTTCTGCACTAGGGTAAAGATTAATCACACAATGTAGTTGAATTGTGATCCCATTATTTAGAGGGAGCTTAATAGATGATCAAGTGAATGGACTAGTAGTGTTGATACGATTACCGACTCACTTGCACAATGACTATCTGTTGTTGATATGATCTGTTTTGATATTTAGATCTTTACTTCGATCCTCTTTGATATTTTGCAATATTTGCAATATTAATCTGTCGGGGGAAGGTAAGCTTTTGGCTTTCGGCACAAGGCGTCAAGGCGTCACTGACCAAGGGGGGCCACTGCCTCATTTATGCCCCTTCCTAGATATACGATATGCTGCTGCAACCTATGAAATGATCTCCATTCACAACAGCTTTTGCAATACATAGCTAGTCGGTTTGATCGTCAAGACTCAATTCTAGCCAACGCAGAAGCCTAGAGACAACCTAATTGTGCCATTCGTTTAATAAGTTAAGCACAAATAGTTATTCTCAGAAAACTTGTGTGAAATGGAAATAATATTGTTTTGTTATTCTCAATCAATTACTAACTGTGACGTTGAAAAGTTATCACGCATGCATGACATGCCGTGATTAGTTGGAATAGCAAAACAGTGTTATCCCCGTTTCATACAAGTGTTTCTTTCTCCTATAAATGACGTCTCATATTTCTCAAAGAAAAGAAGCGATATAAAAATGTCACGTCTGCGTAGAATCATTATTTAGAGTTTAAACTGTAAATGTATAGTCTCAAAACGGTTAACCAATAGTTGCCAATGGCAAAGGTATACGTGAAAAGTGATGAGAATCAGTGAATCTATGAAAGCAAGCAAAAAAGGCTTGGCAGGGATATCCAAATCGCTGTTGCATCTGCTTTACACAAGCTGGCTTCACAATACACACATATCTATCGCTTTTTAGCTCTGCTCCACCATAGATGATGATGATGATGATGATGATAATATTCTCTCTATCTTAATTCAAAAGGAATATGAATCTCAAAAATACAGCCGACTCATATACTCTACCAAAACCAGAAGTGTCTTGAGGGTTTTGCTTATGCTTACTCATTCATCAATCATTTCATGAAGATCTCAAGTAGGACTAATTGAAATCTGGTTGCATGCATGCAGGAAAATTTTAAATAGTTAACCAAATTTCAAGCAAATGTCTTTCTGATAAATATAATATACACACATCATTAATTAACTTTTATTTCACAACATAAGATGCCCATGCATTACATAAAACCAGACGAAAGTAACTTAATGCATCAGAAGCAGCTGCTACATTTTCTGCACATCAGGAAAACCCAAACTTGTGTGCAGTGCATGAGACCAGCTACATACCCAAAACTTGCACACCCAGGAGACCATTTTCTCCAACTTGCACAAACCTAATTTAAGTCTACTCACCATAACAGGGTCCACATTAATTTTACAATAAATAAACAAACACAGCACCAGCCCTACATAAAATGAAAAGTATCATCAAACAAACCTAGGAACCGCCCTGCAAACCAGTGGGCTCTTCATCTCCATAGACAGTTTCAAACACTCGGACAAATCCACATCACTTTTCTCAGAAGGAACCCAATTGAAGTTCTGAAGCAACTGAGCCAGCCAGAGTTGAACAGAAGCCAATCCCAAGGCTCTTCCAGGGCACACCCTCCTCCCAGAACCAAAGGGAGCCAGCCTCAGGTCAGTGCCCATGATGCTCACTTCCTCTTCCATGAAACGCTCGGGCCTAAACAATTTTGGCTCAGACCAGACCTTTTCATCATGAGTTATTGCCCACATGTTCACCATGGCTGTTGTTCTTGCTGGGATGAAGTTTTCACCGACATAAACATCATGGATTGCAATGCGAGCCCATGAGAGCAAAGGCCCTGGTGGGTGCACCCTCAGACACTCTTTCACAATGGCTTGGAGGTAGGGCAGTTTAGGGACATCAGAACCTAAAACAGGCCTTGAGGCGCCAACCACAGAGTCGATTTCACTTTGGGCTTTGGCTTGTATTTCTGGGTGCAAAACCATTCTTGCAAGAACCCATTCCAGCAGAGTAGCTACTGTGTCAGTTCCTCGGAAGATCATCTCCTGTAAAATATGGAACATTAATTTTTTTTTTTTAGAATTACACTAAATTCACGAAAAATGAGAGTGCAAATATGAACAAATTAGTACCCAAAGCACGGCGATCATGTCAGAGTCACCGAGTTTGTGATCATTTTCCATAGCAAGCAAAACATCAACAAAATCCCCACTGCAGTCGGTGTCAAAGTTGTCACCTTTGACCTTCTTCAGCCTATGCTCTTCAATGATTTTTCCGACAAAAGCATTCACTTTTGAGACCAAAATTCTGCACCTCTTCCTCACACCCTGCAAATCCAACCAACCCAGAAATGGAAAATGGTTGTTCCAGTTGAATAAACCAAGCAGCTCATACCCTTCCCTGACCAGCTTCTCAAGCTCATGCCCTTCGCCGCCTTCCCCAAACTCATAGCAGCGCCCAAACACAGTCATCATCACGTTGTTCAAAGACCCAAAATGAAGCACGTTTTTCATCTGAAGCTCACCTTTCTCAACCATCAAACTCCTAATCTCCTCAGCCATTTTCAACCCCACTTCACGTCTAAAAACTTCAGAGGCAGCCATTCTCTTAGGACTAAACAAATGGGTTGCTGCTATCCTTCTCAAATTCCTCCAGTACTCTCCGTACGGCGCAAACCCCATTGCTCTGTAAAACAAAAGCTCGTAGGCCGTCTCATTTGCAGGCCTATTGGCAAAAGCGGAGCTGTTCAAAATTTCTTTAGCAGTCTCTGGCTGGCTTGAGATGACAAACCGAGTTAGGCCCACGGAGAAAGACATCAAAGCCTCGGCCTTGAGGCTCTTAGCCATCTTAGCAAGCACTCGGTGACGCGTAGAACCAGTGAAAACAGTGAGTGACCCGATAAGTGGGTAACCGGATGGACCCGGAATCGCTTTGAAAGCCCGGACCTTGCAAAAAGCCCAAGCAAGGCCACCAGGTAAGAGCCAGAAACCAAAGACGGCCATGAACAGAAACAAACAAGCAAATGCCTCAAAGCCCAGAAAGGATGATTGAAGAACCATCCTGGGTGTGAACAAGAGGTGGTATTCGAGTGACATTTTGGCGTCGCAGAGCTGGAATGCGAGACCCTTTGGGATTTTGCAGAGAAGTGAAAACGGTTTTTCAGAGAGTGGGAGAGAGGAAGACGAAGAGTAAGCGCTGGGTACGAAGAGTGTGAAATGGGGGTTAGTTAAATAGAGAAAGTTGGTAGGTGAATTAACCGTGGTAAAAATATTGACTTAACTGGGGTTAAAAAAGCCCGGTCTCGAATCAATATCGATATCGTAGCTGTGTCCTATCCATCCGATCACGATTCGCGAAAAGCCCACCACGGGCCCCACCTCCTTTAAAAATGCACTTTTGGTAACTTGTTTATAATGGGTAAAGTTGTTCGAAAAAAGAGTAATTGTTGGGCGGGTACGGTCCAATGACTTTGATTTTGAGGTGAAACCGATAATTGATTTTGAGAGGAAATCGGATTGAATCGGTTTTACCTCAAAATTACAGTTGAATTAATTATAATATAATGGTTTGATTTGATTTGATTTTGACAACAATTATGGAGAAAATTGAACTAAACCAAATCAATTTAAGACGGTTTGATTCGGCAAATTTGGGTCTAAGTCCAATTCTCTTATATTTTTCATTTTTTCAACATTGTTAGCCCAATTACAATAAGGCTTAAGTGCTACAGTGCCCCTTGAAATATTGTTAGCCCAATTACCTCTTGAAAGTTAAAGTGACCCACTTTGCCCCCTTGATCAAGGTTTGATGTTCCACATTGCCCCTACTGTTAACTCCATCTAAAAGTCCGTTAAGTTTGATGACATGGTAGAGGTATTTTAGTAATTTTGTGCACCTAGGTTTTTTAATTAATTACTTAAAAAAATTAGACTACAAACATAAAATTAAAAATTAAATAGATTTTAGAAAGGAAAAAAAAAAAAAAAACCAACCCATCCCTTCTCCCCCAATTGCACCAAGTCCTCCCTTTCTTTCTCTGTCCTCGTAACCCCCCCACGCACCAAAAACCCAAAGCTCCCCCTCCTTGCGCAGAACCCAAAAACCCATCGCCCCCCCTCCCCCGAAAACCCACTCTCCCTTAGCAGAACCCAAAAACCCACTGCTCCCCACACCCCCACTGATTTCTTACATCTCCCCCTCCCTCTGGTTTTTTCTACCCTACTCCCACAAAAACCCCAGCCCCCATACCCATTAATTAGCTTTCAAATTTCATGCCTCCCATCCCAAAAATCAAAACAACAACCCTCCCTCTGTTTCTTCTACCCCACTCCCACAGAACCCCAACCCCCATACCCATTAGAGCATCCCCAGCGCTCACAACAAAGCCAGGCAAAAAGCCCCCCGAGACAGCCCAAGTCACTCCAGCGCAGCAGCCCTTGGCCCGGTTTGGCGTGGGTCCCACCAGCCCTGGCAAGCCCAAGGGCAAGTTTAGCCTGGGCTTCAGCCCGAGTCTTCTGACGTCAGCGCTGGCGTCACGCTGACGTCAGCGCAAGGAAAATCAATTTTTTTTTTACTGTTGGCGCGTGAATTACACGCGCCAACGGTAAAAAAATTTGACTTCCGCGCGCTGACGTCAGCCCTGTCAGACTCCAACGGCTATGTGACACGTGTCGCAACCGGGACGCTCCGATCTTTTTTTTCCAGAAATCCGACGGTCCTCGTTTTTTTGTCCAAAAAAATTGCAAAAAATATCGAAAAAATTCTGAAATTTTTAAAAAAAAATTCTGTATTTTTTCCCTATAAATTCCTAACCATTTTATTTACTTTTCACACCAAATCTTCATACAATTTCTTCTCCATCCAATATTTTTTACTCTCCACTCATATTATTCACTTCCCACACCAATTCTCAATACAAACTCTTATCCTTCCAATATTTTTTCCTCTCCACTCACATTTTTCACTTTCCACACCAATTCTCCATACAAACTCTTCTCCTTCCAATATTTTTTACTCTCAACTCACATTTTTCTACTACTTTCCATTTGTATAAAAAAAAAACAAATGGCATCTTCTGTCGAAGCCGGAGGCTCGTGGGCAACTCAGGAAGATATTGCGTTGTGTCAATCTTGGGTGAACGTTAGTCATGACCCTATCACGGGTAATGAGATGAAGTTCCATCATATGTGGAGCAAAATTCATGGAGAATTTTGTCAAAGATCGAGTTCCATTCGGACCAAAATGGCCTTGTCTAGTAGATGGAAAATACTGAATAAAGAGTTAGGGAAATGGAGAAATGCCTTGACAAAAGCAAGGGAGAACATTCGAAGCGGTCAAAATCTATCCGATGAGGTAAAATATTTATATTTGCCATTTTAATCAATTTCAAGTAACTTTTTTTTTTTGCATATTCTATTTCTTTTTCTTGCATAATTTTTTTTTCTTTTTGCATATTCTATTTCTTTTTCTTGCATAATCTTTTTTTTCTCTTTTTGCATTTCCAATTTGTCTATACTTTCTTGCATAATCAATTTTATTTTTGCATTTCCAAATAGTTTATATTTTCTTCCATAATAATTTTTTTTTCTTGCACTTCCAATTATTTATTTTTAATAGATCATACAAGCACAAATGTGGTTCGGTGCCATGGGGCAAGGCAAAAAAAGTTTTGTGCATTTCCAATGTTGGGAAGTTGTGAAGAATTGTTCGAGATTCAAAATTATTCTCACCGGTCCGCCGGTTGTGTTGAATGAGACGCCACTCCACGATTCGCCATCAACCGATTCACCATTGGACTCCCCAATGGAAACGGAGTCACCACTTCCACGTCCGCCAAGACCTATTGGGAGAAAGGCGGCAAAGGCCAAGAGATGTGGCACTTCGAACAATGAATGTGTACAATTATTGGAGCAAATAGCTAAGAACACCTCACTAAGAATTGAGAGAGACTTGAAAAGAGATGCATTGGACATGGCACGAGAGGAAGCATTTGCAATTCAACAGCAGCAGGCACAAGAAAAAGACATGGATGATAAAGAGATGAAAATCATGGCCATGGATACGAGCCATATGTCTCCTGAAACAAAGGTCTATTGGAAGCTAAGACGAAGGGATGTGATGAGAAGAAAACTTTTCCAAGACGACGGACCTAGCAATACGGATTGGTTAAATGATGAAAACCATTAGGTTGTATTGAAACACCTTTGCCATATGTTGTATTGTTGTATTATCTTTTAATTTGTTGTATTGTTGTATTATCCTTTAATTTGTTGTATTGTTTCCTTTTTATTCAATAAACAAAGCATTAAATAATATGACTATTTATTAAAAACCTTTGAGCATCAACACAAAGATTAATTAAAAACACACCTTAATTTATTGCAAACAACACACAAAACAAACCATACATAAGAGCATAATAAAAAAAAACGAGCATAATTCCAAAAAACACCACACACAAAATAAAGCATAATTAAAAACAAAGCATAATTCCAAACAAAGCACTAATCTTGACTTCATCCATTGTGATTGCCTTTCCTTTCCCACAAGTGCTCGATCAAGTCAACTTGACGTCTCTCGTGAACTGGGGGGAATGACCTCGCAATACCTCGTCGAACACTGGGGATTGACCAAGGACATTGAGGTCATTCTGAGATCCGGCAACCCCGAAGAAGGCATGCCAAACCCAAGTGTCGAATGAAGCTACGGCCTCCAAAATTATACTTTTTTGCCCCTTCCGATTCCCGTACTCTCCTTGCCAAGCAGTAGGACAATTCTTCCACTGCCAATGCATGCAATCGATGCTTCCAATCATTCATGGGAAACCTCGATCCTCTCCTTTTTTTAGAAGCCTTTGCAGGTCCCTCGGCGTGGGTTTGCGAAGGTACTCCCTCGTGTACAAATTTTCCACTGCGTCACAAAATCTCACCAAGCACTCTAAGATAGTAGAGTTTCCCATCCTTGCAATCTCATCCACCTGCTCTGCAGATGCCCCATAAGCAAGCATCCGCAAAGCAGCTGTAAGTTTTTGCTCCGGGATAAGACCCAAAACTCCAACAGCATCATGCTTTTGAATGAAGTATGTGTCGTAATTACAAATATCATGCATGATTTTTTGGAACAACTGTGGCTGCATTCTATATCTCTCTCGAAACTTAGAAACAGGATATAAGGAATTTGGGATAAAGTAATCCTCCAAGAGATTCTTACCCCGAGACTCCCTACGTCTGTCCACATTCGGGGCACGACGACGGTGTTGCCTTGATTGATTAAGCATACACACCGCTGCTGCAAGCATTTGTTCCTCTTCTTCATCGGCGTCTCGATCTTCTTCAGCACGTTTACGCCGAATTTCTTCCCTTTCTTTCTGTTGCCTCTCCAACACCCTCCTCAAGTTTGACATTGAGAGTAGAAAGTGTTTTGTAAAATATGAGAAATGAAGGAATAGATAAGAGATGGTGTGAGAGGTATGAGTTGATGGTGTAGTTTTATAGAGGGATTCAGAAGATAGAGATGACACGTGGCACAAATTTAGAGGGTGAAAATCTTATCTGAAATCTGAGATTATAATTTTTTAAACATATCTGAAAATCTTATCTGACATGGGACACGTGGCACAATTTTAGAGGGTGAAAATCTTATCTGAAATCTGAGATTATAATTTTTTTTTAATGAATATAAGAAAATTTTATCTGGAATAAGACACGTGGCAACCGAGATTCTCATCCGAAAATCTTTTCTGAAAAATAATAGACACGTGACAACCAAAAATCTTATCCGAAAATTTAATTACAAAAGATTATCAAAATTAATGGTTTAAAGTATAAAAAAATAGGAAATAAAGTACAATGAATAGTATTTGCCTTAGACTTGCCCTAGACTTAGCCCTCATGGGTGGAACCACAAATGCAAAGGCTGACACTATTCACGTGAATAGTGGCAGCCCTTGCTTGCCCTTGCCCTAGACTTAGCCTTTGTGGGTGGAGATGCTCTTAATTAGCTTTCAAGTTTCATGCATCCCATCCCAAAAAACAAAACGTTCACAGATGGAAAGCTCCTTTGTGCCAAGAAACAATATAGAAGATGCTGTTCTGTTGTTATTGATTCTTCTAAGGAAATTTGTTACTGAAAGGATTGAATGGGAACCATCAATCCTTGATCATCTTTCTTTTGCCTTGTCCATTTCAGGGAAAATAAGGGCCCTAGCCCATCATATTGAAGAATTGATTCCTGGAATTATGGGAAGACAAGAAAGATGTTGCACCTAGAGAAAACAATGAAGAGAGAGAGATCAATTTTTTAAAGTTTTAAATTTTATGTTTGTATTTTAATTTTTTAAAGTAATTAATTTTTTATTAATTTTTTTTATCCATAATGGAGGTGGGCTCCACTTTACCACATTACCCACCCAAATTTGTGAATAAAAAACTTAGGTGCCCAAAATTACTAAAACACCCTTGCCACGTCATCAAACTTAACAGACTTTTGGATGAAATTGACGGTAGAGGGCACTGTAGAACATCAAACTTTGGTCAAGGGGGCAAAGTGGATCACTTTAACTTCTAGGGGGTAAAGTGAGAATAGACCAATGTTTCAAGGTGCACTGTAGCAATTAAGCCTTACAATAACAACAAAATCACAACTTGCTACATACCTTTTTCATTTTCAAATGTATCAAACCATTCTAAAACTCAACATACCATAAAACTTCAAATTTTATATTAATATAGCTATAATTCATTATTTATATCTAGTTATTTTCTAATTAGAGGACTACACATGTAAAATTAAATATAAATATATAAGTCGACGGTCTGATTCGGTTTACGATGGTTTACAAAAGTTCAAAACCAAACCAAATCAAATAATATATGGTTCGGTTTGATTTTTAAACTGTTTTAGTTTTTTCTTGATCAAAATCAAACAAAACCGGTAATTACGGATTGGATTAGCCAGTTTAGTCAATTTGGTCAGATTGATGCATTTTGGTCTTCAAATTCGACAAATGATTGGCTTTCAAACTCGGAAAAATAGCTCATGTAGTCGATTAACTAATTCCCTATCGTACCATTGGCCATGTCATTATATCGATTACATTTTCTATCAAATTTAAGGGGGAAATTATCATTTTAAGTCCACCTCCCTAGTGGTTTTAAGAGCAATGGTCTATGAACCTAAACTCAATTTTCATTTTGGTCATTCAACTCAAATATTGACTCTGGTGGTCCCTCAACTTTGTTTCCAACTTGAATATAAGAGCAATGATAATTTTTTTTTTTGTAGTTTTTACTTCCTACTAGCTTTCCTCTCAAGGTCGTTGCAATCGTCAACAAATTGTACCATCATTTATCCCCAAGCACAATCATGATTCTAGTTTCAATAAGAAGCAGCAACCTAGTAATCTACCCCACTCACCCCAATGGCAAGCCACATTCCCCTTCTTATTACTAGCCAATTTGATTTTCAAAAGAAATGAGGAATTTATGGATAAAGTTTGAGGGCGAAGAAGGGGGAATGGCTAGGACATTGGGATTGGGACCTTCATTTTGTTCTTCGATGATAGTGACAGGACCAATGATCAGAGAGGAAGTGAATGTGAGGGATCATCGAAGCTAATTAATATTCGAGTTAGAGGACCAAAATGTAAATCATGCATAAATTCAAATATCATTGCTCCTAAATAGCATCAAACGTAAAAACTACTTAAAATGAAAAAGCTGCCCTTATCTTTGACATGAAAAGTAAGAGCACTTCCCCCCTTGATGCCATGGCAAAGAGGGCAAGTAAGGGTAGAACTATTCACATGAGATATGAGGAGAGGATACAAAGTTTTGGTGTGGGAAGTGAAGAACATGGGTAGGTATTTATATATAAAAAATTCTAAATTGTTTGGTGTTTTTTGCTTTTTTTTTTTTTTTGGTATTTAAATTGGTCGTTGATGTCAGCATGAGATCAATAAACCCAGGCAGCAACTCAGGCAATTCTTGCTTTTGGGTTGGCCTGGGTAAATAGGGCCCCTTTTTGTCTGGACTGCCTTTCATTGATGTCGGGCTTGTTCCAAGCCTAGGCTCCATTTTGCCTTGACAAATGTGCACCAGTGGAATGTGAGATTCGGGCCAACAATACGAGATAAATTGAAGGTGAAGGACTGTAAGAGCCATTTTCGAATTTGAGTACCAAAATGTTAATCTAATGTAAATTCATTGACTATTCTAGCATAAATTCATTAACTATTGGCTCCCAAAATCCAATGCGTCAATATTGTTAGGTTAGAGCACTTCCACCCATTTTTCATGGCAAAGGGCAAGGGGAGGCAAGGTGTGTTTCCACCCATTGCCATGGCAAAGGGCAAATACTATTCACTTTTAGTTTTTATTTTTTTATATTTCTTTATATATACCTAAACAATTAATTTGGAGAAGATTTTCGGATAAGATTTTGGGTTCCCAATTGTCAATATTTATTATAAAATTCACATCTCATAATTCGAATGAATTTTTCGGATAAAATTTTCGAATAAGAGTCTCGGTTGCCATGTGTCGATATTTATTAAAACAAACAAATCTCAAATTTCAGATAAGATTTTATTTTAGGATAAGATTCTCGGGTGCCACATGTCGATATTTATTAAAACAAACAAATCTCAAATTTCATATAAGATTTTATTTTAGGATAAGATTCTTGGGTGCCACATGTCGATATTTATTATAAAATACAAATCTCAGATTTCAGATAAGATTTTCACCCTCTAAAATTGCACCACGTGTCATCTCTATCTTCTAAATTTCTCTATAAAACCAGAGGCTCAACTCATACCTCTCACACACAAATCTTCTCTATCATTTCATTTCTCAAATTTTAGATTTCATACTACACTCTCAATGTCAAACATGAGGAGATGCTTGGAGAGGCAAGAGTGAGAAAATAAAGAAAGAATGCATAGACGAGTTGAAGAAAAAAGGTTGCAGTAAGAAGATGATGAACAAGTTGTCATGGCAGTGGGTATGCTTGATCTATCAAGACAAGGCCACCACTGTGGTTCACAAGTCAGTCGTTGCCCAAACGTGGACAGACATAAGCATTCTCAGGGTAAGAATCTTTTGGAAGATTACTTTATCCCAAATTCTGTGTACTCTAATGTTGATTTTCGATGGCCATATAGAATGCAACCTCATTTGTTCAATAAAGTCATGCATGATGTTTGCAATTACGATGCATACTTTGTTCAGAAGTGTGATGCTGCTGGGGTTTTGGGGCTTCCTCTGGAGCAAAAGCTTACAACTATTATACGAATGCTGGCGTATGGTGCATCTGCTGATCATGTGGATGAGATTGCTAGGATGAGGAAGTCCACTACTCTAGAGTGCTTGGTCAGATTCTGTGATGCAATCGAAACTCTTTATACCAGGGATTACCTCCGCAAACCTACGCCTAGGGACCTCCAAAGGCTTCTACAAAAAGCCAAAGCTCAAGGTTTTCCAGGCATGATTGGAAGAATCGACTGTATGCACTGGCAATGGAAGAATTGCCAAACTACCTGGCAAGGAGATTATAGGAATAGGAAAGTGCAAAAAAGTATCATTCTCGAAGCCGTTGCTGGATTCGATACATGGGTTTGACATGTCTTTTTCGGAGTTCACGGATCTTAAAACGACCTGAACATGTTGGGTCAATCCCCGGTATTCAACGATGTCTTGAGAGGTGAAGCCCCGAATATCATCTATGAAATCAATAATACCGTCTAATGGAATGGGTATTATCTAGCAGACGACATCTACCCGGGGTGGACTACATTTGTCAAATCAATTCTGCATCCCCAGTCGGAGAAGGAAAAATAATTTTCTGCCTATCAAGAAGGTTACAAGAACGATGTCAAAAGGTGTTTTGGTATCCTCCAAGCTCGGTGGGCAATTATAAGGGGTGTTGCGCGTATGTTTGATGAGGAGGTGCTGATGAGCATTATGATGATGTGCATCATCCTCCATAACATGATTGTGGAGGATGAGTATGATTATGATGCTCCATATGTAATAACCCGATCCTAAATTATTAATTAATCATTAATTTATTATAGTAAAAGACAATTTTACCATAGGAATATTTAAATGATTTAAAAGTTGACTTTTTGTTCGGAAAGAAATTTGGGGATTTCAGTCGTACAGTTGCGTATAGCACGTCGAGATGAGTCCGTAGACACGTAGTGGGCTCAAATCGGAGTTGTAACGAAAAAGTTACGATCAAAACAAGCTAGTGGCAAAACTGTAATTTTTGCGAAAATAGTTTTAAATATCAGGAATTTCTCTCTCTCTCTCTCTCTCTCTCTCTCTCTCTCTCTCTCTCTCTCTCTCTCTCTCCCATCACACACAACCCCCCCCTCCCCGACCTTACTGTTCAGCCATTAGGCTCTTTGAGCCGCCGCCGCCACCACGGTCCACCACCGGAGCTGGGACCGGTCCCAAAATGACCAGCCAAATTCCGTCGTCCTTCCCCACCCCTTCTCCGACACCAACTACCAGCAACACTGTTGCATTCCTAAGAGGACACAAATTAATGTGCAAACAACCAATTAAAAATACCCGCAAGTGCACGAATCTATTGAAGTATAGATTATGTAAGTACGGGGTCGATCCCACGAAGAACTTGTCGGCTTCCTATAAGTTCTAATTTGAGTACGTAAAGAACACTTAATTGACACACCACAAATGCACAAATGCAAAATGGAAACTAAAAATGAGTAAAGAAGTGTAAAAGAAATGAAACAACACAAGAAAACTAAACAAAAACACAAACAGCATTTTCTATCACCCTTTTATCACCCATTTATCACCTATGAACAGTGCTAAAGCGACCGGTCGTCAGGTAAAAGCGACCGGTCTTTTTTGGGCAGATTCGAAACTCAAAATTTGACTTGAAAAGCGACCGGTCGTCAGGTAAAAGCGACCGGTCGTTTTTGGGCAGATTCGTTTTCTCTGTTTTTCAGTTTCGACCTCTGTCCAGTGTTTTGCCTATAACTTTCCAACCGTACGTCCAAAATTCACGTTCTTTATACGGTTGGATTCAGCACAGAAAATGGAAGAACACAACGCGGACCAAAAGTCCAAAACAATTACAGAAAGAAATAAAATTCAGTAACAAAGACACGTAACGTGTCAAACACGCAACTCACACACACATTGGGGGGGGGGGTTTGATTTGTTTGAAGTAACCTATTTCTATTGCATGAAAGTAAATGGACTTTGAAATTAAATGAGAATGGCGGAGATGAATTATCAAGATGTGAAATCAAAATGTAACAAACACTAGGGTTTCGGAATCCACCCTAAACAATTCTACCCAAGTTCATGAATACTCAAGTAATGAACTCTAAACGTGTTGATGAAGATGTTCGCAATCAAGACCATGGGTCGTGGCTCAAGACGCATTGATTCTCTCTAATATACGTAAAGTGCATGGTTCGTGCTACAATACTTGTGCCCTCCCCATAACCGAACCTAGGTATGGTTCGTACTTCGATTCAATTACAAGGAGAACCCATTAAGTTCAAAGAGAATATGAACATCACAAGAATCCTAATAGCATGGTGTTTACATTAGGTATTCAAGAAACCAATTCACATGGATGATTCTTACTTCATCCATTTATTGCTTAGGAGAACATGACGATACACATAATCCCAACAATCTCAAGAAGCATGCTTTCAAAGGTGATCAATCAAAGAAGAACATACATCAAGGATAGATTAATTTGGTGAATTGGAATTCATCAACAATATCTAGAAATTCATACACTCAAGCATCAAAACAAAAAGGTAATCATGTTTAGGGCTTCAACCTAAGCCCTAGCTATGGAGTTTAGTTCCTCATACTTATTTCAAATACAAACTCAAAACAAAACTAGAAAGAAGTTACAGATTTTGTGAACATGGGAGCTCAAGGTCTTCAATGGTGGAAATCTCTTCCACTTCTTGCTTTGTTGCCCTTGTCTTCCTCCTTGAGCTCCCTAGCTCCAAGCTTCATCTCCAGCTCCAAAATCTCTGCAAAATTATGGAATTATTCTGATTGCAATGGCTGATGCTCTTTGCACTCCTTTTGCTTCCCTCTCTCCTCCTTTCCAGCTTTTACTTTTAGTATTCTAATGCAAAGTATTCACCCATTGTCTTCTTGTCCCCTTGCAAATGATGAAGCCTTGTCCTCACAAAGATGCCAAATGCTTCAGAAAATATCTCATCTACTAAGGTAAATTCTTGTTACCAAGTGTTATGGTAACAAGAATAATCAAGATGACACAATGGGGGTAAAAGCTGGCCAATTCCGGATTTCCAGAGCTGTGGTAACATGCTGGATTGGTTGGATAGGCAATACTTGTCCAATGGAGCTCAAATTTGGATATGTTGTAGTTAACATCCATTGGAACAAGTCTCATGAAGATCATGACCTCATCCGAGCACCAGAGCATGTTGATCCCAGGCCAAGAAGTTGACCTACGAAAATGAACAAAAACAGAATTTATAACCAATAATGCACTTTTAGCTCATTTTCATTCCAACCAAGGTAAAATCTAAGAAAACACAAAAAGGAAGTAAAAAGCTATAAAATGTCAAGAACTAACTCAAAATAGTGGGTGAATAACATGAAAAATCATGTGTAAAAATGAACTGAACAAACTTCCCAAACTTATCTTTTGCTAGTCCTCGAGCAAAACAGAAACTAAAACAAGACTCGAAACAAACTTTCCGAACACTTTCCAAAGAGAGAGCGACTCATGCAAACGACTCAAAAGTTTTCACAAGAAAAACTCAGTTTACACATTATTCACAAGGCGGCAAAATTCATAACACAACATGCTCAAGTGTAGTAGTGTGATGGCCAAATGAAACTCATTCTCCAATTTCAGTTTTTACACAACTTCAAAAATCATTCCAAGCACAAATGTAACTTCAAATCTCACCAAAGTTGTCCTCTCACAAATGAATCACTCGGAAGAGGGGTACAATGCAACACTCAATAGTAAGTATGAGAATAGAGTTAAACCACACGGGACTTAACTCAAAATAGAAGGATGAAGAACATGCATAACTATGATCTCAAGAAGGATGCCAAACACTTAAAAGCCGAAAAATGTGTGCAAATCAACCACATGACATTTAGGATCAATTTAGGTCTTTATTATAGGTTGTAATGGGGCTAAGGGTGTAAGGTAAGTGAGAAATGAAGGGAATGGATACAACAAAGTCCAAGGAACTCACAATGTAAGAGCATATAATCGTTGACTAAAAGACTTTGAAACATCACGCTTGAGATTTTCACTCATTTTTTTTGGGTGATCAAATAGACCACAAAGCCTTATACCTCCACTAATTACGATTCACACTCCTTCCTTCCATTTGAACAACCAAGAAACATGGAATTGAATTTGAAACCATTGCCACTTAACCACGACTTTTCTCTTTTCTTTCACCCTTTTAGTGAAGTACTCTTTTTTTTTTATATATATATATATATATATTTTTTTTTTTAAGATTAATTTGAAAGTAATAACCCTTCCCAAACTTAGCATGAAAAACACATCTAAATTAAAGCTCACGAGTTCCTTAGAAAGGTAAATTCTTGTTTTTCAGGCTAAGGCTAGAAGTAATAACTGGTTACTTGAAAGAAAAGGCATACATATAGGCTCAAGGTGGTTAACAATGGAAAATCATGCTTAAGCATGCATAGGGTTAGCTTGAAAGGCACAAACGGTCCAAAGAGGGCCTTAATATCATTTCTCAAATGTCATGTAATCAAATTGCACAAGAATGGATGTCTTTTAAGTGTTCAACCAAGTCAATGAATAATGAGATCAAACAACAACTCGGATGACAAGAAAATAAGAATATGTGTACAACACTCATGAATTGAAGCACAAGGCTCAAAGCTCACATTATATGGTTATACAAGTCTAATTCATGCTTGATACAATTCTTTGGATCATGCAAGTCCCTCAACTAGAGAATTATGAAACAAATGGCAAGTGCGTGGAGGGTTTCAAACATATCATGCTAGAGCGATGCCATTTAGTGAATAACAATTTTTTATTTTATTTTTAAAGCATTTTCAATCAAGTCATTTAAACATTCATCACAATCTCATCATATATGTCCGGAAAGTGACTTAAGAACAAAAACAAAAAAAAACTCAAAACAGAAAAGAAAACAAAATAAAAGAAAGTAAGAATTTAAGTGAAACGAAAAAGACTTGCTATCCCTTCCCAAACTTAGAAACAAACATTGTCCTCAATGTTAAAGAATTCAGGCATCAACAACGTTATAACAAGAATTAAAGGGAATAAAGCAAGTAAATACAAGAACAAACACGAAAAACAACTACAACACGGTTGCAAAAACAAAAACAAAAACGAAACCAAACAGAAACAAATAAAACAGTAAGCCCTAACAACAGTCTTACACATGCAGAAATCCAACCCAAAGAAACGTACAAACCAAATGAAAGCCCAACCCAAACGAAAGCCCAAAAGCGAAGAAAGTATATAAAACAAAGAAACCAAGTTAGAAGCACAAAGAGCGAGGACTCAGTAAAATAGAAAAAGTGGGCCCTGAAGTCTCGGCACCTATGAGTCACGGGATACAAAGTGAGAGACGTGTCGACAAGCAGAGGTCCCTCTCAAGTCCCAAAGCCAGAATTATTGGCTTCATAGGAAGGTGTGACGACTTTTGTTTCTTGAAAGCGCTGAAAGGCAGAAATGCAATTAAAGGGGTTGGGGAACAGGTGAGGTGACCTAAGGAGATAGGCCGTAAGGGCCGCGCAAAACGCAGAAGCGCAGTGGCTAGGGTTACGTAGAAACTAACTCTATAAAAGAAGAAGAGAAAGAGTTGGGGAAAAACACACAAACTCATAAACACACAAAAGAGAAAAGAAAGACAAAAGAAAAGAAAGTTCAAATGGCCTCTTCCTACCCATTCTCGTTGGATCTCAACCTAGCTCCACCAACTCAGACTCGGGGCCAAGCAGTGGCACCAGTGTGGATGCCCTACTTTGCCTCTGCACGGGGGCACGTGACAGTGAATGACTCGATACTGCTGGACAACGATGTTGCCCTTGGAGTTGCTAGAAATCTAGTGACTCCCAAGGATATACGGGTGCTGGGATCAAGGGATGACAACAGGGTCGTGAGCGATGCTCTGGCACTAAGCGTGCAAAGCACCGCAACAGTCGCAAGTGTGGGTCATCGCCTAATTGCGAAGTCCCATGAGGTGGAGGTGCTAAGAGGTCAGTTGGCGGCGGAGCGAAGTATGGTGGAGGAGTGCCAGAGTATTATTAAAAGTTTAAAAAGGGAAAGGGCAAGGATAGTGGAGGTGAATCGACACCAGCTAGAGGCGTTGCGGGAAGAGAACAAAAATCTCTCAAAGATGGTAAGTGTTTACGCCCATGACATGAGAAAGCAGCTGGAGGACCTGGACCAACCGGGTAAACGCAAGAAAACAGATCGCGAGAGTAGGTACGCTCAAGCTAAGAGTGCGATCTTTGGGAGCTCGAGTGATGAGCCCCAAGAGGCTGTGCATGAAGCCCCGGAAGAGGATAGCCATAGGGCTAAACTCAAAGGTCCAATGGTCGAGACACCGAGCATTGTGAAAGAATAATTTCTAATGTATTAGTGGTGTGCCTGGTTGTCTTTGCCATTTCCATGTATTTTATTTTATTTTATTTTATTTTAAATTTTAAATTTCTCGTTCCGGAAATAAAAAGAAAAGAAAGTTGCAAAAGACAAAGAAGAAAAACAAAACGCACTTCCCCAAACCGGAATAAAAGGAATGCGACAAACGAAAAAGACACAAATCACACTTCCCCAACTGAAATAAAACAAAAACGACAAACTGAAAAGAAATCAAAACATAATGCACCAGAAAACAGGGAGGAAAAGAAAGCAAAGCGAAAGTAGAAATGCTTCCCCTTTTAACCGGACGCAACCGCAAATTGCGCAGGAAATGCAAAGTGGTGTCGGCTCCCTTATGAGCATATGGCTATTTAAACCACTTCTCGGTTGAAAGAAGGAGCATCCTGCATTTCAACCTGCAAACTCAAGAAAAACCATCAAAAAGCCCAGACAGAAAAATCAATGGCATCCCCAGATATGCTTGTTGATGACCTTAACCTTGAGTTGTCCCTTGCACCACCAAATGCCCAGACACGGGCTCCTCCAAACCCTATCTTCCCAAACTCTTCATACCATCATGGCTCGGCCTCAAACTTCTCTGAGGTGGTGCCGCGTAGGGCAGTATTGCCGGAGGGCATGACTGTCAGCAGACTGACAGTTGCAGATCATCTGCATGTGGCGCAGAGGTCTGACCAGATGGCAGTGGACGAGTCCCACAATCTAACCGTGCTCAACGCGGTCTCGGCCACAAATTTGGGCATGCGCCTACTGGCGAGAACACGAGAGTGCGGGGCACTGAGTGAGGAGGTGGCGGCCCTGAAAGCTCTGGTGGCGGACCTGCAGAAACGGCTCTACAGCGCCAACCAGCATGTAGAGATGCTGCAGAAAAGGAACGAAGATCATGTAGAGCTGCTGCAGATTCTACAAGCAAGAACAGATATAGGCAATTAGCAGAAGCCTCAGGTGGCGCAGAATGCAACAAAGAACATGTGATTAGGAATTATATGTACGCATTTTCACGTTTGTGTATGTAATCACATGTTATGAAATAGAATAAGCATTCACGCCCAATTCCTAATTGTGCATTAATGAATTGAAAACACTTCCCAAACTTAACAACAAAATAGAAACAACAACAAATAAAAGAAAGAAAGAGTAAGAAAAACAAAGAGAAACAACAAGAAAATCTTAATTACCTTGGTTGGAAAAATGTAACCCTAACTCAAAAAAAATAAAATAAAATAAAATAAAATAAAATAAAATAAAATAAAAGAAAGTTTGAGTCTAGAGAAACTCCACTTTGAAGCGATTAGGATGACAACAAACTTCTTCTCTTCACCTTGGGTTGCCTCCCAAGAAGCGCTAAGTTTAAAGTCTTTTGCCGGACTTCCAACATACCATGGTCACTTGGGGGGTTTTGGCTCAATCGCCTCTTTGTGCCGAACATGAAGTTTCTTCAAATCCCTTTGCCATCTAATCAACCCCTTTCGTATTCTTTTCTTTTTATGCGCATGAGTAGATTTCAAAAGCAATTTTAAGCGCTCTTCAATACGTGGATTAGATGGAGGAGGCACATATTTAGGATCGGGTGGCCTTCTCATTTGAGTAGAAAGGATGGCATTGAACATATGATTGGTACTTGGAACATGGATGTTCAGCTTGTCTTCCTCTAGTACTTCAAAAATAGAATAAGACATTAGATTAATTGAAGCACCTAAATCAATTAAAGGTTTCTCAAACAATTTATCACCAATGACATATGGAATTGTGAAACTTCCTGGATCTTCCAACTTGGGAGGAAGCTTCCTTTGCAAAACAACAGAAATCTCTTCCGTTAATGCAACAGTTTCGCATTCCTTGAACTTGTTTGCATCCAAGAGAGGAATGTTGACTTGCACCTTCTTGAAAGTTTCCAATATGTCCTTGGTATGTTGAATATTCCTAGAACTCATCAACCTGTGAGGAAAAGGAGCATGTAAGATATCTTCATCAGTAGGTTCACGACATACCTTCTCCTTCCTTGCCCTTCTTGCAATTTCATGCTTTGGGATCCATTCGGATGGAGAAGCTGCTTGTTTATCTTCCTCCATGTTGATTTCATCTTTTTCCTTAGGCCTAATCACTTGCTCAACCTGTATCTCATCATTATTTTGAATTAGACTTTTAGAATTATCAACCTCACAAATTACCTTACCGGTTCTCAAGATAATTGCTTGAACATGCTCATGCTCGGTTGGTATCACTGTTTGGCTAGGCATCATCCCTGCTTCCATTTGACTCAAAGCTGTGGCAATTTGCCCCACATGATTTTCTAGATTGGCAATGGCCTTATCCGTTTTCTGCATGTGGGTGTCATTCCTCTGTATGTAGCTTTTTCTCTCACTGATGAAACTATATGTGCTTCTAGCCATTGAAGCAACAAGTTCTTCCAAAGTCGGTCCTTGAGGTGGTTGGTAAGATTGTGGTGGAGTGTAATGTTGAGGTTGATCATGAGGTGGACAAATATGATGTTGGCCTTGATATGGTTGATATGGCTCTTGTTGAAAATTTGGATTGTCGGTCCACCAGAAGTTCGAATGATTTCTCCACTCCGGATTGTATGTTTGTTGGAAATATTCATTCATAGTCAACTCATTCTGAAATGAGCCAAAAGCATTTGCTTCCTCCATCCCAAATTTATTGGAGTATTCTTGCATAGTAAGTTCCACAATTTCAGTTGCGGCTGCCATTGGTGATGGTGAAGGTGACTCCTTGGATGTTCCTGTAAGAAAAAAAAACAAAAAAAAAACAAATCAAGATAAAATGAAACAACAATCAATAAACAAAAATAAAACTAAGTACTCTAAACATACTCAAACAAAACAGATAAGCAGCCGTGCCAGTTCCCCGGCAACGGCGCCAAAAATTGTTGCATTCCTAAGAGGACACAAATTAATGTGCAAACAACCAATTAAAAATACCCGCAAGTGCACGAGTCTATTGAAGTATAGATTATGTAAGTACGGGGTCGATCCCACGAAGAACTTGTCGGCTTCCTATAAGTTCTAATTTGAGTACGTAAAGAACACTTAATTGACACACCACAAATGCACAAATGCAAAATGGAAACTAAAAATGAGTAAAGAAGTGTAAAAGAAATGAAACAACACAAGAAAACTAAACAAAAACACAAACAGCATTTTCTATCACCCTTTTATCACCCATTTATCACCTATGAACAGTGCTAAAGCGACCGGTCGTCAGGTAAAAGCGACCGGTCTTTTTTGGGCAGATTCGAAACTCAAAATTTGACTTGAAAAGCGACCGGTCGTCAGGTAAAAGCGACCGGTCGTTTTTGGGCAGATTCGTTTTCTCTGTTTTTCAGTTTCGACCTCTGTCCAGTGTTTTGCCTATAACTTTCCAACCGTACGTCCAAAATTCACGTTCTTTATACGGTTGGATTCAGCACAGAAAATGGAAGAACACAACGCGGACCAAAAGTCCAAAACAATTACAGAAAGAAATAAAATTCAGTAACAAAGACACGTAACGTGTCAAACACGCAACTCACACACACATTGGGGGGGGGGGGTTTGATTTGTTTGAAGTAACCTATTTCTATTGCATGAAAGTAAATGGACTTTGAAATTAAATGAGAATGGCGGAGATGAATTATCAAGATGTGAAATCAAAATGTAACAAACACTAGGGTTTCGGAATCCACCCTAAACAATTCTACCCAAGTTCATGAATACTCAAGTAATGAACTCTAAACGTGTTGATGAAGATGTTCGCAATCAAGACCATGGGTCGTGGCTCAAGACGCATTGATTCTCTCTAATATACGTAAAGTGCATGGTTCGTGCTACAATACTTGTGCCCTCCCCATAACCGAACCTAGGTATGGTTCGTACTTCGATTCAATTACAAGGAGAACCCATTAAGTTCAAAGAGAATATGAACATCACAAGAATCCTAATAGCATGGTGTTTACATTAGGTATTCAAGAAACCAATTCACATGGATGATTCTTACTTCATCCATTTATTGCTTAGGAGAACATGACGATACACATAATCCCAACAATCTCAAGAAGCATGCTTTCAAAGGTGATCAATCAAAGAAGAACATACATCAAGGATAGATTAATTTGGTGAATTGGAATTCATCAACAATATCTAGAAATTCATACACTCAAGCATCAAAACAAAAAGGTAATCATGTTTAGGGCTTCAACCTAAGCCCTAGCTATGGAGTTTAGTTCCTCATACTTATTTCAAATACAAACTCAAAACAAAACTAGAAAGAAGTTACAGATTTTGTGAACATGGGAGCTCAAGGTCTTCAATGGTGGAAATCTCTTCCACTTCTTGCTTTGTTGCCCTTGTCTTCCTCCTTGAGCTCCCTAGCTCCAAGCTTCATCTCCAGCTCCAAAATCTCTGCAAAATTATGGAATTATTCTGATTGCAATGGCTGATGCTCTTTGCACTCCTTTTGCTTCCCTCTCTCCTCCTTTCCAGCTTTTACTTTTAGTATTCTAATGCAAAGTATTCACCCATTGTCTTCTTGTCCCCTTGCAAATGATGAAGCCTTGTCCTCACAAAGATGCCAAATGCTTCAGAAAATATCTCATCTACTAAGGTAAATTCTTGTTACCAAGTGTTATGGTAACAAGAATAATCAAGATGACACAATGGGGGTAAAAGCTGGCCAATTCCGGATTTCCAGAGCTGTGGTAACATGCTGGATTGGTTGGATAGGCAATACTTGTCCAATGGAGCTCAAATTTGGATATGTTGTAGTTAACATCCATTGGAACAAGTCTCATGAAGATCATGACCTCATCCGAGCACCAGAGCATGTTGATCCCAGGCCAAGAAGTTGACCTACGAAAATGAACAAAAACAGAATTTATAACCAATAATGCACTTTTAGCTCATTTTCATTCCAACCAAGGTAAAATCTAAGAAAACACAAAAAGGAAGTAAAAAGCTATAAAATGTCAAGAACTAACTCAAAATAGTGGGTGAATAACATGAAAAATCATGTGTAAAAATGAACTGAACAAACACCGCTGGATTTTGTAGAAAATTGGCCGGTCTTCGTGAGAGATATTTCTTGGAGCTTGTGCAAACAACTCCAGCCACCATTTTCTTCGAATTTGGTATACTTTCTCATCCTTTCAATGCATTCTAGCTGCTGGTTGTGGTATTTAGGAGAAATTTATGAGTTTTAGAGGGTATTTAAGTGATAATAGTTTGCCCGGTTTCTGGCCTACGATTCCGGCCACTTCCGTCGACTTTTTGTGGTGATCATGTAGGTATAAGTTTTAACCGGAGGTTTAGAGATTTTTTGATTGCTGGAATCGCTTTGGACACCCACGTGCCGACAACGCATGGGCCACTTTTGGGCCAGTCCTTGAGTCCTAAAATCATCATCATTTCGTCCCGAGCACGACAGTATGCTCGGATATAAATTTGGATACTGTTTGATCGTCGATCGGATATCGCATATTAGACGTTATCCGGGTTTGACATGTTTGGGCCGTTGGATCGACTCCAATTTATTATATGTTAATCTAGACATCTCTAGAATCGTGTAGGAATTCGCGGATCATGAATCGGAGCCCCGGATGTTCCAATTCAATAACTTAAAGTTTGTGTTAAACGATAACCGTCCGATCGTGCGATCGTGAGTGACCGGACCTTTCGATTCGAACCAAACTTGCAAGACATGCTTAGTAAACCTTGTGGAACTCGCAGGAACCTTCGGATCGGAAATCGGAGGTCGTGGGCCCCGTGGGCCCGGTTGACCAAGTTTGGATAGTTTGACCCCTCGGTTGACCGTGAGTCTTCCGAGGTAGCTTTACCTTTTGAGAAGTACTAGAACGACCTTATTAGCAAGTCTTGACTGTTAATGGAGCTATATTGATTTTTGAGGGATTTTAGGATTTGTCTTTATGTTATAGTATGGAATTTCTTGTATAATGGTTTTAGGTTGGAAATTGATTCGATATGATATTTTCTTTAAAGGTTATTATTTTTCATTAAATTACCATGAAACCTATTATGGGTTTATATGAGTATGGGATGAAAATATATATGTATATATTTATGTATATAAATTGCTAATTGTGAATATTTCTATTATTTTGATATTTGAAGATTATGTATTATTGGAAATGGTGAAATCTCTAGGAGAAGTGGTTAGTTATTATTTATTTATTTAGTTATCTATTACTATTAAGATTATTATTATAGTATCGGAATGGAATGGTTTGCTAATTAGATTTCGGCATGATTAATAAATTAATTAAATATCTAAGTGCATATTTATATTCAATATATATACTTAGTAGTTGAAAATGATGAATTATGGACACTATTTCTCAACAATATGTGGTGTAAATTCAAGGGTAGTTGAGGACTGGTTTTTGGAAAGTTGAGAAAAGGTTTGAAATATGGATTTGTAGAATATGGGAAATTTTATGATAAGTTTCGAAATATAGTTTTCAAACACTCCACAAGAGTACCCCTAGTTATCTTGAAACAATTGTCATTTATGATAATGCCACACGAGTTTCGGGGACGCTTAAATCGTGTGGTGCGAGGATGTGCGTTCTTGGGCTGACCACATGTCCCCCGAGTTCTGCGAGGAATGCGGCTTAGGCTGACTAATGGTCCCCTAAGTCTTGCGAGGAATGCGGCTCAGGTTGACTTTATGGTCCCGAGGCCTGCGAGGAATGCGGCTCGGATTGACTTCGTGTTTCCGAGGCCTGCGAGGAGGTAACAGATAGGATACCTGGAATTGACGGAATATTATCGGAATTGATGGAATATGAATGGGGGTTACACCTAGGTGGAGAGTAAATGAGATGTTTAAACAAAAATTAGTGATTTTAACTTGATATTTATTAGTAAAAGCTTTAATACATATTTTCCAATGTGTGAGACAAGGATTGAGGGTTTCTAAGTTTTAAATAGTTTATACAATTTATAACTATTTTCTTGAGTAATGAATTTGTTGTTACTTGAGTAAGAGGGAGGTAGGTTTTTATTTAAATTGTTGATAATGACATTTAGGTTTCACGGGGTCAGTGCTATTTTAATAATTTTCTCATTTGCTACTTATCTGTAATAAGTAATTAAATATATATTTGTATATGCTCGTATGGGATGAATAGAAGATTGTGCTGAAATCAACAACCCTTGCTTGAATTCCAATGGTTTGATTTGAAAATTTCATTGAGAAACAACAATTGATGAAGTTATACAAGTCCAAATGTGAAAAGTGAAAGAACTACATGTGGCTTGATCCCTCAGAAGGGTACGTAGGCAACCTAGAGTTACTAGGTGCAACTGCAAGTTCAAGTGATTGAAAGGTTGTTCTGCTAAGCCATTTTGAGATTTGTTAACGTACTCTTGATGTTCTAAAAGTTGAGATCAGTTTTAGATGGCAGAACGATTTATTTGGTTTTAAGAGGCCTGGGGCTAAAAAGGATGTGATGTTTGGTTGCATGGATTCTATTATTGTGAATGCTGAACGTTTGGGATTATAAAATCATGTTTTTATACAGGTAAAAAATTTGGGAAACGAGCGAATTACATGGGAGACTTTGTTGAATTTTCGGCAGAAGTCTACCTTGAAGCACATTTTGGTTTTTGTTAGAAAGGCAGTTCGGTCAAGTGTGTTTGGCTCCTGCTAGGTGTTGAACATGCACAGGGTTCGGCGCAGATTCCAAAGTGGAATTTGGGTCGGGTTTTGTCACCAGACGTATTCAAACCAGATCCCATGAACACAGCATTGACAAGAATTTATGAAAGGCTCATAGGAGCAAATGAACAACCACTAGAGCATGAACCGTTGGTTAAGGACGGTCGTTTCATGAACCGTATGATTGATCGATATACAGAGATGCAATCGTCTTATATTCATGAACGACGTCAAGTTGACTTGATGGAGCGCTTATGGGCGGTAAGAGGCAATGACGGTGAATGAAGTGAAGTGAAGATGCTTTGTTTTTAATTTGGCTTTATGTTGCTGTATGCTTTGTTTGTGTTTTGTTTTGAATTATGCTTCAGTTGTGTTTTGTTTTTAATTATGCTTTGGTTTTTTTAATTTTTTTTTGGGTAAACTGTCGAATACCTCCCTGAACTATATCAATTGTTGAAATGTCCACCCTAAATTATTTTTTCAGCCAATTTAGCCCTCAAATTATTTTAAATGGTCAATTTAGTCCATGCCGTTAGTTTTCATCCAATTTTCTGTCTAAATGTCACATGTTAGGCACGTGACTCATTGTTCAATTAAAATTTAATTTTTTTAAGTTTAAAATAATTAAATTGTTAAAAGTACAAAACTTAAGGAAAAAAAAAAGTAAGGAGCAAACCTTGACTGACATTGGGGCTTTTGGGGTTGAGAATTTGACATTAGCCCTCAGATTATTTCTTGTTGGATGACCAATTTTTCTCTTATTAGAGTTTAATGTAATTAAAATACTATAATTAGAAGCTCTGCTAAACAAGCCACAACTGTTTGCTTCTTCTTCTTTAATTGTGAGTGTTGTTACTAAAAGAAGCTGTCACTTCTCATAGCTTCCACAAAGGGGCTTCAGGAAGTTCTTGTGTCCAACGCATTCTTGGTTTTGTTAGAGGTGCAGTGGACAATGGTTCGAGTCTGGGACGAAATTCTTTAGATTGAACTGTTGAATCTGGGGCGGGTGCACCAGGATATCAGAACATGGGCGCACTCGGATTCTTGAAAAAAAGTGAGAGGGAGAGAAGAATAAGAAGGAAAAATGAGAGAGAGAGAGAGAGAGAGAGAGAGAGAGAGAGAGAGAGGAAGAAGAAGGAAAAGGAAAAAGAATAAAGAAAGAGAAAGAAATCATGATTTTACATTTTCTTTATTATTTTTTGGTATTATCCTTGTAAAATGACAAACTTACCCTTATAATTAACAGAAAATTGGATGAAAGTCTAAAAACTTGATGACAAGTGCTAAATTGACTGTTTAAAATAGTATGAGGGATAAATTAGCTAACAAAATAATTCAGGGTAGAGATTTCGACAAGCGTGATAGTTCATGGGGTATTTGGCAGTTTACCCTTTTTTATTATGCTTTAGTTTGATGTATGTAATGTGTTGAATAAAAAGGTCTTTTATTGAATGATTTCTTTATTCACTAAAAGAAAAGCAATAAAACTAATTGTGAAATACTACTAATTAAATAAAAGACAAGAATTACAACTACTTTAATACAAAACAAGCAATACAATTAAATAAAAGGCAAGCAAAATAACTTAATGGTTTTGATCATTTAACCAATCGGTGTTGCTAGGTCCATTGTCACGGAAAAGCCTTCTTCTCATAACATCCCTTTGTTCTAGCTTCCAAAATTATTTTGTTTTAGGGGACATATGACTTGTATCCATGGCCATGGTTTCCCGATCCTTCTTCTCAATGTCTTGTTTGCATATATATTCCATTTCTCTTGCATATTCTTCATTCATTGCCTTCTCATCCGCATGTTTTTTCATGTATAACTCATTTCTCATAGTGCTGTTCCTTGCAATTTGCTCCAAAAATTTTGTAGTATCATTGCTGCAAGTACTCCATCTCTTGGCCTTCACCGCCTTTCTCCCAATAGGCCTTGGCTCCTTTGGATTGGTGAGTCTTGACTCATCGGGGAATCCAAAGGTGAATCCGATGCCGTTGAATTATTGAGTGGCGTTTCGTTTAACACAACGGTTGAACCCATGGGAATAATTTTGAATCGCGCACAATTTTTTACCACCTCCCAACATTGTTGATGGTTGAAAGATTTTCGGCCTTACCCAATGGCACCGAACCACATTTGTGCATGCATATTCTATTAAAAAAAATATTGGAAATGCAAGACACATTAAAAAAATATTAGAAATGCAAGAAATATTAAAAAAAATATTAGAAATGCAAGAAATATTAAAAAAATATTAGAAATGCGAGAAACATTACAAAAATATTGGAAATGCAAGAAACATTACAAAAATATTGGAAATGCAAGAAACACTAAAAAAAAATATTGGAAATGAAACATTAAAAAAAATTAGGACATTAAATTTAATAAAACGGAAATTACAAATTTTTTACCTCATTGCCAAGATTTTCACCGCTTCAATGGTTGTCCCTCACTTTTGCCAACACATCTCTCCATTTCCCCAACTTTTTATTCAAAATTTTCCACCTACTAGCCAAGGCCATTTCCATATGAGCCAAACCTGATCTTTCACAAAATTCGTCATAAATTTTTCTCAACATATGAGAGAATTTCATCTCATTGCTCGTAATCGGACAATGACCAACTCACATAACAGAACATCTTCCATGGTTGTCCACGTCCCTCCGGTTTCGATGGAAGATGCCATGAGATGGTGAATAAAAATGAAAATTGAAAGTGAAGAAATTTTTGTGTATAAAGTGAATAATATTAGAAGGAGAAGAAAATGTATGAAGATTTGATGTTGAAAGTGAACAACATTGGTAGGTATTTCTAGAAGAAGAAAAAAATTCCATAATTTTTTGGTAATTTTAAAAAAAAAAATTCCAATTTTTTTTCCTGAATTTTTAGGCCAGAAAAAAGGGCAGTCGTTGGATTGGAGGAAAAAAATTATTGGAGCAACCAGAACGCGCCACGTTGCGTGTTACCGTTGGCTGAAAGCAGGGCTGACGCCAGCTTGGCGCCAACGCACATAAGTTTAAATTTTTTCATTACACGCGCCAACGGTAAAAAAAATTAAAACTCGGTTGCTAACGTCAGGCTGGCATTGGCCATGACATCAGCAACCCTCAGGCTGGAGCACAGGCTCGTTTTGCTTGTGGGCTGGCCCAGTTTTGTGGGACCCGCCTCTTGCTCTGGCAAGTTTGGCCTGGTGGAACGCGCAGCCTAGGCTTGGGCCCTGTCCTGCCCTAGCTTGGGCAACCGGTGAAAACGCTCTTTAAGGGCATTTGTTGTGTGCCTATATGAGCGTCAAAAGTGAAGGATGAGGTGGGGTCATGGACCCATATGTGGTGACACTTGACTTGATGTAAAAATATGGGACATGATCTTACGATCTTAACAGTGTGATTTTATTCGCGATTCTGTTGATGTTTGTTTTTACTTTATTTTCATTTCGCGGAGGGGGAATGGTTTTGGTGGTGTGAGGAGTGATGAGGACCAGTTTCCTCAGTTAACTTGTTGGTGAACTTTTTTTTATCCAAAGGACAAGGCCACGAGGAATATGGTTTTGCAGTTTTCAAGGTGTTTGTTTGTAATAAATTCCTTGGATCTTGCTTGTAAAATGATTGACAACTCATGAGATTGCTTTGGTTAAACAACCAATATATATCGTCCAGTTTCACATGGTGCAGGACTAGTTTGGTTGAAGTGTAAATGGGATCCTTGGCCTTCCTCCCCTTTTGGCAATTGCCTAACCAAAACATTAAAGCAACGTTCGAAAACGAAAGAACAAGACCGTATAAAATAGCCAAGCCCTTCCTCAGGAGAAAGACTTCTATGAAACGTTGAGATCAGTACTACAGTGGTGGCCTTCCTCTTCTCCCTGCTCCCTGCTTGACACCTAAGTTCAGAACTCTAAGGAGTTTCTTTTCTCCCAATATAAAAAATTAAATAAAGACTTCTATAAAATAGAAATAACACTGTTTTGTTACTTTCGATCAATATCGTAAAAAGATAAGTGATAACACTTCCATATGATATAAACATTATTGGCCGAAAATAGCGTTTTTTTATCCCCGTTGCAGCTAAATTTTTCTCCCTCCTCGGCATCAGCTGGAAAAAGTTGATCATTTATGTGAGCTGCAGAAAGTGTGTAAAAGAAAGAGAGAGACATGTGTTTGTTTTGTTGAACAAGCAAAGGCTGTGGGCTGCAGAAAATGCAGCATGCATGGCAGGCAAGGGTGTGGTGCACGCTGTACCAGCAACAGCAACAGCTGCAGTGATGTCATGTACTAACTGAATATATCGTCAAAATACATAAGAGAGAGAGAGCAACAAAAGGCAGAGCTAGCTTTAGGGCTGAGGCAATCAGTCAGGTCATGGAGTGATCAATAAGTAAAACGATTTTCTCCGATTTCTCTCTCTCTCTCTCTCTCTCCTTAGAGTGCAGGTACTAGTAAATAGTAATATATATGCACGTTAGTGTTTATGGTGCTGCCGCCCTGCTTTGCCAGCCTATAGCAACCAGCAGCTTTCAACTTGGACAGCTGTCCCTCCCCTGTTCTGTTCATTTTCATTAGGTCTGGGTGGCGGATTCATGAATATTCATTCCGGGAGTCAACGTGTAAAAGGTTAAAAAAATTTCTATACAAAATAGACCCATCAAAATGAAACGATAATATTATAATTCATAGTTAATAGATAAAACCATACAAAATACTCATATTCATTATCAAAGATAACTGCATCAATTTCAAAAAATAGACACACACTACTATAAACCAAAAATATCTATAAGAATGTGATAATAAACCAAAAAATTAGCGCAATCCTCTTCGCCTCCCAAGGAGTCTCACCCTATTCAACGTAAGAGCTGGCATATATTAGTGCAATCCTGCTCATTTTAGGGCATTTACGTCATTTTTGAGGTCTATCGTCGTTTTGATTTTAGGCTTTATATGCATTTCTTTTAGGCTCTAGCTTTCAAACTTTGAACCCTTATGAATACTGTCTTAGGGCGAGCATATTCAAGTAAATATTTCTTTAATACATAAGAGTTAGATTATTCTTGTAAAACTCTTTTTACCTAGATTGACTTTAGGTCCCTTCATGCATTCATATCATATATGAGAAATTATTTTATGTAAAAATATTGGCTGAGTACAGTGGCGGATGCAGGATTCTTGGAGCAAGGGGTCACAATGTAAAAGCTTCAATTTTTTTTAAAAAGAAAATAACACTAAAAAAGTAGAAAAATAGTACTTTCATCCAAGCTTCAATTGTGCACGATAATTTTTCTTTTGAAAACATTGCATCATTTATTTTTCAATAATTTTAGGCACTTTTGTTAATATTTGATATAAAAGAGATTATCATTTTAAAAAAAATTCAAAGGAAACAAGCCCAACCCCCCACTTTGAAAAAGAAAAAAAAAAACAAAAAACAATACCTCCCCATCTTCTTCTTCACAATTTCTCTCTGCAACATCCACCCCAATCCTCTCTCCCGAGACTTTCTCAACTTTTATAAATAAAAAAATACTACATATCAATCAATATTCAATATACTCAATCAATCCACATTATCAATCAATTATAAGCCCAATCAATCCACATTATCATATTCATAAATTTAATTCCATAAAAAAAAATATCAATATCAACAATATATGTTATCATTATAAATTTATAAATATCAATTTTGTTCACTTGTAGCTGAAAAATATGATGGCGGATGGTGGCACAAGGTGGTGGTGGTCGGCACAAACAAAGAGGTGTGGTGGAGGTTGGAGGTTGGAGGTTGGGTGGTTTGGAGCTCTTAGAGTTTGAAAGGGTGAGATAGAATTGGGAATGAAAAAGGGTTTGGAGGTGCTCTGAAATCGGGTAAGGGATGAGATTTTTTTGTTTTTTTTTGTTTTTTTAAAACATGGCTCAAAACGACGCCATTTTGAGGCCAGGTCAATTAAAAAAAATTTGACTGAGCCTTGGACCAAATGATGTCGTTTGGCCAGGCTCGTTTTAAAAAAAAAGGACGCATAGCACAGCAAGGCAGACAGGCAGCAAGTTGGGACTTTCGTCGAGCACTTGGTGTGCACACAAGAGGTCGCTAACCTACTGTCCAAGGGGTCGTTCATGGAGTCCACAGCCAGATTCCCAGCATTCCAAGGGGTCGTGCGACCCCTCTAGTCTCAATGTGCGACCCCTCTTGTCTCAATGTGCGTCCCCTCTTGTCCCAACGTGCATCCCGCCTCTAGCTGAGTATGAAAAATGGTTTTTCGGAATAATAATTTTCTCAAGATAATTTTTGGCGGCTTTTATTCCTTACACATCAAATAAGAAAACTTAATTTTATGGGATTTTAGTATGAAGTATATATTGACTTAATGAGCCATCATTTTTAGCCTAAATTGTATTTTGCACTAAAACCAATTTTTCATATTTTAATTTGGTGGGAATTTGATTTTCCAGTACTTTTATTTGAATCCAAATGGAGATTACTTTCTTATTTACATTGTAAACTTAAGTAAATAAAATAGGGTTATTCGCAGCAATGGTCCCTCAACTATACCCGTATTTACACTTTGGTCCACCAATTCAATTATTAGTTGCGGGGGTCACTCAACTAGGTACTATGTTGCACCAGTAGTCCTTCCGTCAAATCTGTTAAATTTTCTGTCAAAAGTGAGGATAAATTCGGAATTTCATCCACAACTCTCCCCTTCCTCCACAACCCTCCCCTTCCTCCAAGTTCATGGCATAAATTAGCTTCAAACCCAACTTTTTGACAAGGGAGATATCCCTATCCACCATCTTGTCCACCGGGTCAATCAACTGCAAATTAAAATTCATCAAAATCAAAATCCTAATTATAATTATAAAGTTTTAATTTTTATTCAAAATATTTAAAGGCTAGCTAACCAGAGCGGGTTTGTCGGGGTGAGAGACGTCGGCGAGCAAGTAAGTGTACGTGGAGGACTCCTTCTCGAAGAGCTGGCGGAAGAGGAGCTTCGTAGAGGAGGCGGAGTCAGACGACGTCGTGTAAGAAGAGGTGGCCATGATTTGGGAATGGGAATGGGCAGAAATGGGACTGAAGAAAAGGGAAGAAGAAGAATAAGAGGAGCGAGAAGGAAGAGAGAGAAATCTGAGGAGACTGATTCGAAGCATCTGTCCTGTAATGTTGTTGGTGGACACAGCGATGAAATCGATCAGCCGAGTCTGTATTATTTTTATTATTTTTCATTTTTTAAGGTGGTGGTGCTGTTGTTGTCCATTATTATTGTTGTTGTGCTTTTCGAGTTGTGTTGTGTAGTGTGAGATCAGCAACAACAAGGATTGCGATTGGTTTGCGCGCGCCAAATCCGATGAGGGAATGCACCAGTAGCCCTTCATCCACCGCCATGCCTGACTCAGTGAGTTAGAGCTTCCGAGTTGGGGTTTGCTTGCTCTGTGTTTTTACTTGTATTTCACGAGTGAGAGAGTGAGTCACTGAGAGAAAGAGGGTGGTTGGAATCGGGATTAATGGTGGTTATGTGGAGGTTACTGTTTCAATTTAAAAGGTTGGGACCATGAATATTCATGAGGTTATTGTATGCTGGGGATAGGGATGTGCAGAGGGTTTCTTTTGTTCTACACCAATGGGCTGCACATTTTAAGTTCGCTCAGAGAGAGAAAGGGAGGGGTTGTGGATGAATTTCCGAATTTACCCTCACTTTTGACAGAAAATTTAACAGAGTTTGACGGAAGGACTATTGGTGCAACATAGCACCTAGTTGAGTAACCCCCGCAACTAGTAATTGAATTGGTGGACCAAAGTGTAACTACGGGTATAATTGAGGGACCATTGCTGCGAATAACCCAATAAAATAATATAAAAATAAATAGTGGATTCCTAGCTTGCAGGAATCATTGACCCCTCTTGCCCCTATGTGAATCCGCCCCTAGACATGTATGCATGTATATTTGGTCCATTTGAGAATTTGGAATTATTGATAGGTTGCCATGAGAAATGAATCCAAATAAGAAAAGAAATGGGCAAGTGCCAAGTGGGTGGAGTGGAGACATGGTCTCTTGCATTGATGGAATGAATCTTTATAAGATTCTTTGTTTTCCTTTTTGTTTTTCTTTCTGGATTTTTCTTTTAAATTTTGATACGAGCAATATTAAAGGAGAAGAAATTGTATTTAGGACTTCGGATGCAATATTAATACTCTTAAACACTTGAGCTATAAACTTCTTACTTTTGTTTTAAAATTTTGGGTTAAATTAAAATGAAAAAAAAAAAAAAAAAAACACCGATTGCATTGCATGCAGGTTCTGTTTGTTTTATATTTCAACCATATTTTTTGAGCCCCAAGTCTATATAGAATAGAAGCAGAGGTCAAGTGCCAAGGACCAGCAAAACCTGCCCTGTGATAAATTTTTTGCCGGACAATAACATAAAAGCCTTCTTTTTTGGATGAATTTCATTGGTCTGTCTGACTCTGGTACGTACAGAGTGGCACATACTTTTACATGCACCATAAAACCATTAAATATCTTTTCACCTAGAAAACAAAATAGCCATAAATACAGTCACAAATTAATAACCGACTCTCCGAATAAATAAACAATGAAAAAAAAACATGGGACTAATTGTTTTTTCCTCAATTTAAGTGGAAAAAAACATGGATTTTTTGAAGAAGCCAATGTGAGAAAAAAGAGGTCCATTTACCCGGCCCAACCCAAATCTCTTTCGTCCCACCAAAACCATAACCGCCTTATTCCGCTCCCGAAGCCCAAAGGCAGAGAGATTCGAAGCGTTGATCGTCTGCCAAACTCAGGGAGTCGGGTAACACAAATTTCTCCAAAATTTTGTTTGGTTAACGAGAAAATTAATGGAAGTTTGAATATTTTCGACGCTATTATTAAATACCCAAATTTTCTTCCTCGAATTTCTTAGTAACCATTTGTTTTTCTTAAAGAGGATGTTTTTTTTTCTTGCGATCTTAGTAACCATCAGAGATCGCAAAGTTACAATCTTCGATACTTTTCTTACTTAGTTAGCTAATCTTTACTTAATTTCCGAATAGCAATGTAATTAAAACAGTCAATGCATCACAAATTTGGGCGCTTCAATCCCTTGTGTGAAGGTTATTTTGAATTACGTTTGTTTGAATGCTATATTCATTAGTTTATGTCTTCTTGCTCAGAAACTGTTCGTGAAAATGTTTCATTAGCAATATCTCAATTTGTTTTGTGCGTGTGAAGGCTAAGTGTTGTGCTACATTCTGTCGGTAGGGGTGAGGATTACAAGTAAAAGAGGAGAGTTGCCATGATAGGAAGTGCTCGTGTTCGGTTGAACCGGTGGCAGCAGGCAGCCGTTGCGGTTGGCTCAGCTGTGGGCGCATTGCTGGACCCAAGAAGAGCTGACCTCATAGCAGCTCTTGGAGAGACAACTGGGAAGCCTGCATTTGAAAGAGTTCTTGAAAGAATGAAGAAGAGCCCTGAAGGCAGGGTAAAGCCTCTTGTCTACCCTTTACCTTGTTATTTGGTTATTTATCAGTAGACAATGATCTAATGAAATGATAATATGTTCTACATAATAGTATATGGAAGTTGTTCAGAAAAACTTGCTCAAATTATTCCTGTTGTTTCTGCCTGGCTATCTGCCTTGTGTTTTGTTAATGAGGGTGTTGGAGTTTTGGGTTAATTTTTGAGTCGGTAACATGTTCTTTGAAAATCTGCTTGTTTCGATAGAAAAGTGGCATGAACAGAGCATTTCGTGCCTGTCTTAGCAAGGGAAATGACCGTATTAGCTGCTAATGCTACTTAGATAATTACTTATCGAGAAAATTGCTACTTGGATTATTGACGGTACCCATCCTGGCAAATTGAAGTTATATTTTAGCCTTTCATGTAAAAATGGCAATATTGTTTTCCATGTTGCTGACTGCTGAGTATTGAGTGCTATTGCTCTTAATTTATATTTGTATGAAAGCTAATGGAAACATGGAAAACTACTACCACTCATAATCCTTTCGTATGATTACTTGTAATGAGCTTTTAATTAAGCTGATTCGTCATATGTAACTCTCTGTTGTGCTTTGTATTTACCAAATATCAAAATGTTATAGAATGAGTACTTCAAAAACATTATATGTTTGTTGTGCAGATAAAAAATGAAGCAATCTTTGTTTCTTGCAAATTCTATTTTCTCAATAGCTTCCTCTTGTTATTCTAACACCAATGCATATCTTTTTTCACAGGCTATACTGTTGGAGCAACCCCGTGTAATATCTGTAAAAGTGGGTCATGCATGGGATCTACCAGCAAACACATTTGGTGCGGCCTATGCAAAGTTCATGGGATCCAGGAACTTCTCCCCAGATGATCGACCACCAGTGCGGTTCATGGAAACGGACGAGCTTGCATACGTGGCCATGAGGGCTCGCGAGGTGCACGACTTCTGGCACACCCTTTTTGGCCTTCCAACGAACTTGATGGGTGAATCAGCACTCAAGGTAATAGAGTTTGAGCAAATGTACCTTCCCATGTGCCTGATGTCCGTTATAGGGGGGTCTGCAAGATTCAGTGAGAAGCAAAGAAAATTGTTCTTTCAACACTACTTTCCTTGGGCCATCCGAGCCGGAATGCAGTGCACAGATCTCATGTGTATATATTATGAGCAGCACTTTCATGAGGACTTGGAGGATGTTCGGAGAAAATGGGGCATAATTCCTGCTCCTGCTGTTCCTAAACAAACCCGAGCACCGGCAGCTTCATCTGCTATGGGGGAGAAACTGTAGATTTCTCGAGCACACGAACTGGTTAACAGACTAAATTTTGTTTGAACACATCGAGAATTACCGTATGATTTCAATCTTCAGAAATTGAATCTCGTGGGACAAGATAACTCATGTAAATTATGTCCAGTCCTTGCCAGCACGTCTAATCATTTCATCGTTGGATCTTATATTCCTGGAGAAACCAATTTGATTTATTGATTTGCCTCGGAAACTGGTTAGTCAAAATTGTATTCCGTCACAAATAGTGGTTTTCTATTTTTCCTTTCTTGTTCTTATTTGTTTTATTATTTTATTTTTCTTTTATAACTTTAATAACTTCGATGTGAGAACTGGGAACATGAGAGACACGAAGGATCACATGAGCCTGGCAACGCAAAAGAAAGGCATGACATTCAAAAAGAAATTTTAAATTTTACCGATTATCACCACCACTTGAATTTCAAATCAACAATAATGACCATGTAAAGATGGCAGACAGAAATTAATCACTGGGAAAATAACAGAGAAAACACCAAATATGCACTAGGGAAATGCTGCTTTGTCCATGACAAGGAAGGAAATCTGTATCAGATGGTTTATGCATCTAAAAAAGAGCACTCTTGATTGAATGAGCCCAACAACCACAACACCTATGTTACATCACAGAATCCATAAAAGTCTTAATTGTTTATATAAAGGATGGAAGGCATTGCCTCATCCAAAATAGAGGTTCCACAAAATTCAACAATGCGAAGGCATGTCTCAGTTGCCACCTGGTCCACCAAAGAGGTAATCCAGAGAAGAACCACCACCTGGGGCAGAGTGGACCTTAGTCGAGGGTCGATCCTGCACACAAGGAAAATCAATACCGACATTATAATAACACATAGCAATAAAACACACAAAAGAAGACATAACAACCAACTGTGCTTTGAGCTGTAAACACAAGTTTACGGTGGCACAATAAGTGATCAAACACCGGAACAAGCCCTATCTGTGTCAGTACTCAGGTGAAGTAAAAGTCAGGAAGCACAATCCAATCAGGAACAGGTTCACTACTACCTGTGTGCTACCCTAGAGGGAGGGAGAGAGGGAGAAGGTACAGGGGCAGGAAGGGGAGGAAGGACGGGTGAATCTTAAAATGTTAGATGGTGTAGATGAGAAATACTTCTAGGTTGAAACTTGAACTTTTTTACAACATGGGGAAGAATGTTTTACCAAATTAGCAAAATGCTGAGATGTTTAAAGTTGTTAATCAAGACAAGCATTTTACATGTCATGTTCTATCCTATGAATGAAATTGAAAAACACAAAAGAAAACAGAGAGCAACATTTTGATCTAACATTTAATAATAAAAAAGGTATGAACACTGCATATGCAGGAAAACCATACCGTAATGAAGTTTCCAGTGTTCTGGCCATCTGCACGCATGTAGTTGTTTGAAGAAGTACTGTGGATGCCAGCAGGAATCTGCTTGGTGATATCTACTGGCTCAGGAGCAGGAGGAGGAGCAGTAGGTTTGGAAGCAGGCTCATTAGTCACAACCCTCCCTTCGTTTGGAATTGGTGCAGCTTGGGTGTTGTTTGCGGCCGGTTTTGGAGCCTCCCCACTCCCGAAAAGATAGCCCAAAGAACTCTGTCCCCCACCACTGCTAACTCCACGACCCATGTTCTCCAACTTCTTCTTAGATAACCCTACACTCTGTGTTACAAGTAGATAGTTAGAATAGATGTTTGGGAAAAAGAACCAACATTGCAAGATATTATACTATTGATTGCTACTGGATGCCTCAAACATATACCATCAGTCATATGCCTACAGGAAAATTTATCACAAGGACCTTATCACTATTTGCTAAAATGTCTTGAAATGCTTTGAAATCGAACAAGCTTATTGTTGATCCATTTTATAGAACAAAACATTTACAATAAATCCGGGAGAAAATAAAATAAAATCTCTTAGAATCCGCATGGTAGGCTTCTGCCTTCATCACAAAAAGGGCTCAAGCATGGGGCGTTTGGTAGGCCAAACCATTCCAACTCTCTTTATTTCTGAAAGTTTACTTCACTATTTAATACCCAAATGATCATTTCAGCTAAATTAGACACAAAGACGCATAATTCAGCAAAATGTACGCTCAAATCCACAAACTTTTCCGTACACAAAAGGGGAAAATAAACAGATCCACCATAAACTGCACAGCCAACAAATCCCAAACCGAAGCAAGAGAAATGTCTCAATCACACACTAGAACAAAGCAACATATATAGATCTACCAAAAGAAATGAACCTCAACGTGCTAATCAGTGCCGGGCCATAATTTCACCCAAAAAATCAACTGAAGAACTATCAAATATTCATTATAAAAATACACAGAGAGAGAAGAACAAGAGAAAGCATCAAATCAAAAACAGTGAAATCGATTAAAGGTAAGGAATTGAAAGCACAACCCAGTGATTGAAACACTGAAACGTAAATCCAGGATAAGAGGCAGAGATCTAGGGTTAGAGATAGGGCTGGGTAGGGTACCTGGTTGTTGGGATCAGATCTGGAGGGAAAGCTGTGAAGCAGAGAGAGTGAAAAACACTGTAACCTCGGTACTGAGACAGCAAAAGCTACGCCAAATCTATGCGTTATATAAATGAGTACATACACTCACTGTTTTTCTATTTTTATTTTATTTTTATTTTTCAAATTGAGAGTTCATTTATCTATATATATAAAGCAAAAGGCAGAGAATGGTGAAACATTCAAAATACCAGAAAATGCCCTTTGTTAATGCAAACATTAAGAATTGAAATTATTAATTAAATGAGGATAATATGGTAAATTCACATTTTTTTTAAAAAGTCTCTCGCAAGCGCGGAAGCGCGTGCGGAGAGGCTAGTACGATACTAAATACCAATTCACAAATTCAAGCTATCTACTACAAATAAAAAAACTGAATCCCTCATAATTCAATAGTAAAAAAACCGTTTGTATCCAATGGAGATTTTCATTTTTAAATTTTCCTGAAATTTTGAATTTTGAAGGTTTTCATTTTCACCTTTTAAAATAAGGACAACATGGCGGAAGCAAAGACAATAACCGAATTGTGAATGTAAGTGGGGAAGTAAAGTATTTTACAATCGTTGAAGCCATTATTCTGCGCTTCCCACCTTTTATTTAATAATAATTTTCACTTTTGTGTGTTTTTTTTAAACAATTTTAACATGTATTATTGTCAGACTATTAACCATGGTTCAAGTAAAAATTTATCTCTTTAAAGTTTTGATTGATACTGAAATTGTAACTTTAGCAAGAGAACACTAGTACTTTTGCTTGTGTTTGAACATTTGGGAATTGTAAGCCTATATTTGAATTATGACTTTCAAAGATTTTTGGCCAATTGCTTTCAAGTTTTTAATATTTTTATTATTACAAATAATTCGGTCCCAATTGCTTTTGAGTTCCATATATAGGGAGGGAAACTTAAGATTTTTTTTATAAAAAAAATTTAAAAATACAATACGAATAAGTTGAAATGTATTTAAACCAAACCACCACCAATAATAATGTGTTGGTATTCTTTCCATTTTTGAGTATTTTAAACCTTAGGCAAGTAATTGGGATAAAATGTTATGCCAGTGAGTGAGGCATTTGATGTAACCCACCTGCGGGTACATTCCATTTGTAGGACATGCATCATGTGTGAACCATAATTACCAACTTGCCAACTTACCAAACAAGAAAATAGGTCAAAAAATTCCTTGTCACTGATTGGGCAAATTTAAACCTAAGCCTGCCAAAACATAAAATTCACATGATGCTGCTAATCTACCCCTTGTTTTCCAGTAATTTACCATAAATATTTTTGCTTTTATAAATATTAGCTGGATATACAGAAGTGAAGCACACAAAAATATATGTACACTCTCTATTCTATATGCGGTGACAGGAAAATAAACCTAAATACACTGAACACTCGACTTATTATGTGCTGCATTGTTGAACATGCTATATCTGCTGTAATGGCAGCTCAGCTCATGCCTAAATTGGAGGAATCTGGGATATCTCTACTAATATCCTGTGCAAAGCCTGTGGCCTTGAGAAGAAAGGTGCATGATCAGAGCCCTTAAGCCGGAAAACTTGTTCCGGGGGGTTCGATTCGATCATGGTCTCCTGTAGAGGAACGCTTATGGCATGATCTTCTTGAGTGACTACGAAGAACCGCCTCACAGAGCCGTAATTCGTGCCGGAAAGGGAGAGCTTCTCTGTCACTGGTGCAAAAGGGATTGGCCTCATGGACACTGATGCTAATGCAACATCCTGGTTTGGAAGGAACATAAATAAAAGCTTCAATATCAATACTGAATAAATTGTGCCATTTTTTCAAAGCAGATCATGCCGTACTATAAGCTATATATATACCTTTGCAGGACTTTGATTGAACAATAAGTCTTCAGCCAATTTTTTGGCAAGATTAATGGCTGTTGGAGGTTGATCCTTCCCATTGGCATACAAGAAAATCTGAGCCTGTCGCATCAGATCATTCGACCCGGTCTGCATTAACATGATAAACTAGTTCAATTTATGAAGAGGAACACAAAATACTTGAATGCAATTATAATTGTTGTGCTGTTTTCTCTTGTCTATTTTTCCCCTACCTGTTGAGCAAACAGATTGAGAGTACTTTGCCCACTAGCTAACATTGCTGCAGAAATGAATATGGCTTTTGCTATTTTTGATGGAAACAACTCCATTACATAGGAGATACATGTGCCACCAAAGTCATGTCCAACCAAAATTACCTGCATTTTAGAGGGGAAAAAAATATTATTTCCTAGTACATTAAAATTAATCATCTATCATAATTCATATCAGAGAGAGAGAGAGAGAGCAGAAACCTTCTTCCCATCCCCAAGTTTCTCAAGGATGTCAGTGAGTGGCTTTACATATTGTGCAAGACTTGTAATGCTGTTGGTATCAAAGGAGTCAACTCCAGAACCTGTCAAGTCAACTGCATCAACTTTGAACCCACTTTCTTCTAAAAGTGTCATGCTTTTATACCAACACCAAGCACCAAAGCCACCTCCATGAACAAGGATGAAATGATTGGTTTCCAGACCATCAGTCTTTACATCCTGTAAATGAAATAAACTTATATAAGTTCAAAACTGTTAAAGCATTTGAGCCAAAAAAAAGACTTATTTTCTTTGAAAATATGAAAAATATGCAGAGTCAAATGTTGTTGCTCTGTAGTTAAACTATGACATGTCATATCTTAGGTAAAGATATTTGCAGCATCCAATTTGGAATTTTGGACGCAAGCTTGGAACTGATCAAACTTATTTAACCAATCCTTAGGAGCTGAAATATTCAACCGTCCAACAAAACCCAACATGATGCCAAATGTAGTTTACAGCAAATGCAAAACTAGCACAAAACAAAACATGTCATGTAAGGTGACATAATGTAGTTTAAATAGTATAACCCAGTTAACGTACGATTCTGCCTAACTAAGCCGTACTGCAAATTGCTCCAAGAATCAGACCCAAAAAAAAATTGCTCCAAGAATTGGTCCACGGCGTTGACCAACTCAGTACACTGTTCCTAGAGGTTCGTTGAGAGAGAGAGAGAGAGAGAGAGAGAGAGAGAGAGAGAGAGGAGACTTTAATTGCTCGTATTCCAATTCCCAGCCTTAAATTTAGATCATATGATTCTTGATATAAGTGTAGATTGCTATAAACAGAGAAAATAATTTGCCAGTCATTAGTTTCCCATAATCCTTATATGAATGAGAACGAAAAAACTTTGGATGAGGCTAAGTGCATATGCGAACATGTTCAAACCTGCTTATCAACAAGCTCAAGGGGCTGAAAGCTGACAGCATCCGAACGCAAACGTTGCCTAGAGCTGGAGCTTTTTGTAAAGCTCTGATTCTGTTGACCAGGAGAGGGATAAACCACGGAAGTGGATCGGTTAAGCGGTATCGATGAAGCGTTCTTCTGGTGGTTCTGGAACAGCAGAACAGCCTCTATTGCTTGCTGTTGAAGCAGCAAATCATCCGCAAGCATCTCTTTCTTCTTGCTTGAACCGTTTGATCTTCTAGTGCTAGCAATGGAGGACAAGAAAGGTGAAGAGGATGGTGAGCGTTTGGAGGGCTCTCTGTTGAAGGTGTTGCTGTTGGGTTTCTTGTGTGATGGTGAGAAACATACCAATGAGTTCCCCATTTTCTTGCTTTCAGAGAATGAGAGAGAGCCTCAGAGTCAGAATATGAAGCATTATTAATGTGACGGAGAATGCTGATGTAGTAGATGGAGGAAACACAAAGTTTGACCAAGTTGTTGTTGTTGTAGCTAGTATTAAAAAACTAGCTACAACAAGTTTAATGTGGAAAACGAGAGAGAGAAGAAAAAGTTACAAGAGGGTTTGTGTTTCAAATATAATAAATGAAACTTTTGTGCCATTTGAAGTCAAAGAAAAGCGCTTTGAAATCAGAGGATTGATTGGGGTGGGGCTAATTCAATTCCCTTGTTAAAAAGAAAAACAGAAGAATTATATTCTTTTGGTTTGTTTTCCTCTTCTTCTTTGTAGCCATTTATTTTGACCAAATAGTCAGCTTCCAAAGGTCCCAAAGCCAGAGGGGCCAATCACATTGTTTACAATTTGTTAGATTAGGAGCGTTCATAATGGTTTTTACAAGTTTTATTTTGATACACAGCGATATTAGGGAGGAGAAATCAAATTTAGGACTTATATGCGACGATAAATGCTCTTAATTATTTGAGCTACAAGCTTTCATGATTTATACTTAGAGGAAGCCCCTTCATATTTGCTGTGGTTTCTTAGATTACTCAAATCGTGATGGTTGAATGAAGACTTTTCTTTATTTATGTTGTTGTTTCCGGGCCTCTGTTTGCTTGACTTTTCAAATTTCTTTGTTTTTGGATTCTTCCAACTCAAGTCAAACTCCCATGTTGGATACTCGAAAGTTCAGACCAAACCCACATGATTGAACCCAAATTCAAAAATCTATCCGTTTGTTTCATGAGAAAGGAGACTTGGGGATGAAAAATCAATTGCTTTCCTATATTTGGTAAATCCGAGCATGGGAAATGATTGCTTAGCACATGAAAAAATAGGGGGCAAAGTGAAGCCCTCATCTCAACTTGGATTTTGTTTTCCCTCCTTATGAAAAAGTTTGGGAAAATGAGCCAACATTCAACGCACATTTTTCATGATTATTTTGTCCCCATGAACAAATTAGACAAATTAGAATTACAATGTATCATTCATGTATCATTAAATGAAGACTTCTCTTTTATTTATTGTTTTCCGGGCCTCTGTCTGCTTGACCTTTCAAATTTCTTTGTTTTTGGATTCTTCCAACTCAAGTCAAACTCCCATGTTGGATGCTCGAAAGTTCAGACCATACCCACATGATTGACCCCAAATTCAAAAACATATAAGATAGCAGAGTTCTATTACAGAAAAGATGCATAACAGAGAATAAATGTATTGGATTTATCAGTGTACATATTCCTCCTGACTCGGTACAAGGCTATATCATTACCCCATCTATATCATCAACAGTTAATTGTATTCTCACTGAAACAATGTAGAAATCCCAAAGAAAATAACCCGCATCCAACTTGGATTTAGTTAGTTCAGATGCCTAGCTGTAACAGCTTGTTTTCTAAACACAAGCAACAGTGCTGCATGTCGTATTGCAATCGTGAAGCCATTACAGGATTTTCTTTCTTCCAAATGCTCCTAGTTGTGTATATCAATGGCTGGACACGATTAAGAAGCTTTTCAAAAATCCAGTTCATGCAGGCAACAGATGGATCCTCAAATACATCATCGTCACCAAGGTCCATATTTCGAGTAACTCCCATCATCAAGTCTCTTCTCTCAACATTAAACAGTAACTAGTTATGCCAGCATCAGACATCAAGGTCACCAGTCCTTTAACCACTCTCCTTGTTGCATGTCAGGATCAGGCATCGAAATAGGAGAACGACAGTAGAGCTTTCAATTAAGTTATATGACATTACATCCAAGGTGGAAAGTATCTTGTTCATACCTGCATGTAATATGGTACTTGTAAGAACTTAGGGCTAGTTTGGTAGGGAGGACTAGACTAGACTAGCAAAATGCCTACATTTCATGTGCATTGAAGGCTAATATGGATATGTTGCCTAACTTAGAGGAAGAATGGGGACTACATGTACGAGGTTGATGACTAAAACTTATCACACTAATCCACTTGAAAATGTTGGAATTATGAGGGATAAGTTTTAGTCATCAACCTCTTACGAATAGTCCTCCCTCATTCTCCGAGTTAGACAACAAGATCCATATT